>NC_137466.1:68770578-71732121 GCF_964235325.1 Thermobia domestica | reverse complement strand
CTCTTTCTTATCAAATATCAGAAACTTAAGTGTGAGTTCTACAGTATATGATAAATAAGAACACGCTGGATTTTAACTTTTACCTGCAAGTTTACATACACATAGAACCGTCACTGTAACTACTTTCATAGCTGAATAACACTCCCATCATTCGCCCTGCCACTGCAATCTTTCTCAACATTCTTGGTGATAAGAGCTGAGAGGGGTAATCGTGCAAAAGGAATCCAGGATGGTAGATCAATATTCAACAATCGATTCAGTAGTTTTGGGGAAACCATAGTGCCTCTGACTGGACCAAGCTGCCAATTAGGGTGGCGCAAATGTTCCTTCTGTGCAGTACTTCGGTACATCGCGCAGCCGTTGAAGAGGGTACGTCAGCTATGGGAATCCTCTGCCTCCCATCGTGAATACTACCAATGAACCACTGGCACGACAGAACATGCAATGCGAGCAGCAATTGAACAGAACGACCATTCGGCCTCACGCTGCCTCAGTATACTGCCACGCTTGGAAAACATTTAGTTGTACAATAGTGTCGTTTTGGCATAGAAATAGTAATAGCATACAGAGGTTGATTCATTTATATAGAGCTGAAATCAATGTGCAACTGTACTGCATATACGTAACCCATCGTTGAGAGATTGCCACGAGGCAAGCAACAGTATCTCGTTAGTCACACAATACAGCAATTTGATCAAGCATACGCCACACATTGGAGCGACAATCAATCGCTTAATTCACAGAGATTCACGCCTCATAGTCATTCGCAACAGCAGTGTACACGCCCTAAAACCGTGTCATGTTGCTGAACGAAAATGGAACTGCACGAGGCTGTATGAACGTCATCTCGCGTGTGATCGGAGGAAGTTCGCTGTTACCCTTGATGAGGCGTAGATTTACCTCACAGACTGTGGTAAAGTTCATGTTATTACATCCAGACTTGTTGACGCCAAGGGACGAAGCACGTTTTTCCGTCAGTGCGCAGAGGGTTTCCCAAAAGGGTTCATGGTAGTGGCCGGTTTCTCGCACAGAGACAAACTGTGTCTCCGAAAGATGGAGTAAAACGTAAAAATCGATCCTGCGTATTACCAGACTCCTGTCCTGACAGAAAAGTACCAGCATGAAATCTCAGCAGTGTACCGACATGGACAAGCCGTGAATTAGGTTGAACTGCAGTAAGAAAAAGCACCCAGCCACACGGCGAAAATATCGCTGGAATTTTATCGCCGTATAGAACAGGAAACTGAAGTTCCGGCAATTCCCTTCTCTTACATTCGTATCACGAGTTCCGACGCCAGCCTAATGAACTACTGAACTTCTGGACTCTTCAAGCGGCGCCTATCCTATCGTCAGGTCCGCACCGTCTCCAGCCTGTTGGATGTCTGTCTCTAAAGATGAGTGGGATGGTCCAGCTACAACGCAGATTCCATGGTCCAGCTACAATGCAGTATCCTAAATGGAAACTCCCTATGGCGAGCAATAATCAGTAGACGTAGTCTAGAGATCAAATAACCGGTGATGGCAAGACGGCATTTCCTAGGTAAGTGGTACATTCAAAGTCGGCTCAATAAATTAATCAACCTTTAGATTTATATGACATTTGTTGCGGAATCTGAATTAAAAATTAGCATGAGGAAAAATACAGAAAAGCTGTGAAAATAATTTGAGGTGAAAATACACAAACTATGAAATCATGGTGGCTGGAATCATTAAAGCTATGAGAATTATCGAAATTTGACCAAAGCAACTAGAATGAGTGACTAGTTCTTAACACCTACAGTACGTAGTATTAACAACAAAAATCTGAAATGCAGACGATGAACAGAAAGCAATGAGAAATGATAAAATATTTCATCAGTGTGGTGATGAAAATAGAGAGACTGATGGTTGTGGTGTTAATGATGAGAGGCACCCCGTGAATCAGTAAATGAGGAGTTGCAGAAACGACTCAAATGTAGAATATTGCATTGTGCACATTGCCGAGCAGCACATTACGAAAAGATTACCAAGAAATGTTGTAGCGTATTTAAGTTCCCGAAAATTTGAATGTTAAGGAGAATGGAAACAGTTTCTTGGAATGAATATAGAACGCTTGGAATAATAGTGATACAGGAACATAATGTGAAATAATTAAAAGATATTAGGGCATTGTTCGAGAAGAAATAGTATTTTGAGTGACGTTGTAGAAGGTATGATGTAAGAGGAACAAGGAAGATAGACAAGTATGAAATTAATGGTATAATTTCTACATCAAGACGCAATTCCCTAAGGATCATAGTATACAGAAACTTCTAAATATGTAGCAAGTGACCTACTGGTAAGAGTGATGGAACAATACTATGATTAATTGTTCTGGTAGTGGTAGAAACCAGATTCCATCTGCTCTTAATTACGATTCTGATGTAAATTTAGTTAGGGTGTACAAGTATTCTCTGATCCCCTTGCCCCCTTCAATTTTTATATGCCAGAGACGCCCATGGACAGGCCCTAGATCAAGCAGACGAACAAACAGCACTCCATTACAGACGAAATCAAGGCCTTGTATAAAGATAACCAAGAAAGATTTGTTGCTTTTCGTAGAGGTGTTGTTCAATTGGCTCTCACACCAGGAGTTGAATGCGAATGGAGATAAGGCGAAGGTTAGTTGTTGGTCATCTTAGCAAAGGTTAGTTGTTGGTGTGGGTATATCTAACATACTACCTGGTTGTGGTAGTTCAGTTACACCGTGAACTTGGGTAAGGGCAGGATGAACATGGGACCTACACAGAGCGTCATAAGGGCGTGTATGCTGTACGAGCTCAAACTGGAGTCAAACGCCGCTGCAGCGGGGCGGAAGATATGCCAGGCCTTTGGTGAGAGTGTCGTGACTACGCGGACAGTGCAACAATGGTTTAACAATTTTAAGGACGGTGACGAAACACTCGAAGGCGCACCACGTGTCGGAAGACCAACGCATGTACAAAATGAAGATCTTCAGGCAGCGTTTGAGGCGAACACTGGCTAGACATGTGAAAAACTGGGACTACAATTCAGTGTGAGTGGAGAAACCATTCGACAGCACGTCTATCAACTTGGGAAGCACTATAAGTTGGGTCGATGGGTCCCACATGATTTGACTCCGGGCCAGAAGGCAACGCGGCTTGCTGTCTCGTCTGAGGAAGGAGCCATTTCTGGACAGGGTGTTGACATGTGATGAGAAGTACTCCCTGTACGAAATCCCACGGCGCCGTCATCACTGGTTAGTATCCCATGAAGCGATTCCAAAAGTCGAAACCAGCACTGCACCAGAAGAAGGTTCTCCTGTGTTTGGTGGACTGCTCGTGGCATCGTGTATCAGGAACTACTAGCAGCTGGTCAGAGCATCAATAGAACTGTGTAAACACAAATTAAACATAACTTTCTTACAAGGCTGTCTATATTCTTTATTATAAATTAACAAGAAATGTTACAGTTTCGGAAGTATATCACTTTCTTCTTCAGACTACTACTACAACTGAAATCATAGATAACATAATTTGTTATCTCTACCCTTGTTAATTTATAATAAAGAATATAGACAGCCTTGTAAGAAAGCTATGTTTAATTTGTATTTAAGATGGACACAAGGCCTTTTTATAAAAAGAACTGTGTACTGTCAGCAGTTTAGCCGTGCTCAAGAGAAAACTCAAAACTCTGGAGAAAGCACTTCTGAATCGCAAAGGGATCCTATTACAGGACAACGCTAGGATGACCCATCCGGGACACCATTCTACGCCTTGGATGGGAAACAAATGCATCCGCCATATTCCCCGGACATTGCACTGTCCGATTATCACCTGTTCCACTCCTTGGACAATCACCTTACAGGACGCCAATTCAAATCCCTAGAAGAGGTGGAAAATGCACTTGATACCTTTGCTTCACGGCCCACCAAATTCTACCGTGATGGAATCCATGACTTTCCAGAACGTTGGCAGAAGGTCGTTGATGCTGATAGGGACTACTATCCATTTCATAAAGATAGGCCCCTGACTTCGCGGTGCTGCCGTGACGTCCAGTCAAAACTTATATTTCATTGTCATACCTCGTTGGAATTGTTGGAATGTTGTCTTTTCAGTACTTAAGATATAAAAATTTTCTTTGTACTATGTAGTGAGAAAAAAATAAAAATTAATGAAAAAGTGCGTATTTTTTCGTACTTTTTTGGTAGATCAATGTTTATAGAGCTATATCTCAGAAAAGAGATCACGTGAAATAATTTCCTGTGTACAGTATGTAGATGCATCCATTAACTGTAAGATGTGAAAAGTTCAGTTTTCATCACTTGATATTTTTTGTGTAATTAAAACAAATGTACGACGCTCTGATCTCCTTTACCATGGTAGGTAGAGAAACGTACAAAACACTGTTCGAAAATTTGGAAGTCTAGTGTTCCAAATATTTGGAACTATAAACAAAAAAGGGTTTAATTGGTAGAGTATTTATTTTTTTTTAAAAAAAAAATGTTTACTTCAACATATTCTCTACGTTAAGCGGTGAGCCATGTTGCAACCCAATCTTTAAATTCCCCGCGCTTATATGAAGAAACAGCATACAGTAAATGGAAGTGTGGCAACGCTGTCGTGCACTGTTGTCGCGTTCAGGAAGCTTGTAGCGTGAAGCCTACTTCATACGAATGTAATAGGAAAAGTATTTATTATAACCTTTCACAACATCATAAAAATATTAATGCATGCACACTTATGTCCAAAATTATTGTCGCATGTCTATAAATATGTTATTGTAGGAATATAATTTGATAACGAATTCGCCTGGTATTTCTTATAATGTTAGTATGTGTATAATCGGCAAAGACATGTATGTGGCAAATTTCATGTCAAAAGAGCAGTAAATAAGAACAATAAAACGAAACTAAAATTTTCTTATCCATTTAGGAACATTTTGTTTTACTCATGCTAATTTTCGTATTCTTTTCCTATGAAATTTATTACAAATATACATTTCCCGACTCTACATATAGTATCAGTATTAAAAGTACCCTGCAAAATCATTATCATTTTATATTCTTACAAGAAGACAGTTATAGATATGCGACAATAATTTTGGACATGAGTGTACACATCTCAATGTAATCGAAATAAAACGTTGAAGAAACACATCCAAAAACTCATCTCTTAATCTACTTACTTCATTCACTTTCGTCATGGCTTTGTTGACTCATCGCTGCTCCTGCTATCTTCCCTAATATTTATAAACAATGGCTCCATTTCTACCTCAAGATTTATCAGCATACACACTCTACAGCTTACGAACATGTTAAAGGTTAAAAAGAAATGTTGGCAATCATGTGTTCACCCAAGTTCTGCGATCAATTCCCCTGCCGAATGTAACATAGAATGAGTCCTTTCTTTTCTTTCAACGAAAGTAAACAATGCAATGAGTAGGTGACGAGGGCTGTATTTGCGTCTAATCACGTCGCACTGATTAAATCTTAAACACTTCCCTTCGGTTCGTAGGCGTCAAAAACTTCCACACACACTCACATCATATGGGTTCATTGCAATGAAACGGACGAATGGGCATTTATATTTTTGTGAGTATATCTTGTGCTTTTTGATTGAAAAAAAAATGGATATTCCTTCACGAGCGGCGATGTTACAAAAAGAAGAGGCAAAATGTTTAGCGATAATGAAATTGCAGAACTGATGAATGACTCCGACTCAGACGGTTATGAGTTAGTAATTAATAGTAAGCAAAGGCGCAAATCTGTCTTCAACATTGGGGGGGACGGGTAAGATGGTCCCGTATATATATATATATATATATATATATATATATATATATATATATATATATATATATATATATATATATATATAAGCGATGTTCAAAATATTTATGAAGTTGAAAAACAATGTTGTGAAGGATCAGGGGAGCAGAATTGTCTTCAGTGACGAATTTAGGAGGCTATCGGGCTCATTCTCCCCTCGAAATAATTTGTTAGTTTTACGCATTCCACGTACAACAATAATCCTTCTTACCATTTCTAAGAATGTCATTGACTTTCCATTTTCTTATGCTTTTTGTTTAGAAATAATACTGTATTTGTCAAATTTCATTCCATGTAAGAACCGCGTCCTTAATTGTTCTTTCTGTCATACTTTCTATTTTTCTGTTTCTTTTTCTTGACGTTACTACTTTCATTTCGCCTATCATACTTTATCGACCGTTGTCAGTTGTGATTCAAGTTGGCCGTCATCAGTAACACCAAAACTAAGATGAGTTGATAAGCGAAACTAGTGTTCCACACCAACATGCGCGGATATCAACATGACAGGACTTTAGTTATTATAACAAAGGAACAATTATATCGTTTAGTTATTTTTAAAAGAAGGAAATGTTTGAATTAAAGAAAATCAAAACGGGGAAATAATTAGCCCGGGAAATTAGGACGGCCAAGAGGATGCTTTCTTTTTCTTGTATGAATAGAATAAAGGGTTAGATTCACTTTTAAATTTTTGTGTCATATCATATAGGATTTATCGATCTGTAATTCTTGTCATTATAACTTCAATTTATGCATAAATTAAAATATATTTAATTCTCAAACTCAGGTGGGCAATTGCCCACTTCCTTCCTTGTATTGGGCATAGCCCTCAAAAGAAAATCCTAAATACGCCATTGGTTGTCTTCAACATTGGAAGGTGGGCAGATTTGAGGCTTATTCTAGATAAGGGAGATGAAACTCATATTACGGTAGATGAATCTGATCAACTGTTGTAGAGTATATTATATATTAGGTGATGTAGATGAAGTAGTAGTACATATCAGTATTACAAATCACTGCCGTGAAAACATTCTGAAATCTGAATACATGCATATTTATAATTGGTATGTTTCTAATTAGGCATCCACAAAGATCCACGTTAAAATTGTTTTATAGTAATATAATAATATAAATGACGACTTCCCCAAAACTATGAAGAAAGAATATCAATTATGTGTGACGCAACAATACTCTTTGAGCAAAATGATTATAATCTCAATAACATTACAGGAATCGTTTCAGAAATCTGACGCATGTCATACTCTTTACTTAACAGATGTAACCTTAAGATTAGAGAGAAAAATATTCCAGCAATTGAATTCCTTTCTTTGCTTACGAAACATCCTCTCTCAAAAGAAAAATTGGGACACGCGGAAATAATACGTAGGAACAAACCATGGTTCGAACTAGCAGAGAAGAGAAAACAGGCAAAATTACGTTGGCTACAAAATCCGAATAAAGTAACTACACAAAATTTCGTAGACATCAAGCGAGGAACTTCCAAAACTTTTAGAACAAAAAAACGCGATATTTTGAAAGCTAAAATTTAGGAACTTGAAGATAGTAAAAATAAAAACATTCGGGACATGTATAAAGGGGTCAACGAATTTAAGAAAGGCTATCAACCTCGTTCTTATATATGAAAGAAAGCTGATGGAACAGTTCTCACTGATACAGATAGCATTTTAAATAGATGGAAAGATTTCTTTGACGATTTGCTTAACACGCAGCCAAAAACTAATGTGCGTGGAGAAAGGAAGATACACACGGCAGAATCATATATTCCAGAACCCAATCGAATAGAAGTAAAACTCGCTATAAAGAAATTAAAGAAACACAAATCTCGGGTGCAAAGGAAATTCCGGCTGATTTAATTTTAGCTGGAGGCAAAAAATTGTGGAACAAGATACACAAACTCATTCTCCTTATCTACAACAAGGAAGAATTGCCACAAGAGTGGGAAGAATCAATCATTGTTCCAATTCACAAGAAAGGCGACAAAACTGACTGTAATAATTATCGAGGCATCTCTCTTCTGTTAACATCCTATAAAATCCTTTCAAACATTCTATTAGCAAGAATGAGCCCATACGCAGATGAAATGATTGGAGATTATCAGTGTGGATTTAGACGAAATCGATCAACTATCGACCAAATATTTACCATTCGCCAAATACTCGAAAATAAGCGGGAATACAGTAGTCCGGTACATCAACTATTTATTGATTTTAGAAAGGCTTATAACTCGGTTAGGAGAGAAACATTGTACAACGTTCTTACAGAATTTGGAATACCTAAAAAGCTAATTAGATTAATTAAGTCATGTTTAAATGAATCCCAAAGTAAAGTCCGGGTAGGAAAAGTTTTGGCCACGTGCTTTCACGTTAAGAATGGCCTGAAACAAGAAGATGCGTTGTCGTCATTATTATTCAACTTTGTCCTGGAATACGCTATAAGGAAGATGAAGGATAGCAACCAGGGCCTAGAGCTGAACGGTGTTCACCAGGTTATGCGTACGCTGATTATGTAAGTTTAGTAGGGGTTGATATGAGAAAAATAGAAAGAAATGCAGAGGTCTTATTAGACACGCTTGCATGGACATGAGTTTAGAAGTAAATGCAGAGAAAACTAAATACATGGGAGTGCGTCAGGACCGTAATACGGCAAATTATGTATGTGTTAAAATATTAAATAATACTTTTGATAAAGTGGATACTTTCAAACATGTAGGATCAATATTAACAGACGAAAATCATATTCACGAAGAAATTAAATGTCGACTAAAAACAGGGAATTCGTGTTATTATTCAGTTCAAAACCTCTTGTCGTCGCGAATTCTGTCGAGGGATTTGAAGCTTAAAATGTATAAAACGATAATCATACGCTTACTGAGCACAGAGCATAGACTGAAAGTATTTGAGAACAAGATCCCGAGAGAAATATTCGGACCAAGAGGAACGGGAATGGGGAATGGTGGAAACTTCATAACGACGAACTACGTAAATTATATGGCTTACCAAACATTGTTAAGGTCATCAAGTCTAGGAGGCTTAGGTGGGCAGGACATGTAGCCAGGATGGAAGAAAGTAGGAACGCTTTCAAAGTGTTAGCGGTAAGACCAATCGGAAAACGACTATTAAGAAGACCTAGGCGCAGATGGGAAGACAATATTAAGATGAATCTCGCAGAGATAGGAATACAAAGTAGAAACTGGATCCAGTTGGCTAAGAATAGAAGTCAGTGGAGAGCTTTTGTGAACGCGGCATTGAACCTCCGAGTTCCATAGGCTATAGAGTTTGTTAGCTTACGAAGCATGAGTAGATGCCTAGGCTGATACTACAAATAGATTAAATGCGCATTTACTGAAAAGATGGGTTCTACTGACATTGGATAGTCTATATACTCTTCGTGTGCTAGGGCCTAGGGGAGAGGAGGAGATAAGATTTCATATGAGGTTACGTCACGCACAGTCGCACGCCTTCATTTTCATTATAAATGGAAAAGCCAAGAGAAACAAATTTCATCTAACTTTCCTTTGTGGCAGTCGGACACAACTCATCACAGTTATCTGCAAAATGCACTTTTCAAATCGGCACTTTTCAAATCGGATTATTGGGAGAGCCTCTAGTTCCAATGTTGGGGGGGACATGTCTCCCCATTTCCCCGGAATTTGTGCACGTACCTACAGCTGAGACAACTTTCCAGCATGAGGAGAGGGGCATATCCTCCTCTGGCATTTATTGCAATTTGTGCCCAAGTAGTGGAAGTGAAATTAATACATATTGATGAGACTACTAAACTCACTACAGCACGAAGTTCAGTTTGAAATACTACAGAATACGGTTCTTTTTTTAAAAAAATGGAAAAGCCAAGAGAAATCAATTTCATCTTACATTCCTTTGGAGCAGTCGGACGCAAATCCGAAAAAAGCGCTTTTTAAATCAGATTATTGGGGGGGACAGTCCCCCCCAGGTCCAACATTGGGGGGGACATGTCCCCCTCGTCCCCCCGGGATTTGCGCCAGTGATAGTAAGGACATTGATTATTCTGTGCTCAGTGGCGTATCCGGGAGTGAACAAGATAGTAACTCTGTTTCAAGTAAACCTGAAGCTGTGCCGGAAAAAAAAAAAAACGCGTCATTCCTATTCAAAGGCAGATTCTAATGTAGCTTGGAGCTCTTAGATCTGAAAACAGATTTTCTGTGAAGTGTAAACTCAATATTACATATCAACTAAGGTTGTATCATATAATAAACTTTGTGCATGTTCTTGTTTCTGTGCAAGTGTATTTTGTACTGCGTGCAATAAGTGAAAAACTGACAAAAAGCAACAAATTTTCGAGGACCATCACATGCAAATCCAAACAAGGTAAGAGTTTGCTTTTCTAATTTTGAACACTTGGTACATTTACTGTATATCCTGTTAATTTCTAAGAAATTGGTTTAAAATCTGTGGAGACATTACATTTTAAAAATATCTCTAAAAAGTGTCGGACAGTGTGCGTGACAAGTTTAAATACCCGTCCGGCTGAGAGTCTATACGCGCCAGGAAAATGTGGCAACGTAGCACTCCGTATAAACTGCGATAGCGAAGGGCGCAAAGCAGAAATAATCATAATGTCATATTTGTGATTGTTTATCTTTTAAAACAAGTCAAAACAGTTTGGTTGAAAAAGCTATTTTAAGATCTTTCTAAAAGTTTTTTCAGATTGTTAATACACCGCAGCAATTCAGAGATAATGATGTCTCACTTTTTACTGAATAACAAGAAAATTACTACGTGTTGAGTAATGAAATTTTCAGAACTTACAGGTAATAGATGCACCTACATATCGTGCACAGGAAATTATTTCATGTTATCTCATTTCCGAGATATAGTCCTATAAACATTGATTTACCAAAAAAGTACGAAAAAATACGCACTTTTTCATTAATTTCTATTTTTTTCTCACTACACAGTACAAAGAAAATTTGTATGTCTTAAGTATTGAAAAGACAACATTCCAACAATTCCAACGAGGTACGACAATGCAGTATAAGTTTTGACTGGACGTCACGGCAGCACCGCGAAGTCAGGGGCCTATCTTTATGAAATGGATAGTAGTTTTGATCTTCCAGGTACGTCTTAGGTGACATATTTATGTTCGAAGGTGGTGGGTCAAAAAGCGCTAAAACTTTCTTGGTTACCTTTATATAAACAGCCGTCAAATTTTGAATTTCGTTAATCTACACAACAATCCTAAATTTCTATACGGATATTTTCTACGATAACATTTACAAGAGCCATAATTTCCTAAGCGTTTAAGCTAAGCTTCCTTCTTGAATACGATGACCCAATAACCCAATGTATAGTAATTTTGTTAGGGCAATTCAATTGCAGTTCCTTGTGTTAAATTACGCTAGTTAATTGTCAAGGTTAGACGCTGATATACTTACTCCCTTCCTCCCAAACGCTCACACATTCATTCAATGAGGCATTACCCAGGCTGGTTCAGCTCAGCCATCATTCATGCACTTTCGTACAGCAAAATTACTCTGTTGTCTCATACTCGAATCTCTGTTGGGAAAGGAATGAAACAGTGAACTCCATCCTGTAATAACGGTATTCCTTTTTATTTTCTTTATCATTCTCCTACGCAGATATCTTGAGCAGAGTAATTTGTAGCTCAGTGTGTTGTTACACTTATGTCAAATGCTAACAATTCCCAACTTGAGACTGGATTCACGTGACGTGTATGACCTTGCTGGACACTACATACCGAAACACGTTTTGCATACCCGTTATCCTATCAACACAAGCTTATGAAGAATGGAGGAGGGGCACGGAGAAGCAGAGAACCGCGCCTCTCCCACGAGGTGCAAGGTAGATGACCTCCCATTTATACCAACGAAGATTGAAGATAGAGCACACTTCTTTCTGCACATGTAGAAAAAAAAATGAAAATAAAACATTTTATATGCATGAGTGTGTAGAAATATAAGTAGGCCAGAAATGCCATTTGAGTTTCACGGAATTCAAGAAAAGGCTGTTATCGTTACGTGAGCTGAGATTCATGTCACCTGCTTTAAATTCAGACACACAGCATTTGCTCTAACTCTCACAGCACCCTTGCTTCGTATATTTGAAATACGTCTACGAAGAAGAAACTTACGCTCAAGACGAAGCCTATTTGAAATTATAATAAAAACAGAAAAATGAAATGAAATTTTTAACTGAACGTCCCATATAAACTTAGGCTCAAGGAGGCAGATGATTAATGAATCATCATGACAGAATTTGTGAAATGAGAATGTGAAAGGGAGTGGAAGAACATCGAAAAAACTCACGGACCCATGTTGTTCACCACAAACTGGGATCGAACACATTACTCCTTAACAAAAGTGAGCGCTCAACCGTTGAGCTACTGTATCTTCTCCCCCCATAATAATACAAGTGTACCTTATTTGTAGGATGACCAGAGGTACCTCCTTTTATTTGTTTATCTTTTTAAGGAGTGTTATACCATTCTAGAGGTTCAAATACTTTATACTCTTTTTGTGTTTTCGCCAAAATTGTTTCTTCAGACTCTTTATGTCACATTTGACAAAAGCATTCAGAGCTCGAAAGTTATCAAATCAATTTAGTGATAATAAATGAATCACCTTAACAGGAATGGTGGCTTAACATTTCATTTTTGCCGCCGTACTACGAATAAGGAGTAATAGTGCGAATACTTTTCTAGTTTGAAGATATCAGTGTTTCCATTTTCTTGTTGATTTACCTCAATATACTCTTTTTGGTCAAAATATTTATGACCACCCTACTCATTTGCGTCAAGTGAAAACTTTCTTCAGCCATCTTTTGGACAGAGATTACAACTTCACTTGCCTACAAGAAGACAGCTCATAAGCAAACTGAAGTAAACAAATTCTACGATGCTGTAGCGAACGAAGGGTTCTATCTGAGCAGAGGGCGCACTTTCGACTGGAAAATTTTAGTTGCGTGATATGTCAAATAAAGTTTGGTCATAGGACATATGTTGATTAAAATTTCAAACTATAAGTTTCCTTTCCCGGTTATGACAATGGTTAGAAATGAAGTTTCCTTTTTTAAATTCATGATAATTTTAACAATTACAAAATAAATTATTTGCAAATATTCAAATAAAGTAGAATGAAGCGAATAACAAACATTTTTGGAGCTAAAGATTATTGTTTAACGAAGACAAACTTCTTTTTTTTCTTTCTTTCTTTTTTTTAAGAAAGAAGAAAGAAGTTTACTGTAGACTATGGGACTTGAACTGACTATCATGGAAAAAAATTGAACGCCTATACGTTAGACGCTAACCTACTATTCCACGAAGCAGTTAAATTTTTTCCAGGGGTGTAGCCAAGGGAGGGCCCATCGGGGCCAGGCCCCCCCAAATGGTTTCCTGGCGCCCCCAAATGACCAGCTTTTAAAACATCATAGTAAAATTATCTCCCTTCATTCATTTAAAAGTAACAAAGTTTATTGACAATTAATAATTTATGGTCAAATAGTATGCAGAAATATTATTTTTCCATACCGATCGAAAAATAGTATAGTATCTCTTCCTTATACAGATCGAAAAATAGGATACTTTTTTTGTGACAGCAGATTACACAACTTACTGCGATTTATATTTGACAGTTTTAAGACAAACGTTTTAACAAGTTACTACAAATACAGCCATAAAACAAAGGTACTAAACTGATTTGTAAGTACAGTATATTTTTATATGCTTTAACAAGTGTTTTAAAAGACGTAGAGGATGGAAAATTTGGTGAGAAACAATGTTTTTATTCAATTTGGATTTCATTCCCCCTCTCTTTTATTTCTACTCAGTGCAATAAAATAATTATGTTTTTTAGTCACGAATAATAAATAAATATTTTTGTCAGGAAACTGTAAAGAAATTAAGTGAAATTTCAAAGAAAATTAATCTTGTGTAGGTAGGTTTTGTATACAAGGTCTTAAATTTAAATATAAAGGTAACCAAGAAAAGTTCTGTTGCTTTTTCACCCACCACCTTCAACATCAATATGTCACCTAACCTAGAAGTTCAAAAATAGTCCCCATCAGCATCGACGACCTTCTGAAAACGTTCTGGAAGGTCATGGGATCCATCGCGGTAGAACTTGGTGGGCCGTGAAACGAAGAAAGTATCAGGTGCATTTTGGACTTTTACTAGGGATTTGAACTGGCGTCCTCTAAGGTGATTGTCCAAAGAATGGAACAGGTGATAATCGGACGGTGCAATACCCGGGGAATATAGTGGTTGCAATATTGCTTCTCATTCAAGGCGGAGAATGGTGTTCTGAGTCATCCTAGCCACATGGGACTTAGCGTTGTCCCGTAAACGAGGACCCATTTCCAATTCAGAAGTGATGGCTCCAGAGTCTTCAGTTTTTTCTTGAGCACAGCTCAACTGCTGACAGTACACAGTTGCATTGATACTCTGACCAGCTGGTAGCAGTTCCCGATGCACGATGCACCAAACACACAGAAGGACTTGTACTGTACAGTGCTGCTTTCGGCTGTTTTGAAATCGGTTCATGGGATACTAACCAATGATGACGGTGTCGTGGAGCTTCGTATAGGACCCACTTTTTATCACATGCCAACGCCCTGTCCAGAAATGGCTCCGAAACAGTAAATAAACACAGGCGACTGCCGCGTTGCCTTCTGGCCCGGAGTCAAAACATATGAGACCCATCGACCCAACTTATAGTGCTTCCCAAGTTGATGGATGTGCTGCCGAATGGTTTCTCCACACACTGAATGGTAGTCCCAGTTCCTCTTTGTACATGTGTTGTCTTCTGGCGCGTGGTGTTTTCGGGTGTTTCGTCACCGTCCTTAAACTTGTTAAATCATCGCTGCACTGTCCGCGTCGTCACGACACCCTCACCAAAGGCCTGGCATATCTTCTGTTCCGCTACAGCGGCGTTTGACCTCCATTTGAACTCGTTCAGCATACATGCTCTTATGACACTCTGTGGATGTCCCATGTTAACTATCTTTACGCAAGTTCACGCTGTATCTGAATTGCCACAACCAGGTAGTATGTTGGATATACTCACACCAACAACTGACGTTCGCCTTATCTCCACTCGCATTCAACTCACGGTGTGAGGTCCAATTGAACACAGACCTCCACGAAAAGGGACAGAACTTTCTTGATTACCTTTTTTGTTATGCATAAAAGTATAGCGTTTGGTCCCGGGCAGTAGTTCTTGATTAAGCATAATAAAAACTATCTTGAATATAATTTATGGATAATAATAATAATAATAATAATAATAATAATAATAATAATAATAATAATAATAATAATAATAAGTTAAAATAGTGTTTTTAGTTTTCCAAAAGGAACCCAAAATTTTCCTTTCTTTCAGGCCTCAAAAACACTAGCAGCAACACATTGTTTTTTTGGCTTTGTACATTGTAGCTGGCCCCCCTCAAAAACGGCGGGCCCCTCCTACACAAACCTGCTGGCTACACCCCTGATTTTTTCCAACTTGGTAAACGTATGTAAGTAAATCGTTAACACAAAATGCCTGATTGCTTCGCATATTTTGTGGCTTACTTCTATTTACTCCTTTGTTTACGTATCAAATGTGTAATACCTATGCATATTAGGATTGTGCAATATGGATAGTAACACTATAAGAAATTTGCTTTGTAATTGCAATAAAGTATAAAATTCTCTCTCCTTGTAAATTTCGCTGTGCGTTCCCCACGTTTACGAAAAAGAAACAGAATTTGGGATGAAACTTTCAGAAATATATTTTTTAAATCATAACTTCCTTATTTTTTTCTTCAAATTTTAAAAACATCTTTTTGGAAATATACGTTTTTTCTTCTGTATATTTTCAAGAACATACATGAAATTTTCTCTCATAAAAGAACGATATTTCTACTTAATGTAATTTGTAAAGACATGAGACACAAATTTTGGACACGAGTGTACCCAAATTGCCTCATGATGCTGAATCAACACCGAAAATTGTGTTCTTCCTGGGCATCTACTCCAAGAAAAATTGCATTCATCGCATGCACGATAAACATCTACCTTCAAGGAATAACGAAAGTCATATACAAAAAAGATTAGGTGTTTCGAAGAGGGAAAACAGTCCTGTTACTTCTGTAAAATTATATCGTTACAACTTCACGTATTAGATCATTTTGTATTTGTATTTGTAAGTAACTCAAGTCCTGACCTTTAAAGACGACGATGAGAAATTTTAAAGAGAAAAAACGCAACACACACATTCTCAGCAGATTCAGACCCGCAATAGACATGGCTTGCGATCAGCAGCCTATTGCCTTTAATTGCTCGACCATGTCAATCGGCTTACCGTTTACTTTTCAGGTAGAGCAACAGCAAATATAAGTGGTAAGCACTTACTAAAATATAGAACACTTAACACAGTGTGATTGTGTAAATACAGCTAATTTGTACAATTCAATAATAACATTGTTGATTACGTTTTTAACTACATTACAAGAAAACTACGAGTAGTACAAATTATTTACTGTCTGTTTTCTTAACTTCTCAACAATTATAATACTGCAATTTTATCCGCTATAATAAATCAGGGAATTCCTCTTTAGGGAACAGGTTTATCACAGCGAAAGCACCAATTTATTTCACGCAAGATGAGTAAACGTTTTAATATATTTTTTCTAAAAAAAAAATAAATAAAAAACCGAAAACAAGTGATTAACGAGGATGTTAAAAAGTCAAGTTATAGTAAAGTTCAAACAATAATTATGAACACAACAGCTACTAACCACTACGGCAGTGGAATGGGTTTCTGTTGACCACAATCACTTCCATTGCTAAGTGGTCAACCTGAAAAAATAAAGGAGACAACTGAAATAATATTTGGAGTTCATCGAGGTTTCATCACGTCTATTGATTGCAGCCTTTTCTGTTGTCGGAGGTGCTCCAAAATATTTTTTAGTTTGCAAAAAACTTCACGAAACACGTATAAACTGACTAGAGTAAAAGAATTTAATTTGATTTTAAAAATAGTTCAGAGAGTACATAGATATTTCTAATCCAGTAACTATTTTATACGAATTACTCTGTATTTGACAAATAATGCACAATGAAAATAGGTGTTTTTTTTTTTTTTTTTTCGTTAAAGATATCGCATGTACTGGTAACAAATATTTTCAGTTGTCACTCCTACAATATGATTTAAATATTAGTTGATAGTGTCTGATGAAGCCAAAATGTTAGTTGGTGAAACTAACACGTATGTAGTTTTTTATGTGAATATATTGTTTTGCTCAGCAAATAGTTTGTTTGTATTTAAATGTTGTATACAATATTTATTCCTTCCAACTATGACTATAGGTGCTGATCAGATTCCCACTTCATCCCATGACGCGCACTTCACTGAGTTTACAAACATTCTATGCGTTACAAGTGGGAGCAAACAGAAGGATGAGAGAGAAAACTTGTGCCACCATTCATTTATTTTATTCATTCAGTCATTTATTTTTTCTGTGCAACATGAATCCGATAGTAATGTTAATAATATTCTGCAAGCATGCTTCAGAAGGAAAGTACTTCAGGTCAATGAATAGACCAAATGTCTTGAAATTGAGAGCACGAATATGGATAGAAAAAGCTTAATGAAGCCTATCTAATCATACATTTCTCAACAATAGACGTAAAAGCAAGAAACAGTACTATCCCCTCCTATATTTGACGAAACAACTTTCAATTTACTGACTTTTACCTTGGGTTCAAGGTCATCTCGTGGGTGGCCCAGCACCATAGAAGGGAGTTAGTTCTACACGACAAGTAATGAAAGTTTACTATTCGAATTCATTCTTGAGATTCAAAATATTTCAGATGGTGAACGATCATTTTTCTACAAGACAACGTATGTTCTGCAAAGTTTTTAGGGAATAGGTCTAAATTTGTAAATAGTTGACTTACATTAGGTATCGGAACATCAATAGAGCGAAAGAACCTCGATAAAACTGGTGGACATGATGTCCACCAGATTCTCGCAAAGTCTGGAATTGAACCAACGACCCTACGCACCAGTGAATACTCTACCAGTGAGCCACCGTGCTCCCAACATATTAAAAGTGATTCTAATATTTGCACCATACGAATAACATTGACTCAATGCGTCCTAGCTTCAAGATTATACAAGTAGCCAATATATGATGTAAAAAAAAAAAAAAAAAAAATGAATTTGTTCGCGGAAATGCAGGTTTCACAAAGATTAGGCTAAGATAACAGACTTTAGTGCAATTTTGCGTATAAAGAAACCTAAGTCAATATAATATGTTAAACTACGTTTAAATTGATAAAATCTAATGCTTTCAAATACATTGAAAATATAGTTGTATACATTTGAGGATAAAGAAAACAATTGCTCTGAAGAAAGAAAAAAAAAAGGAATATGCTCCAGCCTTTTGTTCTTTGTCATCCTCAAACACGAATATAATGCAATTAAATTGGCTCACAAAGCGCCTACCAAACAGAAAATGCGACAATATGCACATAACATCAATGCATCTGATTTTACACGTTAAATTATACTGATTTAAAAAAAATGCTAAACTACTACTGCGCTCTTGAAAGTGTTTCCAAATGAGGAATGTGTGTTTCGGTTATTGCCCTGTACAAAGAAATGTTTGCGTGAGACAATGCCAACATCTACAGCCAGTTCTCGGGAATAACGGACAATCAAGAGAAGCACTCTAGAATAAAGATGGATACGGAAAAAAAAAAAAAAAAAAAAAACTATCAAGAACGAGGATAGAGGGGAAGCGGACAACGCACGGAAACACATACACACGGCACGGAAAGACATTAATGGGTTTTCAATATTCAGAAGAGTTAGGAGTATAGGGGTAACCGCAGGCAAGACATTAAAATAATATAATATTGATAATAATGGTTGATATATAAATGGTTAATTTAATGTTAGAAATAATAATAGTTAATTTAGTATAATACGAGATGGATACAAATCATATTCCACGTACTTTGTATCAATATACATGAAATTCATCAGTATAGCTCCAAGCAAGTATGCAAAACCCGGATTCGATTCCCGCCGCGAGCTCAAGTGGGTCGGATTCCACGTTAGTCAGTAGGTCTACGTCTCAGCCTCGCTACTGAAAAGGGCGCTAAACTCAATTAACTCAACTCAATCCAAGCAAGTGGTCAGCACTAACTCAATGCATGTGTTTATGAAATCAGAACAGCGGAAGTAAAAACCTAAGAAAAATAAAGCAAACGCATCCAAAGGCTCTGTAGCACATTCACGTAACTACGCTAAACAATAATCAATGCAACTATCCGAACGCACAATGTAGCTGTAGACAAGGACGTACAGGAGAATTTATTTCGAGGGGTCCAAATTCGATTAGGATAAATTATATTCAAATTTGTAAAATTACTTCTAAAAAGCGGACTAAATTTATAGGATTCGGGATTTCGGGGAGGGGTTACGGACTCGCAGGACCCACCCTATGCGTATGTCCCTAACTGTAGACACTATATAATGTGATGTTCTTTGCCTTCAACCATAGCCGTATTTTAAGCTCCTGGACATAAGAAAATTTTTCACCTCAGATAAAGTAGTAGAAGACCATGATGAATATCTCTAAATTAAGTTTACGCTAACTCCCACCTCTCCCCTCCCCCCCCAAAAAAAGTGCCAGTAACAAATGCTGTTTTTGTACAAATTACATACCTTTTCAGTTCTTCATTAGTTTCAACAATTTTACTCGCATTTGGTTGGCGTTGCTCCCCATTCGTTATGGGGCAACTGTGTTCCAACGGACACTATTGTTAATACTAGTAGAGTAGCCTGGGGGGAAGATAAGAAGCTAAACTTAAAAAAAAAATGAATATGCAAGTTTCTTTTCCACTTCAAGAACTTAAAGAAAAGTACAAAGAAGTTAAGTACAGTTTAGAGTTGGTATCACTGCTTTTCTAAAAACAAGTACTGTATTGTACCTTCTATTACTGTGACGGCGTTGCATACATGTCTTACGCACACACATTTAGCAGCGATTTGGTCTAGCATCATCTTTTGTGATTACCTCAACCAATTCTGCCTTTGATCTCTTCCGCAGTCTTACTACTAAAAAGAAGCTATTTCCAACACGAATGCGCTGGTGTCAATTTTGTTGAAATGGTGATGATTAGAGCCCGAATTTTCATGCTAAAGATGAGATATGCATGCAAATATGCACGAAAAATATCAAAATTATGCACTAAAATATGCATTAAAAATTTTAACATATGCACTAAGAAAATAAAATTTCAATTTATTATAAAAATCTCATCTTAATGACCTCTGTTGTTCGAACTATTAACGTCTTCCTTAGGTTTTCTTCTGTAAACCCTCTGCGTTTATCAGTGGGAAACTTTTTGTAGATCAAAAAGTTCCTTTCTACATCAGCAGAAGTTACTGATGCATGTGAAAAACACCAAATGTCTTCTTGTATTAGGTCCTCTTCCAATTCCATGTTTTCATCATTAAGTATATTGCAATGTCACAAATTGTTTTGCTCCCGGGATTTTTGCCTATTGGCGAAATTTATCTGACGGTATTTTTGAAACACCGTGACTTTCACTGGATAAAATCTGCGATAATCCGCTCAACAAGGAGAGTGAATTCAGCAAAGAATTGTTACGGCATTCCAACTGTCTGATAATTTCAGGTATTCTTGAGAAGTGGTTGTGTATGTATTTAATTTTGTTCTGAATGCCACCTGTAGAGAAACATTTTTGTAAGATATAAATAGCAGCTGCATCATCGGGATTTAGTGAATTTACAACTGTCTTCACTTGATTTAAGTTTTCTGCACTACTATGAACAGAAGTATTGTTTTGTTGTTTTATTGCTTGATTTATTGTTTTGATTTATTTATTTTATACAAGTTAACTAGTTTTGTCCAATGGTTTATTTTGCACTCTTTGCATTCTTCTTGCTCCTGGTTGGAGTGTGTTGCTGCATTAGCAGTTTCCACCAAACATGACGATTTTATATCATCTAGTAGTTAAAAGCGCTTGTCTGGAGAAAAATATGGAGATTTAACAAACCTAAAAGTTTCATAAATTATTTCTGCTGTGCGCTATGAGATTTGCTTAGCTCTTTGAGCTTGACAGTGGATTGCTAGACCAAAGTACCAAGAGAGAATTTTTCCAGCCGAAGAAAATAACATTGCTTGACCATGAAACAGGTGCGAAGCTACGGAGTGGCCAAGGAGGCAGAGCATCCCTGCAACCACCCTCAGCTGAAACTTCTAATTGTTGATGTGTATTTATGAACGTAAGGTGAACTCAAGTGAGTCTCTCCAAAGATTATTTTGCCTCCATGTCTTAGTGTTCTGGCAATAGGCATGTCATAAAATGGACTGGCACTTTAGTTCAGAAATATTAGATAGACGTCATGATTAACAAACAATAAATTGTTAAATTATTTTTACACTCTAAAGACGTCCGATACTTTTTTTTTTATTTTCAACTAAGATTAGCTAATCTTTGTATTGAACAAATTTCCAATTAAATATTGAGATTTTATTTTACTGATTCCAATATGTACTCTATGGAAGAAACTTTGACATTACGCAAAAGCGATGGAAAGAATATTGGAGGCTTTCGATAAAAGGAGAGAATTAGCTGGGTTGAACGGAAAACGAATTAGGTGTTAGAAATAGTAGCAGTAGGGGAGAAAAGAAGAATTTTAGATGTAATTAAGAGGAAGAAAAGGAACTGGTTGGGACATGGGCTGAGGAGGAACTTTATTATGAAAGACATGCTAGAGAATATGGTGGAAGGAAAGAGAGGGAGGGAGCAAAGGAGACTGTAGTTGAAGGAAGGTATTAAAATAAAATTGCTACGCCAAGACGAAGAGACTAGCTGAGGACTACCGTATATCGAAGCTTTTGAGTTGCAACAATTGAAGCTTTTGAGTTGCTATAGCTATGATGATGATATGTTAGGAATATTGGACAAAAAAGGGAGAAAAATTAAAATAATAACGATTATAAACAAACCTCTTAATATTTTAGAATAATTTGTGTGAAAACTAAAAACGACTCAACTGTCCATGCCTTTTGTGTAAATTCAACTTACACAAATACTTTTGACCTATATTAGAAATACAAAAACACAGCATCAAACTCCATGTTATTCGAAATAACTGTACAAAATCACTCTCACTTGTGAATTTGGATTATTTATTGTTGTATAATGTTATATTGCTCAATCCTCGTGTGCCATATACCTAAGGAGGCTTAAAGTTATATTGACAAACAATTATAAGCACCCGCCCATGAAATCAAACTTGTGGTCACATACACAAGTGTTTGACAATGTCATGAAAATGATATTTCGGTATTAATTTTTGGAGCACACATTAAAAATCTCTAACGGATGCTTGAACCTTGGAGCCAAGGTCATACCCATGTAGTCGGCAGCTATGGTATACGGAATTACCGATGTTCAATACTACATTCCTCTTTAGTTTTAGAAGAACACCACCACTAATGTGTTTTGAAATGATGTAATATCTAGTCTTACGTGCCACGATTATGCCCCGAGACTAAGAGAGATGGTAATGATGAGAAATGAATGGAATGGTGGGATGAAGAAAGTAGGAGGAAACGGGAAAACCCCGAGAAAATCTACGCACACTGTCTCTATCCACCAAAAAAGCTCACATGGTGCAAGCTGGGATCGAACCAGGGACCCCAGCACCAAAGGTGAACGCTCTACCACTGAGCCGGTACTTGTGCAAGACTTGCGCAAGGGTCTTGGTCTTGCAGATATGGTCATGGTCATGGTCTTGGTCTTGCATACAAGACTTGCAAGAACTGCTAGACCAAGACTCTCGTGCTCATTACTAAGCCCAAATCTGGCTCCATCAGATATTAATCTTTTTTTTTTTTTTTTTCGAGAAGTTTCATCTCAGGAACACCTTAGTGGACTCCATTTTGATTCTGACGATGCAATTATGCAAGAAGTCAGGCTGCTCAGGCATTATGAAACTGGTCACATATTGACGGAAGAGTGTTGATCGCTAGTCACTACGTAGACTAAACTTATAGTAATGTTATATGCGTTTATTTCGTGCCGATAGCTTCAACTGTTTTGATACGAAAAAGAAGCCAGTGCATTTTAGTACGCCCCTGTACGTACTACGGCGATATTAGTTTTTAAGACAATATGGGACATTCTTAACAACGATATCAACCTTAAGACAAAACTAAAACATGGACTTAATACTATGTTAATTGCTCTGCATTATCCTTGGACACCTGACTTTTCTTATTCAGAAAAAGTGCGAGCATGTAGAACTCAGGCATTTCAGGCACTAACTTTCACCGCTGATTTTAACATTTATATTAAAAGCAAAGGGTATCAGAATAGCACAATGACGCCCTCCCCCGTCAAAATAGTCAAATATACATTGAATATATTATAGAATATAATTCCAAAACATGTTAACCTCTAATGAGTGCTCCTGATTTTTAGACAAATTCCTCCCCTGAGTTTTTCTGAGTACAGTCTTAATTAGTACTCAGCAATACGCAGTGGTGCTTTTCAAATTTTTTAACAACCGGTTCTGTATATATATTTTATATCTAAATCAGTGGCGTAGCACACTTTTGCGCCCCCCCCCCCCGCAAAGTATAGAGAAGGGGCCTTAGTTGCAAAGCAAACAGAAGTAAGGTTGAAGTTCTACTTCTTTAAATCTTTATTCATCGCAAGACTTCAAGGCCACTATACCTCGGGGCCCCCCCGCACTGCGGGGGTTGCGGGGGCAGCTGCTACGCCACTGACCTAAATATAAGTGGCGAACAACTGAAACCTGTCCGTTCCATGTATTATTAGTATAGTGTGTAGAAGGATATTATTGTTTGTTTAAAACCTAGGTAATGTGTAACGGCTAATGTCCCTGTGTGCTTGTGTGTTGGGTGTAGGAATGTTGTTGATACGTGTATCCGTTTTGCAGGTATAACGAGTGAAAGATGGCGATCAAGATCCCCAATCCTTCCAAATAGGACCAGCGTGCCGTCATCCAGTTTCTGAGTGCCGAAGATTGTTAACGCCGCACGGCTACTGTCAGACCTTGACACAGTTACGGAGAGCCATCAAAAACAAAAGGCCTGGTTTATTGACCGCTGGAGTCATTGTATTGCATGAAGTGGGAAATGTTGCGACACCCGTCCTACAGCCCTGACCTTTCACCTTGTGACTCACATCTTTGAGCCACTAAAGAAGGTACTGAAATGTCAGAGATTTCAGTCTGACGCTAAGGTTCAGGACGCTGTGCGTGATTGGTTTGATAGTCAGCCGTCCAAATTATGGACGGCATTTGTAAGTTAGTGACACAGTGGGACAAGTGTCTCAACGTTCATGGTGACTTCTTCTGAACAATATTTTTACTGCACGCTAACCATAGACCCGATTCCGCTCGAAATAAAATTTATTTCATGAATTATGACCACTGAACGGGTTTCAATTGATCGCCCCTTGTGACATGTAGCGACCTATACAGCATACTAAATACAAGGTGTTATGACGAAAATAGTTAGCACTTCGAACGTCTTGCAAAATCATTGAAAATAAATGTTTGTCAAACGTATTGCAAAGACCTTTATCCAGCAATACATAGACAGTTGTTGATAATTTTATGTATGTGTTTCAAATATAAATAACCCTCATCACTTCACTCAAATAATACCATTCTTATTTGATATCTGACAATTTGAGATTAAGGGGTAGGGGAGGGGAAGAAATGAAATGAAATGAAATCTTTGAGTTTTACGTCCCACAGTTATGCCGAGTAGGATAAAGGAGACGGTGATGATGAGTAATGAATGAAATGGTGGAATGAAGAAAGTGGGAGGAAACGGTAGAACCCCGAGGATTTCGTCCACCACAAAGTTCAATAGCCGAGGGCTGGGGTCGAACCCGGGACCCCAAGCAGTAGAGGTGAATTCTCTACCACTGAGCCACCGTAGGGGGAGGGGAGAGGAAACGCCTATACCTTGTTCTCAGAGATCGTATGTTTAACACTAGCTGTAACAATTTCTAAGAACAAAGACCTAAAATAAAATTTTCCATTTCCCCCGCCCTCCATTAATTTTCTGGTATGTACAGAGCAAAGTAATGTTCTTCAAATAGGTCGTTTTTGGCTGTGAAATATTTGTACTCTAAAAGCTCTCCCTTCTGCTGAAATTGGCAATATACACATTTGCTATGATAATAGAAATACAAGAGATATAGAAATGAATAGCACCACTAGCAACACGTTAAAACTGTTAAATTCCTAGTTGAAACTTTATAATCTTGAATTTTGTTGGCTGTTCGTGTTCTCTCTCCAATGTATCTTCAAGCAAAAATATTTCTAGTGTTTGATGTATATAAAAAAATAAAAAATAAAAAAAAAAAACAACTTTTTGCACCCAATCTGCACAAATCGCGGTTGCACTGCACAAATTATGGCCGCTTTATCAATGAGATTTAATAGGTATGAGCCAGGGGCGGATCCAGGGCGGGAGGGATCGCCCCCCCTCAGAAGAGGAAACTTTTTTACTTTATATATATATATATATATATATATATATATATATATATATAGGCCTATATATAAATACAACCCATCCCAAAGTTTGGAGCCCTTAAAAGTAGCAGTATGACAATCCACCGCCCCCCCCCCCAGAAGTCGGTCCTGAATCCGCCCCTGGTATGTACTTGTTTTATTACTGAAAACCAGCCTGAATGTTCAAGATTTATTTAACAGTTCGAAATTCGAACAGTTATTTTTAACAATTCGATTATCACTGGTCAGCAAAAACTACAGGAAGGCAGACATTTGGTGGAAATGTCGCAGAACGAGGTACACCCACAGGACTCTTTTCAAAGGGAAGAGAGGAAAGACCGAAACACAAACGCAGTAACGAATATACATATACACCTATCTACCTTATTGCACACGTGAATTTAAAATACCTATGAATTAAATAATTATTAACAAACATTGTGTAGCTTCATTAACTTATTTCTACCGTAAATATACTATATCTCAATATTGTATTATGTACTTCCTCTTTGTACCATTGAATAATATAAATACATTAAATATTATAGAGTGTGAAGTCTGATATTTTGACGTACACTCATGTCCAAAACTGTCGTATGTCTACAAATAAGTTGTTGTAGGAATATAATTTGATAACGAATTCGCCCGGTATTTCTTATAATGTTAGTATGTGTTTAATCGTCAAAGACAAGTATGTGGCAAATCTCATGCCAAATGAGCAGCAAATAAGAACAATAAAACGAAAATAAAACTTTGTTCATTTAGCAACATTTTGTTTTACTCATTCTAATTTTCGTTTTTATAATTATTTTATGAAATTTACCACATATATACATTTCCCAATTATACATATAGTATTAAAAGTAGCCTGCAAAATCATTATCAAATTATATTCTTACAAGAAGACAGTTATAGATATGTGACAATCATTTTGGACATGAGTGTATATTTCGAAGAACTGAATACCCTTCGAAAATTTAGAGGACAATTGCCTCCTCTCTTTGCCCCACTCTGCGGGCGGTCACGCATAGCTACTCTATATGACACCAATTAAATTTTGCTCTTGCATGATACTCCCAGGTTAGAAATATAAATTAAAAAAAAAAAATACATAAAAATAATCAGGCCCTATAACTCAAATTTCCTCTAGAATTACAAATTACAGACTTAAATTACAAATGGTTTGCTTTACTCCTTCGTATAAAACCAGTAACAACAGAAGATCAATCTGTCTCGTAGCGGAGGCGGTGTTACTTATTAAAACAAGTCAGTGCCCTCAACTTTCCTCGTGGCGTGTTTCTCAGGAGCACGAACGAAACTTACAGATCAATAACAATCGACATCTGAGACTTTAGTTCTTCAAGCTGCCCGAAAGATTTCTCAAGTGTCGATTCGTTAAAACAATATAAACACTGAACCAACTCCCTCTCATCTATCTTTATTGTCGCTCGGCAAATATACTCCGCAAATTAACGGAACAATTTCGCCAAGGTGTTACCACATTGTGCAAAGCGTTGGAGCAAAGAACAGTTTATGCGACCACAGAAACAGACGGCTTCTATCATAGTGTTGGTGCATACAGAGCTCATTCTTGTAATAATGTAACTAGCTCGTAGCTGGTTAGAAGCAAGCAATATAAATCGGTTTGCGACCTTAACTACTCCTGAACTTGTGGTGCCCACAAACACGGCGAATTTATTTCACACGGCTGTGGCGCGCTTTCACATTAATCTAACATTACAACGTCAAAGCGTTAAGCAGTGCCTGAGTAGTAGAGCATTCACCTCTGGTATGTAGGGTCCCAGGTGCGAAAATGATAAGTTTTACGTTCTATGATTATGTCGGCTAGGATAAAGGTGATGGTAATGAAAAATAAAATGGTGGAATGAAGAAAGTGGAAGGAAACTGAAAAACTCCGAGAAAACCCACCTACACGGTATTTGTCCACTACAAAGGACACTTGCGAGCTGGGATCGAACGAAGGACACCAAGCTCGAGGTGAAGACTCTACCACTGAGCCACCGCGGTTCCCAGGTCCCTGGAGCGAACCCAGCTTGCGCCAAGTGGGCTTTATGCTGGACAAATACCGTGTGCGTGATTTTTCGCGGTCTCCACCATTATTCTAGCATTTTTTTATTACCATAATCACGGCCTCACTTAGCCTACGAGAATAATCGTCAGACGTTAAAATAATAATAATAAAAAAAATAGTGCAAGAAAAACTCACTATCACAAGATTCAATTATGACTTTTATTTCTTAGAATTACAGCTTCATAATTCAACTTAAAGGAATTTCGAAAGTGGTTTCTGAAGTTTCTGTTACTTTAACAGAATAAGAAGTGTATCAGGATACTGTAGCTTACGTAGAAAAGGCTTACCGGCTTTTTTTTTTTTTTTTTTGACGCATCAGATGTAGGCATTATTTTTTTCTTTAAATGAAATATTTCAGACTATATTCCATGGTTATGTCGTATAGGATCGATAAAGAAAACTTTATTGATGAGAATGAAGTGGTGAGTGGAATGAAGAAGTGGGAGGAAACCAGAAGAAAACCCACGCACACTGAGTTTTTCCACCACAAAGCCCACTTGACGTAATTTAAGAACGAACAGGGTACTGCATGCATCAGAGGTGAACACTTTACCATGAGCCTCTGTATTTTTAAAGTCACTCGTTTCCCTCATAAGTATGATTTCCTTAAACTCTAGGTAGTTCTATTATATGGACCGAGGCAAAACTTTCAGCAATAACAGTGCTTCCACTTTGCTGTTGCCCTTGGAGCCAAGTGTTGTCATGCAATAGCAAAAAATTCTGGGAAAATTGGGATTTTCGGAGGGAAATTCGAAAACATCCTTCCATTGTTTCCGTATAACAAATAGTAACTACATCAAAGCTTAGGCTAATCCAAATTGAACGAAGTATCAATTGATCCCTGAGGCAGTTATGGAATGAGCGATCTATATATGAAAATGCGAGAAAAGTTCATACGTTTGGGACCAATCCTTCGTTCTCGATTCCAAATTTTGTGTAGATTTGCCAGTTCTCACTCAAATTTTCAAAAAAAAAAAAAAAAAAGTATTCTTCTATTTCATATTTTAGTCGTCATTTTGAACCTATTTGTTTAATATTGCAACTAGGTTGATACCCTTGTGAAAGGCAACCAGTAAAGAACCTACGTAAAGCGGGTTGATGGACATCTCAGGCGCTTTGCTTTAATATATTCCAAGCTGGCAATTTCAAAGGCTTGTGGACCCACAATGAGGCGTACTTGGATATGGAATTACAAGGAAAACATATTTCCACTTGGTATTTAACTTATCCAAGCTTCCCACACAACCCCCCCTCCCCCAACACACTATATATTAAAATAGTACATTAATATATGTGTCTATAGCAATTCACTCCCTTTGATAGCCTTTCTCTCCTTCACTTGTGTCCGTAAAGGGACTGCACAGATATAGTGAGAAGTGGGAAGGAAATTCACGCTCATACTAGAACTGTGCGATGTGTAAATAGAGCAGGTTCAGCCAGTAATATTTAAAGAGATCTGTTGATGCTGAAACGATTTAAAGGCAACATGATTCCCAACATACCCATCAGTAATATTACTCCAATCTTTTAATGTTACAGCGTGTTTGTGTTTGATGTATTCTCGAACTTTCTGGATCCTAAGATTTCCCACATCAAGCATGTCAAGACAAATTGCCAATGTCTGCAGTTCCAGGAGTAGCTTTAAAATAATAAATTACTGTCAATAAAGATGATGGATGTTTATGACTGACATACCTTTCACCTCATTGCCAACATCTGGTTTACAAAACATTCGATCGACAATATGATGAATGATTTTTTAAAAAGGCAGTAACTATTTTCTGTAAACGATGTACTTACTCAATGTAACATTCGTGTAAATAAACGCAGTTCTTGCAAGAAGTAATTCGAACTTTGAAACCATAACTAGCAGGTTTAATATTGGACTAAAGAAAAAGGTGGTCAAGTGACATATATGAGGATATTATGGAATATAAAGAAAAAATATTGAGAGCTTCGAAATAAGGTGTTTGAGGAATATAAAATGGACAGAGAGAGGGAGTGACGAAGATGTTTTAAAACGGATAGGAGAGAAGAGAACGCTTTTAGCCAGGATTCTTCGCAGGAAGGCCAATTGGATTGGACAAATCTTGCGAAGAACTTGTCCTCTTCATACTGCCATAGGAGGAAAGATGGAAGAAAAGCGAGAAGTAGGAAGAAGAATACAACTGGTCGATGATTTCAAGAACAGAAGAAAATATTCCGAGTTATAATACTCTGCGGTAATAGTGATTCCCTTTGATATCTAATCTACAATCATAATCCCAAAATACTGTGATCGTTACCTTACGGAACGAACACACCGAGCTTTGTATGCACGCGATCTTGTTCTTGCCACTTTTTAGATGAACAATGGACTTCAAGAATGAGTCTCCGTAACCAGACTCCACTAGTGTTGTAAATAAAAAGTTATTTTTTAAAATAAAAATAACACTTTTTAATAGAAAATTACATAAGTCGATGTTTTTCCTAAAATAAGCCTTAAAAAATAAATGTGATATACTGTAGGTAAAAATAGGGAACAAAACGATGCTTAGAACGTACTGATGTTATTTTCAAATCTATATTTACATTTAAAGAGAGAGAGAGAGAGAGAGAGAGAGAGAGAGAGAGAACAGCAACAAAATTTAAACCTACGCCCTCTATATTTTATGGAACCACTTTAAGGAATAAGTAGAAGGTAAATAACATCTGAAAGAATTTAGGTTCTACTGCGGAATGTCTAAATTAATATTAAACCGGAAGTGGTAGTAATTATTTTATCACTTCCGGTTTTAGCAGCGAGATTTGAGGGAGATGGAATATGTTCTTGGGAATGCAGAAAACAGCTTTTCGCTACTTATATTACCGCTTAACTCTACAGCGACCAACGTTAAAACCGGAACTTGATATTCGTATCTGCCATTTCCGGTTTGAATAGAAGGTTAACAGAGTACTTATTGTTAAGACGCTAAACTGATGCATTATAACGATTCTCGCTATCTCTTATCGGTTTTGCTCTATGCAGATCAATAACGAAACCAATGCTAAATGAGTTTCAACCACTTCCGATTTTAGTAGTACGTTAAGAATAGGGAACGCTTACTCGATGGTAAGAAACTGCTTACCGTCTTGCTCTATAATAATCAATGTAAACTCGAAAAGATTGATTTCTACCGCTTCCGGTTTGAATATAACTTCTATCAACTCGATTCCTAACGTTTGCCCTTTCGCAAGGGTCTACGGCTACACCCTTGTACCTCCTCAACTATTTCATCAGGACTAAACCCTCAACTGGAATCTAGTCAGGAATTTCGCCCAGCAACTAGCTGTATAGGTAACAGAATAGTTGGCCGCGGTAGCTCATGGCAGAGCGCTCACCTCTCGCGCATGGGGTCACTCGTTTTATCACATCTTCCGTGAACTAGGTTTTGTGGTGGACAAACATTGTGTGCGTGGGTTTCTCTCGGGGATTAGGATTAGGAATTAGATTTCTGGGCTGTCGGCCACTTTTCCCGGCACGTATGAGGGATGACGTCTCTCGCGACGAGCACACTATCCTATGAAAGGGAAAGAAAGGATTGGGGAAGGAAGAAAACTGCCTCGGACCATTATCTTAGGTACCATCTCGGCATTTTCCTGGTGGGAATGAGGGGAAACCTAGGAAAAACTTCACTCAAGATGTCTGGCCTGAAAAAAAAGTCACATTTTTCCGACGGAGTGCTCCTATCGGGAATCAAACCCAGGACCGCTCAAACCAAAAGCGAGTGTTAGCAAGTATCGGGTTTCTCATGTTTCCTACTACTTTCGTTATCCCACTATTATAATCCATTTCATTACCATCGTATCCCTTAGCCTCGGTGCATAATAGTGAGACGTTAAACATAGTAATAATAATCCTATGAGAAAATTTTACGCATTACACGGTGTTCAATCAGATTAATGAGAAAACCCTTGCCTGGAGCCATCATTAAGGTTATTAACTGTTGGAAGTGCGCATTTTCAGACTTCCGTTTCCCACTGAAACTTTATGATTCCACGCAATTACACGAGGCGTGAACATTGCTGCAATATGCACCTAACTACTCAATTGTAAAAAACACCTACATCACCGTGAGCGAAGAAAGTGATCACAATAAAAGCAGAAAAAATGCATATCACTCTTACTACTTGTTCCGCTCATGGCTACCAGGACATAGAAGTAGCGGAACTAATTCAATAACAAAACGCGTGTGTTACACAACTTCTTTTAAACACAAAACTATTGAAGTAATAACGCTACTTATCCCTTCAAAATATACTCACAAAAAAAAAAAAAAAAAAAATAATCGGAACACCCCGAATTCAACACATTAACTCAAATGGGTCTATCTTGAACTGCTGTTAAGCAGGGGGCAAAAGTGAGGGAGAACGCGGGAGGACGTCATTCTCCTACTTCCAGAAAATATCTACGGCGTCCCTTCACTTCCTAAAAATTAGATTAGGCAAAGATAGATACAGGGGACGGCATGACGTCATGCGCCCCCTACCTTTCATGAACGCACTTTTAACTCATGCTGTTAAGAAATTCTTTGACCAGGAATCAAAGACTAAAAATACGTTTACGTGCCTTTTTGAAATTTTACATCCCTTTTCCGAAGCCAGATATGAAACGCGGATAAGTCTTAATCTAGGATTCGAATCCAGTATAATCTAAGAATCGAACCCGATTCTCTCACACAAGAACGAGAACGTCCTCTTCTGCAAAGAAGTTTGCAAATTGTATGTTGTTTATTATAGCTTTGGGAATATTTAACATGTATTAAAACAAAACTCACCAAAGTAACAAACATATAATCAACATTTGTGTAATAGTTTCGACAATGTAACAATCATTATTAACATATGTGTTACTTTAATCAGTTCTGTTTTATTAATACAATCTTGCAAAATAGACAAGCTCCAATTCTGCAACACACAGGGTCGTAACTTGTTGAGGCAGGGGACCATTGCCCCCCAGGGAAGTTTCCCGCCGATCGTTGGGAGGGGGGGCACTTTAAGACAAAATTCTCTTACACTATATACGATACGAACATGAAATTATAAATGAAGCATCAAACAGATTCACTACAGTACATAAACAGAACCGCACACTAAAGGTAAATAAAACAAAAATTAGTCGTGGGCCCATTTCAGTAAAAAATGAATACTTATTAGGGTTCCCAGAAATAATATTCATTCGTATGGCTTTGAGATTTGGCAATATTGTCCCCTTAATTAACTTGGCATGTATGGAACAGGCCCAGGGGCATTCGGGAGGGCACACAGAATAAAAGAAAGATGGAAAGAAGGGACCTATTTTCGAATCTTGCGGGAGAGCCCAAAACAACTTGTTCTAGGGGGCCCAAATATCAATGCTTCCCCCTCCAGAAAAATCTAAGTTACGGCGCTAGCAACAGGCCGACTGGTTGTTGTTGTTACTATTATTATTATGATTAATTTTAAATACAACCTTCAGATTTACTACAGAGAAGTGATTACAATAAATGGAAACGGTTACTCTAATACCGAATTTCTAATCATCATCTGACATTCATATTGAAATTTCGAAGCTACCTAGGTGACATTATGTCTACCATTTTTAAATAGCAAATTGCGAAACCAAGTAAATCCAGAGGAAAACAACAAATCTACAATTTCAGGACAGCTTCAAATATCTATGTTGTAAACCGAGAAATCTTTCACCTTGAGACTTATACTTACAACTTAACAAGAGATCCAAACCGAGTTCATGAGAGAGCTCCCACCGAGAATACAAAAACGTGCTCTATAATCATGACGAAGTGCGTCCAAAATGAAGCTGCCTGTATGGCGATCCCAAATCAATGTTCGCACATCAGCACTCGTGCAAATTTATTTACAGACATTCGATCAATGAATAAATTGAACACCCATAAATAAGCATGGAGTGTGTTAAATGTTCGAACATTTCCTTAGGCTGGGGTCAGGGTGGCTCAGTGGTAGAGCGTTAACCTCTGTTGCATGGGATCTTTGGTTCGGTACCAGCTCTCACCGTAAGCAGTGTGTGTGTTATTTTTAGGGTTCTCCCATTTTTTTCATTCCACCATTTCATTCATTTCTTATCTTTGTCTCCTTTTGCTTTGCCAGTATAATCATGGGACATGGTCAAGGGCGCCGATCCTGGGGGGCATGGGGGCCCCGGGCCCCCCAAAGCGCATGTGGGCTCCCTCATTGTATTTGTAAATATACAATATTTTGCATAATTTGAATATAATTCGCCTTAAAATCCTCACATATGCCTTCTCCATCTGAATGTCCCCCTCCTCCCAAATTTACAGAGAAGTCGGCGCCCTTGAACATAGTTTTCATTTTATAACGTGCAATAATCGCCACATAGTACACACAGGACGGTCACTTAGGACACATTAAATTACTATAGTTTCGTCATGCTTTACATATGTGGTTAATGTACACATCGGACCTAATGATAATTTATGCAGTATTATTTGACATTAGAATCAAAATGAACATTTTTCTCGCATACTAAAATCATATTGAAATTTATAATGATCAAAAATACAACAAATGCTTAATACACACTACATGTCCAATTATCTTTAACTAATTGCTCATTGAGCATATGAAACATATTGTGATATCTCAAAATTATTTGTAGCAATGTTCCCCAGTCAAATCCTTTCTCCAATATTTCGAGTGTGACAGTCGGAACTCCAAAACTAAAGGAAAATTTGACTGAGGAACATCACTATCACTAGGTGAGAAACTAACTGAATAACAACACTTAATAGTACCAAAGGAATCTACCGAACTTCAAGTAATGTGATAATCATGGCGATGAAAATAATTGCTCTATAATGTATTTATAGATACAATTATCAGTAAATCTGACACTTAGTAGAAGCAGGAGTTATGTAGTTCAGTGGCAGAGCGCTTAATTCTGGTGCGAGAGATACCTGAATTAATCCTGGCCCATGAACGTATGGGAAAAGTTCTGAATAACAAGCACTGATTAAATTTGATTACTCGTTTGTAAATGAAAGATGTCCGTGAGAGAGAGAGTACACAATAAATTAGCTACTCAAATCTCAAGCGATAATTCTATGCAGTACACTTATTATAAGCTAATATTGAATTATACTCACGTCAGTGCTCGAACTACTGGATTTTTTAAATAGGGTGAGCGAAGAAATATTATTTATTGAAATGTTAACTAACTGTTTGTTCCTTTATCGTTAAAGTTGAAGGGGAACATGCAAAACCCAAACAATCAGACGAGAATTCGTCCGGGAATGGAAGTAGTTCCGCATGGAATTCTTAGTTTGCCATGATTATTTTCACTTTTCGAACATTTACAAATCCCCATCAGAAAGCAATTTATTAATTTAGCGATTCAAATCCCCCACAAATTAAGGGACAAAAAAAAAAAAAAAAAAAAAAGCTCAGTTTACAACTGGGTTGTGCCAGAAGTCCTTAGATTATGAGAAAGGTATTTTATGGGAAAAGAATTTTCTAACTACTGTAGCCCATGAATGGTCGATTTGTTTTCTATATACAGCGAGTATTTTCTGTGCTAAATGCATATGAATTGAGGAATTTTGTCAGCTCATAAGGCAAGACTAAGACAATTAGGAAGGAGGGGGGAGCAAAGCTATACTTATCCGTATCTGAGTATGTTCGTGAAAATGAAGGTCCTGTTCCGCAGTGGCATAATCAAGGCAGGGTTTCCGGGTTTTACCCGCTTTCCTTGAACAAGATATACAAAAGAAAATATGTTCCATGATATAAATATCTGAAATGCAATATGAACATGGAAGTTTGAAGCCTACCTTGAAATTTTACGTACGTAACCGCTGCATCATAACAATACATACATTATATTATTATTATTAAGTCATCGTATTATAAGATTTCACTACAGTTGTTTACAGGATTTTCAATACGGTCCAGGTCAAATATGAACTGACAAAAAGACATCACAGTTCTAGGCTTTATGAACGTATCTCAAACTAATTTTAGTGTTTTAGGCAAGAGTACACTTAACTCGTACAAATTATATGATTCGTAAGGACTAAACTATCGGGCCCGCAATCAGACACAAAAGTTGGGGGGGGGGGGCTGAATAAAATAGGGAGGCCCAAGTCATTAAAAATTCTCTTACAAATATCTAAATTGTGATTTTTATATTAATAATAGCATTTTGTATTGAGGTCTAAAGGGGACATGAAAAGTTTAGAGGGGCCAGGCCCCCCTCTAGCTGCGGTCCTCCTGACTATATCTACATTCAAGGATTCCCCATGAGATAAGGCAAGGTTTAATCTTGTCAGTTGCAGTAAAAAAAAATGATGCATAATTACAAGCAGCTCGTGAGGGAAGTCACAAAGATAAAAAATTATAGTTTATTCGCTTGAACTAAAAGAAGAAAAGTCTCAGATTATTAATTGTTGTATACAACACATAAGTAAACTCTACAATGCTGGCTCAAGTTGGTACTCTTAAGCAGATACGAGAAATTACACACTGTTCACGTTGTAAATGAAAAAAATAATAAAATAAAATTCCAATATCACTGGACAATAATTGCAAAACTCTTCAAAGGGGCCACGTCGGTCAATTCTAACGGGAAAGTCTCACCAAGATTCGATCAACGGCCTCCTCAGCAAGCAACGAAACAGTGTAGACATGGGCCCTACTATACCTTTTACAAGCCGTTGCTTTTTATTTATGTGCATCTGGAGCATGTATTATAAAATTCACCGCAATTAAAATACCAGATAACCTTCATTCTTAGTTTCAAGTGATAAAACTAACTTTTATAAGTGTGATCTCTCACAAGAGCCGCTTCTGTGCATATTTTACTACTTAACCTGTTCCTAAAATCATCCGAATCACACTACACTAATTCGAAACTGTATAAATGAACCGCTTAATGTTCCTGAATTTTAATGTAGCTTTTGGTATTGCGAATAATTGGAGAAAGAAAGAAAACATGGTACGTTGTGAGCCTTAAGAAAACTACTCCAAGTTAAACGCAGGTACAGGTAAGGATGATCTAAGGTATGCTTCTCAGCTCAGAAAATAATTAGATCGCACGCATTCACTAGGCCCTACATTGAAATTGAATTCTAATTCGAAAGTCATCAAATAAAACATACAAGATATCAAAATCATAGAATCTATGCCGGAAGCTACCCTTCCTTACCTTACGTAAAAATATCACCTTGCACTTCAAAGTTACTGGTTGTTTCATCTCTTAAAAACATCAAAATTCCAAATAAAAACAGTACCGTTTCGGGATATAGTATACGTAAGACCGTCTGAGTTCCAGAAGAAGCTGGACGCTCATACTTTTATGGATTATTCATTGAGTATCTACGAACTTAGAAAGGGGGTAACAAACCCACTTTCATTTACTTATCCACTGATACGAAAATAAAAAAGAACGTACCTATTTGCCCTTGTACTTTATATGCTATAGCGCATTACATTATATGCAACAAGGATTTTGGTCTGCATCATGATATAAATTTAAAAATATTTAACATTTTTCGAATCGAAATCAACAAAATTCATTCTAGAAAGTAAAAATAGAATGTTAAGCACATATAATGAAGACAACGCAGTGATTTAATTTGGTAACGTATAAATATATAATATGAAGTATCCTCCCGCACGGAAGACAGGGGGTTCTCATGTATAATATTACCATGTTTCCTAAGAATATAAACAATGAGCCTCATCTAATATAGCTAAATATCCACGAACAATCTCTATTAATTAAACAATTACGGCAGCGAACCAAACGAAAATTATTACAATGCACTTTTTTCAGACTTGACATTTCAATGAGATTAATATTTGCATTTTCACATTCAAAACATTCTATCAGCTGCAATATTTGGAACTTCAATACACACTGTATTGTGCACTCAGTGTTTTAATTGCTAATGAATTATTTTGATAATTCACATCTAACCGGCAACAATGTTTAAAACAAATGAGCTTCAATTTGTTCAATACTAGCAGACAAAAATTTTTGTATAGAAAATTTCATTAGAAGTGCCAAGATCAGCTTTGAATATATGCGTACTAATAAAAGAATACCGGTATTTATCATAGAATACGTTTTTGTCTTACCTTTGTGTATAGTTCCTTCGTCGTCATTCTACGACGATCGGCAGAATTTCCTGGTTAATTGAATAAATAAGAAGAAAAATATTTATAGACGATGTTTTATACGTGTCAACTCACAAATACTATCACTCGTCTTTACTTGTCGCACACATTATCGGATGTTATCTTATCCGATCGCCACATCATAATCTTAAGCCGCACACAGATGACTGACTGAATGTTGGACGTAAACTTTAATAAATTACATTCGCAATTGCTTTCATTTCTATCACCACTTACTTCACAAATAACATATTCCATTCAACCACTTTGCTCGGCTCACAGAAACAGTGCACAGCTGTCAGTAAATTTTGCACCGCAACGCACGGCACGGCACACGCCTCTGTGTGACCGAGGAATAGCAGGGAAAAAAAAAAGTACTGTGTATCTGTGTTCATTGACTCCTTGCTCGCCATCTATGGACAGCAAAAGGAACTACTTTGAGCTCAATCGACCAACAGAACAAAAATTCTATTTACAACACTTGAACAGAGGGACGTCAAACTTTCATTCAAGGTACCAGTGGCGGAGTTACAGGGAGCCTCGGAGGTCAGGCCTCCTGCTCGAAATCTTGGCTCCCTAATTGTTAGTGGCCACGATCCTACTAACTAAAATATTTGATAACATAATACCAGTGTTGTCATTAAACATTTAAAACTATTTTTTGATGCTATAAAACTACGAATAATCTATACTATTTTTGAACTGACCACTAGAAAAAAATTCAATCACTGTAATGAGTCAGGTGTGTAATATTCATCACAAAATTGCATTTTCTTCTTTTATGATAAAAAGGTATTTTCAGGGCGCAGACTGGCCCAGGATTTTTTCTTGGTGGGGTGAATATAATTTTTCATTGAAAATGAGAAAATCGAACTTTAGCTATACCATGATGCAATTGTGAAGACTACATATAATAAAATTTAGTTGATTTTGTTTTGTTACAACGAACTGCGGTTTCCTGTAGGCTACTACTATTTTTAGGGCACCTATAATGATACTTTAAAAAAATGCAGATTAATCAGGCGTTCGACTCCTTTTGTCTCAGAACAATTCGGATTCGACTTAGAATGGGGTCATCGTGTTCGTGAATGAATCAAGTGAAATATTACACCATTCGGCGTGCAGTAAGGTGACCAGCCGTTAGAGACCTGCGCGGGCCGAATTTTTCGGCCCGAGCCCAATCCAGCCCGAATGTACGTAGGCCCGGCCCAGCCCGGGCCCGAAAAGTTTTGGAGATTTTCGGCCCGAGCCCGGCCCGGCCCGATAAGTTTTTTTAAAATTCTTGGCCCAAACACAGCCCGGCCCCGATAAATTTTCGAAGTTTCATTTTGTACCATTTTTCACGGGCACACTTCAACGTTTGCCTTTATTCTAATTATCGTTTAACAAAAGTAATAATTATTAAAGAATTGCAATTAATCGACCCCAGCCCGGCCCGACCTGAAGAGAAATCAGTGTCGGCCCGCCCAAGCCCGGCCCGGCCCGTGCAGGTCTCTACCAGCCGTCCTGCTTTACCAGGGACAGTCCCTGATTTAACCGCTGCCCCGTTTTTTCTGAAGTAAATGGGACGCCGTATTGTTCCGTTTTTGAGCAAATATGAACAAAGTGACCCGTAATTGTTATTCAAAAAATAAATGCCAGAGCAAATTCTCATTATTTCTTTAAAATTACTGTTTATAGAGCTATTTCTGGTACCAACAATTGCTGAAAATTTTTAGAATGTGCCTGGAACTGGTAACTGTTGAGTATTATTTAAGAAACGCGGTGTTATCATTTTTACTTGTGTATTTATAACTTAAAAAAAAAACTGCTAGCGCCCAAAATGTAATCTGTGAATTTTACACCTCTTCTATCTCCCCTTACGTGCGATTCATATGCGTCCCGTTTTTGCAAGTTGAAATTCTGATTGTTCCAGTGAATCACTCACTTAAGAGAAGATGGAGGCAGAAATATACGCCGGATTCGTGTCTCCAAAACGGACCACAGATGTTCAATGATGTTCAGGCCCTGGTATTGGGTGGCTCACAGGTGTTCAACTTCATGCCAGTGTTCCTCAAACTATGCCACAACAGCTCCAGCTGTGTGAATATGCTCGTTATCATCCTGGAACATGGCGCCATTGCCCGGAAACATCTGGGTCCAAGTACAGATTAAGCATCTGAGAGGTCCTAAACACTTAAAAAAAATGTTAGTACCCTGATATACAGTGAACTTTCTAAGTTGGGAACCCGCAGCTTCTTCGAAAACTGTTAGAAGAGTGTCCAAGATAAAGGAAAAAATAAAACGAAATCTTTAGTTTTACGTCCCACGGTTATGCAGTTAGGCTAAAGGAGACGGTGATGATGAGAGATGAGTGAAATGGTGGAATGAAGAAAGTGTGAGGAAACGGGAGAACCCCGAGAAAACCCACGAGCATAATGTTTGTCCACCACAAAGTCCACACGGCGCGAGCTGGGAGCGAACCAGGAATTTCAAGCACCGGAGGTGAACGCTCTACCACTGAGCCACCGCGCCCCCTCCAAGATAAAGGAGTTGAGGTTTGTATCATAACTTTGTTACGTAATAAACAATACTATTATATGAATTAATACACTATATTATGTGCAGAACAGTATTTACATCATGTTGCTATTGCTGAATATTTATTTATTTCATTTTCCGCCTTAAGAACTCTGCGTTCATGGCTAATTAATAGTACACATATTATACATTCAAAATATCTACGTAACAGTAATACTAAACTAAAAATGTACTTTTTAAATATTAATTGTACCTTGTTTTACATATTTCGACATTCAAGTAAATCTTAATATTGATATTATACAGAAAGATCAGATTGAAAGCATTCCTTTCTAGACTATAGAAAAGATGTTTATGTAACAACAACTTGAGGTATCTTTTAAACTACAAGTTTGGCATTTGTTTGACACCATCCGGCAATTTATTATATAGTTTTATTCCTATGTGGTGTACACAATGAATTTTGAGGTTTTGTGAAACGGAAGTTTTGTATACTACAGTATTTTTATGTAGAAACATATCACGTTGAATTGTGTAATACAATACAGGGCAATTTTTTTTATAATGTTTAGCAGTTCATTGAACACGACATTTCAACAGTAGAAAATGCGGTAATACACACACACACAGAGAGAGAGAGAGAGAGAAACAACATTTAGAGGGAAATTTTCGCTATGTAGTATACGTCTGCTTTTCAAAAATTTCAATTTTTCGTGTAAAAGTCAGTTACGAGGCTTTGTTTCCTCTTCTGTAACTTGTTCTTCATCCGACACACTTTCAACCAATTTTTCTCTCACCAAATACAGCTGACCACTCTGCCGACCTCTCGCCATCTGTTCTCCGATTTCCATCTACAAATAGGCAATATGATTTTGCTCCGTTATCCACACTTCTTGGAATTCCAGAAATCTTTCCTTCGTTAGATCATAACTTGCTGCCAACGGTTGATTCACTCTTGATCTTTGTGGTATCTCTTTTACGTATTCAACTTTCTTTCATATTTAAGTAGAGGAGTAATTAAGGGAGAAGGGCGAACAGGGCTTATGCCGGATTGGGGGTGAAAAACTGGGCAAATATTTATTTTTAATACAAGGCAAGGAAAGGAGTTATCATTAAAAAAAAAAAAAAAACTCAGAAACTCAACAGGACAACAACGACTCACTAACCTTAGCATCATGTCCATAGAGCATAAGTTTTTTTTTTTTTTTTTTTTTTTTTTTTTTTTTTTTTTACATTGTGAAAACCTTTGCATTCAGAAGAGCACGCAAAGTTAAATTTTAGTTCCAGCTTTTTGTGTTTTCATTTAATTTACATCGATTTAAGAGATTTGCAAAAATTATCCGAGTATAATACTCGAGACGACAACTTCACTTTTATAATTAAGTATTCTATTCTAAAGCAACAGATTGTTGATTCCAGGGCTGTAGTCAAGGGTACACAGCGGTACACGCCGTATATCCTCTGCTTTATCTTAGTCATTAAAGTGTACCTTTTGTTTCAAAGCGTATAGTACTTCCTACTTTTATTTCGTTTATATTTATTTATTTATTTATTTATTTGGGCCGTAAGTCCAATGATAACCTGGCCGGCGTCGGAATGCGGCGTCCCCATCGCCCAGTTCTTTGGAACTGCAGTTAGCCACTGGTCCTCTAGGTTGGGGGTTGTGCCGGACCGATCACCCGGCATTTAAAACCTGTGATTGAGCACAGTAGAAAGATAAGCCTCGGATGTAGAGTACTTTCTTTGGATGCCAACCTTACTATGGCCTATTTATGATAAGTGGATTTGTGGTTTTAAGATCCATGGACCCGGAGCCTTGGAATGTAGTAGTGAATGCGCATGAGCACCCAGCAACAATGGATAGAATGGTTGCCATGAATGGTTGGTGGGAGTTTTGAGAAGTGGTGATTTAAGTATTTAAAAAAGTAAGAAGTATCATCAAGAAAATATTTAGTTGGTTCAATAATGATTGGCACTCCCTCCTATAACTGCTGCCAAGTAGCAGTTTGAAATGTTTGTTGATGTATGCATTAAGATAGACTATAGTACTATCAAACCACAGTAAATGGTTTCGTTTCTTTCCATAGGTAGCACATTGTAGCAGTAGTTGCTCCAACGTGGCAGGACGCTGGTGGACAGCGAAAAGACAACATGGAAGCAGACCATGGGTAACGGTGGACAGTGTGGTTTCTCTGGAGGGAAGGAGTGTGTACTTCAGACATCCACAACAGATTATTAGCCGTATGTCGGGACACAGCACCAAGTCGTAGATCCGTGTTTCGTTTGGTATCCTAATTCAAAGAAGGCAAAGACAGTCTGCAAAAAACAAAAGCACTGGGCGTCCTGCAACTGCACGCAGACCAAGCAATGCCGCGCGAGTGAATGATTTGATAATGGAGCACAGGGAAATCACGTTGGATGAACTAGAGAAAGAAACAGGTCTATCACAAGGTTCCCTCTACACTATCATTCATGAGGATTTGAAGCTGCACAAGGTGTGTGACAATGGGTGCTTCATGACCTCACCGTTGCACAGAAACAAAAGCGTGTGGGGATTTGTCAGCAGCTGATGCAACAGTACAGTGAAAATCCGACAGAGTTCTTTGAGCGTCTGGTCACCGTCGACGAAAATTGGTTCCTCTACGAGACTCCAGAAAAGAAAAATGGGAAAAGGAAAATGGGGCCATGGCGCTATTCTCCAACACCACAATGCACGGCCACATGTCAGTCCCAGACAATTGACACAGTGCATGAACACACCACATCCTCCATATTCACCGGATCTGGCTCCTAGCGATTATGCTTTATTCGACACAATGAAAGAGGACATGAGAGGTAAAAAGTTCAACACAAATTATGAACTCCACGCATTTGTCTGCCAGTGGCAGAGAGATTCCCCCAAAGAATGGTTTGCTACACAAATAAAGAAGCTTCCAGATCGGTGGCAAAGGTGCATGGACATTGCCGGGGAATGCCTCTAAAATAAACTGTAATCGTTTGTTCAATAAATGGTTCCTGTGAAAACGAATTAATTGTAGTGCCAATCATTTCTGAACGTCCCAAGTAGTATGAAATCCTTTTAGACTATAAAACAATAAGGTATCCTTTATATTTCAATTGAATTAATGCATGCGATCAGTGATGACAATTTAGCCTATTTTGGCTAAATCTAGTCTATTTGCAGAGGCATTTAGTCATACAAATCTATGAAATGCTTATAGCCTTAAATATAGGGGTTATTTTATAAAACTCTTTTGCAATTTTTGGCTGTTTTTAACCGTTACATTAATGCTAAAAATACCTTTTCATTTTTAAAAATTAGCCTACTTGTCATTATATATTATCGTATTAATTGATTTCTCTAGACAGAGAGTGTTTTATTACGCAACAAACACTTGTTTTTTATTCTTCTTCTCTCTTCTCACCCACAGATTTACAACTACTTAACAATACTTAACAATACTTATAGACTGAGAAAGAATTTTAATGTCGCTCTCGTGACGGCCCCGTTTGCTACTTTTTAATTATTTTAATTTTAGAATTTTATTGCAAGCATGAAAGTTTTCTAATACAAATTTAGTAAACTGTTCGGTTCTTCAAGCCACAGAGATTGTTCTTGTTTATTAAAGGAAACAAATAGGATACCTAATTAGTTTAAACATTCTCAATGCAATCATGATTATTCATGTGGGTATACGGAGAAATAAGTAGTGCCGAAAAAAGTACTACTGAAAATTGGAACAATGGCAGTCTACATAAACACAACCAATCCACAATCCAAGGATGGTCCATCCAGTTCCAGCGAATCGGCTAGTTGCAGCGATATCGATGAAGACTTATATAAATTCAACTGATAATATGGCTGTTGGCTTTCACAAATTAGATGAGTTGTTGATGGATTTTATTGTAATTTAGAGTCATGTATGTTGCTTGTTAGTCTTCAGCGAATAAAATTCAATTTCAAATGTTACTATACCTTACTTATAATATTACACACACAAAAAAAGAGATTTAAAATCCACGATGTGGGTTATAGTTAGCAGTTCAAAATCGAGCCATTTTTTGCGTAAAAAAAGCTTATTTTTTGAAGGCCATCTGGTCTATTTTCTTCAGAGGTTGTTGGCAACTTTGCATGGGATTAATGCATGCGTTTTACATTGTTCATGTCTTTTGTGACAGTCATAGATGATCACAAAACAGCGTATACCCTCTGAAAATTTTAGGATTACAGCAGTGGTTGATTCATTCTATACATATGCAGACTCCGATATAATTCCAAAAACATTATGATTTGCACTTATTATGATAAGACTATAAGAATATGTCAGGCATGTTATTCTCAGGTTATTTGGCAATCAAATATTAATTACTTTGGTGCTTTATCTTGTTCTAAAATTTAAATTATGTTCTGTAATTTTCAAATCAAGTTTTACTCCTTGAAGAAAAAATGGAATAGGAGAATTACTGTGATACCAATATCAGGTATGGTCGGGGAGCGTTTTGGTTTGGTTCCTCGGGGGCGCTAAGGCGAGTTCTTGTCCTGGGCAATGCAAGATAGAAGGGTGTCCAGGTTGCAGGAGTGTCCAAATAGAGAGATTTCACTATATGTAATTCTAAATATAAACAGTAGTAAACTATAAAATTAAATTTTATTTATGGAAATTAAACAAAACTTATAGAACGATGGAAAATAATGTTTATTTTAGAATGTTTTGTTCATTGTTATGCATATTATTATTATTATTATTATTATTATTATTATTATTATTATTATTATTATTAATGATAATAATAATATACAAGGTCAATGGTAGCCCATACCTCCAAACCAGTATACGCCACTGGGTATACAGGGTATTCCCTATGGAGTGTAATTCTCAGATATGCTCTCAATAGAGTTTCCAGATATAGCCTGATTTCAAGGGGGGTCCATATTGGTAAATTTGAAAAATGCTCTGAACGGAGGTGACAGCTAATTGAATGGAGAGGACTTTAAGACTTTATACCAGCATGGATGTGACATCACATGAACGAAGTTGACAAGACCATCTCTTTCCAATTGAAAAGTAAAAATTTGTATTACACATGTGCATAAAGATAGCCAATGTCCAGAACTCAATTGTTGACATTAGCATTCAAATGAAGTACAGTATTTTGTTTAACATATGCTATCCTTAATAATTGTTTATTATAAGAAGAAGAAATACGATGTGCGCATTAAAAATATAGCTAGTTAGGAGGCCTCATTGTGACGAAATTAAACTTCCGCTAATTTTACAGATTTTGTGTAATATTTTCAAAATGGATAAAAATAACACTAGTTAACAAATTTAAACGTTTTGTTTGTTACATGAGAAAAATCACCTGATCTTAAAGGAACTTTTTGCGCTGAATTCAAATATGCACTCGGTTTCTCTCCATCACGTACAGTTTTCCCGTAACAGAGGGATTTTCGGGAAATTCCCTAAAAAATTTCCCTTTTTCAGATATTTTATTCCCCTAGCTCCTGTCCCCTTACATATAGCAACATAGAAATTATACCTAAGTATACTTTGATTTATATTTAGTAAACCCTAAAAGTTTCGTAAAAATCGCTTTGTTCTTTCTAGAGAAATAAATATATTTGTATGTATACTGTGTGCACTGTTTATTGCACCTGATAGTAATGCTTTCAGATCTCCTGAGTTGGGGTAAAAACGATTTGCTTTATTACTACAAACACAGACATAAAAATGAATAATTACAATAGTCAACAACACACTTCTATTGCTCTCTGTAAATTAGAAACGTGTATAAAAATAGAATGTACTTCCAACGTATATTTTTTTTAAACGTACAGTATATGTATATCTTAATACATATATATACAATTCTCCAAGTTTTTTCGTTTTGTTCATGAAATGGTTATCAATATTTATTATCAAATGTAACAGAATGCAAAAGAAAGAAAGAATGGAATACAGACTCATTGTTGACAACAATGAACTAATGCAGTCTGAATTTTCCACTACGGTATCGTTTCCCCCCTCCCCCCGCGCATTTCTTTCTTTCTTGTGTTCTTGACACCTGGTGAGGGAGTTTTGTACATTTTCATATTGACGTGTGGTTTAACACTACTTCACTTTCAAAGTTGTCTTTGCTGCTAAGAGTGCTTTCATGTTTGATCTTAACGGCATTATACCCAACTAAGACCAGAAGTTTAGTTTGTGATCAGTACAATGGCGTCAAGAGGACGGCGTTCGTGTGTTAACTCACCAAATAGTTTTTGTTATGTGTGTGGTCAGTTTGTAGTTAAAGGACAGTGTAGATCCATTACGCCATCGGTGAAACTAGCATATTATATATATTTCGGATGTCGTGTGGGAGATCAGGACAAAACTTGGGCACCCAACATAATTTGTGCGTCGTGCTACGTCACTTTACTTGCATGGGCCAAAGGGAAACGGAGGTTCATGAAATTTGCTGTACCAATGGTGTGGAGAGAACCAACCAACTATCTGGATGATTGTTATTTTTGTCTCACAGTAGTTAAGGGACATTCTAAAAAAAGCAAATACACAATAAGTTATCCCAACGTTAAATCCGCAATTAGATCTATTCCGCACGGGGATGAACTTCCACTTTCCGAGCCCCCTACCAACTGGGAAGAGATATGGCCAAAAGACTCTGATGATGATCATGACCTTGATGAACCATCGACATCAACATGTACTCCCATGCGCAAAAAATATTGCGCGTATACTGTAACTCACTATTTTTCGCAATTATTTCATTTTCCATATGTTTACGAGTAAAATTTAGTTATTTGTAAGTGGAGATAATAGAAAGCAATCCATCTAAGGAGATATTTCCAAAAAATATAATAAAATAATAAAAATATAAGCAAAAAACAAAATTATGTTCGGTTTTGTGTATACTGGCAATAATGTTTTCGAGGGAATTTTTGGAGTAGCACAGCACGATTGCAGAGGGAATAACAAGATTAGTAGGAGAAGAATTGAATGAAGGAACTGGAAATTGGAGTGAAATATTGCATTTATTGGCTTAAATCTAGGGTGTAAATTGTCTGCCAAATATAAATTAGCTTCTGTAAGCAAGATGTTATAATGAAATATATAAACAAAGAGAAAAACTGTTGTCTTAAGTTTGGAAGTGACATGCTCTATAGCCATGAGCATTTATTTCTTAAGAAAAAGAGAAGCAACAAAAGAAAATCTGTGGTCAAGTGCCGGTAGCAATAGCCGAGTGGTCTCGGGCGTTCGGCTTCGGATCATGAGGCGCAATCTACTGGGGGTTCGAATCCCCCTGAAGAGCAAGGTCGGAATTTTAATTGTCCTGGATCTTTCTGTGTTTGTGTCCCTGTCGTGTTTGGATTACGGAGAACTTGCGCGAATTGCCACTGGCGAATAGTATCCCGGTTGGGACGAACTTTTAAAAAAAAAGTGGGTAGAGTGACGGACTAGTAATTCTTATACTGTTTTGACACCAGATCGAATCCCATCCGGTCCTGTTCATTTTTTTTCTTTACAAAACATTGTAGAAAGTGTATAATTTTTATGTTAATAAGAAACGAAATAATATAATATTGAAATAACTTTTTGTTTTTCTGATGACGTATTTATTCAGAATTAGCTTACTATTTATTACTAATAGCGATTGTTTTTAGTTTATGGTATGGTATGCTTAACCGTTCCCTCTCCGTTTTTACACAGCTTCAACTCACTGCTAGTGTCTGTGAGTCAGGAACTGGAAAAAACAAAACAAGAGCAACCTGCAGCTTTACACACAGAGTGAGGAACACAGTCACAGCGATAGCTCGTTGTCATGAAGAAAAAAAACTGTTCTAGTGTTTCTGTGTGTGTGTTTCTTTGACTCTCTCTCTGACTCTCTCTCTCTCTCTCCTTTTGTTTCATATCCACAAGTGCAGCAAATGCAAGTCTGTGTGAAAAAAAAATCAAGAGTGCTTTCTTTAAACAAAACTAAATTTTACAGCTCTCTTTGTGAGGAACGCGAAAGCTTCCAAAAGATGCCATGAATATTAACTATGATCGTACCGAACTATACAGTAGCGTGAAAAACTGATCATAAAATGATGTAACATGCATAAGCTTTTTTTCCTAGAGTAACCACACATTAAACATAACAAATTAAATTTTTGGGATTACAAATTATCACATTACGTGTCGGTGTAGGCCTATTCGTTTTCACATTCGAGCGACGAAAGAAGAAAGTGTGGTGACAGTTATAAAAACCGAATACCAGATTTCAATAAATTCAAGTTACATGGCTCCTACATATCGAAAAAATTATTTTTCGATGTCTGTCCATCTATTCGTCTCTCGGTTCGTCACGCTTTTACACGCACTCAAATAGAGGCCATACTGTTCAACGTATCTGCACCGAATTCTAGACATAACGTTTTAATAACATAATATCTTTCGAATTTTATGTCCTTCGACACCTAAAAGCAATGGTAATTTACTGAAGGATTAAAATTTAAAATAATTCAATTTTCTCAAATAAAAAAAAAAAGCTGTGACGATTTTATTTACTTTTGATAAATATCTATTTTATTAACAAATCTCCACCACATATGAATAATTTTTCTGAAAAAATATATATGGTGTAATTTACTGTATGGTATGCGTTCTTTTTGCACAATTTTCTCAACCACATTTCATAAATAAACGTATCATTAATTACCTAACAATATGACAACTCGTTCGAAGGAGTAGCTTAATCTTAGGGTGAGCTTTCCCCAGATGGTTTTCCCATTAACGCCTCAGGCAATTTTGTTCATATTTCGTAAAGAAATATTTCATTAATAAACTAACATAGAGCATAAATAGTTTATTCCGATAACATACAGAAGAAGTGGTTTTCTCAAGGGTTGATTTTTTTTTGGACAATTGTCTCAGTAATAACTGAGACAAATTTGTTCTAATTTCAGTAAAAATATTTTCTGTAATAATCTTACAATATGGTATAACTCGCTTGTTCCGAAAAGAAAAATCCAAAAGAAATAGTTTACTTTGACAGTGAAATTTTTCCCGACGATTTGCTTAAAAATTACTCGATATACTGTCAAAATTACAGATAGAAGAGTTTACCTTTGGGGGTAAGCTTTTCCCGATGACCTTCCTAAAAACAACTCAGGATATGTTTGTTGTTCATATTTTATAAATACGTGTTACATAAATAACCTAGCTATATGGTATAATTCCCTCATCCGGAAAATCTAGAAATGGTATATTACTTTTTGACAGTAAGTTTTACCCTGCGATGTTCTCAAGAACGACTCAGGCGATTGTGTTCGTATTTCATAAATAAATGTTTTATGAAAACACTAACAATATAGCATAGCTCGTTTGTACTGAAAAGATCCACAAGGGATAATTTATTCTTGGGGGTGACTTTTTGCATAATTTTCTCAGAAATTACTCAGACGCTTTTGCTTATAGTTCACATACAATTATATCCTTTATAATTCTAATATATGGATCAAGTTATTTCTAACGGAAATATGACCAATGGGTACTTTACTTTTGGGCCTGAAGTTTCTTCTAGCAAAGTTTTCCAAAACATTATTTTATTCGCAATTTCCCAAATAAAAATTTCAATAACAGTTGCAGCCTAACATAAGTCAGTGTAAAAAATTCGAGCGAGAAAGTACAGTGCGTTTACTCCGTACCCTTTCTTAAATATATTTTTAAATGTTACACCTAATCACAATTTTCCGAACAAAATCGAAACTTCTTTTTAAATGTGCCTTGTTGTGGTCAAATGGTTCAAGTGCATTGATTCTGGATTAGATTTCCAGTGAGAGCTAGTGTATCTTCATCCAAGAGATGCGACACGTCGGTGCAAAGAAGAAAGTGTTTAAATAAGCCTAACCAAGCTAATCAACAAAAGAAATAATACAATGTTACGAAATTATCGTAGAAACGTTGTTAATATTACGTAGGTTCGACTGGAATGTCCAAACAATTGTCAATTCCAAAGGTCTTTGTTTTCGTCCGGCGGGAGCTCATGTGGTTCGGATTTCACGTTAATCAGTAGGTCCACGTCTCATATAGCCTCGCTGCTGAAAGGGACGATAAATTCAAAATCACATCACACATCTTTGTTTTCGCCTTTGTTTTAGCTCATAAATGTCTCTGTTCATAAGCTCCTTAGTGGTTAGCGTACGCGCCTTTGGCGTGGAAGACCCGGCTTCGATTCCCGGCGAGAGCTCACGTGGTTCGGAGTCCACGTTAATCAGTATGCCGACGTCTCATATAGCTTCGTTGCTGAACGAGATGTTAAACTCAAACTCAATGTCTTTGTTCATAAATGTCTTTGTCTATGGTTTTGCATATACGTGGCATGGACATTAAATTTTGATTTCTACGCCATATGTATCTAATTACATACACACCTATAGAACGAACACAACAAACTTGGAATATCTACATTGTTTGCGTATGGAAAATAATCACGCTCTACTGTACAGGACAGCCGTGTGTATGGAATTTCATACACATGGCAATCAACGTATTAAGAAATGTATAATAATAATAATAATAATAATAATAATAATAATAATAATAATAATAATAATAATAATAATAATAATAATAATAATAATAATAATAAACAGAAAACGATACGATCACTTACATAATTGATAAATATAAGTTAACATTTAATAAGCATATAACTGCAATGGAATTAAGTTGTTTGCTGCTGATGCAAAGACTTAAATCTAGCGATACCGCGAGCGTAAGTATTAAACAGAGGGATTTTAAAGAGCCCCCTGAGCTGGGGGCCCTGGGCTCCATTGGCTTCGCCCTTAATCCGCTAATGCCTATAGATTATAAATTAAAGGGGACGGGCCGGGTCCGTTCTAAAAATTCCGGCCCGTGACGACCTCTAGCTCCTGTGTATATGCTATCTGAAAATACAGTAGAGTTTCGCTTATCCGACATAAGACAGGCAGGCAGAACGCCGGATAATATGGATGTGTTAAGGAAAGACCTATAAAAAGACAAACTATGATATAATTTTACACATTACGCATCTAATTATCATCTTTGCAAGAAACAAATATAATGCATTGACTCAGTGACGTATCCAGCGTGAGGTCCTGGAAGCTGTCCCTTACCAAACCTCAAGCATTTTTTTAATAAACCTAATTTTTCCCTTTTGAGTTTTTTTTTTTTTTAATGTCAGATTACTTTGAGTCAGTGTCCAAACTGTGGACAATGCGTTGTTGTTATAATTCTAACAAGTAACACTTCCCAAGTGTAACACTCCGATTTTGATAAAATTTGGCAGGTAGATACTATACATAAAATAAACAAATAAGTGCTTTTTTTTTTTTTTGCTGAAAACGGTTTTAGGGGGCAAAAGCCCTCACCCAAAATTTGAAAGTTGGCGCTCAAAAGGCAAAAACAAGTGGACCAAAGTGAACGAAATTGTGAACAGATATTGCGGACATAAAATTAGGGAAGACGTGTTTTGTATTTTCCTGGAAAAAACGGTTAGGTGGGGCACAGATCCCTCCAAACCTTTGATCATGAAATATCAAAAGTGCTAATAACAGTATGTCAGAAGTGCCTAAATTTACATGAAGAATTGGAACAAAACTTTGTGTTAGGACAATAAGCAAAAAATAAACAAATTCGGCTTTTTTATTTCCTATACACATAATTTCATTTGCTTCGGTCCACTCCTTCCTGCACTTTTACGGTAATATTAACTTTTTTTTTTTTTTTGGAGGGGCTCTAGGCCCCAACACTGTTTTTTCATACAAATTAAAATGCATTTCATTTATTGTTTTGCAAATTGTCCCTATACGAAGTTTCGTTGCAATTCTCCATACTCTTTAGGAACTTCTGACGTATACATACTTATTTGCACTTTTGATATTTCCTAATCAACAGCTTAGAAGGTCCGTGTCCCACTCAATCGCTTTTTTCCAGGAAAATACGAAACACAATTACCTCAATTTACGTCTAGAATATCTGTGCACGATTTCAAAATTTTGGGTGGGGAATTCTGCTCCCTAAAACCAATTTTTCGCAGAAAATAAACCCGTATTTTTTTATTTTTTATTTTTATTTTTGCGTATTGTCCCTACACAATGTGTCGTTCCAATTCTTCATGTCCTTTAAGCACTTCTGACATACTGTTATTAGCACTTTTGATATTTCACGAACAAAGTTTTGGAGGGGTCTGTGTCCCACCGAAACGTTTTTCTTTTTTTCAGGAAAATACGGAACCCATATTCCCTCATTTTTCGTCTACAATATCTGTGCACAATTTCATTCATTTCAGTTCACTTCTTCTTGCCTTTCGGGCGTCAACTTTCATCATTTTGGATGGGGGATTTTGTACCCTAAAACAGGCATTCGTTTAGTTTTTGCGTATTGTCCATACACAAAGTGTCATCGGAATTCTTCGTCCTTTACACACATCATTCATATTGTTACTAGCACTTTTGATATTTCATGATCAAAGGTTTGGAGGGGTCTGCGTCCCATTTAACCGTTTTTTTTTTTTTTTTTAGGAAAATACAAAACACGTATTCCTTCATTTTACGTCTGCCATATCTGTGCACAATTTCGTACACTTTGGTCCACTTGTTTTTGTCTTTCGGGCGTCAACTTTCAAAATTTTGGATGAGTGCTTTTGCCCCCGTAAAACAGTTTTACCGCAGAAAATAAAAAACATGTATTCGTTTATTTTATGTGTAGTATCTGCCTGTCAAATTTTATCCAAATCGGAGTGTTACACTTGGGAAGTGTTACTTGTAAGAATATACCGTAATGCCATTGATACCAGGTGGAATTAAAGAACACTTTTAAATGGGATTACAATTTCGTTTCCGGTCTGTTTATAACATTACTGTATTAGAACGATACACTCATTGCCATTTGCTATTTTTGTTATGTGATATACGTAGCAGACAGTTTTCCTTACATGTCTCTAGAAAATATTTTTTGATTTCATGTGAGTTAGAATTAAGGTTGACCGGTTCATAAATGACAAGTAAGAAACGTTTAAGAGAAATACAGAACTGTTGCATTATTATTATTATTATTATTATTATTATTATTATTATTATTATTATTATTATTATTATTATTATTGATATTTTTGAAACATTAGAATTACGTGCTTACGAGGATTCGTGTTGGGCCCCCTCCGAAAAGAAAAGCTGGATATGTGCCTGCACTGAATGATAGACGTATGAGTCAAGGTATAGACGAGCGTGCTAGGCGATCGAGTCCGGAGCATCAAAAACAGACTAAGACCACAACTTGCAGTTCTTCTTGCCGATTGAAGCTGCTTTTTACCTGCTATGATATGTCGGATAATAATGTGAAATAAACGAAGGTCAAGACCATGGCGTATTGGTGTTTCATGCACCTAAACCTGTAAAATATTTGTGCCGAAAACATCTTTCAATCACTAGCTAAATTTGAGGGTATGATCGCTCATCTTGTCTTATAAACTATAGCCTTATAAAGAATATATATAGCATAATAAAAACCTTAAAACCAAATTCAATGATTTTCTATAGTTTTCTTTTTTAATAACGGGAAACTTGTTTATTTCATCACGATAAATCACGTTTGATACTAAAATGTCTGTTTCTGACTATATATATTTTTCATACTTTATTGGAGACAATTTTTTTTTTTTCAAGAAAAGAGGATGATAAAGGAAGCTATACAACACCATAAACTGAAAGCAATCGGTATTACTAATAGTACACTAATTCTAAATAAATACGTCATCAGAGGAAACAAAAAGTTATTTCCTAATTGTATTGTTTCAGTTTTATTAACATAAAAATTATACACTTTCTACAATGTTTTGTAAAGAAAAAAAATTGAACAGGACCGGATGGGATTCGATCTGGTGTCAAAACAGTATAAGAATTACTAGTCCGTCACTCTACCCACTTGACCATACAGATTTTCTTTTGTTGCTTCTCTTTTTCTTAAGAAATAAATGCTCATGGCTATAGAGCATGTCACTTCCAAACTTAAGACAACAGTTTTTCTCTTTGTTTATATATTTCATTATAACATCTTGCTTACAGAAGCTAATTTATATTTGGCAGACAATTTACACCCTAGATTTAAGCCAATAAATGCAATATTTCACTCCAATTTCCAGTTCCTTCATTCAATTCTTCTCCTACTAATCTTGTTATTCCCTCTGCAATCGTGCTGTGCTACTCCAAAAATTCCCTCGAAAACATTATTGCCAGTATACACAAAACCGAACATAATTTTGTTTTTTGCTTATATTTTTATTATTTTATTATATTTTTTGGAAATATCTCCTTAGATGGATTGCTTTCTAATATCTCCACTTACTAATAACTAAATTTTACTCGTAAACATATGGAAAATGAAATAATTGCGAAAAATTGTGAGTTACAGTATACGCGCAATATTTTTTGCGCATGGGAGTACATCCAATGATCCAACGTTCATCCCTGGCTGTGTTCGCGAGCCACATTTCATCCGGCAATGTGAACTTAATGACCTAGTCCGTGATTTGCACCTGACAAAACAAGAGGCGGAACTTCTGGGATCAAGGCTCCAGCAGTGGAACTTATTGGATGCAGAAACGAACATATCAGTGTACAGGAAAAGGCATGTTCAATTTTCAAGCTATTTCTCAATGCAAGATAATGTGTGCGTATGTACGGATATAAATGGGTTGATGGCGGAGCTAGGAATTCCTTACGTTCCAGAAGAATGGAGGTTATTTATCGACGCGTCAAAGGTCAGCCTTAAAGCTGTCCTTTTACATAATGGAAATAAAAAACCTTCTATACCACTTGCGCACTCAGTGAAGATTAAGGAATGTCCTATGACACCATGTCAACTTTGCTAAATCTTATAAATTACAAGGACCATTGTTGGCAAATATGTTGTGATCTCAAGGTAGTTGGTATTTTATTAGGACTGCAGTGCGGTTACACGAAGTACCAATGTTTTTTATGTTTATGGGATAGCCGAGCTGATGACAAACATTATGAAGTGAAGGAATGGGAACCTAGAGTGAATTACGTACCTGGAGAATGCAACGTCAAATACGCTCCTTTGGTAGATCCTAATAAGATATTACTACCGCCACTTCATATCAAGTTAGGACTTATGAAAAACTTTGTCAAAGCCATGGACACATCTGGTGAAGATTTCAAGTATTTGCGACATAAGTTCCCTAACCTGAATGATGCTAAGATTTCAGCGGGAGTGTTTATTGATCCCCAAATTAGGAAATTAATGCTTGATGACAGCAAGTTAAACAGTGCTGAGCTAGCTGCCTGGACAGCATTTAAGTGTGTTGTGCGCAACTTTCTGGGCAATAACAAAGCTGAGAGTTACACAGAAATCGTACAGGACATGATACAGAAATACAAAGAGTTGGGTTGTAGGATGTCTTTAAAAATCCACTTTTTGCACTCCCACCTCAGCTTCTTTCCTGCTAACCTAGGTGCTCTCAGCAACGAACAGGGGGAAAGATTCCACCAAGATATAATGGCAATGGAGAAAAGGTACCAGGGACGATGGGATCCTTCAATGATGGGGGACTATTGTTGGGGTCTTGTTAGAGAATGCAACATTTCTTACAAAAGAAGGAAGTACTGTACGTTTTTGTAACCCAATGGAAGTTTCATATATTGTGATAGTTTTGATTGTCTTTTCATGACCTTTTGGTACATTTGTATTATTGTTTATTGTAAATTGTCACACTTGTAAATTATATTGTATTATATTTTATATATGTGTTTGTGGTAATAAAGCAAAACGTTTTACCTCAACTTAAGAGATCTGAAAGCATTACTATAAGGTGCAATAAACAGTACACACAGTATACATACAAACATATTTATTTCTCTAGAAAGAATAAACCGATTATTACGAAACTTGGAGGGTTTGTTAAATATGAATCAAAGTATACTTAGGTATAATTTCTATGTTAGTATATGCAAGGGGACAAGATCTTGGGGTGTAAAATAAACGAAAAGGGAAATTTTTGAGGGATTTTCCCGAAAATCCCTCTGTTACGGGAAAATCGTACGTGATGGAGAAAAACCGAGTGCATATTCGAATTCAGCGCAAAAAGTTCCTTTAAGAACAGGTATTTCCTTTTATGTAATAAAACCTTTGTTAACTAGTGTAATCAAAAAGTGGAAACTCATTGTACTAGACAATATTATTTTGCATGAAATACCGTTATCACGACTTACCTATGTACTTTCGTTTTGCAGCCATTATTTAACGTGAAAATAAATGTCGTATCTATAAAATGTTCGCAAAGTGAAAGCAGATAGGTGAGTCGTGATAACGGTATCTCATGCAAAATACTCTTGTTTAATATATTGCTTTTCGATTAATTTTTATCTATTTTAAAGATATTACAGATCACATCCCCTCCGTACACGCAGTAATGATTGGAGGTGACATTACTTTATACGCACGGAGGTGACAAATTCCGCCATTAAGGCACGATTAAGATAACCCCTAAGGTTAAATTCGGTTTACCCTTATTTTCAACACTAATTCTTAAAAAGTAATATTATGATTCAACTAAATTAAATTATCATCTATAAATACCTTCTTATAATTTCGAATGGAGTTGACAGCTTGTGTTGAACCAAATTATAACAAGTGCGATTTCAGATTAATAAAAAGGAACAATGAGCACCAACAAACTTACCTCGCTTAACTGGCGCCTTCTTTGGAAAGTTCCATAAAGTAACAAGTCCTGAGACTAAGACAAAAATGAAGTTGAGAAATATGGCGGACATATATGTTTCTTAAAATGTATTATCACGGAGGTGACAAAAAAATGGATACAGAAAAGAATGCTACTTTTAATAGCATAAAAAAAGCTTTAGCTTATAAATTTATTTCCATCTATTCATTGATATTCGTACGTTAAAAAAGTCGTCTAATACTTGGCGAATAAAAGATAGTACTTCAGTAATTTCGAATCATTCAAGTAAAACTGTAAGTGGTTACAACGCACGGTGGTGACATATCACTTATTTTGACATGAATATTTTTAAATAAAATTATAAAAATATTACTGAGTTCATTATTAATTTTAATTTACCTTTGGAATGTATGTACTTACACAATTTTAAGGTGTTTTGATTTCTATCTGCCTATCAGCATATCAGTTAAATCAAAAGTCCCATTTCAAATAGAATGACCCATATATATATCAGTAGCGTCTCCTGACGTGGATGTTAGGGCGTTGGCAAGAAAGGAAAAATATATTAACCCTCACAACCATAGGCGATACTAGAGGGGGAACCCCCTCTTCCCAGGATCAAAGATTGGCCCACCCACATTCTTTTACTGATCCAAAATATTGTGATAAATTTACCTCAATTTACGCATAACTATTTTAGTGGCATTCGCATTCAGCATACGAGTATTTAATAGTGACTATACTTTGCCCACCCATCGATTTCCTGAATATAGTCTGTATCTGGAAGTTCTCGCAATTTTCGAAAGTAAGGAACCATGATCGTCACCGCATAATGTCCTAGTTACGCCAACCTATAAATAGCAATTTACTTCTAACAATTTAGTCTAGAAATTATAGAGATAGATCAAGGAGGATGTTATTACGTAAGGAATACATTTAATTATAATAATTATAGTATAAGTAAATATACCCTCAAAATACGAAACTGAAAATCAAAAACAAGCAATTATTTACTTACAATTATGTGAATTTCAGCTCAAGGAGGTCGTCTTTCTTTGCTTGAAAACCTCTGGATTACTGCTTTAGAAACAGTAATAGGGGCCCGAAATCGTAAGTCTTGAATGACCCACTAACGACAAAGTAAATGAAAATTAGGGAAGAAAAAGGCAGAATGGAAAACCGTTCTGTAGCTTAACGTCCAGGCTTTTTTTTTTTTTTTTTTGCATCAACTGACACTTCGAACACAACTTGGATCGAGAAAAAAATGGTTTCTTTTCGCTACTCCTTACATGTATTTTAGGAAGAAGTCGATTGCACCATTAACTTTTGAATTGAATGATATGTTTAGCAATAAGAAGTGCGTAGATCATATCTCCTCTCCCCCAAAAAATGTTTTCCGTATTGCTATAAAATATCTGTACACCCACAAATAAATCTACAGACTTGGCAACACTTGAGAGAAGCAGAAAACTCAAGACGTTGGTTTCTTAACCAACGCATTGGATCACACAAGCACGAGGTGAGAAACACGAAGCGCATGCGCAATAGGAGTCTTCGAAAGCAGTGAAAATTTAGCCAAAGCGTTGCCAACGACTTACTTGCAGAGTTGCCTCCTCAAAACAAGACGGAGACAGCACAGCACTTCTCTGTTCTTTTGCACTTCAACAGTTGATTCTGTTTCGTTGAAAATAAAAAGTCCCAAGTTCTGACGATCCGTTTAATTAAATTAAAATACTCTTTTCTTCACTTTTCGTTGGGCGTTAATACACGACTTGCACACCCAGAGAAGACGCTAGTGATATATATACCTACTGATATATATATAGGGGAGCTCAGGTCCATATCTCATATAGCCTCGCTGCTGAACGGGACGATAAACTCAACAACAACATATATATCCCTCCACTTGAAGTGCCTAAGAGCTATTAATGCTTTCTTAAGTATAACTTCGAAAATTCCTTTGCAAATACAATAGCTTCCGAGTGCCGTTCGTTTTATATTGACTCTTACGGACAAAATTTTCTGGCACAAAACCTACGAAATCATCACAATAGAAGTGGGGGAAAGAGAGTGTTAAAAAAAATCGCAGTGGAGTGGTTGGACATAGAGAATTCACATAGTTAAACATTCATAATTATTTAACTATCTGGAATTTGGGATACTGTTAACATATGTTTCAGAGGGCATAATACAGAAAAATGTAGAGAAGTCATAATCATGGAAAATAGCATATACGTTCTTTGATGTACGGTACATGGTTAGAAAGATTAGAACAGGTTTAGTAAGTTATAACTTCTTAATACCTTGCTTAATAACACCCAGACCAAAATTAAAATTGTTTTGGTTTAGTGTGTCTTCACATATCACTAGTTCACCCGTTAATATACGGTATACTGTATGAATTTCTGCAGTTAATTTGCAAGCTTCTGACAATAGTATGACTTTATTCACTCTCAGTAACTTATTAGTGGAGGACATTTTATTCCAAAAATATTAATTGAGGTAGTCCCTTCAACATGCCATAATTTCGAACCCTATTTCCGATTGTAAGTTCACTACAGATCTCCAGAGGCTGCGATGGCTCAGTGGTAGACTACTCAGCTCTGGTGCGTGGTCCCTGCTTCGATTCTAGAAGCAGGTTTTGTGGTGGACAAACACCATGTGCGTGGATTTTCTCTGGATTCTAACGTTTCCTCACATTTTCTTCATTCCACCACTTTTTCATCATCACCGCCCCCATTTGTCTCAGTGCATATTCGTGGGACTTTTAACAATAATAACAGAAAAAAAGAGGTCCACACATGTCTCTAGTTATAGTGTAATAGTTTTAATTTAAAGCAAGCTTAATTGCATATTGTAGTATTATGATACAATGTTTCATTTGTGGGGAAGTATAATTTTTTTTTTCTTCTGAAAATTTCATCCAAGCTCAAAGTGCGAACTTGTCACATTAATCAACTTGATATTAAAAAATATTGTGCAGTTGTTGCTTAAAATTCCCGGAATAATCTCTCACATGAAGGCGTAAATGTAAAACATTTGTGTTGAAACTCGCGTACACACCACAAATAATCTTCCTCCTACTCGCGAGAACAAAAAAGTTAACTGTTTGGAACTCATCCAATGCAGAGCACATCGATTACTAGACCTTCACCGTGAACTCCGAAAGCTCATTCTGTACGCGGCTCACCCGTTTGGACTTTTTTTTTTAAAAAAAAGAGGAAAAGAAAAAGTTTTTTTTTTAGAGAGAGCGAGAGAGAGAGCACATCCAAAATAAAAATCACACGTGTTCAAATTTCTTTCATAGTAAAACGAAACTACATAAATTATGCAGTCGATTCAACATACATCTTGTCATAATTAGATTTTTTTCCGCTGTTGTTCTAGAAAATAGTACTAGTTCGGCATTTGTTAGCAAAATGCCTAATAATAATATCTAGCCGGGACTATTACTATCTTTGAAGAAAACTGTTCTCAATTTATGGGTAACGACCCAATGGTTAATCAAAAGGTATAGTTGTCAAATCTTTGAAATGGATGGCACGATATACTTTTATGGACGTTGTAATCTTCTGAGTTATATGCACTAAGCCCCTATATGACGGTGATGGAGCGCGTCATGGTTTACCAGGTTACTTGGGTCATTCAGATCTTGGTCTCGCTGTTCAGAATCGCTCTTCCCCGATGTCATGAACAGACACGGAAGTAGCCAAAATACCAACTCTGCAGCATTTTATAGCTGACAAGATGAAATACCCGTTCTTTGCACTGTGAGAGTAGTGTATGGGAAATATTTGAATCTCCCTCCTTCTTAGGACACGCATTGTAACGATAGTTATCCATATGATACCGTACTTAGTCAAACATTTTTGAAACACTTTGCCCCCATAGAATACGAAGTTTAATTCAAACGAAATGATAAGAATCTTCCTTGATACTAACTGTGTTCTAAAAGTTGTATGAAACGATTAAGCCTTTTCTCGACCACGAAAGCTACGGATTCTACACTATTCTGGGTCATTTTGGATATTTTATTTTTTCATCCCTTCTCACCCACCATACCGACCTGGTCTGAACATAGACTTAAACAGCATTGGGAGTACTAGTAGTCAGCTTAGCGATTCTAAGAACTATGGATTCAATTGATGGATAGATGTACCGGTACGAGCAATGCCTTTAGTGTTGCGCCTGTAAATTTCCCAAGCCAGCTGACATGTCCATTCTTGTGTAAAATTGGGATTAAATGTTATCAGTAGAGCAACCCAAAAGCATAAAAAGCATAACAGCAATTTACACTTATGGTTGGTACAGTGTAATCCTTTGATGTAGAGAAAAAGAACAAAAGGAAAAGAACAAGAAAACTTTCCGCCAACAATGAATACTACACAAGAACTCCACACTATATTGTTATGTGTAACTGTTGAACTTGACCACCTTCTGTACTGTTTGGTGGCATCTTAAACTTTCCCTCTCTGTACATATGCACCTCTAAGGTGCACAAAAGTGAAAAAAAAAAAAAAAAAAACTGACTCGAGTAAAGCATATCTTTTTACAGTGCATTAAGTAGAGAGTTCATTAAATATGAAAGAAACTGGTTGCATAAAATATTAATAAATAGATCAAGATATTTAGAATATTTAATATATAGTAAATATTATACATTATACACAATTAATGTAAAACAATGATTGAAATTAACAATAAAGCATAATAAAGCATAATTTGGAAAAAATAAAGCATAATTAAACAAAAAAAATTAAGCATAATGTGGGTTGCTCTAGTCATCAGGATTGGCACCTAACAACTTGACGACTCCGAAAAGACAGTACTCGTCGATGAACCTCGATAGATTCGACAGTAACCTCACTTGTTTTAAACACTTTTTTTCACTCCTTCTCACCCTCATACCGGTGGGGACAGAACTTAGACTTAAACGGCATCGGATGTTCAGGATTCATCTTAGGAACCCGAAAACTATGGATTCAACACTAATATGGTAATTTTTGATCATTTTATAAGTCACCCTCTCTTATTTCCCTCAGGTGTGCTAGGGGGCTCTTACCCCCACTGAGAGATGAGCTTGAGTTAAAAGACACCGAAACTGTCACCAATCAACTTGGACTCCGTAAACTATGAATTTGACACTAATATCGGCTGTTTTCGAAATTTTTACATATAGCCATTTCACCTCTCTCAGGACTGGTAATGGGGACTGAATTTGAACTTAAACGCTAAGGGGGGGGGGGCGCGGTGGCTCAGTGGTAGAGCGTTCACCTTCGGTGCATGGGGTCCCTGGTTCGATCCCAGCTTGCGCCGTGTGGACTTTGTGGTGGACAAACACCGTGCTCTTGGGTTTTCTTGGGGTTCTCCCGTTTCCTCCCACTTTCATCATTTCACTCATTTCTCATTATTATCGTCTCCTTTAGCCTAACCGGCATAATCGTGGGACGTTAACCTTAAATATTTCATTTTTTAAACGCTAGGGGTTAGTAGTAGGCCCCCGCGTATGCCCGAATGACTCATCCTCACTCTCTTTTACGACCAGGGTGAAAGGTCAATGACCTGGCCCAGGGTCAATGACCTAGGGGTACTTAGGACCATCCCCTCTAAATTTTGGCAGGGGTACCTTGGCCCACCCCCTAAATTTTGGCAGGGGTACATAGGACCACCCCCCTTAAATTTCGGAAATTGCCAAATCTAAAAATTTGGTATGGTAGCCTAGGACCATAGTATGTACCTCTATCAGTATTGGGTGTCTATGTCGTTCCCTTTCATGGGTAAAAAATTGCCAAAAATTCAAATTTCGGGGTTTTTTGACCTAATTTATCCCCTTTGATGAGGTGTTATTACCCTATATAGTTATATGGGCGTATACAGGGGTCCATTACCTTTCATAACATATGGGTATATTAATGCACCCCTTTAAATTTTTGGGAGGGGTACCTTGGCCCACCCCTTAAATTTTGGAAATTGCCCAATTTAAACATTGGGTATTATAGTATAGGACCCTAATATGTATCGTGATAAATTTGGGCGGTCCACCTTGTTTCCTTCTAGGGGTACAAAATTGCCAAAATATAAACGTAAGCAATACGTTATACCACGTGTTTGGTTTTCGACCTAATTTATCTCCTTGGATGAGGTCCTATTACCTTATATAGTTATATGGTCATGTATAGGGGTCCATTATCTATCATAAGACATGGGTACATTGGTGCACCCCTTGAAAAATTTGGGAAGAGTACCTTGGCCCACCCCTTAAATTTTGGAAATTGACCAATTTAAACATTGGGTATTATAGTATAGGACCCTAATATGTATTATGATAAATTTGGATGGTCCACCTCGTTCCCTTTTAGGGGTATAAAATTGTCAAAAATATAAACGTAAGCAATACGTTGTACCACGTGTTTGTTCTTTTGGCCCATTTATCCCCTTGGATGAGGTCCTACTACATTATATAGTTATATGGTTATGTATAGGAGTCTATTTCCTATCATAAGACATGGGTATATTGGTGCACCCCTTGAAAAATTTGGGAGGGGTACCTTGCCCCACCCCTTCATTTTTAGAAATTGCCCATTTTACACATTTGATATAATAGTATAGGACCCTAATATATATTACTATAAATTTGGGTGGTCCACCTCGTTCCCTTTTAGGGGTACAAAATTGCCAAAATTTTAGTACAACCACGTGTTTGGACTTTTGACCTAATTTATCGCCTTTGATGAGGTGTTATTATCCTATATGGTTATATGGGCGTATACAGGGTTCATTACCTTTCATAAAACATGGGTATATTAATGCACCCCGGGAGAGGTACCTTGGCCCACCCCTTAAATTTTGGAAATTGCCCAATTTAAACATTTGGTATAATAGTATAGGACCCTAATATATATATTACTATAAACTCGTTCCCGTTTAGGGGTACAAAATTGCCAAAATATAAACGTAAGCAATACGTTGTACCACGTGTTTCGTTTTTTTTACCTAATTTATTCCATTGGATGAAGTCCTATTACCTTATATCGTTATATGGTCACGTATGGGGATTCATTTCCTATCATAAGACATAGGTACATTTGTGCACCCCGGGAGGGGTACTTTGGCCCACCCCTTTAATTTTGGAAATTGCCCCTTTTACATGTTTGGTATTATAGTATAGGACCCTAATATAGATTAGTATAAATTTGGATGATTCACCTCGTTTCCTTTCATGGGTACGAAATTGCCAAATTTTAGTACAACCACGTGTTTGGTTTTGGCTCAATTTATCCCCTTGGATGAGGTCCTATTACCTTATATGGTTATATGGCCATGTATGTATTGGTCCATTTCCTATTATAAGACATGTGTACATTGATGCACCCGAGGGAGGGGATTCGGTATCATAGTACATGCCTCAACATGTATCATGATAAATTTGGATGGTCCATCTTGTTCTCTTTCATGGGTAAAAAATTGCTAAAATATAAACATAAGCAATATGTTGTACCATGTGTTTGGTTTCTGGCCCAATTCTTCCCCTTTGATGATGTTCTATTACGTTATATGGTTATATGGACATGTATATGGGTTCATTTCCTATCATAAGACATGGGTACATTGACGCATACTTTAAAAATTTGGGAGGGGTATCTTGGCTCATCCACTCGGTTTTAGAAATTGTTTAATATAAGCATTTGGTATCATAGTACAGGACCTCAATATGTACCACTATAAATTTGGATGGTCCACATCGTTCCCTTTCATGGGTAAAGAACTACCAAAAATCAAATTTTGGAGGTTATTGACCCCTATTTAGCACGTTATATGGTTTATTACCTTCATATGTTTATGTTCCCTTTTAAATTTGGGAATTATCAAATAACAAAATTCGGTAAACGTTTTCTAGGACCCATTGGTGTCCCTCTTATGGCCAAATATTCAAAATTTAAAGGTTATTGACCGGCTTTATTATTGAATAAGTACAGGATTTATTACTTTTTTCATAAGACACAGGTGTGTTTGTGTACCAATCTTAAATTTTGGGAGGGGGTACATTTCTTATTGTCATATCAATAATTGGTAATTGTTCTTAGAATTGGGTGGTATCTCTTTCTTTGGGTAAATTATTGTCAAATATGAGTATGATCACGTGATCAGTTATTGACCTATGATGGGATTAGGAGCCCAGGACATTGGTACATTTAAACTTTATAGGATAATTTGAGAATGCGTCATTGGTATTGATTATTACAGCCAAATATAAACGTAAGCAATACGATGTACCACGTGATTGACCTTGATGAGGTAGTGTACATGGATACATAGCTAACCTTATTGAATCTTATGACTCATAGTCTTAAGGAAACACTGGCAAAGTTATTGTTGATGCAATTTGATTGGTGGATCACTATCTTTCGTGCAATCTGATTGGCTGATCACTATCTTTCGTGCAATCTGATTGGTTGCTGATGTTCAAATCTTTGCTGCATTCAGTTTTATTTTAACATTTAAAAAGTTTGAAACTTTGGTTTGACATTTTTTCGTTTGAAATTTTTCGTTTAAAAATTTTTGTTTCGAAATTTTTTGTTTCAAAATTTTGTTTGAATTTTTTTGTTTCAAAATTTTGTTTGAAAATATTTTGTTTAAAATTTTTTGTCTGTAAATTTTTGTTTCAATTTTTTTGTTTAAAATTTTTCGTTTCCAATTTTTTTTTTCTGTTTCAAGATTTTTGTTTGAAAAAATTTTTCGTTTCCAAATTTTGTTTCAAATTTTTTGTTTGAAAGTTTTTGTTTGAAAATTTTTTTGTTTGAAATTTTTTTGTTGCAAAATTTTGTTTGAAAATTTTTTGTTTAAAATTTTTTCGTTTGAAATTTTTCGTTTCCAAATTTTTTGTTTAAAATTTTTTTTGTTTCGAATTTTTAAACCGAACCGGAACTGTTAGAACTAAAACCTTTGACAACATTGTGGTGCACGTCAGAACATGGGGTTGTACTTGAAATGAAAAAAAACACTTCATTGAAATGGATCATTTTATTACACTCCACATACATCCATACCAGATAGTGGTTCTGGATATTGTCGATACAATGTATTTTGAACTTCGTGCACTAGTTTGTCTTTAGCATATAATTTTAATTCCAATTGAAGTCTTTTAAGGTCTATTGCGATATCAATTGGTGGAAACTCAATGTCCATTTGATCACAAATAAACTGTTTATCAATACAGTTATGCACCCACGAACAATGTTGACAATATCTAGATACATGTTGTACAATATGCATAACACATTTTTGAAGGAATATACTTGTTTTGTTGCACACTTCCACTGCATGTTTCACACACTGAAATACGTTGATAAATTTGTTCCATTCTGTTTCCGTTAGATACACCATATTGCGAGGGACATGGAATGTACTCTTTTTACGTAACAGCACCATCTTCTCTTCGAGGACTGTACGCAGCACCACTTCATGATTTGAGCCTAATGATTTGACTATGGTCACATTTAGCTCATCGTTCATTTGGTCGATTCGTGCCATTCTTCACAGGTCAGTTGTACACCAAATTGTTCTGCTTTGCCCAATCGAATCACTGGTTCAAATGTTCTAGCACTGATACCAATCATCACATGTTTTGTTTATTGGATAATAGCTTGCGAAGATGAACTCTTTATCGTTAGAAGTACACATCTTTCCTCCTGAAAAGCACTTGCTCAAATGATTTCGTGGGATGACACTGTATTTGCTGGTTTATAGTTATTGCTGATGTCGAATGTGCTGATTCATGATTTCATCACAGTTGCTGACGTCATGCCGACCAACCAAATTCATACAACTATGTCTAATGTGCTGACGTTTGAATCACAATTGCTGACGAATCCGGCTGTGTACTGATGACTTCGACCCAAGAATCCTTTGTAACATAAAGATACAGATCCAGTATTTAAGAAACGCAGCAGTTCTTCTTGTTTTGATGCTTCCATGGGTAAATATCTTGCTGGTAAAATTATATTCTTATCATTTTCAAGCTTCACTACGATTCTTAATCCAAACTTTGTAGGGATCATTTGGCTAGCTAAGATTCTATAAGGTACATTCTGTTGTAAATCAGTAATCTTGGTAAATGATTTCATCACATCACGCGTATTTAGAAACTGCAGACAAGTAGCCATGATGACGTTACCACGAATACTAACTCGAACGATGATGCAAAACCGATGTCGTTGCATTATCATGTTCTGACGTGCACCACAATGTTGCCAGAGGTTTTAGTTCTAAACAGTTCCGGTTCTTTACTAATGAGTGCACAAACTTAAAAGATGTCAAACCAAAATTTTCCAAACAATAATTTCAAACAAAAAGTTTACAAACAAATATTTCGAACAAAAATCTTTGAAACAAAATTTTGAAAAAAAATTTTTGAAACGGAAAAACTTGGAAACGAAAAAATTCAAACAAAAAATTTCAACAAAAAATTTTAAACAAAAAAAATTCAAACAAAATTTTGAAACAAAAAATTTCAAACAAAAAATTTGGAAACGAAAAATTTCAAACAAAAATTTTAAACAAAATTTTGATACAAAAATTTTTTTAAATTTCAAACGAAAAATTTTTAAACAAAAAATTTTGAAACAAAAGTTGTCAAAGAAATTTCAAACAAAATTCTGAAACAAAAATTCAAACAAAAATTTGAAAGCAAGAATTTTCAAGCAAAGTTTCAAACAAAAAATTCAAACTAAAAATTTTACGTTTCACGGTTAACCGTCAAACTTTATCCGGTTTTTAACTATTCGATTAACAAATAAACGGTTTTCAAAAAAATTCAAACAAATTTGAAACAAGAGTTTTTAACAAAAACTTTCAAACAAAAAAATTTTACGTTTCACGGTTAACCGTCAAACTTTATCCGGTTTTTAACTATTCGATTAACAAATAAACGGTTTTGATCATATTTATCAGTGAGTGCAAAATGTTGAACGAAACCAAGATTTTTAAATGTTAAACAAAACTTAAAACTGAATGCAGCAAAGATTTAAACATCAGCAACCAATCAGATTGCACGAAAGATAGTGATCAGCCAATCAGATTGCACGAAAGATAGTGATCCACCAATCAAATTGCATCAACAATAACTTTGCCAGTGTTGTAGCATGTATTTCCTTAAGACTATGAGTCATAAGATTCAATAAGGTTAGCTATGTATCCCTGTACACTACCTCATCAAGGTCAATCACGTGGTACATCGTATTGCTTACGTTTATATTTGGCTGTAATAATCAATACCAATGACGCATTCTCAAATTATCCTATAAAGTTTAAATGTACCAATGTCCTGGGCTCCTAATCCCATCATAGGTCAATAACTGATCACGTGATCATACTCATATTTGACAATAATTTACCCAAAGAAAGAGATACCACCCAATTCTAAGAACAATTACCAATTATTGATATGACAATAAGAAATGTACCCCCTCCCAAAATTTAAGATTGGTACACAAACACACCTGTGTCTTATGAAAAAAGTAATAAATCCTGTACTTATTCAATAATAAAGCCGGTCAATAACCTTTAAATTTTGAATATTTGGCCATAAGAGGGACACCAATGGGTCCTAGAAAACGTTTACCGAATTTTGTTATTTGATAATTCCCAAATTTAAAAGGGAACATAAACATATGAAGGTAATAAACCATATAACGTGCTAAATAGGGGTCAATAACCTCCAAAATTTGATTTTTGGTAGTTCTTTACCCATGAAAGGGAACGATGTGGACCATCCAAATTTATAGTGGTACATATTGAGGTCCTGTACTATGATACCAAATGCTTATATTAAACAATTTCTAAAACCGAGTGGATGAGCCAAGATACCCCTCCCAAATTTTTAAAGTATGCGTCAATGTACCCATGTCTTATGATAGGAAATGAACCCATATACATGTCCATATAACCATATAACGTAATAGAACATCATCAAAGGGGAAGAATTGGGCCAGAAACCAAACACATGGTACAACATATTGCTTATGTTTATATTTTAGCAATTTTTTACCCATGAAAGGGAACAAGATGGACCATCCAAATTTATCATGATACATGTTGAGGCATGTACTATGATACCGAATCCCCTCCCTCGGGTGCATCAATGTACACATGTCTTATAATAGGAAATGGACCAATACATACATGGCCATATAACCATATAAGGTAATAGGACCTCATCCAAGGGGATAAATTGAGCCAAAACCAAACACGTGGTTGTACTAAAATTTGGCAATTTCGTACCCATGAAAGGAAACGAGGTGAATCATCCAAATTTATACTAATCTATATTAGGGTCCTATACTATAATACCAAACATGTAAAAGGGGCAATTTCCAAAATTAAAGGGGTGGGCCAAAGTACCCCTCCCGGGGTGCACAAATGTACCTATGTCTTATGATAGGAAATGAATCCCCATACGTGACCATATAACGATATAAGGTAATAGGACTTCATCCAATGGAATAAATTAGGTAAAAAAAACGAAACACGTGGTACAACGTATTGCTTACGTTTATATTTTGGCAATTTTGTACCCCTAAACGGGAACGAGTTTATAGTAATATATATATTAGGGTCCTATACTATTATACCAAATGTTTAAATTGGGCAATTTCCAAAATTTAAGGGGTGGGCCAAGGTACCTCTCCCGGGGTGCATTAATATACCCATGTTTTATGAAAGGTAATGAACCCTGTATACGCCCATATAACCATATAGGATAATAACACCTCATCAAAGGCGATAAATTAGGTCAAAAGTCCAAACACGTGGTTGTACTAAAATTTTGGCAATTTTGTACCCCTAAAAGGGAACGAGGTGGACCACCCAAATTTATAGTAATATATATTAGGGTCCTATACTATTATATCAAATGTGTAAAATGGGCAATTTCTAAAAATGAAGGGGTGGGGCAAGGTACCCCTCCCAAATTTTTCAAGGGGTGCACCAATATACCCATGTCTTATGATAGGAAATAGACCCCTATACATAACCATATAACTATATAATGTAGTAGGACCTCATCCAAGGGGATAAATGGGCCAAAAGAACAAACACGTGGTACAACGTATTGCTTACGTTTATATTTTTGACAATTTTATACCCCTAAAAGGGAACGAGGTGGACCATCCAAATTTATCATAATACATATTAGGGTCCTATACTATAATACCCAATGTTTAAATTGGTCAATTTCCAACATTTAAGGGGTGGGCCAAGGTACCCCTCCCAAATTTTTCAAGGGGTGCACCAATGTACCCATGTCTTATGATAGATAATGGACCCCTATACATGACCATATAACTATATAAGGTAATAGGACCTCATCCAAGGAGATAAATTAGGTCGAAAACCAAACACGTGGTATAACGTATTGCTTACGTTTATATTTTGGCAATTTTGTACCCCTAGAAGGAAACAAGGTGGACCGCCCAAATTTATCACGATACATATTAGGGTCCTATACTATAATACCCAATGTTTAAATTGGGCAATTTCCAAAATTTAAGGGGTGGGCCAAGGTACCTCTCCCGGGGTGCATTAATATACCCATGTTTTATGAAAGGTAATGAACCCTGTATACGCCCATATAACCATATAGGATAATAACACCTCATCAAAGGCGATAAATTAGGTCAAAAGTCCAAACACGTGGTTGTACTAAAATTTTGGCAATTTTGTACCCCTAAAAGGGAACGAGGTGGACCACCCAAATTTATAGTAATATATATTAGGGTCCTATACTATTATATCAAATGTGTAAAATGGGCAATTTCTAAAAATGAAGGGGTGGGGCAAGGTACCCCTCCCAAATTTTTCAAGGGGTGCACCAATATACCCATGTCTTATGATAGGAAATAGACCCCTATACATAACCATATAACTATATAATGTAGTAGGACCTCATCCAAGGGGATAAATGGGCCAAAAGAACAAACACGTGGTACAACGTATTGCTTACGTTTATATTTTTGACAATTTTATACCCCTAAAAGGGAACGAGGTGGACCATCCAAATTTATCATAATACATATTAGGGTCCTATACTATAATACCCAATGTTTAAATTGGTCAATTTCCAAAATTTAAGGGGTGGGCCAAGGTACCCCTCCCAAATTTTTCAAGGGGTGCACCAATGTACCCATGTCTTATGATAGATAATGGACCCCTATACATGACCATATAACTATATAAGGTAATAGGACCTCATCCAAGGAGATAAATTAGGTCGAAAACCAAACACGTGGTATAACGTATTGCTTACGTTTATATTTTGGCAATTTTGTACCCCTAGAAGGAAACAAGGTGGACCGCCCAAATTTATCACGATACATATTAGGGTCCTGTACTATAATACCCAATGTTTAAATTGGGCAATTTCCAAAATTTAAGGGGTGGGCCAAGGTACCCCTCCCAAAAATTTAAAGGGGTGCATTAATATACCCATATGTTATGAAAGGTAATGGACCCCTGTATACGCCCATATAACTATATAGGGTAATAACACCTCATCAAAGGGGATAAATTAGGTCAAAAAACCCCGAAATTTGAATTTTTGGCAATTTTTTACCCATGAAAGGGAACGACATAGACACCCAATACTGATAGAGGTACATACTATGGTCCTAGGCTACCATACCAAATTTTTAGATTTGGCAATTTCCGAAATTTAAGGGGGGTGGTCCTATGTACCCCTGCCAAAATTTAGGGGGTGGGCCAAGGTACCCCTGCCAAAATTTAGAGGGGATGGTCCTAAGTACCCCTAGGTCATTGACCCTGGGCCAGGTCATTGACCTTTCACCCTGGTCGTAAAAGAGAGTGAGGATGAGTCATTCGGGCATACGCGGGGGCCTACTACTACTGGGTTGTTACTTCCATAGAGTTCTTTACATACATACATACATACATTATAGATTAACGATGCTCACTTCTCTAGCTCGAACATACGTTTGTTTGATTTTCAGTGTGACGTATCTTAATCAAAATACCATGTCTTGAGTATTTTAAATAAGTTATAGTTTTGTGTTTATTCGTCTTCCCATACTGAAAAAAATAAAACTGTTTTTTGAAAATAGACTATATAAAAAAGATAAAACACTGTTTAAACTCAGCTGATTTTTTAAATATATTTTAAACGACAAGCTTTACAAGTTTGCTCGATTAATCTTAGATTATCCTTCTCCTTCTCCTTTTTTTAAACCTCCAGTTTATCGTTTCTGTGATTCTTACGCGTTTTAATTCTGATAAACTTTGTAGTTATATTTTAGTTCAATGTTTTTAGACACATACGCAAGGAAACGAGAAAGAAAATTATGGATTTAATGAGCAGATCGAGAGAGAGAGACGAGAGATCGTCTAGATTCGTATTTGCTATTTGCTATCGTATTGCGTATCGTATTTGCTAGAAATACGGGCGTACATTAGCAGCCTGACCCACATTCGCCATGTGTATGACGTTTTGTCGTCTTCGGATCATCTGAGTCTGTCTGGGTCACTGCGACCCATAGGTTTGTCCGGGTCACTGAGTCAGACGGGATCATTATATGAACCATGGATCTGTCTAGGTCATGGATCACGAAGTTCGTGACCTGTTCCGTCACTGAGGGGGGGGGTATGGTAATAAAATTGCTAGTCTGAAAAATTGGTTTGTAACTTAGTAATTTAACATATTTCTTAGTGACAATTTTTTATATTTTCTGATAAACGGTTTTAATGGTATTATTAAAATTTTATGAATACAGTAAAACTCCAATTATTTGAATTCCAGTCACGGATATGGATATGAAGTAAAAAAAAAAAAAAAATAGACTTAAAAATTACTTATTGAAATGCGAATTCTATGTACTAGTGTTTTTAATACTTTGAAATTCTTGTTTAAACAATGTTAAAGTTTATATTTTATTCGAATTTTCTGTATTTTTAACTGTTTGTAGGAAAGTGATCGTATTTTCATCATACATTAAACTAGCTCCTATTAGACAAAAGAGATTTCTAAAATCTCAAACATGACTTTTTTGATTTTCCCAAATAAGAATGCGCATGAGTCGAGACACATTTCGTAAAATTCGAGACGAGTCGAGACAAACATATTTCTTGACTCGAATTTTCGAGTTGAGTCGAAACTGCTCGTAAAAATCTCGACTCGACTTGAATGTCTCAAAAATCTTTCTATAATTTTTAATATTATTTTGAAGAAAATATTCACTCAGAAACAGCCTTGAAACCAATTCCAGCATTTATAATTTTAGAAAGGTACAGAATGCATAAACGTAACAGTTAATCTTTCGAAATCAAGCTTTAATTTTCAGCTCAATTCAGTTAATTGAAACTAATAATTAATGTCGTGATATTTGATTGTACTTCAAATGTAATAATAATAATAATAATAATAATAATAATAATAATAATAATAATAATAATAATAATAATAATAATAATAATAATAATAGATTACCTAGTTTGTATAAAACTATTGCGATAAAGTGAATTTCATAAATTCTCTGAATGAGCAATTGGGAGTCTATAGTAATTTAGCATAGTTATAATTATAGTTATAATTATTGTGTTTTCGTTCCCATGAACACAATAGGGCTACATAACTTCTGGATTATTCGCTTCCCCAACTATTTTGAGGCTTTAATGTGTTGCAGCATATCATAAATTACGGATAATATATAATGTAACATTTTTTTGTACATCACATATTATGATACGAGACTATTTTACATAGTATATTACAATAAATGGACTGTTTGGATGCGAAGAACTAGTACAGATAGGTACCTTTCACTTCTATAGATAGATATTTTTTAAAAAGGATTTTTTTAAAAACTAAATTATAAAACAATAAACTACATACAGTAGTTATGGTTTTGGTTCCCAACATAAAAGAAATATGGATTGTTCATAAGATATTGAACTTCAACTTTCACTCCTGGTTGCTGTGTGCGTATACGTATATTTTAACTCGCATACTTTGCCTCGACTCGAATTTCGAGACGTCTCATCTCGAATTCGAGTCGAGTCGAGACAGAAACCGTAAAGTCGAGACAACATTTTCTCGAGGTGAGTCGAGACAGGCTTAAATCTCGACTCGACTCGTGCGCATCTCTAATCCCAAATAACCAGATTTCTTCATGTTCGGATTACGTCCTTAACTCATACATCCAGATAATTAAGAGTCTTGTCTCAGCCAAGGGTGCAAATCCTGGGGGGCCGAGGGGACCCGGGCTCTCCCAAATTTCATGTGCGTCCCCTTATTGCTTTTAAGAATATACAATATTCGACAGAATTTGAATGCAATGTGTCTTAAAATTCTCATATATGCCTTCTGCATCTGAATGCCCCCCACAATTCACAGAGAAATCGGTGCCCTTGGTCTCACACGGGAGGGTCCCACAATTTGTCGCTAAAATCTGATTGCCACATAGCACATCTGATAGAGCATCATGAGAAATTTACATGAGCAAAATTTCAGGTGCTATGGACCACAAGGATAGGAGCTACGGGGATTCAAAATTTGAATATCCAAAGAATTATATCATGCAATTATGTACTTTAAAAGTAAATATCTTGAAAATCGTTAAAACAATCAAAACAAAAGTTGCACAATATAATGAGAACAAAATGCCCTATCGAAAACCATAAACAATGTTGCCATTGGTGAGGCAGTGTTGCCAAAACAGCATAAAAATATTTTATTGTAAATAGCAACATATACAAATTTACAGAGATTTGAAATGCACTATTATCACTAAACGTAACAGTGAAGTGTAGTGGTACAGTGTTGCACACTATTGGAGCTACATGTGCTGAAAATGAACAATGGAGAAGTCTGATATGTGGGAACAAAGGGTAATAAAGGAATGCATTAGAAGAAGTTAGGATTTTGAAATATATTTCTGTAGTCCTGATGAATAAGTAGAGAACTCGCGAAAACAAAATGATACACGCGAGGAAAGAAGCACGTGTTTTCTAAGTCTGTAAACTGGTAATCCAGGTTATCTTATCAATATTTGGAAAAGTACTTTCTTGGTTTGTGTCTTTCGTGTTAAGTGACATTCTTTTACTTCACACATACCATATGATTATGATTGTACACTGTAATATTACAATATTCACATCGGAAATATAATTATTTTTATTACTACTTCATTTCGTTTCTAGTTGGACCGGATAGCAGTGTGGTCTAGAAGGGTAGATAACCGACATATTAGGCATCGTGGTTTCCAATCCTGCCTCGGACATGTTTTTGTTGTACTTTTCACCTTACATTTCATTGTTATCTTTGTCTTTCATAGTGATTCGGATGCACTCCTATATAGCTTCGAAGCTGACACAGGACGAAAATGACATAACTAAATTTCGTTTTTCAAATGCATCAATATTTTGTGACATTGCTGACATTTTGCTATGTTATACTACCTGTGTTATGCATTTGAACTAAATTCATAGTATGAGACCCAGATTCCTTTATTACCATCTGTTGCCACATATCAGACTTCTCCATTTTACATTTTCAGCACATGTAGCTCCAATAGTGTGCAACACTGTACCGCTACACTTCACTGTTATGTTCAGTGATAATAGTGCATTTTAAATCTGTGCAAATTTGTGTATGGTGCTACTTATAATAAAATATTTTAATGCTGTGTTGGCAACACTGCCTCACCAATGGCAACATTGTTTATGGTTTTCGATAGGGCATTTTGTTCTCATTATATTGTGCAACTTTTGTTTTGATTGTTTAAACGATTTTCAAGATATTTACTTTTAAAGTACATAATTGCATAATTCTTTGGATATTCAAATTTTGAATCCCCGTAGCTCCTATCCTTGTGGTCCATAGCACCTTAAATTTTGCCCATGTTCATTTCTCATGATGCTCTATCAGATATGCTATGTGGCAATCAGATTTTAGCGACAACTTGTGGGACCCTCCCGTGTCAGCTTTTTATTTATAATTTGTTTTATAGGAAAATGATAACGAAGTTAGAAAGAATGACTTTGTAATTAAATGAAGTCAAAAGTAGAAAAACTTCAGTCATTGAATAAGAACATGAATTAACACCAAATAAAATGACTGAATATTACAATTTCTTTGGATTTTATTTGCTACAGTATTATTAACAGATTGTGGATTTCGTTCTCATTAACTTTTCCTCTCTTCCCAACACTACTAGTCTTTTATTGATTGAAGCTAAAACTAAAGCTCTCATTATATGAGACAACGGGAAATTTTAACAGTTCATTAGAATATTTCAGTACTACTACATACTACTAGTATTTAACGAAAAAAAAAAGTGCGAAGGTGAGACATGCCAATCGAAAAGATCTCATTGAGCTGAATCAAATGATATACGTAATTGTAAACGCTCATTCTGAATATTGAAAATTACGTATTATTTTTGGAATGTTTAATTTATTGCAGAAAGCCATTCTCACTATCTATTACCATTTTACTTTATAACGATTAAGGTTAAAACCAAAAATAGTTGATTTCTGATATTTTCGGTTGGAGTAGACAGTGAAGAGAGATGATGGTACCTATTTGTAGAACTCTAAATTGATTCCAAAGAAAACACTTCTCGCAATCTTCTACCGTTTTTGTTCTATGTAGGTCAATATTGAAACCGGAAGCTATAGTGGAGTTTTCACTTCTGCTTCTAGTAGGAAGATGAACATTAAATGTATTCTTGGAACACTTAATCGATTGTAGGAAGCTCTCCTTACTGCCTATTACCGTTTTTGCTCTATATTGATCAACGTAAAACTCGGAAATGATTCATTTCTACCACTTTACAGCGATAACATTTATATATATGAATATGTTGATGTGGACAACAGTCTGTAACGTACGATAGCATTTTCTTCTATGGACAGACCTGAATGTTTAACTTTAGTTTTGTAGCCAGACATGTATAAACACGTTTTTCTAGACAGTTCTGATATAATACGTAAAGAAGCCATTAACAGTGGATATATTTTCAGCTATAAACAAGTAATTTTGTGAAAATTAAAAAGGTAAATGCAGAAAAATCTTCGGAAAATACATAGATGTAAATATATTGCATTTTGTGTGTTATCATTGAAACATTTAGTGAGTAAACTACGTTTGATAAATAATTAGTTCAAGAAATTATAACATAACGAACTTAAGGCTAATATATAGATGATATAGCCCTAACTTTCAAATTGTACAGTGACGTATTCACGATTTTGTTTCAGGTGGGGGCTTTGCTAACTTTATTGCTGGAAATGTGAAAATTATTTACTTTAATATAGTAAATAGAATTTCGGGGGGCTTAAGCCCGGAAGCCCCCTTAAATACGCCACTGCCTTTGAATATCATATTCATCAAGAAATCGATTCGTAATTTTTGATCTTTTACATCCTGGTTAAAACTAATAATCATCCATCGAGTAGTTCTTCAGATTCTTTTTGTCTCTCGGACGGACGGACACACGGGCAGAATAAATACAGAAAGAAGCATTGGTAAACCAAGATCTGTAGAGAATGTTGTAGAGAGAAGATCTGTAGAGAGATCTGTAGTGTTGTAGAGAATCATGCCACTTATTGAGGTGAAAGTAAAACTGAAAAGTTCCCTCATTAACCTCTTCATTAAGGTAATAACAAGAAGACAGTTCATGGTATGGTTAAAATGAGGTATAGCCGAATATATTGATTAAGTTTTTTTTTTTGTTTATCTATAATATTGTCATAGATAAGATAAATATAAATCGATACGTCACATTGAGTTCAACAAAATGAAATGCTTAAAATAAATTATCATGATTTTTTTTCTGACAAAAGCGATTAAAACTAACTTTAATGGCTCTAAAAATATATATCGTTCGTTGTCAGTGATAATTAACAGTTTTCATTTTGTTGAAAAAAATGTTATAGGGAACTGTATCTATACGTAGAAAATTCCACTATTAATTAACAAATGGTTTGTATTAACCTAAGGGCAAATATAAGCTCCCTCGTGGCTAAGCGGTTAGCGTACCTGGCGTGGGAGACAGAGTTGGCGTGGGTCAATGAAAACTTGACCCAGGACCCACTGACCCACCACACACCGTGACCCAGGACCCACTGACCCACCACACATCGTGACCCAGGACCCACTGACCCACCACCCACTATGACCCACTCTGACCCACGACCCACCATGACCCACTGTGACCCACCACCCACTATGACCCACTGTGACCCACCACACACCGTGACCCACGACCCACTGACCACCCACCCACCGTGACCCACTCTGACCCACCACCCACCATGAACCACTCTCATCCACTTTGACCTACTCTCACCAAAATCCATCGTCATCAACTCGGAACACGATCCACGGCCTCTTCTGAACTGACTAAAGAGTTTACACTTGTAATAAAACAAGACTGTGAAATTGTCACTAATCGGAGTTTGAATTTCTAGTCAATCGCTCAAGCACCACTCTGCTACAATAACGGTGGATCTGAAAAATGGTAAAGTGTTCGTCAGTGAGGAAATTGAAACAGTTCGAGGTGGGGGGAAATTAGTGTGTGCCTAAAATATACTTGTACTAAGAGAGTATTCTTGCAAGTGTTAATTTCTCAACGCATTCCACAAGAAACTTCTATTCGCAGGAAAATACCCCTGTACAATATGGAAAAGGTTATGGTTTCTCAGTTTACAGTATTTTTCTCACAAAAGACTTGAAAAATCAGTTGTTCATAGGGTATAAAGGTGCTCGGGTACCATATGTGAGAGCATCTCCATAAAGTATGCTCATAATTGTAGGGCCTAATTTGTGTAATCACTAAAACATCACGTTAAATTTAAGTTAGAAATATGCATAATTGCAATTATTATGAATATTTATTCAAAAGTAGTTTACCTAAAGCAAAGAAGAGAGTTACTAAAAAGTAGGTACAAAGTTGAATAGCACAATAAGCCATTAGTAATACAAGTATACATTTTCCGTAACTCGTAATTTTCCACCTTAAAACAAATCTGAAATCGGATTTATTTCCTATTGGTAACTTTTTGGCGGTAAATCATTCGCAGTGGAATGATGTCCATCCTTCAGCCAAGAAATAACTAGCTTGTCTACTTTGAGCTTGTCTAGCGGTGGGCCATTAACATTGATGAGCAACAAGTTAGACAATGTTTGAGCACTTAATCTATTTCTAATATCAGTCATCTGTAAATTCATAAGTAAAATCCCCGTTCGCACTCTGTCGTGGAAATTGATAATACTTCTACCCGATTTCTGCAACTCTTCAGCGACAATCTGCTTGTTAGAATTAAGTCTGATAACGATTTTTCTTGGTCAGTTTTGAAATACTCACAAGTAAACCTTACGTTTGGGTGAATCGAGTTGCTGACTGAGACACATATGAGAAAGTAGTACTAAATGTGGTCAGTATTTCAGTGAAGTTTTAGGTGCGAAGCTCCAGGGGTTTAGGAGATACAGCTACCAGAACATCACATGAAAGTACAGAATAGTCTTCATACAGTTGGAGGTAAAAGCTCTGTAAGACCTCTTGTAACGACAAAAGGTGCATAACAAATATATGGGTACATATTAGGACTAGGGGGAAGTCATATAGTAAGGGTATACCTGACGGCGGCCATCTTGAAATCCGCCATTTTGAATTAAGGTTAAGTTTTTAAAATAGGAATAGGGTCATGTGATACATGATTTAAGACTCAAATTTAATCAGAAGAACAATGGTGATGTTAATTTTGATTTTCGCGCAATTGGTAAAAAGTTACAGGGAAATTAAATATTGTTGCTGCATATGTATTAGTCCTTTACCCCACCTTGTAAATTTTGTTTTAATGATAATAATTAAATAAAAAGCAGATGGATAAATATTAGGTCTATGGTAAGAGTTGCCTTGTTGACGGCTTTGTTAAATCCGTCATTTTGAATCCGATAAAAGTTTTAAACAAAACGCGTAACAGTGACACCTTATTAATAGCAAATTTTACCATAAATCCAACGGTATAACCATTTTTGCTTTATCATTAACCAGCATTTGTTATCGCATAAACAAGTTGCTAATTTAAATAAAAATGACCAAAGTGGAACTGAGTCATAATTGAACTTGGGTCTTTGGTGTTTTCCAGAAAAGTCCTCAATTAGTACAATCAATATGTAATTCAGAAAAGAGTGCATGACTTGCACAAATGCTCTGCTCACAGTGAGCACACCTGACACAGGCAATCGAGTTACACTTGACACATTTGTCGTTAACAATTCCGTCAAAGCAGTAGTCGTAAGAAGCGATCCATTTAACTTTGTGCTGGTTAATGATAAAGCAAAAATTGTTAAAAATGGTTATGGTAAAATTTGCTATTAATAAGGTCTCACTGTTATGCGTTTTGTTTAAAACTTTTGTCTGATTCAAAATGGATGATTTGAACATGGCCGCCATCAATGCAACTCTTACCATAGACCTAATATTTATCCACCTGCTTTTTATTTAATTATTATCATTAAAACAAAATTTACAAGGTGGGGTAAAGAACTAATACATATGCTGCAACAATATTTAATTTCCCTGTAACTTTTTACCAATTGCGCGTAAATCAAAATTAACGTCACCATTGTTCTTCTGATTAAATTTGAGTCTTAAATCATGTATCACATGACCCTATTCCTATTTTAAAAACTTAAGCTTGATTCAAAATGGCGGATTTCAAGATGGCCGCCGTCAGATATACCCTTACTATATGACTTCCCCCTAGTCCTAATATGTACCCATATATTTGTTATGCACCTTTTGTCGTTACAAGAGGTCTTACAGAGCTTTTACCTCCAACTGTATGAAGACTATTCTGTACTTCCATGTGATATTCTGGTAGCTGTATCTCCTAAACCCCTGGAGCTTCGCACCTAAAACTTCACTGAAATACTAATCACATTTAGTACTACTTTTTCATGTGTGTCTCAGTCAGCAACTCGATTCACCCAAACGTAAGGTTTACTTGTCAGTAAGAAGTATCATCTCTCTATCACCATACAACATGTTTTCCATATCGACCATGTCAGTTGGCAATGTCGACCCATGTAGAACAGAAACTTCATCTACCACGCCTTTCATAGGGAATCTTTTGAATAAATTATCAATTAAAGCCTGATAAACTGATGATTTCTTATTTGTTTATAAATTTAATTTTTGAAATTACACATGAAGGTTTGATACCATTACCAAGTTCCCTCCCCCGCCTAGAAAGCGAAAGGGAACGAGGTTTCTGGAAAGTATTCAGAGGTGAATGGGAATTTCCCTCCTTCTTCAACTTCAATTACCACACTGCTGTTTACCATGTGCCAAATTACGATGAATTTCAATTAAATTATCATAACTAACTAACTAACTAACTCTATGGCCTATGGAACCCGGAGGTTCAGTGCCGCGTTCACAAAAGCTCTCCACTGACTTCTATCCTTAGCTAATTGCATCCAGTTTCTACTTTGTATTCCTATCTCTGCGAGATCCATCTTAATATTGTCCTCCCATCTGCGCCTAGGTCTTCCTAATGGTTGTTTTCCTATGGGTCTACCAGTCAAGACTTTGAAAGCGTTTCTACTTTCTTCCATTCTAGCTACATGACCTGCCCACCTAAGCCTCCTAGACTTGACGACCCTAACAATGTTGGGTAAACCATATATATTATGTAGTTCCTCGTTATGAAGCTTCCGCCATTCCCCATTCTCGTTCCTCTTGGGTCCGAATATTCTTCTCAGGATCCTGTTCTCAAATACTTTCAGTCTATGTTCTTCCCTCAGAGTAAGCGACCATGTTTCACAACCATACAGAACAACAGCCATGATTATCGTTTTATATATTTTAAGCTTCAAATTCCTCGACAGAATTCGCGACGACAAGAGATTTTGAACCGAATAGTAACACGAATTCCCTGCTTTTAGTCGACATTTAATTTCTTCGTGAATATGATTTTCGTCTGTTAATATTGATCCTAAATATTTGAAAGTATCCACTTTATCAAAAGCATTATTTCATATTTTAACGCCTCCACAATTTGCCGTATTACGGTCCCGACGCACTTCCATGTATTTAGTTTTCTCTGCATTTACTTCTAAACCCATGTCCCTGCAAGCGTTTAATAAGATCTCTGCATTTATTTCTACTGTTCTCCTATCATCCCCTATTAAATTTACATCATCAGCATATGCCATAACCTGGTGAATGCCGTTCAACTCTAGACTCCGGTTGCTATCTTTGATTTTCCTTATGGCGTATTCCAGCACAAAGTTAAATAATAATGGCGACAACGCATCTCCTTGTTTGAGGCCATTTTCGACGTGGAAGCTCGTGGACAAAAAATTTCCTACCCGGACTTTACTTTGGGATTCACTTAAACATGTCTTAATTAATCTAATTAGCTTTCTCGGTATTCCAAGTTCTGTAAGAACGTTGTATAATGTTTCTCTCCTAACCGAGTCGTAAGCCTTTCTAAAATCAATAAATAGTTGATGTACCGGGGTATTGTATTCCCACTTCTTTTCGAGTATTTGGCGAATGGTAAATATTTGGTCGATAGTTGATCGATTTCGTCTAAATCCGCACTGATAATCTCCAATAATTTCATCTGCGTATGGGGTCAAACTTGCTAACAGAATATTTGAAAGGATTTTATAGGATGTTGACAGAAGAGAAATGCCTCGATAATTATTACAGTCAGTTTTGTCGCCTTTCTTGTGAATTGGAACAATGATTGATTCTTCCCACTCTTGTGGCAATTCTTCCTTTTTCCAGATAAGGAGAATGAGTTTGTGTATCTTGTTCCACAATTTTTTGCCTCCAGCTAAAATTAACTCAGCCGGAATTTCATCTACACCCGGAGATTTGTGTTTCTTCAATTTCTTTATAGCGGCTTCCACTTCTATTCGATTGGGTTCTGGAATATACGGTTCTGCGGTGTGTATCTCCTTTTCTCCACGCACATTAGTTTTTGGCTGCGTGTTCAGCAAATCGTCAAAGAGATCTTTCCATCTATTTAAGAGGCTATCCGTATCGGTGAGAACTGTTCCGTCAGATTTCTTTAATATATAAGCACGAGGTTGATAGCCTTTCTTATATTCGCTGATCCCCTTATACATGTCCCGAATATTTTTATTTTTACTATTATCTTCAAGTTCCTTAATTTTAGCTTTCAAAAAATCCCGTTTCTTTGTTCTAAAAGTTTTGGAAGTTTCCCGAATGGTATCTGCGAAATTTTGTGTACTTGTTTCATTCGGATTTTGTAGCCACCGTAATTTTGCCTGTTTTCTCTTCTCTGCTAGTTTAATGCATTCTTGGTCGAACCATGGTTTGTTCCTACGTATTTCCGCGTGTCCCAATTTTTCTATTGCTGAACTTTTAATGCTATCTCTAATTTCAATCCAAGTATCCTCAACACTAGTGCACTCCGAGTCTTCTAAAACAGCGAATCTATTCGAAACTTCAATCTGTTATTCCTCTCTTACCTGGCTCTCTTCTAATTTCTTTAAATTAAATCTCTCCGTTTTCGGACAATGAATATTACCTTTATTCAACGATAATCTCTCCCGTATTATCGCTACTACCAGGTAGTGATCAGTGTCACAATCAGCCCCTCTAAACGACCGGACGTCAATTATGCTAGATTGTCTTCTTCTATCTACTAAAACGTGATCAATTTGATTATGTGTTTTTCCGTCTGGTGATGTCCAAGTGTATTTATGAATGTCGCGATGTGGGAATTTTGTACTCTTCACGATTAGGTTTTTGGATGTTGCAAAGTTTACAAGTCTAACACCGTTGTCATTACTTTCCTTATGCAAACTTTCGTTCCCTATAATCGGTTTGAAAATATCCTCTCGTCCTACCTTCGCATTGAAATCCCCTAATAGAATCTTCATATGGTATCGCGGGAGTTGGTCAAATATCCGTTCCACTTCTTTTATATCTTTTATATCGTCACCCTTATCTTCAGTTGGAGCATGTACATTTAAAACAATAATATCACACCACCGTCCCTTAAGAGTAATAAAAGAAAGTCTGTCAGTAACAAATTCAACCCGTTTAATTGCTGGTAATATTCGTTTGTGAACGAAAAACCCTGTTCCTAACTGGTGATTTTTATTTCCTTCCCCGTGAAAGAACGTAAAATTTCCGGAATTCTCAGATCCATTTCCTTCCCACCTAACTTCCTGAACTCCTACTAAATCCATCCTGTATTTCTCTAACTCACTCGTTACAGATTTTAACGCGCCTGCCCTATAAAGACTTCTAATATTCCATGTTCCAAATCATACATTTTACAAGTATACATTTTCCGTAACTCGTAATTTTCCACCTTAAAACAAATCTGAAATCGGATTTATTTCCTATTGGTAACTTTTTGGCGGCAAATCATCCGCAGTGGAATGATGTCCATCCTTCAGCCAAGAAATAACTAGCTTGTCTACTTTGAGCTTGTCTAGCGGTGGGCCATTAACATTGATGAGCAACAAGTTAGACAATGTTTGAGCACTTAATCTATTTCTAATATCAGTCATCTGTAAATTCATAAGTAAAATCCCCGTTCGCACTCTGTCGTGGAAATTGATGATACTTCTACCCGATTTCTGCAACTCTTCAGCGACAATCTGCTTGTTAGAATTAAGTCTGATAACTATTTTTCTTGGTCAGTTTTGAAATACTCAGTAAGAAGTATCATCTCTCTATCACCATACAACATGTTTTCCATATCGACCATGTCAGTTGGCAATGTCGACCCATGTAGAACAGAAACTTCATCTACCACGCCTTTCATAGGGAATCTTTTGAATAAATTATCAATTAAAGCCTGATAAACTGATGATTTCTTATTTGTTTATAAATTTAATTTTTGAAATTACACATGAAGGTTTGATACCATTACCAAGTTCCCTCCCCCGCCTAGAAAGCGAAAGGGATCGAGGTTTCTGGAAAGTATTCAGAGGTGAATGGGAATTTCCCTCCTTCTTCAACTTCAATTACCACACTGCTGTTTACCATGTGCCAAATTACGATGAATTTCAATTAAATTTTCATAGTATAATTATTTCCTTGTTGAATTATCAATACTTTTCAGTGGGAAAAAGGATGAAATTTCAAAGTTCCAAATCAAAGTAAGTAGACAAACGTGAAGGGGAAAAAAGTGTAAAATTTTCCATACAATTATGCGTACAATCCGAACTTCAAATTTCCGTGTAATTCAGCTTACAGTACAAATTTTATGCCTATTTTTCTTACAACTTTATGGGTTGATTGCCCTGTGTTGTGAGCCCTCCATATAATAAACATAAGCTTCAGCAATTGTTATAGCAGAAAGCAATGGATATATGAAGCCAAGCACTGTATTTTTTGTTTCTGATTTTTTTTCTGAAATAATATCGATCGTTTTCGATCATTTTTACAAACCAACACACTACCAATTTTCCATATATAGAAAGTGCCCCTCCCCCCAACATAAAGGAGAATTTAAAAAAATACTGGAACACATTCTGTTTATTTTCAATAAAGAGTTAATACACTGAATTTCAGCTCCGTAAGTTTAACGGCTTGCGAGATACTCATTTTTTTCCGCAAAAATTCGGATCCTCACTACCTCCTTAGGATATTATGCATTATAATAAAAGCAATATAACATCCCAATTTGGATTAAGGCCTAACTATATACCAAAAGTAATTTCATTTGACTTTGCAATTTGACCGTGATGATCAGGCACACATAGTTACATTCAATTTTTGGTAAAATATATATTTTCCAGTAGTTAGCTCTAAAAGCCCACAGGTCTCGAAAGCCAAGTTGTAGTGTAAGTCCTATTGCTATTATTACTATTAAAAATATCAATATCCAAAAGTGTCCGAAGTTCTTTTTTCACTTGGTTAGATATACTCACCTCAGGTAAGTAGACAGAAACAAGTGGAAAAGAAAGGGAAATGAAGGTCTTGGAAGTAAAACGGAGACAAATTTACCAGTCTTTAGAAGATACTCTCTACAATGCAGTGAGCAGAGAGGGTCGCAGTGGGTCATGGTGGGTGGTGGGTCGCAGTGGGTCATGGTGGGTGGTGGGTCACAGTGGGTCATGGTGGGTGGTGGGTCGCAGTGGGTCATGGTGGGTGGTGGGTCGCAGTGGGTCACGGTGGGTGGTGGGTCACAGTGGGTCACATGCTGTTGACCCACGACCCACTGACCCACTCAGAAAACTTGACCCACTGACCCACTCCATCTCTGGTGGGAGACACGGGTTCGCAGAACCATTTGTTATACCCTGAATAATAATAATAATAATAATAATAATAATAATAATAATAATAATAATAATAATAATAATAATAATAATAATAATAATAAACATACACAACAACGCACGCTCACGCGTGATATACCAAGAATGAGGGCGGATTTTCATGCAAGCGTCCGTTGCTTGCGATTTCTATATGTAGCCAACAGAAAGTTGTGTTACACGTATAACCATACTTAAACAACTTCCTCAATTGGTTATTCAATGACGTCGCAAACAAAGAACGCAATGGATGCTTGCATGAAAATCTGCCTTGATGCTCAGATATCCAGAATGAGTACTAGGATCATATGAATAAAAGTGAGGATTATTTATATTTGAAATACCATTATCAACAACTGTCGATCCAGTGCTAGACGAAGGGCTTTCCAATACTTTCCAATACAATCCATCTTGGACAACCCGTTTCCATGATATTCGCAGTGCTACATAATTTAGTCACACTATCTTGTATTAGGATCCTATGTATCATAGGTCTCTACTAGTCATTTCTGGTATCAGTACAAAAAAAAAAAAAAAAAAAAGTTTTGTCTACCTTGTATGGTTTGTTTCCTAAAATAATTATATCTGTCTATCTACCTATCCTCTACTATCTCTCTCATATTACAATAAGGCTAAATACTCAGATGGACAGGGATGGAAAGGTGACGAAAAGAGGGAAATGTATGATGAAAAAGGAAAGGTGTAAAGCAAAGAACTGAATGTATAAGCAAGTAAATATACAAAGAAGATACATGTAAGTGTAATGTATGTTTAAAGAAAGTCCCAGTTGACCCCCTTCCTTTACACAGCATTACGAGAACATAATATACATGGAAGGCTGCCACTCATCAAACGTAAATATTAAAAATATGAGTAAATGGAATAATGAGGATATGTAAGCAAAATTTGGAGAAAAAGAGCAAGACCGGATGATTAATAAAATGAAAAGAAACTGATTTTAATATTATTTAACAAGAAATAGTATTATAGTGTACGTGATGTGATAAAAACAAAAAGGGGGAATATAAAAGAGGAACGGGGAGAAAAGGTTGAAATTTGTAAACAATATTAACCCTTTCAGGCCTGGTGGTAACATTTGTGTACATCATATTTTAAGATTAATATAATTACTCCGGATGATTCAAAATGGCTGGGTTTTCATGTCAGTATTCTTTGAACTTGTCTAAATCACTTTCCGCTTTTTCTATGGTACTTTCATCTGTTGTCAAGAAGCTATGCACATTTCTTGTAGAGTACTTGCAGGGGCTATCACGATAAACGAAGCTCAGCCACGTAGGCTGTTTTATTCTTGCCGAAACAAACTATTTGCAATAAATCCTCCTTCTGCTTTAGTGATGTGTTTTGACTTTCTAAAATATGTAGATCACTATGATGTTTTCAATTAATGCCATTTTGTATTTTACATACGTATTTCAAACCTGATGCACGGAAAATTTTTCATCCATAATTCTCTAAATATGATATCCGCAAATAAATTGAAGGTTGTATTTTATTTCTTAAGTCAAAAAGAATAATAAGACAAAATAAAAATAAAATCGGAGAGTAAATAAAAAAATCAGGATTGCAAGGGACATGACAGGGAAAAAAATAAGCTTTCAATTTTCTGGCAATTGATGACAAAAACTGATGATACGACTTCGTTACAAAGATACAGTCGTACATTTTCAGGAGTCAATAGTGATTGTAATATAAAATATTTCTTGCGAAATTGTTAGACAAATGGTTCATTTATTACTAATTGTTCTACAGTTTTACAAGTCATTCTCAGATCGTAGCTCAAAATTTCTCCGTTAAAGAAAAATACCTGGTACATAATAATAATAATAATAATAATAATAATAATAATAATAATAATAATAATGCTATCAATTGTTTTTTCCTCAATGGAGAACTTTGCAGCTAAAACCTGAGGACAACTTGTAAAACAGCAGAACAAATGATTAGCAATGAATGGCGTGTCATTGCACAAGGGAGTCAAGTCCAATTTTTTGTCATTTTGGCCATATTTTATCTTTTAGATCTGTATCTGAAACTCCTTATGCAGTGTCGACTCTTCTATGTACTTATTCATTCATTCATTTTATTTATCCTCCATTCTGTACAAGCTTGGATTTATCTTCCACTAACCCCCTATTCAGACCGGAAGAGAGAGAAATTCATTATTTCCGGTTACATCATTCATCGCCAAAAAACAAACAATACTGGATAGCGAGTTTTTCTAACATCAATTTAGCGTGTCAAGAATAGATTCCACCCTCATCATTCTTTCTACTCAACGCAAAGATATTGGTTTACTATTACTTTCCTTACATTATTGATCTTCATAGAGTATAAACCATCGAGAAATATTATAAATAGGGGTTCCGGAAATAAACCGATGAACTTTGTGTTGGGAACCACAATAAAAACTGCAATTTGGTCAGAAACGGCTAATCACGGAGATAGGACCAAATTAAGGTTAATTAGTGGAATTGGTCGAAAGGCAGGTTTTCGATCAAAGTCGCAGATAAACTTTCTTTTTGTGCTGAGATTGTAAACACGTATCTGAAGCTTGTCGGTACATCCTGTTTATATACAGAGTGTCTCAAAAGTCCCCTGACATAGGGTACCTCTTATTATGAGGGTTACAACAAAATGTAAAGGGGAAACCTCCAAATATGATGTTCTCAATCTAGTGAAGGATTTAAAAAAAAAAAAAAAAATCGGACGAGCCGTTTGGACTGTACACTATTTATGAACCCAATGTTAAATGAAAATGCAACGTTGCAATTTACTTGAACCCACAACATAAGTGAATCAAGTTACTGCCTTTTACACTAACGTGTCGAACATGCCTCCATTTACTTTATGTTGTAGATCCAAGTAAATGGCAACGTTAGATTTTCATTTAACATTCATTTAATAGCCTTATTGGAACCTCAAACGGAAGTTGGTTCTATTAAATTATAGAGACATGCTTTTCACAAGCATTCGCTCGCACTTCTGGCTTTTTGCTGACTTCTTAGATGCACTCTATTTACTATCACAAACTATTGTGTGTGTGATTGGAAGTGATGAGAGCTACCTGTCTCTCATTGTTCTCTTAACTTCCGACCAAATGTTATTAATCGGGTTTAGATTACCGCCTCTCGAAGGCCTATCTCAACATTAAGATTTACTTCTCCTGCAAGTGATCTTTGAACCAATCGAGACATTATTTGAATCTTAGATCTGTTATGGTGAAAGAGGTGATATGAACAGCTGGCTGCATTACTTCCTAGAGTTTGAATACTGTGCAGTTCTAAATTTTCCCTCTATATGATGAATTACTCCAGGTCACAGAAGGATATAAATCCTCAAGCGGACACAGATATTCTATCAGAGAATCTCCTATGGTACACGTATCGTGCGTTATGTGTCGCTCATTTCGGGCGGTACACAATAACAGGACCGTAAGTTGAAGAAAAAAATATGCGCTCGTCACTCAAGATAACATCTCTAATCGTGAGTCACATTTTCTTGGGAAAATGCCAGTAGCGGTTCGTAATCTGTAGAAGCACCGGTTGCAATATCAAAGGTATTTAGATACGCGCAAGTGTTTCCCTCCCCCAGCGTTCTTGAGTTTTATCCAAAAAATATTCACGAAATATGAAGAGGAAAGTCTTTTTAAGCTATATTTGTATATATATTGATTAAAGTGCATTCTCTAATATTGATTTAATATATAAGCTATTTTCTTTATTTGAAACAACCACTATCAATGTACGTTCATAAACTACTTATATACTCAGGTACAAAACTTCTATACTCGTGTTATTGAACAAGAGATAAATCGAATATATAGTATGTGCTGTAAGCCATGAATGATGGCGTTAATCCCAAAAGAAGAAAAAGAGCAAGGAAATTGCATATATTCAAGCAACCAGTTAAACAAAAATTTTTTAATCAAATAAACTATGCATTATTTTAAAATAAAAGATCTTTCTTCGTTCTTTTCGAGCTTCAAATTTTTCTATGACTTCATTGAAATCTGAAATGCTGCTCGCCAAGTTTTTTCTGAATAAAAAGCATCGCTACCGCAAATATTTTCCGCTTTATTCTCTTTAGGGTACAGAAACACGTCTCTCCTCCGACAATACGCATTTTGTTAGCATTTCTTTGTATGAATATAAGGTACAGAAAGTCCATTTTCAGTAACCACGTATTTTTGTCTGCTGTTCTACTATAAAGAAGCATGAAATCAAAGATGTTTTCCTTCGAAAATAATAATAAAAAATAGTTTAACATTCCAACAAATTAGGCTAAAGAAGACAGATGATTATTGAAAGTGAATGGTTTGAGATTATTTTTTTTTTAATGCTTTTCGCCGGAAATCGAACACGGGGTCATATGCATGAAAGACACAGAGCTAGGAATTAGACCAGTGGTAGGACTTTTTCTCCCTCAAGACATGATTTACTAAATATTAATATTTGGAATGATTTAATAATTTTCAATCGATGGAAATTAACTGTGAATTCGAAATCACTGAATTTGATGCTTAAAATATCTTGCATATAGAAATTGCTCTTTTGGGAATGGTAGGTTTATATCTCAAAGTAGAAAAAAAGAACGAACTGCGATTGCAAGGACTAGATATTTCTGCTATTATTAATGGTCATTTGATTTGATTTGGTTTACCATTCATTCATGTATGTTCGACTATTGTGCCTTCTTTATTTCAGTTCTTAACTGTAACAATGTGTTAAATTGGAGAAATTTTGTGAAAACAAAATCAAGCATCCTCTTAAACACAAAAATAATATGTGCATAGTAAGATTATTATTCTTTCAGTATCACAAATTATTTCCTATATTCTAAATTACTTGCGGCCCCTGGTTCGATCCCAGGTCGCGTCAAGTGGGCTTCGTGTTGGACGAACACCGTGTACGTGTGTTTCCTCCCACTTTCTTCATTCCAACATTTCATTCATTCTCATCATCTTCTTTAGCATGGCCATAAAAAGTATTGATGAGAAATTAATTACAAATTACTTAACTGGGTGGAGTGGGAAGAAATATCATAAATACAGTATTAAGTACCGTTGATTACAATTATACTTCAGTTTTTCATTAGACATACTTCCTGGTGTTCCATGGGTTCTTGATTTTATGACTGGTAATATGACAATACCCCGCCCCCCAGGAAAAAGGAAAACATCTTGGTTGAAAGAGAACCGATAGGGACAGTTCTTGAGGCAGTAAACATTCTTAAAAACTGCACCGATACGAGCACAAAATTAAAATACAGAATTATTTTATATCTTGATAATTCCTCTGTTTTAATCATAATGAATATTTAAAACCACAACCACCCAACTTTGGGAGGCAAAACTCCCCCGATATTAAGAAAGAAACAATACTACCACCAGACGCGTATTTGTTCTTTGCAAGTTTGTTTTGTGAATAACTTCTTTCTTCCAAGCGTCTGTATGTTACCCTATCAATTGAGTCAAGCGCTGCCAAGCGGAGGAATTCGTAACTATTACAGAAGCTGACGATACACCAGTTGCGGAACGAGCTGCAACTGCAAAGCAGGCACCCCATGTTAAGAGATAGGCGTTCGCCGCTATATGCTCAACGTTACTGCTTGCAGTGGCAACGCTCGCTGCAACTGGAAATGTAAATCTCTCTCTCTCTCTTTCAGTTTTTTATTTTTATTTTTTTTATTTTATTTTATTTTATTTTATTTTTAAGAAATGCATCAATACTGTCTTGCGCTCAAGAGCAAAGGTTTAATTTTTACTGATACACTACTTTAATACCTAAAAATATCTTTAGTATTAAAAAAATATCCGGTTGCACAACCATGCAACATATAGTACCAGCCGCCACTGGAAAATGCAGAACTGTATGTGATGTGATCTCTTTGACTACCGCTATCCTGGCAGAGATATACCCTCTGACGCCTTGCAGTATCACGAGATAAAGGAAGTGTTTCTATTTGCCTCAGCTGTATAGAAATAAAGAAACTCCACTCTTCGGCAAATTTCATAAAACGTGAAGTTTCTCCTCAGTTGTCTTTTAGGTTCTCAGGAACAAACCAAGCCATTATAAACTCCACATCATATTACTGGAGATTACCTGTAGAATCGACGGCAAAGAGGCCACGTCCACTTCGGTATTTTATTTCATCTGGTAATAAATATCCTTAATGGGCTATCGAGATATGAGATCCTAGCTTTCTTTTCGGAAACTAGATCAGTTGCAGAACACAGGACATCGGCAAAATACTCTCTTACTCCGGCCTATCTTCAATAACAGTTGTTCTAATCTCTGGTATGTAGTTCATAAATGACAAATCTAAGAGTAATTTCATAGCATTGGTCCATATTTTTTTTCTTGTTACGCATTCGTGTTTTTATTTAAAATGGAGAAAGTGTAATGGTGTTAGAGTTTTAAAAAATAAGTTGTAATATTTAGCACAATATGAGTTAGGAAATGAAAATTACTGTGAACCTGAGTCATTGTATTTTTGTCATTAAGATCGAAGTTCACTCCGTTGAGTGCGTAATTTCAATTCTCAGATTTTTGACGGGGTTAAGGATTAACCACTTAATAAAAAGTTCATTTAAAATCAACTATCAGATTAGACATTCTATAGAACAGAGTCAATACTTAATATAAAATATATGACCGTCGCTAAGTTTCTGTATTTTGATTTTCATTCTCATACTTTTTTGTAATATATACAAATTAGTTTTTTTTCTTTGTTTTATGTCCGTGTAAACTAGTAAAATACACAATAATAATAATAATAATAATAATAATAATAACTATTTCTCTTTGCTGCCACTTGAAAATTGCGAAGCAAATTTAGATGTGTTGAAGCAGTTTGCTACGCAAAAAGCAATATCTTAAAATATTATGTAGGGGAATGTTATTTTAACTTTCAAGCGAAAATGGAAATGAAGTAAGTTATGTATATATATCAACTGCAATCAGAAATAATAAAATAATATCACCTTATTTATTTATTTATTTTTACAGTAGTACAATACACTTTCTGTTTACTCACAAAAATATATGTTTTCAGAATAACGTATATTGAAAATGCATTTAATTATTTTTCTTTAAATTTAATACAAACACAGAATAAAAAGATTTTTTGAAACAGTTTGGAATTATATTTATGGTCATCCAAACGTTTCATTTTTTTCTCAAATGTTACAAATGCGGTGTGATTACTCATGTTTAGTTCCCGTAAACATATATACACACAAAGCTTTTGTATATCAGCGATATTTTCATATTTTTTTAAGAATAAAAGTCAACCTTCATTTATCCGTAGCACCAATCATTTGTGCCAACAGTATTTAAGAAATCTTTGGTAACAATCTTTGGAAAAATATACGTATATTTAAAGCGAATTTTGAAATCCGAAATTCTGTATCTACTTTTCCACTCGATATCAATTTCCTTAGGTTTAAATGTTGAGTTCATTCTGGTATTAAGTGAAAGATATATGTATATACTTAAAAATAAAAGGCTCCAGGAAACAACTACATATATTATTCAAATGCAATTAAATGTAGTTTTACATTCTATTTAAATTCTGCTACAAGTCATAAATTACAAAAATCACATGATATATTTTTATTCAAGATTGAAAACATTTCATACTTCAAGCAACTACAAGATTAAAAGAATAATCTTTTGTGATTTGTAAATTAAATAATCATAACTGTATAACATATACGTTATATGTGGTATATACATATACTTTGAACGTTGTGTACTCAGCTTCCTTAATCTTATTTTTTTTTTAATTTGTTATCGTGGCCTTCTCTTTTGTTTATCATAAAATAACGTTGTGTATCGAAAAAATATAGTATATATATGTAAAAAAAAAAAAAAAAGTAGTTTTATAGGCGCAAAGGGAAAATTAAATTAAAAGTGTATTTTTTTTAAAACAGTTAATATTTCTGTAAAATTTTCGATTTCTAGACAATTTTTTGTTAGGGTATATTACTTCTACTTTTAAATTTAAATTTTAGTTCTTTCTTCGACTTTGTTCAGTGGTCGAAGTGAGACGGTATGCGGTGGTATGCCATACCACCTCTGGTTTATCTGTAATGAGGACATACCGTCTCTGGTTTTTCAGTGATCAAGACAATATTTAAATAGCCGGTATGTTGAGTCAAAATCATAATAAAACATTCCGCCTCTACTTTTTTTTTCTACTTCGAACACTGACTTCGTTCCTTTAAGAACCTAATAATGAATCTCGAGAGGGCTTGGAACATATCACATAGGCCCGGATATATTACGATATTTTTAATACAAAAACGTGGACAAGACGTATCAGGGTGGTCCATAGGCGCCGAATTATTTCCAATAATATTTTAAATAATAATAAAATGAAAGCGAAAAGTGATAATTTCACTAAAAATAATTTCACATTTTATCCAGTGAATTATTAATTATTGGTTTCTACGAAAGCAAATCTGACAAGTAAGTATACATTTAAAAGTAAAGTAAAATCAGTACATATACAATTGAGGAAGCATATGTTATTAATACAAAAGTAAGTTTCTTCTAGTACGTACATTGGGATTATTTATTCTTTTCGATATACGAACGTTCCTATATTAAAATTTTCTTCACTTTTATGAACAAAATTTTAATCAATATAATGTTACTACCTTAAACAAAACTGTCCTCAGCTTTGTGTAATTCCTAAATCATGTGACTTTTGAAAATTATAATTAAATGTTGGTAGTTGAAAGACACAGTTAAACAGACAACAGTATTACCATTATACATTATTATGTATTTTTTAACCCTTTGTATATCATTGATATTGAGCCTACGGGGGAATCGGTGTGACACAAAGTCTGTTATTTCCTCTATTAATCATATACAAGATTACATTTCTTTAATCCGATCTATGGACGATAATTCAGAACTTCTCGAAGACAGATGGGTAGCCAGGTGTTTTAAAACAAGGCTGTATGTATTATCTAATAACATTGCAAACATAATTACAACTCACATATATGGAATTTCCTTAACATAGTGATTCTAACACTTTCAGTAACGCACAAAAGAAAAAAAAAAAAATACAATAAAATTCTTCAAATAAACAGAGATACCTTTAGATGTCGTAGCTGGAAATTCTTGCTTACCATTTGCTAACTGTAAGCTAAAATTTATATACGCCACTTACAGTGAGTACAAAATGAAGGAAATGATGTGTTTTCGTTGTTCTCATAATTTTCAGAGGGATGTTGTATTAGGGACTGCGTTTTCCGCTTTTTCGGAAAATTTCTCGTTTTCGCTTTTCTTGAAAATTTTCCGTTTTCTGCTTTTCCGGAGATTTTCAGTTTCCCGCTTTTCTTGAAAATTTTCCGTTTTCTGCTTTTCCGGAGATTTTCAGTTTTCCGCTTTTCCTGAAAATTTTCAGTTTTCCGGTTTTAGGAAAAAATACTTTCCGTTTTTCCGGAAAATGTGGCCATTCCTAGTTGTAATAGCTGACTTGGATTGGTTTTCCATTAAAACCCACGAAGTGTTTTCAATGAGTTTGATGACAATTTGTGACTCAACCATAAAAATTGTGTTTGCTTGATTTCTGCAATATCTTCACAATATGAAATTAACGACCAGTGTTGTAGGAAGTGGCAAGCTGTCACTTTCATAAATTATATGCTTATAAAAGTTCACGTTTATATACAGGGTGTTTCAAAACAACACCAACAACATTTGGGAGGTGATTCCTGACACCAAGATAAGACAAAAAGTATAGACCAACCTGGGTGCACAAATGCTTCCTTTCGGAGTTATAGGCTGCCGAAAACATGAAAAAATGAACTTTAAAGGTCCATAACCACAAAACTATGGGACTTTCCGTACTCAAGTTAAGACTTCACTTAGGAACTAATATATGCGCTATCCAAAAGTACATGTTTCAGAATCCTAAGGTACTCACAAAACAATTTTTCTATAGGGAGTTTGGCTACGGGCACATAATTTGAAGTACTCACCAATAACTTCTATAAAAATTCTTACGAAAGTACCAGAGGATTCTGACACACAGATATTTGGATAGAGCACATACTAGTTCCTAAGTGAAGTCTTGACCCGCCTATGGTAGGTTCCATAGTTTTGGAACTATGGACCTTTAAAGTTCAGTTTTTCATGTTTTCGGCAGTCTATAACTCCGAAAGGAAGCATTTGTGCATCCAGTTTGGTCTATACTTTTTGTTTTATCTTGGTGTTTCCAAATCTTATCATATGGCTCAGAAATCTGAGGGAACAGCTTCTGACGTCATTATTCAAGTACATGTATTATATGATAGATCTTGAATGAAATATTAGTTTATTTAATAGATTTTGTAAACATTAAATTTCATATATTTTGAAACTGTCACATTATTGGTTGTTATCGAGACATTTGAAAAAAAATCTTAATTTGAAAAAATTATATTACTCTCAGCAAGATAATTTCGTGAAAGGATCGTTATAACCTATACTGAAGTATAAACTGACACTTTGGTGGGTATTCGAGAACGTTGCTTTCAACAGTAAGAGAGGAAGGCAGGCATTAAGGAGTTTTGCAAGACCTGATTGTTTCCATAAAAAAGGACTTTTTTTTCAGTTGGAATTTTAGCAACAACAAATGGAATAGAAAATTAATAGATTTAATGTATCTCTGAGCAGAAAGAGAGGAGAACACAAATTCTCTTTCCTCATGCTTTGCCACGTTCAGATCACTGTAAGTTGCGTGTTAGTTTCAAAGTATTTAACATAAGCACACACATACATAAACATGTTTATAGTCAATATACTACACAGAATAGAACTGCGTAGCAGCCGACGACTGTAGCTCAATTTGACCCATTTTAAATTGAAGCCGTTGAAGCCATCGCAACAGAACAGGATTACTAACATGTTGATTCGTTGAACTTGGAGTTGTCGTGCTAGGTGGGTAATTGCGGCATCCTTGTAAGCGAACTTGCAGATTTCCAGGTAACTGGAACAGATAATTAGAAAACATTTTTCGAGGATTAGAAAAAAAATGATATTTTATAGATTCTACCGATATTCTGCCCGCCTCAAATTTTGCATTGATATTCAATATTAAATAATTCATGTGTTTCTTTTGAATACGGTAACAATTTGAATGATTATTGCAATTAAACTATTAGTACTTCAAGAAAATGACAGAGCACATTGATGTCTCGAAGTGAATCAAATATCAACAAACATCAATATTTTACTTTTACTTTAGCATGCCTTAGTCTAAACATATACTTAACAATTAACTTTGCTAATGGTTACACAATAGTGCGATTTGATTTTTGTTTTGTTAACATCTTTTGGTAGTAAGAAACGCCTGGAAAATGAGAAGTACAATTATCTTGTTCGTTCTACAGAACCCCACGTTTTATCATGGCAGAAACAAAAGTCTGATAGCGGGCCCAATGTAACGAGATCTGTCAATATCCGTCTCTGAAAACCTTGCTATATATTACCCCCTTTATTTTCTTTTTGGTCTAACCAAAAGTTTTCTCAACTAAAATTCTATGGAACACACATGTATTTCCTACCCATCTTAGACGTCTTAATTTGATGTTATGTTAACCTGAACTATCCGATTTAAGAATTATCCAACAAAGAATGATAAGCATATTTACTATAACTGCTGTTATTTCGTTGAATATAGTTTTAAATCCTATTAGGTACAAATGATAAGCAACTTCGTTGCGATTTCTATACAAAGACAATAATTTGTATTATTATACACCTGTTATTTAGAAATGAACACTATCTATTAAAAAAACTGTTGCAATTCTATAAATTGGTGGCATTAATTTTTAGCTTCCTTCACTCAATCACCCGGGACAATTATAACTAACTGAGAGGGAAACGTTCCACAAAACAGAAGTGTACATGAAAGTTATTTTGTATACCTAGGTATATACATTGAGTTACCGGGAACGTCCCACTCCATTTATTTATTTAAGAAAATTTGAGACGACAATTTTACATTGGAAACAATAGTCATGAAAAAGGAAGGACATTTCAGCAAACTCTACTTTTTAATGTACCATCCCAGTATTGACTGGAAAAGAATTCAATAGGGATAGCTTGTCGTGGGACCTGCCGACTTGCAATGCAAGGCCGCTCATTTTTCCCGAAACGAATCCCTTATTTTTTTCTTTAATCAGCATATTGAAGGTAACTTCTCACGCTCATAGCTTAATTTTTGTTGTATGAAATATCGGTTAGTAATTTTCATGCATTGTTAATTGTTTTTCATACATTGTTAATATATAATTAAAATAAATTCCTACAATTTACCTGTGTATGGTAAGCGAAAAGTACTGGACTCCATACAGGTAACAATCTACTCAAAACAGTCGAGTTACACTCTAGCAAGGCTTCAAGAAGGCTGAGAAAATGAAGGTTCACCATTTCCGCTAACTAAGACGAAGAAACATAACAATTAGGTTTCCACTGTTAAGAAGTTAAAAAGGATTATATATTGAATATAATCTCAATTAACACATAAACGGATGTAACAACAAGAAATTATTGTGTAAGTTACGATGAAAAGTGTTTAAAATAACAAATTACAAAACAGTTTTATTCATATCGACAAACTGAAAGGAAATAATATCTGCATTCTACTGTTGCATTTGACAGAACAGGTTTGCTCTTACAATAATTTGTAAAAATGTACTATAATTTCTATATAAGTGTGTAGTGCACTATATACGTATAAAAGCTGAATTTAAGGTATTACTAGTCCCTAACGTAAGTACGTAAGATGAGAATAGGATAAAATGTTTATATCAAGCAGTATTTTTTAGTAATAATAATAATAATAATAATAATAATAATAATAATAATAATAATAATAATAATAATAATAATAATAATATAAACTAACTTACCATTAGGCTTAGTACGCTTAATTGTAATAGATAACCATGCACACCTAGGCTACTATTATAGGTTTTATTTACAGGCAATGCTCCTGGGTTATGTTCTCAAATGAAACATTGAGTTTAAAATTATTTGAAATAACGAAAATTTTAAATATAAATTTTTCACAAAAATCACAGGCCTTTAACATAAACGAAGGAAACATTGCTTTCTCTATAATCAGACAAGGCACTCACAGTATTTCACCTCATGACCAATTGGCTATCCCGCGAAGATTCCACAATTTAATGCTTGATTATGTAATAAAATTATTCTTTTAGTTTGACTGATAACTTAAACACTTATCGCATAAATGAAAGGAGGCGGTTTAACAAGTCTAGCATGCAATAATATTTAAGTCACTAATACGTAAGTTATTTGTATATTATTTTTTAGTCATTGTGACAAAGATATGGAAATACATTTTTACATAAATAACTATATTTTCCACTTAATAACAACATTACACAAAATCTCTCAACAGTGTTTCACATATACAAAACGAAAATGAAACAGAATCTTTCAGTTCTACGTCCTACGGTTATGTAGTTTAGGCTAAAGGAAACTGTGATGATGAGAAATGAATGAAATGGTGGATTAAACGAAATGGGAGGAAACGGAAGAACCCCGAGGAAACTCATGCAATCGTGGTTTAGGGTAATTGCAATTTGCATAAAGAATACATACACAAATTTAGAACAGTATTCCTAACTGGTTTCTTGAATAAAAAAAAAGTATTTTTAATATCATCAACTATATCAACTAGAAGAATATACACAAAAATTATAAAAAATAACGTAATATTTATATTTAATAATCTGTTTCTTGTTTATATTCCATACTTAATTAATTTCCGTTTGTTCTATCTCTATTACATTTTCTTAGCGCTGAAAATTCAACTTTTATAATTGTGTAGTATATTTAAAACACAAAAGCTATAACAAGGATAGTTGTTTTTATTATTTATTTATTTATTTATTTGTGATGAAAATATAATTTATCTTTAAACACTACCTTCTTATGCAGCAGCAAAGAGAAATTTATAAGTTGGACTGTGTAGACTTCAACGTTTCGCCTTACCAGTATATGTTTTTCAAACCAAAAATCTTTAAGTTTTACGTCCTACGATTATGCCGGTTAGGCTAAAGGAGACGGTGATGAGAGATGAGTGAAATGACGGAATGAAGAAAGTGGGAGGAAACGGGAGAACCCTGAAAAACCCACGAGCACGGTGTTTTTCAAACCAAGTGAGCCAAGAGAACAAACATAGAGAAGTTGGCTTAGTCACTAGTACTATCGTTAGAGCACTTACCCAGAAAGGGGTAGATCGAGAATCGAGACTCTGGCAGTACAGCAGTCATTTTTTATTTTTATTATTTACAGTGTTGTTATGTATATTGAAGTACTTCAAGAGCAGATGGTACAAATATATGTCAATGATTCTTCAACTAAAATATTAAATGTGTTGGATTACTTAAAGCAAGATTGTCACCAGATGACTGGTTTGTAGGGGTTGGAGCAATAAAGATCCAAAAGCACAGACAAACTGGCAAACTTACAGACCAGCAAGCTGGAGATCAGGATTCGGGTCCTGGCCATCCGGAGCCTAGGTCTATCTTAGATCTTTCTACTTACATACTTCATTGTTATAAAGACATATTATTTAACATCAGAAACTCAAAATACATTAAGGAAGCAAGCAAATTTGGTTTCTTCTAGTTTTAACGCATGGATACGTCTAAAATAATAAAACGACAATTCCCAGATTTATTTTTTTCTTGCTTTGGAACGTTTCAAATGAATTTACTGGCATTGTATCATATTGCTTAGAAATATTTTAAGCAAATAAGTGAACATAAATGCTTTTATTTAAACTGACACTTAAACGAGAAGAATAATGGTAGTCCAATGAAAACATAGATAAACTGTTGTACGTAGTTCATTGTACATTTTATTCTCATAACATTTTGTAATGTATTGTTTAAAAAATCCTAGTCACCTACTTCTTCATAGCCAAATGTATTTAATCAAATGTGAATCTTCTTTGGCTGTTTAAAATCTATGCTTCAAACCAAAATATAACTTTCTTTGGATATTTAGTTTTTGGAATATAACCCTTTATACATAAGTTTGGCCGCCAACTTTTCTGTGTACTTTCTTTTCTTTTCTTTTCTATATACAGGGTGTTTCAGATAAAACATCCAGTGCTTATAAATCCGAAACGGCTGAGAATAAAAAGATGAAACAAAAACTGAGATAAGAAAATGCCATAGGACACATCACATAGTGTTGTTGTGGTGACCCCCAGGGCCCTCCTTCAAGGGGGCCCAAGGGCCAACTTCAAATTTTCAAATGGGAACATGTATTGAATCATACCTCATTCAATAGTTCTTGAAAATCGAAACAACTTTTGTAGGAAACAATTTTCAATTTGGGCCACTGTTTTCAAGATGGCCGCAAAAAGTACTGTATCAATTTGAAGTTGGCACCTGAGCCCCCTTCGCGGAGTTCCCCCCACTTGATATGTTTTATCATCGTTCCCTATCTAAGTTTTTGTTTCATCTCTCTATTCTCAGCCGTTTCTGATTTAGGCCTATAAGCACTGGAAATTTTATCTGATACAGGACCCACTTTTGGCGGCCATTTTGTAATGGCTCTGTAACGGATACGTCTCGGTTATAGATAAATAATGATGTCCGATCTGTGTCTGTTATAAGAGATTTGACTGTATATACGTATATATATATATATATATATATATATATATATATAAGATTCTACATAATATTGTTGCTATAGTACTACTGTAGCAATAGTACTGAGATGGTAAATTTGAAAATTCTGTAATTTACCACTACGTGAATCTATGTTTCGATTGAAATGCACTTATATAACAATTTTGAGTTAGATATTGATTGATAAATACTTATAATGCTACAATTAAAAGTAACTAGTACTACCGATGAAACTGACAGTATTTACTTACAACTTTTGAATGAGAAATCAGCTGTAGAATGCATGGAGTGACTTTTCCCCAAAAGTCTGATAAAATACTCATTGTTGCTGAATGTGGCTCACTGTTTGGTGGATTTGTTGATGCGCTCTGTTCTAAATATACCGTCCAAAGCTATATATAAATATAAAAACAACCATTGTAACATCCGCTTCAAAAAGAATATTGTGGAAAATTGTCACACCCAATCAGAGAAAAATCATTACTTGATAATTTGACGCACATACAGCAAAAGTAACATTGAGAATTTGGCATTTAGTTCATTTATTAATTTTTGGGGTCATTAATAGTAATATTACATACAGTAAATACGCTGAAAGAAACCAATAGGTAACTCTAAGATGTCTACTAATTCACCTTAATGATTTCAGAAAGCTTTTATCTTACCAAAAACCATATACCAAAACTTTGACTAATCTCATTTTGTAACAAATTATGAGCAACAGACGGTAAAAGTGAACGAACGACTAAAACTGGTTGGCAATTGTGAAATATATATATAAAGACATTATAATTTTACTTATTCTAAATGCCTCAATTTCTTTTATCAACCAAATGTTCAAACTTTACTTTAATTCTCCAACGATTGAAAGGTGACATATCTGGTACGTAAGCTGCAAGTAGAAAATATGATAGGAAAACTTACCTAGCACAGCAAACAAGATTTAATACTAAACACTGCACTTTATAAACGAAGACATGTTTTTCTTTCAAATTTTCTACTTCTAACTTGTAAATCATACACTACACCTCTAAAAGTAGCTTGTACGACACGCAGACAGCGTTTGAGAATTTGGTGCTTCATAAGCCATTAAGTAGTTTGCAGTAAATAAAAAGATGAACTAATTGTTCAACAAATAATTACATACAAACAATATTCAATATTATAGTTTAATTTAATATAGATCGATATAGTTACGGTCCAAAGTTTCTGACTGAAATCCTCCACACTAAATTTCTTCATACGACTATTACTGTGATTACACAATTATTTTGTAGTAATCACAGTCTTGAGTGGAAATACATAATTATTGTTAATTCAAGACTGTATTAAGGAAGTTTTTGCAATCGCAAAATCCTTTTTTTTTTTTTTTTTTAAACCATATTCTAATTCTACCGGAATTTGGAATAATTTCTCAGCTTAATGCTATTATTTGAACTGAATCAATGGCACTTGTGTCTGCAGTTAAGAAACCAAGTAATCTAACTTCAAGACAGCTATCATACGCTTACGTGGATTTATATTTAAATTCTTACGAAAAAAGTTTAATGGAGCGAAAGCCATTCTCTTGACTCTTAAGAGGACATTCTACTTCACGATAGCGATTAGTTTATTAATTTACTCATTAGGTGCAAAAAATGTAAACATTTCCCTCAGAAGACTTTTACGTATGAAAATGACAACGAGAAAGACCAAGGAACAAACGACAGGATGAAGTATAAACGATGAGGAAAGATGGGAAAAGATCCAGGATGAAGAACAACAGCGAAAGATATTGGTAGAGAGGCCTCCGTACGCTCCCAGACACGGCAGGGTGCTGAAATCTGGAATTTACGATGATTTTCTTTTTTTATTTCACACAAACCTGCCCTATACGGTACAGAAGACTATAATAAAATAAACGACGAGACAGGACCATGCCAATAGGACAACTCAACCATGCCAGCCAGGGAATTTATAACAATGATGAGCTTTAATAACTTTCTTGTTTTTCATATACAAGATTTAAATAACTAAGTTACCTACCTGACACAAAATAAATGCATGGAAGAGTGACGACATGTGAAGTACTGATGCTTTTGATTGTTCAGCAAATCCTGCCAGAATGACTTGAATGTGATCAGCTATGTGACATGAAGCTTCTTGAGGTACAGGCTGGCAAAATGGGGTTGTACTTGTACCTAGAAGTGCCGTGTGAGTTAGAGATCCTAACAGTAGCCACGATAGGAGGCGTATGTGTCCTACGCAATCTATGAATTCCCTCGGGCTTCATAAAAGAAATAATGGAAAAATAATAAGATTATGAACACTAAAAATTAACAATTTATTTCTTTATATTGTGATCTTGGTACGAAACAATAAAGTAAAATAGTGACCTGAACGCAGAATGTTTACTATTTATCTGGAGGATATAAATAAACGTATGACGAACAGTGCAGGGTAGAAAATTCACGGAGAATCAAAAGTAAACGTGTAAAATTAATAACTAACATATTTTCCGATATATAAAAAATGATCACAGACATTTCAAATCAAACATTTCGTTGAAAATCTACTTTTATATTAATATGTGAAAAAAAATCTTAATTCATATTTCTATACAAGGATAGTAAAACATAATAAGTACATTTGTAAATATAAGCACATTTCAACTTTATGAATGAACTTTTAAAAGACGAAAGTGCAGGAATATCGAAATATATCGAAAGTGCGAGAATATAATCCAGATAGCACTCAAAATTGCAACTTGGTTTACGAGTGAAGTGGTGAGATTTAAAAGAAATCGGTTAATATCTTTTGTCGCCACAAGAAGACCAAAGTTTCGAAAAAATTGAAGAAATACGCATAATGTAATATTTTTATAAGATATTGAAAATACAACAATCATTTTCCAATAGAGTTCAAAAATATATTTATAGTGCACAAATTACCTATAAAAATTTTCACTTTAATTAGTTGATTATTTACTACCGCAATGTGTTTAAAGATTTGTCAATAATCGTATTATGCACGTAGGGGATACCAGCTCTGTAGCTCAATTACTTCAGGGAAATGATCAAGGAAAAGAGGCGACAAACCTAGTTCTGGAACATACAGCTAAACTGGGATCTAATTGACTGGACCGAGTCTTAAACAGAAAACAACAAAAGTAGATGGTAAAAGATGGAGAGCAAAAGAGAATAGCTTTGCGAAAGGACCTCAATTTACAATACCTTCCTGCTTGATTTGGTTCCTTGGGACGCTCTTGGCGGCTCTTGGTCCTGGTCGTAGAGGCCGGATAGACGACTCGTGCAGCCAGTTGCAGAACTACGAACTCCCATTGAGTTCGTAGTTCTGTTTCAACATGGGATCTGAACTGCATAAGCTCCATTGGGAATTAAATTTGGGTTTCTCGCGCTTGAGAAGATAGTCTACTCTGATCAGTCGGCTTTAGGTTGAGGATCTTCTCCACTTCCATATCTCTGATTCTACTTCTGCCACGGACTCTTCTTGGTACAGCTCTCGGATCTCGGTCTCCTCTTTAGCTTCCCAAAAACTCTTTCTCTTGATTACCATTCTCTCTGACTCCAATTGACGTTCATGAGGGGGTTTATTAATCCAAAAACCTAACGAAATGCTCAGGATCGCGTTAGGTCACTTGTACAAGTCAAAACACACACTAGTACATGTAGTGTACATGTCTCAGCTTGATTTGGTTCTCTACCTCTTCAACAATGGGTTAGTCGTAAATAAATGTATTGTAGTAGTAATAGTTTTAAACAATGTTTTAAAATATTAAAAAGGCGCTAGTAGCTCACTTTTAATGCTGTACACGACGAAATATGATGTCTTTTGCTTCAAACACACCCTGTCAGCCGTTAGTTGACCAGACGAAGAACAGTCCATACTAATTATGTAAAACTCTCGTAACGAAGTGTGATAAACAACAGACGAGTTCCTTTTTACTCAAATATCCTACACGTGCCAGCGTGTGTCTTGCTTTCTTGCAATGACTTACTGCGATTCTCAGCATTTCGTTAAGTTTCTGGATTGATAATAAATAAATAAATAAATAAATAAAATAATAAAAAAAGATGTCAACGTTGGTTGGGGGTCAGAGAGGGTGGTGATCAAGAGTTAGTTTGGGAAGCTAGAAGAGGTCCCACCGTGTGCGGTTCCCAAATATCACTCCGAGAGAGAGAAATTCATGTTGGATATGAAATACGAACTCAATGCAGATTTAAACTGCTCCTAACTGCACGTGCAGTCTGTCCGGACAGAGCCATTAAATTTCCAGATGTACGATCAGGACCAAGAGCGTCCCAAGCAGTCAAATCATATAGAAAGATACTGTGCTTGAGATTCTTTCGCAAGCTATTCCCTTTCGCTCTCCGTCTTTTATCTTCCACCTTTGATATTTTCAGTTTTTTAATGCTTTGTTTTATTTCGTAGCCTAGTCAATTAGAACCCAGTTTTGCTGTAAATCCTAGAACTAAGTATCTGCTCTTTTCCCCGATTATTCCTTTGAAGTTATTTAGCTACAGAGCTGGCATCCTCTATGTGCATAACACGATTATTGACAAATCCTTGAACACACAGCGGCAGTAAAAGTGTATCAACTGGCTAATTTGTGCACTACGTTGGACTGTATTGGGAAATGATGGTTGAATTTTTAATATCTTGTAAAAATTATTACATTATGCCTATTTCTTTAATTATTTCCAAACTTTGGCCCCTTGCGGTGGTAAAAGATATTACCGGTAACCGTATTACAAATTTTGCCAATACGTTATATAAACCACGCTGTCCAACTTTTGCGTACTATCGGGATTCGATTCTCGCACTTTCGATTATTTCAACCCACGCTATATACTGCAAAACAGAATTTTTAATTAACCCATTATCAATTTTTTTTCAGCATATAGATTTCAGTGAGATCAACTACCGGAGCAAAAAATCACAAATTGCAAAACAGATATATATCATGTTTTGCCATCCTAGTATTGATTTAATTCATCAGATTCAAATTTGCTTGTCTGTACAAATGAACATATTATATATATTTTGTCATTTTCGTATAGATTTTAAGAAAACAACTTTCGATATCGGCCAATAAATCTATAACTTATTTTAAACGGACTATACTTCCTTGCAGAAAATCCATGTATGCAAAGATACACTATTCAAAAAGGAAATAAGTTCAAGAAGCCCATGGCTTGATCTTGCACTGTGTTCATCCGTAGCTAGATTTGAATTTAACAGAAGTGTGACTTCTTGGAAGCCTTCTTTCAGGCTTGTGCATAGGTGTGAGTGAACAAATTGTACAAGGAAAGTGGGTGGCTAATTACAATTCATAAGGGACTACTTGCATATATTTACGGAACATTATCAAATTAAAATCTACTGAAATAAAAAAAAAAGTACGAAAATAATCATCACGATCTTAAGTGGGCTGTATCATTACTTGACGTCACACATGGAGCACTTTTTCTTATTGTATCTTTGCAACTAATTTACATACTTCGTTTCATACGAACATCTGTTATCGTAAATAACACACATAATGTAAAACAAAAACAACATTTAGTTATCATCCCAACAGTTAATATTTGGAAACCAATATTATCGAATGAAGGAACCAACCAATTTTTAAGTCATTAATTCCTCTATAGGTGCGAATTAAATGACACACAAAGGGTGAAAAAATGAAAAACTAGACCGGGACTCGACTGACACTTGTGAGTAGAAGCATAGTAGTTAATGCATAGGGATGGGGTTCGAGTCCCGGGTTCGAGTCCCAATCAAGTCACACACTTTTTCACTCTCTCTGTATCACTTGAAAACAGCTCTTAACTCTAACTAATTTCTAATGTATCTTTACCCTTGTTGTAAAGCTGATGGTGCATTATATAACCAAGGAAGATATCGAGATACAGCTCTGTTGTCTCTACTATTTCCACGAGTGATCTCCAAAGCCAGATACTGTGCTATTCCACTCTTTAATACACCACCCAGTGTATCCTCATTTAAACCGACTGCCATTCCTTTGCAATAGCTCTGGAATATTAAAGAAGTATAAATGCATAATGCTTTTATCTAGTAGATTTAATTAGCATAATGCTAATTGATCTTATAAGTTGTACTTAAAAGTCATCTAACAATATGTGCCATAATTTTCAACATATTTCTAGGAAATCTTGGCATGGTGCGTACAGACATATACAAAATTATCGAAATAGAAACTACTATGTATTACTAAAGCTTATTTCTACACAAATATCTTGACTAAGCCTATACGATGATTTTGTTAATATTCGAATCGAAGCTTGTTCAATTTAAACAATGGAGTCCACAGATTTCAGCCTCGAAAGTAATAAGCAAGCAAATAAAAGATTATTAAAACTCGAATAACAAACAAGTAATTTTCTGTCTTTCATTGAGAAGAAGTGCAACTTAAAAAATACACTAACTACATATACATTTTTTTTTGTAACGAAATTTTAAAAATATACTTACTCATAAAAGTAACCGCCTCGTGACACTTTCATGTTCGTTCTTGGCTTTTATTATGAACATTTATCTACTTCGCATATTATACTTTTATTTAGATATGCACCACATATTTAGTAACTACAAAATTATAAGTATATTTAGTAACTAAGCAGCAAAACATTTATATGAAATGTCAAATATGAATTCTCCTTCAAGAAAGAATATGTGACTCAGTTAATATAAGGAGAACAACATTAACGTTCAAATAATTGAGTAAAAATTATGATATTGATATATATATATATATATATATATATATATATATATATATATATATATATATATATATATATATACAGAAATAAGCATTAATTGCTGTTTTAGGATTCTACAGCTCTTAAGGTACATACATATCAATCACATAGCAGTTAATGTAAGAAATGAAAAAATACTAACCTTAGACTGTAACTTATGTAAAGAAATAATTTAGTTTTTCATTTAACTAGTTAGTTTGGTATGAGTTGTGATTTTGAGTTTAACGTCCTTTTCAGCAGCGAGGTTATATGATACGGGACCTATTGATTAACGTGGAATCCGAACCACATGAGCTCCCGCCGGGAATCGTATCCGGATCTCCTACGCCAAAGGCGCCAAGGCTTAGCCACGAAGGAGCTCAAGTTAGTTAGTTTAGTGTTTCATGATTCTGTTTTACGATAACGGAAACTGGATTACTATTACAAATCGAATCCAAACTACACGCATCAAAGAGTTTGTGCTAACTATTCAACTTGTTGGAAATCCCACAGGACAATATGAAAATAGCAACGCAAATAAGAAAAGATTATATACCTTTATTTTACTTAGTGTATGAAAGTCTGCCAAAAATTCTAGTGCATCTCCTAGATGTTGTCTCATACATTCAGAAGCATTAGTATTCATTTGAGGAGTAGTGTCTGGACATAGTGGTGGATTATCTTCCATTACAACATTTAGAGGAAGTGATCCGCCAGCATCCTGAAAAGAAAAGAAGCAACAGCTTGGAAAATAGATAAATAAATAAATAAAACCCTGAATATACTCGATTTAGAATTTTCTTCACAACACACTTAGTTTCATTTAAGTGAATAACTTTCACAAGATATTTTAAAACTATGCAAATTAGGAATTTCACTAAGATGAGCACAATTTTTATTTACAGGATGGTGGTGAGGACTTGTATTATATGAAAATTTATACAAATTAAGAGAATACTACGAGGATAAAATAAAGTCGGAAATACTGTAAGGAATTTACTATTCAAAACCAGGTAGTAGATAACTTTGTAAAATCTGCTTTTACTTTATCCAATCGTCCAAACTTTGTACTCCCGTTTCCTCCCACATTTCCATTCCACCGATTCTTATCTTATCATTCATTTGCCTCAATCATTGTCTTCCTTAGCCTAAATGGCATAAGCGTAGGACGTTAAACTGAAATATTTTATTTTCTATTTCTAGTTTGTATTATTATTATTATCGCTTCTCGGCCTTTGGCTCCGGGCTGCTCACTCTTTCTTCAAATTCTTCTATATCTTACCTGGCTCCTTACACCTGTGAGCAGCTGTCCCTTCCTCTTAGTGGTGGGTCTAGAAACACTGCAAGCGTTAGTCAACCGGTGGCTGCTTTTGAACAGTGACTGTGTGTTGCTGAAGGGCTCGGGGTGGCTAAACAGTGACATTTTCCATCGTGTCCTGGCTCTGTCTCTTATTTGGAGGGGTCGTGTGCTCTTCATTATTTTAAAGATCCTCTGGCAGTGTCAAGAAGCGATTTCATTTTTCTTTTTCTTTTCATTATCTTTTGTTTAGCTTGTTGTTTTCCTTCTCTATTTGAGCTGAACTGGAGAGGATGTGTGTATGTTTATTTTTTCTTTCAGTTTTTATTCTTAGTTATAAGCATTTTATTTAAGTATGCCGGCATCAGGTAATTGCTTTATTTGAAATTTACCAATTAAGGCAGGCAAATGTTGTTAAATACGTTTGTTCTGGGAAATCTCATTTGGAATGTCTACAAAATTCAGGTGAATGAAAAGACGAAGTCTGAAAATCAGGTACGTTTGAATTCAAGTAGATCTGAGCTATCTAATCTCATTAAATATGATCATAGTACTTAGACTGTTGGTAATCAATGTTCGACTGAACTTCAGTCAGGTAATCAGAATAAACTTCAAAAAGACGAAATGATATCTCTAGTATCTATTCAAAAGCAAATCGATTTTTTTTTTGTAAACATGAAACAAATTTTACTAAATGAAATTAAATCTTTGCAGTCTGAAATAGTTAGCCTTAGAGAAGAAAATAAGGAGCTTAAATCTTTTCTTAGAGACAAATGATTCAATCTACAAGAGGTTAAAAAAAAACTCAGAATCAGTACCGGGTAAAGCCTTGAATATGTCTCAAATGTATTGTTAACTTGTCAAGTCAATGTTGTTATGTGAAAGATATAGACGAGCTTAAGTTGGATGATGATAAAGATATTGAGGAGGAAATTGAGGGATTATGGACAGAAATTATATCAAGAAATAAGAAAACGAATGATAAAAAAAAAAAAAAAAAAAAAAAAAAAGTAATTGTTAATCAGAATTTGGGAAGAGACATTGACAAGACTTTGCATAAATTGGACATTGGTTTTAACAGTAACAAAACTGATTTGGGGTCTAGTGTGCGGAAAAAAGCATTATTTGTACTAGATTTAGTCCATCAACCTCCGTTAATGATGTTGAAGACACACTAAAAGAACATTTGAAACCCTTTAAATGTACTAAATTGAGAACTAAATATATTCGTACTCATTTTTTCATACTGAGGTTAACAGCTGTGACTACAATTTATTAATGGTCTAGAAATTTGGCCTAGAGATATTATTATTGGCCCTTTCTACGGTAAGTTTTGTTTTCTTTCTTTTTTTTTTCTTATAGTAATAATCATGATGACTTAAGCAATTCAAGAATAATTATAAAATTTAGTATCAGAATACACGTGGTCTTAGGACCAAACATGAACAATTTTCTCCTCTGTAGTATACTGTGTCTATGATATAGTGGTCATTATGGAGACATGCTTAAGTGACTTGCATAATAGTGAGAATTATTTTCCAGATGTTTATAGTTGCTTTAGAGCAGACAGATTATATGAACCAAGTGCTTGTGAAGGAAGTAGTGGAGTGTTATGTGCTGTTAATAGAAATATTAAAGCAAAACGAAGAACTGAGTTTGAAATTATTAATAGAGCTGGGAAGAACTTATTATTTCTGTGTATTTATTTTCACCTTAATTTGTTTCCTATTGTTTATGAGAATGTTTTTAATAATATCTTTGTCAAAATTAATCCTTTGAATTATATCCTCATTGTTGGTGACTACAATATACCGAAGGTAGATTAGGCCACAAGAGATCCTCTTCCTGGCATATATTATGTTAAATGTACGGCTAAGGTATTATTTTCGTTTCTGGATGTTATTCCGAATGTATCAAATTTAGATTCAGTTATATCTGATTTTAATATTGTTGCAACTAAAGATGTTTCACCTATTGTTAATCCTATCGAGATCACTATATTCAATAAATTATGTACTCTGGATGCTGGAAATTTACCTAGATACTCTTTTCATAGAGGTAGCTATCTAGCCTTATAACAGAAATTAGCGGATGGGAATTGGGCTAATATTTTGTTAATTGAAAATATTAATCTTGCTGTTGATGCTGCAGAATACTATTAAATTTAGTACGAATAATAGTATTCCTATTTATAAACCTAAAATCAGGAAATTTTCTTTATGGTACTCTAAGGATCTTATTTCCATAATTAGGGCTAAAGTCAAAGCGTACACAAAATTTAAGACTGCTAAATCTGTTGATGGTTATGTAATTTTTTCTAATTATAGAAGGCAAGTCAAATATAATCTTCGTGTAGATAGACAAGCCTATGTTTTCAGTATTGAAGGTTATTTAACACAAACTTCACACAAATTTTGGAGTTTTGTGAATAAGCATAATAATGGTATTAAACTTTCTTTAGATAAGATAGAAAATGAATGTGTAGATGATTCTAATAAACTTGTTCTGTCGTGTAATAGTGAAAATAGTAAGTTTTATCTCAGCTTTACTGTTGACCAATTTATTAATGTTAATTAAAGGTATGAAAGTTAAATCTTCTAGTGGAATTGATGGTATATCCATTTTTATAATTAAAAGAATTACATACCATAGTCCCTATTCTTGTGTCATTATTTAATTGAAGTATACTAACTTCTATCTTTTCTCATAGTTGGAAAACTGTTGTTGTTTCTTCTATCCCTAACAAGGTACATTCGCGAAGTGCCCTTCGGGATTCGTGTAAAATTGGTTCAAATGCAAAGTTCTCCGCGGCCCAATGTGTATTGTACTCATTTTAGCAGCCCACATCGGTAATTTGCATATTTATGGGCCTTCATATATATATCCGGAATTCAATCATATACTACTATAACGCTCGGACACAAAATTGCTTTTAGTTTCTTTAAATGCAACTGGACATGAATGTGGGCATATGCAAAACAAATTGGATCAAGTATTATTTCTCTGACACATGTTGCCCACCCCGACTGCCATCTTGAATCCACCATATTGGATTCAACTTTCGGTTTTTCAAATGGGAATAGGTGCAAGTGATACATCAAATTTATGTACAATTTTCTCGAAAATTCATTGGTATAGTGAGTTTTGCCGTAGCTTGTACTGTTTGCAAAGTATTGCATGTTAAATGTCATACATTTCACGAATATAGAACCAAATAGAAAGTTGTGCAGGACTCTATGTCTATATGTAATCTTTTACGTGATTTATCGTTGACGAAATATTCTCTGAACATACATACATACAGACACACATACTTCAATACGGAAATGGTAGGTCTTCATCCAAATCTGGTCGTATTTGGATTTACATTAAGCATTTTGACCGTAATACGCCTAATTATATAACCTTGTTATAGTATACTGTAGTAATAACAATCACTCACAGAAATGTAATAAGATTATGACACCAATGTTGTAAAGAGTTTGTTTATACCTACAATATTTTTTCAGTTAGAAATTGTTTTGATTTATCAACATGAAGAACGTAAGCGTAACTCATATTACTGTGCAATGTCTATTCGCGAAGTGCTTGGAGATTTAACATGCAATACCTTCCAGAATTTAACATACAATACCTTCCAAAGCTACGGTAAAATTCACTGGTCAATTCACTACACCAGTGAATTTCCGAGAAAATTGTACATGAATTTGATGTATCACTTGCACCTATTCCCATTTGAAAAACTGAAAGTTGAATTCAATACGGCAGATTCAATATGGCGGCCGGTGTGGGTAACATGTGTTAGAGAAGCAGTACTTGACGCAATTTGTTTAGTATATGCCCACATTCATGTCCAGTTGCAGCTAAAGAAACTAAAAGCAATTTTGTATCCGAGCGTTATAGTAGTGTATGATTGAATTCCGGATATATGAAGGCCCATAAATATGCAAATTACCTGTATGGGCCGCTAGCCGCGCAGAATTTTGCATTTCAATCAATTTTACACGAATCCCGAGGAGACACTTCGTAAATATACCTTGTACAGTAAGGGACACTTCTGGATGGTACACCAATATGAAAATTTACGGCAAAAGTGTACCATCCAAAAGTGTCCCTTACTGTACGACTGGGAAAGATTATACTGATTATAGACCTATTTCTATTATGGTAATATTACCTAAATTTTTAGATAAACTTGTCTATAACCATCTTTATAACCATGTTTCTCCAGATATTATGAATCAACAGCATGGTTTTATGAAAAATAAATCTACCTTATCTAACTTAATATGTTTTATGTATGATATTCTTCCTCCAGTGAAGACTCAAGGACAAACTACCTCATGATATACTATTCAACAAATTAAAATCATATGATTTATCGCCTAATTTTATTAGATTGTTCATTTCGCATCTAACCTGTAAGAAATTTGTTGTAAAATATAAAGGTTGTGTTTCTAACACAATATTTTTTCTGGTGTTCCCCACGGCTCTAACTTGGGTCTTCTCTTGTTTCTCTTGTTTGTTAATGACTTAAAAGAAATTATTACTTGTCAATTTCTTGTGTACGCGGATGCCGGTACATTATATTCATTATTGATAATATTAACACTAAACAGGCTGTCTCTATCAAAGATCTGGGTATTTATTATCTTTGATTCTAAACTGTTATTTAACAAACATCTTGAATGTATAGTTTCTAAAGCTAGAAGGAATTCAGGAATTATAAAATGGACGTCTAAAGATTTCTTGTCTTTGAAAACCTGTTTAATACTATATTATGCCAATGTAAGAAGCCTCTGGAATATTGCACTAGCATTTGAAATAAAGGTGTCCCATATTTTAAAAAAATATATTGAAGTATTTCATATCTTGTTTCTCTTATGGTTGCGTTGGACATTTTAAATTCTTATCAGAGAAATCCCATGACGAAATTAGGCACCTACTTCACCTTACTCTAATTATTGGAACATAAAACCATATTTGACTTGAAACTTTTTCAGAATGTTTCGATGGGCAACTTATCATTAATAGAGACTGTTAATTTTTAGGTTTCTAATATGTCAATAAGAAATTTCAAAATTTTTTAAATGTAATCCTATTCTTACAGATGTTCCAGTATATAAATGTTTGACAAGTGCTAACAATTACTCACATATTATTGGTATTTTTACCGCTGATTTCATTTCTATTCAGAGGCAATTCATTACTTATCACTTGTTATAATTTTTATTCTCTTTTGCATGTGTTATTTCGTATTGGTCCGTTTTTATTTTTTTATTATCTTCTGTGTACTATTTATTATTTTGGTTGTATTTTGTATTCTAATTATCTCTATTCTGTATGTCTTGCTTAATGTATTTTTATATTCTTATGCTTTTTGATTTTGCTTCTCATGCATACTTTTTTTTTTTTTTTTTTTGTATTGTTAATTCATATATTATCACTTTTTGTAAATTGTAATTGGATTCTTGTGTTTGTAATTTCCTAATACCTATATATATATATATATATATATATATATATATATATATATATATATATATATAGGTAGTATTAGGAAATTACAAACACAAGAATCCAATTACAATTTACAAGAAGTATATATATTCAATGCGTTCAATCATTATTCATGATTTTCCTGCGCCGATTGTACTCAAATTTTTACTTCAGCTTGCTTACTCTTCCTCTTCATTTGATTATTTAGAACAGTTACACTTCACTATTAATTCTACAAGTACTTTCAGTTTTCTTCGAAGACAAATCTTCCTTGAAGTCACGACTTTAATAGGCTAGAACTATCCTTGTGATAATTCTTTAAAATAGTATTAAAATAGTATTATACTCTACTATTACACAGGAGTACTTTCTGTTTTCTTCGAAGACAAAGTTTCCTTACTTTAAGGACTCAAACCTTTAGTAAGCTAAGAATAGCCTTGGTGATCAATCACACTTCACCTGGATATATGAAATCAACAATATTCACCTAAATCCAGAATAAATATTACTTAATTGCATCCAATGGCTAAAGTATGTTCTTTAGATAGAAAAAGATGGGTAGTGAAAGTGAAAACGGAAAAAGGTAAGGAAAGTGGAAAGAAGGCTGGATAAGAATTAAAAAAAAGTAACGAACTAGTTCTTTCAATAAATCTTGTTGCAATTATGAAAAATAAAACTATTCTATATTCAAACATATACTATCATGATAATGGTGACAAACAAACGATAACGAAAATAATATGGCAAAAATATCTGTAATTAAAAGGAATGTAATGTAATGTAATTTTTGAGTTTTACGTCCCACGGTTATGCCGGTGAGGCTAAAGGAGACGGTGATGATGAGTAATGAATGAAATAGTGGAATGAAGAAACTGAGAGGAAACGGAAGAACCCCGAGGAAACCCATGCATACGGTGTTTGTCCACCACAAAGTTCATTTGGCGGGGCTGGGATCGAACCCGGGACCCCAAGCACCAGAGGTGAACGCTCTACCACTGAGCCACCGCGGACCCATGTAATTAAAAGGAATGTGGATGAAAATTACTGTTGATAACTTTTGAAAAATTGTAACTCAAGATGTTCCAAATTTTTATTCTGTTTTGGATCTGCAGAACAAAGCTGTTAGATATAGAATGTCCATTCTTATTAATGATTATCTATGAAATTTAGACAAGTGTTGTTGGGTTTTTCTACTATGGATTCCACGTGTGTTATGAAATTCTGTAAGGATATATATGTATGTATATTATTACCTGAAGAACAAAATTGATCAGCATCAAAAAGTTTGAATCCGGAATTGAGGATTTAAATTTCAGTGCCTGAACCAATTCGAATACTACCATTCGTGTGAGTAAAAGTTTCTCTCGATCCTGAAATAAGAAATGAAAATGACAAATTAACGTATCAGCAAACAAACAAACAAATATAAAAGGAAGCTAATTGATAAAGTAATAATGAAACTATAATGAAAATAAAATGCTTACCTTAATGCGTCAATACCCCAACTCTATTCCGAAACTATTTCGATGAACACTACCATCGTAATTAATCGGCAAAATTTTCGTGTGTCTGGTATTTACATCCTTATTTCACCTGTTGGTCTTAGCATTTTAATTGTACAATTCTGCTAAATACAAAGTGTTGTACCACTAAATAAGAAATATAATAAATTAAGTAATTATTCATATACCTCTTGTTACATGTTTCGGTCTTCTTGCTTGTATTGTGAAATTTCGCCATTGTTATGTCCCATGAGTAGAATTATTCACTAAACATTAAAATATTAAACACTACAAAACTGAAAAGGAAAAATATTAAATATATACAGGGGCACCCGAACAAACTTTTCTAGAGGTGGGCCCATTCCATGGTTGCTATATTACGTCTGGTATTTAATACACATTTTTTGCTATATTACGTATTCATTTTCGTAAGCCACGCGGGGCCCGGGCCCCACCCTGTCCTTTTCTTCGGGCGCCCATGAATATATACAAATTACTATTTTTACATTTACTCTTGTAGCTACCACTGATTCATGTTCTGAGCATCTAATGTTAGAGTTGCCAAGCCACATGTTAAAAACTTAATATCAGTGGAAAGAATCATTTTTCGTAATTTCGATCTGGAGTGTTTGAGATACTACTGATTGCTATATCTGAATTTGTTTCTGTTTAGTGCAGAATCTATTTCCTTTATAGAGCAATTAAAGTGTTATTGCTACACATACACCATTATTTATTGGTGAAAATGTGAATTATGTTATTCTATTATTTATCTAGATTGTCTTTGACTAAATTCAACATGCTGGATTCTTTATCTATTTAGAATTTACTTAAATTTTATCAAGGAAACAGAATCTACTATAAGCAGCAGTTATACTCACCTTATCTCAAATACTTCACATCGAAATTACGATGGAGCTTTCCACTAAATTTAACTTTTAAACAGATGATCCGGTAACTCTGACATCCAATGCATAGAACATGAAGCGTTAGTATCTACACGAGTAAGACTGAATATCACCTTTGTACATGTTTAATATCCTTCTTTTTCAATTTTACAATAAACAATTCTACTTATCTGACTTAATAGTAGCGAAGAATTATAACACAAATAAGAAAACCACGATACGTAAACACAAGATATGTCAATAATTATTCAATTTACAGTAACTACATATTATTTAGTGACACAACATTTTGCATTTAATAGAATTTTACGATTGAAATGCTGAGACCAATAGATAAAATAAATATGTAAATACTAGAATCATGAAGATTTACCGATTGATAATGAAGGTAGTGTCCATCAAAACAATATCAGGATAAATTAAGTACGTATACTGACACATTAAAGTAAACATTTTATCCTCATTATAAACAGCATACATTACTTACTATGAAAATCATTTTTAATAATATTGTATCATTGATTAATCTAAATGGTTTTCAAACAGTATCAGTAAAGTACTATTTACTTTACGACTTGGCAATGAGAAGAAAATTTAACCTACCCACCCCTTCGTTCCAAATTTTGCGTAAAAACCTTAAGTTAAAAATTTAATCTCGATACGTCTGACGGTATCCCCTCTAATTTGGTCTCGTTTACTTATTTTTTTTTTTCACTTTCTCCAGTCTTGTCACTCAAAAGAGAAAAAAAAAAAAAAAAAAAAAACGAGAGTATATTAACATATATTATTCAATACAAATATAATGTTAGTTCAGTAAGCCTATTCTAGATTGGGCAAGAAAGCCATAATTTTAAGTAATATTTCTCACATGGAAAAATTTACGTACATTTTTACCAATAGTTTTTTTCTTCTTTCTTTCTTGTGGTACAGTTTTAACTTTGTTCGCTGTTTAAATGGCGATTAGCATAATTGCCCTTGAAATACGAATATAATAATGTAAAAGTCCAAATTACAAGAGGATATAATCAGTACCGGCGGAAGGGCCGGGCAAGCCGGGCAACCGCCCGGGGCGCCAAATTTTAGGGGAGTTTGGGGGGGCGCCAAAATCCTTGCTAAATTTATATTATTGTAAACGGTGAACTAAAAATTAACTTTTTCATAAATTGCGTACCAACATTGGTTACTACCTCATGCCATAGGCCTCACTCTTTATAACAACCCCGGTTTCTTCTTGAATCTCCTATAAAGGAAATACCTTCATCCCTTAACCTTATTTGTCTATAAAAAGATCTCCGCTGACAAAGCTAAAGGCTATTGTTGAGAGTTGGGAGTTTTGAGCAACAATAACACGCTCTGACACTTACAACCGCCGCGGTGCCGACAATTGCACTCCTTGCGACAAAGCTATGTCGGCCGCTCTAACAATACACACAAACAATATTGAGTTATCGGCAACCAAAAAGAAATTAGTCCTGTTTGTACTGTCAAATGTCTCGTGAAAGAAAATTATAAATCAGAAGTCATGTACATGTAGTGCAGGCTTCATGCTGTGCGTGTTCTTCTTTTGTCTCCTGAATTTCGATTCTTAGTAGTAGAATCATGGCGTTAATGTGTTCTTTATCAACATGTCGAAAAAAAAAGCCTTCTGGAAATGTATACAGAAAAAGAAGAGCACAATTAGCGGCTGAAAATGAGAAACAGGCAGCAGCATTAAAGAAATTCTTTCATACTCCTGAAACAGCCATTAATGAAAGTGAAAACGTAGAACCAGAGAATGAGGAAACCAGCAAGAAATCGACAAATATTCCAGAAGATAACAACACAGTACAGCAAAGTGACCAGACGTCCCGTTTTAGCCGGGACAGTCCCTTTTATCCAACCGTTGTCCCGTTTTTATCTGATTCTCAAACGGGACGCCTAAATATCCCGTTTTTAAACAAAAATGACCCAGGTGTTCCGTAATAATTATTCAAAATATAAATGGTCAATGCAAATTCTACACTCTTCCATACCAACACTCATTGGGAAGGTTGAGCCGTGTCTGGAACTTCTGAATGTTCAAATGAGAATTGAGTGTTCTGTGGTTGCAGTGGGAATTGAGTTCGATTTCTGAGTGTTCAAGTAGTTAAAAGTATTGTTGGGTAGTATTTAAGTTAAAGACGCTGTGTTATCATTCTTACTTGTGTATTTTGTAAATTGAAAACACTGTTAAGTCCCAAAATACAATCTGGAAGTCACATATTTATCCCCCCCCCCCGGCGTAGCCGATTCGTATGTGTCCCGTTTTTACAAGTAAAAATTCTGGTCACCTTGCAGTACAGGTAAGTAGGCCTACATTACGTAACGTATTTTCGTTTTATTACGTTTAATAGAGAAGAGGTGTTTACACACGTAGCGTCTTAGCAGGCTGGGGTGGGTAGGGTGGCGGCCTCTCAGATAGGCGGCGTACTTCAGGCTCAAAGAAAGTTCGTTTCCCATCGATATAACTAGCAATAACTACATTCTATACCAACACTGATGCTCGATACATGTACCAAAGCGATAAGACTTTTACTCGTTAGATGTCTATTAACCAACTTTAGCTGTATTTCAACCATTCATCTATTAATTAAGTAGAGGGCCTCAATAGTCTAGAGGTTAAAGCGTTGGACTGATGTCTACGTGCTCCTGGGTTCAATCCCCGAACTTTCCGCTTTTCAACGGCAGGAAAACTGGGGAGTCACATGAATAAAGATATGACGGTCACTTGGCCTTCTCTTTGGCAGTTAACAAGGTTGTTTATGTATATATGTGTAAATAAATGCTGTATCGCATCATCAATCTTAATTTTATATAAATCGTTGTTTCTGGAATCGTTCTGTAAATTTCTAATCAGTGATGTAGAATATTTTGCATGCTCATGTGTAAATAATTGTTTCGTATATCGTTAACCAAAACTTACTCTGTGTATTTAACTGACAAAAGTTAAGATCTTACTCAGTTTGATAATTGATTCTTGTAGTTATAGAGTTCAAGGAGTTATCCTTTAAAAGCAGCTATCTGTAAGGTAGCATAGCAAATTTAAACTCAGTAATACCAATGGGTTGTAGGGGGCGCCATATGGATTCTTTGCCCGGGTGATATTTTCCCCTTCCGCCGGCCCTGGATATAATACATAAGAGTTAACTTACTCTAGTGAAGCCTCTATTGCAGAGATGGCATAAATCAACTAAATTTTGATATTTCATAACAGAGTTCTGTATTGCATAGCCCAACACTTTAGAGAATGGATCGAGAATTCCCTGAAACAAAGAACAAATGCATGGATAAAGTAAATAACTAAGTGACTTGGTAAAAAGATCAAAGTTCTTGAAATAGGCCCAATTATTACAATTACTTTTATACGCACTACATAAGACATACAGTACACAAAAATATTCAACATTCCTATCAACATATTTAATAGAAAAAAACCCTATTAATTAGTTACAAGCCAGATATATTATATATAACATTATCTAGAATTAGAATAATATGTTCACAATGTGGAAAATGTTCAAATTAAATAACGGAAAGGAAGAAGAAACATACTCAACAAACATTGAACATTCACCCTTTTTTTTCAGAGAACTTTATATACACTAAATTAAGTTGAATAATTCGATATGTCAATGTTTGATAAGTGCTTAGATTAGAAGTCAAGAATAAAATTTGCATTACATGATGCTACTTATAATCTACAGTGTTTTGAAAAACAATATGGTTTACATGTGTGTATGTAAAGCAATATATATATATATATACAGATGGTGATCAGAAAAATGGAAACACCTCAACGAAATTGCAACTTACCAGATTAATATGGTGTCGGGCCACCTTTCGCCTTCAGAACAGCCTTGACGTGACGTGGGATGGAGCAATAGAGGTCGTGAATGGTAGCAAGTGGAATTTTACACCATTCCTTGTGCAGGGCATCGGCCAGTTCTGTGACAGAGGATGGAGGTGGAAATCGTCGCCGGAGTCGTGTTTCCAAGACGAACCACAGATGTTCAATTATGTTGAGATCTGGGGATTGGGCGGGCCAGGGGAGGTGTTGAACTTCATCCCGATATTCCTCAAACCGCGCTGCAACAACGCCAGCTGTGTGAATGGGTGTATTATCATCCTGGAAGATGGCATCATTGTCCGGGAACAACATCCGGACCATAGGATGCAAGTGGTCTCCTAAAATTGCGACATAATCGTTGGCATGATTCGTCCACTAAGTGTGACCACAGGACCCAATGAAAACCATGATATGGCGGCCCACAGCATCACCGAGCCGCCGCCATGTTTCACAGTTGGGCGGAGACACTGCAGATCATAAGCTTCTTTGGGCGTTCTCCACACATAAACACGGCCCGTGGTTGGGAATAGGGTGAAGGATGACTCATCCGACCATATCACACATTTCCAGTCCTCAACGGTCCAAGTTGCATAGTCGCGGCACCATTTGCGGCGTGCGAAAGAGTTATGGTCCCTGATGAGCGGTTTGGCCCGTGCAACACGGCCCCGTAAGTTAATGTCATGAAATTCGCGGCGGACTGTGATTGTCGAAACAGGGTGGGGGAGGTGCTGATTGAGTTCCTCCGTCACTTGCTCCGCAGTGGCACGAAGGTTCTGCGTGACAATACGCTTTAATACCCGGCGTGACTTGTCACTCATGATTTTCTTCCGCCCACTGTTCCGCTTCCCCGATGTGGTTTTCCCGTGTGTTGTGTAGGCCGTCATCACCTTCGACACTGCCCCACGCGACACACCTAACACAGTAGCCACTGCCGTCACACTCACTTCACATAACCGCGCACCAAAAATTTGCCCTCTTTGAAAATCTAAGAGGTCTCCCATTTTACACTACCTCCGTCTGCTGCAGCCACTGGACTCTGCTGTTCCACTGCGCCTGACGTAGTATGGAGACCGACCTAACACACTACCACCAGCGGTCCGGCGCTGCGGGCGCCACGACACCACTGCCAACCCATACATCTGACGTGTTGCCAACTACAGGTGTTTCCATTTTTCTGATCACCATCTGTATATATATATATATATATATATATATATATATATATATATATATATATATATATATATATATATATATATATATATACAACTGTACATTTTGCATTATAGTACGGTATATGCTGATCTGACGTATGACATTAGAGGTATCCAAAAAAAAGTTCATGTTTGGACTATTTCCCAGCTGACTTCTTTGAATTTAATTTCAGCTGGCCTACAAACTTAAAAAATGCTCTATCTTTAGGTTAGATGTTATGTAAGTCATGTGATCAAGGTGCCTTTCACCTATTTTTATTAATAGGCACATTATAAGGTAAGGTGACATCACACAGTAAAATGGAGAAACGTGAACTATAAGCAGTGGTAAATACTTCCGGTTGAAAGGGCTTACAACACAGTAGATTTATGGTGACATAGTACCGACATTAGGCAATAATATCCCTGCATACTACACCATTAAGAAAGAGCACCGTGGGTTTTTCTATGGAAGACATTTGTATGATAATGCAGACCTTCTGACAACCATCAACATTTATTACTGCCTGCAGCGTTAAATATATATATATAAGTGTAGACCATTTCATGACTAGCAATTATTATTGAAATATCATATGACAGTAAAGATTCCACTTTAACTAACCATTTGGGTCTCAGTAATACTCAAGTAACTCTACAAGTCAATATTATGGCAAATTTATAGCAAAAATACGTGAGACTCAATTAAAAAAAAAAAAAAAAATGGAAAGTTATGACACAATGTTTTGTTTCTTCAGGACAACGCCCTAAACATATATATCTGAGCAGCGCAAGTTACCACCTGCCAAGTAGAATTACAAATACCGCAAACTACTATTGTATTCACCTTATTGGCCTTAAATGATTATCATTTGTTTCTAAAGCTCAAGGAACATCTCCGCGACCGCAAATTCTCTACCGATGAAGATATCATATACGCTGTTGGCCAATGGTGAAAGAAATAAGAGAAAAGAAATTATTTTTACAAGTATTCAGCTATTACAAAGAAGAGATGGCGAAAGTACGTTGACGTCCGTAAGGAAGATTAAGAAGAAAAGTGATATTGAAAACATTGTTCTACGTCATTTGCATGCAGGTCGAGATAAAAACTTTTTGGACATTCCTCGTTTTATGAAAATCATATTTGCAATTGTGGTAATCTTGTCTACGTAAAATCTTTATCTGGAGTTACATTTCTGCTTTTTAATATCCTACAGTATTCTACTAGACACAAAAAATACAACTAAAAGCAACCTCTTATAGCCAACAAATATAGGTCCAACAATTCGAAGCATTTTTTAAAAAATTTAAATGAATCTGATCAATATTATTGATATTAAAAATGAATGTTAGTTCAAAATGTTGATAGTAATCTTTAATTTAAATTAGCAATTTAGGTAATTTATAAGAAGTCGACTGCATAAGAAGAAGTTAACAGATGCATATAAAGTTAAGAAGACCAAGACCAAGACCATTTCACAAGACCACGTTAACATCATCTTCCAGCCAGAAATAAATATTTTTATCTGTTGTGTTTTCCCTCAGATTCCGTTCATTTGAACTATATACGCAATCAAACACTTCATAGCAGTCTTTTTAAGTTCTTAAATATTACTTAGTTACGCTTACTTTAATTTTTACATTATATACTTCTCAGTTCTCTGACACAAAGCACGTTTTCTAGCATACCAACCTATCACATCCCTTGAAATATCACTACATGATTTAGAGTTATATAGAGTATGAATGCTATTATCACAGTCACAGCCATACATATAACAATCTTATTTTGAATTTAATATGTACATACACAATTGACACTATACCTTAAAACCAGCAACGCCTGGTACTTTCAACACTGACGTCATTATTCTAAGCAAAGGCATCATTTCTTCAAGACTACTCAGTATAAGAACAATTCGACGAAACAAAGCTTCTAACTGGGCCAACAACGCACTCCAGGTAGAAGAGCCTGCTCCAGGACCGAATCCTGGACTGAGGCCTGTTTCCAGCGGTAGACAATCTAAGTAGCAGGCGACGTTGTGTAAAATAGTAGGTAAAATTTCTAGAGGAAGCGATTTTTTCGAATTTATACCCTGAGACAAAGAGAAAGGTTGAACTGATTAGAAATCATATTCGCAATTTGCCTTTATTAATACTGAATTTACAAAGTTTAATTGTATTAACAATATTTTGAACTTAACTTACAGAACGTGAAACAAGACGCATCTGGTATTACAAATATTGTAACCCTACATTGAAGACTTTTTGGGAAAATTTTTTAAAACAGCCACATAAAAAGATTGGAAATATGTGGTTTGTTATAAATATGGCATGCTATCCTAGAAGTAGGAAAATAGTGACAATTTTACTGAAGAATAAGGTAGAATGTGCTATAAATAGAACACACTATCAGAAAAAAGAATATGGTGATAATTGATTATAAGTTTCAGCACCGAAGCTACATGAGACGTGAACCTTCAGAATAACGTGGGATCCAAATTACTATGCTCCCATCAATAATCGAATCTGAATATGCTAACCATATATTCATGAGGGAAGTCTACAACAATAATTGAATTAAACTTTATTAATATATGAGTGTGTCATAATTAACTTGTTTGCAGATTAATTTTCAAAGTTTCATAAATTTTTACCTTTTCATAAAAATCAAATTTAGGAATAGTACTCTATTACTAGTACCAGATATAGTATTTATATTATTTACTGTTGGTAATTGCTATACATTTAATTGAAAAACTTGAAATTGCATTTATAAGCATATGATGACAACATCTGGCATCATGAATGAAACCAGCTCAATTTTAGTAGTAAGAGCACACCTAATTAAGGGCACTTCTTGCTAGTGACTTGATTTTTGAACATATGTAACAAGAATTTTTTTTTTTTCAAACGTATTGTCATTGTATATTCAAATTTTGTAATGGAAATCTTAAAAAAAAAAAATAAAAATAAAAATAAATTTAAACGTGTAAATATAAAAGAGAAAAGGTAATCACTTTCATTACTCGCCATATCAATGGAAATCATGATTTTTGAGAAACTTTCAGATCAATGTTGGAATTAAATCCATAAATTGGTTTGCCATGAAATGGAAAGAAGAAATTAAAATTGAGGTTTTCTAGGAAAGGTCTACTGGGCACGCAGGAACACTATTTCGAAGCCGAAAACACAGGTTATGCATACAAAGTGATCACTGACGAAGTCTGCTTTGAAATACAGAACACGCATTCTGTTCAGAGTTTGGTTATCAATATTGGAAGTATTTCGTATTTCTGAATTTAGCAAATCGTCAATGTTGACATTAAATATTGATAGAACTGAAGTCTTTTCAAGAATATTTTATTAATACAATGTACACGATGTACTTTAAGATAGAGCATGCACAGAATTGAAAAATGCACTAAAACTGCATACATAGCATAAAGAACTTGTGTTTTTTCTCTGAACCTTAGCCACTGATAGATACGTTAAAAATGAAACTGTTGAAGTTGATCCTGAAGAGCACACAGTTTTCTGTAATGAGTTAACAAAAACTAGTACATGAATCAAAATGATATTACGTACATTACATTACATTACGTACAATATGCATAAGTGTAGGTGTGCAATTCTGCATAACGAACAACAAGGCGTCGAATGACAAACAGTCAGCTATTTAAAATAAAATATGACTTTTTTACCTCCAACAGAAGTTGAAGAGGAGCAATAGGATTGAGTTCATTAAAGTCCATTAGCGCTTGAGCTACACTCTTGAAAAACTGCATTCTAGTGGATTCTGAAAAAGAAATTTAAAATATTACTATTGTATCCTTTTCTTTCTTTCTTTTCTTTTTCTTTCATTCTTCTATTTTATGAAATTAAAAAGAAGTCTTATTACGTGAAATTCATATACGTTTCTTTAGCTGTGTGATCTATTACCTGTATCAATCTGTGATATTTGTGTTTTCCTTAACCTTCATGTACGTAATACCATGCTGTTTTCTCTAAATGATCAAATATTAATTATCGTAAAAGACAACTTATTTTAATCTAGCTTCGACATACTTCAGCTAAAACTGCTTTCAGGTTCTTAGAATCTTTGACTAATATGGAATTGAGTGTAGAAGTAACCAAGAATAGGAAGTGGTTGAGAGAAAAATATTCATTAAAATTTTCTACGCCAAGCAACCTCACGTGAATTTATGTACATTGGAAAATTTATTACGCTATTATTTTATACTGTTTTCCACTGCTACACCCTGTTCACGCTTTTGGTCTTAGTGAACTTTGGGAATAACGATACATACATTGTAACCAGAGTTGATTTCAAATCCATTACATTAAAACTGTATGAACATCATCTTTAAAAAGATATCGCCATTGGTTATTACTTGTACTGTTTAATATTACATATTATTAAACTTTATATGGAAACACATAGTTTTGTAGTTACATTCATGTAATCCAGTAAAGTAATCTATAAAAAAGGAAATCAACGAAGAAGGAAATCAACAGTCTTGGTTTGTTCAAACAGTTTTTCAACATAAACAGAAAATTTAAAATGTTCAACTTTTACACAAATCAAACCTTCAGACAGAAAGTAACAGATTTGATAATAAATAAATAAATAAATAAAATAATAATAATAATAATAATAATAATAATAATAATAATAATAATAATAATAATAATAATAAACACAAATAAGGGAAATGCACTAAATCTGTATGATCAGGCCACAGTTGATTGCTTTACTTTCACTGAAGCCTCGTCATTGACTCGTTAAAAACAAGTCTATAAGTATTAAGAAAATCGCACTGATAATTTCAAAACTAATAATACACAATAATAAGTTTATTTCACCATTAGCATTTAACTCTTTTACAGTCATCACCAGTGACATTTTATTTCTCTGCTATATTGGCTCACAAAAAGAATTACGTTGATTAGTTTTCTTTTCTGATTTGTTTTTACAGTAATTTTTTTAAGTCCAAAATTATTTTTATAAATATTTGAAAAAAAGTGGATCTAGGTACATGAGTCTGTCTTGGAATAACAATTATATTTATCCTGTGTGTATTTGCCTAACTGATTTTCAATGAGGCATTAATTTTGGACCCCGAATATTAAGTATATATTCTATGGATAGTACGAGAACTGTTCTGATATATACAACTTCATTGTTTTTATATTTTCATTGTATTGCTGTAATATAAACTAACTATATTTGCATTTTCCCACAATTGACGGAGGAAAACACGTTAGTTTCAGGAATTAGAACACAGAATTCATATTTATGTACATCTACATTTTCAAAGCCCTCAAGTCAAGTAAAAATTTATAAGGCTTTATTCGAATTCAGGACACATTATTCTTTAAAACAGATTTACGAAAACGAAGTAGTACTGTAAGTTTATTTCATGTTGTGTGAGAGATAAAAATAAATAAATGCCTATTTACATTACAGACAACTTCTCTGTTAAACAGGAATTAATTCCACCGTTAATTCATACCTTCTACTTGAGTTTGGAACATCTGAATGAAGACACCATTTGGAGCCAATTGATGTAATATACAACGTATGAATTGATGAGCTACACTAACAGCTCCTCCAGGTAAATAGATATTAGTTTCATTCTGCCATGGGTATGTGGCGTTTAGAGCAATTCTGGAAATGAAAGAAAATACATATTTATTCAAGAAAATTAATCTTATGTATTAAAACAAAGTTGAAGACAAAAGAAATATATCCATAAAATTCGAACATGGAGAAAGAAAAATATTTTCTCATTTTTCACGTAAAAAATATAGCAATAAATAATTTCAATGCCATTTGAAAAAAAAATCTTATTTGTTTATGTAACGGCAGTAGGAAGTACATAGACAACTACAGTTTCAGCAAAGTACACTACTGTTGTTAAAAGTTGCAACACGAAGAAACACATGTTGTGGATTGAAAATTTATATTCATTACATGGTTATATAGAAATGATTATAGTTTCAGAAAGCATGACATTAAGGCCTTCACGCGCTACAATCAGAAACTTTATAAGTTGTAGCATTGAATCAAATAAGTGCTGGATGTCTTATGAGAAATCGCCTGTCATGCTGCTTGTATGCGTGTCCACAAGACATTGACACCGTTTGCTAGACGATCGTTACGAATAAGATGCCAACCAACCATATTCCACTTATGTTTGATTGGTGAGATGCGAAGTGGCTGTGCAGGTCAGGAAAGCAGAGGTATCACCAGTAGATCTTGACTTGAGTTGATTTCGAGTTTAGCGTCCCTTTCAACAGCGAGGCATATGAGACGGGACTCACTGATTAACGTGGAATTCGAATCACATGAGCTCCCGCCGAGAATCGAACGCGACTCTCCCACGTCAAAGGCGCGTACGCTACGCTTAGCCACGAAGGAGCTCTTCGAAGAAGGCTTGCATATTCCGGAATAGATGTAGCTGACCGCTGTCATGGAAAAAATAGCATCCGGGGTTGTCTTAAGGAAGGATATGACCTTGATATCTTTTCTGATACAGTGATTACTGGTAAAGTTCAGCTCCAGACCGTCATACCTGTCGCTCAGCCGCTAACGACTCTCGACAATGCATGATTACCTATCTAGCGTCTCACCACGATAGCGTCTAACGCGTATACGGTTATCACTGTAAGACAGGTTAAATCAGGACTTAAAAAAAAACTTGACCGTCTGCCATTCAACACGTCAGACAGTGTTCACACGCCCATTTATAGCCAAGGCGTTTGTCTTCTGGATCAATGCATGCGGGCGTAAAGACATGCATGATGCCATTTCAACATTCAGTAGACAAAGTCGAACTTCGACACAGACAAGTCTATAGCTGCTACTGTGTTCAAGCATAGCAACTCTGTGGACGACGCTATACAATCCGCCATGGCCATACAAAAAATATGTTTGTCACGCCACAGCGTGGCAATATGAGCATCAAGCTCTATCGTTTCTGCATATGACTCTCTTCAGTTCATTGTTTCCGCACAATATTACTGCCATGGCAGTATGTGTTGTACACGTACCAATTTCAAGAAATCGCCGTCCCGAACGCAGTCGTTAGTTTATATTGCTCACTTTGAAGTCACCTGAGCATAGTAACGTTTGTTCTTACGTTTCCTGTTCATTTGTCTACCTGAGTGGCGCTTGGTAAATCAGTTTCTCGCGTATTTCTATCAATACTGAACCGTAGTCGTTGCTGGACTCAACCACACTGAAATTGTTATCTTTTTAGTATTGCTATTTTCACAAACAGCAGTGTATGACTACAAAAATACATTTAAAAACACATTTTTTTTTCACTTTTCTTTGTCTTGAGTGTTGTTAAGTAAACAAGGCAAGTAGGAAAAAACGGTGATAAATGTCAGTATTAAATCGAAAACACGATGATCCATTTTTAAAGTAACATCTTGTGATAAGTATCAATTATTAAACCGTTATTCGTTTGAAAATTTACAACATATTTCTAAACTGTGCTATAGTAAAATACATAATTTCTAATTTATTTTGGCTTTTAATGGAAGAGTAAATAAGTGATGAAAAGTATGGACTGCTCTCAGCAATATGTTATATAGATGTAATTAGAAAAAGTTATTTGATTTTGTGATTTTTAAATGATCAGGTGAAGAAGCTCTGAGTAATTCTCGTGTTTTCGAGCAATTGTCACGGATGTCATTGGATTGGAGTTTAGTGTCTTTTCAACACCAGGACTATATGAGTTCATGGATTTACTGCTTAACGTGGGATACAAACCAAATGAGTTCCCTTCGGGAGCATGCCTTGGACGTTTGATACCTAATAGACTTTCAAAATATTAGTGAGAAACATTATTAATAGACGAAAAAGTATTTACAGTGTTTGGCTGTATACTGTATAGTGGCTATCTATCTTTTTTGCCAATAGCTTATAGCATTGGATTTGTAAGAGGCTGCCACTTGGAAGAAGTATGCACTGAACGTACTACAGTTTGACATCCTTGAATGTTCTGGTCATACATTAAATTAATCAGTTTAATCAGCGCTTTCAAAATGGCCCATAATGTGCATTGATCGTAATTATCTGATAAAAATAAGACGACAATACTATGTAGTGTAGATTCTAAAGAAAAGAGTGACATGATATTATAGTCATTTCACCTTACAAGGAGTAAGTCCAAAGCTGAATATTGAATCTGGGGATAACGTATGCATTTCCTGAAAAGGTTTGTCGAGAGAGTTCCAAAACAGGTTTCAATTCCTTGCCGGGAAGTGACCTCACCTCTTCAGGGTTGGAGACATATAGAACAACTTGACTTATATGTCCTGTATATTAAAGTGCTCCACATGACTAGTAGATTAAGAATATAATATGCACTACCCAATTATATCCTATATCAAGGTAATAAAATCAAGAATTGATTATTTCACTATAAATATCTCACATTAGTGGACTTATAAAGTTCAGAAAAGCATAACCATACCATCCAATCAACAGCAAGTCATTTGGTATCACAACTAATGTGACCCATTGTTAGGCCTAGATGTGACACATTCGGTGTATTTCAATTTTTATATTTTTCTCGATTTCACGTATATGCGTTGTCAGATCAGTACGTTCATTATATATTCATCAACTGCTCATATAGACGAGTTGTTTGATAGGTCACAAGGTACAAAAGCGTTCAACAGATTTTGAGTTACTAATTAGGGAAAACTAGTCGTGATGGTAATTTGAGCTCATTTACTCGATCCGAACAGCTCTTTCTTTGTAGCTATATAAACCCGATTGGTCACCCTTCAGGATTTATGCCCTCTAGCCACGACAAGGCCCGGGTAATAAGAAGGAAGAAGGCTCCGGCTGGTTGTTGTTTGCCGGAACTTGGGTCTTGGTTTTGGCTGTGTGTGAGAGCCATGTAATTCACATGTCACGGTCCTGGCAAGATGGTACTGTCAGGACTTGACCTTTGTTTTTAAGGTATGAGGGCCACGTAACTCACACTGTCTCGCGATCACTACGGCGTGATAGTAAGGTTTACTAATATACGATATTTATAGTGAAATAATTATTTTTTTCGTTTATTACCTTGATATACGTAGGATATAATTGGGTAGTGCATATTATATTCTTAATCTACTACTCATGCGGAGCACTTTGATATATAGGACATATAGGTCAAGTTGTTCTATATATTTCCAACCCTAAAGGGGTGGAGTCACTTCTGGGGAAGGAACTGAAACCTGTTTTGGAACTTGCTCTACAAACCCTTTCAGGAAATATATAAATTATACCCAAATTCAAGGTTCAACTTTGGACTCATTCCTAGTTAGTTTAAACATCTATATACATTTTTTTTTTACATATCTCGTTGGTTTTCTTTAGCTGTAGTTCATGGTTTGATATTTTACCCTCCTTGATTCACTTTTATGGTATATCTATGTTCAATTGAACATCAATTAACTTTGTAGTTCTCTAGGCCCTTCTGGCATTAACTAACCTAACTGGAAAAGATAACATCGAAATTAAATCCTAAAAATGTATAAAATTCACACTTCAGTAATTATTGATATTTGTGCAAAAATATAAAAATTGTCAAGGACCACAGAAACTATTAAATGACAAAGCACTAAGTACGTTAAAAGTTAAATTTGGGAAAGCTAAATTAGAAATTATATATTTATATATTTGGACTCATTTTCGACTCTTGAATTATTGTATAATAAATTGTCGCTGCTTTTCAAAATTTTCGGATTCATTCCATTAGTCTGTCAGTGCCTTACTTTAGAGCCAAAAGACTTTCTGGTAACCATAACTAGATCATATGCCTAGAAGATCATAGGTGTCAACGTGAAGTAATATGATTGATTTAGATTTAGAATTTTCCATGCTCCTTGTATAAGAGGATATCGTAATTATGATATATACCTAAATTGTATACCTCATTGTTTCTCTATGTTTTCTTTTCACCTGGAATAAGAAGACACGAAAGAACAATACCTCAAAGTGGAGACAGTTGAGCCGGAGAAAATGGTAGGTTAAAAATGTAACTTAACATATATTCACGGAGAAACTGTACTATTGTGTTAATGTCATTTAATATGTTCTGCAAACTGTATTAAATATATATTTTTGGAAGTAAAACTTACTTAGCTACCACGCGTAATATTTCAGGCAGTAAGGGAGCTGCCAGTGCCGGTTCACGATGAATAAACGTTCCAAGAATGACAATGCAAAGTCCCAAATCTTCATCGCTATATTCCTCCTTGATAGTACCACATTCAGAACATCTGAAATTAAACAATGCATCGCTATTATTTTGAATTGATTATCAGAAAAGTTGTAAGGTAGTGCTGATAATAAATTAGTAGCTAAAGAGAAATTAATAATAATGGCTGAATCATTTATTTTCTTAATTTTTCTTTATATAAAAGGCAATTTCAACTGTAAAAAAGAAACAAAATTATACTGTAACAGAAGAACAAATTTCTGTCTAAAATTATAAATTCTAATTAGTAGTTTTATGTGTAATAATTAGTCAGCCGTATTGCACAGAAAACATGCACATAGATCAAATATACATTTTATAATACTGAAATTCTGAAGAAATGGACGAACCTTTCATAAACACATTCATCTCCAACTCTAAAAGCACTCTGCTTGAGGTCAAATGCCGCATGACATGCCTGTTGACTTGCAGGATCCAACTGTGGTTGAAGTCGCGAACCATACCTAAATTGATAACGTTATTAACAATAACTACTGTATGACATAATTATACTATACAAATGAAACAATCTTTTGTTTAATGTTCTTTAGACTAAATATAGTAAAATCTAATGGATAAGTTAGTTGAAGAGCAGGAAGAAAGGGAGAACACCGAGACAACCCTATGCACGATGTTGTCCACATAAATTCATAAAAGCTGGGATTCCAAACTTTGAAATTTATACGGTAGGATATGACATATAATCGATTACAATTTCAGCAGGATGGCGCATGTATGGGCTCCGCAGTGCCCTCAGTTCCGTACTCAAAGTACTACCGTGAGAGACCAGTTTACGCAGCGTTCAGATAGCGGAGCATGGGCAAGCGAACATAAAATGTGTGGACAAGTGTCACTATGCTTCGTCGTCATCAAAGGAAGCAATATAAACAGACAATTGTGTTCGAAGAGGAGGCGGCTTCTCGTACCGCGAAATTGGTATATGCACAATGCATACCTCCACAAAGTGATGTGTATGTAGAAGCAGTGGAAAAGAAAATCGTCTATGCAGCTACGATCAAACAGTGCACCGCGAAATATAAACACACCAGAAATGACAGATATCTTGTCTCCATGGCCATGACGATTCACACAGCGTCTCGTTCACAGTGTTAGCTTGACACTGGAACACGTGAACAATTACACGGTGTAGACTTGTCTTCCTCAAGGCGACTCCTGAACGCTGGCCTGTTGGCACGGATGCCTGTGCGTCGATTCCCATTGATCAGGCTACAACGGAAATATGAACATCGTCGCTGGTACGCTAAGTGGGAGATGGTTGTGTTTTTGGTTAAATTACGCTTCAACTTCTCCTGCAGTAATCGCCGCATACGCGTTTAGACGCTATCATGGTGAGCGTGATCTATTAACTCGAGTGACATAGCGAACAAATGCAAGGTGTGACAGTGGAGTACAATACGCAACTTCATTAGTGACTGCTACATCACGGAAGTTTCAGAGGTCGAGAGCACGGTTACTTTCGATCATTACGGAAGACTGAGCGAGAGAATGCCGGGATAAATGTATCCCACAATGTTCAAGACTTCTTTCAAGAATGACGGGTGCCACTGTTTCCTTGTCATGCACGGCCGCTTGGCATGTCACCTATTGAACATGAGTGGCATATGGTTGGTTGGCGCCTTCTTTGACACAATCCTCTAGCAGACAGTGTCAATGTGTTATGGTCACGCATATAGAAGCAGCGAGGCAGGTAATTACCCAGGAACATATCCAATACTTGATTCGATGCCAGGACGTTTAGAGGCTCTAACAGCTGTATGTGGAGGCTTTCTCTATACGATTGATCACGTCACGGATGAACAATGTTATAATTAGAACTACTTTAGCATAGTCACGTAGCGAATCTGTGGTATAAATTTAATTCCACTCATAAATTTCTTGATGTTGCAATTTTAACATAATGGAGTGTGTTTTTGTTGGATTTTGAGCATAACTCTCAACATTCAGCGCAGCTTACAATGGCTTAACCTCTTTATTTCCTTAATAAACATTCAATCAAAGTGGGTTTCTGTCTGTGTATTTCTTATGAAACTGCCGAGTGCATTTCTGTGATATATTATTGCTGATACGAATGTAGATAGAACTTGTGTGCAATTCCATACAAAATAACATTTACTATTTTATGGATTTCATATTCGAATTGCACATATTCATTTACATAAAAATACCGCCCGAAAGAAGGAGATCGCGATTGTCTAGAGCCTTTCTATTTCAACTGTGCCAATTCTGGCGCTGCTGTCGATATGTGATTTCCAGTACCTCCCTCGAAAGAGACGGGACAAGTTGCTGCGGCAGGCATCTTTCAAATGTTGAATGCGAAAGCGTTGCCACAATGAATTATTTCACGAACTTTCTCTGTGCTCTATCTTGCTAAACCAATGATCTTTACTCGTCAAAACCAAGCGACTGAATGACAAATTGGCAACACAGCTCATTCATTTCTTTTCCCTAAGCAAAGGAAGGGTTCCTTCCGCCAGAGGTGGGCGGGGCTGGAGCCGAAGTATAATTCGCATACTTTCCGAGGGCACAGGTGGAATAGACTAGCTCTAACAGTTAGATCTTTCTGTTATTCCATGTATTTGTTCTGGCTTTAGTGTATCTGTAATAGTAATAAAGTAACACACATACACACACACATATATATATATATACATATATGTATATGTGTGTGTCTGTGTGTCATCAGCTTTTTATATAGAAAGGAATCATTTGTAGTCACCAAATTTTGTACACAGATATGTCTTCGCCAGATCTAAGCGCGTACGAAGCAGTTTCTTTGATTTTCGGGTTAGAGAGGAGAAGGGGAGTTGCAAGGCATCGAAAAATTATGCAAAAATTTATGCATTACTCGCAGTTTTTATGAATCCATTGCCTATATAAAACCCGCTTTACATGTTGGGTACGCGGGCTTACATAAAAGCTGAAGATACATATCCAGATAATGGACTTCCTCTCTTTATTTACGCAGATCTGAATTAAGACCTAGGAATGACGTTTGGTTAAGTCATTTTGGCAACGACGGCTGGCTACAGCTAATATTAAATAAGTTGAAAAACTAAATTCGTTTTACTTTTCCAGATAAATTGCATGCTGATTTAAATACTACGAATATTAGACATAAAATAAAACAACATTACAGCAACTTTAATTCTTAGTCTATTTCATTATACAGGGAAGTATTTTCTTATTTTCGTTCATTGCATTCCGTTCGTTTCTTGTACCTGGTTACTTTCATGTCTCTTATATTGCAGAAGAACATTAATTTTATGTATAAATTCTACACTTGAAAGCCTTACATAGTAAGCATAATAACAAATTTATATATATAGACGCTAGAAGAAACTACATTACTAAAATCTCAATTTGCATGTAAACAGGGAAATATTTCAACACATCAATTAGTGGACTACAGTCCAACATATTGTCATTATTTAACAGTTTTAGAAAACAACTACGAAGATTAACAAATATGAAATTTAATACTAAAAAAATTAAACAAACTTACCAAGAACCTGGCCGCCTAGGATAATCAGAAAATGAATGTTGATCCATGGTAAATAATCCTACTTTCCTTTGTCTTTGACGCTGATTACGTCCATGGTCTTCAGATTTAGCATTTGAAGCTGTACGTAAAGAAAAAATAAAGAAGAGTATTTCTAGAATCAGTGTTGGTTAGGGTTTATTAACTGACATAATTTTAAAGCACAATAAAGATTAATAATATCAATAATTATACATCCCCATACAAGTTAAATATTACTAAGATTTTTACTAATCCCATAAAAGGTATATATACAGTACAGCTATATATATATATACACAGTATACTGGTTTATGATACAACAATTATTTTCCAAAACTATACAATGATTGTGGGGAAAATATCGGAAGTTTTACAACAGCGAACAAAAATTTAGAAATTCTGTTATTTTAACTGTTCGTACAAAATAGATTGACAATATACAAAATGAACTTCTAATTCTAGCTTCTTGACCAACAGTGATAACGAAAAACTAGGAAAAGGGCTAATGGCTTTCGCACAGTATAGTCATATTTCCACTTCGTTTTTCAACATTAGTAGAATTATTAACGTTTTTCATCCCTTTCAGGGCTGTTTATTCTTTGTAGACGCCTTGTCCTACAAAATTACGTAAACAGCTACTAGTTGTGCGGTCTGGTTCTTTGGGGGTAGTTGCAGGTGCTATTACGGACTGCGTATATTTTTGAACACTCTGTATAACATGTACAGGATGTCCTGCGCGAGCGCCATCATGCTGGGATCATTATCATTACCACCAACTTCTTTTGTACCAAATTTGGGTCAGATCTGTCAATTCGGCGTGAATTGCGAACACCGTTAGCCCGCAGACTGACTAAGATTTGTTCTGAAATGAAGGAATGCACGTCATGAATGATTTCCAGAGGAATATTGCACAAATCCTCATGCAGTATAGCACTCAGTTTCGTTATAGCGACGATGAGGAAGGATACATGCTCTGAAGTTGAGCTTCAGAACTTATCACAGGTGTCCAATAATGTTGAAATCTGGGGATTGGATGGGTCAGGAGAGGTGTTTCAGTTCATTCCGATTTTCATGAAATTACTCTTAACAGGTCAGGCAATATGAATTGGCATATTGTCATTTTGGAAAATGGTGCATCGTTGGCTGGGAACAACATCTGAAATATAGGATGTGCATAGTCAATATATTCACATAATCACAGACTGGAGGCACAATAGCTCCGTGATAGAGCGCTTACCTCTGGTACGTGGGGCCTCTGGTTCGGTCCCCGGCCAAGTAAGTTTGTGGTGGACAACATTGCGTCCCTGGCTTTTCTCGAACCACTCCCGTTTCCTCCCATATTCTCATTCCATCAATTCTTCCATTATTATTCATTCGTCTTCCTTAGCCTAAAGGACATAATCGTAGGACGTTAAACTGAAATATTTCATTTCAGTTTCAGTTTCATAATAACTAAAAGTTATGTGTCCTACGAATATAATTACTAGGAATACTAGGACTCACGGAATATTAGGAATTTGCCGCTCAGAGCATCACAGAGATACAGATAAAGTAATTAGAAACATAAGCTTCTTTGGGCATTTGCTACACAACACACAAACATGGTCCGTTGTTGGTAATAAGATAAAAATAACTCATCAGACCCCATTACACGTTCCAAATCATTAGCGATCCACTTCGCATATTCTCGACACCATCGTTTTTGCGCTAAAGCGTCGTTAGCTCTGAAAAGCTGTCTGGAAACTGCAACCTGACAGTGGATGTTCACGTTATGCTGTTGTCGTGTTTAGCTATGATTATAGCAATAGGCTGACCCAGTGATGATTGACTTCCGCAGTCACTTTCATTACATTTTCTTTAAGTCCTCGGTGACAATCCTTTTCAACGAAAGGAGATTTCTGTCACCGCATCTTCTCTTCTGTACACTGTTACTCTTCACCGATGTTGTTTTGTCATCTCGCAACATATCTAACACTGGCAACTTGAGATCCGCTTGCACCAACTAACTACGCACTTACAATTTGCCTTATTTGAAATTCAAAAAATCTACTATTTTGCATTATCACCTTCTGTCTGCTCATACACACGACTACGTTCTATCCTGCCTGACATACTATAGATAATCAACATATCACTAAAAGTAGCCAGGCGCAGCACACACATGCTTAGTATTACCACCTCAACTTACGTGTTGCAAACACGTGTGTTTCCATGATACTGATAACCATCTGTATAGCTGACTCGGCCAATATGTCTCAGTTGGTTGCCTTTATATTGAGGCAAGATATCTTCCGATGACCGCAACTCTCCTAACAAGCCATAGACGACGCGTGTGTGATATTTTGGTGAAGTGTTATTGCCAACACTTAAGGAATTTTAAAAATCTGGATATTTAATTGATTATTCCTAGAAGAATGTAATAGATTGTGCGTCATTCTATACTGATTCAAATGGTATCAAAAACTCAAATTCGCTTAAATTGGAGATACGCGGTGTTGAGTCTCAGACGACCACCCGAATTTTGGAGAAAATATTCCTTTTGTCATATAAGCAACGAATTAGGGAGGATTTTTGGAAATATCTATTCTAAGGGAGGTAACGAGGAGTTCAAAATTTTCCCCACAAATAGTGTATGTCAGGAATCCTTAACGTTAGAGAGTTGAAACTCGGCGTGTGAACTCTTTATTAGAAATAAGGAACATATATTTCAACGTTTTCGAAAATTCTGCTTCAAAAGGAGGAAAGGAAGGCGTTTATAAAACACTCAAATTTCTCTTTTTTTTAATTAGAAAGTGCCAAATGTGGGGATTCGCTTAAGTTGGAGATCTGAAATTCGGTATATGGACTTTCAGTTAAAAATAAGGAAACACGTTCTAAAGCGTTTCTGATTATTCCACTTAAAAAAAAAGGGGTTATGTTAATATTGAAATTTCCCTTTACTTATTCATAAAGTGCCAAATGTGAATATTCACTTAAGTTGGAGATGTAAAATTTAGTATATGAACTCTTAAATAAAAATAAAGGAATCTGTGTTTCAGCGTTTTCGAAAGTTTCGCTTCTAAGAGGGGAAAAATTGGGTCATTTCTATAACATCTAAATTTCCCAAACCAACCAACCAACTTAATTCTCAATTTTTGATTGCTTTTTACTGTTTTAATCGTCCACAACTACTCCACCAAGTCTTCTGAAGTAGATCGCCTGAGGTTGTACAGAGGTTGTTCAGCCTACGTTTGGCCGATTTCGTTCCTTCCCCCTCCCGGGCAGAAAGGACTCACCCGACCTGGCTCGTGACGTCCTGCAGTGTTGTGCAGTGGCTTCCTGGGAACGGAGTTGTCTTTCCGCGCAGACGACAATAACGCACAAAACAGGACCTGTAACCAAAATGCCACCCAAACTAAGCCGGTTTTGGGAAGGCTATGTTGCGGCTCTTTATGACGCCCACTTTAGTGTTTCTGTCATTAGAAAACAGTGCAAGAAGAATGGTTGAAACGTCAGTTTAAGTGGAATAAAAAATGTTATGAAAAAGTACAAGGGCAACGAAGCTCCACCATTTGGATCACTAACGATGTTGCCTAGCAAGCGGGAATGTACCAAAGCCACATCCAACCATGCAGAGAAAACTTCGCAAAATGACAATGCAAGATAATCCGCCAACACAAAGGTGTATGGCTAATCGTCTTGACGTGTCTTTGGGGACTGTGAGCCGGACGTTACACCATCAACTCAAGCTGGAAAAAGTCATGAAAGCTCGCGGCCATCTTCTCGCGGATGCCCACCAAAAGGAACGAAAGTGTAACGCCCGGAAGCTGTACGAACGGCATCTGGCAATACAAAGGTGGATGTACGTCGTAACGCTCGATGAAGCATGGATTTACCTTTCCGACTGCGGCAAACCGAGAGCCATCATGTACCGGAAGGCGCCAAGAACTTCAGAAGGTGGGTCCGTGTCTGTAAAGAATCCTTCCCAAAAGGGTTCATGGTCGTTACTGGCTACTGTTACCGAAGTAAACTGAAGATTCGTAAAGTGGCAAAGAACTGCAAAATAAATTCGCAGTATTTTCAGGAGCAGATCATGCGGCCGATCTATGAGCGTGAGATTCCAACAATGTACGGAAATGACGCCAATCTGGTGCGCATTCACAGGACAAAGAATCATCACATACCTCACGATCGTCCCTCACATTCTACAGGGAGATGGAGGAGGCAAGTGGCATACAGGTGATACCTTTCAATGAGGTACCTGTTAAATCTCCAGATGCAAGTCCTATGGACTATTGTGGATTTGGATTGCTAAAGTGGGCTTTGAGAAAACGGCGTGTGACAACTGTGGAAGGACTTTGGAAAGCTGTGCAAAGGGAATGGGACAAGATTCCCCTCCCAGTTTTTCAGAGAAGCCTATTACAGTAGAAATTACGCTGTCGGGCTCTTGTTAGGAACCAAGGGAAACACATCGAGCACTTACGGACCTGGCGCCATGGATTCTTCTAAATTTTTTGGTAAGTCGAAATTGGCCAAATGTAGACTGAACAACCTCTGTAGATGGATCAGCATGGAGTAAAAGTGATTTATTTATATTAAATAGTTTTGCCCGTTAATCATAATCGTGGCTTACAAATATATATGTGACATTTGATTTGTTGGCTAAAGCTCCACAGTTTCCTTGACTTCATATAGTCTACCTTCTGTTCTATGTACAGGATTTGTATCCGCATTGGTGAGAAAGAACCACCTCTATCAACACTCACATTGCCGAAGTCTTCTGCCAATATCTGCAATACATAGGATTATGGCACACTGTAATATAGATCCAAGTGTAATTCTAATATACAGTACAAAATATAAGATGAAACCTTGTGAGGTATGCTTAATTATATTCATAATTAAATAAAAAATGAAAAAGCAAGGAAAAAATAATATTCAGACCTGTAGCATGACGCCTGTCCGCTTGAACTTTGCGATAAAACGCAGATCGTGAATCTTCAGTATCTCCATGCAACGGAGGAGGTAAGGTATCAATGGCTCCTTGCTTTACTAATCTCTTAGGACTCGAACGCCAGTGCTGAAAATCATCTGAACTTGGAAGATTTCCTTTCCTCTGCAAAAATATTTAATTATACATTTTTGAAGTATTGTAGTTTTCTCAGATCATTTCATTATCACTATAAATAAAGTATTCAGTATATAAAAATTTTTCAGAAACATTACAGAATGATTTTCATGAAAATAGGTTGAGATATTTACACCATGCAGTGGATAAATTTTTATTTACTGAAAAATTGTACTTTTGAAGAGCCTTTTTGTTTGACTATCATCCTTATTTCCCGCAGCTATTTCTCAATATATACATCTAATTGAATTGTCATAGGCATGCAGACACTGGGTTGTCGCAGCACAACAGATATAAGTTAGATACACTCCCTATGTTCCGATTGATTTAACATCGATCTTAACAGTGAGAATGTGTGGTTGGTCTGCGAGAAAAAGCAATAGCATAATAGCGCATCGGCAACCTTGGTTACAAGGCCGGCGTCACACATTTTCACTTGTTAAATTTCATTGTATCATATACCTGTAAAGGATTTGTTGCATAAGAACAACTGTTGATTTCTACACTATTAAATATTGTTCAATATTGTCTTAAAAAAAAAAAAAAAAAAAAAATCTACAAAGTGTCCCTAAAGTCTGAGTACATAGAGAATTCTAATAATTTGTTTTTGCTTTTCCAGTTGAATGATGACTCTGTCTAAAGAAGAACGAGTCGAGTTGGTACTCTTAAGTAGACGAGAAGGATGGTCGTATCGCAAAATTGCGGAAGAATTTAATCTTCGACACCCTTATCGTCAACCTATTTGTTTTACTGCCGTCGGGAAATTAATCCCAAGTTTAAAGAAACAGGCAGTGTGTTGGACAAACTCCGTTCCGGACGACCAAAGACTTCAGACAAACGAAAGAGGCTGTCTTAGCTAAGGTTTATGATAGCTCAAAGAGATCACTTCGTCGGACATCCACGTAGTTCGGTGTTCCAAGGTCAACCATTCACAAAATCTTGGCAGAGGAGAAGTTTCATCCATACAAGTTACAGATATTGCATCACTTAAATAAAGATGACCCCGATAGACGCAGATAAATTGAATGAAAATATCAATTTTACTAAAGACTGTGTGTTGTTTAGTGATGAAGCTGTTTTATGTCAATCGTGTGTAAGTGAACAGACAAAATCTTCGATACTGGTCTTAAGGCAATTCATATTGGATGAGTCCATCCAAACAGCAGGGCTGCCAAAAAGTGATGGTGTGGTGTGGTTTGTGGAAAGCTCATGTGCTAGGACCTTTCTTCTTTGATGATCATGTAACGGGTGAGACTTATCTGAACATGCTGGGAGACAAATTGATGCCTCAAATTGAACGTTTGGATGAGGGACTTCCAGACTGGTTTCAGCAGGATGGGGCCTCTGCCCATTTTGCTGCAGCTGTTAGAGATTGGTTGAATGACAATTTTCTTCACTGGATTGGGAAAAGAGGTCCTCATTCGCCACATTTTCCTCCCCTTGATTTCCTTTCCTGGGGTATGCTGAAAGAGAAAGTTTACTTGATGAAGATTAGAAATTTAAACCACCTGACAGAACGTATTACCAGTCAGTGTGTTGAAATCGACGGCAATTCAGACCTATTCCATCGAGTTCACCTTAATCTTGCAAAGCGAATCAAATTATGCATTGAACAGCACGGAAATCATGTTGAAAATATTATTCATAACCATTACATTGACTAAAATGTACTTTTTCCCAGACTTTATGGACGCTCTGTAGAAGGTGAATTTATTCCGAAATCTCTGTAATTCGTAAATATTTAAATTTTGTATTTTGTAAATGTACGTAAATATTTTAAATCTGGCTTAAATACAAAAGCACAAACTATCTGAATTGAAAGGATGAGTCAAGGTTTCTTCAAAATCTAATTCGGATTATTTAGACAGGCCCAGAACTTATTGTATTTTACCAGACAGACATGGAAATATGAAAGGCACGCGAAAGACACTCATATAAAAGGACCGTTTGGATTTAGTCAACTATACTTCGATTCTGTAGGCTTCCTATTAGTCTGTGGTGACCCAAGTTTTAGTGTTGACTATACCCTTAAGGTCTGCATCAGCTGTCAAGAGAATCACAATGTAAATGCCTTTTTTGGCCATTTTTAGATTCCCTGTCTCGTATTTCAAGCACAGCATTCATATTCATTATGTTGAGAATAGACAAATGACATTAAAATTTCTTTAGCCCTCAATTATTTGTCCTGCACATTCTTCGTTACTATTGTTTCTATCTCTATTCTGGCCAATTAGTTTTAAGATTTAGACAGATAGAGGAGCGACAACTCGACTCTCAGTTGACGCTCTAGTATTTCGTCATCTTCGCAGAATAACATTATAATAATATTCAGTAATTCAGAGACTGTAAAGACCATTCAGGACTAATGTCTAGTTGTCTTCAGTTGTTTGAATTGAAAGAAGATCATATTTGACACACATTTCCGACTTTATAATTAATAAAAACTTGAAGCCCAAATAGATAGAAAAGTATACTCTTGAAGAATTATAAGGAAAACAATGCTTAAAACCTAATTGTTTCTGACATTCGCAAGAAATACTTAAAAGCTATTTTTAAAAAAATCATCTGGATTTTTCTCGTGTTACTGATCTTCAAAAGATAATGAAAATTATAGAAATTAAACCGATGAATAAATATATATTAAATTGCAATTACTATCAGGCAAATTTTTAGATCTAGAATTACCATTTGACCTTACTTGTATATTTTAAAAAGCACATTTATTTTCCTACCAACCTGTATACTTGGCTTTTCGTAAGTATCATATTTAGCAAAAGAGTCTATTGTTCGACTCACAACTGGGGTAACTGCCTCACTTTCTCTTCCATCAAGAACTTCGTCGTCCAAATGGTTATCTAGGGAAATATTACAGAAATAAGAATTACATATTGCACTAACAAATAGAACAAACAGGCCACAAAAACACCACCAACAACACATTGACAGTCAACACAGTACACGGAGCCACAAATTCAGGGGAATATTAGCTTCAAATTAAGTATTAGGCATAGTGTAACTACGATTCTATTTTATCTTTGATCCATGATAGTACATCATTTGATTCTTTCATCGGAGAAACGTCAACTCCAGGTATAAGTATAGGATACATGCAAAAGTTTATCTTTTCTGGTATGCGAATAACACTAACTGTAGCTCACCTAGAACTGTGTATGACTACCGCAATCAGTACCTTTTTGAAACTGTGTGAGATCCATGTCTAACTAGCATGATAAGAAGTTCTGACATATGGAGTCGAAGAATCGTTGTAAGACAGTTTTCATAGTTTCCATATCATCAAAGATTTTTCGAGCAGAGAAATTCTGCTATGTGCGAAACAGGTAATAGTCTGTAGGGACTTAGTTAGGAAAATATGTCGAATGTGATCAAACTTCCCAAAGCGAAGTTCACTAATTTATGACATGCGATGACTGCAGCATGTGGTCTTGCGTTATCATGATGGATTGTGATTTCTTGGCGATCAGCGAGGTCTGGGTACTCCAACCACAATGCTGTTCGCAGTCTGCCCACTGTTCCCAGTAGAAGGTGGCATTAGTTGTATGATTAGGATCCAAAACTTTCCAGTTAATTATTCCTTTGAATCCCACCACATACTTAACAACACTTTTTTGAGGTGAAGTTCTGGTTTGGATATCGATGGTGGCTTTTTGAAAACGAGACAAATAGCCCTGTTACGCTTTACATTCCGGTACATGATCTAATTCTTACCGCCTACGACAATACGTCTCGAAACCTGGTCTTTTTTGTACCACGAAAGCAAAAGAAAGTACAGGTCGCGATATTCAGCTCATATGGAACTCAACGATCGAACTTTGTGGTGAACCCAGCACTTTGAGCAGTCTTTTGACCGTTGTCCTGTATATCTGCAATGTATCCACTAATTCTACTACGGATGGCTGGGGCTGTTTCTTATGTCTTAGTCAAGACCCCCTTTGGAAAATAAATCTGGACTTTCAGCGTGTTCTATTTCTCCGACTATGTGAGCACTGGCAGCACCAACTTTAACGTAAGTACTCAGCTAAATGGTGACCTGTCAAACCTGATTAAACTTTTATACGTACCCAATACCTCCAAAAAATTCTGAGTAATGTAAGACCCGCCCAAACATTTATTCTTTCTTTTTCTTTTTTATAAAGAGTAGGTTTTATCAGTAAGCGCATCTCGAGACAGCTGAGTTCTAGCCTGAATTTTCATTTTTAAAAAGTGTTTGTATGTACCCATATGTGTAATAAACGAGAACTATGTTTACGTTATCTCTGTTTCCTTACTGTGCATTCAAATAATAATATTCTTTTGCGATCTAGTAAGCTGTGTATCACTGCAAGGCTTCTGTAATTGAAATAAATTGCTCTATAGTAAAATTTGTTCAGGCGCCATTAATTGAGAAATTGCATTTTTTTAAAATACACTTTAAGATGGAACCCATTTGTAATACACTTTAAGATGGAACCCATTTGTAAGCACCTAACCTGGATCACTTCTTAAATGCTCCGACATTTTTTTTTAATGAATTGAACTTCGATTTACTGAAGAAATTACAGCATGGATGTGCACTGAAAATTAAAATCACAAATAATCCACAAGTTGTTCTGCATATGAATATGAAGTAAATGGGCTTTGCATTCTTCATCATCGTAAGTATTTTGATACCACCGACAGTCATAAACCGCAAATTTAAAAGATTCCCTGCACTATGGTCTTTCGCTAACCTCTTCGTCATGGCGTAAAAATTGCCTTCATTCTCGTCCATTATCGTATTTGCCGGCATATAACATGCACTCCCCCCATTTTCTGTATTTAATTATAAGGAAAGCATATAACTGCACACTGCACATTAAAAATACTTTAAAAACACACATATAGTGATATTTTACCAAGAAACTTATGCGAAGTTAGCAATGCGTAACTAAATGTAAAATTGAATGTACGTCTGAGATGACTATAGCACATATGCTCCAGAGCAAAGCTTACTATGAGACGATAAATAAAGTGATTGTATCCAGACTATATTTAGAATCATTGAACTGTACAAACTGAAATGCTATTGCTCATCGTAAGGAAGTAAGGAAGACATCAAACAACACAGAACTGGGAATAGTTCTTGAAATTGAAATAATCAAAGTCTCTGTATTACCGTATAATACGTATTTCAAATTTGAACTTATTCTCAAGCGAACGGCAATTGTACTGGTCTTTCTCCATAACTTCTATCACATTCGTAATACGAATTTCTTCTCAATAGTGTCCTCACCAGGTCCGTTTCGTCTTTTTCATTAAGTTCGCTACCCAAGTGAGAATATTCTCTTGATTGCTTCCAAAATTAAATGAAAAAAAGTACATATAACACACAGTTATAGACTGGAAAAGGTAAAGGAGAATTTATGATATGAAGTACATGACAAGTACCTCGCTTCACTTGCCTCAGTATAATCTGTCACATCTTTCATGTCACAAATTCTTTTCTTGCATTTTTTAGTCCGACGTCACCAGATGAAATATTGTAATACATACTCTTTTAATTTTAAAAGCACTCAACGTAGGATTTTAATTTTTATTCTCACTTGATGTGCAAATGGCTTCGTGTGCTATATTTACTTATGTTTTCATTATTGTTTTTCTTTCCACAAATTTGGACAATATTTCATCAGCGTTTTCTTATTCCCATTTTGTTCATACCTACATCTCTAATACTTCCAGCTTTTTTTCATTATTTTTTAATATTATTCCTGTACTGTCCAAATTTCATACAAAACATCAGATAAGTCTTTTTCGTAACCCCTTATTGAACAATTCACAAAACAAGCAACATTTCTTTTTCCTAAAGTTTCCCAATTTTTCTGTGATGGACGAACACCGTGTGCGTAGGTTTTCTCGGGGTTCTCTCGTTTCCTCCTACTTTCTTCATTCCATCATTTCATTACTTTCATCATCATTGTTTCCTTTAATCTACACGACATGATCGTGGAACGTAAAACTAAAATATTTCATTTAATGTTTTTCTAAAATTCTCCTATATATTTCTACGTTTGCTTCATTTATAGTTCTCATATCAGTGTATTATGAATACAGTAATAATATTATCTTGGCACCGAAAATGTTTATCTCCTGTGCTTTCTCTACTGTAACGTTTATAGATAAAACGTATAACTAAATCTGTTGTATGTTTTTGTTTGAAAGTTACTTTGACATTTTTCGTGATGCGTGAAAAAATCGTTGACACGATTAATCTGAAGTTCAGGGTGTTAATGAATTAGATCAACAAACTGTAAAAGCTAACTTCTCACACCAAAATAACAAAAGATGTTCACATGAACCTGCGAGAAAAAAAAAAAAAAAAAAAAAAATGGAGCAGCGGTCCATATCAACGTAACGAAAGTCATACGAGGGTGGATTGGAAAGTTTGTGAACTGATTAGGAAGGGAGAAATTACTTTATGTTTTATACATTAGCTGCACAGTTACATCCGTTGCTAATCACTGTGTAAAATTTCACTTCTCTATAGTTTCAGGTGAGGAGTTTATAAGGCGCTAAGTCGACGGAAGTGACGGAAATTTTGTTTCACCAGAACAATGCGCGCATTCACACATCCCTTACATCCATGACAGAAATTCATTTTTGTAGATTCGAACTGTTGCCGCATCCGCTCTATTCGCCTGATTTTGCCCCCACGGACTTTCACTTGTTTAGAAATCTGAAAAAGTTATTTGGGGGAGGGGGGTCAGCGATGTTCTTCGGGTGTAGAGGTGAAAAGCGTTGTACTGGGATATTTTGCAGGGCTCAAGGAATAATTTTTCAAAAGTGCTATAGAAACGTTACTGAAGAGGTGGAGTAAATGTATCTCAGCCGAGGAGGATTACAAGGAAAATAAAACAACTTTTCCGCATATTTTCTAACTTTGTAGGTCAGTCCACTAACTTTCCAAACTACTCTCGTACATACGCCATCCAAAAATGCACATTTCAGCATTATGCAATGGGTGTGCAAGGAATTCCCTACAGGCAGGCCCGTATTTATATATTGTGAGCCCCTGTGCTCTAAATAATTTGCCGCCTTCTCGCACAAATTTTGCCGCCCACTCAAAAACGACTAATATTAGAATTGAATTCATAGTTTCTGGGGTCGTTGAGATGAATAGCGACAGTTTTAATCCAAATTCAAGTTCAAGGTAATACTCCACTTCCCAGGGAAGGGATAAGATTTTAAAAGTAATCGAAAACGAAAGATATTAGTGTTGAATTCTTTGTTTTCGAGGTCTCTGAGTTTAACGGTATCAGTCTTCATGATGTTCAAGTTCATCTTCACCCCTTGGAGTGGGGTGGAAGAGGATGACTTCCTAAAAATAGCCAGAAAACTAGCTAATTAGTAACTACTGTAATTAGAGCGAATTAAGCACAGTAACATATTTTCTCGTGCTTGCGCGGGACTCTGCGTGTTGCTAGTTTTAAATATTACTTTATTGTGAATCTTAAAAAAAAATCCAAAATTTTGCCGCCCCCTAAGTTCTGCCGCGCTGTGCTCGAGCACAGAATAGCACTTACCTAAATACGGGCCTGTTTACAGGACATAAAAAAATACTAGACAGCTCAGACATAAAGATGGGTCCAAGTAGGCAAAAAGTAAGCCTTGACAACAGCGAACACGGAATCGGAATGAGTCGCTGAGAAGTCAGAAATGTTAAGGGTCGACTGCTCCATGGTTCCTCGTGTTCGAAATAACACGTACTGCGATATATTTTTTCACGCTTTTGAATGGTCCTAACTAGGGAACTAAGCACCTTTCCTTACATGCCCATATGATTTTTGTTTTTTGTTTACTTATTTTGATGTCAGGAATCACTTCTTTCAGTGTGTCGGTCTAATTCATTAACAACCTGGTATATATACACTTCAATTTATTTATTTATTGAAGTATGGCATAAAGTGGTTCCCTAATTGTGAAAATCTTTACTACTATACACCGTACGTTATTTACCCTAATCGCTGAACACTTACATTGTACTACTTGAATGCTTGAAACATTCAAATTGTTTTAAGAATTAAGCTGGACGTAATTGCAAGATAAGGTTCAACTTAATATGCCATTGCTTGATAATTTACACTAGCGTTGTGTAACTGCAAATTATATTCATGAGAGAAAACTGCAATATTCGAAACACAGGGAGGGAAGAAACAGAACTAACGTTCAAGTAGAGAAAATATATGAAAGTTGCCCAAGCTGGTCTTCGACACTTGTTCTGTAAAGATGGATTTTCTGCCCAACTGGTCTTCGACACTTGTTCTGTAAAGATAGATTTTCTATCTTAAGCTATAATCTTAGTCATACGGTCAATGATGGCTATGTAAAGGAGATAAGGAGCATAGTACAGAAAGCTTTTGGTATTTTTCTTAAACGTGACACAATAACTAACCTGCAATCTTTAAATACAGAAGTTGTTCAGTCTACATTTGGTCAATTTCGACTTACCAAAAAATTTAGAAGAATCCATGGCGCCAGGTCCGTAAGTGTTCGATGTGTTTTCCTTGGTTCCTAACAATAGCCCGACAGCGTAATGTCCACTGTAATAGGCTTCTCTGAAGAACTGGGAGGGGAATCTTCTCCCATTCCCTTTGCACAGCTTTCCAAAGTCCTTCCACAGTTGTCACATGCCGTTTTCCCAAAGCCCAATCCAAATCCACAATAGTCCATAGGACTTGCATCCGGAGATTTAACAGGTACCTCATTGAAAGGTATCACCTGTATGCCACTTGCCTCCTCCATCTCCCTGTAGAATGTGAGGGACGATCGTGAGGTAGGTGATGAGGCCTTGTCCGTGTGAATGCGCACCAGATTGGCGTCATTTCCTTACATAGTTGGAATCTCATGACCGTAGATCGGCCGCATGATCTGCTCCTGAAAATACTGCGAATTTATTTTGCAGTTCTTCGCCACACTGAGAATCTTCAGTTTACCTCGGTAACAGTAGCCAGTAACGACCATGAACCCTTTTGGGAAGGATTCTTTACAGACACTGACCCACCTTCTGAAGTTTTTGGCGCCTTTCTCTCGGTACATGATGGCTCTCGGTTGTCGGAAAGGTAAATCCATGCTTCATCGAGCGTTACGACGTACATCCACCTTTGTTTTGCCAGATGCCGTTCGTACAGCTTCCAGGCGTTACACTTTCGTTCCTTCTGGTAGGCATCCGTGAGAAGATGGCTGCAAGCTTTCATGACTTTTTCCAGCTTGAGCTGATGGCGTAGCGTCCGACTCACAGTCCCCACAGACACGTCAAGACGATTAGCCATACACCTTTGTATTGGCGGATTATCTTGAATTGCCATTTTGCGAAGTTTCCTCTGCGTGGTTGGATGTGACCTTGGTACATTCCCGCTTCCTAGGTAACTTCGTTGGTGATCCAAATGGTAGAGCTTTGTTGCCCTTGTCCTTTTTAATAACATTTTTTATTCCACTTAAACTGATGTTGCAACCATTCTTCTTGCACTGTTTTCTAATGACAGAAACACTAAAGTGGGCGTCATAAAGAGCTGCAACATAGCCTTCCTAAAACCGGCTTAGTTTGGGCGGCATTTTGCTTACAGGTCCTGTTTTGTGCGTTATTGTCGTCCGCGCGGAAAAACAACTCCGTTCCCAGGAAGCCACTGCACAACACTGCAGGACGCCACGAGCCAGGTCGGGTGAGTCCATTCTGCCTGGGAGGGGAAAGGAATGAAATCGGCCAAACGTAGGCAGAACAACCTCTGTACGTGGAAAGTTTCCGACAGTTGCTCTTGATTCACTTCGTCAAATATCATACGTTTACACTCGTACAGTTGCTTTTGATTCACTTCGTCAAAAATCATACGTTTACACTCGTGTGTGAAGAGTAGGAACACATTCAGTTGATCAAATAGCTTTTTAATATAATAAGTCATGTTACAATGCAGTGTAGTAGGAGAATAAAAAATGAGTTCTTTGTTGTTCACGTTCTTCCTTTATTGGTGATTGAAGCAGTGAACAGAAGCAGCTCTCTAAAACTTTCCACTTGGTTAACTATTGCAGTATGTTGTAGGCTAGTTATTGTGTTGCGTTTAGAGATAAATAAAGGTAGAAATATAAAAAGAAAATAAAAAGCGATCATGCAGTTACAATTAAATCCTTTAAGAAAGTGTACGGGTAAAGATTAAGATTATCACTTGGGATTGAAAATTACTCTTTACGTAACAAGTTTAGAAAACTAGTGGGTAAATTCATACAGTTTGAATTTGCTGCCTTTCAGCGTTTGAAAATGAAATGGAATCTTTAAGTTTTACGTCCCACGGTTATTTCGGTTAGGCTAAAGGAGACGGTGATGATGAGAAATGAATGAAATGGTGGAATGAAGAAAGTGGGAGGAAACGGGAGAACCCCGAGAAAACCCACGAGCACGGTGTTTGTCCAACACAAATTTCAGCGTTTGAGTAGCATATTCGTAATATAGTTCTACTAGCGCAGGCAAAATTACTTTGCAGAAGTATATACGTTTAGCTTTATTTCCCAGACTGGAAAGATAATTGCGCGCATACTGAAAAGGCGGGTGGAAAGTAAGATAGAAGAGATGTTGGAGAAAGATCAATTTGGATTCCGGAAAGGAAAAGGCACCAGAGATGCTACTGGGTTGATGAGAATTATCTTAGAAAGAGTTTTTGATGTAAAAGAAGTGTTGTGTTTGTGCTTCAAAGACTGACAAAAAAGTTTCGACAGGGTCAATTGGACGAAACTTCTGCAAATACTTAAAGAAATTGGGATCAACTGGAGAGATCGACGACTCATTCACAACCTGTACATAGGACAACGAGTAAAAATGCCCTTCAATGAAGGTGAAACCAATAATGTGGAGATTGGAAGAGAAGTCAGACAAGGATGTAGTATATCGCCCCAATTATTCAAGATTTACAGTGAATGGTTAATGAAGGAAGCATTAATGAGAACCTGAGATTTCAAGATTGGGGGGCAGATCATTAACAAGATCAGGTATGCAGATGATACGGTTATTGTAGCAAGAATTGAAGAAAGACTACAGGAGATGTTTGACAAAATAATTGATACTTGGAAACTATATGAAATGGAAATCAACATCGAAAAATCGAAAACCATGAGAATATCTCGTTGAAATGCGCCCTTATGGATGAAAGTAGAACAAAGAGTACTTGAAAAGGTCGATCATTTCAAATATCTGGGAAGTATTTCGACGAAAGACGCGTACTGCACCAAAGAGATCAGGTTGAGAATTGTCACAGCCAAAGAAGCATTCAACAAGAAAACTCACTCTTAACTAGCTGCGTTAATATTGGACTAAGGAAGACGTTGGTCAAGTGCTATATATGGAGCATTGGACGGTATGCTTCAGAGACTTGGACACTACAGAAGTTAGAGAAGAAATATTTATAGAGTTTCGAAATGTGGTGTGGGAGGAAAATGAAGAAGATAAAATGGACAGAAAGAGTAACAAACGAAGATGTTTTAAAACGGATAAGAGAGCAGGACGCTTCTAGCCACAATCCTTCGTAGAAAGGCCAATTGGATTGGACACATCTTGCGAAGAAATTGTCTTCTTCATACCGCCACAGAAGGAAAGATGGAAGAAAAAGCAAGGAATACGAAGAACACAAGTGATCGATGATTTGAAAAATAGAAAAAAATATTACGAGTTAAAAGAGATAGCTAAAAATCGAAGAACATGGAAGAAACATTTCCAGACTCAAACTGAAAATTAAGAAGATGAAAAGGAAAAAAAAAAAAAAAAAACTCTCATTAGTCCCGGGACCTGCCAAAAGCAAATACTTCTTCTTCATCACAATAATAATAATAATAATAATAATAATAATAATAATAATAATAATAATAATAATAATAATAATAATAATAATAATAATAATAATAATAATAATAATAATAAATACGTTTATCAATGGATACTTAATCAACCATCTTCCACAGAACCATAAATTCTATATCGAATACAGTACTGATATGGGAAGTCACAGTTAAACATTTAAGTATTATTTCTTTAATATATATACCTAGGTAACACAATTCTGAAATTAAGTTATTATTACCCATTAAAAACACTAATTCACGTAGCTTCTTACAGTTGGTTTTAACATAGAAGGAAATTAATATAAATATAAAGGACAATGGAGGCAGGAAATATTTGAACGAATCAGTAGAAAACAGGTGTATAGACATTTAATAAGAAAGTTAGTTTCTTTAACACGTTGGATGACTCTGACTTCCATTGTTATCAATTCAATTAAAATTTTGAATTATCACCAATTATTATTATTAATATTATTTACGTTACTTTAAAACATCGCGTTAGGCGAATTGTGTCAGTGCCAACCAAAAAAAGAACACCGAAGAGGTAATTCTAATCTATAACTAAACTAGCATTAAAAAATCAAAACTACATTGCTGTATTATACACAAAAATGGAGTTTTATTTATCTTTCGTGAATTTTATCTCTTATCCACTGCGAACTGCTCTACACACCACCAACCACGGACACTACAACTGAAGAAAATGAATACCATTTGTTGTGCTGGTCATCCCGAACGCCTGTCGCACTCTTTCCACTAAAGCGCACATACTAATACCTCCTCCTCCACTACCACTACCCTCTTTTTGATACGACCCAATCGGAAGAAGTCTTTCTGGAGTTGGTAACTCCAACTGCGATACACTTTGTGGTGAAGTGATTTCGGATGATACATTATTTTCACTGTTTATCTCCACAGGTGAACCTGAAACAATGTATAATTATACAAATTTAAAAATTAAAAAAAAAAAAAGGAAAAGAAAATTATGATATCATTGCTAACACAAGGACAGTTCAAATGTTAGTCCAAGCTCAAATATTAGAAAAAGAATATTGAGATTTCAAAAATCATTTTTCTATTTCTCGCTCTCTCTCTAGTGGTGTGTTCCTAGAATAAATTACTGCAACCAGTTGTAATCACTCTGTATACAGCTCAGGGACAAACCGGAATATTTTCTCTATTTTACAAGATTATCTTTTACTAGTCTCTAAAGCTAACATTTGAAGTTTGCATAATTACTATGAGATATATATATATATATATATATATATATATATATATATAATTTATTCAACTACCCAGGTGTGTTGTAAATACATTGAGTCAGAAATCAACACAGGTGTAAACTAGATGGACATACACCATATCGGGATACAAGAACCTCACAAGTGGAACATAAGACCACCTTCAACTATATGTCAGTACGTGTCAAATAAACAAAATTAAATAAATCTACTGCATGAAGGTAGTCCGATAAAGGGATTACAAGTACCAGCAAGTGAACTCTTGGCAAGCCTGAACAACAGCAATTTATTTGTTGCATTGGTGTAGCGATAATCAAAGAGCACAACTGAAATCACTGTCCTACTACTACAAAGTGTCTGTTTACGTTAACAAAATGCCATGTTCCAAATGACTCCTGTATTACATATTTGAATAAATTTGCAAAGAACGCGGGCCTTTTCTCAAATGAATATAGTTTATTAAAATTACTCACATCGGATGGGATTTATTTAAGCTAATATCAACATTACACAAATCTACTAAATGCACAATAAACATATTACAAATTGCCAACTCAGTAAAGAAGTTACAGTATTTCATGTCGACCTGCACTTTAAACTATAACTGTCATGAGCACAGTTATTGACTTGAAACAACTTTTGCTACCATAGGTGACCTTAGTCATTCCATTTATTCTCTTGATTTTTTTTTAAATCTTCAGCAGCAAACATTACGAAGAACTTTTCATTCAGTTACAATGCAGGAAAAAACATTCTACTGCGCTGGAAATTATGTTTCATTTTCACTGCAGTGATCGGAAACGTATTAAAAGAATATTTTATAGCAATTTTCTGACTTTTTTTTTAAGTATATACAGCGAAATGAATGATTATGTTACTGAACTTGCTTGTCAATACAATAAAATTCTAAAGCATAAATTGTAGTTGAAGAGTTTAGTTTGGATAGTGTAATGCTGAAAACCTCTAAGTAGACATGAAACCTTCTCAAAAATTACATAAGAATACATTCTTACAAATATGTGAAGAGTTATTTTCACCCTTCTGATTGTCGTCAAGTTAGCATTCATTTTCGAGAAAGAGAGAAAAGAAAGAATGTAATTTAACGCTTTAAAAAAATCTTAGACACTACATTTTTATTTTTTAATTTAAATATTGTCCTTCACTTGAACTCTCCTTGCACTAGTTCTTCAAAAATATAAGAAAATAAATTTACTTAATATAACAGCACAGAAAATATACAAAACTATATGTAAAATAAACATAATTAAATAAAACCCATATGTGCATGGCAACGATGACAGGTCGCATCGGGGTGAGAAATGACGATAAGCTGCATACACATGAGAAGCACAGCTCAGCACAACGTTATGGCATTCTCCAAGGTACAATTTATTCTAACACTAAGTGCTCTAATTGTGCTTTTAGTTTGGGGATGAAATAAAAAAGAATGAACAGAAAATATTTATAGTAATATCACATGGAGAAAAGAAGAAAAGAACTCAAGGAGGATATTGGGGCTCTGAAATGGCTGAATATATTTAGATGCATGCTTCTCGCAAATCCTGTTTACCTCTTTCGAGCTTTGATTATACATGTAATACCATCTTAATTACTTATAATGATTTAGTTATTATATTCAAATTAGGATCTTAAAGCGTCTGTGACCTTTCTGCAGAACTGACTAGTGTAACGCAACGCGCATACCAAACAAGTTTATATAGAACAATTTTATATTTAGTGTGTTCATCTTATTTCTTATTATAAATTATAGTGCTACAGTTCATGAAGGTTTCTGACCGGTGGGGCGACTTGGTAGCTATAACGTGTGGTCAGAACATTGTATTACATTAATATTACCTCTTGCTTTCTAAACCAGAACTCACTATTTATTAACTGAGCATCAGAAAATTGAGTTCATTCACTGGAAACCCGCAAACACACTAAACAGGTTTTTCTTTTTAATTATCCGGTTAAATGAATGCCAATACTATCCTAACATCTTATACTGTATTATATATTTTTATTTACATTTTAAGGTTACTACAATTACCTACGTGACGAAGTCTGAAAAATAACCAATCAATAAATACATTATATAGGGAAAGAAATCTATAAGAAAAAAAATCTATTTAATGGATTATCTTCGAATTTTGAATTCGCATGATGTGACCAAATAAAGCTTAGAAAAACTCAGAGAGACCAGAACGACCACGACTAAGTAAACATGTGTAAATAAATAAATAAATAATAATAAAAAGCAGGTTCCACTCAAACAATGGGTATCTTGTCAAAAGATAATCGTGGTGAATATTTTGCTATTACTACATTTTTTCCTTTTTATTTACTGACTTACTATATTTAGAACAAATTTAGCACCAATGAAATACATTGTCACAGAAGTCTTTAGCAGAAGCGTTAAAAAAGAAGTAAAAAAAATACACTAAGTGAAGAGGAAGAAAGTTTCCGTATAGTGAACTGAAATCTTGAAGGTCCCACGACCCTTTACACTAAGGGAGACGGATGGTTAACAAATGGAAATAATCATGAAAGAGCTGGTGGAATAAGAATGTGGGAGGAAACGAAAGAACTATAACAAAACTGAGGAATACGATATTGTCCACCACAAACTCACATGCCCTGGAATCAAACCAGGGACCTCTTGCATAAAAGTGAAGCTCTCTACCACTGAGCTACCGTGCCTCACACGAAGTACTAAGAGAATCAAGAATATACTTTATACAGTACATATTACTACACATTTAAGTCCAGGATCTAACCGAGTACCCTGCAGTTTCCACAAAGTAAATTTTTGATTCACCTATTAACTTATTGCTTCATTTTAATGAACACAAGGGATTACAGGCCAAAACTTGGAATATGTTAATAGTACTAAATATTTGTTTCCAGCTTTGCGAATCAATGCAATACTAACGAAGAGAAAATGGTTTTAATTTAAAAAATGCAATAAAATAAAATTAAAGGCATATTAATTTTATGTGTACGGAACAATAATCTGACGGAGGTCTGTAAATTATGTTTAACCTAAATTACTGAAAGGCGTTTCTTCTTCATGTCATTTGTCTAAATGTTTTGCCCGTTGTCAGGGTCTAGCACACACAAATGCAGGTAGGGTTCGTAAGACAGTAGAGAAGTATAGATAACTTTTTTGTGTGGTTTAAAAGTATCGGCAATATCGGAAACTACGGAATAGAGAAGTAGACTGAGAATTAGAGAACTTAACAATTAAACCTATTTCACATTTTAACATAAAGAGATTCCCATCAATAGTTGAATTCAGGTTCACGCACACCAACCACAACCATGTTAATTACTCAACTGCAAGGAACTTATTATTCCACCAGAAAAGTTTCATGACTAGAATAATTTGAAAATATGCTATGATATGAGGGAGAATGAAATGAAAACCGCTTTTTTCCGCTAATTTACTGCAGGGAGAATGTTTGCTTGTATATTATTTTTTTCACATAGTCCCCTCTCAGTTCAGTACGCTTACGCCATCGGATAGGAAATGCTTCGACCGCGTACGAAAACATTCTTTTGGTTGACGCTCTAGCCACTCGTGCTTGCCGATTGGAATCATCATCAAACTTGAACTTCTTCCCTCCAAGTCTCCTTTAATGGGCCAAAGATGTGGAAATCTGATGGTGCCAAATCTGACAAGTATAGCGGATGTGAGAGGCACTTGAAGCGTAGGTCGTCGATAGTTTTCATGGTTGCTGGAGCAGAATGAGAACAGGCGTTATCATGCCAAAGCAAAACATTTGCACTCAGCAATCTTATTTATTTTGTGTGTATTGCTGGCTTCAAATGGTTCTTGAGAAGGTCAGTGTAGGTGGCACCAATCACTGTAGTACATGGACATGTTGTTCCAGAATAGGGCCATTCTTATCCCAGAATAAAGTCAACATGATTTTCCCTGTAGAGGACTGACTGTGAAACTTCTTTGGTTTCGGCGAAGAGGAATGTCGCCATTCTTTGCCTGCACGTCTTGTCTCCGGTTGAGAATGGTACACCCAACTTCCATCCCCGGTGACAATATGAGCTAGAAAATCCTCACCCTTCTCTTCATAACGCCTCAGCAGCTCTTGACATGTATCAACTCCGATGATCTTTCAGTTCCTGCGTCAGCTGTCCAGAAACTCACCTGGAGGTCATTTTTTCTGTAATGGAGTTCGCCGTGTACTATGTGTTATACTGAACCGAAGATTATATTCAGCAAGGAAGCCAATTCAGCCAAGGTGACACGCTGGTTTTCCTGAATAAGCATATCTGCTGCAGCTATGGACTCCTCCTTACAATTCGATGAGCTCGACCCAGACGGAGAGCATCAGTCAACAAATTCGTACCTTCTGTAAATTTCCTGCACCATTCGTAAGCATGCTGCTGTGACAGACAGAGGTCTCCATACTTCATCTTCATTCTTCGGTGAATATTAACCGGTTTCACCTTGATATTCCTGTTCTTTCTTGGTGCAACTGGGTAGTGGTGCAGCCATATTAAATCAGCTGTTACTCAGCTCCAATCCCATCTACCGGCACTGCTCGGAAAGACAGCAAGGACTGCATCTGTAAATTTCTAAACACCTAGAAAAAAAACCGATTTCTAATGGCACTTTTGCAGTTTTCATTCGACTCTCCCTCGTAAATAATATATATTTTTTTCTTTTAACTTCTACAATTTCCTTAATCGATTGTCTGGTACGCATATTGTCTGTGCTCATGGTCACAGATCATATTCCTTGTACCAAGTTAAAATGCAGATCCTATATCAAACAGATGCAGTACCGAAAAAGAACTAAACACAATCAAATAAATAAAATCTGAGATGGACACAGAAAGACTTTTCTTTGCACTCACTAAGACAAGGAAAGCTAAGTCCACTTTCAAAGTTTGCAAAATTGATCTGAGCAGTTTAAATCAATCAATTTCGTCTCAATTTACTGTATGATCACTTACTGTTCAAGTTAAATATTTGAAAATGACGAAAAATTTCCTGCAAAATACCGTAGGACCATTGTGCTAAAATTTCCCTATACAATACTTACTCTAACACGAGTTTAATTTCCAGCGAACATGTAATTAAACTACCAATAATAAATAGTCAATCGGCGATATTTCATTTATATGATCAATTATTCAAACACTATTAACTTAATTATTATTATTATGTCAAAACTTTCTTACATAGTGCAACATGAGAAGTAGCATGGGCTCATTAGACGAGGCTCGGCTTGACTGCATAATCAAAAAGATCCATATACGCCTTGACAATACAGCCAACTAAAACAAATAGAAATCCTGTCGTGAAATTCAATCCTCACTATGGAGATGATTACTGAGGCTGGTTTGAAATTGACCTAGCATACAGAAGCACAAATGTTTGGTTCATATGTTTCACAGGGGTAGGTTTCCACAGAAATATTGTACCCATCCTAAAGCAACACTTAATTGCATCAGCAATGATGAATGAGGATATCTGCTCCGGAGTATAAGCTCAAGAACTGATTACAGGTGTTCAATAATATTGAGATCTATGGAATGGGCGGGCCAGGGGAGGTGTTGTTCATTCCAAAATTCATGAAACCAGCTTCAAAAGTTCAAAATCTTGGAAAATTCCATTACTGACGGGACACAGAACCTGGACCATAGGATGCAGGTGGTTACTGAATGTCCGCACAATACTAACAGTAATGTGTACTGTAAACGTAACCACAAGGCCAGTGCAATACTATAATCAAAGAACTGGCGTGATACATAATTACATGATCTGCGTAATACCAAGTAATTGCGGTTCACAGGATCGCAGTGTCGCCTCCATGTTTTGCAGTAGAGAGGAGACAGTTTGGAGCAATAAGCTTATTTTGATGTCTGTCATAAATAAACACGACCTCTTGGAAATAAAGTGAAAGATGACACGTCGAACCATTACGCGTTTTCAATTATCAACTGTCCATTTTTCGTATTTTCGACACTATGCCCTTCATGCTCAAGTGCTGTCGGTGGCTATGATCGGTTTGGAAATTGCAATCCAACCAGTACTGTTCAGATTATAGAAAACTCATGTCTGACTGAGTTTGTCGTAATAAGCAGTTCCAGGTACGACTGAAAAATTTCACAGGCACTCTTGTCGTATTTATTCTGTATTTCTTGGTGCCGTGCCAAAGATCTTTATTATACTCAACGATTCCTGTCACTGAAGCTTCTCTTCCGTCCACTATTAGTCTTTGTTTATGTGTTTTGCTATGAATTCTGAAAGCCGCCATCACCTTGAACACTATTCCTTGCGACACACCTAACATACTGGCCATCTCACATATGCTTATACCAACTAGCCGCGTACCCACAATTCGGCCTCTTTGAAACTCAGAGAAGTCTCCCATTTTCCATCACCACCATTTGTCCACTTCAACACACATTTTTGTTTTATTCCACCTGACATACTACAGATGATCATGTCACAAATCACTACCAACAGTCAAGCGCTACACACGCTTGCTCAACGTTATAATTTCATACATCTCCGTGTTACAAACTACAGAAGTTTCCATTTTGATAACCATCTGTACATGCGATTTCGTCCTTAACCCTTCATGTTTAAATACAGAGCATTATACATTCATGATATGACACAATAAAATGCGTCAATCTAAAACTCAGATACGTTTTATTGTACAAGAAAGTCATTTTGATTTTAAATAGTACGATTTACCTGTATAATTCCAAGAAATATGGAAAAATAAAGTACAAACAATGTAAGTCGATATACATCAGTTAATACGTATCTTGTGCTTCATTAAATACTTAGTATACGCTTTGAAAAACACAGCAAAGAGTTTTTTCGACATTTTATTGCCACGAATATTGTAATGGACTCTCGAGTGTCTTACAAATTTCATTGTATAAGTCACTGATGTTATCCACACTACATGTCACTGGAATAAATAAAACAATAAATAAATTGAAAGTGTTCTGCAAATAGTGTTGAATTTCAAGAAGGACCGCAGCTGTGGAAAACATTTATTTTGCTGATGTGAGGCGAATGGATAATTAACCCCTTTCATTAAGATTTATTTTCTGAATTCTGATAATTGAAGTATGAGTTATAAAAGTGTATTACAGATGGTTTATCATTACATAACTTTCAAAACATCAATATAGTAACCCTACGTGATGCTACAATAGTTTAAATTTTATGACGAGTGTAGCTCGTCATTGTGCGATTTGGCACCGGGAGGCCATGACGAGCTAGACTCGTCATTTCAGTGCAAGGGGTTAATATATTTAGAATCGATTGGGGTCTCAAAGGAGCCAACAGTTCCAACGAACGATTTAAATAGCTATGCTTTTCTCATACTGAAAACTTTTATTTAGGATCCCTTGGCTACTCTGCAAGTGTATGCTACAGAACAAGACGAAAGAAAAAAACAAGAAAAAAGAAAAAAACACGAGCATGGTATTGTCCAATACTAACTCACATGAGACTGGATCGAATCAGATAACTTATTTGTCAGATGGAATGCTGTAGCATTTAGCCATCATGACTCTTACGCTTCTTTTAAATTCAAAAGGGAGAATCACATTGATCAATCATGGAGATCACAATGCTTACTTGTGCTTCGATTTATAAAATGAAATGTTAAATACAGAATACTTCAAAAGAATTTTACATTACAAAAGAATGGTTGGTTACACTAAGCAGCTAGTGATTGAATAGTCAAGCTATCCCAAATCTAAATGTAGGTAAATGTATCTAAATGTAGGTACCAACTTCATGCGTTGATGAAGTAAACATTATCTTTCGAAATAATTACATTTTACCGTCATTTAAATTTGTATATGACATATGAATAGTTTATTTTTCTCTAATTAGACATAATGACAAAAAATTTCTCCTCGATTTTCTTTCAAACATGATATACTTTCTCACTTAAAAAAAAAAAAAAAAAAAAAAAAAAAAAAAAAAAAAAAAAAAAAAAAAAAAAAAATGAAAAAATGAAAAGTGAACAGGGATTCCGGCATATATATTCATTTATCTAGGTTTTACCATATAGCGTATAATATTCGGGAAAAATGCAAAAAAATTGTACAGAATGGTGTCTACTTGTTTTCAGGATGTCCTTAAAGCCTTACAAGGCATAGTAAATACATATTTGAATATCAGAAAATACAATCGTTCTTGGCAGATTTATAAGTTCATTCTAAAATTTATCTTTTCGCCTAAATTCTGCTTAACTAATGATTTCTTCTCATTTCACACGAGAGATAGAAAATAAAGGCTTTCCCTTACTTAGGAAGATAAAAAGCGAGCAGTGAAAAATAAATAAGAATATATAAATAGCAATAAAATAAAAAGGGGAAAAAAGGAATAGCAAGAACATTCGTAAACACCACTCACAACACGAAAAGAAAATACATAAATGTTAACAGGTATGTTTGCTTGCTTGTCGCAGCTTGTCTCTGCTAGGAAATCACGACGATTGTAACACAGATAGCACACTTACCATCGATATCTAGTTGCAGGCAATCCAAAATTCACACACACACACAAACTGCAAGGTTGCTATAGATGAAGGAAGGAATGCATATTCACTAATAAAGTGACGTTAATACGAATGCAATTATAACAAGAAAAGGATGGAATTTTCCTATTACACTTTAGCAGAGCATATGACGACAGCATGAGAAGGATGGTACATCAGACAACATTAAGTAGCTGCGTGCATTGCAACAAATTCACAGCGTTTCTAAAAACATATTATCTCTTATTTATTTATTTATTTACTAAACATTATAATCTTTCAATCATCTAAACATTAGTACATATATTTTAACACATTTTTCTTTACATATACCAAATACTAATGACAATAGCTCTGTGTTTTACACGATTTCTTAAAATATTTTTACTGTCGTTAACTGTTCCATGTAGCAACAAGATCTTAAAAGATATAAAGATATATATATATATATATATATATATATATATATATATATATATATATATATATATAAATCCTACATCCAATCTTAGTAGTAATAATAAAATTTAAATAAAATAAATAAATAAATCATAACTTACCGTAACTGTAATAGTTGTTGAGCAATAGATAACATATAATATTGAGAAGAGATAAAATATCTTAATGTTTTTCCATCCTGGAAGTACAAATCAAAACATGAAGTTTCGAGGCTTTTCTGGTTCTTTTATCAATGTGTCTTCTTCCACCATGCTAGCAACTAAAACATGGTTATAGGTTCTGCCTATTCACTAAAACCCATGCTTCAATAGAAAACCTTTGGAAACAAAAAATAAGCTAGTTCAATCCCCACTTTCTAAATAAAGAGGTAGAAACTGCATCACGTGCAAAGCCGTTACAAGACAGTAAAATCTTCCACATCTAGGTGTATTTGCTTTCGAAGTACCGTTGGTTGTAAAATGCCAGAAAAGCAGGACAGTTACCGCTAACAATGTTAAATAATGAAATGTATTAATCTATAATTAAAAAAGGCACTGATATGTGCATGCAATTTCGAGCAACAAGTCAAATAAGACTAACGTTGTTGATCAGGGAATAAGTTTGTATGCAGCATTTTAAAATTTGACGTAATGAATGTGCAGCTTGTGGCTGTTAAAGAAACTAAAATTATACAAATTGATAATATGACTTGTAGAAAATGTAGCAAACCTATAACCATGTTTTAGTTCGTGGCGTAGCGTAAAAAGACACATTGATTAAGGCGAACCTCGAAACTGTACGTCTTGATTTTTATTTCAAGGATGACAAGGTAAGACTATTTTTTTTCTCAATATTAAATATACATCCTATCAACTCTAGAGATAACATTTGAGTCTGAGTAATGTCTACTAAGGTCTACAAATTGCGCTACTATGAAAATATGATATATATATATATATATATATATATATATATATATACGAGGAAATATTAGAAAAATTACTGGAAGATGTAGACTGAATATATAGGAATTTTAACAAACATTCTTCGTCTTGCTTTTATAATTTCTTCGTAGCTATTTACTGTTACAATAATAATTAAAATTTCAATGCAAAAATGAAATAAACCATATATGGAGCTGAGAAGTACACTAGTATAAGTCATAAAGTATTAAGTTTACAAGAGAAGCGAAAAAGTGTTTGCAAGACAATATTCAATATTTTGTTGAATTGGTCGATTATTTATTGACGGAAAAATTTATCACTTCCTGCGTTCCAGTTGTCCACATCTCAAAACGTTTCTCGTACTAATGTAAGTAAGAAAAAATATGATAACTCAATTTCGGCCAAAAAGTGATTTGGCATAGTTTACCTCTCAGCCCCAGATATATATACAGATGGTTATCAAAATATTAGAAACACCTGAAAAAATGCAACTTGACATATTAACATGGCGCTGGACACCTTTCGTTCTCGGCACAACGCTGATGCAACGTGAAATGGAGTCATAGTGGTCGTGAATGGTAGCAAGTGGAATACTACACCATAACGCGGGCAGTACATCATTCAATTCTGTGAGAGAGGATGGAGGCGAAAATCTGCACGGGATTCGTGTCTCCAAAATAGACCATAGATGTTTAATTATGTACACGATGCTCAACTTCATCCCGATCTTCCCAAAGTGCGCCACAACAGCTCCAGTTTTGTGACTACGGACATTATCATTCTGAAATATAACATCATTGGCTGGAAACAAGATCTGGACCATAGGATACATATGGTCTCATAAAACAGAGACATAATCACGAACAGTGACGCGATGGTAAGTCAGCACAGGACCGACTGAATACCACGCTAATGAGGCTCACAGCATCACAGAGCCGCCACTATGTTTCACGGTTGGGCGGAGACGCCAGCGATCATATGTTTCTATGTCGCCACACACAAACACGGCCTGTGGTTAGAAATAAGGTGAATGATGACTCATTCTACCATATCATACGTTTCCAGTCATCAGCAATCCATGTTGCATGTTGCATCATGGCTAAAGCGTAATGGTCTCTTATCAGCGGTTTCTCCCGTGTAACTCCTCCTCGTATATCTGTGTTGTTGACACAAGCTGTGGGAAGTGCTGTTTGAGTTCCTCCGTCACTTGCACTGCAGTCAAACGACGGTTCTCAGTGACAATCCGCTTTAATGCTCGACGGGATCTGTCATTGAACATTTTCTTTTGACCACTGTTCCTTTACGCCGATGTGGCTTTGCCGTGATGTTTGTAGGTTGTCATCTACAGAGATATCTGACGTGTTTCAAGCTCCAGATATTTCTATTATTTGATAATCATCTGATTATGTATCACAGACACAAAAAGTGAGATAAAAATACGTCAGAGGACGTATAAAACAGAGCGCTCTTTTTTGACCCACAGAATTTACTATTAAGGATCCCCTGCGAAATAATCTTAAAATTTTAAATGGCATGCTATGTCATCTTATACACCATTGAGAATATTATGAAAAAAAATGTATGGAAAAGTTGTTTTTGTGGGTCTCTGTTTACAAAATGGTTATAATTTAACTTAGTTGTTGCACAGTTGCTGTCAATAGGATATAGTACACACAAAAATACTTCAATATGAAAGTAATATGACAGTAACTTAAACTGCCACAGGAATTACTTGCTCTAACTTTAGAGACGATAATAACCAGATACAGTGAAAGCAACCTACTGTGTTCAGGTGACGTATTAGCATCTACGTGAAATAGATAATATTAGTCAGGTGTAGTGAAAAAGGAGAACCACATTTATATTATCACAGGGAAGTTGCTTAGAAGTATTACACGAAATGAATACTTTTACCCTTGTCGAAATTGGAAAATTTTCCAAATAAACTATAGTTTATTTATTTATTTGCATAATGTGTTCAATAAATTCCGGGATTGCCTAGAAATATTATACTTAACGATGCCAGAAAAAATATTATCACGCACGTTAATTTCCTACATACCTTCCTCCCTGCAATATTGGTCATACAGGCTCCGGAAAATTGTCCACTGGAATGTTGTTCAGCACTGCCGTCACATTCGCTTGAATCAATGCAACATCCTCAAATCCCCCTTCCCCCCTCGAGGGCAGATTTGAACTTAGGGAAGAGCATGAAATCCACTGGAGTAAAATTAGGCGAATATGGAGGACATTCAAAGACTGTGACCCATCTTTTGGTTAAAAATGACAATACGGTAAGCCTAACCAGTTTCTCTGTGCGTGAAAATAATGGTGAATATATATATAGATTTTATTTTCAATGATGCATCAGATAGCATATCTTGCCATTTAAAATTGTCGGGTGATCCCCAGAAACCCTGTAAGGCAAGCAAAACGCTCTATTCAATGCATCCTCTGTCATTTTCCTAATTCCTTTCATTTTCAACTATGTATGACTCGTAAACACTAGACATTTTATGCGAAACACCCGAACGTATATGTACACTCATGTCCAAAATGATTGTCGCATATCTATAACTGTCTTCTTGTAAGAATAAAATTTGATAATGATTTTGCAGGGTACTTTTAATACTGATACTATGTGTATAATCGGGAAATGCATATTTGTGATAAATTTCATAGGAAAAGAATTATAAATACGAAAATTAGAATGAGCAAAACAAAATGTTGCTAAATGGACAAGAAAATTTTATTTTCGTTTTATTGTTCTTATTTACTGTTCTTTTGACATGAAATTTTCCACATACATGTCTTTGACGATTATACACATATTAACATTATAAGAAACACCTGGCGAATTCGTTATCAAATTATATTCCTACAACAACATATTTATAAATATGCGACAATAATTTTGGACATGAGTGTACATGACTCAATTCTTCAAAGTTTTTCCTGAACTTTTTTCACAAAACTATTTTTATAGAAAAAAAAATTATATGATAATATATTTGAAAAATTTTCTGCAATGAACTTTCTATATTCATTTAGATAATAAAGAGTAATTTCTGATTATTCTATACAAGGCGAAAAAGCTGAAAATAGGCAACCGGGGCAGAGTATTTTGTTATATCGGTAGGTAGTCTTTGTTTGTGTAGAACTACGTGGGACAAGAGGACTAGCTACTTCTTTATCATTGGTAACCTCTTGGTGAATTTACAATTAACGACCAACATTTCGAATTCACGTAATATTACATCACATGATACATGGAATTTAAAACAGTCAATAGATAATTGAAAGAATATCTCGAGCTTATTACTATTCAAAATTCGTATGTTTAAGATTTCTAATTTCTTTTCTTTAATTCAGTTATTCTTGAATTTTTCGCAAATAACTTGTAAAACTCATATTCTGTCCTATTTTTTACTCACCTACAGTGATTATATCCATTTTGGATAAAGGAGATTCAGGCGATCCTATAGTATCTTCTGCTTTGATTGGTTGAGACAAAGACTTTGGACCTGAAAATTAAACCAACGACATATATATTTTATAACAAAAAGAATTAGAATAGATTCATGCTGAATTTAATTTTTACTTGATACTATGTTATCAAATTTTCCGCAGTGTTAAGGTGTACTTTTTTCTCAAAGTGCTACCCATATGAGTCATAACTATTAGGATATCATATAAGAATTAATTATCAGATTTTTTTTTTTTTTTTTTTTTTTTTTTTTTTTTTTTACAAACACATCAGATTAAGTATTAAAATACATTCATGTAAGACATATCAGCAAATACTACGTCAAATAATAAGGTTCTGGCAATGTAGGGAACACTTTTGCATCATAACATTGATTTATAATAAAATGCTAGTTTTACAACTAATTATGACATATACGTACGTAACGTTAGAGACAAATTTCATAGTTTATAACTAAAATTCCTACATCGAAAGAAAGCGCATTTTATGCTTCTACGATAACAATCTTCCGTAACTTATAGTCGTATAGAACATTTACCTATTTTTTATTTCTTTCTAAAACCTGGTAAGTTTTAGCTCTATTAATCTGATTTCAGGGCTTCTTCGTAGTAAAGTAGAACGAAATATTTTATATAGAGAGTACCTAAAATGCCCATTTTTCGCACGAGAAGAATAAGTTTGTGGAAAATATTAGAAAGGCATCTGCTCTTTCTACGTGATGCAATCACAAACAAAATCACTTTCATTTCTAATTATATGGATTATCTTCCTCATATTTTTCTGCATTATTTTATATATACATATACAGGGTGCGGCACGTAAAACAGACCCGTCGTAATATTCTGGTATGTTGTGTTTTTGGCAACACTTAAATAATCTACCTTCCTACCAAGAGATGGCGTGTCGAGGTCGGGTCGACTTACGTGACCTGCAGCAGTCACGTGCAGCCGCAGCCAGTGAAACTTGTCGAAACCAGTTGAGAAAAAGGCCTCGTTGTGTTAAGCCGGGTGAGTGTCAGTGTGTGATAATGCCGTATTCGATACCCGAGCGTGTTGCCATTGTTGAAGGGTTCATTCTCACTGGATCTTTTGTGAAAACAAAGAATTTGTTTCGGGAGAAATTTCCAGGACGTTCTGTGCCAGCAAAAAGCACCATTCAGGAATTGATTGAAAAATGGCGGCGTACAGGATCGGTTCAAAATGCTCCCAGGAAGAGACGACCATCTGTCTGCACACCTGAATTAAAGATGCAGGTGGAGGAGATAATGACAAGAAGTCCTCGAAAGTCAACCACGAGATTGAGTCAACAGGTTCATGCGAATGAGAGAAGTTGCAGACGTGTTTTAAGGGGACTGAAGTTAAAACCGTACCGGATAAGTGTTGTGCAAGAACTGAAGGAGCCTGACCTGCAGAAGAGGGTGCATTTCTGTTCATGGCTGTTGAGCAATGTTGCCAGTGGTTTCTTGGATCCACTAATGCTCATCATGAGTGACGAGTGCACACACAACAAATCCACACACAATTGAAGAACTCAAGACCAGGATCCAGGATGTCACCAATAGCATTACAACACAGAACTGACAAGGGTATATATGAATCTCCTCAATCGTGCTCACATGTGTATTAAAGTGGGCGGAGGACACTTTCAGCACCTGTTGTGAAGGCTGCTGTGAAGGTGAGTAGTCATATTCAATACATTACATTTCATTTATGTGTTGTAGTTAATCATATTCAATACATTACATTTCATTTTATGTGTTCACTTTACGGGCCGGTTTTACGTGCCGCACCCTGTATATGTACAAAATAACTGATTCGGCATCTTACCTCACGCAAATGGAGATAAATCCATAGAAATATAAGCAGGAAAAATGTTTCGTACAGTAGAATGATGTACAGATTAAATGAGTTCTACGCATAATTAAAAAAATTAAGCTCTGACTTTGTATTCATCGTGTAAAATTTTTATCATTTCGACCCTCTTTGTGGTCTTCGTAAGTTAAATTCGCAGCGTAGAGCTTCGAACTTAAGCAAGGTCACTTTCGCTTGCTACTAATCTGAATACTTGTTAATGGACACTATTAGAGCTCTACACACATTACGAAAGCAGACTGTTGCCCTATATAATAACATGATTTCTAATATAGTGCTTCATCTGTATATTTTCTGTATGTGCTTCTATATAATAAAATAATAATTGAGTTTTCTTTCATAGTATGAAACTACATAGACTTCCAAACTATGTGAATTCAGAATTCAAACTTGTAGCAGTACATCCAGAACTACTAGTTGCAATAAATAAATAAGATCAAAGATATAACCTGCTCTTCGGATGCTGAATTAATATCAAAAAGCCATTACTAGATATTTATCACTGTTTATGTTCTATGGCGATAAAAGCTGAAACCTGAAATCGTTAATTTGAGTCACTTCCGGATTGAATGGATGGTTAAAGAAAGAGGTAGAACCTATTTTCGGGACATTAAATCTATTGCCAGAAAACACTTCTCGATACCTCTTACAGGTTTTCTTATATATATATATATATATATATATATATATATATATATATATATATATATATATATATATATATATAGATAGATAGATAGATAGATAGATAGATAGATAGATAGATAGATAGATATAGATATATATATATATATATATCTGTATTTAAACCGGAAGCAGTAGTAAATTTCAAATACTTTTGATTTAAGTAGTGTGTTGCGAGTTGTGATGATATGTTCTCTTGAGACCCTGAATTGATTGCAGAAAGTCGCATGTCACTAACTATTACTATTTTTGTTCTACGGTGATAAATGTTGAAACTAGAAATTCCTGGGACGTTGAATCATTAAAAAGAAAAAAAAAAAGCATGTCGATATTTTTTGTCGGTTTCGCTTTGTGGAAATCAATATTGAAATTGAGAAAATAGCAAATTTTAACCACTTCCGGTTTTGGTAGAGTGTCGCGGATTGTAATGACATATTCTCCTTGAGACCCTGAATCGGTTGCAGAAAGTCGCTTATCACTATCTACGTATTACCATTTTTGTTTATGGTGATAAATGTTGAAACCAAAAAGGTTAATTTAAACTATTTCTGGTTTGAATAAATGGTTAACGGACTATATGGAACTTACTGTTGGGATGCTGAACTGATTACAAAAAAACGCATCTTGATATCTCTTACCGTTTTTGCTCTGTGGAAATCAGTATTGAAACCGAAAGTAATAGCAAGTTTGAACCACTTCCAGTTTTGGTAGCGTGTGGTGGTTAGTTATCTTGTCTTGAGACGCCGAATCGTATGCAAAATGCAGCTTCTCGCTATCGTTACCGTTATCGTTTTATGTTAATAAACGTCGAAACCGGAAATTGGTTAATTTGAACCACTTTTGGTTTGAATAGCGTGTTAACGAAGGAGATGGAACCTATTTTTGGGGCGCTGAATCTATTGCAAGAAACCACTTCTTCATATCTCTTGGAGTTTTTCCTCTGATACCTGTCAACAGACGGACGGACAAATCCGTTCTATGACTTCCGACACTTATACATAGCATAGTTTGCAAGTCTAATAATGTTAATACATTTAAATTGTACTTGATTTGTACATATTTTACTTGTAAAGGTATTATTAAATAAAAGTATAAACTTCCAAGATGCAGCCAAATGATAGTCTATGTAGTTTGGTGGTGTTATACTTTGACTCCAATGTATTACGACATTAAATTTGCTGTTAAGATTTTTATGAAGTTTAGACTATAGAGAAATATACACAATATATCCCTCTGAATGAGCATCTATGGAGTCGGCATTTCACATATCCAATTTAAGGCTGTACCACATTAGCCTTAATATTTGTCAGAACCCGCCAGATGTAACATAGACGTTATTTGGTCACAGGGTTCAATTAAGTTAAAAGTACCTGAAACAGTAGATCCAATTGGAAGCAGTCGCTCCTGAGACGGAGAAGATAACGGGGGCACTTTAACAGAAGGGTGAACTTCTATTTGCCATGGAATATAAGGACTAAGAGTTGCTGCTGGTTTTGGATCTTGACGTTTTCTGTGACCCAGAGGACGTGGCACAGGGGATCCACCTCTATAACCCAATAACCCCAGTGTTTCTGGAGGTCTGTTGCCACTAGTATCTCCACCCAATGGAAGTTTAGCTTTCTCCACTGACTTTTGCTGCGAAGTATAGCTCATTGGTTCCTGAACTGTTACAGCTTTAGCTATTGAAACTTCTTCGGGTGACGATAATGATGTACACATCTACAATGAAAATAAACAGTAAGTATTAAATTTCATTTAGATTGAGATTTTGACAAAGTTTAAGAAAGGCTTTCATTTGTAGTAAATATAACGTAAATAAGCACACAACTCTTTTCTAAAATATTTCTAAATGAAAAGGTATTTGATTCCTATAATAGCAATAAGAATTATTGGTTCAATTAATATCAAAATTAAAGTTGTGTACAATTTTCGGAAATTTCACAAGCATTAAAACTTAGTTTTGTATAATTTTGTATTTAATGTTAAGAATCAAATAACTTTTTGTTAAGAACGAATAAGATAATTTTGTTATACCAAGAAGAACACAATAAGAAAACCCTTTTGATATATGCTTCGTTTTTTACTCTTTCATTGAACGTATATAGGATATTTTAACGTTAGAACAGTCGAAATGCTATAGTTATTAGGCAAACGTAGCCCAACTCTGTGAATAAGTAAAACTATGTCACAATTGTAACGGCTGTGCCTTGTCTATAATAAATTACTATTATGTATATTGCTCACATAGAAACTACGGACCCGGTGTAAAGACTGTAGTTAAGAAGGTTTTGGAAAAACAAGTCCTTGAGTAGACCCAGAAGAAAGTGGAAGAACAATTCACAGAACAACTTTGGGAAGGTGAGTAGTAACAATTCTGCTCAGAGTGGCTTGACATAAGTAGAATTTAATGTTGAGTTTGTTTTTATGGCGATGAAAATCATAGTTTCTTTTATAAGATAACTTTAACGACGAACAAACGAATTATTATAATTAAAAGGTTATTACACGTTTATTTTGTTCCCATATTAAAATATTTGTTCTTGCAATAACATTTTAATTCATTTACGCACATTTGAACGTTCTTTTATGTTTTGATTTTCATGTCAGAGTACTATGACACTTTTTTTTTTTTCAAGTTTCTGATATAAAGTATTTTTGAAAAATTTGCGTAATTTTTGTTTATTTAACTGCTGATCGTACTATATTTTTTCGTTTAAATTTAACGTTCCTTTTCAGCACTGAAGATAAATTAGACGGATCTACAATTCAATATAGAATTCAAAGATTCAATCCAAAACTCTGCTTACGCAAAACAAGCGTGCTGTCCATCTGGCTACTCGTAATTTTAATGAAGAGTAAGAAATTATTATTATTATTATTATTATTATTATTATTATTATTATTATTATTATTATTATTATTATTATTATTATAACTAAAAGATTAAGCTATTTTTAATATTTCTTCAACTATTATTAGCTTTTCTTATCATCTTAGAAAGGTCAATGTGTGAGTTTAAAAAGGCTTAATAGTTATAGAACGTTTACAAAAAAGTGGTCATTTGCTGCAATTTGCAAAGCTACTCAACGGATTTGGACAATTTCTTTAACCATTGAAAAGTTCAGTTATACGCGTACTTACCTCTCCAGTTAAAATCTTTATGCATTGATTTAACCGGTTAGGATTAAGGTTTGATATATGATTACTGTTATTATTGTTATATGCTGCATGTAATTGTGTAACGTTTGTATACTTAATTATTTCTTAAAATTTCCTCTTAATAATTCCTTTAGCTAGTTGGAAACATTGTTTTCAGTCACGCAGCACCCAGCAATCAGAGAACTCTTGTAGAGGGCAGAAAGGAAATTCACTTGTATGTTCCGAGAAGTCTCTCCCTCGTTTTTATATGAAGTATATTGAATTGCTTTTGCTAAGAGGGTGGATTGCTACCGCCCTAAATTCCTGTATATAAGGAGGGACTCCTTTTTTTATTTTTATGAGATGGAGTTAAGCTTCACTCGCTGGGTTCCGCGAAGGGATGGGGTGCCCTTGAAATAGTAATCAGTCTAAGAAATGACTCTATATCATCATATGATATAGGATGAATTAAGAAAATGGACAAAAGAATATATGAGTATTAGAGGCTTTGTACGTTCCTCTTACAGAAACGTCCACGGAAAACTGTGCTTTTGATTTTTCAAACGGTGACGTTCTTTATGCAAGGTTCGCACAGTAAATGGCCTCTGGAAAGAAGCATGAGAGGAACAATATATCTTGCAATGAAGAATGTTGCAATGGAAACTTCGATGTCATGCAATGGTTCATACCGGTAGGCATTACATTGGGCATAATCAATGGTGGTGGGGTGGAATATCTTAGGTAAGCAACAGCTTCAATTTGTTAGAATGGAAACGGATCACGCAATGTATTTCTGACTCTGAGTTGGATAGTGTGATAAACACGTAATACATCTAATTACCTGAGTTTCTTCATCGTCTCCTTCTAAGTACCACGTAGCTCTCTGAACTTCCTCGAAACCATGACTATTGAAAAGAACGAAAACAAGTCACGTATTAATAAATATATACAGTATATACAGTTTAACGAAGATAATTTCAATGATTTTGATTGTGTTACGGAAACTATATTACTAAAATATGCTTAAAATTGTCAATTTGTAAGAAATAAATTTAAAACTTTAAAAACAGATATTTAAAATATTTTCCATCTATTCAAGTGATTTTCATTCTTTCTTTTTCTCGTTCATTTTGTTACAATGCATTGGAACCCATAAACGTTTGTTTCAGAATCATTTTATGCTGATATAGCTCACCCAATAGAAACGATTAATTTGTTTGATGTTAGTTCAATTTCACCCCGAATAATGTAGTATACACTTTCAGGCAGCAGTGCGTATTAGATCTATAAGAATGGACGCGTAGGTTTCATCTGACCTGTTTGCTTTTATATTTTCAAAGACATTTCACTTGCATATTCTAATTTATGGGCAGGATCAATTTGATCCCGATAAAAGTCATTTATTGAAAGCTGTGCTAAGTAACATCAGAGAAAAGTTAAGTCTATATGCAAATGATAATCTGTACCAGGGAAAATAAAATAAAATAAAATTTAAATCAAATCTAGTATTTTTCCCCTCCATTTTTTATTCTCAAAATAACCTCTAGCCACTGCTTTTGGGATTTCACTGTCTCTGTTCTCCCGGCATGGGAAGCAAGTAATCAAGAAACCTATTTACTAATGGAAGTATCTAATGCAAAGAATTAGTTTGAGAAGGGGAAGAATGTTGAAATATATGAAGTTATAATTAAATAGAATAACGTAGATACTTATAGCAAAATGTCATTTCTTTGTGTTATTTTATTTAATTGTAACTTCATACATATTTAATTATAAATTCATATATATTAGTTCGATCTTAATGACTAATTAGTTAAATATCTTTTGATTGCCAACAAATATTCATAACCCACGTCAAACTATATTTAATTGTTTTTTTTTTTTTTTAATACTGAACATCTAGTAATACATACAACGGAGTAAACAGCATATAATCTGACTTCACACCAAATTCTGAGTACTCAGCCATCCCCGCTGGGCTACTGTCTCGCGCGTGCATTTCGTGCACGTGGTCCCGGGTTCGATTTCTGGTAGAAGAGTATTAAGAATTCGAACGCAGTGCGGTAGTTCGGATTATACCTTAAAATGTAGGGCCACGTCTCGTATAGCTTCGGTGCTGAAAACGGACGCTAAACTTCAACAATCAACATATCTTAAAATATACACAAACAATTTTCCAATTACCACTCCTCGATTAACAAATCTTTCCACAGTTTTATTCATAAAGTAATAAATATTCACGTAACCAAGCAAACTACTTCCAACAACTAATCTCCAATTTGTTCAATATATCTACTGCTTAGTTACGCCAAGTACAAATAATACAAACATTTCTGACCAAATCTGCTGTAACAGTATTCCTTCATTTCAACATTTCTCCTAACAATAGTGTTGGGAATGGCATTGAGTAAGGATGCTTAAACAGACTTTTATAAAGTGCCAGAATAGATGACAGTATGAATAGTTTGTGTGCTAACGTTCTTATTGTTATTGATACAACTGTAGGATAGTAACGAGAATTTAGTTTTACATTCTAGTGATACTTGTAAATTATAATTAGTTAGGTACGCTAATGAAAGGAATATTCGGAGATACGGATTAGTTGATTACATAGTGTATTGTGGATAACTAACTGATAAATTTGAATAGTAATAAAAGGAATAACTAGGTGAAATACGAATTCATTTTTTAAACTTAGTTTGCCTTTCGATAAACAACCTACTCGTCTTTGATTGGAAAAAGAACATTAAAACTGAAGTTATTGTTATTTCTTCGCTTGCATGACAAAACTAATGCAACGTAAGAGTAATAACATTACAGAAGACTAAGAAGTAGTGAGAACAAAAGTCAATCATGTTTTAGTAGCATAACTTATCGAGTAGACGTTTACGAAAATTAAAGTATATTTTATTTTTTTATACAGATTTTGAATATCACCTGTATCTATGGTCTTAAGCCTGTCACACATAAGACATGATGTCTCTCAGCTTTATCCAGGGAAGGAGAAATGGAAGAAAGTGGCCTGGGACCTGTATGGTAGGTACCATTCCGGCATCTGCTTGGCATAAATGAAGAAAACCTAGGAAAAGCTTTACTCGTGATGGCTGACTGAAAAAGCTGTTATACCTTTTCGACCGAGTGTCCACACTGGGAATCGAACCTGGGACCGCTCATATCAAAGGCGAGGAGGTTAGGGGCAACGAAAATTTGTTTCTTAAAAGAGAGAATGTACTGGGTAATTTCTTGAAGCAGTAGAGTTTTAGCAAACTAAGATTGATGGGAAAACGGATCTGCCTTTGTAAAAGAATATAACCATGACAAAATCAACATAATAATACTCACTTAAAACCTACAGAAATTGCTTTCACTTGCTGTACAGAATGAGGTTCCACAACCTGAGGAGAGCTTTCAACTACCAGCTTGGCTTCTTGAGGTACAGCAACTACAGGTTTCACTGTTATTAGTTCATCACTCTTGCCATCTTCTATTGATACACAAGCTTGCTCTGCTATAATAGTTTCTTCCAGACTCACAAGTTCTCCAATAGAACCCTACAAAAAATTAATTTGAAGTATTTTTTTCTCTCATTCCAGGAATTCTTATTTTTTTAAAGCCATGCATTTTCTCTGTAAATGGGGTTAAAATTTCAAAGAATATTTATTACAATATTAGCAATATTTTTCTACTTTCCCCTTCTTTTAGAATATTAACGCAGGTGTCCAGATAGAGAGTTTCGGCATTTATGCACAAATTGGAAAGTAATGATATCACTATCATGGTTTAAAAATCTCTATTACATAGGTTGAGACTGTACAGAAATTATCCTTGATAAATCTTAACTTCAATGAAGGTTTTACATCTTCAGATGCAGACCTACATCAAAGTTACCAGTATCACTGTTTGTTAGACATAATTCATTTGTAATACAGTAATTTTAATAGAAACATTTATGAAAATGATGTATAATGATGAAAGATGGCGGATGAATTTCTGTCCCTACTTGATATTCATATCAGAATACAGAAAGTATATATGCAACAATATAATAGAATGAAAAAAATATTTTTTCTATGACATTCACCAATCTGTAAAGTTATTACTACTTTGTAAATGCTTTCATATGAAATTATATTAATTCTAATGCTATAGCAAATTTAAGGGTTGAAAGAGCTGAAACATAATTAACAATTATCTAATTGGTAATACAAGAAAAAAAGAAAGACAAAAAAGATGAGTCTTTTCTTTGATTTATGTTTTAATAATAACTATGTCTCTATATCAAAACTTATATTTGCACCCTCCGCTAGTCTAGCGGCTAGCGCATGGCCCTTTGTGCATAAGGTCCTGGGTTTAATTCCAGTCGGGAGAATCTGAACACATTATGATGGTTCGGATTCTACTTTAAACTTAGGTTGACGTGTCTTACGGTCACGGTGTTGGAGAGGAGGGATACAACTCCAACCAACCAAAATTTACGTTTATTTATTTATTTATTTATTTATTTATTTTTTATACTATATCATAGTACACTTTCTTCTGCATATATATGTGTTGTTCATATTTCAATGTATCATGTCCCAACTTTTATCTTTTCCATTACTATGATAAAAGTTAGCAAAGAGTTTTGTTTGTTTGTTTCAAATTCTCACATATTAACCTTCTCTTCCAAATTTATATTTTTGCACACATATCACTAGCAAACGAAATTTAATTGTCACTCCTACCTGTTCTTCTGTCAGTAACTCCGGAACATATGCATCGAAACTTGGACACTTGTACAGGATTACATTTTTCTCTACGTTCTATACTCAAAGTACAGAAGTCAGTTCTCTCGTGGCTAAGCGGCTAGTGTACGCATCCTCTGTTATAATATGAGTTCGATTCCCAGCGGATGCTCAAGTGGCTCAGATCCCACGTTAAGCTGTAAGTTTACATCTCATATAGCCTTGCTGCTGAACGGAACGCTAAACCCGAACTCAACTCGAACAGCAGAAATCGTCATAAAGTCATTGTAACAAAAACAAGTATATTATTAAGAATTTATTTCAAACAATTTAAAACAGCAATTTTAAGAATTCTGAATGAATTTAACCATTACTTACTTGGGGACTTTCGTGAAGTGTGCTATCTGATTTGGGACTCTCCGGAATAGCTGCCAACTCTGGATCAATATCATCTGCATCTATGGAGAAGCTGGGAACAAATACCGAACAAACATTAGTTGCAAATCATAATAAAATAATTCGTTCAGTGTATGCCACTTGCTAACCATGGACTTCCTTGATTAGCAAGAATAATAAATAAAATAAATTAAAGTACAATAAATAAGTGTAAAAATCTTGGAAGCTAATCAAAATACTTTCAAACATAAAAAAGCAGTTATATTTCTAAGAAAACTGGAGACATTATTACACTAATGTTTATTCAAATTACGTTGTTCCAATTAACTTTTTTCTTTCTTTCTTAAATTAACTTGTAAAATGATTCAAAAAAATCTTTCAGTATGAGTTTTAGAATTCTTCAGAATCGGCATTCTTAAACTTATGTCGATTTTCAAATAAAATTTTGACAAGCCTGACATACTTCACTCTGCTTCTATTTAGTGGCAATTTGACATGAAAAAAATACTTGATACTGCAAAATTATTTATGTTTAACAAGTTTGGTTTACTACAACTTCTTTATATATTTACCCTGTCAGTCTGTCCGTTAGACAAAAAAATCTCAAGAACTACTTGACCAATTATCACCAAATTGGGTCAAACGGTAGAAAATCAAGAGTAGGGAATCGGGTTCTATACGGCGAGTTAAAAGTCCCTTACCATCCCTTATAAAATGAAAGCGAGTGTAGATAGCCGAATGGTAATTATAGGGACACGTTAGGTGGAGGGGGAACCTTTATGGTGCATGTCAGGTGAACGGCTGCTATCTTGCTATCTGCCTGCCATTTTGAATACCGCTCAAAAAGTTTAAATAGGAAGGGGGTCATGTGATATACAAAACAGGGCTAACTCGATGGTGTAATCAGATTTAACGTAACTGTAATAATTTGAAGTTAAACCAGAAACTCAAATTAATCTCTTATTTCCAGCTGTTCAACTATGCCACCAGCCAAAGCCGACTGCATCGAGTTTGTCAAGATGTGGGGTAATAGAAGTGCCCGTGCTGTAGCTCGTGATTTCAATGAAAGGCATTCTCATCATGCTCCAGTTTCGCACTTGCAATGACACAATTACTGACCAAGTTCGAAGAGACAGGTAGTACAGTCGACGACAGGCTACGATCAGGTAGGCCCAGAACTACCAATGACTAAAGCACAAATATGGCAATACTTGCATCGTTTGTGAAGTCTCCACAACATAGCACACGCCGATTATTATCACTGGAATGCCACGTAAGCCAAACTTTTATTTGTAGGGTGTTACAGACGCGTAAGTTGATTCCATACAAGCTGTAGCTGCATCAACAACTTTCCGAGGATGAGTCAGATCGAAGAGTGCAATTTTGTTAGGGACAGTGGAACAATTGCGGCAGGATCCCAACTTGGCAATGCAAATTTTACACAATAACGAAGCAAATTTTTATGTTACAGAAGAGGTAAACCGATCTATGCTACTAGTCTGCAGATAACTCCAAGTGGACAGATTCGTGTAAATTGGTGGGTTCAGGGATTTGGCAGACACGCATCATTGGCTCATTTGTTATCTTTGGCATATTAACTGCAGAACGTTACTTTAACGCGTTAGAACAACTCATTCTTCCCTCAGTGTCGATCCCGGATGGCAGTTTTCCCTTATTTTAACAACACGATGGGATGCCACCTCATTATGGACTGCAAATTCGTCAGTATCTGGATTAATCGATGTGGGTTAGTGGATTGGCCTGCCAGATCACCTGATTTATCACCACTGGACTTTACCTGTACGGTCACCTAAAAGCAATGGTATATGGCGAAAAGGTTAGGAGTCTGGATCATTTGAAGCAACAGATATAGGATTCATGTGCACAAATTACACCTGAGATATTGTTCCGTGTTCATACAACTTCCGAGACATGACTGCAAAGATGCATGGTGCAACATGGTTAGCATATTCAAAACATTTTGAAAGAGGTAATCTGAATTTCATGTTATTATAACTTCAAAGTTATTACTATTATATTATATGTGATTACATCATTGAGTTTCGCTTAAAATTCTATCCCTGTTTCATATATCACATGATCCCCTTCCCATTTAAACCTTTTGAGCAAGATTTAAAACGGCGGACAGAAAGATGGTGACCGTTCACTTGACACGCACCATAACTCGGCCTAACGTGTCCTTATAATTACCAATTCCGGCTATCTATACTCGCTTTCATTTTATAAGGGGTGGAAAGGGACTTTTGACTCACCCCGAGCTGATACTCAAAGCACAAGTGGTAGCAATTAACAATTTCCAGTTTTAACTGATCGCTATAGGTAAAAACTGTAAAAGATAAAAAGATGCGGTTTCCTGCAATCGAGAATGCATTACAGCACCATCCATAAAGCTCTACTAAAACCGGAAGTGGTAGAAGTCTACCACAACATCATTTTTCAATATTGATTTACACAGAGAAAAAAATGATAACACATAAGGAAAAGCGGTTTTTAAGAATCGATTTTGCGTTCTCAGAATAGGTACCATCTTCTCTCTTAACCCTCTATTAAAATCGGAAGTGGTTGATATCAAACACGTCCTTGGCATTCTGTTGATCGCCTTAGAATAGAAACCGTAATAGATAGTGAAAAGGGATTTTCTGTAATTAATTAAACGTCCCAAAATATATTCCATCTTTACTGTAATCGCTTTATTGAAATTGGAAGTGAACAAATAATCTACTTCCGGTTTTAGTGTTGATAGCGACACGTAGTTAAGTGCAATCGATTAAGCGTCCCTATTCACTCCAGTTTCCATGTTATTTTTTTCACACTAGTTTCTCTATTAAAACTGGAAGTGACAGAAATCCGGTTTTAACGTTGATTGCTATGGAGTAGGAACGGTAATAAATAGAGAGAAGTGGTTTCCTATAATCCATTAAGCTTATCAACAATACATTTATTTCTATCCGTAAGTCTCTATTAAAACCGGAAATGGTAGAAAATCACTACAACTTCCAGTTTCAGTATTTATCAACACAGAATAAAAGCGCTAAGCGATAGCAAGAAGCGGTTTTATGGAATGGAGTTAAGCGTTCTAAGAACATATTCCATCTCCACAATAATCTCTCTCTAGTAAAGCCGGAAATATAAATCTACTACCACTTTCGGTTTAAATAATAATTGAGAAAATATCACACCACACAAACGAAACTCCTTTACGTGGTGTACACGTGACACTGTTACCTGTTCATGGATGCGAGCATATAAAGGAATTCATATATTCGAATAATTTTACTAAAGTAACAAATACAATTATACTAACTTCCAATAAAATTATTATTCAAAATACAAGAAATTAATAACATGAACGAAATAATATCAGTAATAATAACCATCATCATCATCATTATCTACAATTTATGATTATTTAATATGTACAATATATAAACTTGGACGAAGTTCTCTCAACTTTTCTCCACATTCATCTATCTCGAGCAATTCTTTCCAAGTTACTCTGCAGTGCTTCTTAATTTAGTCTCATCATATTGCAGACAGTCGTTTCTTCTTGCAATATGTCCAGCTCATTGCTACTTCAATACCTTTATTTTCGCCCTAATATCCCATCATATATCATCTTTCTAGTTTAAGTGAATCTCTTTCTATCTTTATAGGTGGTCCTAGCATACGTCTCTCCATGCTTCATTGTGTAGTCTAGAGACGGTGAATGTCTGATTTTATTACTATCTACGTCTCTGATTCATATGTTGCACAGACAGAATACATTCATTGAAAATTTTACACTTCAGACATATTAGAACTATCTTTTCAATTTGAAGCAGTTCCTTCTGAATACACCCCAGCTAAACTTAATATGTCTATTTATTTCTTCTTCATTGCTGCTATCCACAAGTATCTTCTGGTCTAGGCAAGTGTAGGTATTCACTGCTTCTAATTTCGTATTTTTAACTACAATTCTTGATTTACTTGAGAAATTGTTGATCATCATTTTCATCTCTTCAATATTCATTTTCAACTCAATTTCCTTGCTCTTCTATCATGTCTTTCAGTTTTGTGTTGTTGTTTGCGAAGAGAAACACGCCATAAGCGAAACGACGATACGTCAGATGTTTTCCGTTTACATGTATTGCTTTGTTCTCCCGGTTGAGAGATAAAAACAAATTCAAGTACTTTCTAAACTCTTGGGAGAAATAGTTACCACTTTTCTTTCGTAACCCGTTCTCTTACAACCAAACACCTGAATATTCGTCTCTGATTATCTTGTTTATTGATGTTATCTACAACTTTTGTAAAAGCTTCTTCGATACTACTTGGTTTAAAAGCTGCAATAATCGTTAAGGTCTTCATCGAATAGAAATCTTTTTTAAAACCCAAAACACAGTAAATAAAGGTAATTCAAACTCATTTGATCTTTCTACTAGCTTCCTCACTCACACAATATGATTAACTGTTCTATAACCACATCTTGGCGAGATCTCTTTTATCTAATCGAAAATTCGGTTTTTTCGTAAACAATGATATATTTATTGTTATATTTCTGAGTTCCTAGAATACAAAATTGGAAAGACGAATTTTTACAAGTTTTGAAAACCATGCCTCCCCACTAATACTTGGAAATTATTAGTGATGGCTAGCAACTGATTTAATTTTTCGAAGTGATAGCGACGGTTAAGCCCTATATTTGGAAATCATATTCGTAAAATCCATTCGACCAATGGGCAGAAAGCAAGCTAGCCAAAGACATTATGTTTTCTTTCAAGAATGCAAAACATTTACCCACAATTTTTCGCAAATCGCTTACCTGGTGGCTTATATGATGGCTTAATTGAATCTAGGAATATGGTAAATTTTATTGACACTTTTTAGCCGCCAAAATAACCATAATTTCTAAATTACACTTTCTTTTTAAATTATCGCTGACAAAGTAATTAAATTTATATGTTATAAATAGAGGAAATAAACGATTTTATGTCATAATCATTCCTCTACAGATACGAATTCAATTATATAAAGAGTGAAAGCAATTAAAGTTTGTGCACTATCCATACATTAATAAGTGAAATATTAAGGAAATTGCTCAAATATCTGGAGGACCTGTTCAGAAATCCAAAAGAAGTCTTGCAAAACTGTTATTCTTGGTGTATGATGCATAATTTTGAATGTACACATTCGTTTTATGTATCTTAAGGATTAAGAAACTGTTTCAAATAACGAAATATACACAAACAAATGTATGTGGAGATCCATACATTCTCCTTCACTGGTAAAATGTCGATATGTTTATTCCAAAGCATCAATGTTGCCAAATGGTCATTTTTCAAAAATCTTGCCCTTTTATTGGTAATTTTCAGTGCAAACGGGATTAAGAGGAAATCTGTACCACTGTCAATGTTTACGGATAGAATTGTTATAATGTAATCTTATCATTTTTCTAGATTTCCTTTGTCAAAGTTTAACTTCGGATCCTTCGTTCTAATACAATATACTAAGAATACGCATCTTTCCACCAATAAAGAAGTATTCTGTAGAATTTTTATGTCTTTAATGGAATATTTGGTCTCACACAAATGTTTAGATGGTCCTGATACCGCTGAGATTTTACCTTTAGCGTCCCTAATGTATTCCTTTATCTTTGTTTCTATGTTCCATTTAGTCATACCAATATACACTGACTGACATAAAAAGTGAAGCACCTGGATGTAATGGTACAGTGTCGGAGTAATTTCGTACAGGTGCATACAGTCGACAGGTATGTAAATGATCAGAGTTGCAATGATCTGTGACGACTAGAACGACCATCAGAATGCATTAGTGTTGTCATCAAGTACCGTGTTATCAGGCCTGATAGAGTGTATAGGGGCATGAGTATCAGTTGGTTAGTGGGCACTGTAAATGAAAACGGAGAATGCAGTGTGCTCGTATGTGAAACAACGTTATTAACACTTGACAGAGTTTGCAATTTTCATTGTGGGTCTGCGTGTGGCCTGCTGATCGAATCATGAAAAACCCAGACATGTTGGGAATTCAGATGTGACAGTGCTCCGATATTGGACTGCATGGGAACGTAAGGGAAACCACATGCAACGTCAAGGTTCCAGTCGACCAAGTCTAACCACACAAAGGGAGGATCACCATATTGTGCGCCAACACCTCCACATTTGCTCTTGCCATCCTGACATAAGCAATGGACTCATCACAAGATTCCGTGTCATCCCACAACATTGGTTAAAGACTAGGAACAGTCAGACTACTGAATTGTCGTCTCATGCTAGGCTGCCGTTAGCATCACAACACATACGGCTGTGTTTGGAACATAGGTGTTCAAACTCGCGAGCCCGACGCTCGTGAGCTCGGCACTCACGCTCAACCGGGCTCGGGCTCAATAATTGAGCGCGAGCCCGAGTGAGCCCGAGCCCCAATGAAATAAGTGAGCGCGAGCCCGAGTGAGCCCGAGCCCACTTGAGATTAGTGAGCGCGAGCTCAGTTAACAGAAGTGATCGCGAGCCCAGTTGGGAGAAGTGAGTGCGAGCTCAGTTGGGAGAAGTGATCGCGAGCGCGAGTGAGTGCGACCCCATTGGAGGGAGACATGAGCGCGAGCCCGAGTGAGTGCGAGCCCAGTCAAGAGAGATGAGCGCGAGCGCGAGTGAGTGCGAGCCCAGAAAAGATTAGTGAGTGCGAGCGCGAGTGAGCGCGAGCCCAGTTGGGAGAAGTGATCGCGAGTCCAGTTGAGACTGGTGAGTGCGAGCCCAGTCCAGAGAGATGAGCGCGAGCTCAGTTGAGTGCGAGTCCGCGCTCACTTCACACTCACGTGGAGTAATTTGCTTTAGAGTTAAAAAAAAAAAAAATCATTCCATGTGCAGAATTGTAAAGGAAGAATTAAACAACTTTAGAAAATGAAAAATCACATTCTTGAGGTCTGAGCTGTCATTTTATTGTCCAGAGGACTTCAAACACCTTTCGATAGAGAACCGACTTTTTCATGGTTATTATGAGAGGATGGTATTTGAGGCAGGTATTTGTTTTTGTTATTTTAGTAACAACTTACATGACCCAAGCTTTTCGTGTGTGTGTGTGTGTGCGAGATCATAGAATAAGGAAACTACTTGACCTTCCGAAGTAGGAAATTTATTTACTAACAACTAATGAAGCTGTGCGTTCATAGAAAAGTCGAGCGAAATAATTATGTATTATTTAATTATAGCTTCTTTAAATCCCAATAAACAAAAGTAGCTCTTAGGAATGTTGATAACTTGTATCATAATGGTTATTCAGCTCATTAATTTATATGAGGAAACAAAGAATTTTAGCCAGTTAATTTTACTGACTACTTCTTCTTGAGATCTTTAAATGTATTCTATGCGAAATTTAACCACTGTATTATGTAATTTTAATATATATAAATAAAAACTAAAACAATATTACATTGAATATTTTTAAAGCAAGGAACCCTTAAATAGGCCAGAAGAAGAAATTAGTAAAATTGAATGAGTAAAATCTTGTCTATTTAAAAGAAAAATACTTCCTCATATAAGTCAATGAGCTATTAAAAAAAAAGAAAGATAACAATTCAACATAAAAAAAAAAAAAACTCCTTTCATTAAGGTTCTTCACTACAGCGAAATTAAACTACCGCTAAGTTTAGTTTTTCTGTAATATCTTCAAAACAAATAAAAATATTCGAAAAAACAGAAACGTAGTGAACTAAGCAATACGATTTTGCATGTGATATCTTTATCGCAATTCACCTATCTGATTTTGGTATGTCGCTATTTACAGAACCCGCAAAAAAATGCTAAATCTATCTACAGTTCCAAATCGAAAGCAGATAGATGAGTTGTGATAACGGTATCACATGTAAAATCCTATTGTCTAGTTCACTACGTTTCCGCTTTTCGAATGTTTTTATTTGTTTTGAAGATATTACAGAAAAACTCTAAAATTAGCGGTAGTTTAATTTCGCTGTAGCGAAGACCCTTAAAGTCTTTCTTCGAAAGCTACCCAGAAACGATGGCGTGTCGTTTGTTGCAACCAGAGTTAAAAGTGAAGGAAAACATGGGGGACGTCATCTCACACTTCCAAAAATATCTATGGCGTCCCTCCACTTCCTAAAAAATATAGTGGACAAAGATAGGCACAAGGGATGACATGACGTCATGAGTTCCCCAACCTTTTCAGATCAATTTTTACCCCTGGTTACAACTCTATTTTGATGTTGTTTGACAATATTTTCATTGCGGATTTATCAAATCTTATTACCGTGAAGATTAGCACATACCTGACGAAATATCTAAGGGTTGCCAGGCACTTATTCATATTGATTCACTGTGAATAAGTGGTAAGTATTCTCATCTTTCAGACAAGCGGGATCTCATATAACCTCACTGATGAAAAAGAATATTAAGCTCCAAACAAACAAACACAAAACATTCTAAATTTCACGATAATTTGACATAATTACATTTCCTCTTTTAACGCAGTTCTTATTATTACCTTATTTTATAGAAGTTCTATTTTTCCGTTATGTTACGCCATTAAAGAACAGGCTTTTAATATACGTTAGGAAATGTACTGATGAATTGAAAACTAGAACCACAAAATGTTTACCATTTTCGAAAGTATTACACATAACTTCTTGACTCAAACTGATGTTATGACGTAAATTTCATTCATAAACATCTTTATTGAGCTTTCATTAACTTCTAATTTTCTTTGGTGTTGTTTTAACAAAATACAGGCTATAATCAACGCATACTTTCAAATTTTCAGTTTTAATACTCTTAAACTTGGCCTAAATTAAGAAATATTCATATTTAATGTATTTTAGCAGGACAATATGCTTTCAAATACATAATTAAAAGTAGTGGTTGCTCCTGAGGGAAGTCACAAAGTTAAAAAATTAAAGTTTTCTTGCTTCAAAGAAAGGGGTAAAAGTAATCTAATGGACTTAGAAGATGCAGGCCCGAATGGGAACACTTTTGTGGGACTCCCGGTTCCAGAAAAACAAGTAAAGAAATCGCATTAAGACTATATCATCCTGGTATTCATGGAGGTGTCATATCACTTAATAGGGCTATTTTTTCATTGGAAATTGGAAACGTAAAGAAATAAGGAAACTACTGCAGAATTAACTTTAGAAAATATTACTTTTAATACAAACTATTTACTCCCTCAAATTCTAGATAGAGGCAAACAGGCTATACGCTCCCTTGTTTGTGTTCATGGATGTACATGTATTACAATGTTATTGTGAGTATTTCACAAGCCAAGAGAAGAGAGCCATCCAGGACCCGACTGGGAACAATCGGTCCAATCCGCTGAAGTCCGGCCCTGATTGTTGTATACGACAATTAATATAATAGGAAAGTTTTCTTCTTTTAGTTTGAAGCAACAAAGAGTCTTTTAATTTTTATCCGTGTTACTTCTCTTACAAGCCCCCTCCGATTAAAAGTACATTTTAAAAATTACATTTTAAAAAAGTACATTTTAAATCTCTAATTTTTAGTGCTTTGATGAGCACATCCCTGTAGGATAGACCGGAACTCCTGCAAGTATTACTGGAGTCTATGAGACCATTGACATTACAATACCCTCTGAAGTACTATTATTTCGTTGTGTTACATTCAAACCGATATAAAGAGATCAGAGAAAGTTCCCTTTTACCTTTTGGTTTGTTTTTAGCTTCCGCAGAGGTAGCCGTTTTATTATAAAATGGTTTTAACAAACACTTAGTCACTGATATCAGATCCTGTTACTTCCTTTACCAAACGTTTAGCAGATTTTCGGGAAACGTTTCGGTCTTGTTATTATAAGTTCTGTAATTTCACGAATGTTGAATACCTGTAATGTCTTCCTAAATTTCTACTTCTAATTTTACTTCTAAAGCTGTCTTCTCACAAAAATATAAATAAATAAAAAATTAAAACCTAAGAATCTGTGTGTTAGTTAAAAACAAGAGATATCTATGTGTAATGTGGGTGTTGGGCATAAGCTCACCGGCAAAAAGCTCACCGGACATAAGCTCACCGACAGTCTCATATTACAGGGATGGACAAAAGCTCACCGATAGCAAACATAAGCTTCCTTGAAGGACTTGTAATAAAATTCACCGAATATTGAAATTCAGGTGTTAGTTATTCCTAAGCAGAAAATGGAGCTACTATCTTATATGACTTATCTATCAGGCACAAAAATAATAATAATAATAATAATAATAATAATAATAATAATAATAATAATAATAATAATAATAATAATAATAATAAGAAGAAGAAGAAGAAGAAGAAGAAGAAGAAGGACGTTGCGGAGTTGCGTTGTATTAAACGTGGGCAGACCTTGAGGAACTTGTAATAAAATGCCCTGGATATTAAAATCTAGCTTTTGACTACAATTACAAATAGGCCAAATAACTCGGTAGTAAGTAGATCTACTAATGTCGTATAGCAGTTATCAGATATCAGAATAAAATAGGGATGTTGCAAGTTTAATGTGTGAAACATGGGCGACAGTAAGCCTAATTTTGGCCCTGGAAATTTCCCAACCAAATTTTTCTTATAAGCCTGACAATTCATCAACTGCATTAAAATAATTTCATGATAAGGCATGAGTACTTACATAATAGAATTTGTTTGCTAACAGGACTGGTGATATATATATATTTTACGAAATCATCATACTCAGATATATTTGGGCTTTGCTTCTTAGTGCTGCCGTCGTGCTTGCAAACAAACACTCAAACAAGTCTCTTTCTTATTTACTAACCCTAAGCTTTTTTTTTTTTTTTTTTTGTTTTGTTCATAAGTTGTTTTGATCTTAGTAAATAAGAAAGAGATTCATTTAATGAGTATTGGTCTGCAAGTGTGATGACAGCCTTCAGACTTGAACTCTGCAACACTCTTAATATTTTATTCTGACGTCTGATAACTCCTATATGACGTTAGTCATATAGCCTATTTTCTATTGAGAAACTAGGCCTACTAGTAGTCAAAGCCCAGATTTAAATATCAGGAGCATTTTATTTCAAGTTCCTCAAAGTCCTCCCACGTTTAATACATTAAACCCTGCAACATTTTTATTATTTTATTTTTATATCTGACAACTGATATATAGCATTAATAGCTCTATTTTCTACTGAATTAGGCCTACTGCTAGTCAAAGTCTTGATTTTAATACCTCTTTATACCCATCATATACCCGCGAGCCCAATTAAGGCAAGTGAGCGCAAGCCTATTGGAGAGAAGTGAGCGCGAGCCCGAGTGAGTGCGAGCCCAGTTGGGAGAAGTGATCGCGAGCGCTAGTGATCGCAAGTCCAGTTGAGACAAGTGAGCGCGAGCCCGGATGAGTGCAAGCCCAGTGGACAGAAGTGAGCGCGAGCCCGAGTGAGTGCGAGCCCAGTTGGGAGAAGTGAGAGCGAGCGCGAGTGTGTGCGAGCCCAGTTGGGAGAAGTGATCGCGAGCGCGAGTGAGTGCGAGCCCAGTCGAGAGACATGAGCGCGAGCCCGACTGAGTGCGAGCTCAGTCGAGAGAGATGAGCGCGAGCCCGAGTGAGTGCGAGCCCAGATAAGATTAGTGAGTGCGAGCGCGAGTGAGCGCGAGCCCAGTTGGGAGAAGTGATCGCGAGCGCTAGTGATCGCGAGTCCAGTTGAGACTGGTGAGCGCGAGCGCGAGTGAGTGCGAGCCCAGTCCAGAGAGATGAGCGCGAGCCCGAGCGAGCCCAGTGGAAAATGGCCACCTTTGGTTTGGAATAGTGCCGCATCTAGGAAACATGAACTAGTGACGAGTGATATCGCATCATTTTCAGCAATGAATCTCAGTTTGACATTACCTCGGATGACCATCGTGTGCGAGTATGGAAGCGTCGGGGGGTGAGGACAAATTCTGCCAATGCTTTGGAGAGACACATCGGTGTTACTCTTGACGTTATTATGTGAGGAGTAATCGGGTAAGATTTCAAATCATTCCTAGTAGTTGTTCAGGGAACTCTGACAGCACAATGGTACGTCACGGACACGTGTTATATTTCATGAGACGGTGTATCCTGGTACCATCTTTCAGCAGGATAACGCTCGCCCACACACAGCACGTGTCTCTAGGAACTACATGCACGATGTTGAGTTACTCCCTTGGCCAAAAAGATTTCCGATAGAGCATGGTGGGACCAACTTGACTTTAACTCCGTTCCACTGACAATCTCCAGGATAGAGTGTCAGTTACAACAGTTCAGGGCAAACTTGCCTCAGCAGAAGATACAACAACTGTATGACACTCTTTCCAACCGAACTAGAGCATGCATCGAAGTCCGATGGGGTACTGAAGTGAAATCACATAATCATGTGATGACAAAATTAATACACGCAGGTGGCTGTTCTACCCGTCAAAGATCATTGTAACTCTAACCACTTACGCACCCGTCGATGGTATGCACATGTACAAAATTACACCAACTTCGGACCATTTCTTCCACGTACTTAACTTTTTTTTTGTCAGTCAGTGTAAGTCTGATCACAATCACATCTCATTTGCTTGCATCTTACATTATTGTTATTATTAGTTATGTAAAATATTTTCTTAATTATTGTGATATATAAAACCAAAGTGTAAATTCAAGATTATACATCATACGCTAAGGATACCAGTAATTGGAGAAACCTTTCTTGATTTCCACCAGCTTCTGGACAGGAACTGCAGACAGCTGCGAATATGTGAACGAAATCAACGTCCCGAAGAACTTCCACTACTGAGCAAAGAGATAAACTATTTGCTTTGTCTTTTATATATCGCTGACGCACGTAGCTCTTAAATGGAGTGTTACTTCAATACATATTACTTAGACAATTTTTGTCTGTTTTATCTGTTAGGAATTTCATCTTCTAGCTCCGAAGCTTGTAACTTAAATCATATACCACTCTGTATTTATTGAAACCATAGTTTTGTTTATATTATTATTATTATTATTATTATTATTATTAGACAACGATTACAAAGATAAATTTATCACTACTAGGAGACAAACCTGCTTTCAGGCGGTAGTTTCCTTCCAGATAAAGAGATAGCTTCTCCTAACTTATCATCAGATTCTTGTTCATGATCACCTTCTTCCCAGTGAGTCACCATACCAAAGGAATGAGTCTTCTGGAAAAGAGCTCTACCTTTTGTGCTTATTGTCACTCGTGAACCATCAGCTGAAAACATTGGTGATAATGGAGGCGTTTCGTATTTCTCTAGAGAATGCTCGCCATCTGTTCCCAAGGAAGCCTGGCTAACATCTAATAAAGAAACGAACGAATGAAATAGCATTATGAAACTCAGTTAAAGACAAATATTAAAAGTCGATGTATATTTGTTAAATATTGTACATAAATTTATATTTAAAATAATACTTCGTATTAAAGAAAAAAACGCAACATACATTTGAACAGGAAAAGGCGAACTTCACCTTATAATTACAGTACTTAATTGCAAGTGTAATTTTCAGGGATAAAATAAAAAGAAATAGAAAATGAAATGAAAAGAAATTTATAGTTTTACGTTTCACTCTTATGCCCTGTAGGCTGAATGAGACGGATGATAAACAGAAATAAATGATTATGGAAGAGAAATGAAATTAAATCTTTGAGTTTAACGTCCCACGTAAATACCTGTTAAATTAAGGGAGATGATGATTAAAACAAGTGAATAATAATGGAAGAATTGGTGGAATGAGAAAGTGGGAGGAAACGGGAGTGCCCGAGAAAACTCACGAGCATGACGTTGTCCACTACAAACTCACTTGACTGGGGATCGAACCAGAGACCCCACGCACTAAAGATAAGCACTCTACCACTGAGCCACCATGCCTCCCATTGAATATGAAAGAATCGGTGGAATAAAAATAGGAGGAAATGGGACAAACCATGGCAACCCAGGCACAAAATATTGTGCATACAAACTTCTATGCCCTGTGATCGAATCAGGGCCCCCTGGGACCAGAAGTGCGTGCTGTATTACTGGTTTACCATGCTTCTAAAAATGAATGGAAAGTACTTTAATCTTTTTTAAAAAAAGTAGAAATAACTAAATGTAAAACATTGAAAAAGAAATAAAAGTAACATGTTTTTCATTTTTCTGTACTGTGTTTTAATTATGTGGTCAGCTTCTTTTCAAATAATTTTTATACTTTTTTATTTTAATTACTTCTATGCATTTTCTATTTCGAATCTAATTATTTCTTAACAAAAATATTCGAGACATGTACAAAGGCATCAACAAATTTGAGAAAGAGTATCAACCTTACGCTTAGAAAGCGGACGGAACAATTCTAACAGATAAGGATAGTGTTTTGAATAGATGGAAAGATTTCTTTGACAATCTGCTCAAAACGTAGCCAAAATATACTGTTTGTGGAAAAGTGAAACGCACATAGCAGAACCGTATATTCCAGAGCCTAACTGAACAGAAATAGAAATCGCTATAAAGAAATTAAAGAAACACAAACTCTGGGTGGGGACGAAATCCTTTCTGAGTTAATTTCAGATGGAGGAGAAAGGTTATGGAACGAGATACACAAATCCATTCTCATCATCTAAAACAAGGAAGAATTACTACAAGAGTGGAAAGAATCAACCAGTGTTCCAATTCAAAAGAAAGATGACAAAACTAATTGTAATCACTACAGAGGCATCTCTCTTTTGTCAACATCTTATAAAATCGTCTCAAATATCCCATTAGGAAGATTGACCCCATATACAGATAAAATTATAGGAGCTTATCAGTGGACTTAGGTGAAATCGATTAGTTGTGGACCAGATATTTACCATTCGCCAAATACTCGAAATGAAATGAGAATGCATCAAGCCGGAACATCAATTACTTATTGACTTTTAAAAAGGTCTATGGCTTGGTTAGAAGGGAAACATTGTATAACATTCTTACCGAATTTTGTATACCGAACAAGCTAATTAATGTAACTGAAATGTATTTAAGTGAATTCTAAAGTAAAATCCGCGCAGAAAAATACTTATCAACCAGCTTTCACGTCAAGAGTGACTTGAAACGGTAAGATGCGTTGTTACCATTATTATTCAATTTTATAATGGAATACGGTATAAGGAAAATCAAAGATAGCAACCAGGCCTAGAGTTGAATGGCACTCAATAGGTCATGGCTTATGCTGATGAAGTACATCTGATAGCGGATGACGATATGGGCTTAGAAGTAAATGCGGAAAAACTAAATACATGGAAACTCACCGTGACCGTAATACTGTAAATTATGGATATGTTAAAATATCAAATAATAATTTCCATAAAGTGGCTACTTTCAAATATCTAGGATTAACATTAATAGACCAAAAATATATCCAAAAAGAAATTGAATTTCAACTGAAAACAGGGAATTCGTGTTATTATTCAGTCCAAAATCTGTTTTTTTCTGAACTCTGTCGAAGAATTGAATCTAAAAAACAATAATAATGCCTGTTGTGGTATATGGCTGCAAAACATGGTCGCTTATTTGAAGAACACAGACTGAAAGTATTTAAAGTATTAGAAGCCTGTGGAGAATATTCGGAGCCAAGAAGGACAGGAATGGGGAATTCTGAAAACTTCATAACAAGGAATTGCACAATCTATATCGTTTACCTAACACTGTCAGGATCATTAAGTCTAGAAGGCTCGGATGGCAAGGCCATGTAGAGCGAATGGAAGAAAGTGGGACTGCTTTCAAAATTTTAATGGGAACCCAATTGGAAAAAGGACATTAGGAAGATCTAGGCGCAGATAGGAGGACAATATACGATGGATCTCGCAGAGATAGGAATACAAAGTAGAAACTGGATCCTGTTGGTTAAACACAGAAGTCATTTCATCTTATTTGATTTTTATTTATTTATTTATTTATTTATTTATTTATTTAATGCGTGGGATGCAGTTAGCTGCTGAAATTATAGTAGGCTGAAGTTAACCTTTTTCTGCGGAATTAAAGGCATTACACTTTATTTTAAATACATGTTTTCCTTACTTTTTGCATTTGCCAAACTACTAGATGCTCAATGTTGTCTTTCTATGTACATAATCATTAAGTCATTGAACGTAAGATAAAATATTTTTATATATTGAAGAGCAGAGATTGACCATCTCATGAAGAACCCAACATTAACTTCAGTTTCCTTATTACTAACGCGTGAAACAGGAGCAAGAGCTGCTTTCAGGTTGAATTTGAGGGCAAAGGGAAATTAATTCCTTTTGATATGTGTTCGCAAGTAGAAACGTAGCAGAGAATGCTTCTAGGTTCAGATGCTTTCATAAAAATCGGCCATTGACATCTACGTCGTCAATCTAGGTGAGGAACTTCATAAGCTATGATATTAACTTCACTTTTCCTCATTACCAGAGGTGAAGTTAGGGGCTAGAGATTCTGAGAATTTAGCGAATTAAATTACTGTTGGAGCACCACTGCAGAAATTATGCCTAGTGCATACCTTATAAACTCTTCGTTTAACAACTTCCAACCTTCCAAATTTTAAAACTGTTCTAGTTTTTCTTCAGGGAAGCATTGATCCCAAAAAGACGGGGAACAGAAAGAAAGTATATCAGTATACTAGGATTTTTCAAGAACAAGAATGGGAAACTCAGTATTCTCAAAGTTAGTGTTGAAAAGTTGACATATATCAAGAAATGGTGTGGAGTTTCAAGTGAATATTCATATGTAATCAAAAGTGGAAGATCTACAGAAAGTTATCCAAGGCTGACTACATGCTTGAAGAGTCACTGATCTAAAATATGACTGTTCACAATGTAACAGAAAAAGTACAAACTTCCTATTTAAATAATTTAAATTGCACTTAGAACGTTTGGAAGAGCTGCGGGCTCCTTTGATAGTTAAAACGCATATTCTCTTTTAATTTTCTTTCATGTTTAATTCTTGTTACTCCAAGGGTCTTGTAGCAATTCGGAACATTTTGAACGTGATTTAAAGGATCTGAATGGTACATTTGTAATTTTTCTAGAACATAATATAATTTTGTACGACAGTAACAATAAAAACGACGTTGATGACGACTTAAAACATTCTTTGTTCTTAAACTTTCAGAGCTGAAGTAAAATTAGACCTTTATGAAAAAAAAAAAGCATAAAATGAGTCTAACACAAAACAAGCATTCTTTTGTGCTTACCTTTGATCTCATGTATCAATATAATAAACAGAGATTACCTCTTGATCGACATGGAGGTGGTCCCATAACCACAGCAGCTGGAATACGTTTACACTGATGATGCTGTCCATCCAGCGTATTCAGAACTATTCGGACCAAACTCGGAATTTGGGAAGACAACGGCTGTTGACCATACTGATACTACAAATACGAAAAATTAAGAACGTTAATATTGCCAATCATTTGTAATTGTACACAACGAGCACGACATAATGAAGAAAAAATACACTGAATATAAGCTCTTTCTTCTAATGAATTTTCAATCTAATTCTCAGTCGTTAGCTACGACCTAAAAAAAAAGGGTTAGATTTGTAGGAAGGGGGAGGAAACGATTGTTTTGATTGCACATAATAAAAAACAAAACACCTGTCTAAATGTGGAAACTTCTATAATCTCTGTTGAATTTGTTTTCATTTTTACTTCACGATCTAAGTTGATATTGCCACTTTAAAAACCAAACACAATTTCGATATAGAACATATTAAATATTTTAAAACATTTGATTTTTTTTTTTTGCAAAATTTTATTATTTTAACCGATATTCATATCCAAATTCAGTGTTCTTTATTTTTTTTTAAAAAAAAAAATCATATTTCTTTTTATCTGTTTTGGAATTCAGAATTTTAACTGTAGTAGCATTGTGTTTACTTTCAAATAAATATTTTAATACACTAGATACTGTAATTTTACTAAAGTGGCCCGCGTAACGTAGTCGCTAACGCTCTCGCCTTCGGTGCGAGCGGTCCCGGATTCGATTTCCGGTGGGGGCACTCGGTCGAAAAAGTGTAAGAAGCTTTTTGAGGCCAGCTATCCTGAATGAGGTCTTCCTGGGCTTTCCTCATTCACACCAGGCAAATGCTGGGATGGTACCTAACTTATAGGTCCCAGGCCGCTTTCTTCCTTCTCCAATACTTTCTTCCTTCCCTTTCCTTGGATAGTGTGCTCGTCGAGAGACGTCATTCCTCACATATGACGGGCTAAATGACCATAGATGCTGAAAGCCCAGAAATCTAAATCCTAAATCTAATTTTACTAAAGTTACTTTCTCTATTAGAGAACTTTAGTGAGTACACTATGAAGAAATGATACAATAAAACAAAAATGTTACGTAGAGAAAATTAAGAGAAGGTGGGGATAACTTTGGAAAACGACTTCACATACCACAGTTTGCAGCCATTCCATATAGCCTATATTTGGAAAGTGTAATCTTAAACCAATTCAAAATCGTTCAATGGCCATGAAAAAAAAATATATATATATGATTAACAGCTATTTTGCGGACAAAGAAATAGCAACGAGGTAGGAAGTTACGACGTACAATGTGAATATCAGAACAAATATACAAGAATGTGAAAAAAAAATAGATAATTAAAATAAATTAGTATTAAGAAGATGTTAAGGTCTCCAAAAATGGCGAATAGCAGAAGTAAACACGATCAATATAGTTAAAATTCCGCATAATTTCAAAACACAGAAACAGCACTTACGAATAATAATAATAATAATAATAATAATAATAATAATAATAATAATAATAATAATAATAATAATAATAATAATAATAATAATAATAATAATAATAATAATAATAGATTATTATTATTATTATTATTATTATTATTATTATTATTATTATTATTATTATTATTATTATTATTATTATTATTATTATTATTATTATTATTAAGAATAAAGAGCCATCAGCATGCATATTGAAGAATGGTTAGTTTTGTGTCTTTCCTTCTATCAACGGTAGCAATTACAAGGCCATGGAGACTATTGCCTCACTTTTTGCCCGCGCAATTTGAGCTCTTAATGCTAGGCTTTACTCAACAAGAAAAAGTAAACTTTTATTACACACCTTCAATTAAATAGTATGGAAAAATTATTAAGTAAATATTATGCCATTGTTCGACATAAATCCTTACAAGTAGTATGTGCGTCACGAGAGAATGTATGTGTGTCACCGTTGGGAGAATACACATAACAACAAATACACTTTGTTACTTAACAACTTAACATTAATTTATTTACATATATAGTATATCAATAAATAAACAATCTATCCCACCAGAATATGAATGATCAATTATTATTGTTAACGAGCGACATACATTTCGTGTCATTTTTTTTTTTTCGTCGAAAACTATGCCTGAGAATTTCTCTTCAAGTATTTCTTGATATGTTTTATCAATTAATATAAGTCTCATCTTTGGACAGTATTTTAATTATTTGAAATAACTGAGATGAGGTTTTCCATAAGTAGAAGCTTTGCTTTGTTATAAATAAATACAAACTAATTATTTGCTGAGCAAAACTATATGTTTTCATTAAAATTCAACACGTGTTACAGTTTCACCAACTAACTCTGGCTTCATCAGACACTATCTGATACAGGATAACTGTACAGTCGTATATACATGCAACAGCTAAGAGATATTTCTTCTGATTATTTGCTGATACATATATATATATATATATATATATATATATATATATATGTGTGTGTGTGTGTGTGTGTGTGTGTAATTATTTACTTAATTGTTTAAGTTAATTAAATGTTAGTTTAAATTAAGATCGTAATTTTGTGTACTTAGCAACAATAGAATGCATCTATATAGAAATTTTCAAATAAGTATAGTTGAAAGGGATTTGCTGCTGCCAGTAGCCAATCAGAAGAAAGATCTTAGCTGTTGCATGTATATACGATTGTACAGTTATCCTGTATCACATAGTGTCTGATGAAGCCAAAGAGTTAGTTGGTGAAACTGTAACACGTGTTGAATTTTAATGAAAATATATAGTTTTGGTCAGCAAATAATTAGTTTGTATGAAATGAGGTATTTTAATATGTTTCGTGAAGCCTTCATGATATCAGTTATTGGACTCCGTGAGTATAATCTGTTAGCAACTGATTCAACTGAGGTGAAAGTAAAGGACATGAGAAACGAGGAAGATGTTATGTGTACAGAACAAACAATGATACAAAAACACAGGTAAAGTTCGAAAAATTATAAGTTTTACAATTTGAATTCGTAAGGGAGACAGATAAACTGAGACTGTTATCAAGTGTAACAATTTCTACAAGCTTTGGTTGAGAAAACGCTAGCATGAAAAAAATAGTGTAGTTACAGATAGTAATATTTGACTATTATTAAATGTTATGAAGAAACACGAACGTAGTTCAATGAAAGAAAATTTATTAAGAGAAAATGTAGAAAAAAGTATGATTTTGAATTTAGCGTCCCTTTCAGCAGCGAGACTATATGAGATGTGGACCTAAAGTTTAATGTGGGATTCGAATCACATGAGGTCACACCGGGGATAAAAAGAAGCTTGTTTAAAATATTTTTAAAAAAATAACATAGCTAGTGGGAAATTTAATCTAAGTTAACTAACTTAATGTAATCCAGCTTTATCTTAACTAATACCTAAAGAAATCCACAATAACGTATGTTATTTTCTGACACAAACTACATAAATCCTAAGTTACTGTGTGGGCTCACCTACCTACGCCACTCTAACGTTTCCGGAACCATTTTGATCTTGGCCAAGCAAAGATTAAACAAAAATAAAAGTTCAAGAGTTAATAATAACTTTAGGCTACATCTCATTAACCATATCTGTCGTCTTGATCATATCATAATGAAAAGCTTGATGGGGCTACTGTCAGTTTCATCCTAGTAGATAGTGTGGATGTTGTACAGCATCGATTTTTGGGTCAAAAAACTTGTTTATCTCGATTTTCTTAAAACTACGCATCAGGAGTTACACTCATTCAATCATTTTGCTCAGTTGAATGAGATCTAACAACTGGTATATATCTTGGACATTTTTTTTTTCGTGGGGGCACGGTGGCTCAGTGGTAGAGCGCTTACCTCTGGTGCGTCGGGTCCCTAATTCGATCCCCGGCCAAGTAAGTTTGTTGTGGATAACATTGTGCTCGTGGGTTTTCTTGGGTACTCCCGTTTCCTTCCACTTTCTCATTCCACCAATTCTTCCATTATCATTTACTTGCTTTACTTTCGTCTCCCTTAGCCTAAAGGTCATAATCGTGGAACGTTAAACTCAAAGATTTCATTTTCATTTTTTTTTCTTTCGTTATACACGAATAATACTGTAGAATTAATGTTTCGAAAATTTATTACTAAACAGACCGCGGTTCCACAGGGTTCCTCTTTCACAGTGAACACTACTCTCAGAATTTGACTACAATTCTATTTTAACCTTTAAAACGGAAAACTGTTATTCATCAGTTTTGACATCCAATCGCTGTCACTGCTTATAAATAACCAAAGAATAATTTCCTCATCATTTTTATGTAACTAGCAATGAGAAAGGTTATAGTTAACAATCAAAAATAAAGCTGAAAATTTATTAGAAGAAAGATTACGTAAGTCAGGAGCGCACCCATAGGGAAATCCAACGGGTCTGGACCCCCCCCCCAAAAAAAAGAATTTCGTAACTTAACATACATTTGTATAGTTTCTCAATACAACTGTACTTATATGACAGCACAATGATTGGTGTAGCATGAAAATTTGATCTTACACTACATCTGTACTCTTTCTCTCATAAAAATAATATAATTCTATTATTTTTTTCTGAAACTATAGAAGGAATTGTTCTAAATTACTTATTGTTTTTTGGGGTGCAGAAATATACCGGTTTAATACTATATAGACATAGTTGCTTTTAATATTGGATTGTATTCCCCCCCCCCCTTCCCCAAGAAAAATTTCTAAGTGCGCGCCTGCAGAAAGTATATTGTTTTCTTCAATAGCAACACTTCTTCTTTTAAGTACGAAAGTGAAATCAATTATGATGTAAAGCTCACGTGATGTTTTTACTTAAATCACTTCAACTAAAATTTTAATCTAAAACATTGTGTTATAACAATGAAAATAAGTACTTGATCACTTATACGACTTCATATTTTAGCAGCACAACTATACGCTGCTGAGTGTGTTTGCTTAATTCGTTAATCCTAAGTATATTCATGTATCTGAGGATGCATTTTCAAAACGGCTATAGCTAAAATTCTCTAATGATTGAACTCCACTTTCAGACAGAATTTTCAAAAATCTTAAGATCGATGAAAATTCAAAGAGTAGAACAAATGAAGGAATTGAGTCAGAAATCGACCCCCAGGTCTTCCGCTAATTTCGCCAATTACTACACCAGCTAATCCGTTTTCTAAACAGTCATACACTTTCCACTCTCGAGCGGACTAGGTGGCACACCGACGCAGTAAGCCTGGAACATAAGACCGATTACCATCTCAGTCCCAAAGTTTTTCATTCTTTGAATTTGCATCTAGTGCGGTTGTGGTGTAAGGAAAATCGGCATACTCCTCTCATTTTCTTATATACTCTAAGATCGAGTTTTAAAAATAACAACTTTTCACTACACTTTACTGAAGATATTTTCATTAAAGATTTTCAGTGAGATTTAATTTTTCCTTTACTTCTGCTGATACTTTTCCGTGATGCTATTTGTTGAAATTAAATATTTATATCTAGATATATTATCTAAAATGTTGCTCTAAATGAAGTAGGTATAATATAAAAATTAATACAAGCTAACTTACTTCTACTACGGGTCAAAGGGTATTTATTAGATTACGTGCGACATTTCATCTACATTGGTAAGTATCAAAAGGTCTACATTTGAAAAAGAATCAGTAGTTATTGCTACCTTTCTTTTCTTTTTTCTCTTTCTTTTTCTTGTCTACTTACCAATTTCCTTCCTTTCCTTACTATCTTTGAGAATATTCACTGATGTAATTGAAATATAACGAAATTTATTGATTGAAAAAAAAAGCTTAATAATTGCTTTATGAAATCCACTGAATTTATTGTATTTTTCTGCTGTATCAGAAACAAGTAAACTTTATGACCGATCTTTTTCCTTTTCAAACGTAGTCAGTAAATTTTATTGTTTAAAATACTACTGATCACACAATTTTAAGAATGAAGACTCAAGTCTTACCAACAGTAGATTATTAAAATACTTTCTTTACAATGTAAGAAATATATATTGCTACTGAAAACTCGAAGCAATTCTGACATAACTATTACAAACAAGTTTTCAGAAAAGAGTAGTATATACCCATTTACCGACTCAAGGAAAGCTGTATTTTACTAAATACTGAAAAAAAAAGGGGTTGGAAGAATTTGTAACCATCATTATGTCCGAATATAAACCGAGAATGAATATTAGGTTTAACTACAGACTCTTCCTCGCCTGATTATGGTGTTTTTAATGATTTTACCTTTGCTAATAATTAGCATAAAAACCTTACACAAAGTGACTTTCGACGATATATGTTTTTAATAATTAGCCCAAAACTTAAAATATTCAGATACAATACCATTTACCTTATATAGAATCACTACTAATGCCATAAGCCAGTTTCTCCTTGAATGAGGTTCCAGAAACCATAGTCCGTATGTCGGTTGCTGGAATTCCGTTGTTCCATGATGAGGACTCGGGCAATATTGCAACAAAACCAAGCTTGTTGGCAGCAGCATAGATCCCATTAAATGATTCTGATCAAGTAATTGTGGAAGAGTAGATAAGAATGCACTGAATACAGGTGAAGTTCTGAAAACAAAGACAGTATGTTAGGCAATAATAATAAGAAAAATATAAGCTGTATTTTGTTATATTGATATTATAGATCATTATAAAGTACATAAATTTCGGAAAACTACTTGTATATAGAAAGATATGAATACACAATAATGGCGCCAGCATATATAGTACATACAAATTCAATACAGGCCTGTATCCACGGCGAGCTCCCCTAAATTTTTACTGTCCCTTCCTAAAATTTTCACGGTAGGTTTGCAAATGAACTATAATATGGTGAAGAAGTATAATATGGTTGAATCGCCCCCCCCCCCAACTTCTACTTGGCTCTACATTTTTGGGCTGGCTACGGGCCTGATTCCTTAGACTTCTCTAGGTGCATCATTCTGTTAATTTTCATCTAACTAATATGCGTAAATTGTCATTTTATCTGTCATGAATCAAATATTACTTTGATTACTTTATTGCATTTTAAATAGAACTATTCTCTAATATCTAAGTAGGACATCGTATAAAAAGTTTCTGTAATAAGAGAAAAATAATTATGCGCTACCCAAAAGAAATCAAAATAAAGTAGCGATCCCAAATATGTGGAACGATAACTCGTTACTTCATTCACTTCCAGTTGACAAGATTCCGGATTTGATTCGACGTGAAATTCCACTCTCCTTTAGTTGCATATAACGGCAGATTAAAAACCTAAACAAACTATTTCCTTTCTTTAAATTATAGTTTACAAAAGATTGCTGGAGAGAACTAATTTATTGCTCAAATTTATACTTAGTCATTATTTATTTATTTCTTAAAGAAGGAACTTAACTCATGTAACTTTTAAATAATTTTAGTAAATTAACACTGAAGTTTCACTACATTTAATAACATTCAGCAGACAAACATGTATGCAACTAAAATATAACAGAAGGAAATATAATTACAGAATAGCGTTTGTCGCAAAATGCCACTTTTTAACTTAAAGTTTCTTGTCATATTCAAAATCATAAATTTCAGCTGAGGCAACGACAAATTGAAAATATAAATAGGACTTATCTTTTGTGAACCGGCAACAAATGCTGAAAGTAGTAACAGAGTTCAATATGAATCTATAGGAGATTGAGCAATAGGGTAGTGTCAAAAATTCGAAATACTTAATTCGCCACAAACACACTAGGGATTTGAGCGAAAGCTGGAGAGAACAGAGCCTACAGCGGGCACAAAGGAATTCGAATGCACCTTTCTTTTCTCGCTGTCAAGTTCTTTTGGCTGCATTTAAATAGCTAAAAGATGCAAATTAAAATGATACAATGCTCAAACTCAATGATATTATACTACTGGGCCCATGGACATAATACAAATTGGTATATATATATGATTAAACGCTTTATAAATCGAAAACTGGTTGTGTTATCAGGGAGCATTTAGTACTGTTCCATAGAAAAAAATCTTCAAGTTCTTGATCTTTGCTTTTCGTATATTTTTGTGAAGTCAGAATCATGTGAGCCCTTTTGACGTCAGTCGAGCAATATGGCCACTAACCAGATAGAAAAAACTTTCAACGTGCTTTAATTTGCAAAAGAAATTCTGTTACTGTCATACAGCGCTGTTTTAGAATGAAACGTAGTAAGAAAACAAAAGTATCTGAAGAAACTAGTTGTCTGTGCTCGGATGTTGACATGGACATGCTGAGACGTGTGTGGGAAAAAATGAACCACAGATTAACATGTGTCGTGTTACAGAAGAGTCACATAGAACATTCGTAACTTAGCCATGTAAACTTCAGGATGTAAACAATTTAAGTATTCCAGTCATGTTGTTAAAACTTTTGTCTCTTTAAAACTTTAAAACTGTCTATATGTTTTAAGGTAACCCTGTATTTCATTTACTTATCTGATATGAACAGATGAAACAACGAGGATGTCATGTGCAAGTATCTCACTATGATTATTTCTCCTAATGTTTTTCCGAAGAAACTAAGTAACAGCTTAGAACGTTTTGGTTGTTCATTATTTACAACGGAATAAGATTAAAGACAAAAATTAACAGTTGTTAAATCTAAATTCAGGCTATATAGGCGTATTATATAAATTAACTGTCATGCCTTTTGCGACAAACTTTACTGTCTTTATTCTACATACAGAAAAGCAAAAATGATAAAACAATAACTGAAGATAATTAATGATTTCAAAAAAGCAACATAAATTAATACATTTGACAGCATGCTCACGCAAAACTTTTTACCTGAGTCTTTGTGGAGGTACGTGAAATCCTCTTTCATTTTGATTGTATCCCAAAAGTAAGTACAAATGGCGAAGAACTATATTTTGTGTCTTGGACAAAGTTTTGTCTTCAGAAGGGTAAGCCTAGTATAAAGGAAATCATACCGTACACTCTATCTCACACTAAGAATAATGTTAAAAGAATTGAAAAATCGTTTCGAGCTTTAGTGCGAAGCGATGATTTATTTTCTCTTCTATATATGTAAAGTATAAAAGAAATCTGGAAAATTCTAAGTGGTTTAACTTTGGAATTTTAATCAACGCTGCTCTTTAGGACTTCTATATAGTTATATTTTGATGTACTTACCTTACCGAAAAGTAAACTTTGTTGCTTTCATTTTGCTATTGCTAATATTTTCAATTATGAATATTACATATGATGCATATGACAATGTTATATACTACTTGCTTTAGCTTTATTCAATACTGTATCATTACCTCTCCCTCGAGATAATAATTTTGTAATTAGTAGTAGCAAATCACTTGTGTTTTTCACAGGAAATAGTCAACACGTTACGATTGTAACATATCCTAAATCTATTTTGTTAATTCTTTCTGCAACACTAAAACACAAATTCAACCTAAGGTATCCTAGTAACACTGAAAGTATTGGCTTGAACGTACTTATTTAAGACTATTCAGGGATGCATTTAATTGCAGAATAAGCTGATATCTCATCTACTAATTCAATATGTACTAGCTCTACTACCCATTTCATCTCTGGGGAAGGATAACTTTTTTTTTTTTTTTTTTTTTTTTGTGTAAAATGATGAAACAATTCCATTCCATTATGTTCCAGCATTATTCTTGTGAGATGGGTTATGATGGTTCAATGATAAAGCGGATATCTGTGTATTCAAATCGTAATTAAAAAAGTCTTGGTGTAATAGCCTTTAGGGTCCAGGGCCTACACATCCGACTTGTGGCACCCATGCTTTTGAGGTGCTGTCGTGAACACATCGGCTTCCCTTACCGTTAATGCTGGCTTTCTTCCACGTAACTCCCCAACTGTCCTCACCATATCAGGTAGACTCCTGAGTACAAAGTTACCCATCTTCCCTCGGACCACACCCGGCACTGCATGACTTCGCTGATCTAACGAGACGCGGTATTCCAGTGTAATTATAGCGCTGGCACTTTATCATAATTAATTTATTCTTATTTATTATGATTTTCCCATCTTCCATTGGCCTATAGGGATAACAGTGAGATATTAAACTTTTCTTTAAAGGAATGAGAGAAATTCTGATGGGTTTTAAGTAATATTGGCGAATGTTACATTTGAGAATCTCAAATTTTGACCTAATTTCTCAAATTGAACTAATTTGCATGTTATACTGGAACAGATGCACTACGCATAGATCTGCATTTTTTTTCTTTTTTTCAACACAAAAATTCATTTCTCACTAACATGTAATACTTAATCAAATGCCTGTTTGACAAGTAAATATGAATTAACATCTGCAGTATGATTTGCATGACTAACGTACCAAAGAAAGAAAAATAAAATGAAATCTTTCAGTTCAGTTCATGTTGTTGTCCACTATAAACTTACTTGTCCGGGGATCGAACTAGGTATACCAGACACCAGAGATAAGCGCTCTACCATCGAGCTACCATGATCCACGTTTAGACAAGGTTTTTCCCAAACTGTGATTCGTAGCACCCTAGTGCGCTTTGGTTAGCTTAAAGGAACGTCGTGAATGACACCTAACAATAGAAATGTTACAAATATGTGAAAATATTATAATTATGTGGATTTTTGGGTTTAATCAATAGTTGTCAAAGGCTTACGGAGTATTCACTTTAAGTAAAGTTTTTATCTGAAATATCATTTATTGGATAAGTGTGTCATTTTTCAGTGTCTACTAATGTTCTTACATATACAGTCTTGGGATGAGACTTAACGTTTCATAGGATTATACTGACAACATAAATTTACATAAAGATAGTTCGTGAACTTAAAACTTGTTTTATTATATACTAGCATCAATTACCCGCTTCGCTGGGTTAAATTAAGAAAAAAAAAATAGTAATGTGTTTTGTTAGTCAGTCATTTTTTACTATTACTAAAGCGCTAATTGATATTGATCATTTTCGATTATTTTTATATATCCCCTCTCTTTTCCATGTTGCGGACTACGGCATCGAAAGTGTCATCGTTCATCTCAGCGACCCCAAAATGTATCAATTCGACACTGATATTGGTAATTTTGATTTTATATATATATATCCCCCTCCCCTCCCACAATTTTTGCTGGGCTCAATTTGGATTTAAATGGCATCAGAAGTGTCATTGTTTATCTCAGCGACCTCAAAAACTATAGATTCAACACTAACATCCGTCATTTTCGATCATTTGTAAATGTCTTTCCTCTCCTTTAAGTTACATCGTCAAAGTGATATGGCAAAAATCATCTCATGTTCGAACTTAATCTATGTTAAAAATTTGATCGAGATCGGTCCGGTGGTTTAAGAGTTATTAAGTTGTATTTATTTTTATATATCTCCTCTCCTAAGTTCTATCGTCAAAGTGAATAGATAAATACCATCCCAGGCCCGAACCTCATCTATGATGAAAAGTTGAGCGAGATCAATCAGGTGATTCAAGAGTGAAGTTACATAGACAGTCATTTTCGTTTTTATTTTTTACATATATATCTCCGCCTCCCCCACCCCTACGTTGCAGTGTCAAATTTAAATGATATAAATTATTCCAAGCCTGAACGTTATCTATGTTGAACATTTGATCGAGATCGGTTGGGTGGTTCAAGAGTTATTAAGATTTATTTATTTTTATATATGTCCCCTCTTCATCTTCTAAGGTCTACCGTCAAAGTGATATTATAAAAACCACCCCAGGTCCGATCCATATTGACAATCTGATTAAGATCGGTCCTGTGGTTAAAGCGTGATGAAGTCACAAAGACGGTCACTTTTATTTTTATTCTTGTCACTTTTATTTTTATTCTGTTTACATATATCTCCCTCCTCCCCCTCCCTAGGTTCCACCGTAAAAGTGAAATAACGAAAACATCCCAGGCCCGAACCTTATCTACGTTGAAAGTTTGATCAAGTTAGGTCTGGTGCCTCAAGAGTTATTAAGTTTCATTCATTTTTTTGAAAATTTGAAAATTTGAATCGGGTGGTTCAAAAGTAATTAATTCACGAACATAGTCACTTTTATTTTTATATTTATTGATTTTTGTATATCTCCCTCTCCTCCTCCTTCCCTAAGTTGTACCGTCAAAGTAAATAGTTAAAAACACTCCCAGGCCAGAACCACATCTACGTTGAAAACTTGATAGAGATCGATCGGTCGGTTCAAGAGATTAAGAGTCACAAACATAGTTACTTTCAATTTTATAATATAGATGTTCATGCATATCATTAATGTATTTATATGCGTATATATATATATATATATATATATATATATATATATATATATATATATATATATATATATATATATATATATAATCATAGATTTTTTGGCATTATTGGCAGGTCACTTGCTGCACTGAGAAGCTTCTATGTTCCACCTTCTTCCGATAGCCTCTTCATCTTCACGTACGATTTCTCTGTTTTGATATCGTCCATTAATTGTAGTTTAATTCTCCCCCTCCCTCTCTTCCGTGCGATCATACCCTCTAAAATGGCCCTCAGATACAATTCCTTCTTAGCCCATGCTCCAATCAGTTTTTCTTCCTCTTCTTAATACCACCTAAATTTATTGTTTTCTCCCCTACCATTTCTAACACCCTTTCGTTCGTTTTTCGCTCAATCCAGCCAATTCTCTCCATTCTTCTCCACATCCACATTTCGAAGGCTTCCAGTCGTTTTTCATTATTCTTGCGTAACGTCCATGTTTCTGACCCTACAGCACAATACTCCACACGAAGTACTTTAAGAGTATTTTTCTCAACTCTTTGCTCAAGGTTCTAGAAAATAATATTCTTTTTTCCTAAAGGCTTCTTTCGCCTTTATTCCCATCCTTGCTTTTATTTCATGTTCACATTTCATATCACTATTAATAATACTACCTAGGTATCGAAATATAGTCACCTGTTCTATTTCCTCCTCTCCTACTTCTATATTTGACACCAACCTTTTCGTTCCAATCACCATGGCTTTTGTCTTTCTAACATTTATTTTCATCTCATATTCTTCATAGCCCTTCCTCAAGTTTTCTAACATCTTATTGATTTTCTCTTTAGATTCTGCGATAAATGCAAATCGTATACACTTAATCATTCTATCTCCTGCTGAAATGCCGTCTTCATTTGGTAGGCTCTTTCTCACTATCTCCTTTAAATAGATATTAAATAATGTAGGCGAAAGACAGCAATTCTGTCGAACTCCCCTTCCAATTGCAATCCGCTCTGTCATTTCCTCTACTATTCTAACACTTACTTGTTGGTTCACATATAGGTTTCTTATGAGTCTTCGATCTTTCCATTCCAACCCAACCTTCTTTAGAACTTCCAACAACAATTCCCAATTCACGCGGTCAAAAACTTTTCCTAGATCAATAAATACCACATACACCTCTTTTCCTTTTTCTATAAACTTTTCACCGATCACCCTTAATAATCCAATTGCATGTCTTGTGCCCTTACCTCTCCTGAACTCGAACTGTTTCTCCTTAACTTCTTCGCTTGTTTTTCCGTACAGCCTTCTGTTCAGAGTTCTCACAAAATTTTTGCTGCATGATATGTGAGACTAATAGTTCTATAACCCTTATATCTCTTTGGGTTCGATTTACATCTTTTTGGATTTTCTTAGCCATCGGTATCACCATCGTCTTCAGGCCACTCTCCTGTTTCGTACATCTCATTGTAGAGTCGGAACAATTCTTTCTTGCCCTTGTCTCCCATATTCTTAATTAATTCGATTGATATATCATCTATCCCAGTTGCCTTTCAATTCCTAATCTCGGATATAGATTTTTCAAACTCATCCCGAAGAATATTAAACCATCTATCATCCTCGCCTACTTCATTTTCTACTTCAACATCTAGGCCACATGGTCCTCAACATGTTCTTTCCATCTTCGTATGACCCCACTTCTCTTGCTGACTACCTTCCTATTCTTATTGTCTACTGCCATCGTAATATCCCCTTGTTTCCTACGAAGTTCCATAGATTTCACCACCTTCTTGTACATTTTCTCATATTTCCTAACTCTTTCTAATTCTTCTATGTTCTCGCATTTTCTTTTTAAAACTGTTTCCTTGCTCTGTCTCCCTTCGCAATTCGTTGTTTAACTTCCTGTACATTTTTGTCCTCTTCTGTATCAAAATATATCTGCATATATATATCTTAAGTACGCCTATGTTCTGATTTGGGGCGTCGTCGAAAAATCATGTTACACTAAGAGCGCCGTGAACCGAAAAGGTGGGAGAAATTGATTTAGCAACTGCTCTAAGTACACTCCCAGAAATACAATAAATACTCAAAATGTAATTCTACATTTTAATAAGTAATACCCTATAATCTTTCTAGGCAATTGTTTATAATGTAAAACTATTAAAACACGACATTCTGCTTTTAACTCATTTTGTTATGCAATTCTAATATTTTTGGAACTTATGAAATATGTTATTACAGATACACGTAACATAAATGGTAGTTACAGTACTATTATCGTGTGTCAATTTTCTTAAAAGAATACTAATAACATTACCTGGTCAGATCGTGAGAGAAACTGCATCAACAAAAACACTAGAAGGTGCATTGTTTCACGATCGGCTTCCTCAAAGTCAATCACCCGATGTAAGAAAGTAACTAGATTCCCATCTTCTGCAGAGTTAAGGGAATGAATATGACCATCTACAGTAAATAAAAGACATTAACTTCCCAAATGTGCTGTTAAGAGTATGGATATATATTACATACATATATGTATAAATGAAATAAGTGAATATCATATAAACTATATTTATTATATTGAATTCTTTATCTAACATTATATTTCTCATTAACAAATACATCATGCATAGGCCTACATTGCCCAAAGCACTACTACAGGACAAACACTATCATGCAACTAAACTGAAGGTCGACGACATACGTAAGTTTCCTAATCGTTAAAGCAATCAGAAATTTTCAGTTCAACGAAATTATCAAATGAAATAAGTTACATTTAAGTATCTATTAGAATTCTATGTTTAAATGCCTATGTAGCAATCAAACTACGAGGTTTATATGCACAGTCATGTTAAAATAACCCCAATCTTCGTTTTAAATTTCAGATTTCCTCTTTATTTTCATCTAAAGGTGATATATATATATATATATATATATATATATATATATATATATATATATATATATATATATATATATATATATATATATATATATATATATATATTAATATGAGGAGTTGCATCAAATGGTTCAAAGAAAAGAAGAATACACTATGCCCTAATTGTAACCCTACATAAAGGAAAGAAGTAGAACTTTTAGAAAAGTGGTACGTGGTTAAATTTTTTGAACATGACTGTATCTAAGGTGTCTAAAAAAATAACAAAACCAAACATTAAAAAAATAATTGACTTTTACTTGACTCTTATTTTTAATTAACCTCTATTTAGAAAAGTTGGAAATTAGCAATTAATTAAAAAATAATACCTATACAGCGTGTTCCAAAAGTAATGGTTAAAAATGAAACTACAGATTCCTGGCACCAAAACAAGAAAAAAAGTTTATATGACATATAGTCTGGAAGTGGACAGGGGCGGAGCTAGACAGCTTCGAATGTGGTGGGAAAGGAACTTCATACTTAGGGAAAGGAACTTGCCTATTTACAAAACCGCATCGCAGATGCGTGTGAACAGTTACGCAACACACCGGGAGTAAAGGAATGCATTCGGAGCTCAAGATTAGCACGTTGCATAGATGTGGAAGGACAGCACTTTGTACATCTTCCGTAGGTACGTTTATTGTTAGCACGTATCACCTAGTGGTTTATAGTCTACTTGTGTAAGATACTACGTTACAAATACAGTACGTCGTTGTGGATTCTGCCTGTTATTTCATTACATGTCACGGCTAGTTACATTTGTTCTTATTTCTACCCACTTTCTGCAAGTTTCTATCTGGTATACCACTTTTCATTGCACCCCTGAGATTACGCAACCATACTAAGTGACCTTTGCTTTGACTCCCGTTGTAGATGTGTGCAACCGTGCCATGGATAACAACTTTTTTTCTGTATGGTTTCCATCTTTACTGCACTGTTTCATTACCCCGGCCGTATAGACATTCGGTGAATTCCTAAATGACGTGTGAATGGATCTCAGGCGCAGTTATGTAACATGTATTTAACGTGTGAAACCGATATGATTTTTATGTCTTTCTGAATCTCTTTCCTAGGTCCTATCATTATTCCGCTGGCAGGTGTGAAGTTCCTTTCCCTCCACATTCGCAGTTGTCTAGCTTCGCCCCTGTCCCATTTCCGGACTATAACGTTATGTCATATAAACATTTTTGTCTTGTTTTGGTGCCAGGAATCTGTGGTTTCATTTTTCGGCATTTCTTTTGGGACCCTGTATTATGGAAAACTCCTACCAAAAAGTCGGATGATAAAAAAGGAAACTATTCTTTAAGAGAGGCAGATCTGAGTTGCCTATTAATACATGTAAAAGCTAATGCTTCACACTTCGTCCTCGTTTTTAGTTTTACCTTCAATGCCACAAGCTCTGATTAATAGTTTCAAAGCCTTCATTTTTTTAAAGTATTAATGACTTTTGCCCTCTTTTTAAGATCCTTAGATAGTATCCTGTCTTCACTTTGTTTCTCAACTTGTAGTTCTTTCTTTCTTTTAAGTGATTCTTTTCGTTTAGATGATAAATATCCTATCTGCTTGTATTAAAGCTTTTTATACATTTAGATTTGGAATATTACAAGCTGGTCCAACAGCCACACACACACTGACGTTCGAGAATGAAATGAGTCTTCTAAGACATTTTCTACCAAACATTCTCTGTTTACTGAAAACCCTCGTTCATGAAGCATTGTTAGGAGAAGATGGAAAAACTTCATCAAATCTTAATTTGATACATTGTCTTTCTTCACAATACTCATTAAGAAATCATTAAGAAGTCTTACTTTATTATGATCAAACAACTTTTCTGACTCATCATCATGGACTCTTTAACTGATAGTATTTCACAAACACGGAGATAACTTCCTTGATACAATCTGCTGATAATGGCTAATTTTGTATTTCACAGGATTCTTTTGTAACAACTTTGTGAACATCTCATCCTTGAAATGAAGCATCCTGAAGTTCTTTAAAACCTTTTAGCAATTCTCTACGAGCAATTCAGCTGTTCATCACTGTGACAGAAAATTTCTGGACTAGAGGTCTAATTTATTAACTTTTTTTGACTTCCTTGACTGGTAGATACACTGATATCAATTATGTTTATATTTATGAATCCTAGCTTTGTAAAGATAGAAATAAAATCGAATTTAGTTTTCATTTGGAGAAATTTTTACTGGCGAAAGGTGTTATTATTTAGCAGCTGCTAACTTATTTACATATATTAAGACTTGTGATAATACTTAATGTTTTACAGGATTATTGAGACTAATACTTTTATTGTAACGATTACTCATTCACTTAAAGAAAGGAATAAATAAAAGAAGAAAAGTGATCTCGGGTATTTGAAAATTCATAATTAGGTGACTGACTGAATAGTACCCTAACTATCGATCTCTGCACGGCTACTTTAGCTTCATAAGACTACTACTTCACCCATGAAAATTACTTATTAATCCTTATAACGTAGCATGAAAATGTATCTTTTTATACGTAAATATCACTTACGTCTCATGACCGACAGTAAAAAAGTTCCATTGAAAGTGTATATTGCATGTATAGGCCTTGTACTTGCCGTATGGATTATATGTTCCAAGTATAATCCAAGTAACGTACAGCAGGATAATTTTATGCATAATATACACAAAGAGATAAATGTAGAATTACTTAAGTATCATATTTACACAAACTACGGAACAATAATAAAACAACACAAAAAAAATTCTAACCTGAGACTGGCAAGAACACAAATTCCGATTTACTCGGCAAGCGGGGTATTTGTATAAGATCGGAGTTAGGATAAGATTTTCTTTACGTTGTACTACCATAGGCAACATGATTTATTTTTGTCTTGAGTTTAATTTATTATATTTTGAGCATAAAAATCAAAGTTATCTGTTTACCTCTTAAAGTATTTAAACGTAAACAATATGATAAGTATATCAAAGAAAGTTAAATTTAATCTTTATATTTCCATAGTATATATTGCAAGAACACTTTAATTTATAGTTCTTCTTCTTATTTTTAATCTTAAGTTTTCAATTATAACAATCTTTAATTACCAAACTTACGTATTTGTATCATTAAAAAAGTTATCAATACTTACCTTTGCATATCTAACAATATTCTAATAAAAAGTGTAAACGATACCAACAAATTGTACTAAAAAAGAAGCAACTTCGAAGTTTTTTTTTTACAAAACAGTACTTTGTGGTGTGATTTTCGGCATAAAATTTGTAAATTAATCACCTTATTTCTGTTTAACACAAGATCAAGTTGATAAATGCTTTTGCAGTAGAGTATATAATTTTAAGATAGTAAATTAATTAAAATTTGATAGAAAAAGTTTGAAGTTTATGTTTACGGTTCAAGGCCTTAGCTTGCCACATGTTTAAGGCATAGTGCTCCTTCAAACCCATACTCTGCGGTAAGATATAAAGTGGGTTCAAGTTAAAAGCGGTACGTAAGGTATATTTGAGGCTTGTTTTTGTTGTTGTTCCGTTATGCCCATTGTTACGGAAAAAGTTTATTGTAGCGGAAGAGAGGGAGGGAGGGAGTGGAGACGCATTTTTACTTCTAGGTGTTCTGCTGTACTGCTAAGCTGTGTTTGTTCTTCGTTGAGTTGAGTGAGAAATTGTCCTCTACAATGCCATTTAGTGTTCAGAAATGTGCCTTCATCGTTGAAAACATTTCAGAACAAATTCATTTTAAAAAATGGATCATTTCAAAGGGACTGTGGCCTTCCAGATCTTTCAAGTCCGGACTATTTCTTGTGGGGGGCTTCGAGACAAAAGGTATATAGGGAATCCACGCACCTTAGAAGAGCTAAGGCACAACATCACTGTGGAAATTAAGAGTATAACTGTAGAAGTCCTCCATAATGTTGCAAGGAATATGGAAAACGTCTTAATATGTGTATTCAAAAACAAGGTCATTATTTGCAACATTTGCTTTAAGAATCTTACTTGTATATTTTGTATATTGTATATTTGTGCTCCATACCGTTTCTAAATTGAACGCACTGTAGAAGAAGGAAACTTCTTACGGTATTATCATTATACCTGTATTTGTTTGGTGTTGAAAATATTTTACAAAAATACTTCTCACAAGGAAACAAACCGACAATTACCATACTGTAAAGATACAGTAAAGCGTCTCTAGAATCCACTCAATCAAAATAATTTCGAGGAATCTTCCATTCATTCAGACTTGTCAGCACTACAGTGGCAAAGCTATAGGCATCTATAACCTACGGCTTATGTCTTTTACGAAGATATACGTACGTTCGTTACAAATAATTATTCCTCTTATAGGTAGTACACCAAGCAACAATACTAGCATGCAAGGAAGGGTATATTCCAAGCACATGCCGGAAGAGGTTTCGTGTACTTGCCATCTACGACGAGACACAGGGAAGCATTGAAGCGGACAATTACCTCTCCACCGTGACTATTACAACACTACAGCGTGGCTCTACGGCCTGCCCACTACTCTACCTGGAACACTGTTATTGGAAGGTACAGAGCCTAGGAACTGACCAAGGCCGAAGCGAGAGCTTTTCCTCTTCAAGATCGGCGCAGAAGATTGCCTGTTATACACCTTCTCCTTTTCTGAAATAAGAAGGAAATCACGAGTGAAAGAAAGTACTAATATGGCTGTTGTCATATTTGTACGGTCGGACTTAGTTTTTCTTAAAGAAACGAATTTGAAAACTGCAACACAGTATAAATATTACACCACCTAAAGTTTTTAAAATAAAGAAACTTACACTCAAATTAGTTTAATGGAGAGCGGTTAAATTCTTATTTATTACAGCATTCGAGTAGTCGAATAATTGAGTTTAATGTCTTTATTTTCTTATAGGCAAAATAGGTGTTGGTAAATGTGAACGAATAGTGAAATAAATATAGTAAAAGTAACATAAAAAATAAATTAATAATTATTTCATTCCACTACCCCAAAACCAGTAAAAGCTAGAATTATCAGACGGTTTATTAAGTAGGTATATCGGTTATCACATTGGCTCTCAAAGTTGTTATTTCTGTCCTTCTAGGTTAATATATTACATACCTCTTAAAACAAGAAATTTCCCAATCGCCTCACGATTCTGCATCAAAACTGAAATGTTGTGCTCCTACCGGGAAATTACGTACCAATGGAAGGGAAATTAATCATTAGGATACATAAAACCAAAAATAATCAGGAATATCTTGGGAAAATTTTTACACAGTTTATTTATTTAGAATTTAACGTTTTTTTTGTTTGTTTTTTTTTTTTAGCACCGATTGTACAGGATTGTACACTGAGTCATAAATTTAGAATTAATTTCTTATATCAAATGAAATGAAAATGTTCTAATAAACATAGGTCGAGAAACGCCTCCTTACGAACGAGTAACAAACTACTAAAAATGTGAAACATCGAGTTTTAAAATACCCTAGCTTGAAAATTGTGAAAACTTATCGCATGCGGTTCCAGGAATTTTACATGAACTACAGTATGCGCTCTATCTAAATACATTTCACAATCCTCTGATACCTACGCAACGAGTACTCAATTAGTGCTTAAAAATGTACCCCAACTTACTTTATACAATTCATTGTGATGGTATCGGGGGATTGCGAAACATGGATATTTAGATAGAGCGTATACTAGTTCTTGTGTAATTCCTTGAACTGCTTGCAGGAGATTTCCACAATTTGCAAGCCAGGGCACCTCAAAACGTGATGCTTTACATTTTAGGCAGTTATAAGTCTGAAGAAAAGCTTCTTCCTACTATGTTTATTAGAACATACATACATACATATATATATTTGGATAATTGACTTGAACATCCAATAATTTTTGAATCAGTGAAAAAAACTCCATGGCGTAATTTTCTGTTGAAAATTTGACCTTTCATGTTTACATATATTTCGGTAATATCAACCTCTGTAATCTATAAATTTATATACAGGGTGTTTAATAAGTAATGGTCATAAATTAAAACGTAGATAGTACACGCCAAAACTAACAAAAAAGTCTTAGTAAACATGTGTCCGCAAACGCTTCGTAACGGAGATAGGGGCTGTCGAAAGTGAGGGAAAATGAAGTTTAGAGACGAATATCTCAAAAAGTATGAATCGGACAGAGGGCGGTCCAATGAATGACTATCGAAGTCAGACCTGCGCTATGCAGAAATGCATGGTTAATAGCTCTGCAGTGCGCGCGCAAGGGATTCCCCAAAGAAACAGAGGGATTCCTGGAAAATTGCCCAAGGAAAAGGGGGCTCGACATGAAAATCGAGGGCGAGTCTATCCACCAGTAATTCATAAGGCGTGGTACCAGATCGAAAGCTCGAAAAGATACAAAATGGCGTACAATGTTTACGTGCAGTGTGTGTTTGCATAACCAGCAGGAAATGAGAGAGGCAATGGAAGAAAGGTTGTGGTGCATGTTGTGAACTACTTCAGAGCACATTCCTAAGACGAATGCACATGTACAGAGTAGTCCTTTACTGTACCAATACCAAGATAAAACAAACGATGCGCGAAAATAAATGGAATGGCCGAAAGGAACACTGGTAGAACATGCAAGTCGACTGGAAATACTGAATCGGGGTTGCAGCAGACGTTAAGCTCACCTTGGATACATGATGTTGCGGGTTCAGATCCGCTGAAGTGCCCACTTAATGCAGTGATTTTGATCCCAGAGTTTCCAAATCGTAGGTCCTGTCCTTCGAAACTCCTAAGCTTGTTTAAAGCAGCAATAACTCAATCAATCGAGCGCCTGTAGGTTGCTCATTATTTGGTTCACCCATTGTACGTATACGTAAAGGAAAAAAAAAACTGTGCACGCAGTTCTTGTCAATCAGTTGGTAAGCCAGGAAATGTGGAATGGAAGAACACAACATTGTTTCGATTACAGACGTGAATTGGAAACACGCTTTCCTTTCCACGTTTGTTTATTATGTTGCCTAAAGGGTTCTGCTACAAGTGTGCATGCTTTCGTAGTAGTCGCTTGGGAGAATGATTCAGAGTGTAGAGGTTCGTTGTCTTCACTTGTCTTTCTCGCCTACAGTGAATGTAATAGTTCTGTGTGTTGAAGAGGTGTCAAATGCGCGTTCCTTTACAGTGTTGTGGATGTACTTACTTCACCGTATTGCGGGGAACAGTGCAAACGTTTCAGTAGTGTTGCAAAGCCACGGGGATACTATTGTGCAGTGTTAATAAGTGCTATTAGTGTGTTGCTAAATTATTGTTTACCTTGCCATTGACACAATGTACAGTAATATTGAGTATGCTGACATGCACTTTATGTACAGCAAAGCAAACGGGAATCCTTGTACATATGCATTAGTTGTCGGAATTCGTCCTGGAGCCATTTACAACGTATGTCACCACACTTCGATTGCCTCTCTCATTTCCTGGTGGTTATGCAAACACACACTGCACGTAAACATTGTACGCCATTTTGTATCTTTTCGAGCTTTCGATCTGGTACCACGCCTTATGAATTACTGGTGGATAGACTCGCCCTCGATTTTCATGTCGAGCCCCCTTTTCCTTGGGCAATTTTCCAGGAATCCCTCTGTTTCTTTGGGGAATCCCTTGCGCGCGCACTGCAGAGCTATTAACCATGCATTTCTGCATAGCGCAGGTCTGACTTCGATAGTCATTCATTGGACCGCCCTCTGTCCGATTCATTCTTTTTGAGATATTCGTCTCTAAACTTCATTTTCCCTCACTTTCGACAGCCCCTATCTCCGTTACGAAGCGTTTGCGGACACATGTTTACTAAGACTTTTTTGTTAGTTTTGGCGTGTACTATCTACGTTTTAATTTATGACCATTACTTATTAAACACCCTATATAAAGAGAGAGAGAGAGAGAGATGAATAGATTTACAGGGTGTTTCAAAGCAACATCGACAACGTTTGGGAGGTGATTCCTGACACCAAGAGAAGACAAAAAGTATAGACCAACCTGGGTGCACAAATGCTTCCTTTCGGAGTTATAGGCTGCCGAAAACATGAAAAATTGAACTTTAAAGGTTCATAGCTCCAAAACTATGGGAGCTAAAGTAGTCGGGTCAAGACTTCACTTAGGAATTAGTATGTGCGCTACCCAAATATACAATTTTCAGAATCCTGCGGTATTTCTGCAATAATTTTTATAGAGGTAGTTGGTGAATACTTCAAATTATATGCCCATAGTCAAACTACCTTTACAAAAATTGTTGCGTGAATACATTAGGATTCTGAAACATGTATTTTTGGGTAGCGCACATACTAGTTCCTAAGTGAAGTCTTGACCCGACTGCGGTAAGTCCCATAGTTTTGGAGCTATGGACCTTTAAAGTTCAAGTTTTCATGTTTTCGGCAGCCTATAACTCCGAAAGGAAGCATTTGTGCACCCAGGTTGGTCTCTACGTTTTGTCTTATCTTGTAACAGGAATAACCTCCCAAACGTTGTCGGTGTTGTTTCGGAACTTTTGGAATACCCTGTATATATATATATATATATATATATATATATATATATATATATATATATATATATATATATATATATATATATATATATATATATATATATATGCATTGAAGACATCTACACACATTAATTTCTGAGAACAATAAGCATGTCATACTTAGATAAAAGGAGGTACACGTATTAAAGAGGAATGTTTTGAACAAGAGAGAAAAAATCGAAAAAAAAAAAAAAAAAACTCAGAAATTTAAGAGTTTGTCTGTTCTAATCACACCAGTCTAATATACTTCGGCATGGTATAAATTGGATGTGGGAGAAAAAGTACTTTTCAAGAAAAGAAAAACGTTTGACAGAAAATATACAATGATCTGGTAAGCCTTTACCGATATTCTTCCTCGTCAGATTGTAAGAAAAAGAAAAAAAGCGTCACAAATTTCATTGCTGCATGAAATGAAGAAAATTCGGAATACTGGTGTGTTGTTAATTGATGTTCTACTGTTAAACTGTTTTTCCTTGATCATATTGAGTTTTAATCAGTTTATCGAAAATGTTGTACTCATGGAACAAGCCGTTTTATTGTCGGGAGGTATATTCGCACTAACATATTTGTAAATGTGAACTTTAGGATTTAGAATTTAGATTTCTGGGCTTTCGGTATCTATGGCAACGTTAGCCCATCACATATGAGAGATAACGTCCCTTGGTGAGCACACTATCCGGGGAAAGGGAAGGAAGAAAGGATTGGGGAAGGAAGGAAGCGGGCTGGGACCTATAAGTACCACCCTGGCATTTGCCTGGTGTGAATGAGGAAATCCCAGGAAAACTTTTTACACTTTTTCGACGGAGTGCCCCCACCGAGAATCGAATCCCAATGTGAACTTTGCGAATCGTAACCTTAAGTTGACGTTAGAGTTAACACAAGAATATTTTGTTTTGTTTGTAAGTCTAGAAAAACATCATATTAATTGAATTTGGATTAATCGAAGTTAGATAGGCCTTCAAGTTCAACGCCTGAATGTAAGGAGTCCTTTCAAAATAAATATTTTTAACCTCCATGAAAGTCTGTTCTAATTTGTCCGGTAAAGGGTGGGAAACCAATCGTCCACAAATGCGTTAGCTAAAATGTATTATTAGATCACTATTATTTCACCGATAAAATTTAGTTTGAATTACGAGGATATGTAAGTAGTCGAAACTGTAGAATTACGTCAGTAAGTAAGAGTCTCTACATTCACAGAAGATTGGTGTCTGGTGTATTGCATTCAGGAAAACTTTGTAGGGTCCACACTTTTTCATAAAACTCTCCTAAGATATATATATTTTTTTTTCAATAAGAATAAAAAATACATTTCAGAAGGATGGTACTACATACAGCAGATGAAATAACGTTTTCTTTGATGTGATATATTATAAATAAAAGTATATAATCCCCATGTTCTCAAGACTTGCCAATCGGATTTTTTGAATGGATAATTGAAAGAAAGAGCTTACAACAATAAGACTTCTTTTCTCTGCGAAGAAATACAGCACAAACGATTGTCAGTAATTCTCCTCTTAAGATCAAGGAGGCATTTCGTAACCTAAAAATCATTTCAGAATTTATTATGAATTCAGGATTGTTAAATTAAGTAAATCTTTTGTCATGCGATATGTTTTTTCCATAAACGTAATTTTGTACACATCTTATTTATATCCATACCAAGGTACAGCCAAAAGGTATTTCATCTACATAATGTGATTAGAACAGACAATTCTTTAAAATTTTAAGTTTTTTTGTATCTTTTTCTTCTAATTATTCTTCTTAATCATACTTTCCCCTTTAATTTTGTACATTGTGTGCTCTTTAAGTATAAAATATTTATTACTGGCACACATTATTACATATAGAGGTCTTCTACATATATTTATGGTACTCCTAAATCAATACAAAGGATGTTATCGGGTTTGATGTAAACGAAGATGGTCAAGTTTTCAAAAATAATATTATGCGTTGGAGATTTCATCGCTTTTATGCTGTCTAATTTATGTTCATAAATTAAACTATCATTATAGGAGATATGTAGGTACATGAAATAACACAAAGGTGTTAGCGCAGTTTTATTATTCACATTGGTTCAAAAGTTATTGGATGCTAAAGTCAGGGTATATATATATTTGGTGGCAATTGAAATTGCAACGTGAAGAAAAAGACGAAATACCGAGGCCAAATTTGATACAAAGGTGAAATGATTATACTTACCGCTCTGGGAGCCTAGCTGAACGTACAAATTATGGACATCAGTATCACATGACATTAATAGTTGCTACGACTTAGCAAGAGACAAAGAGACGTTCGATGCTCTTCTGGGGCATCGCAAGCCATGTGGCTTGGAGAATTGGCAAAAGTCCACTTACTTTAGCGGCTGCACAGGTGAGAGGGAATCATCGACTAGATGTGTTGAATAGATAAGAAATTATACCAAGGATGGGGCAAACGAAGCACTAGAACATGTTGAACATTGCGTGTCACAAGCGGTCTGTTGAAAATGGACACGTTTAGGAACAGTAGAAATGGGATCACAAAAGGCTCAGCGATGTAAATATCGTCAATACATACTAGATATACGTGGCAATGGAATCCATACTAGATATACAACAGAGCCAAATGCCAGACCGGATCCAGAATTCACAGTCTGTTACAACGGTATCATCAGAACATTGATGGACCATCGTGGTAGTGCAGACAGAAGATTCATTGGATAAGAGGATGGCATGGCATTTTTCTCGCAATGCACGACGTTCTCAGTACCATTCAGGGATAGATTAATAATGAATACTATTGTTTTTCTTCAAATCAAGTAAGTATTCGATAGTAGTGTTGGTTTATCGTTACATTTTAATCAATAATCTGACATAAAAGAAAGATTATTACTCAATGTACTTTCCTGTCCCCGACAAACTAACTAAATGGTCTGCCAGCTACTACTGAACTCATCCCTTGACTATTTCACTAATGTTGTTCTTTCCTTCCGTATCCTGTACAGTGAACGAATTAGGACGGTATGAGCTAGCATGGCATACCGGCAGTCAGTTAAGATGACAAAATCATATCAGCTGTAAATGTTTAAGTTCTGCATACGGGCAAACAGGTAGTAATTTATTTTCAATACGATTACTGGGACAATATTCTCAATATATGAATACATGCAAGAGCTAATTTCACATTTCTCACAGACACATTTTATCTCTCTACGGAGCCCTTGAAACCACAAGACTTACCCGGGAACGAACAGAATTGTAGGTTAGAATAGGATTAGTTTGTTAACTGGAATGGAAAGAAGTCATCAGAACTTTCGAACGAACCTAAAAAGAAAATCCCAATCGAGCCGGAACACATCGTTTAACACTGACTAGCATCGTTCAAAACTTGATGATCGCTGAATTTTGGGAAAAACCTAACGTTGAAAACCATCCTGAATATACCGCGCTACATCAGCACACAAAATCATGCATTTGTTCCTAGTAGTTTCGGAAAGGAACGGAGTCAAATTTTGTCACTGGCGTATTACGTATGAAGAATCCACTGGCAAATTTAGGCCTGTTGTTTGGCAAAACATGTTGAAACCACCGAATATAGCTTCCACGCCTCAAAATTGGGTATAATGAACAAAACAGGTCTAATCAAATCTATTCAAGAGATCTTTGCAGTGCATGAGAATCTGTTGCTACTTGATCAGTAGGGTCTGTTCAGAGAAGACCAGTATAGGGGAGACGCTGGACCTGATAAAACAGTCATTGTTGAGAATATGCCGGCTATCACAACTAGACTAAAGCAACAGTGGGATTTCTTTGGATTTGGACCGTGGAAGTCTGGAAGACATGAAGTCTTTTATCTTCATTCTAAATTTGCTAATTAATAATTTCTCGATAGCGGTTTAATAAATTCACAGTTTGTTACCGTCATTCAAATATGAAATTATTTTCTTTACTTTTCTTAATTTTCTTTACTTGTTTGCCGTGATTACGGTATCTTATAGAAAGTTCTAATTTGTTAGTTTCTAGGTGCTGATTTCGAGTAAATGCATATTACATGTTAATAATAATAATAATAATAATAATAATAATAATAATAATAATAATAATAATAAAACAGTAAAATTACATGTAGAACTATTACCTGCTTTCTGAAAGCGTTATTTCTTCGTTTCTCACGAAATTTCTGGTAAACTTTGTCAGCGTGAAACGAAGTGTTCTCGCTTGATTGGGGATTTATTTTGGGTTTGATCGAATGCTCATTGCGAGTTCTTTCGATTGCCATTAAATGAACCCCATTCTGACTTACTATTCTGTTCGATCCCGGGTTATTGAAAAACCATTGATGTTGGCATTCCTGTTTATAACCTCTATCATAGAGTAATGAACTATTTTCCTCTTTTGGCAACCAGTGCAAATCAAGAATATATCCTCTTTCATTTAATTTGTGTTTCACCCTCAGTGTTTGTGACTGTTTGCTATTATCTGGAAATTAAGCGATAGTTTTGATCGTACACTATTGTGAAGACATCGTGTTGGACAACAAATGACGTGATTTGTAAATCATCAGCACCATCAATAATACTAATACTACTAATAATAATAAGCTTTAGATGTGTGATATATATTGGACTGACTTTATCCAAAAACAACGAACATTATTAATTTGATGAGATGTACATTGGGTTATTTTAAATCTGATCGATACTAACTTACATTTTTTAAATTTTCATTTTAATCAATATGACTCACAGTTCAGTCACATTCGCAGACAGAAAAAGAATTTCTTCGTTATGCTATTATTTTCTTCCCTTGTGTTTCTTAATGAATAAACTTATAGATTGTTCTTCTTCATCCGCATTTCTAAGATCACCTTTTACGACGTCGATTTACACGAACACTATTTCATCAGCCTGTCATAAATTCAACGAACCAGGAATTCAATGAGTTATGCTATTTAACAAAACCACAGAACATGTCGTCTGACAAGTACTCCGAGAACGATTACGATGTAGAAAAGTACACTCCGTGATGCACAATTTTTGGCGCATAAACTTTATCCAAGTCAAAAGGGCAGTGCATTCTAAGTTATATGCTCTTTTACAAACGGCAACAACGATTTTGTTATTTGAAAGTATTCGCATTCAAAGCTATTTCACACAGTTTAATCTCATTGTGTTGCCTCCGCACTGAGTTTTGTTCAAAGCCGTCTGGCCTTCCATAACTCAGACTCCATATTCCGCCCGATGGATATCAATACGCTAGAGGATCATCGATGAAAGATCGTCAATAAAGTCTGGCAAGTACTGTGTAGATATTATCCATTTCCTTACGACACTCGTTTCTCTCTCACCCCTATTCGCCCTTCAAACATAATAATCGGTAAAAAAAATCAAGCCAGTATGTTTGTTACTTCAGTATATTCTAAACCTTCTGCTGGTACCAAGTATATTCATTTTAAATCATCACATTCATGGCTTCAGAAACTGAATATTTGGGAAAACTTCTTTAGGAGAGCCCTTTTACTTTCTGATCTACCTGGTGACCTCAACCAAGAAATTCAATACTTAATTAAAATTGAACAACAAAATGATTTTCAAAAGTCTTTATTACTGAAGTGATACAAATAGGTACAATGGGAGATCGTCGGCACCAAACATCGGTCAACAACACATGCCAAGGCTGACAAATAGATTGGTATCCCTCTGGTCTCACGTATTTCGGCAAAAAATTAAGAAAACATTGCATAAATAACATCAAGGTCTCAGAAGTTCCTCCTAAATCCATAGAAAAATACATTACAAATTTTAAATTATTTTTTACTGATCCCTAACAAAGTAGCGGCACCTATCGAGTTAAATGTCAATGTGACCAAATATATATAGGTCAAGCAAAAAGGAATATTGGACCAGAATCGCTGAGCACATTCGCATGTCCAAATCTCGTAGCTTACAATAGTTATTTGGATTGGCATCGCATCTCAAAGACAATAACCACAACATTGCTAATTCATGTTTGATCGAAAAAGCAAAAACAGCAACTGAACGGAAAATTAAAGAGGCTTATTACATTCATAAAGAGAAACCGACACTCAAAAAGATGATAAAGATGACAAATGCAACTTGGAGCAGTGTTTTTACTCATTTCCGCCAACTGGATGGAAGGTAATGAAAAAAGAAAAACAGTTAACCACAGTGAACAGTGACAAGTAAATTACCATTTACATGTCTATTTCTAGTGACAAGAAGATTTTTGTTTCGAGTATTTTTTAAAAATTCCTTTTAACCATTTTTATCTATCCATATTTTCTTTCCTATGTTTTAAATCCTTTTCGAAGTGTGCTTAGGCTGAAGATGAAGACCATGTTCTTCGAAAGTACTTCCTAGTGATGTGGTTTGTTTCTTGCGGTGAGTATTAGCCTTTTACTTACATATTTTCTAATTATTACCACTGCTCGCAATACAGTGATAATAACAATCGGTATTCTATAAAAGTGTTGTGTCTCATTTCTCAAAGCAATCCAGGTCTTGATCCTAATACCTTTGCTCTAAATTTTTATTTTATAAATTGTGGAATGGACTTGTCAGCTCTAAGTTCCCATACTTTCATGACATTTTCTTGAGTTAGTGCATACTATTGGATGAAATTCATTTCAATGTCCATGAAAACAGAAATTTCTTTTTTTCCATTCGAAAGTAAAAAGTTTATAATATACTAAGCCTTCTTCAGGAAGTTACAGCAAACTGGGAACCTAAAGTGCATAATCATCAATAGCGTATATCATGCCGTCATAAGATTTCCAGCATGAGTATGGCTTCTGCAACAATATAATCTAACTATCGATAGTTTGTACTTCATTAGTTCTTTCAATGTTCTGATATTCAATCAATACTGTTTAAAAATATTAATAAAAGTTGAGATGTTAATTCGATAAAACATTCAGACATTTGTAGTTTCAAGGTTCTTGTAACAATGTAACTATAGAAATTATTTATTATATCTGAAATGAAAGGAGTCACACTAGCACAGACTATAACAAGCGAACGAGCAAAAGATGTCTCTTAGGATGTTTTAGATGAAAGCATTTATCGTAGCAGATGTGCTGCCAAAAATCTCGTATAATATTCTATGGCATCAGAAGTACATGGTGCTTTTACACGGTAGCATTTTGATAAGCATCTTGTCGTGACGTAGCAAACAAATCACTGGAGAAGAACGCAATTATGGCTCCGAAACTAAAGCGTGAGGTAGCTAAAGCTATAGTGGTTGTAACAACAGTTCTCGCCGGTTATATTAAAAAACGAAACCCACAAAGAAGTACGTGGGCAAAGAGCATTCTACTCCAACTCATTTTTCTTTACTGCAATTCAATTTCTCACACAAAACAAAGAGCATGGATATTTGGCACAAAATCTTTCGCTTTCTTTTAACACACTACGGCGCTGCTATCAGACCAGAAATGCTGGCGAAAATGCTACGAAATAGAGCAGGTTCTATCGACAAGAAATGCCATAGGATATGTTATGGCATGGGAAATGCTATAGCATTTGATGCTTTACATGGTAGGATATCGATGATACGATTTTTGCTACGATAAATGCTTCCGTATAAAACTAGCCTTTTGGAAGGAAAGGAACGCAATAGTGCAGCGGAGCTATCGAATACATCCAATAACACAAACTATATAATTCGATAGCGCCCAGCATCATTATAGCAGACACACATACACAAAGGATACCTTTGGTGTGTAGTTAAAGGGAACTGTAGAAATAAGTGCCCTTATGCTACAATAATAATGAAAATGCTTGATACTCCTCATGATATCGAGTCGCAGGTACGGACACTGGTCAGTGTACCGCATTTCGGAATTATTGTGCGAGCATTCGTGATGATGTGGGTTTACGACCCACACTAGCTACGCCCACAAGATGTCTGTTCTCTTCGTTTGTGGTGTGACAGGACCTTTGAGATCTTTGACGGAGGTATAGACTTACTTCACATTCGTAAAACTGTGGTTGAATTACCTCTAACACGTGCACCAAATTCATGGTAAAATAATAAAAAGCCTCGATATGCTGCAATCCTCATAGGATTAAAGAAGGAAACTTAACGGTAGGCTCCCGCATTCGCCGACGAGACATATTTCCGCAACCGTCAAGGCATACGATACTAACGTCGGGCACACTTTTGCTGTGTAACTGCACTTTTTAATGCTTCCCTTGATTACTGTAACCAGCGCACAATGTGTAACAGAGCTGCGTTGCTAATCGAGCTATTCTCTTCTCATAATCTACATCACTCATTTGCAACTGAATGCCCTATGACCTCTCAGTTTACTTCATGCCTTCTCAGTGAAAGGGGAAGGAGCTGGAAATAACCTGACACTGATAAGAATGATCACAGGCAAACAAGAAAATAAATAGCGTAGTCGATGATTTTGCAGCGATACTATTCACGGATCCATGGATACGCACACACTTCCAACATTTGTTTATTCCATTCCGCTGCACCATCTTCTCCCAGTAGCTCAGTGTTAGAGCGTTTACTTTTGATGCATGGGATCCTTGGTTCGACCCCAGTTCGCGCCAAGTGGGTTTTGTGGTGGACAAACACCTTATGCATGGATTTTTACAGGGTCCTTTCATTTCGTCCCTCTTGCTTCATTCCACCATTTCATTCATTACCATTATCACCTCTTCCATTAGTAGCAGTGTATAATAGTGGGAGTAACTAAAAAAGCACCTTATTCCCCTCCCATCGTTTCCTTATTGTGTTTATGCTCTTTTGTAAAACCGGACTCCACCTGACACACTGGCCAGTTGGAAATGGCTGATCTATTCATTCAGGAAGTATAGAATAAACAGAAGAAAAAAGAAAACGAAGACTACTCTATAGACGCTGGGATCATGCCCACCAGACTCCAGAATTTGTTCGACCCATGGCATCGCACATCATACTTCAGCTTTTCCTTCCGTTCATCGTATGGAAAGAGGAGGACCAAGTGCTGTGTTCAAAAATGCATTTGAAATGGTTTATGCTCTCTTTTCTCCTAATGATGAGACTGACAACCTCGAAGTCGTTTTATATATTGATTAAAAAATAAATTGCTCCCTTTCTCTCGTTAAAAGCCCAATGTCGGGAAGCAATATGATGGAATTTCTGGAAACGCTGTACCAAGTATCATAACTCAGGCATGACTCTAATTTTAAGCGATTTTGAGATATGGGCCATCTTATAATAACTGGAGGCCCCACCTCTTTTTCGTCCCTTTTAAGGGAAATATCATAAAACGCTGAAACCCATCTTTATTTTTTAAACAAAAAGTATAAATGTCAAATTCCATGTCTCTCACCTTAAGGGATTTCGAGTTATATTATAGTAACTATTGTTCCATTCCCCCTTTCCTGTCAAATTTCAAAAATATCCTTCCTTAGTGATACCCTACGTTAAGAATCCTAGGCACTGTTAAAATTTCAAGTTTTTAGCATAAGCGATTTGGCTTAGGCGTTGATCAGTCATTCATTCATTCATTCACTCAAGTCTTCTTTTATATTGTAATATCACGCATGTTTTATATTTATACACACTAACATGTACTTTTATTTATAAACAACACCGCGTGCGTTTCTAATACAAGTTACTATACGAAGCGGACGACAGGAATTATTGTCACCATTGGGTCATGTGATGGAAAATCACCAGCGCCACCGCTATCCAGGAGGAAGTACAACATTCCAAATATCGCCACAACTAACATCACTTTCGGATGGTCACTCCTACTATCTTAGTTTGGAGTGGAACTCTGAGAGCTTCCTAACCGTAACCACCCAGTCTGCTATGGAGCATTGCGGTTAGCTTGCAGTGGAGCTGTATGGGGCTCCAACCTCTCTTTGCTTGCTGTGAAGTACTGAGAATCCTAGGCCCCTCCATTCAGCTTGCCCTAGAGTTTTGTGGGGATACTTTCCCTTGCTGCCTAGGCTTTGACACATCTATTTACCCTAATTACTTAAAGGATTTTTATTTATCTGTGTTATACTATTGTATAATAGAAAGTTTTCTAATAAAACTGGTTGTGGGAGAAAATCAATTCCCGTGTGTATTTGTTCTACCTTCTAACTAACAAGGTAATTTTATATGGTACAAGCATCGGACTAAATCCGACCCGATTGAACTGAACACTCTTTCATGGGACACTCTTTTTATTAACTGGAAAATGGAATTAGAATATTTTAGGTACGTGGAATAAACTGTGTTTCTGTTTCTTTTCTTTTCCCTTCAACATATTGACTAAATTAACTGTTAAAACTTCATGTCAGGCAAAAATATTGTATAGACAATACATTAAATATGGCCGAACAAGATTCTAGACTGTCGTTCAACACTCCACTCTTGACTAAATACTCCCGATACATTACGGAAGATCCTGATCGTTTTTTATTTATTTATTTTTATTTTTTTATGTTGTTTGACCATTTGGTATTAGTTCAGTCATGGGCAGCAGAAAAAAAGAAAGAACTATTTACTATGTATTTACAGGACGTTGCTTTAGATTTGGTTTTCCAATTAAAAGCTCAAACCCAATTAGACACTCTTACATATAAACAATTAAAATGTAAATTGATAGATAGATCTTAGTAGTTCCAAGTTATAGGGCGGCGGGAAATTTTTCAAGTACAACACAGTGAGAATGATCCTATTGATGACTATTTTTTTAAAACAAATATTAAAATTAATAAGACAAATAATGCCGCAAGCAACCGAGGACCAGAAAAATTATTATTTATCGCTAGGATTAAAGAACAATTTCATGCAGAATATAGCGTTAGAAACTTTTCAAACAGTGCAAGCCCTACAAAACAATTTTCACTCATTAGAGACAGTGCAAGATCTCACGAAAAGAAGATATTATGTAGAGTTGTCACAGACTATTTATTTTTCTTTGTGGACAATGAAACGGAACATTGTTAAAAAAAAAAATGTAATGTTTGTCATCGTTAAGTGGTAGTGATATTGTTAATGAATAATTATCAGTTTCACCGTATGAGGTCTCCTGTGATAGATTGCTACTGTTACCTTTAAAGACATAGTGGCATCTAGCGGCAGGTTTATGAACTTATTGAACTGATGTAATAGAACTCAGCCTTGCGACAGGTGCATTTGCACTAGTGAATTCACATAGAATAGAATGGAAGCGTAGTTCAGGAAAAAGTAAAAAAAGGAATTTCTATTCTTTGTTCAGATGTAGTATTCGTTTGAGAGTAGGAGTTGATAATGAAATTGTAAGTTATATTTAGTCCATATTAGCATATAGTAATAAGTTATCTTTAACCATAATTACTTAGATTTTGTTTTCTATTTCTTTTTGTTTGTAGTTGACTTTAAGAATATTGGGTTTGATTGGAGATATCTTATTGGTTATGGCAATATGGGCTATTAGTATATTAATTAAATGAATTAAGGAACTGGCATAAATACCCAATTGGATAATCAACTACCTCAAAATTATTGTGTATTTCTCTCGTATGCTCATTAAAACGTATTGAGATGAACACTGTGTCGAGTAATGGACGTTTCCGATGTATTTAAGAATGACATATTCTTCAATACTTGTTAAAGGCATTGATTATTGTTGTTGGAATTTACATATTGAATTTTGTTATAAATAAATGTTGAATTGAAACGTCCGTTATTTGATATTGAAATCATATTAAAATCTGCATCCAACACATTTATGCTGCGTATATCCTAATTAAACCTGATTAGAATTTCCTCTAGTCTCATTTCGAGACAACACGAGGAAGTAAATATAAAGTACTTGGGTTCAAACCCTGAGGCCCGTTACAACAACCTTTTAACACATTACCAGTGCCCATTAGTGACTTGCATCCACCTGCTGTTGCTAGCTCCTCTTTACCTACATATGGACAATAACGAAACCATTCCATATATAATCGAACTCCTAATTGGCAAATTTACCAAAATATACCAAATTACCAACAAACTGACCTATGCAAATGCTTCCTTTCGTACCCCTGCTACAGGGTGTTCCTCAAAATCAAGCACCTACCTGCTCCCCTCCCCAGTAGGCACATTCGTTACAATCCCCTCCTTCCTCTACCGACTCTAGCCAATCTGCAACGAATAGCTCATCAGATATTACAGAACTGCTAACAAAATAGCAAAACTTTCTTTGTTAGTAGCACGAAATGCCATGAGGAATCACAATTTAGAAGAAACAGGGGCGGCCGTATTAACACCCAACGAGTAACCAAGCCCCAGAACAAACCAACCCTCACATAAACAGGATATATAATCTAATACAGTATCCTTAGTTAGTGAAAGAAATAAACTCGAAATTAATAATTCACTCCTCAGTGAAGTAACTTCAAATGACCGAAATTTAAATACTGAAGAAAATAAGCTAGGTATTAAGCCCGAGTGGATACAGACATTTTTCCAGAATAACAGGGTCGTCTCTTTCTTCATGGCCAAAGAGCGATCTACAGCCGAATACTAAATTGATACCATTCTCCACTAATATTAGAGGAACTGCAAATACAATCGTTAAGCTCAGGTATATAGTATTAATCAAATTTCAAATTGGAAATACTACCTTTTCTCACTATTTTAGAGTTCTGGAGTATGGTGACCTTTTGTCGTTATTTGTTGAGGACTTGCTCAAGCACCTTCAAACCATGATAGGACAAAAGCACTCTGGTTATATTAGATATACACTTTTAAGTATTCAAAGGAATAGCATCGTCTCAAAAATGATGATGATTGCCTCAAAAGTGAGAGCCTGCTTCCTACCAGCCTTTCTTTCTATATACCTTGTAAGTTTCAGACTACCTTACCTTGATATACTCTTGTAAGTTTTAAACTAATAACTAAAAAATGCTGAAATTTCGTAGCATGCAAATATCAACAGGGGGACATTGTTGACATACTCTGGAATGTACCAGATTAATAGTGTTAGTCGTATTTTTGTAAATGACACTACACATTATTCCATATTTCAAATTTGCATATTAAACGTAAACTTACAATATCACACTTATTGTTCAGTGTTACAAACTAAGTATGCTACAGTATCACAAGTGTTGCAAACAAATTAACGTTGGAGCTTTCTTCGTATAACAGATATAGCATGAATGAGACAGACAGGGCACTGTACATTCGAAGTACCTTAGTGTCGAATACAATTAACATGATACGACGCATTTCGAATGAATAGCGAAGTTATATAGAAGGGATTGAAAATTTGATTTTTTTCAAAAAGCTTTATTTTGAAAAACTACTTAAATAAGTACCACACCCAATCACACAGATAGCGTTCAATAGATGTAAAGATCGAAGTGTCATTTACGGCAATTTGATTTCTCAAATCGCTTCGGAGTATCATAAATACCGGTAAACTTTGCAATACTGCTTACAATTATATAATTCTGAGAAGTTGTCGTAATTGAGTTGATTTTGAGTTGAACGTCCCTTTCAGCATCGAGGCTATATGAGACGGGACCTACTGATTAACATGAAATCCGAACCACATGAGCTCCCGCCAGGAATCGAACCCGGGTCTCCCTCGCCAAAGGCAAGGTATTGTAATTACAAGTACCAAGAACGATTGTAATTCTACAGAAAAAGGAAAGCAACAATTGTTAAAAAAAAAAAGTTTCCGATTTTAAGAAATATATAGCTATCTTCACAGATCTTTTTTCAAATCTTTGGAACGGTTTGAAATATTCAACTGCTCTAAATGTTATTATGATCTTTATGTCTATTGAAAACCATCTACGTTATTGAATGTGATAGTTACTTTAGTTTTTTTTTTTTTTTTTTTTTAATAAAGCCTTTTGAAAAAAGTTAAATTTTAAATTCCTTGTTACTTTGTTTCTATTCATTCGAAATACGTCATATCATAATCGTAATATTGGACACTAAGGTATTTTGAATGTGCATTGCCCCATACGTCTCATTTGCATTATTACTGATGTAGAAGCCTCCAAAGTGGATGTTTGTGATGCTGTAGCGTCTTTAGTTTGAATACCGAATAATTAATATGGTATTGCAATTTTTTGTTTATTATGTATCTGTGTAGAAATGTGTAATATTTGACGCAGTGTAATTTTATATTAGGTTGGTAACATTCTTAATCTGGTAGTATTGCAGAATATATGAAACAATATCTTCCTGTCGATATTTTTACGAAATTTCAACTTTTTATATCTATAGATTTAAAAGTTACAAAGGTGTATCAAGATACAGGGGCCTGTATATAATTTGTATAATAGTAGGTAAGCGTTTCTTTTGAGCAGAGGTGCAACGCATAGGCGTCTCTGGCGGGGGGGACGAGGGGTCGCGTCCCCCCCCAATATTTTGAAGTACAAAATATTCAATATTTCATTCTAATTTAATTTATTTACTAACGACAGAATAACAAATAAACTTTCTTCGATGTCCCCCCCCCCCAAATTTTACATGCCAGAGAAGCCAGTGGTGCAACGCAACAAGGTATTTACACGTGATAGAATAGAGACTTACTTAGAAATGTGAAAGTAAGTATATAATATAGAAGCTGTAATACGTGTGCAGAATAATTTACATTTTGAACAACACGGGTTTTGGTCTAATGCATTCACATTTTCAAAAATTACCAAATGAAAGTTGTGAATATCACCTATGCGTACATATATGGAAATACTGTATAAGTTGAATCGAATATTGGCTTGTGATATGACGGATATTAACTACACTTGAAAAATGGGGCTATAGTAGCTCTGTGATAGAGAGCCAATCTCTGGTATGAGGTCTGTGGTTCGATTCACGTTATGAGAGTTTGTGGTGGACAACATCATGTCCATGGATTTTCTCAAGATTCTCCCGTTTCATCCCACGTTTTCGTTTCACAAAATTCTTTCATTAATCATTCATTTCCTTTAGCCTACAGAGTATAAACGTGGGACGAAAAACTAAAAGATACTATCTCTTTTCTTTGTCTTTGTTCATTCGTAACGTTTGCGTAACATTTCATATTCCTACATTTCTGTTGCATGGTGATTCGATTTTTCCTCTATCAATAGCTGACAGAGAAAATCACATACCAAAAAAATGCATACTACGAAAATCTAAATAAAATCGATACAAGATCAGCCAAATCATTTATTTAGCACTAAGAATAAATTGAAGAAATATAGCAAAATAAATATGTAATAACAAACCACTTTATCATAATATACTACTAAATAAAAAACTTAAGAATAAAGCATTCTTTCGATGCAATGGAATATCCCTGGATAATGCATTCGTAATATATACCTAGGTACATAGGTTTATGATGATAACCAAATGCACTAAATATCTATTTTGCAATTACCTTGTTTCTCTTGTCTCACTGCCATCGAAGCTGGGGCGGACATAGTTCTTTTATATGGCCATTTTGTTCCGAAACTAGCGCTTAAAGTCTTCAAGCTGGTGCCATCAGTTTGCGACAATGTAAGAGCTTCATGTGCACGATGAAGCTTGCGAATGAACACTTCACTGTTCAAATCAGTATTGCGAAGATCTGTAGCAGGATTACTTCTTATTAGAACAAAAAACTAACTTTAACACAAAAGAATTAGCCTTCTAAGACTAAAAATAATTAAAATGAAACAAACAAATGCACTCACATATATAAGAAAATATATTGTGACATTACAGCAGGCACTTTCAACATGCTTTGAATGCAAATTATGATAATATATGCTTGAAAATATCTTTGGCCAGCCTTCGTTTTAATACATCAAATGCATTATTTAAAAAAAAATGCAAATTAAAGAACTTATATTCTAATTTTTATTTGCTAACTTATTTCTTTTTATGTGCTAATATCACTTTTAACAGAATCAAATGAAAATATGCACTAAATCAAATTACAAAATTATACATTCAAAATTTCAACATGGCAAAACTCAGCCTTCCACAAGTGTGAACACAAGTGACGACCAGGCTTGCCTTTTGATATTATTACAAAACAAATATATGTTGTGATTATCATTAAGTTTACTATTCAGTGTGAGATAATAACTTTTCAATTACTGATGTAACACCACATTAAAGTATCTAATCATAAAGAAAAGAATAGTCTTTCATTACTTTTATTAAAAGCAAAGTAAATATTGATGACTGCATAAAACACTGTTCTTTTGTATCTATCTGTGCACAAAATGATCATGTACACTAAATGAAACACACTACTATTCTTCTCTAAAAGATTTCTATGTAATTTTTATTATTTACGATACGTTGTGATAATTTCTTGTATAAATCAATATCCACATTAGATATGGCAACACAGTAACATACATTATGTTGACTATGACGTAACTCTCAAGCAATTATATTGAAGTTAATTTTTGAGAAAATATACGAAAGTTAAGCTCTTTCTAAAATTATTAGAACATTAAAATTGACGAGCATTATAAAAGAATAAATGAAGCAAAAAACAATCTTTAAAAACATCTCTCGTACAAACTTAATCGTCAACTAAACTGCATGAAGCTTAATTTTATGTAAATATCGTTCTCGTATATATATATCAATAAGATGTTTTAACTCTTTTTCGTATAATGTAAACACTATTACGAAAAATAACATTACAGTTTCAACCGTAAGAATCTCATTGCATGGAGCGGATATGACTAAATCAATCAAAAGGATATTTTCTTTTTGTTTCACAAAGTATTATTTTCATACAAAGCATACTCAGCTCCTTTTAAAAACCGAAAGAAAAGATTATTTTTATTTAGACATGCGTCATACTTTCTAGAAAGTTACATCATATTAATACTGCTTCTCTTCGAATATCAGTAAAATATGCATTGAGAGATTGTGTGTTTGCGAGGATTATATTTACTTCATAGAATGATCAATGTCTGATTTTAAAAATTCTTAAATCAGAAACACAAAAAACAATGTTTCTTTACAACAATTTTGTTTTGTTTAACATTATTATTTTTTTCATTTTATATTAATGAATCATGGAATATCAAAAGGCAATCTACATTTTATCTTATAATACTATAAATGCGTTTAAAATATATAAATTTCAGGCTCCAAATTAAGAAAGATTACACGTATTCTCGGCATAATAACAACATGCTGAAAAAATAATAAAATATAGCAATAACCGTTATTCGCCACATACTGCTATGCATGATGCATAATTTTCTTATCTTCTCAAATGCAAAGATAGTAGTACTTACATCTTTATTAGGGAAAAGTACTTCACTAAATGTTTTGTTATTAAGATTTCACCGCAACTGGTTTTGTATTAATATTACGAGATTAAGACGCTAAATCGAAGTATTAAAGAAAAAAACTTACACAGAAAATTATTTATATATAATTTATCTATTTATTATGTTTAATTTTATGGTCTACAACTAACTGCAGAGATTAGGTGTCCAACACAAATTGAAGGATTACACGCTTCAAAGAGGAGTATGACATTTATGCAGTTACTGGGAAATCCTAGAGTTTATGTAATTAATTTAGCTGTTCATGTAAACAAATTTGTGGAAGTAATTATCTGTTACTACGCAATGTTTTCATTTATACTGTTAGCGAAAAAGGAAAAGAATTACTGATAACCTGAACAGTTGTGTTCTTGGTTACTATGATGAACATTAAAACAAAGGGATTGTTCGATATTCAAAGGATTTGACTATAAACTGTATCAATTGTGTGGTAAGCAAGCGATTTCTGAACTTAGTACTAAATTAAATATGTTTTATTCGTTAGCCATGATTTAAGAAGGTCAAGTGCAATTAAGTGTTGTTCGAACAGAAATTAGTATGAAAGACAGTAGAAAACAGTGAAATATTTTAAATAAATTATTATGTAAAAATAATATTAATACCAATATTTTGATGATGGTTTAAGTGTAGTAAATTACAGTGTTCTTTAATAAGAGTGTATTTTCAAAACATTACTAGTCAAATTCAAAGCGTTACGTAAATATACACTTTTGGTTTAACACTTTAAAAGCTCAAAATACAAGGTAGAATATAATGCAGATAAACGAGATATTTATACACAGAAGAAAACACAAAACTTGGTTGAATTCGCTGTATTTAGGTGGTATTGTTAGTGAAGAAATAAATGAAGTCAGAATAAGAAATAGCAGTAGGAAATCGATTCGATAAATACTACATATGGAATATGGTACTATACGAAGGAAAAAAAATCAGCGATGAATGGGACATGCCCGTGTGGATGTAAAGAAAAGTAACAAGGAAGTATTAATAAAAGTAAGAGAAAAAGCTTAATGAACTTTAAAAAAAAATAAAAATAAAAAATAACTGATTAGGATATTATTTGGGAAGCTTTTTCTTTAATAATGGATATGATAGAAGGCAGGAAGGTATTTCAAAAGTTTCCGGCCTGATACAGAAATATCGCGCCAGTGATAATATGACATTTAGGGCATATGGCGTCATTAATGGAAAAATATTGTATCGGTTTCAGCTATTTAGAAGCATCACTTCATTGGAGGCAGACATTTGAATCAATTGTTGTGTGCTGAATTCGCATACTGCATGACAATCTTCCAGTTCACAAGTTTGTTGTTACCAAGGATGCAGTGAAAGACGGTGGCTTCGTAAAGATTCAATACTCACCCTACAACCTAGACTTAGCACTGCAACTTTAGTAACAACAGTCACATGGACTGGAGCATTAGTGTGCAGTACGCGAACTCAACGCACAGCGACTCATTCAAATAACTGCTTCAACGAACCGACGCACTAATACATGGTTTGTTTCATAGATGACACTATATGCCATGAATGTCATTTATGACGCGATATTTCAGTGTCAGGCCGGGAACTTTTGGAACTATCCCTGTAAAGTAGGATGAAAAAGAGGAAGGGGATGGAAGTTGAAATTAACAAATGACATTAAAACGGGATAACCTTTACATCGAAACAGATTCACAGAGGAGCATAAGACATACATGGGAACTTAAATTTGCATAAAAAGAATCCTCACGTGATGGAAGAATACTTATGAAATAAACTGTATATATATATCGGATACACTACCGTAGAGAATATATTACGGAGTGTGATAGTACATCCACAGGAGGGACAATCCTAAGCAACATAGGCCCTTTAGAAATCGTTTAGAAGTTGCAGCCCGAAACGTTTCCTTCGTTCTTTCTTCAAATATTTGAAAAAGCACATCTTTGAAACTCTTCCATGGATCTACGTCAATTCAACAGCAAATTCAGGAAATACTATGCGTAAACCTACTGCTGGATAAATCTTCACTCAGATTACTTTTACCAGAACGGGATGTGATATACTAGTATGAGAAAAAAAAAATACTAATTCCCCTTACACAAGACCTGTCCAACTATAATTTTGAGTTAGTAGATTCTGTGGATAATATTTCATACTTCTGCTTTTTCTGTTCATATATGGAATAGTATGATGGTACGTATGCTTAGCAGTCTGAAGAAATCAACTTCCTGAAAACCATAGTTGCTAAAAGAAGTTGATTGGAACTTATTTTCTTATTTTCTATAAACCAAGTGCACCATATTGCATATTTATACAAAATATATACACGTAAGACACACGCTTAATAATGCAAGTACTATTGAAATTAGCTTGATAGTTTGATCGTAGAGATTTGATTAGAGTAATTTATCGATGAATTTATTTTTTTAAATATAAATATAATTCTAAATGTATTTATTATAACATATAATATACACTATTAGATACTAGATTTAAGATGTAGAATTACGTGGTTCACATATTCAATTTACAAGCAGAATAATGAAGCCTTATTATGAATCTGGGAAGAAATGATACAATTATTTTATTACTAATACTATTTAGTTAATAACACTTAGGGAAATTAATAAATGAAAATGTTAATTGTATTAGTGGGGTATAAATATATTACATAAATATTCTTATTTCGTAAAACGTTTTGTACGATTAACAATCTCTGAAGATATAACGAAATGACTACATATGACGAATGACTTTATATATTTAAACGTCAAAATTTAAATATATACGTCAATTTTTAAAGGAAAAATAGATTTTGTGTTTGGGTTCATTATATCATCACTTAAAAAAATTAATTACGATAAATCAATTCAAGATACTGAGATGGTTACCACCACCTACAATTATGATTAAGTAAGATTAGGTATCTAACATCTGTATACTACAATAAAGATCATATACTTTATTTGAGCTTAAAAGAAATCTTCAACTACATGCGAATAGCTTGTTAAGTATTTGTTCGAAATAAAAATCTGTATTTTAAGTCGTCTATTATGCTGCTAGATTTAATAGTATTTGTTCACACTAGGAAAACGTTTTTACTAGATGTTTTGTTGTTTAGTTTTTTTTTTTTTTTTTTTTTTCGTTCTGTTTTAAGTCACGAATTTTCCTTGCAAGTTAACTGGAAGTTGGATCCTCCGACCACTAGTAATGAAAATCAAACTGAAAATTCGCGAACCAAATTATAATGTATTAATTACCAGAATATTGAACTTTCCAACGCAATCTGCTTTTAGAATTTCAATAATAGATCAATGTATTTAAAACAATGTAACCAGTGTTGCCCTTTAGTAAATGTTCTCACCCGAGAAACTGATATTTAACAACAACTATTATATTACAAATATAAAACCAGAATTTTTAAATACGGCAGAAATTGATCCGCTTGCCCTCTTTAGAAGTCAACTTTTCGAAAGAGTTTATATAAATAGAAATGCAGAAAAAAGAAATGAAAAACCATTTTCGTATCATATTTCAATTGTACTATTCACACAACCTAAAAAGAAACTAAAATACCTTGAATGAAACGGAAAAGATTCAATTTTGTAATTTTTTCGTGACAATTTCTTGATTAATAAAAATTCAAAGGCATCCCAAACTTCAGTAGCAAATTTTATAAGTAGAAGCTTTGCTTTAAATATACTTAAACACAAACAAACTATTTGCTGAGCAAAACAATATATTCACATTTAAAAACTACATACGTGTTAGTTGGTAAAACTGTAACACGTATGTAATTTTTAAATGTGAATATATTGTTCTGCTCAGCAAATATTTTGTTTGTCTTTAAAAAAATTTCAGCTGCTACTGAGATATTACTATTAGGAGTAACCTATATGAAAACTATCTACTTTTTTAATAGATTTAAAATATAATCTTTACCAAAGTAACAGATCCTCATTCAGTGCTGAACACAGAAATGTTGACGTAAATCATATTTACAATTACTCCAAACAAAAATGGTAAAAGAGGCTTATATGATCAAATATTTGAAAGAAAATATTCCGTTCTAGTGCTACTGACTGCAGGAATGGAAGTTTTCCTTGGAAGAGATCTCTCGTGGCAACACTAAATTCTGATATGTCTAGAGTTATTTTAACCATATTTTTAACAGTCTGGAAAAGAGTACTGTCAGGTTAGCTATGGGAAGTGGAATACATATAAAAATGGAAAAAAAACGTGCCCCATTGTAGGCTTATTACATCACTAATGTTAAATTCTACGTTCCACAATTGTGTCCTTTAGGCTAAAGGAAAGAGTGATTATGAATTATGAAATTAATGGTAGAATATAGAAATGGAAGAAATGCTGGGTCAAGAAGAGTTTTATTTACCAATGGAAGAGACGGTTCGGTATAAACTGACAATATCCAAAGTTTTTTTTTTCTTTTACTTTTTTCAGGCACTAGGCTACGTAAGGACTAGCCCTAATATTTCAAGTTGGATACAAACCACTACTTGAATATTATCCGTGTTCACTACATACTGTCAATTCTATTATCTCCTCTATTACATAATTATTTATTTATTCTCATGCTTTTTCAGATACAAACCTCTATATCTCCAGTTAGTCCCCGTCTGGGACACTCCGGAGACCCTGGGACAAAACTTTTTACCACGATACGTTGTATTTTGAAATGATGAAAAAGTATTTTCCTGTTTTGATATCTGTTTCACCGTTTCAGATTTCTAGGGACCACGGAGTATTACGATCTTGAACGTTCGCTATTTGGAGGATGTATTACCATCTAGAATGCGAATCTTTAGCATAGAGACTCGAGACTCTTTCCATCTTCTTTCTTTTAGCAATACTTTTAAATGATATTATACTTGATTCCCTTTGCTATTTGTAAATTTAGAATTGGATCCCACTGGAGACCCTCCGGAGAACTCTGGAGCAAATGTTTTTACCTCGATAGGGGTACTTTTGAAATGATGAAACATGTGCTTTCCGGTTTTGACATCTGTTTCATCGTTTCAGACTTTTAGGGTGCCAACGGACTTCATGGATACCATGCTTCTTTATTCTCTTATTTTTCAGATACAAACCCCTATCATTTGAAGTTCTATTAGATGGTACCGTGAACCGTTTCAGATTTATTGTTTTCTGGTGGGGTAGTATCTATGTGCAAAATTTGATCAAAATCGCAGACTGACACCTTCGGAGCCTCTCCTCTTTAGTAGGAAACAAGAATAATAAAGATTTTGTAAATAATTAATATGTCACTCAGCTCCAATTTGTTCTACCTTAAAAGGGTAACAGATGCCAATCTCAGTAAGTACTTTATTTTATTATTTGTTTTTCTAGTGTCTCTTTTAGAAATCACTTCAACATTTTATATTTCGTTTAGACCATTACACTATATTACATTGAACCCAAATCGTCAATTCCGAACTCATTCGAATGTGTGTGTTTCTAAAAAGAAATATCCTATACAGAGAATTGTGCGATAAATCGAAACTGATTATACCAGCGGTTCCTAAACTCTTTTATGCTCCCTCTTAAAATAAATAAATAAATAAATAAAATAAAAAATAAAAAAATGTCGTTACAAACTGTGTGAGAAGATTGGTTTAAATAGAGATACTGCCAATTGCAAGCTGTTTCAATTCTGACTATCAAACTCCCTCGTTCGCCATTAGAATTTCAACCCTAATTATAATAAATACATGATACATGAAAGGTTCGCCACATATTTCCAGGGATATGCATATCCCAGGCTGGAATCAAAACTACTGTACTAATTCGTAATAATGAAATGAGTACACAATTTAAACTTATTTTTGTTTTATTTTCCGATTCGATATCAAAGTACGACGATGCATTATAGAATCTACGTTACTAAACGTAGAATAAGATTATAACGAAAGCGCTATATTGACCTTTAATCATAGAAAAGAAAGAAAATTACAATCAATAAAAGATTATTATATCAAATCACAATTCTATAAAATGTAATATCTTAGGATGTAACGAAGAGAAATATAATACATTTTTAGGATTGTAAATTTACATCAACATGTGCATATATATATATATGTTGAGGTATCTAAAAGTACCACCTGAAATACCGAAGAAACTAGCAACGCTAGTGATATACGGTTTGCTGGTAAACAGCAATACCAAATGATGCTCGTGAAAGGAGATAGGGTGTGGTAGGGAAAATATCAACAAATGGGGCATCAAGAACGAAGTGAATTTTCGTAATGAAACGATAGACAAAACCATGAAAGGGCACACACAGAGAAATACAACGCTCTTTGTCTCATGCTTCTACTGCACATAGTAGCGGAGATATGACCATGGGAATTGTTGTTAACAGAAAGACAAGTGACACACTTGACCGCCAGTACTGCGGTATGTATGAGCTGTCATGTTATGGGAAGAGATGAAGAAATATGAAAACATGAGACATCGTCAGCAACATTTATTTAACAATGTACATAACGCAATTATAATAAGTATGACAGTATGTCGAAGAACCATAGAGACCGACATGTGCAATGAGGGTAAACCTAGTCTGTCAATGTATATGTTTAAAATGGTAGCCGTCTGCTGCGATACAGGCATCAAGGCGCACACGCCAAGGTTGTTCCACAGAATGTAGCATCGCATGTGGAATGATCCTCCAGGCTGCAGTAATGCGCTGTTGCATATCGTCTGGTGTTGTTGACACATCCCGATAAACGATGTCTTTCAGTTTCCCCAAGAGAAAAAGGTTTAACAGACACAAATCTGGAGTACGAGCCGGCCATTTGACAGGTCCTCCCCGTCCTATCCCCCGATTGGGAAACATATTATTTAAACATGCTGTGGTGCGTCGTGCACTGAGTTGGGCACTTATATTGATACACATTTTCCTTCTTGTCTGAAGATATATGTTCTCTAATAGTGTTAGCAGTTTATTTTCTAGGAAGTGTATGTATCGGTCAGCATTCTGTGTCCCATATATGAAAAAAGGCCAAAGGAGATACTCACCTACTATTCCAAACCTGATGCTAACACTCCATGGGCGCTGACTTTCCACTTGGCGAAGCCAATGTGAATTTGTGATAGACTAATAGTGCATGCTCCTTAGGTTAATGTTTCCATGATTGGAAAAGGTTATCTCCTCGGTGAATAGGATACGCAACAAATCTGAAGTGTCGTATCGTAACACCCATGTTCAAAACCGAACACGGTTTACCCGGATCATTCCCATGTAGTTCCTGATGGATGCAGATATGATGGGTGAAACGCACGTGTATGCTGAATGCGTAATACATTTCGCTGACCACCGTCCCTGGCAATATCACGGGAGCTAATGAATGTATGGATTTACAGCAACAGTACCCACCTCATCTAGAATTGGCTTGTTCCGCACACGTTGTCGTGGTGTTACATTTCCGGTATCCCTTAAATTCACAAAGAGCATACCGAAAAGACGTTGCGATGACTGCCGTCTGTCCGGATATCTCTCTGCGCACACACGGCAGGCTTCTGAGGCATCCTTTCTGCATTCTCCATAGATCAGGATTATGTCCGTTTCTCTGCGTTTTTGAACTCCATCGTCTTCACCCATACCACTACGACTGTCTGCTATGAACTAGTACGTTATTATTATATTTTACTATCCAAAACATGATAAAGCGCCTTTGATGTTTAGTATTACTGACAAAAATAACGAACACATCCGTACATAAATTGGGTTCTAACATCTATACACAAGATAACACTACATTTCTTATTGCCAGTCCTCTGCTGCTGAAGAAGTATTGTGTTCACTGAATACATTGAAGTCTCAGTACTGGAGTTTAGTAGTATGATTGTGTTTTGCTTTATTACCATAGCTTTTACATCTCCACGGGAAATATACGCGAATTGTATGGAGTTCTCGACTGAAAGCCTTTCGGTAAGCCAAGAACATGGGGTGGTGATATACGTGAACATTTAAGAACTGGGTAACTGCACTGTTAATTCCATTAGCTCAGAATAGGATTCAAGATAATTTTCTTTCTGGGTCATTAATCTTTTTCAGGAACAAATTAGATAACAGGATGCGCTCGTTATTTTTGAAGTAATCCTCCTTACCGAAGACGATTTGTGATATTTCTGATTCAGTTCGTGTTGAAAGAAATATAACAATCTGAAGCTCTGGTGTACCTTTTTCAGTACTTTGAGACCATTTTTTTTTTTTTTACACTACTTGGTTTTATTCATCAAGTAATTAAAGTTTCTAGTTTTTTAAAAAATAATAAATTATTAGTTAACACTGCAAGTTCAAAACTCATCACTGATAGTCGGAACAATGATAGAATTAATACCATTTAGATTAGGATCGGCAATTTTAGCTAAAGAAAGATTAGATGTTAGAGGGATACTGTATTACTGCTTGTTGTCTGCTAGATTAATTAATAGTGGTAACTGAAAATATTCGAACACGAAAATAGTAATTGCTAACTATAATTTGCATATTGATAAGCGATATGTTGGTCTAGGTGCCAAGTAAATCAAAAGTTTCAAAAATACTCGAAATTATTTAATGAATTTAATTTTAACGGAATTCATAATAGTACTTATCATTGTAGTCTTAAATGTTACTGGTTAAATTTTCGAATTTTGTAAGTTCTCGTCATTCTTGTTTACAGTATTGCGAATACGAATAAATTGCAAAACAGCACTGCTAACATCAGGTAAAATTTAGAATGTTTACTACGCGGGGACTAGCAAGCAGTGGCAAGTACCTTTTCGTATTCAGATAAGTGTGCTTTCCAGTCCATGAGGAAAGAGCATACACACTTTTTATTTTTTTTTCCAAAACATTCAGTTTTCAGTTTCAGAAAACACTCGAAACATCTACCCTTTGCACCTCCCTTTTTATTTTCTCTGGATTGCGAGTCAAACAAGGTAGCACTTATAGTTACAGATTTTCACGTGGTCTACAGTCACCATTTCAAGAAAATTAGAAAAAAGTATTTTAACGAGTTTTGAAAGTAATAATTAGTTTCTTTCCTAGAAATTGTTTTTCAACTTTGAATTGTTAAACAAAGTAAGAATATTGTTATGCTGGTATACGTAGAGGAATTTTTAAAAAAGTTACGAATCCATAAGCATAATTAAATTTGATTATGTCTACTTATTATGTTATTATTCTTATATAAAAAACTTTAAATAAAATGTATTATAGAATTCTTTTATTTTTCCTTTCTGTTCTGGATTTTCTTCCTTGTGAACGTAATCTGTAGAATGCAAATTTTAGTAAAAGCGTAAAATCAATTTATAAGAGTGTTAAGGGCGATTTAAATTTTTAACTATATAATAATAATAATAATATAAAAAAACCTTGAACTCTCTCGATAGTTTTACTACTCGTTTAATACTACTTTTCCCAAGCAATAAATACAAGCCTTACGTTAGTTAACAGTTGCTACTATGGACATTGTAATATTAAGCAAATACCTGACACATACCTTTATATAGAAAGTAAATTCTAATACATATGCATACTTTATACAATATAGTAATAAACACACAAATTAGTTAAAATTACCGTTAATACATACCTCTCATGTATGAAATATCTCCACACTTCTCCAAATTTATTTGTGCTTCCAGAAATAGTGCATCGAAACGATTTAGGAAGAAATCCCATGTCAAGATTTTTCTGTCACTTAATCCATTATGCAGTTGATACAATGATTGCAGAACCATTGGACGATCAATAATCACAGAATCAAATTGAGATTCCAAACACATGATCAAAGACTGAAAATTAAAGGAAACAACCGTATTTTAAAACAGCATTTCTAGATACTTCTGTACATAAATACATTAAAGTGATATCTCCATAATAATTTTACTAAAAGAAAGCAACGTGAGCTTAGGTCTTTCCATTTATAGAAAAATCAATAAATTCCTATATTTCCCCTGCAGCAGTAGGACTTTTTGAATATAGAAAAAATGGAAATGAAAATTTGGGTCTAATTAATAAAGAGAGTAAAGGAACCATATACCACCTGCATGAATAAGATTTTTCAAACATAGGGTATTTAGTTCCGAAGAACACTAGAAATATACATTCTGCTGCATCACCTTTCCAACCTCTCTATTAAAGGCAAGTCATAAAAGGGCGGCTCTTGTAGAGATACAAACATCTCATAGTCGCCATTTCAACAAGGACTTATGTGCCAACGGTGGCGCGAAACAAACACTACTGGCTTTGTTCTCAAAAGATCTATATAGTTATTATTTACAAGAACGAACAAACACTCCTCCTTCTGAAGCTCTGTACCCTTATTTGATTGCAATATCACATCGAAGTACACATACTTTTATCAATATTTTTTTAGGAAGTCTGTATCTCAAATCATGCAGCCTAGGACGCGTGTACGAAGTTTTCAAGATTAAGGTGATTCAAAACAGGACTGTGCAACAAGAATTACTGTAGTTAGTATTTTGGTAGAATAGTAGATTTGTAGGAAATTTTGTCCATGCATAGTATAAGACTACTATAAGTGGAGAATGGATTCTTGTTAGAATGGAAAAAATAAATATACTGTATGCTATACGCAATAATCTATGAAGGGTAATCAAATGAAAACCGAACACCCTCCATAAAACACATTCCTCGCAAAAGTTGGCAACACTGTTATTACTTATAGATATTACCATCTCTCGGGAGGAGAAATGCATAGTGTGTGTTACACCCTTCTAGGTTACAGGTTCGGAAACAAGATGGTGTGCTCTCATAAGAAAGTGCCTAATTGGATGTAGCTAACGAATTTGATGAATATTGTGTACATAGTTAAGTTGAGCTAGATACCAATAAAAGAAAACTTAGATTGTCAGATCTGAATAAATCGTACATCCTATGTAGTTTTATACAGCTAATGATAACTATAGGATTCCGGAGGATGTTGGTTTACATATACATCATTTTCTTAGTAAACTTCCTTGCGACAAATCCCTTTTACCAAACTAGAAAAACAGATAAATAAACAATTGCAATTTAATTTCTAAAGTGAGTATTTTGTTGTCTAAACTACATAAAATTATTTTACAAGATTATTCTGTCGTCGCCTTTTGTTTTTACGACAATAAACTATATATTACACTTACTTTCTTCTTTTTAAACTTAATTACAAAAAAAAAAAAAAAAAAAAAAAAAACCAAAGATTATTTAAATCTCCTAGAAAATCAATTTCTAACATTCTACGTGCAGATAAAAATACCATCGCATATCACGAGATACTTAATAAACAAAATGGAATATGAATTTCATTGTACATAAACACAAGATAATTAACAAACACGTACAGATCGATATAATATCGGCAAATAACAAATAAAATTAAATCAGTCAACATTGAAAAGCTGAAATAAAAATGAACAAATTAATAAAAATGAAGAAATTAATTCATGACATATTACTCTGTAAACGGATCGGTAGAGACGGTCCGTTACAAGTGACAATTCACAGGTACACACAGATTGCTCTATAGCTGAGCGTAGTGAAAAGTGTGTTCGTCCAGCATAAAAATGGAGGCAAGCGAAGAAGAGCAGAGAGGTGTGGTTCATTTTTTGGTGGCTAAGAGTGTTCATCAATTCGCACAATCACATCAGGGGTAATGGCTACATGGGCCTGTCCTTGACGCGAATCGTCTAGCAGTGATTTGCGTCCTTCTCGAAATATCTTATGTCACTCCTGCACACTTGTCAGTGATATGCAGTGTTCGCCATACACAGCAGACATGCGACGATGAGTTTCGCGTGTTCCAACACTCTTAGCCACCAAAACATGAACCACATCTCTCTGCTCTTCTTTCTTGCCTCCATTTCTATGCTGGACGAAGACACTTTTCACTATGCTCACCTATATAGCAATAAACGAACAACTGTGCGTACTTGTGAGTTGTCACTACGTATTTCTCCTCCCGAGAGATAGCAGTATCTCTAAGTAACAGCAGTGTTGCCAACTTTTGCGAGGAATGCGTTTTATGGAGGGTGTTCGGTTTTCAATTGACTGCCCCTCATAGTCATATCAGATCAAATTAACAAAAAATACCGATTTCAACGACTAGGTTCAACACAAACTATGTTCTGCCAACGCGAAAAGTTTGAACATAATTTCCAAAGCCTGGACATCCTTTTACATAAAAACAACAGCCACAAAATTAATGATCGTTAACAGGAGGGGATAAGAAATGACGGAGCAGCTCCAGACAGAGCAACCAATAGACAAATATAAAAATGTTATCCTTTATTGCAACTGAATTTTATCTATTGTTGTTAACAATCAATTTATTTCCATTCGTGCTTTAACAATTAAAGAGTTACTGATTGAGTGAACTGGTAGAACTATACTGTATTTCTATTCCCCTTACAATTTTAGGTTGTAAATGGAAATGTAACACTGATTTATTAACTTCTTCATTAATCGTTTCACTGGAGCCAACATATGAAGCAGGTCAGCGCCTCGGAATAAATTATTCTGCAAAGAAATCTAAGACGGTTGTATACTTGAAGGTATACTTTAGATTTGTTCCATTTAGACGTATAGGTACTGAAGTCCTATACTATATGAAAATGAAACTTTCAGGCCCGACATTTTGTGAGATGAACAAGTATCAACATACAGGGAAAATAAATGAAATAAATTTATAAAATTAAATTATTGAATGAAATGAAAGTTTGTCATATCTACGAAGACAATCAACAGCAGTAATACGTTATTGTTAAAACCTTTGAAGAACACGTCACGAGGAGAAGCATGCAGGAAAAATGAACAGTGATTTGAAAAAGAATTACAATTTTAAAAGGAGTAAGTATATATAATATTATTTATTATGTCTTTTAAGTATCACACATTTATAAAATTGGATTTTAGGATTTAGGATTTAGATTTCTGGGCTTTCGGCATCTAAGGCCATTTAGCCCTTCACGTTTTGAGGGATGACGTCCGTCGGCGAGCACACTATCCGGGGAAAGGGAAGGTAGAAAGGATGAGGGAAGGAAGGAAGCGGCCTTTTATCACCACTGTACGCAGGAGACATGGTTACTTCGTGCTACTACAGAGTAAGTCATAAGTTTTGCAATATTTTACCACACAACATATCTGCATTTATTACAGTACAATGAAAGCAGGTTAACATAGAAAGTATAGCCCCTCGTGTTGGACTGTTTGTAACCACATTTCTGTTAGACCCTCGATTCCACATCTGTCCTTAGATACAAAGAAGTCAGTCACTGCTGTTTCCATCTCCTGCTGGTAGGTAAAGCATTGTGATTTCAAGAAGTTCGTCATGAACCGAAATAAGTAGTAATCTGAAGGGGAAAGGTCGGGGCTATAAGCCGGATGTGGCACCAGTTCGACGCCATCAAATTTTCATTTTTTGCTGCGTTTTTCGAACCGAGTGTCTCTTGATTTTTGTTATCTTGTTGCGCAGCAGTGTGCACCCTCGGTTCACCAAATGCAGGGAATTTCTGGCGTAGCGCAATATACATTCACTCCAAATGTACGAAATAAAAGTCAGCATTAATGATACGACTGTTGCGTATGAACTCGAAGTCAATTACCTCCACATAGTTCCAAAGCAAGACTTTATGATCAGAACGGCCCTGTTTGACGACCGGTTTGAATTTGACCCTTGCTCAACCACTGTTTTTCCACATTCGGATTTCGGAAAAACACTATTTTTCGTCGTGGTTTCGGGACACGCACATCACGCGGATTTTGTAGCAGTTGTCGGCACCTTTCCAACTCCTCTGAACCTGAGCTGGGATCAGCTTAGTAGCACAATGAGGCACCTTCTGGTTGTTTTCCCGAGTCCGTGACTGTGACGCATTACAGTGGACTGGGACATGCCGAATTGGTTTATCAATATTCGTGTGGTGGTGGATGGATTTTACTCAATGGCGTGTCGTATGACCTCAAAATCTATAACGCTGAGGCGGCCGGATTGCGCTGATCTTCAACGTAATTTATAATCTACACAATTTCTGGAACCAACGAGTTGCTGAGCTATGATTTACTGCACCCACCCATTTCGCATGACAAATATTTTGGGTTACTGCCACAGTGCTATGCCCGAATGCGAACTCAAACAGTAACAGTTCACGTATTAGACGCTGTTGGGCACTCATCATCACAGGCTCAAAAAAAAAAAAAAAAAAAAAAAAAAAAAAAAAAAAAAAAAAAAAAAAAAAAAAAATTGACTGAAGATACTGACGAAGTGGTGGCCTTCGTGTTAAATAGTCTGCTTACCACATTACCTCTTGGGTCAGTTTGACGTTGTACTTACGGTCGATTATAGCTTCTTCTTGTTCTTTCCCCTGTTCTTTGGGACTTACTCTTGCATATCACGGACCTTCAACTTGTCAATTGCAAAACTCACCAATGCTATAAAATAAGTCTTCTACTAAGAAATGTTTAAAACTACTTTTGAATTTACAGGTTTTATTATTTATTTATTTTAAAGGGGTTTGGTTTATCAAAACTCCTTCATATATTTACCCTGATCGTGTCTGATCATGTGCGTCTGTCCGGAAGACAAACAATCCCAAGTAATAATTAATGGATTATCATTAATTTTGACCAGAAGCTGGAGAGTCAAAAGTTAAAAGCCGAGCTCGTTGATGGAAATAATAGTTAAGCCGAGAGTGGTAGAACTCAATCACTTCTGGTTTTAAGTTGATCACTGATTATTGAGTAACAACAACAATAGATATAGCGAGAAGTGGTTTTCTTCAATCGATTAAACACTTCCAGAATACATTTTATCTCCATTCTTAACTCTCTCCTAAAACTGAAAGAGACACTCCGATAACAACTTCCGATAACAATACTGCTCTACAAAGAGTACATCCGACAAGAAATAGCGAGAAATTTATTCCTTTTGATATTCACTTCCGGTTTTAACATTCATTGCTATTGACTAAAAACGATAATAGATAGCGAGAAGGGGTTTTCTGCAATTAATTAAGCGTCCCAAGGATATATTTTATCTCGACTTTAACCCTTTTAAATTTTGGGGTTTTTTAGGTAATTTTTATGCTTTCAGTCAGGTAGCTACAGTACCAACACTATTGTACAGTACCGTTTTTTTTTGTAATTAAGCAGAGTTTCCAACTGCATCAGTCAAATTTCCCTATTACGTACCAAATGCGGGAAATTCCCGCTCAAAGTGGGAAAAAGGGATTTTTAAAGGGATTCTTTTATCGGGAATTTCTCCGCTCACGTATATGACACGCACATGCGAATGGCACCAAAAAACTTTGCTTCATTGTGAAAATAATGAGGAACGAAGAATGTACGGGGAAAAATAGTCTTGACGCTACAGCCGATTTACCAATTTTCCTTCGATAATACATTTTCAGTCAATTTCTATCCAATCCGCTTCAGCATAAAGACTAATCATTGTAGGAACATGAATCGTACCTCGTCTTGTTCGACATGAATCGGCCTTTCGAACGGTATAACTTGCATATCCCTATCGTGCACCTGAGGGGAGAAAATTCCCCTAAAAGAGAAATTTTTGTAAAAAATCCCTTTTTCAAATTTTGGGCCCCTCTGTGCGCCCCGGGTGGTAACGCTCAGCGCCCAAAATATTTCGAAATATACTACATAGTGTATGTAATAACTGTACGAAATACCAATCTCATATCTTGAAAACTAAAGGTGAGAAAAAATATTGAACCGTGTCTCAACAATACGCATGTTCCACTATAGCATTGAAAAAAAAGGCCGAATTCTAGATAAAAATTTCCTGACACATCCCTAATTGTCGTAGGAACACGAATCATACCTTGTTTTCTTTGGCATGAATCAGCCTTTCGAACGGTATAACTTGCGTATCCATATCGTGCACCTGAGGAGAGAAAATTCCCCCAAAAGAGAATTTTTGTAAAAAAAAAAAAAAAAAAAATCCTTTTTTTTTCTAATTTTGGGTCATTTCCCTTTTGGGGGAATTTTCTCCCCTCAGGTGCACGATACGGATATGCAAGTTATACCGTTCGAAAGGCCGATTCATGCCAAAGAGGACGAGGTATGATTCATGATTTTAGGATAAATAGTGATAATACTGTAGATACTTTACTAAACTAATTGACTATACATGTGTAAATAAAGCAAGAATTCAAACATTGGAAAATTTCCTGGCACATTTCTATTTACTCTAGGATCATGATTTGTATCTTGCTTTGTTTTAAATAAGAGTAGGTTTCCAACGGTACCACTTCTAATATGTCTATATGTCCCTGAGGGGAGAAATTTAGAAAAAAGAAAAATTTTCTCCTGCAAAAATCCCTTTTTTCAATTTGGGAGGGATTTTCCCACTTCTGGTACATAATAGGGAAATTTGAGTGTTATATTTGGAAACTCTGCTTTATAACGAAACCAACGAGGTACAAACTATGATTCTAAGATTAATAGGGATGCGTCGCGATTTTTTTAAAAAAAGCTCTAAAATTTACCCTTTTTAAAAAGCTGCCTTCGTTGTTTGTGACGTCACTGCCCTCAGGCATCACACACGTGACTGCAAAATGCCCATAAAACATGTTCTCTGATGATTCCATACTTGAATAAATGCAAAAAACCCGGTGTAAAAGCTTTACTAGAGATTTATAAATCGAATTCCGAAGATCGACGCCATAGCCTGTATACAGGCCAAAAAAATTTAAAAGGGTTAATCTCTTTTCTAAAACCGAAAGTTGTACAAATCTACTACAACTTCCGCTTTAAATATTAATTGACAACAACACAAACCAAACTCCTTCATGTGGTGTGCACGTCGCAGTGACACTTGTTTAAATGTATATAAGCAACATATTATATAATAATTTATTGTGATGGTTACACACACTGCTAATGTGATTACAGTTTTTTTTTTTTTTTTTTTTTTTTTTTTGAATGCTTGTATATCGTCTTTGGGATATCTCGCGAGTACCATATTGGAATCACTACCACTTTAAATCAACTTATTTTCGGATACCAACTTTGGAAAAAAAAAAGTCCAGATGTTCTTAAACATATTTAAGAGTTTCTACTAACCTGAAGTTGATACACACGGATAAATTGATTGTGAAGTGGCAGAGATTCCAACATGACGCCCGCCGTACATACCAAACATGAGAAATAATGTTCAGAGACATTAACAGAATGTGTAGTTTCCGAGACCAGAAACACAAACAGCTATTCGGGCAGGTTGCTGGCAACCGTGAGATCATGGAGTAGATGGGCGATATCCTCGTGATTCTTGTCAAAGACATGCTGGCGATCAAACAATGATTCTTATAGAAGCCCGGATGGTTGCCAGATTATGTAACTATATCCAATACGTGTTCGATAGTGCTGAGGTCTAGATATCAAACAGCGAAGTCAGGAGGTATATACCGAATAGAGCATTTTGGACTGCCCTGATAGTATGAGAAATCGCGCAAACCTGCTCGAAGATGGGATTGTTGTTATTATTGTTGGATTAAAGTTTAGTGTTTCTTTGAGCAGTAAGAGTATATCAGACGGGGAATACAGCTTAGCGTGATATTCCAACCATGGGTTCCCGCCACGAATCGAACCCTGGTCTCTCGTGCCGAAGACGCGTATGCTAACCATATAGTCACAAGAGAGCTCATTTTTGAAGATGGGGTTCACATGGTTGACAAGATTTACGATGTCATGAATGCATGACACTGAATGGGTAGATTATTGCTTCCTATACCAGAATGTCAGGTGAGGGTCATGTCTGGCAGGTGCGAAAACATGCTCGACTTCTCCGTTCACCTGCACGTTCACGAACACGTGAATGGCTGTCAATGTATCCTAGACAAAAACGACTTTCCTCGCTGAATAAAGTCCTTCATTCACCTTGTCTTTGCAATCTCTCACGTCATAACTGAATACGTTCTCGGCAACCATCAAGCGTCTTAAATAATCAACCGAGGAACGCGGGAACGTAGACCTATATCCAAACAATCGATTGTTTAGTGTTTACACGGGAAACAAGGATGTCTCTGGTTAATCTGGCGATCATTGTTCTGTCAGTAGAGCGGTCCAAACGATCCTTCTAAGGCGTTCCGCTATCAGTTGCGGTAGCATTGGGAGTCAGGTTTGCTGGGGACCATTCCCCCTCATCGTGTACACCATCAATGGACCACTGACACATCATAACACACACAAGCCTGTTTGCAGAACGACCACCTGGCCTCTTGTAACTCCATTACGCTGTCATGCTCGAAGTCATTTAACTGCACAATAGGCGTTCATAACATCGTCTTGATATTGCAAACAGAGATTATGATAAGCACAATGTAGTACCTACAACTACATTTGTTGTATTGCTGGAAACCTTCAAACTACTAGCAAAATGCCCTCTACAGAAACATGTTTAGTGAAGGAAATTTCATTTGAATCAGACGATGGATACGAGGTGTTCTTAAATGCATTTTCATACCAGGAATTTTAATTTTTTCCAATATCTTCTGAACAGATTGTTTTATGGAGATGGGATTTCAATCATTAGGTAGCAATTAAAGCCCGGTACAGTCACCAGTAGAGCGAAATCTTATTCCCTCTTCATATAGATTATTAACTCCTTGTGCCCAGGTCTGTATTTATATATTGTACGCCCCCTGTGCTCTAAATAATTCCTCCCCCCGAACAAACTTATGTCTTAAACAAGGAAACAAGCTGGGATTTTGCAAACATACCAAACCTTGTTGAGTAACAGTTTTGGTATTACAAGTTATACAACTTACAATACTTTTAAATGGCCCAATTCTTTAAATGATGCTTAGGATATGGTATTAGATAGATTGAGCATAATTGACAGAAACATGAAATTTTAATATGTTTAAAGCTCTCAGAGAAATGATCTAAATGACCTGTTCCAGATCCTTAGGTCACACCTGAGCTGAGATATGTCGGTGCGAAGTCCCCATACGAATAATATGTAACCATTTTTAAAATAATCGAAAATGACCAATGTTAGAATTGAATTTATAGTTTTTGCGGTCGCTGAGATGAATAGTGACAATTTTAATTCAATTAAACTTTAAGATTATACTCTACTCCCCGGGGAGGGGGTGAGATTTTAAAAATAATCGAAAACGAAAAATATTAGTGTTGAATTCAGTTTTCGAGATCGCTATCTTTCGGTATCAGTTTTCATGATGACAAGTTCATCCTAACCTCTTTGGGTGGAGTGGGAGACGATGACTTTAAAAATAATCAGATAAGCTAGCAAATTAGTAACTACTGTAATTAGAGAGAATTAAACACATTACCACACGAGCGAGTTTTAGATATTACTCTATTGTGAATCTTAAAAAAAAATTTTTTTTTTAAATCCAAAATTTTGCTGGCCCCTAAATTCTGCCGTCCTGTACTAGAGCATTGAATAGCACTTATCTAAATAAGGGCCTGCTTGTGCCTCGGAAAGGAGAAATCCCATACACCACGCGTATCACACCTACTAAATATACTCTGAAACTGAGATAATTGGATCTCTTGAAAAGTACTTCTACTCTACCCGAATTGCTTATCTTATGGACTCGTAAAACGAATATCCAACATTCCTTCAACCCTTTCTCTTATGCAATCTATGAGCCCCTTGTTCCATTTCATGCTAATAGATGCACTCTATATTTAACGGTGTGGGAAGTCCCCCCAGACCTCCAACCATTTTTAATTTAAAAAGTGAATGAAAAAAAATGAACACCCTATATCGCGGAAAATAAAAATCCTGTATATTAAATTTTTATCACTACATGACACAGTGGGAGTATTCTCAAACTGATGTAGTCCGATGCGATTAACATTGTCCCAAGATTTATCATTTCGAGTGGCTGGCTGTTTTATCAGAATGAGATTTGCACCATTAAATTCTCAAATTGGGTGAGGCAACTACTGCAAATACCCTGCCCCTATTTTATCCTACGATGTATAAGCCGCTTCGCCCACTTAATTTAAGTACATATTAGAATTAATTTTGCAGATGATACCAACTGATATCAACCTTTTGATCGAGTTCTGAGGTACCTACTTGTAGTCCACTGAAAATTAAACAATCCGTACGTATTTTTAGTTTTTGCTCCGTTAGACTGTAACGTACCTCTTACAAGACCCTTACGATAAACAGTGGAGGCGGTACACCATAGTCCTACGTTCTTCAGCTCTTATCTCCAATCGAGTTTTGCGATACTTAACTGATGTTTCACTAAAAATTATCGGATATGTACTTCTTTGGCCCATACAAGCATGAAATGAGACAGGGATTGTTAAATCTCGTTTCCTGTGTTCGGGCACTCAGTTTTTACCCAGTGCACACTCCGGGTAAATGACATAGCTACGCCCTCTAACATTTCTGTTTTCAATTGAGACTTACCAATCCTAGTATGATAGTACTACTTAAACTGTTCTTTAGTGGTAAGAGTAAGAGTTAGAATTGATTTTAAAATAATAGCCACGAGAAGATGTTAGTAGATTGGCCATAACTTTTAATGGGGAAGAACATTACTGCATAAAATCAGAAAAAATGTCTATAAATTATTCACAAAACCATATTGTTTTACTATCATATTTTGTGTAATAGTTATGCCGATGTTCACCTCGAGAAATTACATTTCGTTTTTTCCTTCTTACCCTCTGTCCCCCCGTCGTTACCATCAGCTTGTTTGTATCTCTAGGTTTGAGTTGTGTTTGATTATCATATAATAAACTTGACAGTGCATTGCGGAGAAAAAATAAAAAAAAAAATTACTAAATAAATAAAGATAACCGCGACTTTTTTGTAACATTACTCTTTATGTTTTGTTTGATTATAAGAATCACGGATGGATGAATGAACTGTGAAAAAACCTCATTCTAAGAGTAAACTGTAGACTATTTCATGAGAAATAACTTATTTCGTATTGCAGGGTTATTAATGGAACATTTATTTACGAAATGTGAACAAAATCGTCTGAGTCCTTTATGATAAATTGTAGAGGAGTAAACTACCCCTTGCGTAGTTTTTCAGAACAAACGAGTAACACCATATTCTCAGGCTACTAAGAAAACATTTATTTAGGATATGAACAAACCCGAGTGACTCATGTTTGAAAAAATTGTCCAGAAGGAATTAACACCTATAACTATCCCTTCTGTATTTTTCCAAGCGAAATTATTTATGCTATAATACAGTTGTCAACTAAATACTGATGTATGAAATCGTTAGTCTTTCTAAGAACTTAGCATTTTTTATTTTCATCCTTCAGCAAACTACCCTTAGTTTTGGAGGTAAGAAAATTCGAAAATCTTCCTGGGAAATTAAAAAGAAAAAAAGAACTTTAAAGTTAGAAATTTTATCTTCTATCGTTGCTCGAAAGTAAAGAAAATGAACGGATATTGAATTCGTTCTTACTACCCAAAACGCCTCATACACAGCGCCATAACTTGGAACTTTTCGTGAAGGGGGGGAGGGGGGGATTAATATTTGGGTCCTCCTAGAATAATATGAAGTTAGTCTCCTGGAAAAATACGTCATTTGGGGTCTACAAAATTTAAAATTTTAATAAGCATTTTTCTTACTTGCACGGATCCAAGTTACTGGGCTCAGATTACATTTATGCTTTACCTTAGGAAATTTATTTTGTTCAGATGATGGGGCAGTATAGCATCATATATTATCGGTGAGTTCTTTTGGAAATGGTATGATGGGGCCATTCCATGCTTCACAAATTACATTGAGGAGGCAATGTTTGATACAACTTAAAGAAGTATATTATTCCTGGGGTCCTAAAACTAGATAATTTACCGAAATGTGTTTATATATATATATATATGTAGTGAACCTATTTCATGCTTTTTGTATCGTATCGTATCGTATCATATGAAATAAAAAAGTTTTATATTGAAGTGGGCGCCCTAGTATAGCGACAAGCTTAAACACGAAAAACTAGCCCCTGGTCAGTGCTTATATGTTACTTCTGAGGAACATTGTGCCAGAACTTTGTTTCATTATTAACATCAAATTATAGCAGTATTAATAAATATATTAATATGATTAAATTTAGCAGTATTCACTGATCCGACTTTTAACTATTTGGTAAAAAATTTAGAATTATCAATGTAACATACTTTATTTGTCTTGAGGTCTTTCAAAATCTTCGAACATTCATCATCATCCAGTGCATCATACACTCGCGTGTTCATATTTACAATGTCTTTCTACATTATATTTTTTTGGTATAATGGATTCATTACATAACAGACATGATGCAACATCACAACATAGTGCTGTAAAATATTTATCTTCCCAGGGACTAACTGGTCGGGTTTCCAAATGTCTCTTTTTGCTGGATTCTCCTTAATAAACCATTGTACGTATATGTTAATACATTGGAATACGTACTATTTGGTTGTTTGTTTGTCTTAAACAAAGATTAGACAGATAGGGTGAGAAAGGAGCAAACGCTGTACTTGTCCATCTGTTCATCTTTATACTCGGCCACCTGCACTGAAACTCTGAGCGACTGCACGTACACTTTATTGCAGTTTACTGCACGTACACTATTGATAACTTTATTGTCAGTTGGCTGGCAACTTTGAGCTTACTACCAGTTATTGCACACAAGCGGACAGAGAAGTCCAGCGTCGCTCGCATAGAGAAAACTTTGCTGTATGTGTGCCGATCCCTGCATTAGAGGACACAAAGAGGTGTATCGGAAGGGAGGGTTGGTATTATAATTTTTCATTCATAAAATTGTATGCCTTTAAGAAGTACCTAAATGAATACAATAATATTAAACAAAAAAAGGATTATATTTATCTCATTTTACTTAGACGTATTCTCGAAAGAGAAAAGAACCTGAATTTGAAAATGAATCATACATAACACATTGTTAAAATGACACGATATATTTCAAGTTTCTTCAACTTCGATAACATTTAACCAAAACAATTTCACTCGCTTTCTTCTGGCCTACTTTTAGAGAGCACGGGATATTTATTAGATAAAACAATTAATAATATAAGGAACTGAACAATAAATAAACAACACTAACCTTCATAGCCTGATCATGAATAGTACCTAAGTATAGCGTTGCTCTCTGAGCGACTTGCACATTGATGTCATCCATGCTGGAGATTATGTAGCAAAATGCATTGGCCAAAGCAGATTGGAGAGACTGGTTGCTCTTCAAAGGAGTAGAGTCCATGAAACGTGCCATGACTGTCACTCTTTCCGCTGCAAGTTGACCAAAATATGTAGACAACAAATTTCAACTTTTCAATTTATGAAAAATCAAGTAAATCCAGGAACAAAATATGAAAGACGGAAAAAGAACTTTAGATTGGACTACACACTGTACAATGAATGCAAAAGAAGTGTTTATAACTTCATATTTAGTACCTCGGCATTCTATGCCTGAAAATACATTGATATCGACTACAGCGATAAAATTTGAGGTTATACTTGTCTTTTCTATACTTGTGAAAACATGAATAGAAAACAAAATCTGGTCAAAGGCTGTTACAAAAATTGTGAGTTTAACTGCGATAGGAGGAGCTTAGAGTTCAAGTATAGTGTTACTTTTCAACTCGGCGATAGGAGGAGCTTAGAGTTCAAGTATAGTGTTACTTTTCAACTCGACAATTCAAAGCTATTTGCCCATCGACTTTCGAGTGTGTTTATGCTGCTTGTAAAAATAGTTTTGCCGAAGCCGTCCAGAATGTAATTTAGGATATGTGCCACTTCATCATCGGTGCCAAAATAAACACCTTCTAAACTTCTTTTTGAGGTCTGTGAACAGAAGAAAGTGCTAAATCGAATGAATAAGTTAGATGTTCAAAGCCGCAATTCTGAATTGCTGCCAGACACTGAGCCATGGCTGGGTGGCATTGCCCTGATGGAGAACGACGCCTTTTGTTAGTTTCCCACGACACTTCTGCAAAATACGATCACACAACTTTAGTAGGAGGCCTGCATAATTCCCAGTTACTGTTTGCCCTTTTGGAAGATAATTCACGATCACCACCCCCTTCGAACTTCCAAAAACGAAAATATTACCTTCTGTGTTGGCGGGTGGGGGTGAGGGTTGTTTTCCCTGCTCAGAAATTTCTTTTGCCTTCGTTGGTAATGGTGTACCACATCTCATATACTGTCATGAGTCGAGTCAGAAAGATATTTGGATCTGATTGGAAAACCTGAATATTATCCTTGACTATGCACTTGGTCAACTTTTGGTCTGAGGTTAAAAGTTTCGGTACCAATCTCACTGAATTTTTTCTCATTCCCAGATGCTGGGTGATAATTCTCTCAATGCTTGCAGTTCACTAGTCCACTGTCTCAGCAATCTATCTGATGGTCGATAGGTGATGATTTAAGTCATTTACATTGCTTTGTCAATGTTTTCTGGGTTAGGTTTCGACTGATCATCTTGGTCGAGTGCCATCTTCAATGTTGGTTTGGGCGGATCTTCGAGAATCTCAAATGGAATTTTCCAAACTACCTCGTACTTACCAATGGGAGGTTGTTTCCTTAAATATAGTTAATTGGGTTGAAATCATAGGTATTAGTCAAAAGTATCTACGAGGAGGGTTCAAAAAAGTTTCCATATTCTTGGAGAAATCATGCACGTAGAATCACAAATTTAAGTTAGTTTATTAGATATAACTTCATATATGTTAGATGCAACTATTACTCTTTCCTTTTCAGTTTTGCAATGAATAAAGATATAAGAAGGTATAAGAATGCACGAGGTGGGATACAGAGCAGTGACTCGATTCTTTCTCCTGTAAGGCAAGATCCCAAACAAATGAATGAGGAAGTTTTCGTGATATATGATGAAGAATGTCCTCCTTATAGTGTTGTTGCTGAGTGATCCAGATACTTGAAATGTAGTTGCAAGAACATTACGGAATAAAGAAAGATGTGGTAGACCGTGAATACAATGAATGATAAGATGATCAAAAAAGTTGAAATCCTCATTCCTACAGCCTTTCTATTTCAACTGTGCCAATTCTGGCGCTACTGTCGATGTGTGTTTTCCTGTACTTCAGTCGAAAGAGGAGGGACAAGTTGCTGTGGCCGAGATCTTTCAATTGTTGGATGCAGAAGCGTTGCCACAATGATTTATTTCAGGAACTTCGCAGTGCGCTGTCTTGTTAGCCATTCTAAGTAGCCTACGATCTTCACTCGTCAAGACAAAGCGACTAAGCAAAGGGAGGGTTTCTTCTGTCAGAGGATAACGGGGGCGGGGCCGAATTATAGTTGGCATATTTTCCGAGGGCACACCTGAGTTAGACAGGCTCTAGAACTAGAATTAGAGTATTAACATGTACAGTCGTATGGTAATAGATGTAAACGACATGTAAAGATTACGTGAAAAACGTAGCCATCGAAAGCATCATGCTTTATGTGCAACTTGTAATTACAATTTGCTATTTTCTTCTGTCCCAGAACCTTTGCAGACCTTCAAGGAATCAACTGTTAGTACATACAGTAAAATCAGATGAAGTTGTTATACTAGCATAAGGACGAAACTACTATGTACATATTTCCATTAGGATTATGAATGGATGGTAAAATCAATACTTCATTTGACTTTCACATTTTTGTAATTAAATTCCTAAGCAGAAACATGTAAATAAATTACACACACACAATCTTATCATACACGCAAAGAAAATAAGTCACATATTAATACTGAGTTACATATCCAAAGTCATTTCTATAAAAAGTTGTGTTATTTTTAAATACATATCAAATTAACTGACAATACACTAAATTTACTGGCAGTACCTCAATGCATGCTTTAGTTTGTTTTTTCGTCAATCACTCGAACAATATAGCATAAATGTCCAAATTAATTTAATTAGTTTCAAAACTTTAGCATAAAAGAAGTAGGGATGTACTTTTCTTGGTAGTGTAGCTAAGGAAAACCCTAAAGAATTATATTGGACTATTGTCAGACTTAGGTAACTACTAAATCCTGCGAACTACGCCAGAAGTGCTGAAAATAAAGATAAAGCATTTATTTGATTATATTTCATGTATTTTGTTTCTCATGTTATGACAATATCAGGGTTCGATCCTTGTATGTTCCTGTTGGGGAAGCCAAAGATATAACGGTATCAGGGATCTGTGTCAAGATAAACGAAAAAACTGGGATTCGAACCAATGTGTCCCGGAGCGGGAACATTGAGACATGAAGAAGATAAGGGCTTATCCCCGTGTACCCACCGTCACTGACGAGGCCACTTGGTATAATTACGGATGAACATTAAATTTCATTGTTAATCGCCTCAAATAGCCTTGGTCCGGATAAGGATTATGTCTCTCATAGCCTCAGGAAGAAATCCAAAGAATTAAAACATATTTACTTGATCACTCGATGGTTGTCTAGGAAGCAAGCGCAATGTTGTACTATACTACCTCAACTTCTAGACATACAAATCAATGTAAAGTTTACATAATTGTATTCAAATCTTACCTGGGATGTTTCCAATTAATAAAACATCACAAACTTATTTTAAGAATAAACACACGATAAATCTCGTATCAAATAAACCGACAACACTATTTACACTATTTGGTGGATCTAACTCAATTGATTTTTATCGTAAATCTTAACTATAAAGGGACTAAAGAAAAAATAACTGATATAAAAATTATTGATTTATTATATTTATTAACTTGTAAGCGCAAATATAATTTTACACTACGAATTTGCACTATGTGGGTATTATTATTTAATTCTTGGCCCAACTATTACGATTGACATTCGCGCGTGATTATGATTACCGGTCGCACAGTCCGCGTTACGCACATGATTTCGGTACGAAGAGTTGATGATTAAAATGTAAACACAATCCACTTATTCTTTCATGATGAGAACTTCAGATTTCTTTCTTCTTTTTTCTTTAGATCTACTCAACTATCAAACTTGGTTTACATCCTCTTCTTTTATATAAATTTTAATAATTAAACAGAACACTGCTTTTAACGATATCAAAAACACTACTTTTATAATGTTTGCATTGTGCAAATGAATTAGAATGGAGTTTGTCAAAGACACTTATTACGGTTATCGTTCTCTCATCAGCTTCCATTTCCCACTGTTCGCGCTTTTTCGAAGCGTCACACTTCTCTTTCACAATTAAGGCGGATGAATACACTATTAGAACGAAAGGTAGTTCCCACAAAACATTATTTTTTTTAGAGAAATGCTTCACTAATAGGAACTGATTAATTAGAAATTGCATTATTTAGAGTGTATTGGTCACATTTAAACACACGATAATATAGATAATCAATATTTGTTACGAAATATGCAAATTATAGCATATAGTCCGGTGTTGCCTTTTAGTCTCGCAATTCAGCTTGTGTAGGAAGGAGAAAAAAATAAGCTAAGCCGAATTCTTCTTCTATATTAGGCCATACGAAGAGAAAAGTGGGCGAGCAACCACAAACACACACACATAGAAAAACTTGTGAGCGAGAAACTTCGCAGCATTATAATTCCAATAATTTTGTCCTGCTTCGCGCTGGTTCTAAGAAATCCTGTTGCGTATACGAAGGTTGTTCAAAGAGTACATAACAATTGCGTTATAATGTACGCTGAGAATCTTTATTTAAAGTAAGACGAAAAATTAACTCACCTAAGCACCTTTTTAAGATGTGAAGAACCTTAAAGACTTCTGTTTAGTATTACAGAATGCGGCAATTAGGAAGGGAAACTTGACTTTTTGCTGCACTGAAGTTCTCATAATGAAAAGTTTGCAAGTGATCCAGGGAACAATTACAGATACTTCCAGCTTGGCCAATCGGCATGATGAAGTTAAGTATAAACTGGTGTTGTGGTACCACGTCACGATTTCAACAATGAAACAGAATGAATATAAAGTTCTGTGCACGCTTACGAAAAACATTTACAATGGTGAAAATGCTTTATGGGCACAATTGACTTTTTCGTTGCCGTGTTTTAGAAAGGCATAAGAGGTTCAGTGCTGGAAGGGAATCTACAAAGATGAGCGCTCAGGTTCAAAGAGGTCTGTCAGAACAACTGAAGTGATTGACAAAGTTTGGAATTGACTGGTATGGAACTGACCGAAGTACAAGTAGAATTGATAATTTTGAGTGACCGAAGTGGAAGTCTCGTGGTAATATCAAACTTCGTGAGGGATGAATAAAGAGACTGCTCGATTTAAAGGATCGGAAAGTTTCGTGTCCCGTGTTTCGTTTTTTGAACGGAGGAGTAGAAACTGCAGTGACTGTTCCTGAGTTTTCGGCCCAAAAAGTATGTGTGTGTGTGTGTGTGTTACTACACTCCGCATATTCGCCAGCACTATTCCCTGTGATTACAAATTAAAAGCATCACCGAAGGGTTGCTTTCTTGACGAACCAGAAAGCAGTAACGAGGAACTTGAACAGCATTACAGTCCAGAACTTGCAGAAGTCATTCCATGAATTACTGAGTCGTACAAAGCTGTGTGTGTGGATAAAGGAAGTTCTTACTTTGACTAAACCGAGGTACACTGATTCCGCTTGTAATTCATTTTTTACGGGCGCAGTCTCATTTCCTAATTGTCACACTGTGCACATGCATGTAAATGACTGATACTATCGATTATAAATAAATATTACGTAGGCTTTAATGAAATGAGTTAAGTACTTTTACAATTAAAAATAGAAGAGAAAATGGTGTAGGAAAAGATAATTACATGAAAAAGGTAATACTTATTGACAATCTAGCAATTTTGCAGTTTAGATTTTATTTTTTTAAAAATGTCTTATTGAATGGATAAATCTGGGAACCAAGGTTACGAAATATTTGACATTTACATATAAAGACATATTTGTATTGACATTTACAACTGAAAGTTTACCCTGCTTATTATTGCCACTCATACGCAAATGTACAACGAAAATTCAATATTTACATATATGTTGGAAACGCTCTTCAGATACTTAAATGTCCATAACAACGATAACAGAAAAGAAAATCTGGACGACACTTTTACCTGCCACAAAACGCACTTTCCAATCTGGATTATGGAACTCATCTTCAATGAGCTTCCAGAAAACATCCGAACCACAAGGAAGTGTGATACAATGCAATAAAATGGGAACACATGCTTCACATATATGGGATCTGTCAGCAGCCAATAAATTCCATAAGCTGTAATAACATAAATAAATAAATAACATAACATAAAATACTGAATGAATGAATGATACTGAAAATATCTTAGCTCATATTTTAGTAACTAAAATATACCAGCAAACAGTTTCCAATTTTCCTATAAATTAACTTTGAATACTTATGATCTTATAAACCCACCCTTACTGTGATTACTGGCCAGAATATATGTGGTCCCGAGTTAATTCTTAATGAGAAAGCATTGAACACATTATGGTGGTTCGGATTCCATCTTAAACTGTAGGTCCACGTCTCATATGGCCTCGACACTGAAAAGGGGTGCTAAACTTGAACAAACAATTACAACCTTGTTTCTAAATCAATTTTGCAGTACATATTACGGTGTTTTGATTGCCTTCTTCTACTACTACTAACATGAAATATAGATAACAAATTTCATTGTTCCTCAAAGCCAGCTTCTACTTTACAGGAAGTACTACTTTTAAACAGTATATAACGTTAAGCATACACAACGTTCAGTGTATGTCTACATTAGACTAATTACATAGGTTAATGATGATTTTCAATAAATGATTAATTAAATCTTAACGTCCCTTTTCAGTTTAACGCCCCTATATGAGACAGTATCTACTGCTTAAAGTACCATCCCAAGTATATTCAGGTTATTATCTGAGACTTAGTTCCTCCACCTAGGATCGTACCTAGGACACATTCACAGAAAACACACGTGTGTTGGCCTTTAGCCACATATACGAACTAAAATATACAGGCTAATATATACAAAACATATAGAATAAAATAGACGTTTGATAAATAGACTCCTTTAGTCACATATAGAAATGTGCCTAAGTATAGAAGAAATAATTGTTGGAATAATGAATGACAGGAAAAGGGAGAACGACAAGAAGACATGTTCGCCTTGAAGGTCCCAGTAACAAAAATAACGAAATAGTAACTAAACTGTGCTCTTGGATACACAACTTAAAATTCAAAATCCTACCTTGTACTCCCAACTTCTATTCATGTTTAAATCATCATCTTCACAATATTTTCATCCTTCCTGGAATCATACTAAAGCATAGATGTGATGCTAGACGGAATCTATTTTTTAATTGCATTATTATATCACTTGAAAACCTGTGAATGAAAAAATGGTACCAAGTGCTCCGCAGTACACTTCTGTGAATTCTATTAACCGCTCCTGAGTTCTTGTGCCAACGAACTGTTGCCTTAACTTCAGTAGCTTCTTAGAGTCTATTGTTGTTGTTGGATAAACCTGTTTATGGGGTTCCAAAATAATGAAATGTCACTTACCCTTTGACACAGCATTCAGAACGCTGAAAATGTCAATTGAGTAACTTTTACGTTTGAAACTACTTCTGTACAATATTCACACTTGATTACTTACTCCTTTGTTTCTGTAATTTAGCAATTTCCCTGTTGAATTTCAACATTGACACTGTTGGTTTTTGTTTTAGTTTTGTATTTTGGTTTACTAGTCTTACTAATTATAATTCCTTTTCCATTCTCTTCCCGAAAACCTCTTTCCAAACTATAGCTTCCGTATTGGTTATGAGATCAATGCTTCTACATTAGTGTTGATATTTGTTTTATTAATTATTTACAATTACGGTTGTTTCAGCATCAAACCGAAGGAGCCATTATACTAAAATAAAAGCAAAACAGGCAACTGAAATTCAAAATGAAAACAAAAACCAATAGTGTCAATGTTAAAATTCAACAGGGAGATTCCTTAATTATAAGAACAAAGGAGTAAATAATCAAATGTGAATACTGTACAAAGTTGTTTTCAAACATAAAAATTACTTACTTAACATTTTTAGTGCTCTGAGTAGTGTGTCAAAGAGTAAGTGACATTTGTTCCATTATTTTGCAATCCTGTAAACAGGTTTAAGTAACAACAGCGTTGGACAAGAAGCAGCTACAGAAGTTAAGGCAACAATTGTTTGTACAAAAACTTACGAGTCGTGAATAGAATTCACAGAAGTGTACTGCGGAACACTTTATGCTAATTTTTCTATTTACAGGTTTTCAAATGATATAATAACGTAAAAAATTGATCCCGGCTTGCATCACGTGTGCGCTTGAGAATAATTCCACGGAAGATCGAAATATTGCGAGGATAATGACAAACACGAATGGAAGTTAGGGGTACAATGTGATATATCAGGGGTACAAGTGATTATTAACCCAAAATTTTGTATACACTTGCAATAGTTTTTCTGCTTAAGGTTCATCGTCAAACCTTCAATTGTGCACTACGTCTAAACACTATGACAGTTTAGTCTTTTTCTGAAACTGAGAATTGGGTCTGACGATACTCGTTCGGGATACTCAGAATTACTTCACTCATCTTGAGCTTTAGGTGTCCAGATTAGCAGGTTTCCGTGCATATATATATATATATCTTGATCTTTACATGTCAAGGGGTCGACTAGTGAGCTTGCAGGCCAAGGTGTGGGTTCCCTTTGGTCAATCTCTCTCTCTTGGAATTGTTCGTTAAGACACTGTCGAACTTCATGGATAAAATGTGTCGATCCCTCATCTTATTGCATGTGGACCTCATTGATGATACCTTACCTATCAAGTTCTAGCAGAGAATCATGTTTATATAGCTGTCGACATTTGTTGTATCTTCCTCGAAGAAATATGAACTAATGATGTATTCCACTGAAATCGTGCACCACATATTGACTTTGAGACTGTCCCGTGTATGTACCTCCAATTTATGTGGATTTTCAATCCTTCAAATTCAGCAGTTATGCTTGGTCACTTTCCTCGAAATATGAAACGTATCCTCACTTAAGAAATTAATCCGAGACAGAAAATCACCATAACCTTCTAAATGGGCAAGCATTGATTCACAAAATTCAATTCTCATATCACAGTCTTCGCCTATTAGATTCTGTACAAATTTGAACTTGTAGGGCAGCATCTTAATCTTCTTGAGTAACACTGTCCTCGGCATTCCTAGTTTCGAGGATCTTAATTTAAGTGATTCCATTGGATACCGTTCCACGCTTTGCTGTACTGTCTGAATCACATCCGTCACTCGTTTCTGGCCTTCAACTACGTGGCAAATAGAACACACGTCCCGGAGCCTTGAACCTTGCATACCATCTCTTGATACTTGTCTCTGCTAGGAGATGTTTCCCATATGTTGTTTGGAACTTCCTCTGCACAGAAACACAATATTCTAACTCCCAAACTACAATACATTCCGCGTCTTTCCCTACATTGATATCATCTTGAGTCACGTGATTATCACAGCAAGCAACATTGAGTGTGCACAGAACAAAACTTTACTTTCCTCCTCCTTACCTAAAAATTTTGTATTCTTAAACGTAACAGTTACAACGTTATTGATTTTAGTTTCCTGCAGGGCTTTATGTACGCCCTGTATAATACTTAATAGAAGAATTTTTAAATTTACATTCTTATCACAAGTATATCATTTAGAAGTGGAAAAAAGTAAGTAGTATACCCAATTCGAATATAGAACAATTTTGTACATTCAGGAGGAAAGTGACCATAATTTGTAACTGAAATGAAATATTAACATATGAATTAGGGATGTGAAAAGTATTTGCACAATGAAGGTGCAGAGATGCCCATAGGTTCTATGGGTTCCCAAGATGAATTTTCTGTAAATGCTCCCAAATATTCAAGGAACCCCTCCCTCTCAACAGTTTTTTTTTTTAATGAAAATAGTTAAATAACTATAGTTATACGGTTAAAAATCAATTCCTTACATTTATTTTATATTATTTAAAATTTGAAACATTTGTTTCTGTGGAAAAGTATAGCTGACAAAGATAATTTTTTCACGGATCTTCTAAAGGCTCAATTTTTGATGATGCCTGACCTCTCTCGATTTTTGCCGAGGTTGTCCCCATTATGGGCGGCCCTGCAAGGTGGTAGTGTCCACAGATCATCTTAGCACAAAATAAGGCAACGATGCAACAATGTAAGCACTTTTCTTAATTTAACAACATAAATCAATGGCGTACTCTAATTACAGGAATTATAAACTTACTTTTTAACCAGGAGATTTTCTTGACACCAAATGACAAATCCTCGGTGATCCTTCGAAGCTTTAGTTAACGCATCACCATGTAAAATTAGGATGTATAAACATTCTAGCATATGGTATAAAATATCTGGCTGTTCAACATTCGGTAATTCCTGAAAGAAAAGTCTTGCTTTAATCATACCTATATGAGAGGAAGAAGTTATACTTTTGGCAAGTTATATTGCTGTGTCACTCTAGAAGCTTTTGAAGTACAGATCCTTCCGCGAGAAATAGTCAAATATTTTAGTAAATGGTTCTATCGAATGTCCTGAATAAACGTTGCTACATACGATGTCCAATTCTTAATGGTTTTGAAGATACGGTGTTTAAATCTGGCGCACTCCAATCTATTCAGAGATGTTTTATTTTCATTTATTAGCCATTATAATTAAGAGATTTATCAGAAGTTCCGCATTGTTGAAATATACCAGTCCTAACAGAAAAAAAAATGAAAAAAAAAAAAAAGTCCTTGAATAGTAACACAAGTTCTTTTTCCATAAGTATAATCTCAGTAAGCTCTTAACATGCTTTGATAACCACCATATTGAATAAAACCGCTGTCAATCATAACGCCCAATATTTTTACAAAGAATTTCAGATGGCAATCCTTTGACCTGGTGTGCGGAACTTCTCGGAGAACCAATGTATTATTCCAAGGATGTTAAAATATAGAGGATATGCCCATAGCTATCTTTATCAGAGTAACTTTGTAAAGCTGAAAACAACAAAGCATTGGTAAATCTAATTAGACCCCTTTTTTTCTGCGATTAATGTTCCCTCAATATATTAGGTTCTCCGTGTGTGAACAAGTGGAACATCTTTGTTTTAGTGTTCAAAATGGTTACATGTGCAAGTGACAGGTGTATAAACAGAAACATGGAAAAAGTTATTAGGAATGAGCTCACATATAAGAAAACCACTAGCTATGTGATCTCTGTTGTACCAGTACTGACATTTTAATATCCATATTAGCTGCTCTTTCCTGTATTATTTTTTCAAGGTAAAGATTTAACTAAACTCGGAATTATAATTTCAATTATATATGTCACATCATAGATGCTCACGGAAATGTTGAATGCAACTTCAAACATTACATTTTTTTTTTTTTTTTTTTTTAAGACAGATTCGGACATATATAGAGCTCAAAGTATATATGAGTGTGTATATGTGGAAGTGGGAATGCGAAGTCCGTTTCTGGTAGAAAACAGACCTTTCATACAGAAACACCTGGGACGGGGTAAGGGATGTTTGAGTGTAATATTTTGTGAGAAATAGAGCAAGCCTTCGGCAATAGTGATAACATTACATTTCGTCAAATTATTTTCTTGTGTTCTACACAAAAGCGAATTTCATATAAAACTGACAGCGAAAAACAAAGTACAACTATTTCTGAATTTTGTAAGAATTCGTACAAATTTTGTAAGAATATGGTGAATGGGGGCATGTTTGAAATGGGGGGCTGGCCATCGACAAGTTGGCATAACAGACAGTAACTTCATTCATTTATGTTGTGGATAAAGGCAATTGGCAACATTTCATTTTCATTTAACATTGGGCTCATAAAGAGTGTACAGCCCACACGGCTCGTCCGATTTTAAAAAATCTTTCATTTTAGATTGAAAATGTATATTTGGAGACGGGTTTCCCTGTCATATTTTGTTGTAGCTCTGATAATAACAGAGTTACCCTATGTTAGGAGACTTTCGAGACACCATTTACATATATAAATAACAGCTACCCTATTAAATCTGCAACTATTGTTTTTCAGTTCTTACCATATGTCAAAGATTCTAAATCAAGTATAACAACTTTGGGTATACATCTTGCAGTATTTTGTAACAGTAATACTAAATTTCTTAGAAAAAATGTGGTAAATTTGATTAAAAAACTGCATCTAATCTAAGAAACTATTTCCGTGTATAACCATATATCATATTTATCGTAGTATTGCGAATTTAATGGTGAGAAATTCCACATTTTAGTGGTTGGATATTCTAACAAATTTTTTCATTTTGCCCATAGTTTAGTCTAAAGTTATACTTAAACAGTATGTTTAAGTTAATCTTTCTACAAATAACACAATTAAACGAATGTGTTACCTATTTATTTTACGATCAATAGTTTTCATTCTAGATTATCTCAAGTTTTTTTAATTTTAAGAGATTTATACCATAAATATGCAGTATTCAAATATGTATTTCTTCTATTTAACCCCTTGAGAGTTAAAAAAAAAAATACTATTTACCTTTAGCAATTGATGGATAAACTGAAGTTGCGGCGGAAGTTCCTCTATGGCAAAACGAAATTTGCCAACACTGGTATGCCAGAAGTTTTCATCATCTTCATCTTCAGCTACGTCAATTGGTTGATCATTTTCACCAACTAAGGTGGCCTTCGCTACCTGAACCGTTGCAGTAGCTATAAACAGAGTACAAAGAAATCTTTATTCTGAAAAATTAACATATATATCTAAAATTAACATTCGAACACTGAAGAAATTTAGTAAATCTAGCATACTAGTTTAGCAAAATACAACAAAAAAGGAGCAGTATTCAGAACAAGAAAAATGACTATTAACTTTATATAAAAATGATCATGAGAGAAACGCGACATAATGTCGAAAGACAAAAAGATACTGCATAGAAAAATCGAGGTTGCACGGATTTACCCTTTAGATTAAAGGAAAAGAATGCTTAATGAAAGTGAAATTATTATGGAAGAAGTGGTAAAATGAAAATGTGAGATGAGACGCGAGAACACATCATGTTGTCCACCACACTCACATAGCCTGGGATCGAACAGGGACATCTCGCACCAGATGTGAGCGCCTTATCACTAAGCTGCCGTGTCCTCTAATAAATAAATAAATAAATAAAAACAAAAACAAGTCCATAAGAACATTCCCGAGACGGAGAACTGTGTAAAGAAATACACAAATATACCAAGCGTTTTCTATACTATTATTAAATGTACACGAGAAATAAATGGAAACATATGAATTTACACACAAATAAAATGAAATGAAAAAAAACTAACTAGATAAAAGAACATAGTCACGATATAAGCTGCTTCATACCTTGTCTTAAGTTCCTTTCATTTCTTAAACATATACAAACTGAAAACAAATGACTTCCGTGTCAATGTTTTACGTAAGTTAGGAACATTAACGGAAAAAAACATCTTTGCAGTCAATTTTACAAGAAATACGTACTGTCCTCTTTCTAGTGTCATAATGAAAGACTTGACAGAGTATGTATCAGTATCAGTTTCACCACATAAGGTGGCGTGCTATTGACACTATTATTATACGCAACGAATAACATTACTGATAGCGCCATAAAATTTACTTTTTATTGATTTTCTCTAAAATTACGCATGAAAATTCAATTTGTTTAACTTAATGAGGTCTTTCGATTGATGTATGTCTGAAATTTGGATATTTCCACCTTTATACACAAACACTATTGTAGAGTTTCAAAGCACACGATCAATACACTCAGGGAAATTAGAGAAAAAAAATGGCACGATACAATAGTTTACAAAAATAGTATGTAACGTTTACTGTAAGGATTAATATTTGACATCAAATATTATGTACATGATCCGGCAACAAACTTTGAAGTAGTTATCTCTAGCAAAAGCGCTATTTAGTACCCAATACGTTGCTGAACCGAAGTGTCTCCAACAAAAAATGAAATGAAATTAAGTTTTACGTCCCACGGTTATGCCCGTTAGGCTAAAGGAGCGGTGATGATGAGAGATGAGTGAAATGATGGAATGAAGAAAGTGGGAGGAAACGGGAGAACCCCGAGAAAACCCAAGAGCACGTGTTTGTCCACCACAAAGTCCATACGGCGCGAGCTGGGATCGAACCAGGAATCCTACGCACCAGAGGTGAACGCTCTACCACTGAGCAACCCCATCCCCCGTCTCCAACAAAAAAGTACGGAGAAAACTAATTTCAAAAGAATCATACTTTGGAAAACAACACGAAAGAACAACTTGTTATGACAGGAAAGTGAAGAAAGAAATTAGAAAAAAAGGAATAGGGAAATAAAGCAAGGTAACTTTTTGGAAAATATTAAGTGAAGTTCAGAAAATATAAACAGTTTAGAACAAATGTATGAAACGGAAAGAACAGTAAAGTCTTCAATTCCATACTAACAACATTGATCAGGATTAGAATTAGATTTCCGGGATTTGGGCATCTATGATCACGTATGAAGAACGACGTCCCCAGGCAATCACACTGAAGAAAGGAATGAGGAAGGAAGCGGCCTGGAACCATTATGTTAGGTAGCATCCCAGCATTTGCCTGCTGTGAATGAGGGAAATCCAGGAAAAACCTCACTCAAGATGGCTGGCCTGAAAAAACTTGTTTGAACAAGTGTTCCCACCGGGGATCGCTCGCAGCAAAGGCGGGAACGTTAACGACTACGCTACGCGGGGCCACCAATAACAACATTGAGATCACTATCTTACAATATGTTTGCTTTCTCAATTAAACTCTTTAATTCAAGTGCTATGCATATTAGTGCATGGATTAATTGTATTTTTTAAACTTTTAGATTAAAGATGGTGCTATGTCTTCTTTCAATGGCGTGCGGAAGGGTAGGGGTTTCGGTTTTACTCTCTTCTCCTTGAGCATGATATTATGCAAAAAAAGAAAAAAATACCACATTAAGATATGTATACAAACACCTGTAGTGATATGAACTTGGCAGCCTGAACCCCGTCCCCACCCAGAAATTCTGCGTACCACCTTCTATAGCATATACAAGGTTGAGCCGAGTAAGAGGAGTTTTTGATTTGTTTATTTCAGGTATTTTTTACTTTGACAAGATTGTAACGATGCTATTTTGTTCACACAATAATGCCATTTAGTAGTCAGGTATGAATGAATAGTGAAGTCATTTTACGAATCATTTTTTGAGAAGTCTACAGCGTTTTGCATAGCGAATGCTGTTTCATTGGGTTTGTGATACCACACTTTGGGAAGAATACTGTTTTTTTATTAATAATATTCATAGATTTCTATCCTTACAAAATTGTGTGGTTCAAGAACAGAAATCTCGTGATTTGCATAACACGAGTTATTTTGGGAGAACAGCTCTTAGCTAAAGTGAATGAAAATGAATATTTCCCGGAATAACTGTAGATATTAGATGATGGACATTTTTGTCCCCACCTCTTTTTCCGTGTAATTTCTATGGGGAATTTTAAACAATAACGTTTGAACAACGTCCCCACAACATTAATTAATTGAAAGTCAACATTCATGAAGAAATTAGCTTGATTTCCCTTGATATGTTGCAACGGGTTTGGCTCGCAAGTGCTGGAACGCAACCACAAAGACGGTGCCCATCTACAGGATCTAATGTTCTAGAATTGACTTTTCCCTTAGGTAAGTGATAAAGAGCTTGCAATTTCAGCAGCTATAATCTTATGAAAACTCGATAATTTAAAGTAGCATTATGCAGTTAATAAAATCTCCAGTTACTCAGCGTTTACTTTAAACTACAATATTAAAAATTACACTTTTGACGAACATCATGCAAAGTCACGATGATCTTAAGTTTTGCTGGCGAATGCTATTAATCCAATGTTCTCGGGATTGCTCTCAGAGTGAATGTTGCGGTGCTGAGCTTTCATTATCATACAGCGGGAACATATTCAGAGCTATGGGTTGGAGTGTGCTGGTCGTACAATTTATATTGTAGTCTTAAGGAATTGCTGTGTTTCTATTGCTTGTTGTTATTGGCCAATAGCGTGCTCTAATGTTGCCGGTGGAAACTATTCTCTCATTGGCTGATGTTTTTTTTTCGTACTGAGAAGCTGAAGCCAGATATCAGGTAGATGATAATCTTTGTCTCTGTTGATGTGTACGAATTAATAGAGCTTCATGTATTTTCCTGTCCAGAACTGTTTGCTTTTCTTTAGAATTTAAATGTGGTCCCACATAACTGTATGATTGTATTGTAAGCAGTGTTCGGCTATGCAGATTTTTCAGGTTGTTTCAGTCTGGTGTGTCGCTAGTGTTCTTTCATTCTGTCTTCAATATTCCTTCCCGTTTCGCCTATGTAAGTGGCGTTACATTCAATCTCAGCACAGCAACATTCACTCTGACAGCACTCCCGAGAACATTGGATTAATCATGCAAAGTTTTCACCAATACTGTATGTTCTCTCCATCATACGGATAGAAAATATATAATTGTCTTTCAATTGGTGCATTCATTCCAAAGTTATTAAGAACAGAACATGCATGAGTGGATAGGCACTTTTGACAGCATCTGTACGCATGAAAGTTATTCCTGACTGTTAAGTAATAAAGTGAAAGTATTACTAAACACAAAGCTACTTTAAAAGTAGAAAAATACATAAAAATAAAGAACGCTTACCTGTATCGGTTTCAGTGATGGTCACTGCACGAGCAACAGCCTTAACTACTTTCTCTGAGGGTATTATAGGAGCCAGATCCAATTCGGAAACAGTCTCCACAGTTGCAGTCATGATCTGTAAGGGAATAAGCTTTAATAAACATAGATTACTACAGTCCTCGGACAAGAAGAAAAGAGAGCCAATAGGAAAGAAGATAGGAAGAGATGCCACACAAACATGAAACAGTTCATGCGTACACAAGCATCAATTTTACAGTTTTTATTTAGTTCCAAGTTTCTTTTCATTATTGTAAGACTTCATTTAATTTTTAACTTATAGTCTCATTAGAAAAATATTGCACTTTATATTTGCACTTTCAGGAACAGTTTAATTTTAGCCGATTGAAAAATTTTCTTCATTATTTTTCTTTTTATCACTGACATTGTTTTCGTTTTTGGATTCAGCTACTGCATGCAACAGCTTACTGTCTCTTGAATGCTGCCTATCAATGCTGCCACTGCGATTTTCTTTGGATTAAAGTGTACTAAAAAAAACATATAAAACATTATTAAAAATACTGTTACGAAACATTCATCACAAGCGCGTTATAGTCCATTCTACTAGAGTTCTAAGTATTTATGAGCACAAGGTTAGCTACTTTTAGGAGACTACTTTGTAAGAGTTACTTTCTAATTATTAACATCTCAAAACTACTTAGATTTTGCTACAGAATTATTTAAATTATTGCTACAGAATTATTTACAGAATTGCTACAGAATTATTTGCTAAAGAGTACTTGAAAAATCTAATTCTACATGTAAAAACTCATTTAACAATCATTACATAGTTAAAAAATAAGACCCTGCACTCACAAATTACGCCGAACTTGAAGTATATGGACTATAATTTAATGAACACCAAAAACCATTTAGAAAATGAAGGACAGGAAAACAATATCATAAACAACACATATATACAAAAAACAACGAATTACAACATTAAATGCTGAAGTGTTAATTGTCTAGGCTTAGTTTCGATGCTCTGCTCACTAATATACTTTATTTTATAAACCCACTGAACTATTTTCATTTTTACTCCTCAAATAATGGAAGACGAACATGCAATATTACAGGTTTCTACAGCAACTTACCTGTGGCATATTAACTAATACTCCTCCAACAGTATGGATTTCAGACATTGGCATTGTAATAACAACATCTGAAGGTTTGGAATCAGATTTTTTATCCGAATCCGGAGGAGTTTTTCTGCCATGAGCATCTTCTCCAGAGTGATCATCACTACGAGGCTGAAACAATGAAGATCAGATATTTAAGTCAAACTAATAAGGCATAACACAATTTGTTCATACTCGACACTCTATAAAATCTGAAATATACTTTTCTCCAATGATTTAATTGAAAATGAAGTATTTCAGTTTAACGTCCCACTATTATGCCTTTTAGGCTAAGAGACGATACTTAAGATAAGTGAATGATGATGGAAGAATTGCTGGAATGATAAAGTGGGAGGAAACGAGAGTATCCCGAGAAAACAAACGGACACAATGTTGTCCCCGCCAATACAAATTTACTCGTCCGGGGATCGAACCAGGGACACCAAACACCAAAGGTAAGCGTTCTATCACTGAGCCACCGTGCGCCATCATTAAATTATTTGTGCACGGAGTACTAGTGTGTATAAAACAAAAATGGAATAGTTCCCATATTTCATTCTTCTATTTGAAGCTAGGATACGTGGTATAGTTTTTTTTTTTTTTTTTTTTTTTTCCACAGTTGTCTTGGGGACAAGATAAATGTGGTTGGAAAAGTTCTGTTGAGTCCGATATTATATTGTTTGACAGTCTAAGCAACCACTCAGCTGCACTGGATTGAAATGTACGTAAAATGTTTTTCGTAACCTCAACGTTGTATAAAGTAAATTAAAAACAATGAGCCATTTTTCTTTTCCTTTTATTATTCATTTAAATATTTATAAGGGCTCAAACTTTCAGGTGATGGACGATGCGACGCAAATTAAGACAACAGCAAATTTAGTGTATTTGTTCTTTTGTATTTAAGCGAGTTAAACCATATTTTACATGCACGAAGCTTAAGTTCCATAATACAGCTTATGTAGCGAAAGTGTAAACATCACATCTACATGGCGACATAGGAATGACCACAAAAACGTTTCAAGTTTCGCTGTTGATAATTACATTAATTTTGAATCTCTTAACTATTTTCATCCTATGTTAACTTTGAAGAAAAATAATCAAAAATTCCTAAACATTTCATTCTTTTCAATGACTATCTTTTTAAAAAATGTAATATGAAACGTAATTTTTTTTATACACTTGATAAGCTAATTTACATTGGAAATATTATCAATGGAACATAAGAAAGGCTTTCAGAAAGAAGTTAATCAAGATCTATTCGCCCACATGTCACGTAAAGGGCGGTGCGGTCTCTCTATGAGTTGGGTATAAATCTTTCCTCACCCACCATATTCACCCGATATCTCTCCCACTGTCTACACCTCTTGCAGTATCCTTCTTAGGGAGGGGGAGGAGACCTCCCTGATGATTGGGTGTGCAACGTGCGGTTGAAGACATCTTCGCACCACGGCAGGCACGTAGCCAGGATTTCGTGAGACGGGGAAGGGGAGGGGGGGTCCGTGACATTAAATACTGTGGTCATCATACCAGGGGCTCGATCATTCGAAACTATTTTACTGGAATATATATATTGGTTCGTTTAGCCAGGATTTCATAACGAGGGGGGAGGGGGGGGACGACATGAAATTCTAAAGGTCCAGGAGCTCGATTAATCTAAACTGCTTTACTATCAACATATATTGGTTTGTTAGGACAATAAAATGAGGATATGTTGGTAAGTATTTCAATAACAAACTATGAAGAAATCTCGAGTAAAATAATATATATATATATTGAAAAAAATTATACAATATTTACATCCTTTTTCTGTTTATTCAAATATAACAATTTTCCTTTCACTATGACCTCAACTATTATAAAAAGTACATATTCACTATTATAAAAAGCACATACTCAATAATGTCGTAAAATATTTTACAATATCTGCGTTCCTTTCTCTGTTGAATCAAATGTTAACAGAACTTTCTTTCCACATAAATTTTTGTTTTTATTATTCCGTCAACTACTATCTATTCCAAATGACAGGTTAAAGGAGCAGTAGAAAATTGTTTTTGAAATAACATGTTTGATATTGCAAGGATGCGATGACGAAAAATTATGATAAAAAATGTCCACGCTCTTACAGAACGGCACTATGCTTTCCGAAGCTTGAAATCTCCCTGACTAGAAATTCTGAAAAATCGGTAACTTTTCTAGAAATTTAAAGTTCCCTGACTCTTCCAGGATATCTCGCTCACTTCACCACATATATAGCAAGTAATACAAATCTCCTCATAAAAAGAATAAACAAAAGCTTCCTGTAGTTTTTTTATTTTTAACTATCCTTCTTTTTCTCATTTCATTTTGTATAATCCTTCCTTAATTTTTTCAATTCTGGTCTCGAAGGAAGGGGGTCCGGACCCCCTGGCTACGTGCCTAATTGCAGACTGCAAATTATTTTGTCACGAAATCCAATTGCTGGCTGACGAATGGCAAAAGTATGTATTTGCATATTTTGATTAACCAGGCATCTCACAAACCTAATAAATTATACTACATAATTAATTATGAATCAGTACGTGGCTTGTTCTCCTCTATCGCTCAAGTCTAATTTTATCCTCTAAGGAGTATTATCAGAGAAAGTCACCAGTGTCAAAGAAATTATATAAAAGTGAAAAAGAGCACATCCTTAATATTTAACAACACACATGGTCACTGTGAAAAGTTTAATGAAATTCCACTGACTCACTTACAGTATTCATTTACACCATACGAAACCAATTTCAGTACTCAAATTTACAAGTTTGATTAGGTGGTCATTTTTCGTCAGTTTAATGAACACGGAATGTAACCATCACACCTGTGCGTACTAGTATTACGCGAGAATTCATCCCCTCCATCTGTACAATCTGTACATAGTTGATTTTATTTATTTTTATTTTTATTCTTTTTTTTTTTGTCAACATCCATGAGTTAGAGGCAACTTCATAATGTAGAGTTTTTTTTTGTTGTTTTTTTAGCAGCTATTTCTTTTCTTAAATCTACATTGATGAAGAAGAGCGATTCGTCGAAACAGTTTGCCAGTGTCTACATTGCTATAGGATGCTCATAGATATGTATTTTAGCTATTTAATTATGTGCTTAATATTATCTTTAATATTTAAACATATGTAAAACAAAATATTTCAAATCTAAGTGTAATGAACACAGTCAACAAATTACTAAATGATTACAAAGAATATTATCGATTTTGCGCATAATTCACTAAAATTTTTTATTAATATGTTAGTAATAAAAATTAGTAGCAAAAAACTTTACTGAGTTAGTTGCTTTCGTCTTTTTGAGCACCAAGGTTATATGAGACTACGACACACACTTTAACGTGAAATATGAACCATATGAGCTCCCACCAGGAATCAAAATCTGTTTTTCTCGCATCGAAAACGCGTATGCTAACGATATAATCACAAGAAGGTTCTAAATTATACTGTGATACATACAAAATGATTTGAAATACTGAAAATTTTCAGCAAATATCACATACACATTGAATATATTAAACATGACCATACACAATACACAAACAGTAGAAAAGTTCACGACTGGACCGAGATTTGAACTCGGGATATTTAACGTACCGTGTCGATGTGTTAACCATGACGTTATTCAGTCCGCTCCCAGAACAGCCATACACTCCCACACTCCCCCACTTTTCGGTGCTCTCCTACTCAAACCACGGGGCTTGTACCACAACCTAGCTGTTGTGATGGACAAATCCAGTATCGATGTTCAGAACACCGCTAACACCGATTGCATTAACATTATATTAATAAAAGGTGGAAACAACAGATTTAAACTTATTTTTAAACACCAAATTCTCTGTTGCTGCGAATTCAATAATACACAAAAGAGTGAGAAAAGCTCTTTACTTGCTGTGGTAGATTTACAAACATGAAAGGAATTAGCATTTTTTGACTAACATCAGAAATGTAGGTAACAGCCAGTGTATTGTGGACCAAAAGAAGGATTCTCTTACAGGAGCCGAAATCATTGTCCTTTAATACAAATAATTTATACGCCACGTATCTGCATTGCTTTATTTACATTAAAAAAATACCCTCCTGTCCTAAACTAAGTTGGCGTCAATTAGATTTCAATGAACTACGTGGTGAAGCTTGTTAACATATATGGTAGCTAGTTTTAATGCTTTTCATAATTTGTAATAATCGTTCGCCCTATTAAAGTTATGAACTCCGCAAAGAAAAAAAAAATGCCTATATGAACAAACCGACCTCGAGTTGGTGGTTTTCTTATGAGTGTCACGTTCTCGTCAGTACTCACATAAACAACTTTTTTTTTTTTTTCTTTCTTGGCGAGGCCCGATGATTGCGCACAAAGATTAGTCCATTCGACAAAACTAACCGTGAGGGGCAGCAATTTCAAGTCATGGTGTCATCGGATCATATTTCATCGAAGATAAATATGGTAACACAACAGTAACGGCTATGCGATATACAGAGCAGGTCACAGTCCGATTTTATGCAGACATTTTGTGATCTGCATGATCTTGATTTCAATCAGCAAGATTTTCAACAATCTGAGCCACCGCCCAAAACGGCCAGCGAAATAAAGTGATGTTACAGAAACTCTTTCCGGAACTTGTTTCTAGAAGGACTGACTTTTTTCCTCCTACATCAGATCTAACGATATATAATGGTTTCCTGTGAGGAGTGTTAAAAGAGAAATACTTTACACCCTGTATTTTGGCTTGTGTTTCACAATTAGACGAAAAAATGAGGAAATGATAATGTAAGAGAATAAAGAAATAAAACATTACAGCTTCTAGCAATGCCTACTTTTGTTTCGCGTTACTACTAATGGATTTACGATTCTCAAAATACACACTTGTTTTAGTGGCAAAATAGCAAATAACTTATACGTTGTTACACATGTGCTCCTCAATATGTCATAATTTTTTTTTTCTCAAATGTAAAACACACATAATTAAACTAAAACAGGACACTTTGAGAAAACAATGCATTCTGGGTACTATTATGAAAATTTTTGAGGAAACATGCAATGGCAGGCATTCAGATTTTGGCAGGCATTATACAGGTGCCTGTTTCGGCGAAAACACATGTAAAAAAATATTACAGGCACATTGTCTTCAGATGATACGCATGTCGAAAAAGTATTAAACTTCTGTTGGAAATTTTGCACGGAAACCCGCGTTGTACAGTGCCTGTACATTAAAATGAGAACATGCAATGTACACGTAGTCACTTACATGCAAGTAAATGGAGGGAATATGTGCATGTTAAGTACCTTGAATGGATTGTTGATAACATTCGCAATACAGTAAGAATGAAAAGTACAAGGAAGTGCCTGTTTATCAACATGTAATATACATGTGTGACATTCGCATTACATGTAAATACCATGTATTAGCATATAGTATGGAAAACGCATGATGTAGAATATGTTATTTTACACACAGGGTGTATATGGAAAACGCATGATGTAGAATATGTTATTTTACATACAGGGTGTATATCATTTTCGTGTACATGCGAAGTGTGTAACTCCCGTACATGCAGTGTACAGGTGAACGGGAACATGCAATGATCATGATTGCCAATAAATTGATTAAGCAGATACGTGTGCTGAACAAGATGGATTGGAGCTACACATGCACGTTATAGGCATAGGAGACATGCAATATTCAGGCACAAATCTCCAATTCGACATTCGCTATGCAAGTCCTGACACATGTATAATAATTGGGATTACAACTGAATACATTGTCTGTATTATCTTCGTGTATATACGAAGTGTGAACCCACCTATATGCAATGTACAGGCAATGTGGAGGTAAACGGCAAATGCAATGATCATGATTGCCAATAATTGGGTTAAACTAGTGCATGCCATGAACAAGGTTGATTGGAGTGAATCATTAATGTTACAAGTGTAGGAAACATGTAATACTCAGGCATCAAGTCTCCAGTTTGTCATGTATGCAAGGTCCTGACACATGTATAGTACTTAATGCGATGTACTTTACATGTATATTCCTCTAACACGCCCACTAATTCGTTAACACCTGTATTTCACATGTATTTAACATGTCAATTACATTTTTATCAAATGAAAAGCAGCTGTCGTCAGATCCTTATGAGGTAGCGTATATGTCAACTGCATGGAATATGCCGGTTACGTACATGTCTTTCCACTCTCTACATGTTATTTAAACGCGTTTTTCATGTTGCAGCCCTATCAACATGAAAACTACCTGTTTCCATGAAATGAACATGCAACGATCGTGAAAAAAATCGATACTTGTCTCATGCGTTTAAAAGTGTTCCATTTTCAGGCCCATGTACAGGCGCCTGTAAAAATATGCCTGTAAAAATGAAAAAATATGTTTCACAGGCGCCTGTAAACCACCTGCTTTTTCTGTCTGGGTAAGTGGAAGGTGGCACGGTGAAAGGAAAGGGATGAAAGAAAGAATTACAACAGACAGATAACACTAAAATATAATAATTCATATATGAAGAGAATTTCAGGGAACTATATAGTGCATGAGAATTACTCAATTTTCAGTAAGTGAGTGAGTGACCTGCATTTCATTTTTTTTTTTTTTTTTTAAATATCATTTTAAGTCCCACGATTATACTCCAGGTTAAGCGTCGCTGATGATTATAATGAATGAAATGGTGGAATGAAGAAAGTGGGAGCAAAAGAGATAATCCGAGAAAACGCACATACATGGTGACTATCCATCACTAAACCTACTTGACAGGAGCTGAGATCGAACCAGGAACCCTACGAATTCGAGGTAAGTGTCCTACCATTGAGCCATCTTGCCCTTCAATTACTGAAAACATTTATTACTTCATTTCATAGGTTCTTAAGTACGAAATTCGAAATTTCTTAACTAATTTCAAATTATAACATGTATTTGTACGGATTCAAATAGAAAGATGGGAAAAAAAACTACATAGCAAACGATACAACTATTAACAATGACGTAAATTTGTTAAGAATAGAGTGCACATATTATTATATATAAGGTAGGACAAGTAGGAAAGAAGAACGGAAGATACATAAATTCTCCTACCAATATTTATTTTATTGTTCGTGTAATGTGTTTACAATTACATTATATTAATTTTATATTAAATTGTATAAATTTTAATATCTAGATAATGATTAATAGTACTATTTCTCTGATAATCCCTCTAGCAATAGAAAGGAAAGTCCTCTACTTGCAATATTTTTGTTTGTTTGTTTTTTTTTTTTCCCTTTTCTGTACACTCTGCCAACGATCCGTTCTCAGGTTGAAAGTTTAAAGTGTTTATTTAGTGTATTTAGTATTTCTGTCTTCTAACTATCATATAAGGACTAGTAAACTAAATAAGATAACCCTTATTAAGTTTTGTTATAATAACAATAATATATAGAGATCGACACGCACAGCATTATTTCACAAAATAACTGGGTAACTTGTTCATTCTTAAAACATCAATTTAATGATGTGCTTCATAACTGACTAAAACAAAACTTCAGCTTGAGTTGGATGTACCAAATATTTAAAATGCATACAAGAATGAGTAGCATACTTACATCCGGTGGATGGGCCAAATTCTCCGGTGCTACATATTCAATTAGTTCTACAGCTAACTGGTACCACATCACACACGATTCGCAAAATGTGCATTCATTCTTCTCAGCACATGAATGTGTTCCTATCCATGGAACAGACACCATGTTTTTCAGTAGTTTGGTAAGGTCTTCGGTCAATGAATTATATATTCCTGTATGTTTATCCACATTTTGAAGCTCCATCTAAAATAATATTACATAACTTTTAAATATATATACATACATACATTCTTTCAAAATTAAATTTAAGGTATGAAATTTATACAATATTATTCTTCACGAACCACTCACGTTAACAGTTATTTCTATCACCGTACTACAGAATGAAGTGTTGTAACAGATGAAACCATACACAATAATTATTATTTAAGTATGAGTAACTAAAGAAGAACTTTAAACATAATTAATTTATTTATTTCTTAAGAAATTTTATATTCGTTGAATAAATCAAAAGGCTAAAAGAGTATTTATGAAATAGACGGTCGTCATACAAATTATCTATTTTTTCAATAATATTGAATTTACTGACATCCTATACAGTGCTCTTGAGGAAAGTCACTTCAGTAAAAGTGAATCAAAGTTTTTTTTTTTCCTTAATTTGAAGAGATGGAAGTTTCGCTTTTTCCGATGTCACTTTAAAGAAGAACTTTAAACATAATTAATTTATTTATTTTTTAAGAAATTATATATTCGTTGAATAAATCAAAAGGCTAAAAGAGTATTTATGAAATAAACGGTCGTCATACAAATTATCTATTTTTTCAATGATATTGAATTTACTGACATCCTATACAGTACTCTTGAGGAAAGTCACTTCAGTAAAAGTGAATCAAAGTTTTTTTTTTTTTTTTTCTTAATTTGAAGAGATGGAAGTTTCACTTGTTCCGATGTCACTTCTCGTGAAACATGCCACAAGTCATACCAATAAAATTCTCGAAAATGCAAGTCCTTATATATAATTTAATTGAGTAACCTGAACAACTGGTACTGTTAAACAGAACAGTTATTCCAAGTAGCAAATGATTTTTAAAATAGTTGGGATGCTGTTGACAGTTCACAAAAACTACGCATGTTACATGGGTCCTGAACAATGATCTTTTATCTGAGCATATATCGAGCTCAAGATTTTATCATCATTTCATTTTAGTTTGTTTCTCTGCCTACATTAGAAGCAAGATTGTTAGATTTTACTAACCTGTCGTAACAGTATATCTAACATCAATATACAACAGGGAAGGTTTGCTTCGGCATCAGTTTCGAATTCTTTGTGTTTCGCAACTGGGACTTCATCATCTGAGAAAGGTGATGTATTGCCGGAATCATCTTCTACAACTGGAGCTGTAAGTAATCATATTAATAAGAACTTCTTACTTTCTAACTGATTCTCGTATGATCAACACTCCGTAGTACTATAGATTAGAAAGGACTCCGGCCCAGCCAGACGGCTTGTAAGTTGGAAAATGTGTAATCAACATGTAGGCTACAAACGCAAGTATTTCTGATTTTCAAGGTAGACTATAGATACCTCTTAAGACATGAAAGAGTTTAGAAGAATCCTAGAACATCTTACTATGGCAGAAATTATAGAATATGAAGAATTTTTTAACATTCTAAATAAATTAACAAAAGAGACGAGTAAATACCACATAACTCTTTACATCAACCGACAACAAACACAAACTCCTTTAGCAGCACTGGGTACATAACGAAAACATCAACTCGAAGTGAAGAGAGTGTAGAAATGGAACGAAATCTTTCATTTTAACGTCCCACGGTTATACCCTTTAGGCTAAGGGAGAGGGTGATTAAGGCAAGTGAACGATGATGGATGACTTGGTGGCATGAGAAAGTGGGAGGAAACGGGAGTACCTCGAGAAAACACACAGACACGATGTTGTCTATCACAAATTTATTTGTACGGGGATCGAACCAGGTACCCCAAAGACCAGAGGTAAGCAATCTAAAATGTGAGTCTGAAGGTGAAAACCCATGAAAAAACAATGAGAACAGGAAATTACAAAAATACGTTATTTCTGGAAATCCGAAATAACGCGGAAAATTAAACAAAAGAAATAGCTGAAGTGTGCTCGTGTAGAAGCCAAAACCATCCACTGGACGCAAAGTCTAAAAGTCCAAAATAGCACTGGTTGGTTGAGGTCATCTTTTCGTTACGAGAGCGAATGAACCAAGAGTATATGATTCCTCCTCCAAACAAGTTCAAGCACACACACACAGGCACACAACCTAATATTATACTTAGTGAATAGTGAAAGGTGAAGTGAAAGCATAACCTAAATTTTAAAGAATTTAAAAAAAATGGTAATGCAGGTCAAAAACCAAACACAAAGGTGAAAGCTCGAAATTTAATCCAGATATTGTGAACTAAAAGAAATATGAAAAGTAAAACAAAGTTAAACTCTTTACATACTAGATAGATCAAATAATAAAATTACGGGAGAACCAAATATTAAGGAAAAAAAAACACTATCACTCAATTATTCTTTCTTTACGTCTTATTTTAAGTTACTTTTGTTCTTGCATAAAAGAAATCAAAATTGTAACAAAAGTTACTTACATTGTGAAGCAATTCCACAATATTAAAAACAAATGATGAAGTTATCAAGGCAGGGCTGAAAAAGAGATACCTGTCCGTGATATGGACCTCGTGACATTAAAAAACTGAAACTGAACTCATCTTTTAGGCACTTAGCTTCCTAGCTGTCTGACGACATTAGAGAAAACTCGAAAATCGAACTCTGGCCCATATGTGCACCTATTCAGGTAGGCGTTCTAACTGGAATAAACTCTGGTTCATCCTTAAAAACTCTCAACAGCAGGAATGATATTGTCAGGAAAATGAACTTGATTACTCTGGCAATAACTGGGAAATCCATTTTTGGCGCAAGCAAAGAGGAAAAAGAAAAAAACATGATGAGAATCTATATGGCTATATGAATGATTAACATATGCGACCAAAATGCAGAAAACACGGCTTCGATTGCTGATGAGAGCTCATGTGGTTTGGATACCATATTAAGCAGCAGGTCCTTATCCATATAGTTTCTGTATTCAAATCAAACGTAAAAACTCAAACCAAACCATCAACATAATACAACGGTATATGTCTACTCTTGGTTCCACAAAAAATAACCAACTCATAAAAATTGGTAATATAATGTTAATTCATAGGTTGTTTGGCAGTTTAATGGGAGCTACAACATCGAAATCACTTGTTCTAATCAAAATACAACCACGAGGTTTAGGTATTTACACACGAAAAAAAATTGTAAAGTTAAAGGAAATAAACAATAATAAATTAAAAGACACAATATAACACACTAAGAAATAAAGGTCGCAGAAGATTAACAAGATCAATACCACGAGTCAAAAGCAAGATGTCAAAGTCAAAATAGTGCCATCCATCAAAAGATAACTCAATTTCAGTCCTAAATGTTCTATAATAGCTGACTAGCCGAAGGACCCTAAATACTTAGGGAAACGACACCTAATACAATACGGAGAGTGGAGGACGAAGGAATTGGATCGGTTCAAATTTAAACGCCAGCACGCAATGACATCTACCGATTCTGAAAATGAGGATTCAAATAATGAAGCTTATTAGGTTCGTCTGATTTAGTTCAGCTACCTAATGAGATTCTATTTTATGACAAGCGAAGTAGCAGCCAAAGCTACACCTGACAAGACGGCATATTTGGTGTAAAGTCAGCTATGTCACAGTATACAGTCACAGCTTCAAATGTCAGCTATGTCACAGTATACAGGCACAGCGTCAAAATATACACATATACGGACAAAAGGCTCCAACATTTACATTTACTATTAAACACCTTCGATTGAAATAAAATTCATTGTAATCACTATAAAAGGTGAGACCATATATTCAAATACTAACCTAGATTTTGTAATATTTTAAATTCATTTTGAAGGATTACAATAACAGTATTTCACAAAATGAGATATATTATTAACATGAAATACCTAGTTTACCTTCCTATCAGTTTGCTCCGTGAATCAATGGAGTATCCTTATCGACAGTTAATAAGAAAATACACGTGCAAATCCTATTTAGATCTATAAATTACTGATCTTGCTAATCTAATAAATTACTTACAAATACTGCTTCTCCGTACACTTTCTTCGGTTTTTGCTTTATTTGTAGGCTTTTCTGACGGATCTTTGAAGACGCTCTTCATTATCTTAACTCCATCCCCAAATATTGAGAAAATATGGCTTAGAGGAATTACTATTTCGAGTTCACATAGTACCTGCGAGAAAAACAGATATATGTATTGTAATAAACACATACTTATATATGCTACTTTCATACTTGCACACATTGTAATTATGTATTTTAAATATATAATTTAAATATTGGACCAAATATGAGATGACTTTTTCTTAATATATTCTTTTAAAAACAGTCTGCTTTAAATATGCAGTCATTATACATAAAAATGTAAATATTTCCTTCGTGTTTGGTTAAGCACTATTTTCCAATCATATTTTCTGTCCATATCTGGGCAATAAATTTTTAATGGGGTGGTTTCCGGTTTAACAAAATGTAAACAGCTTTTGAGAACAGTTTCGCAATATACACCGAAGACATTATAGTACAATATATTAAACGTAAAACTAATGTCATTTGATGTCTAATTTATCTCATACTTAATAGCGTGTGAACAATATACGAGTAAATCATAAAGCAATTGAGTTAATTTTCACAGCCAAACATGAATGTATTTACAAAAACTCAAATGTACATTTTGAAATATATATGCCACTCGGTATATGTATTACTTCACCTCTCTACGCGATGGTTTAGGATTATGCACTTGGCGCACGTTGAACAGCACCTCAGCTCGAAACTTTCAAACTGGTGAAGTTGCGGAGTGTGAAAGGTTTCTATGAACAAAAGAACAGAAACCTTCTGAAATCTACAGTATAGGGAGTTGTGTGCAACGTATGGTGACAAGCGCATGATATTTACAAACGTGTGTGTAACTGGTGAACAAAGTTTAAAAAAATCAGCTCGCGTAGGTGTTTGATGAAGCCTGTTCCGGACTTCCGCGCATTCTCGTGTGAAGGATGTGATTCAATGGGACCAGTAAGCAATAATCCAAACAGTAGATGAAGTAGGTACTTTATTGGTCAATACATATAGAATCATCCATGAGGTGTTTGGATATCACAAAGGGACAGCAAGATAGGCACCCAACAGTTCACAGCACTGCACATGGAGAACTAAATGACATGCTGTCTCGGCATTTACTTCGGTACGAGAGGGATGAAAACGTATTCCTATACTACATTATTATCAATGAAGAATCTGGGACGTTTCACGGTCCGGGACGAAAGAGCCAAAGTATAATTTGAATATATACAAATTCGTCCATAAAAAAATTCAAGACAATCCCATCCGCAAGAAAGGTTTTCCTCACCGTCTTCTAGGAGAGCCAGGATGTGATTCTTGCTGATTTTGTAGTAAAATAAATACAAGACATCAAAATCTGCTGCGTATTGTGTCACATGGGATCGTCTACGAGTTGCTCTGCGCCGAAAACTTTCCACAAAGTCTTTGGAGAAGAATATTATTCTGCATGAGAATGCGCGTCTTCATGTGTTTGCAACAGCGTTGCAAAAACCTCAGTCTTGGAATTGGGAAATTCTGATGCATCCAGCATTCAAAATGAAATTAATATTTTCTGTTTAACATCCCACGTTATGCCCGTTAGGCTAAGGGAGACGATGATAAAGCGAGTGAATGATGCTGGAAGAATTGGAGTGAGAATATGGGAGGAAATTGGAGTACCCCGAGAAAACTCATGGACACGATGTTGTCCACCACAAACTTACTCGGCCGGGGATCGAACCAGGGCCCCAAGCACCAGAGGTAAGCGCTCTGCCACTGAGCCACCATGTCCCCCGTATCCAGTATTCAGTCCAGATCTGACGCAATCAGACTCAACTTTATGAGAAAGCAAAAGAACTGCTTGCTGACCAACGCTTCCGCAACGAAAATGATCTGGTATCGTCATAGAAGAATTGTACCACATGGGTACTGAAAAGTTGGTGTCATGTTGGGACAAATGTCTCAATGTCATTGGTTGCTAAATAGAAAGGTTCTGGAATGCTGACGCTTCAAAATGAGCATTTTAGTTTTAGTCCATACGTTTCTGTTTTGTTGTCAAAAATTTACTCAATAATCTTTTGATTTTTCCTCGAAGTAGAGTCTCGAGGCAAAAAAGAAACTAAATTTCATTGATATATAATAATAAACATTTTACTGTCGTGTATCAAGCAAACTGAAGCATGATGTGTGTATATGCCGAATTTATGAATGTACAAAGAATTAATCATGTAAAATTATTTATTTTGTGATCTAGTCAATGATAAAAGTAACTTGGAAAGCATTTTTATTATATGATTTATTATTTTTATTATATGATTCTAAAAATATTGATCAGCAACAATTGTGTTAAGTCTGAACATTTTTCAGAATACTCAATGAAAGGGAACTCGTGAAGAATATCACTGCCAAAGAGCCTATGAACAACTCCTGTAACTAATGAACGAAATTAGTAACTGGGTTTTTCGACTTTCCTGTCATGAAATTAACTTTCATAAAGCTTAGTAAAATAAGTTTTTTCTTGAAGTGAAAATATATATAGAATAACGTATTATATAATAGTTGTAATAAACTTCAATTATCTGAACTGAAATTCGTGAACATTCAAGAAAAATAAAGTACGCAATCCAAAACTCGATGAAAAGTCTCCCTAAAACTTTTCGATTGAGAACACTGGATATTATTTTGTAGAAAGAAAAATATCGATGGAGGAAAACTAATCACTAACATAGAGAGCGAACATGCAACATTTTCAATAATGAAAGTTTGCATTTCTCTGTCTGCAACATGACAGCATATTGTTAAACGTATAATTTGAATACTACAATACTTTACTAGCATTTGTCAGATTATATAACTTTTAGTTCTCAGAAGAAACCTTATCAATAAACTTACTTGAAGCCAGCCAAGTGCCTGCTCTTGAACTTTAGCTGTAGTTTTCTTAAATCTAATCGCTATAAAACGATACATCTTTTTCGCATCAAATCCTAATGGACTCATATCGGGATCAAGCATTTTACTGAAAAGAATATACGAAATTTCACTTACAAATTGGAACGTTAACATTCAACACATTTCAAGAATAAAAACAATTATTCTATTTGGATTTTTTCATGTGAATTACATCCTGATAGCTAAGTAGCAAAATTCAATTACAACGTATAATAGTATATTTCTGTTCTATTCAGAAAAACTAAATATGGCACACGAGGTGAACAAACACTTTAAGGTAGGATTGTTTGTAACGGGAATGTGCCCATTATAGTTTTTCTTCTTGTTGGTAATATATATGAGGTGTGGCAATTAAATAACGAGACTGCCTACCCTCTGTCGTGCAGGATCGTGGGAAGGGGGAGGTAGCTAATGATGTGTTGTTGATCTTGAACCTTCATGAGCAGACACTGTTTGTTTCATGATTCTGAAAGCTTTTCTCTTCTTTGCAGGCCTGCATGAAGAGGACAGTGTTCTGTAGTAGTGCCGGAATCATGGTGAACAGTAAAATTGAGCAGCGCATTAACATCAAATTTCTGGTGAGTTAAAAAAAAAAAAAAAAAAAAAAGGAATGTTGTGCAATGTTAAAAGAGGTGTATGGTGATAATGCTATGTCACATGCGCGAGTTTTCGAATGGCACAAACGATTTTCAGAAGGTAGAGAGGAGGTTGAAGATGAACGACCCGGCGGCCCTTTTGAAAATGTTCAAAAAATTAATCAACTTATGCGGAAAGACAGACGTCTGAGCATTCGGATGATCGCAGACATGACGAACATAAACAAAGAGACAGTACGACAAATTTTACATGACAATTTAAACATGACAAAAGTTTGTGCAAAAATTGTACCGAAAAATCTTTCTCAGGAACAAAAAGACATTCGAAAAATCATTTGCTGTGACGTCATGGAACGACTCAAAGCAGAACAAGACTTGGTAACACGTGTCATCACATGTGATGAAACATGGATTTTCCAGTATGACCCCGAGATCCATGCACTGGAAGACTCCCGCATCGCCAAGAATGAAAAAAGCACGAATGAGCAAGTCGAAAGTGAAAGTAATGCTCATCGTTTTTTTCGATATGAGGGGTGTCATCATGACTGAATGGGTTCCTCAGGGTCAAACAGTGAATTAGACCTACTACAAATAAGTCCTAATCAAGCCGAGGAAAAGTATAAGGAAGAAGAGACCGGATTTGTGGAAGAACGATGCATGGATCCTCCGCCAAGACAATGCGCCTGTCCATAATGCCCTTTCTGTGAAACAGTTTTTAGCAGCTAAGCGCATTCCTGTGCTCGACCATCCTCCGTATTCCCCAGACTTGGCTCCCTGTGGCTTTTATCTATTCCCAAAAGTGAAAACTGCATTGAAGGGAATACATTTTCAGTCTGTGGAAGAGGTGAAACGAAAAACGGCAGAGTTGTTGAACAGGGTGACATCTGATGACCTACAGCATTGCTTTGAACAATGGAAGGTACATATGCAGCTGTGTATAGATAGGGGAGGGGAGTATATTGAAGGGGATAACAGTCAATTGTAACTTTCTTTGCAATGCATCACATTTATGACACGTCTCGTTATTTAAATTGCCACACCTCGTATATATACGTATATTAGAAGGCAATTGAGGAGGTGAGCGCAACAGTAGTCTAACCCACATTTTTTTTTTTTAAATGGAGAAAAATCAAGTTAAAGTTAAACACATGTGCTTTTTGTACAATATACTAAAAGCAACCACAAGTGGTTGAATGTGTCATACATTGTACAAAAAACTACATGTGTTTAACTTGATTTTTCTCCATTTTTAAAAATGTGGGTTTGACCACTGTTAAGTTCACCCCCTCAATTGTGTTTACATTGGAATTTATTTTAGTTCTTACCATCAATAAATAGAAAGCTAAGTAGCCAGTTTATGTAAAAAAAGAAATTAAATTGTCAGTTTACGTCCCGCAATTATGCCCTACAGGCTGAAAGACATGGATGATTAATATACTTACGATGAAATGAAGATGAGAGTAAACACAATCCCGAAAAAAATTTACAGATACGATGTTGTCTGTCACGAACTCATATGCAGTATGATCGATGAGGGATCTCTCACATTCGGAGTGAGTACTTTACAATTGATATACTATGCTTCCTATCAGAACCTTTCGTTAACACTATTACTTGGTTTATTAGTTTGGAGAAGCCTCCCTTTCAGGACGGAGGCTATGTGAGACGTGTAACTACAGTTTAACGTGGGATCCGAACCATATAAACTCCCACTGGGAACTAAACTCGGATTTCCCGAACCAAAGGCGTGTACGCTCACTATTAAGCCACGAGGGAGCTCGGCACCACTATTACCTGTACAAATATGTCCACCAATACAGTATGAACAACTTCAAGTTTCTTCTGCTTAAAATGTAATTTAAAATAGTTGTAATACGATGTGCGTAACTCATATTTATAATAATTGCACTTACCTACTCAGTTCGCTAAATTTATTTTACTTCAGCTGAGCTTATCACACTCATTCATAAAATATGAGTAAAGCGAGGAAATAAAGTTAAGATTAAAAGAGGAATCGAAATCAGGAAATCTTTATATAAGCGAATTTTATGAAATGTTTCTTCTGTTCTTGGAGTCACTTCTTCATTTCAAAATGAACAAGCCAGTAGAAATAATTGAAGCGTAAAGAACAGAACAACCGATATATATATAGGCTATTCTGTTCTTCTTCCATTAGGTCTATTCCTATTACTTTTGCATAGCAAAGTTTCTCAACAAAGATAACTTATGGGACGTTATTTTCCAATATTTCCTTCAGAATTATTTTACCAACAGAAGTACATATGAGAATAATTGGCTTGAAGGATTCGTGAAGATTGACAAGAACAAAGTCAATTTTACTTTGTCCTATGGTTATTCATTTTAAAAGCTGTTTAATTAAGATTACTCTAGTATTTCAGCCTCTTTTATTAGTCTTTTCATTTTTGTAAAATGAGTACTCGAAAATTTACTACTTCTCTATTGTGATTAATAGCTATTTACGGCTCTATTCCCTGATATGCATACTAGTTGAAGAAATAATTTACTTTATGGTCCTCGAATTATTTCGTTAGTCTTTCACTATATTACGATAGTATGTATTACAAAATTTGTTTTCATTCATTAAAATAAAATTAAATCAAATCAGAACGGGGGAATTGTATTACAAATGTGACCAATAATAAAATGAAAACTTGAATAGTGAAAGTGCTATTGATGTTTAAATGCTTACCTTAACAGAATTTTAAGTTCCTGCAATTCCTTTTCAGGTACATCATTTACCATTGCTTCCATCCAGTGAGGCATAACATAATCCCACACCTCAGGAGTAATGACATCATACGGGACTAGGCAGAACAGTCTATTCAGCCCATCTTTCAAGTGTGATGTTCTGGAAGCTAGTGTCTCCCTAAAGCAAATATTAAAATAACAATCGTAAAAATCTTTCCACTTTAAAGATTCATACGTACTTTTAAGAAACTATGTATGGGAATGAAAAGACGTTCTCTCTCTCCTCTTAGTTTAGTACGTAATGTGAAAAACAAAAAGTTCTTTTAACAGTTATGAAATTAACACGAGATTATATAGTGCCCAATCACACAAATGGCGGTAGAATGATACACTTGCTAATTTGTTTACATCATTGAAATAAAGAAAATAAATCATTATGTATACGATAATAGTGACTCGTCATTTTTGAAAGATTAATTCATATCGTTGGCAACTGCAAGCTCCATCTGTTGCCTCTACTGCATGAACATTTTGTCCTATCATACTTATCTATCATTATCATCCACTTTTCATCTCTTTCAACCTAAAGGGCACAATCGTGGGCCATTTAACTCAAGGACACAATACTGCACTATACAAATTGATTCTTTTGATTTTTTAGTTACTGATTGTTAAATGTTAAATTGTAGAACGGAAGGAATGTAGGACTGATCATCACTTGTTTTCTGTTCGGCTTTATGAAAGCAATTATAATAGAAAACGTACGAAAAATGAGAAATTACAAGTGACTTGGCCTACATTATGTCTAACAACGCATGCTAAAGAATGGAGACATAGCAATATTTTACTAAATTCAATTAACTTTTTTCACCTAGATTACAATAAAAGAAATAATGGTAACAGAAACCCTACATTGCTACCCCTCATGAAAACTTTTGAAAAAACAGGCAATGTACAGTGCCTGTTTTCGCATGTTTGGCTCATGTGCTACAGGTGTTACGTGTAAAGAAATGGTTTGGAACAGAAACGGGCACTTATCCGGGAAATAACACATGTTTTTGAATGTAATAATTCTTGTCCTGACATGAAATCACATGTGTGCACTGTCACAGCCTTCTATATATGTACCATGGAACATATAGAAGGCTGTGGCACTGTACATTGACTGATCAGTACCTGTGCGACGCACATGTACATGCAATGTTCAGAAGAAAATGTTGTGGGCTGCAGACATGTGCAGATCAGCGAATGTAAGTTCATGTGTAGCACGTGGTATATAGTGAAAACGTGTCTGCGTATGTAACGGTACCAACACATACACTGTACTCCACCGATATTGTAAACATGTACATTTGCGTTCCAGGCCAGCCGGTATTTTAAATGTTGAACGAAAATTTTCTGCACATTACATATAATGTGTTCCATTTTTTAGCGTGATTTTCAGCTATGCTGAATTTCAAAAGAAATCTGCTGTGAACATGAGCTGTTTTTTCCTTGTATTGCCGAATGTTCATGCAGGTTCCAGAGAATTGTTCATCTAGCAGGAGTTTGTCGTTTACATGTCTGGTACATGGTATGTTTTTAATACTGAAAATAGGATTTCTAGGTGGTTTGTTTTAGCAGAAAAGGGTTGTATAAACATGAACTGTACATGGTATGTAGTGACAGCATGTATTTGCAGGTTACAGAGAAACAGTACACTGTCTGAAATATAAAAGAAACATGCCCGGTAGACAGAATGTTTTAAATCCGAGAAAAGGCCATTTTCAGATGGGTTTCTCATTAAAAAAAGGAAGCTGTTTTGTTATTAGGTGTATGTTGCTTGTATCAACATCATGTACATGCAGTGTCCAGCTACATGTTGCTTTCGAATGAATTCTTGAATTTCCAGCAAAACAGACTAATCTCGACAATATTGGAAGGCTCACTGTGTGGGTAGAAATTTGCAGGTGCGAATTTATATTTTCCTGGACCAGCAGCAGGTACTGGTATGTTTAGAAACACTGTGTTGCTGGAAATTCAGTCTTGATTCTTATTCCTTCAGCAAAATTTCGAACTCAAGTTTCATTCAACATTGTACACATTTTATAATTACCACAAAACAGAAAATAGCTAGTAGGTCTAAAGACCAGGGACAAGTTATAAAATCGAAAATTGTGCCCTATAGTGTAGATGCCCGCTAGTTTGAAATAATAGCTGCCATCTTGAAATTGGGACCTGTGCATTCAGTGTTAACTAATCGAAAAATGTAGTGTTTGTATCGTCTCAACCGCCTATTTCCAGTTCCCCTTTCACTGCATGTTTGCGATCCCTGCACATTGCAAGTTCAGTGCTCTCGAACAATACTAAAATAGCACTGGTCTTCTTCCTTTTACATGCAATGTTCAGCGGATGATCAGCTGCTGTTGAAGAGAAAACACGTTAAGATCAGTTGCAAAACATGTAGTCCACAGATGTTGCCTTCGGTTATAGGTACAAAACATGTGTTTTCCAGGTACAAACCAGGTGTTCACTTCTTCCTTGTTTACCTGTGTTTTTTCCGTTTCCAGGGACTGAACACGCGATGTTTTTAAAAAATATGAGCACATGATCAGGCGTAAAACAGTGTTCCCATTTCAAGGGTTTTCCAGGCGCATGTTGTACATGCGCATGTACGGTACGTGTTTTTTTTTCTGCTGGGACACCACTACAAGGGTTGAGGAGGACTAGTGTACAAACCTTGGCTCCAGAAAATGACCACGATAATAACGTAATTTTTTTTTATCTTTATTCTTTCGTTTCTTGTTTAACTTTTTTCCTTTTCAGTATCAAGATTATATGAGACATGGATAGTTTATAAGGAAATTAAACCACATTAGTTTCCATCGGAAATAATTTTCCTTTCTTGTATTTTAATCCACGTTCTATTTGGTTAAGACAATGTCTTTATTAATATGATTAATGCAAAAGGCGGCAATGGAATCACTAGGAGACATTTTGATACAAAAAGAGTTGAGTTTAATTGATTTTGAGTTTAACGTCTCTTTCAGCAACGAGGCTATATGAGACGGAACCTACTGATTAACGTGGAATCTGAACCACATGAGCTACCGCCGGGAATGGAACCCTGATCTCCCACGCCAAAGGCGCGTACGCTAACCGCTTTGCCACGAAGGAACTTATTGATACAAAAAGGAACTCTTTTGAGACTTATTATTAATTATTATTATTAAAGCTAGGAAACATAAATTGATAGCTATATCCGATATTTCCGACAACAGTTGGTTTACATTCAATTTTATATTGACTTACCACTTACGTTGTATCAAGATATAAAAGAGCCTTCGATTTTATAGTAACAACATTTAGACTCTCTCTTCACATCCTGTAAATATGATTATTTCTAACTGCTTCGTAATGCTTATTATTTATTTATTTATCCTTTCTCTTCTAATGTTTTTGCTGAACAATATCCACAAATTGGATAGAAAATTTTAACTGCAAAATAAGTTTAGAAGATTTAGAAGACAGTAATTAGTTCAAGTTGTTCAAGTTGAATGTGATGTTTTCCTTGATTCTCGATGTATCCAGAAAATTTATCCTGTTTCTTTTCTACTCAGAAAACCTACTTTTATTGTTTGTTAGCGCTTGTAATTAATGTGTTCATTTGATGACAACTGATGTTAAATTTTTAACAAGTTATGCAGTTAGTATATCAGGCTAACTACTGAAATAAAATTAAAATTATTACATGACGATGTTACTGCATAATAGTTTTGTAATTAATTAATGAAAACTATATCAGGAAAGATGCAATGCATTTTACTCACCAATGGCCGCCTACTCGAGCATAATCCGGCGGGTGAGGTAATAAGCAGTTCACTAAGACCTCAAAATGGGTTTTACAGATTTCAGTGAGCCAGTCACGTACGAATTCAGTTTTCAGTTTCTCCACAGCATTATCTGATTGATCTACAATAAAAATTTATATCTGACAATATATATGTGAGCATATAATTCAAAATAATACATAAACTCACGTGCAGGGTGCTGCTGGGTTGTAAGAATTCCAGAAATCACAAATTTATTAACTATTATTATTTTTTTTAACGCAAGATTTTACTTTTGCATTTTGTTTAAATTACATTTTCCTGAAGTAAATAAGCAAACTGTTACATTTCTTTCACGTGAATGAAACAATAACAAACGACCTTACATTTTTCAAGTCGGAATCACTTTCCTTAATCAGAATGTTTTATGGACAACTCTACTCTTATCTCCTTCGAAAACAAGTTTACGAGAGGCTAAAGTAAGTTATCTACCTACACAGGAAGAAATGCAGATAAGCTCACCTGGTCATCACTGTTTTTCGATGTAGTCCTTATGAAGGTCTATGCACCTTCCCCACTTTGTGGGCAACGAAGAAATCTCATGAAAGAATAATCTCTGTCATGGCCTACAAACCACTCGTAAACAGCCTGTTGAACCGACGAAAAACGTCTGACGGTGCTAAACACCGGTACACTTTCAGCAGTAACTCATGGATCTCCTTTGGTCCTTTCCCTTCTTTAGTGAGAAACTTATGCCTGAACGGTGCTACAACTTCTGCAAATCCATTGTTCATGGCGTCACACGAACATTCGCTACGCGGCGTAACACAAACACTGCTCACGGCCATTGCATTGCTCTGACTGACGTCAAATTGCGCAGCGGGGTTAAACACAGTGGCCTTGGCGCGCGTGTTAGGCGTCATTATGTTCCGCCTTTCTCTTCCTATCTAGGTAGATAACTTATTGGACGCCTTTCGTATCGCAGTTTTTCTTTTTCTTCATTAATATTTTGAACACATATCGATATACATATATCTTTTAAATAGTATTGATAAAAATTATTTTAACTTTATATTGGTATTAGAAGACGACAATACATTTTTCTCTTTCTAGTAATTGAAGGTTATCAAGAATATTTTATAATAATACATTTATATAAGCTATTAGAATAGACATAATCTTTATCTTATTAAATTCTATCATCTATTAGATGTAAATTGTATAGCCTTATTAAATTGTCTGACAACAGTTACATGATTATCAGTGCTGTCATCTGTTGTTGTTATCTGTTTTCTTGTGCTAGGATATAAGAACAACAAATGGCAGCACTGCTCCTCATGTAACTGTTGTCAGACAATTCATAGGCTTACAAAACTATTTTCGTGACCGATTACAGCAAAACATATTATGTTATTCGTTACTTGGCATAAATGTCAAATATACTGCATAAAGCTTTGCTCATTGCTAATAATAAAATCCAATTCAAATTCCCACTGACAATTACTGGTTATTTCTGATATGCTCGGAAGGCGATGTCTTTAGTGTTAAATTAACACATAAGTAACACGCTAAAGTGGTAGTCATTTTGTGTTGTTTTAACACACCATTTTCTGCTATGTATAATCTATACCCGTTTGAGAGTTTCAACTATAGCTATGATACTTCAATTACATTTTTTTCTTTTTGAACTGTTTAAGCTAAGAGGTCAAAAAGGGGAAACCTCGAGGACCACAGTTTGAGAAACCTGGTTTAATGATTTAATATATACAGGGCATTAATAAACTATATTGACAAATTATAAGAACTGATTCCTCACATCAAAATAAATAAAACAAACCCGGTACATACGGACATGTGGGAGTGGGGGTGAGGGAGTGTTTTAGAGCCATAAATGTCCACAGTATGGAAACAATAAATTGCGACACGCGTTCGTTCGAACACAAGAAACCATGGAGTGGCGATGGTCGGCGTAAGGAATTTGAACATACTCCACCTAACGTGCATACTTCAGCAATGGATGTGTAAGGAATTCCCCACAGGACATAATTTCCAGAAATATTCCCAACAGAACTCCCAGATATTCTTGACTTTAAGAAGGGTCTAAAGTAGGCAAAAAGTAAGCCTTGAGAGCAGTGAACACGGAATGCGTCAACGGGAAGTCGGAAATGTTAGAGATTGCTAGCTCCATTGTTCTTCGTTTATGAAATAACGCATGTTGGGATGTGTTTTTCACGCTTTTGGACAGCCCTAGCTTCAAAATTATGTAATTTTCTCACATGATTTTTTTTTATTTTGATGTACAAAAAAAAAAAAAAACACCTCTTACAGATTGTTGGTATAGCTTATTAATATCCTGTATATAAATGATCAAAATAAATGCGATATACGGTATCATACGGAAGTGACAGAAGTGCTTTATTAACTAAATTAACTACTGGACAATTATAATGACATTCTCATACAGATACACTACGCTGTAAAAGAATACGATGAAAATTTTTGAATGTTTTCACATTGAATTTATTAGTTGTGTTTGTTATGTTATTGTCACGACACTTCTACCTCAGGAGATCTGTGTTTCCTTAATTTTCGATTTCTGTTCGGTTGGACTCTGGCACATACGGTTCTGCTGTATACACTTTAATTTCTCCACGAACATTATTCCTCGACTGCGTGTTTAGCAAATTGTCCAAATCTTCTCACCTGTTCAAAATCCTATCCATATTCGTGAGAATTGCTCCTTCTGCTTTCTTTAATATGTAAGCGCCAAATTGATAGTTTTGCTTAAATTCGTCGATGCATTTTTAAATGTTTTGACTATTTTTGTTTTTACTGTTATCTTCAAGTTCAATAGCTTTCTAAAAATCACGTTTCTTTGTTCTAAAAGTGTCGAAAAGTTTCATGTTTGATATCGATGAAATTTTGTGAGTTTCTAACGTTCGCACTTCGTAGTCAACGCAGTTTTCTCTTCTCTGTAAGTTTCGCGCATTCCTAATGAAACCACGGTTTGTTCCTATGTGTTACTGCATCCTCAGTTTTTTGTTTTCCTGAAATTTTAATGGTATGTCTAATTTTAATTCAAGTATCCTCAACACTAGTGTATTCCGAATCTTCAATATGATATTCCCCTCTCGCCTGACTTTCCTTTAATTTCTTTAAACTAAACCTCTTTCTTACCAGATGCTGATTATTTCATTTTTTTCAGTGGTAATAGCTCTCTCTCATAATTTCTGCTCCAGGTAGCGATTAATATCACAGTCAACTCCTCTAAACGACTGAATATCAATTGTGGTAGACTGTTTTCTTCTACCTACTAAAACGTGATCGATTTGATCATGTATTTTTCTATCTGCTGAGATCCAAATGTATTATGGATGTTACTCCGTGGGGATTTAAAACTCATCAGTATAGCGTTTTTCGATGTTGCAAGTTCACGAATTTAAAACCGTTGTTATCACTTTCTTTATGTAGACTTTCGTCCCTTATAATTGGTTTGAGGATATCCTCTAGTCCTATCTTAAACATTAATGTCCCTCATAGAATTTTTATATGATATTATGGGAATTGGTCAAAGACAGGTTCTTATTTTTCGTAAAAATCATAACCCTACCTTCTGTTGGGGCATGCACATTTACAACAATAATATTGCACCACTGACCTTTAAGTGTGATAAATTCTATCATTAGTAAATTCAATACACACAATTGCTGATACTATTCGTTTATGAATATAAAACCCTGTTCTAGTTGGTGATTTTTATTTCCTTCCCCAGAAAAAAAAAAGTAATATAAGTGAGAATAAAAAGAATAACTCAATTTTACTTAACTTTGCAGTTATACAATAGAACAGGCGTGCATATACAGAATGGACCATTTATCTTGAAAAGCCCTTGTAACTTTTAAATTAATAGACAGAAAAATACTGAAATTTTGGACCATGCAAATATCGGCTGGAGAAGGGAAGCATTGTTCGACATACTCTGGGATACCATCAGGTAAACAGTGTTGTCAACCCAACACTGTTTTCCAACGAGACTACGTCAGATTATTGCATATTTCAAATTTACACGTTAAACGAAAACTTACAATATGAGATTTGTTATTCAGTGTTGCAAACTACGGACGCTACAGTACCACAAACTTCAAAATTTTGATGATCTCTATCAGTGCTTAAAGTGATATCAGATGAGGTGACGGTATGGAGCAAATATAACCCCTTAGAGCAGTAATTTAGACAGAACCCTAAAGAGCATCTCTACTTCTGACATTTTTGCACCATTTTTGATGTGAAGAATTACTATCATCAGCCGAACAGAAGTAAATATTTATAAAATGATTTTATTTTTCTAAGATTTTGTTTGAGCATATCAGTGATCTAAATGAGGAAGAACACGAATGGTACGTATATTTAAACATCGCATTTATAAAGGTAACCAAGAAAGTTCTGTCGCATTTGTGGAGGTCTGTGTTTAATTGGACCTCACATTGTGAGTTGAATGCCAATGGAGATAAGGCGAAGGTCAGTTGTTGGTGTGGGTATATCCAACATACTGTCTGGTTGTGGCAGTTCAGTTAAACAGTGAACTTACGTAAGGACACAGTGAACATGGGTCCTCCACAGAGCGTCGTAAGGGCATGTATGCTGTACGAGTTCAAACTGAGGTCAAACGCCGCTGCAGCGGGATGGAAGATATGCCAGACCTTTGGTAAGAGTGTCGTGACTAGTGGACAGTGCAGCGGTTGTTTAACAAGTTTAAGGACGGTGATGAAACACCCGAAGACGCACTACGTGCAGGAACACCAACACATGTACAAAATGAAGATCTTTAGACAGCAATTGACGCGAACAGTGGCCAGACATGTGAGAAACAGAGACTACAATCAGTATGAGTCGACAAACCATTCGACAGCACCTTCATCAACTTGGGAAGCACTACAAGTTGGGTTCATGGGTCCCACATGACTTAACTCCGGGCCAGAAGACAACACTAGCAGACACCTGTGTTTCTTTGCAGTCTCATCTGAGGAAGGAGCCATCTGTAGACAGGGTGTTGACATGTGATGACAAGTGGGTGCTGTAGGAAGCTCCACGGCGCCGTCATCATTGGTTAGCATCCCATGAACCAGTTCCAAAACAGCCAAAACCAGCACTGCACCAGAGGAAAGTCCTCCTGTGAGTTTGGTGGACTTCTCGCGGCATTGTCCAACGGGAACTTCTACCAGCTGGTCAGAACACCACTGCAACTGTGTACTGTCAGCAGTTGAACCACGTTCAAGAAAAACTCAAAACCCTGGAACCAGCACTTCTGAACGACAAAGGCATCCACCTGTTACACGACAATGCTAAGCCCCACGTGGCTACGATGACTCGAACCACCATTCTACGCCCTGGACTATCCGCCATACTCCCTGGACATTGCACCGTCCGATTATTCCCTGTTCCATTCCTTGGATAATCACCTTAGAGGACGCCAGTTGAAATCCCTAGTAGAGGTGCTAAATGCACTTGATATTTTCTTCGCTTCAAGGCCCATCAATTACTACCGCGATGAAATCCATTGCCTTCCAGAAAGTTGGCAGAAAGTCGTCGATGCCGATGGGGACTATTTTTGGCCTTAGATAACATATCGATATTCGTGAAAAAAGTGGTGGGTTAAAAAGCGACAGAACTTTTATACAATAGCATAGTGATCCAACGTGGCGTTTAAGGCTTTATAGTCACTCTCGTCTCGTCTCTAGTGTCTAGTTATTTACATCGGCGCAAATCTGTCTTCAACATTGGGGGGGGGGGGGTAATACCGTTCCCATATTATATATATATAAGCGATGTTCAAAATATTTATGAAGTTGAAAAACAATGCTGTGAAGGATCAGGGAAGCAGAATTGTCTTTAGTGGCGTATTTAGGGGGCTATCGGACTGGGCTCAAGCTCGCCCCGAAATAAATTTGTTGGTTTTTCGCATTCCACGCACAACAATAATCCTTCTTACCATTTCTACGAATGTCATTGTCCTTCCATTTTCTTATGCTCTTTGTTCAGAAATAATACTGTATTTGTCAAACTTCATTCCATGTAAGAACTGCGTCCCTTTGTTCTTTCTTTCGTCCTTTCTACTTTTCTGTTTTTTTTTTTTTTTTTTTTTTTTAATGTTACTTCTTTTGATTTCGCTTATCATACTTTATCGACCGTTGTCAGTTGTGATTGAAGTCGGCCGCCATCAGTAACACCAAAACTAAGAGGAGTTGATAAGCGAAACTGGTGTTCCACACCAACTTGCGCGGATATCAACATGACAGAACTTTGGTTATTATAACAAAGGAAAAATTATATCGGTTAGTTATTTTTAAAAGAAGGAAATGTTTGAATTAAAGAAAATCAAAACAGGGGAATAATTAGCTCCGGAAATTAAGAAGGCCAAGAGGATGCTTCCTTTTTCTTGTATGAATAGAATAAAGGGTTAGATTCACTCCTAAATTTTTGTATTATATCATATAGGATTTATTGGTCTGCAATTCTTGCCGTTATAACTTCAATTTATGCATAAATTAAAATATATTTAATTCTCAAACTCAGGTGGGCAATTGCTCACTTCCTTCCCTCGAAACAAAATCCTAAATACGCCATTCGTTGTGTTCAACATTGGGTGGTGGGCAGATTTGAGGCTTATTATAGAGAAGGGAGATGAAACTCATATTACGGCAGATGAATCTGATTTCTGAGGTGAACCTGTTGTAGAGTATATTATATATTAGGCGATGTAGATGAAGTAGTAGTACATATCAGTATTACAAATCACTGCCGTGAACACATTCTGAAATCTGAATACATGCATATTTATAATTGGTATGTTTTTAATTAGTCATCCACAAAGATCAACGTTAAAATTGTTTTGTAATAATATAAATAATGACTTCCCCAAAATCTATGAAGAAAGAATATTAATTATGTATGACTCAACAATACTCGTATTTGAGCAAAATGATGATAATCTCAATAACATTACAGAAAACTGACGCATGTCATATACTCTTTAGTTAACAGATGTAACCTTAAGATTATGGAGAAAAATATTCCAGCAATTGAATTCTTTTCCTTGCTTACGAAACATCCTCTCTCAAAAGAAAAATTGGAACACGGAAATACATAGGAACAAACCATGGTTCGAACTAGCAGAGAAGACAAAACACTCAAAATTACGTTTGCTATAAAATCCGAATGAAGTAACCACACAAAATTTCATAGACATCAGGCGGGAAACTTCCAAAACCTTTAGAACAAAGAAACGCGATTTTTTGAAAGCTAAAATTAAGGAACTTGAAGATAGGTCTAATAATAAAAATAAAAACATTCGGGACATGTATAAAGGGATCAACGAATTTAAGAAAGGCTATTAACCTCGTGTTTATATTAAAGAAAGCTGATGGAACAGTTCTCACTGATACAGATAGCATTTTAAATAGATGGAAACATTTATTTGACGATTTGTTTAACGCGCAGCCAAAAACTAATGTGCGTGGAGAAAGGGAGATACACACCGCAGAAACCAACCTAATAGAAGTAGAAATCAATATAAAGAAAATAAAGAAACACAAAACTCCGGGCGTAAACGAAATTTCGACTGAGTTAATTTTACCTGGAGGCGAAAAATTGTGGAACAAGATACACAAACTCATCCTCCTTATCTACAACAAGGAAGAATTGCCACTGACTGTAATAATTATCGAGGCATCTCTCTTCTGTCAACATCCTATAAAATCCTTTCAAACATTCTATTAGCGAGATTGACCCCATACGCAGATGAAATTATAGGAGATTATCAGTGCGGATTTAGACGAAATCGATCAAGTATCGACCAAATATTTACCATTCGCCAATGGGAATACAGTAGCCCGGTACATCAACTATTTATTGATTTTAAAAAGGCTTACGACTCGGTTAGGAGAGAAATATCGTACAACATTCTTACAGAATTTGGAATACCGAAAAAGCTAAATAGATTAATTAAGGGATGTTTAAATGAATCCCAAAGTAAAGTCCGGGTAGGAAACTTTTTGGCCACGAGCTTTCACGTCGAAAAGGCCTGAAACAAGGAGATGCGTTGTCGCCATTATTATTCAACTTTGCCCTTTAATACGCTATAAGGAAAATCAAAGATAGCAACCAGGGCCTAGAGTTGAACGATGTTCACCAGGTTATGCGTACGCTGATGATGTAAATTTAATAGGGGATGATAGAACAATAGAAAGAAATGCAGAGAAAACTAAATACATGGCAGTGCGTTGGGACCGTAACACGGCAAATTATGAATGCGTTAAAATAATAAATAACACTTTTGATAAAGTGGATACTTTCAAAACTCTAGGATCAATATTAACAGACGAAAATCTTATTCACGAAGAAATTAAATATCGACTAAAAACAGGGGATTCGTGTTATTATTCAGTTCAAAATTTCTTGTCGTTGCGAATTCTGTCGAGGAATTTGAAGCTTAAAATATATAAAACGATAATCATCCCTGTTGTTCTGTATGGTTTCGAAACACGGTAGCTTACTCTGAGAGAAGAACATAAACTGAAAGTAATTGAGAACAAAATCCTCAGACGAATATTCGGATCCAAGAGGAACGGGAATGGGGAATGGCGAAAACTTCATAACGAGGAACTACATAAATTATACCGCTTACCAAACATTGTCAGGGTCATCAAGTCTAGGAGGCTAAGGTGGGCAGGACATATAGCCAGTATGAACGCTTTCAAAGTGTTAGCGATAAGACCAATCAGAAAACGACCATTAGGAAGACGTAGGCGCAGATGGGAAGACAATATTAAAATGAATCTCGCAAAAATAGGAATGCAAAGTAGTAACTGGATCCAGTTGGCTAAGGATAGAAGTCAATGGAGGGCGTTTGTGAACGCGGCATTGAACCTCCGGGTTCCATAGGCCATAGAGTTGGCTTACGAAGCATGAGTAGATGCCTAGGCTGATACTACAAATAGATGAAATGCCCATTTACTGAAAAGATAGGTTCTACTGACATTGGGTAGTCTTTCGTGTTCTAGGGCCTAGGGGAGAGGAGGAGATAAGATCTCACATCAGGTTACGTCACACACAGTCGCACACATTCATTTTCATTAAAAATGGAAAAACTAAGAGAAACCAATTTCATCTCACTTTCCTTTGTGGCAGTCAGACACAAATCATCACACTTATCTGCAAAAAGCACTTTTCAAATCGGATTATTGGGAGAGCCTCCAGTACCAATGTTGGGGGAGGACATGTCTCCCCATTTCCCCGGAATTTGTGCCCGTATCTACAGCTGAGACAACTTTCCAGCATGAGGAGAGGGGTGTATCCTCCTCTGGCATTTATTGCAATTTGTGCCCAAGTAGCGGAGGTGGAATTAATACATATTGATGAGACTACTAAACGCACTACAGCACGACGTCCAGTTTAAAATACTACAAAATACGATTCTTTTTAAAAGAAATGGAAAAGCCAAGAGAAATCAATTTCATCTCACATTCCTTTGTGGCAGTCGGACACAAATCATCACACTTATCCCAAAAAGCACTTTTTTAAGTCAGATTTTTTTGGGGGACAGTCCCCCCAGGTCCAAGATTGGGGAGACATGTCCCCCTCTTCCCCCCGGGATTTGCGCCAGTGGTTATTTAATGATTCTTTCCAATCTCATTTTTATTTTGAAAAGCTTCTTTTGGCCTCGTATCGTCTCGTGGTCAACACTAATTTTCTTATAGTTGTAAACACAAAAGTCCAGACAAAGTGAAAAAAATAATTTTGAATAAAAAAAAAGAGCCCTGTCAATGTCAGGGGTGGATCGAGGTTAAACGTTTTAGGCGGGCAGTACGGTAGTTAGATTTTTTTGAAGGGGGCAGGTTGGAATTGCTCAAACAAATGTTGAAAAAATCAGGAGCACAAAATCTGCAATTGAATAGGATGTTAGGGAACTGTTATTTCTTTCGAAGCAGCAGCAACAAAATCTTTGACAGTATAAACATATTTGTTAACTCAACACTAACACCATACTTATTTCTATGTGTAAAATGTTTTTTTTTTCCTAGACGCAAATTTCAATTTTAATCACTTATTTTTAATGGTATGCCATACCGGCCGATTTTCTAACTTTCGGATGCATAACCGGCTCATACCGGCTCACTTTAAGCAGTGATCTCTATAGCAGTAACAACAAAAGTCAGACGGATGGCACAATGCACATCCGAAGTACTTCAGTGTCTAATACTATGATTATGATATGTCAGATTTCCAATGTATAGGAATAAAGATACAAGAAATTGAAAATTTGACTTTTTTCAATAGCTTTTATTTCGAAAAACTGCTTCGGTAAGTACGCCATCCAATTGCATACATAGTTTTCAATAGATGTGAAGGTCATAATGCTGTTTACCTTGAGATATGGTAAACACTTGTAAGTTTGTAATACTGCTTAAAATTATGTAATTCCGAGAACATGTAAGTATCTACGAAAAAGTATTGTAATGTCACAGAAGCAAAATAAGTCAAAATGTGTTTTAAGAAGTCTCCACAATACTCCATATATATAAAATCCCTGAAAACCCCGTACACAATTCGATTTGATACTTATATAAACACTTTTCGAAATAAAGTCCTTGAAAAACGTCAAATTTTCAATTCCTTAATTCCTTGTAGCTTAGTTTCTACTTGTTCGAAATACGTCATATAATGACCGCAGTATTCGACACTAAGGGACTTTGTTAGTTACCCTGTCTGTGTCACTTGCGAAATTACTGTTATAGAATCCTCCAAAATGTGGTTGTGTTTCGATTTTTGTGCTGTAGGTCCTTAGTTTACAACATTGCATAATAAGCGCGGAAATGTAAGTTTTCGTTTTACATGTAGATCTGAAATCTGCAATAACTTGACGTAGTGGTGTTTGAAAAAATACAATTTTATGTTGGGATGGCAACACTGTTAATTTAGTGGTATTGAAGAGTATGTCAAACAACGCCCCCGTGTCAATATTTGCACAGTACAAAATTTCAGCGTTTTGTATCTATTAGTTTACAAGAGCGTATCAAGATAAATGATCCTCTCTGTATACATATTTTACTTTTAACTTATTACAATTATGACTGGACAGTTGAATGAAAAAATGTCTTTTAAAAATCATAGCTTACAAACCTTATATTTAACGAATTTCGTTTACAATATGTACATATAATCCATCATATTCATACCATCAAATACGCAAGACTTTTACATACGTACCATGAAGTGAATATGAAGTCACATCAAACCAGTGAAACAACATCGATAAGAGCCTCCCTAACATGTCGACGTTAGTTTCACTATTTGGTGCACATAATCCAACAAGTAGCCACACTCCACACTGGCCCAGTAACTCGCGTTCTTCTAATGATATATTATCTGTTGTGTCAAATATATTTAACAAACCACTCTTGGCATGTACTTCTGCATCTTTATTGGAATCGACTGTACAAGACTGGGATTCTTTCAAGAGACTGTAAAAATGAAATATTACTCAACATTATACTCTTATTTAAAATATTTATAATGATATGGAATCTACACTAATTGCTACGTAGATAATCAGTATTTCTATGATTTCATTCGCCGTACATATAATGGATAAATACGAAATGTGGGGCCAAGGCAAATTGTACCGCACAGTGCACAGTGCTTCGTAAGAAATAAAGGTCTACGTGTTTGCATCTTAATCGTGGCATACACATTTTAAGGTGTTTGGTTTTTCTTTTTCTTTTTCTTTTCTTTTTCTTTTTTTGCCAGTCCAGAAATGATTTCATTACCATTTACTGACATATGTCACTTTATTTCGCATTTCTGAAAACAATTTCCTTGTAGATTTATTTTATTACTCGCAACTTAATATTACGATTCGTGTTTTCTTGAGTACATAATTACTGTTACTCTCATTGTAAGAATGCGAATAGTACATAACTTATGATAAAAATTTCTCCCGGAATATGACTGCAACTAAAATGGTATATGCATGTTCAACATAAAGCTACGTACTCATACGAAACAAGAAATATTAATATGGTTGGATCGCGGCAGGAGGTCCACATTGCGTGTATATAAAAAATAAGATCGTTACTGAACTGGGAGTTCTCGGTGATAAGACAAAATGACGATGCCTCGACGATAGTAGCACATAGTTGAATAACGCGTAGATAGGGAAAGTAGTAGAATACCAGGAGGACAATAAGGGTCTGACTTCTTGTCAATCTTTCTTACCTTCATTGACCAGAATTATATGCACTAAAATACATGAAAATATGCATGCAAATTTGCACTAAAAAGTAAATATGTACTACAAATAAATTAATATGCACTTAAGAAACAACTTACATATTTCAGATTTATTTCTTCACAATGTTTACTGTAGCAGAATGAACTGTCACAAGGGGTGCGCGGTGGTTCAGTGGTAGAGCGTTCACCTCCGGTGCTTGGGGTCTCTGGTTCGATCCCAGCTCGGGCCGTGTGGACTTTGTGGTGGACAAATACCGTGCTCGTGGGTTTTCTCGGGGTTCTCCCGTTTCCTTCCACTTTCTTCATTCCACCATTTCATTCATTTCTCATCATCACCGTCTCCTTTAGCCTAACCGACATAACCGTGGGAGGTAGAACTCAAAGATTTCATTTCATTTTTTTTGAACTGTCACAATACACTACCAGTCACTAATCCCTGAAATCCAGTGCTTCAATAATACGTTTCGACTACACTTCACCTTAGGCATATTTATATATATATATATATATATATATATATATATATATATTACACAGTACAAATTCTGGAACTATATACAACATAATTGGTAAATATTTACATCCATCTACTAAATTGAATTAAAAATTTCTCAAGTGTTAAAAATTACCATACACCAGCAAATATCTTTTGTACAGCCCACTCGTTTGTTTGTTTACTTTAGTTTCACGTAACACGGCTGCACTCTGTAGGCTAATGAACACTATAGCACGGCCAACAAGAGATGGTCTCTGACGTTTCTTACTACATGCGGTGGGACATTGCAGCTCCTACTTTGATACCCGTGTTACCAACCACGATCACTCTGTCTTATACTATTAATTAAATTGCCACTACAGTTGCACCGGAAAAAACCTTGACACGCGAGTAGTGGCAATGCTACTGCGAGCTGTCAGAGACGTTCTCTTACTGGACGTGCTATTGGGCATACATTTGATTGTGCTCAACATGAGTTACCAATATTTTCACAGTACTACTACCTTCAACCTCCACGTATTGAAATTCCCTCTGGAGGGAAATCTTCTGAAATCATCACTGCTTCAGAGCACTGCAGTTTTTGAAGCACGATAATGAGTAAGTAGTATTCCTTAAATTATTTTTACACAATAATATTGTACGTGTTCATGCTTACTGAGTGTTTAATTTTATCCACGTAATGCAGGAAAGCCGTTTTATAAATTAATTGCTATTTTTCTACTTCCTCCTCCATATATTCACACGTGCCTAAAGAAAAGAAGACTTACCTTACGATTGCTTCAACAATGTATGATTGCATCTCTGAATTCATTTCCTGAAGAGATGGCAAGCTTTTATGAACAATATGATCTCCTCCACGCCTATTGTTATGCCTTATATTATGACATTGTTGACAATATCGAATCGGATGATTTCCATTGTAACTTGCGCACTCAATTGAAAAGCAAATCGATACAGCAGTCTTGTCAGTGGCTCTACAGTTCTGTATTTAAAAGTAAGAAATAAGGATACACTAAAAATTTGCAAAAATAAAACAAGAATCTGATTAAGTTCTTTCTACTCTTTTCAAATTTCGGTGTCAATATCATATTAATAAAATAAAACAGTAAATATTATTTTCTTTTGTTTTAGATGAAACAAAGAGTATCAGCATTTGGTAATAACGACCCAGATACAAGAGTAAGTCGACATAGTTTCAAGACCCGTAAGTCGACATAGTTTTACATATGTCAATATATTTAAAAAATGTTACTAAACAGGATATATAATTAATCCGCTTCCACTCATCCGTCATGAGATTTTAGCATCTATAGGCTCCCCGGCAGAAAATTTCTTGCATAACTATTGATGAATCACTGAAACATATCATAGCGATTATAATAAGTTTTGCTTGTAATGCCTTTCATACAGGTGTAACGACTGTAAAGTTGTACTAATTAACGGCTATAAAATGCTGCTGTCTGAGGAACGCATACATATCAAGTTCCATGGGTTCAACCAAGAGCATACAGCAACTGCAGTTGCACAATATCCAATAGCGTACAGAAGGTTGTTTGGTTCATATTGGACCGATTTTGAAGAGTTCTCACCTTACGAGAAACCTCGCTGCCTCCCACTAATTCTATTGGACATCCAGTACTGTGACCATATGACATCAAAGTCTCCACTAAAGCACACTCCAAGGGAAGGGAATTCGGTCCTACTGCTTTCTACAAGCTCTTGGGAGACCAGCGAGGGTGTGCGGAAGGGAAGCTGAAGACGCCTTTTCAACAGACCAAAGCCGCAGAAATGTTCTGGCGGTATGGTTTGAAGTATTATGTACGTAAGTTTTCATTTGGTTGGCGTCCACACCATATGTGTGGAATGTCGATTCGAAAGATAGGTATCATAATGGGTTGTTGGGAGTATCTTGTATTTCCTTTCACTTTTTTTTTCTTTTATAAACTTTGCGTATCAGCAACTTCGCCTCCTTACATTTGAATCCCATAAAAAAATATATAAATCCACACGGGAAACTTTTCCCGGAAATGGCGTACGTAGCACGTTGCAACTTGTGAACTATTTGCAAGTTCCAGCGATCCTTGACATCACTGTTACGGTATGTCAGCGCCCAAGTATGACTACTTACACTGGGATGGATGTATGAGCATTCATTGTGATGACTATCCATTTTGGCCTCACTAGGTGTATTTCATATAGTTTCTTGCACTTGGTTGAAAGTCATTTTGCAATGTGGAGCGGGAGAAGGTAGTGTACAGTCAAATATTATGGACGCACTTCTGCTGGAACCGCTTAAGAATGGCTGTGTTCACGGCTGAAAATGCCAAATTGAATCGCTGGCCCATTGCAGTTTGGATCGATGGATTTTCCTGGAAAGTCAATCGGCAGATCTTTAGCGTACTGTGGGTGTCACGATCCTTCCTGGTGTTTTCTATGAGCAATTGTTTCGCTACGAGCTCTTGAATTATGTAACGGGCCACAATAACTTTCGCAATAGTCACCCCGAGTATGAACTTATTCTCCCAACACTGTTTCGCCATGTGTACATAAGAAAACGAGCATGGAAAAAGGCTATAACATACCATTTCCAGTAACAGTTCTCGCCATTTGACAACCCTCATCCATCTATAACTTCAGACACACTACTTAAAGACAGCAGACACGTAATTCTATCGTTATTGCCTACTACTAGACAGGAATTGAGGTACAGTTCATTGGTTTGTATTTTCCTACGAAAGACTCCCACACTAACTTATTCAATTGGAGAGTTTTCCCACATCACATATAACAAACCTTTTCATCAAATTCCCTCAAATTTTTCGATAATATTTATTTACATATAATATTACATTTGTTCTTCCACATGACAAATGATCTTACATTCTTTATTCTGTCTTTCGCACATTATACTAGAGCTTGTTATATGAAATAATGCTGTTAAAATTCGAATAATTCATTCAAACTGTAACATATTACGAGGCAGATAAATAAGGAATACACAACAGATTTTTGCGCGATATTATAATGATCTGGGATGCGAAAAGTGAAGTAGTCTTTACTTGTTCAATCAGATGTGCCTCTAGCGGAAAAACCGTGAACTACTGAACAAAGATGGCATATGTGTTATAGTCATTTACTTCTGAAGAGCAGAGAGGTGTAGTTCGGTTTCTGTGGGCAGAAGGACGAAATCCAAATAAAATTCACAAGGAAATGATATACGTGTAACAGGGAAACTGTATGGACCGTAGCAAAATCTTTAGGTGGTGTAAATTCTTTCAAAAGGGCTGTGTGATTTTTGCAAATTTGTCACGTGCCGGGCGTTCAATAACAGCATCAAGTGAACAGAATGTCACGGCCACTGAAGAGAACAGAAGAGACATTGAACAGAATGTCACGGCGAACATGTTCAACATTTCGTACGGTGTTGAAATCCGACGACGGAAATCAAATCAGTTGTGCGCAGAAGACTCTACTCCCGAAAGACGGGCTTCTGTGAATATGGTATTTTGAAACTTGTGCCACGATGGGGGAAATCTGATAAAAGACTTGGTGACTATGTTGAAACTAGCTTTAATATGAGCTTTTACATTGTATATATTCTTGATGTGTTACCTATTACACCGATTTCTACATAAATTGGTGTGCATTACTTAAAGAATGTGAAGTAATATTTGTACATAAATATTCTCTGAACATAGATATTACGATATACGTACCTTGTTTTCACATAACACAGTAGGCTGTTGCAGCTGATGCAAAATATCACAAAATGTCTGATTTGGATGTACTCTGTGAATCTCATTAGCACACTCAATGCAAAGATACAAAGGAGGTGGGCTGTCACTTGCATAAGTAATGGAAATGCAATGATCATAACAAACTTTGGCTGCTTCAACGTTTCCTGCATTGGCACAATGCTCCCGCTGACACACAAAAGGGGACCAATTACCTAGCGGTACAGATAAACAGAATATAAGGCCTTGCGATGCACTTTCAAAATAGCTAAGAAGCAAATATTACATAAAAATGGCGGTTTGGTTCAAACACATTCAATTTTAAATTATCAATTTCAGTCAATACTCAACGAGATTCTGCAATGTAACAATTAGTCTTAAAAGGACTACTATTTTAGCAATCTATACATTATATTTACTAATCAAAAAATTTAAATTACCACCTATTCAGTTTGTATGACATAAGCAGACTTCTTGGACATTTCCAATTACATTTATATTGAAGTTACAGTATTAAAATTAGCATAGACTAAAATACTGATTATATTACTCGAAGCTTTCATGTGTAAGTATTAACATAAAGTGTAGTTCATTGAAACAAGTTAGTTTCGTTTTACATTGTGAAACTATGCTAAACTATGGAGAATCAATGCTATTTTAAATATTGTTACGTGTTTAATCGGAAGTGCTACAAGAGAAACAGTAAATGACAGATGAATAAAGACGGAGATGGAACTTACTACTGGGTTTCTCAATCAATATTGGAACTTTTTATTGGGTTGTGGAGGTAAATGAAGTGTCCTGTGTACGCGACAGCCATAGTGCCTGCACAATTTATTTAGTAATGTATTTACAATACAGTGAAAGACGTACAACAAACAGTACTCGTGATACAGAGTAGATGGTGTCATCGTCGTGCACCAAAAGTATGGTTATTCTGTCGATTTGGGATTTATATTTCTGGGCTTTCGGCATCTAAGGCCATTTAGCCCGTCACGTTTGAGGGATGACGTTCCTCAGTGAGCACACAATCCGGGGAAAGGGAAGGAAGGAAGCGGCCTGGGAGCTATAAGTTAGGTACCACCCCGGCATTTGCCTGGTGTGAATGAGGAAAACCTCATTCAGGGTGGCTGGCCTGAAAAAGCGTTTTACACTTTTTCAACCGAGTGTCCCCACTGGGAATCGAACCCGGGACCGCTCTTGCCTTCGGTGTGAGACTAAATGGCCGCGACTACGCTACGCGGGGCAGTTATTCTGTCGAGATTCCTAGCGCATAACACATCGCCTACGACATTACTGCGTCTTTCTGATATGATTTCCTCCTTATTACTTCCTCTTGGATCTTCCCTTTGTGCACTATGAGGTGTTATATGCCATTTGTAGCAAGCTGTAATTCGGAAAGGACATCGAATTTCATTGTGTCACATAGACTTTCTTTTGTTTTTATATGTATACTCTTATCCCAAACATAGTAGTAAGAATTCAGTTACATTATATATGTATTCTTTTAGCAAGTATTCAGTTACATTATATATGTATTCTTTTAGCAAGTATTCAGTTACATTATACATGTATTCTTTTAGCAAGTATTCAGTTACATTATATATGTATTCTTTTAGCAAGTATTCAGTTACATTATATATGTATTCTTTCATCATGTAATGCGAAATATGAATGCTTCAACTTAATATCTTTCATAACTGTTCCAAATCGATACTGTCCACAGGATCGGGAGATGCATGCAAAACACAGATAATACAATCAATGCTGTGTCGTTGCACTGCATAAATGAGATCATAATATTCTTAGTCCTTAAATTTTACTTATACAACACGACGAGTTGTATCGTGTGTGGAATTCGGAAAAAGGAGTATTTGATAACCAAAGAAGGGAGATGTTTTAAATACTCTTTACAAAGCCATTGGATCAAAAATTTTATTGTGTAATAGAATAATAGAAACTGCACGCTTTGTTGGACCAAGAATCGAAAATTATCCACTAATTACTAGGGTTTCCTACGAGACAGGAGTTCAGGGTATCCCAACTCAAACAGCTGCCGTGAAAGAGATATTTTGTCTCAGAAAGAGTTTCTAGTGAAAGAGCTCTGTCTCGTCTCGTGGGCAACTCCATAAATATACAGGCATTGAAATTATTCTCAGGATCGTTTGTATAAACAGGTCTTAGCTGTCCTTATAATCGGGAATAAGTAATGCGTCTGAAGAATAAAGAAATACGACAGACAGGATTAAGAGGTACAGGTATAATATAAGAGAAAATTAGGATAAAAGGATGCCTGTTTCCTGTATCCGTGGTGTTGTTGAATGATGTTTGAGTACTTCTATGAGTATACTGACCGTAAGTGTCATGGTAACTAGCGTACATTTGGGACTTATTATGTATGTAAGGAGGTATGCGTAGTCCAGCTATCCATCTCTTTAATAAGCTTTGTAAAACTTTGTAATTTTACTCTTAAGAGGAAATTAAAAAAAAATCTATACAAGTTCTTTACTTCAAACTAAAGTACTAAATTGACTCACGTACGACTGTAAAAATACTATATTTTAGAATGAAGTCAATTTTTTATGCATAAGACTACACATATTGTGTTTAGATATGAAAAAAAAAAAAAAAACAATATATAGGTCAAAGCCTAGGCCAAATATCTGTTATATAAAGATCTATGAAAAAAAATATCAAGTTCTATTTACATCATATAAACAACGATTTAATGTTGCTATGTGTGACATGACAAACCACCATATTATTGTCGCACACTGGCCATATCTTCCCAATATATCGTGCAGAAGCGCAATATTAGATTGTTTGATTTCCTGTTTTAATTTCCGAATATCACGCCGCAAAGGTTATATATATATATATATATATATATATATATATATATATATATATATAAAGACATTTTAAGTAGTAATAATCACAAGAAACAATTACACGACGTTAGGATGTAACTGTACAGTTCATCTCTTTGAATATCAGTTAAGAAACTTTTTGAGTGAATCTCGTATAAAGCCAATTCTTAGAATTTTTCTCTTTGCCAACGGACAAAAGTGTATATGAAGGGTAAAGGAAAAAAAGGAGGAATGTCACAAAACTGCATTTCCGAGAAAACGACGTTTTTATATTTTAAACCGCGTAAAAAGAAATAGGGTAGTCAAATCTTTTGCCCCTTTTTACATGAACATTTCGACATCTACGCATGCATGGCATATACTGTCAAATAGTATCAAGAGTCACCAACAGATAGGACAAAGCACCCGATAAAGCACACACATGGGCATTCCTTGTTTTTTCCCCTTACCCTTCATATATATGTGTGTGTGCTTTTGCGACGTTCGCTTCCCCAAATAAGGTGTTGAAATGTAACGTAGAAAACGAACTTTGTCTCCAAGCATTCCTGCCTATAGGCTGTCAGTTATTTTTAGCTCTGACATCAACGGGTTGCATTGCGAGCCCCTCTCCTTGGTAGAAGCACGGGGAGCCGGAGAGAAAAGCTAAGTTAGTTTTGCTTAAAAACGACAACGGATGACATTGCGCGAGCTATGTTGCTTTCGAAATACGGTCAATTATAGTCTGACAGAACCCTTAACACGATTAACAGTGCGCATACCTTGTTACGCTTCAAGTGAAATTAATCGTTATCGCTTGTGCAATGAACATAGTAACAAATACTAAATGTACAGTGCATTAAACTACATTGGTAAGTAATATATAATCACGATGAAAATGTTGCCGAGAAAAGAAAAGTTCAAGTTTAAACCGTTCGTTTGTGATTGTTGCTTGTAAAGTCGTCTTGATGCTAAGGAGCTAACTGCGCAATGGAGAAATTCCTACAGATCCAGTACAAAAAGAATACATGAAATAGGAAGAGAAGGAAAATCTCATCTTCCGACTTCAAGTAAATATCCACGGAACCACCCAGAAATCCTCTTTCATCGTATCACTGCGAGTGACCAGTGAAAGTACAAAATAACGGAAACATATAATGTAGTGAAGTTCAACCGGTAACTCGCGACTCCCGCGTCTTCCGCGCTCGTAGTGGAGATAAATGGGTCAAGTGTAAAATTGCCTTATCATATTTAATTATTTAAATCAAAGTGCCAAAGTGAAATTTAATGTGTTTGTGAAGTTTCAGTGTTATTAATTAAAATTAAGAAATTATAGCAGGCGTATCCTTTTCAAAATAATCACCATGATCTAAATTTATGTTTCAGGATATAAGAAAATTTAATTTACTTTTTCTTTCCAGCACATATAATTAATGCCTATACAACGTAATAATATTCGTATTGTTAAATTGTATCGGCATTAGAGTCAGTATTTACATCAGTTCCCAGATCGTTCTGACTCGAACCTTGTATTCTAACCTGTACTGTTCAGGAATTATACGATCAGCTTCAGCAGAAGCACCGAACCAATGTAAAGCCTAAAGGAGACGTCCAGGATTCGAACCTAATAACCTTATAAATGGCTTTCCTTCACAGGTAACAGAAGGATCGAACTCGTACTGTTACAAATACCTAAGCCCTCACAGTAACCCAGCAGGCCACGAACCCGATATTGTTATAAATGTCGTTCCTTCACAGCGGCCAAGACTCGTAACGATCGAGGGCGTCCAGGGATCGAACTCCGTACTGTTATAAGGACCAATAATCTTGACTACCATTTCAACGATAATTCCACCCCTTTCTAAACCATGCACGATCAGGTTTCACTAATCATCAGAACTTAAAGACCATGCAGTATCAGTCGAGAAAACCTTAAATATTTTATTTTCTCTTTTATATGGTATGATATATGGTAAATCTCTTTCTCATTCCACTTAAACTAAATGATATACTTCCAGGTATTACAGGATGTTTCGCTGCTTACCTGTCAACTTAACCAAATTGGATTTCCGATCAAAAATCGAAGAACTGGGTGTTGGCCAATAATAGAAAAGTAATTTTGCAGCAGATGCACGGGCTGCAGTAGTCCCATGAGCGATAACGGACAGCAGATCAGTCACTACATTGTCCTTCATGCTCATTAAGCATTCCAACAGCTGACAATGGTGGGCTGAAACATAAAAAGAAGACATATTTATGCTAATCTTTCGTATTCAATTTAAAGTACATATATATACAGGGGATAGACAAAAAAGTCTAAAAACACTTCATACAGGACACGTAAGTTTGCACGTGTAAAAACACGTGTTGCGGTTGCCGATCGTTTTTTGTTTTCAATGTGTCATGTGGACCTTCATCTTCCATCAGCAGAACCCATTTACCTGTGAGTGTCGTGGTGTGAAAGTGGTAAGGTAAAATGGGCGACCTGTCAGACTTCCAAAGAGGCATGATCATTGGTGCCCGTCTAGTTGGAGCTTCAGTAGCAACAGTGGCGAACATTGTGGGGGTATCGAAAGGCACTGTGTCCAATGTCACGAGGGCATACACAATTCATGGGCAAACGACGTCTGCAAAGCACAACAGTAGTCGAAAGGCAATCCTGTCAGATAGGGACCGGAGGACATCAAGACGGATTGTAGCAGCTAAAAACAAGACCACTGCAATGAAAATTACGTCTGAACTCAATTCCGGCCTACAGAACCCGGTTTCATCGAAAACAGTGCGACGGAACTTCATAAAATTAAAATTCATGGCAGGGCCGCTATCGCCAAACCCCTGGCCACAGCAGTAAATGCGAAGAGGCCTATCCAGTGGTGCAAGGACTACAAGGCGTGGACTCATGAGCAGTGGAAACACGTAATGTGGTCCGATGAATCGACCTTCATCTTGTTTACAACAACCGGTCGTGTTTACGTATGGAGAACACCGTCGCAGGCCTATGATGCAGACTGTCTGCTCCCAACTGTAAAGCATGGGGGTGGTTCTGTTACAGTATGGGCAGTGATATCGTGGTTTTCCGCAGGTCCCATCATAGTCCTGCACAGAGTGATGAATGCTAAGGCGTATGAGGCAATTTTGGGGGACCAGGTTCTACCCATGGCCCAAATATTGTTAGCTGATAATGATGGCATCTACCAAGATGATTTGGCACCCTGTCATGCTGCAAAAACGGTGAAATCATGGTTTGAGGAGCATGACCAGGAGCTATCACACCTCCCCTGGGTCTCACAATAACCAGATCTGAACATCATTGAGCCATTGTGGTCTGAGTTAGAAAGGCGTGTTCGGTCTCATTACCCTCCACCAGCATCCCTTAAGGAACTGGAGCATGTTTTGGAGGAACAATGGTACAAACTTTCACCCACCACGATTCAGGAGCTGTATACGTCCATTCCACGTCGGATCCAAGCTGTTTTGGAGGCAATAGGAAGTCCCACATCATACTACGTATGATTTTCACACTTTTGCAAACGTTTTAGATTTTTTGTCCAACTCCTGTATATATATATAATACAACTTCTCTGATTATTTACCCTCAGTCTGATTTACAGCATTGTACCACGTCTAACCTGTAGTATAACCTCAATTTATCGCAAAATTGAAGGATATAATCTGAGAATCCGTTTCCAGGGAAATAGTGGGAGTGGGTCATACTTCATTCAGCACCTAGTTACGTCAGCGATGATGGAGGAGGCCTTCTGCACCGACTCGATGCTTGAAAGCTGACCACAGATGTTCAATAATGTTCAAATCGGAAAACTAAATGAGCCAGAACAAATGTTGAAGTTCATCCTGATGTTTCTCAAACCACACCTGAATATAAGGTTTTCACAGATACCTTAGTTTTACTTTCCCCGACTATTTTTCTAGGCTTCTTCCTCCTCTTATAGCCGACCAGAAATCGTCTTCTATCTTGTCAGGTTATTTTTAATATTACAATTTAATGTTTAGTTACAAAGTAAGAAATATATAAACCTTCCTACAAGTGTTTATGTTTTAAATTTATTGTTTTAATTCCACCTGCTTCCTGGAATATAACAGTATATGTAATCCACGCATTATGATTACCCGGAATTGAAGTTCAGTTATATACGAGAGCCATCCGGAAAGTGGTACCCGTTTGTGCAATAAAGACACAGTAGTACATATAAACAAATATACACATTTTTATTGGAAAGAGCATACTTTACACTACTTTCCACATAATCACTAAGCAAATTGAGGCATTTGTCATACCGTGTGACGAGTTTTTGTATTCCAGCGTCATAGTCCTCCGCCGCCAGCGTATTGAGATACTTAGTCACGCAGGTGGTCTTTGACAATTCCATGAACAATTGTTCGAGACACATTAGGAAAATGTTCACAGAGTTCATCAATTGGGACGCGCCGATCGTTCCTCACGCATTCGTCTGCTGACCTCAGCAGTTCGTCTGTAATGACAGATGGTGTCCCTGAACGCTCCTCGTCGTGTGTACTCCCCCTCCCCAGGTTGAAGTTGCGACACCAGCGCCGAACAGACGACTCGTCCATCACATTGTCTCCATACACCTCCTTTAATTTGCGATGAATTTCACAAGGTCGAACGTTTCGTGCATTAAGAAATTTAATCACGGCCCTCACTTCACAACTGGCGGGGTTCTCAATTCGTTTAATCATTATAAACGAGCACAGACACAACACAGGCACTGCTAGCGTCACACAACCTCGCACAGAGCAGGCAGACAAGCCACTGACGCAGTCTGACCTTGCCCAGCGGCTCCCCGAGTCGTCAGCGCTTCATGTGGCGCAAACAGGTACCACTTTCCGGATGGCCCTCGTATTAATAACTCGACTGATACAATAATACCTAACATTTTAACATTTTAGTAATACTACCTTTTAAATATGCATTTTTATTACTAGTAGCCTGCTGTAGCACATTTCAGTTTCTTTATTAATGTGATATGATATATTATATATATATATATATATATATACAGGGTGGGCCATTTTAATTAATCCACGGAAATATCTGAAAAATGATAAAACATAGAAGAAATGTTTCAAGTACACGTTATATATTGCTAAGGGGAAAACCAATTCCGCCAAAAGTACCCCCTAAATGGGGGTAACGGGGGGTAACTTTGAAATGTCAAATGGGAACATGGGTCGAGTAATACCTCGTTCGAAAGGGCTTGGAAAACTAAGTAACGCTGTACCAAAAGATGTTCCATATTGTGCACCGGTTTCAAAATGGCCGCCATAATATGGTTCGGAAACTCCAGTACCCGTAGTGTGAAAACCATGGAAGGTAAATGAATGGAACAAAATTGAAATACGTAAATATCATAGGACATATCGAATGATGTAATCCCTGTGATCCCAGTGGCCTCCCTGAAGGGGTCTTGGGGGCTAACTTCAAAATTTCAAATAGTAACATGAGTCGAGTGGTACCTCGTTCGATAAATCTTGCAAAATCTAACATATTGAAGGAGAAAACGATTGATGTGAAATGGCAGTGTTTTCAAAAGGCCGCCGAAACATAGTATCCGTGTCAGAGAAAAGGTTTAGTACCCGTAGTATGAAAGCGATTGAAGATAAATCAACAAAAGAAAAACTGGAGTAGCTAACTGACGTAAGGCACATCGAGAGGTGTTGTCGGGGTGACTCCAACGGCCAACTGAAAGGTATCCGGGGCCAACTTGAAAATTTCAAATAGCAGCTTGAAGCGAGTAACATCACGTTACATATACAAATTAATATCAAACAGCTTCTGTAAGAAAATTTTTGACATGAGACACCGTTTTCAAAATGATCGCAAAGACATGGTGACTGTGTCTAAGAAAACGTCTCGTGCCCATAGTATGAATACGTTAGAGATAAATGAAAATAACGAAAATTAAATAGGAAAACCACGGAGGCGTTCCAAGGCTCGAGAATAATACAACAGAGATAAAAATATTAGAGTAAAATTGCCATAATGTATAGAGAGAAATCCAAGTCCTGCAAAATAATCTCTCCCTGCGCTCTGTATGTGAGTGGGGTGGAAACTAAAGTGAAAGTTCAAACGAGAACTCTACTTTAATTCGTAAATTAAGGCTAACCTTACAAATAGGTATGGTGTGGTTGAAACATTTGTTTGTAAAGATGACGCTGTAGTGACTAAAAAAAGAGAAACTTTTATGCAATGCGTGCTGGTTATTCAGAAAGCATTTGGGGGATATACGTACACACCGTTTCGTCCCTCAAGCTCACAATATGACATGAATGCTAATAGTTAATCAAAATGTAACTGTGGCCATCCGCGTTAACTTAGTGCACCAATTCTCTATGCATGAAGTCTGCCTTCCAAACAGCATTGGGTAGGTCAAGCGTACGCCCGAACCGTTGTCCGGTCGGACATTGAAATTTTGAAGTTAGCCCACAAGACCCCTTCAGGGAGGCCACTGGGATCACAGGGATTACATCATTCGATATGCCCTATGATATTTACGTATTTCAATTTTGTTCCATTCATTTACCTTCCATGGTTTTCATACTACGGGTACTGGAGTTTTCGAACCATATCATGGCGGCCATTTTGAAACTGGTGCAAAATATGAAACATCTTTTGGTACAGCGTTACTTAGTTTTCCAAGACCTTTCGAACGAGGTATTACTCGACCCATGTTCCCATTTGACATTTCAAAGTTAACCCCCGTTACCCCAATTTAGGGGAGGGCGAGGAGGGGTACTTTTGGCGGAATTGATTTTCCCTCTTAGCAATATATAACGTGTACTTCAAAAATTTCTTCTATGTTTTATCATTTTTCAGATATTTCCGTGGATTAATTAAAATGGCCTACCCTGTATATATATATGGTAAATCTCCCTAACTTCCCATGACTACTTACATGATTTCCTGATCAAATGTCGTTTTCCTGACTTTCCAGGTCTGCAGAAACACTTGAATAGGTCTGAGTGTGAGTACTGGCGTTTAGAGTAATAATAGGACCAAAAGAAGATCGTGAAATTATGCCCTACACCAGAAGGCAACGGTTATTAACAATTCATGAAACTATGATTTATTAATACATGATAAAATCACATTTCACAGTAAAATATGAAGAACATTCTTGTTTGGAAAATTCGCCCTTTATATAGTAGCTATATGGATTGTTCTCTAAGTGTTTCGATTTCATCACGCTCCGTAATCTGATGTATGTAGAACCCTCATTGTCGCATATGTGACTCAAGGTTGAAGTCGGAGCAAGAGGCAGACGCACTCAGTAATCTCCCGTTTTGGCGTCATCTCTGACATAATGACATTGGGGTCGCCTTGCTTCAGAGATTACGAAAGTCTTCATTAGCATGAATTCAAAATGTATGACGCAGAGATTTAACACGAGATGAGTAAGCAAAACACAAGATTGCTTTTTAGTTAAGTTATTGTATAAACATTTTTTAAAGATATGAATCTATTATGTTTTAGTAATTATACATTAAATATAAGAATAGTTCAGAAATGATTTATAAGTCTTTCCATATTTAACAATTTTAGTACCAAAGGAGAGAGAGAGATAAAAAAAGAACTTGAGTTTAACGAGTTTCGATTACGCCTTCTAAGCTAAACGAGAAAAATAACACACGAAATGAATAATGGAGGAAGATTAAGTTAGAAGGAACGGGACGAACGAAGAAATGAGAAAACCCAGGAACTCATAATTTGTCCATCACAAACCTACAAGGGCTGAGATCGAACAAGGTAGAGTTGAGTCCTTAACCACCAAACTGCTCATCAAATTATGAAGTATTCACAATATTATATTTCATTCTTAATAAAGATACCGCTTTATTCATACATTTCAAAAAGCCATTGCTTGAATTGATTTAAACTACTACTTAAAAGTTAATTTATTCATGAAATATAATTTTACGCCAGTATTCTTTCATGTCTGGAGGCAATGCAACACACGCAAAGGAATTTCTAGTGAAAGCATATTTAACTAAAAGTAAAACATATCAAATTCCAAACGGGGTAGATAACTATATTTAAAAAAAAAAAAAAAAAAATCATATTAATTTCCATAAGGTTCAGCAACAAGAATTTGGGGAACGTGGGATCAAAGGAGTCATTTCAGAACTGACCACGGATTAGAGTTTCTTAACGCTGTGCAGTATAAGCTTTGCTGCGGTTACTTGTCTCCCATTACTCCAATTAAACCAACATGATGTTTGTGTCACATGATAGTATATATCGAAGAAAAAAGTATAATAATAATACGTAATACACGTAGTTGTTGATTAATACTTTAAAAAAGAATAAACTCAAGTGCAAAAGGAACTCTTTAAAATATAAATCTAACACATACTTACCAGTATTATTTGAATACTGAAACACCATCATAATCACCGCTGCAGCAGACTGACTGGCATAATTATCTTGTCTTTCTTCATTTTCTGAAAGAGCTTCAAGTAACAAGTTTCAATTACAAAAGCTAATTTACATAAATTCGAAGAAATTTTCTACGTAAATCAGATCCATTAATGAAAAAAAAGTTCCTTATTCTTTTATTTAACCCATTACTGATTGTAACTGCACCTGAAGTAGCGTACGGAAAGATAGAAAAATTATACTGTTAGATAAGAATATAAATGATAACGAAATTTGTTCTAAAACATTTGTTTCGTGAGTTCTATTTCACTAAACAACGACAATCTGAAAATATACACAATTTTACATTTCACCTAAGGAAGACAGGAAATATCTAGTGATTGGATTGTTTCGGCAAACGACAAGATCCACTGCCGTGTTTTCACTTTTGCAGTGGTAGACTTTTGGGCTGTAGTTGTTAACATCACGTACCTGTAAGCTCAACGCTGTAGTTAACATGAAAAGTACTAAGTGAATAAGCTGAACTTCTTACCTTAGTATCCTGTTTAATAATGAATTTTATTTTTGAAGAAAAAGTGGACTTAAGTGCAGGAAATGAGCATTACATTTTCTGGAATTTTTATTCTGTATTGACGCAGCACTGCAACCGGTTTAGTGAGACTTAATGAAGACAATTTCTGAGAGAGAAGTGTCTTAAGTGCAGTAAATGATCATTGGTTCATGGATTTTCTACATAAATTTGTTCCAAGTCTCATTTACTATTCCAGGATAATCTTACATATAGAAGTCCTTTAATGAGTCTGGTGCGCTACTCGGTTATGGATTACCGAAGAAAATATCAGAGTATATCGGAATGATATAATAACATTATTGAACCGGATACTAAGGTACGAAGTTTAATTTATCTCGTATCCTGTAGAATCTATAAGCAAATAAGTGGTTTAGGAGCGCCCTATTATTTGAGGTTTACTACATTATATTCTCACTTATAAATATTTGTTCATATAGTCCAGCATATTCACGCAATAGAAGCTACATTATTTGTCATTCAAGTTCTCCTGATTTTGAACTTTACCACCATATTTTAGGGAATAGAATTTAATCTGTGATCGAGTATAGTAAGCATTAAAAAGGATAACGATGCCTTTAACCCTTCTATGGCAGACGAGGGCCTGATTTTCCTGCTGGTACTAAATAACGTCATACACGTACACAAACAAATAAAATATGGATGTAAGAAAATAAAGCAACAATACGTTAAAAACATGTTGAAACACGCCAGATCTCGAGATGGCACCTTTCTCGAAGCGATCGAAGTCAATGAACTTTAACATGTGATTCGAAAGTTAAAAAATCCTATTTATAACATGTATCTTACTCCAATGAAATATTGTATAACCGTCCTCGGTGGTTTAGTGCTTAACGCAGTGCGTTATCTTTGGTGTAAGTGGTTTCGGGTTCAATTTCCGGTGGGAGAGCACAAAAATTTAATTTCATAAACATTCCCTTTCATTAATCACTCATCATTTTTTAGCCTAAGGGCATAACCATGAGACGTCAAACTCAAATTCAATTCCATTTCTACTTAAAATACTGGATGCTTCAGACAATAAATCAAGGACTCGAAATGCGAACATCAGTTAATCACAATACAGTAAAACACTAACACACATGAACTGATAATATGGTAGTCTAATCGCATATTTGTATTAGTAACCATTCCGACGTACACCACTAATCTAACTCTATATAAGGTATTTCTCACAAAGGACACCTTAATACCTTGACAAACGTGCAAACCAAAACCGAACGATTTTCAAAATCACATTTTAAACAAAATCAGGAAATTACATGTTTGATAAAATGTGTAAGAGAAATAGAGGTTTTATAATGTCTAGATTTTCGTTTTCGATGAGATTTTCTGCATTATTGTATACTTTGTTTATACGACTGAGGGAATATCCCCGTTTGGAGAGTGCTGACACCAGGCATCCAGTTGATGAACGATGTGGTGGAGCAAATACAGGACACAGTAAAGGAGATATTCGATCGTCATAAACGTAGAAGTTCTTGATTTAATGGCATTACATATCGTTAGCAGGCTTGATGTCAGTTAGATCAGTTCGAAACATCCATGGAGAAGAACAAGGTGAATTTGTTTACTGGATACTTGTCGTTTAGGGACTGTTAGAACAGTACCTTTGCTGGTTTGCTGTAAGTCCATATTAAGAAAATGTCGTATATAAATCGAAGCCAAAGGAAAGGTTGAAATGGTGATGGAAAGAGTGTTTTTTATTTCAGCGCCCCCATTAACGGCTGGCGTACATTTGACCCAACATGTACAATAGGTCATCAGTAATTAATCCCATAAATATTTGACATATTCTCTGTAAGTATCCTCAAAATACTTCAGCATACTCTTTGCCCTCTGTAACATTCTACCTTACTACACTCGCTTCATTTCTGAAATACCCATTTTTATCTTGCTACTTTTTTTTTCTAACATTTCATTTTGCATCGTTCCTTATTTTATTATTATTACTTATAATTTATTATTTTACATTTAAACATTTATATTATGTAAAAGACAAAATAGTACTTACTTAATGAGAAGGGCAGAATATGGTAACATAGCAGATTAGTAATTTGCTGATGAAGAGCACTTGGAAAGACAGCCATTGAAGACGCAACTAAGTATGGTAGTGTGTCTATTAGATCGTGTTCTAGAAACGGTACCAGGCATCCTAAACACTGTAATATTGATTGTCCGAATGCTGAAAAATTATTATTATTATTAATTAATTAATACCTACAATATTTTTAATACTATCTTAGTAAGGAGAATTCTCAGTTTAAACATTAAAAAAAAGTAACCATTCTTAGTATAAACAAATTCGTATGAAATATTGTTGAATAAACGATTCTGCACTCTAACACAAAACATTAATAAAAATAAATAACTGACTTAAGTTACCCATCAGCATACACATATACAAAGAAAGAATAAATATGAAACGGTTTAAGGGACCATTCCGTTACAGAGAATATTTTGAGTGTAATCTAGATTTTCACAAAGCCAGCCCTTGTTAACTCCATGAGTCTGCTCCTGGTAAAGCCTTCTTTTTCTTGATTTTCTGTTTATATTTGTAAAGGTGATTTTATGTATAGACTAGCCCGGATCTTTTTAAATATGTAAATCGATAAAAGCAATATAACCAAATTGTGTAAAACATCTGACCAGAAATCAAGAAGAAACTGGATCTCATACAATTAATGAAGTAATGTAACTGAATATATTTTTGTCGTACAGTTGTACACATTGATTTTATTCATAATAAGTCTGCAAACGCAGAAAATCAATATTTTTGAAAATTTAAATAAATCTACATATCTATACAGAGCATTGGTGCCCGAAGAAAGTTTTCTAGGGAGGGGGGCATCTCCCTGGTTGCTATATTACGTTTGGTATTTTTTTTTATTTGTATTAAGAAAATCTTAAGAAATTTAATAGATTTTCGTGAGCCAGGGGGAGGGAGGGGCCCATGATACCGAGCTAAGGATGTTTATTCGATGTTATATTTATAGAATATTTAATGACATTATAAGTTAAGCTTGTTACTTAAACCTCTCTCCTTCAGCTGGTTACTAGTCTTTTCTTCTACCTTGTCATCAAATTCACATTTGTTTTATCCTATTACACATATCTGACTGCTTGACACGCGTAACTCCCGATGTTGCCGCTTGGTGATGCTGTATACACCCATTGAACGATGGTTGGTGATGAGCGCTGTTTCAACACGCAAGCACTTGTGTTCGAGACGTTAGGGACTCGTGAGTCAAAGCTGCATTACTTGACATAGTGCCAGTGTACGTGTAGGAGAATGGCGCAAAGAGACCATTTTGATGCTGTTATGCGTGGAAGAATCATCGGGCGACTCGAGAGGGTTCAGAACCAGATGGACGCATCTTGTGAATTGGGTGTCCCACAAAGTGTCATCTCGAGGATCTGGCGACGTTTCCAAAGAGGTGAAAACGTTTCTCGGAGGTTCGGTGGAGGTCGTCCAAGGAGCACCAGTGACCAGGAAGACCGTTACGTACGTCTAACTGCCAGGCGCAACAGACACAGCACCGCCTCAGATCTCTCTAGGAACCTTGCAGCTGCTACAGGAACGTCAGTGTCAAGATTTACAGTGTACCGACGGTTAGCTGAGGGACACTTGTATGCCAGAAGACCAGCAAGGTGTGTTCCATTGACCCCGCAGCAAAGAAGAGCTCGGTTGAATTGGTCCAGAGAACATCACGCATGAACCCCGGAACAATGGAGTCATGACCTGTTCACAGATGAATCCAGATTCAGTCTCACCAGTGATTTTCGACGTGTGTTCATCTGGAGAGAACCAGGAACACAGTTCCTTCCAGCTAACATGACTGCTGTAGACCAGTACAGGGGCGGCGGAATTATGGTATGGGGTGGGATCATCCTGGGGACCCGTACACCTTGCATGTCTTTGCACGGGGTATCGTCACTGGTGCAATGTACCGGAATGACATCTTGGACCAATATGTTCGTCTGTTTCGTGGCGCAGTGGGTCCTGATTTCATTCTAGTGGATGATAACGCACGTCCCCATCGCGCTGCCATAGTGGATGAGTACCTTGAGCACCAGGATATCAGGCGATTCGATTAGCCTACTTGCTCACCGGACTTGAAATCCATCGAGCATGCGTGGGACATGCTTGGCAGGCGAATTGCACGTTGTCAAATGGCTGCAAGATCCATTCCTGAGCTTCGGGAGGCACTTGCACAGGAATGGCAAAACATACCCCAGCCACTTCTTTATAATCTCATTCTTAGCATGCAATCACGTTGCGGTGCATGTGTTGCAGTGCGAGGCAATCACACACACTATTGATGTCCTGTATCTTACGCTTAACCCTCGGAAACCACATTGGTCTATTTCCGAATTTTCCCATGCCCATGCATTTTCGTCTCTGTTGCCCATCCTGTGCATTCTCTTCCAGTGTTTTCGGACTGTATCCATTTGCAATTCCACATTCCAATAATATATGGCTGATTCACCTTTCTCTGAGTGCAATAAACCATGCAAATAACATTATTCTTAAGTTTTGCACATAAGTATATATATATATATTTTTCTGAGATCCCTGATAGATCCATTTCAGTACGGGCAGGCCAATAACAAAGCTAACATGACGTCATATGGTTGCTATGATATATGTGTATTTATGGGAAGTATGTATTATTTTATGCTAAATATAAGATTATGTAGAATGTAATAAGGAATGAAGTATTGTAGTGGTATTGACATTGCGTCATGCATGCAATGTATCCATTTCCAGGAAAACGAAGTTTTATTTCCGATGTTTTAAGATTGTTTCACGCCACATACTAATATGTCTTTAGTCTTGTCTTGCTAATAAGTTAATGGTGAGACTTCAGAACTATGAGCTGTATCGACACGTTTTAATATTTAGCTGCATTTGAAGTAAACATTCATCATGTTAGCTGTTCTTGCATCGCAGCACGCTGAAAACATTATCTGATTTAAATGGTTTCTTCCCTTGGCTTCCACAACTGAAGGACCTATAGTGAGGTAGTCAACTACATCTACACACCAAACCACAGAGAACATTGACTTTCTCTAGTTTCTGAGTTTCCGATTGCGCAGCTGCAGAGCGCACTTGTGCCCAAACCACAAGTAAATAGTATGAGGAAGGAGTTAATTCACAATGAATAGTGCCAGATCTTATCTGTTGTAACGTGAAATTTCACTACTGGACTGCCTGTCATGGAAAAAATACAAGAATTACAATACGTTTCAACAAACTACGAAAGTCTATGTCGGCCAAATGACTTTTATTTTGGAAATTGTGTGGATATTCTCGACTTGTGGTGCTGCGATATACGTAAAAGAAAGGTACATCACTTATTGTCGACAGGACAGTAGCAAACTAACGCCGTCGCTGCTTAGTTATGTTACCAACATCTGCCCTGAATTTTCACGGTAATAGAGATACAACAGTGCCTCAAATTACACATATCTTCAATGCACCTAATACGAGAGGCATAACTAGCAGGTAACTGTTTCATTCTGCAGACCTAACCCAGTCTTTGTTAATATTATGATACCAGATTATTGTCTCACCTGGGCTCATGGACACGGTAATTGGTCCTTGTATATGGCATGGTCTGATGAGTTGTTTCGGGCTAAGCATCATGTGAGGCGTATTCAAATGGCAAGGTTAGATCTACTGGTCCTTATAACACACCAATGATGATAGCTATCGATCGTTGTGCTGCAACCTCTGATTCTCTTCATTTACCCACACAATGATGGAAGGTTCAAGTAGGATAATAAAATGTATGACTGGGTTGTTTCTAAGGGCATGACCACCGCATCTGCCGTCATTAAAATTAAGCACGTCATGGTTCTTGTAATACATCAATCCTTTTCTTGCATTTACAAATACAGTATCAAAGAACCGCAGTTGGCCATCCAAACACCACAGCCTTTAGCATTTTCCAATGGCCATCCAAACACCATAGCCTTTAGCATTTTCCTAGAGTCCATTCATGTCACGTCTAACTGCTACACGTCCCTGGGATAGAGATTATCCTACATGATATTAGGTATACAACACAACCCAAGATCGTTTATATTTATTGCACCATTCATACTCCTGAACATGAGATACGAAAATCAGAGAAAAATGTTTTACATTCAGTTGGAAACCAATTTCCTGTTTATTTCGAGAGAAAAAATACTTTGAAGTGTAGAAAATAAAGATACATTAGTGTCAAATATACAACAGAAATGTACTTACTTTGAAGTCCATATTGAATGAGATGAGCTACATCAAGTAGATCCACGATCACATTGTAAAGACTCTTATAATCTAAACTTGGGAACAAAGCCATTCTTGCAGCATCCTTGTCATGGAACTTCAGCATTTCAATGGGAGAGCTTGGCACATCTTTCAAAACAGCTGTAAGAAAAATCAATTAAATTACGTAGAGAGAGAAAATAATGTAGCATTTTGAACTAAAAAATAAATTTGTACTCACGTAAGCATTCAAATGGTAAATAGCACTTAGACGCAATCGGTGGCTAATCGAATCGGTGAGTGGAAAAAGAAGAATATTAAAAACAAAGAAGAACATGCACGATAACTATCTATCTATATACATGAAAATGAAAGTGATTATGTTTGTGATTTCATACATCTTGAACCACTCGACCGATCTTGATCAAATTTTTAACATTTATGAGGTTTGGGCCTGGGATGGTTCTCATCATTTCACTTTGACGGTGCAACTTAGGGGAGGGGGAGATACATAAAAATGATCGAAAATCACCGATATTAGTGCCGAATCCATAGTTTTTGGAGTCGCTGAGATGAACAGTGACACTTCCGATGCCGATTAAATCCAGTCAGCAATGCAACTTGGGGAATGGGAGGGGGAGATACATATAAAATGATCGAAAATGAACTATATTAGTGCCGAATCCATAGTTTTCGGGGTCGCTGAGATGAACAGTGACACTTCCGATGCCGATTAAATCCAAATTTAGCCCCGTAACTTGGGGAACAGGAGGGGGAGATATATAAAAATAATCGATACTAGAGAGCTTCAGTAATGGTAAAAACTGACTGACTAACGGAACATATTACTATTTTTTCTCATTTTAACCAAGCGAAGGAGTGATTGACGCTAGTTTTTGTATAACTAAAATCCAATCTCATTATGTTTTTGGATTTTGGGAAATGAAAGGTCTTAACATACGCTACAAATCTTTCATACAAATGTTTTTGTATAAACAACGGTATTTCCAGTAAGCGATTTTGCTTTTCGTTTTCCAAAAGTACGGTGCTGTGAAATGTTCTCCTTTTTCTACTCACTGATTCAATTGTCATCTTCCTCATGCGTGTTTTTTGAGAAAGTACCCTGCCGAGGAAGATGACGACAAAATCATGTAGAACGACAAGAATGCAGGGAGAGCAAATTTCAGTGATTTCGGTCAAAAAGATCTTACGTAGATTAGATTAGTATTTTACTAATTATATTAGATCAACACAATGAGTGGAAACCAAGCATGTGTACTATCTTTCTAGCTTTTGAAAAAAAGGCTTTCGCTGTAAATCGTGAAATCATCTAAAATATCTGGAGCGGAGAAATATGGGATACCAGGAAAAGTTATATAAATTTAATGTACAAAGGTCGATCAAAAGGTAATGCACAATGCATTGCTGTTCGATAATGGTACGCACTAGAAAGATGGAATTTTGCAAGTAGAAGCACCGGTTCTTTACCACCCAATTTTTATTTCCTGTTGTTGAGGTAAGCCACCCTGAATGATCAATGTCACATCTCACTACGACAACGTACAATAAGTGAATTCCTCTACAAATCCAGACATAACAACACCAATTTACATTAAGCAACACAATGAATCGAAGTAACGTGTGTGATAGCTTCAGAAGTTTCGGTGTGGTGATTGCAGCATCCAGAACCAGCCACGGTCATGTAGACAGTCAACTGTCACAACCAATAAAATCACACCAGACATAGAGGAACTCATCCAAAATGACAGATGAATCACCATGAGAAAGATTATGGAGCACACAAGTATAGTAAAAGAACCTATTAACACTAATCCAACAACTGAGGTACGGACAAATTTGTGCTCGTTGGATTCGAAGGTTTTGACAAGGGAGATTATGCAAACCAGGAAGAACGTGTGTGATGATTTTTTGCAAAATTTTTCCAAAGATTGCTTTCTCGGAATCATCACATATGATGAAATCTGGCTCATCTGTATGGAAAACATTTTCGAGATAACAACTAACTCATTGTGTGTGTGTGAATAAGTGGTGTATTGAACAACCTCAACAGTTTGGCGAACGTGCATTTGTGCCATGGAAACAAAGACGAATGTAGTGCAGTGAAGCAAACGGATCACACTGAGTGACATTTAAAAAGGACCAATGCTTCTGAGTTTTTTCATTGCTTACAAATATCGAGCTACACTAGTTTGTGCGCTACTTTTGACTGACTTTTTATATTATAAAATTAAGGACCTTATCAAAATTTTAAGGATGTTCTATATCAAAACCTCATACAACTAAAACTAAATTACAGCAATGTTGCATTTTATTACTAATAATCATTCAACTAATAATGAATGAAATTACGAAAAAGGTGTCTGACAGAACAACAGGTATACAGTGGATTTTATTGGAAAGTTTAGAAGATCTGAAGTTTGTGGTGAGTGTAGGTTTACTTATTGAGGCCTATAATATTACCGTAACTAAATTAGAAGTATCTTTCACGAATAGCGAGGAAACTACTAGAATGAAAGCAACTAAAGATAAACAGCAATATTCAGGCCCTAAATATATTGTAAAATATTGATATAGAAGACGCTGACAGCTTTACATATCTTGGCAATGTAGTGTCCAATACCGCGATATAAATGAATATGTTACAAAAATAAAATTGAATAAAAATAAATGTGAATAAAAAAAGATAAACATTATTATTACGACACTATATCATATATGGAAAAAGAAAAACTTAATACGTAAAAAAAAAAAAAAAAAAAATACAAATTATACACACCACGGCAAAGACAGTTTTTTGTTATATCGGTCAGTGTGGAAGAGGGCGGAAGAAATGAATAACTAAACTTCAAACGTTTGTTAGTAGAAGTCTTAGGAAAATATTGAATATCTTCTGGGTTTGGGTTTGAAGTAATCTCAAATGAGGACCCATGGAAACGATGTTTGGAAACTAATTGAAAATCAATTAAAAGAGGAGAACGAGAATAATGCATCACTCAAGAAGACATGCATACGTCGCACAGTCGGGCGAAAACGCAAAAAGCTGGCCAAAATATGATAACTATATTCAAATTAAATGAAATTTAGTATTAAGGGGTTATTGAGGTTGCTAATTACGATTCTGCAACTAAAGTTGAAAAAACAAAATGGCGGATCCAAAATGGCGGAATAAAAAATTTGCAAAAGTCGAAAAAGTCGTAGAAATGTTCTCAAACGTGGCGATAAAGGGGTTATTGAGGTTGCTGATTACGATTCTGCAACTAAAGTTGAAAAAAACAAAATGACGGAATAAAAAGAATGTCAACATACTCCGTAATTTTCACAATGTATCTTTAACAACATTCACTTTTTTCACATATTTTGATGAACAATTACTTGTTACTTACGTTCTTATTTATTAGAAATGTATTATTACTTAAATGACACAAATTATTGGTATTTGATTCGGTTATGATAACTGCAACGGCTTGTCACTGTAACATTAGATGAACAATAATTAACATCAACACACTTCGTAATTGGCACGTTTTGGCAGCTACTTTTTTGTCGACAGCATTAATTAACATTCAGACTGCCATTCTACAAAATATGAATGTGGTGCACGAGGGTGCACATAATGTTTTCAACGCTTTAAGTTAATAAAATATATAAACAATGTGAAAATTTTGCCTGACTTACGATTCAAATTATAAATTATTACATCATTATTATTAATTTTTCACTTCATACACTTATTCTACTTACCAGTACGATATAGGAAAACTTTACAGATTTAAAGTGTGAACGCGTTCGAAAGTTACAACCGCTTAAACGGACGCGTCACAATTCTTCTATTATTCTGTACGCATTGGACCTGCTGAAGGGTCTACTTAAGAGTGGCTCAGGTAGTCGGAATAAAGTAAAAACCCTATTCTATTTATGGATTTGGGCCCTTCTAACATCACTTTAGCCAACTACATTAAAAAATTCCTATATTACATACTTTCGTTTTTTTACTTTTGGCCAGCTTTTTGCGTTTTCGCCCCACTGTGCGTCGCCATCATGATTCAATTTATTTCTTAGCAGTTACCGTATGGGCGCCTTTGGCGTGGGAGACCCGAGTTCGATTCCCGGCGGGAGCTCATGTGGTTCGGATTCCACGTTAATCAGTAGGTCCCGTCTCATGTAGACTCGCTGCTGAGAGAGACGTTAAACTCAAAATCAACTCAATTTATTTCTTAAGAGAGAATCACGATTACTATTTCAACCCACTACATAGTCAAATGAGTCAACTTTAATGTACTGATAATCATACGTTACTCATACTGATACAACAGTATCAACCACCAAACGAGCTCACTGTATAGACTGTCTTCGCAAGCCTTTTACATATGCTAGAATCTTCTATTTAAGCTACACATCCATTTCCGATTGACCGATGTATGATGTAGAAGTACGCGTTTACAAACACAATAACAACTAAAAAAATAAAATAAAATAAAAAAAACCGTTAAGCAATGGAGAGAAGAGGATGAGGTAGAAGAATGGAATGAGGCACGGGAATGGAATAAGTAAGTGTTGGCAGTGTATGCGTGACTATCGATCCATGTGTAGGATGCCTGCAACATCATCAACACTCTTGTTCCATATCACCACTGATCTTTGTCAACACCAGGTTTTTCAGATGTTTTTTCTCGTGTCCCTGTGGTTTACTGAGAAGAAAAGCAGTACACTGTGACAACACAGAACACTCAAGTGGAAGTGACTGACCAACATTTTTTATTCTTACACCAAATAGTACCTTCTATCATATGTTGGTCACTATGTACAAATTATATATATTTTAATTTTATGATGTCAACTGTTCACCCCACTTACCATTCTCGACGTCATAATTATCAACCAACGCCGACTCATCAAACCGATTAGTATTTCTTAATATATTAACAACCAATGTACACGTTATATGTTAAAAATACATGTAATTCACAAGAAATATTAATGTAAGAGTTCACAGAAAAAATCCTTTTTTCCATTATTAGCACTTGTGCACTTTAACAAATGTTTTCGCCAAGTCAATTTTCTCTTCGTATCAGTAACAATGCATGAAAGATTATTGATAAAGAAAACTCGTATAGTATTTTGTGAATCATTTTCTCAAAAACTTAGATTTATTTCAACATCTCGTATTTGCAGTTTTATACATAATACATTTTACTCGCTAACGAACTCAACATTTCCTCAATAATTTTAACACTAATGAAAACATTACAACTGAGAAGTACGTTCGTTATGTGAGGAATGAACTGGTCTGTATTGTAATGCCTTACTGCTGACATACAGAGTAAAAGTTCGCCAACTAACTAGTATGTCTTCTGCTTGATTCGCCTCTAATGGTTTCATTTTATTTCTGTCATTTGGCTTAAGGTGTGTACACAATATGGTTGTTGCTCGTGTTTGTTGTGCGCGTGTACACATCAAAATAAGAATACAATATATCAGTATACTTTTGAGTAGTGAGTGTTTTTGTTCGCAGCTATTGGAAAACAGAATCGATAAAGTCATGCCAACCATAATTTCTGGAGAAGTTCGGAGGTACACATCTACCGCGTAAGTCCCGCATTTAGACCTTGTCAAAGTAACTAGAAATCAAGAACTCTTTATTGGACAAGCCTGCAGGCAGATGTCCAAAAAATGCCAGATGAAACGATCTTAGAATGTGGAGGACCGACTACTAGTCTCTCTCAAGAAGTCAATGTGCCTACTTCCACTGCGAATTAGTGTTCTCCAAAAGCACTTGGCACTTTACTGAGGAAACAAAAAGCTTCGTACGTACTGTACTTATGTATACCATTAAATAAAATAGTCCGATCAAGTGAAAAGGCTGGCATAACGAAAAAGATTAAAGAAAATTTTTGACGAAAGTCCATACATTCTGGACTACACTTGGTTATCGAAAGAGCTGTGGTTTCACGTGGTGGGATACGTTTTAAAATTTTCGTATTTAAGCAAGTAAAAAACCCAAAGAGACACATGAAGAACTCCTTCACTTCATGATAATTGGCACTTGATGTAGGATATCTCAACAGCGCAAGAAAATCTTCAATATCTTTGTAAAAAAAGAAAATTACTACTGCAATTTCCAGCGGGATAGAGTGACATCCCACATATCACACGCCAGCATGGAAGGATTCAATCCACTTCGGTGACAACATCATTTGAAAGCAGTTTGACCTCAGCGCTCGCCTGATCTGCGCTCCTTGATTATATTTTACTGAGATACCTGAAACAGATGTTTAGGCAAACAAAACTTGAATCATAGGTGCCAGTAGCACACATTAATGGAGGAATTCAGGCAGAGTCAGCGAACTACTGGCAAGGACACTCCAAAAAATGGCGTGCCACAGATTCAATGTTGTCTGGACGCAAATGACAGTCACTTCCGGCACTAGTTATGATGTCATCAAATTTCTTACAAAACGAGATAAATCAACTTTAAAATTTCATTGCATTATATTCATTAGTGTCAAAATTGTTAAAGCTATGGGAGGTTTGATAGCAAGTGGGATACCCTGTATTAATTTTATGCTAATGAAATATACTTACTGAGTAAAGTTTGGGAAAAATACTTCAGTGTATTGCCAACATCAACACCAGATGGAACAGGCATGACACCATGGAGCAAGCGAAGCCGATAATCATGTAAATTACGAATCTTTGCTGTGACTAGAATAAAATTCAAAGAACAAATTAGATAAGAGACATATTTTTAAGGAACAAATTTAATTTGTAAATGTCATTTATCGTTAAAGATACAGATGGTGATCAGAAAAATGGAAACACATGTAGTTGGCAACACGTCAGATGTATGGGTTGGCAGTTATGTCTTGGCGCCCGCAGCGTCGGACCGCTGGTGGTGGTGTGTTAGGTCGGTCTCCATACTAGTCAGGCGCAGTGGAACAGCAGTGTCCAGTGGCTGCAGCAGACGGAGGTAGTGTAAAATGGGAAACCTCTCAGATTTTCAAAGAGGGCAAATTGTTGGTGCGAGCGAGTGTGACGGCATTGGCTACTGTGTTAGGTGTGTCGCGTGGGAGAATGTCGAAGGTGATGACGGCCTACACAACATACGGGAAAACCACATCGGGGAAGCGGAACAGTGGGCGGAAGAAAATCATGAGTGACAGGTCACGCCGGGTATTAAAGCGCATTGTCACGCAGAACCGTCGTGCCACTGCGGAGCAAGTGACGGAGGAAGTCAATCAGAACCTCCCCCATCCTGTTTCGACAATCACAGTCCGCGGCGAATTACATGACATGAACTTACGGGGTCGTGTTGCACGGGCCAAACCGCTCACCAAGGACCATAACGCTTTTGCACGCCGCAAATGGTGCCGCGACCATGCAACTTGGACCGTTGAGGACTGGAAACGTGTGATATGGTCGGATGAGTCATCCTTCACCCTATTCCCAACCATGGGCCGTGTTTATGTGTGGAGAACGCCCAGAGAAGCTTATGATCTGCAGTGTCTCCGCCCAACTGTGAAACATGGCGGCGGCTCGGTGATGCTGTGGGCCGCCATATCATGGTTTTCATTGGGTCCTGGTCACACTTAGCAGACGAATCACTGCCAACGATTATGTCGCAATTTTAGGAGACCGCTTGCATCCTATGGTCCGGATGTTGTTCCCGGACAATGACGCCATTTTCCAGGATGATAATGCACCCATTCACACAGTTGGCGTTGTTGCAGCGTGGTTTGAGGAACATCGGGATGAAGTTCAACGCCTCCCCTGGCCCGCTCAATCCCCAGATCTCAACATAATTGAACATATGTGGTCCGTCTTGGAAACACGACTCCGGCAACGATTTCCACCTCCACCCTCTCTCACAGAACTGGCCGATGCCCTGCACGAGGAATGGTGTAAAATTCCACTTTCTACCATTCACGACCTCTATTCCTCCATCCCACGTCGCATCAAGGCTGTTCTGAAGGCGAAAGGTGGCCCGACACCATATTAATATGGTAAGTTGAAATTTCGTTCAGGTGTTTCCATTTTTCTGATCAGCATCTGTACATAAGGTGGTTTAAAACTGTAAACATCCACGTAAAATTGAATGGTATAGAAAATATGAAGTCAAAGCATATGGGTATATGGGAGAAGAGGTGAACATGGCAGGGCATATAAGGATCACGACGACCACCTTGAATACCACCATACTGGATTTGGGTCTAAATTCTTAAATGGGAACTATAGTATGTTACGTCATTTGCTCGTTGCACATGCTCTCAGAAAGATATCACAGTAATTATTTTAGTCCTGTCTTTATTCATAATAAAATTATGATCAATTTTGTGCATGTTGTAAAGATACGGGATATAAACATCAAAAAGAACGAATTATCATCGCTTGTTCCGGCAAATGCTTAGCGTAAGCATGCCATATGTTGAGATCATAAACTAAATAAGAACAGTTTTGTTTATCTAGAACTTTCAATATATTTGAAATGTGTATCTATACTTATCCTATATTTCCTCTACTAATTTCTATGTTTCGGCAGTGTACTTTATTAAATAATATTTTAATGATATATTATGTAAGTTTATTTTTAAAAAAAAAAAAAGACATTAGCCTCATCTACTTTTTCATGTCTATTAACGTCTGATTGGCTGTTCTCCTTTTTCTGACGTGAAGGACGAAAGAGAGAGATATACTGGAGTGCAAAACTTAAAATTCTTTCACTGGTACACGGTACTACTTAGTATATATGAGAAAATATTTACAAGACACGACACAGCGAAAAAGATCTAAAAGATGTGATTGATAAATTGTCGGATAACCAAATTTCTGCCTTCAGAAGCCTAAGTACTCCGCCATTTCAAGCGACAAGATTAATTGTTGCTTACTCCTAGAATCCAAGTAACATGATAGTTTATGGCAACTGTTCAGTCTCTCGTACATATTTTTAATTAAAATACTTCTCTGTTTGAAACACAAATGAATATACAAAGTTTAAATTACTTCATTTTTAATCAACTTATTGTCATATTCATAGATGACAAATGAAAATCGATAATATGATTGGCTAAAAATTTAGGTCACAGAAAATATCAGAAAACTTAGAGAAAAGATATACAAGAATGAATCAATCGAATGTTTTACAATATTTGCATCGTCTGAGGTATGTCACGTGACTGAAACAGTTCTCACTCGTCGCATTGAAAATACTGAATTTGAATACTGAAACAAAGTCGTATTCAAAAGTACTCACTAGCATGGGTATACATAGAAATACTTCGTGTCCTGAAAGTTATGCAGTGCTGCAATCAGTGTATGATTTGACAGCAGCAAACAAGAAGGTACAACGAAGTATAATTCGAGAACTCTTAGATTATAAATTCGAACTGGGCTATACCGCCACGGAAGCAACCCGAAAAATTTATTGTGCGAAAGGCAAAGAGGAAACTGATTGCAGCACAACAAACAAATAGTTTAAGAAATTTCGGTCGGGCTGTAAGAACCTCATCGATCAGTCAAGGTCAGCCAAATCATGTATCAGAGGGAAATCTGACAACTAGCGCTCGGAAGTTGGCAAGTGAGCTTAATATCTCAGAGTTCCACGTGGCTTGTCATCTTCAAGACCGCGAAAAATGAATCCAGAACTGCCAAACTGTGTCTTGCCAATTGACCCCAATTCAAGCACAGAGGCACGTGGATGAGTGCAAGAAACTGTGGAAAAGCCCGTGATCTGCGTTTCTTCAGAACAATAATAACGTGAAGTGAATATTTTTCTGAAATCCTAACGTGTATTGGATAAAAAAGGGCCAGGTACCGAAATGTTGCCAAACATACGTTTGGAGCACAAGGTGACATTTAGTGTCTGGAGTAATTATGAACGGTAATTCACTACCAGTTTGTTCCGGACAGTCGAATCGCTAATGCCAGTTTGTATTGCGAACAGTTGGAAAGGATGTATATTATTGAGCCCAAAAATACCCTGCACCGGTGAACAGAAAGCGAGCTCTTCTACAGAAAAGCAGTACAAAACAGTATCTCTAGAACGATCTTCAGGAACTTGAAGGAATTGATTTGACATCATACCGAGCATATAGTCCGGATTTCGCACCCTCTGATTATTACTTGTTTCGATCCAAGATTCATTTCCTGCATTTGCAAGGCTTTAACAACCAAGAGGAGGTGGAAGTTGTAGTGCAGGATTTCTTTCCATTCGCGATGTCGAAGAACTTGTATTGATATGGAACCAAAGAAATGGCAGAAAGATGGCTTCGTCGGGCAACACAATAGCCTCTATTTTGAATGCTAGGCAGCTTTCGTTGTAACTTGACGCATTAAGCAAGTATGTGACCAAAATATTGCAAAAATTTTGACTTCCTTAGTATATTGAAATACATTAAGATATTTTAAGCGAAGTTACATATCACAAAAGAAATTGTGCTTATACATTGTTTTAATGCAAAATTTTCTGTATAAACCCGCTATCGGAAAGAGAAAAATCGGGAAAGTAGTGGGAAATTAAATAGAAATGTCAGGGTCATTATTCATATGTATAAATTCTACTTTATGACATTCAAGTATTAGTTGGAAATCAGTCATTCATTCGCTTGAAAAAGACTGTTTTCAATTTCAATAATTTATATTTAAAAAATGCAATTCATGCCCCATCCCCCCGCACAAAAATTCCTACACGAATGCGTCAATTAATATTAACTGTTATATCTCTCTTTCACCTTACAATACACATGTACTTTTCTTCTCGTGTAACTTTTTAACAACTAAAAATTACTTCACATTTTTGTAACCACGAGTATTGTTATTTCTTGATCATCACAGACAGCAGATGCTTAAGTTTTTTGGTAGCAAATCATTTTGTTCTCATGTAAAATATCTCTTGATTAGATAAACAGTCACATTTAAAACATCCCCGACAGACATCGCATTTAGGCAGATATTTTTGTGTTAATAGGAACGTTTGTGTGCTATAATAAAATTGGGAATAGATAAGAGGCAGTTTACAAGTAGGAAGATAACCTAGACATTAGCCTATATGGAAGATGAAGAGTGTCCTCAGACTAAACAGCACTTTTTCATTTCTCAAACCGAAGTAAATCATGATGATTGGTGAGTCAACTTCACGTTAATTGCAAGAATGCTGACTAGAGTGATTTTTAATGGCTTCAGTACTATGTATAAAAGTATGGAAAACTAATATCGTCTGTTTGCATTAATAAATTACGCTGAGTCCTGCTCGAGTTTAGGATAAAAAATGTTAAATAACTACAAACGTACAACCAAATTGCACATTTTCTTTAGAATACAATCTCTTAACAATCTATTTTATCGTGAGTTTAAGATTCAGCATAAATATCGACAGTTTCGTATCTATATATATATAAAAGAAGAAATTCTGACTGACTCATTTTTCTTTTTCTTTTGGTTTAACGTCCCATGATTATGCACCGAGGCTAAGAGAGACGATGATGGTAAGACGGTTGGAAACGAAGAAAGGAAAGAAACAAGAAGTGGGAAGAAAGGGATTGGAGATTACAATAAGATGTCCATATTTTGAAATCCTGTCAAGTTAGAGACATGAAATTTGATATTTAAAGTTTTCATTTAAAATAATTAAACATGTGTTTCAGCATTTTTAGACGCTTGACCTACAATGGAAGAAATGGAGTGGGAGTGCTTCCCTATGATGTTCGAATTTCGTGCGAGACTTCGAGTTGAGACAAATTCTATATAAAAGATGCACAAGGTAGAACGTAAAATGTTGTCTACTAGTTAATTATAAGGATTAAACAAAATTTACAAATAATTTATAAAATAAATCATACAAGAAATGGGGCACATGCATAATTTAATGGATGATTTGAATGCTGTCGTGAGGGGGCAAGATAGAGTGTAGTAAGCTGGGATTAAAAACACGGTATAATAAATCATGCCATTATATATGACAAAAGCATATAATAATTGCCGCAGTAGTTTTGTGAAAGAAAAATTTACTTCGTAAGCAAGGAATGCATTTTCTGTTTTCTTATGGATTGTCTTCGGTGTTCTGAACTTACCAGTGCAGTATATACAAAATTACAGTACAAATTTTAAACATCCAAATGAACTCAGTTCTCAGATTTTATTTTAAGTTCCGTACACAATATGCAATGGACATATAGTTACCTTTATTAAAATCGTGCTTATAAAGTTCTTAACTAGGAACTTAGATCTTTGATTGGGATTTTCTACTGGAAGTCTTTCATATCGCATAATAAAAACTAAGATTAATGATAAATGGGATGGTGAAATAATCTGTGACTCGAAAACATCGAACCATGTATGCAGTGGGCTTCTCATCTTCGTGTTAAGAAGAAAGAAAATGGAAAATGAATTTAAGTTTTGATAAGCACAAGACAGAAAAATTTAGAAATGAAAATGAGATACTTAAACCCTTCTATAGCGTCGACGTAGCATCTCCCATATTAGGCTGTTTGGTCAATTTTGCAATTTTTCACTCACTTATATCAGCCTAATTTACTTTAAATTCTGCATGCATACTTATTTCCACGACAAACAATATGATGGGGGTATCAAAAAGTTCGTGCAATCACCTAGAAGGTGACGAACTGCGAATCCCCTCGGACATGCATTTTATAGTTTAGGTCTTTGTGTTAACCATGCAAATTCTGGATTCGTTCAAACAAATCTTCCTTTCTTTTCTTGCAAGTAAATCATTGAAGGTGCGATGATTGACAAGCCTGAGGCACGGAGTGTCATTAAGTTCCTCCATCTTCAGGAGAAATCCATGAAGAGATGGAAGAAGTCTAAGGAGACGAAAGCCCATCCTGTGAGGTGGTATCCAAGTCAAAACGCCAATTCCACACTAGATACATTTTGACAGAATGACGTCATTTCTGAGCCAGCCAAACTGCAGACTTTTACAAAATAGGCTTCCGGGAAGTGAAGAACCGCTGGCAAAAATATGTCGCTACGCACGGTGACTACGTAGAGAAGGACTAATACCATCATAGTGTTAGAGTTCTCCAGAGTGGATTTCTTCTAGGTGACTGCACGAACTTTTTAATACATCCTCGTACCTCATCAATTCGGACTCAAGCTCTAGTATCTGCGGTTGGAAAAATGGCAAACCGTTCATGCTTTCCATGCGAGTTGTCCATTATTCAATTCCTGGTGGCGAAACAAAGCTTTAGATAAAAACCCGAGTTCCTGCTTCGGATTCTACTAGCTGTAAATTATATTTCATATAGGCTCGGTACTGAAGACAGACTTTCCCCTGCAACCAATCAAAGTCATTTTCTACATACTTGCGTCAACATTAAATTTTGAAAACATAACTATTGCAACCTAAAAAGAATGTTTACGAATGACTGTTACACATATAACTCCACAAATATCAATACTAGTTTAGTTTCAATAATCTCCATGCTGCTAAACTACTCAGCAGCCTTATGCTCAACGTGCTGAGGTGCATGTGTTCAATCCATGCTGCGAGTATAATACCTCATATAATGCTCGAGCAATTGCTCAGATCCTACTGTAACAATAGATAGTATGCTTTCATTATATCTCGTCGTAAAGAAAAAATCGCTTTTATGGGGCTTACAAAGTAAAGCTCTATCCGTTGAAGCGGAAGGATGGTTTGGGAAGTTACCAATTAAAGGTATTAAATAGAATACATAAAAAAAGACTTTTAAGTGACATGTCTTTGTTTAAAAAATGTATTTAAAGAGTAACTTGTTTCTTAACACTGTTAGTCATAAAATCATGAGGTGTCCATGAAAGAGGTAATGTAACGCAATTAAATTGATCTAACAGGAAATATATGGAATCGATATTACACGACTTTACGACCAGCAATTTATAGAAAACTTTAATAATAATAATAAAAACTTGTATTCTCTTTGCGAGATATGCATTCTTCAACGTTTCGGTTGAAAATTATCAACTTTGATTACAAAGATACTATGAGACTGGTTAGGTTTTACAGGAAGGTGGGCAACGAACATTTTGTAATCCATTTCAATGTTTTTTCATGAAATTAACAGTTAGATAATCAGTGTTCCAAGTACTGAAGCTAATTTTTATTGTATGAATTGAAGTTATTAAATAACTGTATCCATATATATATATAAATCCCTTGGGCAGAGTTTTGTTTTAATTGGAAAACTTCACTTTAAGTGCATTTTTTTTAAAAATATAGAATCCTATCATTTTCATGATTTGCATAAGAAAGACATTTCCTTTCTGTCCTTTAGGTATACATAGATTCTGGTTTTAAAAATGAAAAATGAAATGAAATTTTTGAGTTTTACGTCCCACGGTTATTCCGGTTAGGCTAAAGGAGACGGTAATGATGAGAGATGAAGGAAATGGTGGAATGAAGAAAGTGGGAGGAAACGGGAGACCCCCGAGAAAACCCACGCACACGGTATTTGTCCACCACAAAGTTCACTTGGCGGTAGCAGGGTTTGAACCCGGGACCCCAAACACCAGAGGTGAACTCTCTACCACTGAGCCACCGCGGCCCGATTCTGGTTTTAATGTTGTGTTCTGTTATTCCGACATAAGAATGCTTCGATACTCCTACTGAAGAGACAGCATAAGAGCAAAGGCATCTATAACCAACAGCATAATAGAAGCAAACACAGTATTTGGAGTTGGAAACACTGAATATCTAACTAGTGTATTTCATATAAGAGCGCTCATCTGGATTATACAATTTTTACTGTCAACATCTTTTTACTTCAAAGCCTTCAAAAGAAAGTTACCCTATGTTCGTGATCAAGATTGACGAAGTGAAGTACAATTGTTTTATTCCCCTTAACTTTCTGAATGTTGCTGGAATTGAATAGAGAACTTTCGCAGCTACATGTCTACACAGGTGTCACACAGTGAGGATGACAAATGCTTATTTATTTATTTAACAATCACCAGATACACCTCAGAGGCCATTTTATACTGGATATCTAATAACAACAATAACCGGAAAGGATTTTTGAGAAGGTATCGGCCAGGGCCTGCTTTAGTAGGTACCATCCCGGCATTTGCTTGCTAGGTTTTCTTCAGTCAGACTGAGGAAAACCCTGGATAACCTTAGTCAGAATGGTCGGCAGCGAGAATCGAACCCATGACCTCCCGAAAGCGAAGCCAACGCTCTACTACTTGACCTACTTCGCTCGGTAGTACAAAACAGTGGGTGGATAAAAAGGAACAAAAATGTTTCTGATGATAGAATTACTGTTTGCCTGGAATATTGTTGCTGGATAAGTACTTTCAAGGGATTTGTGTGAAGAGTGTAACACCTGTAACAATTGAAATATAAGTGTTTAGTATACCATCTAATGTATAATTCTGGAATATGCAATGTCGTTGTGGTGAGCAGTGTTTTTTCCAGACCTGTTTTTTGGGGGGGTCACTGTCCCTCCGGAGCTCTGAGAGTGGTCCCCCGGAGGAGACTAAAATAATACGTCTACAATATAATAATAAATAGAATAGTACCAACAGTGCCCCCCGGAATACTAAGTGTGACCTCCGGAACATTTTTTTTGAAAGAACGACTGGTGGTGAGATGTATCTAACACAGTATGGACATTATAGTATTAGAGACTTTTAGTGATTCAGCAACAACGAAGTATTGTATTGCTATTCTGCTATCTACGACATTACCATCCTATACTTTCCCTATTACAGTGTCAAAATTTTCCATCACAATTATGTGTGCATTTTCTCTGTCTAAGATTTCTTCTATATTCTCATAATTTACCTCTACTTTTCCATTTCTTCGCGCACTGGTTGGTCCGTACGTCTGGACAATGTAAGGTACGATAGAGGAAAAGGGGAGGAGAGGGGAGGGGGGAATGGCAACTACTAGATAAAGTTAAGACAGATTAGCGAAAAATTAAACTCCTAAATGTGCGGCATGTGAATAGCCAATGATCCAAAATACTTATGATATTAATAGAAATTACTATTTCCGCAATTGAAAATTATTGCAAGAACACGAAAATTGCTATATATCTAAAAACTAATCAAGTATTTAAAAAATTCTTGCCTCTTATTTTGTAACTACGAAGCTGTACTAAGAATAGGCCTAACTTTTTGAGATGTTATTTAATAATAGTAATAAACTACTTACAAGCTGCTGCTCTTGTCCCCATGGTGAACGAATCTGTGTAGACTTCCCTTTATTTCAAATTCAGATTTCTATGAAATTGTTCATGGTGTTGATAACAACTGAAAAGAACCAATAACATCAAGATTAATGTTTTCATTGTTAACTGTGTAATGGCAACTTAAATTTTATTTCTTCTAAATATATATATATATATATATATATATATATATATATATATATATATATATATATATATATATATATATATATATATATACATACATTTACGCAATGATTACTTTGTACACTAACTGCTTATTCAGTTCTCTCCCTTTACATACACTTTCAGCTTTCATAGAATTACTTAATTACTTGGGTTGTTGGAAATTAGAGATCTAGGTTAAATTTTACGGTTTGATTCTTTTTATTTATTTATTTTTTAAATGCCAACTGCGCTCCACAATTGATGTAAGGTGTAGTATTCAAATTCCTGACCGCAACTAGAATATACAATCGCAGCATTATGAAGATATTAGCAGCTTAAGAATCAAAGATGTGTCTTGATGATTTCAATAAGTTCGTATTTTATAATAATTGTAAGTATATTTAAGCTATCATGTAAAATACAGCAAGTGCATAAAACTTTACATTAGTAATACTTTATAATAATATAATTATTCACAACATTGATAATAAAATATCGACTATGAAAACCAATTATACAGCACACGAAGCCATCATGTATGTAAAATTCCCACGCTTAAAATTAAAAAAAAATCCAGTAAGTTACTAAATTCGGCAAATTCACGATTAGACATGGCAATATTAGCCCATGTAACAGACCAAAACCATATTCCAGAGAAATTAAATGTCGACTGAAAGCAGGGAATTCATGTTATTATTCAGTTCAAAATATCTTGTCGTCGCGAATTCTGTTGAGGAATTTGAAGCTTAAAATATATAAAACGATAATTATACCTGTTATCCTGTATGATTCAGAAACATGGTCGCTTACTCTGAGGGATGAACGTATACTGAAAGTGTTTCAGAACAAGCACATGAGACGAATATTCGGACCCAAGAGGAATGGGAATGGGGAATGGTGGAAACTTCATGACGAGAAACTACATAATTTATATCGTTTACCAAACATTGTTAGGGTCATCAAGTCTAGGAGACTCCGGTGTACAGGTCATGTAGCCAGAATGGAAGAAAGTAAGAACGCTTTCAAAATTTTAACTGGAAGTCCAATCGGAAAACGACCATTAGGAATACCTAGGCATAGGTGGGAGGACAATATTAATATGTATCTCACAGAAATAGGAATACAAAGTAGAAACTGGATCAAGTTGGCCAAGGATAGAAGTCAATGGAGAGCTTTTATGAACGCAGAATTTAACTCTTGGGTTCCATAGGCTATAGAGTGAGTTAGTTACTTTAATATTAGCCCATGGCATGTATTACCCCAAGTCTGTGGTTATTCTGTAAAAAGTGTAAACAACTTATTATTATTATTATTATTTTACAATGCTTTGTACATAATACTTTGCTAAAGGTTTACGGTACTTATAGTCATCTCAAGTCAGATATTTACAATTAGTGTGTATGAAGGAAAAGAAAACAGAATACCTTTTCAACTCTAGTGAACAAACAGGAGGTCAGTGACCATAATCCGTAATTAACATGATCATAATGGTATATGAATTGGGATCTGAGAAGCATTTTATTTTGGATGAAGATTTGTTAATTGAGGGAAGAGAAAAAAATTAAAAGATATCTTTAATTTAACGTCCTACGGTTATGTACTAAAGATGGATGATTACTGAAAGTGAATGACTATGAAATAAAGTGAAATGAGAATGGGAGGAAATGGGATAACCCAGAGAAAACCCACGGATAAGATATTGTCCAACCACAAATTCAACAGGTCTGGGATCAAACCAACGAACTTACAACAACACGTACCATCAAAGTGATCGCTCTACCATTGTGCCATCTTTACCCTCTTCACCAAATAAGGAAGGTGATAGTAATCACTGAAACAGTTTTGGCATTTATAGAAACACGACGTAGTGTTGCGCATACTTTTTCTCAAGACAGTATATCTACTGTATTTAGCATTGCAATTGAACATATTCTTTAAATAACGGGGAATGGTTTCAAGTGTGATTGATCATAAGCGAAAAATTACACTGGGAAAATAAATCTTGATTTTTCATATTTTCTTCTTGGTTACAATAAAAATGTTTTCAAAATCTTGAAATTTTGTTTTTTTGGATAGATGATTTGGATACTTGAGTGATGTCAATTATATAAACTTAATCTTCAACGTTTAGTTTCTTGGTTAGATATTTTGGATAGTGAAGTATTCGTTACTTATATAAACAAAAAGTAAATCCATCGACTCAATCACAGATTTACTCATCGACAGCTCTCCCAAGCTATTAAGCGTACGCAATGCGGCCTCTCAAAGAAACAAAGGGGCTTCAATGATTTTGTTTTCTCTTTTTCTGTTCGCCAGTAATCAGAACTTGAGCGTAGAATCTTGAAAATTTTTACAAATGCACTCAATGAAGACGGGATTTTTGTAAACGTGTCCATTAAGGGAGGGCTAAAATATTGTTTGTTATCCAAATATCAGGATTTAATAGACGCAGAACCTTAAAATTTGTATATAAATACTTCCCATGTACCCTACACTAGAGAGAGACAAAGAAATTTTACCAAATCTTCAGAACTCTTGAGCACAAGAACATGAACTTTTAAACAAATTTTATTTTGAATCTAGACCAAAGGTGAGGTAGAGTATTACGAAATGCTACTCCTACGGACAAGAAGGAGACCTTCAACTTTTCCTACATTGTTTATTTTCAATGTTTGTTCCTTCATTCAAGTCAGACAGGTACGTTGTAATTTATTTCGGAAGCGATTCAAATTCAATAACAGTATAAATCATATTAAAATATGTAAAATCACCCCTAAAATTAGACTAAATTTACAGAAAACCCGAGATCTTGGGGGAGGTTCTGACCTTCAGGATTCACCCCCTGCTTACGTCTCTGAGTCAAGCGTAGCGCCACATTTTAGAGCTAAGGCTATGTGAGACATAAACTTAGACTTTAAGTTGGTATCCGAATCAGCGTAATGCGCTTAAAGCTCTTCCACTGAGAATCAGGCCCGGAACCTCGTGCATCAAGGCATGCGCACAAGCCACTAGACCAGTAAAGACTGCATATATTCACCTTTTAAGTTTTTGGCGTAGAATTCCTGGTTCGATCGCAGCACTCGCCAAGAAGCCTTTGTGATGGACAAACACCATGTGCGTTGGCTTTGTCGGGGTTCTCCCCTTCCTCTCACTGTATTTGAATTGAATATTGAGCTTTTTGACAAAGAAATGAATCAACCTAACTACTAACCCGCCTTCACTTGTATAAGCGCGGCAGCACTCTAGAACCTTCCCGCCTCGGTGCATGATCGGGGAACGTTAAATCCCCCAAAACAAATATTTCGCAAAGATTTTAACTGGGGATTTTCACGCCAAAGGCTCATACGCTAACCATACAGCCATGAGAGGTTTCTTTCAGCATATCATGAATGAAGCACACGAGGTATATAGAAAAAATATTAATTTCTGCAGTATTATTTGTACGCAAAAACAAAGCAGGAGAAATAATTTGGAGTATTTTAAACAAAAATCGGAGTAAATAGCGGGCCGGGTATTGACGCTATTTCTGAATGCATCCTTACCTTGTGAACGCATCTTAGTAAAACGTGAATTGTAGTCTTTTCGGAGGTTTGAGTGGAATTTTGACCACTTACTCATCATATTGATTCCCTTCTAAACTAAGCCAGCACTAAGGAGTGGACATTACCTATACATTAAGATTCTTGAAAACATCTAGAATCGCGTTTATTAAAGAGGGAAGTATACGTAATGACTCTCTATTGATGAACCTATTCTCAATTTGTACCGAACTGAAATTTCACTTATTTCTTCTGGTAGATATATTCGATATCTATACCACATATCAGGGCCAGCCTTAAGCCGATTGCTCCCAATCGGGCCCCGCGCTAATACCGTCTACTCTACTATCCAGTGTAATCTACTACAGTGCCGTTTTAACAGTACACTAAGCCCCAGAGCAAGCAAGTGTGTTGTGGTTCTTATGACTTAATTTGCTCCTAATACATGCCATTCTGCTCGCGGGGCGCTCGACCGAGTGGTTATCGTACCGTTACGATGACTCTTGCTACTCTCGGTTGTTAAGTACATATAACAATATATTACAATACAGGTACATCCATGGACTCCACAAGGGAGAGTATGGGCTCACCCTAACAAGTAAACGAATAGCTTATATTATGAATAGTTTGTATTAAGTTTCCGGGGGGTGGCTCAGTGGTAGAGCGTTCACCTCTGGTGCTTGGGGTTCCGGGTTCGATCCCAGCCCCCGCCAACTGAACTTTGTGGTGGATAAACACCATATGCGTGGGTTTCCTCGGGGTTCTCCCGTTTACTCCCACTTTCTTCATTCACCATTTCATTCATTACTCATAATCACCGTCTCATTTAGCCTAACCGGCAATATCGTGGGACGTAAAACTTAAAGATTTCATTTCATTTTTCATTTTTAAGTTTCCGGGCATAAGTAAATATTTTCTGAATTTAATGCTGCAGCAGTTTCCTTATTTTTATACGTCTACAACTTCTGTTGTAAAAATAGATAGGCCTATTATGTCCAGGGAGTATTTTGTAAACACTCAACACACGTCTAATACTCCCCCAAATTTCCTTACCCCTGGACATACGGTAAAAATATGATTTTCTTTGAGTTTGTGTAAAGATATATATCATTATTATGGGTGAACACTTCTTTTATTTGGAACACCTGGCTTTCTTACTGATTATGTCATGTGATACTACCGTGAATACCGAGATGATATCAAATAAATCAACCTCAGTGCAACTTCTTTGCATATCCTTTCTCTTATAGCTATATTAAAAATGCAAAACCAGAGGACAAACTTTGTACTCTCCTGCGAAAAATCCGTTGGATACATATATACCTGTATACAGTGGCGCATGTAGGATTGTGTTTTGGGAGGGCTATGCACAACACGTGATTAAGTACTTATATTTTTCCTTTTGGGTGCCGACAAATTCCAATGAAATTGTGCATATAACAAATTTATATCGAGGGGACTTGATAGCCAGCCCCCTAAATACGCCACTGCCTATATATATATATATATATATATATATATATATATATATATATATATATATATATATATATATATATATATATATATATATATAGAGAGAGAGAGAGAGAGAGAGAGAGAGAGAGAGAGAAAATATGTCCAATGGAAATATGTCATCCATCTTCCATCAGTTCCTTAAGGTTTGTGATCGATCACCATTTGATTTTGTCTGCAGTCGATAACGATTTCGAGCCGATTATACCTTTCATTAGTAGCTACCTACGTTCTCACTAGCGTATTTAGGTCTTCCTGACTTGAATTCTTTTAAAAAAAATACAGCTGTCAAGAAATCTTTGAACCAACGGATTCATATCGATGTACATTCCATTATGTCTTACAAATATAAACTTAGGGAAACATAGCCTTCACCATTGTATTTCTCGTAAAATTTCAACTCAATTTAGTGTATTACATGACCCCCTTTCTATTTAAAAAAGTTGAGCGAGATACAAGATGGCCGACTTCAAGATGGCGGCCATGATAGAACAACCCCAAATCTACTTCCTTCCGGTGTTGGTTAATGTGTTTTTGTTTTTCATCCCTTTACCTGTTTTACAAATAAAATGAAAGGACACTGTACAAAAAGTATTGCATTTCCTCGTCTGTCCGATTTGGGTGATTTTCAGATATGTTGTAGCTGAGGAGCCTCCGATCAATTGTTTATATGGGACCAACTTTCTATGATCAACCCCGTGACCTTCAGAGGTCACCAAAGGTCACACCGTATAAAGCGTGCAATTATTTCCTCGTCTGTCCGATTTGGGTGATTTTTGGATATGTTGTAGCTGAGGACCTCCCAGGAAATTGTTTATATGGCGTCAATTCCCTAGGATCAACCCTGTGCCCTCCAGAAGTCACCAAAGGTCACACAACGGGTGTTGGTAGAACTGGTTCAAACTTGGCATAGATAAAATAGTTGTGTGTTTACTGGGTTACGGTAAATGAGGATAGTCCACGTAATGGTGTAACTTTTGGTGACCTCTGGAGGTCACAGGGTTGGTCATAGAGAGTTGGCCACATATAAATAACTGTCCGGGAGATCCTCAGCTACAACATATCCAAAAATCACCCAAATCGAACAGACGAAGAAATGCAATGCTTTTGGTACGGTGTCCTTTTCAAACTTGAACAGTGTTATGTCTTATTCTGATCAATCAGGCTTTTGGCCACTGTGGTTGTCTTTGTGGACGGAAGCACTTGAAATTTTGCATGCAATTGTCTCTTGATATTCCACACTTCACTGTTAAGTTTGATCAAGAAACTAGATTTTGACATCCATAGGTTTACTTGTAAGAGAAGAAAACCATAAAATATTAGTACAGAACCTTCTTGAAAAATTGCGAGGCACAAGGGTGGAATATGTATTTTAAAATCATTCACTAGCTGCATTTTCATTTTAGTTATTTCTCTGAAAAATTAGCTGCTATAAGCAATGAACAGGGTGAGTGTTTTCAGCAGAACATGTTGCAGATGGAAAAACGTTATAAAGGAAAATGAGTATAATCACTAAGCCAGCAGGGAGAGCATTATATATATATATATATATATATATATATATATATATATATATATATATATATATATATACATTGGTTCTACAGACCTTGGTGCAAGTTAGTTGTAAACCTGGGGCCCCGCATCACCTAAGGCCGGTCCTGCCACATATTTACTACACAATTATTCGAATTTCTTAATTTACAAATATGTTAACTACCATAAATTTTCGTTTATCTAATTCTACCATAATATTTCCACAAATGAACAACAAAAAATATACGTACAGCCCTATTTCATGGGACCATAGTAGACATGATTTATGTAATATTTTCATGGGAGGAAATTTTGACACATTTCTTACATGTTCAGGTTAAGTTAGAGCTTTGTACTCCTTTTAGCAGAACATGCACTAATGAGGAGCTCAGTATTCAATGTGGACGTAAGGTATAAAAACTAGGGCATAAAATACTAACCAACTTGTGCTAGGTGGCGACTAATAACAACGAATGCTATCTAGCCGAGCCAGAGCAGGCGCGTCAGCGACGGGAGGTATATGCATAAACGACGATAGTGAAGGGCACACTTACACATATAATACTTTAACTATCGCTCAAAATTCATTTCAATATTTTGTGCGCTGACAGTAATTACTCACATTCACACACTCATTCATTCACAAAAAAGTTTCACATCGTATTTTAACTATAAATTTTCTGTTTGCTAGAACCGTCTGTTCCAATGAACCCAGAAAATTAATTCCTACTACCTTCCAAATTGTTTCTTATGGCAGGAATTGCATTCCTGGGTGCAGATTCACTTTACAAGGACTAAACAGTTTCGTGTGTAAATAGCATGCCGACATCCATACAAACTACGTAGTGCTAAAACCACAACCTAACGTATGCTAGGTAGGCACTAAAAGCAAGTGAATTCTGACCGAATCAGACAGAGCGAAGCTGGCGGGCCGACAGGGGTACGTCCAAACGAAGCAAGCGCATGAGCGAGGATAGCGGAAACACAATGCGTTCCTCATGTTACTGAATGCTGTACCTCTCAGACAGCTTTATCATTATAGAGTATGACTTTACACATTACACTGACATAGGAATTCAGTTAACCATGGACTATTACGTGGGTAACAACATACAGTTTAATTTAAGTATTTTTCAACATTATTAGAGATGCTACAGGTAAGATTCTTATATTTCGATTATTTATACAATCCCCTTTTGAAATAAGTTGCGACATTTATTCTTTTAACTTTACAATCTAGTCTCATAAAAAAGTACTGCACCAAAATATATTCAATAGATTTTGGAAAGAAGTGTGATATTTAATATATGATCCCAGCTATGGGTATTATTTAGCTCTTCCCCCCAATTCCTCGGTAGTGATTACGGTTCGTTATTTGTAACTGTGATATATAATTATGAGTATAAACACAGTGTGGATAAATGGCATAAAACTACAATGCTTAAAACATGAACCAATCTGTGTTAGGTGCCACTAAGAAAGCACGAATGCCTTTCTAATCGATTTGATTCTTTTTAGTTTAGTGTCCCTTCCAGCAGCGAGGCTATACGAGATGTGAATCTACAGCTTAATGTGGGACCCGAACCATATGAGCTCCAGTCAGGAATCGAACCCTGGTCTCCCACGGCTAGGCGCGTACGCTAATCACTTAGCCACGAGGGAGCTTTGCTATCTACTCGAGTCGGATTAGGAGCGTAGCAATGCAGTCCGAGCGTTTGTAAGGAACAGGCGCGTCAGCAACGGTAGGCATACTCATAAATTATGTTCAACACAGCTGAGTGTAGCACAGTACCTGCTCCGGAGCCGTCGATAGATTTGGGGAAAATCTAAATGCCATCCATAACTACGAACAGCAAACCACATTCCAAGAGATAACATGTTTGTTTCGTGTTGAGCTTTTGCAGTTGTACACTAACCTACACTCCAAATTGTTCCTTGGAAGCCTTTTTGCTTGCTCTCCATGTCGTCTTTCTCCCGACTGAATCGAAAAAAAAAAAAAAAAAAAAAAAAAGTGTTTCACAGCTCCCACATTTTACAGCCTTTAAGATTTTAGGATATTGTTATTTACATGTTTCGTATTTTCGTTGCGATAATTGCAGAAACTAAACTATCAACATAGTACTTGTTCTTGTTGCTTTCTTGCCCCGGCTTTCACCTTTGGACAGTTTATAAACTGAGGATTGTGACGGTATTGGTGCACTTTATACGGTCCACTAAGATGAACGGATCTTGTTAAATATGTTCACTGAATTGTAGTGAAAGGTATTGTTAGAGCGAAATGTTGTTCACTATTATGTATTGGAGCAGATGATAAACTACGGTGCGTATATTATGCGCTAAGATAAACGACACATTCACTGGTGTTGTGTTGTGGTACCGGTACAGAACCATGTAAAGGATATTACGATAAGCAGGAGTTAACTTACACTGAAAGATGAGATGGGATAGACTTCCTTCTGAAGCTCCACAGTAACAGGAAGGAGTATTGCGGTATCCTTGCTGATATAAACGATAGGGCGTTTGGGCTATGCCTAGATATAACCTAAAAAGTAAACAGACGTGTCTCCTCGTCCAACCTTCGGGTGAAATCCACTTTTTGGTCGTAGGACTTGGAAATATATTCCAGAAGTGTTTACCTTTACCATGTCTTGTTTGCTCTTGGTAGCGTCTCCAGTTTTCTTGTCTTTGATGCTGAAGTAAAGCGTGTAGACTCTGTGATGGAAGAGGGATGTTGATGATATGATCTTCCTGTGTTCCGGTTTTTGCCAATATGTCGGAAACAGTGTTGCCAGGTATATCGAGATGTGCTGGACTGTAGAAAAAGGTGACAGATTGACCTCTTTCCCTAAGAATCGAAAGTTGTTGTTTAATATTACTATGAATCCATGATACTCGATTCGATAAAGCCGTTGTATGTAAACTTTGTAAGGCACTAAGGCTATCACTACAGATGCCGAAGGAACGATATTTATTCTGAATTGCATGTCTTAATCCTGTGCGAATAGCCCATAGTTCTGCGTGAAATATAGACATTTGATTTGGTAATCGTTGAATTATAAACTGAGCTGTGTGGGGTACGTATATGCCCACTCCTGTATATTCCAGTCTTCCTTGCGTTCGTTTGGAAGCATCTGTATAGATCAGAGTGCGGAAATGATGATGTTGCTCCATATAATTTTCCCATCTCGGCGCCACGCTTCGCGGACATAAGAGATTCGTTCTTTTGGTAGTGGTGATTGGAAATTCCAGTTTCACTGATTGAAGTGTGGTAGTATACTGACTATTATAACATGGCAGGCGAGGATTGCGATAGATAACATGTGTCCAACGGCGGAGGTTAACATAAGCCTGATACAGCCAGGGAAGTCTGTGGCGATACGGTAAAGAACCGGTTCGATTTTGTGTATATAGCAGTTCCAGTTTCGGAATAACTGTAGATGAAGAAGTTCCTAATCTGCTCATGATGTATCGGGCAGCCGTGTACTGTGTTTGTATCTGGTACGGTATTGTACCTGCTGCTTCTAAGAGAGCATTTGTCGGTGCAGATTGCGGTAATGAGAATATCGTGCGGTGAGTAAGAGCTTGAAGTTGGAGAGGGATAGTACTGAGTCTTGCTGGAATCGGAGATAGGAGGTAACCGCCATAATTCAATATGGATTCTATACATTGATGTGATATTCGAAGGAGTGGTCCTATGTCCGTCCCCCACTTTTTGTTGCTAACACTTCTTATGATATTGATGTAAGGTTGAATCTTGACCTGAAGGGATGCTAATTGAGGCTTCCAAGATAGACGGGAGTCAAAGTGAATTCCTAAGTAAGGCAGCTGTGGTTGATGTGTCAGTATGTGGTTGTCTATTTGCAGTTGAAAGTTTCCTACTTGTCGTTTCCTGGTGAAAATGGTATAGGTAGTTTTCTCCCAGTTGACGTGCATACCGTTGTTTAAGTTCCAATGTTGGATGTATAGTAGAGCGGCTTGAAGTTTGTGTTTGGCTTCAATTAAAGATGAGCTGCGCACATATAATAAGTGATCATCGAAATAACTCAGGATTCTGACATGTTGTCTCAATGCTAGGTGAAAGTCTAGTATGTAAAGATTGAATAGAAGCGGACTGAGACATGAGCCTTGAGGTAGTCCTTGAGAGGTGATGCGCGGGTCAGAGATTTTCCCTTGATATTTTATACTAATCTGTCTATTAACCAGCCAATTGTGTACATACCTGATAAATTGAGATGGTATTTTTGCTTCTGAGAGATGCTGCACCAGTCTATCTAGGTTGATCATATCATATGCTCTGTCAAAGTCCAATTTAAGAGCCACTACATATTGTCGATGTTGAAAGGCTTGCCAGATGTCGATGAGAAAGGTGGAGAGCGCATCGTGCGTAGCCTTACCTTTACGAGCTCCTATAATTGTAGGTGGAAGAATATTATGGTATTCAAGGTACCATTCCATTTTCCGTAATATAATTTTTTCCAGCACTTTACTGAGGCAGGGGAGCAGGGTAATAGGTCTATAACTGTTGGCGTGACCCACTGGTTTTTTCGGTTTAAGAATCGGTATTACTAAGTGATATTTCCAATTGGGCGGTATATGTCCCGTAGACCATACATATTGATAGCACTGCTTTAGTAGTTGTTGACCAGAGGCTGGAAGATCTTGCAGGTGCTGATAGGTGATCCGGTCTGCTCCCGGGCTCGTGTGTCTTCCCGCCGATAAGGCTTCTGCAAATTCTTCAGAGTATATGGTTGCGAGAGAAGGCGATAGTGATGTAGTAGGAAGGGTTGACCACAATGCTGTTCTTGAAGACAAGGCTGTTGGGGCCGTTAAATTGCAGTGAAATTCCTCTAACCAGGAGGGGTTGAGCTGTGACGCTGCCTGTATAGGGTGTGATGACAAATTGTTCCTTATGAATTTCCAGATTGAGTTTGCGCTGGTTCCTGCTTGGAGAGTGTTGCAAAACTGTTGCCAATGTGATTTACGACATCTTTGTATATATTGTTTAAGTTTAGCCTGTGCCTGTTTTGAGAGAAAGTATGTTTCCGGAGTTCTATCATGGAAATATTGTTTTTGAGCCTTTTTACTATTGTTCAGTAATTTTTGGCAATAAGTGTCCCACCATGGATATTTATAACGTCTAAGTCTTTCTCTTCGGGGTTCCCTGCTTCGTTCTGCCTGATGAGCTCCAGCGACGATGGAATCCGTCAAGTGTTGTATTGAATTGATTTCGTCCGTAGGCTGCAAAGAAGTGATTGCGTGGTCTATATATACCTGATAGTGTTCCTTGTCATAAATATTGTTGACATGGGGCATCGGAGTAAAGGCGTAGCCGGGTTGAGATGGTGATCGGGCTCCTTGCAGATGTGCCAAGTTGGTGATTATAGGATAGTGGTCGCTGCCTCCCGTGTAGCCGTACACTTGCCAGGTGTGTTGAAGGTAGATGTCTACACTAAGCAAAGTTATGTCAGGTGCAGATGGAGGTGAATTCAAATTGGGTAGGCGAGTAGCCGTTCCATCATTTGCTATTAATAATGATTGTCCTTCCAGAGCCTCAATTAGGTGGTCCGCCGCCCTATTGTTTCTCGATGATCCCCATAGTACACTTTTAGTATTCGGGTCGCCTGCGATGATACATGGTGGCCTACATTGCGTAAAGAAGTATATCCAGAGAGTCGTCGGAATTTCCTGGTTAGGTGGAGAATATACGTTTAGAATATGTAACTGTTTGTATCGGAAACCTTGTGCTTGTATTGGCGGTTGCAACAGAGGATGTTGGAGATCTATCAGTTGGATTTCCTCATTAGGAATCTGTTTATGGAAACCAACAGCTACTCCTCCATAACCGTCTATTCTATGCTGCTTGTACAATCTGTAATCAGGAATCCTTGGAGCATAGTCTAAAGAAGTCCATGTTTCTTGTAAAAGGAGTATAGTGGGAGTGAAGATACGGCATAGATGCCAGAGAAATGGTTCCTTTCCTCTGAGTTGTCTGCAGTTCCATTGTAAAATTTTGAAGGCGGAATTAATGACCATTCTCTAGGGTTCGGAAGTATTCGCGTAAGAGTTTATAGAGCGGAGATTCTTCTGTGGGTTGCGTTGAGGATTGAATACCATAATTGATAGCAGCGTATTTTTCGATACTAGCCAATAAGTTGTGTAGAAGATTGTTTAATGAGTCTTTAGATGTCTCGGTTTCAGCGGAGTTCCTCGAATGGCTCGACGTCCTACGGCGATGTATGTGTATGCGCTCTCCTGATTGTTCATTTAAGTCTTCCTGAGTCCTACGTTGTTTACTGTTTAACGATCCTGGAAACCACGAGTGTATTGTCTCTTCTGACGACCCCTTCTCTTCATCTTGCCTAGGCGCTCTGCGTTTTTTGCTTTGGTCCTGCGTTCTTCCCACAGGCCGAGTAGGAATTCGATGTGTTGATGAGGGAGTGGGTGGAGTGAAGCGGGAGGGTGGGGGTTGGAAGGAATTGGCTGACGTGGAGGGGCCCTTGAAAATATAGGGTAGATCCGGTGTGTGAGAGGGAGAAGAGGAATTGTTGACCGGGTTAGAGGAGGTTTTAGGAGAAGATGGTTTGGTCGAGGGAATAAGTTTTTGGGCTTCGTTATATGTAATTTTCTCTGTCGCCATAAGTTGATTGATGCGTTGATGGCGTTTCCGTTCTGGGCACTGTGGATCAGTGGCCATATGTCCCATCCCACAATTAATACATTTGGGATCTTGCGTACATGCATTGGGGTCATGAGGAGCTCCGCAACGGTAACAAAGTTTTTGTTTTGATCTGCACGCCCTCTGTAGGTGGCCAAGACGGTAACATCCCTCTCTGCATTGTTTAACTGCCGGTACATATGTGTGTATGGTATGTCCTGAATGATACAATGAACAAAAATCCGGAAGACGTTGGGAGTCAAAAGTTATTACTACGGAGTGAGTAGCCCGGATGTCCGAATCCACTCGCTTTTTGATGCGTCTGACGTGTATCACTTGTGCTCTACACACTAGATTGTCTTGTATTTCTTCTTCTGAAAACTCCGGGTATACACCGTGGATAATGCCCACAGAGCGGGTTGTGTAATAAGGAATGAAGGCCGACCATCCATGGGTTTTGAGGAGTTCATGCTGGAGGAACTCATTCGCCTGTTGGCCAGTATGAAATTCGATCTTAATAAGGTTTTTCCCAGTGGGTTGAAACGATTTAACTCCCGTCACTTTCGTTTGGAAAAGTATTTTACCGAGAACTTGCGGGTGTTTACGCACCGTAGTTGCATTATTGTCGGAAGTAGAGGCTGGTACAACATGAACCACAAATGGTGGTGCATGATGAGGTGAGTATAAATTAATCGCCGGGGTGGAATTAACCGTGACTTCGGTAGCTATTGGAATAGTCTCGTCCATGTGCACCTCGTTACCGCTAGGACTAATTGGTACAGTCACTATCGAGGGGGGAGGGGAAGCACCTCCCGATACCTCCGCCATGAGGCGGGGTAATTGTTCACTAATGTCACGAGATTATTTGGAGATAAACACTTCACTACAAATATTACACACACCAAACTTGAGTTTGGAGGACACTAAGAGAATGAAACTATCACTTGTACACTGGTAATGTAGAGCGACACTATCTTCGAACTTGTCACTTCCGTTACTTGTGCCTACACACAATCAACATAGTATTTGCTACTTACTAGCCCCGCCCCCTTCTTGCATCCTAGCAGCCGATGGTTGCAGGATCAGATCGAAAATGTTGCCAGATAATAAACAGGAATAGTACTGTTAGGAGATAATCGTCCTTATACGTAAAACATGGGAGAAATTTTAGATGTATTTTCAAATTTCAAATTTCAATGGAACTCTTATTTTGTAAGCTGGAATTTTTAAATATTGAAGACCAATGAGTAAATTTCACGAAAAAAGCTTTGGTTAGATCTCACACGAAGAAATAAAAGACAATGGGGATTTCCACTAAAATACAAATGTTTGCATACAAAAATAAAATTAGAAGATTAATTATTTTTAAAAAATGGAATGTCCCTTAAATTTGCAATTAAGCACTTTTCAATTTTGTGGTATATCGTGGGGAAACGAATCATTAGAATGATGATTTCCTCTCTCTCTCTTTTTTTTAAAATGTTAATTTAAAATAAGAGCATATGGAACAATTCTTCCTTTTGTGTACACAATATTAACTAAGTTATCGGACTTGGAAAATTCCTTAGCAATGCCTAATGAAAACAATCAAGCGACATGTTTCTTCAGAATGACGTAATAATGCGAGGGATGATAGTACCGCAAAAGAATGGCTATGACCCCTGAAATTTATCATTCCTTCTCCAAATTTACCTCTCTACCTCTAGAGATGCAAAAAAGCCGGCTTTTTTGAATGGATGGTTTTTTTTCACATAAAAAGCCGGCTTTTTTGGGAAAAAACGAGAATTTTGGAAATTTTGGCTTTTTTCAACTTCATGATTTTTCTATCTAAATAGCTTTCTTATAGTATATTCTATAGTTAGATAAGAATTCCATGACCTGAATGTCATATTTCGCTCTGAAATTCACTATCAAGATGGATGGAGCACATGTTTTACGAATTAAAGCTAACATGAAGAATGTAGTATTTGAGGGTAATTTTAGAGGCTATTTAACTTTATTTTAACTTTTGAGTTATCGACATCTTTTTTCTTCTCTAGTTTGTCATCCGTGTTTCATTTCTAAGAGCTTTTAGTACTCTAGCTTCTAGCGCAAAAGTTAAACTTGCCCGTTTTTCTATTTATCCGTCAAAGCGTACGTTTTTCAATATATCCGTCAAACCGTACTTCCACATTTCTGTTATACTGTAGGTGTGAAGTGATTTAGCATTAATTTTCCGGACACAACCTTGAATACCAATTTATACAAATAATCAGTAGCGGATTTAGAAAAGTACTTTAGGAGGGGTTTTTCTGATTGTTTCGTTTCCTAAAAAGTCCTAATTTTATTTGGGAAGTGCTTGAAGTTTATGAGTACAGGCATAACTAATATTTCGCTTCGTTTATATGTTTAGCAATAATCTTCCGGATACAACTTTAAAAATCATTTTATACTGAGAATCAGTGGCGGATTTAGAAAAGTATTTTGGGAAGGGTTTCTTACTAATGTTTAGTTTTTTTAAACATTCGTAATTTTTATTTGACGGGAGCTTAAAGTTTATGAATAAAGGCATAAATAATAGATATTTCGTTTGTTGCAGACATTCCGTAACTTTGGGGAACGGGCTTCAGTCCGAAAGACCGCCCCCCTAACCTTCGCAAAACCGTCACTGCTGGTAATTAGTAATAATAACGATTTAAAAACAATAAAGAAGGAAGTCGCCCAACTCACAGTACACGCACTATTTCTACATTCACAGATGGAATGAAGAAAAGCTTTGTCAGAATGGTCGAACGCTGGTTGAATCCCGGACTTCCCGATAGAAGCTCAAAAGCTAATCACTCAGTCATGTTTGTTGTGCAGTTGTATTTAGCTTAACTTAAATATATTCCGTAGTCTTTTTTTTTGGGGGGGGGGGGGAGTTCCGTAATGATATGTTGAATCCCTCTTGTTAAAAATTCAGAAAACTTGAGGATTGGGTAAACTGTGATGGTGGTTCTATAAAACGTAACTGTAGAATTTCAAGAATATACAGAACCAAAAGCTCTAGATGTTCAGCCTTTAAGTGTATCATATAAATCTAAGTATTTCTCTTATGTTTTATTTTAATTTTATTTTGTTTCAAAAAGAGGGTATGGAATATTTTGAAGTAAAAATACTACATACTATTTTGCTAGTTATTTGTGCATTCTTTAAAAAGAAGTGTTTACTTTTAGGGTTGGCTGGTTAACACCAACTTTTTTTTTTTAATAACTGGTTTAAACCACAAAAATAAAAAGAATGAAAAATGCGAATCGTGTGAACTTCATGGTGACGTTTCCAGATATCAAACCACCTGCAATAGTTTTATTTCCCTTTCACCTTTTAATCAAGGTGTCCCATGTTCAATTCTCGGTCGAACCACAACCCTTCTTTCATGCGTAACCCAAGTAGCGGTTCGGATGTCAGTTTAAGCGAAAGTCTTCTCCTTGATAACCTCGGTATTTCGTAAGGATGTTAAGTCTAAATATACGAAACAAACCAAATTGTATATTTCTGCATGCCTAAATGCGTGTTGTTTTATAAAGAAGCCAATTTTGCTTAAATATATTGATAGAAATTGGCAAAATTTATCGATGGCCTACGTAGCTTCCAACATTAGTTTGGATTGGACTTTCAATGATATCTACGTACCGGTACTAAATTTGTAATTTAATACCTCAGTTTTAGCGTACTGATTATGGTACGTTGACCTTTAAATTTTACATGCAAAGCAATAACAGAATTTTCCCGTTATTGTCTTACATTTCAAGTAATGACGGGATTTTCCCAATGGCTAGGGCGGGAGATTCTCAACTTAAGAAATTTACTGACCGCACTTCTTTAAGCTTATGGGAGTTCTTCCGGCATAACCCCGCTGTTGCATAATAACATCAAGGCGAAACAAACTTATTTCTGTGAATATGTAATATAAATACATAAAGCAAAAAATCTAAGTCAAAAAAGCCTGGTTTAAACCAAAAAAGCCTGGTTTAAAACATCCCCCAAAAAACGGGTTTTCGGCATTTTCAAAAACAACCACGGTTCTTTCCAACTCTGCTTACTTTTGTATATAGGAGGTTAAAAAATTCTTATTATATACATTGGTTAATCCTGTGGAATTCATAATGTAAATATGTTGAAGAAAAATTGTTTGAAATATTTTTTCGAAATTCATAGTTTATTTTCGATGTTTTATATTATTATCAGCATCAACCACTAATTAAATGATTTTTTGTGTTATAGAGAAGCGATACAAAGTCTGTTTTATCAATTTAAAGCAGTATTTTGAAAAAAGCCCAAAATTTCCCAAGCAAAAAAGCAAAGCAGAAAAAACCGAGTTTTTTTCCAAAAAAGCCGGTTTTTTCCGAGCCCTTGCATCTCTATCTACCTCCAAATTCACCATTCTGACCCCATGGTACCTTTTTGTCATCAGTGGGAGAAAACAGAAGAACCCAAGAAAACCCATGCACACAATGTTTTTCCGCCACAGAGCCCTCTTGGTGCAAGCTGGGACCCCATGCACCAGAGAGGTAAATGCTATATCAACAGGTAACCACATTCCCCCCGATGAGCTGGTTCTAAACTGCATAACTTGCAAACGGTAGAATTTCTTCATCTATATAGGGGAGAGGGGTTACATTTGAACAGGGGGTACCTTTGAACATTTAAGATAACAGGCTAGAAATAATAGCATATCTGGTGGTTTCAAAATTTTTAGTTTGGCAAAACTGCGTTCCGTGACGGTCAACTGTTATCTGCCATTTTAGTGTAACTGTTGATGAACAGCAGTATTTTGTTACATTTGTGGGGTGGAAAGTTGGAATTTTTGTGAAGTTTTGTAAGATTTTTGACAGAAGCCTGTGTTTTGATATTATCTGCCATTCATTGCAGAAGCAAGTACATTAATTTACTTATCTAATGTTGCCCTTTGTATTTCACAATAGTTTGTACTATCTGGGTATTACCAAATTCCGCTTGGTCATGCCGGTTGGGACAGTTTTGAACAAAAATTAGGGGGCACATTTGAACATTGTTCTACGTCTACTTTTCTGAAACTTATAAGTACCACCAACAAGTTTGTGTTCTCAATCAAGCAAGACAAATGTTCAGTGCCAACTGCTGATATTGTGTGTAGACTTTCTAATCCCACAACTTTTGGAGTGACAAAGCGTACTGCAAAAATTCTGACATTTCATGTTGATTTGCAGAATTTTAGGGTAGAATAAATTTTGTGTCCAGTACCTGGTTAGTTTGAAAAAAAAAATGTAATTTCTTAGATCTCTTAGATTGCTAGTAGTAATAGGTTTTCCATTAAGCCTATCAGGTATGACGAGCAAAATTAAAAAGTGAATCATAATCATATTTTCACAGATATGCTACGATGATCGTATTCTTTTAAATTTTTCTTCAGATCACACCTACGCTTATAGATATGTTGTCCACATATCGTTTTATGTGTGTGTTTGTGTAACGTATAACGTACAGCATATATGCAGGCCCGTATTTAGGTAACTACTATTCTGTGCTCGAACACAGGACGTCGCAATTTAGGGGGCGGCAAAATTTTGTTTTTTTTAAAAAAAAAAAAGATTCACAATAAAGTTATATTTAATACTATCACACTCAGAGTCCCGCACAAGAGCGAGAAAATGTTTAATTCGTTCTAATTACAGTAGTTATTAATTAGCTAGCTTATCTGATTATTATAAAAAAAGTCATTCTCTCCTACTCCCACCCCAAGGGGCGAGGATGAACTTGAACATCATGAAAACTGATACCCTTTAACTCAGCGACCTCGAAAACAATGAATTCAACACTAATATCTGTCGTTTTCGATTACTTTTAAACTCTCGCCCGCCTCACTTGGGAGTTGAGTATGACCTTGAAGTTGAATTGTATTAAAACTGTCACTATTCATCTCAGTGACCCCAAAAACTATGAATTCAACTCAATTCAGATGTGTTTCCGAAGGGGAGGCAAATTATTTAGAGCACAGAGGCGCACAATATACAAATACGAGCCTGCATATATGTTTCAGCAATTATTACTATTATTATTATTTCCTTGCCATACGCGATTGGTTAATTCTTGTGCCTTAAACCGTTAATGGTGCTTTGTTACATTAGTCTTGTTGTTCGTAAACGAATTCATCCTGAAAATAACGATTATTCTAGTAAAATAATGGTTTGTTCAAAACTGCCCCACGTATGTTCAAATCTACCCCATGCTTGTTTAAATCTACCCCAAGGGGGTACATTTGAACGACACCCCCTGCGCCCTTGCACAGAATGACAAGATCAAACAAAGTACTCTATTTTATGGCAAATATAATGTATATTATATTTAGTTTTTGCTACAGTTCTAGGAGGAAATTTATTGAGTGTTTGGAACAAAAACGAATATTCGAAAACAGATGTTCAAATGTACCCCCTCTCCCCTACTCTAATCCAAAAACTCACAAGTCTCAAACTAACTGAATCCTTTAAAACGTTTGTCAGAAATCTGTTTGAACAGTAACCGAAGAAAGAATATCAATGTTGGCAAAATCAAAATTTTGTACCTGAAGTTCTTAAACTTGGACTGTATGAGGTGTGCGAGTTAAGTATATCGGAAGTTTGGTATAAGGGATGTCATGACGGATGCCAATGTAATACCTCCAAACCCATCTTCTCGAAGTTGTTCGATGATCTGGTAGTTTTTAATATGTAGCATAAAGTGAAGTTTAGACCAGGTCTCCTGTAACGTGAGTAAATATGGGTGAAATATTTTAATGAGGTGATTTAGTGCATAACCCTTCCCTTTTGCACTTTGCATGTTACACTGAAGACGTAATAAATTTTATTTATTTTATTTATTGAACAATTTCCCAGATACAGCATAACTTTGCCATTTTACACAGGGACATGCTAACAAAAGAAAGAAAAAAACAAGACAACAATAACAACAACATAGAAAAAAAAGAGTGTAAAAGTAAAACTATTCCGTCAAAGCTCGTTTAGTTGCTCTTTCAAACACTGGGTAGTTCGAAAAAATGTCCACATCAGTTGTTACTTGATTATAACTGTTTGGTATTCTATAGAAAAAAGAGACCTCTGTATAACAGCCAACCTAGGACGGGCAAGATGGAATAGGTGGGTATTCCGAGTGATGCGGGAAGGGACACGTAAGGATAGTTCCTGAAGTAATATTTCCGATCTTAAGGTTCCATTAACTATTTTATGTAGATATTTCAGGTCAGAGATAATTCTGCGTACTTCAGGAGTCTGAATATTAAGATGTCGCAAGAGCTCCTTCTTAGATAATATTCGAAGTGCAGGAACACGAAAACGGACTATAGCAATGAAGAAATTGAGAACAGAATCAAGTCTGGAGAGATGTGTAGGTGCTGCCATGGCCCATATGGGAGAGCAGTATTCGATCTTGGGCGCTATTAAAGTCTTATAAAAAGTTGCTAATGAAGAAACAGTGCGTAGTTCGGTGAATCGATAAAAAAGTCCCAACATGCGCATTGAATTCTTTAGTATTGAGGAGATGTGGTCAGAGAAGGTGAGTTTTGAATCAAAGATGACACCAAGATCGTTATGACTAGCAGAATGTGTGATAGGGGAATCGTTGATATGGTATGTGGAGGGAACAGGAGACTTTTTCAAAGTAATAGTAATACTGTCACATTTCTTACTGTTGAGTTTCAAGTGCCACATTTCACACCAGCCTGTAAGGTAATTTATGTCTTCCTGTAGAGCAATTGTGTCATGGAGACACGATATTTCTTTGTATAACTTACAATCGTCAGCAAAAAGCAGAAGGCCACTAGGTTGAGCTGATAAGTGCGTGTAGAGATCATCCATATACAGGACAAACAGTAGAGGCCCAAGTACACTCCCCTGAGGCACCCCTGAGATTACGGGTTGGGGGTTAGAAGTCGCCCCTGAAAGAACAACTCTCTGTTTACGGTCCTTCAAGTAGCTTGTGATTAGAGAGAGAAATCTGCCATGTACATTAAATCTATTGGAGAGTTTATGAAGAAGATGAATGTGACTGACAGAATCAAAGGCCTTCGAGAGATCAAAGTAGATAACATCTAATTGAGTATTGTTATTCATACATTTGACTGCACAGGAAAGAAGAGTACTTAAGTTTGAGAGACTTGAGCTTTTCGGTAGAAAGCAGTGCTGAGAACTATGGATGTAAGGTGAGGTGAATTTAAGTAGCCTGTCTTTAATTATTTTTTCGCAGATAATTGATATTACAGAAAGAAGAGATATTGGCCTATAGGAGGATACATGATCTTTAAATCCTGATTTATATATGGGGTCACGTGAGCTAGTTTCCAACTGGTGGGATAATACCCTTCCTTGAAGCATCTATTGAATAAGATAGATAGAGGAACCGCAATAACTGAAGCAGTTTTGTTGAGAACGAGAGGACTAATTTTATCAGGTCCAAGTGATCTATGTGGAGATAACGATAGCAAGAGAGCCAGAACTTCGCCCGGGGTGGTAGAGAGAATGGATAAGGTGTCCGAACAGATGGAGTGGAGAGGGGGGAGATGGGTTGTAGAGGAAAGGGAAGTAAATGTTTTGCAGAAGTAGTTATTGAAGAGGTCTGGTCTTTGATCATCACTCGCTTCAGTATTTTCATCTTGAATTGTTGCCGGTATGCCCGGAGATTTTGTTCTAGATTTAATTACAGACCAAAAGACTTTAGGGTTACTAACAGTAAAATCACCAATTGAGTCCATGTATTCAAAATATTTACGCCGCTGTACCTTCTTGGCAAGACTTCTAATTCTAGCAAAGTTTTTGTATGTGTAGTCACTCGGATGTGATTTCCATAGAGTCCAGGCAAGCTTTTAGTTTTTAAGAAGGTCACGAAGTTCATTGTCGTACCAGACCGGAAACCTGTTCGATTTTGATGCTTTCACCGGCACAAAGTCCTTTATGGCTGAGTGGACAACGGATGTAAATAAGTCCACAGCGTCGTCAACAGTTTCTACCTCTAACAAACACCAAGGAAAAAGTTCAATAGCCCGGCAGATGTCACCCCAGGGGGCTTTCTTCCATAGAAGTTGTGACCTACTTTTGAGGGGCTGGTTTGTAGTAGTGGAGGGGAGGAAATCGAAAGAAACATCCAAGGAATCGTGATCCGAGGGAAAAGGATTTCTGCATGGGACAACACAACGAGGTTCTAAGTTAGAAAGAATATAGTCAAGATTGCTATTATTGCTGGTATTATGCATATTATGTTGACCTAGACCAAGTCCATGAATAAAATTGTCCATGAAATAACTGTCGTTTCCATCTTAAGCGACTCCATGCTTGCTGTCCTGCCACGTGATGGAAAGGTTGAAATCACCCAATAGGATGACGTCACCGTGTGACAACGCATGTAACAGTGAGTCATGGCAAGCTTCTAAGATGTGCTGGGGGGTGTTCTTGTGCGGCCTATAGAAACATCCAATAAACACAGAACGACGCTTTGGAATAAATACTTCCACCCAAATAAGTTCACAATTCCGTTCGAGATCCAGTCTTCTCTTGCTCTTCCACTTATTATTTACACAAATCATCACACCACCTCCACGAGTTATGCGGTCTTTACGATAAATGGTGAAATTATTAGAAAAGCTAATTTCACTGTCGTTCACTGATTCATTCAGCCACGATTCGGTCACTGTGAAACAATCCAGTTCCCTTATCTCACCTAGGTTCAATGAGGACTCAAGTAATTTGTTTTTAATGCTACGAACATTTTGATAATATATATTGAAAGCACTAGTGTAATATGGACAGGGTGGGCCAGGGTTTACGTGAATATCACCACAAAGGAGAAGAAAACAAACGAGAATGAGGCACTGTTTTTTGCTTTTGACTCATACCTTGTCACAAAATCACTGGTAGTTCCTCCGTCACTGTTAGCAGTACCAGAGAGAGCACATGGCGGTCCTCTTGGTATGAAGGCAGCAGCAATAAAATGAAATGATCTTCCACTACACTTCAGTCCATGTTTCATTGGCAATGCTTCATTTGGGAAAGTCACAGCACCGTTACTACATGAAGACAGTAGAGCACGCACATAAACACTACACACAACCACGAGAAAAAGATAAACAATAAGAATGTAAAGCCATTAAGAAGCTATTTAGTGTTGAGTATACTAGTAACTTGTTGAATAAAATTATCCAGTATTTTAGGATTGGTTTCATTAGTAAAACTAAGAGAGGCCATAGTCAAGAGTTGTTTTATGGCTTTTATTTGATTGTTCAGAATATCATTAAGACGGGATAATTCCCGGTTCTCTTCCTGAGCACGTTGTTCAGTATCAGTAAGAAAGGTATGATTTTGACGATTGTTAATAGGGCCAGATGTAGATTCGGAAGTATTAAGGCCGACAATGAAGTTGTCAACGGAATGTATGGTTTCGGACGGACTAGTTTGTGCGTACAGATTGCGAAAAGGTGTTTTACGTTTTATGTGAAAGGTACCTTTATTATCAGATATAAATTTTGAAGTAAATTTCGAGGGTGGAAAAGGGGGAAACGGAACGGTAGGGTTAGAAGGAACCGCTGCAGGAGACAAGTAACTTCCTTTACTGTTTAGATTAGATTGAGAAAGCGGAAATTGTTCATTATGTGTGCCATTCCGTCTCTTTTCTGGCGGATCTGCAGTAGAAGAGGGGGGTCAAAATTTGGATGGATATGATGTTCGAGGCCAGTAGAAGAAGCAGGGGAATGATTTGAAATTCATTTGTTAGATGGTGAAGATACATTGTCAACAGGAGATTGTCGGACCATTTCACTATAAAGAGTACGAGGGGAAGTAACACTTGTAGAAGTATGAGGTTGTTTAGGAAGAGTTGTTAAGGTACTTGTTTCGTTAAAAGATATATGTAAATTAGCCATTAATTGTACAATTCTTTTTTTTGTCGGAGTCGTCCCGGGCATTGGTTAAAATTAGCTCTATGATTTTGGCCGCAATTAATAAATAATTGGATCCTAGTTTTACACGAACGTATCGTATGACCGTATTTTAAACAATCTAGGCACTGCCTGATAGCCGGAATGTATGGTTCTACTGGAAGTTTGAGAAAAGAAAGTTTAACTTCTGACGGTAGCTGGCGAGAATTGAAAGTAAGTATAATAGTTTTAGTAGGTATCTTTGTGTTATTGTCTCCTTTACGGATAATTCGTCGCGCCGAAGTTATCGGTATATCAGAGTCAAGATCTTACAAAAGGCCTTCTGTGGAAATGTCTGCATCCACATCTTTGATTACACCTGTGGAGTACAAGGCATGATTAGGTATGAAAGATGACCAATCTTGCGTTTTATGAATTGGATGAGTTACGAATTGAATTGCCTCAATACCAGTATTAAATGAAATTTTAAGGAGGTTTCTACCTATTGTTTGTATTTCAGTGATACCAGAGATTTCTGCTAAGTACAGTTTTCTGCTTATTGACATGATATTTTCCCCCCTATTTCCATGTTGTTAGCTTTCAAAAATACAAAGAATGGTACAGAGTGATGGGTACCATAGAGATTAACCACATGATCTTGGTGTTTGGAATATATTAGAAAATCCTTAAAATGATCTTTATTTACTTTATACATGATTACTGTTTCCGTGTCCTGCTGATGTTGCACGTTATTATTGGAGATTTCAACTTCGTTGGAAATGTCCATGATTTTAGAAGAATTTGAATTATTGAAAGTATTTATCTCTATCGTTGATGGCAAGGTGCCATTTATGTTTGTAAGAAGTTCTGATGAAGAATAACAATTGTTCATAAACTTAGAAATTGATGTCAACAAAGATAGGCGTAACTAATAGCAACACCTAAATATAATAACTAACAAACACAAAACAATTAAAAATACCACATTTACAAGAAATGTGGATCGATCTCACCAAACTATCAGTTCTTTGATGAAAATGCGATGTATTTACACAACAAACTTTTGCTGTAACTTAAAAATATGTTCATCAAATTCACTTTTCCACTGTCCTTCTTCCCTCATTCCTCACATATCCTCTTCGGAATCATCGTTTTCAAAGAAGTAATATATCTTAAATTTGATACACAGAAGACTACAAGACTACAAGACTACTTATTCACTTTCAATCAAGATTACCATGTTAAGGATTGGCTTCGTTTTAGATAACAACTACAAGAATATTATCCAGTTATATGAAATCATATTACTTCTATTGACTTTTATACACGTACTAAATTATAGTCATCCTGTTTAAAATAATTATCCTTTTTTTTACAGTTCTAGCACACTTTGGCTGATGCCTGGTGCACCTCATCATCACTATCAATAGTGTAGAAGACAAGACAAGACAAGAAGAGTTGTTGCGCTCTAAACTTAGAGAGTATTTAGCTTCATGTGTTTCCTTTAAGAATGTCAACTAATTTTTATAGATGCCTCGAAACAACAGAACAAACCAGTGGGAGCGACTATAATAATCCCGAATATGAACTTCATACAACAATATAAATTACCTATTCAAAAAAACACATTGGCATATTTCTTCTCGTTGGTAGCAACACGGTCGCATTACTAGGTGAAAGTCAGATGGTGCGAGGGTGTTTCCTCTCGACGTTTCTCCCATTGTGCACTTGTATCAATTGAGGCACAACCAACCCCTGTTTCCATGTCAAATTTTGCAGATGACCCCGTTGGAGATATTCACGATACACCACTGGTTTCGCTACTATTTTTATTGCATTCCACATATACGATTTGGTAGTTCTATTGTTTGTTTGACGGCTGTATGTGCATTATTAGCTGAGATAAATGCATGCTACGGGTAGTCAGATACAAGTCTGCAACAACGCCTCTAGTGGCTAAATGGGAAAGAATATGACAAAGTTTGTCCTCTAAAAGTTGCATGACATTTAATGTCCTTTCGAACGATTCCAACAGTTATACCACTTTCCATTGCAAATTTTGAAGTTGCCCCCGTTGGAGGTATTCACGAGACGCCACTGGTCTCGCTACTATTTTTATTGCGTTCTACACATACTATTTGGTATTGCAATTTTTTGTTTGAAGGCTCTACGTGCAGTATTAGCAACGATATAGGCCTGGTACGTAATTATTGATTCAGCCGATACATATACGATATATATACGAGAGAGAGATAGTCGATAGATAAAAATAAATATCTTAGGAAACAAACCATACAAGGTAGACAAAAGCAACTTTCATACGAGAAGTCACTAATACAGACCTACACATTATCCTAATACAGGGTGGTGTAACGAAATTATGTAGCACTGCAAATATCTTGAAAGCGACTTTCCAAAATAAATTGTTGTCAAAAGTATTGGAAAGACCTTGGTCCAGCAATGGATCGAGAATTGTTGATAATAGTATTTCAAATATGAATAACCCAAACCAGGGCTAGAATAAGGGAAAGACTTAGGGGGCTATAGCCCCGGGGCTCCAGATGCACATGGGCCTTCACTCTGATTAAAATTTCAACTGGCCATTTAAAAAGGATAATGAAGATACAATCATCATCATAAAATAAAATATGACCAAAAATATTAAACATATTCCCCTAACTTTCCTACTGTACTTTCACAGAAATGTATTAGATGAAGTCAGAAGGGGCTATATATTTTTTCTAGCCCCGGGCCTGCAAATGGGTTAATCCAGCTTTGACCCAAACCATTTCAATCATATGATCCCAGTTCTCATTCTTGCGTATGATCATCAATCATATGATCTGATCATCATTCTTCATATCTCATTCATGCGTATGTGTGTGTGTGTGCTTGCCTGGGTATTACAATATCATTATGTTTGCAATAACATTATTATACACTAAGGCGCATGTAAACATAAAATGAAATAAAGAAGTTGCTAAATTATCTAAAAATGCAGTGAATACGGGAACAAAAACATTAAAATTCCTTTTTTACAATTTTAAATATCTTCTTAAGAATAAAATGGAAGAACAACATTTCATCCACTGGAAAAGGAAAATACAAGAAGGACCGGGCATCCATTATGAAACCTCACAGACAGTATTTCTGTCAGAAACAATGTTCCGGGGGCGCACACTTAGTATTCCGGGGGGCACTGCTGGTACTACTGTGTTTATCATTATATTATAGACGTATTATTTTGGTCTCCTCCGTGGGGCACTACCCCCCAAAAAATATGTATGCAAGAAACACTGCTCACAGACATAACGATGCATAATACATGGGATTCTCTCAAGAGCTAGCCTATATCAAAAATAGTTTTATATCATCGCTTAATTTTTAACACTACTTTAACTCCCTCTAAATTGAATGTAATACATAAGAAAGAAACAAATTATTGGTGGTCTGGAAAAGAAATAGGAAACATCAATCATCTAATATTCCAAAGTGAACTGAGTAGTACTTGGCGAATTTTGTGCTCAAAACAAGGGGAGGAAGAAACAATACAAACCCTTTGTAATCGTAACAGAGGCTTTTTGTGTAAGACTATCATAATTTGAACCTCCTGTCATTAAAAGAAAGAAGAAAGTGTCACTTAAAAGTGACATATAGATGTGTGAAAATAGTCTAACCGTGGGAGGTGAGAAAAACATGTGAAATAACTTTTAGAAACATGGGAAACACAATAGAAAAGGTTAGAATTTGAAATTGAGAAGCTTTTTGTAACTGTCACGTAATTTTATCATTCTGTCATTAAAAGAAACAAGATACTGTCACTTAAAAGTGAGATATAGATGTGTGAGAATACTTTAACTGTTGGAAGCCAGAAAAGAGTGTTTTAAACATGTCAAATAACTTAGTTTTAAAATGTAAGCTAAGAGTCAAAAGAGGTCGAGATTTTTTTGAGGGCATTTAATTAAAGGAGAGAGACGCAGCTGTGTTGTAATTTTGGGTGGTCTAGGTTGTTAGAGGGGCGAAGTGTGCTGTCCTTTGGAATAAAAGACCTTGTTTAAATTGGGCTGTGACTTCTACCTTATGGAAAAATAGCACTGATTATTTTGAAGGACAGAGATTTTAAGAAATAGATAGTTAAATGTTACGTGTCACTTTGTAAAAAGTTAATGTATTGCCACACACTGAGAGACGGGACAAAGGATTGCATGGGGGAACTATGCTTTCCTTTTGAGCAAAGGGTTGCTTTTAATTGGCGTGCGAGTTGTTAGGCAATAGTTAAGGACCTTGGCACGTAAAAGGAGATGTAGAAAATTACTGCAATAGAAAGCGAAATATTTTTGTGTGGATGAAACAACGTCATGTTACTTGCGACCCCCACCTGTATGTGTAACCCTTTTGAGTTGTTAGCATGTAGATGTCACTTGTGAAAGTTATTTGAGAAAATGTATGTGACATTTATTGTTGACGGTTGACACCCCCTGTATGTGTAACCCTTTTAGAAAAAAAGATTTTTTGACTTGTTAGACAGAAAAATGTTCCATTTAGCATGGTACCTACCCTGGTAGTAGGAAAAAGAAAAAAACTTTTTCTGGAAAAGATTCTTGTTAACTTTAAAGAATAGTGAATGTAATGCTTTTAAAAAAAGACTGGTTGAGAATAAGAATGGTATTATGTCATTGGTTTAAGAGAGGGAGAAAAGAATGAAAAAAAGAAAAAAAATATTGTTGATGTTAGGGTTACTTTTGTGAATAGGTTTTTGTAGTTTTGAAAAGGAGTGTGAGAAACTTACGTGGGAAATAAGAGAATATTTGTAGTAAAAAATATAGATATTTTGGGGTTATGGATTTGTTTGGAGTTTTAATTTATTTGAATTTTTATGACATATAGTCTAAAAAATGAAGATGAGAAGAGATAAGATTGGTTGTATAATATATTATAGTTGAGAAAAAAATAGATTAAAATGTGAGAAAATATATATGGTGTGAGCTGAGGATTGAACCACGGATGTGTGAAACATTAAAGATAAATATTTTATTAGTGATGTGATAAATGGAATAATATTGTTGGAAAGAAACATAAGTATTTTGAGAATTGGAACGAACACAATATGAATTGAATGGATTTTGAGTTGCGTTGAATTTGAGTTTAACGTCCCTCTTTGGCGGAGGGGCTATATGAGACGTGGACTTAGTGATTAATATGGGTATAATATTGATGATTACAAACTTATTTTTTGTAGTTAGAATATTGAAAATGAAATTTTTGAGTTTACGTTTGAAGGTTATACCGGCTAGGCTAAGGAGACGATGTTGATGAGTAATGAATGAAATGGTGGAATGAAGTGGAAGGAAACGGGAGAATTCCGAAAAAATCAACGCACACAGTGTTTTGGTATAGTGTAAAGGAGATAAGAAAATGGAAGATGAGAATACTTATATGCCTTTTTAGACTGACCTAGTAGCTAGGGCGCACACCTTTGCTGCGTATGCCTGTTAGGGTAAAGGAGATGTTGATGATGATGAGTAATGAATGAAATGGTGGAATGAAGTGGTAGGAAACGGGAGAACCCCGATAAAACCCACGAGCACGGTGTTTGTTTACCACAAAGTTGAATTGATGGGATCGGGGATTGAACCCTGCCACCTTAGATGGAATATTGTATAGCGTGAATTATAGATATGTAATGTATTAGTGAAAGAATATGATTATAATGGGTGTATTAGGATATGTAAATGATGTAAGCTGTGATTGAAGCTGAGACTTCAAGCACGAGAGCTGAACGCCTTAGTAATAAAGGAGCATGTTGTAATTTATAGCTGAAAGAAGAAAATTCGAAGGAAAGATATGTTTATGGACGCCAATGAAACTGTTTAAATTATAGTGAAAATAGTAATGTACTGAAGGTAAGTGCGATATTTTGATGCACTTTGTTAACAGGAAGTAATAGAAAATGAATAAATAAAGTGAGAGAAATGGGAAACTCATGTGAAAATTATGATTGAAACATAAAAAAATGATCGTTTTGTTATTATCATACCAATAGGAATGAAAGTTAGATTTTTAGTTGAAAAAAAATGGTAGTGTTTGGTGCCATACTCACAGAGAGACGGAAAAGAGCTGTTGCACTGGCTGAATAAGATAATAAACTGAAAAGGGGAAACCTTTGGTTTTGTTTTCGTTTTGCAGAACGTAGAAAAAGTGTATTGTATTTTTTGGCTATTGTGAAATATCTAGACCCTACAATCTGTATTTAACGGGTAGAGTTTCTTTTATGTGAGAATTTATTGTTTGTAGAGAGATAGTTGCGTAAATTTTCTGTTGTATGGAAGAGGGTTTGTAGGGGGCAGCCTTTTAAAAGAATTCTGCCTTTTACAGAGAAAAATTGCTTTAAGACATACAGTAATTGGACGTAAGTGTTTGCAGGGGACCTTAAGACTTGAAAAAAAGAGATTGTTTAAAGAAATAAAAAAGAAAGCGTAAAATGTTTGGCGTTAGTTTTACCTCTTTATTTGTGAAAAAATATAAATAAGTTGTTTTGGAGAACACGCTTATTTTCATTTTAGAGTTGACTTGGCGTTAGTGTGCTTCTGAGTGAGATTTTAGGAAAGGAGCGATTAGTTGATAGAGGATATGTATATTTGGAAGGTAAGTTGAATTTTGTTTTTCTTATATTTATTGTATAAAGAAATAATATCATTTTTAATGTAAATTGTAACATGAGCTTATTTTTATTTGTTGACTGTTAAGAGAAAATAAAGGAGAAATATTGAAGACCTGAGGGTGGAATTAATTTTTAAAATTATATACAAATTTATATAATAGCATAGAACTTAATTCTAATCCACCTAAGTAATTTTTATTAAACTTTTAATATATATGCTATATAGAGAATAACATTATGTGTTTGCGGAGGAGGTGTTGAATTAATATTAAAATTATTTTTCTTATTTTTGTTTTAGATTTTTCCTGGATTGATTGTGAGAACATCTGCTAAAGGAATTTGTAGATTTGAGGTAAGAAATAAATTATTTTATTTATTTTTAAACTTAAGAGAGGAAAAGTGTCGAGCTTATTATGTTTAATTGACTTGTTGAAAAAGATCACTTTTAGTTGGGAACATATTGACTATAGTATGTGTAGCCTAGTTTATCGAGAGGAAAGCAGGAAACGATGGAAAGATAAAAGCTTATGAATGCCATAGAAAATGAAATCTTTCAGTTTAACGTTCCACGATTATGGCCGTTAGGCTAATTAATGGAGACGGGTGATTAAGGCAAGTGTATGATGATTGAAGAATTGGTGGAATGAGATTGTGGGAGGAAATAGGACTACACTAAGAAAACCCACTGGGCATATTGTTGTCCACCATAAACTTGCTAAACCGGGAATCGAAACAGGGGCCACACGCGCCAGAGGTGAGCGTTATAGCATTGAAGTACCGTTGGAACATATGGAGAGGAAAGGAGAAGACGGTGCAAAGATAAAAGTTTATGAATGCCATACAAAATCAAATTTTTTAAGTTTGACGTTTTACGTTTATCCGGGTTAGGCTAAAGGGTAATAATGCGAAATGAGTAAAATGATGAAATGAGAAAGTCGGAGGAAACGGAAGAATTCCGAAAAAAAATGCACACGGTGTTTTGGTATAGTGTAAAGGAGATAAGAAAATGCAAGATGAGAATACTTAGATACCTTTTTACATTGACCTAGCAGCTAGGGCGCACACCTTTGCTGCGTATGCCTGTTAGGCTAAAGGAGATGTTGATGATGATGAGTAATGAATGAAATGGTGGAATGAAGTGGGAGGAAACGGAAAACGTGGAAAAATTTAAAAGTATGGTGTTTGTTTATATAGCGCAAGCTGCGAATGAATGAGGTACCCCAAGCATTGGAGGTGAGCGTTATAGTACTGAAGTAGCGTAACCTGCCCTTAATATATATTTAAATTTATTATTAGAAAGATGATATGAGATATAAATTTTTACTTAATTGTTTAATTGGAAAGACAGAAGCAATGCTAGGTTGTATTTTAAATTTAGTTGATAATTTTAAAGCAAGGCTATGTAAGATAACGTGGAATTGGAATTAGTTGAGTTAATGTGATGAATTGAACTAAATTGTTTTACGTTAAAGGCACCGCTACCGTAATTGCAAAACTGTAGATTGGCATGTATTTTTTGTATGTACATAAAGGTTTACGTAATAGTGCCATGGCTTTAAAGTACTGTTATTAGGTAGTAGTTTCCCGATGAGAGTTTTTTAATATTGGAAAGCCCCATGAACATTTATGACATGTAAATTGCCATAGGTGCAAGTGTACCATAATTATTTTGCAGAAGAGATAATCGAATTATTAGTAATTTGTTGTGTCCTGAAATCAATTATATTTGTTAGCTAAAGAATTAGGCAAACCCACACCATGTGTAATATTAGTATGGATTCAAGTAATAACTTGGAAAGAATTGTTTTAATTTCTAAAATTATTTTAAATTGATACATATAAGAACTTTTATTGGCAATATCAGTATTTGAGGGAGAGTGAAAAAATTTAGGGGGGAGTGTGCTCGCGACTTAAATATTATTATTATTATTATTATTATTGGAATATATGATGCGTTATACGTCTTGTACAGCTTTATGTAATTGACCTTATGCTAGAAATAATAAAAAATGAAAATGTAGGAAACATGAAAGCATTGGGGGATAAAGTACAATGATTTGCTTAATATGTATTAAAATAATGATTTGAATGTAGAATAGAATATAAAATATTTAGTCAGAGTGAAACTAAATTCGTGATTCATATTATAGAAATATAAGTATAGAAAAATCAAATGAAATATAATGCATGACCGTATTTAAAAATGTAAGTATAAAGAAGATTTGAGTTGAGTTAAGTTGATGATAGTTTAACATCCCGTTTAGCAGGGAGGTAATATGAGAAGTGAACGTATTGATTAACGTGGAATTGAAACACATGAGCTTCCGCCGGAAATTGAACCGGGTGATTTGCGCAAAACGCGCGTACGCTAACCGCTTAGCCACGGAGGAGCATATGAACAAGATTAGTTTTTAGGAAAACTGAATTTTGTTTCCGTATATTAATTTATTGAAAATATTGAATTGTTTATATTGCATGGTAATGCGAGTTAGGGTAAAGGGAAATGATAATTAAGGATGTGGAAGGAAACGAAAGAATTCCGAAAAATTTACGAACATAATATAGTTTATTATAAGATTACTTAACCAATTGTCTTGTTAGGCAATGTCCTAGAGGGTATGATGGCGGGAAAGAGAGGGAGGGGGCGAAGAAGACTACAATTAATGGCTGTAGGCACGGAGAGGCTTATGAACAAGATTAGTTTTTAGGAAAACTGAATTTTCTTTCCCTATATTAATTTATTGAAAATATTAAATTGTTTTTTATGCCACTTAGCACTTTATATTGCATGGTAATGCGAGTTAGGGTAAAGGGAAATGATAATTAAGGATGTGGAAGGAAACGGAAGAACTCCGAAAAATTTATCAACATAATATTGTTTATTATAAGATTACTTAACCAAATCTCTTCTTAGGCATTGTCCTAGAGCGCATGGTGTTGGGAAAGAGAGGGAGGGGGTGAAGAACACTACAATTAATGGATGATATTAAAATAGAAAGATCATACGCGAAGACGAAAAGGTTAGCGGAGGACCGTGGAGCATGGAAGCTTCTAAGCTGCGGCAAGTGACCCGCTAATAAAGGCAGAATACCTATGATGATGATGATGATGATGATGACTTAACCAAAGAACAGAATTATGAACCAAATGTACTAGAGGAAATTACTTTAGGATTTGTGTAGCAAAAGTAAAATAAAAACGTAATGATAACTGAATATTGTCTTGCTAGTATTGTAAATATTAATGTTTCCTAGGAAAAAACTGTTGCTTAAGTTTTGTGGTATTTCATATAGATGATGTGAAAAAAGTTAGTTGATACGAATATGTCCATACAATCGTAATAAGGACACATGCTATTTGATATTTTGGACATTTAGGAAGAGAGAGACATAGAAAGTTTTTGTTGGGAGGGTTACAGAGTAACTTTGTTAGAATATGTTTGAAACTGGTGATTTTTAAGGCCTTGTCGACAGTTATATGTAGGTTACTTTTAAAACTAAGCTAAAAATTGTAGAAAAATTAGTTTGTTTACGATTGCAGGAATGAAATATTACTTTTGTTGGAAATATAGGTAAATTACGTTATAAACATGATTTAGGGAGCTTAGCTCCCCAGAGTTTTTACTGGTGGAAAATAAATAAATAAATAATAGCAGCTTGTTTAAAAGAGAACAAATAAAAAATAATTAGAGTCATTATTTGTATTGAAAATTCAAGTTTTAAGAACTAATATTTAAATAATGAAATAACTTTGGCAGATCAAATTATAGGCGCTAAGCGAATAACTATAAGACTGATAACTAAGTAATGAATGTACAGTAGCTATTTATTTTGAGAATAGAAGCGTGAATTGATACTGATAGTAATATAATTGATTGGATAAATTGATGAGAAACAAAAAAATAAGGTTATACTTATTTTGATATATTTTTAACAGCAGGCTTGCTTAAATATAACCTGTGAAATTTTATAATATTATTTGATATTTATAATTGTTATTTTTTTGTTTTGTTGCAGGATGGAGGGATCACGAGCAGGTACACCTTGTCTCAAAAAGGTTGAGTGCATTCTTTATTGGTGTTTTGAGGCAAAAATTTTCTAAGTCCAGCTTCGGGTATCTTCGGGAAAAAGTAAGCCAGGTTCGAACCTCCAAGCCAGCCTTTGCAATCGGGAAAAAGTTTGCAGATGTGTTTTTCTTCTTTTAAATATAATAAGACTTGTTACCAAGTGTTTAAAAAAGCAACATTGATTGAAATACTTAATGATACAATATTTCGAAACCTTTTTTTTTCAATCTCAGCACATGCTTGTTTGTCATTTAGCTCTCCATACGTAATGGAACATTTAAATACGTTAACGAATCTTTCCATATGTAAAAGAATGCTCAAAGTTAAGAAATAGAACATAATTATCGCCTGAGTACTAAAATAAAAGTCAAAGTAGAACAGAAACGGCGTTTGTAATGGATATGAATGTCATAATTATCTTGAGATCCGTTATACATCGCTAGAAGGTTGTGTTAGCTCATTGCTAAGCTGTCGGATTTCAAATCATAAGGTTGATGGTTCGAATCCCGTCTAGGCTAATCCTTTTTTTAAAATTATATTTTCCGCAATGCATGAAAAATTATATAAAATAATTAAATATTAGAATACATAAGTTGTGTATATATAACATAATCATTGCACAACATAGTAATTATTATGTTTAAAATATAACATCTGAGATAATTTTCACAGTAGGTCGGTATTATATATGAGGATGTAAATACAAGTTAGGAAAATCATTTAATAGCAATAAATAAGTTATGTAGTGTATTTATTTGCATCTATTTGTCATACAGATGTATGACAAATATTCTCATGAATGATATCAATATTCTCATTACAGCATGTCATTTACATTCGTGAAATACAATATATTCCTACGGATATAGAAAGTGTATAAACAGAGTATCCAAAGTCGTATCCTGCTTCAAGACACATAACTTTTCCCGATCCCCTTAACGTCACGGGAAGAAACACAAATTCTCTTTAGAACGGAATGTCGTTACTTAGAGTCTCATTCGAATACGTTGAATATGCTTTTGTATATTCATCTCTCTCTCTCTCTCTCTCTCTTTCGCTTTGTATATGTGTGTGTGCGTGTGTGTGTTGCGGAATATCCCAAGTTGAATACAACATTTGCCAAGTATATCAGCATCATATGGGTGATATCAATAAAACGGAGAAGTTACTCATTACGCCCAATTTTAAAGTAGTTACTCGCATTGGTATCAATAAAAAGAGAACTGAGCACTAGTCGCCTCGGCTGATCTCGGAGAAGCCCCGCCCTTTTGAAGTAACCACACCTCTATTCTCGAGCCGAGTAACTACTCCGCGTTTGATATCAATAAAAATCAAAGATTCCTCTGTGATGCTAGTAACTTCTCCAAATTTGTGGAGCAAGCTAAATAGGTGACTCCGTGCGAAATATGGCAGAGTGTATGATTGTTATACTACGTAGAAAAACTTATAAACTGCATAGAAATGTTGGAAATGGAGATTACAAAAAGCATTATAAGTTTATGAAAAAAAATGTAGTGATTAGCACAACATTTTTAAAGGAGAATCAACCGAAATTCGGGGTGATGGACTACGTAATGATGAAAAGATGCGGGTTTTCTTCAAGGGCGCCGATCCTGAGGGGGCCCGGGCTCCCCAAAACTCATGTGGGCTCCCTATTGTATTTATGAATATACAATATTTGACATAATTAGAGTGCAATTTGTCTTAAAATCCTGATATATATACCTTCTGCATCTGAATGCCCTCCCCCCCAAAATTTACAGAGAAATCGGTGCCCTGGGTTTTCTTGCGTTACGTGAGTGATCCGGGATTCCAGGTCGGAATGTCAGGGGATTCTGGTATGGCTCAAAGTACTATCTATGACTACCTGAAAATGGATTGTTTCCGGAAGTGTGCGTAATATACAAACAGCAAAGGCAGAGTGGCAAGAACAATATACATTTCCGGGTGCTATCGGAGCACTTGACTATACACAAGTGGCATTAAAGAAACCTAGTATTTTGAAGAGTAATACGTTAATAGGAAGAGCTATTTCGTGGCTAAGCGGTTAGCGTACATGCCTTTGGCATAGGAGACCCGCGTTCGATTCCCGGCAGGAGCTCATGTGGTTTGGATTCCACGTTAATCAGTGGGTTCTGTCTCATATAGGCACGCTACTGAAAAGGAGGTTAAACTAATAATCAACTCAACTCAACGTTGATAGAAAGGGTGTATACATGAGAATGTATTTAAGAACGAAGGAGCCAAGTGTCTGATTTCGTTCTTAAAGCCAAACAATCTACAAAGACCTTGGATAACACGTGATATGCGCTTGTCGTGTTAATCTTGATATTGCTGGATTCCAATCAACATCCATCAGCTCAAATAGGTTCATTCCCATGGTTTTAGTATTACTTTCTTCTTTCCCGTTTTTTTAAAATTGTTTTCTTCTTTTTTATTTTTCTTTTATTCTCGCTCGAATATTAAAGATTCTCTTTTGAATTTGTGTCTCAGTCGTAGATGTATTTGATATTTCGGTGCATTTCACTGTAATTACCTTCAAAGTTTCGGCTTTCCTTTGTTTACTTTCTGGTAGCTGTGACTTTGAAAGTACCACTGGAAACTCTTTTACAATATCCACAAATGCACTTTGATTGAAGATATCGTTGCTACCTGCCCCTTCCAGGGCTTTTAAGATACTACGCCATAGATTAAAAACAACGAAATGACTGCGCGATGAATGGGAGAAATGAGTAATCACTTCTTTTATTGATACGACTCAGTGCTACGTGCAGAGGAAGCGCGAGTAAACGTTCATAAATCTGGAGCAGACTAGACCTGAGTAGTGGCTTGTTTTATTGATACGAAATTGAGGGAGGAGATTACTCCAGCTGTAGTTACTCCGATTCTCGAGCAGGACTTCTCAGGAGTAGTTACTTATTTTTATTGATATCACCCATTGTCATCGAATACCAGAAATTGAAAATCGTGTTTCTTCAGATTGGGTTTGCGTGTTCATGTTAGCTCACTGGTAGAGTACGGACTCGCCAATAAAGAGGTCTTGAGTTCAAAGCCTACAGCTAATTATCATTCCTTTGTTGGTAGGATTGCACAGAAATCGAATACAAGGAGTGGTTTACTTCTAGAAATATTTTCAGAAGCGTTTAGGTAGCCCTGAAAAGGGCTGTTTTCGGGAGTTAAGGCGGGGACATTAATATTGTGTCCAAGACCCTTCTGAATTTATTACACGCTCCATTCTTCTGGGCATGGAATCTATTACATGGGTGACAAATCTATCTCCTTCCCCTATCTCCAGCCATGCTTCGGAAACAAGATGCCACAGGTCATCCTGAGTTCTTGGTGGATCTGCCTCAGGCCAACTTTCCCTTAGAGTACGCTTCACTTCTGCCCACATATTTTGCATGAGATTGAGGTCTGCTCCACGAGCGGCCAGTCGATTAAATCAATCTCAGGGTGCCCTGCGAACCATTCCTGAATCACACGGGAAGTATGTATTGGCGACTGGTATTGCTGGAACTGAATTACACCATCAGGCTGAAATACTCGTACAGATAGCACCATGATATTACTGATAATGTCTAAGTACTGAGCATTGTCCAGATGTCCTTCAATTCTATGAAGCTGTCCTGCTCCGCGACTGGAAATCCAACCCCAACATAAAATAGATACATGGCCACTGCGATTGCAAGCAGCCACATATCCATGGTCATATCGGGTGCCTCTCGGACGATACACAAAACGGCGTCCCTCCTTTGATGTTGTGAATATGGATTCATCTGAGAAAACTACGTTTTCCCAATTGAGACCCACATTCGCCTGTGCAAACACGAGACGGTAAATTTTGTGGTCGCCTGAGAGTTTTTCCTTCACGGCAGCAACACGGCCACGTAACCCAGCATGACGAAGCCTTCGCAGAGCTGTATGCTTACTACCAGGAAAGAGAGAAACTTCCCTTAGCTGTCTAGATGTCCTTAGTGGGTCTAACCGGGCTTCGTTTACTAATCTCGCATCTTGGGCTTCGGTTGACACATGCGGACGACCAGGAGATCGTAAATTATCAGTCTGACCTGTAGCACCATATTTCCGAATCCATCGCCTTCCTGTAGAGGCCGGGACACCTACTCGCTTGCTAGCTGCAGTTGCAGAATAACCTTCCAACTCCATAAAGTAATTACTGCTGTACGTCTATCCATAGTTACCAATGTTCTGAGCTGTGAGAAGGAAGCAATAGGTAAAAGTACCTGACGTGTGATTGGTTACTTGCACGACACGCCTATTGTGGGGAATAGCGTTGCCAGATCTAGCATAATGATGCTAGATCTAGCATAATTTGCATGTCTCTAGCATCTAGCATTTTGCTTTTAGCATCCTGCCCAAATCTAGCACAATTTCAGCAAGTTTATCGAAAAGCCGTAAAACCTGGAGATGAGAAAGAAGTTGGTCGTGGGAAGAAAAAGAACGGCAGAAATGTATCCTCTTCCATTGATTCATACAGTCGGTAAACCATACAGGCAGTCTTATTTTTCGAAGTAAGTTCGAAACGTCTTTGGGCTTTTTTGTGGCTCCACCCAGGGTTTTCTAATCCTTTAACTCCGACGCATGGGCGGAGCTATGGGGGCTATTCTCCCCCCAACTTTTTGACAACTTCACCATCTTTATTTCTGACTTCATGATCATATTTATTCCTGAAATGACAGCTCCGAGACCGACCAAAAATCTGCCCCCCCTCCCCCAGCAGACGATTCCCAACTCCGCTTATGCTGCGAAGTAATTTTCTTTCAAAATATGTAAACAAAAACTTTGCATTCATTTATACGACATATACGCCATTGAATCTGGCAACGACTGCATTAATTTAGTTGAGTTAAAATTTTGGTGCGTGAAGTATTGAGTTCTATCCATGCATTCTTGCTCTCTGTGTATTTTAAGTTACGTTATCGTATCTCAACTTCGTTTTTTTAAACTCCTGAATTAGTAATTATGAGGATCTAGCATAATTTGACCGAATCTAGCATAAGTTCGATCAGGTTTTGGAATAATTCCGAGCTGTGAGTCTGGTGGGGAACGACTTGGTCAACGACTCGCGAAAGAAATCTGAAAATGGTGCGCCGTAATAATAATATTAAAACCAGTTTTTATAAAGAAATATTAATACATACGAAAAGCTGTTTAAAGAATGAATTGTTATACTGACTTTACACGTATAAAAGCATATACCATATACCAAACAGATTGAGCGATATGATGATAGCTGTTTTGAGACAAATACTTTCGAAGTCCAACTTCGGGTATCTTCGGAAAACAGTAAACTAAAGCTGCTGGTTCGAACCTCCAAAGCCAACCTTAGTAATCGGGAAACGATGTACAGATATGTTTTTCCTTCTGTTAAATACACTGCTCCACAGAACTTAAGCAACCCGAGAGAACGTGGTATAAGTGACGTGTGGGGTCCGTTCAACATGGTTAGTGGCATGCACATACACAGAGACACACAGGCAATGCGAGCACCCACTCTATCGCATAAGCAGCACCGTTGCAAGCGCGGTGAGCAACTTATGCCATGAGGCGTACACCACAGCCCAGTAGTGTCCGAGGCTCCAAGCATTGAGTTAGTGGTTCTTGTGTGGGGTACACACCTTGCAATGGCTGGTAGACGACATTTGAGTGACTTTGACCGCGGGCGAATAATTCGGCTGTGGAATTGGGCCGATCTCAAGTGGAAGTGGCGCAGGAATTCAACGTGGACAAAAGTGTTGTGTCGAGGCTGTGGAGTCGCTTCCAAAATGGAGGTGAAGTCAGTAGACGTCATGGAGAAGGCCGTCCGAAGAAGATGTCGACCGTCGAGGACCGATTTCTCACAATTTCTGCCAAACGTAACCACCAAGCTTCATGCTCTCAACTGGCCAATGAGTTGTTTCAGGCTACAGGACAACGCGTGAGTCGTGAAACTGTTCGTCGGCGGCTCACTAGAGCAGGACTGTATGCAAGAAGGCCTTTGCTGTGTGTGCCATTGAAACTGGAGCACAAACGTGCGCGTTACACATGGTGTCAGGAATGTTGCATGGGGGAACACCAGTAGGCGCGTGTCATGTTCTCCGATGAGTCGAGATTCAGCCTGTCGTCATATTGTGGTCGGACTTTAGTGTGGAGAGAGCCAGGAACACGCTATCATCCAAACTTCATCGCTGAACGGCCGTCCTATGGCGGTGGTTCCATTATGGTGTGGGGTGGAACTATACTGGATGGGAAAACGGACCCATATTCTGCAACATGGCACTTTGACAGCACAACGGTACCGAGATGAAATTCTCAATACATATGTGCGCAATTTCCACGGAGCATTTGACCCTCTTCATGGATGACAATGCCCGCCCACATCGTGCACAACTTGTGTCCGAGTATCTGGAGAGCGAAGACATTACGCGTATTGCATGGCGTGCATGTTCGTCGGACTTGAATCCCATCGAGCATTTGTGGGATGCTCTTAGGCGGCGAATAGCGCAGCGCAGACCACTAGCACGCACTCTCCCTCACCTGCAAACAGCTTTCCTCGAGGAGTGGCGCCACCTGCCGCAAGACTTGATCAACACTCTGATTAGCAGCATGGAGGCCAGATTTCGTGCCTGTATAGCTGTCCGAGGTGGTCACACGCCATATTGACTGCCTATGTCCTCGCACAATCCAGCTTCACCTGTTGAGGTATCGTTGTACTGAACTTTTTGGTCACTCTGTACATCCTAACTGTATTGTTCGTCTTCACTTGTGTTGCATTGTGCATCTGAACCGTCTGTTTGTTCATTATACTTGGTGCAGTGATCGTGTCGTTTTATTTTCTGCCACTTTCTTCGAGTTGCTTAAGTTTTGTGGAGCAGTGTATAATAAGACATGTTGAAATGGTATTAAGTGTAGAAAAAAGTAACATTGAAATACTTAATGATACAATATTTCGAGACTATGTATTCACACTCTCGTTTCGTCATTGTGATTTCCATACGGAAAAGAGCATTTACGTATGAGCTAAGTTATATTTCAGAAGCAGCTTCCGAAAAGCGGTCATGTTAGCTCAGTGGTACACCACCGAGCGCTTAAATCGTGAGTTCGATACCCGTTCAGGTGAAATTCTTTTATGATATTCTACTTTCCTCAATGCATGAAAATTATGTAAAATAGTTACATTACAATTCATCAGTTGTATATATCAGTTGAATATATATATTCATATCATCAGTTGTATATATCAGTTGAATATATATATTCATATCATTTCACGACATAAGTAATTCTTATCTTTAAAATATAACATCTGAGGTATTGACAGAACGTCGGTGTGTTATGTGTGAATATTGAATACAAATTTAAAAAATCGTGTAATAGCAATAAATAAGTTATGTAATGTATTTATTTGCAGCTACTTTCATCGCAGATAACTTCTCAATATTCGCATTACAGCATTTAGGTAGAGCATATCGAAAATCGGATCGTGGTCCAAGACAAAAAACTAGCTAGCCCCAAACTGTCACGCAAGAAATTCGCGAATCGCAAAAGTAAAGCGGCAATTCCTTAATCGCTCTCTCTCATCTCTCTCTTATCTGCATTTATACACATAAAAGTGTATGTATGTATGTTCCAACATAACTCATGTATGCCTAGAGCAGGGTATCTCAACCTGGGAGTCGCGGCCCCTAGGGGATCGCGAAAATAGGCGGAAGAGATAAATATAGTTAGAATCTAATACCAGAAATTATTTTTAAATATTATTTTTAAATATTATTTTTAATTTTGTTCTGATAAGCATACTTTTATTTTTTATACACACTGTAAAGAACAATAAAAATAAGTCTACTAAACATTTTCAAAGGGTGTAGAATTCGTGTTACTATTCGGTTCAAAGTCTCTTGTCGTCGCGAATTCTGTCGAGAAATTTGAAGCTTAAAATATACAAAACGATAATCATGCCTGTTGTTCTGTATGGTTGCGAAACATGGTCGCTTACTCTGAGGGAAGAACATAGACTGAAAGTATTTGAGAACAAGTTCCTTAGACGAATATTCGGACCCAAGAGGAACGGGAATGGGGAATGGCGGAAACTTCATGACGAGGAACTACATAATTTATACGGTTTACCCAACATTGTTAGGGTCGTCAAGTCTAGAAGGCTTAGGTGGGCAGGTCATGTAGCTAGAATGGAAGAAAGTAGAAACGCTTTCAAAATCTTGACTGGAAGACCAATCGGAAAACGACCATTAGGAAGACCTAGGCGCAGATGGGAGGACAATATTAAGATGGATCTCGCTGAGATAAGAATACAAAGTAGAAACTGGATCCAATTGGCTAAGGATAGAAGTCAATGGAGAGCTTTTGTGAACGCGGCATTGAACCTCCGGGTTCCATAGGCCATAGAGTTAGTTAGTTAGTAGAGTTGTTTAAAAATGAATTTAAATCAAAGAGGTATGATATAAAACTAATGAGAACTGTATATAGAAATACTAGAAAAATACACATGCAACAAAACCTGCACATTGAAATACAATTAAAATTAAAACCTAATGAGATACCTAAGCATGGTGTAATTTCACTAGTGCAGCAATGTCCGGTTCAATCTTCATGACGAACATTATCAAACCATTTTCAACTGATAAGCGATTTCTTATCTTTGTTTTAATGTTTACCATAAAAAAAAACACTTTCGCACAAGTACGATATAGCAAATGGAATTATTACTTTTAAAGCAGCAATCCCCAGACCAGGATATTCTTCTCTCCTCATCAGGCAGAACTTGTCCAAGTCTTCGTTACAAAAAAGTCCAAGTCCTCGTTACAGTTGCAAAGACTTGTCGCATGATCATTCTATTATTTGGTCAAGAAGTTGTGGGCTTAGATCGGATACGTTAATGGCCTCTTCAATGAAGGAGTTTAACATCCATCTTGAACCAGCACCTTCGACATTGGGAATATAGATATTACAGTTACTGTATCCACTGTCAGTGCCGGGCGCCGAAAAAAGGGGCCACACATTTCGGAGGAAGTGTGTTACTCATGTTAGGAAAGTACATGTGCACATGTGTAAAATAGAAGGAAAAACGTAATAAAATGTGCTCAAAATTAAGGAAAGGTAGGGTTTATTTTGAAAATGTTATTGAGCTTCGTGCCAACCATGGTGGCGCTTCGTAGCTAGTCTGTCGACGTCACTCATATATACGGTGACATCGTACTATACTCTCGCCCCGGGCACTGATTTTCCATGGCACTGTTCACTATAAACAAAAAAATGGATTCTACCATTATAGAAATAGGTATGTTAAAAATCTCACACAAGCTTATTATATTATAAAAGGGTCGCTGGCAAGAGCGTGTGATAAAAGGGGATCGTGATAGGAATTAGATTGAGAACCACTGGTCTAGAGTAATTTTAACCACATTTCTTATAGTTTCAAAAAGATTGCTGTCGGGTTACCTATGGTGAATGGAAGGGGGATACATATAAAAGATTGCTAGAAAATGATCGATATTAGATTCATAGTTTTCGGGGTCGCTTAGATAAATAGTGAGACTTTCAATTTCGCTTAACTCCGATTAAGCTCTCATTAGTAGGGATGGGCACGAACGACTTTCCTTTGAAACTCGACTCGACTCGAAACAGACATCTTTGAGGTCTACTCTTAGACTCGGCGCGAAAAATATCTTCCAACTCGACTCGGATTAGAGTCAAGTCGAACCAAAACGAGCCAAATCCTGTGTGTAGTCCTACCTAGACAATACATAGACAATAATTATTCTATCATCAATTATACTACTATTACTACAAATAATAATAATAATAATAATAATAATAATAATAATAATAATAATAATAATAATAATAATAATTATTATTATTATTATTATTATTATTATTATTATTATTATTATTATTATTATTATTATTATTATTATGACAACACCGTGTACAAACATGAACAATAGATGGTTAGTAAAGGAATACTAAAAGCTAGTTGACTGCCGACGTCGGTAGTCATGAACTCTACAAGGCAAAGACATCGTTCATTACTCTAAGCTGTAAGCGTCGGTGGACTACAGATGGTCAACTATTGACCTCTCGCCAGAAATTGGTGGCCCCGCAGCGACGATCCGTGGTGGCCCAAGTTCCATTTTGAAAACTTTACCACCAGCAGCAGAGACGCGATGAAACGACAACGAACCACAAAATTACTCTCCCAAAATATGTCAAAATGCCTATATGTGTGATTTGTTTATATTTAGCTGAATAAAAAAAAACACAAAACAAATACCCGGGGTGCACGCAAACTAGCAATATTACGATTACTAGGCACGTGTTCTCCTGACTTCCCCACGGAAACGATCATAAAAAGCTTGGTTGTTGAAGGATAAATCATTGACGTCTTAATTTAGCCAATCAGACAAACCCCTACATCTCGAGTTCTAGAAGGTGATACCGTGAACCGTTTCAGATTTATTGCTTCCTGGTGGAGTACTATCCATGAGCAAAATTTGAGCATAATAGCCGACATACATCTTCGGTGCCTCTTATCTTTAGTACAATTTTAACCAGAGATGGTGTGGGTCAATGAAAATTTGATCCACGACCCACCATGACCCACTATCACCCACCACCCAAATGCCCCATTGGCCCACTCTGACCCATCAACCATCGTGATCCACTTTGACCCACCACCAACTATGAACCACTCTGAACCATTGCGACCAACTCCGAACCACCAAAACCCATCGACATCAACTCTGACCGATGGCCCACGTCCTCCTCTCCATTGACTAAAGAGGTTACACTTGTAATAAAACAAGACTGTGAAATTATCACTTATCGGAGTTTGAATTTCTACCGTCAATGGCTCAAGCACCTCTCTGTTACAATACTGGTGGGTCTGACCTTTACGATATATAATGGCAAAGTGTTTCTCATCTTCCAAATTAAAATGAATTTAAATTTATCATATATAATTATTTCTTTGTTGCCTTACAGACACATTTCAGTAGAAAATAGGGTGAAATTTGAAAGTTTCAAATCAAGGAAAAGTAGACCAACGTAAAAAAAAAGAGAGAGAGAGAAACTAATTTTCTATATAATTAAGCATGCCGTACTAATTGAAAATGCCCATGTAATTAAGTTTAGAATACAAATTTTATGGCCATTTTTCTCTAACTTTATGGCACCAGCTTCAGCAATTATAAATAGAAAGCAGTGGGTATAAAATTCAAAAAGAACTTTAGTTTGCATTACTCAATTTGTTTCTCAACTAATATCAATCGTTTTCGATTATTTTTACAAATCAACCCACTACCAATTTCCAATATATAGAAAATGCACCCCCGTCCCCCCGCTCATAAAAGATAATTTTAAAAAATGCCAGGACATATTTTCTTTATTTTTAATAAAGAGTTATATGTTGAATTTCAGCTCTCAGTTGAACGGCTTGTAAGATACTAAATTTTTCGCAAAAATTCGGACTTCTACTCCCCCTAAGGATATGTATTATAATGAAAGTGACACGCGTATGGTAACTTCTCAGTTGGGAATGGAGCCTGATTATATACCAAATGTCAATTCATTTGACTTTGCAATTTGACCATGATGATTACGCAGACATAGTTACTTTCAATTTTTTATGATACATATCCTTATTTCATATGTTACAGATGATTCAAAAATATTTTTTCAAGCAGTTAGCTCCTCTAGAATCTCACAGGCTGCATCCCAAAATCCAACTCCTACTATCCTATGACAATCCAAAAGTGACTGAACTTTTTTTTATTAGAAACAAATGACAAAAGAAAAATGGAGATCTTGAAAGTAAAATGTAGAAAAGCTCGGTGCCCCCAATAACTACATATTTCTCGACCCCTTCATCCCGAACTTAAAAATAAAACTTAATTCGAATATGGTTAATTAGTGAATTTGTTACAGTTAAATTCCACTCACTACATGGTACAGCTACAACTATGTAACAAAAAATAACAACTGTGAAACATGTTCTGAATTACTATTAGATTTCTTATGCTATTATTAAACATATTAGAATAGTAAAAGAGGATTGTTCGTGAAATAGTATATTTGCTCTTGATTTATAACTTTTTCATACGGAAAAAATTAAAATATTATTCAAGTTTTAAACTTTGCACTCTGCAAATATGTTGCCCTCTAGGCAATGGGACTAATGTGGACTAATGGGAAATGCTGCACTGTTAGCGGCGCTGAAAACTTACGATTCGATTCTAATATCGAATGATTTCGATATCTTTATGTCGCTACGTAACCACCCTGGGTGCTAATGGAAGCTTAATTGGACTTGAATTGAAAGTAGAACTATTCACCTAAGCGACCACGAAACTATAGATTCGATACTAATATCGACCCGTTTCTAGCATTTTTGATATGTATCCCGACAGTACTCTTTTTCCAGACTGTAAGAAATATAGTTAAAATTGCTCTAGATATATCAGAATTATGTTGAAATACACACATAAATCCACTTTTATATTCTGTATAAATAGAGAGTGAGCGAGCGAGCGAGCGAGAGAGGGCGACTCAAGGCATCACCACCTCCACATTGCAAAAGCATATATCAGGAATTGAATTGAAAATCTATGTAAAGACTTTCTGCTGTGGCATGCTTCATAAGGACAATTCCAGTCTGCTCACGTGACCTTTGGGGTTCATGAATTTTTTTTGCGAGCGTTCCGACTTTGGATTCTCTGTTTATACCTTCTATTTATGCATTCAATAACTTTTCAAGAACATAAATGACATTCTGTATTATGAACGTTGAGAATTACCCTCTATATGACAAATAGCTGCAAATAAATACACTACATGATTTATTTATTGCTATTGAACGAGTTTCTTAACTTATATTTACATCCTCATATATAATACCGACCTACTGTGAAAATTATCTCAGATGTTATATTTTAAACATAATAATTACTATGTTGTGCAATGATTATGTTATATATACACAACTTATGTATTCTAATATAATTATTTTATATAATTTTTCATGCATTGCGGAAAATATAATTTTAAAAAAAGGATTAGCCTAGACGGGATTCGAACCATCAACCTTATGATTTCAAACCCGACAGCTTACCAATGAGCTAACACAACCTTCTAGCGATGTATAACGGATCTCAAGATAATTATGACATTCATATCCATTACAAACGCCGTTTCTGTTCTACTTTGACTTTTATTTTAGTACTCAGGCGATAATTATGTTCTATTTCTTAACTTTGAGCATTCTTTTACATATGGAAAGATTCGTTAACGTATTTAAATGTTCCATTACGTATGGAGAGCTAAATGACAAACAAGCATGTGCTGAGATTGAAAAAAAAAGGTTTCGAAATATTGTATCATTAAGTATTTCAATCAATGTTGCTTTTTTAAACACTTGGTAACAAGTCTTATTATATTTAAAAGAAGAAAAACACATCTGCAAACTTTTTCCCGATTGCAAAGGCTGGCTTGGAGGTTCGAACCTGGCTTACTTTTTCCCGAAGATACCCGAAGCTGGACTTAGAAAATTATTGCCTCAAAACACCAGTAAAGAATGCGCTCAACCTTTTTGAGACAAGGTGTACATCATTTAATATGTTTGAATCATTTAATGAAATAGATGAGATTTTATTGAAAGTTGGAAATGAAGAGAGGAAATCAGGAAAAAGAAAAGGCGAAGAAAAAGAAGAAGAAGAAAAAAGAAAGAAATTAAAGGAGGAAGAAGATAATCTTTGGGCATTGTTTCCTCTAGATGAGGAAACAGAAAAACTCTTAATACTGGTTGTGAAAAGAGTTGAGGCAATGGAAAAACTAAAATTAAAAAAACGAAAACTGTAAAAAAAGAAAAAAACTCGTAGTTATAAAATAAAAATAAAAAGAAAAAAGAAAATTAGATTAGTAAATATAATTTGTGTGTTTTATTAATTCCAATGTGTTTACTTTAGGTAATTTGAGGTGTGAAAAATCAAGTTTTAAGGTTAGTTGGTTGGAAAGCTTTATAGCGACCACATTTTTATGGTTTTCTCTTTCAGTTTTCCATTGGACTGTAGAAAGACTGGAACGTACAAATGCAGTGGAGTAAGGTATTGTATAATTTTTATGAAAGACCCAGCGAAGGATATTAGTTTCACAGGGATTTAAGAACGTTTTGGTGCTAAAATTACAGGGAAAAAAGTCTATAGAAACCTTATAAGAAGAAGAATGCTGAAAATATAATTTCCAATTGATGGTTAAAGATGGTTTCTGAACTTGGAAAAACGCTAATAAAATTAGAAAATGTAGAAATAAAAGACAAATTTTAGGTAGTGCGAGCTGGAATCCAACTAGGCATTCAGCTATCTAAATATTTATTATTATTATTATTATTATTATTATTATTATATTACTATTATTATTATTATTATACATTTCACAGACCTGGAAAATAATTTTTACGCTTTATGATTATTTTACGCTTAAAAATTATTCTTATCTTATTCTTCCTATCCCTTGCTTTCCTTCTACTTTTTCCTTTTATACTAATATGAAGAAAAAAAGACAATTTTTCGTAAAATATATGCAATCAAATAGTCAAACATGATTTTTTACTGTGAGGTATAAATATAGATTAAAAGTATTTGAGAACAGGATGGTGAGAAGAATGGGTAATAGTGGAAGCTTGATAACGAGAAACTACATAGTTTATACGGTTTACCCAACATTATTAGGGTTGTCAAGTCTAGGAGGCTTAGGTGGGCATGTCATGTAGCTAAAATGGAAGAAAGTAGAAACGCTTTAAAAGTCTTGATTGGTATACCTATAGGAAAACGATCATTAGGAAGACCTATGCGCAAATGGGAGGAAAATATTAAGATGGATCTTGTAGAAATAGGAATACAAAGTAGGATTCAGTTGACTAAGGATAGAAGTCAGTGGAGAGCTTGTGGGAAAGCAGCAATGAACCTACGGGTTCCATGGACCATAGAGATAGTTAGTTAGTTAGTTTTATATACAATCAAAATAATATTGTTAAGAACAAGAAAGATAAATAAAATTCACCTCTTTTCTGCTACCCGTTTTTTAAAATAATTTTCTTTGTCATTATATACAGATTATTTGTCCCTTAAAAACACTCTTGATGCTTTATAGCATGCGTATTGGTAAAGTATTTTGATCTTGGTTGAAAGAACACTGAAGATTGACATGAACTTCTTTCTAAGTGCAATATTTACTTAAAATGATTATTTGTTTGGCTATAGGGTTTATTTTATTTTTATTTCATGAAATTTTTTTTGGGGAAAAGTAAAAAATATAAGGTTGTTTGGCTTTAAAATTTTGTTAGATAACTGATGATTTCCATGGGATTTTTTTGAATAGGTTTTTATGTCCCACAGTTTTAGGGATTATTTGCATATTCCCTCGAATGTTGTATTTTAATGGATTAATTTGAAAAATATCTCATAAAAATAAACTGAAATGATATTTTTACTCTTTGTTTTGTATACAAATTATAATTGAATGGACATTACCAAGTATATTATCTAAGAGTACTCTAATATTAAATAAACATATATATTTAAATCAAAAATCATTAACTATAAAAGACTCCACTGAATATGTTATGTAGTTAAAAAAGGAAATACTATGTACATTTTTCACTAATGAAACTCATCACATAAACGAAAATCAATGGGCAATATTAAAATAAATGTCATAGAAAGTAGAACATGGATTTAATTGGGTAAGAATAAAACTCAATAAAAACTTTTTGTAAGCGTTCTTATGAGCGAAAAAGACATTGAGATTTGTTTGTGACGATTTTAAGGTTAAAATACGCGTGCCATGTATTTCCTGGATAGTTTTATGAAGGTTGAAAAAAATGGTTTAGCTACAATTTGAAACGCCTAGAAGCGCATAGGGGACAAACAGGTTACCTACCATTGGAAACAAGTATGAACGGCAACAGGAGGAACGAGAGAGAGGAAAAAAAGAAAAAAAAGTTTGCGTGCAGATTACAATAGGAGCGGAGCGGGAGGGTATATTCTTGTTGCTAGTTTGAAGGAAGGAGGGAGAGAGAGAGGCGGGGAAAAAGAATGTATTTTTGTATTGGTGTGTGTGTGTGTGTGAGATAGAATGCTGGAAGCACGCATAAATGCGTTGGTGTGTATGAGAGAGAGCGAGGATATACAAGCTTAACGTCAATGGCGCTTGAGGCGGTTTTTATTGCTAGGTGAATGGAATGGAATTTACGACATTCCACAGGAAGGAAGACAAATTGTTTTCTCAAGAGCAAAACTGCAGAACTTTTGTAAGCCAAGAGAAAACGAAAACCAAATGATTGAATTAAATTAACGAAATAGAATAATTTGTCTGTTGAAAATAGTGCCGTATGCAGAATATGATTATGTGCGCGGATTATTGAGAATAAATTGAGATTGTAAGTGAATATGTAAATGCTTCTGAGTGATTATTTTTTTCTTTAGCTATTTAGCGTTACTTTAAAGATATGTGTGCCATTTGAAACATTACAAATGGATTTAGAAGATATGCCTATGTAAAGCTACATTATAGTGTATTGCAAAGCACATGCAAATTATAGAAATGTTAAAACGATGATACTTACCTAAGACAAAATGTCATCCTCTTCAATGTTTCAAGCACATACGAAAACTGTATACGAACAACCAAAATATGGCGGGATAAAAACACGGGAAGCGGCAAAATATTTTTGTCGGTAAACGTATGGGGCATTGGCGTTTGTACAAATAAGACTAACCCGATAAGATTTGGTGTTAACTGCACTAAAACCTGTTTACTACTGACATGTGTTGGTCTGTAGATGGTGCTGATGGAAAAAGACTAAGATTTTTCCGTATAATAAATTTAAATGAACATAACTCGTAAACTGTTGATCGTAGGACAAAATGGACAACAGAAATCGAATTGTCAGGTCAAAATCTATATAGAAAGACACCCTACATGATAAACTTGAACAATTTTTATTTTTTTCGAATTTATATAAGGGTGGTTCAAAAAGTACATTTTTTTGGCTTTTTGCGGCAAACTATTGGTCGTAGAAAGTAAAGAAAGGTATTTTCTTGAACCTTAGGACCTAAGGAACACTATGATATCAGTTGGAACAACGTAACTTTGAAATAATTTTAAATGATTATAAATCGTAAACTATTGATCGTAGGACAAAACGGACAACAGAAATCGATTTATCAGGTCAAAATCTATATAGAAAGATACCCTACATGATAAACTTGAACAATTTTTATTTTTTCGAATTTATATAAAGGTTGTTCTAAAAGTACATTTTTTTATTTTTGGCTTTTTATGGAAAACTGTTGGTTGTATTTGGTCTAGGAATTAATTCGTGCGGTTGGTACGCACATATTGAAGCTGTAGTACAAACACAAAATACATAAATACCTTAAGAAAAATATTGTCCATCGCTAGCCACCACTTTCGCCCATCTGTCAGGCAATGTACGGATTCCGTGGCGAAAGAAGTCCTCATCCTTGGAAGCGATCCAGTCAGAGACCCATGTTTCGATATCTTCTGAAGAAGTAAACCGCTGTCCAATCAAATCGTTGTTCATGCAATCGAACAAGTAGTAGTCCGAAGGAGCAACGTCTGGTGAATACGGCGGGTGGGGTAAAACTTCCCATCCGACATTTTCTAAATAGGTTTTGACCGGTTTTGCGACATGTGGGCGAGCGTTATCATGTTGAACAATAAGTTTATCATGTCTGTTCTCCCATTCTGGTCGTGTTCTGGCCAGAGCTTGCTTCAAACGCATTAATTGTCGTCGATAACGTTCTCCATTCATAGTTTCACCCGGTTGCAGCAGCTCATAGTACACCACACCTTTCATATCCCACCATATGAACAGCATAACCTTTGCACAGTGAATATCTCGTTTTGGTTGTGATGGACCTGGTTCACCTGGTTTCACCCAGGCCTTTTTTCGTTTAGGGTTCTCGTAATGGATCCACTTCTCATCACCCGTAATAATTCGATGCAGAAACCCCTTTCTGCTCTGTCGTTGAAGCAGCAATTCGCAAATGGTTTTTCGTCTTTCAACGTCTCTGTCTTTCAATTCATGTGGAACCCAATGTGACATCTTTTGAATCATTCCCATGGCTTTCAAGCGTTTGGAGACTGCTGTTTGATCAACGCCTAATGCTGCTACAAGTTGTTCCTGCGTTTGACACGAATCCTGCTCGAGCAATGCTGTCAATTCTTCGTCTTGAAATTTTTTTGGCTGTCCAGCTCGCTCTTGGTCTGCCAAGCCGAAATCACCATTTCTAAACCGTGCAAACCACTTCTGACACGTTCGCTCAGCTAGAGCATGGTCACCATACACTTCCACCAAAATACGATGACTTTCAGTCGCACTTTTCTGCATGTTAAAGTAATGCAGCAGGACACCCCGCAAAAACACTTTATCAGGCACAAATTGCGCCATGTTCACTTAACTACAAACTGGTGTTGTTGACGCTTTAATCCACTGCCCTATACTACGAACGATACGCGATGACAGGGGTTTGCAACACATGTGTGGATACACGGAACTGTGGGACGCTCCGTTCGTTGCGCCATCTCTTGTCCACCCGCACGAATTAATTCCTAGACCAAATAGAAAGTAAAGGAAGGTATTTTCTTGAACCTTAGGACCTAAGGAACACTACGATATCAGCTAGAACATTGTAACTTTAAAATAACTTTAAATGAACATAAATCGTAAACTATTTATCGTAGGACAAAATGGACTACAGAAAACGATTTGTCAGGTCAAAATCTATATAGAAAGACACCCTACATGATAAACTTGAAAAATTTTTATTTTTTCGAATTTATATAAGGGTTGTTCAAAAAGTACATTTTTTATTTTTGGCTTTTTACGGCAAACTATTGGTCGTAGAAAGTAAAGAAAGGTATTTTCTTGAACCTTAGGACTTAAGGAACATTACTATACTATACATATACTATCAGAACATTGTAAATTGAAAATAAAAATTTAATGAATTTGCATAAACAATATGGCGTCGATTTTTTTGAAACTTTGGAAATGTGCTTATTAGAGAATATATTTTTATATGATTAGATAAAATAAATGATATTACTAAAATAAATATCATTTTCGCGCCTTTTTTACCGTTATCGGTGCGCGTCGCGTGGTATTTGCGTCCGCAAAAGGGTTTTCGCGACGCGGGACGCGTAAAATATTGCCGCCCGGAAATTGCGCGGGGCATTGCCGGTTATAAAAACAAAAAACTCTCGGTAACTTGCTATGGTACATGTACAAACACGCACAGTCTTATACACACTAATGTCAATGTTATGTGTACAGATGGCGTTGTTTGAAGAAAAAAAACATGGCGGTTGGATTTTAATGTATTTTCTCTGCATTAATGATATGTAGTATATGTAATAAGATTATAATATTTGTATAACTTTGAAAATATTTACAATTAATCTAGTAAACGTTATTTTCAAATATTTTATTATCTTATAAAATAGTAATAATTGGAAAATTGAACAAGTTAACACGAAGATTTTTGAAGGTTCCCGAAGTTTCCCGAAGTTTTACGAACATTGCCGAACATAAACATAAGAGTTTATTTACAATTTCTGTACATGTTGCTAATGTATTACACGAATGGTTCCGAAAATTGCCGAACTTAACCGAACATAAACATAAGAATGTATGAACAATTCCCGCACACGTTTGGTAAATGTAACTTTAAACATTAGTAATTGTAATTTTATAACAATATTAGTTGTAATATTAACATGGAGTATAACACTAATACCTGTATAGGATGTAATACAGTTTGTAATCTCGTACACAAACGCACTTAGTTTTGTAATCTCGTACCCAAACGCACTTAGTTTTTGTAATCTCATACGCAAAAGCAATTAGTTTGTAGTCTCGTACGCAGGTGTTTTAACATATTTTAAATTTAGTAACAGTAATATTACATAATGTGATGTAATTTGTAATTGTAGTATTATTTTTATTTATTTAACCTCTCGTAATAAATTACTCGAACACTTCGTGTGAGCATACCAAAGATGATCCAAAAATATTAAAAGTTGTGTCAACCTACAAATAATTCCAAGAGAAACACAAAGTAACTTACTTGCAATTATTTTATTCGTTTGCTTCATTAGTAGCTCAATTTATTTTTGTTAACTTTCTTGAATGTCAACATATTAAAATTGTTGTGAAGTTATAAATAATTTTTAAACAGAACACTCATAGAGTGTGATTTTTCAGTATACACTACTATATGTTTTACTAATTGCATGTGTACCTATGTAAATATTTTAAATATACTTTTGTCAATATTTATATCACTATATTATTTACTATAGTAAGATTTCCGAACAAAGTTGGTGAAAATGATGATCTATATTACTATATAATGTTTAGTATGTTTTATGTTTGTATTTTTATTTTCCTTTGTGTATTTTGGATTACAACATTGTTCTAATCTTATTTTGTATTTTCGTTTTCAGTTCTGCATTTTTATTTCTTCACTTATAATTTTTATTTTAGTTCGGAATTTGTAATGTAACATTGTGTTTTAAGTTATACTTTTAATTTTCTTTTGCAATTTGGATTGCAACATTCTGTTTTAAGTTTTGTTTCTATTTTTTATTTTTAGTTAATGTATAAACTTTAAATTGCAGGCGTTGCATACTCTTAGTTTTTAATGGGTCGCTTCCTGCAGAAGCTCTGAACAAGCTTTGATTGTGAAAATATAAAAATTGCGGTGCAAACTCCTTATTTATTTAACGTCTCGTAATAAATTACTCGAACACTTCGTGTGAGCATACCAAAGATAATCTGAAAATATAAAAATTGCTGTGCAAACTCGTAATTTTTAATGGTACGCTTTTCTTTTTTTCATTATTTTACTTCATTACAAGCTCAGTGTAAAAAATATATATACAAACAATATTTGCGTGTATTAAAGAAAAGCTCATTATTAAATATGTGTAATTTAAGTTTCCCTTTTACTAATTTGTATATACATACGTAGTTCTTAAATTTCTTTGCAATATTTCTATTACTCAATTATATATGTATACATGTTAGTTTTTTTGTTTGATCACTTCATTAGAAACTCGATATTAATTTGTAAGTGTTTCTATTATAACTTTTTAAAGTAGCTATTTTGTTTGCTCGATTTATTAAAACTTTGTTAATTGTGTAAGTGTTTCACTTCATGTTTTCTATTTTACACTTTTCATTATTTTTGTTGTTGTTAATTGTGTAAGTGTTTCACTTTATGTTTTGTATTTTACACTTTTCATTATTTTTTGTTTTTCATTATACAATATTATGTTTTCAATATACTTTTCTCAGTATTTTTATTACTATGTAATATGCGATTTCAACTTTTTTTAACTTATTGTATTTGTAATACATGTTTACTATGAAATCTTTTTTCACTACTGTTATACTTTTAGGGAAATATCAAAATAAACCGTTAACGAAAATATCAATAGCATAAACCAATAACGTTTATAATACATTTTTCCGTAAACTTTTTGTAAACATTGTTTCTTATTTTTTTCATTAATAATTATTCTCTTGCGTAATTAAAAAGTCATTCTAAAAAACAACTTGTCCTAACAATATTTGCGTATACTAAAGAACAAACTCAATGTTAAAGTTTCTTGTTATTATATTGAAGTATTAATATAAAATAAACATTAATTCTTTTCTACTTTCCTTTCAAAAGTTTTTACTATGTATGTATTTCAAACATGATTATCTTATTATATTTTTTCTTTAGAAATGTTATTTCATTTTTTATAATTTACCTAATGTATTAAAATGATATTAAAATAATTATGTAATTCGATTTTATGCACAATTACAAAATGAAAACATGTATGTAAAAGAATACAAAATAAATTTCAATGCGTTCAAAATTATAACTAAATACGATTGCATATAACATTACAAACTTTTCGTGTATACAAAAACTAGAAACTATATATTAGAAACAAATGAAAATAACAAAAATACTTTTATAGAAATAATATTTTTATTTTTCACATAATTTAAAGGTGATTACATATAAATAAAAATTGTTACCAAGTATATAATATAAATAAATATTTAATATTATATTCAATTTTAATTTTAATTCATGTACATGTAAACAATTTTCTCATTTTTCTGTTTCAAATTATAATAAGTATTTTACAATACAAAATTTATTGTATTTACATTGTATAACTTTTACTTCGTTTACTTATTTCACTAACACATAATACAAATTAAAAATTATAAAAATTATAAACAAAATCTTTTTCTAAGAAAAGCTCTGTAATTAAATCAACATAATTTTTGATTAATAAAAATATTATATAACACATAAATAAACGTCCAATCATCTATTTCAATATTGTGATATGATGAAAAGATTTCATACAGTTCATCAAAAGTATCCCCTTGTACCATAACACGCCATGCATTAAAGCACATCATTTCATAGTCACCAGTAATGCAATCATGGTGCTCTATAATACGTGAGTTTTCGAAACAACCTTCACATACAAGTTTATATTCTGGTTTCCATCTTGAAATACAATCCAACACACACTGTTCATTCACAAAAAAGAACTACAATTATACACACACGGTGTGTTTCCTGTAGGCATTTTTGTCTTTTTTTAAAAACAGTTCCACTAACTGAGAAATATAAGTATCACAAAATGTAAGTGATTCATATGATAAATTAAATCTATTTAAAAGCGTTTTGTTTTGTTTGTAATTATAGTCTAAACAATGTTTCTTCAAGTACAATTCAAACACTATGTCACGAGTTGTCTTCTTAATTACAAATTCCCACACAGCACGTTTCAATCGATTATTGTATGCTAATAAACATAAATGAAGGCGCTCATCTGGTATTCTTAATGAACAAGCAGAACAAAGTAGTGGTTCATTCAGTTTATAATTTTCAAAAAGTTCTTTTATGCACAACTTACTTACTTTAAACCGATTGCACTTACAGTTTACAATAATTCACGAATTTCATTATGTGTATTAGGATACACTTTTTCAAATTGTATTTCATCATCATTTTCGATAAAATCTTCTAAACAAATTACAATGTTCTTCATTAGGATATAATAATTTCACTTCACAAATAACTTTCTTCCTATTAACAAGTTTAAGTTCTTTCTCTCGTGGCGAAATATACTCGGAATGGAATACTTGTCTACTACACATTTTCACAAATACTTTACTATTTAAGTAATGTCCCTGTGTATACATAAATAAATTTGCGCCTGCGTATAAGCTTTTAACAAGTGCGCATGCGTGTTACAAACTTGGTATTTACTTTCCGTTGGTTACCAAAACTTCCAACGGCAACATATGTTTTCCTTTTCATAAATAAATTGGCGCATGCGTATAAACTTTTAACAAATGCGCACGCGTGTTACAAGTTGGTATTTACTTTTCATTGGTAAATATAGATTTCATTGCCTAGCAGAGCTTCCAACTGCGACATATGTTTTGCTTTTCATTATGCAGGTATGTATATGTATATATTTTTAAAAGTATACTAACATCAAAACAATGTAAAATTGTTTTCTATATCGAAAACACAATAAATATTAATTTATGTTTTTCTAAGTTTGCACATTTTATTTTTTAAAATAATTTTTATTAGTTCACACATGCTCGTGTAATTTATTGCACAAACTTAAATAAATAGTTTTTGTAAAACGGTTCTGTTAATAATACGAAAGTTTAAAAATAAACAGTTTACTTAATAAAACAAATTCTCCAAACATTTTCTACATATCGTGTTACTTGAAATAACACAAAAATTATTCGTAAAGTCACACTTTTTAACTATAAGTTTTTCCAAAAGAAACGATAAAATACGAAAGTAAAGTTTTCTTTGCAATTTTTAACACGGTCATACCAAGTGTTCAAGTAATTTAGTATTTTCAAAAACATTTCTTTTTTAATAGTTCATACATAAATTATTTAAGTATTAAACTTTTATATACGTATATATTTTATTATTATATGTAGTTATCTTTAAATATTTTCTTAAAATGTAAAATAATATTTTCAAAAATTAAAAAAATGCAAACATGTGAAACAATACTAATCACTATATAATATAAGTAAATGCAAAAGAAAATAAATATCAAACATATGTTACTTGCAATCATTTTCAAATTTTTCTAATTATTTATTTCATTAACCATTTTTAAAGAAAAACAACAAAAATTATGATAATGCAAAAGTTTATTTCTTTATATTTTCATCACTACAATAAAATTACTATAATAACACAAAATTAATGCTATTATCAATCATTACACAAAATAATAATAATTATTATTATTTCTTGTTTGCATACATTACAATCAATGTTATAAAAATATTTTTAATCCAAAGTGTTTTTTCTGCACCTTTACAATAAAAGGTTGCATCTTCTTTACAAAGTAAATATATAAAGTTACGTATGTGTAAAACACTATAACAGTATTTATCGTTCCAAGTTAATCCATGTAAGTTTAATGGTAACCATTCAATTTGTTTTTAACAACCTAATGGAAGTACATTATATTCTACTGATGATTTTATTAAACAATGCAAATTTATTATATCATCACACGCAGTTAAACAAAATTCACGTATAATAAATTCATGGTTTGAAATCTTAAAACCTTGTATGTCAATAATGTATTCATTAACACATGGTGAAATTTTATGTTCACGTTCTAACAAGAAAAACAGCAACAAATTCAGTGTTCACGCGCTTTGCGTATAAAGTTTATACTTGAAATTTCACTATGATGTTCTTCAAATAAATCAATAAGAGTTATGTCGTTGGATAAATATCTTACAGCAAAAGTTTCAATATCATGATGAAATAAACATTGATGTTCAAGATGCAGCAAACATTATTCACAAGCAATATTATTATTAAAACGTAAGTATGCACTTATAGTTTTTAAAACACAAACTTCACTAATATGTTCTTCACTACATGATACACAAAAATTATTTTCTAAATATGTAATATGTATACATGCATAGTTAAAAGTTTAAAGTATAAATTGTTGATTCACTTTTTGTATGTCTTTACACTATTTACACAAACACAAAGTTCACTTTACATCTGTAAATCAATTCACACATGTTTTCTGTCTTTCATTCTAAAAATTTCAATCACGTCAGTTAAAAATGTCTTATCCCTTTCTTCAATCAAATCATAATATAATTCATAAAACATTTCCTGGGTACATATGCCTATTATATCCGATTTAGCATATGTATAAAACAATTCTTCAACTTCTATTTCTATTAAAGTTGATATGGCTCGTTCCACCAATTCTTCTTCAGTCATAAATAAACACTCATCGGCCATTTGATTGTCTACATTTTCAAAACACTACAAATTAAAATTTTATTTGTTTCCCACTACAAATTAAAATTTTATTTGTTTTCCAGTTCTTTATAGCATTTAAAATGCACTTTCTATCCACTTTAAAATTTCCACATGTACAATGTAATCTACAAAATCGTACTGTTCGCGATAATAAGGATGGTGATCCTCCCACAAATTCTTCATCTTCTTCAATATCAATATCATCATCATCATCCGAAGATGATAAATAAATAGTTTTTACACTGTCTGGAGATTCTGCTCTGCCGTTTACCGATAAATCGCTATTCTCGATCTTCGGGTTATTCTCCACACACTGCGGAGAAAACAACGTCTCTTCATCCGCGTACACAAAATCTTCTTTCTGTGTAGCAGCCATAGCTAAAATACATACATTTTCCAAAACTCCAGTATTTAAGCAGTTCAAACAAACAAAATGGCGTCCTCCAATACCATCAAGTTTATGCAAGTCACCTATTTCTTTTCAAAACAATATTTAAACATGTCATTATCACAATACAATAACATAGAAACTTTTCTTTACACTAACAAAAAAATCCCAAAATTCTTTTCATATATACGTTCAAGGTAAATACTATTGTCTTCTTTTAACAATTCTATATCATCCTCTCTTTTACTTCATTTTCAAGTTTATTACCATCCGCATACACATTTCTTTTACCGTTCGCGCCCAGGCATTCGTGCGCCGCGCCTTCCCGCGCCGCGTCCGCCTTTCCGCCGCCGCCGGTTTAAAAAAGTCTTTTATTTTTCTTTATAACAATCAGCTATTGTTCATCACTTAAATTATTATTCTTTAAAGCATACAGCTGCAAGGTTTCTCTTTTATTATTTTAAAACATGCAGCTGCAATGTATTGTATACTTCTATTATTCTTTATAACAAGCTCCCATTGTTCAACAAGTTTCCAAGGTTTTTTAAACATCATTTATTTTTACAACTTTGACATCTTTTATTATTCTCTTTTATGTAACTTCTATACATACAATAGTACATCAACCATTACCTGTCATCATATGTCATTTAAACAATAGTGTATTTCTATACACCTATACTTTCTACCCATTGTCTGCGGGGCAACCCGGTTTCTGGCTTCCAACAGTTAAAGTATTCTCACACATCTATATCTCACTTTTAAGTGACAGTATCTTCTTTCTTTTAATGACAGAATGATAAAATTACGTGGCAGTTACAAAAAGCTTCTCAATTTCAAATTCTAACCTTTTCTATTGTGTTTCCCATGTTTCTAAAAGTTATTTCACATGTTTTTCTCACCTCCCACGGTTAGACTATTTTCACACATCTATATGTCACTTTTAAGTGACACTTTCTTCTTTCTTTTAATAACAGGAGGTTCAAATTATGATAGTCTTACACAAAAAGCCTCCGTTACGATTACAAAGGGTTTGTATTGTTTCTTCCTCCCCTTGTTTTGAGCACAAACTTCGCCAAGTACTACTGAACTTCTACAGCAAAAAATAATTATCTTCAGTAAAATCTTAATTTTTTCATACTTTCCTAGTCACCACAAATATGACTTTCAAGTTCCAGTTACCTCCCTTATGGGGCGTTTACACTTTGTCGATTTGCGTTCGATTCAGTTGAATTGACGTCACTTTCAACTTAATCGACCGTGTAAACGGGCATTCAACTTAATCGCTTGTTGATCGAAAGCGACTAATCGACTGGCAACTGAATTAAAAGACGTTCTATTTTCTGTGGTGGAAATAATTGAACACATCCATTGATTTGATTCGGCCTAGTTGCTTCGATTTAGTGGCAAATGCAGCGAGTCGATTTAGTCGTGCGACTAAATCGATTTAGTCGTACGACTAAATCGACTAAGTGTAAACGCCCCATTACGGGAGATTTATATAGAGGAAGTCCCGGGTATAGAGCCCTGTGGACTGCTTCACTAATGTTGTTTTAAATGAAAATTGTTTGAAATAAGTTTATGTATTAAGAGGGCTCGTGGCAAAATTGCCGAATTAGCCTGTTTTAATTATAATGGTTTTTCAAACTGTTAATGTAATAAGGAAGGATAAGCGGCGCATGTACATATTGAAATTGAATAAGGTATGTTAAAACTGTAACAAATAACAACATTTTCAAAAATATTGAAATGTAAATAGTAAAAATTGAATAAAAACTGAGAGCAAAGCTCCCCAATACTTAGTGGTTACTGCGCCATCTCTTATCCCTAAATATGATTTTACATACCATAAATTGGAATTAAGAAATTATTACAATTTATTCAAGACAGCAATCTAAATTTATAAAAAGAAAAACAACAACAACAAAAACAATGTGGTATATCTTCAATATCATTAACTAGTAATAAACCACATTAAAAAAGGAATAGCTGGGAAATTATAATTTACACTAAATCAAATTTACTGTCTAATTTAGTGCACTTAACAATTTCTTTAAGACAATATATTAGACCAACAGAACTTAACCCTTTGATTCCCGGTGATTCTAAAGTACAATGGTTCATGTGCAGCTTTAAAATTATTTCTTCCATTTTTTCAGTTATATTTATCACATGATTAGGAAGAAGGCTACTGGAATTAAACGTTCGAGCTTAGGAAGAAGGTGTCAAATGGGAGGCCGAAATGTTTCCTTTAACTTTAAATCTACCAACAGTGCCATAATATGATTCAGTAATATGTCTTATATACTTCAATACTTATATTAAACTATATGCCTGTGTGTTTATAATAGCTTCTGATTCCTAAAGAAATATAGACTATAAATACAATTTGTAGAAAACATAAGATAAAATCTTAAAATGTTTCAACACAGACCCGTATTATAGCCCCCAAATGGGAGCCTAAAATTTTTACGGTTGGCTTGCAAATGAACTACTGTATAATATGATGATGAACTACAATACGGTTGGATTTGGCACCCCTCCCCTAACTTCTACCGCCCCCCTACATTTTTGGGCTGGCTACCGGCCTGTTTCAACGTATAATTGAAGGCTTTTGTGCGTCCACTGGAACAACATTCGTGAAGCTATCACTTCACCTGTCTGTTATAACTATCCATAATATTCGATCTAAGTATTAACTCTAATTTCAGGTTAACATTTTATTAAACCCCATTGGAAATAGATTGCCATTTACTATAAGCAGAATAAAAATAATGAATATGGAGGTGAAACTTACAAGGGGACTTATTGAAGTGTTACTGATTTGAGTGAAACTTTGCACATTTATAGAACATCGAAAAATAATCGACACATATTTTTTATTTCTGTAATGGTGCGGGTTTAAGGGCAGAAACCACCCTTTGAACCGTCAAGAGTGGTGTCGAAGCATATACAGAAAATAATCATTTAATGTGGAAGAAAACATAATGCCAGGGAGTTTTAGAACAGCTGATTCAGAATCTGAGGTCAAATTTACAAAATACAAAATGGCGGATTCTCTTGGCTATTAGAATTACAAAAAAGTCTTCTGGTTTGAAATGCTGTGCTAGCCAAGAACAATCATTTGGCAGGGATTACTGCGAGGATTTGAAATAAGCACCCCACATATTGAGAAGAGAGGGGACTCACTTTAAATATGCACGACGACTAGTGAGAGGGGAAGGGAGTCATTTTCAATAAGCACCCCGAATAGTGATTAGGCAAGGGGACTTAATAGTGAAAGTGCAGAGACGTATTTTAATCAAGCATCTCGTTAAAACAAACACAGAAAGGGGTTTCAAATCCGTCTACAACCTCCCCAAATATGATTGTTCTTGGTTAAAAATATAACATTTCAAAGTAGAAGACTTTTTGTAATTGTAATCGCCATAATGGATCCGCCAGTTTGAAGTTTGTAATTTTGACTTCAGATTCTGAATCAGTTGTTCTAAAACTCCCTGACATTGTTTTCTTCTACATTAAATGATTGTTGTTTTGTCTATGCTTCGATACCACCCGTAATGTTCAAAGGGTGGTTTCTACCCTTAAAACCGCACCATTGCCGAAATAATAATAATAAAAAAAATACGTGTCGATTCGATGTTCTACAAATGTGCAAAGATTAATTCAAATCGGTGAGTAACACTTCAGTAAGTCTCCCTATTAGTATGCTTTATGACGCTACTATATACTACATGTGAAGGGAAGATGGGGCCCTCCAAGTCAGGTTCCTGTCAGGATCCTGCCTATACCTCCCAGTCCGATACTGGCTAGACTGTGCACGATCGGGAAAATGTTTCCAGGAATTTCGTAGCTGACCGAGGAATCATCCTTCATAAGTTAACATTTCAACAATCTATAGACCTAGCTAATGCCATCGAACAACCGGAATCGTAATTGGGTTTATTGAGATGAAGAGAATATGATTCAAGTGGATTGAATATAATAGATTTTTACGAAAAATCCCAAATTATACAGTCTCCTAACTTCAGTGGATAATCATCTTCGCTTTGTCTACCTCGACTTTCAGCGTTTGTTAGCAGAAACTACTGCAGAAAGCTTGAAAAACGTGTAGGATGGTTTATTCCAAAGATCAATTCTCAGCCTGGACCAAGCGCTGCTTTTATTGTTCAATGGCGAATCACTTTTCTCAAGCATGTACAGCAGCCCAAAAACTAGGGTTGTCAACTGACCGGTATTTTACCGGCAGACCGGTATTTTTGTCAGTCAACCAGCGACGCAAGTAGGCTAGTTGTCGCCCGGGGCAAGAACTCGCCTTAGCGCCCTATCTTGACCAACCAAACTAAAACACTCCCTGACTACTCCTAATATTGGCATCAAACAGTAATTCTCCTATTATATTTTTTCTTTAAGTGATTACAAAATTGATTACAAAATTGCAGTACATAATTTAATTTTTAGTACAAGATAAAACATCAAACTAATTGGTACTTGATTTCCAGATAATCTGAGAATAGCATGCACGACATATTCTTAGTCTTATCAAAATAATTGCAAAAAAGTTTTTGAATTATATCGGGATGTGCATATGCGTAGAATGCATCAACAATCTGTTGTTTTAGAATAGAATATTTAATTCTAACAAACAGTCAAGCTGTTGTCTCGAGTATTGCACTCGAACAGTTTGCAAATCTCTTAAATCAATATAAGTTAAACGAAATCAGAAAAGGCTAGAACTAAAATTTAACTTTGCGGGCTCTTTCGGCTGCAAAGGATTTGTACAATGTCAAAAAGGATAGCTTTGAAGCTAACTTAATCTCTATGGATATGGTCCCAAGATCTTTAGTTTGCTAAAACTCTTTTCCTTACTTTACAGTCAAAATAAATATTTGCCCAGTTTTGCGCCCTCTCAATCCGGCGCCCGGGGTACAAGACCCAATTTCTTCCCCTTAGTTACGTCACTGGAATCAACAATATGTTTCATGATTTACAATAGAATCATTCTTCATCTATTTTGGGAATTATGAGCGAGTGTCGGTAATTTTATTTTTCAGAGTTGGCAACCCTACCAAAAACAGATAGAGATGAATGACATACAGAGTAGTCGGGATACGCAGGTTCCGGAAAATGCAGTTAATACTTCGAATAAGCAGTTCAAGAATAAACAGAAGCAGAAGGATACTAAAAGAAAACATACTTAAGGAGAAGTCCAAATGGTGATGAAAAAAGTGATAGCACTATGCTATTATCACTGCGTTCTACAACCAACAAATAATTTCATTTTAATTTACAAAATAAACCAGTTGAGAATGCTCCATGAGCATTGCCAGAACGAACTTAAAAAGAACCCTAACAGCACAAGCACATAGCAGGCATATGACTATCATGTTCCCTCAGGTACATGGGAATGTGTCCAGTATCTGCCTTATGTACTCTGAAGGAGATATCATGTGGATGGCAAGTGATAGTCACAGTCTATGTCCGCTCCTAGGCACATGCCTGACATGTACCTGGGGAACGTGCCTAGTATGTTCTAGTTATGTTCCCCATGCAGTAAGCGTCAATGAAACACAAAATGACTCCCTCAAAATATGTTAAATCGCCTATAAGCGTAATGCGTTTACATTAAGGTGAGTCTAAAAAAATAACTTTAAACAAATAAAAAATAGGGCTACCCTAGAGTGGGCGCGAAACACCAACCTTTGGATTACTAGCCGCGCGCTCTTCCGACTTTTTTTTTCTTTAAAAATTCCTGACTATTTTTTTCTATCTTAACCACTTCTCAGGACCACTAGACACGAGAGGGACACGAAAAACAGAAACATCGAGGACAGTTAAAATTCTACCCTTGCTCTTCAGAGGGACTCGAACCCCCAATGGGCTTCACCTTCACGATCATCAGCCTAACGCCTCAGACCGCTTGGCTACACCCACCGGCATCCGAGTTGGCCACTGAGGCGATGGAGACAACGTTGCTTGTAGAGAGGTAAATTGTTGAGGTCTTTCGAATTTGGCTAATCAGAGTGCTCCTTTAACCGCGTATATTCGACGATAACCGTTGTGATCAGATAAAATCTACTCGCCATGTAATTTTACAACAAAATGACAAGTTTCTATTTACTTTATTTCATGGTTCTTCCATATTCACTGCCAAAAGATCGGCGATAGGCGCGTAGCCAGCCCAAAAATGTAGGAGGGGGCGGTTGAAGTTAGGGGGGCCCGCTCCAACATTTTTATAGTTCATTTGCAAGCCTACCGTGAAAATTTTAGGGTGGGTCAGAAAAATATTAGGGGACCGGCCCCCTAGAACCCCTGTGGATACGGTCCTGTACAAGGTCCTGTATATATATATATATATATATATATATATATATATATATATATATATATATATATATATATATATATATATATATATATATATATATGCCATTGTATATATTATAATTGTTTAAAGAGAGCGCATTATTGCACAGCTATAGATTATTATACTATGCTTTTATCTGCACAACATACATTTGTGCTTTTGATCTGTTATTAATTCAATGTTATCTTTTATAATGACCCTCAAGCCAGGCCGCGAAAGGCTTGTGGGAAAAAAAGGTTTGTCACTTTGTGTGTGAGGTTCTGGAAAGAATGCCACCGTATTCCACTATACTGCCGCAGTGCTTAAAAATATAACATTTGTTGAAAAGCTAAATTTACTTACATATTATCTCATATTCAGGGGTGCCCACAAGGGGGGCTATGACGCAAACTGCGTCATTGAAATATTTGGGAGGTTAAAAACCTATATAAATATGTTTGAGGGGGTGTAAAAATTAATAGAAAAGATTTTTTCATGGAAGAACACCTATGGATAGACAATTGCGGGGGGTGCGTCATGGACATAAGGGGGAGCATCACTGTCATATTTGTAATATCTCACTTTTCCCTCCTTAAAAATTCTTTGCTAAATCTCCCTACGCCATGGGAAATATCCCTCAAACTAGCATCACTGCCTACAACTTAACGTCAAATCCGAGCCACACGAATCAAACTCATATATTCTAACCTTGTAGGCACGAGGGACCTCGCTATCAAGTGATGAAGTTGAAGTGAAAGAAAGGGGCTTTGAACCTATAGGCTTAAACTGCCAGTAGGCTATAGGCTTAAAAAGCCTTGTGATACATTTAGAAGAGAAAAACAACACCTTCTCTTCTGCTATTTAGGGCAACAAAAATTTCGCTGACTGCCAAGGACGACTGAGAAGAGAAACCCAATCAAACACAACAGAGATTGAAAGGGGAATGGCTTTTTACCTTTGTTTCATGTGACGTCATTGTGTTTACATTTGGCTCTTCAGGCAGCCAGTGTGTAGCATCAGTGCCGTTCGACAAGTGTACTAGCGAGCTTCTTTGTGTATGGTCAGGTTGGCCGAGTGGTCTAAGGCGCCAGATTTAAGCTCTGGTTCCCAATAGGGAGCGTGGGTTCGAACCCCACACCTGACACTATGATTTTTTAAACTTTAAAAATACATACAATACCATGGATATATACTAATTATAAAATAACTTGAACCTAGTTCAGATTAGTAAATTGTTATAGTACAACCTAATTTTTAAAATAATTGACATTTTAAAACTTAAGAAAATAATGTGACAAAATTATTGTAGTATCAGTGGTTTTGTGTTCCTTCCAAATCTTGGAGCTACCAGAATAGAGGTGAAGAGCAGAGGCGCCATTTGGGGCAGGACGGTAGCCAGCCCAAAAATATAGGGGGGGGGGTAGAAGTTAAAGGGAACCCGATCCAACCTTATTATAGTTCATTAACATATTATAGTTCCTTTGCAAGCCTACCGTGAAACTTTTGGGGGAAGCAGTGGAAATTTAGTGGGGCCCGGCCCACCTAAGCCCCCTTCGTGGATACGGGGCTGATCGGCGACAGTTGCCGCCTAATAAAGTTGATACGTTTCTTGCTTCTAGTACACAATCGCTTAGAAAAAGAAGCAACAAATGCATTAAATGTGGGAGATGAAGTTAGAACACCTAAATGTAGCATGCCTAGTACATCTTGTATCTGAAACAGTATGCACCTAAAGGACGTACCTTGAACATGATAGATATATGTCCCAAGTTACGACGTAAAAACAAATTACTGTTAGAGTGCGAAACTGAGCCAGGTATATAAATGCCATATTTGTGGTATTTACATAGTTGCAAATATCAATTAGGTGTAACAACTACCTAAAAGAAACAAATCTTCAATTATGCGCTTAATCACCTTCACTACCGTGTCTGCTTACTACGAACACATCCCCAGCGTGTACGCTAACATATAACCACAAGAGAATATAACTCAGAGTTTGAGAACAGTTTGAAAGTTCATTTCCGTAAACTATAAAAGGCAGTAACGTTCAGGCAATAATAGTCCACGTACACTCTATTAAGTCCACTTGTTCTATTTATTGGATATTATGGAAACTGCTAGTTAAACATGGCCCTTTTTTCATCTGACCAAAGAAATCTTTTTCTTAGAAATAGCTATTCACTGAATTAAAAAAAAAAGCAAAGAAGTATCACTTCAAATTGCCTGAACAAGATGAATGTGATATATAGGCACATTCCATATCGGTGTCTGTAAAATTTATGTATCGCAACGCAACGCAAAAATTGCTGATAACCTGTATAATTACCATGGCAATTACTACAAATTAAATGCAACTTGACGCAAACCACTGGGGAAAGAGGATCATGCGCTAACAAAGAATACACTGGAGAATGAAATATGACAAAGATTAAAACAAGATAATAATCCATACAAATGTAGTGGATGAATATGACATGTCCGACCTTCGTCAAGTATGGTGGAAGAAGCTGTTTGTTTACTTGTTCTTGACCAACCGCTAAGAGCATTTATAAATCGGTATGTGACTTTTATTATCCGCAATCAGTACATTCAAATTCACGAACGACAAAGAACTGAAGGATTCGAGGATACGGCTGCAAGTAACAACTATAATCATAGTAAGATAGTTCAACTAAACAATGATGAAAATAGTGGGGAAATTAGAAATGACTAAAACTGAATAGTTTACATCGCTCATTTCGAAATACAGTTAGCAGATTAAACTTACAAGAAATGACAAAAATCAATGGAATTTGGTGTTATACTAAGCATAGTTTTTTTTTGGGGGGGGGGGAGTGAGCATGCCCGGTGGGAATACTTCAGTTGATTTCTTTGATGGAGGAACAAAATATGATTGAGGGGAAATTCCCCTCATCCCCCCAGTAACTCGCATCCTGGTTACAGATGACTACTTAATTGAGTTTATTCATGGTATAGATAATCTGTTACTTCTGTTACTGTTTTTAGTTCGAATATTAGTTCATTTCGCACTGTGTTCAATTCATTCGTTATCACTTGCTTTTTATTGTATGTTTCCCATTGTACAAGTAGATCGTATGTTGAGCGTGCAAAGTTTGTTAGGAAGTACCTGTTTCATATAGTACTTCATTGTATGCATTACTCTTTTTATATCTCGATGATAATCGAAGATGATGAAGAAATGAACGCATCAATTATTCATGGTATCAATACGAGATGAACTGATAGATTGTCTGAACAGGATGCAAATGGCGGCGGTATATGATAACCCATGAAGATTGTGCGGAACAAATTTCATTTAAGTTATCAATATTCTAGTCTTCAGTAGTGCAAAACATGATTAGTTGTGATCTATAGATTATAACTAATATTTGTGACATTATAATACTGCAGTGTTAATTCCACAACCCACTTCACAAACATTTCAAGCACCTCGTGCATGGTGAAAAGTATGACCTTCTGTAAGTTTCGACGATCATCGATCATATTTTGGGTGAGATCCATTTTATATATTCTCTTCGTTCACTTATTTGCTAATTTACAATTATCTGATTTATTTGTGGTTTCACTTACATATACAAGAAATGTCATTATACGTTAATAATATCTAAAGTTTGTCATAATGGAAGACAAGGACACTAGTTACTCCGATTCTCCCTACCTTTTTGACTCAAACAAAATGGAGACCGAAGAACTAACGGAAGGTACTCCACCTTCCAACATAATTGAAACAAAGGACATAACGCCAACTTTAGAAAGTGGTGTATCAGCTACTGAGAAATTAAAGACTATCTTTTTCAATCCAGATAACAACGCTACACAGATTTCAAAAAGCAAAGATTAGCCTCACTATTTGGCTCCGTACTATATCTTTCTAAAATCTCATACAGAAGATATTGGCAAAAAACATAATGTCAATCAGTCACATGATTTTCTATGCGGAAATTCCTGGTATTGAAGCCATAGATAAAATTGGTCGTAACCTTATAAAACTCCGATTTAGATAAAGAGATGAGAGTAATAGCTTTTTAAATCACCCTATCTTAACCAAAAATAAGTGGGAAGAATACTTCCCACATCATCTCATCTTTTTCACAGATGTGATTCATGGTATTCAGACAGACATCACTATGGACGATTTACTCACAGATGTATATACAATGTGATGTACAAGTAACTTCTGCTCGACGGATCTTTCGTAAAAACAAACGCAATGAACTACAACCTACAACGACAGTTATTCTTACTTTCGACACTCAAAAACTTCCACTGGATATCAAATTGTATTACATGAAAAGTACATATATATATATATATATATATATATATATTCCTGCAATTAGACAGTGTATTCTCGGATGTTTCAAATTTGGACACAGAAAACGTAATTGTCGCCTAAATAAAGCCTTGTGCATCAATTGTGGTCTTCCACACCAGTTAGACACTTGTACTAATCCCGCCCACTGCATAAACTGTGGGGGAAATTATCGCGCTGACCTACCTCAATGTCCTGAAAGACTTCGTCAAATACAAATAATGGAGCTGATGGCTAGAGGAAAAATGTCATTTAATGAAGCGAATGCAATCATAAAACGACCTCCAGAATTGGAAAATCCAGTATACCGATTTTGCATTCATAAAGGTTTACCTGATCCTATATCCATTACTACATCCCCTTATAAATGCAATACTTTGTCTTACTCTTCAGCTTTATCATACACAGACATGCCTTCTGTGGAAAGTTTACGTAGAGACTCATCGGAATATCCTCCAGAGAAAAAACCGCGGAACCTACTGGACCATAAACCTTCACGGTTTACGTTCGACAATAAATCTAGAAAAATTGATATATCATCTCATGATATCGAATTTACTCTGAACTGCTCCCAACCCACTAAATCAAGTTACTCCCCTCAAATTTCAAACACATTGAAGAAGGACAGCAATAAAAACTTATCAAAGAGATGATGTATTTCGTTTCACGAGAAAATTCTCTTCTCGTCCTCACAATCAACAAGTTATGCCACAGAGAATTACCAATTGAAGGGGTCTACAAATAGGAATTTTCCATCTAAAGTAAATGCTTCTACCCTAAAGCCTTTCAATATTTCTTACTCGTTTCACGATGGTAAACAGTAAAAAAATCCAATGGACAAAACATTCCATATCCAACAAAAAGTAAAATAAACCCTCCAAAGGTGCCTCACTCCATTTTTGTGAACACCCTTGAAAATAAATACCAGTCACACCTTGACGCAATTTTACATAATATGTATTCTGTTTTGGACTAATAACTAATATGTTTATAGATAGATTTGTATTATTATTGTATTTTTTCCTCAATTGACAACTTAGATTATGGATAACAACATACTTAGAAGATTCACCGTACTTCAATGGAATCTACGAAGCGTCTACGGTATACTCTATTATTTAAGATTATTAATTAAAATATACTCTCCAGATATATTACTGTTACAAGAAACTTGGTGTAATCCAAAAATTCCACTAAAGCTTAAAGGGTACATCTGCATAAATCAGCTGAGACATGACTTTCATGGCGGAATTGCCGTCTGTATTAAAAATAACTTGAAGTTTCAAACATTTAATCTGCATTTGACTAATCATCACCACAATATCCAATATCTCGGTATCCAAATTTCTAATTTAAAGATGGTCAACATTTATATTTCTCCAAAAACAAAATTTAATATCTCATTTTGGCAATCTTTGCTTCTTAATAATCAAGACGTAGAGTATATCTTTGGAGATTTTAATATTTCTAATAAGATACGGGGCGCAAATAGAACGGATTCTGCGGGCAGACTATTTCTGAAAGTTTTATCGGAATCTCCATCTGTATATCTAAACAATGGATCTCCGACAAGAGTTCAAAATAATTCCTTTAGTGTTCCCGATCTAACTTTATCAAAATTTCCTTATTACATTGAAAATGAATGGATAACATATTTTCAATCACGAATAACATATTTACTACCCGATATGCCTCGACTCATATATTTTAACCCTCTTCAAACCAACAGCTTAATATTTAAATCAAAGTTACATGTGGCAACTGATATCAATTGGATAGATTACAAAATTATAATACAGGACAAACTACCTCAACAACGAACAGGATATTTTAAGTAGATTAAATTGACCTCCACGACTTTAAATTCTAAAATTAAAAATACGAAGAACAGGATTACCAACCAACAGAAACGACCATCTTGCAAACCTATATGGTGGAATATTGAATGTCAAAAAAATATTAACAAATGTATCTCCGTCTTTAGATCGTTCATATTAACCAGGTTTCCGTTTGATTTTTTGTGCTATCAACAACAGAAAGCAAAATCCAAAATTATAATTAACAAAACTAAACGTTAATGTTGGCAAGAATTTTGTAATTGTCTTTCGGAACGGACATCTCCGTATAAAATCTGGAATTTTTGAAAAAGTTTAAAAACTATTAGTCAATTAATGAAGATCCATTAACATCATATGATCTATGTTGGATTGGCTTGATATCTTTCATCACAAATTAACACCATGCTCAGTTAACAATGATCGTGCACTCATGGGACCTTACTTATTCAGCAATCCTAATCCAGAACTGGACAAGGACTTCACGATGACAGAGTTGGGAATTGTTCTCAAAAACATTCACAGAAATAAATCCCCAGGCATGGACAGCTCGGATACTCACATTACAAGCAACACCCATCTTCTGGCCTTCAAATCTTACTTAATTATTTCAACAACATTTGGAACTCTGGAAATATACCTCTGCAATGGAAAAATACTCGTAATACCAATACCAAATCTAAACAACCTTCTACTACGTCTAACAACTTTCGGCTGATTGTTTTACTCACCTGCGCTATGAAAAATTTTGAAAATCTGCTTTTAAACCGCCTTATGTGTTCCTAGAACATCATCAATTTTTTTCTTTCAACGTCACAGGATTTAGGAAAAACGTTTGGACTTACGATGCATTAGTGCTACTTATTTCAGACATTTATAAATCCTTTTTCACAAGAAGTGATCTTTCGGCTATCTCCCTAGACATCCAAGGGACATACGCTAATGTTGTTCTTGATATTCTGATTAACAAATGCATAAATTAAAAATTCTAGGGGAAATGATACGAATAATACACAACTCCTTAATTAACAGGAAAGTTTACATCAAATTGAAGAATTCTTACCCCTCTCCTAGGGAAACCACCTTGGGCCTCCTCCAAGGGAGCAAGTTAAGCCCGATAATATTCAATATCTACGTTTCAGACTTGCTGAATAACAAGTGGCCTCCTTGGAATATTATTGCATTTACCGGCGACGTTTTAAGAAGTACTCAAACTTCTAATATCACAAAAGTCTTCCAATTCTAGAACATAATTTATACACTAGAATTAAATTGGGCCAAAACCAGATTCACCATCTTCACCAGGAAGAGGAATATAACACATCATAACATTTACTTTCAAAAAATCAAGATTACATCAGTTAATTCAATTAAATATTTAGGTATGTTCTTGGATCGGAAAGTAAGTTGAAATAGTCATATACAGCATTTATTGCATGAATCCACTAAATATCAGAATCTATTAAAATGTCTTTCATCCAAAAAATGGGGATTAAATCCTTTTACTTTGACTGCTGTCCTCAAACAACGTTATATGTCAAAAATATCTTATGACAGCATCTTTTTTAATAGTATCAATTCACACTATCTCAAATTGGAACTTTATATACCCTAGCAAAAGTAATCTTTTCTCAGCCTACATTCTGTCCAAAGTGGGCCCTTTTAAGAGAAACTGGTTGTAATCCGCTACAGGTATTCATGTCCAAACTAGGTCACTAGTATATTAGGAACTCTTTTGGAAAAACAAGCTCTCCCATCGTTAGTAAACTGCAGCAACTAGATCAACTTCTACTAAACAGGAGAACTCCTTACTCCAAGAACAAACCATGGTTCATTCAAGATTTTATTAATCTAAAAAAAGTAAGTTGTTATATACAGAAAACACCTTCACTGCCATGCTTTGTTTGGGACTATCACACCAATCTGACGGAGATAAAATCACTTATTAGTAACTATATTAATATCTCTCATGAAGATTTAAAACAAGCAGTTTGCCAAAACATTTTAAGATTTACTATTAAACAATTTGAAGGGGATACTATTTTTATATACACCGGTGCCTTAAAATATCCTAATGTCACGGTTAGCGCAGCAATATATACTCCTGCAAGGTCACTAATTTTGAAATATAAACTTTCGAAATTCATGTCCATATACGAGGAGTAAGCTTTCGCTATTTGATAGGCTTTATTGTACATTAAACGAAACAAAATATTCAAATCGATAATCTGTTCAGATTCTTTGTTTACTTCTCTGAATTCAACGCATTGAAATAAACATACCTCTTGGCTTATTCTTAATATTAAATGTCTTCAACATGTTGAAAAATAAATATCACATTTACATTGAGCATAGCGCATGTCAATTAGATCCAAAGAGCAATACTATTGATGATGCAGCTAAAAGTGCATGTCATTAAGGACGAACTATTGGTATTAAACTAGCCCCACAAAATTTTAAGTATGTGATATCAGAAAGATTAAAAACAGATTTAAACTCTTGACAAGCGAGAAACAAAGTCTTACCAGGAAAAGTTTATAGGGACATCACTGATACTTCTCGAGATCCTTTACGCAAACATATAGAATCCTGGACAAGAAGAGAAATCATCCTCTATTATCGAATACTGTTTGATACTGCTTCATCTCCAAAAAAGTTATTCCAAATAAAAAGTAAAGAAATGTACCACTGCTGGTGTGATAAAGGATTAAGAACTTTAAATCATCTTATATTTGAATGCGATCTTTTACATCATGAAAGAGACAACTTCCTTCAACAATTACATACTATTCTAGGATATTCTCCATTCTCATCTTTTGGCCACAAATACAAATATTTTTTGGCCACAACAATTGAAATCTCTTCAATTGTTGATACAATTCTTATTGTACTCAGGACTTAAATTATAAAAAAGAAACATCCTCAAGAAAAGGAAACTGATCAAAATTCGTTTCATCTCACATTGAAAAAAATCCTTACCTGCTAATGACACTTCTGATTTAATTTATTGAAGAATTCAAGTTCCAAAATATTAAAAAAGACATAAAGATTTTGTTTCGAGCTTACAACTCAAGGAAGTAATATTTTTGAGTGATAAATCACTTATATTATCACTTACAAACTTTAACAAGTCAAAGATCAACTGATTTTAAACGACATAATTCTGAAAATAGTAAATCAACATCACAGACTAAATAAAAAATGAAAATACAAAGCATTAGACGACACAATTTGCAGGAATTTTGTAACAAACTTTCTAATAGGAATTCGCTTCAACAACTCTGGAGTTTTTGGAGAAAGTACACAAAGAATATCTCTAATACGGACACACCTTTATATCTTCGCAAATTAAATTGGGTAGACGAGTTTAATCAAAACTTATAAACGTTTTTTGTTAATAATTCACGCCTTTTATTACAGAAACAACTTTTCCATAATGAACACCCTATTTTAGATAAAGACTTTACGATGACAGAATTAGAGATCATGCTTGAAAACATAACAAAATCAACTTCGCCTGGAATAGATGGTCTATCATATTCCCACTTTAATAATTTATCAATAATAGGTCTTAAAATACTCCTAAGATACTTCGATAACATATGGAATACCAGCGTTATACCATTGGAATGGAGAAAAGGTACTAATTATCTCAATTCCAAAAGCAAAACATTCAATTGGCACAGCAGAGAATTACCATCTGATTTCGTTACTCCCCTGTGCGTATAAAGTCTTTGAAAATCTCATATTCAATCGTTTAAATTAGTTTTTAGAATACAATCAAATTCTACATAACAATACCACTGGGTTCCGAAAACACACTTCCACTTATGATGCTTTAGCTCCAGTAATATTGGATATTTATTACGCATTTTATAGAAGACAATATCTTTTAACAGTTAGCATTGACCTACAAAAAGCATATGATTCTGTAATTTTGGGTACACTCATAAACAAATTATATAAGTTAAATACACTGAGCAAAATTATTCGAATAATACATATTACATTAATTAATAGAAAAACCTATATAAAAGTTGTCATTACTTATATGTTTCGTACCAGATCATTAGGGCTACTTCAAGGTAGCAAATTAAGCTCCATAATTTTCAATATATATATATATACAGGGTGGGCCATTTTAATTAATCCACGGAAATATCTGAAAAATGATAAAACATAGAAGAAATGTTTGAAGTAAACGTTATATATTGCTAAGGGGGAAAACCATTTCCGCCAAAAGTACCCCTCCCCACCCCCCGGAAATGGGGGTAACGGGGGGTAACTTTGAAATGTCAAATGGGACCATGGGTCGAGTAATACCTCGTTCGAAAGGTCTTGAAAAACTAAGTAACGCTGTACCAAAATTTGTTTCATATGGAGCACCAGTTTCAAAATGGCCGCCATGATATAGTTCGGAAACTCCAGTAGCCGTAGTATGAAAACCATGGGAGGTAAATGAATGGAACAAAATTGAAATACGTAAATATCATAGGGCATATCGAATGGTGTGGTCCCTGTGATCCCAGTGGCCTCCCTGAAGGGGTCTTGGGGGCTAACTTCAAGATTTCAAATAGTAACATGAGTCGAGTGGTACCTCGTTCGATAAATCTTGCAAAATCAAACATCTTGCAGGAGAAAACGATTGAGGTGAAATGGCAATGTTGAGGTGAAAAGGCCGCCGAAACATAGTATCAGTGTCAGAGAAAAGGTTTAGTATCCGTAGTATGAAAGCGATTGGAGATAAATCAACAGAAGAAAAACTGGAGTAGGTAACTGACGTAAGGCACATCGAGAGGTGTTGTCGGGGTGACTCCACTGAAAGGTATCCGGGGCCAACTTGAAAATTTCAAAGAGCAACTTGAAGTGAGTAACATCATGTTACATAGACAAATGAATATCAAACAGCTTCTGTAAGAATATTTTCGACATGAGACACCGTTTTCAAAATGATCGCCAAGACATGGTGAATGTGTCTAACGGTAAGAAAACGTCTAGTGCCCATAGTATGAATACGGGTAGAGATAAATGAAAATAACGAAAATTAAATAGGAAAACCACGGAGGCGTTCCAAGGCTCGAGAACAGAGATACAACAGAGATAAAAATGTTAGAGTAAATTTGCCATAATGTATAGAGAGATATCCAAGTCCTGCAAAATAATCTTTTCCTGTGCTCTGTATGTGAGTGGGGTGGAAAGTAACAGTGAAAGTTCAAATGAGAACTCTACTTTAATTCGCAAATTAAGGCTACCTTACAAATAGCTGTGGTATGGTTGAAACATTTGTTTGTAAGGATGACGCTGTAGTGACTAAAAAAGGTGAAATTTTATTTGAATGGTAACGCATATCTGTATGGCTAAGTATGATTTGATGCGAAAACAGAAGGAACGTTATACGAAAGAAGTTGTCGAATAATGCAGTTGCTGGAACTTACAAACGTGTGAATTTGCTAATCTCCGTCGCCACAGAAACATTTATGCAATGCGTGCTGGTTATTCGGAAAGCATTTCGGGGATATACGTACACACTTTTTCGTCCCTCAAGCTCACAATATGACATGAGTGCTAATAGTAAATCAAAATGCAACTGTGGCCAAGAGCGCCCATGTTGTGGTTTCCAAAGGAGGCAAGAAAAAGCGACATTTCAAATATAGTTTCAAATTTTGCTGTAGCTATACTAAAAATTCTATTGAGTTTTCGATATTCCGAAGCACAATTTCCTCTAGGGGGGCGAGAGCCCCCTTTGCCCCCCTTATGGGCTCCCTTGACTGTGGCCATCCGCATTAACTGAGTGCACTAATTCTCTATCCCTGAAGTCTGCCTTCCAAACAGCATTGGGTAGGTCAAGCGTACGCCCGAACCGTTGTCCGGTCGGACATTGAAATTTTGAAGTTAGCTCACAAGATCCCTTCAGGGAAGCCGCTGGGATCGCAGAGGTCACATCATTCGATATGCCCTATGATATTTACGTATTTCAATTTTGTTCCATTCATTTACCTCCCATGGTTTTCTTACTACGGCTACTGGAGTTTCCGAACTATATCATGGCGGCCATTTTGAAACTGGTGCTCCATATGAAACAAATTTTGGTACAGCGTTACTTAGTTTTCCAAGACCTTTCGAACGAGGTATTACTCGACCCATGGTCCCATTTGACATTTCAAAGTTACCCCCCGTTACCCCCGTTTCCGGGGGTTGGGGAGTGGTACTTTTGGCGGAAATGGTTTTCCCCCTTAGCAATATATAACGTTTACTTCAAACATTTCTTCTATGTTTTATCATTTTTCAGATATTTCCGTGGATTAATTAAAATGGCCCACCCTGTATATATATATATATATATATATATATATATATATATATATATATGAGCTCCTCCGTGGCTAAGCGGTTAGCATACGCGTCTTTGGCGCGGGAGACTCGGGTTCGATTCCTGGCAGGAGCCCATGTGGTTCGGATTCCACGTTAATCAGTAGGCCCACGTCTCATATAGCCTCGCTGCTGAACGGTACGTACAACTCAAAAATCAATATATATATATATATATCAATGATTTATTTAAGTTAAATACTGAACCAATTCAATTACTTTCATTTGCTGACTATATATTAATTAACACTAGAAATCCGCATCGAATATTGTAACCTTAAGTCCGCATGGGGTCAAATTTGACCCCACACTTAATTTCACAGCAATTACGTTTGGTTATTTATTTATTTATTTCACTGATTTAGAGTTAATTAAAATATTTTAAATAATAGTAAGGCATCCATGCGCATAACGCATAAAATTATCAATATTTAATACAAAATATCAAGTTTTTATAGATACTAACTTAGAAACAGATTCTCTAAGTATTTTACTGTGGAATCTGAAATAATGTTGTACTAGAAAACATACTTTTTATTTTATATCCTATTCCAGGCCTACTCTTTTATTTATAACTCCAGAAAAATAAAAGTTGTTTTCATTTGTGAAAGTTTTTCAAAGTCCACTTGTTGTCTTTTGGGACTCCAACACAGTTTTTCACATTTTTTTTTATTTCTATTTCTGAGTTTACTGTTTTGTTTGAATAAATATTATAAAATTATACAAGAAAATCTCCAAAGCAAAGTCACATTAGAACAAAACAATAGAATTAAAAGTGTAAGAAATATAATAAAATTTATCATGTTGCAGTCAAAAAAGACCCCAAGCAGACTTCTAGTGTTAATACGCTGGCAACTTGGAGATTGGGAAAAAGAAAATAGAAAGCTTTCTTCAGTCACTAACTTACTGGATACAGTAAAATAGATTACAAATAAATTTTTTAAAAAAGAAGTTTATAATTTTTTCACGTCGGAAATCTATCCTATAACCACGATTAATATACAATATAATCAATTATCGAACGAACCTCATATCGAATATTTAGGATTATTATTTGATAAAAAATAAACTGGGACTAACATTCACGTTATCTTTAACAGGATTTGATTAAATTTTCAAGACTTTTTCAGTGCATAGCATCAAAGAAATATGGTATTAATCCTTTCAGTTTATTATCTATCCTAAAACAAACTGTAGTGGCTAAGTTTATGTATGGAGGAGTGTTTTATTCTAATAATACCAAACAATTTTACAAATGATTAGAAAACATCATTTACGATTTACTTAAAATTATTTTTTCGCAACCAAAACAAGCACTTTTAGAAGAAATTAATTCTCCACCACTAAGTATCTTATTACAACGAAAGGTTTGGCAGAAAGATTCTTTTTATAAAGATTTAGTCGTACTACTTCATTAATAATTAAGATATAATCAGGGATGTTATAAATAGAGGATCTGCCCATATGTATCTTCATCCTATTAAATCGGGAAGCCAAAAAGCAACCGATCATCAGCACTTCTGATTGGCTACTCTCGTTTCTGCAATCGTCTGATTGGCTACTTTCGTTTCTGCCATTATTGTTGGCTCAAAACATTGCGATCCAATTGGGCGGAGTGGGCTAATATTACAAATTTCATCAAAATGGTTAACCCAGAATTACGTACTAAAATATATAAAAACATTTGGACAGAAGAAATTCAAAAATTACGTTCAGATACTGTTTTGATTTATACAGATGCATCCAAATATCCAGATTCTTCAGTGGGAGCTGCAATATTTTTTCCATCCAAAAAAACTATCTCTGAAAATAACCTACCATCATCATTATCGATCTTCGAAGCAGAATCTTACTCTATCCGCCAGGCCTTATTACATATCAAAAAGTAAAACATTTGTTTGATGTATTTGTACCGATTCGCTGAGTGTTCTCCAAACATTGCAAAATACTAATTGGAATGCAAAAGTTACTATTTAGACAATTTTAAACATAAAACATCTCTTTCAAACACGGCATGATAAGAATTACATCACACAATTTTATTTTATGTGTTCACATATTGGCTTACAATATGGGGACTTTATTGATAACGCTGCAAAGTCTGTAAGTAAAAATGAAAAACTATATTACATAAAAATTCCATTTCGAAGTTATTACTATATCATAGACAGACATTTTTCACTGGTAATATCACGACGGCAACAAAATAACAATTTTCTGACTGCACATTCCCACTGGGAAACACTCGAAAATCATTCCCGTAAACCCAGAGAATTTATAAATCATTACTCCAGGAAAAAAATATATATTATAGAATTTCTTTAGGTACAGCACTTATTCCAGCTAAATTATTCCAAATTAGGAAAACGATACTTATCACTGTTGGTGTGATAAGGGTATAGGTACCCTCAATCACCTATTATTTGAATTAGCTATTTACAAAACGAAAGATTTATACTTCTTCAAAAATTAAATTATTATCTTGGAATTGTTCCATTTTCTAACAAATATGTCATAGTAACTTATAATTGGAAACCAATTCGAAGCATGATACAATTCATTCTCCTTAATGGTATATACTTATATATATATATATATATATATATATATATATATATATATATATATATATATATATATATATATATATATATATATATATTCATCTAGTTAAAATGCGAGAAGGAATATTTTTAAAAATCTTGTTGTTAAATAATGTTTAAGACAACAACCCAGTATTGAGCAAGAAACTCTGAAGAAGATGATTCAATGTGTTACCGGAACTAATCATTCATCTGAAGAAGACTGAATTCTAAGTAGAAACAATTAATTGAGATTACCTGACAGACTAAGCACTTACAGCCTATTAAAACTACATTTAAGTCGGAGGCACTTACTTTTTTAAAAAAACTGTTAGTATCAATAAATTATATAATTTCAATATACCGAGTAAGATTATTCACATAATTCACAATACATTAATAAATAGGAAAATATATATCAAAATTAGTAATTCTTATAACACTTATCGTACTACATCACAAGGTCTCCTATAAGGTAGTAAATCAATTCCTATACTCTCCAAAATCTACATCAATAACTTATTCAAATTAAGTACTGCATCGATTCAATTAGTTTACTTTGCGGATGATATATTAGCTACTAATCTTACAACTAATTTGGAGACGGGGAAAAAAGAAGCTAAAATCTTTTCTTCTATTATTAGTTAATTGGACCAATCAAAATGGACTAAAAATAAATTTAAAAAGAACAAGTTAATAATCTTTTCACGGAAAAATATATATAAATATCACTACGATTAATATTCAAAATATTCAATTATCAAACGAATCTTTAGGTTTATTTTTGATAAAAAATTAAATTGGAATCAACATCTCAATCATCTTTCACGGGAAGCGATTAAATTTCCAAGTTTATTTCAGTGCATAGCATCTAAGAAATATGGCATTAATCCTTTTAGTCTAGTAACAATTCTAAAACAAAGTGTAGTGGCTAAGTTTATGCATGGAGGAGTATTCTATCCACACAACATAATCCGATTTTATAAACGATTGAATACCATCATTTATGATTTACTTAAGATTATCTTTTCACAACCTAGTTTTTGCCCAAAACAAGCAAATTAGAAGAAACTAAGTCAATCCTAATAACTATCTTATTACAAAAATCGGCTGGAAAATTAATTTTATCAAGATTTAGCTGAACTACATCTCCAATGATTAGTTAGAACATCTTGAAAATTTATTTAAAAAACACACCATATTTCAATAATCGACCGTGGATATATCAAGCATATAGTGGTTTAAAATACTTAAAATCTTTTATCCTTAAAGTACCCCTTATTCCTTGTTTTACCTGGCAACTAATCTAGTCAGTATTCAAGCTAATATTCCAAATTTCTTTAAAAAAGATAATCCAGTATTACGAAACAAAATATATAAAAATATTTGGACAGAACAGATTCAAAAATTACGACCTGATACTGTTATGATTTATACAGACGCATCTAAATATCCAGATTCTTCAGTGGAAGCTGCAATATTCATTCCATCACAAAACATAACTTTGAAATATAGACTACCTATAACATTATCGATATTTGAAGCAGCTTTTGCCATCCGCCAAGCTTTATTATATATCAAACAACAAAACCTAATTGTATCTTCCATTTGTACAGATTCCCTCAGTGTGTTACAAGCACTAAAGGACATTTATTGGAATGCAATGGTAACATGGATACTCTGAAATATAAAACATTTATTTCAAAAGCTTAAAGAGAAAATTTTCTATACATTTCTATTTTCTTCGCTCTCACATACACCTAGAATATGGGGACTCATTGATACCGCTGCAAAATATGCATGTAAAGAAGGAAAGGATGTTATATAAAAATTCCTTATCGAAACTATTTTTATATTATAGATCGATACTTTTAATTGCAATAATACCGCGTATCTCTGGCAAGATAATACGCATTGTACACACATTATTTAACAGAAAAATCTATTGTCGTATACCAAATTTTAAATAACTCAAATTATTGTAAATATTTAAACTTTTGTAAAAATCTATGTAAATAATTCAAAGCTGGCTTGAGTATAAAATATTAACTGTCTGAATTGAATGAATTAAGCCAGGGTTGTTTCCAGGATCTAGTCCTATTTATTGAAATAAGCCCAAAACTTATTTTATTCTATCAGACATACACGTGGAACTCCCAGACAAGGAAATATGAAAGGCATGCGGATTGCATTTCGCACTTCTATATAAAAGGACCACCAACGTTCAATTGAAATCACTTCAAGTCTATACTTCAGTTCTAGACTTGCCATTCGCCTTTGGAGTTACATAAGCTACAGAGGAGGCGGAGTCTTCGAGATTTCTACAACTACCTCAAGGATCATAATGTAAGTGCCTTTTCATATTACCTTATCTGATAGTTTGAGATTTTCTGATTCGTATCTCAACCACAGCCTTTATTCTCATTATAAGAACGAGTAATGAAATTAAAACCTTCTTTATCATTCAATTTTCAGTTTCCTATTCTCTTTAATCCATGTTTGTCTATCTCTCGCAATATTCTGTGACAAATCAACTTAAGATTTAGATAGACGGAAAACCTGTAGTCAAGGGTTCAATTCTCAATTTACGCCCCAATATTAAGTATTCTTCATAGAGTGACACAATATTAAAATTGGGAATTCTTATACTGTTAACAGCATGACCTCTTTGGGCCTTTTACAAGGCAGTAAATTGAGTCCGATTGTTTTTTATCTTTACACTCGTGACTTAATCACTCAATGTACGACTCCCGTACGAATAGTCAGTTTCGCAGATGATCTGTTCCTTCATCTGTAAACGCCTACTCTGGACACTGGATGGGAGAGGGTGTAACATACTCTTCAAACTCTCATTTCTTGGTCCTCTCAACATGGCCCTGACTTTAATTGGAAGAAGAACAGATTCATAATCTTCTCTCGACGGAAACATATTCCTCCCACATTTCTTCGTATCAATGGTATACAACTTTCCAATGAACCTGCGCTTAAATGCCTAGGCTTAATTCTTGATAAAAAAAATAAATTGGAAAGACCATCTCTACTATTTAACTCTGAAGGTAGACAACTTTACTCGTTTGTTTCGTTTTATTTCAGACAAAAAGTAAGGTCTGCACCCTTTCACCTTTTGACCATCTTGAAACTATGTGTGGTCGCTAAATTTATGTATGGTGGCATTTTCTATTCCACTACCGTAAGTTATTTTTACACGAAGCTGACCCGTATAGTCTACGAGTTGGTGAAACTCATTTTTTCTCAACCTCGATTTTGTCCCAAACAAGCCCTTTTTGAGGACTCCCATTCTGTACCACTTACTGTTCAACTACCAAGGCTAGCTGGTAAATTCATCTTAGCACGACTTGGTCGTACTTACATTTACCAATCGAGAGACTTCAACAATTAGACCACCTCTTCAGTACGTCACGTCCCTCTCACTTGACCACTTGGCCATGGATTTTACAAGCCTATCTTGATCTTAAACATTTAAAGCCATATATTCATACCGTAGCCACTTATTCTTTGCTACTCTCGGCAGTACAGTACCAATCTTATCACTATTCCAGCTATTCTTCCTAATTATCCACCCATTCATGAACCAGCGCCACAATCTACAGTCTACCACCATATCTGGACAGATTGCCTGCAACCTCTTCGTCCTGACACTGTTTTCATATACACAGACGTTTCTAAATATCCCAACCTGTCTGTGGGAGCTGTAATTTTCATTCCTGCTCGCAATCTTACCATGTAATACAAATTAGCTGTTTCCTTCTCGATCTTCAATGGCGAAGAGTTTCCTATTCGCCAAGCCCTCTTATATGTCAAGCGTCACAACATCGCAACTTCTTGTATTTGTACGGACTCGCTTAATGTGCTTCAATCATTATCCCGTATTTACAGGAATGATAAAGCTACCTGGCTCATGCTCAATATTAAACATCTTTATCACTCTCTCATGACTACAGACCAGACAGTTCATTTTCGTTTCATGCGCCTACACGTGGGGTTGGAACACGGCGATACTATAGACGTGGCTGCGAAATGCGCGTGTACCGATGGCGAGGCTTGTTTTATCAAACTTTCTTATCAAAGCTACTACTACCTCTTAGACAGACAATGCAATCACGCTTTGACACGATGGCAACAGCAAAACAGACGTGGTTCTGGTCAATTCTACTGGACAATTGTTGGACCTCACCGCCTCAAACCCAGGGATTTCATTACTAATTGGTCTCGCGCTGAAATCACCACCTACTATCGCATCTTTTTGGAACTCCTCTTACTCCCGCCAAGTTTCTTCAGATTCGCAAGAAAGACACCATTGTTGGTGCGACAAAGGTATAAGCATCCTTAACCACCTATTTCGCATGCGATCTTCTGAATCAACATCGACATTTCTTCTTACAGCAACTGACTTTCTACCTTGGATTCGGCCCTTTTTCCTATCAGTACATCTTAGCAACATACAATTGGTTGGTCATCAGAATTCTTATTAACTTTCTACTCAACAACGGTATTTGCCTCTAACATACTCATTACCACTTACTACTACACACCAACTATTCACATATAACTTAATTAATTGTCTTTTCTTTTTGAAAGAGTTTTATGAAGGAATTCTCTGTTCAGTCATTAATTTTGCTAGATCTTTACGGAGGAATTCCCTGCCCAGTCGTCAATACTTGAAAGAACTTTACGAAGGATTTAACTGACCAGCCGTAAATATTGCAAGAACTTTACGGAAGAATTCTCTATCCAGCCGTCAATTTTTGTTTTCAGACCATTGATCGATCTTCATCAATCTATGAAGTTCTTCCCTGATGAAGGCACGTACCTATCGACCGAAATATTCCTCCATCCATATTGGGCTTGCAACATTCAATTTTCTTCACTTTCTCTAATTGATCAATACAACACTTGTGGCCTACCTAGGCGTTCCGCCTGCGGCAACCCCCATCAATGATAATAGTACATAAGAAAGAAAGAAAGAAAAAAGAAGACAAGATAAACTGATATATCATTTTAAGTAGAAGTAGATGGGAAGTGCGAATATTAAAACTACAGAAAACTGTCTGCTTTCGTAAGCTGTAAATAGGAAAAAGTTGCACCATGGCGTCGATAGGCAGAATGATTTTGGGATCACCTATTAGAACGTATGAACAGGAATAGTGCTAACTGAAGCTAATTTATTGAAACAATATATTAAGGATCGAATATACCTGGACATGATGTGGTTTACAGAGTGAAGTGCAATAGTGTGGTAGTAATAACATAGTGATCTTGATTAGCAAGATTGCTAATACGTTATCTGCATGACTTTAAACTATACCTTAACCTTCACATACTTGCAGTTCGGGTGAGATCGTTACAGATTCTTATGCATGGACTTACGCATGACATTTTGTAAAAAGTGTAAATAGAATTAGGATTTAAATGTTAGTGTTAAGACAGTTCTTCTTTTGTGTGTTTTATAGTGTGTTTTGCGATTTAAAGTTCTATAATAATTAAACTTTTGATCAAAATGGCGGAAAGCCTTCACCCTAGCAACCAAACTTTAGATATAAACAACAAACAAATAGAAATGGATACAAACCAAACTATTGACATGAATATACAAATAGATAAAAAGTCAGAAGAAAAAATATCCAAAGTGTCAGCAAATAATATAAATGAACAAAAAGAAACAAACCCGTCCTTAGAAAATCGCTTTACTGATTCTCATTCAGCACCATATTATGTGTTTTTGAAATCAAATATAGAACTAGGTACAAAACACTTGATGTCCATAAGTAGAAAATTTACTTAGCGGACATAGCAGGAATTATCAATTTCAAAACAATTGGTAAAAAATTAATAAAAATCTATTTCAATAAGGCAAAGCAGCAAATGACTTTTTAAGCCATCAAATTCTTAAGAATCAAAACTGGATAGCATTTATCCCCAACTTTGCCACTTATGCAAGAGGAGTGGTTAAAGATGTTGACCCGGATGTACCGGAAGAAGAATTAATGTAAGAAATAGTGATGTCCCAATAGTATCAATCAAATGGATATTTAGGTTCAAGGAAGGCAAGGAAATAGCCACTTCTAATATCATAGTAACATTTAATGCCCAATACTTACCAGTTGACGTTAAATTTTATTATTTAAGGTTACCGGTAGAAACATTTATCCCTGCTATTACGCAATGTAATCTATGCTTACGATATGGCCATACATCGAGGACTAGTAAATAAAAAATATCTGTATGCAAAAAAATGTGCATTATCACATCCCAACTCGCAATGTTCTGAAAACATTAAATGCTTCCATTGCGGTATGGGTCACGATGCAGATTTTCGGGACTGTCCTGAAAGAGCCGGGCAAAGGAAAATTATGTCTATAATGGCCAGATATCACCTATCCTTTAATGAAGCGAATATGCAAATTGAGAAATTACACAATCCAAATAATAAATGGGAATTATTCAATAGAACCATAACAATAGAAGATTGTATCCTTTCTAAGACACAAAGTAAGACAGCTACTTCGTTTCATACATTTACATTATCTGATCCTTCTTCAACTGTAAATTCTAGGAAAAAATGATTCAACAAGAACAAGATTCACTTCCTTGGAAAAAAAGACGCAATACAGGAAGTACTCAATTCAATTCAGGAAAAAAACAATACAAGAAAGAACAGTTTTAATTTTAACCTACCTAGCATTAGCTTTCAACATTCATCAGTTAGAAATATAAATCAAGTAAAGTTATCAGACAAACGGTAAAAAATTCTAACTTCAATACAGTTTCTTCAAATAATAGATTATTCTCGTCTCAAGGAAGAAAAATGTATATTTTCCTCAAAACAAGAAAACCCTGTCTGTGAAACTTGCTTTTAAAAAAAAAGATACAACAATAGGGATTACCAACAGCTAAAACTATATTTGCAATCAAACAATTACTTAGTAGTATCTTAACATTTTAAAATTGTAACATTTCATCCGAACTACGGAACAGCTTTCTAATAAATTTCACATCCTATTTACTTCCATACGTGATATCCATCAATAAAAAATCAGTAATAAACATTAATATAGAATTAAATTTATTTTATTTGTATATTTGATGATGGATAAGAAGATTAGTTTAAAAATTATGTAGTGGAATTGTCAGAGCTGATACACAAAGAAATATGCTATTTTACATTTAATTAACATTTTCTCACCAGATACAATTTTATTACAAGAAACATGGGGTAAAGTTAAAATACCGCTGATTTTTTTTAAAAAACTATACTATTATAGAACATTTAAGAGAGGATGAATACGGAGGATTATCGACCTATATTAAAAATATATATCTTATAGATCATTAAATTTACATATCAATCATAATTATACAGATATCAAACTTTTCAGTTTCGAAATCAACAATACTAAATTTGTTAATATATATGTACCGCCCAATACCGTACCAGATAAACATTTTTGGTATCAATTAATTTTAAACAATGATATAGATTACATTATGGGCGATTGTAATACCCAGTTTTTTGCCTGGGGGGCTCTTACAATAATACGGCTGGAGACATTTTAAATCAAGTACTAACAGATTCATCTTATTTAATACTTAACAATGGAACAGCTACTAGAATAACATTAAATGGTAATAGTGTACCTGATATTACAATAAGTAAAATCCAATATTTAATTCAGGCAGAGTGGACAGTTTACTTTCATCCATTTGGTAGTGACCACAGACCCATACTGAATACAACACATCCTATAGAATTTCAGACACCTTACAAAGATATTAGTTCAACTCAAGAATTTTCATCTAAAATAACAAAAAATCTTATAATCTAAATTGGCAGAAATGCCAAAATGAAATTACGGAACATACACAATCTACGAATATAACTCATTGGTACATTAATAATTTTAATCATATGATCACGCAAACAGAAGCAAAGACTAAAGAATTAAGGACACACAACTCAACTAAGCATCAAGCGAAAAAACGATTTGGTGGAATAAAGATGCACAGAAAGAGACAAACAAAAGAGCTCTAGACAAGATTTCTTAGGTTACAAAAATATCAAAGCGCTTACTAAGGCTATTCAAAGCAAAATCAAAAGAACCAACTGGGAAAAGTTTTGCAACAATCTTTCGTTCCAAGCTCCCAAAATGTGAATATGGAAATTCTTTAACCTTCAATTAAATAAAATATGAATAACTCCAAACACTAATGAATTATATACTAATAATAATTAATGGATCTTTCAATTTCAGAATAACCTCACGCCAGATTATGTAAATACAAATAATAATTTAATTTCAAAAACTTATAAATAATAATTTCACACAGATGGAATCTATATTTACTATGGAGGAATTAGAAACAGTTCTCAAAAACATAAAAAATACGTCACCTGGTATTGATGGACTACAATATATTCACTACATTAATTTCCGGTGGAAGGTAAAAATTTATTTTTATCTTCTGTGAACTATATATGGCAAACTGGTCAAATCCCTGTAGTATGGAAAAAATCTTTAATTGTACCGATTTTAAAACCAAACAAACCTTGCAATGAACCAAATAGCTATAGACCTATAGCTCTTCTCCCATGTGGACTTAAAATTTTCGAACAGTTAATGCTAAACCGATTGCAGTGGTATATAGAACACAACTTAGTTTTTCCAAATAATATTACAGGATTTAGACAAAAACAGCTTTACTTACGATGCAATAGGTCCAGTCATATTAGAAATATGGAAAACGTCAACAAAGAAAATTTAATATTATTCACTATAGATTTTCAGAAAGCATATGATTCTATTAATTTAGATTTATTAACTAGAAAACTCATCAAATTGAATATTCCAAAGCATATATAATTTACTTTTTGACAAAGTGTACATAAAAATCAAGCAATCTTATTCTAAACCAAGACGGATCTCCGCGGGCCTTCTTTAAGGTAGTAAACTTAGTCCACTTTTATTCAATGTATTTCTAGTGGATCTAGCTTAAATCTTAAGTAAAAATCAAATATATACATATACGCAGATGATATAATAAATTATAAAATTGCGAAAATTTACATACTGGAATCAAAAATTGGAACGAAATATTGAAATCATACGACCATGGAGTGATGACAATGGTTTGAATATAAATTGGAACAAGTTGTATTATACTATCTTTACGAAGAAACAAATTAGTCATATTCCATAGATAAAACTAAGAAGAATACATTCAAAATATATTAATCAAATAAAGTATTTAGGTTTCAATTTAGATACAAAGCTTGAATGGAAATCACACATATCTTATTTAACCTCTGAAGCCATTAAATATATCATTTTCAAAAGTATAAGTCGTAGAAATGGGGTATCCATCCTCATGCAATTAATCTAATAAACCAACAAACACTCCTGGCAAAAATGTTATATGGTTCTATGTTTTACAATAGGAATAATACAGATTTTTATAACAAACTTAAGACTATTCAATACAATACAGCCAAAATCATATTAGTTCAACCAGCATTTTGTCCAAAAAACGCAATATTAGTAGCATCTAACAATATCGTAATAACAATAACTATTCAAAAACTCACCTCGAAATTGCTATCATCTAGAATGGCAAAATCAACTTCAGACATACTACCTGGATTAGTACACTTGAATATGGTGAATCAAAATAAAAAATACCGTATATTAAACAGTTACCTTGAATTTATAAGATATTCATAGATCTGAAGGAATTGCAAGCAAGAATATCAAAATCGCCGGTAATACCAGTCTATCTATTTTAATATGAAGTGAATTTCATAACTATTCCAACTATCATTTTTAACTATATACAATATCACAAATTAGAAAATCTGCCAAATCTTTACAAAAACATCTGGCAATCTCATATAGATTCCTTACCGAAAAACTGCCAGCTAATATTTGCGGATGCGTCGAAACAAAAGAACAAACCTGTGGGAGTAGCCATAATGATCCCGAATATTCAATTTTTACAACAATATAAACTAGGCCTACCTTCAGCATTATAGATTTTTGAAGGTGAAGCTTTTGCAATACGACAAGCATTATTATATATTTTTAAAAAATAACATCAGATGTCCATGTATTTGCACGGACGCTCTAAGCGTCATAAAAGCGATAAATAACACGAAACGGTCTGTACAAACCTCAGGGAACTTGATGCTGATTAAAAAATTATATCATACCCTGAAAATTAATAATTATGAAACAATATTATGTTATACGAAGGGTCATGTCAATATAAAATGAAACTAAGAAGTTGATAAATTATGTAAACACGCAGTAAATATTGGAACTAATACGAATATCGGAATTCCTTTTTACAATTTCAAATATATTATAAGCAACAAATTGGATGATAACCTTATTCAGTGGAAAAGAAAAATAAGAGAAGGTCCAGGCATCCATTATTGGAACTTAATAGATTTAAACAAGAAAACTGATTGGGATTCTCTTAAATGCTGGCCCAGATCAAAAATAGTTTTATATTATCGATTAGTTCTTAACTCTGCTTTAACTCCTACGAAATTATTCATTATAATAAGAAAGGAAACAAATTACTGCTAGTTTGGAAAAGAAATAGGCAATATAAATCATTTAGTTTTTCAATGTGAGCTAATACAAAAAAATAGAAATTAATTTAATGAACGCCTGCTCAAGTTTTTCTACATGTTTCCTATCAACATAAAAATGATTCTATATACAAAAAATTCGAATCTAATCAAGAATTCATTACAGTTAATTCAAGAAAATCATCTAAATTTATATATAAAAAGGAAATCGCCGGGATAACATGATATAGATTTAAACAAAGATACCAAATCAATATGGTTTACATAACAATTATATCAAAAACATTCATCAGATCCACATAAATAGGAGTACCCGGTGATCCTAACCTACAATGGATAATATGAAATAACAGATTTACTATTATCTGTTGCTGCTATACCAAAAACAATATTGAGATGATCCATAATTGTTATTTTTTCTCGAAAGCCATGTGAAATGAATCTTTTTATAAAGCATATACAAATATGATAAATTAATATATTGCTATGTTTTATCTGAAACTATTTATTCAGTTGCTGGTAATAGTTGATTAAATATTTTAAACAAAAAATGAAAATAAATATTTGCAAATATATATAAAAAATTAAAATAAATTTGTTTGTTACAATAATAAGACTAACAAATAAACATACTGTTAATCACAGATTTACTTTTATTGACTTATATTTTTATTTATTACATAATCAGGGAGCAGGCTTCTGGAACTCATCGTTCGAGCCTATGAAGAAGCCATCCAATGGGAGGCCGAATTGAAAAGTAGAAATAACTAATAACTTTTGATATTATGTTGGCTTTTGGATTTTAAAACTTCACGAATTGGTATACAAATAACAAAATGTCACACTTTGTGCGTGTTTGCAAAACTTATATGTTATTAAAGAAATTTAACAAGTACAAGAGGGAAAAAGAAATATCTTATTTAAAGGATCGAAAACGGACTATAAAATATGGGTTAAAGGAAAAGTTAGAAAATATATTTAGAAGGTAAGTACACATTAACTAGTATTATTTTACAACGAAAAATAGTGGAACTAATTCCATAATAGGATTCCAAGAAAGGAAACTGGAAAACGAAATTTGTAAGCTTAATGTTCAAGGGTTATGCCCTTTAGGCTAACGGAGACGAATGATTAATGAAGCTGAATGATTGTGAAATTATTATTATTATCTTTTTTGCGCTCCCATCGGAAATCAAACTTAACACCACGTGCACCAAAGCATACGTGGCAGCCACTAGACCAGTGATGACACTCATAGAAAAATTGGAGATAACTGTGAATAGATAATAAAAAGCTACACCAATGCTTGAAAATGTATCCAATAGTAGACACATTTTGGGTTATGTCAGACAGATGGGGGCCAGACTTGGGTAGAACAGAACCCAACCAACCCCTGCGGGGCTTCTAACCCGTTCCTACTCCTACTCATAGTACTACTACAACTACCACTACTATTACTACTACTACTACTATTACTAATGGTACTATTATTTACTAATGGTACTACTACTACTACTATTACTACTTCTACTACTACTACTACTACTACTACTACTACTATTACTACTTCTACTACTACTACTACTACTACTACTACTACTACTACTACTACTACTACTTGGTAATAAATGCTGGCCCCCATCTGTCCAACATATGCCCACATTCTTAACTGCAAATATCAAAGTAAGACAACAGTTTTCTTACATATAATCATAATGCGTCAACCATTTCGGAATCGCGTCAAAATTGGCATATATATCATTTTTCTTTTTACTTCATCAATTAAACGCGATACGTTCGCCCTAATATGTGCCTCTGCTCACTCGAGTCCCCACTGCTCCCAGTAGCTTGAGATAACAGAATGTTTAATTATAAAAGTATCATTAAAAGGCAATTGCTTCCATTTTTAAAACTATAACAAGCAAATGTACATGATTACAGATATAGTAAATTAATTTCTCATCAGCGACAGAATAAAAGCTAAACGTCCTATAAACGTCATATGTACGGAGTTTTGATTATACTTGTTATTTACATTTTCAAATTATCTGTACATGTATAATCACAAGAACAAAAATAAAGTATTTTTTCTTAACTTCTCATGATTATGCCTTTTAGGTTAAAAGAGATGAATAATTAATGATTATGAAATTAAGATTTTTTGTGCTCTTCCAGTGGGAATGTAACCCAGGACGACATGCACCAAAGGTACACGTGTTAGCCACTAGATGATCGAGGAAGGTAGTTACAATAAATAATAATGTATTTGTTATCTGTGTAATAATATACTTAATATTTACACATCTGGAAATTATTTGTACATAAACAGCGGCGTATTTAAGGGGGTTTCCAGGCTTAAGCCCCCGAAATTGTATTTACTATATTAAAGTAAATGAAATACCTTGCAGAATTTTCACATTTCCAGGAACAAAGTTAGCCAAGCACCCGAAACAAAATTGTAAATACGCCACTGTACATACATAGAAACAGCAATAATGCATTTTTAAAACTGTAGGATGTAGATTTGAGAAATCTTACTTATATTCCTAAAACATTACATGCTTAATTTAATACCCATCGATTTGTCGGGTAGGCCTACATACGCAGCCCAGATTGACGTAAGGAGGACGCATTAGGTAACTCTCAGGAAGGAGCAAACTCTGATATCAATGATATCAATTAGAATACAATAATGTTGTTTTTACTATATGAATATCCTTGTGTTAAACGTGCGAGTGAAATTGAAAGAATAAGAGATGAGAAAGAGAGACAATGAAAATTTATCACATATTCATAAGTTTGGTATATTCGTAAAAAAATAATTTTGAAAGATTTAATAAGGGCATATGCACCAATAATTACCCCTTATATGTCTGAATGTGTATATACATTATTATTATTATTACAAAGTATTATTAAGAAGAATTCTGCTCTTGGCAGCAGAAACGTACGCACTGGGTGGGTCCTGTGGGTCCGGACCCCCGAAATTTCGATTTTTCTGTAGATTTAGCCTAGTTTTAGGGGCAGTTTTAGGAATTTTCATATAAAATCCCCTCATATTGAGTTTGGACCCTCCCAAAATAAATTCCTGCGTACGCTACTGCTTGGCAGAAACTAGCATTACTGAAGTTTTTACTTACTTTCTCTGTTTCTTACGTTCGGGACTATAAATGGTCCTTTCACGTTTCTCGACCTACAGCACCTCTATGTAGGAGATCGTCCTCGTTGGGAAGGATGTGGAGCTGGGAGGACTGCTTCATTTCTCATTCGTATATCACCCATCCGCATGTTCTTGCATGCCCTTTCAGCCGCGAATACCCTACCGGACTCGCGGGTGGTTATTGGGAGTCGTAGAAAGTGGATGGTCCGTGGACGTCTTCTTCCATCTGGAGTGGACGTGTACCCATCCCGGCGTGCTGTTGTGTGCGTCCAGTGTTTGTATTGTTCGGTGTCCAAATCTGTGAAAATATTAAAAAATACAAACAATTAAAATATAAAAATTTTAAAAAATAATAAAAAATGCATAAGATAAAAAAATCGGCACCTTCTATTTGCTTGGGGTAGTGTGGGTCTGTTCTTTTGGTTTGACAATCTGACCGTATCTGACCATAATTCTCCATATAATCAAAAAGGACAAAAAGAAAGTGCAAGGATTTGACGATCTTAAACTTTACATTGCATTGCCTTTATATCATAAGAAAACGACAAATTAACTTGAAGGTCTTAGGTCTCTTTTAAGTAGTTTTGCCCACATCTTTACAAATTTATGTTTTATAATATTTTCAGATCACGGGAGAAAGTACGCTATTACTTAAAATGTGAATATTGTTTAAAGGAAGGCGAAGATCCTATGGATCACTGGTGCACTAGAATCTGGATAAACGAAACTTTTGAGAACTTCGTTGCAAAGAGTGCTCTAGGATTTTTCGGTATGTTAAAATAGTACTTAATTTTTAACATAAAATATTCTGTAAGATTCTCCAGTCCAAAATGAATTAGGTAATGCAGTTGTTTTTATTAAAAGCACTAGAAGAAATTGATTCCATTTTTTAAAAAAGATAATATGAAGATATAGAACAGGAATCTCAATTATGTAACTCCAAGTATTATCTTTTGAACTGAATTGAACTGAAAATTAAATCTTGATCTCGAAAGACTAACTATTAAGTTTATGCGTTCTGCACCTTTCTAAAGTAATGAATGCTGGAATTGGTTTCAAGGTTGTTTCTGAATGAATACTTTCTTCAAAATAACATTAAAAATTATGAAAGATTTTTGAGACAATTCGAGTCGAAAAATACGTTTGCCTCGACTCGTCTCGAACTTTACAGTATATCTCGACTCAAATTCAAGTTAAGTCGAGTCGGCATTCGAGACATGTCTCGATTCGTGCGCATCCCTAGTCGTTGTAAATTATACAGTTCATTAGCTGGTTGAGAGAACATGGAAAAATGATTGGTTGCTCTTAAGCTGGCAATTAACTGGATGTCGGCTGTACGATAAGAAATGTTAGCGTATTGTTGTAATATGGCTTATTAGTTCGTTGGTCCATTATTGAAAGGGCAATTTCAAACAAACATTGCAAAGGCACAATTGAATTTTGATACTCCCCCCCCCAAAAAAAGAGGCTATACTATCACCATCAAAATCAGCATAAGCACTAATATTTTTTATTTTTTATTCTACAAATGAACGGTACATTTTAAAAAAATATTGATTGTAGACGTTATAAAATGAGTTTAGATGTTATTCAATCATGTTGAAAATATATTGTTCTTTAAATATCAAATGGTTTAATAACATAAGTAATGTGTTCGAATTGATATCATTTCAGGAGGGATATTTATTACTTATTTGATGCTTGGGTTCTTCGTGATTTCTTTGAATATATCATTATCAACAGCTACTTTGGTATGCTCGGCTGCGGGAATAATTCTTTGTTTAGGCCTTGCATTTTCTACCACTATTCGGTAAGTCTATTTGTATATGCAGTAGGTTAGAGCAAAGATCTTACGATACAGGATCAGCTAAAATTATTTTCTTGATTGAAATGAAACTTCCATTTTAAACTCCATTGGTAGGTTAAACAAAATGAATGGCAATAAACGACGAAACAATTAATGAAGTTAATGTAGTGGGAGTAAATAAAGAATTCTGAAAAAAAAATTATAAACTCTCATGATCTAAAATCGATTCTAGGAACTTCGCACAAAAGATAATTCTACAGCTGTGCCACTCTACCATTTTTCTTATAATTTCTTTGCAGATATTGTTTTAAAGGTTATGACCTATTTCGGTAAAAAATGAGAAGTGTTGATTTATGGAAGTATTAGAGTTATTCACATCCATGTAATTGTTATGTTACGAATAGCTGAGAGGTTGAGCGACATATGTACTAATATTGTTCTTCGTTTGGTTGGTTTTTACAGCTTTGACAACACATGGAAGATGGAAAACCAAAAGTTGCGTTTCCGCCATATTTGATTGTTTTACTTTAGGAAAGGGCAGAACGCGCGACAAGCTTGTGGGAAGTTGCGTAGAGTTTACGGCATCAATACTCTACAGGAACGTCAGTGCCAACGATGGTTTTCGAAATTCTGTGATAAAAATGTTTTCGAAATTCTGTCAAAAAAAAATGACTGATCTTATCGACACTACTCGATCAGGAAAGCCAACCAAGGTTGATGACGACTAAATAAAGGCATTAATTGAGTCGAACTATCGTCATGCAACACGAGAGATTGCAGAAACATTGAATATTCATCAATCAACTGTTCATGATCATCTGAAGAAACTGGGATACATAAGCAAGCTCAATGTGTGAGTTCCTCATGAACTGAAAAGTTCATTTCATGCCACAGATAACATATATGACATGCTTATTAGAGGAAAGCGATCCTTTTTGAAGCGATTAATAACTGGTGATGAGAAGTGGATAGTGTACAAGAATGTGGAGCGGAAACGTTCGTGGTATTGAAGGGGTGGTCCGCCTCAAACGACAACGAACGCATTCATTAGAGATAAATTATGGTCTCAGTGTAGTGGGATTTCAAAGGGGCCGTGTTTTTTTAGCGTCTACCTAGGAACAAAACAATTCCGAAATGTACTGTCGGCAATTGAACAGTTTGAACAAAGTCATCATCCAAAAACGGACAGAATTCGGTAATGTCCATCATGACACCACGAAAGCAAACACAAGTTTGGTCACCCGTCTAAAACTTTTGGAACTTCGATGGCGTGTGTTACCATACCCATCATACTCACCCAACCTTCCACCGTCAAACTTCCACTTCTTTCGCTCTCTTCAACAATCCTTGCGTGGCGTAACATTCAATTCCGATTAGGGTCATCTATACAATGATATTAGGGCATGGGCGAAAGTTAATATAGAAACATCATCGCTGTACCAAAGTCACATTGAGCAGTGCGAGTCAGTCTTGGGGATCAGTTTTATAGATAGTATGCTTCGTACTGAGCAAGCAGATGTGAGCAGTATGCGGCTGAAAAAAGAACAAAGAATTGCATACGACGATATGTGTATCACCTTCTTGGGCAATTGTCTGTGTTGAAAATTGTCAAGTATTTTCAGAAAGTGAACTTTCCACGTTACATGATATATACCATCATAAAACACTATCAAAATGGTCTCGCGATTGAAGACTTGCCAATATGTATCCACCTTGACAAACTGGCTTACAGTGACAAGAAGAAACTGAAGAAACTTGCAGAAAACTGTGTTGGGGCAAGTGGTCAGACAATTTTCGTGTTTCCAGAAAAACTATTGGACGCAATTTGTAGAAAATGGGTGTGAAATATTTCAAGCGTTAAAAAGCACCCACGTATAAAGAAAAGTAACTTGCTACAGTAGCAGGCAAGTGTAGAGAAATTGATCGCAACATTTTGCATCCAGATGCAGTGATCATGATGGACCATAAAAAATAATTTTCATTTGCCGGAGATGAAATACCAGGAAACGGCGGATATTATTCCCTCGATATTATGGGCACTCCAGCTACTATATACTACAAAAGCAAAGGAAAATTTTTAGAAGAACGCACTGGTATGGGTGGTCATTTTATCAACGGGTGTCACCCAACGATTCATCAATACAGTTAATGGTTTAGCAATCACAGCCGACGTGTAAACTAACAGATGTCTACCAAAGTTGCTTTAATTCATTAACACACATCGTCATGGTAATAACTAAGCATTTTCACTAGACCTCGCAATCAGCCATTATGCCAGGAAAAGAGCTGACTGGTTGATGGCGCGTTCAGTACCATTAATATCACAGAATGTCAATATATCAAATCCCACAGGTACACCCTATAGAGCATTTCTGGTGTCTGCTGGCTGCGGAGGTCTATGATGGAGGGTAGGAAACTAAAACAGTACCACAGCTCCTCTGCTGCATCAAGACCAAGCTATGGTACTTGAACTTCAGACCCGTCCAAACAGATTTGCTTGGTAGTAGCGTCGTTTTTTTCTTTTTATATTAACTTTTCCCCATACCCTTACGTTAAGAATTCATGAACTTTTAATAAATGAAATAAATGAAATTCAAATCATGGTAACGTTGCTGTTGACTATCAAACCAAAGAAATGTGCACCAGAAAGATGATAGGTAAGAAGCAGAGTGGTTTGTTCTTTTGAATATTAATAATATTATTTTGTAACATTATGACATTATGATAAAGTATATGGCTGTATTAATAATGCATATATTCAAATTTTTGAGCACATGTTGTTTAAGGTTTAAATTTGCATAATTTAGAATTTATCTTTCTTTTTCCACATATACTGTAGGTTAGAAAATTTATGGAATAAAGGATATTTTCCTACATATGCGAATGTTAATACTACTTGTCATTTTCATATACGAATACGCTGTACCGATAATGTTTTCTTTAAGTATCATTGTGGCGGACTAATTTTCATATTTTTTGTTGAACGAAGCATTGTATCGTCGTTATATTAGAATATGATCAAAAATAAAGGCTAGTAGACATTATTTCTATTTTCTTGACCTCGAAGCACGTCCACACCTAATTATGTTAATTATTTCAAATACCGTATTACTTTTCATAAGAGTGCATATGTTACCAAATTTGTAATTTTTACCTCCGCTTTCATTCATGAATTTAATGCATATATATAATTATTTTGCTTCCATTCTGTCTTTTTCTTTCATAGATCAATAGTGTTCCTGGTTCTTCCACAGCTGTTCTCCAAGAAGGGCCGCCAAGCCTTGATTGCTTATAGTTTTGTACTGACTTTGACCGGACCAGGAAAAAACATTCTACATAATACGAACGTCATTTCCGAATCTCTAGCATGCAGTCAGGTATACTGAGACTCTACAGTAGTTTGTGGTTCAATATGTTTCCAACGAACTTAATAAGCTAAGCCTTTTTTTCTTGTTTGCTCGAAGAGAGGTTTGAAACTCTTCAAGCACCTTCTCTGTTCTACACAGTAAATTTTTTTTAACAAAATTGCCATGAATCAATGAGAAGTAATTGTTAAATTTGTGTTCACCTTAATATGAATATTATCATTAGTACTAAAATAATAACGGATTATAACAAAATAATGACCAATAGTTGTTTATATTAATGTGAACAATATTTTGCTAGTTGGCTTTACGCTGCTTGTAACATAAAATTTGCTAGACATATTTCTATTGAATTTTCTTTCGCTTGTTTATTTTTAAATCATGAATGAATACCAATATTGTATGTTACAGCTCATGTTTTGTATAGAATATAAGGCCATCTCTTTATTTTTAAAAGTCTAGCCCCTTATATTACAATGTATTCCTCTTACCTGGTTCATGAAAGTAATTTGAACGGAGTAGACAAAGCAAGAGTTTTCAGGAAAAAATGAAAATATTGATAAACATGCTGCCATTCTATCATTGTTAAATTATAATAATATGGGGCCTTATGCAGAGTCATTTCAACATATGATTAGCGTCATACTAAAGGTCTGACTACTGTATGGAGACATATTTTAGTCGAACTCTTTAGTATGGCACGTCAGAACGACTCTTCATAAGGCCCATGATGTGTAACAGAAGGAACACAGTTGATGTTTATTGTTGATATAGAGATCTCCTTACTCCATGAGTTTTCCACGCAGACCTTAATTTTCTTCATCTTGTTCTCCTTAGTATACAGGGTGTCCTGAATGGGACTGACGTATTTTAAAAGTGTATAGTTTTAATATGGTCAGAGATACAGAATAAAAAAAAATCATATTGAAGGAAAAATCAAAAAGTTTTGTTCAGCAAAGTTTCATACTTGGACAACTATCGATGACGGCGCTTGTATAGCCGATAAACAGAAATGACATCGGCAGTCGAAAAGGCGCAATGCGTGTGGTGGTTTGCAGAGACAAATGTTACCCCCCTGGACTTCTTCCTGTGGGGATATGTGAAAGACCTTGTGTATTCTGGTGAAAAAGTGCGTAACCTTGATGAACTGAAGAACCGTAATAGGAATGTGATTGCTTCAGTAACACCTCAGATGTTACAGAATACGTGGAGAGAGATTGAGTTCAGGCTAGATATTGTAAGAGTTACAAATGGAGCTGACGTGGAGTTACACTGAGTTAGAATGACTTGTAAGTAAGACCAAATAAACTTTCTAAGTTCTCTGTTTTTTTTTCTGTATCTCTGACCATATTAAAACTATACTTTTAAAAACCGTCAGTCGCATTCCGGACACTCTGTATTAGCTGAACTCACTCAATAATAGTGACCCCTTTCTCGTTCTATGGATATGACCTGGAATAAAATGTATTGTTCGTGTTCAAATTATATACGTTAATACATTTTTTTAAGTTCTTGGGTAGTTAAAGTGCTTTATCTACCGTATTTTATGGACTATAAGACGCAGTTTTTTTTTTTCGAAAAATTGCCTCCAAAATTCAGGCATACTGGAAATTAATATAAAAATGTCCAGTGTTTGATTTGAAATTCCCGCCAGTCTCAAAAATGGGCACATATTCGATGCCGCTGGAAACCTAACTCTATCTGATAACATTGGATTCAACTGGTAGCAGCAGTGCACCTATGGGATGCGACAAACATACAGTAAGTTGCGGGGATTCACAAGCGTGCTAACACTGTCTCCCTCCTCCATCTAATAAAAACGGTAAAAATTTTACGGTATCTTTTTTTTAAATTGCTTAAAAATTAAGTACGTCTTATAGTCCGTAGCGTCTTACAGTCCGTAAAATACGATACTTTTTTCTCTAACTTGAGAAAATGTAATTACTTCATGACCTTTTTCCTCGTGGATAACTTTCCATTAAAATAATGATGAATAATAATAAAGATAAAAAATATTTAACATCAATCGTACATTTTGCATTTCGCATCTGTCTAATTTAGGAAATAATGAAATAACTTGACATTTTACAGTAAATGGTAACTTGAAAAAAAATTAACCTAGTGTTTGTGTTATTTCATATTGTAGCTTTTCCACACGATACTTTTTCAAAGAGGTTCAATGTGACTTCAAACGACGAATAACATGTTGAATCTGCATCATGAGTTCTTAAATAAATTATCTTTCATAAATATAGAAATGTAATTAAATTTCACATACACATAAACTTACCTATGAATGCGTCTTACTTGACGGTCCCTGTAAAGTTCAAGAAACTCTACCTGTACATTAGCACAGAGCAATGACAATACTGGAGGTGGGTAAGGAGGCGCACACCCCCCGGTAACATCGTTAGCCTCCAAGACAGGTATTGTCAAGTAGATAATTTAAGACAATTAATATTTTCAGTATACAAGAAAAGAAACAATAGCTGCACCCCAAAATGTCTCTCTAGTGTTTTGCCTGCCCCCTCGAAATTAAAAAAAAAAAATATCCAAAACACTCTGAAACGCACTACTTTTATGAGCGTTTATTTTTAACAGGTAGCCTCGCTGCGGGTGCGCTTTCGCGAATTCTGGCTAACGCAAATGGCAATCTTTGTAATGGAATTTCCCAGCTTCGGAAATTTCGGTGTAAAAGTTTCTAAATATAGTTATTCTGTATTCTTTAGTACAGAGAACAATAATATATAATTGAGGCGGAAAATTAGTCCGTTTCAATTCACCTGTGACGTAAATTATTAATTGCGTTTGTAAATTTTGATCCATAATGATGCCTGCCTATGACTATTGAGATACTAATATGGTTCCCTCGCTAAAAGATTTCAGTGTGACAACAGCGAAATCACTGCCAATGATGTCATTCTATATTCCGCTCAGTGGTTTCGGTTCAACTAGCCACCAACAAGCTGATGCTACGAATTTGCTGTTTCGTGTGTTATTGGTTTAAAATTTCAATTCAATTCTCATCTATGAATGCATATATCTGTATTTCTTTCTATTATTCTTAATAAATTGTTCATTGTATAAATTTGGTATTTGGGTATGGAACTGCCGACCTGCACATGCTCGATAAGTGGGTCTTGCTTTAGAGTTACCAAAAGATGGCAATCCTAGAAGAAAAGAAGTTTTGCATAGAATTCATGGCCATATGGCTGGGTTTCCGCTTATTGAAGGTCTTCTAGGACTCCCACCAGCAGTGATGAAAATTTTCCGGAAAATTTTGAAACGGAAAATTTTCCGGAAAATTTTCCAGAAAATTTTCCGGGAAAATTTTCCGATTCATAAAAACATACTTTACTTATTCCTACATCGTTGTTTAGCCGTGGTGTGAAGAGGAAAATTTTCTTCTATATTTTTCTGGAAAATTTTCCGTTCTTAACAAATATCAGTGATCAAGTAACAATTCCTCAGTATTCATAAAATCAATCAACTTCATGTATAGAAATGTTAAAAAGTGAAAGATCGTTTAAAGAATCTGAAAATTTTCATGGCTCAGACAATTTTCAGTACTATGTAGGAACAAGTGAAACAATTTTTCATGAATCGAAAAATTGACTATCCTATACAGTGATGAAAATTTTCCGGAAAATTTTCAAACGGAAAATTTTCCGATTCATAAAAACATACTCCACTTATTCCTACATCGTTGTTTAGCCGTGATGTGAGGTGGAAAATTTTCTTCTATATTTTTCTGGAAAATTTTCCGTTCTTAACAAATATCAGTGATCAAGTAACAATTCCTCAGTATTCATAAAATTGATTGAATTCATGTATAGAAATGTTAAAAAGTGAAAGATCGTTTAAAGAATCTGAAAATTTTCATGGCTCAGACAATTTTCAGTACTATGTAAGAACAAGTGAAATAATTTTTCATGAATCGAAATATTTTCTGTCTTGTATGGAAAAATTAAAGAACTCTTCATGAGTCGGAAAATTTTCATAATTTTGAAGCAAAAATTAAATCAACTTTTTGCGAATTGGAAAATTTTATTTCTCTGTACAAACAAGTGAAAGGAATTTTCATTAGTCGGAAAATTTTCATCACGATGTAGAAACAAGTGAAAAAAAAAAAACTTTTCATAATCCGGAGAATTTTGGATATTATGTATAGTGATATTTGGTGGAAAATTTTCCACTATATGTAACTGCACATTCAGCTATAAAATTCAACTCCTGTAGAGGAAAGTTAGACAGCAACAAATTATAGTTTTCCAGTTAGCTTTCGGAAACCAGAAAATTTTCTATTTTAAGTTGGAAAGTAAAAATATACAGTGTTTCTCTCTCTCTCTCTCTCTCTCTCTCTGTGTGTGTGTGTGTGTGTGAGAGAGAGAGAGAAGTTGAATTGAGTTGATTTTGAGTTTAACGTCCTTCTCAGCAGCGAGACCATATAAGACGGGACCAACTAATTAACATGGAATCCGAACTACATGAGCTCCCGCTGGGAATCAAAGAAAGGTCTTGCATGCCAAAGGCGCGTATGCTAACCGCTTAGCAGCGAAGGAGCTCGCAGATGAAGAGAGAGAGAGAAGCACTGTGTAAAATTTTACTTCTCAACTTGAAATATTAGAAAATTTTCCCGTTCCCGAAAGCTAATTGGAAAATTATAATTTGTTGCTGACTAACTTTCTTCTACAGTAATTCAATTTTGTAACTCTATGTGCAGTTAAATATAGTGGAAAATTTTCCACCTAACATCACTATACACAATATCCATAATTCTCCGGATTATGAAGTTTTTTTTTTCACACTTGTTTCTACATCGTGATGAAAATTTTCCGATTCATAAAAATTCCTTTCACTTGTTTCTACAGAGCAAAAAAAACTTTCCGATTCACAAAAAGCTGTTTTACTTTTTGCTTCAAATGATGAAAATTTTCCGACATAAAAACCGAAGTTATTCAATTTTTCCATATGAGAGAAAATATTTCGATTCATGAAAAACTGTTTCATTTGTTCTTACATAGTACTGAAAATTGTCTGAGCCATGAAAATTTTCAGATTCTTTAAACGATCTTCCACTTTTTAAAATTTCTATACATGAATTCAAACAATTTTATGATTGCTGCGGAATTGTTACTTCATTACTGATATTTTGTTAGAACGGAAAATTTTCCGGAAAAATATAGCGGAAAATTTTCCGGAAAATTTTCCAAAATGGAAAATTTTCCGCGGAAAATTTTCCGCCTCACATCACTACCCACCAGAAACCAACTGATTGAAGAAAAGAGAAAATAATAATTTCAGGTTCAGCATGCAACTGTTCTATGTATGGTTCACCAAATCAGTGACTTATGACAAAGACATTTTGTACGAAATGGATTTCCTGTATACTGTACTGTATCGCAGTTTTATTTTCAAAGTACAGAAGGTATTTTTCTGTCCTAAATTCGAATGAACTTAGAATAAAACACACCTTATGAAGAGATTTGGGGTAAAAAGAATACTGTCAATATTCGTACTGTAAAATGAACAGTTCTGTTTCGTAATAATTCGTAGAGGAAATTTACCAAAAGTGGCCCCCTACCCCTAATCGGCACCCCAGTATCTACCGTCTCTGTGAGACGTAAACAGCCAAGTTTTGTGCTGGCCACATTGCTTACTACGATTAAGAGAGGGTGCTGACATTTGAAAGTAATTCTACACAGTGTAGGCGTGAGCATCAACAGTCATTTTGATTTGAGTGACTTGCAAGTTTTGGTAGTGTCACAGAAACCCGAAGTTTAAAGGTAAAAGAGTATGGGTAGGTAAAATTTTCATTATAGTAGCTAATTAAGGAACTACAAAGTAACTAAATACGTGTTTAGTAATATGTTGTAAGATTTAATTGCGAAACTATTACGTTTGTTTCCGCCATGTGCTGAAACCCTGATCCGGCACCCCCTTCGGAGTTTTAAAGCGACACCCTCTTTTAATGGCATATATGTCATTATTAGACGGTATAGTTCCTCATTTTTACAGGCTATAGTCTTATATAAAATGAAATAGAGTTGCTTGAGTTCTGGTGGGAGTTTTCCATTGCTACAGCGCCAAAAAGAAACCTCCTTAAGGAGAACAAAGGAAAGAAAACCACACACTGTAGTCAGAATTGGCCGAAAGAGACTATGGCTCAAAGTATAACTAATGTGAGGTCTAAGGAAATGGGATGGAAGAAAACGTGTAAGATGTATAATGTCCCGAAGACTACTCTTTGAAGGTTATGTTAAGAAAAGTATGGTGATACAATGACAGCGGCTCAGACTAAAAGCGGCTCTTGCAATTTTTAATGAAGCGCTTGAGAAGGAACTGGTACGATACTGTTTAACAATGGAAGCTAGTTTTTTTCGGGTTAACTAGAGCAGATTTAGGAAGAATTGCCTTCCAGTTAGCTAGGAGAAACAATCTAGAATATCCTTTCCGTAATGAAATGACATGAAAAAATTGTTTAAGTTGTTTCTTAAACGATGTAAGCACATCCTCTTTGTATATGCACTAACGGGTACGTTATTTGCAAGGGCGGTAGGTTTTGCACTTGAAAGTGTTTCCAAATTCTTCAATATTTTGGAAAAGTAATTTCGGAAGCATAATTACCAGCGTGATCGGGTATAACGGCGATGAGAGTGGATTGACCATCGTCCAGAGTAAAAACCCTCAAGTGATTGGCCTTCGTGGCAAGCGACAAATTGTATTATGTGTCTTGTGGTCAAGACTGGGCACATGTTGAATGTGCTGAAGCGGACAAAGACAATTAGATATGTGACTTTTGCCGATGATTGTGATTGGTGTATTATTATTATTATTATTATTATTATTATTATTATTATTATTATTATTATTATTATTATTATTATTATTAAACAGTTTTCATAATTATGTTGAACGTTTACGCAAGAAGCATATACATACAATGAAAAATAAAAGTGTTTACATTTCCTCAACATGTTTATGTATTTTATCAGTCAAATTACTTATATTTTCTGAAGTTATGGTACGTCATTATCTGGTCATATTTCATTTTCTTTAGTTTATTTGGTAATTTTTAGACAACTCGCTGCTAGTAATCTTTTTTCAGATTCATGAATTTTGTAAGTTAAAGAAAAACTTCACTGCTTCAACCACGTCAGATCTATCAACTTTCCACTGCCAACTAGACATAAGAAACTTGTTTAACTTATATCGAATACTTAAAATGGCACGTTCTAATTCTGCCAATTATACGACTGAAAAACATAACCCAAATAGCAAAAATGACTCGCAACAAACTTGCAGCAGATTTGCAATTCAAGTCTGGCAAACTTGCAGCAGACTTGTGATGCAAGTCTGCAAGTTTAATGCAAACTTCCTAGTTGACACTCTTCGAACTTGCAGCACACCTCTAGTGCAAGTGTATGGTAAGTTTGCAAAGCAAGTTTCTGCAAGGGGTTTACTTGCACAGCAACCCTATTACAAGTTTCCACTTGCATTGCACGTGCACAGCAAGTCAGCAGCAAGTTAGTGCAGGTTTGACGCAAGTCTCTGCAAGCATATCACTTGCGCTGCAAGTGCACAACAATTTGGCAGCAAATTTGTGTAAGTTGAAAGCAAGTCTCGGCAAGGATACCACTTGCACTGTACGTCCTCAGCAAGTCTACAGCAAGTTTGTAGTAAGTCTTCTGCAAGTATATACTTGCATTGCAAATCTACAGCAGGTCTTCAGCAAGTGAGTGTAGTAAGTCTTCTGCAGGTATATACTTGCGTTGCAAGTTTACTGCAATTGTGTGGAGTTAGCATAGCAAGCCTGCAGCAAGCACTTTACTGTATACGAACATACACAGTATATTTTTCTTAACAACTTTGTTAAACAATACACGTTTAAAATACACATTATCTCTACGTACTGGACCCTTACATACCAATGATTATCTAAATTACCCACTCGTTTTAATGTTTCACATACTTCGCATCTACTATAAATGGCGGCCTGGCGGGGAGATTTCTAAGATTAGACTTTTGTGTCACCTGTTGGTAGAAACTAGAACTAACACACTTACTACAAAGTTGCTGCAAGCCTCCGAGGCAAGTAAAATCTAGCAAGTGAAAATCAAATTACGACATTTGCGAATAACTCTTTCAAAAAGCCTGCAACAGGTGTACAGTGCACGGAAAGTATAGCAAGTTAAAATCAAATATAGTGAAAGACTTGCTGCAAACCAACATGCTATTAGGGAATGGGGTGCCAGATTTTGCTACTTTCCTATATATACTGTATTTGCCGGTGCAAAAAATCTGTTCGTATTATGGAGATGTCTGTTATCGAGTGGTGCTCGTTAATGGATGTTTCACTGTATTGACTCGTGACAGACGCATTCCATTGAAATTCAAGAGAAATCCCGTGGATATTTACATTATTCCTAAAGTTTCTACTGTGATGCTGAACGTCCAAAGGCAAATATGAAAACTTGGACATGTTTTTCTGTCTGAGTCTTCTTCGGCGGATTTGGAGATTCCAATTGCAAATTTAAATCACATCACGTGACGGAGAAACTTCATTTCGTAATTTGTCTGATATTATCAGCTGAAGAATAAGGTTACACAACATAGTTCAAAGTTCCAATTTATTATTCCTAAGTTCCTAGTATGAATTCTTGTAAATAATTTGAAACGAAACTTGTATTTCCTCAGAACCTTGGAAAGTGAAGCGAAACCGAAGCAAACCTACCGAAGAAGACAAGAGAACTTGTTGAAACTGTACGTGGATTATCAAGTATGACGCATTAAGAGTTAAATGTTTTATCTAATTATCAAATGCATCCATTTCTTTCATTGAGTAATTATTCATGTCGACTTCTTTTTTCAGGAAGAAGTGAAAAACCTTGCTCGTGAAATCATAAACATCATAAAACAGCCGTTTGTAGCACTTAAGAAAGCATTAACAAAAGTGATGGATGCTATTAAGTATGTTATTGAGCAAATAAAAGAAGTTATGCTTACTATAAAGAGGATAGTAATGAATATAAGTAAGTGTGTGTAGCTTGTAAGACAATTAAAATATTTAATTACAGTCATGTTTTAGCATTACACCTTTAAAACTAATATTATGAAAAGTTCGTTTCAATTAGATATTTGGTACTAAGCTTTCTTCATAGTATTTTTAAAGAGAATTGAAATCATGTTTATATCTCTATACATACATCTAACGATGTTCTAAATTCTGCTTAGGTTATTAATGCCACAGAACTATATTATTAAAATAATAATTTAATGCTATATTAAATACAAATTTCATTTCTTTTCACTGCTCTGTAACAAGAACGATACACGGACTATTTGTACCAAACCGAGAAAAGTAAACTGCTTCAAAAATGCAAATTAACTCGTCTTCTTTAAATAAAGAATCTGTTCCATCGTGCCAGCGGTTCTTAATGTGGCGTACATCACAAATTGTTCAGAAGCACGAGTTCAATAATTAGTAATGGCGAAAAAACAAACATAATTTCTAAGACAGTGTAATCATTAAATTAAGGCTACAAATCTTCATAGCAAATAAGAAAGTTTGATACAATCAGAAAGGAAAGAGTTTACAACTGACAGTCTTATCTTCATCTATTATCAAAAATCAGATCAATTTGCCAACTATTAGGAAACTTCATTAAGTTAAGGAATTTTGGAGACCGAAATGGTTCATACCTCAGCCTAGCGCAGCACCACTACTACCAGAAAAACATTTATCCAAGATTACTATAATTCCAGATTTTTAAAAGTTCCGTTTATTTCTCGCAATTTTTAAATTAAATAGCAGTCAAGTTTTATTTACTTGTTCGATGTAATAGGAGCACGGTGGCTCAATCGTAGAGCGTTCACCTCTGGTTCCTGGGGTCCTTGGTTCGATCCCAGCTGGCGTCAAGTGAGCTTTGTGGTGGACAAGCGCCGTGTGCATGGGTTTTCTCGGGGTTCTCCCATTTCCTCACTTTCTTCATTTCACCATTAGCCTAGCCGGCATAACCGTGGGACGTAAAACAAGATTTCATTTCATTTTTGTTTGAGGTACCGGATAAATATCGAACATCATTTATAAAATTATTATTTAGCAGATTTTGCTAATTAACATAGTACTTGTTCTGTCTCAGAATAAACTATGTTTCAGAGTAAATATTAAGATTTAACAATAATAATCAAAGGAGTGATCTGTTTCTGTAATACTATTGTTCACATCCATATCCACTTCCTTAGCATGCTATTATGTATCACCCTTTTTCTTCGTCCATGCTTTTAAGAATATTTTCTTAAAATTGTGAACTCACTGCTGTTGTACTGATTCCTTCATTCTCGTATACACTTCTAAATTTTTTAAAAAACATATAGCAAATCCATTCAATAAAGAGACATTTAAAGCAGTCAGCAAGTTGTCCATCAAGAAAAACACAACTAATTTAACTTTCAACTGTTTCTTCTTTAAAGAATAATTTAGAAAAGAAACGTCTTCTCAGATTCTGGGAAACATTAGTAGTGAGTGATGAATAAAATATGAACAACTCAGTGTAAAAGTATTGTTTCTTTCTGTAATTTGTAATTACCGAGTCAGTGAAAAGGGTTTTATCTTACTATATTTTCCCTAATTATGTTATCAAAACAAGCTCAAAGCACTCACAGAAATGAACTGAACATTGTAATTTCATTACTTATTGTAATCATCTTCAGAAACTGTACTTACTCTTAAAAAGTCTTGTACAGAATGCAAAGTAAAAGTAACCTGTTTCTCTTATTTGAATGACTTTTACCAGGGTGTAACTTAAGTAATTTTCATGACTTTTCCCTGACCTAAAAACGTGTCTCTGTTTACATTCTATATCTTACATTTTATTATTTTTGTAATGCAGACTGTCAGCTCCCGTACATCTGTACCTGTTAAGGGCAAGCTTAACAGACATATTTTGTTAATTATTTATTATTCATAAAATTAACATATGTAATCTAAATATTGTATTAGTATAATTACAATGTATCTACTTAGTGCAGTTATTTTTTTGGATTTAAGTTAATTATTCTAATTTGACCTTTATTTCAATTTCATTAAGTTTTAGTTGCAAAACAGAATACTGCTTCATGTTAGGTATATTTTGTTGAAGTTTTGTATAAGATTTTAGAAACTTGAGTGAAGATAGAGATTAGTGACCTCTACAGCATCCAAGTGAGAACTGTTATTAAAAGTTGTATATTTTATTTAATCATACTATTCAAAATATACACATAAATCGGCTGTGGACTAATGGTGTAGGGAGCGGGTCAATGAGCTTAAGCCTACTTACCCTTACTATAAAGGTATCAAAAATTGATCCTGCTAATTAGCAGTTTATTCCATTTGTGATCCCCGATAATATCACTTTTCTAATAATTTACCACAAATATTGTACAGACATGTTAAAAACAAAACTTACTTCCCAGAAGCTCCTATTAACACTACATAAGATTCTAACAAATTTGTTAAGTACTGAACCCTTTCTTCTTGAGGGGAGAAGTTCTTTCTCGTCAGCATATGCATCAACTTATATCGTCTGCTAGTGCGAGCAAGAACATCAAGAAAGAAACGGGTTGTTTAAGTTTTTGTTTTTAATGATAGATTGCTTAGCTGATGTGTATGGGCACACGATTTCGTAGTGCGTGATCCTTGTTTCCACTCCTAATTTGACTACTAACATTTTCTGGCGTTGATCCATCATCATGAGGGGCGCGGTAGCTCAGTGGTAAAGCACTGCCCTCTGGCGTGTGGGGCCCCGGTTTGATTCCAGCTCTCGCCAAGTGGGCCTTGTAGTGTACAATCACCATTGCGTGGGTTTTCTCGTGTTCTCTCGTTTCCTCTCAATTTCTTCATTCCTCCATTTCGTTCTTTTTATCACCTCTTTTATATAGCTTCGAAGGCATAATCGTGGATCGTACAATTGAAATGTTTCATTTCATATTTTCATCGTAATAAGGCAATTGAGGGAACTACGAAAATTAAGAAGTAGAGAACCCAGGTCCCGAAAGTGAGAAACAGTGACACCTGAGAACTGATGCACTGACCATGCATCACTACGTTGAATGTGCGATGTCTGGCTAACTGTAGCCCTTCATGGATTGTAACGACAGTCAGTTGAGTACTTCTACCTATCTCTTAAATAATTTCATTAGTATGTCTCTCTGCAATTCGACTCACCTCTGTGTGCTGAAATATAATACTTAACGTGGTATCGCAAGAGTATATGAATGTCTGTCCGTCCAGTCATGTGGCGAACGATTCAGCCGGCGGCGTAGTAGTAGTCCCCCCGTTATATCTAGTCGAGTCAGCAAAAATTTTTGTGACGTCATAGGTCAAAGGTCAATGACCTTGGCCCGGGGTCAATGACCTAGGGGTACCTAGGACCACCCCCTCTAAATTTTGGCAGGGGTACCTTGGCCCACCCCTAAATTTTGGCAGGGGTACATAGGACCACCCCCCTTAAATTTTGGAAATTGCCATGGTCATATATAGGGGTCATATATAGGGGTCCATTGCCTATCATAAGACATAGGTACATTGATGCACCCCGGGAGGGGTACAATGGCCCACCCCTTTAATTTGGAAATTGCTCAATTAAACATTTGGTATTACAGTATAAGACCCTAATATGGATCACTATAAATTTGGGTGGTCCACCTCGTTCCCTTTTAGGGGTACAAAATTGACAAAATATAAACGTAAGCATTACGTTGTACCACGTGTTTGGTTTTTGACCTAATTTATTCCTTTGGATGAGGTCCTATTACCTTATATGGTTATATGGTCATGTATATGGGTCCTCGCTATCATAGTACATGACCTCAATATGTATCATGATAAATTTGGGTGGTCCATCTTGTTCCCTTTCATGGGTAAAAATTGCTAAAATATAAACATAAGCAATATGTTGTACCATGTGTTTGGTTTTTGGCCCAATTTCTTCCCTTTGATGAGGTTTTATTACCTTATATGGTCATATGGTCATGTATATAGGTTCATTTCCTATCATAAGATATGGGTACATTGATGCATCCTTTAAAAATTTGGGAGGGGTATCTTGGCTCATCCACTCGGTTTTAGAAATTGTTTAATATAAGCATTTGGTATCATAGTACAGGTCTCCAATATGTACCACTATAAATTTGGATGGTCCACATCGTTCCCTTTTCATAGGTAAAGAACTACCAAAAATCAAATTTCGGAGGTTATTGACCCCTATTTAGCATGTTATATGGTTTATTACCTTTATATGTTTATGTTCCCTTTTAAATTTGGGAATTATCAAATAACAAAATTCGGTAAACGTTTTCTAAGACCCATTGTAGATGTTGATGTTCCTCTTATGGCCAAATATTCAAAATTTAAATGTTATTGACCGGCTTTATTATTGAATAAGTACAGGATTTATTACTTTTTTCATAAGACACAGGTGTATTTGTGTACCAATCTTAAATTTTGGAAGGGGTACATTTCTTATTGTCGTATCAATAATTGGTAATTGTTCATTGGGTAAATCATTACGATCACGTGATCGGTTATTGACCTATGATGGGATTAGGAGTCCAGGACATTGGTACATTGAAACTTTGTAGGATAATTTGAGAATGCGTCATTGGTTTTGATTATTCCCGCCAAATATAAACGTAAGCAAGACGTTGTACCACGTGATTGTCCTTGATGAGGTAGTGTACAGGGATTCATTTCCTTTGTTGTGGTACTTCTTAAGTTTGAGTACACACACACTTCTAGAAAACAGTTGGTTCTACTCAGGTAAACAATTGACGGACATTATTGACCTTATTGAACATATAATGATATGATTAACTCTAAGACTTAGGTATATCAAGAGAAGTATTCTTTAAATTTGGGAATGGTGATAAACAGAATTTTAACATAAGGTGCGAAATTTGAAACAATACATTGAACTTTAGTCACAGCTCATAGTCTAAGATCATTGGTGGTGATTGATTTGAAATCTGATAGCTAACCTTATTGAATCTTATGACTCATAGACGAAAGGCAATACATGCTACAACAGTTTAAAATTTAATCATAAGGTGATGTAATCTGACACTAGCAAAGTTATTGTGTAAGCAATTTGATTGGATGATCACTATCTTTCCTGCAATCTGATTGGTTGATCACTATCTTTCGTGCAATCTGATTGGTTGATGATTTTCAAATCTTTGCTGTATTCAGTTTTAAGTTTGTTTAACATTTAAAAATCTTGGTTTCGTTCAACATTTTGCACTCACTGATAAATATGATCAAAACCGTTTATTTGTTAATCGAATAGTTAAAAACCGGTTAAAGTTTGACGGTTAACCGTGAAACGTAAAATTTTTTTGCTTGAAACTTTTTGTTTAAAAATTCTTGCTTTCAAATTTTTGTTTGATTTTTTTTGTTTCAAAATTTTGTTTGACATTTTTCGTTTCCAAATTTTTTGTTTCAAAATTTTTTGTTTAAAAATTTTTCGTTTGAAATTTTTTTTTGAAAATTTTTGTTCGAAAATTTTGTTTAAAATTTTTTGTTTGAAATTTTTCGTTTCCAATTTTTTTGTTTGAAATTTTTTGTTTCAAAATTTTGTTTGAAATTTTTTTTCGCTTCAAAATTTTGTTTGAATTTTTTTTCGTTTGAAATGTTTTGTTTGAATTTTTTTCGTTTCAAAATTTTGTTTCAAAGATTTTTTGTTCTAAATTTTTGTTTCAAAGTTTGGTTTGACATTTTTAAAAGTTTGTGCACTCATTAGTAAAGAACCGGAACTGTTTAGAGCAAAAACCTCTGGCAACATGTGGTGCAATAGTACACGTCAGAACATGATAATGCAACGTCATCAGTTTTGCATCATCGTTCGAGTTAGTATTCATGATAACATCATCATGGCTACTTGTCTGCAGTTTCTAAACACGCGTGATGTGATGAAATCATTTACCAAGATTACTGATTTACAACAGAATGTACCTTATAGAATCTTAGCTAGCCAAATGATCCCTACAAAGTTTGGATTAAGAATCGTAGTGAAGCTTGAAAATGGTAAGAATATAATTTTACCAGCAAGATATTTACCCATGGAAGCATCAAAACAAGAAGAACTGCTGCGTTTCTTAAATACTGGATCTGTATCTTTATGTTATAAAAGACTCTTGGGTCGAAGTCATCAGTTTGAATTTAGTACACAGCCAGATTCGTCAGCAATTGTGATGAAATCATGAATTCAAACGTCACCACATCAGACATAGTTGTATGAATGTGGTTGGTCAGCATGACGTCAGCAACTGTGATGAAACCATGAATTCAAACGTCAGCACATGACGTCAGCCGTAGTTCTATAAATCAACCAATACCGTGAAATCATTTGAGCAAGTGCTTTTCAGGAGGAAAGATGTGCACTTCTAACGATAAAGAGTTCATCTTCGCAAGCTATTATCCAATAAACAAAACATGTGATGATTGGTATCAGTGCTAGAACATTTGAACCAGTGATTCGATTGGGCAAAGCAGAACAATTTGGTGTACAACTGACCTGTGAAGAATGGCAAATATTATGTTCACGAATCGACCAAATGAACGATTATTTTCATGATGAGCTAAATGTGACCATAGTCAAATCATTAGGCTCAAATCATGAAGTGGTGATGCGTACAGTCCTCGAAGAGAAGATGGTGCTGTTACGTAAAAAGAGTACATTCCATGTCCCTCGCAACATGGTGTATCTAACGGAAACAGAATGGAACAAATTTATCAGCGTATTCCAGTGTGTGAAACATGCAGTGGAAGTGTGCAACAAAACTAGTATATTCCTGAAAAAGTACTATTTTGAAAAATGTGTTATGCATATTGTACAACATGTATCTAGATATTGTGATGGTTGTCAACATCGTTCGTGGGTGCATACCTGTATTGATAAACAGTTTATTTGTGATCAAATGGACATTGAGTTTCCACCAATTGATATTGCATTAGACCTTAAAAGACTTCAATTGGAATTAAAATTATATGCTAAAGACAAACTAGTGCAAGAAGTTCAAAATACATTGTATCGACAATATCCAGAACCACTATCTGGTATGGATGTATGTGGAGTGTAATAAAATGATCCATTTCAATGAATTGTGTTTTTTCATTTCAAGTACAACCCCAGGTTCTGACGTGTACTATTGCACCACAATGTTGTCAAAGGTTTTTGTTCTAAACAGTTCCAGTTCTTTACTAATAAGTGCACAAACTTTTAAAAATGTCAAACCAAACTTTGAAACAAAAATTTAGAACAAAAATCTTTGAAACAAAATTTTGAAACGAAAAAAATTCAAACAAAACATTTCAAACGAAAAAAATTCAAACAAAATTTTGAAGCGAAAAAAAATTTCAAACAAAATTTTGAAACAAAAAATTTCAAACAAAAAATTTGGAAACGAAAAATTTCAAACAAAAAATTTTAAACAAAATTTTCGAACAAAAATTTTCAAACAAAAAATTTCAAACGAAAAATTTTTAAACAAAAAATTTTGAAACAAAAAATTTGGAAACGAAAAATGTCAAACCAAAGTTTCAAACAAAAAAAATTTAAAAACTTTTTAAATGTTAAAACAAAACTTAAAACTGAATACAGCAAAGATTTGAAAATCATCAACCAATCAGATTGCACGAAAGATAGTGATCAACCAATCAGATTGCAGGAAAGATAGTGATCATCCAATCAAATTGCTTACACAATAACTTTGCTAGTGTCAGATTACATCACCTTATGATTAAATTTTAAACTGTTGTAGCATGTATTGCCTTTCGTCTATGAGTCATAAGATTCAATAAGGTTAGCTATCAGATTTCAAATCAATCACCACCAATGATCTTAGACTATGAGCTGTGACTAAAGTTCAATGTATTGTTTCAAATTTCGCACCTTATGTTAAAATTCTGTTTATCACCATTCCCAAATTTAAAGAATACTTCTCTTGATATACCTAAGTCTTAGAGTTAATCATATCATTATATGTTCAATAAGGTCAATAATGTCCGTCAATTGTTTACCTGAGTAGAACCAACTGTTTTCTAGAAGTGTGTGTGTACTCAAACTTAAGAAGTACCACAACAAAGGAAATGAATCCCTGTACACTACCTCATCAAGGACAATCACGTGGTACAACGTCTTGCTTACGTTTATATTTGGCGGGAATAATCAAAACCAATGACGCATTCTCAAATTATCCTACAAAGTTTCAATGTACCAATGTCCTGGACTCCTAATCCCATCATAGGTCAATAACCGATCACGTGATCGTAATGATTTACCCAATGAACAACTACCAATTATTGATACGACAATAAGAAATGTACCCCTTCCAAAATTTAAGATTGGTACACAAATACACCTGTGTCTTATGAAAAAAGTAATAAATCCTGTACTTATTCAATAATAAAGCCGGTCAATAACATTTAAATTTTGAATATTTGGCCATAAGAGGAACATCAACATCTACAATGGGTCTTAGAAAACGTTTACCGAATTTTGTTATTTGATAATTCCCAAATTTAAAAGGGAACATAAACATATAAAGGTAATAAACCATATAACATGCTAAATAGGGGTCAATAACCTCCGAAATTTGATTTTTGGTAGTTCTTTACCTATGAAAAGGGAACGATGTGGACCATCCAAATTTATAGTGGTACATATTGGAGACCTGTACTATGATACCAAATGCTTATATTAAACAATTTCTAAAACCGAGTGGATGAGCCAAGATACCCCTCCCAAATTTTTAAAGGATGCATCAATGTACCCATATCTTATGATAGGAAATGAACCTATATACATGACCATATAACCATATAAGGTAATAAAACCTCATCAAAGGGAAGAAATTGGGCCAAAAACCAAACACATGGTACAACATATTGCTTATGTTTATATTTTAGCAATTTTTACCCATGAAAGGGAACAAGATGGACCACCCAAATTTATCATGATACATATTGAGGTCATGTACTATGATAGCGAGGACCCATATACATGACCATATAACCATATAAGGTAATAGGACCTCATCCAAAGGAATAAATTAGGTCAAAAACCAAACACGTGGTACAACGTAATGCTTACGTTTATATTTTGTCAATTTTGTACCCCTAAAAGGGAACGAGGTGGACCACCCAAATTTATAGTGATCCATATTAGGGTCTTATACTGTAATACCAAATGTTTAATTGAGCAATTTCCAAATTAAAGGGGTGGGCCATTGTACCCCTCCCGGGGTGCATCAATGTACCTATGTCTTATGATAGGGAATGGACCCCTATATATGACCATATAACTATATGATGTAATAGGACCTCATCAAGGAGATAAATTAGGTCAAAAATCAAACACGTGGTATAACGTATTGCTTACGTTTATATTTTGGCAATTTGGTACCCCTAAAAGGGAACGAGGTGGACCACCCAAATTTATCATGATACATATTAGTATCCAGTACTATGACACCACATGTTGAAATTAAGCAATTTCCAAAATTAAAGGGTTGGGCCAAGGTACCCCTCCCAAAAATTTAAAGGAGTGCATCAATATACCCATGTCTTATGAAAGGTAATAGACTCCTGTATACGCTCATGTAAACATATAAGGTAATAACACCTCATCAAAGGGAATAAAATCGACCAAAAACCAAACACGTGGTATAACGTATTGCTTACGTTTATATTTTTGGCAATTTTGTACCCCTAGAAGGGAACGAGGTGGACCACCCAAATTTATCATAATACATATTAGGGTCTTGTACTATAATACCAAATGTTTAAATTGGTCAATTTCCAAAATTTAAGGGGTGGACCATTGTACCCCTCCCGGGGGTGCACAAATGTACCTATGTCTTATGATAGGTAATAAACCCCTATACATGATCATATAACTATATAAGGTAATAGGACCTCATCCAAGCACATAAATTAGGCCGAAAACCAAACACGTGGTATAACGTATTGCTTACGTTTATATTTTGGCAATTTTGTACCCCTAGAAGGGAATGAGGTGGACCACCCAAATTTATCATAATGCATATTAGGGTCCTATACTATAATACCCAATGTTGAAATTGGTCAATTTCCAAAATTTAAGGGGTGGGCCAAGGTACCCCTCCCAAATTTTTCAAGGGGTGCATTAATATACCCATGTCTTATGATAGGTAATGGACCCCTATACATGACCATATAATCATATAAGGTAATAGGACCTCATCCAAGGAGATAAATTAGGTCGAAAAACCAAACACGTGGTACAACGTATTGCTTACGTTTATATTTTTGGCAATTTTGTACCCCTAGAAGGAAACGAAGTAGACCACCCAAATTTATCATGATACATATTAGGGTCCTGTACTATGATACCGCATGTTGAAATTGGGCAATTTCCAAAATTTAAGGGGTGGGCCAAGGTACCCCTCCCAAATTTTTCAACGGGTGCATTAATATACCCATATGTTATGAAAGGTAATGGACCCCTGTATACGCCCATATAACTATATAGGGTAATAACACCTCATCAAAGGGGATAAATTAGGTCAAAAACCCCCGAAATTTGAATTTTTGGCAATTTTTTACCCATGAAAGGGAACGACATAGACACCCAATACTGATAGAGGTACATACTATGGTCCTAGGCTACCATAGCAAATTTTTAGATTTGGCAATTTCCAAAATTTAAGGGGGGTGGTCCTATGTACCACTGCCAAAATTTAGGGGGTGGGCCAAGGTACCCCTGCCAAAATTTAGAGGGGGTGGTCCTAGGTACCCCTAGGTCATTGACCCCGGGCCAAGGTCATTGACCTTTGACCTATGACGTCACAAAAATTTTTGCTGACTCGACTAGATATAACGGGGGGACTACTACTGGCGTATGGTCAGTGCATCGATTCATATACATACCTGTATATATCCTCGTCTGAGTGTTTTTGGCATGGCATTTTACACCTTATGATGGTATTCGTGTCTCCGCTACTGTTGTAGACATATGTTTTTTGATATTATTTGATATTTTTATTAGCCTATACACTATTTGAAATTCTTTAAGTTCTATTTTCACATGGGAAATTCAAGTCTAAAGCCATACTTTAGTGGTTCAACCCTGTACCGTAGTTTACATATTTACTGCACAACGACTTAAAGTAGTACACGACTGATTCCATTAAATTTGATTTGGTTCGGAATATCCTTTTCATTTTCTTGAAAAACTGCAGATGAAAGAAATCTCAAGTAAAAGAAATCTCAACTCTGCCATGCGACTAAAGTCACTTATGAACAAGGAAATTAGTTCTCAGATTTGCCGCACGTACAGTTAAATCAAACGAGCTATACACAGTGTTTCTTCCAGACATGTTTTTTTTTTGGGGGGGGGGGGATGTGAGAGTGGCCCCGCGGAGGAGACCAAAATAATACGTCTAAATTATAATAATACATAGAATAAATCAGTAGTGACCCCCGGAATACTAAGTGTGCTCCCCGGAACATTGCTTCTCAAAGAAACACTGGCTATACATATTTGAATTATACATCTTCGATTCGATTCTTAGTAGAATTAAAATCCCACTGTTGTCCTAGTAAAATTGTAATGTAATCAGGGCCGTGCCGTGGGGGGGGGCGAGCGGAGCGACGGCCCCGGGCGCCGAAGTAAGGGGGCGAAAAATTCGGGAAAAAAAGAAAAAAGATAGAAAAAATTGCTTCGAATATATGTATGGGGGCGCCGTCGTATACTCACGCCCCGGGCGCTGTTTTTCCACGGCACGGCCCTAAATGTAATTAGACGTTATTTGAATTAAAAAGGTAGAGAACTTCGGTATAGAAGTCAGAAGTTATGGTATTTGGAGTTTATGTGGTGACCACGACTTTAAACGTACCCCAGCCCTTCACAGAGTGTACTACCAGAATTTTATGTGGAATGTTAATTTTTTTATTTGTCTTACAGTTAACCTAATATCTTCTGCTATTGAATGGCTGGGTAATATAGTGAATTTCTGTAACAAGAAACTGGGAACTCCATTCGAACGTTGTATGAGAGTAATGGACGATGCTGTGGAAGATTGCCGAGCTACTCTGGGACCTACATTTGATTGGTTATGCAGTCTGACATACGTAGGCCATACTTTGTGTTATCTTCTCAAGTTCCTTGATTATATTTGCATTTTGGTGGATTTTGTTAAAGACACTGTAGTTGGTACAGTAAAGAAAAGTAAGTACATTATCTAATATCTATTTCCTTTAGCCTCTTCAACCTGACCACTATATTCTCCCAACAGTATCAAAGTTAATTGGTTGAATGAAGTTGGTGTATCTTATTAAAGACATCAATTCATCTATTACATGTCTTACACTTAGAATCGAACCTGAGTCTCCCATATAAAAGCAAGAATGTAAACTATCTAGCAAAGATATTATAAGGGTTTTGAAAGTCATTAGCATTACACAATGATTTCATTTTGTACTAGTTGCGTTTTTTTTTTTTTTTTTTTTAATTTTTGGTTCCAGTAAGTTCAAGGGAAAACAAAATCTCTCGTGTGCAAATTTTAGGCCTTACGCAGAGATGTTCTGACGCGTGATTAGTGCCTACTAAAGAATTCGACTAAAATATGTTTCCTGCAGTAGTCAGGCCTTTAGTATGACGCTAATCATACGTCAAAACGACTCTACATAAGGCGCTTTAAAAATTTAAATTAAGCTGTTCACTAGTATTATCATTATTTTTTACTTTTTATAATATTACAAAAATGAAATGAAAATATTATAATTTCTGTGTGTAATATTTAGTAAGTTCAAAATACCGTTTTGCGATTGATTGATTGATTGATTTTGAGTTTTACGTCCCGTTCAGCAGCGAGGCTATATGAGACGTGGACCTACTGATTAACGTGGAATCCGAACCACATGAACCGTTTTGCGAGAACCTAGCCATTGCTCTGGAGAAGGTCTTCATGGGTGCTGAATTTGATGCCTAAGCAGGAAGGATAGGGAGAATTATACAACGAGACAAAATGTTCTAGGGTCATCCGATAGAAATATTTGTGGTGTACTCACAACTACCCTCAATATTCACCGCATTCGATTGTATTCCAAAGTTATATAGAATATTTCGGTTTGCTTTATTTACCATATTTCTTCAAAACTATGTAGTTTTATGTGAGACACCATCGTGGTAACTTATGAAGTATTTTCGTTAGCGAAATTTGAAGGAATTAAAAAGTCAAAGCTTAACGTTAAGAACGTTCTTAATTTTGTCAGCGAACTTGTAGAAGATTCATCGACTACAAGAAAATCTAAGTTCGACCAACAAATGAATGTGAGCGAAGGTTCTTACAGAAAATCGACCCCTCGTCCATATACTGATTGAAAACTGCATAATAAACTATATTATATCTGATACATTGGTCTAATCAAACTTTATCATGGTGGACAACAGTGAGCTCAACTTAAAAGCTTACCGCCTTCAAAGAAGATCCGTGTTGTGCTTTGCAGAGCCGGATTACGACCTGTTAGAAGATGAATTCAAGCCTGGAAAGTCATAATATTTACCAAAGATTCTGGAAGAGGAAAATAAAAGCAAGATTGCCTGATCCTGTAACACAGAAGTTGAATAGAAAAAGAGAATAGTAAATCATAAAGCAATTCACTTGGGTCACCATTAAGAGTAACCTTAAAGTAGGTTCATACAGCTCAAAGTATTAAATATCAATTTATTTTGAACTGCTTTTGATTTGCTTTATACATCAGATAGTGGTGTATTCTTCGTGATATATTGTCTGCTAGTTGGCGTTATAAAAATGTGTTAATCTGGAAGAAATGGAGATAAGGAAAACACAGAGGCAGACCATGAGCAGTGATGACGCCAGCTTTACTTTCTTGGGAAGCAAATGGAGAAACGGAAAATTTTGGGAGGCCAGCTGTTCTTTTGTATACTGAAAAGTATACTGTAAATAGTTTTATATTACTTTTTACAAATTTACAATACTTTGAAAAATTTGTTCATATGCCAGGACAGTGACTTGAGTGTTACAATCTCGAACTCTCGTGACTCACTGAGATGTCAAGACTCGAAAAGTTAAAACATGAACTGATTGATAGCGCTAATACACATCAGTAAGAACATATATATATATATATATATATATATATATATATATATATATACAGGGTGTTTAATAAGTAATGGTCATAAATTAAACCGTAGATAGTACACGCCAAAACTAACAAAAAAGTCTTAGTAAACATGTGTCCGCAAACACTTCGTAACAGAGATAGGGGTTGTCGAAAGTGTGCGAAAATGAAGTTTAAAGACGAATATCTCAAAAAGTATGAATCGGACAGAGGGCGGTCCAATGAATGACTATCGAAGTCAGACCTGCGCTACGCAGAAATGCATGGTTGATAACTCTGCAATGCGCGCGCAAGGGATTCCCCAAAGAAACTGAGGGATTCCCGGAAAATTGTCCAAGGAAACGGGACTCGAGATGAACATCGAGGGCGAGTCTATCCACCAGTAATTCATAAGTCGTGGTACCAGGTCGAAAGCTCGATTACATACAAAATGGCTGACAATGTTAACGTGCCGTGTGGGGTTGCATGACCAGCAGGAAATGAGAGAGGCAATCGAAGTGTGGTGATGTACGTTGTAAATTACTCCAGGAAGAATTCCGACAACTAATGTATACGTACAAGTGTGGCAGCACTTAGGTAAATGAAACGGTATGCAAGGCACTGATGAAGCATTATGTGCTTAGCAGTTAACGTAACGAATATCCGCAAACTGGACTGCAATGGGAAAAGCATGACAACATTCGAGTATGTGGGAGGCGAATCTGAAACATTACGCATGTTGAACGTGTAAGTGTATTACAACAAGCAAAAAATAATGGACATGTCGTGTTTATCCATATCAACAAACAGAAATCGTCATGTTGGTAATGTGTACAGTATTAATCATAAGGTAAACAGTAAATACCCAGATGTGTAACCACAGAAGAGATGCATGAGAAGTTAACTTACCTCTATCATTAAAGTAAATATTGGAAGTGTCGTCCATTCATGCCAATGCATGCTCGTACCCGTCTTCGCAAAGATCCACATACTCGTGATAACATGTCGGCATCCTGTTGATATGTCCGTCCTTTCTCGAAGGCCTTGTAATGTTGCAACAGGGGTAGAATAAACTTGCGATTTCACATGGCCCCAGAGAAAGAAATCTAAACGATTTAAGTCTGGGGAGCGCGGTTGCCAAGCAATAGGACCCTCACGTCCTATCCACTTTCGTCCGAATCGGGCATGTAAATGTTCTCTGACACGGTTAAAGAAACGTGCTGGCGCTCCATCATGCATAAACCACAGTCGCTGACGCTATCGAGAGGTATATCTTCGAGTAGAAGCGGCAAATCGTGCTGGAGAAATCGCAAATATGAGATCCCAGTTAATGCATTAGAAGGAAAGAATGTTGCTACGAGCTGATCACCTTAGAGTCCTACCGACACATTTAAGAAAAACCTACGCTGATGTCCTAGCTCCACTATTGCAAGTGGATTCTCAGGGTCCAGACATGAGAATTGAGAAAATTTACAATGCCATCCCGGGTGAATTGTGCTTCATCAGTTAATAGGACGTCATCAGTGAAATGAGGATTGCCAGTAATTTGTCTGCGAAGTCACTGACAAAACTGCATTCTCGACGGAAAGTCTGTGGGGGTCAGAAGTTGGACACGCTGCAGATGGTATGGGTACAACTGCTGTTCATGGAGAATGTGCTATACGAGAGCATTGGATACGCGTTCTGCAAATCCCACACGTCTTGTGCTCGTTCCTGGGTTTTCATCCACTGCCTGAAGAACGCGTTCTTCTAATTCAGGGGTACTTACTGTCCTTGGCTTTCCCGGCCTGGAACAATGTGTAAAGCTCTCATGTTCTCGTAGCCGCTGGTGTATTCTCATGAATGTTCTTCGGCCTGGTTGCTGTATCGTAGGGAAAGTCTCGCGATATAACCTAGCGGCCTCTACCGCATTCCCGTTTGCTTTGCCGTACATAAAGTGCATGTCGGCATACTCAATATTACTATACATTGTATCAATGGCAAGGTAAACAATAATTTAGCACCACACTAATGGGACTAATTAACACTGCACAATAGTATCCCCGTGGCTTTGCAACACTACTGAAATTATTGCACTGTTCCCCGCAATACGGTGAAGTAAGTACATCCACAACACTGCAAAGGCACGCGCATTTGACACCTCTTCAACACACAGAACTACTACATTCACTGTAGGCGAGAAAGACAAGTGAAGACAGCGAACCTCTACACTCTGAATCATTCTCCCAAGCGACTACTTCGGTACGACGAAAGCATGTAGACTGTAGCAGAAACCTTCAGGCAACATAATAAACAAACGTGGAAAGTCAAGCGTGTTTCCAATTCACGTCTGTAATCGAAACAATGTAGTGTTCTTCCATTTCATATTTCCTGGCTTACCGCTCGATTGATTGAGTTACTGTTGCTTTAAACGAGCTTCGGAGCTTCGAAGGACGGGACCTACGATTTGGAAAATCTGGGATCAGAACCACTACATTCAGTGGGCACTTCAGCGGATTTGAACCCGCAACATCATGCACCCAAGGTAAGCTCAACGTCTGTTGTAACACCGATTCAATATTTCCAGCTGGCTTGCATGTTCTACCAATGTTCCTTTCGGCCATTCCATTCATTTTCGCGCATCGTTTGTTTTACCTTGGTATCGGTATAGTAAAGGACTACTCTGCACATGTGCATTCGTCTTAGGAATGTGCTCTGAAGTAGTTCACAACATGCACCATCACCTTTTTTCGATTCCCTCTCTCATTTCCTGCTGGTTATGCAACCCCACACGGCACGTTAACATTGTAAGCCATTTTGTATGTAATCGAGCTTTTGACCTGGTACCACGACTTATGAATTACTGGTGGATAGATTCGCCCTCGATGTTTATCTCGAGTCCCGTTTCCTTGGACAATTTTCCGGGAATCCCTCAGTTTCTTTGGGGAATCCCTTGCGCGCGCATTGCAGAGTTATCAACCATGCATTTCTGCATAGCGCAGGTCTGACTTCGATAGTCATTCATTAGACCGCCCTCTGTCCGATTCATACTTTTTGAGATATTCGTCTTTAAACTTAATTTTCGCACACTTTCGACAGCCCCTATCTCTGTTACGAAGCGTTTGCGGACACATGTTTACTAAGACTTTTTTGTTAGTTTTGGCGTGTACTATCTACGGTTTAATTTATGACCATTACTTATTAAACACCCTGTATATAGTAAAATCATTGGATGTTATTCTAACAAAAAATGTAGAAATCAATGTCTTGATCACACAGTTAATACACGAAACAAAGAAAAGAAAATTGAATATTATTTAATCACAAGTTCTTCATTTGCTTTATAGAAATTCTGAATTTATAACGGAAATGTTGTCACAACTTTGATACCTGAGATGGAAAGTTCTCACCTATACAAATAGGGATGCGCACGAGACGAGTCGAGACAGGATTTTCCTGACACAATTCGAGTTGAGACACGGCTCTTCCCATAGAGAAATATACAGTTTTCGAGTCGAGACATCACTTTTACAACACATTTTCGAGACGAGACAATCACAAATCTTGTCTCGTGCGCATCCCTATATACAAACTGCTTTTGACCACACTGGTAGTTTGTTAATTTGCAGAATCGTATAAGTGTTAAAAAATCCAAAGGGAAACAATCATTACGAAGCCGATGTGAATTGAACGCAGAAGGTTCCGGCATGCAAAGATTTCAAACACACTCTCTGTGGCCAAGCCTAGCCTATCCCTAGCCGAGGTCGGTCACCAAATACAGGGATCATTATTTTTTTTAGATGATACGCTGCTTGCCTACCAAATTTGATTTGGATGTGGCAAATAGTTACCGAGAAACAAAATACAACATACAAGGTCAATCGAGCCTTCCTTGGCTGGGGTTGGCTACCAAATATAGTGGTCTTTATTCTTTAGATCATGGGCTACTTGGCCACCAAATTTGGTTCAGATCCAGCCGTAGTTACCGAGAAATCCAGCATCACACACACACACCTGGAGTGAAACTTCAAACTCTCGTATGTTTACGCCGGAAGCTAAAAACGGTACATTATTACGAAGTAAAATATTAACATTTTACTAAAATAATATGATTATATTACTAACTTCCATAATGAAGTAGTTGTAGCTTCCATATGAAGCCTAAGCTCTCCAGTTCAATTCTCTATGAATTGTGTATATAATTTTAAACCACAGAATTTAAATAAACAATAAGCCTCTTAATTGAGTGAGGGAAAACATAACGTTATAAGTAATAGGTATATTGATCAAAGTGAGCAACACTCATAAATGACAACCAAATACCTGAAAGTTCATGTGGCAAAGAAATCTAAGCTCAGCAATGTTATTTGCCGTAGATATAATTATTTATAATCGCATTTGGCTTAAGAAACTTATGGGATCAGCCAACTTAAAAAAAAAAAAAAAAAAAAAAAAAAAAAAAACTCGTTTCTTCTCCCAAACAAAACATATACATTTATACTGCTTTGGTTTTCATCCTTCAATTGTAAGGAACAACGTTTTCCTTTTTCCTCAAAAACACTTCGGATGCTGTATGAAGCATATTAGTTATGGATAGGTGAATGCTGGAAACGTTGAAAGATAATATATATAATAATGGTCTATTTACTTACAAGCATTTTGAGATAGTTGCAACATATTATAAAAACAACTTACATAGTCCCTTAATACACTTCAATTTTGAAAATTTCAGTCTTTTACCTTTTTTCATAATTTATTTACTTTTCGGCCTATTTATTCGACAGAGACAAACATTTAATTTTAATCTGAATAAAATAAACTGAAACACAGATGAGTTTATGTGGTTAAAATGATATAAATCATATATTAACATGATTAATTAAGAGTGGTGAGTATATATGACCTGTAATATTTAACTCCTTGATTTATGTGTGGAATTATTTTTCGGTTTTCGTTTAAATGATCTGAAGTTTTAATGGTTTTCTATTACTGATTTCTTCTTCAGATCTTTTGAAATATCTCTGATTTCTTGAAAATTAAATACAATATACAATTTGGTGATATACGAGTACAACTCTATTCAGGGGTGTAGCCAGCAGTTTTATGTAGGAGGGGCCAGTCGTTTTTTAGGGGGGGGGGCAGCTACAATGTACAAAGCCAAAGAAATTGTGTTGCAGCTAGTGCGTTTGAGGCCTGGAAAAAACGGAAAATTTTAGTTTCCTTCCGGAAAACTAAAAAGCTGGTTTTTAGCTTCTTCTTCTTCTTCTTCTTCTTCTTCTTATTATTATTATTATTATTATTATTATTATTATTATTATTATTATTATTATTATTCGTTTTTTCTCCATAAATTATATTCCAGGTAGCTTTTATTATGTTTAACCAATAACTACTGTCCCCGCCAAACATTACAACTTTCTGCATAACTATTTTAGTTTAAGCCCTTGTATCTTCATAAGACTGATTTTCTTTGAAATTTCACTTAATTTTTTAAAAATTTCCTGACAAAAATATTTATTTATTATTCGTCACTAAAAAAAAAAAAAAAAAAAACAATTTTATTAAAAGCTATATCTCATTTACTGTTTTAGGGGCACTAACATATTTCGTAACGCTATTTTTCACCAATTTTTACCTCCTTCTCCTCCTTGTCATACTTCGTAACGCAAGGTCCAACCTCTTCAACTTTGTAACGTAACACTTTTTGATTTTTGTTTTTTTTATCAATTTTGATTATTTTGATGGTTATTACAATAAAAAAAACTATTTTTAATGGTACAATTTTTATTACAAAATGCTTATATTATTGTGAACATATTTGTAGCGTTTTTCGCCAACAAATCAAAGTATTAAAAAATGGTAGACTCGTAATAATATTTTAACCCCATAAGGTTGTTTAATTAACCAATCCTAATTCTTCAAAACTACTGTAGTTTCCCTAAGGGAATCGCACCCATCATTTTAGGTCACTGGTGATTGGCAAGGAGAAAGTACTGCGGAAGATGCAGTTAAAACAGGATCTAAAGAAATAACATCGCCCTCTTCTTCCGAGATCCAGGATTCTTCGTGCATTTGAAGTTAGCCAGTGTCAACGACGCAAAGTTCTGTTCCTCGTCGACCACAGATTAGAAGTGGCTGCACACGTGAAGGAGCAGGGACATCACGTTTGTGAATAATTTTTCGAGCATCTTCTTTGGACTTTGGACTTCAGTTTTACCACTTTACAAATTCTTCTTGTCCTAAAACAGTGCGAGAATGCGAATAAATTCGATTTCTTCAGAAATATTCAAATCCAAAAATTGAAAAAAAAAATAGTACGATATTAATATCTGACGATTTATAATATCGTTCGGTTTTTAATATCTTTTGGTCTGCAAATCGTGGATCGTTCAGTCGCGGAAAATATTATTTCACGAAAAAGAGTTTCTTCTGTTTCACATGCGAAAGCTCTGAGAAGGAAAGAATGGGTAACGATTCGAATCAAAAGTTTTAAATAATATTCTCAAAAATAGCAATACGAGTGGGAACGGGAAGGAATTTTAAAGCGGTGGTTACTATCACTAACAACTAACTCCAGAAAAGCGTGTGTCGTAAATGCAATGCTGCGATAGCCACAAAACGGAGTTGTATTGTATTGCAATACACACAGAGTTCCTCACCAGTCATGCTGGTGTCTAGTGCATCGTGGAATCCCTACTGTATGATTCAATTTATATGGGCTATAGTTCACAACTTTCCAAAATAATGGAAAAATCTATCTATCTATCTGACCGATCACGATCAAATTTTCAACATAGATGAGTTTCGGGCCTGAGATGGATTTTATTGCTTCACTTTGAAGGTGCACTTTGAAGAGAAGAGGAAGATACCTAAAAATGATCGAAAATGACCAATATTAATGTCGAATCCATAGTTTTCGGGGTGGCTGATATGAACAATGACACTTCCGATGTCATTTAAATCCAAGTTTTAGTCCCCTTTAGTACTCCTAAGCGGGATGGTGACGTAAAAATAATTGAAAATTACCGATTAATTGGAATCCAAACTGAAAAACCGAATAACGTTGTTTTCACCAAATTTTCCATCTGATATAAATATTTTTTTAAAACATTGGTTACATCATATTAAAAAGGTAATGCAGGCCTACTTAAAAATCAGTTTAGTACCATTGTTGTACGGTAGTATTTATAGTACCTTGTTAAAACATTTGTTTTCAAACTATCGAATATAAATCGCAGTAAATTGTGTAATCTGCTGTGAAAAGAAAAAGTATACCATAATATTTTCCGATCGGTGTAAGGAAGAGATATCATATTATTTTTCGATTGGTATGGTAAAATAGTATTTTTCCATACTATTTTACAGTAAATTATTAATTATATGTAAACTTTGTTATTTTTAAGTGACTGAAACGAAGTAATCTTACGATGATGTTTTAAAAGTTGGTCATTTGAGGGGGAGGCAGGAAATCATTTGGGGGGGCCTGGCCCCGATGGGGCTCCCCTTGGCTACACCCCTGATTATCATTAATCAAATTCAATTTGAGAGATGCTTATATATTAAATTAAGAAATTTATATACAACACAAATTTATTTTGGAAAAGCAAGGGATCCATACGTAGACTTGGAGAATTAGGATTAGTATTAGAATTTAGATTTCTGAGTTTTCGGTATCTATGACCATGTTAGCCCATCACGAATGAGCAATGACTTCCCTAGATCACACTATCTGAGGAAAGGGAAGGAAGAAAGTGGCCTGGGACCATTATGTTTGGTACCACCCCGGTATTTGCTTGGTGTGAATGAGGAAAACCCAGTAAAATCTCACTCAGTATGGCTGCTCTGAAAAAAAATTTAACACTTTTTCGACCGAGTGAATAAGGACGGAGACGTCCATCAAGCCCCACGCTTGGGAGCCAATTGAATAAGGTGTGATGAGCCCCCGGCTCGGTGACACATGAAGAATTTACCTTCCAAGCATAGGTGTGCTGACATTTGCATACGACATGAAGTGTCCAGCATGTAAATTTGCGTGAGGCTCTGTAGAGAGAAGAGGAAGGCGTACCAGTGATGGTGAGGTGTGTCTCTCTCTCTACATTTGACAGCAGTCTTACGTCACACCTGAGAAGACTGTCTGTCCTCGTGGGTTCCATGAACTATGAACTGTTTGGTTGCGGTAGAGACTGAGTTAAAAAAAAAATGTTGAGACTCTTTAAAAAAAACAAAATTTTAATTTTGATAGACTAATCAAAATTGCCCCTATGTAGATCTATGCTACTTTTAAACTTAAACAGAAAATCCCGATTTTGAGATCTACACAGGTCTCATAGTTCATGTTTCCCTACCCTGATTGTACGCTCTCGAAGCGACTCATGGGCTACACAATTAGTAGCGGCTCATGTAACATGAGTTTGAGTCTAATGATACCAACAGAATACATTAACAAGGAGTACTATTAGCAGTAAGTTAAATGAAGTCGCCGAACGAAGTCCACCTGAAAAGAACAGAAGTTACAAAACATTTTAGATATTTTTGTACTCACCAGGCAGCAAGTAAACCTTCAGGATTCGTACGGGGATTGTAGTATGCAACAGACGTATAAGTAGATTTTCATAACTATTTAATAGATCCTTGGCGGAATTGAATTTGAAATATTTACACTCGATTTCACAAACAACACTTGTGCACGAGAAGAAAGAAAAAAAAATGATACTCATTTTAGTGGCCAATATGTTTTACTTATACCGATAGTTCTAGTCCACGCGTGATTTAATTTGTAGTTTTCACAGATATGTCCTGCATGAGTCCAGTCTTCACTGTTGTCTGGATCCTCCACTCTGCACGCATTCTTCCGTATATGCGTGACGTAATTTTATCCCACATATTACGGTTTTTGATGATCAGTCTTGAAGATCACGTGGTCTTCGTCGATCTCTGCATTGGTATCTCTCTGTTACAAGTTGAGAGTTACTGTCATCACTATTACAGTAAAGGTGACATAGGCTCGTCACGCCTTACTGTATTTGGTGCTCTGTGGTGCAAAAAGTCCCACTATTTAACTTTCACAAGTTAAAAGAAAAATATGTCTGTGGTGCACTAATTTGTGATGCACAGGTTAAAAAAAAAAATAAATGTTTCTTCTGATGACATATCTTCTAACATATTTGTGTATTAAACACAAAACAAACTGGTTGGAAGTGTGCTCATGGTAAATGTGAGCCACAAGGTGAGTCCACCAACACTCGTTACTAATCTCTTTATAATACGTACATGTTCTTAGATAATAGTTGGTCTTGGTGTACAACGAAACACCCCTAACTATATATATACGCATATGTAACTATAGCAAGTTACTTAAAAAAAAAATTACACTCCCGATGGGGTCATATAGAGAAGATATTTCCCCTTTTTGCTATCTAAGCATTATGTGATACATGTCATAGTAGTTGCTATTACACTAGCAAAGACATGATAAACTAATGTCACTAAATGAAATGTTCTATGCACTAAGAACTCAAACGTAGTAAAGTCTCACTGAGCGACGTGAAGTGTCCTATGAACAGACTCGAAGTGTCACTGCACGATGTGTCCTGTGTTCAAACTAAGAACGAAGTGTCTCGTGACCTCTCCTGCGATCCTAGTCATTAGGCTCGCTGGAACTTGAAAAACCTAGACTCACCTTCAGTCTACCGGTTTTCTTATGGTCAACGTTCTCTCTCTCTTTTGGTGACAACCGAAATTCCTAAATAGGTCACCACAGTTATGCCCTAATATTACATTTATATACAATCTCTGGTGAGTTTCACATACTTTACATGATTCTTTGATCTTCTATGAATATTTTAATATATAACACAACACATGTCATGTACCGGAAGACTATTTAAACAATTAGAAAAACAAAACATATTAGAAAAAATACATGTTCCCCCTTCCATCAAGAACTCACGTGACAGGTAGTGACATCTATACCCAAACACAGTCTGCAGCGGGGTGTAATCTCAATACAAACTTTTACTGAATTTCACTCATCCCTGCTTATTGAACAAATATGCTGCAAAATCAAACCTTAGATTAACAACATTATACAATTTACTATATACCTACATTATAATACATGACTGTCATTACCTTAGGGGTGGTTAATTAATATATATGTCTTCCGGATACATTGGTGGGCAGAAAACCCCTTCCATCTTTGCAGACGAACACCGCTCAACGAGCTCAAACAACTGCCTGTAAATAGTACTGTCAAAACGTACTGAAAGAGTACGTGATACTGTCGGACATGTGACATACCGTGTTAAATAATCATAATTTATAAACGGGTGCATCCAAGAACCTTTTAAATTTGAATAAAAACAAATTTTCGAAAACCAAATCACAATTTCAAAAACATATTACTCCGCGTTGAGGCTGGCGATAGCTTCGTTTTTACCGGCCTAGAGCCGTGGCGGGGAGGGCGGGTAAGGTGACAAAATACGTCATCAAGAGAGTTTCTAGCACCTTATTGTTCCCAAAAAACAACACTACTGTGTGACTAGTATACAATAGCCATGTTCACGACTGAACGGCGCTATATTGGAGAGTAGCCAACCCATCTCTCATCCACTAGTCCTTGACATATAGTTGTAGTCCTGCGTACAACTATCTCTGGATAGTCCAAAATCTAGTCTGGAAACTCATAGTAAGCTGGAAACAGTTGTACCATCTTAGTTGCTGTTCGTGTGTGTTCCGCTGGAGGCTATGAGTTTGCTGAACTTCAGTTTGAAAATTTTGAAATGCTCTTCCAGAAAAAAAAAAACTTTGTACTCGAAGTTCTTCCATCTCTTCCTATGAAAATGATGTGAATTTAATACGAAGCATATACATCTTGTTGGCTTTTTAACATCTAATTATGCATGATTAAATATTTAAATGAATTGATATAAAGTATATGTGGTTACACATTTACATATAATTTCCATTTTGATATGCAAAGATTTTGATATGACATTTGCATATCAAAATTTAAATAACGTGCGCACTAGGTCTTTACAAATTCCCCCCTTTCGATATGTTTTGAGAGTAAAGATACTTTAGCTATCAAAGCTTATCGAAATACATCATTACACACAAGTATATACAATAAGTGCGGACGTAATAGAAAATACTTTAACACAACAATACTGATTAATACCTAATAAAAACATGAAAGAAAACTTGTTCCCATAATAATCTAATGGCATAATACATACACAAAAGTTTAAACTATTAATGTTACACGTAAAACAAAATATTTACATGAATGTAACACGAAGAGCTCAGTTCTTCTTCGTTGTTTCAGCAATCTCTTCTTCAGTTGCTGCAATTTTTCTCTGACTTTCAGGTTCTCTTTCTCTATACCGCTTAAGCAAGTAAGCGTTTCTTTTTATCACTGCCACTTTAGTCTGTGGGTCAGCGAGAGTATACACATTCTTGTCAGTTTTAGAGAGGATCAACCAGGGTCCAGAATACATCAGTAATATTTTCTTCGAAATTCCGGCCAAAGCATCAGATTTCGGGAATACACGTGCTAGCACTAACTGTCCTACATCATATTGTACTAAAGTATGATGAGAATCGAAGTATTTCTTCCTGGCTGCTGCATTCTTCTTCAAGTTCTTGTGTGCTACTTCCACGAAGTAATCCTTATCTACTGGCCATTCAACTTCGGGTATTTCAAATATTCTGGCAACGTCAGCAGTGGACGAAACTCCCAGATGCAGCTCATAAGCTGAAAACCCTGTACTAAGATGTTTAGCACTATTCAAGCATCTTTCTACTTTACTTAAATGTCTTGGCCAATAACGTTGATTGTTATGGCAATACTTTCTCAACATCCTGGTTGTACTCTTCACTACTGTCTCTGCAGGTTCCGCTTGAGGGTAATAGGCAGTAGACATGTAATGTTTCAGTCCTAAGACCTGAATCTCTCTCTTCCACTGATTACTGCAGAATTGAGAACCGTGGTCCGTCAATAGAATTTCAGCTCGCGGACACAGTTTGAGAAACTGTTTCAATTTCTGTAAGGCCGTGTGTGTGGTTGCGCGACGACATGCGAAAAGACCAATTAATTTGGAGAAAATGTCAACAAATACAAGTATGTATTGGACACCACCTATACCTCGCACTAGTGGTCCACAGAAATCTGCGGCGATGAACACACCAGGCTTCTCAGGAATAATAGAGTTTAGTGGCCCACACATGTAGGTGTGTGGGGCAGTAGCCTTCTGACAAATGACACATGACCCGCAGTATTTCCTTATCTGCTCTCTCATTTTTGGCCAAGTGTATGTTTCGACGAGCTGTGGTATCAGCTTCGAAGCGGATAGGTGCCCACTTTCATCGTGGTGGTACTTTAGAAGTGGTCGAACCAAAACTTCTGGTATACAAATCTTTACACCATCCTTATCTCTTTTACATAATCTTCCACTAAACAATATATATTCGTGATGCTGACTTTTTATTTTCTTCGACGTTTCGGCACTCTGTGTCGCCTTCTTCAGAGGACCGTAAAAGGCATCTGACGATTGCAGTTCTGGCAACACTGCAATTAACTTCCGAAGTTCACACGGAACTTCCTCTAACAATGACATTAATGTCTCGCGTAACACAGGCTTACTGTCAAAATTTGTCACGTTACTAGACTGCGCTGGGTAGCGTGAATGATAATCCGCTTTATTGTCTCTTGATCGAACAAATTCGAATGAAAAATCTAAATTCGCGAGCCCTAAGGCCCAACGTGTGATACGTTGATTCGTCAATCGACAATGTAAAATGAACTTCAATGATAAGTGATCGCTGCGAACTCTAAATTTCCTTCCTATCAAATAATATTTGAATTTAGCGACACCCTCTACTAAGCTCAAAAGTTCCTTTTCAGTAATCGAGTACGCCCTCTGCGCACTATTGAAGACTTTTGAAGACATCCCAATGATTCTGTCTTCACCATTGTCGTCTATCTGATACAGGATACTATTACAACTCCTATCACTGGCATCCACTTCTAAAATGAATTCTTTATCAGGAAGTGGTTTCTTTAAAACGATTTCTTCTTGAAAAATCTCTTTTATTTTTACCAAGGCATCATCATGCACTTTCTCCCATTTAAATTTCGTATTCTTCTTCAGAAGATCAAAAAGTGGAATTAGTACCTCAGAATAACGATTACTGAAGGGACGATAATGTTGGAGGAAACCTATCAACTGTCTAACTTCCTTCACCGTCTTTGGAGGTCTAAAATTTACTACTTTCTCCATCTTTTCCCTGTCTTTTCTGATTCCTTCAGCAGACAACTCGAAACCTAAAAGTTTGACATGTGTGCGTGCAAAAACACATTTCTTTAATCTGAGCGTTATTCCGCCAGTTTCCAGCCTAGTGAAAACTTGGTCTAGATGGTCTAAATGCTGTGTAAAATTGTATGAGCCTACCGCTAGGTCATCGACGTATGTTTGACAAAAGCTCTTTACATCATCTCCTAGAACTAAATCAAGTGCCCTTATACAGGAAGACAGAGACGTCTTTGTCCCAAATGGTAGTCTGACGAAGCAATATGAAATGCCTTCGTGCACAAATCCTAGATACTTCTGGAATTCCTCTTTTACACGTACTTGAAAAAAAAATCGACTGCATCGAAAACAGAAAAAATATTTTTGTCGCTCAATTCTTGTAAAACGTCAATGGCGGGGATTGGTTGGTCTGTTTCTGCCAAAGTGACCCGCGAAAGAGGGCGCCCGTCGATACAAAGGCGTAACTTCCCATTCTTCTTCGGTACTACTACTAGTGAATTGCTATAAGGCGTGGCAGCCTTTTTCACTATTCCCCATGCTAGAAAACGATTAATCTCATTCCTGACCTGATTCTGATAACAATGTGCAAACGGGAACATTTTTGAACGAATCGGTTTTGTGTCGGTTAGATGTATCTCATGTTCATAACCTCTAATGCAACCGGGTCTCTCATCAAACAGCTGTTTATGTCTTATGAGGAGGGAGGTGAGTTCTGCTCTCTGAGAATCAGTGAGATCAGTGTAGCCATCTATGTGCTCTTTTATATCACGCTCACTCGCGCGCGTTTGAAAATTTTTCCACTCTTCTGGTGAAAATACGGTACTGGCCAATTCTGTGGGCGTCGGGTATCCTCTAACCTGCGACTTTACGGGTGGGTTGCTCTCAATTAGCCTATTCTTCCCTATCTCCGTACCCATCTCATGATTGCCAACTTGTCTACCTCTTACAAGTGAATAACCGTTATTTGGATCTCCGCCTTCGAGATCATCAAAACTAAAAATCTCCTCAATATTTCTCAGCACTAGATCTTCATTTGATATTTCGACGTCTTTGAAACTTACATCTACTTCTACTGGCTTCTTCAAACTGAACACCCCTCTCCCATAGTCTAACACAGCGTCAGTCTCAGCAAAGAACTGAGAACCAAGAATCAACTTTCTATTCAACCCTTGCACTACTAATGACACAGTTTCAAACTCTTCTCCATTGATCGTTACTTGCAATAAAATCTGACCAAGAATCTTAGCCACACTACTTCCGAATGCAGATGTTACTTTCATATTATTTGTTCTAAGGAATGCAGGTCTGGGTTTACTATTCTGTACTGTTTGCCACAATTCACTACTGATCGCGTTGATGCTCGAACCTGAGTCCAACAAGCCAAGTACCGGCTGAGCGAATACGATAACTTCAATTTCAGGTAAAGTTATCACATTATTTCTAACAACTAGGTCATCACTAGTGTCTAATAAATTATCAAAAATAGCATTTGCCTGATCATATTCTGTTCGATTCAACAGTATTACGTTACCATTTCTCAATTTTAATTCTAATTTCTCACTATTTGTATCAAAATTTACTAAATTTTCCTTAAAATGATTTTTCTCAATAATTTCCTGGCACTGATTACAATTATCACTAGCATTTACATTTACTTCCTTGACCAATGTCTCATTTTCATCTATTTCATTTCTCGAAATTTCCAGCACACATTCAGTTACATTATCCGACCTCATTGGTGTGTAATCGCTATCCTGAGATTCCACGCTAATGGGATTCCAAATGTGTGCCGAATGTCCTCAGTTACGAGAAACATTCAGACCACGCCCATTGTTGTCGGACTGTACTTGTCTCGAAGTACTTGCCCGAGTCTCGTCTCGTGTATCGTACACTTCAAGAACTTGTATCTGTTCGTCTCTACTGTTTCTCATCTGGTGGTTAGGCCTATTTCTATTGCCTCTGTTGCTACCTCTTGTACCTCGGTACGAACTAGTTCCGTTACCTCTGAACCGATTCTGTCGGAATTCATTTCGAGGATTACTACTAGGCTCTCTATTCTCATTAGATCGTTCTAGCCTGCCCCTACTATTTCTAGTATACGGCCCCTGCTGTGCCCTGTTACGTCTCGTGTTACGTTTGAAGTTCCCCCCTGCTGATTGATTGTTTTCTACCACTTCAATCATATTTATGTTTCGACGCTGCTGGTTATTACCGTTCTCCCTGTGCGTTAACTGTACTTCATTCACTAACGCGAGAAGCTCTGAGATGCTTTGTGGTTTTGCACTAATCAAACACCTACAGATCCACTGAGGAAGCTGTCTAGGTAGTAACTTTAAAAGATTTTGCTCGGACAAGGGAGGGTCCAATACAGCATTTCTCTGCAGCTGAGTGAGAAGGTACTCACTCGGCTGTCTGAAAATTCTAGGGTCATAATGACTCATTAGCAGGGTTGCACGCAAGGATGCTAAACGATCGGAGCTTAAGTAGTTTTTCTTAAATTCCTCTATAAAACTAGCATAGTCGGTGATCTTGTGTTGCATCACTTTGTACCATTGTAGACTGATTCCTCTTAACGAGCGTGTTAAGAAGCTCAGTCTATGCTCTGGCGCTACTCCAGTTAGCTCGAAATAATTATCTAAATCTACTAGATAATTATGGGTAGCTGATTCGTCCTCATTCCCATTGTATGTCGGTAGTTTCAGGTCTCTGTGCAAGAACGAGTTCATTGCAGTGGCAAGTTGGGCAGCTTCGCCACTACTTTGAACTGTGTGAACGCTTCCGTGTCCTCCCACACGCGATGTTGATGGCACAGGTTCCCTACTATTACTCGACAACAGTACAGGCGGGGCTATCAAATAGCTCGTGCTGGGACCACTGTCGACAACTACTCTCTCCTCTGTTTGTTGTGTCTCGTTCTCGCTAGAACGAGACGACAACCCGTCTCGTGCAGTTAGTAGTGTCTCTATCTCGAGTCGTGAACTCTGTTTCACTTTCTGTATCTCACGAGACATTTCGTCTCGGAGATCCTTGATTTTGTCTCCCAGCTGTGCTGTGGATTCAGATCTCAGTGCAAATTCACTTTGCACTGTCTGAAGTTCAGCTCTGATTTCGGCCTGACTGCCTACAATGTTATCTATACTTCGATCGACTCTCTCCATTCGCAAGTGCATGCTCTCAACTGCATGATCGATGTCTGTTTGTTTGGTGGAGAGGTCGCCTAACCTATCACTGAGGTCCTTCGATCTATTCTCGACATCGCTGATTTGAACTGTCAGTGAACTTTGAGCATCTTTCACTGACTGTTCAACTTTTCGGATCTCACTACTACATGATGCGATAGAGACTTCATTAGACTGTACCCTATCGCTAACTTGTTCTAATGAAGCCTGTATCCTCTGACTTGTACACACGAGCTGTGTCTGCAGCTCCAAGTTGGAGGTGTCAAGTCTCCTATTTACTGACGCAATTGATTCGTTCAATTGCTCAAACTTCCTATTATTTTCTGCTACAAAGGAATCTATCCTCCCTACTAGAGACTTTTCAAGTTTTTCGCTATTCGATTGTATACTAGCACTCGACTGCTCAATTTTAGCCGTAATAGTATCTAGAAATCCACTTAGTAGCCTCGATAAGTCAGAAGTCGTTACGAATTGAGCTCCGGACTGCCCACTTCCGGTCTCTACGACTTGACTTCCGGTAGGTACTACCTCGCTTTCCCTGGGTGTTGCCTCAGCTGTGTTTTCCTGGACAGGTTGGCCACACTGTCCATCAGCTGGGTTACTGTTTTCTCTCTCTGTGACGTCACCGTAACGTACGTGACTGTCACCGGTTCCTGAACCTACTATATCTTCAGTGGTTCTTTCTACGCCTGTTTCACTATGCATATTATCTATTTCATTGACATTCTCTACGCTATTGACGGTAACATTATTTCTAGCTATATCTACATCCAGCTCAATACGCTGAGCGTACACGTCAGATCTAAATTCCTCTTCCATCTTACGCGTCTGAGCTCTCGTTACCGGCATTTAATCAAAAACAACACAAACTCTAATATGCCTAATAGTTATTACACACAAAATCTTTCCCCCCTAATTTTTATGCAAATACACATGACACAAAATTTTCACTCATAATACATACTCTTCAAGAACAAATATAACACACTGTAACAAGGTTCTTGGATACTATGGGGACTATGTTTCAAACTATCACGCGGCATAAGAGATAAATAAAAAAAAATGAAAAGTTACTGCTCTACCCTTGTACTTCTGTTGGTGTATCAAGGTAGGTACCCTTTTCGGCTTACGCTGCAAGCGTATGCTTAGCCCCTAAAGCTCGGGTGCCACTTGAATAAGGACGGAGACGTCCATCAAGCCCCACGCTTGGGAGCCAATTGAATAAGGTGTGATGAGCCCCCGGCTCGGTGACACATGAAGAATTTACCTTCCAAGCATAGGTGTGCTGACATTTGCATACGACATGAAGTGTCCAGCATGTAAATTTGCGTGAGGCTCTGTAGAGAGAAGAGGAAGGCGTACCAGTGATGGTGAGGTGTGTCTCTCTCTCTACATTTGACAGCAGTCTTACGTCACACCTGAGAAGACTGTCTGTCCTCGTGGGTTCCATGAACTATGAACTGTTTGGTTGCGGTAGAGACTGAGTTAAAAAAAAAATGTTGAGACTCTTTAAAAAAAACAAAATTTTAATTTTGATAGACTAATCAAAATTGCCCCTATGTAGATCTATGCTACTTTTAAACTTAAACAGAAAATCCCGATTTTGAGATCTACACAGGTCTCATAGTTCATGTTTCCCTACCCTGATTGTACGCTCTCGAAGCGACTCATGGGCTACACAATTAGTAGCGGCTCATGTAACATGAGTTTGAGTCTAATGATACCAACAGAATACATTAACAAGGAGTACTATTAGCAGTAAGTTAAATGAAGTCGCCGAACGAAGTCCACCTGAAAAGAACAGAAGTTACAAAACATTTTAGATATTTTTGTACTCACCAGGCAGCAAGTAAACCTTCAGGATTCGTACGGGGATTGTAGTATGCAACAGACGTATAAGTAGATTTTCATAACTATTTAATAGATCCTTGGCGGAATTGAATTTGAAATATTTACACTCGATTTCACAAACAACACTTGTGCACGAGAAGAAAGAAAAAAAAATGATACTCATTTTAGTGGCCAATATGTTTTACTTATACCGATAGTTCTAGTCCACGCGTGATTTAATTTGTAGTTTTCACAGATATGTCCTGCATGAGTCCAGTCTTCACTGTTGTCTGGATCCTCCACTCTGCACGCATTCTTCCGTATATGCGTGACGTAATTTTATCCCACATATTACGGTTTTTGATGATCAGTCTTGAAGATCACGTGGTCTTCGTCGATCTCTGCATTGGTATCTCTCTGTTACAAGTTGAGAGTTACTGTCATCACTATTACAGTAAAGGTGACATAGGCTCGTCACGCCTTACTGTATTTGGTGCTCTGTGGTGCAAAAAGTCCCACTATTTAACTTTCACAAGTTAAAAGAAAAATATGTCTGTGGTGCACTAATTTGTGATGCACAGGTTAAAAAAAAAATAAATGTTTCTTCTGATGACATATCTTCTAACATATTTGTGTATTAAACACAAAACAAACTGGTTGGAAGTGTGCTCATGGTAAATGTGAGCCACAAGGTGAGTCCACCAACACTCGTTACTAATCTCTTTATAATACGTACATGTTCTTAGATAATAGTTGGTCTTGGTGTACAACGAAACACCCCTAACTATATATATACGCATATGTAACTATAGCAAGTTACTTAAAAAAAAAATTACACTCCCGATGGGGTCATATAGAGAAGATATTTCCCCTTTTTGCTATCTAAGCATTATGTGATACATGTCATAGTAGTTGCTATTACACTAGCAAAGACATGATAAACTAATGTCACTAAATGAAATGTTCTATGCACTAAGAACTCAAACGTAGTAAAGTCTCACTGAGCGACGTGAAGTGTCCTATGAACAGACTCGAAGTGTCACTGCACGATGTGTCCTGTGTTCAAACTAAGAACGAAGTGTCTCGTGACCTCTCCTGCGATCCTAGTCATTAGGCTCGCTGGAACTTGAAAAACCTAGACTCACCTTCAGTCTACCGGTTTTCTTATGGTCAACGTTCTCTCTCTCTTTTGGTGACAACCGAAATTCCTAAATAGGTCACCACAGTTATGCCCTAATATTACATTTATATACAATCTCTGGTGAGTTTCACATACTTTACATGATTCTTTGATCTTCTATGAATATTTTAATATATAACACAACACATGTCATGTACCGGAAGACTATTTAAACAATTAGAAAAACAAAACATATTAGAAAAAATACATGTTCCCCCTTCCATCAAGAACTCACGTGACAGGTAGTGACATCTATACCCAAACACAGTCTGCAGCGGGGTGTAATCTCAATACAAACTTTTACTGAATTTCACTCATCCCTGCTTATTGAACAAATATGCTGCAAAATCAAACCTTAGATTAACAACATTATACAATTTACTATATACCTACATTATAATACATGACTGTCATTACCTTAGGGGTGGTTAATTAATATATATGTCTTCCGGATACATTGGTGGGCAGAAAACCCCTTCCATCTTTGCAGACGAACACCGCTCAACGAGCTCAAACAACTGCCTGTAAATAGTACTGTCAAAACGTACTGAAAGAGTACGTGATACTGTCGGACATGTGACATACCGTGTTAAATAATCATAATTTATAAACGGGTGCATCCAAGAACCTTTTAAATTTGAATAAAAACAAATTTTCGAAAACCAAATCACAATTTCAAAAACATATTACTCCGCGTTGAGGCTGGCGATAGCTTCGTTTTTACCGGCCTAGAGCCGTGGCGGGGAGGGCGGGTAAGGTGACAAAATACGTCATCAAGAGAGTTTCTAGCACCTTATTGTTCCCAAAAAACAACACTACTGTGTGACTAGTATACAATAGCCATGTTCACGACTGAACGGCGCTATATTGGAGAGTAGCCAACCCATCTCTCATCCACTAGTCCTTGACATATAGTTGTAGTCCTGCGTACAACTATCTCTGGATAGTCCAAAATCTAGTCTGGAAACTCATAGTAAGCTGGAAACAGTTGTACCATCTTAGTTGCTGTTCGTGTGTGTTCCGCTGGAGGCTATGAGTTTGCTGAACTTCAGTTTGAAAATTTTGAAATGCTCTTCCAGAAAAAAAAAAAACTTTGTACTCGAAGTTCTTCCATCTCTTCCTATGAAAATGATGTGAATTTAATACGAAGCATATACATCTTGTTGGCTTTTTAACATCTAATTATGCATGATTAAATATTTAAATGAATTGATATAAAGTATATGTGGTTACACATTTACATATAATTTCCATTTTGATATGCAAAGATTTTGATATGACATTTGCATATCAAAATTTAAATAACGTGCGCACTAGGTCTTTACACGAGTGTCCCCACCGGGAAGGAATCCGGGACCGCTCGCTCCAAAAACGAGAGCATTAACGACTACTTTACGAAGGGGCCACAAGACTTGGAGAAGAAATAAGTAAAATCACATAATTGAAATTTCAATTTATTTGAAAGAAAACAGAGAAATAATTCCTCTCACAAATCAATTGGCTAAGAAAGAAAGATGAATTGGTACTTAATACCGTTAACAAAGATACAAATAAATTTATCACATTACATTAATTTTTAATTTTTCTTTTGATCATCTTCAGTACATTTATTGCTTCGCATTTTAGGATTTAGATTTCTGGGCTTTCAGTATCTATGGCCATGTTAGCCATTCATGTTTTGAGGGTTGACGTCCCTCGGTGACCACCTATCCGGGGAAAGGGAAGGAAGGAAGTGGCCTGGGACTTATAAGTTAGGTATCACCCTGGCATTTGCGTGGTGTTAATGAGGAAAATCCAGGAAACCTCACTCAGGATGGCTGGCCTGAAAAACTTTTTACACTTTTTTGACCAGGTGCCTCCACCAGGAATCGAACCCGGGACCGCTCGCACCGAAAACTAAATTTTATTTATATAATATATGAGTTACTGACTAAAAGTCTAGTATGTGCACCCTTAATATATTTAAGTGTTTGCAAGAGCTGAAATCAGTGTAGTGTAGTTGGTTTCGTGTTAAAACAGAAGGACTTCACAAAAAAGATTGATTTAGCTGGCAAGTTACAATACATACTATCTAACATTTCTTTCAACTTATGCTACTTGCAACTCTAAAACTTCTCTTCTTTTACTTTTTAGAATTAGCAGAGTTTGGTCGTCTAATACATAACGCATTTTATGTGAAAGTTAAAACGAAACATGTATATAGCTTCAATACCACTCAATCAAAGACATGGAAAGAAGTTGCAGCCGGTATTGTCACGGAGATAAAACAAAGAACCGATGTTATTATGTCTGTGTTTGATTTAATGAGTGTTTGTGTGACTTTCTTTGGTACCTATATTATTTTCAAGTAAGCTTTTCTCTCTATGAAATATGCATTTTGAAGTACATATATCGTAACATTATAGTTAGATATTAGATTATGTGTTTCTCTGATTGCAAGCTTCGAAAAATTTTCTTCTGATTTAGGTGACAGTTCTGAAAACAGGCGTCAAAATAACAAAAATCCAATTTGATACATAGACCCGGGACATCTTTTTGCCTTAAATAATAGTTGCTGGTATTAAAACTAGAAGCTTACTTTAGTGAAAAGCTCTGCCTCAAAGAGAACAGCAACTGAATTCAATATAAGTGAAATTTTACAGAATAGCAGCGGGTTTTATGTTCACGCCATTGTCTTTAATTTAAGCACTTGTCCACTTTCCTGATAGGCAATTCACGTTAAAGTTTAATGTAAACTGAAAACTGAAATTTCTAACAATTTTATTATAATTAGTTTTTAAGTCATCCAAGCACATAAAAATCAAAACTATTGTCAGGCAAAAACGGGAAATTCTAACGAAAGAAAGAAGAAGAAAGAAAAAGAAGCGCAACACTCGTATTTCCACTTGCCATGGTGACCTGGCAGTCGTAAGGTTTCAAGTTGTCTGGTTGCGTAGCTGGCGCTACATCATTTTTTGTGTTATTTTCGCATAAGTCGTAATAGAACAAAATAATGAGAGATCAGAATGGTGAGGCATCTGAAAAACAATTTGATTGCCTGATCACTAGAACTCACTTTGGTGGTACATTTCACAGATTGTTTCCAATAAAGGACCAACTGTGAAATATCGGAGAAGAAACGAATTAATTAACACCTACTTAGAAATCTGTGCAGAAAAAAAGAAAACCACAAGATATAACAGTAAGGTTCAGTAGATAATTTGTTAGCCAGGGAAGAATACTCAAATATGGGGAAAAGATTGGAACAACTCTATCACAACCACCAGTGTATCCAGAAAGGTCGTTTGGAGGGAATGAACCCTCTCCTGGACGATAAGTAGGCTTGAAATATGAAGTGTATTAAAAATATATTGAACCTTAATTTTCCCGCGTAAATAAATTAAGTACACATAGAAGAAAGATGTAGTATAATGAAGGTACGGATGGCGCTTGTCAGTGAAGATGTGTAAGGGACATTCATATGCATGTTTGCATGTGTGAATTTTTCTTCCCTTACATTAAGCGTCAGTCAAGAGCAGTCAAACCTGTAACTACAGACGTGTAGTGAACGATGGTTGGATTTGCAATTTGTGTCAAATTAGTGAACAACTTGAGCAGCGCATATGAGTAAAGGTTTGCCGAAAGTTTGGTGATACTCAAGTAGAGACGATTTCCGAGATCCGATAGGCATTCGAGACCGATGAATAATGTGCATTTAACGCATCAAGGTGTGGTAGAACAGATTCAAAGATGAACAGTGAACTACGTCCAACTAAGCCCTCAACAATAGAAGTGTTCATCCTCGCGAGGGTGGCTCTCTCAAGGTGTAGCAGTAATGCGCCATAACGGGTACACTGCTATTCTCGAAAGGGTTTAATGTAATCTCCCTTTGATGCGGAACCGAAGGCAAATGATTTAGTTAGCAAAAAGTATTCAATAATTTCAATATGATTAACAATTTATTTCCAATATATGTAACAACAAGAATAATAGCAACAACTATATATATATTTTTAACACTTAACAAACAACACTTAAATTGAAATCTTCCCCTTTCATTTCTTTTGATAGCGGTGTGAACAATTCCACAATTTAACGCCCATGAATTAATTCTATCCAAATAATAATTTAAAGCTTTCAATATTAAATCCAAAATTGTTTCAAGTAATTTATATGTTAATTTCAATATAACTAAAGAAATAGTTACGTGTGATCCGATGAACATATCCCCCGGAATCGAAGTATTAATCGGTCCAAAATGGCGCAAAAATAAAAAGGTTAGAATTTAGAACATACTTACGGTCCCGTTGAATATGCCACATCAAACACACACTTACAATATGATTATATAATTATTCACATTTCAGGCTTTGCTTTCACACCACTTCACAAGCGGATCTTAAATTAATTTCCAACACTATTCACAAAATTTACTTCAAATCCATTTAACTATTACAATTTCTAACTTGTATTCTTATATCCGAAGTGTAATTTTAGATCCGTCGACGATTACCTTTTCTTCTGTTCTGACGCTAATCGCGGGTTGACATTTCGACCACAGTTCATAGGTGGCGCTGTTAATTCTCGATGAACAAACGAAGCATAATGTTCATTGAACCTGACCTACTAACATATATCATAGTTGCTAACTGTATGCGGATATTACTAATCAGCTGTTTCAGTGTCCAGACTAAAGTTCTTTTTTTTCTTGGAGAAATGTTACATATAAAATTCCCCACGGTCGAGTTTTTTTTCATAAACTGGTTAGAGAAATTTCGAAAAGAAAAAAATATTGTTTATCTTAATCACTGCATGCAGAAGAATTGGAACAAACTCACCACGAAATTCACCAAAGTCTTTCACAAGAAGATGTCAACAGGAGCTCCATTTTCCATTCGATGAATTCAGATGACGAGTGTCCATCCATTACTGAAGAGATGACAAATAACCAGTATGTTGCGCATACAGAGTTTTTCCATCCACCTTATGACTCGGATTGGGCGCCAGATAAGAATGAAAGGGTTTGACATAACGAGGGTCTCGACGTTTACAAGGACGTTCACAGCCATGGCATAACCTACCCAATTCTGAACCTGCAGAATTGAACAACAAGCACAGTATACAACAAACACAACAAGATTACATTTATAAGTTTAATACAATAATTAATGACAAATTCTTCTTAAAAATTTTCATGTTACAAAGTCAGAGTGATTACTATCATTGTTGTTACTATTTATTTCAGAGCTATTACTAGCGTTACAATTTTTAGAATCAAAATTCTCAAGCTGTCTTCGATAGTTAATATTGCTAAAATTGCAAGAATTGTTAGAGTTATTAGTATTGCTAGGATAATATTTCTTAATGAAACTAACATGCCTTTTTATTTTAATATTCTTATCCGCTACTAACTGTAACCAGACGGTGTTCCTTGTTGGGTAACTAAGGATTTCAAATGGGCCATGGAACTGACTACTTAATTTTGGCTGAAATCTCTTTTCAAGAGAAGCCTTCATTATTCTCTTTACAAGTACTTTCTCGCCTACTGGCAAATCTATGTCCCTATGTTTCTTTGAATAAATCTTCTCTTTTCTTTTCCAGGCCTTTTCAATGTTTTCTACAACAATTTTACTTAGTTCTTCTTTATTTTGCGAATTTTCAAGAATACCTAGGTCTAAGATCCAATTAATGTCCAAAGGATTAAACATTTTGCGTCCCAAAAATAATTCACTCGCTGTCTTCCTCGTTTCACTATTCTCACTAGTATTTAAAGTATATTGTACCTGATATATATACTTTGACCATTGAGATTGATTTTTATGTACGTAACATTTTATTATTTGTTTAATGTTTTTATTTTGACGCTCTGTCAAATTACTGGACATGGAGTAAGGAGACGTATGAATACGTTTAATACCTAGACTAAACAAGTAACTCTTGAAGTATTCGCTTTGAAAATAACTTGCATTGTCACATATAATTTTGTTTGGATATCCGTAGGAGTAGAATATCTTATCTAATTTTAAACAGATCGATTTCGCATTTAAATTTCTAAGAGGTTCAATAATCACAAATCGTGAATAACCATCTGTTAATACCAAAACATATTTAAAACCATTACTAACAGGCCAGGGACCCATTATATCTAAATATACGGAATTGTTCGGATATCTTTCTTTATGTGAGTAGTAAGTACCATATTGAGTGGTATTCCTGTCTTTACAAAATTGACAAATTTGACATTTTTGTATAAACTCTCGAATACTTGGAAATAAATCTTTACAAGTATATCTACTAGCTATTTTAGCAATCGTACGTTGCGATCCACTGTGGCCACCTCCCACAGGGTCTTCGTGATGATATTTAATAATACTATACTTAAGTGACTCAGGAATAACCGCTCTTAAGCCACCATATTGTTTCCCCTTAGTTTTCTTTAACAATACACCATCTTTAATCAAATAAGGATGTTTATTCTTACCACTCTCAATTTCTTGAATAATAGTACGCAAAGATGGATCCTCTCGCTGATGCTCACTCAAAGGTCTATGGAAAAATGGATTTCTCCAAAAATTTACAAAATTTAAATGTACATCCTTCCCATCTACTTTCTCAATTTCCATAATGTCCTTCGAAGGAGGGGTAAAATCAATATAATTATTCATACGAGAAATATAATCCGCTAAATTATTGTGTCCACTACGCAAATAAACTATATCAAACTGATATTTACTAACCTTTTCTATAAGGGAACCATATTTCTTTTGACGCTTATGATTTCGAAGAATCCAAGTCAAAGCTGAATTATCACAATAGACCGTGAACCTTTTATGTAAATACATATCAAATTTATCAAGAGCGTGAACTAAACTTCTCGATTCAAGTTCAAAAATGCTCTTAGACCAGTCTGATGGGGGTATACGTTTACTAAGAAAATAAACAGGTCTTAATTTACCTTCTCCATCATATTGACTTAATATGGCCCCATAATTTTTAGTCGAAGCATCAACATGAATTACAAAAGGAGCATCCATATCTGGAACTCTAAGAATCACGTGATTTATGATAGCTTCTTTAATTTTCTCTAAAAGTTCATCCTCCTCCTTTCCCCAGACAAATGGAACTGAGGGAGACCTCATTGCATTTAATGGAGTCAACAAATCAGCATAATCTTTAAGAAATCTAAGATAGTAATTCAAAAATCCTAACATCTTATTTAAAGCACGCTTGTTCTTTGGTTTAGGCAAATCTCTAATTACTTTGACTCTATCTTCATCTATTTTCATTTCCCCATTACTGAATTCATATCCTAAGATTTTAATTTTTGACTTCAAAATTTTTGCTTTATGAGGACTGATAGTAATCCCCCATTCACGAAGACGTTCAAGTACTTTTTCTAATATTTCTTTATGCTTTTCTACTGAATCTGTGTGAATAATCAAATCGTCACAATAAATATCTAAATAGTCACCTTCTAGATCTCTAAAGATTTTATGCATTAAGCTAGAAAGAATAAATGGGCTAACAGCTAAACCCATCGGGAGCTTAACCATTTGTAATAGCCTATTAGGTGTTGCAAAAGCAGTTATTTTTCTACATTCTGGCTTAATGTTTACTTGAAAAAAAGAACTTTTTAAATCGACCGTTGTATACAGAGTATGACGTCCAATATTAGAAATAATGCCCTCTAAATTAGGTGACGGATAAGCTGTCAATAACAACTTCTTGTTGACAGAAAAATAATTTATGACAAGCCTCTTAGAATTGTCCTTATTCGTCACCAAGAAACATGGTGAAATGTAAGGACTACTATCAATCTCTTCAACAACGCCAGTTTCTATTAATTTATCTATATACTGATTAATTTCTTTCAATTTATGCTTAGGAACTGAATACGGTTGAGTTATGCTAGGAGAAGGATCTGTTAACTGAATTTCATACTGATAATCCTTAACCTGGCCTAATTTTTCCGTTATAACGTCTTGAAATTCTATAGCTAAATTTTTCACATAGTCAATTAAATTTTCATTAACAATATTCTCAAAATCATTAATACCTTTTGATTTTATTTCGGCCTCCTCCATGGAGATATCTCTATACGTAGGATTGGAAACCCTGGAGCCAGCTGGTTCTCCCACATTCTCATGCGCCGTCGATGTTCCTGGCGACATCAGCCCCACGCACGAAGTTTCCAACGGAACCTTTTCTCCTCTCTGCCTCCTTCCTCTACCATTGCTGGTCTGGCTCTTTTTCCCAAAACTCCTTGGCTGTGGTGAATTTGGAATTTTTGCTCGGCCCAATGCATGTTGTGTAAAATCAGGTCTGTTACCTCCGTAGGACTCCCAGGCTGTGGCGCCAAGGTGCCTGGGGGCATTCCGGACAGACCTGAAAATATATGGAGAATCGCACAGCTTACTGTTCATAACACAAGATTCCCAATCTAAAGGTTTTAATCCAACTTTAAGATTCACTTTCTCAAACCAAAGTTCTTGAGCATTAACGTTAATATGTGCAAAATTTTCGCGAAGAAAGTTTATTCCAATTAATAGTTTAAGTTTTGGATGTTTCACTACACCAAACCAGGAAGAAAATCGAACACCATTAATGAAAAATATAATTTGTACCAATTCACGCACTACTAGTTCCTTGTCTTGCATTATAGTGACGGAATAATTTACTTGCTTCACCACAGGTTGACATTTTGTTCGAATTGCCTCTAAAACCTTTTCCTCGACGAAATTTAAACTTGATCCCGTGTCAATAATACAGGGAAACAACGTATGACAAATGCTAACAGGTAATTGTAATAATGTTCCATCATTACCGTCTTCCTTGATTGAGTTTGAAGCACTATGTAATCCTAAAGCGTGATTTGATCTCGAAAAATTTCCTCTGTGCTTAAATGTTCTACTCTCCGATGTTTGGCGAGTGTTCATACTCCTTAGAGGGGCTTTAAATCTCGGGGGAGGTATGTGGTCCTTCCTCATAACCCTTTTATAATCTTGACTATACTTTTCATTAATTTCAAAACTCTCAGCGAAGTCTACATACTCATGTATTGTTTTCGGAACACTTAAAATTAATAACAAATTTCTAATTTCCGGAGTTACTAAATTACTAATCATTTTACATATTTCCTCCTCACACATTTCCATTTCCAAAATATTCAAAGTACTAAACTTCTCTTGAATGAAATTTAATAAATTTTCGTCTTCCCGCATAACTCTATACAAAACCGATTTCATAAATTCAGTATTTACCAAAGGAGTTACAAACTTAACCAATAACGAATGGCAAATATGTTCCCAATCTGTAGTGATAGTAAGTAAACGTTGTAATTCCTCGTAAGCTTGTTTTCTACATTTCTGAAGACTTGAAACTAGTATAGCTTCCACAGGAGCTATTTCCTTAACAATTAACATATCAAGCTTTAATAGGAAATGACAAACCAGTAACCCATCCGTTCCATCTATTTCCGGTACTTCACTAATTTGTTTCTCTAAAGAACGAAAAATACTTTGAGAAAATTGCTTCTGGAAATTACAAACTATGGGAGCTCGCAACACTGGTTGATTCCAATGTCTCTCTATGTTAGCCGCAACTGGCTGTCTTTCTCTCCCCTCCTCATGATTCTCGTTATCAAAAACTATAAGGGGTGGGTCTGCCACCGGAACGTAAGGTGCTGTCGCACGCCGTAATTGGTTAACTCGTAACCCTCTCTGCGCATTATAAATACTCATTTTCTTTTTTTTTTTCTCTAGTTATCTGCCTAAACCAAACACAAAGAATATTACCCAGCATATAATTCCTACTAAATCAAGTTGTTTGCCTTCAATAAAGACAGGTTCGATTCCCTCACGCATCAAAGTTTAGTTACCGAGAACAGAAGAAAAGGTAACTTTTAATTTGTATGTAGCAGTAATGCGCCATAACGGGTACACTGCTATTCTCGAAAGGGTTTAATGTAATCTCCCTTTGATGCGGAACCGAAGGCAAATGATTTAGTTAGCAAAAAGTATTCAATAATTTCAATATGATTAACAATTTATTTCCAATATATGTAACAACTAGAATAATAGCAACAACTATATATATATTTTTAACACTTAACAAACAACACTTAAATTGAAATCTTCCCCTTTCATTTCTTTTGATAGCGGTGTGAACAATTCCACAATTTAACGCCCATGAATTAATTCTATCCAAATAATAATTTAAAGCTTTCAATATTAAATCCAAAATTGTTTCAAGTAATTTATATGTTAATTTCAATATAACTAAAGAAATAGTTACGTGTGATCCGATGAACATATCCCCCGGAATCGAAGTATTAATCGGTCCAAAATGGCGCAAAAATAAAAAGGTTAGAATTTAGAACATACTTACGGTCCCGTTGAATATGCCACATCAAACACACACTTACAATATGATTATATAATTATTCACATTTCAGGCTTTGCTTTCACACCACTTCACAAGCGGATCTTAAATTAATTTCCAACACTATTCACAAAATTTACTTCAATCCATTTAACTATTACAATTTCTAACTTGTATTCTTATATCCGAAGTGTAATTTTAGATCCGTCGACGATTACCTTTTCTTCTGTTCTGACGCTAATCGCGGGTTGACATTTCGACCACAGTTCATAGGTGGCGCTGTTAATTCTCGATGAACAAACGAAGCATAATGTTCATTGAACCTGACCTACTAACATATATCATAGTTGCTAACTGTATGCGGATATTACTAATCAGCTGTTTCAGTGTCCAGACTAAAGTTCTTTTTTTTTCTTGGAGAAATGTTACAAAGGGCATCCTCACCTTAAATTCCTTCGCCCAAAATGGCGTGAGAGCGAGGACCAATTCCCAACACGAGGGCGAGGCAATGGACAAGGTGGAAAAAGACTTGATGGAATGACTTTGGTTCAATGGAAGGGAGATAAAGTACTAGTATGGGACTTTACACTACAGTACTTATCATTTTCAGCTGTTAATGCAGCGTCACGAAGATAGATTAAAAAAATCAACAAATATTGTAATTTATTAGATAATTTTTTGTGTGTCCTATCGCCATGGAAACTAGTGGATCATGGAGGGGGAAAAACCTTAATTTCATGAAGGAAACGGTCAACGAATATCACAGACATCAGGAAATGCATGAGATATTTCCTTCCTAATACAACGTATCAAAATGGCAATACATCATGGGAATGTTTCTACCATTCTTGGAATAATCTCTACTGGGAAAGACTTAGAAGAATTTTTTCTTGTGTAACATAGTATTTTTCATCGTTTATTCTTCTATTCACCTTGAACATACTCCTTTATATTTTAAACCGGATACCTGATATATTGGTTTTGATATACGTGTATATCGTTTCAAGTTTCCAGCACGAGGGTGATGGACAACTCCCTTCGTAAGGGCAAGGGTGAAAGAAGGCGGGGCAAACTGCCACTGCGAGGGCGAGGGTGCGCGATGGCGATGGACAACTCCCTTCGCAAGGTCGAGGACAAATTTCCAGCACGAGGGTGAGGACGAGAGAGGGCGATGGACAACTCCCTTCGCGAGGTGAGAGAGGAGCGAGGACCAACTGCCACTGCGAGGGCGAGGGTGAGTGAGGTCGGAGTAAAATGAACACCTATGCTCAATAAGCCCAGATGAGATTGTTGTGGAGCGAGGACTTTAGTCATGCAGAATCGTGATATCACAGACCGAGAACTTGCCAGCAAGGTGAGGGTAAGGCGCTGACAGGGAGGGATCGATTTGATTTTGGAGAGGACGTTATACGTCACTGCCTGTAGAGTACGTGAAGTCATTCATACCTATTACAATAGTGCTTTCAGTTACCCATCAGATAGAACAGCAAATGCAGAAATAGTTCTTCATGACGAATAGCTAACATCCTTGCTTTCTGTTCGCGTGGTCACAGTTTCTATCTCTGACGGGGATAGTTGCCTAGGATTCAAAACCATCTACTGAGTTTTGAACATTAGGTACCGTATCATATGGTTTCAGTGCCGAAAAGGTATGTTAAATTAAACAACTAGCCAATAAACAGCTGTAGAGTTCTTACACGTATGTAGCAAGAACAGAAATTCCAAGTATCTTGAAATTGTATAATTTATTTCACGGCCTTTGGTAATTTATATTCTTTTTTGTTGTTGTTATTTAAAATGCTTACACTTACTTTTCCTAGCTCTTTAAAATTTTTACTAGTGCATTTGGTTAATTGAATCAAATTTCTACTACTGTTGCGCTCAAATATATAAGACCATCCTTATAAAAAACATGATTTTCAACTGTTACAGTCCCATTGTTATTTTATTGAAAAAATATATTCTGAAAGAACATGTCATTTTACATAAGGAAATACTGTTTTGAATTGGTTTTGGTGGTTTCCCCGACTTCAAGCGGGATTTTTTTTTTTTTTTTTTACTTTTGGATAATTTGCCGTAAATGAACATATATACACCTCATGAGCCGAAGTAAAGGATTAGTATCAAACTAAAATACTCAATCCTTAAGTATAAAGGTATGAAAAATAGATAAATATAATCGATGTGTGCTACAAATCTGTGCGCAAGTAATTACACCATTTTAAATCGATCGTTTAAACTTTAAAATATGTCGCAAAATTCTAATTTTCACGGGTTTTCAGTAGTAGCCTATAAAACTGCTATCTGTCATAAAACTTCATAAACTTGATGGCACTACCATTTATTAGCGATAACACAAAACTGCAGACCAACACACGGCCAGTTGATTTACACATGAGTTTACATACCACAACTGTGTTTGATCGAAGACAGGGCCAGTGTTTCTTTTGAAATGGTGAATGTCAATTAATTGGTTTAAGAAAAGATGGCAAAAGTGAGAGAGAGATAGCTGATATCTTGAACATTAGTAAATCGTGTGTTCACCAAACCGTTAAGTGATATGAAGACACGAAACAACGTCCGAATGTAAGAGTCGCGGCAGGAAACGTATTCTTGAAATCGTGCTGATAGATAGCCATGATGGATGGTTCTGTAAATACAAATGCATACTTAGATTTAATGAAGGAATATGTGATTCCGTCAAAGACGAACTTGCTGAGAAGAGGGAAGACTCAGTTGTACCAATAAGATAATGCACTTGCCATATCTACCGAAACGCTAAGAAGTGGTTCAACGAGATGAAAATTTCTCTGCCGGAAGGTCCAGCACAATCGCTAGATACACTATGTGATCAAAAGTATCCGGACACCTGGCTGAAAATCACTTACAAGTTCGTGGCGCCCTTCATTGGTACTGCTGGAATTCAATATGGTGTTCAATATTCACCCTTAGCCTTGATGACAGCTTCCACTCTCGCAGGCATACTTTCAATCAGGTGCTGGAAGGTTTCTTGGGGAATGGCAGCCAATTCTTCACGAAGTGCTGAGCGAGGAGAGATATCAATGTAGGTCGGTGAGCCCTGGCACGAAGTCGAAGTTCCAAAACATTCCAAAGGTGTCCTATAGGATTCAAGTTAGGACTCTGTGGAAGCCAGTTTATTACAGGAATGTTATGGTCGTGTAACCACTCCCCCACAGGCCCTGCAGTATGAACAGGTGCTCGTGTTGAAAGATGCAATTGCCATCCCCGAATTGCTCTTCAATAGTGGGAAGCAAGAAGGTACTTAAAACATCAATGCAGACCTGCGCTATGAGAGTGCCACGCAAAACAACAAGGGGTCCAAGAAAAACACGACAACACCATAACACCGCCACCTCTGAATTTTATTTTTGGCACTACACACGCTGACAGATGACGTTCACCGGGCATTCGCCATACCCACACCCTGCCATCGGATCGCCACATTGTGCACCGTGATTCGTCACTCCACACAACGTTTTTTCACTGTTCAATCGTCCAATGTTTACGCTTCTTGCACCAAGCGAGGCGTCGTTTGGGATTTACCTGCGTGATGTGTGGCTTATGAACAGCCGCTCGACCATGAAATCCGTTTTCTCACCTCACGCTTAACTGTCATAGTACTTGGAGTGGATCCTGATGCAGTTTGGAATTTCTGTGTGATGGTTTGGATAGATGTCTGCCTATTACACTTTACAACCCTCTTCAACTGTCGGCGGTCTCTGTCAATCAACAAACGAGGTCGACCTGTACGCTTTTGTGCTGTACGTGTCCCTTCACGTTTCCACTTCACTATCACATCAGACACAGTGGTCTAGGGATGTTTAGGACTGTGGAAATCTCGCGTACAGACTTCTGACACAAGTGACACCCAATCACCTGAACACGTTCGAAGTCCGTGAGTTCCGCGGAGCGTCCCATTCTGCTTTCTCACGATGTATAATGACTACTGAGGTCCAGTGTTGCCACAGTCCTAGCTCTGGAGTGGGCTGAAAAATAGTACCAAATTGAAACAAAAAGGGCTGAATTCATTATTTTATACCAGTGTTATACATAACTCTATAACACGAAACTAAAAGAGGCAAAGTTCTAGAACACTCCTTCCCCCCTTCCAAGAGTCCAAATCAAGAAACTGCTCTTGTTAAAAATTACTTTTTAAAAACATCTAAATAGGAGGACCCCGAACAACTGTGGAAGTTGATGAAATTTTTCTCGCACGTAGAAAGTATAAGAGACCGCAAATTAAAAGGGAAAACAGTTATCATCTTCATATGTATTCTAAGGAAACCAAACGCGCCTCTATTTCAAAGTGACCAATAAACCAAAACGGTATTATGGCCAATTGGTCATATATGAAAAAAAAATATAAAACAAGGGATAAAGGATATTCGACTTGATTCAACTTATATGTGTCTTTTTTTCTTTTTTCTTTTTAGATTTCAAGCTAAAATTTCCACTACACTGCTTCTTTCTCGTCTCCTTCAGGCACGGCGCGGATGCGCCCATTTAGCGTCATCTTTTTCCCGTATAGTTCGAATTACGAATTTTTCACACATAGTTTGTAGCGTTATGCGGTGCAACGTCACAGAATGAATGTTCACCAGCATTTCTTAAGAGTCCAACACAGTATGAGTAACGTGAACTTTTGAAAATGTGAATATATTTGTTAAATGGTGCTGAATTGAGTACAATTGTACCAACTTTTTCGCAAATGGGGCTGAAAATGCCAGCGTGGTACCAACGGGCCGATTTATGACAATGGCAACACTGCTGAGGTCGTTGAATATTAAGTACCTGGCAGTAGGTGGCAGCACAATGCACCTAATATGAAAAACGTATGTTTTTGGGGGTGTCTGGATACTTTTGATCACATAGTGTATGAATCCAACTGAAGAGGTATGAACTTGATGAACCGAGAATTAGCAAAAGGGAAGATAGATTCAGTGTTGGAGCTCCGGAGAGCGATTTCTGAAATGTGGGAAAACTTCAGGACCGTAAAGAACCTTTTCCAGGGATTTGGTAAGATTAATGCCAGAACGTGTAAAGAGCGCTGTACAATGCAAAATGTGGACCAACAAAGTGTTGGTAAGGTACTAAACAAAAATGAATATCTTCGACAGCTAAATAAATTATAACAAAACAAAAAAAAACAAAAAAAAAATGGAAACGTATTTTTACAGATGTATAAAATCGCAGTTCTCACGTCCTAACTTGAACATAAGAAAATTTTCGTGGAAGACAAGCTAATTTTTGTCTTTGTTATAATTTTCTAAACAAGAATTGTATATTTTTGTTTAAAATAAACGTGTATCTCTATCTAAGAAGATAAAAATTAGATCATTTACTGCAAATTACCCAAAACTAAGAACTCCCACATAGAGTCGGAGAAACTACCAAAACGAATTCAAAACAGTGGTTTCTTATGTAAAATGACTTGTTCTTTCATAATATGTACTTATTTTGCAATAAAACAACAAACGTGACTACTGTCCATTTGATAAAACTTGGCTCTTCTGACAGTTGCTTTAATTTGTTTTCTCCTTCCCCCACGTGGTCATATCAATCAGACAAGAAGAACTGTTTCTATGGCAACAGCACATTCAGCCACTTATAATGGCTCATTTCTCTCGCTCTGTAATGGTAAACATTTCTCTCTTTCCGCACGTTGCCAATTTGATTGTAAACAAATGCATATTGTTTTAGTCAAATGTCAACTTCAGTAGTCGACCTGCTGGTTATTGAGATCATTCTTTTTAGTTCTCTTTTGTGTCATTTAATTTTATGAAACTGAGATTTACTTGCAGTGAATAATTTCGTATTTCGATACCGAACCCAAAAGCTGGCAACACGGCATTGAGCATTACGTGCGCGCAGCGAGCTGTCAGAAAGGACAAGTAGTATCAAATAACAGTCGAAAACCATGCTTTTGTGACGGTGGTTGTATATTTTTGAGCGCTACAGTATGTGTGTTTCTTAGACAGAAGTATGGATATGAATTATAGTTTGTTTGTTTTCCTTCACAGAACTATATTTTATCGTCATAAATACCTGACAGTGGATCACTTTGATAATCATTATATTACAAAAGATATTTTTGAAATCGATATGAAAAGGGTTGAAATGGATATGGAAACTATTTTGCCCTTAAACAGAAGAGAAAAACGCAAATACATAGTGGTATGCTTAAAAAAGTAATTCTTACTGTTATTACATTGAAAAATTGTGTTAATTGTTAATAAGTGTATCTTGAAAATATCATAATTATATAATGTGAATATCTAGGAATGGATTTCATTGTAGCACTAATAATGAAGATTAAATATTAACAGCTACTTCAGGTTCTAGCAATTCATGAAAAGTATTAAATCTATTATTAGATTTTTATGAGAGCTTTATGCCAAATTTCCATATATAAGTTTTTTCACCTTTTTATATACACACCCACAAGAAATAAGGAAATTTGGAGGATCGGAAATGCTGGCAGATATTAATAACATTTAAATAGTTTTCTTTTATTTATTTAAACTTTCTTGTATGTGAATTAGCATAGAACTAATATTAGGACGACAGGCTACATTTGGCACTTGCGAGGGCTAAGTGTAAGAAGTAATTACCTAAAACGATATAATAATTTCTCAAACTATGGGTTACATTTAGTTATCTTTTTAGCGTAAACATTATAAGCCATGCAATTACAAATTATTATTTGTATTGATAGTAGTAGAAGTTCTATCTAGAAGTTCTAGAAAGTTCCATCTAGTAGAAGTTCTATCTAGTAGTAGAAGTTCTAGATCTAAAGAATTAGTAGAAGTTCTAAAATGTTGCAGATAGTCCATTTACTTCATGAAGAGTCCATATGAATTCTTTCAATACATTTATTTCAAAGCTGTTCTAGCGACGGAAAATTTATTAGTCTATTATATGAAGATGAAATTTTGCATATGAAAACTTTCGGAAGCTGTATTATCACTAAAAAAATTACTCCCTGGATCAGGATTATATTTGTTTTAATGATAGGACATCACATAGATAAGGTATTTACTATCTTCAGTTCAGTCTTGGGAAGTAACGTAACGCAAGTAACGCGTTACTTGTAACGCGTTACTTTTTAAGTAACGTTTCCTAGTAACGCATTACATTTTTTCCAAAGTAACTGTAACGGTAACGCGTTACAAATTTTTAAGTAACGTACCTAGTTTGCGTTACTTTTTTTGCGTTACATTTCAGATGAGTAACTACAATATATGTATATTTTTTTTCGGAAACAAATGTTTCTTTCCTGTAAGTGAATTTCTCAGAATGGAAAAATGGAGCATGAACGATGTCAGTGACCGACAATTCCTGTACTGTTCGCCTTTTCCCGTTTCGCCTTATGACCTCTAGCAATTAAATTAGCATGTAAAACCTGTTATCACTTTTCATCTTAATGCAAGGCGGAACGGCAAATCTCGATGTGCATTTTCCCGTTTCGCCTTACGAACTTTACGTTGGTAGGCTTGCAAATACACTCATAGATACAATTTGATTTGTTTATTTACATAACAAAATATAGTACCACTTGCTTCTTTTGAAAGATGAGGACAGTCTAAGGGAAATCACGTGTACTGATTGCAAGCACCTGGAAGATTTTGTCTTAGATTTTGACAGCTCCAAATCAATGCATTCAGTGAGTGAACTACGAGTGCAATGGTACTGGTAGTCTGTTTTACTTTAAATGGTGTTGTTTTTATAAAGATGGAGAACGAAAATATTTTAGCGTTCGAATATTCGAAAGAATACTTTTTCTTAAAAGCTGAAGATGATGGTGAACAGCAGTGGCGTATTTAGGGGTGGGGCTTCCGGGCTTAAGCCCCCTCCCCCGAAATCTTACTTACTATAGTAAAGTATATAAAATATCTTGCAGAATTTTCACATTTTCAGGCAAAGCCCCACCGAAACAAAATCGTAAGTACGCCACTGCTGAATAGAATTTAAAAGTAAAGTGGTGCCCCGGCGGGAAATATTTATCAACAATTAGGGTACCATAATGAACGACATTCAGTAAGGGTTTAATATGAATAAACGGTGTTCTGATGATCAGGCCTACTTTATTGATGTAATGTTGATGGTATGTAATATTAGGGTTCTTTTAGATCAGTTTGCATATCTTAAAGTCCCGTTGATTATAGAGTTTGGAACAACTAGCTTTAAAAAGCATGTATCGATTTTAGAGTTATTGGCAACTTTGATTCACCCCCAGTTCATGTGTTCTCATTTCGTCAGTTGTAGTGTAATGTTTCTCTATATTCTGTATTTTTAATTTTACATATCAACATTGTTATTATTATATAATTAGTTTAGCAGAATAATAATAAGCAACCATTTTTTCTAACGCATAGGGATGGGCACGAGTCAAGCTAAAACTCGACTCGAATCCAAGTCGAGTTTCGAGTCGAGTCAAAAGTAATATTCTCGAGTCGAGTTCCGAACTAATTCACTGTTTTTGGCGTCGAGTTTCGAGTCGAGTCGAGTTTGATAAGCGGCTCGCTCGTTTTAACTCGTTTTGAAATCATGGGCTGATTAAACTGGAAAGCGAAAGCCATAAGAAATGTAAGCTAAGCAGTAATATGGAATACTTTTATTGTTGCTCACGAGAGGCTCAGCCGGCTCGGTTGAGATAAGCCATCTGCTCGGTTCGACTCAACTGAGCGAAGGGCTCTAGCCGACTCGGTTGGATGGGTTGTTGGCTCAGCTCACTTCTCGGTTTGAGTCGATAGTGAATGAGCTGTGAGCCGATCTGCTCGAGTCGTTGACAATTCTAAACCCGGGCCGAGCAGTTTTGAAGATATTTGGCCAGTGCCCTATAACTTTTAACAACGTTTGGCTCGAGCCCGAATACTCAACCTAGACCCTCAACCCAAATTCAGAAGCTCGTGAACAATGTCCTTTACTCCTAGACTTCACGACTACCGAGGTTGGCAATCAACTACTTTTTTAGTATTCATATATAAACCGCCTATCTTTCATGTTTATACACAGTGTTGTTATAATAATAATAATAATAATAATAATAATAATAATAATAATAATAATAATAATAATAATAATAATAATAATAATAATAATAATAATAATAATAGAAGAAGAAGAAGAAGAAGAAGAAAAAAGAAGTTGTAGTAGTAGTAGTAGTACCATTGATAATAATTATATTGTCTATGTAAGATACTTGAAGAGGGTACTCGAAACTATACACCAGATTTGACTCAACTCGACTCGAAACTCGACCCGAATTCGAGTCGAGTTGGAGGAAATTTTTCAAGCCGAGTTCTGGCTCAAAGATGTCTGTTTCTAGTCGAATCGAGTTTCAAAGAAAACTGCTCGAATTCACTCGTGCCCATCCCTACGAGTAACGCAGTATGGCATTTTAGTCAATGTTACATTACATTAAAATGTTCATATAGTTGTCAAGTAAAAATTTGTCCTTGCATTTACATAAATCGATTCAGAACGTGTAATAATAATAATAATAATAATAATAATAATAATAATAATAATAATAATAATAATAATAATAATAATAATAATAGCGGTAGTAATAGCAGTACGGAAAACTGAACTAATAAGATTTTTTTCCACATATTCAAAGTTTCGGATCTAAAAGTAACGCGTTAGTAACGCGTTACTTTCGAAGTAAAGTAACAGTTACTTTTTTGATGCAAGTAACGCGTTACTAACGCGTTACATTTTAAGAGAAAGTAAAGTAACTTGTAACGCGTTACATTTTTACAAGTAACTTACCCAACACTGCTTCAGTTTAAAGAAATTATACCTTACAAGCGGGGAGAAACAACAACTCTAATACTATCATGTGCTTCTTTTGAATAATTTTCGACAAATAGAATACAAATGTTGTCAAACTAAAGGAATCTAATGATAAATGCAAGTCAACAGTGATAAAGAATTCATAATATATTGATAGAGAGGAGAGATGAACTCACAAAAGTGATATATCCCACAAGTTGGAAAACGAATCAGTGATTCTTCGCATTAGGTGAACACAGTACCATTAATCACAGTACTCTCCTACAATTAAAATAATGAGCTTTAAAAAAAATCATTTCATTATCTCACCAAGTATTGGTTTCAATTTATTTTATGCCCCTTGTCAGGCAAAATTAACGAAAAATGTTTGAAAATGTATCTTTGACTCAGGAAATTCATTGGTATGAATCCGTTTGCATTAACTAAATTTTCGAAATTTCATCCCCTCCAAAGATCCCGATTTATAAACTGTTTTCTCGCATCCGTAGACGCATCGCATTTCATGGGAAGTGTTATTTAGTGAGAACAATTAAATGAAAATATTTATTTCATTTTTACTTTCAAATGTACCTTTTACTCTATTGTCCACTTCTCTTGAGCCAAGAATGATTATATGTAGTCTATAACCATACTAAGATTCTGTTGAATACATTAATGTAAATTTAGTTGAAATTATCTAATAGTTTTTGAATCAAACACAACTAAAGACACGTACATGCCCCTAACACCTTATCAGCTGTCATTTACAGATAAAATTCACGTCCGCCATTTTAGATGAAATATGAATTCGTATTTGGCATAATTTTCATTTTCCCTAACGATCTTATCAAAGAGTAAATACCTGAGGCGTATTTTGTGGTCTACCGGGCCTACTTGCGGTAGCCTAGAATATTACCGAATAAAGTTATTATAATATAAACTAAATTATATTGATACTTTTATACTTTAGTATGTGCTATTAATGATACAAGTTTCTGAGAACTGTATGTATGTAGAAACATCCACTAACTTCTTTGCACGCAGTTTGTCTCGTTTCCTTAAGAGGCATTCGATATGACAACGCAGCAGAAACCACTTCTCTAGTTACTCTACTGCAGCAAGAATCTTGTTATCAGCACATTCCCCTTCCGTCCACCAGGCACGTAGCCAAGGCAGGGGGGTCCGGACCCCCCTCTTCGAGACCTCAAATGAAAAAAAAATAAGGAAGGATGAAATAAAATGGAACGAGAAAAAGAAGGATCAGCGTTAAAAATAAAAAATAAAAACTACAGGAAGCTTTTGGTTACTCTTTCTTATGAGGAAATTTGTATTACTTGCAATACATGTGGCGAGGTGAGCAAGATATCCTGGAAGAGTCAGGGAATTTGAAATTTCTAGAAAAGTTACAGAATTCTAAGAATTTCTGCTACTAGTCAGGGAGATTTCAAGCTTCCGAATGCATAGTGCTGTTGAGTAACAGCGTGGACATTTTTTTAATCATAATTTTTCGTCATCGCATCCTTGCAGTATCAAACACGTTATTTCAAAAACAATTTTCTCCTGCTCCTTTAACCTGTCACTTCGAACCGACAGTAGTTGACGGAATAAAAACAAAAATTTATGTGGAAAGAAAATTCTATTAGCATTTGATTTGACAGAGAAAGGAACGCAGATATTGTAAAATATTTGACACGACATTATTGAAATACGTTTTACATTATTGAAGTACTTTATATAATAGCGAATATGTAATTTTTATAAAGTTGAGGCCATAACGAAAGGAAAATTGTTATATTTGAATACACAGAGGAAGGACGTAAATATTGTAATATCTTTTTCAATGCGTTTTTTAAATTATTTTACTCGAGATTTCTTCATAGTTTGTTATTAAAATACTTACCAAGATATCCTAATTTTATTGTTCTAACGAACTAATGTATGTTGATAGTAAAGTAGTTTAGATTGATTGAGCTCTTGGACCTTCAGAATTTCACGTCACGTCCCCCCCCCCACCGTTACGAAATCCTAACTAAACGAACCAATATATGTTCCAGTAAAAAAGTTTAAAATGATCAAGCCCCTGGTGTGATGACCACAGTATTTAATGTCACGGACCCCTTCCCTTCACGAGATCCTGGCTACGTGCCTGCGTCCACCTCCACCGACAGACTACAAACGGGCTGCTAGAAACACCAATTGTCTCTAGATAAATCGGGTTCTTGGGTGTGAGCGAAGAGCAATGGGAAATTATATGAGTAATGACAGAGCAATTTGAGGGTCTTTGGGAATTGTCTCGGACATCATAAGCCTTGTTCCGTAGCGATTTGCATCAACACAACGAAAATTTTGTGTTTTACAGTATTTTGCGATAGTTGCCTAGCCGTTAAAAATACTTGTCTCATTACTTGCTTTTCGTTGCAAAGGCTCTTACAGACTGGCACCTTCGTTGCTAGTCGCCTATTTCAGTATTCTTCATTCCTCGGACAACTTCCATTTGCTCTGGTGAGTAGGGTTACCACATTTCCAATGAAAATGTAGGGATACTTTATGCAACAAATTAAGATAGAAATGTACGATCGTTTTTCAGTAATACTAATAAGATAATACGTCTTGCTAGTGAAGAGAAAATATTTTTCTACTTGATAAAAGGAAAGTGTGTTGTAAGTTTTTTTCTTATTTTGAAGACTGTATAATAACGGGCAAACTGAACTCCAACAATAATAATAATAATAATAATAATAATAATAATAATAATAATAATAATAATAATAATAATAATAATAATAATAATAATAATAATAATAATAATGTACAGGTGTTATAAAGGTTAGTGGTAGCCCAAACCATCAAAGCAGTATACACCACTAGGAAACACACTCTATATAGATCTAACAACGTTTCTATACCTGTGCTCATATAAAATAAGTAGTAATTATTATTATCAAGTATTCTGCCTTTTGGCAGGTCCTGGGACCAATGAGTTTTTTTTTTTTTTTAATAAATTTTAGGTTTGGGACTTGCGAAATTGAAAATTATCACGAATTCTTGAGCTTTAGTTTTAAATATCTTTCAAGTAGTGTTTTCAGAGTTCTTTATATTTCTTGTAATTACAGGGAGCAAAAGTATATTCGTCCGATATTCTCCTCCTGTTGAAAATTGCCAATGCACCGTTCATAAAAAGAAACCTTAACACTGGTTCGGATCCCAGCTTAAGGATGTCCCATCACGTATAGTCTCAGTGCTGAAAAGAACAATAAGTTCCAACTCATCAATCAACTGTAATTAATCAAAAGTAAGTTTGTACATTGCCCAGCAGGGAACAAAGTTACCTTTCTCTTGAATCGTGTTTTAAAGGTCATGTTACCCCCCAAACTTACTGAGCATCCGCCAAACTGTGTATGAGCAACTACAATATAAATTAGGGGCCGCGGTGGCTGAGTGGTAGAGCGTTCACCTCTGGTGCATGGGGTTCCTAGTTCGATCCCAACTCGCGCCAAGTAAACTTTATGGTGGACAAACATCGTGTGCGTGGGTTTCCCCTGGATTCTCCCATTTCCTCCCAGTTTCTTCATTCCACCATTTCATTCATTTCTCATCATCACCGTCTCCTTTGGTCTAGCCGGCATAAGCGTGGGATGTGAAACTGAAAGACTTCGTTTCATTTTTTACAATATAACTTCTCACTTTAACTACGTTTTTAAAATCTGTCATAGGCCTATACATTCCTCCTCCATCATTAAAGATGTGGAACATTTTAATTTAAGGATTTCTGTATTGATTTACATTCGTTTACCAGTTATCTTTTAAAAATATCAGTTGAAAAATATATGTTAATATAGTTATAAATGATTAATTTTCTTATCAGGTTTCATCATTGAAGCTTGTTGAAGAAGAGAGAATCAAGCTAGCTAGAAACATAATTTTCTTAATAATACACACTTTTAAAGTGGGCATCCATATGGTGACAGATTATAGTTTGTTCTGGGTTCTCGACACTATTCGACGTCATGGACAAATCAAAACAGAAATTCAAGGTACGTATTCCAGATAATAATAATAATAATAATAATAATAATAATAATAATAATAATAATAATAATAATAATAATAATAATAATAATAATAATACAGGAACATTAATACATTGTATCCGGGATGGAACTGACAGTTTTTAAAACTATATAGTTGTAATATGATCAGAGACATAGAAGAAAAAATATTCATATTGAAGGAAAACTCAAAAAGTTTTGTTCAGCAAATTTTCATACTTGAACAACTACCGGTGACGGCGCTAGTATCACCGATAAACAAATGGCGTCGGCAATCGAAAAGGCGCAGTGCATGTGGTGGTTTGCAGAGACAAAAAGTGTTGTTTAAGTTCAACGAAACTTTCGATGTGTTTACCACAAGGATCTTCCATCACGCAACAATTTCCAGGCGTGGAAGGATCAATTTTTATCAACGGGGAGTGTAGTAAAAATACACAGCGGTGGTAAATCGCGTTGTCAGAAGAAAATGTGGAAGCAATAAGAGTGTGTTTCTCACGTAGCCCGAGGAAGTCAATTCGCGCAGCGAGCAGGCAATTGGCAATTCCAAAGCCAACAGTGCACGATGTGGTACACAAACGATTACGTTTGCACGCTTATAAGGTGCAATTGTTGCAAGAAATTAAGCCCAACTATAAGCCACAGAGAGCAGCATTTGCTACTGAAATTATGGACAGGATTGATTATGACCATAATTTCCTATTGAATGTTGTTTTCTCTGATGAGGCAACATTTCATTTGTCTGGCTGTGTTAACAGACACAATGTTAGGATATGGGGATCTGAGAATCCGCATGCATACATAGGACTTCTAGAGACAGTCCCAAATTGAATGTTTGGTGTGCTTTAACGCATAATGCAGTTATAGACCCCTTCTTTTTCATACAGCAAACCATAACAGGGAATGTGTTCTTAGACATGCTTCAACACTTTGCTGTTCCCCAGTTACAACATTTGCAACCTCAAGTGATATTCCAATTGGATAGTGTCCCGCCACATTGGAGCCTACAAGCGAGGGAGTACCTTGATACTAAATTTCCTGGCCGTTGGATAGGTCGTGATGGGCCAATTAGGTGACCACCATGCTCTCCTGATGTTACCCCTAGACTTCTTCCTGTGGAGGTATGTGAAAGACCTTGTGTATTCTGGTGAAAAGGTGCGTAACCTTGATGAACTGAAGAACCGTATTAGGAATGCGATTGCTTCAGTAACACCTCAGATGTTACAGAATATGTCGAGAGAGATTGAGTTCAGGCTAGATATTATAAGTTACAAATGGAGCTTATGTGGAGTTACACTGAGTTAGAATGACTTGTAAGTAAGACCAAATAACCTTTTTAGATCTCCTTTAAAATGCATGTTTTTTTCCTTCGTATCTCTGACCATATTAAAACTAAACACTTAAAAACCGTCAGTCTCATTCCGGACATCCTGTATATGACTGAGGGTACGGTGGCTCAGTGATAGAGTGGTCACTTTTGGTGCAAAGGGTTCCTTGGTTCGATTTCAGGCCATGTGAGTATGTGCTGGACACCATCATGAGTTTTCTTTAGGTTCTCTCGTTCTCTCCCGCATTATTATTCCACCGACTCTTCCAAAATCATTCACTTGCAATAATAACCCGTCCAGTGAAGCCATATCTAGCATCTTGGTGCTAGATCTAGCATAATTCACATGCATTTAGCATCTAGCATCTTGACTTTAGCATCTTGGGCAAATCTAGCATAATTTCATTCTTCCCTCTAATGAACAGAAAAAGAACGAAAATTTAGATGGTTCAAGGACCGTCGGGAATTCTTCTTCATAGTTGAAGCGATGGTTGGAACAATGAGACCAGCCAGTATTTCCGCGGTTGTAATTTATTGTTGAATTCAGAGAAATGTTCAAAAATAACAAAACATGACTCTACAAAACATATTTACTTACCCATAGTTTTATTACTGTCAACTGAAACCTGAATGTTTGGTTGTCTGGGATGTTTCTGTCCTTTTCAATTTACAACTTGAGAGGGGAGGGATGTGAGCGTCAGGGGAGAGCAAGTAATACGCTAAAGAAATGCTTCAGGCCTGTGTCGGAAGCGGCATGTTGTGTATATATTTCTTAAAATGTTATCCATTCATAAAACATAAATTCGACCTTCCTCCCGTATAAAGTGCATTTACCAATTTATTTCATTATCATTCCTGACAGCGTCATATTAGGTTTGTACGTGAATACAGTTGAAACACTTCATTAAAATAATGAAGATAAGTAGGGGCGGGTCCTTAAAATTAGTTAGGGACGATAATTTGAAAATCTGGCATAATTGACAAAAATTAGCATAATTCAGACCCGTCTTTGACATCATCGCGAGTCTCGGGTGTGACAACCCTGAACCCGTCTCCTTTGACTCATGATTCTCAACCTTTTTAGACTGATGACACATCTTACTGAACACACACGACATTGCGATACACTAAGATGATGCTGTTAATGTAGATACGAGAAAGTTGTTTTTCACGGTTTTTTTCTTTTTTCTTTTTTCTTTTTTTAATCTTCGGGAATAGAGAGAATTGACAAAATGTCATGTTGGCGATTACATAGGCTAAATTGTAATAACGATGTTGTTTTTCGCCAAAACCTTACGAACCATCAGTGCAGTGTCGTCGATATTCAACAGTTTGGCTACAAATTTTGCTACTACACGTTTCATGCCCAAAACATCCAAAATAAAGAGACAAATAATGTGCCAAACAATATCAACAATCTCTGTAATAATGATTCGGTGATTGTCCATAATCATTTTCTTCAATTTTTTTTGACGTTTTCATTTGTTATTGAGCGGGAACGTCCATACCGCTCGTTATTTCAGCACTTTCACGATCCTCTTGGAAACGTTTCTAGGGGTTGTAAACGATTGATTTACTTATAGAAGATTCACTAATAGCAACATTTCCAGTACGATTTTGTATTTTATCGCACTTTTAAAGCAAATTCTTTGTTCCACTTTTTCCAGCAGTAAAAAGTCACTGGGCACACAATATCTTGAAATTTTATCGACAGCCAACAATAAAGTATGCATCCGACATGGCTAGCAATGTCAAGATATATACGTGAAGGATAAATATGTCGGCACAACTAAAGCCCGTGAAAGTCTAAAATTCCCCGTATTTTTAATTAAACCATGTATATAACGGGTGTATCAAAAGTCTGTAGCCATAGGCCAATTCCGTTATGAGTGAAGATACGATTTTTTTTAAAATCGAAATTTGTTAGAAATAAGTGGTTTTCAATCTAAAATGGCGGAATTTTTCCAATCACACCAACCGTTTGCGTTTCACACTGGTAAGGAACCGTATGTTAAACGATAAACCAATATTGCCAGTTCAGTAGGCTATTCCTTTGAACTCTCAGCACACCAAGAATACACCGTTGTTGGGAAACGGATTCCAAGTGTTCTAGATTCTCTCATATAATCCCAACCTTTTTCTTCTTTTCTAGGAAAAATACCACAAAATGGTGATACACATGTCTAATTATTTTAAATGGGAAGTACATATACCAAATTTAACCTATTTACCCTTCAGAGATTTGGAAATAAGGGCATTTTACTATAATGATTGCCACCCTTATCCCCCCTTCCCAATTGAATTTCCAAAAATCTGATACCTTACGTCCTGTGTACTACCAAAAGTTCAATTTCTAGGTTAAGCGATTAAGCGAATACTTGTTTACATCTGGCAGAAGAAATCTAGAGGTAGGGCCCAAAGTTCTTGACAGCCATATTGGAAAATGGCCGCCATCTTGAACAATAGGGCTATTTTCAGAATATTCATTTTAAGTAGCTACTGCTTCAACACTATTCATTCGAATTTCATGGTTGTTACCTCATTATCCTCACAATAAAACAGGCTTTTAAATGCAACATGTCGTATGTCCGTATGACGTACAAAGAAAGGGAAATTTTGAGGAAATTGGGAATTTTTCTTTTAAAAAATATCGTTTTTGGAAGTTTAAGCCCCCCTAGAGCCACCCCAGGTGAGAGTACGCGAACCTAATGTACTCTGAAATAATACAAACGGGTTATGGTATCTCTTTGCCAAATAACATTGGAATATTCTATATAATGACATGAGAAAAAATATTTTCTAATCCTGTTTGTAAGTAGGAAATTTACACTAACAGGGAAAATGGCGATCTCAAATTTCTGGATAAATTAATATTCCAACGAATTTCATGGATAATACTTCATTTTCTTTAAAATGATACAATTTCTCAATTGCAATACTGTCTATGCCCCTGTGAAGTATGGAAAAGGGAAAATTTGAGGGAAATCGGGAAATATACTGAAATAATCCCGGGTGAAAGCACGTGACCTTAATGTACCCTGAAAAATATATTGGAGTATTGGCAATGCTTCTGCCAAATACTGTTCCGATGTTATACATAGTAACGTTGTGAAAAATAATTTCCCAATCCTCTTAATTATACATTAGGGTCTTTTTTGACACCCTTTATTTTGAAACCTGGAGATATAAAGGGAAATTATTTATAACATTTCATTTGTTTGTGCTTAATTTAATTTTGCATTATTGGACTTCATCATTCATTTTCTTACTTTGACACAACAAACACTTTTGCTCCTGACAAAGTTAGAAACAAAACGGGAAGAAGTACTAGAGATTAAACAGCTTTTAAAATGAAGGTAAAACTAATGTAATGTAACAAACCACATTAAATGTCAGTCTCAACGTCGTCAAAATCATAATCGCTAGTGTCAACATAAGTAGGAAGTTCGAATTGTTAACTTTCATTTTCACAGTCAGTACACTTGCAAAGCATTGTACACTGCATTCGTGAGCGTTGTACACTGCATTTTGTACATGCAACAAGGAGTGTTGTACTTATTGCAAGAACAACTGAATAAATCCCTACATCCACGAGCTGCTTCAGGAAGAGTTGTCCATGTTGGCTCTCAGCTCCCAGTATCATTTCTGTTCCAACCGCAAAGGCCTGGATCAGGTAAGGTAGGTTGTTTAACCAAGCACTGTCTCCAACAATAGCCAGCTTCATAAGCACTCCTAAAGATATGTTTGGTGTTGACAAATTCTTTAAATTGATGCATTCCAAGGTCTCTTATTTCTCTTAAATCCACAATTACCCTTTGAGAAACAATAACCCTATTATGCACATTTCGCAAGTCTTGGCTGCTGTCTTTAGATGGATTGCCTAAATCTTCAAAACCGTTACGTGTTGACTGGGTTTTTGATGAGTATTCATGGTGTTCCTTTGAGACTGTGTTAGGCTTTTTAAATCCTTCTTGAAATTTTTGTATCAATCTTGTTACTTCAGGACTAGCTACCATCCATCGCCTCAAAACATCTGGGTTTTTTGTTAATCTCACTGCACCTCCATCCTCCCTTAACGTAAGCATTGCACTATTCATGCACCTGGTCCAATACCATTGCAGAAAATAATCTCTCACTTATGTCGGGAGTAAACTTCCCAGCTAAAAACTCCTCATGAATTCTCGGGTGTATCTCTGGCAGATTTTTCATGTCACGTCAATGCACTGGAAGCCATCTGTCATAGTTTTGGTGTTTAAATAAAAAGAACCAAGGAGCTCATCTTGTCAGAGAATTCCCATAGGACTCAAACTTGGAGCTTCAGATTGATGTCAAAAATTTCAGAACCGAATTCTCTAGTTCCATCAGTGTACTCCAATATGCGAAACTTGGAATTCTTTCACAATTGTTTTTCCACCATTCCTTAAACGGAAGAGGCTCATTAGCACCATGTTTTTCTTCATGTCCATTAATATATTGAGTATAAGCTTGTTTTGATAAGATAAACAGAGCACATAATGTTACCTGATGTGCATACCTTGCCCTTGTAATATGATGCAATTTTATATAAGACTGAGCTTACTAATAAAACTCCAACTGACCGCAGTATATATATATTTGTGTTACAGTTTCGGCTATGTAACATAGCCTTCCTCAGACACATTATGAGAGAGATATCCAATTTTGACTGCTTATATACAATCTGGATTGAAGACGCCCACTTTCGTGTCTTGAATAGAAAGCGAATTTCGTTCAAAGAGAAGAGTGCCAGTTGAATACAAGAAGTTATACAATTTCTTATTCCGCAGTTTTTCTTTGGTTCTAGGAATTGTTCTTTTCAGAGATTTCATGGACATAAGCACTTATTTTGCCATTCACATCAAGAAGTTATTTACACAGTACTTTATTGTCAAATATGATTTGAAGTTAACTGTGTATACATATTTCTCAGTCGCGATAATTTTAGTAAATTAAAAGTAGCAAATAATAATTTACTTTCATTTTAGCTCCAAATATGGTGGCGTTGCATGTAGAAGGCGAAGGAGTAATTGCTAACATGTACCGTAGCATTATCAATACGTTTGCACCTCTTGGAGTGAAAAGTGAAGTTAAAGCTGTTCCTTGTCTACCAGATCCCAATCCTATCGACAAGGGTCGCTATATGCAAATTAGTAAGTGATAACCCTGTATTTAATTTATTCTTGTAAATAGATCATTTAAGAAATACGAAAGTTTGAAGTTATATTCTCGTCATGTGCCGTTACATGATTTAAAGATTTAAGCTTAAAGTATGTATGTAATATTGTACTATTTAACTACTAAACTGCTTATCTAACTAACTAACTAACTAACTCTATGGCCTATGGAACCCGGAGGTTCAGTGCCGCGTTCACAAAAGCTCTCCACTGACTTCTATCCTTAGCTAATTGCATCCAGTTTCTACTTTGTATTCCTATCTCTGCGAGATCCATCTTAATATTGTCCTCCCATCTGCGCCTATGTCTTCCTAATGGTCGTTTTCCTATGGGTCTACCAGTCAAGACTTTGAAAGCGTTTCTACTTTCTTCCATTCTAGCTACATGACCTGCCCACCTAAGCCTCCTAGACTTGACGACCCTAACAATGTTGGGTAAACCGTATAAACTATGTAGTTCCTCGTTATGAAGCTTCCGCCATTCCCCATTCTCGTTCCTCTTGGGTCCGAATATTCTTCTCAGGATCCTGTTCTCAAATACTTTCAGTCTATGTTCTTCCCTCAGAGTAAGCGACCATGTTTCGCAACCATACAGAACAACAGGCATGATTATCGTTTTATATATTTTAAGCTTCAAATTCCTCGACAGAATTCGCGACGACAAGAGATTTTGAACCGAACCGGTTTTGAAACTGCTTATCTATTCATATAATATTAAGTTATTTTCAGTTAGGGAAATTACTTCCATATTACGAAGTGAAACAGCCTTCTTTTTTATAGGCTACAGTGAGAAAGATCCGTTATCCGGAAAGCGCAGCGGTATATTGTACAAATATACGGATTCCTTATGTTTACTACGGAAATCAGTACGCAGTATACGTTATCTATATGCTCTCTATTTTTCCCGCTTAGATGTTACGACATGCCGTTGCAGAATGTCTGATATCTAACAATCTCCTACATTACATACGTATACGTATGTTACATACGTTATCTATATGTTACATACGTTCATCTGTATGTAAGATCATTACCGCCTATATTGTTTCATACGAAAAGTACGTATAGATGGAACACTTATACAGAAAGTGTTATAAGACATGCGTTTTCAGTTATACGTTTTCTGTACGTTGTCTAAAAACTACAGGAATTACGCGTGTAACCTATCTTTTTAAGTACGCCACATACATTTTTTCTTAGTGTATGAATTAACTTTGAATGGAAGTTTTTTCTAATTTTTGATTAATTATATTCTATATTTCTGTTATATGAGGGGAATGTGGGCTAGAAACAGGTAGTTGGGTCCTAACTTGATATCTCTTTTGAAGATGAATGGACGCCTTTTCTCCCTCTCTATGTGGGTGAACTGGTATTACCAGGGATGGAAAATGATCCGGTTCTTGTGAAAATGCTCCAGATAGGTTCCTATCTTTAGCATGGGTTCTTGGTGCCTGAACCGGTTCAAAAGCGGGTCAGAACCCGTTCTTTTTCTATCCCTGGGTATTACTACTGGAGAAGAAGAACCGGTCATTACAGCGATCGCTTGCAATCAGTTGGGTTATGCCAGTAATACTTCTTATGTTTTCATGCATTTGCTTTCTGAGTTTTGCACGTTAGATCTTTAAGTTTTCTTCAACGTCTCTTACAGAGAATAAACTGGTAAATAATATTATCCATACAGCATTTAATAAGGGTTGTTTCGATACTAAGTAATCGTACGTAGTCCTTTGCTAGGTTTGGTGACACTTTGTTTTGTCTAACAAGTACAAGTACAACCCGATCGGGAGAGTAATACTCCCTACCCTAGTTAATTGTTTTACGCGCTATCTTAGCTAGCTGTTTTAAGTTGGTCACAAAATTTATATCAAAGGGGTCAAGGTGGAACAAAATGAGCCCTGTGGAGAGTCTAACCCGGTCCTCCTCCTCCTCCTCCTCCTCCTCCTACTGCTACTGTTCCTACTTCTCCTAGTACTACTACCACTACTACTTATCTGCACAATAGTAAGTAAATCACGTTTTTGACTATTATTTTCATCTTATTTTAATGAAATAAAAGTGTTATGAAAATTTTAAAATAATTAAAAACTTTCTTTGGGCCGGGTTTGAACCCACGCCAAGAGGGATTTAAGTTCCTAGCCCGTAGCGCTAGCACGCTCGGTCACGGTCACGAAGATCGACAGCAACAAGCCTTTGATTTCTGCTATATGTATTCTACTTGGCAATAAACGGATAACGCAAACCAATCAGAACCATGATTTTTTTCCTACTTCCGGGAGTATTACTCTCCCGAGCTACTCTTGTACAATTGGGGTAAAACCGAGTGCCTATGATGGGACAGGATCGGACAGTACCCGGTTATACGCCACTACGTATCTTCTGAAAGGGGAAAATAGCTGAGTTATTTCATTGTTTAAGTAGGCCCAACTGTTCAATTTGAATTTGAAACTAACCCAAATCTATATATATAAAAGAGAACGCACAAATCCTTTGTGAACTCATCACGCTAATACGGCTGAACCAATTTCTTTCATTTTTGGGGGGTTATTAGGATTTGGACCCTAGATGGTTTTTATCATATCACTTTAATTTTTAATTACCAGTGTCTTGAGATAATTGACCATTCAAGTGTCCATACGTACAAATCCTTTGTTATTAGTTCATCATAGGTAAAAATAAACGTATTTATATGCAACCCGCATGACCATGTGACTCGGCGGGTTAACATAAATGACAGGCGATATAATGTTAACATTTACTGGAATCTACTATGGTTTTTATCATATCACTTGAAAGCGAAAAAGTAAAAATTATCTAATTAACAAGGTTTATTGCGTTCCGGGGTGACCGCAGCGAAGCGGGGCGGGTTAACATAAATGACAGGCGATATAATGTTAACATTTACTGCAATCTTCTATGGTTTTTATCATATCACTTGAAAGCGAAAAAGTAAAAATTATCTAAGTAACAAAGTTTATTGCGTTCCGGGGTGACCGCAGCGAAGCGGGGTGAACGCTGCTAGTCTATTATATAAAAGAGAACGCACAAATCCTTTGTTCCCTCATCACGCTAATACGGCTGAACCAATTTCTTTTATTTTTGGGGGGTTATTAGGATTTGGACCCTAGATGGTTTTTATCATATCACTTTAATTTTTAATTACCAGTGTCTTGAGATAATTGACCATTCAAGTGTCCATAACGTACAAATCCTTTGTTAGTTCATCATAGGTAAAAATAAACGTATTTATATGCAACCCGCATGACCGTGTCACTCGGCGGGTTAACATAAATGACAGGCGATATAATGTTAACCATATCACTTGAAAGCGAAAAAGTAAAAATTATCTAAGTAACCAAGTTTATTGCGTTCCGGGGTGACCGCAGCGAAGCGGGGTGAACGCTGCTAGTAAAAAATAAAAATGAAAGTGACTGTCTTTCTGACTTCACCACTCTTCAACCACCTGACCGATCTCGATGAAATTTTTATTATAGATGAGGTTCAGATCTGAGATGGTGGTGTCGTATCACTGTCACGGTGCAACTTAAGGAAGGAGGGGCAGGAACATTTATAAACGATCGAAAACGACTAATATTATTGTCGAATATACAGTTTTCGGGGTCACTGATGTGCACAGTGACACTTCTGATGCTAATTAAATCCAAATTCAGCACTGCAACTTCCAACAGCAGAGTCGAATCCATAGTTTTCGAGGTCACTGACATGAACACTGACACTTTCGATCCCGTTTATAACCAAATTCAGCCCCGCATCTTGGAGGAGGGGAAAAGGAAAATGCATAAAACTGATTTAAAAATATATTAGTGTCGAATCCAGTTTTCGGGGTCACTGAAATGAACGGTGACACTTCCGATACCGTGCCCCGCAACATGGAAGAGGGGGAGGGGTGTATATATATATATATATAATGGTCGAAAATGGCCGATATTAGTATTTAATTTATAGTTTTTGGGGTCGCTGAGTTGAACAGTGACACTTGCGATTCCGTTTAAACCAAATTCAGCTCCGCAACTTGGGGGAGGGAGAGATGTATAAAAATGATCGAAAATGGACGATAGTAGTGTCGAAACCATAGTTTTCGGGATCGCTGAGATGAACAGTGATATTTCCGGTGAAGTTTAAATCAGTGCCACTAAAAACGAAAACAGCATATTTCACGAGTATCAAACACATGAGATACGGAGTTGTGAATTTAAATTTTCATTTTAACTCAGCGAAGCGGGTAATATATGCTAGTATTTTATAACACTAAAAATTATTGTTTGTGTTGGGATTACAAGTCAGAAATTTTAAGGACTAAACGATTTGTAACAATAAAACCTATAAAACACTAATAATGCGTTAACAATTATTGTGTTAAATATTTGTACAAATACAGGGTATTTGAAAAAGAACTCCCTAGTTTTAAATATAAACTTAATTGGGAAATGAATGAAAACTTACATCAATGAGTACATATCATGAAAGGGAATTCCTTCAACTTTTGTTTAATGTTGGTAGACTTCAACGTGGGATCCATTTGTGGCCCTGCACACATCGAGATGATATTCCACTTCTCGAAACGTATTTACCAACATTTCAGGTGTAACTGTCCCAACCGCCGGGACGATTCTTTCCCGTAAATGACGATTAACTGTTCCACTGACATGAAATGTGGCCTAATCAGAAAAGAGAATATTTTTTAAAAAAATTGACATCATCATCAATTTTGTGTAGAAAGTCAGCAGCAAACTCATACCTTTCGATTTTATCAGTAGGTTTAATTTCATATAACAGTTGCAATTTGTAGGCGCTCAATTTAAGTCTTTTACGCACAACATCATACACAGTACTTTTAGGCACTCCTAATTGTAGACTACGTCTGGCCAATGACTTCTTCGGGCTCCGAACACAAGAAACGCGGATCTGTTCAACAACATCTTCAGAAGTTCTCGATCTACCTGGTGATTTTGCTTTTAAAACACTACCGGTTTCCTTGAAAGACTCTAGCCAATGACGGATATTTTTTGCTGTAGGTGGTTCACCGCCATACTGATGTCTAAAATTACGTTGCACTGTTATAACTGACTCAGTTTTCACAAGCCAAATAACGCACTGCGCTTTCTGTTGCGGAGTACACATTGTTGCTGAGTTGCTCTGCACTGCACGCCTGCCTGGAATGAACTGAGGAAACAGAGAAAAAAACAGGACTGGTGCTGTTTCAAGATCAAGCAGACCTGCCAACTGCAGGAGAGCCAAATTTGGAGAGTTGATGAATCAAACACCACAAACTAGACTATTGTATGTCACTTTGTACAGGTTCTAGGACATTGAAACTAGAGAATTCTTTTTCAAACACACTGTATATTATTAAATAATTAATATAATACCAATAACAAAGTGAGTATAATTGCTGTGAATGTCTTTAACCCTAACAGCACAATCACATAGCAGACATATGACTATCATATTCCCTCAGGTACATGGGAATGTGTCCAGTATGTGCCTTATATACTTTTAAGCAAGAAATCACATGGATGGCAAATGATAGTCACAGTCTATATCCGCCCCACTTAGCACATGAATATCATATGTGCCGATAGTGATGAGCAAATGCAAGACCAAGACCAAGACCCGGGTGGTCTTGGTCTTGCACATCCAGTCTTGGTCTTGGTCTTGCATTGGAACTCTTGGTCTTGGTCTTGCATTGGAACTCTTGGTCTTGGTCTTGCATTGGAACTCTTGGTCTTGGTCTTGCACACCCAGTCTTGGTCTTGGTCTTGCTTGCAAGAGTCTTGCAAGTCTTGTTTTTAAGAAACCTTATGCTTTTCATAGGTAAATTTTACTCTGGATATAAGGAATAATAAATTGTACAATGCGCCAATAGTAACGGAAATACAATGTATGTTTTAAAACTAATATGGTTTACCTTCATGTAAGTATGATGATAGTGTACAACATAGGCGATGATTTTTTTTGAACGGGACCCATGCTTCACTACTTATAAGATAAATCAAAACGTTCCGTAATATTTTTATATTTTTTAATAGATCCAATACTTGTTTGGTTCTCAAACTGTGGAGGCTACCCCTAAGATGCATGAAAGACAATTAAGATGGAAAAGATTACTGAAACACCGTGAATTGCAAAATTATTTTCACACTCTAAAGCAGGCCTGTCCATGAATTGGCTCCCGGAGCCAAAGCGTGAGCGGACACGAGCGAAGATAAGAACAGGTGAGCACAGGTGCTGCTAGCTTCGCTTCTTCCACTGCATCCGATAAGTGTTGCCAACCACACATGATGGCAAAAAACCTATGGCCAAGCCTGGCCAGAAATTCGCACGATGATAAGCATTGAGCAGACGCAAGCGTGAAATGTGCAGGTGTGCTCTCCCCCTCCCCATTTCGAAAGCAGTGACGCGAAAACACTGCAGGAAATAAAATTGGTACGTTTTTTGGTTGAGGAAGACGCATGATAGAGGTTACAGTTAGCGTTGAAGTAACTAACAAATGAACAAGAAAGAAAGAAAGAAAGAAACTAATATTAAACATGTCATCTTACAGACGTAAAAACGACTGGAAAAGTCGGAAACTAATTGTTTCAGACCTTTTTAGCTTGCTTACACAATTCGTGACGTTGTATTACATTAGCACTCGGTCTGTAATTTGTCATTCGCTTCACGTTTGCTAAGTTGTAAACGCCTTTCGTTGCTAGATTGATAGGAGAACGACGGGAGGTTGATAATAATAATAATAATAATAATAATAATAATAATAATAATAATAATAATAATAATAATAATAATAATAATAATAATACGCATTATTATTATTATTATTATTATTATTATTATTATTATTATTATTATTATTATTATTATTATTATTATTATTATTATTATTCGGACCAAAGAGGGATGAAAATGGGGATTGGAGGAAATTCATAACTAGGAATTGCATAGTTTATACCGCTCACCTAACATTATTAGGGTTATGAAGTGTAGAAGGCTCAGGTGGGCAGGCCATGTAGCCAGAATGGAAGAAATTAGAAACGCTTTCATAATTTTAACTGAAAACCCAATTGGAAGAAGACCACTAGGAAGACCTAGGCGTAGATGGGAAGACAATATTAAGATGGATCTTGCAGAAATAAGAGTACAGAGTAGAAACTGGATCCAGTTGGCTAAGGACATAAGTTAGTGGAAATATTTTGTAAACGCGGCATTGAACCTTCGGGTTCCATAGACCATAGAGTTAGTTAGTTATTATTATCTAAAAGAAATGTTCAAATGTTGTTAAGAGACAATTACACAGAAGAACCGAGTTTCGACCAAACACTAATTTGCCGGAAGGAAATTCCAGTGCAGTCCAGCCTACTTTAAGCGTTATCCGTGCAACCCACGTTTCATGTTCAAGACATTGGGAATAATTGTTCGTATCATTCAGTTGGAACGTTTCCTTTCGAATTTACGCTATTACAGTAGACCTACGCTATTACAGTAGGCCTACGCTATTACAGTAGGCCTACAACATTGTGACTTTCAAAATCAGTCAGTAACTATCGAAGAAAGACAAGCGTGTAGCTTCAGTCGTTGAAATGATTTAACATTCTTTTTCACTTTTAACAAGCCACCGGCAAGCAACCAGCCAGGGACAATACATTTTTCCTTATTAAAAAGACACTCCTTGTTAAAAAAAAAAAAAAAAAAAAAAACTAATTGCAGTCACTAACGGTCACACTTAAAAATGGAAAATCTCTTTGGCTCTCTTAATATTTTGTTTGATTCTTTGCGATCAAAGTAACTTTAAAAGTGGAGTAAGAAACACTATTCTTCCTATTGATAGTGTAATAGTGGCTTCTAATCTCCACAACCAACCCCTTGCTAAGCCTATTCGTACACACATACATGCATAAGCTAATTTTCTGGAGATATACTTAGATAATTACAAACAAGTGCTACAGTTTTTTCTTATCAACAGATTATCTCTTTTCCTAAAAAGCGAAACAACATAATATAACAAACCCACACTCGGATATAACAAACCCACATCCCTCTTTAACAAAAGGAAAGAAAAAAGAAGAAAAGGAACGTACATAGTTTATCATTTGATTGCTGTTACAAGTTTGTATTGTCTATAATTAACGGTTACCACATTGTAAAAAAACACTTTACACTAAATGGCAATCAGTTACCATACATACTTTTTTTTTTTTTTTTTTTGGTAAGCTAGTGATTACCGCCAAGGTTGACAACACTTCCGCTCCTCTAAGGACAAAACCCGAAGATCCACGAAGCACGAACAATGGTATTTGCTCGTAGAATGCTCGTGAGCGTTCACGAGGAGAGTTTCCACTATCTGCTCGCCGTGGGCAGGGCTGCTCTAAAGGCATCAGATTTTTTTCTTTTCAACCACAATTAGCTAATCTTTGTATTGAACAAACTTCAAATTAAATGTTGAGATTTTCTTTTACTGATTCCAATATGTACTCTATGGGGCAGAAACATGGACATTACGCAAAAGCGATGAGAAAATTGAAGGCTTTCGAAATGTTGGCATGGAGAAAAAAGGAAGAGAATTAGCTAGGTTGAACAAAAAACGAATAAAATGTTAGAAACAGTAGCAATATGGGAGAAAAGAAGACTTGTAGATGTAATTAAGAGAAGGAAGAGGAACTGGTTGGGACATTGGCTGAGGAGGAACTGTATTATGAGGGGCGTGCTAGAGGGTATGGTGGGAGAAAAGAGAGGGAGGGGGCGAAGGAGACTTTAGTTGAAGGCAGGGCCGCCCACAGGGGGGATGTATGGCGCAGGCTGCGCCATTGAGAAAAATTTTGGGGGAGATTTTACTCTACTTTCGAACTAGCAATTTTACTGTCGGAATAGCATTAAAACACGATTTTGAGAAGCTAATTTTCAAAAATTTTCCGGGGTGAACCCCCGTACCCCCTGCTTCGATACTCGATGAATGAAGTACCACGCAAGTAGCCGTATGAAATGAAAGGTTGGTTCGTTTTAAGAGAGAAGGACCGCCCACAGGAGGGATGAATGGCGCAAGTTGTGCCATCGAGAAAAAAATTGGAGGGAATAAAAAAATTGGGGAAGAATTTTACTCTAATGTCGAATAAGTAATTTTGCTGTCGTCAGAATAACATTGGAACACGGTGCGATTTTTTTTTTTTTAATCTCGAGAATGAATCCCCCTACCCCCTGCTTAGAAACTCTATGAATGAAGTACCGCGCAAGTTGCTATATGAAAGGATGGGCTGGTAGGTTTATCGCTTTGTGTAGGTAATTTACCCATTTTCTGCTGGGAGCATTTATTTATTTCTTATTTATACCATGTACGACACTTAATAAGTAATGCTGTTCAATTGCTACATGATGTATAATAAATGAATTAATGATAATATTTTGTATAGTTTTCTGTTTGTGCGATTACATTTTCCAGGGCCTGCGGTAAATTGAAAACCAACTCAAAAGTGGCATCACTGTGTACAATAGAGACTTTCTGTGAGAGGTCGCTCCAGTAGTATTCTATATATTCAGCTCCATGTATTGTTGAGTGAAGCCAGCTAGGCAGTTGTTCGTTTTTCGCAGATCCTGGAAAATGTAATCACACATTCACACACATAGAAAACTATAGAAAATATGATCATTCATCATACATCAAGTAGTAACAGAATATTGTTACATATTATATGTCGTCCATAATAAATAAATAAATAAATAAATAAATGTAAACGTAACCGAACAATAGATCGGTTAAAATAGCGCCAAGAATTGAAATCACAAAAATGAGCGCCAAGTTCTGGTGAACAACAGTTACAAACTCTCAAGGAATCACTTTCAAATTTAGATTTGAAACTTGCCTATGTTGTCTGTTGAAAATTATAAAGTAGTTTGACATAATTGTGAGCTAGTGGTAACCATACAGACAACAGCCAAGTTTCAAATCTAAACTTGAAGTGAGTCAGTGAGTGTTTGTAACTGTTGTCCACCAGAACTTGGCGTCTATTTTTGTGATTTCAATTCTTTTTAAGGCCACTCGTACTTGGCTCATTTACAGGAATGTTTTTTGTTAGATATCACTTCTTTTTGTAGGCTAATTTCGAGGATAACATTTTCTTTTGGTATCAAACTCAATAACTTGTAACTTGCGTCTTACTTTTCATGTACAAGGGAATTATATCAATATTTTGTAAAGAAAAAAAAATAATACTACTAATTGTAAAAAAAAGAATACCTGTGCCATACACAGTGTGTAGAAGTTTTTATACCCTTCAATATCCTTATAGAACATATTTAGTATTGTACACTACCAAGACTACTAATAAAAGTAATGCCATTTTTATAATTACTACTCCCCCTACTACTACTACAAGCATTCTATAATACTACTACAAGAAATAAAAACAACAAAAATAACAATTATTAGTACTATAAAAACTACTGCTACACTAGGCAATTGTTTTTAGAGGACCTGAGTTTTGAGGAGGGAAGAGATTATTAGTTTTGGGGGGAGTGCGCCATCAGCTTTGGGGGGATGGACACCCCTGGTTGAAGGAAGGTATTAAAACAGAAAAATGCTACGTCATGACGAAGAGACCAGCTGAGGACCACCGTACTACATCGAAGCATCTCAGTTGCAGCAAGTGACCTGCCAATAATTGCAGAATAGCTATGATGATAATGATGATATTTTTAGTAATATTGGCCAAAAAGGAGAGAGAAAAAATTAAAATAATAATGATTATAATCAAACCTCTTAATATTTTATAATAATTTGAGTAAAAACTGAAAACGACTAAAGTGCCTATGTCTACATTGTGTAAACTCAATTTATATAACGTTGACCTCTGGTGCTAGGGGTCTCGGGTTCAAACCCTGCTCCCGCCAAGTGAACTTTGTGGTGGACAAACACCGTGTGCGAGGGTTTTCTCGGGGTTCTCCCGTTTCCTCCCACTTTCTTCATTCCACCATTTCATTCATTACTCATTATCACCGTCTCCTTTAGCCTAACCGGCATAACCGTGGGACGTAAAACTCAAAATTTCATTTCATTTTCATTTCAATTTATATAAATACTTTTGACCTATATTAGAAGTACAAAGTAGCGGCATCAAACTCCAAGTTATTTGAAATAACTGTACAAAATCACTCTCACTTGTGAATATGGATTTTATTGTTGTATAATGTTGTATCGTTCAATCCTTGATGTGCCGTATACCTAGGAGGCTAAAAGATTTGTTGACAAACAATTATTCAATCTATAAGCTTCCATCCATGAAATGAAACTTGTGTTCACATGCACGAATTTTTGTCAATGTCATGAAAATGTTATTTCGATATTAATTTTATGAGCACACGTTAAAAATTTCCAACAGATGCTTGAGCTTCGGAGCCAAGGCCATACCCATGTAGCCAGCACCTATCGTGTACGTAATTACTGATGTTCAATACTACATTTCCCGTTAGTTTTGGACGAAGAACACCATTAATAGCTATGTTTTGAAATGAAATGAAATATCGAATTTAACGTCCCACGGCTCTGCACCGAGGCTAAGCAAGACGGTGATGGTGATAATGAACGAAATGGTGGAATGAGGAAAATAGGACGAAACGGGAAAATCCCGAGATAACCCACGCACACGGTGTTTGTCCAACAAGAAAGCTCTCATGGCCTAAGCTGGTATCGGACCAGGAACCCCCTGCACCAGCGGTAAACGCTCTACTACTGAGCCACAGCGGTTATAACATATTTTAGTTTACTTTTCGCTTATCTGCTTCTTATGGAAACAACTATTCTTCGTATTTTTGTATAGTTTACACAACCCACAGGGATGCTCCCCACTTCCTGCAGCAATTTCGAAGTACGCATGAAATTTACTTTTTGCGCTCGCCAGTTGCGTTTTTGATTTTGCAACTTTATTCTTATGCTTTTCGAAAACTTTATGTATAGTACTATCATTGCTACTATCGTCTTGTGATACAAAACTACTATCATCACTTAATGACACATCTGTTAAGTCATTATCACTCATTTTTTTAAAAACACAATCTTGCAATCCAAGATATTAATTTTAAAAAAATAAATACACTTGTTTCGAAGCTAAAAAGGAGTAGGTATGTCTGTTCAGTATTGAATGAGAAAGACTGTTTGAATTTCGCATTCAGTTCCTTACTGGCAGGGGCGGTTTTAGGATTTTAGTTTTGGGTAGACCCGCTCCCTCACTTATGGATACATACACATTTGATTGATTAATGACAGTAAGAAATCACTTTTGCAGTAGTGGTTGATGCTTTTGTTAAATAATTATCTACCATTAGTATAAATAGTGGAAATTATATTTATTCTTTATTGTACCTTTTACAGTGGCGAAGGGTGACAGTTTCAAGAGGGTAGGCCCAAGGTTCTACTACTACTACTACTAATAATAATAACGATAATAATAATAATAATAATAATAATAATAATAATAATAATAATAATAATAATAATAATAAAATGAAACAGATTAGACATAAATATTTTACTATAGAAATACAAGAAGACGAATTCACATAAATTTAATGCAATTGTAGTTCATAGGCATGACTTATTCGATCCGGATCTCAATTTTCAAACTGAAATTGACGTATGTGACTCATAGATGATCTTAATTCGCCATAATGCAATTTGTTTTAATTGGCGTGATCGGGTGGGGAAGATGGACTATCACATTGTCTGCGCTTCACAAGAAACATATGTTGTTTAGTCTACATGTACTGAAACAAACTCTGCTTGTAAAATTTTGTCTTTAATTATATTGTTCAAAACACATGACAAGCATTCAATCAAGATATTTTGTGTGTCACTTAATTCCGCTTTAAAAACAGAATCAGACTTAAATATTTTTATACGCTGCTCCTTATTTCAACAACTATATATATATATATATATATATATATATATATATATATATATATATATATATATATATATATATATATATATATATATCTGTACCCATGGGCGGATTAAAGGGGGGGCGAGGGGGGCGATCGCCCCCCCCAAGACCCCTCCAAAATATTAAAATTACACACACTGTTGCTTGTAGCTTACCGCCACCCGAACGAAAGTTTGGGATCGTTCTTGTGTTATTTCAAAAGAGGGTTAATTCTTTAAATTCTATTTAAAAATTGTGTCTGTCCAGCATGCTGCGTTTACGCTAACGATAACTCGAGTCATAATATCAGATAAATTTCAGGAAGAAGGAAGATTTTACTTGAGGCCATAACATCAGGAAAACTATCCATGGCTAGTTCTTTCCCATGAGAGGGGTCTTTTTTTTTTTTTTTTGTAAATATTTCTAATTTTTTGCAACGGGTTTGGTTGGGGACTATCGAATAAACATGCCTCTCCAAACTCTTTTGACTAAACCTTTGAAGAAATTCGCTACTTTCTACGGTATTTTAGACAGTGGTGCCCCCCCCTTATGTCCATGACGCACCCCCCCCCAATTGTCTATCCTTAGGTGTTCTTCCATGAAAAAATCTTCTTTTCGATTAATTTTTACACCCCCTCAAACATATTTATATAGATTTTTAACCCCCCAAATATTTCAATGACGCACTTTGCGTCATAGCCCCCCTCTGTGGTCACCCCTGTTTTAGAAACTCACAACAAGGCATAATAGTACATTAACGCTGTCGAGGTCGGAAAAACGTTTCTGAAAAACTACTGGGAACCAGTGAAACCAGTCGAGAATCAAATCGACTCGTCAAGAAGACAAGTAATCCTAAATCGCGACAAACTGAAATTAATGTTGTAGAATGTGATATTCCTTGGAAGGCAAGGCATTGCTTTTCAAGGCCACAGAGAAGATGCTTGTGCGGATAATTCGGCCTCAGATGGTGACGGTGTAGAAACTAAGTTCAAAGAGGGCAATTTTCGAGAATTGGGCAAATTTAGAATGACTAGTGGTAACGATATCTTAAAGAATCACTGGAAGAAAACATCGAAAAGGACAATTTTTGCCAATAAAACCACACAAAATGCCCTCATTGTGGGTTGTGGATGAGAAATCACGTCTATAGTATTGTCAATCGAGTGCGGGAGGGTCAGTTTTATTCTATTATGTTTGATGAAACTACGGACGTTTCGCACACATCTCAGCTGTCTTTGATTCTAAGGTACGAACACATGGGTGAAATAAGAGAAGACTGCTTCAGTTTCATTGATCCTCGATCAGCAGAGCTGAAACGTGAGGATATTAATTCGAGCTCGGAATCCGAAGACGCAGAACCGCCCGAACTCTCACTGACTGGAGGGAAAATTGGAAAAATTGCTCTATCTTTGCTACGAGACTTCTCACTTGACCCGAAAAACTGCGTTGTATTGGTACAGATGTTTGCGCCGTCATGACCTCTCCAAGTCGCGGGGCAGTGCAGGAGATCCAGAATGAGGCTTCAAACACGCTGTACTGTTCATATTGCAATCACAGCCTCAACTTATCCATCTTCAGGTCATCGTCGATATAGTGCGTGAGGAAATGTCTGGGAACAATGAAAGAGATCATTGTGTTTTCCACCGCATCGTCAAAACGTAATACTGCCCTTAAGCTTACGCTTGGTGGCCAATTGGAGACATTTTATGCAACGAGATGGGTTGAACGGAACTACATGGTGTTACAATTTCACTTGAAATTTCAAGAAAATTAGTGAGGCTCCACAGTGTGTTCCAAGTGATCCAAGTTAGATACAGCCAAAGCACGGGCACTTTCTTCTGCCATGCAAGACAGCGAGTTTATCGTAACTATTACTTGTCTTCAGGATGTTCTCGCGATAACTCTCTCCTTCATCGACTTTTGCAGAAGACAGATTTAGACATGAACGCAGCGTCAGATGTCATTCAGGACACTATCGCCGCATTAAACAAGAAGCGTTCAAACAGCAAAGAAGAATTCAGGGCAATTTTCGAAGCAATATACAGAATGGCTGCCAGTGTCGATGTGCAGATTCGAACTCCTCATCTCACCCAAAGACAAACACATCATACTCACTTCAGGGCAGATGACACGACATCTTACTACTGAAGAACTGTCTACATTCTGTTGATAGAGTCGGTCGTAGAAGACCTCAAAATGCGTCTTGCGCCGGAAGTTTTAAACGTATATGGACTCAACATTCTATTGCCAACACGTGCAACTGACAAAACTCTGAGCAACACCTCCGCCTTCTAGAACTATCAGACTTCACAAAACTATCGGAACTGAAGAAAAAAATGCTGTTTTCCCTCTTTAGTTCTGAATTTGCAATCTGTACTTCTAAATGGAAGAGATTTAAAGAGGAAGGTAAAACTCTATCGCGGACTGCGTTGGAAGCCTTGGTCACCAGTGACGAAGATCTTCGCGTGACTATTCGAAAACTGTTGTGCATACGATACGGCTAGTGCATAACAATCTTAATCCACTTTGCACCGACTGAAAACGTGGTTGCGATCTCGTTTTGGCGAAAAGCGGCTGAATGGAAAAAATGAAAATGAAATTTTTGAGTTTTACGTCCCATGGTTATGCGGGCTAGGCTAAAGAAGACGGTGCTGATGAGCAATGAATGAAATGATGGAATGGAGAAAGTAGGAGGACTAGCACTTTTGAATGTCACAGGAACATTGTCGTAGATCGCGACAATATTATATCCACAGACACGCCTTGGGTGGTATTCACCAAAAAAGCACGTTTTGCGTTGTAACTTGTCGTAAGTTCTTTTGTCCTTTTGTCTAATTCATTTTACTAAAATACAGAAACATTATGAGCGTTCTAAGAAATGTTTAACCTGATATTTTTCTAGCGAAATATTTAGTAAAGCATAGCCACGACCAGGCCTGTAGACCGAATATCGTTTTGGGGGAGGGGGCATTGTGGTGAAAATTCCGTAGCAATTATATCTTTTACCCTCTTTTCCTGAATCCGCTTTACCTTTCTTTTTTTTTGGGGGGGGTAATTTATGGGAACATATTCCACTCCACAACAAAGAGCCCCCCCCAAGACGTTTGGTTTAATCCGCCAGTGTCTGTACCAATGCATGCAGAACTCTCTTGCCCTCTGTTTGTTCTATTTTCAACACAGGCGTTAGTCTTCGTTCATTAATAACACATTAATTTTCAAAAGACCACTGGCATAGTAGGTTTTTTAATAGGAATTACAGTATATTACGATATTCATATTCTCCACTTACTAACATTTTCTCTCATTCACTTTTGCAAATGTAAGAAAAAAAAAAACACTCACAATATCTCAAAAACATACACTCTTTCTAATGAACTCAATGAGTCTGATTTCGTACAGGTTTGCGCCAACTCAACGGAATAAAGGGGCATTAGTTTGCGATAATAGGCGTAGCGCCTTTAGAATTTCTTGTTCCAGTTTTTGCGTTGCGTTAGAATCCGCAAAATTAAGGAAAGTTGGAACGGAATGGAGCCCACGTTATCTTGCTCTTTATTTGTTTGATATATCGAATCGAAATCGAAGGTCTCGAGAGAAACTAGTAGGTAGAAACGAAAGTCGATAAGCGCTGAGGCCGGTCTCTTTCGCAGGTTATACGCTGGTGAAGAAAACATTTCCAAGACGTTCTCTCGCGGGATTTTCTGAGTAGCTTGGCGGTAGTTCTACTGCCGCCTAAGACACTGCTCGGTGAGCCTCCCAGCAGTGGTGCCAACCATGATATTTTTATCGAACAATTTTTTTTCAACTTAAAAAATATCATGCGTTCTGTGAAGGAAAATAAATTCATTATAAATTATAATTTCTGAAAGCAAATTGGTAGGGCGGGCCTCAGGGCCTCTTACCACCCTTCGCCACTGACCTTTTAGTATTTATATATTTTTCAAAAGTTTTGGGTTGGCCCGTGCCTTCCCGCTAAAACCGCCACTGCTTAGTGGACGTTTGTGCGTTTCCTCAACAGACTGCCTGAAGCAACTGAGGGGTGGAAAACAAATCCCTGTTTAGCTGTATTTATCCCAGGATGAGCCGACAAACTTTACCAGCTCGAAGGTCAGCTCGAAGACCCCAGATAGCACACACGCGTAAAATAGTGTCTAATTTTCCGATAAGTAGTCCCCATTGTTTAAAAACGTAGGAATGCGTCGTTATCCAGCACCAATGACACATTTCTAAGATTAGAATGACACCTGTGTGGCTTCAAAACTAGTAATAACTACGGAAAATGCGAACAACCGATTCAGAAAACGACATACTGTAGCTATATTGTACGGATTGCATAAACTATGTACTGGGAGCAGGCCCGTATCCAAGGGGGGTCTAGGGGGGCCGCCCCCCATAAATTTTGGCTGCCCCCCTAAAATTTTCACCATAGGCTAGCAAATGAACTATAACATGATAATAAATTATAACATGGTTGGATCGGCCCCCCTAACTTCAGCCCCCCCCCTACATTTTTGGGCTGGCTACCGGCCTGACTGGAAGCACATTTACTTCAGCGGCATTTTTACTGAAGCCAAGAAATTCATGTGAAAGATGTAATGATTTTTCCCCTTCCTTTTTACATTCTATACATAAAATAAAGTAGTACCTGTACTTGTGTAAGACTTGCGCAAGTGTCTTAGTCTTGAAGGTATAGTCTTGGTCTTGATCTTGCATGCAAGACTCTTTCAAAAACTGCAAGACCAAGACTCTTGCGCTCATCAGTATGTGCCAAGTGTCGGGTATCTTAAAAGTAGCTGGGACACCTAAATGGCACATGCCTAGCACATCTTGTGCTGTTAGGGAAAATGCCACAAAATAAAATTAAAAACTTTAGATATAATGAATCTTCAGAAAGTAAACACGCTTAGCCTAGCCTTATTTATTATATACTGAAAAGGAAGGTGTTCAGGAGAAGATGGCGCCAGGTTTCGACAACGTGTTTTGAACTTCAATTTAGTCAGTGTTGGGAAGTAACGTAACGGAAGTAACGCGTTACTTTTTAAGTAACGTTTCCTAGTAACGCGTTACATTTTTCCAAAGTAACTGTAGCGGTAACGCGTTACAAATTTTTAAGTAACGTACCTAGTTTGCGTTACATTTCGGATGAGTAACGCGTATGAGTATATACGTATATATGTATTTTTTCGGAAATAAATGTTTCCTGTAAGTGAATTTCTCAGAATAGAGAAATGGAGTATGAACTATGTCAGTGACCCACAGTCAGTCCCCGCTACACAGAGAAACAGAAAAGATCTTAGTGCCACTTGCTGGTTTTGGAAGATTAGTACAGCCTAAGGGAAATCACATGTACTGATTGCAAGTACCTGGAAGATTTTGTCATAGATTTTGACAACTCTAAATCAATACATTCAGTGAGTGAACTACGAGTACCATGGTAGTCTATTTTACTTTGATTGGTGTTGTTTTTATAAAAATGGAGAACAAAAATACTTCTTCCTAAAAGCTGAGAATGATGGTGCACAGAATTTAAAAGTAAAGTATCTGAAGTGTCCCGGTGGGAAATATTTATCAACAGCTAGGGTGCCCTAATTAACGATATACAGTAAGGAGTTAATATGACTAAACTGTGTTCTGATGAGTAGGTCTACTTTATTGCCAGAAAATAGTTTGTTGACGGTATGTAGCCTAATAATCAGTTCTTTCAGGTCAGTTTGCGTATCCTAGAGTCCCGTTCATTATGCTGTAGAGTTTGGAACAATTAGATTTAAAAGGCATGTATCAATTTTAGAGTTACTGGCAAGTTTTGGTCCACCCCCAGTTCATGTGTTCTCATTTTATTTAGTTGTAGTGCAATGCTTTTCTATATTCTGTATTTTTAATTTTGCATAACAACATTGTTATTATTATATAATTAGTTTAGCGCAATAATAATAAGCAGCCATTTTTCTAACACAGTATGAAATTTTAGTCAGTGTTACATTATATGAAAATGTTCATATAGCTGTCAAGTAAGAATTTGTTCTTGCATCTACATAAATTGATTCAAAACGTGCAACATTGCATTTATGAAGTCAGAGAAGCTTCGAATAAAGTAACTGTCCTCTCATGAAAGGATATAACAGCACTACTATTATCAACCTACAGTTCTAAACATTTAATATTTTCTTTTGTTTATTATATTTTATACTACTATTTAGACTTCCAAACTATGCTATGTTGGAAGTCTTATAAAACGACTTGGTCCGTACGTCGCCTGTTGTCAGGTATCGGAGCAAAAGCAGTAAGAGATATTGCTATGTGGTTGTTTGCAAACGATCCAGCTTCCCTAAAATAGTTTCCATCTTCTTAGTTAACCCTCTATTCAATTCGGAAATTGTCTAAAGTAGCTATTTCCGGTTGCAACATGTTTCACACACACACACAAAAATGGTATCGGATAGTGGTGAGCGGTTTTCTGCAAACGATTCTGGGTCTTAAGAGAACATATAATCAGAATCCGCAACATTCTACCAAAACCGGAAGTGGTTGAAATTTACTACTACTTCTGATTTCAATACTGATTTCAAAAATGGAAAGAGATATTGAGATGCAGGTTTTTGCAATCGATTTAGCTTCCCAAGAGTAGATTCAATCTCCTTCAACCATCTATTCAATCCAGAAGTGGTTCAAATTAACGATTTCAGGTTTCAGACTTTATTGCCATACAACAAAAACAGTAAGGCATAGCAAGTAATGATATTTTGATACGGATTCAGCATTCGAGGAAGAGGTTCTATCTTTGATCTTATCAATCTATTGTAACCAGTAGTTTGGACCAGTTTGACTTTGTATTTACAGTCCATCAAGGCATGACACGTGCCTGCTATTTAGGTTGTGGAAATATTGTAAGACATGGCTTATCCTTGCAATTCACTATACATTTAATTAACACAATTTATCTCAATTCATTTGACTTATTTATTCGTAATGTTTTCATCTAGAAAATAATATCGGGATAAGTTCAACACAAAAATTTATACATTTTCCCTATTTTAAAATTAAATGTAGATACATTCGATATTATTTTGTTAGCTGAATAGCATTGTTAGCATTGTTAAATTTCAAGTGCTAAGTAACGTCTTAATTTAGTTTCATCTTAATTGTATTTGAACAAAAATCACATAAGCAAATTTTGGTGAGAAATTACTGGTTTGTGATGTGTACACTAACTCTCCTTCAATCCGAAACTTTAGACAATTTAACCCACCAAAACGTCACATTCTGTACACCTATAGATCTGTTTTGCAGAATATTTCGTTATCTGCCACAATTGAACTGCTACTATGCTAAAGTTGAAATCTGTCTTTGCTCCCGAGAGTGATTTAGGAGTGCGAAAAGCAGGATTTTTGAGTAGCTTTCATCTTCGCAATAGATGCAGATTTTTCGACAGAAGACTTCTTTCAGTGAATATAATCTTTACGCAACAGGCGCGAATGTCGAAGATGAAAAGGGCTGTTGCTTCATTTCAAGTTATAGACACATATGCCCCACAGGCTCAGTTTTGGATGTAAATACCGCCTCAATGAAATGTTGGTACAAACGTTTCTAGCGTGCTTGCCATAGAAATGATAACAGGAAGGAGCAAGCAATCTTTGTGAGTTCATCCTCAGATTGAATAAACCTACTGATCGGCTTCCGTCTCCCGGGCATTTCCAGGAGATGAAATTGCTAGTTACAATGGTGGACATTGGAGCAGTTCCAGAGGTCAGAGGCAGAGGAGTCTACTGTCTCGTTATTATCTTCCTTATATATTATTAACACACACTAATTGGGAAATTGGGATGATGGCGTCTAATCTGCATCTCACGAGCTATGTAAATAGCAACAGTGAGTCCAGGATCAGCTTAATAGCTCATTTTAGAATTAAGGACATTGTTTTTGGCTTCCGTCTCCGGTTTATCCAGGCAGATGAAATTTTTAGTTAAGATGGTGGTCGCTGCAGCAGTCACGGAGGTCGGTGGTGGTGGGGGCTGCTGGTCCCATTTACAAATGTATTTATAAGTTTTCCTCACTGTATGAGATTAAAGAGTATGAAGAATAGAAAAGATTAAGTTTTCATGGACAATGTTTTGACTCCCATATCTCTTCGTTACATTCAATAAATAGGAAAATTTTCGATTCTAATGATAGGCATTGAATCAGTCATGAAGGTGGAAGGAGCTGATACTACAGTGCCAAATTAAGTTTGAAACTTAGGATCATTTTAGAATATTGTCCACGGAATAGCGGTGGATGTACAAGAGTTTCTCATTGGATTATGGTGGAGGAGAGGCGCTGTTGCCTCTTCGATTGACGATTGATAGTCCTCGATGAATTATGTGATATATTATTTTAGTTTCTGTTTCTGTATAGTTTATTCATATGTTTGTATAATCGATTTAATAAACACAGTTTTATACAAATTATTTTTCCTTATAAAAATATGTTTACACAGCTTGTTTTTTTAATAAGAAAAGTAACACATCGAAGAATCAAAGATAAGAATTAAAAGAGGAAAATATCTTGGATTATAAGAAATAATTTGAATTAATTGATGCAAATATTTTTCGAAAGAAATTTTCTGACTTAAGGCGATGCACTGAGTCTCGGGAAGTAACATGCTTATCTGTTAATCTGTTTCTAATAGATATCTTTGAAAAATCCTAATATAATCTTCTTTTCCTTCATGTCGCAGGCCGGATAGAATACTTCAGGGGGTAACATCTGGCCCGTGGGCCGTAGTTTCGCATCATTAGTCTACGGTATGGTCTCATATCTTGCAGCCATTTTGAAATTACAAGGTTGAATCCAGACTTTTGCAATATGTCTGACTTCCAAATTCTCCTTCGCTCTGAGTACTTGCTTGATCAAAATATTGCTACTCTGTTTTAAATTTGTGAAAAGGACCAATAATAACGAAACATTGAACTTACAACAAGATTGAAGCTTATTTATTTTTTGGGGGAGGGGTTAGTTTTTGATTTAGCTTCTATTACTGTACAAATTTGAGTTTGAAATTAACATATTATGACTATATTGTATGAATAGAAAATTGATTCATTATAATGGAACATGAAAACAAAGATACTTACAATCTGCTCTCTTCTTTACAACCACTTCTCTGAGCTTTTTATTGTTTAATTTTTAACTACGAGGTGCTATCCAGAATTTTCAGGACTGGTGCTGAAATCTGGAAAGTAGTAGTAGTAGAGCTTTGCACCGATAGGTGGCAAGACTAGCATATCTGGTGAGTGAGAGTGCACAGTTTTATGCAGCTGGGTTGATGTGTCGAGTTTTCACAGTGCTTTTCACGATAGTCTGTGTGTGGCGATTTTACGATGGATTCGAGAATAGAACAGCGTGTGTGTATCAAATTCTGTGCGAATCTCGGAAAAAGTGCTACGAAGACCTTTGCAATGATTCAACAAGTGTTTGGGGAGCACAGCATAAACCGTACGCGTGTGTTTGAGTGGCATGCTCGGTTCAGAGCCGGCCGTACGTACATCGAAAACGATACCCACACTGGAAGGCCCGTTAGACGCACAACGCCAGACATTGTTGCCAAACTTCAACAATTGTTTCGTGAGGATCGATCTCGAACCTTTCACGACCTTGCTGATGAAGTGGGAATTGGTTATGGGAGAGCCAACAAATTTTGACTGTTGAATTGGGCATGCACCATGTCGCCGCAAAAGGCACAACGTGTGGCAGAATTGCACGGAGCTTCGTCAGACCGCATGTGATGATCCAGCCTTCTTGTCACGGGTTATCACCGGCGACGAGAGCTGAAAAGCAAGTTGAAAGGCCGTCGGTTCGACACACTTGAGAGGACTCAGGAAGCATCGCTGGTGGTGCTAAACACCCTCAAAGAACAGGACTTCCAGGATACGTTTGTTGAAGTTTGGCAACAATGTCTGGCGTTGTGCGGCTAGCGGGCCTTCCAGTGTGAGCATCGTCTTCGATGTCTATACGGCCGGCTCTGAACCGAGCATGCCACTCAAACACACGCGTACGGCTTATGCTGTGTTCCCCAAACACTTGTTGAATCATTGCAAAGGTCTCCGTAGCACTTTTCCCGAAATTCGCACAGAATTTGATACACACGCGCTGTTCTATTCTCGGATTCAGAGTAAAATCGCTACACACCACACACAGAGTATCATGATAAGCACTGTGAAAACTCAACACATCAACCCAGCTGCATGAAGCTGTGCACTCTCACTCATCAGATATGTAATCTTGCCACCTATCGGTGCAAAGCTCTACTACTACTACTTTCCAGATGGCAACACCAGCCCCGAAAATTCTGGATAGAACCTCGTACTCTGTCCAGTTGCTTTATACGACAGACTTTTTTGATATTTTATTTTTAGTATTTTTGAAGATAGCTTGTAATTCGGGATTGCTGAACGTATGTTAATTTGCTAAGATATTAATTTATTTTAAAAGTGGATTAACTGTTTATGGATACAATTTGGTTCAATGACACAATTTTTATTTCAAAACGAGGAAATGCAAATTCATGGAATTACATGAACAAAGTAAGATGAGAACAATAATTATTGACATAATTCATTCTGTAGACAAAAATATTTGTCCATTGGATGTTTGATAATAATAATAATAATAATAATAATAATAATAATAATAATAATTATTATTATTATTATTATTATTATTATTATTATTATTATTATTATTATTATTATTATTATAAAGCATAAATAGTTATAATATATTCTAGTATAAGTCATACAATTTAATAAAAAAATTTAGTCAGCAACACGTTTAAAACATTTTTACATTTTTTAACTCCATAAAATTTCAGTGACTCACTTTGCGCCATAAATCCTTGTAGACACATTTGCGTAATTATAGTAATGGTCTTTGCACAAACCACAGTAATGAGTAAATTGAAAGTAGTTTTCAGGACGTACAAATCTTTCACTTAAAAGTTAGTAACACCTTTTCATTCTACAGTATCCTTATTACTGATATGTTGGTTTCTGGCCATTACGGAACCTTATGGACTGAGGCTGCGCCATGTTGTCATGGGTTATTACCATCCTTTTCGTGCGAAGCAAAGATCAGTGTGGCTATATAACCATATTTTGAGATCAAGAGGAACCTTTCTTAAGTACGTGCGAAGACAACTAAGAAGAAAATTCAAAAAAGGTGGTGCCCCTGTTGAGAAAGTGTCCCTATTGGACAGATTACGCGCCCAGTAAGTTCAGGTTTATGGAACTAAGTAGAAATAATTAATAGTCATATTTAATAAAATAAACTAAAATAAATGTGATTAAAATGGACCGCATGACCACCAACTGATGTAACTCCAAAATAGAACTTTTTTCAGAGAGAACTTTGAAGTTCCATATCTCATGAAGAATTCATATATATTTTCTGGTTGCAACAAAAACATAATTATGAAGTTCATTTTCTAATCTGATAGTGAATAGCGTTTTCTTGATGCGCTTTACATGAGACGTTAGCTCAAAATACTCTCCTGAAAAAAAAAATCAATTTTCGGAGTTACAACATTTGGCGTCCATAACGATAGCAGCAAAATGACATGAAGATAAATAGGAAAACTAGCAGCTATATATCTTTTATTATTAATAATATTGCTCGCAGTACATTAAACTAGACAATTTAACATTTGCCTGTTTTCATATTGGTTATCTCTGAACTAAATTTTCAACAAATCAACTGCCAACTACAGATCAATACTCAGTTTGCGATTTTGTGTTGATTTAATACTCCCTCTGGTTTAGAAATAAAATTAGAATCATTTCTGCAAAATATACCTACTCCTTACAGGTCCGCAACCAGCCACAGAGGTTTGGGGGGCCATGAATATGTTAGGGGGAGCCAAGTCATCAAACATTTTCTTACAAATATCTAAATTCTGTTTTTTGAATTAATAATAGAATTTTGTATTGAGGTCTGGAGGGGCCTTGAAAAGTTTAGAAGGGCCAGGCCCCCTAGCCCCCCTGTGGTTGCGGGCCTGCTACTATATTTTTAGATCAATTTGTTAAAACTTCTCTGTTTTCTATATTCATATATAGACCCAGGTTCGATTCCCGGCGGGAGCTCACGTGGTTCGGATTCCACGTTAATCAGTAGGTCCACGTCTCATATAGCCTTTCTGCTGAATGGTATGTTAAACTCAAAATCAACTCAACTCTATATTCATATGACAGATTCACAGCGCAAGGGAAACAAGTCACTTAAGCAAAGTAGATATAAAGTTAATATGAAACACTTACCTGCACTACACCGAAAAGTTTCAACTGTTCTGTCTAATAACAGTTATTTACAATATTCAGACGTTGTTCTAATCTTCTAAGTTCTGAACGAAACTTCAGAGTTCTTAAAGATAAAATATGGCCTAAATGATCAAAAGTAAACTTGACTACCTTGTGCATTTGATGCCTTACATTTTAATCCGAGAAGTTACTTTTCTACACAATATATTCTTCGTCATATCTTAAAGAATTCCTTAATGATTCCTTAATTAATTAACTCTTTATTTAATCGATCCTTGTTCAATTTCAAAGCAATATGAGACGAGACTTACTCTTTAGAATAAAATCCAAAGTACTATTTTGTTTTTTAATCCTAGGTTGAGACCCCGGCCAGGAATCGAAAGGCAGGACCACCCACATGTAAACGATAGTAGCTAAATTAAACCAAATGAGCTGTATTGGTCATAATAAAAACAAATAGTTGACATTATTTTGAAAAACAACTTGCTAAATAAGTTCATAACTTAAGAAACAGGTTTGTCCATTGCAGCAGGAACAAAGATCGCCATTGTTTCTAATTATTGAGGGTGGACGACTTATCTTGATACGCGATTATAACTTTTAAACTAATAGAACAAAAATAATCGACAGAGAAACATTGTTTAACATACTATGTAATATCATCAAATTAATAGTGTTACCAATCCAAGATAAAGTTGTATTTCTTCCAATGATATTAAATATAGTTATTACATAATCTCAAATCTATATGTTAAAAGAAAACTTACAATACCATGACTATTATTCAGTGTTACAAACTAAAAATGCTACAGTAGCACAAACATAAAAAAGTCAAACTTTCCAGATTTCTACAACAATAATAATGCAGTTGAGACGGACGTGGGCAATGCACATCTAAAATACCTTACTGTCAAATACTACCATCTTGATATGACATATTGCGAATAAATAGAAACAAAATTACAAGGAAATGAAAATTTAACGTATTTCAAAGAATTTTATTTCGAAAAAGTGCTTAGATAAGTATCACATCCTATCATACAAATGGTTTTCAAAGATATAGAGATCATTCTAGAAATACATAATTATATGCATAATGTTTCAAAGACTGCGGTAAAGAAAGTAGCAACATAACTTGAACATAAAATTGAACATTAACACATTATTCTCGTATCTTTCTTCACAATAATTTAATCCCTGTTCTCCATGGCATAGTCTACCAATGCATCATCCAAATCGATACATGCTTAGAGACAAAGAGCCAGAGGCGATTTCTTGGCGTTACCGCGTTTACCGGCGGTAAACAAATAATCGAAGCAAAATTTATCATAAGTATCACTCCAAGCACAAATAAAAATATCTCGTGGCTTTAACTATATGTTTTAACTGCGCTTCTGTACGAGATTGAAACACCATAAGGAAGGAGCGAGCAACATACATCTGGCTAAGCAGCATGGAAAGCGACACCCAGACGCATGGAGCTGCGCCTGGGATCAGCGGCGAAGTTAACCGTTCAAACTCGCGAGAAACTAAGGTCCGTTACACAGTCACGCGGAGCTCCGCGCGCGGAGTCCCGCGTGGCAAGATTGTTCTATTGTTTCTTATGGGTGCATACATAGTCACGCGGAGGTCTCCACGCGCGGAGCAGCCTCCGCGTGGTCCTAACCGCGCTCCGTCCTCCGCGAGGCGGATAGGGCCATTGAGCAAATGGGTGCTTACATAGTCAAGCGGAACTCCGCGCGCGGAGCAGCAACTTCCCTTTAAAATGTAAAGAGCAAAGTGCATAGTAGCAAAACCAAAATGAAGATTGATCCAGAAAGACTTATTACAGAAGCTGAATTAAGACTATGTTTTTATGGGATCCCGCTTGCGTAGAATACAAAAATCGTTATATTCGCAATTTTTGCAATTAATTCCTCGAACGACCGGACTGACATTCGAAAATAATTGAAGAACTTTTTCTAATCTTCTCGCAAACCTACATAAAGAGTCACAAAAGCTCCTTTCAAACTTATTTGAGTAACTAAGGGGTGACTTTGGAACCGCCTATTTTTCTGTGTTCTTCGTTTTCTTTCCTTACAGAGATAATAAGAAGCCACTATTATCGTTTCGATCTTACTCATGTTGGCTCGCAACACTGACTGAGGAGAATTGTGTATGTAATCACGTGACTCGGAGCGCGTAGCTACGGATGACTGTGTAAGCACACACGCCTAGCGCGGAGCTCCGCTTGACTGTGTAACGGGCCTAAGGCTTCTACTACAATTCTTGCGGAGGGGGAAGCGGTTTCAGTGGTTGTCACATCTCATGAACACACTTGTACTTAGCAGCAGAAGACGAGAAATTTTCTCCTCCCCTCTAGGCACAGTAAATAATTATATGAGTATTTAGCACTTTTTATTGTATAACTTAACATTTGTTTCCTGAAATACCTATTTTGAGAGCTGCAAAATTGGTACTCAATTAAAATGTAAAATAAATAAAATGAAAAAAAAAAAAAAACTACGATAACCAAATTGTTTTTCATACGACAACTCCCTTGTATTGCTTCTATACCACTCTGGGTTCCTTCTCAAACATTGGCCTCCTCCAAAATAGAACAGGTAGGAGTAGAAGGGTCAAAGTGTGAAACGAAGAAAAAAATAACACAAAAAACTATCTTAGAAGTTTATGAGCTTTAGTGTTGATTGCGCGGTAGGGTAGTGTGAATTTTTGTTTCAACTTCGGTTTGTTTTCACTATGTGGAAGCAATAATGTTAAATTTAAGTAGGCCTATTTGTCCTAAAGAAAAGTGTGGATTTTCGAAATGGATCTTAGATTGTGATTGTAATCCACAACAGCCTCGATAGAGCGATCCTTCTTTCCCTAAAAAGAATAAAAGCTTACTGTCGGTCCACACAAGAACAAGATACTCAACTCCTTAGCTTTGATTTCCATCGAAAAACAAATACTGTGTGAAAAAAGACAAAACATACGCTTCAAATTTTATGATGGTGTTATAGATATGCTACATTGACTTGATCCCTAGTCTTCCGTTGCAAGCGCTGCTATCGGCTGAAGGAATTCCACTCGCTTTCTCTCGCTTAGCAACAGCTGAACCCTTATTGGCTCAACGCATGGGTGTGTGATAGTGTGAACGTTAGTTCGCATTTTTGCCACGGCTCAAGACATTTTGGCTGCACAATAGTACGAACTTTACAATGGGAGACCTGGGTTTGATTCCTGGCGGGAGCTCATGTAGTTCGCATCCCACGTAAACTGTGGATTCACGTCTCATATGGCCTCGCTGCTGAAAGGAACGCTAAACTCAAAATTAAATCAAACGAACTTTACAAAAAAGATCATGAGATTGGAGTTTGTGTTCAACTGATTACAGGAAAGTAAGAGGAAACAGACTTCACAGTTTATGGTAAGTTATTAACTATTTTCTTCTGTCTGCCAGTAACTAACCAGTATTCCATTTTATTTATTTATTTTTGTATTTAATGTCAAACGATTATGCACCGAGGCTAAAGGAGACGGTGAAGCTGATGATAAACTAAATGATGGAATAAAGAAGGAGGTGGAAACGGAAAACCCTGAAAAAAAAACACACAAACAGTTCTGGTCCACCACAAAGTCCATTCGGCGGTCGGGATCGAACCAGGAACCCCACACACCAGAGGAGCGCGCTCTATCACTGAGCCACCTCAGTCCTTTATCTATTTGTGACCGGGCCTAACATAAACAAGGTTATAACTAGCATACGAGCGAATCCAGTTTTTGTGTAAGCATACAGTTAAGATGCTCAGAAATATGGAATACAGTGAGAAATTATGTTGTATAGTTGAGATATCCTATACAAGCTGCGGTAAACATGAATATTTTTTCAGGATACGCCACTGCAAAGAGCAACGTTGTAACAGTTGCTAGACTGACCTGTACTGGTATTCTGTGGAACTCTTCTGTAATATCTTCCTGTAGTTCGACCAAATTACGTATGTGATATTGATTCGCTTTGTCCTTTAAAACACCCCATAAGAAAAAGTAAGGTACTCAAATCGGGAGGTCGAGTTAACCACTAAACAGATCCACGTCGACAGACCCAGAGGTTCGGGAATGTTTCGTTCAGCCACTTTCGCACTGCCATGACACTAACGGTTCTAAGTTCAGTGACCGTTATCCCCACTTTCAGGCTACATAGTGTTGCCATTTCGAAACATTTTGTCCAGAATTATAAATACTACAGTCAGTCAAACATCATATTCATAATTATGGGGCACCCTTCATAAGAAAAACTGATAAAAATTGCTATTAAAATGTCGTATTTGTGAGAACTTTTAAAAACAATCGTAACTTTTCTTTGCTTTCATACAACAATAGCTTTTGGTAGTTGTAATCTCAATAAATTATTGGAATCACATAATATTAAACAGTGTTGCAAACTTTACTACTGTTTACCATATCTCTGAAACAGGTTGAGATATCACACTGCTCTATATGACATATGATCTCTACAACTACTGAAAACCATCTCTACGATTAGATGCGCTACTTATGTAAGCACCTTCGAAATAAAACCTGTTATAAAAAGTCAAACATTCAACCCGTTTTAACTTTGTTTCTACTTGTTAGAAATAAGCTATGTCATCGTAGTATTCGATACTAGCGCAATCTGAATTGTGCATTGGTGTCATTCGTGTTATTTCTGTTGTAGAAGCCTCGTAATTTGGATATTTGTGATACTGCACCGTCCTTACCTTGCAACATTGAATAGTAAGTGTAGTATTGTAAGTTTTCGTTTAACACGTAAATTTGAAATACGTAATACCATAACGTAGTTCTATTTAAAATTATATAACTTAACATTGGGTTGGCAACATTGTTAATTTAGTGGTATTCTAGAGTATATCAGACAATGCTAACTGTTAATATTTACATGGTACAACACAGGGGCGGACTGGCCCACCCTGCTACCCTGCAAATGCAGGGTGGGCCCCCCAAACAGGTGGGCCCCCTCCATCAATTTTAAAAAGATGTGCTCAATTAAACCTACCAGCATGAAAAATATGGCAGGGTAACTCCCGCAAACTTGTGTTTTGCATAAAAAAGACGTAAAGTTAAACTTTCATGAACAGACCTTATTCTTCTTCACGTTTATCGACTTGAAAAGGTTCCGTCTATGAGACAATCAGGCCCTAAAACATTGCGGGGTTTGTGATACAGCAGCTGCTACTTTTTTTAAATATAAGAAACACAGTAGATTTCAGGCTGTTATTGAATTTGGATACCATTGCCTACTCCGGTCCTTTTACAAGCCGACGAGTGGCGATGTTTTAAAGAAACAATAGTTTTGTAGATATCGTTATTGTGGAAAGTGGAGGTGGAGCCGGAACGCTTTTGAACTGCATTGTCCTCAGACCAAGCTTCGAAGAAAGAAATCGGATCAGGCTTCGTTGTTGTTGTTTTTTTCAGTGCGGTAAAGCAAAAAGAAATTAGTCACCACTATCAACGATTGTTTTATACAAACCTCAAACAATTACTATGAAGTTGCTGCCCTCGGCTCGTGTTTTATTTGTATATTACATCGAAGAGCAAATCCGATAGCAGCAATTCAATTATTGGAACACCAGTTACGTGTCGTTTGTCGTGGAAGACAGATGTGGTTATGTCAGTATGGATGGTAGGAGTGATTGTAAGATTAATGTAAACAAATAATATAAAAGTGGTGCTAAAAAGCGAGAACACAAACGAAGATGTGATTTACAAAAAGCTGCATCTGACCCAAAACAACGTAGGCTATTTGAATCTGTGAAGCCCCAAGAAACAAATGAGCGTGATGTGACTCATTCGAGTACTGCAGGACAGTTGCAAGTATGAGTGATTTTCAAGCAAAAGTCACATTCAAAGCCAAGTGTTTGGTTCAGAACTGGTGTAAATTTGAAAACATTCTTGTGGTTTTTGTTTTCAGCCAACTTTTTCACCTATGTACACCTACTTCGCAGTATTTGCAAAAATCTGGTTTGGATTATCTAACGGCTACAAAAATGATTTGTACGTTACAATCAGACTTAAAAACGGAACGTGTTTTGTTCTATTGAAACTAAAGCTATGGAGTTTGCAAAAGACTTGAAAAGACAATTGAAGGATGCAGGATACGATGTTGTAGTTGAAATTTCTCTCCTTGCAAAGTGAATACCAGTAGCAACTCTTTAAGCAGACGAGCTTTCCCATGATGAGGCAAGAATTTTAGATTCTCCATCAAAAGTGTTTCAGATAAACGTTTTCAATGTTATTTTCGATACTGCAATTGAGCAATTACATTCTCGGTTTATCTGCAATGATAGTCTCATGAAGGACATTGCATGGCTGGATCCTACCCGTTTCCATGAGATAAGTACTTTAGAAGAACTACCTGATTCAGCTCTCAATACTCTAGCACATTATTGCAAAGTGGAAAGAGAACAAATTCAAGAGGATCTGCTCCAATTTGCTCGTCATTATAAGGACTATAATCCACCAATATATAAAAAGCACGATATTTTAAGAAATGATCATGGCAGCGAGCAATATGCTCATAGTACTGAAAAAGAGGAAAATGAAGAAGAGGAAGATAATGAAACTGAGAATGAGGAGGAAGATGAATGGAAATGCAAACCTGCAAGACAGTGTAAAGTGTGTCTAGTTTGTGCACTGCACCTGCTTCACGAATTAAATTTTATGGTCCATTATATCCGTCGTTGTATAAAGCGTATAAGTATGTTCTAACTCTATCGTGTACCCAAGTATCATGTAAAAGAATTTTCTCGATTATGAAAGTGATCAAAAATCGGTTGCGTTCATCGCTTGGACAAGATTTGTTGGAAGACTTTATTCTTTTATACATAGAAAGATCATATACGTTTGATTACGACAAAGTGATTGACGATCTTGTATCTAGCTCCAAAGAATTAGGCAGATATTTGAAATTGTGAGTGTAACTGGGGCATAATGAAGATATTAATACTGGATACATTTCTGGCATTCCTATTAATATTATATTATATTATATTAGGTAACAGTATGCAATTCAGTAGAAAATTTCAACCAATTTGATATTAGAACTGATATATGAGGAAAGAAACTTACATTATTTCTGCCAGTGCTTTAATTATTTAATGTTTCAAAGTTGACTTGAGGTTGTTTTTACTTATTGCACATGTATATGTTTTGGGTTTTCTAAAACATGGCACTCATTTGTTTAAATAAATGGTTTAAATTCATTACATAAAAAACAATAGCACTATATAAATAACTGAAAGCACCAATTCCGGTATTGTGTGTGTTTACAATAAAAAATGACAATGCCAATTACACACTGTATGAGTTACTATTAAAATGTTCCTACTTCAGGATTTTTGTAATTAATGTTTTGCTTTTGTATGAATACATGGGATGCTATTTATGGGTTCGAAGAAGGACTTTTATATGTAATACATATGAAGAATGTCTAGTACATTTTTTTTTACATTTTTATACAGTGGGCCCTTATTTCAGTTAAGCAGGGTGGGCCCTATGGTTGCCAGTCCGCCCCTGGTACAACATTTCAATGTTCTTAAAAACTACTAATTTAAAAGTTACAAGGACGTATTAAGATAAATGGTTCATCCTGTATATCAATCCAATCCAAGTAGATTTTTTTACTTATCCTCTAAGTAGATCTTTTACTATTATGCATACAAACACATCCCCGTATATATATGCATCCTCATATATAGTAGGGATGGCCAAAGTTTCCGGAGTCCGAAGTTTCATTTAAATGTTAATGGCAGTTGTAGCTTATATTTTATTAATCACGGTGTATACTGTCATATTACTAGTGTTGTATTAGAGATGGACACAACACCATGTGAGACGAGAAGTGAGTAAATCCTCGTCTCCTTTCGTAGTTTCAAAAGTAGTGCTCGTCCCGTCTTGCATTTCAAAAAGTTATTTGAGTTCTCGTCTCGTGTCTCCAGCGAGAATTCTCGCATTAGACTTGCAAATTCAAAGTCGAGTTTTCTTCCCTTATTTATATTGTTTCAGTATTACATTTAAGTACAAAAATTCCTGTTTTTTTTAAAAAAAAGTTTTAGAGTTGTGTTATGTTAGTCAAGCTTTATAATATTTAATAAACCTTAAATAAAATTTTAAAAAGTGAAAGTTGATTTATTTTTTTATTAAGGGCTCCAGTGCAAGACCAATTTCAAGACTATGATCACCCGGGTCTTGGCCTTGGTCTTGCATTTGCTCTGACTACCTAAATTTATATAGGCCTACGTATACATGTAACGAACTCGATATAGGCTATACATATTTAAGTGTAATTATAATCTTTTCAAATGTTGGTCCTGTCTTGATAAAGTAGTAATTGAAACTCCAAGAGTTGAATTACTATTTTATCTGAACATCAATTAGCTTAATACTTCACATTTTATTTCCACATTCCATCACAAGACTTATGAAATATCATATTCCTCATTATACTATTCAGATAGTTACATATTTTAGTAAGTTAAACCATCACCAACTGTATCATCATGTATCAATAATAACAACGACATTTCGTTTATTTCCTTTCCCTCTATTTGTTTTTGGATCAAAACATCCAATACTAGGTATATTTCAATCAAAAATTTTCTTGTACTCCTTATATCTGGCTGGAGAACTACATATAGTGTAGCCAAACCCAAACTATCACTTAACTCAGTATGATGTGCTTATTCCGTAGAAAATACAAAAACTCGATTTAGGGGCCCCTGATCCAAAAACTAACAATATATTTCATTCAAATATTTTCTTGTACGCCTTGGAGAACTACATAGGTCTATAGTGTAGCCAAACCCAAGCTATTACTTAACTCAGTATGATGTGTTTATTCCGTAGAAAATACGAAAACTCAATTTATGGGCCATTGAAAAATTTTGTGACTCCTGATCCAAAAACTAATTATTATTGTTCAAGATCGCAATCTTTTAATGCATTTAATCTTCTTTCAATGAATATCATTCCTAAAATTCTTGGTCAAGATTACTATCTTTTGATCCATTTTTTGGGGGATTATTCCTAAAAATTCTTGTTTATTGCATATGGCATTACACATTAAGTAAAAATTCACCAATGAAACCCAATAATACAAATATCGCAACAAGTGTTAGCAAGAGTATATATTAGTGAATAGAAATACAGGAATACTCACTTGAAATACAGGAATACAGGTATTACAGAAATACAGGAATACATAGAAATTGCCACGAACCTTCAGTACATACAGGCATTGTAGCATAGGGCATAAGATTATGAAATCATGTCTTAGTTTAGGGATTAAAGTAAAACACTTTGTTTGTTGTAATTAGGACTCCTGCCTTTCTTAAAAAAATGGGATTGAATCTCGTATTACAGATTTCCGCTTCTACGGTACATCATTGGGGAAGGATCAAATAGATTTTGCCTTGTATGTGGAATGCCAGACGATGCCTCTGATTTCACATCCTGCCAGAATCCAGATTGTGTTGGACTCTACTGTTCTTCTTGCTTTCGAGATCTTAAGAATAAATGTACATTATGTCTGGAGCCTTTAGATTATGGAGATGTATCTGATGTCAGTGAAGAAGTGTAAGTACCTCTATAAGGCGTTTTCAATATTGTATATAACGTAAGATTAGATTGCATATGAGGAATTGAATTGATTTTTATCTTCATAAAGAACTAGAATATCGTCCCTCTCGAGACAAAGGTGCGTATCTAATTTTTTTTTCAACTTTTCCAGGAGACAAGTTTAAAGATTTTATCATAATTTATTCTATCGCGTTTTCTTAAAATTTAATTTGATCTCGTAAGTTATATACCTGAAACGAATGAAATCAAACTAAATTTTAAAAGAAAACATAGAATAAATAATAATAATAATAATAAAGGTTTAAACTTGTCTCCGAGAAGGGGGTCGCGGTGGCTCTGTGGTAGAGCGTTCACCTCTGATGCTTCAGATCAGTGATTTATTTGTGGATTTTGTAGAAGGGGGGAACATTTATGCTAAATTGTGTTCCGTGTAACAGAACAACTTTAAAGTGGAGTTGGGACAACGTTATTTTTAAACCTATCTCCTTTGAAATTATGGTACTGGTTTGATAGGAGACCCCCCCCCCAAAGTTAATCATTTTTTAAACTTTTTTAAAAACAATTTTATGATAAATACGGATAAATACGTTAGATAAGATTTGGTTAGGTAGGTTAGATTGAATGCATTAGTTACCTTAATATTTTTTGTCCTACTGCTGAGGACAAGTGTAGAGCATCCAGTAAAAGCCCTATAGTTGATTGCAATCTGCACACCTTGTCATAAGTGTCACACTCCTACGTAAAACGGTTTCGCTATGACAAGTAATTCTTTAGTCTGTTCTAATTTGGTCCTTAAAGACCAAATTCCCCGCCCGAACAATAAATACAACAAAAGGTAAGAGTTTACTTCGGGCAGAACAGTGATAGGTGCACATAGTATACTTGAGCCTTATTTTATTAAATAGAAGGGAAAGACGCTACTAAATGTCATTCCTCATTATCATAAGTAAGTTTTCGGACCATTTTGCTCCTTATACTTAAAATTAGATTCAGGGGTGTGTGCACCTATCAATATTCTGCTGAAAGTAAACTTTTGGCCAACAAAACATGCTGGCATTAAAATTAATCCAGAATTGAACAAAGACAGGGTTAAGCTAAAGCATGATTTACGGCGTGTTATCTAACATTGTCTTTAGAATTTACCAATACTTTCACATCGTACCTCACTTTAGCAATACGTAGAATAGTGTAGCAATACGAGGTTCTTTTACATCGGATACAGTCTTTTTCCCAGTTGGTTTCTTGGTAGTAGAATGATGTCTATTTCTTATCCAGCTTATGATGGCATACTTTTCTGCATTGAACGAGATAATATCTGGTCCATTAACGTTTATGAAAAGAATAAATTGGAGGATTTTTTTACAGATAAATGGTTTCTAGTATCAGTATGCTGGAAGTTTAAGCTGGAAAAGCCTCACTCACACTCTGCAGAAGAGACTGGAAGAACACTGATTCCCATGTTAAGATTTTGTAGATTTGGGCCAATATTAGATTTCATCTTATGCTTTCGAAATTCCTGCAGAATTTTGGCTGAATCAGAGGAAAATTTTAATTCTTTTATTTTTATTTTATTTTATTTTTGAAATTTGCATTACTTTTTTGTCGCCGTTTAACCTTCTTGCAGACAATTCTTCTCGCCAATTAGATTGTAGCAAAACCTCGGCTCCACTGAATGTTTCGAGCGTATGTTATCTGCTAGACCCTTGCAATCTTATTTTCTGGTACTTCACAAGATAATTGTCTAAGGGTTTTGCCAGTGAGACTCCACAAAACTGACCAGTTTCTTCAAACTGACGTAATTGTTCCATGGATATGTCCCCTTTTCTCTCAACGCTTCCAGAACATTTACAGTTTTTCAATTTTGCTTATTACCTGTACAAGGGATGCAGACCTTTCTTGTAGAAACAGGCTAAGAATATGTAGAGGTTAGAGCGCATCTCGAATCATGGACATTTCATAAACAAAATTCCACTTAGTGAGTTTCACGTACAAATCTGAAAATATTGTACGCTGCTGAAAGCTTCTCTGGAAATTTGTAGAAGCTTCTCGAAAGTGTTCCACTAGCGCAGGCTAGGACTTTCAGAATGCTTCTACTGAACGGTATGAAGAGCCTAACCACCGTACATCAAAAACTTTAGTAATATTATAGAAGCGAATACTTAGTTCTTCTGATATTAATTCGATTTATCTCCTGTTTTCGGGAACATTGAGTAAACAACGTGCAATCGCTCAACCAGGCTTTGAAAATGAACCATACCTGAAATCGTATTTACAACGTTGTGAACAGCCAGTTCCAGCTTATGACTCATGCAGTGAAACACGAATAAATTGGTGTCTAATTCTCACTGGAGTAAAGAAACATCACCATTTATTTCGCCTTGCATGTTATTTGCGCCATCAATACAAACTGCTATAAGTCTTTCCCGTAATATCATTTTGGGAAGATTCATACTTTCACATATTTTAACTATGGAATCACAAACCCCTCTGCCTAATGTTACCTATATCTCAAATAAACCTAAAAATATATTGCTACACCTGATTAACTACAGTACGGATATACACAATGAGAACAGATTTATGAGACACAGTGGAGGATTCTTCCATTATTAGCGCGAAGGGTTGATCGGAATTCGCAAGATATTGGGTCATTTTTCGTTCATTTCTGTAGCTACAAAGTCAATAATATTTGAACACGTAACATTAGAGTAGAGGACTTGTTCGAGGTTCATTCCATTTATTTCTTACTATTTAATAAGATGCACGGTAGACAGATGATTTTGGGCAATAACATAAGCAGTTCTAAATATCACAGTTGTCTTTTCAACACGAATTTCATTCAGAATTAACACGAAAGCCTCTTACTTTGTGTGCCGGAATTACTTGCCTTTAAATCATCAGGAGCTTTTCCTTTATTAAAATATAGTCAAATATCCATTTCCTTATGTTCTTTTTAAGGTGCTTGTCAACAAATTCCAAATACCAATTCAGAACTGCAGTGACTGCTCATTAATAACTGAAAATGTTTTTTAATAATAATAATAATAATAGTAATAATAATAATGGTAATAATAATAATAGTAGTAATAGTAGTAGTAGTAATAGTAGTAGTAGTAGTAGTAGTAGTGGTAGTAGTAGTAGTAGTAATAGTAATAGTAGTAGTAGTAGTAGTAGTAGTAGTAGTAGTAGTAGTAGTAGTAGTAGTAGTAGTAGTAGTAGTATTGTGCTACTCAGATGAAGTATGATAATCGTTGGTATCAGCTGCAAGATTTTTCTTCGGGAAACAACTCTATAAACAAGACCAGCATAGCTCGCGACAATAAATATACTTAAAGTAAAGAATTGTTACTAAAATATGGAGTTGAATTATTGTACTTTAAAACAGATTGTATAGCCTAAAAAGGGTGGAAAATATCTTCCCAGGCTGGGAAGATAGAATTAAACCTAGAGACAGGGAAACCAAAACTTAGAAGGGGGGAAATTCCCAGGCTTCCCTGGCTACAAATAAATCCCTGCTTCAGATCCCTGGTTCGATCCCAGCTCGCGCCCAGTGAATTTTATGGTGCTCAAACACCCTGTGCGTGGGTTTCTTCGGTGTTCTCCCACTTTCTTCTTTCCACCATTTCATTCATTTCTCATCATGACCGTTTCCTTTAGCCTAGCCGGCACAACCATGATTTATTTATTTGTCTCCTGGAAAAGTTAAGAAAATGAGATAGGCCCTTTTGTCTCGAGAGAGACGATATGAACTGGAACTATTCAAAAATGTATTATTTTCCATTACAGTTGAATAAGGCATTCATCTTTGTATACATTTTTGTTAGAGTATCATCCTTATCTTTGTGGCCTATAAAGCGAGAAATAATGGCTCCGGGAACAGATGCACTGACTACAAACAATACAGTTTAACTTGCGCTACTTGTAAATAGTCCTTTGCTGCATATAGTTTCACATGCTTTTTAAGGATTTTTTTTCTGATATGCAAAAATAATCGAAAATGATCGATATTAAAGTCCAGTCCATAGCTGTCGGGTTCGCTGAGGTGAATAGTGACATACCCGATACCGCTTAAGTTCAAATTAATTACCCTTTGACATAAAGTAGGAAGGAGTGCCATGGAAAAATAATCGAAAACAACAGTTATTAGTGTCCATCCTTAGTTTTCGGGATCGCTGAGATGAATAGTGATACTCGATACCCTTTAAGCTCAAATGTATCCCCATGAGTATGGAGGTGAAGGGGGAGACTTGGAAGGATGTGACATGTAAAAATAATCACAAAAGACTGACATTAGTATCCAATCCATGGTTTCCAGTGTTACTGAGATGAGTAGTGACATTCCGGATGCTATTTAAGCCCGAATTCATCCCCCATGTTTATCCTAAGGGGGAAAGAAATTAAAACACTTTCTGTAAACCTTTTTTCCTTTGCGAAGAACGGGCATTTCAGCTAATATTATTGTATCTAGAAACTCAGCTAGATCCACTTCAGTACATTAGGAGGAAAATTACCAATTTTTGCTTATCACTTGTTAAGAGAAATGGTCTCCAATTATATGCAATATCACACATATTGGTTTTGTAATTTGATGCACTTTGAACTTTATGGTAATCAAATGATTAAACATATAAAACAGCATGTCAGGATGACAAATACAAAATTCTAAAATCGCCTTGTCAAGATCTTAATTTTTTACATCCGGGTATTTTTTTTCTTCATCTGCTGATCATAAAAGTTCACGCCATAAGACAAATTCCATTACAAGGCAAAAATTATGAAAGTAACTATGAATATGCAAGTTTCCTTATGTACTCGTATACATGATTAACCACTCACTGTTGTTAAAACCCGCGAAGGGGTATGGCCGCCAAGATAGCTTTTAGTCGGTGATATCTTGTTACGATATCTACGTATTCTCATTTACTTCTTTTTATTTAAGACCTGATTTCGCTATCTCTTACATATAAATGCACCACATAAAATTTTTGTAAAAAAAAATTGAAATGTTTTAGTTTAACGCCCCATGTTATGCCCGTTAGGCTAAGGGAGACGATGATTAAAGTAAGTGAATGATAATGGAATAATTTGTGGAATGAGAAAGTGGGAGGAGACAGGAGTATCTCCGAAAAATTCCTGGAGCACCACAAACTTACTTGGCCGGGGATTGAACCAGGGACCCCACGCAACAAAGGTAAGCGCTCTACTACTTAGTCACCGTTCCCCGGCATTACATAGAATTACCGAATTACAAAGAAAATAATCTTCCCGTCAGGAAACGAACCAGCAATTATAATCTATCACTAGGGTGTACACGATCACTTTCTTTGACAACAACTTTGTAATATAAAGAAAAATATGGATACAAGAGTATTTCGAAATTACATAAGATACAGTGAGTTCGGTCAACGTTTCTGACGAAGCTTCTTTATAAAACTCTGTACCGGAATCATTTCCATACTAAATCTTTCTCCTTTAAGTCACTCTTAACTAGCTATCCCTTTCCTTCTTGGTTTCCCTCTATCTTTCTTCCCATCAACTTCCATTGTCATCACTCTTCTGACTACATAGTCGTTTATTCTTCTCATTATATGGTCGTACCACTGGAGTCTTCTTCTTTCTTTGATTTTCTTAGATATCTGTTTAGAATTGTTGTTCCTCTTACTCTTTCATTCTTTACTCTTCTTCTTATCTCACGCATCCAGAGTAGCAATCTCATTTCAGTAATCTTCATTAGCGTACGTACTTTTTCACGTGCTTTCATTATTGGCCATTTCTGCTCTGTAAATCATTGCTGACCTAAGCAGTGTTCTGTGAACTTATTCTTTACCATGATTCTGCGGTCACACACAACTTCTAATATTTTCTTCCAATTTAGCCATCTCTCTTGCATTCTGCAAGTTATTTTCAGTTCCAAATTAGCATTCTTGGCAATAGATGACCCTAAGTATTTACAGCTTTTCACTTAATTCATCACTTCAAAACTTCCATCAACTCTACTTTCCTTTCAACTTCTCCCTGTTTGTATTGCATAGTAGCATAGTACAATATAGTCAACAAACATCATAAACCATTAGGTTTTAACCCTCACATCTTGAGTTATAACATCAATGACAATGTTGAAGAGGACGGCCTTAAGGCTGAGGGCTGGTAGTATAATTCAACTCAGAAAAAGATTTGGCGTGTTAATTCCACACTACTTCTTACTTGGGACATAGCTTCTGTATACGTGTCTTGGATTATCCTTACGTCTGGTACTCCTTTCTTCCTCAGACATCTTCATACTTCCTGATGTAATGCTTTGTCATAGGCCTTTTCCAAATCAATACAGATCACAAACAATCCTTTTTGTTTCTTCCAGATACATTTCCATAGTTTGTCTTAGCAAACAATTGCGTTCGTTGTATTCTTTCCTGGCAAAACTTCAAACTATTCTTCTCTTATTGATGTTTCCTCTCGTAATCGCCCATCTACAATTTTCTTCCAAATCTTAATCGTAAGTGAAATTAGTTTGATTCCTCTGAAGTTTTCACAGTTCTGTACATTTCCCTTCTTAAAAATGGGTACAATAACACTATTCCTCCATTGAGTTGGCATTTTTTCGTGTCCATAAATTTTTTGCGTCAGATCCCATATGATAGCTTCTGACCCTAACTCTTCCATGTTTTCGGTGGTTCAGTGGTAGAGCGTTCACCTTTGGTGCATGACGTCCGTGGTTCGATTCCAACTCGCACCAAGTTAACTTTGTGGTGGACAAACACCGTGTTCGTAGGTTTTTCTCGGAGTTCCTCCTACTTTATTCATTCCACCATTTCATTTATCTATCATTATCACCGTCTCCTTTAGCTTAGCCGGCATAACTGTGAAACGTAAAATTGAAAGATTCCATTTCTTCCATGCTTCTAAAGGTATGCCGTCAGGATCTGTCGCTTTTCCCGTCTTTATATTCTTTAACGTTTCCTCTACTTCTTTCAGACTAATTTTTGATATTGCTCGAATAGTTGGAGTTCCATCGCTGGAAAGTTTCCACGGCTTTTCTTCATTAAAAGATTTTCAAAATAACTTTCTCTCTTTGATCCTGTCTTAATAGGTAAGTACCAATCCTTTGTAATCTTTCATTTGCCTAATATGAGTAATATCTTTTGTTACCTTGTATCTAGTTTCTCGCTAATAAGTAAAGAAAGCTTCTTCATTCCCGCTGATGTTTCAAGTTCGTCATACATTCCATCCCAGGCTTGTGCTTTTTCTATAGGCGATGCCCTCTTTAATGTCTTATTAGCCGCCTTGAAGTTACACTTTTCGTTTTCTGTCCCAGAAGCATTCCACTTTCTCTTTGCTTCTTTCTTCGCATTAGTAGCTTATATTGCACTTCCTTGTTCCACTACTACGTCTCTTTCTTTGCATGAAGTCTCTTTCCTGAAGTTCTGCCCTAAGTGTTCTCTGTGACCATCAGTATGGTCCTATTGTTTACGCTCCACCATTTTCGCACATCCTCTTCTTATAGGTTTACTCCTTTCATAAAACATTATTTGAACGATCTCCTTAATTTCTCTTCTTTCAGTCTCCACCATCTAATTTTTGCCTCTTCATTTCACGGCCTTCTATTGTATCTACTTGCGAATTTCCAGTCTATGTTCACCATTCTATGCCGCGGGCCACACTTTCATGTGTTATCTTGCAGTTTTTAATTTCTTTGAGACATTGTCTTCGGCCCAAAATGTAATCGATTTGACTTTCTTTGTCACTACTCGCAATCGGCTACTACTCGGCACCTTTTGACCTTCCTCTTATGAAAAAATGTACTGCAAATCGTCAATTCGAATGCCGCCGCAAAGTTTATCATTCTTTCTAATTCTTCGTTTCTTTCTCCCACGCCTCAGCCACCATGTGTTCCCACAGTTCCTTCCCTGCTTCTACCGACATGCCCATTCAAGTCACTACTCATAATTGTTCTTCCTTCTATCGGGATGCTGCGAAGTTCGTGGTCCAAATCCTTCCCAAACTTCGTTTTTATTGCTCCTTCCAGCCTACTTGCGGTATATATGCATATACTACATTGATTATTTCGTTTCTGCATATCTTCATAGTTATCACTCTGTCGTTCCTTCTATTCACACCTACCACATTATCTTTCAAATCACTAGAAAGGACAATCTCCACGCCGTTTCTTCCATATCATATCATCACTTATTATTATAGGTATTCTACCATTATTTGGCAGGTCACTTGCCGCAACTAAGAAGCTTCCATATTTCATGGATTTCAGCTAACCTTTTCGTCTTCACGTACGATTTTTCTGTTTTGATACCGTCCATCAATTATAGCCTTTTCAATCCCCTCCTTTTCTTTCCTGCCACCATACACGCTAGCACGTCCCTATGATACATTTTCTTCTAGGACCATGTTCAAACAAGTTTCTCTTCCTCTTCTCAGCAGTATCTAAAATTATTGTTTTCTCCCCCATTTCTAACACCCTCTCTTTCGTTTTCTGCTCGACCCAGCTAACTCTCTGCATTCTTGTCCATATCAACATTTCGAAAACTTCCAGTCGTTTTGCGTAATGTCCATGTTTCTGGCCCATACAGTACGATACTCCACACGAAGCATTTTATGAGTTTTTTCTCAATTCTTTATTCAAGGTCCTCAGAAGTAGACTTTTATTCCTCCTAAAGCATTATATTGCCATGCCTATCCTTGCTTTTAATTCATATTCGCACTTCATACCATCACTAATAATACTATCTATTTATCGAAAAACTAATCACTTGTTTGTTCTATTTTCTCCCTCCTATTTCTATATTTGACACTAGCTGATATATACCCATTCTTAGCATGGGGGCTGTATTTGGAAGTCAACGCCTGTGAGAGTATCACCATTCCTTTCAGAGACCGCGAAAACTATGGATTTCACACTAATATCGACCATTTTGGGATATTTTTACATGTCTCGGTATCCTTCCCCACGCTGACCCTGGCCGGCATACAATGGTAGCTGAATTTGCAAGTCATCGCTAATGGAAGTGTCATCATTGATCTCAGCGATCGCGAAAACTATGGATTTGACACTAATATCGGCCATTTTGGATTACTTTTACAAGTCTCGGTATCCCCCCACCTCGGTGACCCCCTGTCCACAGCCAAATAGGCTGAATTTGAAAGTTAATGCGATCGAAGTTTTACTATTGATATCAGCTACCGCAAAAACTTAATTCGACACTAATATCGGTCATTTTCTACTACTTTTACATGTTCCGGTAAACGCCTCCTAAGACCCCCTGGTTCGAATTTTGACAAAAATGCTTCGCCTTAGTCTGGGGCCTGGACCAAGGTATCGTGATCAAAATTTGGTAACTCACGGTAAACTTGTCTAGTCCCCAGGCCGGTCCTGGTAAACGCTCCCTCTGAGACCCCCTGATTCGAAATTAAAAAAAAACGCTTCGTCTTGATCTAGGGCCTGGACCAAGGTACCCGTTACCAAATTTTGGTAACTCTCGGTCCACTCGTCTGGTACCCAGGCCGCACACAGACAAACTAACTTTTTATTTTATTTTATTTATTCGATTAGGTAAGATAGATTAATCTCTTGTTCCAATCATCATGGCTTTTGTCCTTCCAACATTTATTTTCATGCCATAGTCTTCATAGACCTTCTCCAAGTTACTAACATTATTGATTTCCTTTTCGGATTCTTCTACAAGAACCATATCATCTTCAAATCATATGCACCTCATCATTTTATCTCCTACAGAAATGCCATCTTCATTATGTAGGATCTTTTTCACTATCTCTTCTAGATAGACATTAAATAATGTTGGCGGGAGACAGCATCCTGTCCAACTTCCCTTCTAATTGCACTCTCCTCTGTCATTTCCTCTCCTATTCTAACACTTACTTGCCGGTTTATAAATAAATTTCTTATGAGTCTTCAATATTTCCATTGCAACTGAACATTCTTTTGAACTCCCAACAACAATTCCCAAATTACGCCGTCAAAATCTGTTTCTAGATCAATAAATACAACATATGCCTCTTTCCCTTTTCTATAAACTTTTTACCTATCACCCTAGTAATCAGATTGCATCTCTTGTGCCCTTACCTCCCGAAGTGCCCTGAACCCGAAGAGTTGCTCCTCAACTTTTTCATCTGTTCTTCCATACAACCTTCTATTCAGAATTCGAGGTAAAATTTTTTGCTGCGCGATATGAGATTAATACTTCTATAATCCTCATATCTCTCTGGGTTTAATTTCTTAGCCATCGGTATCATGATCATCTTCAGGAGGTCTTTGGCCCCTCTTCTGTTTAATATATTTCATTGCAGAATTGGAACAAGTCTTTGTTGCCTTTATTTCCCATATTCTTAGTGAATTCGATTGGTATATTATCTACTCGGTTACCGTTTCATTTCTAATCTTGGTTATAGCTTTTTCAGACTCATCCTGAAGAACACTAAACTCTTTACCATCCTTGAGTACTTCATTTTCTACTTCAACGTGTAGGCCACACGGTCTATCCCTACTCTCATATGAGTCCTCAACATATTCTTTTCATCTTCCTAAGCTTCTCTTCTCTCGCCGACTACCTTCCCATTCTTATTTTCCACTGCCATCATAATACTAATTTGTTTCCTCCGAAGTTTCATAGATTTCACCTCCTTGTATATTTCCTCACTCTTTCTAATTCTTTTATGTCCTTGCATTTTATTTTGTAAAACTCTTCTTTTGCACTGTCTGTTTCTCTTCGTAACTCGTTGTTTAATTTCCTGTACATCTTTCTACTCTCTTCTGTATCAACCTCTTTGCACGCCTTCCTTTCCCTCATTTTCTGCAACATCTGTTCTGTAATCCATTGTTTTTTAGCCGTTTTTGTTTGCGGTAACCTACTACTTCTGTAGCATACTGTGTGCATTCTGTATGCAGCATGATTAATATGCTCTCACTGTCTGTTACTACCTGCATCTATCCTTTCCTCGTTTGAATATTTTTCTTGGATTTTTTTAAAGAAATAGGTTTATTGTTTACTCGTTTGTCAACTTCTCATCTTGTTGTCTACTTTTCTTCTGTCTATGTTTTTCAGGTGACTAGCCACTTCGCAAGGTTATGATCAGAGAAAGTGTCGACCCCGGGAAGGGTCCTCGGATTCTTCAAGCTATTCCAATACCTGTCATGAATCATAATACAATCTATCTGATATCTTCGGCCATATATTGAGAATTTCCACATATATCTTCTTCTCTTTTGCTAATTCAACCAAGTGTTTTCCAAGTCTCTCTCTTCTTTAAATTGTTTGCCTAAACAATATTTGCCTACGACACTATTTCCCTGTTTTCTTGTCACAATTGTATTCAAATCTACCATTACAATTACGCATGTTCCCCTCTTCTCCTAGCTTATAATTTCTTCTACAAGTATTTTCTCATAATTTTTTTCTACTTCTTCAGTTGTATGCGGTCATCAGTGCGTGTGTTTGTATCACCATTAGGTCCTTCTCTTTTCCATTAGGTCTTAAAATCATAACTTTATCAACAAATTCTACTATCACTATCTTCTGTTTTGAGTGCTAAGAATTATTTCTATACCATTACGACCATCCTTTCCATTACCCAAGCAAAACATTTTATATCCTTCGCTGTTCAACGCCCCATTACCTTCTCATCTAACTTCACTAACTCCTACCAAAATATAGATTATTTTGTTTCATTTCCTCTTTGAGATTTTCTAATTTCCCTCCCTGCAGTATGATAGGTACGTTCCATGTCCCTATCCTAAACCTTTTGCTCTTGCGTGCCTTTCTTGCTCTATCTATCTTCCCCACATTATTACTTTCTCGTCCAATAGTCCTTCTCAAAACATCCCCTTCCCGGAGATCTGAATGAATACATATATAGGGCGAGTCAAATTGAGTTTTACCAGCATACTTTCCGGCATGAAACCGGTAGGTTTGGAACCGTTTCCAAAATTGTTACTGCAGAAAACACATATGAAAGAAAGAAAGAAAAATATATTTTACAATGAACTAGTGTTTGAATCTTGTAATGTCTACTACGTTATTTAGTGTGAAGTACAAAATGTTTTACACTGAAAAGAAAACATTTCCTTTTAGCAATTAAACTTCTATTAGAAACCTTATGAACCTTTTCAGCAGTATGGTTTTGAAGTAAAGCTTAACCTTATTTGAGTATCCCCTCGTAACATAGTCGCTAACGCTCTCGTCTATTGTGCAAACGGTCACAGGTTCGATTCCCTATAGAGACACTAGGTCGAAAAACTGTAGAAGTTTTATCAGGCTAGTCATCCTGTGTGAGGATTTTTTAAAAATTTTCCTTATTCACACCAGGCAAATTCCCAGATGATGCCTAACATAATAGTCTAGGACACTTCCTTCCTTCCTCTCCAATTCCCGTAGTAGTGTGATCGCCGATGAACGTCATCCCCGGGCTAACATGGCCATAGACACCGAAAACCCAGAAGTTTAATCCTTAACCTGTTTTGATCTTTTTTTATTTTCCATTATCAAGTTACGTAAACATCAATAGTTATTTAAATATGAGTACTACTTTATTTCCCAACAATGACCACAACAGTACTCGAAGTTCACAAGTGGATTAATCCGGCCGTATATGCAGCCGGTCTTCATTGTCAAGGCTGTATCCTACAGGAGGCATGCAGGCTCAATCCCGCCTTTACCGAAATTGTCAAGTTTATAGAGTAGATATTGAAATGACATTTTAAATCACTATTAATTCCCTTTAATAAGTGTTCTTGGTTTATTAGAAAAACGTGCTTACTAGACCCCTCAATTATTACTAACAAAAATTAGAGTAGGAGCCATGCCACAAATCTTGAAAATTTTAAATTTTGCCATTTCTAGTCTTCTATTGCCATCTGTTATCTATCATGTGAACTACAACCATGTGGCATAGCTCTCGCGTTTCCTGCAGCATATATTCGGAGTTCATGAATACGTCCTCATCAGCATTTTGAGTGAGAGGAAGAGCTTTTCCACTTACTTCCACATTCAATGTGTTTTATTCACGTTTGAAATTTAAAACATACAAGGTCTGCTACATCTATAAGGAACTTTCAATTTTCCTTTTGAATATTTCTAACTTTTCATTATGATACAATTTGTACTTTTAGAGAACATAGAAAATATATTTCAACAATTTACGCACTTATTTTTATTTTATAGTTTTATTAATTATCACTTATTATTTGATGAGGAATGTAGCTATTTATGTAACATAAAATATACTGTCCAAAATTGGAAACTTTCGAAGTGAAAGCCACAAGGAACGGTCCTAGGGCCAATTACATTTTTAATATTTTAAATATATGAAAATGGTTGATTCTTCGTCTAGTAGCAATTGCGAGAGTTTGGTGAGAGGAGAGTGATTAGAAAAGGAAGATTTCGTCCAAAGCTTTCCCGGGGGAAGAGTTTCTAGCATCGCTGCTACTTCCCTCTTTGCACAGCCATACTTATTCTTTGTATAAGATAGGATGAAGCTCGGGTGTCTCCTGTGTTAATAGTTATGCGGTGTCCAACTTCATTAATGAAGTTTAGACCTTCCTGACCCCAGGACCCACAAGTTTCAATGGCTATGGTGACGAAGTGGTATTTGTCCAAGAGATTGTTATATTTTTGTCTCTTTTCATATTCTCTGCGAGTTTCAACCGTCTCAGCTTTTGTGGAAGATGAAGGAAGATTAGAGGGGGCTAGGGTATCGGTACAAGTGAAATCCCATATTAAAGCCTTCCCTCGTTTCCAAGGCACCAAAGACATTCCGTCAGGTCTCTTGCCATCAGAGCGACTACACCCCATTGGCTCTCTCACGGAAGGCGTTCCAGAGGTGATGAGGGCTCTCATAATGAGATCGTTAATAGTGGAGTGTCGATAGTATCTGCCAGCACTGTTAACACATTAGGCCATGTATACCTTTCTTATCCACTAAACTTCCGCAAGCAGGGCACTGGTGTTGTTCACAGACATCTGCTCCCAAACGTAACGCACAAGCGATTCGAAAACTTTCGTCGGGAAGATGCAGCCCTAGGGATGAAGATGGGATAGCTTGTAACCAGGCACCTGCTTCAGGGCAAGAAGTAGCAAGAAGACGTGCCTTATCTTCAGGATTGGTGGAGGACTGAAGAATAGAAGATAATCTGGTCTATAAGAGGAGTGTCTCATGAAGTTTGAAAACTTCTCTTATCAAAATCAGGTAGATCGAGTCCGCCGCACGATATCCACTGGGAGATACAATCATTTATCTCAGCTTCTGAATTCTGATGAATATCCTGGCGAAGAAGAGAAGTGATCAAAGGCATAGAGCTATACATGGATGAAACGAAAGATGGAGTAGCCAAGTCAAGGGCTCGACGAATTCCTAGACCTCCGTGATCCACAGGGAGAGATGCTTGTAGCCATGAGTTATCTGTGAGAGAGCAATTGAGAAGAGATTCTAGGCCAAGTCGGATGGATTCATCATATTGTTCCAAAAGATGTGTGGTATGCCAGTAGCAGAGGTACCAACATAAGAATGTTACATATTGGTTTATCAGTTATCAGATGAAGGAACATTGATACAAAGTCTAATTGTTGCTATTATATTCTTCTTCTTTTATTCGTATTAAAGCCAATTTTTAATTTTGTTCTCACAGTGCAATATTGTGACATTCTTGTATTATGTATTATTTACTTCTGGTGACCGTGCTGTAAAATATTTCAAAGAAACATGGGTCCTTGTGTATGAAATGTCGAAAGTGGTTGTAAAAACGCATTCGAATCGAGAAGAATGGAAGAGAGATGATATAAAGAGAAAAATAAACAATCGAAATATGTGAGTGATAAAACCGGTGAAAAAATAATAGCTAAGCAACAACGACCTGGATGTAACTGCAAAAATAAATCAGACGCATCTAACCTCAACTGGTGTAGCTATTCAATGTTAAAAGAAGAGTGTAAAAGGACATTACGTTGCGAGTTTTACAAGCTGCAGGAATACAACATTCAAAATGCATATTTTAATGATCTTTCTGAATATAAGGAGTGCATCGGGGCACTGGTAAAAAAATGCAATGATGTAGGAGTGAGCAGAAGAAAAAAATATTCGCTTATCATACGCCAACAGTTACTGGTGCAAAGGTTAGAGTATATTTAAATGATTTTTGTGACACATATTTGCAGTTTCCAGGAAAAAGGTGGCAATAGCTAGAGGAGACAGAAAAAGTGCAAAATATTGATGAAGATGTGCCCAGTGATGAACATACTGATCAATGCAACACATCTTGGCATGACGCATGTAAATAGACGCAGAAAACATGGCAATGTTAAGCACAAAATGCTGAAGCCTAATTGGATACTGTTCGTGAACATACTAAAAATTTCCGAAGTACAGAAGTCATTATTCACGAAAAGACAATACATATAACGTGTATATTGTAAGTGTGAAATCCATGGCTGAAATGCGTAATCTCTATGAGAAACAGTGTCAAGATGCAATGTTTCCTGTTAAATATGAAATGTATGCTAAAGTTGTCAATAGAGAGTTTAATATAGGCTTTAAGTTACCACATAAGTCATATGTAAAAATTGTGATGAATTTGCTGCTTCTCGTATAGATAATATTCCACTGCATGTCAGGCTACGTCAATTTAAAGCTAAAAAAAAACATACATCCTGTTGAGAGAATTCATGAAGACTTGTTTCAGCGATGATTGTGACTATTATGTAATCACCCACAATTCACAACAGGCACTGACAACATCGAAGATTCCAACAGAGACATTGTTCTACCTAATACAACCTTGGTTTCCACATATGAAACTCCCATACAGGTATTATGTGTATGTGGCCAGAGAAGATATTGCCTCAAGGGGTTCGTCTGAAATTGCATCATGAAAGTTCTGCTGGTCCCTCAAATCTTCAATTTAAGAGAAAGTTGATATTGTTCTCCGACTCTTGCACTGGACAAACCAAAAACAATACAGTGTTTAATGTGTATTATTCTCTCATTATTATTGAAGAGTCTACGACTCCATTCAACATTATTTTCTTGTTCCTAGACATACCTATTTGCCCAGTGATCGAGATCTTTGGTACAATAGAAAGAAAACCAACCCTCGGAAACAGATCATATTTACATACCTGATCAGTGGTATGAAGTTGTGAAAAAGCCTAGAATCAAAGACCTGTTTAACGTCATTTAAATAAAAACAGAAGTTTTCAGGGATCTTCAATAGTTGAACAGTAAAATGAAGCGCTTGGTGGCAAAGTGGCGTAAGTCAGTTTTGAGACATTTTGAGATATTGAGACTTTAATTAGAATCGATTTTTTAAAAAATGGACAAAATCAGATCTTTGTGCTGCCATATTTTGGCCTATTCTTAACTCTGAAATACGCAACTTTGCCATCTAACAAGTTATGGTTTCAAGTTCACGGAAATGACAATCTCATTTTTGAAAAAAAAAAAAGAAAAAAGAAAAGAAAAAAAGAGTTACGCCACTTTGCTATCCAACGCCTCAAATAGTAAAGAATAGTGTTGCAATATTCTAGCTTTAATATCACGAAAACAACTGTTGTGAAATTTGAGCAACACAATCAGGTATTCTCTTCTTCAAATACATGTATTCTCACATGAAACAGTGGCACAGATTGGAAGTTTTCAAGAAGATCCCAGGTCGTTGCTTCAATATCAGAAGAGATTTCGTGGTTGATTATCCTTTTGCAACTACATTTCTTGAAGAAATATCATTAATCTGTCCACATGAACGACCTATATCAACCCTGAAGTTAAGAGATCGCATGGCAATAATGCCATACTTCTCTAGTTTTTCATGGTGTTTACCAAAAACTAACATAGACAGAAGCAACGGACAGTGAAGATACTCTAGAAGACATAGGAAGTTATCTTTCTGTAGTTCATATGTAACCCTGTGAACATTAGTTACACTCACGCAAAAGTATTTAAGCCATGTTAAAACTCTTTGATGTGTTATATTGATTTTTCCACATGGGTATACTACAAACATTATACTACACATTTCATAATAAATGCTATTTACATTGAAATTCATATTTTCCATTTTGCATAATTTACCTATCAATAACTTAAAAAGTAAAAAGTTGATTCTTTATTGTACAAATTATGACGCAACACAATGCTTTAGAAAACTCTATTTATTTCCATTTCCTTTTAAAGTGGTATAGTTCCCTCAATTTAGGGTAGATGTGAAGGAGGTTATCGTCAGACATGCATCAATGTTAGAAATAATTACTGTTTTACTTAAAATTTGATAGAATCTAAGATATTTAGTTTTTATACAGAATATGTAATTCAACATAGAAAAGCACAAAGTTTTAAATTGAAATATTGATGTGTAACATTTTAAACTTATTTTTTTAAATTTAAATATTGATGTGTAAAACTTTGTACTTTGCTCGGAGATTTTATTTTTTTTTTCTTTGTCGAATTACTAAACAAGGCTAACTAGAACCAGAGAATTAAGTATGTAACTATAAGTATAATTTATTGAAACTAAAAAAATATAGAATGCAACATTTTTGCTTTAAAATACTTAGTTGTAACTCTAATAACTTCTTTCCATTCAATTACAGAGATTCATCTGATGTCGATATTAGAAAAATGAGTTATAATTTAGACATTAGAAAAAGACGTTCCATGAAGCAACTAAGGGAAAAGAAACGAAAGACTGTGCAATTGAATACATCTGCAAAGGATGCCGAACATGGACTAGAAATACCAACTTCTGAAGAGGAAAATGAAACTGAAAGTTCTGAATTATCTTATGGATATCAGGACGATCCAAATGAAGTATCATATACTCCGAATCCAGCGGAAACAGGATTCCGTGATGTAGAAAAGCAAAGGATTGGAGAGGATAGTACAACTGCAATTTTCAGTCCTAACCATATTCCGACACAGACTAATATCAACGATCATCGGCAAAGAACAAGAAGACCAAATCAAAACAACAGTAGGAGAAGAGGCCCGGTTTTTGACCGTTTGTATAATGATTACTTCCGTCGACGGAGAGGTCGATCGACGTTACTTCATGATCCTACTCCATCCATGTTGAGAGGTACAGAGGAAACAAATCGTATAGTTGAATGGATGGCACAACCGGACGTCAGACCTGATATTACTTATGGACAGCCACTATATTCACAGAAACATTTAACCATTGATCAACCGTCACAGGTGGGACCTTATGGTGACATAGTAAATGACAGGAATCCAAATTTAGCTCGATTTTCTAATCAGGATATAATGGAAGAAAATGAGCTCGAAGAATTACAAACATTCAACAATGAAACAAAACCCAGTAGATTCAAAAGCATATTTAAATTTCTGTCTTTACCTCGTCCCGTAAATAAGAACGGCAACAGAGAAGAAGAATGCCCTTTACTACACTATGATCAACCTGAATTAGATTCTGGTAATTCTCTTGTTGATAATAATAGCATACAAACTTTCCGAGACATGGTTCAAAGTGAAACCACCACATCAGAGGATGAAAGCATAAATAACATAGTTCTTACTGGAGAGGCGCAGTGTATTGCCGCTAGAAGAGAAAGTGAATATAATTTCTTTGTTGAATGCGAAACAAAATACAATTCTTATGCAAAGTATGAACAGTCTGAGCATGATAGAAGTATGCAAGTTGAAATGTCATTTAATGTCGACGAATATGTTCATGCAGCTACATCTATGGATTCTTACGTACATAAAATGATTGATGAAGAAACCAGCATAGGACATCATTTAGTGAAAGGTGGGTCTCGAAGGAGCGACAACCTTCAGTCGGATTTGGAATCTGATCAAGAACCTAACGGAAACGAATCAATAAACTCGAAATATAATATTTTATGTTCTCCTCGGCCACAACTAGAAACCACTATAAATAATTCTATTGAAGAGGGCACCTTATCATCAAAATCTTGTTCTAGTTTATATTCTTCCCCAGCAAGACCTAAACTGTCTAAGAAAACTGGAAGTCAACTTTCACATTCAGGAAATCGTAGTAAGTTTAAGAAGACCGAAGTATTAAATGAACACTCTTCTGATGAACATGGAATTAAATCTTACAGAGTACGAAAACGTGTACCTTGCAGGAGAAAAACGATTGAGAACAGAGCTGAGGATTGGTCCACAACGTGTTCTGGACAGTACAGAAAAATGCAAAACGATAGGTATAAATCAGAGGCAAGTACAAGTGAGGTTCCGTCACAAATTGCGCAAGATGGTGCATTTAAAGCGTACGAAAAACAGGAAAAATACTTAACACATGAAGAAAATACGTTGTTTACCGATAGTGTTTCAATAAGGAAACCAAAACTGAAAGAATCATTTGTGAAGAAAAGCTGTAAATCAAGTGATTCATCAATTGAACTATTGGAAGAAACAGATACAGAGGAAAAAAGAAGTTCAGCGTACAAACAAATGAAAAATGAAGGAACTGGAGATCAGCGACATTCAATAGAAAATTTATTGTCTGAAGATAGTAGTGATGCCGACGATGAGTATGAAATCGACGAAACTAGACAAAAATAACTCAGAAACATAATCAGCTCTATGTTGATTCCACCACCAAAACATTGAAGTTGGCAAAGACGTAATAAGCAGTAGTGTACATAGTAGATCATATATCATGAACCTTGACAAATCAATTAAGGTTATTTGCATTTTACATCAACATTAGTCACAAAGGTGGACTATAGTGATATAAGAGAACAACCAATGGACATTTAGTATATGTATATACAAACGGTTTATTCCGTAAATTTGGCAACATAATAAGCAAAATAAGAATGATTCTGATTAAATCATTTTTGTGGGTCGTGATAGATTAGTTTTGTAATTATAATATCAAAAATTATTAGTCATTAGTATTTTTGAGACTGCTTATAGTTAGTACAAAAAAACATAGAAAATCAATGATATAGAAAACCAGCATGTTCTTTTTTTTAAATCCAACATTATAGGACCATTACATATGAAATCAACAAATCAAGGTGGCTCATGTGTTTTAGAATTTTTTTCAAATTTTGTACAAATGTTGTGGTATCCAAACATAGCACACCTGTCAAATTTTACAGCTCTACCTCAAAGGGAACTGCTGTAGGAGTCATTCGAAATTTGGGGGTTTTGTACAAAAAGCACCTAAGTCCGCCTTCGACTTAAAGTACTGAAACCGCTAGATCTCTGGAGATATTGAAGCTATTTGAAAATGGTTTTCACTGAAATATTCTTAGAATTTGTATCATTTAAAACACTATACTCATAAACTTCTCAAGTGGGATTAAGCAAATGAATTTTGCCATCAAAGAGAAAAAAAAAGAAGAAAAAATAATGTCAAAATTTGGAAATTATTTCTGAAAAAGGCCCACCTAACACCAATCTCAAATTTTTGAAATAAGTAGCTCTGGTGTTCCTCTTCAACATATAAAAAAATTAGGAAGTTTATTTTTGTTAAGTTCAAGAAAAACAAATTATGACAATGTAAGTTGAGGGCGTACTTAAGTACTTTTTACACAAAACCCCCAAATTTCCAATGACTGTTTCCAATTTTCCGAGTTGAAAATGTTTATAATTGTCAAGACTGAGGTAATTGGATAAATGAATTATGTCAGAAATCTGAAATTCAAGTACCTTGCTGAAAGGACTCAGATTCTGTAATTAGTTCCAAAATCATGGACGACTGTGAAAACTGTTGAAACATTTCAAACAACCGAGTATCACGTTCGTAAAGCTCAGAAGATCAGTAAGGAGCATGGTATTTTAGCCAAACCAGGTTCTTAAAAAGGAAATAAACACCTGCAAACACTTTTAATTTAGTCACAGTGATAAAGTGCTCTGAAATGCTGGATTCAGTGTTAGTGTCAGTAAGCATATAAATTTCACCATCAAAGTGAAAACAGAAGAAAAAATAATGTCAATTTTTTTTAAAATTATTTCTGAAAAAGGCCCACCTAACATCAACCTCAAATTTTCAAAATAAGTAGCTCTGGTATTCTTGTTTATCATATTAAAAAACTAGGAGGGTGTTTTTTGATATGTTGAAGGAAAAAAAATCAAGTCATATTATTTAATTTTCTAGTAATACAACTTGCATGGTTAAGTATGTTCCTTTACAATAGTTGATGGCTCTTATGAAAAAATAATAAAAATCCAAATAGAAACCCTTCATTAAATGTAATTTATAAAGTAATTTTAAAACAATATGTGCCTATTACGCAGCCTATATAGTGCTGTTTGATTTAACAAAAGAAGAAAAACTTAAGAATAGGGAACTATCGTTATATAATACAGAAATACAGTAGGGCGTAGAAAATCCGAACTAATTGAGACCACAGATAGTTCGGATTTTCAAATTCTTTGGATTTTCGAAAATGACCAGGAAAATGCCATTTAGGCTTAAATATACTGTACGGCATACTCTTTTATCGATACAGTGGTTCTACAGTATATACAGTAATTACAATACCGTACGTAAGACTATCTACATTTAATGTTTCTGAAGAACCTGCTCGTACATTAAATTACACTGTTCTTGTAACTCACACTTAAAACTTATCTTTTATAGACCTAAGGGAAAATAAAAATATGTATGACACGAGCTTTTGTAAAAACATTGACTTCACACAAAGAAAACTCAATTAGTGTACTGTCACTAGCTTCTCGGGACCGCGTTCGGATTTTTGACGTCCGGATTATCGGCGCCCTACTGTAACATTTACATGTTTGGTTGATTGTAAGCAATTTGAAGCATTGAGCCTAAGATCTCTTATCAACAATTTCAGAGAAGGTCTTCTCAGTAGCTTGAATTTCTTCCTCAGAAATGCTGTAATTTCTGCCAGTACCAGTTGAAATGCTGGGTACTCCAATATTAATGATGCAATTTTCGTATGGAATCCAGCATATGTCAGGTGTTTTTGGCTAGAAAAACATTTTCTTGGGTCCATAGAGATGAAGGAAATTCACATTAGTCACGATGTTCTTGTGAATTCTTAATTATTTTTCCAACCCACAAATTTCTCTTCAGAAATGCACGCAATAAATTGCTCACATGAAAAGATTAATGTCTTTCGATTCTGCTCAAGTATTTAGAGTGAATGAGATACACGACGGGAAGATACATTACTGACTTCAAGTTTCAACAGGGTGATGTGTTCATAATTATGAATTTCATTCTCCCTTGCAACTTTAGGCTTTTACAATCTCTTTTGAAGTATTGGACGAAGGTTTCCAACATATTCCAGCATAAAAAAGCATTTGGTTATAGTTGGTTCTAGTTTGACATTGGTTGTAGTTTGACAAAATTCGAAGAAATCGGCAACAATAACAATTCGGTCATCCAGTGAACTCTGTAAATTAGACATCTCGCTAGACATTTGAGCGTCTCAACTATGTCATCGCAAACACTTTAGCCGTGACTTGTGGCAAAATAGTTCCACTCACAAGTGAGTTCAAAATCACTCATGCAGGCACAAGTTGACAAAGTTTTTTTTACAGTCTTTAAATCGGGCTTCAGACCCATCTCCGAAGTAGATAACGTGTTTATTCTGAGGAAAAACATAGTTAACATACTTCAAAATAATAACTTGGAAAGCATAAAATGTAACTGTGTCGTGCTTTAACATATCACTGACACAACATAATGAAACATTTGAAAATTGAAGTTACAGGATCTCTTAGGATTTTACATTTAAAAAGATTAGAATGTTGCACAGTTAGGTAGAATGTTGCTCCAGAGCCACTCTTGAACTTCATCTTAAATAACACAGGAGTAGTTTTCAGCAAAAATCAACTATAATTAAGCATGATTTGTCATCCAAAGTCTCTATTGTGTGTATTTGAAGTAGTAGCTCTGGGATTTGGCTATGAAGTGATGCTACACTAATTTGTCATTTTTTCCCTACAAAAATCTTAATGTAGTCGTCTGTTTCTTTAATAATTGTCTCCATTTGGGTTCCGTCCGTTTGAACCCATTGTTTGTACTTATATCTTCTGAGTGAGTCAGTTCTTTTAATGCACGAACGTGATACTCGGTTGTTTGAAATGGTTCAATTTATTGTTTTCTTAGTCGTCCATGATTTTGGAACTAATGACAGAATGTGAGTCCTTTCAGCAATGGTACTGGAAGTTTCAGATTTCTGGCACAATTCATTTATTCAATTACTTCAGTCTTGACAATTATAAACACTTTCAACACGGAAAATTGGAAACAGTCATTGGAAATTTGGGGGTTTTGTGTAAAAAGTGCTTAAGTTCGCCCTCAACTTACATTGTCATAATTTGTTTTTCTTGAATTTACCAGAAAACACCCTCCTAATTTTTTTTATATGTTAAACAGGAACACCAGAGCTACTTATTTCAAAAATTTGAGGTTGGTGTTAGGTGGGCCTTTTTCAGAAATAATTTCCAAATTTTGACATTATTTTTTCTTCTTTTTGTCTCTTTGATGGCAATCCTCCCACTTTCTTCATTCCACCATTTCACTCATCTCTTATTATCACCGTCTCCTTTAGCCTAACCGGCATAGGCGTGGGACGTTAAACTTAAAGATTTCATTTCATTTCATTTTCTTTGATGGCAAAATTCATTTGCTTAATCCCACTTGAGAAGTTTATGAGTATAGTGTTTTAAATGATACAAACTCTAAGAATATTTTAGTGAAAACCATTTTCAAATAGCTTCAATATCTCCAGAGATCTAGCGGTTTCAGTACTTTAAGTCGAAGGCGGACTTAGGTGCTTTTTGTACAAAACCCCCAAATTTCGAATGACTCCTACAGCAGGCCCCTTTGAGGTAGAGCTGTAAAATTTGACAGGTGTGCTATGTTTGGATACCACAACATTTGTACAAAATTTGAAGAAATTCTAAAACATATGAGCCACCTTGATTTGTTGATTTCATATGGAATGGACCTATAATGTTGGATTTAAAAAAAAAGAAAAGAAAAGACCATGCCGGTGCCGCACAATCGGGCATTTCGTACTGTTGGATACCGAACTAACGGAAGTCTATAGACCTGAAAGGATATGGTATTGAATACTCGAACCACTTTGATAAACTTTGCGTACGTCACTGATTATTATTATTGTGCTACTACTACAGCTACTACTACTACTACTACTACTACTACTACTACTACTACTACTACTACTACTACTACTACTACTACTACTACTACTACTAATAATAATAATAATAATAATAATAATAATAATAATAATAATAATAATAATAAATGAGTATCATTTCACAGTGTGAAACCAAGCCTTCCAAAGTAGGCCTATGCGAATTCAATACTCGAACTTGAAGGAGTGCATGTAAAAGCACTACAGTGTCCCAAAAGAAATGCAACCTAAACTTTGATCGAGTATATTTTTTGATGTCTTATGATAAAGACATAAATTTTGTGACAAAAGTTAGTGTTGTCTATGGAGATATTTTGAGAATAAAACCAATGAAACAAATCGTAACGATGAATTTTAGTAAATGTTTAAATCAGACCCGTGCTGGGATGCTAATGAGGGCGGTGGACAAGTCTACTAAAAGGGCGCCCATACAAACGAGAATATATATATATATATATATATATATATATATATATATATATATATATATATATATATATATATATATACACTACCCCCGAAAAGTTTCCGGACAAACACGAAATAAAGAAATTTTCAAAATGTAACATAAGAGTGCATTATAATTTGCTCACAAATGAAAGGAGAAACATTTTAGAATCCGACAGGAGAAAAGGTCTTGGCCTGTTGTGGATGAATTAAGGAAAATACACTTAAATATCATGCCGCTTTGGTGGTGCATTACGTACGCGTGCGATACAAAACGGCCATTACACTGCAAATTGAAGGTCGAACACACAATAAATGCATCATAGGTGTCTCTCAAGCTGCTATGTCTACTTCTCTCTCAGATCTCACTGTTGGGAGTTGTCTATTTCACGCTAGTTGTTGTATGAGTGTGTTGAAGTGATTTGTAAAGTGTTCCCTATTAGTCAGCATAATACCCCGTACGAAAAGGGAATTGGGCATTGAAATGAGAGCAAAAGTAGTTACTTTACGAGAAGAAGGCTATACAATACGGGAAATAGCCGCAAAAGTGAAAATACCCCATACTACAGTGCATGATACCTTAAAACGATTTGCTGAAACAGGGGAAAATCGCTCTCGAGCAAGATCTGGAAGGCCTGGACCTACTACTGCAAGGGAGGATAAGTACATTATAGTGACAAGCAAACACAACAGGTTGAAAAGAGTGCCCCAAATACAAGGTGAAGGGAACGAAACTCGCGAAAAGCCGATCAGCTATGAAATTGTACGGACGCGGTTAGTTAATGCGGAACTAAACGTTCATGTGACAACTAGGAAAACGCTCTTGCGCCCTCAAAACAAAAAGAAGAGATTGCTGTGGGCAAGAAAATTTGCAAGCTGGGGGCTAGAGCAGTGGAACAAGTGCTTATTTACTGACGAAACAAAGTTTGAACTCTTCAGTCATAGACGCAGGGTTTTCGTGCGTCGCTCCAAGAGCGAAAGACTGCTTCCGTCGTGTATTTTGCCAACGTAAAGCACGGGAGTGGTTCTGTGATGCAGTGGAGTTGCTTTGGTAAAAATTAAGTGGGTGATTTAGTGCAAATACAGGGTGCAATACAGAAAGAACAGTACCACCAGACTTCGATAAGACACCCAGTGCCATTTGGGGAGAGGCTCATTGGTCGTGGGTTCATCATGCAGCAAGACAATTACCCAAAACACACATCCCGACTTTGTAGAGGGTATTTGTCAGCAAAAGAGCAACAGGGGAATCTCAAGAATATGGTGTGGCCCCCACAATCACCGGATTGTAATCCAATTGAGTTACTATGAGATGAGCTTGATAGGGCAGTTCGAAAGATGTGTCCCTCTAGAGAGAAACACTTATTTAAGTGTCTTCGCAAAGCCTGGATAGCAATTAAACCCGAAACTCTACAGAAACTAATACGGCGAATGCCCAAATTCTGTAAAGCTGTTATCACAGCACGTGGAGGCTACTTTGATGAATCAAAGATTTAAATTTTTGACAAAACAATGGTTCATTTCTCTTAAATTTCTGTATTTTCCTCTCAAATACATATTGTAGGTTCCAGATAAAAATAAATTCCATTGATATGTCTTTGCTTTTTCTCGAATACACGTAAAGTATACATAAACCTACTTTGTACGGAAACTTTTCGAAGGTAGTGTATATCTATCTTATGTACAGACTTTTAAAGAAAGTATGGGTGCCATTTTATATCAAAATCACCACCAAATTTGTTTTAGTATTAACGTAAATAGCTAATTTGTGAAAACCTTGAATCGAAATCCTCTTTAATAGAGAAAAAAAAATTTTAGTTCCTGTAACAGCATTTCTCTCAAACAAAAAGAAGATAAATATATCAACAACTTAATGTAGCTCTATTGCCTATGGTCACTGGAGATTCAGTAGCGCGTTTACAAAAGCTCTCCATTGATTTCTGTCCTTAGCCAACTGGACTCAGTTTCTACTTTATATTCCAATCTCTGCGAGAACCATTTTAATGTTGTGCTTCCATTTGCGGCTCGGTGTTCCTAACGGTCGTTTTCCTATTTGAATTTCCGGTTAGAACTTTGAAAGCGTTTCTAATTTCTTCCATTCTAGCTATATGACCTGCCCATTTGAACCTACTAGACTTGATGACCCTAACCATGTTTGGTAAACGTATAAATTATACACTTCCTTGTTATGAAGTTTCCGTCATTCCTCATTCCCGTTCCTCTTCGAATCCGAATCTTGTTTTCAAATACTTTCAGTCTGCAATTTTCCCTCAGTCAGTGACCATGTTTCGCAACTTTACAGCACAACAGGCATGATTATCGTTTTATATTTTAAGCTGCAAATTCCTCAACAGAATTCGCGACAACAAAAGATTTTTAACTGAATAATAACACGAAATCCCTGCTTTCAGATGACGTCAAGTTTCTTAGTGATTGTGGTTTTGGTCTGTTAACAATGATTCTAGATATTTGAAAGTATCCACTTTGTCGAAAGTAAACATTATCTGGTATTTTAACGTGTCCATAAAATGCAGTATTACGATCACGACGAACTTTCATGTATTTAGTCTTCTCTGCATTTACTTCTAAGCCCATATCCCTGCAAGCGTTAATTAAGATTTCTGCATTCCTTTCTATTGTTCTATCATCCCCTATAAAATTTACATCAGCATACGCAATAACCTGGTAAATACAATTCAGCTCTAGGATCTGATTGCTGTCTTTGATTTTCCTTATAGTGTTCTCCAAACCAAAATTAAATAATACGCATCATCTTGTTTTAGTCCATTCTCAACGTGAAAGCTCGTGAACGAGAATTTCTCTATTCGAACCTTACTTTGGGATTCATTTAAACATATCTGAATTAATCTAACTTTTTCGACATTCCAAATTCTGTAAGCATGTTGCTCAATGTTTCCCTACTACCCAAGTCTAAAGTCAATAACTGATGTGCCAGGATATTGTGTTCCTATTTCTTTTCAAGTATTAGTCTAATGGTAAATATCTGGTCGATAGTTGATCGATTTTACCTAAATCCGCTCTAATAGTCTCCAATAATTTCATCTGCGTATGGAGGCACTCTTTCTAATAGAATGTTTAAGAGGATTTATTGGATGTTGACGGAAGAGAAATGCCTCAATAATTATTACAGTCAGTTTTGTCGCCTTGCTTATGAATTGGACCAAAGATTGATTCTTTCCACTCTTGTGGCAATTCATCCTTGTTCCAGATAAGGAGAATGAGTTTGTGTATCTTGTTCCACAATTTTTCGCCTCCAGCTAAAATTAACTCAGCCGTAATTTCATCTACACTCGGAGATTTGTGTTTCTTTAATTTCTTTATAGCGGTTTCTACTTCTATTCGGTTGGTTCTGGAATATACAGTTATGCGGTGTGTATCTCCTTTTCTGCACGCACACTAGTTTTTGGTTGCGTGTTAAGCAAATCGTCAAAGAAAGATGCTTTCCATCTATTTAAGATGCTATCCTTATCAGGGAGAACTGTTCCGTTGGCTTTCTTTAATATATAAGCACGAGGTTGATATGCTTTCTTAAATTCGTTGATCCCCTTATACATATCCCGAATGTTTTTGTTTTTATTATTATCTTCAAGTTAATTAATTTCAGATTTCAAAAATCGCGTTCCTTTGTTCTAAAAATTTGGGAGGTTTTCCTCCAGATGACAATGAAATTTTATATAGTTATTTCGTTCCGATTTTTTTAGCCAACGCCGTTTCTTCTATTTTCTCTTCTCTGCTACTTTAGTGCATTCCTGGTCGAACCATGGTTTCTTCCTACGTATCTCTGCATGTCTCAATTTTTCTTTTGTTGAAATTTTAATGTTATCTCTAATTTCAACCAAGTATCCTAAGTAATGAACACTAGTGTACTCCGAAGCTTCTAAAATCGAGTATCTATTTGTCACTTTAATCTGGCTCCCCGCTCACCTGACTCTCCTCAAATTTCTTTAAATTAAACCGCTTTGTTTTCAGATATTGAATATTTCCTTTATTCAACGATAGTCTCTCTCTCTCTCTCTCATTATCGCTACTACCAGGTGGTAATTAGTTTCACAATCAGCTCCTCTGAATGACTGGACATTATTTATGCTAGATGTTTTCTTCTGTCTATTAAAACGTGATCAGTTTGATTACGTGATTTTCCATCTGATGAAATCCAAGTATATTTATGAGTGTCGTGATGTGGGGATTTTGTAATCTTCACGATAAGGTTTCTGGATGTTGCAAAGTTCACGAGTCTAACGCCGTTGTTACAACCTTTCCTATGCAGACATTTATTCCCTATAATCGGTTTGAAAATACCCTCTCGTCCTACCTTCGCATTGAAACGGCCTAACAGAATTTTCATATGGTATTGCGGGAGATGATCAAATACGCGTTCTATTCTTTCGTAAAAACTATCCTTTTTATCGTCATCCTTATTTTATGTTGGTGCATTTAAAACAAAATATTACACCACCGACCCTTAAGAGAAGTAAAAGAAAATCTATCATTAACAAATTCAATCCATGCAATTGCTAATATCATTCGTTTGTGAACGGATAGCCCTGTTCCTAGTTGGTAATTTGTAATTCGTTCCCCTTAAAAGAACTAAAATTTTCCGACTTGACTCCTCAATTTCCTTCTCATCTAACTTCCTGATATCCCACTAGGTCCATCCTCTATTTCTAAACTCATTCCTTACAAATTTTAACGCCGGTGCCCTACAGACTTCTTATATTCCATGTTCCAAATCTAATGTCGATTTTACTTTGCTGAGTTCGAGCCAAATAATCAGTTCTAATCCGAGGATTCTGCGAATATAAGTATCTGAAGAATCTTTTTTTTTTTTTTTTTTTTTTTTTTGCAGGATGAGGTTGTTCGCCTCACACCAAATCCCCAAGCTGGAGGATCACCCCTTATCGTCTGTCCGCGACTGCTTATTCAGTATATTCGCAGCTAACCTCTATATATAGAGGCCTTCTCCTCGACCCACAACCTGAGGACGCGCCGTTCCGTGGTGACAGGAAGACCACATTTCACTGAAATTAATATAGCTATATCTTAGAAATACAATAGGTACTGATTATCCGAACACTGTTTTAAAACACACAGGAACAATCAATATGCTCGTATATATGGATGCATATTAAGACTTGCAAGCTTAGATGCCGTAAAAATCGTAAATTAGAGACTAGTGTCAATGTAGTAGTTCATAAATGCATCGTACGTTTGACTATCCGAACTATTCTTGATGTATCACATTGTTTCGCTTTATAACTACATAACTTTATATTTTGTAAGTGATCATATTCTTTATCTGTTCTCTGCCAATAGCAACTGTATGAACTTATAATACAAAACTGAAATATAGAAGAATAATTAAAAAAAAAAAAAATAGTGTGATATTCCGCAGGGCATCTTATGTAAAGGGCGCTTGTATCCTTCCTGTATATATATATAAAACTGGTATGCAGGATTGGCTAACTAAAACCACTTATCTATAGTGTGATGTTTCGTAAGGTGCCTTATGTAAAAGGAGCACTGTATCTTTCACGGGTTCTTTACAAATTGTAACTGTATGTGTGTATTGTACAGGACTGTAGTATACAGAAGAGTGAATAAAATCGTCCATCTTTGATGTGGTCTTGCAAGGGCGTCTAATGTAAAGGGAGGACTGTGCCTTTCACGAGTTCTTTACCAATAAAACTAAAAACTTGTACCTTTATTTATACTGTGATGTTTCGGAGGCCGCACCGGGACACGCCCCGGAGGGCCAACACGGGCCTGGTTTAAATCACCAGAAGTGTAATGACAAAAACTGCAAATTGCCTATAATCAATTGCTAGAAGGAGGAAAAAGAATTAATCGCGTTAATTCTTAATTTAAATGTTTAGTACGCATCAATATTTATCGGTTGGGATAAAAACTGTTTGTTGACAACGTTGACAATTGTAAAGGCTATTTTTACATATTAAAAAAAAAAAAAAAACTTTTTAAATAAAATAGCGCATTCTGGCAACAATGTACCAGCAAAAATACTACCTTAAGTGCTACTCATCCTCGCATATGTTGGTAAATGTGATTTATCAATAAATAATAAATTGATTCTTTGCCCCCCCCCAAAAAAAACAAAGATTAAAATAAATACTATCTACAGCTGGCAGATAGAGTGTTATGGATAGTAATGATATGTTGTCTTGAGACGGTGAATTGTTTGTATAAAACAGCTTCTAGCTATCTGGTACCGTTTTCGTTCTATGGCAATAAACCTTGAAACCGCATATGACTAATATGAAACACTTTGAATAGAAGGTTAACGAAGGACATCAATGCTATCCTTGGGGCTCTGAATTAATTGCAAAAAAAATCTTACCTTTTTTGGTCGGATACCTATCTACAGACGGACGGACAAATTGCTCTATAAGACATCCGACACTTATGAATAGCAAAGTTTGGAAGTCCAATAATAATAATAATAATAATAATAATAATAATAATAATAATAATAATAATAATAATAATAATAATAATAATAATAATAATAATAATAATAATAATAAAGATAATGAGCACAATTTTATCGAAATTACGGTACTTTTTATGCGCCTATGCGGTTTCTGCGATGTGAATAATTTTCAGCACTGGCTAGAGATCTCTCGTATCAACTTTCGTGATCAATTGGAACAATCTCAGAACGAGTTAAATGGTTCATAATTTTCTTTACAATGCAGATTGGTGATAATCTCTAAGCAATAGATTGATGATTTCTCAGAATCTATATATTAAAATGCTAGGTTTATACAGTATGTTTGTGTCAATTCTGTTCATATGTTTGTGGTCAATTCCGTTTATATATTTGTGGCGAATTCCTTTTGACAATGAGATCTCGGAAACCACAAGCTCTAAAAACGTGCTGTATACCTGCCAGTTCTTATTCATTTTTTTAAAAGTGTTGTTATTGTTCTATTCAACATTTTATGGGCCGTTTTGGGCCCATAAAATTGACATTGTAGCTAGGGCGAAGCTAGGGTTCATAGCCTTGTGTTAGGCAATAAGTAGAGGCATAAGGTATTACGGGTTGACGGACATTGCAGGTGCTTTGCTTAAACGTACTGAATGCTGGCAACTTCAAAGACCTCATTGAGTTGGAATGAGGCGTATTCAGACAAATGTGGCTTTATAAGGAGAAAAAAAATCCGTTTGACATCATCTGGTACTTTTCACAACTCCACACCTAACATCTATACATTAAAATGCTACGTTTATATGTTTGTCTATAGCAATTCACTCATTCTGAGAGTCATCCTGTCCTTCACTTGTGTGTGTAAACGGACATCACAGATATAGCGAAGAAATGGGAAGGAGATCCATGGTCATATCAGAATGATGCGCTGAGTCGAAACCCCTCTCACTCCTTCAAGTGAAATGTTATCTGGACGAGCACTTTGGTGGGAGATGCGTTAGTCGTAGTAGACCTAATTCTTGGTCGGTAAGGTCTCCAGATTATGAACCAATGTGATTTTTAGTTGTAGGAGTTAGTAAAACAAAGGTATCTCCTGAACCTTTAGTGTATGGCTAAATGAGGATGCGTCGCCCCAGCAGTGAACTCGACCTAGGTGGCTATCCGGTAATTTTACTTTTGCCAGAGTTATAAATCATACTGTGAGCCAGTCAGGGTTTCCAGGCCTTACTGCCACACCCTTATTCTCATTCATGCGAATCACGAGAAATAACGCTATTGTGTTACATTGATTTTTCTGTGATCAGCTAATTTTTCGGAATTTCCTTGTATTTTTGTGAATTTTCTTTTGTTATACACGCAAAGCATCTTCTAAGCAGCTGTTTCTTGCTAAAATCCCCTTGGCTGGCAATACGTCTTTTCATTCTTCCCCTTTCTTTAGACATCTTTTACTGATTCTGAAACAGTAGGCGGTCTGTTGTTCCGAAACTCACCAAATACGCTCGAGCCAATATATTATGCTTGTTTTTATTGCTTTCGCGTGTGCAGTGCATTGTGATCAGCCATCCATATTTAAATACATGGTCAGCATATTCCAAGCGTAAGCATGAACCATAAAAACCCGTTGCGAATGCATCGAATAGCCATGCACTTAAGTGTATATGACGTAAAAGAGAAAATTCGTATAGTTGTTCAGGACATTTCAAATGAGATCGTCAACGTAAGCCTTGAGTAAACAAAAACAACAACAAAGCGTTGAACTGCTCTACGTCATAACTCAGATTAAGTAAAGACGATTTTTGCTACGCTCTCGCTTGCCCACGACTAAAAGGTGGGCGAGCGCTTACCTCTGGTGAGTGGGGTTCCTAGTTCGATTCCCGGCTAGGTAAGTTTGTGGTGGACAACATCGTGCTCGTGAGTTTTCTCGGAGTAGTCCCGTTTCTCCCACTTTATCATTCTACCAATACTTCCATCATCATTCATTTGCTTTTATCATTGTCTCCCTTACCTTAACAGACAGAATCGTGGGGACGTTAAACTTAAATATTTCATTTTAAATTTATGGACTATAAGAAAAGGTTTAGAAACAGTTATTTGTTTATTTAATAGTATTTTGCAGACACTATCTTGCTAGCTTTGTAACTTATTTCAATTTTCTTCAATATATTTGAGTTATTCACCAAAATTTTGTAAAGGAGTAAACACAGCAAAGAGCCTTACGTAACAAATAAATTCTGGTAACAGTAAAGAGCAATACACGATTCTGTATTTTATTATTATAGATAAAAAAATTCTTTGGTACTGTACAAGTTACATAGAAGTTAGGAGATGTTGCAGATTTTAAACAGAACATGAATAGCCAGTGTCAAAGTCATCGTTATCCACGAACATGTTAACGGATTAACTCTATTAATGAATTGATCAAGACAATAGCTCTAGCTGCTTATTGCAAAAGAAGTAGAATTCGAAACTTCGTTTTCGTTCAACAGTTGTCGTGTGGAGTAACAAACGAGCGTACTAACAAAACAATCTTCATAAGTCCCACTACGTGATCATAATAAGACAGAAACTTTAAAATATCATGTCTTTGTAAAGAAAAAAAAATCCAACAATCCAAATTCAACTCCATAACTTAAGGGAGGGGATACATAAAAATGATCGAAAATAACCAATATTGGTCTCGAATCCATAGTTTTCAGGGTCGTTTAGTTGAACAGTGACACGTCTGGTGCCATTTAAATCCAAATTGAGCCACGCAACTCGGAGGAGAAGAAGGGGAGATACATCAAAATGATCGAAATGACCAGTATCAGTGCCAAATCCATAATTTTCGGGGTCGCTGAGATGAACAGTGACACTTCCGAAGTTCAGTCCCGCAACTAGAGGGAGGGTTAGATATATAAAAATGATCGAAAATGACCAATATCAGTTTCAAATTCATAATTTTCGGGGTCACTAAGGAAAACAGTGTCACTTCTGATGACGTTTAAATCCAAATTCAGCCACATAACTTGGGGGAGGAGAGGAGGAGGTATATAAAAATGATCGAAAATGACCAATATCAGTGTCGAATCCATAGTTTTCCGGATCGCTGAGATGAACAGTCAGACTTCCGATGCCTCTTAAATCCAAATTCAGCCACTCAACTCAGGAAGAGAGAGAGTTGATCGAAAATGACCGATATTAGTATCGAATCCATAGTTTTCGGGATCCCTAAGACGAACCGTTTAAATCCAAATTCAGCCCCGCAACTAGGAGGAGGGGGATATATATAAAAATGATCGAAACGAGCAATATCAGTGTCAAATCTATAATTTTTGGGGTCGTTGAGATGAACAGTGACACTTCAGATTCCGTTTAAATCCAAATTTAGCCCAACAACTCGGGGGAGGAGAGGGGAACATATATAAAAGTGATCAAAAATGATCGATATCAGAAAGCGCTTCAGTAGTGAAATAGTAAAAACTGACTTGACTATCGGAACGTATTACTATTTTTTCTTATTTCAACTCGGCTAAGCAGGTAATTGATGCTAGTATTACGTTAAGCATATTATCCTTCCTTGTTATAGGTACAAGAAAGGATTCAATTTCCTTCCCCGGCTGCTCACAGTGGTAGGGGTTCACCTTTGGTGCATGGGGTTCTTGCTTCGATCCCACTTCGCGAAAAGTTAGCTTTATGCTAGACGAACACTGCGTGCGTAAGTTTCCTCGGGGTTATCCTGTTTATTCCCACTTTCTTCATTCCACCACTTCATTCATTTCCATCATGACCGTCTCCTTTGGCCTAGCTGGTATAATCGTGGGACATAAAACTTATTCATTTCATTTTTTTTAAAAAAATAAGAGTTTTTCTATTCTAATTAACAAATGCTCTTTTCTAGTTTATTAGAATCACGCAGTGGCACTTTCAAAATAGTATGTTCGTCCGTTACGCCACAAGTAATTTTTGAACGAAAACGGATTTTTGAAGACTGTTTCTTACAATAGATAGTTACATTGTATATCATGGCTAATTCTTAATGAAATCAATTCATTAACATCTTAATTGGCAACGGTGACTTCAACGGTAGCTATCCATATCACATTTTCTACTATTGAAACAAATGTAGTATAAGTTACATATCACGTCATTAGATGTCAGCAAATATCCTACAGCTGTTATATCTGCCGAGCGAAGTTGAAACTTCAAGTAAGTGACCCTTTATACCAGGTATGTGCAAGTTGGAACAGAGGGTGGACCATTCAGAGAGCAGTTATTGGCATCGAAGGCCGTATGCAGGGCTGGATTAACCCATGTGGAGGCTCGGGGCTAGAAAAGGTATGTGGCCGCTGCTGACTTCACCTAATACATTTTTGTGAAAGTACAGTAGGATAGTTAAAGGAATATATTTGATATTTTTGGTCATATTTTATTTTATGAGGATGATTGTATTTCCATGATTCTTTTTAGATAGCCAGGTGATATTTTGATTAGAGTGGAGGTCCCTGTCCACTTGGAGGCCCGGGGCTACAGCCCCCCTAAGTCCCTCCATTTAATCCGGTCCTGGCCGTATGAGACAATGTATAACATTTTCATAACAATCGATTGGCCATATTTAAAGGAGAAACTCATTTACGTACACAAACATCACAGGAACACGAAAACTGTTATAACGGTAACCAACATATTTATTTACAAAAGAAAAACCGAAAATTATTATTCTAATTATTTATTTATCATTTTAGTGCTGAATTTGATTCTTCATTTTCTGAACTAGTCTCTTAATGTTCCATAGTATACTGGATGTACAAACGCTGATGATATTTTTCCAGGTGGACATCAGTTATTCAGAAAACATTTTCAATTCAGTTTAAGATAGGTAAGAAGTATATTTTCAATAAAGGAGCCGGTGGGCCGGATGAAAAGGTTGAATGAGCCGGGATTGGACCGAGGGCCGCCTGTTGCACATGGCTGCTTTATACTATGTAACAGAGTTTATTGTATTTTATTTCATTCTTAAAAGTCATCCTAAAAGAATAATCAGATCATAAGTTCCATAAAGAGTATTACTTTCTCAGGATGTGTAATCCAGCATTCTTGTATCTAGTTAATGTGGTGAAAGAAAGCCCGGACTCAATTTACGGCTGATTTAGAATCCACATAAATACTAATCCTCATCTTTCATAACATCAGTGTTAGATAAAAATGTGAAGTAAGAATTATTCAATCAATTAATGCAAGATTATTTCTACTATCTCTTTTTAATTATTTACTTATTGACACAACGATAATCTATCTATTAAAATGCTACAATAACAATTAAAAACTTTTTTATTTATTTATTTATTTTATTCTTTTAATTGCCAGCCGAAGGCTAGCTCCCTTGCGAGGGTTACGCCCTCTATCCGGGGTGAGAGGTAGAGAGACTGTGCAAGGAAGAATATTGGAGGTGGTCTATGGGAAGTAAGGTTAAGTGGCAAAATTATTTACTTTATTTTTAGATCATAATGACAGTTTATGACTTATTACATTTTATTCAATTGCAACGGACATTATGAACTTTGTTCATAATCATGAGGACAGGAGAAAATATGACAGTGAAGTGCATATCACAGGACAACACAAGGAAATGTTAGTTAGACGAATGCAGATTATCTTCTTGTCCAGGCGCTGCTCTGGACAGTGACATAGACAAGTGGAGCCCTATTAGCACAATAGGTTACAGTGCAGCGTATGTAGGTGATATATGAATTGGAAGGTGATCTGAAAAATAAGCTGAAGTGACAAAGTTATCTGGGTCGTCTGGTGGAATGGTTTTGAGATATAGAGAGAAGAGGAGGGATAGGGAGTAGGAAAAAAGTGATCGATCTGGCTCAACATTAGCCAACCTAGCTCATAAGAGGCCAACTCACAAGCCCCTGAGAAAATGACCACCGTGCACCGTGAGCCCACGGTCTTTTACGACCTCCATTTTAGGGGTGAATTTATTCCCTTTTATGAGCACTTTTAAGGGTGTGTATTCGTTCTCTTTTATGACCACTTTTAAGGGGTGAACTCGTTCCCTTTTACGAGCATATTTTCCAACCCCTATTTGAACATAGCAGAATATGAACATACAACAGAACAGATTCGTTCCCATTTATGAACACTCTTTCAGGGGTGAACTCGTTCTCTTTTATGAGCACATTTTAAGGGGTGAACTCGTTCCCTTTTTCAACCCCTATTTTAACATAGCAGAAATTACATAGCACAGCTAATAAAAGAACATGGTTTATTTCAGAAATTACACTGAGACTACGTAACACACAACATCCTCCATTTTAAGGGGGTGTACTCGTTTTCAACCCCTACGAACACATAACACTACGTAACACACAGCAGAACAGATAACAGATAAGAATATGAAACATAGAAGGGGTGTATTCGTTTTCCAACCCTTATTTTAACATAGCAGAAATTACATAGCACAGCTAATAAAAGAACATGGTTTATTTCAGAAATTACACTGAGACTACGTAACACACAACATCCTCCATTTTAAGGGGGTCTATTCATTCCCTTTTATGACCACTTTTTAGGGGGTGTACTCGTTTTCAACCCCTACGAACACATAACACTACGTAACACACAGCAGAACAGATAACAGATAAGAATATGAAACATAGAAGGGGTGTATTCGTTTTCCACCCTTATTTGAACATAGCAGAGAATAGAAGTGTACTCGTTTCCAACCCAACATTATTTTCTTTTACGGGGGTAGCAACACCCCCAACCCTCCTCCTTTCTCATCCAGGGCTTGGGACCGGCAATGGCGGAGTTTAAAAAAAATAACATCATCATACTCTCATAAATGAATAAAGCATAATATCATTAGCATCAATAGTAGTGAGTGAGAATTTGTTTTAAAAATCCTGCATCGAATAACCAGATGCACGACATGCTAAATATAGGAAACAGTAATGTCCACAAAATTGAGATAAATCACCTTGAATACGTCTATTATTCCATGTATAATACAGACAGTTTCGTTTTAAAAACCTTATATGATGTTGTATATAGGGAGGTATACCATAGCTATCGAAATACTTTCCCACACACATATTAGATATATAAACAGCAACCCAATGTTCACCAGGCTTATCACTAGAATCAGTGTTTATAATTATGGCGGCTGGAAATGTATGAATAAACAAAGGTAACTCATCAGCAGCATATACACCAATAAAATGATCTTTAGGCAAATTTTGTTGTAATGCTTCATAAAGCTCAATTGTATTTAACATCTTTAATTAATATATATTTTTCTCTGGAAATCAATTTCTAATTCTGAAGAGAATTCACCATAAATAATTGTTGTTACAGGAGATGGCAGTGCTTCTTTAAAATGAACCTCTAAACGTACACTTCCTTGCCGTTGTGGACTAGTATGAAATGCAGCACTTGCGCTTGAATCAGGAGTTAAATCAAACACCAGTAGAGTATAACCATTAGGATATTCAGCGAGTGAAATATTATTACCTTGATTAGAATAATAAATACCTGAACCTGTAAATAACGTAGAATATGCTTGTACATATAGCTTATTATCAAAATCTGGTTGTAAAGGTTTGAAGGGCATTGGATTTCCATCAACATACAATGTAAAAAATGACATACTAAAATGTTGAAAATTGAATGGATTTGTTTGATAAGTACCATTGAAAGCAGCATTAGTAACAAAACCAATAATAATTCGTTTAGGCACTATGCCTGAAAACAGATCTGGAAGTGTACTATCCATAATTCCTTGTGGCAGAGTTTCTGTCTTCACCTGCACTTTTGTTATAGGATATTTTATTCTAAATTTAGGATTTTGTAATACTTTATTTTGTGCTATTTTAACTGCTGGTGATACATCAACCTTTTTCACAAGCAATGTTGCATCTGTAATTACAACTTTTCCATCAGCATCTGCGTCACCCATTAGACAAAATGTAGGTTTAGCTGGAATTAGTTTAATGCGCAGTTGTACACCATTCAGTAAAAATTTCTCCTGATTGAAAATATCAGCATGAATATAACCCAATAGTTCAAATGACTGACTTAAAGCAGTGAGAAGAAAACGTTGTTTAAATCCTACATTAGCATCAGTCACACTGTCCATATGCCCTGCAGTATCTTTAAACCACATTGATGTTTGAAGATGCGTTGTTTTAGCTTCAGCATTATAATTTAGTAGTTTTTCAATATACGATCGATATGGATATGTATGTGAAGAGTAGGAAATAATTTGATTATTTAAATATAATTGCACTTCACTGAACATTGCATTGAGAAAATCATTTACAGGGCCGATTTTCTTATCGGCAGAAGTTAAATTAGAACCATCTGATTTAGTAATTTTACCTTTAACATATAACATTGTGTGCGGTAAGTCAATATAGTCATCCCCATGACCGGGGACTACAAATTCTATTGGTGCATTATCAGCTATTGAAGCCACAGGTTTATATGGAACTATTTTATTACCTATAATACTGGTTTGAGTGGGTAAACCAGCAAATAAATCTAATTCTGATTTCATACACTCACACTGCATTTTTCTTACTATTAATATTCACACATGGTAAAATTTACAATACCATATTACGTCTACGAAAATGTAATTTTACACATACACTGCCATATTGGAAAGGAAGTGGATTACCTGTACTATCTCTTAAATCAATAATAATTTGATCAAATTGTTTACGTTGCACAGTGACATAATGAGGATTATCAAAAATATGTACATTATTAATACCATGCTCTGTAATATTTGTATTTATAATACGTAACAACGGAGCTACGGTGTCACCCACCATTTGTGGTTCTACAATATCACTGTAAATATACATAAGTGTAGGTAGCGCTTTTTGTAAATCAGGTGGATAACGAGCATGATGAACAACTGCAATATCTTCCTGCTGTATATGATCAAAACCTAGTATTCTGGCTAGTTCAGGAGATAGGCGAACTTCTATATGCTTCTCTTGATCTTTTATTACTCTATTAACCTCAATTCGTTTCACTGATGCTTTGACTTTTAATTGTAAATTTAATATATCACTTTTATGATTAATTTGAGATAGAATATCATCAACATGATAATAGTGGCCTGGTAAGATTTGTTATTTTCCAGTTTTTTGTATTCGTGAGACGATAATAAATATTATTTGTATATTTGGAAACATTCTGAAATGAACTTGTATAATGCACTTCAACAACAGCTGTTTCCCACACTCCCTTCTCCAGTACAATAGGTTGATATAATTTAGTAGTATAACAAGCAAGAGTATTTTGAGGAAAATATTCCATAGAACTATTGCTAGGAAATGTGAGATAAAAACTATCACTTTGCTCCATAATTAATCAATCAAAAATATCTGGATCTTTTTATCCGTTTCACACCAGCACCACTAAAATGAACTTTCTTTCTTTTTCTTCTTCCAGATCCTTCCAACACCTGATTTAATTTATTTTGAGCTTTATTTTTTAAATTTGTTTTAGCTTCTTGCCATCGATCATGCAAAGACTCTTCAATAGGTCTATTATTATCTAGTACATCTCCTGCTACATTAATTCCTGTACGTATCAATTCTTTACCAACAGTTTTTGCACCTTGTTTTAATAAAGGAAATATAGTACGAAATAAACCTCCTAGAAAACTACAATGCCATAACCTTCTTGATATGCTGTACCTCTATACACGTTATAATTACCTCCTGCTTGATGTATGTAATAATTGAGGTATGGTTCATTCATCTTTCTTTCTATATACTTAAAAATAACAATAGATTACAATAGAATATTATTATTATTGCTTATAAGTACACCATTTGCGTTTACGGGGTGGAGGACCATCCTCTTCGTCTTCTTCGTCTTCTGTTAGTTTTCTAATATAATCTATTCGTTGAGGATTACCAATGTACTCTAAAGGTATATTGGCTTTTGCTAATAATGTAGCAAAAGGTTTCCAGCCGGCAACTGAAATATTTTTCTTACGACATCTAACAAAATTGGATATCAAATCCACTATATTTGCACCTGGAATTAATTTATTATTAATATTCACATTTCCATTATCGTCCCATTGAATATTTGGATTTTGTTTCAATTTACGTAATAAATGTCTCGCTTTACGTTTACAAATTTCAGGGAGAGTAGATATTATTTCATCATCCTCCTCATCCTCCTCCTCGTCCTCTTGTTCTTCTTCCTCCGTAGTAGTTGTTGCTGTTGTTGTAACTGCTGCCGGTTTTTGAATTATATTTAAATATTTTTGTAAGACTTCTCTATATTTTGTCCATTTTTCTTCTACATTTAAACTTTTATTATTTAAAATTTCTTTCATTTCATCATCAAGATTAGATATCGTTTGATAATGATGTAATTTTTCTGGTGAGATTAAAATAAGTTTTTGTGCGTTTTGCATAATTATTTAATTAAACTAGATAGTATACCTCCAATAATAGGTGCAAGCAAAGCAGTAAGAAAACCACCTTTTTGTATAATTATTCGTTTTTTCTTTTGTTTTAATGACAGACCTTTTTTCACCAAATATCTCAGTTCCTTTTTATATTTTTTTAGCTTATTTATCTCTGTTTTATTTAATGGAACATTTCCCTGTAATACGTTATAGGAACATTCACAAATAGAGCGAATTAAATCAGGATCTGCATTTTGTAAAATTGCCTTACGTGCTTTCGGTTTTGACTTTGCTAAAAGTTTTAACATATGTGCATTTTCCTTACTAATCATTTTTTTACGGCTATTAAAGCACAAATAGTTGTTTGAATATAAACCATATTACAATTATTATTTTTTTACAGGTACATAAACATAATTAAAAGAATCTGTTGGAAAGATATTTGTTCGAACTCGCTGCTCATCAGGAGTATTTTGTTTTAAATCAAAGAGTAAATAACCATGTGCAATTCGAGTTGCATCTTGATATACTTCTTGAATAAATTTTGTATTACCTGGATACAATTGTCGTGCGAGATAATTAATTTGAGCTTGGTCTCTAGGATTTTTAAAACAAACAATATAATGACAATTTAACGAAATATCCCGCATTCCTTTTTTGATGAAAAATATTCTGTGATAAATATTACACTTATATTTCTATGATGGCTACCCTTAGTAAATATATCTACAATCCGATGGTCACACTCACGCATTAAATCATCTATAATGACAAGATGTGGACCCTCATGTGCTTGAAATTCATTATTTTGAGGTAAACCTTCTTTAAACGTACAGTTTGAAAGAGTATCATACAACGGTTGCCATTCACCATAACTCCATACAATATTTTTAAATAACTTACTATAATGGTCAAGAAATGTTTTAACAAAATATGATTTTCCACAACCTGTAGGACCTGCTACCATACATGTAAAAGGAATTTTCCATTCCATCTCTATTACAGATATATTGCTACTACCTACCTTTCTTTCATTTCATCATCAAGATTAGATATCGTTTGATAATGATGTAATTTTTCACCTATAAATTCTTGACTTCTCTTTTTTTTACAATATAGTATGTTTTAAATCAATCGAAGAATTTTCACTTTTTGGCAGACCTAACCATTTCACATAGGCCTTATTATTTTTCTTTCGCAAAACTTTTTCAATTAAATATGTTTTTGGAAATTTCGTTAATTGTAATTCGTGTCCGTAAAATCTTCCTTCAATAGGTTTATTATTTGAGTCTACTAAGTGATATGTCGGAGGATTAGTGAAGAAAACTTTAGCAATTCGAAAAATTTCTGTACCCCAATTGCGTGTAAAACCTCTATCAAAACCAGGACGCTTAAATTTACTAATTCTTACATATTCACCTATCTTAAATTTACTTTTTCTTTTTATCACAGAAAACTTTTTGCAATAGATGTTTGTCAATAGATGTTTTTCATTTTCTTTTTTAATAACGTCGATAGGTTTCATTTTAATAGTGGAATGAATAGTATTATTATAATTATGTAGTAATTCCGGTAGAATGCCAATCCATTTATAATTTCCCTGCAGTGTAAATTTTTTCCACATTAAATTACGTAATGATCTATTAAATCTTTCAATAATACTTGCTTTCACATCACTGTACGTGGAATAATGTTTAATGTTATTTTGGTTCATCGCCTTCTGAAACTCTGAGTTATAAAATTCTCGACCCCTGTCAGTTTGTAAAAATTTAGGGTTTTTGTTTGCTTTTCTCAGTACTGTTATAAATGCTTGTGTAATTTCTTTCCCAGTTTTATTTTTCACAGGAATAGCCCAAGCATATTTAGAGAATGTATCTATCACAGTTAATAAATATTTGTAATTTCGATTAATTTTTGCTAGACCTTTCAATTTTCCACTATTCATTTCAACTAAATCAGCTTGCCATAAATCATGAATCCCTTTCGTTATAACGGGTATTCGAGGATAGTTTCGTCTTGCACTTTTATGTAATTCTGCAACTATTTGTTCTCGAACTGATTGTGACATATTTTTTAATACTAATATATCCAAAAAAAATTATATCGTATTTACAATATACAAATCGTACATTTTACATTTTTATTATAATACCCCCAAGGAACAGTGTGTATATTACAATTTAAAATTTTTCTTTTGTCATCATACGGATCTAACGCTAATTTTGTCACCTGATTTGTTGTTAAATTATGGTATTTACTTTTAATTTCAAATTGTGTTTTATAGATCGTTTCGTTTTTAAATATACATGATTTATAATCGTCAAACGTAATTTGTTCTTTAACTACATTTTTCTTGATCCCTTTACATTTTTTCAATTCTTTATTTTCACCAGTTTTTATTGCATAATTTTTTGCTCGTAACCCAACATATTCAATCATAGGAACTCCACCTAATTCGTCTTTCATTTTACCCAAAACGTGTTTATTTTGTGTGCTATATAAAGAATTATTTTCAGGATAATTTGAGGTGTCAAAATACTCAATCATATCTTTTATATCGTTATAAATATTGTTAGTTTTAATTTGGTAAATGAAAGAGTCAGTATCCATATATGCAATTCTAATTTTATCTCCATATCGCGGTTTCATTATATTATAATGGAAGTTATATATAGCTAATTTTGATAATTCTAAAACTGTCGCTCCTTCGTAAATTGGTTTATTAAGGGTTACCGATTTTTTTACCATATGAAGCAATGCCAAATTATCAGCCAATTTTACCCAATTTTGAAACTGATTTTGCGCTACTAATTTTTTACACTTTTTTTCATTGTTAATTAATTTTATATCAATTCGTTTTCGTACATTCTCCATTGTCTTTCCGTATACAGAATTATTTAACAACTTATAGAAATCTTTTTCAAATTCAATTGTAGCATGTGCACGGCGTTGAGTATTTTCTTGAATATAAGATGCAAGCCATTTAGATTGACGAAAGCATAATATTTTATGTACTTTTACCAATATTAAACCTTGTTTTAGATAAAATTGTAATACTCTATAATGCAAGATATAATTCGATTTCGATTTAAGTGTCAATAGTAATTTTGAATATTTACCATTCGGTGGAACTTCATTAGTGGAGCACACGGAAAATCAGAATGGTATTCGTGTAAATAATTTGGATACTCTAAATCCACTTCTAGAAAAAATCCCCATTCACTATCCGTGGGCCAATTGATAATTTTATGTTTGTCTTGCCAATTGTCAATTTTATCCTCCCACCGAAAACCACCATATGGTAAATAGTCAATCATTGATAGTCCGTAGAGATTGTTCATGTCAATATACAGTAAATAAGATTTTTCTTTTTCCGCATCAAAATCACGTACGTAAGGATTATTAGTTTTGGCATATCTTAACACAGCTTGAGTAATACCTCCGCGAATCGATTTTTCTACAAACATATACATATTGATATCTGATAAAAGTTCAAGTTCAATTTTTGTTCTATATAACATGGCTTGCCATGCCAACCCAGGTGCAGTAAAACAATTAATCGGATCAATACAAAAAGCATTTAAACATGTCTTTCTAAAATTCTCCAACACATCTGCTGTGAGAAGTACATCACATTTTAAATATAGATCGTGGTAGTCCCCTAAATTTTCACATTTAAACACACGCCAAATCAGTTTTGCATATTGATAATCAGTCTCGGAAATTTGTGTTCCATTCAATTTGCTACTAAACGCCTCTTCCAGGAAATTCAGTTTCTTTAAATGTATCTAAATTTGTTATGTATTCATAAAAATAAATCCCCTTACGGAGAATTAAAGGAAACTTTTCATCGGAAAAATATTGCTTTGTATAGACAAATTGCTCAGGTTTTAATTTTGACACCAAATTTTCGAGACTATACGGTAGGAATTTAAATAAGTCTACAAAACGTAACTCGATAGGTCTACCATTAAAATTAAAGTGCTTAGAGAATGTTATGTATTTCTCAGTGCTTTCAGCAATTACAAAAATATTTCCAGGGGTGCAACCTAATTCTTTCACAAATAAATGTGCATCATACCCAGACAAATTATGGAAGAAGACAGGGATAAAATTACTTTGACGTTTAATTTGTAAATTACACTTGTTGCACACCGTGGCAATAAATTGACCAGTTAAATGGTTATGATGTTTAACTTTTCTATTGTTACTCGTATATTTACTATCACAAACTGAGCATTCAGTGGATAAGTTAAACTCCTGTAACTGAGAACTATTTAATGGTATTAATGTTTTTTCTTGATCTAATAGGTTTATGATTTTTCTTAATTCATTCTCCATAGCAGACATAAACTTCATCGATACATTTTCTCCCCGATAAATAACTAAATCTGATTTCATATAGTTGTTACTCCAACATACAATATAACCAAAACTGCATGGTATATGTTGGTGAATTTGTATTGTATGAGATCCACTTTGTTTATTTATAGGTTTTAATAAACTTTCCATATCTGCAATTATTATTACATCATTCTGTAATAACAATTTCAATTTTCGAAATTTTAAAACTTCTCCTTGTTTCGGCATGTTAATTTTGGTTGGAGTGTGTTCTTTACATAATTTGTCATGTTCATCTAATTTTGATTTGTTATAAAAAGATATTAAACATCGTCTACAAATAAATGTTTGATGACTACCTAACTGATGTCTGACTAAACCATTTAAATTTGTAATTAAACAATAATGAGAGTTTAAATATAATAAATCAATATGTTTACCTACAGCTGTGTTTTCGCTTATACCTAACGGGAAAATAGTTTCATGATCATAGTTAATGCCATATATATTAATGGAAATTTGTTCCTTAGGAAATACGGAATTATACATATGTTCAAATTTGCTTATGTGTTCTATTTCAACGGGAAATTGTATATTGGTTTTTTCAAATAATGGTAATAAAGTATTAATATATTGTATGTAATTATTCACACGATATGGATTATCTTTTGTGGGATGCAACGCAGCTAGAATACTATACATAAAACATCTATTATCGTTATTTTGAATATTTAAAACACATTTTGTGGATAAAATCCATTGAGGCAATTTTACATAAGTTTTCTCTTTATGACTCTTCAATAACGCATTGATATTTTTTATTAGACAATAATGAGAGTTTAAATATAATAAATCAATATGTTTACCTACAGCTGTGTTTTCGCTTATATGAAACGGGAAAATAGTTTCATGATCATAGTTAATGCCATGTATATTAATGGAAATTTGTTCCTTAGGAAATACAGAATTATACATATGTTCAAATTTGCTTATGTGTTCTATTTCAACGGGAAATTTATATTGGTTTTTTCAAATAATGGTAATAAAGTATTAATATATTGTATGTAATTATTCACACGATGTGGATGTTCTTTTGTGGGATGCAACGCAGCTAGAATGCAGTACATAAAACATCTATTATCGTTATTTTCAATATTTAAAACACAATTCTTTTTGGATAAAATCCATTGAGGCAATTTTACATAAGTTTTCTCTTTATGACTCTTCAATAACGCATTGAGATTTTTTATAAGACAATAATGACTGTTGCAATTTTCTTCACAATACAGTAAATCTATACGTTTATCTACAGCTGTGTTTTCGCTTATACGTAACGGGAAAATAGTTTCATGATCATAGTTAATGCCATATATATTAATGGAAATTTGTTCCTTAGGAAATACGGAATTATACATATGTTCAAATTTGCTTATGTGTTCTATTTCAACGGGAAACTTTATATTGGTTTTTGCAAATAACGGTAATAAAGTATTAATATATTGTATGTAATTATTCACACGATACGGATTATCTTTTGTGGGATGCAACGCAGCTAGAATGCAGTACATAAAACATCTATTATCGTTATTTTCAATATTTAAAACACATTTTGTGGATAAAATCCATTGAGGCAATTTTACATAAGTTTTCTCTTTATGACTCTTCAATAACGCATTGAGATTTTTTATAAGACAATAATGACTGTTGCAATTTTCTTCACAATACAGTAAATCTATACGTTTACCTACAGCTGTGTTTTCGCTTATACGTAACGGGAAAATAGTTTCATGATCATAGTTAATGCCATATATATTAATGGAAATTTGTTCCTTAGGAAATACGGAATTATACATATGTTCAAATTTGCTTATGTGTTCTATTTCAACGGGAAACTTTATATTGTTTTTTTTTAAATAATGGTAATAAAGTATTAATATATTGTATGTAATTATTCACACGATGTGGATGTTCTTTTGCGGGATGCAACGCAGCTAGAATACTATACATAAAACATCTATTATCATTATTTTGAATATTTAAAACATTTCTTTTTGGATAAAATCCATTGAGGTAATTTTATAAAAGAAGAAGCGGAAAGAGGATCATATTTACTGATTTTAATTTCTAAGTGATGGTTTGGTTCAGAACATAAAGACCATCCTGATTTCTTAATTGCTCTATTTTCTTGTTCAACTAAAATTTTATTAAATAGTTTTTCTATTATAGAATTCACATCTGTACTCGGTAAAATAATTTCGTTACCACTATTTACAAAGAATCGACATGTTTCTAAATCTACTGGTTTTACAAAAGTTGTAGCCAAAGAAAAATTTACTTTAAATGCTGAATTATCTTGTTCCTGTTTTAATATATCTAAACAGTCTTTTCTTTTATTCTTTAAAAAACATCCACTATCCTCATTTAAATCAGTATCACATTTTAAAATAAAATTTTTTAAATTATTATTAAATAGAGTATCAGAATTGATAATATTTGATTTAACCTTTTTTGTTGCCATTTTTTTAAAAAAAACTAACTCTTCAAAGTTACTATAATAATTCTGAACTGAGTTTTTATAATATAATATTAATATTATTATTATAAAATGTCTTACTTACAAAAGAAAACAAAACCACACTATTAATAAACCACACTAATAATATAAACGTACACACACACAAAAATATCTGAACTTTACGCTTCACACGGTAAACATGAAGTGATTACAAAAAAACATGTCGGTCAGTCTTTTATACCTGTCTGACCGCATTACGTCATATTGCGCAATAGTATGAGTCATCCTCGGGAATTCCCCTCTTTTTTTATACCTTTGTGATTGATTACATTACGTTCAGGGATTCCTATCGTTGAATGACAAGTTATTGTCTGTTAAAGAGAAAACTAGGTCAATGTTTTTTAAAATCCGGATGAATGACGTAATGAGAATTATCTACATATGGCGGAAGTTATTATGTAACTGATAACAAAACACGGAAGTTTCGCATTCTTAAAATAATCTCTGCTATGTTCAAATATAAATTAAAACAAGTTCACTCCTTAAAAGAATCTTTGCTATAGGGTTCGAATGTATTATCTGTTATGTTCAAATAGAGATGCAAAAAAGCCGGCTTTTTTGAATCGATGGTTTTTTTCACACAAAAAGCCGGCTTTTTTGGAAAAAAAACGAGAATTTTGGAAATTTTGGCTTTTTTCAACTTCATGATTTTTCTATCTAAATAGCTTTCTTATAGTATATTCTATAGTTAGATAAGAATTCCATGACCTGAATGTGATATTTCGCTCTGAAATTCACCATCAAGATGGATGGAGCACATGTTTTACGAATTAAAGCTAACATGAAAAATGTAGTATTTGAGGGTAATTTTAGAGGCTATTTAACTTTATTTTAACTTTTGAGTTATCGACATCTTTTTTCTTCTCTAGTTTGTCATCCGTGTTTCATTTCTAAGAGCTTTTAGTACTCTAGCTTCTAGCGCAAAAGTTAAACTTGCCCGTTTTTCTATTTATCCGTCAAAGCGTACGTTTTTCAATATATCCGTCAAACCGTACTTCCACATTTCTGTTATATTGTAGCTGTGAAGTGATTTAGCAATAATTTTCCGGATACAACCTTGAATACCAATTTATACAAATAATCAGTAGCGGATTTAGAAAAGTACTTTAGGAGGGTTTTTTCTGATTGTATCGTTTCCTAAAAAGTCCTAATTTTATTTGGGATGTGCTTGAAGTTTATGAGTACAGGCATAACTAATATTTCGTTTCGTTTATATGTTTAGCAATAATCTTCCGGATACAACTTTAAAAATCATTTTATACTGAGAATCAGTGGCGGATTTAGAAAAGTATTTTGGGAAGGGTTTCTTACTAATGTTTAGTTTTTTTAAACATTCGTAATTTTTATTTGACGGGAGCTTAAAGTTTATGAGTAAAGGCATAAATAATAGATATTTCGTTTGTTGCAGACATTCCGTAACTTTGGGGAACGGGCTTCAGTCCGAAAGACCGCCCCCCTAACCTTCGCAAAACCGTCACTGCTGGTAATTAGTAATAATAACGATTTAAAAACAATAAAAAAGGAAGTCGCCCAACTCACAGTACACGCACTATTTCTACATTCACAGATGGAATGAAGAAAAGCTTTGTCAGAATGGTCGAATGCTGGTTGAATCCCGGACTTCCCGATAGAAGCGCAAAAGCTAATCACTCAGTCATGTTTGTTGTGCAGTTGTATTTAGCTTAACTTAAATATATTCCGTAGTCTTTTTTTGGGGGGGGGGGAGTTCCGTAATGATATGTTGAATCCCTCTTGTTAAAAATTCAGAAAACTTGAGGATTGGGTAAACTGTGATGGTGGTTCTATAAAACTTAACTGTAGAATTTCAAGAATATACAGAACCAAAAGCTCTAGATGTGCAGCCTTTAAGTGTATCATATAAATCTAAGTATTTCTCTTATGTTTTATTTTAATTTTATTTTGTTTCAAAAAGAGGGTATGGAATATTTTGAAGTAAAAATACTACATACTATTTTGCTAGTTATTTGTGTATTCTTTAAAAAGAAGTGTTTACTTTTAGGGTTGGCTGGTTTACACCAACTTTTTTTTTTTTAATAACTGGTTTAAACCACAAAAATAAAAAGAATGAAAAATGCGAATCGTGTGAACTTCATGGTAACGTTTCCAGATATCAAACCACCTGCAATAGTTTTATTTCCCTTTCACCTTTTAATCAATGTGTCCCATGTTCAATTCTCGGTCGAACCACAAACCTTCTTTCATGCGTAACCCAAGTAGCGGTTCGGATGTCAGTTTAAGCGAAAGTCTTCTCCTTGATAACCTCGGTCTTTCGTAAGGATGTTAAGCCTAAATATACGAAACAAACCAAATTGTATATTTCTGCATGCCTAAATGCGTGTTGTTTTATAAAGAAGCCAATATTGCTTAAATATATTGATAGAAATTGGCAAAATTTATCGATTGCCTACGTAGCTTCCAACATTAGCTTGGATTGGACTTTCAATGATATCTACGTACCGGTACTAAATTTGTAATTTAATACCTCAGTTTTAGCGTACTGATTATGGTACGTTGACCTTTAAATTTTACATGCAAAGCAATAACAGGATTTTCCCGTTATTGTCTTACATTTCAAGTAATGACGGGATTTTCCCAATGGCTAGGGCGGGAGATTCTCAACTTAAGAAATTTACTGACCGCACTTCTTTAAGCTTATGGGAGCTCTTCCGGCATAACCCCGCTGTTGCATAATAACATCAAGGCGAAACAAACTTATTTCTGTGAATAGGTAATATAAATACATAAAGCAAAAAATCTAAGTCAAAAAAGCCTGGTTTAAACCAAAAAAGCCTGGTTTAAACATCCCCCAAAAAACGGGTTTTTGGCATTTTCAAAAACAACCACGGTTCTTGCCAACTCTGCTTACTTTTGTATATAGGAGGTTAAAAAATTCTTATTATATACATTGGTTAATCCTGTGGAATTCATAATGTAAATATGTTGAAGAAAAATTGTTTGAAATATTTTTTCGAAATTCATAGTTTATTTTCGATGTTTTATATTATTATCAGCATCAACCACTAATTAAATGATTTTTTGTGTTATAGAGAAGCGATACAAAGTCTGTTTTATCAATTTAAAGCAGTATTTTGAAAAAAGCCCAAAATTTCCGAAGCAAAAAAGCAAAGCAGAAAAAACCGAGTTTTTTTCCAAAAAAGCCGGTTTTTTTCCGAGCCCTTGCATCTCTATGTTCAAATAATGGTTGAAAAATGAGAACGAGTACACCCTCCCTCCGTAGTCTTATGTTTGGAAAATAGGCCCACCCTTTAAAATGGACTATGTTTAATCTTCCATGGAACGAATACAACCTCATTATTGTCTTAGTTTTATGTAATTTCTAAGTTCACCCTCTAAAATGGAGGTCGTAAAAGACCATGGGTTGGAAAATATACCATACTCTAAATAAGGGTGGAACAAGTCTTATGTATCTGCTGTGTGTTCACCTCTGCTATGTTTCGTAGTCTCTGTCTGATGTGCTATGTTAAAATAGGGGTTGGAAAAGGGAACGAGTTCACCCTTGAAATGTTACGTAGTCTTATGTATTTTCTGATCTTCTGTGTGTTCGTAATTTCTGCTATGTGTTCGTAAGGGTTGGAGAATGAATACACCTCTTAAAATGGAGGTTGTAGTTTTATGTGCTCTTCTATCTGTTCGTAATTAACATACATAGGGGTTGGAATGAATACACCCTTGCTATGTTACGTATTCTTATGTATTATCTGTTCATAGTCTCAGTGTACTTTCTGCTATGTTAAAATAAGGGTTGGAAAACGAATACACCCCTTCTATGTTTCATATTCTTATCTGTTATCTGTTCTGCTGTGTGTTACGTAGTGTTATGTGTTCGTAGGGGTTGAAAACGAGTACACCCCCTTAAAATGGAGGATGTTGTGTGTTACGTAGTCTCAGTGTAATTTCTGAAATAAACCATGTTCTTTTATTAGCTGTGCTATGTAATTTCTGCTATGTTAAAATAGGGGTTGAAAAAGGGAACGAGTTCACCCCTTAAAATGTGCTCATAAAAGAGAACGAGTTCACCCCTGAAAGAGTGTTCATAAATGGGAACAAATCTGTTCTGTTGTATGTTCATATTCTGCTATGTTCAAATAGGGGTTGGAAAATATGCTCGTAAAAGGGAACGAGTTCACCCCTTAAAAGTGGTCATAAAAGAGAACGAATACACACCCTTAAAAGTGCTCATAAAAGGGAATAAATTCACCCCTAAAATGGAGGTCGTAAAAGACCGTGGGCTCACGGTGCACGGTGGTCATTTTCCCAGGGGCTTGTGAGTTGGCCTCTTATGAGCTAGGTTGGCTAATGTTGAGCCAGATCGATCACTTTTTTCCTACTATAGGGGGCAAGTAGAAAATTTATATCCTAAATCATAGTGGCGGTCGGCGTCTATAGTATCCAGAAGTAATGGATGACGTTGCTGAAACCGGTTAGTAATGAACTTTACTCGTAACTGTTCAAGATGACAGAGAATGGTAGGAAAAGTGATACGGTCATAAAGCTCCTGCGTCGGACTAGGAAGTTTGATTCTATACGCCAAACGAAATGCATGTCTTTCAAGAACTTGCAATTTCTGATAGAAAAAAGGTAATGCAGCAATAAAGGGATGACCATATATTAGAACTGGGCGTAAGAATACCTTATACGTATTAAGGATTGTAGTGGGCTGCAATCCCAAGGTGGTACCAACTAGACGTTTTAGTAAATTGAGCCGAGCATGCGCTTTGCGAAGGATCTCTTGGAGATGTGGCCGCCAAGTTAAGTGATGATCGATGATGATACCAAGATAGGTGATCTGTTTTGTAGGTGATATTTGTGTGCCGTGAACCTCGATGGGGGTTTTCTGAACTCGAGAACGTTTTCGAGGCGGTATGAAGACTATAGCTTGAGTCTTAGTCGAGTTTATATGAAGGCGCCACTTAGTGCACCAGCGGAGAAAAGAGTCTATTGCTAGGCGGAGAGCAGAATTGATTTGTTGAATAGTTCTGGCCGTGCAAAGAAAGGCAGTATCATCTGCATATTGGGATGTAGGGTTGGCATATCAGCTACAAACAGAAGGTAGAGAAGAGGCGAGAGAGCGGAGCCTTGAGGTACACCAGAATGTATAAAAATCGGATGAGATGAGGAGATATTGATAGTAACATAAGACAGGCGGTTAGAAAGAAAATGGAAAATCAAGCGAAGGTAGGAGAGCGGTAGCCTAAAACGGTGAAGTTGGAACATGAGAGCTAAATGCCACATTTTATCAAAAGCAAAAAGAATGAGGCATGAAGGCCGAGCAGTATTATAATGATTCGTGATGAGATTGAAAAGTCTGAGCAATTGATCATTGATACTGAAATTAGGTCTGAAACCAGCTTGGTGTACAGGCAAGAGATTATGTTGAGAAAGATGGTGATGCAATCTGATGGCAATGATGCGCTCAAGAATTTTGCTAAATACGGAGGTTAATAGTATCGAACGGTAAGAAGCAACAGAATCTGGAGGTTTGTTGGGCTTAATAAACATAAGAGTGAAAGAAATCTTCCAGTCACAAGGGATGTAGCCGGTCCGGAGAATAAAAGAGTAGATATATGAAAGAAGCAGAAAAAGACAATAAGGATAGGGCCGGATTTCCCAATAGGCCCGGTAGGCCCGTGCAAGCTCCCAGGGGGCGCACGGCCGAGAGAAAAAATTTAAAAAATATCTAGAAATAAAAATAAATAGCCATAACTTAACATATTTTTTGAATTTATTAAAAAATTCAGGCTAATAAAGCATTCTGATTTTGAAGTTCATTGGAACAAATAATTGTTGGTAAAGTTAAACTATTTTTAAACATTATGCATCAACTTCGTTACAACATTGATCTGAAACACGGGAGAATTGGCTGTTTTTTTTCACTTATTTACTTATTTTTTTACTACAGAGTTTTTTTTATTTATTTGCCCAAATGGCTAAATTGAACAAAACCAAAGTTATTCACCAATCTTTTGTTAATACATTAACGGTATTTTGTTAAGCCCAGAACCAAGTAAATATCTCAAAAAATTTGCAATGATAAAATTGCATCGTGGAGTGGTGTTTAAGCAATTAACATATAGGCCTGATATAATGTTTTAATAAAGGTTTTTAGGAAAGTAACTTTAACCAGACTAGGGGGCGGAAAAACTTATTGAGCCTAGGGGCGCTAAAATGCTAAATCCGGCCCTGAATAAGGAGCCTCTTTGATATGACGATAAGTTATGCGGTCGATGCCAGGAGCTGTGTTGCGCTTGCGATGTACGACAGTGGCGATATCAGATGTAGAAATTGAAGCTGTGAGAGGATTGTCGTCTGGAAGAATGTGTAGATATAGAGATGAGAAATTCAATCGATCAGTAGGATGTCTTTGAACAAAATCAGATGAGAACGGGGTGAAGGTAGTCTGCAGGTGGTCTACAAAGGCGTTTGCTTTCTCCTCATCTGTGTGTAATGGTTGGTTATTAACTAACAGCGGATATGGTGTGCGAGTAAGCTTTCCAGTTAACATATGAAATCACTTCCAATACTTAATGGGGTGTGAACTTTCGGCTAAGTTGTTACACGTCTTCACCCAGTTGCGAAGCTTATGTGCCTTGATGTAGTTACGCACAGTACGCTGGAGTTGGCGATGATGATGAAGAGCTTCTAGGTTACCAGTGAGCTGATATTCGCGAAAGAATTTGCGAGAACGATGTACGAGAGGTAGGTAGTTTGGCGGTAAACGTGGTTGGTACCTGGATATTTCAGTTGTGGGTATATGAAGGTCAGAAGCGTGATGGGTGGAGTGAGTGATTTCAGAGACCCGTGCGTAGAGATCATCTTCGGTAGTAGGAGGCTCGATGGTAACCAAATCTTCAGCAATAGTAGTGCGATAATCATCCCACTTTGCTTGATCAAATCGTGGAACACGACGAGGTTCAGGTAGCAAACGAAGAGTAGGAGCCTGTGGTTGATCGATATGAAGTTTGATGGGAAGGTGATCACTACCTATGGAATTGAGCACTTCGAGAGTGCAGCACTGGAAGAGATTGCCAGAAGAAATAACTACGTCAGGTGTGGTATTCGTGATGGGTCTGGTTGCTTTAGGTATATCAAAAATATGACCGGTGGTATGAGTAGTAATGTAGTCAAGGAAGCTTTGTTTCTGATTATCCGGACGGCTGTGAATATTGATGTCGGCCATGATGATATAGTATTTAAAGTTATTGGAGATGTATAGAAAGAATGAGCGTGGGATGGGGTGTCCAGAGCGTACATATATGGTAGCCAGTGGCGTATTTAGGGGGGGGCTTCCGGGCTTAAGCCCCCCCCCCGAAATCTTACTTACTATACTAAAGTATATGAAATATCTTGCAGAATTTTCACATTTTCAGGCAAAGCCCCCCCCCCGAAAGTTAGCAAAGCCCCTCCCGAAAGAAAATTGTAAATACGCCACTGATGGTAGCTATGGTAACGTAAAGGGAGTGGAAGTACAACGTAGTAATGAGATACTCTGGAACATTAGTCAATGCAGAATGATATTGGAGGTGACTAATCGAAGAATGGAAGCCAATGGCCACTCCCCCATTTGCTCGGCATGCTGCGATGGTAGAATCAGAACGGAGTAGGGTGTATCGAGGTATCCTGAACGACATAGATGGAGTAAGGAGAGTTTCGTTCAGAAGGAAGGCCTGAACAGTTTCTACTACTCTGATTTTCACGAAGCTTTGCACCCCTTGTAAACAATGCTGACTACAGTGCGGAAATGTTGCCAACTAATTAAACAAATAATGTTATATGCAAGTTTGTGGTAATAAATAAATAAACAAACTGAAGGGGGGAAAACAATGAGATTAAAAATAAAATGGCATGGGCTTGTGATAGGAGAATCAGGAACCATTTTCTCTCGTTTGCATTGGCGTACGCACTGCTATCCTGAATCTTTGAACTACTATGGAAACTTAGACACGCACCAAGAGGAAGAAGGGCAAAATGTTGAATTTCTTCTACCAGTGTAAATTGCAACTAAAACTTACTATCCCCACTCCTAACGTTTCCTCTAGCTGAAAACATACCTAACATGTTAGGATTCAGAACCACTATTACGTGATGACTTAGTGTTCCTACTAGAAGATCTATGGTTGGATGGACGGATTAAAGTTTATCGTCCCCTTCAACAAGGTTCTATGAGATTTGGACCTACAGCCGAACGAGTGATCTGAACTACATGAATTTCCTCCGGAAATCGAACGCAGGTCTCCCGCCCGACGACGACTACGCAGATCATATAGCCACAATGGAGTTAATTATCAGATCTAGAAACATGTGCAGTTGTACTGACGACTTCTATTCAAAATTGAGCTCTTGGGGGGCCGCGGTAGCTCAATGCCAGAGTGTTCACCTCTGGCACATGGGGTTCCTGGTTTCGATCCCAGCTCCACCAAGTGAACCTTGTGATGGACAAACACCGTGTGCATGGGTTTCCACTGGGTCCTTCAGTTTCCTCCACTTTCTTCATTCCACCATTTCATTCATGTTTTCATCATCACCGTCTCCTTTAGCCTAGCCTGCATAATCGTGGGACGTAAAACTCAAAAGATTTCATTTCATTTCATTTCAAAATTGAGCTCCTTGTACGTTTCCATTACAAGCAAGCGAGTGTTTGGAACAAGCAATTGTTCATTCTGCAAGAACTTCAAAACTATTGAGTTTACTTATTTATTGAATAGAGAATTTATTATTTTATTTCCTTTGTTATATGTAATAAAATACCTATAAAATATATTTTGAATCCTCGTGACTTATCCTTTCATTTGATATTTAACAGAAAAGTTACGCCATAAACTAATATCAGTCATGAGAGTATGAAGACTCTATCGACATCTTATTCAACAAATTCCAAGAAACTTTTTAGATTCTACACAGGAATTAATACACATTATTTAAAATGTACATAGTACCTCCTCTTAATTTCACTGCAGCCAGAAAAAAAAAATAAGACTCAAAAGTTATGAACATTCCTATCCAACATTATAAAAATTCTTAAATGTTGAAGATTCCTTTGTACATTATTTCATTTCTGGCACCGAATATTCGGTTTTTGCATCTTTTAAATGCTCATTTATTCTGATCGCATTTTAAAAAGGCAATATACAAATCATAACTGATAAAATTAGCCTCATATTACTTCGTAATGAATCACTAAAACAGGTTTTATCCTCTTTAACTTCTCTCTACCCCCTCACTCTCTCTCCCCTTTCTTTTTTTTAATTGACTATTTCCTCATCTCTAATGAAAGGTCAAACAAAGATCTGAAATACTATAAGGAACTTAATATCTTCAATGAGAACAGTGAGTTCACTTGATTTCTCCTTTTCATTTTCTTAGCCCATTTCCATGAAATGACACGACTGTTTGACAACCATTCTTTGTGAAAAACTGAAAAATAACTGAGTTAGCAACATTGAAAATGAGACTAATAACAGTTTATTCTTCCATGAGGAAATAGTACACAACAAATACAATGTATTATGGTAATTAATGTATTGTTTAGGCACAGTAAGAACATTTAGGATCCGACTCAAAGTATGTATCTATATGGGATCGAAATCTTGAACCAAAATCGAATGTGTAAGAGAAAACTGTTACAACAAATGACAAAACACACGAAGTGCGCGCCACAATTTAAAGATGTCGCCCAAGGAGGGCAGCAGGTTACCTGCTGCTCCGAGTTATTCTATTAAACATAAACAAGGCAAACTCGTAAGTGCAGAAGAAAAGCAAATATTTTATCAAACGATATCAACGTTATTCAATTCACTTGAAGAAAATTAAGACCTATAATAGCTAATTTTCATGTTCTCATAGAATATTTATTTAGGCCTACTTACTTTGTAATACTGAAGTTAGTATTTGTACATTCGCATGCTATACAATGTAAGAAAGCACATCAATAAATTGAACTTAAGGAGGAAAAGTACCATCTGTTTTTCATGGATATTCGTAATGATTCAGGTAATAGATGAAAAAGAAATAATCTCCCATAATGATAAATATGCTTGCTGTTACATGTCAGTGCCATCTCTTTATCGTTCAGTTGATAATTTGACGTAACTCATTGTAATTTCATCTATAATTACAGTGTGGAGAAAAATAACAATGTTCAGGTGCTCTTAAAGGAGGGGGGATTATATAGTATTGGTATTTTGCCCTATATCACGGCAATGGTGTGAGAGTGAGACGAGTAATGCACATCGCAGTAGCAAAAATACATGCACGTGCTGCAGCAGAAATATTGCGGGAAACAGACGAAACAATTTCCTCTTCACCAATCAGCAAATAGTCGTGCGCGCAGTGATACAACATCAAGTTACGCGGTTTGTTTTTGAAGGGTGCAAAGGACTGTGGAATTTTTTTTTTTTTTTTTTTTTTTTTTTTAGAAGTAGCTGTTCGAAGAGAGTGTACTGGGAGGCAAGTGATCGAATATTAAGAAAGTAATGAAATACCCATGACTAAGGTGCAGGAGAAGTGTTGGAAGTGGCGGAGGAGACATGTAATTCCTCAAGAGGGGTCCAGAGTAAGTAGCTTGGGAAGAATTTTTAAAGATAATGCGGGCTGCATGATTGACCACCTGGAGAATATGCTGACTAGAAACGGGTGAATGTTTTGCAATGCGATGGCAAAGAATGAAAGGAGTTGCTGTACGGAAATTGCTTCACCAATAGGTTGTGGTGCTACATTTTGTTGAGCTTCTGGTAGGATAGGTCGCAGCGGAACAGTGAGCTCCGGATTCAAATGTTCGGCCGTTGGCCTTGCTTTGCAACGATAACTATATGTGGGGTGTTGTTCCGGGAACATAGAGCATTGAGGTGGAGATGAATCTTTATTTTTTGAGTGTTTTGCACAATGAACGAATAATCGAAAAAATCTCCCCTTTATGATACCCTTGCCGACTTTTTTTTTTTTTTTTTTTTTATCAAGACGTCTTTCACTTGTGTCTGTAAAGGGACATGTACAGATGTTGCGAGGAATGAGAAGGAGATTTATGCACATATGCGAATGATGCGCTGTGTAGAGAGCGCAGGTTCAGCTAGTCTATGTATTAAAATACTAGGTTTATAAGTTTCAGGTTCAGCTAGTCTATGTATTAAAATACTAGGTTTATAAGTTTATCTCCAAAGAAAAGTTTATATGTTTCTTTCCAATCCTTTCGACAATGAGATCTCGAAAAGCATAAGTGCTAACGTGCCGTTTTCGCTGATTGATTCCAAATTTTGTGTAGATTATCCAGTTCTAATTGAACATTAAAAAAAAGTGGCCATTATTTCTTTAGGGGTACACTGAAAGTGTTGAAACTTTTTTAAAAAAGGTAAAGCATCATATCCTATGAGTTGTACATTCCAACACAACATAATTGCATATAGGATTGTATATCTCTCAGGCGTTTGTTTCATGGCCAAATGACAATGAAAAACAAAGGATAACCATTTCTCCAGGCTAAGATGAATCTTTATTGTTTGGAGTGTTTCGACCAATGAACACCATACATCACTGACATAATTAATTGTGTAAGTAATGTGTTTGTTTATTGCATAAGCAAGAAGAAATAAAACACTGATCATCCATGAATTAAATCTTCAATCGGAAGTATGCTCAATCTTGCAAATGGTGCGATATATTGAAAAAATAATGGAAAAAATCTCCCCTTTAGGATTCCCCTTGCCGAATTTTATCAAGACGTCTTTCACTTATGTCTGTAAAGGGACATGTACAGATGTTGCGAGGAATTACAAGGAGATCCATGCTCATATGTGAATGATGTGCTGTATAGAGAGCGCAGGTTAAGCTAGTGTATGTAAAAAGGATACATCGAGAAAATTGCAATGTTTGAATGCTCTAAAATATTAGTTTCAACACAGTTAACACGTCTTTATTTCTGACAGCAAATTTATGTAGAGTGATAAAACTGCATCCTGATTTAATGACATACATATCACTGTTTATAACTAGGACGTAAATCTAGCTGACATTTCATAATACATAATGTAACAGTTTATGGAAAACGCCAAAAGTATGACAACACAGAACATATCACATTGTAAGTCAATCGAACATGTAACTGAAATTCTACTTCCTTATATTTAAATCCAAATTATTGTATGCTAGAAAAAAATAATTGTACTGTGATGAATAGCATAGATATTTAGTTTACTTTAATCAAGCATCGTGTTCACATTAACTATTTTTTTCTTTTACTGCATATCCATTTCAAAATAGTAAGTTTGTTTTACAACTTTTAAGGTTGAATATTTAATTGGTTAATGATGTGAATGTGCACCGAGTGAAGCAAACTATATTTTTCCTTTAATTTTCTTCTATTTATTTTTTGTCATTGTTTCGACAATAAATAAAAACACAGAGATCTTCCCTTAATAGCAGATAATGATAAGCTTCGTCTATATATTTATGCATCATTTTCTCATATACCGTTAACATCTGAGGGCAAATACAATGATAGTTCATTGTAATCATTAAAGACAAGTTCTCACAAAAGAAAAATTCCATGACGTAGAACGTACTGTAGGTATTTAAAACAAATGATATACCAGGAACAACTTTTTCCTACTTAGTATACACCACCAAGTTCAAACATTAAAAACAAGGGAAGCTGTGTTTTCTTTATTTTTCCAACATATGACTATTTATCTCCTTTTTTTCTTCTCCTCAAGTTACTAACTAAAGGTTATCGCAAACAGTGATAAAACTCAGAGGTTGAGGTTAGTGTCAAATACGTCTTAGATTGTAGCCTGGGTTCAACGGGATGCACAAGACACGCAAACGATTGCAAAATGGTGTCATTGCTGCTCCGAGTGCAATAATTCGAGCCACTATTATTTGGTCAGTTAACGGTAGAGATATCACAACATTACTGACAGTAATTATTAAGTAACGAGAGTTTTTCTATTCTTTTTTTTTCTTCGCAAATTAAGTCATAGTGTTCGTATCCATGTTTCCATATTTTCGTTTTACAGTTTGATTGCATTTGTGATTTCCTTAAGTGTGTGATTTTAGTTGTTGAAAGTTTACAAACATATTGACTGATAATGGAAAAGTACATGCCAGTAGTTGCAACTTTTGATGATTTACGACGAGAACTGCATTCAGTATTTTCAGAGGACAGAGTTAACATTGAATATGTTCAGGGACTGATGTCTGCATATAAAAGTAATCCAATTGAATGGAGACGTTACGCCAAGTTCGATCGTTTTCGGTAAGTATTTTTATTTTCATATTGCAAGAACAAATGCGATAATGAATGTTGATCTTAAAAATAAGAAAAAAAGGGTTAGTTTCTTCCTACATTGATTTATATACACCGATTCATAGTGAAATAATGAGAAAAAAATAATTACTAAGACACTAAGTTAGCATTTATCCAGTGTAATCAAGAAAATAAATAAATAGAAGTCTAGTAACTTCGTTAGAGCGAAAAGGACATGATATAAGGCCAATATACAATTATTTCCACAACATTTATTCTCTCAATAAAATTTGCAACCATAGTAGAAATTTGAAAAAAAAAAAAACGTAGTTTACATACAATAATAAACTGCTTAGCTAAATCAAGAAAAACGGATAATACCTGTAATTTTCCTTGTTTATAGTACAAGAACTTCAATACTAGATTAAACAGAACTCTATACTTTACTCATAAAGATACGTATACATGTACAAAGAGCATCACTAATGCATTCCCCCCCCCCAAAAAAAAGACCTTACATAAGAAATTACTTTTCATTTACTTACACCCGACAGCTGAGTGTTTACAACTCTGTGTAAAATAAAATCTACTAAAGAACAAGTGAATTTCGCTTCACATGATGAGACTAAGACTTCCAAACTATGTGAGTTCAACACGCGAATATAAATAGTACACCTATAATTACTGGTTGCAATAGAGTAATAAGATCTAAAACACTATCCATACCACTTTCTCGGAAGCTGAATCCATATCAAAAATCTATTAATCGCTATTCCTTACTTTTATTGTTCTATAGCGACAAAAGTTGAAACCGGAAGATATTAAATTAAACCACTTCCGGTTTGAATAGAGAGTTAAAGATGGAAATAGAGCCAACTCTTGAGAAACTGAATCGATTGAAAAAAAACTACTACTCGATATCTCTCACGGTTTTCATTCGTCAGCGACAAACGTTGAAACCGGAAATGGCTAATTTGAACAACTTCCGGTTTGAAAATAGGATCGCTGGAGGAGACAGAACCTATTCTTGAAACTCTGAATTGATTGAAAGAAACGCTTCTCGATATCTCTTACCGTTTTTGCTTTGATACTGTCGACAGACGGACGAGCGAACGGACAAACTCATTCTATAAGACTTCTGACACTTATGCATAACATAGTTTGGAAATCTAAAACTGTATTATCTTATTCTTCACATTTGCCACTGAAACACGTTTAAAAAATATAACTTATTTACTATTAACAAATGTAATAGAGGGAATAATAATTTTGTCTAGAAAGATTTTTTTTTTAAATAAACGTTCCACGATTATGCTTTTTAGGTTAAAGATGATGGGTGATTAATGCAAGTGAATGGTGGTAGAATGAGGATGTGGAAGGAAACAGGAGAACTCCGAGAAAATCCACTGATACGTTATCGGTGGATGGTTCGCCACAAACTCAAATGGCATGAGATTGAACCAAAGACCAGTCGCACAGAGGTGAACGCTCTACCACTGAGCCACCATGTTCCTATTGTCTACTAGAAAGAGATTATAACTTGGAAGAGATTAGATATTGTAATTTATCTTTTTTTTCATGAAGAAAACAAATTAGGTAGCATGGTTTGCAGCATTCATTTAATTATTGGCCAAGGCAGTGCACAATATAATTTTAAACATTAATGATTAGGAAACACTTTTTTAAATGATTTAATTTACTTTTTTGAAGTATATATTTATTACAAATTGGTTATTCCCAAGCTATACATGTTACTGTGCATATTAATTATGCATATTACCGGCACCTACCGATTTAATTTAGAAACTCATGTACTTGTTTCTGTACATTATTCTCTACTTAATTTTTTCAGAAACTACGTAAGGAGAACCGTGATGTTGTACAAAAGATGAAACGAATACATAGACTTATCAAGAGTATAAATATCTTACTCCTCTTCGAAACTGTTCTGTGCTTATTCTGTTTTAATATGTTCCTCCCAATTCTAAACCTAAGTCTATTAACACAATTTTTAAGTTAATGGTGTAGTTTTTAATACATTTGTTTAAGTAAATATTATGACAATAAGACCTTGTGTCCATCTTGAATAAAGGAAAACACAGCTTTCTTACAAGGCTGGCTAGAATATTTATTATAAAGAAATAAACTAGAAAAGTAACGGTTTCGGAAGTATAGCACTTCCTTCCTCAGACTACATTCTACAACTGAAATCAGAAATAAAATTATATACAATAAAGAAAGGAGACAATTAGTTCTTTCCACCAATCGGGAATCACTACTCATTAAAAGTTCACTTTTCTTTTAATAGCACTACCCCCTCCCCCCGGGGGCGAGCGTAACTGCCTTTCACCTGACAAAATTGATGAGTCACAACATAACAACTATGAACTGATAATAGCCGGAAACAGCTTTCTAACAATAAGATTCGCGAAAACAAGGCCTTGGAGATACATGCTTGAAATAAAGAGTTAAACAAAACCAAAAATTATAAAGCTTGTGACCTTTTAAAAGCATTAACAAAATGCAGAAAACCATAAGTAAATAATGAAAACATAAATATAAGTAAATAACTAACTAAATAAATAAAGATATATAAAAGAATACATAAATCAAATAAACATTATAGTGTCCTGATATTTTACCCCTCTTCTTTCTCCGTTCTTCCTTTTTCAAAATGTCCTCCCACTCTTCATTAATACTATAACCACTATTCCAGTTCATAGCTTTATCGGCTACCTCTCTTATCCTCTTAGCTTCTTTCTACTTCCTAACCAGTTGTTTCCACTCATACTCCACTACCGTTGCTCCTTCCCATTTCACTCCATGGCCAGTTTCACTGACGTGCTTGAAAATAGCATTAGTGTCTCTCTTCAATCTGACATCATCTTTATGTTGCTTTAAACGGTCTTGCGTCCTCTTCTTGGTTTCCCTTACATACACCATATCGCACATCCCACACAGCACTTCCCCCTTTTACACGAATCCGCTGACGCTCTCATCTTCTTTTTTCTAATGATATCCAGTATCTTCATTCCGCCCTTCCTGTAAGTCTTAATACCTTCTCTCCTTAGAATTCTTCTGATCTTCTCTGTGATCACCCCTGCACTTTCAATGCCGTGCCATCCTTCCTTCTTGTCCTCTTCTTTCTCTTCCTCTTCTCTCTCGCTTTTCTTCCATCTCTTCCTACTCTTTTTCCTGTCCTCGTCACGGTAACCATTCCCTTTCAGCTGTTCTCATAGCCTTTCAATATCATTCTCTTTTTGATCTTTCTCCATATTTATGATACTAATCCTCTCTTCCATATTCTTAATGACATTTAGCTTTGTTCCCTCATCAACATCACTTCTCTTATTGCAGTATACGACTGCTGCACAGTCTTTTTGGAACCACGATGTTACAAAATTGCCTTCCCTTGTTCTCGTTACTTTCATATCTAAAAAAATTATCACACCATCTCCTTCTATTTCCCTCTCTAAAATTTTACCCTTCCTTTCATCATTCAATTCTCTAATAAAACTCTCTAATTGTCTTCTAGTGCCTTTCCACACTCCAAAACAATCATCCACGTACCTACAAAACACTAGTAATTTATTACTAGCCTTTCCCATCACGGTTTTCTCCCAAGAAAAGTGAACTTTTAATGAGTAGTGATTCTCGATTGGTGGAAAGAACTAATGATCTCCTTTCTTTATTGTATATAATTTTATTTCTGATTTCAGTTGTAGAGTGTAGTCTGAGGAAAGAAATGCTATACTTCCGAATAGTTATATTAGTAGCTACAGGCTATTCTCTTTGATAAAACATGAATATATTGACACACCTCTCTTAAAATCAGGGAAGGCTACATTGGCCCACCTCTTAAATTCGGGAATTATCGAAAAATAAATAGTAGTAACTGCTACCAGGGCTAAAATATATAATTTTGTAAATTTGGGTGGTCCTGCCTACCTGCTTGAATGAATCTAAAAAATATAAAAATATTCGTATAGTGCTTACCACGTGGTAGGTTATTAAAGTAATTTTTCTCCTTTAATGGGCCTTTACCACGTTGTATTGTTACATGGTTGAGTGTAAGAATTAATTCTCATACATAAAGTACAGGACATTGATCCACCCTCTTAAAGTTTGGAAGGGATATGCGTTGACTTCCTTAAATTTGGAAATTATCAAGAAGTAAAAATAGGTAAATGTTCTCTATCAAATCTCGTAGATGCAAATCATATCTCTGTTGCATAAACATGTTCTATTTATGGTTGCATCTTGATGATGAATTTCGTATGTGCAGTGTTGCCAGATCTTTATATTCTAAACTATTCCGATTCTTTAGAAACGATTCTTTTCTTTCACTGTACAATTTATTAAATGAACTACAGAGTTTCAGGTAGTGCGAAATTTTTAAATATATCTTTCAAACTTTTTTTTTTTAAATTTAAGTCCTCAAAAATTTTAAACAAAAAGTTTGAAATGCTTTGAAAAATGTTAAGACAAAAATTTGATATTGATCAACCTAAAAAATTATCAATGAGTGGAAAATTTTTCAAACTTGAAAAAAATTAAACAAAGATGTTCAAAAGTTTTAAAACCGTGATCGGAAAAATCTAAACAATTTTTTTTTAAAAATTCAAAAAAAATAAAGATTTGAAAGTGATTGCCAATCAGATTACACCAAATACAAGTTTCCACTAATGATCTTAGACTATGAGTTCTGACTAAAGTTCAAAGTTTGAAATTGACATGTTAAAATGTTTCAATATTTATCTACCATGTTTAAATTCTTAAATTTGTTTCCACCAATGACCTTAGACTTTGAGTTGTAACTACATACCTGATATTCTCTTAACAATATCTATATATTAAAATGCTAGGTTTATATGTTTGTGCTGAAGAAAAGTTTATATGTTTGTGGCACGTTTATATATTTGTGGCTAATTCCTATTGACAATGAGATCTCAGAAACCACTTGCTCTAAAACGTGCCATTTTTGGTGGTCGATTCCAAATTTTGTGTAGATTTGTCAGTCAAATTTTCAGAAAAGCGTGCGTTATTTTTCTATTCAGTGTTTTAAAGGTCATCTTGAATCCATAAGATTAACACTGTTGCCAGGTCGTGGCTAGAGCTATCCTTATGTTAGGTAACTAGTAGAAGAGTTCCGTATAGTTGGTTGACGGATATCGCAGGCGCTCTATTTTTCGGAATGGGAGAATCTATAGCACGCAGACAATTTTGAAGGCCTGTAGAGCCGTAGAGAAGGTATAGCCGTAGAGCCTGTAGAGTCGTAGGCGTATTCAGATATGAATTTATAAGGGAGGGGAGGAGGGAGAATCAATCATCTATAACTTTTCCAAGTTTAGCACAAACTTACCCAAACATCTATACGTATATTAAAATGCTAAGTTTATGTTTGTGTGCAGCAAGTCTTTCCTTTGTGAGTCCTCTCATCCTCCACTCGTTGAGTTGATTTTGAGTTTGGCGTTCGTTTCAGCAGCGAAGTTATATGAGGCATGGACCTACTGAATAAAATGTAATCTGAACCACATGAGCTCCAGCTGGGAATCGAACGCGGGTCTCCTAGGACAAAAGCGAGTACGTTAACCGCTTAGCAACGAAGGAGCTCGCTCATCCTTCACTTGTGTCTGTATAGGAACATCTACTGGTGAGGAAGTAGGAAGAAGATTCATACTTATATTAGAATGGTGCACTGTGTAGACAGAGCAGGCTCAGCTAGTAACTATGTAAAATTGCACCATCTTATTAGCGTTTAATGAAAAACAATATCCAAAAGCAATACATATATCAATCGGTAGATCTTATTGCATGAACAATATAAATATGGATTATTGGAAATCCTCATGAATAATATTCGAGAAAATCTAGGGGAAAAATGATTTTTCTGCAAATGTAAAAATAAAGACTGTGCTATAGCCATTCCAATAACGCAATAATAAAAGCAAAACTGATACTGAAAGCGCACTTTTATCAAGTTTCATTACGACACCATTAAGGCTATTTTATACCATTTGCATAGAAATTTGCGTCAAGTTCTCGTACTCACCGTGAAGCATCGGTTTTGACAAAATCAGGGCAAGATAATGGTGATCAAATATTTTTGTCTTTTAGAACAGGGAAAAGGTGAGAGTCACTGAAGTTATGTAAGGGCTGTAGAATTGGTGCTCTAGTCGGTTCAAACGTAACGTCAGAGGTTGAAGTACTGGTCTACCGTTGTGTCCAGAGATGGTCTTAACAATATTGATCCGTCTTCCTTTGAAGACACGACACTACTTCCCTACACGTTGCTTTGAAGTTTAGCCCTCCCCATACACCTCTACAATCTGCCTATGAATATCAGCAGGTGTAGTGTTGTTGGCCCACAGGAACTGCACTACTGACTTTATTTCTACTGACCAATTTTCAGAACGACTTAACATTTTTAATATCCACTTCTCAGCTATACATGATAAGAATCCGAAATTTTCAAATTTGCAACAAGACAGACATGTTGTTAATCTACAAATAAATTTTCGTTAAGTTACAGTGAATAACTTAAAAGTTTTATGCTTTGTAACCTTATTTTCCGATCATCCCTCGAAAATATGGTAGATGAGATATAACCCAAAATGATGACTAACTCTTAAACTTCATTCTTTTTTTTTGTTTTACTACAATATTATCCAAATCGATTGAATACAACAAACTGAACAAAATGAGATGCTTGAAGGTAATTTCTGATGCGTAGAATTTGAGAAAATTGAGAGAAATAAAGTTTTATTTCATCAAAAAGTATGTCGTTCCAATTTGATGTAGTTCATAGTTTTTATTGTGTTAGAATATATTATATATATATATATATATATATATATATATATATATATATATATATATATATATATATATATATATATATATATATATATATATATATATATATATATATGCATTTAAGTAATATATTATATCTATTCTTGTGTAATATCTCCTAACAGTGGCGCATATAGTTAGTGATACACCTAATCTAAAAAATGACGCACGTACTACTTGTGAATCATTTCTTATAAACTCAAGTGAGTGAAAGAAACTTTACAAGGCGTATATTACGTTCAAACTAACTGTGAGAGACATTATTTGGAATTTAAAGTGATTTAAAAAAAAAGTAAATAAAAGTTAAAAAATAAAAATAATGTACTAAGCAGTCACAGAGAAAAGTTTTTATCTTAGTAAATAGGCTTATCTATTGTAACAAGAAAGTTCTAGATTTAACTGCCTGTATTCAATATCTGTATTTACTAAAGGGCACAAGTGTCAAATAGTTTCATGTGCAAATTGTCATTCTCACAACAATGCAATACTTTTTTTTTTTTTTAACAAGGTTTGCCCAGCAATATGAATGTTTTAATCTTAGTTTTTTTTTTTTTTTTTTTTTTTTTAAATGTAGAACTGTTGCTTAACTGTTTCTGCAGAGCGTTACAGTTTCAGTATCTCTGATGACGTAAATTTTGTAATATATCAAACAAGTTAATAATGACAAGTTACAGATCCGGGAATTGACTAAGACTAGAAATAAAGTTTGATTTAATTACCATGACATTTTGTCCTTTCTCACTGTTTTTCTTCTTAGATGAAGCGGTGCACACACACACACATAACACAAACCCCCCATACACACATCTCAACCATTGTCAATCCACTGTTGGATCAAGGTCTCTCTGCAACTCATCTTCATAATCTTCTATATTGGGAAATTATTTCTTATAGTGTTACTCCGCAGTAATTTTGATTTCGTTACACAACCTTATGCAAGGGCGTTTCTAAGAACGCTGCTTGTTTCATAGTATCATCACACACCTACTTCTTTCTGTTTATTATCATTATGAATATACTGTCCTTTAAAACATCTTAATAAACAAATTCTACACAGTGTAAATAAAAATGTGCAAAAACTTTGCATCTATGAAATGATATGAATGACTGCATAGTGTTTCCCCGTCGTGATGATTGCCCGAATGTTAATTTCGTAGGCTTTCCCCGGAAGAAGAGTGTTGTTGTGATTTTTCCCCGAAAAGAACCGATCCGAAAGAACCAAAAGGAATCATTCACAGGAGAATGAAATTAAGATCTTTGCTAATGCATAATAGTAATTATCACTGTATTTAAATCTTGAACTATAAACTGGAATCCAGGATTGAAGTTAAACTACAGAAGTAACATAAAAATAAATAAATTTGTGAATATAGACCACTCCTTAACTATATAATTCAGTACTAATGTAAATGCACAAACTATTCATTAAATTACTGCAAATGTCATACAGAAATGTCAATACTAAACTTAACTTTCCCTCACACTTTACCCAGGCTTGGGACTGGCTGTTTACACACACACACACACACACACACACACATATATATATATATATATATATATATATATATGGAACATTTTCTTTGTTTTCTTAACAGTTTTAAAATAATTGATTGCCAGTGGTTACATAGATTTAAAATATAATATCCTTTTTCTTTATTAGTAACACATTGAGATAATTAATGATCATGGAATTAATAAAAGTGAAACTTGACAGCGGAGCGATTTGACAAAAAAATCATTAATTTCAGTCACTCATATTGTTTTCGATTCAGAAAGATCAACGGAGTCCCACTTTAGACTTGGGATCGTGACTTTCGGGGAATAACCACGAATAGAAAATAATTTCGAGCCAACTCCACTTTTGGCAAAAACCCACGCAACCATAGTCATGTAAAAATGAATGAGCACCCATTTTCCTTTCCAAGTTGTCTTTACATCAGAAGCAAATTCTCAATATAGGCAGAGTAGACTAATCCTATCGTGATTTACCTAAAAATTTAAAATATCCAATTGTGGACTATTATGACATAAATAAAACTAAAGGCGTACCAGCACCACATTTGGTTTTAGCCATAGGCGTACCCACCAAAAATTTTTTTTGGGGGGGAGAGTACCCTTCACTCAACATTGTGGGCCAAATTTAAAGAAGCCTGATGTCATTGCACCCCACCCTTAATTTTCAAAATGTCACATAACATGAATTAAAGTGCCGCAATTTAAGATAGATAAATCCTATCAATGGTAATAACAGGTTCTATTCCAGCAACACAAAAAGTCCTATTTATGGTATTGTTGACAATATTTATTATAATTAATGGGATTTCCAGGGCGATGATATTAATTTGTAGGTTTCATGACAGTACAATTAACTTATGATTAGTGACTAAGCATAATATTCAAGTTCATGTTTTCATTTATGATTTGTATTGTTTCCCATTTTGACACTGAAATTGGATCTTTAAGTGTCCTGTTAAAAAGGTTCAACCTCTGATAATATATCTAGTCATATGAGCCCAAGAAACGTAGACCCTTCTTCAAAAAGCCACAAAAGCCCAGCTGCTGATCCTGAAGATGTATTGACAATTCCGTCAGTCTTCATCTTTCCAACGTAGAGAGAATATCTTCATAATGTTAAACAACTCCCGTTATTAGACTAAGTCTACAAATTCACCTAGTGGGACACAAGGATTTAATGTTTACAATGTTTAAGACGAGACCACAAGCATTAGCCTCGATTAGAGCAGAAAATCGTGACCTCACTGAAAGTGACTGCAACAATAGTACTCATAGTTCGTACATCCACTGCAAAGACTTTCTCACTATATCCTGACCAGCGAACGAGTGCGGGCGGCCGGTTTTGGAACTAAAATACAAACAACAGTGTTTCTAACCGGATTACTTGTAATTAATCTATCACAGTTGTTTTTGCCCTGTTCATAATAAACCACTTCACGCATATGTTCAAGTTAAGACAAACACAATTTCAAAAGTTATGTAAGTTATTTTCAGAACATTTTAAGGGACTGCAAAAAAAGAAAGTACATACACCCTCCATATTAATTTGGCAATAACTTGCGAATAAACTAATCTCAGTGTTGTACAAAGGAACACTGAGAACTTCGTAGCATTAATGTGTAAGGAATTCCTACTTCATCTGTTAACAAAACCTCGAAGTTCATCTTTGTGAATCAAAGTTATACTTTGGCAACTGCGGTTTCATTGTTTAAAGCAAGTTTTATTGTATAGTTTTGAGATAAGGCGTCTTCGAAATTGCTACCAATTTGGACCATGTGATCGATCGATTGACAGTACCTTCAGTAACAAATTTGCATTGAGATCATTTTCTGATGTGCTGCAAAAGACTGGTGACAGAGAAACTGATAATCTAACCGCCTCCGAAGGAGATTTGGATCCGCCCCTAATTAAGATGGTAGATAAAGATAACTTTCTCTGATATCTAACCTGTCATTATTTAGCATGATTTGGTAATTTAAAAATCCAGTATTTCTACCATATTTTGAAAAAATTATTTAAAAGAAATAAACCCAATGTTACATTGGGGACGGTAGGGGAGCGATTAAAATTTAAAGTGGGGAGCCTGACAATTGATTTATTATAGCTCCAGTGAAATTCAGAAAAAAATGAATTTCATATTTAAAAATAAATACAAAATACATTTTCATGGTAACTCTTACATTCATTATGTTATTATAAAGTTAATGGTACTTTTGAAATTGATTAGAGTGAATATATATGTATTTAAGTAACAAAACCACTTGCGTAAGTTTTTCAAAATATCAAGTTAGAAGAACGAAGTTTGTCTTTCACTGCCATCTCATTGCTCAAAGATACCGGCGATGAAACAATTGGCCGGAAATCATGCGGCCGCTTCTTAAATCAAATCATGAAGAAGATGATGAGTGCCAATGTTAGGTACGTAAGTTCAGGTTTTTTTTTTTTTTTTTTTTTTTTTTTTTTTTTTTTTTTTTTTAAGGATTCCCTCTTGGAACTATACGTAGCACATTTTAGTACTTACACTTGAAATAAAAATACAGCTGTTTAAAGACGATTGATTGCCTTTGTCTTTGAATTTCATATGTGCACACAGGCTTTGTTAAACAAGACCGTACATCTGATATGTTTGAACTATATGCAACTTATGCTCACGGGCTAAACTCAGTCTTCTGAAGTCAATCGATAAATGATTATGTATTACAGACACAAAGACAATTCTAGGCTCCCAAGTTTCAAAGTTATATTGTGTATGAAAACAGATAGTAGAATTAATTCTTTGTCACAAGAGACCTAGGGTCTGAAAGGAATTCAGAGGGAGTTCAAAGGGAATTTCTATACTCATAAATAAAAGTTGTGAATTTATTGTGTATTGAACCAATGATATTTATGCTTACATTATCCATATGCTGATGTTTTATCAATACTTTTATTTCACATTTACTAAAAGGCTGGATTACGATAATAATCCTAAAAGAAAGATGCATTGTAATCAGGTTTTACAAGGCAATCCCGAAAGACAAGCTATCCAATCCCGTAGCCCTTTAAAAAGTTAAGGAAAATTTCTTCTTCACTTCCTTTTCCCCCAAAGGGTTCACATTCATCGAAAAAATGAAATGAAATTTCTTTAGTTTAACGTCCCATGATTATGCTCTTTATGCTAGAGGAGACAGATGATTAATGAAAGTGAAAGATTGTAAAATTAATTGTTGGGCTCTCACAGAACCACGTACAACAAAGACACATGCGCTAGCTAATAGACCAACGAAGAGAACTTCCATAGTTCTCGAGTGGAAACGTATCGGAATTCTTTCTTGGCTACAACTCAAGAAAATAATTTAATTGTCAATCGATAAACCTACATTAAAACAAATACAAGCATCGCGAGCCTTAACTTGATTTAAACTTACAGTTACAAGATATTGCGCAAGTATCTAAGCTACCAACCCATAATTAATCTTTTACTCATTAACATATTATTACTGAGTTTTACAGGTTTCTACTGTTTTATAATGAAATCAAATAAAACGTAATCATTTTTTAATGTAATAATCTGCTTAATACACGGTAGAAATTCACTTGTGTGCTATCTTGTTCTTAAATTGTTAATTTCCATGCATATGCCATTATCCACAATACATCTGCATTACTGCAGGAATAACCATTACTGCATTCAATAACAAATATATAAGTTATGGAGTTCTTTATTAAACGAAACAGAGTAGGCTACTTATAACATGTAAACTGCAACTTTTGAAAATCGTTGGATACACTGCAGAGTGACGCTCTCCGTTCCCCTGTCCCACCGCGCTTACCTAGAAACTGATGTAAACACAACACTAGCGCCCTCCACGAAAAACCGCACTAATATCCTGGTCAGGTAATACTTCTGACGCACTACAGGCACCCTTAATCACAGGATTAATACTGTGAGCTCCACAATGTACGTATAAGGCAAGAAGTTGCTATTTACATATAATAGATGGAACACTAATTCCAGAGCCATCATAAACTTGTCCGCTGAGTTGAGCAATGGAAAACTGGAGTCTCACCATCTCATCCAGAATAACTGAATCTATAAACTCACCAGTAGTTTTTTGATATACTGTAGAACACAAGAAAACTTTCATGTGAACAGAGATCTTCATCAACTCCCCTGGCACTAATTATTCTTCGCCATTCACATCACGGGAACCATCAGACACGATAGAGTACAGAGAAGAGTTTTGAGATTTGATTTTGTTACATATATGAAAAGCAACTTCTTGGCCCATGCTTTCGAGATTTCGTTCTGGATTTTAACATCCATGAAATTACATATCTTCATCTTTCCCTTTCTCCGGCTTTTCAATTGTGGAAAATCTTCAGAGCAAAGGCTCATCAACTGAAATAAATTCCTGAACCGGGAATCATGTCCTCTAAATGTGAGTCGTTGTCTTGCAAGATAATGTATACTTGAAATCACATTTTTAAAGAAATTTCCTGGTTTTCAGTTGTTCATTTAAAATTTGTCTGTTTAGTTGGTTTTCTATTTGAATTTGTCTCTGGGTGCAGCGCAGCCAGTTTATGGCATTCTGAAGTTTCGTATAAACTTAATTTCTCTTTAGCTTTCTTCCAGTTGCAAAATCCTACAGTATAGAAAGCGTCTTCCATGGTTTTAGTAAGAACTTTTTTAAAAATGTTTTTCAAGATGTCTTACAGTAAAAACAGAAAATTACGTTAATTTTGTTTGGATCGACGTGCAACCACGGAAGGAACCAAGTTGGCACGACCTTTTTAGAGGTTGTGGAAAATTTGTAGGTAACACTAAAGTCTAATTGGGCTTTGAAAGGTTCGAAGGGTGGGGAAAAATCTGAACCACTTGCTAGACGTGGAGATTGAGAGGCTTCTTCTATAGGCACTGATGGTGATGGTGACCGATACAATATTTGAATTTCCGTGGTCAGTTTCAGGTTGTAATCCATCAGCTGAACTATCATTTGAATTAATTTATCTCTTCTTTTCTTCAACAATGGCACTGCTTTGGCCCACGTGCTGTCTTCTTTTCTTTTTCTATGACAAATTGATCAATTTCAAACAATAAAACAACACTAAACAGAAACAAGAGATGAAAAACTTCATATCAACGTTATATTCACAGTAACACACATAAACACAGCTGTTTAAATAACGTTACTATTGGAGAAAACACTCTGCAAAACATGTCCTTTCAAAAACAGTGGCGCACTTGCGCACAGCCCAGTTGACGAAGTTCAACAATACATTAGAAAGAACACGCAAAGAGACCTAGGTTACCCGCACATGAAGAAAAAAAAAGTCTTTTAAGGCAGGTTTTGAGTTATATTTCCGAAGCTAAACAGTGCTGTAAGTCTTCCATCGATTGTCCAGGTTGGCACAATAGTGGTGGTATTTTTACACGAAGCCGATACAACAAGAGTCGGTGTATTAAATTAAAAATAATAATAATAATAATAATAATAATAATTCCACATTTTCTCTTTTCTCTTTGTAATGCTATAAGTGTAGAGGGAAAAGAATCTTTTTAGATACTTAGAAACCGACATTTTTTTTTCTTGCAGCTACCGCTTTCTTGGAAGACTAAAAATAAAATCTCAAGGCAGAAATATTTGAAACAGCATGAAACTTTTGATAAGTACTAAGTCAAATTCGAAATATTTTTGCCTTGCAACCAAGTTGTAAATCTTTCACAAAGTGGTAGTTGTTCAAAATAAAAAGGCACACTAAGAATTGCGTACTTTCAATTAGAATCTACTATTTTCATAAAGATACTAGTCCACACACACAATTAATTACGTATAATATCAGTGATAGGCTGTATGGTGTTCATTGGGCCAAATACTCCAAACAATAAAGATTCATCTTACACTGGAGAAATAGTTATGCTTCGTTTTTCATTATCATTTGACCATGAAACAAATGCCGGAGAGATATACTAACCTCGTATACAAATATGCGGTGTTTTGATGTATAACTCGTTGTGATATGATGTTTTACTTTTTAAAATTTCAATACTTCCGCGTACTCCTAAAAAATGTAATAAAGAAATAACGTCCATTAAAAAAATATTCAATTATAACTCAACAATCTTCACAAAATTTGCAATCGATCAGTGAAAACAGCATCTTTCCAGAGCTTGTAGTTTCCAAGATATCATTGTTAAAAGAATTTGCCACAAACATATAAACTTTTCTTGACCACAAATATATAAACGTAGCATTTTAATACTGCAAATGAATATGTGAACGCTTTATGGTAGTTTTCGACGTAGCTAATATAGTGTCGCTACTTTCTGTATGTACTTCATTTATACACTTTGGTAGTTGTTACAGAATTTTCTTCAATGAAACTATAATTCCTTTCAATTCCAGGAATTATTAATTGACAATCGACGTTCCCATTCCAGTATTTTATCATTTTTGCCGAGATATTTGGGGAAGAATTCCTGCTATACAATTTTCTGGGGGAGGAATCCCATCCTAGAAAATTTCTGGGGGGACGCGTCCCCCTCATCCCCCTCGGCTGGCACGCCCATGTTTTAGCCATTCATTTACATATATGGAGAACTATATTTTTGTTTTCTCTGAAATGAATTTGAATTTGAATGGTTCAATTTTACCAATTGAACAGACACAACAATATATACGATGGTGATTCAGAAAGTAATGCCTCCAAGGTGATATCTTTATTTGTGTTTGACAGATAGCACTGATACATGTATCAGTGGAAAGCTTGCAATGTCAGCTACAAATGGTGGCATCATTTTTTAAACATAATTCCCATTAAGGGCAACACACTTGCGCGAAAGCGAAACATGGTTTTTCATGTCGTCGGCGAAGAATTGTAGTGACTACTAGCGAAGAATTGTAGTGACACCATTGCCGACTACTGCTTCCACCTCCGCGTCACAACTGTAGCGTTGGCCCTTAAGGTGATCCTCAAGTTCGAGGAAGAGCCAAAAGTCGCAGGGCGCAAGATCCAAACTATAGGCAGGATGAGGCAGAATGTCAAAAACATTCTGCAAGCAGATGGGACAATTTTGAATTTTCTATTGGCGGAAGAGAGAACATGTGGTGGTATTACATCGATTGACGCTTCGTTTTCAAATCGTAATGGTCTATCCAAGACTCATCGCCGCCGATGAGTGATAGAGATGTGTACGAGTCGAGCTAAAACTCGACTCGAATTCGATTCGAGTTTCGAGTCGGGTCGAGTTTTTAACTGGCTCGCTCGTTCAGCTCGTTTCAACTCGTTTTAAAATCATGGCCTGATTAGACTGGAAGGCAAAAGCCATGAGAAATGTAAGCAGTAATGTGGAATACGTTTAGTATTGCTCACGAGAGGGGTGCATCTCGTCTCGTACTTTTAGTGCATCTTGCGGTTTACATTTAATGTGTCCTGTCTCGTCTCGATAACGAGACGACAATAGATTATCATAACCAGACAGCCTCAAATGAAATGAGCACCAATATAAGTATGTAGTTTTTACCATCAAGGCTAAAATTTGCAGGTCGAATATTTTAGCCCAAGCAGAAGCTCAACCCGGGTAGTGATACCAACCGGCTCAGCTCGATTCAACTGAGCGAATTGCTCGATTGGGATGAGCCATCAGCTCGTTAGAACAAGTCATCGACATGGCTGGATCCGGCTCGATTGGGATGAGCCACCGACTCGGCTCATGTGGGCCATCGATTTGAGCCAGCTCCGTTGAAACGAGTCCATCGGTCCGGTTCGACTCAGCTCAACTGAATCGATGGCTCAAACTCGCTCGATTGGGCTCAGGTAAGCCATCGGTTCGAGCCAGCTCGGTTGGGTGAGGTGTTGGCTTCGGTAACTTCTCGGTTCACCTCGATAGTGAATGAGCTATGAGCCGAGTCGCTCGAATCGTTGACAACCCTGAACTCGGACCGAGCAGTTTTGAACATGTTTGGATGGCGCCCTATATGTTTTAACAATTTTTCGCTCGAGCCCGAATACTTGCTTTTCCGGAACTCAAACTCAGAACCTTGTGACCGATGTTCTTGCCCCTGAAGACTTCTCGACGACCGAGATCGACAGTCAACTAGTTTTCAGTATTCAGATACAAACCGCCTTTCATGGTGATACACCATGTTGTTACAATATTATTATTATTAATAATAATAATAATAATAATAATAATAATAATAATAATAATAATAATAATAATAATAATAATAATAATAATAATAATAATAATAATAATAATAGTAGTAGTAGTAGTAGTAGTAAGAAGTTGTAGTAGAAGTATCATTGATAATTATATTGTCTATTAGGATATTTGAAGAGAATACTTGGAACTACACACAGAGTTTAGCTCGAATTGGCTCGTTTTGGCTCAACTCGACCCGAATTCGAGTCGAGTTGGAGGAAATTTTTCGAGCCGAGTTCGCGAGTCGAGCTGAAAGATGTCTGTTTCGAGTCGAGTCGAGTTTAAAAAAAAAAAAAAAAAACTTGCTCGAACTCACTCGTTCCCATCGCTAATGAATGTTCTGGGCACAAACCTTCCGTAGTCAGAAATTCAATGACAGCTAGTTATGAGCGCAAGAGTCTTGGTCTTTCAGTTTTTGCAAGAATCTTGCATGCAAGACCAAAATCAAGACCAAAACTAAGACCAGGAATCCCGATGCTAGACCAAGACCATACCTGCAAGACCGAGACCAAGACCAAGACTCTTGCGCAAGAGTTTTGTACAGGTACCGGTTCAGTTGTAGATCGTTCACCTGTGGTGCTGGGGTACCTGGTTCGATCCCAGCTTGCTTTTTTGGTGAATAGAGACCGTGTGCGTAGGTTTTCTCGGGGTTTTACCCTTCCTCCCACTTTCTTCATTCCACCATTTCATTCATTTCTCATCATTACCATCTCTCTTAGCCTCGGTGCATAATCGTGGCATGTAAAACTAGATACTACATAATTTCAAAACATATTAGTGGTGTTCTTCTTCTAAAACTAAAGAGAAATGTAGTATTGAACATCGGTAATTCCGTACACCATAGGTGCCGACTACATGGGTATGGCCTTGGCTCGAAGGATCAAGCATCCGTTAGAAATTTTTAATGTGTGCTCAAAAAATTAATATCAAAATAACATTTTCATGACATTGACAAAAGCTTGTGTATGTGACCGCAAGTTTGATTTCATAGGCAGGTGCTTATACGTTGATTAATTGTTTATCAATATAACGTTTAGCCTCCTCACGTATATGGCACACGAAGATTGAGTGATATAACATTATACAACGATAAATAATCCATATTCACAAGTATGAGTGATTTTGTATAGTTATTTGAGTGAATTTGGAGTTTGATGCTGTGTTTTTGTATTTCTAATACAGGTCAAAAGTATTTGTGTAAGTTGAGTTTACACAAAAGGCATGGACAGTTGAGTCGTTTTCAGTTTTTACTCAAGTTATTCTAAAATATTAAGAGGTTTGATTATAATCGTTGTTATTTTAATTTTTCTCTCTCTTTTTTGCCCAATATTGCTAACATATCATCATCATAGCTATTCTGCCATTATTGGCAGGTCACTTGTTGCAACTCAGAAGCTTCGATATACGGTGGTCCTCAGCTAGTCTCTTCGTCTTGAGGTAGCAATTTTCTGTTTTAATACCTTCCATCAACTACAATTTCCTTTACTCCTCCCTCTCTTTCCTTCCACCGTATTCTCTAGCATGTCCCTCATAATAATTTCTCCTCAGCTAATGTCCCAACTAGTACTTTTCCCTCCTCTTAATTACATCTAAAATTCTTCTTTTATCCCCTACTGCTACTATTTCTAACTCCTTCTTATGCATTTTCCGTTCAAACTAGCTAATTCTCACCTTTAATCGGAAGGTTCCATATTTCTTCATCGCTTTTGCGTAATGTCCATGTTTTTGTTCCATAGAGTACATATTGGAATCAGTAAAATAAAATCTCAATATTTAATTGGAAGTTTGTTCAATAAAAGATTAGCTAGTCTTAGTTGAAAATTTAAAAAAAAAACTGACGCCTTTAGAGTGTAAAAATAATCCAGCAATTTATGGTGTTTCAGTAATCTGTGCCTTCTTGATTTTCTTTCATGCGTTTCCCCAATTTGGGAACCAGTAGAGTATTGAATCTGTTTAAAAAATGTATAAAAAAGATTACGAAACGTTGTATTTATCTTGTAAGTAGTGAAGCGTGGGGATCCATTGAAAAAAAAATAAAGGTCATCACCTATGTAGTACACTATCATCATACTTACACGAAGGTAAACTATATTTCACTTACAAACATACATTGTATTTCCGTTACTATTGGCGCAATGTAGAATTTATCTAGAGTGAAATTTACGTATGAAAAGCATAAGATTTCTTAAAAGCAAGATTTGCAAGACTCTTGCAGCAAGACCAAGACCAAGACCAAGACTGGGTGTGCAAGAGCAAGACCAAGACTGGATGTGCAAGAGCAAGACCAAGACTGGATGTGCAAGACCAAGACCACCCGAGTCTTGGTCTTGGTCTTGCATTTGCTCATCACTAATGACAGCCCGCTGATTCAACCGGACGTTACCACTGGGTGCCATGGATTATTCCGTTACTCTGGGATGAGAAGGAATAGGAAGGTGAAACAAGTGACATTCTATAGCTTAAACAATCAATCCTCGGTGATCCCTACCACTGAAGCCTCTTATTCGTCCACTATTACTCTTTGCTTAAGTTGTTTTGCTTGTAGTTATTCTGTAGTTCTGTACGAATTCATCGCCTTAAACACAGTTCTTCGCGACACATCTAACATACTGACCAATTTTGATACACTTGCACCAATTAACTACGCACCCACAATTTGGTCGTTTTGAAACTCTGAGAAGGTATCCACCATACATCACCAACGTCGATTTTTTTAATAAACGCCTCCCGTCCTACCTCGTTATGCACTACAAGCCATTACCTAATGATATGTCCAGACTTATAACAAATGCAAGTAACATAACATCTCACAACATATGTTACTGATACAAGTGCAACCAATGTAATTGCACGCCATACATAACACAGTAACAAATCATGCTAAGAGATTTAATGCGGCTGTGGGTGCACAACGTTCAGTGGTAAAGCATTTACCTCTGGTGCGTGGAGTCCTTGGTTCGATCTCCGAGCAAGTAATTTTGTGGTAGACAACATCATGTCCGTGGGTTTTCTCAGGATACTTCCGTTTCCTCCCACATTTTCGTTCCACCATTTTTTCCATCATCATTCACTTGTCTTAATTATCTATCTTCCTTAGCCTAAAGGGCTTAATCATGGGACGTTAAACTGAAAGATTTCACGTTTCTATGCAGCTGTGTTCTGAGTGGAGTCGATCTTTCCTAATCACATCAAGGAAATGTTACGTGTTATGGCATGTGGTAGTGTTGGTAGTATGGACGCTTTTTGCACGTACACACGTAATGTCAACCCACATACATAGTCGCACAGTGGGATAAAAATGTTTTAAAAAAAAGTCCTAAAAACTAAATAACTTATGGACAAAAATTGAGCTGGAAACTTAAAAATTGTCACACTTGCTAGTCTCACACAGGAGATTCATGGTTTAGTCGAACAAGCCAATTCGATCATATTAAAAAGTTGAAAAATTAAAGAACGTTGTGGAAAGAATGAAAATCGATTTTTGTCTCAAAATTAACATTTTAAATGATGTTGTAACGACTCCAAAGTACAGGTAAATTAAAATTTAAAAAATTGTCTGCCTAGTATTTTTTTGCCCGGAAAATCATGTTCATGTGACAAAATAAAAATTAAATGATATAATTACTAGAAAAATAAAAAAAACATTTACATTTCTAGTATAAAAAATCATAAATACCTATTCATAGATATTTAACCAATGTTACAACAACTAAATCATTATTTATTTAGATAAATTTATTAATTATTAAATTTACTAATATTTTTTCTTAAAATGTGTACCTAGATATGTTTTTATTCCTGGAATTCCTTTTTCTATAATATTTTTTAATTACCAGTGCACTCCCTAACAAATATTTATAAAGTACTGCTCCCTGCTATAAAGTCAGAAAATGTTAATAAGAACGGGATCTGATATAGGAAGTGTGTTGTAATGGTATGGGTGAGGCAAGAAGTGAATAATTATTAGCGTACGCAGGAATTTATTTTGGGGAGAACCAAACTCAATATGAGGGTATTTTATATTAAAATTCCTAAAACTTCCCCTAAAATTAGGCTAAATGTACACAAAAGTAGAAATTTCGGGGGGGGGGGGAGTTCCGGACCCCCAGGACCTACCCTCTGCGTACGTCCCCCTGCATATCTGGCTTTTTTGTTATCCTGCCTGTTCTTTTGCTACATTAGGCCGAATAGTCGGTAGTCTGCTGTATATATATATATAATACACGAAACGAGACGGGAAAGATCCCTTCGAGAATCAAGACAGGACGAGATTTCTACAATAATTTACGAGATATCTACAAAAAAATTACGTGATGAGACTTCTAGAAGACTTCTGCAAAAGTGTATAAGACGAGACGAGACGACAAAACTTTATTTCTCGTCTCGTTTGCAACACTAATTATGTTTACCTTCCTTAACTAATGTTTAAGTATCAAGACTTGTCACTACGAAAATGTAAAAATGCTCATTTCTACAATGGTTGAAAAATAATCAAAACAAAAATGAAATAAAAATCTTTCCGTTTAACGTCCCACGCTTATGCCCTTCAGGCTAAGAGAGACGAATGATTACGGAAGTACTGATGGAATGAAAATGTGGGAGGACACAGGAGTACCCCAGAAAATCCATGGACATGATGTTCTCCACCAGAAATAATCAAAACAAAATAGCTGAGGAAAGCAACTAGGTACATAAGATTAATTATAGTCATATAAACTTGCGTTCATTAATTACGATCTTAATGCTGTTTATTAGAGATAGTCTTTATCGTTTGCTTGTGTTTGTTTAAATGTTGTAATGTTGTTATTTATGAGACCAAATTGACCTCGGATATCGAAACAAAGTCATGACCTTTTCAAACAAAATTATGAGATACGAAACATTGTATGATACAAATTTCCTTGGAAACGTACAGACGTTCTCGTTTCAATAAACAGAACAGAAAGATATAGATAACTTTTTTTTAAAAAATTTTATCTGAAACTCTAATGAGCTACTTTAAATATTTAGAAGAAAATAAAGTATTTAATTATCCAGCCATTAAAAAACAAATCCATTTAAATTATTTTATTAAAAACCTAATTAAGAATTTTAAAGTTCATTCCCGTTTTTGCTTCTTATCAAATTGGGTAAAGGTGATATTACGTTACTGCAATTCTTCTATGTAGATCTATAGGTTTAAATATCAATACATTCTTTGCACTGCGAAGGGAATGTTGAAACTTGGCGATAAGCAGGAAAGATACGTCTTTGGTCTCTGAACTGTTTCTAATGTTTTCTGCTACGGCATAACATGATTCATATGATTGAATATACAAGGTTGCCGAATGTCAGTGTTTCCTAAGAGAAACTGAATATACAATTTTCAGAATTAAAATTGAAAAATGAAATGAAATCTTTGAGTTTTACGTCCCATGGTTATGCCGGTGAGGCTACAGGAGACGGTGACGAGAAATGAATGAAATGGTGGAATGAAGAAACTGGGAGGAAACGGGAGAACCCCGAGAAAATCCACGAGCACGGTGTTTGTCCACCGCAAAATCCACACGGCGCGAGCTGGAATCGAACCAGGAGAATTAAAATGTAATATATTGTTGAAACTTCCTTCGGAAAAAGAGAATTGTCTCTTGAAAAGCTAGAGGATACTGTAATATCAGAGCTTGGATACAACTCTAAGTTGTCACAAATTATCTGACAAGACGGTATCCCAACACACTACGCGGTTTCTGTTCGCAGTTTCTTGAATTAATTCCTCCTTCAATGGATGTCCTACCGCGGGACATCCAGCTGGCCTCCTCGCTCAAAGGATGTTGAATACCTTGCGATTTTGCCTTATGGAGTATGATTAAGGATGGCATCTACGCAACAAAACCACAAAATTTGAATGATTTGTGACGAGACATTGAACACGTTTTTTATTACCTTAAAGCATAGAAAGGTTTGTTATCAAAGATAATGTGAATCTGTGTATCATCACTCCTTGTATCTTTGGACATTATGAGAAATATATCGACCATGTATGATAAATCGTAGTTTGCTTTCTTTTTCTTTCATATTCTTTCTTTTTTCCGCAATAAATACAATTAATACACTGAGCCCAAATAGTGTTTTGCTAAATCTTTTTTTTTTTTTTTTTTTTTTTTGTATAGTCTGTGTTCTAATCAAACCAGTATATCACTTTTCAGTATGAGAATACGAATAATCATGAAATTATATTCGAAAGATTCAGAACATAATACAAAGTTTGATTCGATTTTGAATTTTGCGTTCCTGTCAGCAGCGAGGCTACATGAGATGTGGATGTACAGCTTAAAGTGGGATCTGGACCACATAAGCTTCCGCCGGGAATCAAAGCCCATGCCAAAGGTGCGTACGCTAACCGCTTAGCCACGAGAGAGTTCTTTGATTAAAATATGTCGGATGTTTGACCTCGAGTATTAATCCAATATAAAACTCTGAAGTAATGTTGCAGAGCTATTTTGTTCTGCTTTCAAGTCTGTCTGGTCACTGGCTCTGTCTGAGTCTTCAGGTTTGAGAAGGAAGTCTGACCTGCATAATCTAGAGAAAAGTCGTGAAAAAGTTACCTGGTTACCCGCAGCATCACAGGTGCTAAGCACCAGGTTCAGTTCTCTTATCTAGTCTACATTATAATTTAATAACCTATCTGGTAGTCTTTTAGGATTTCTTTTTTAAAGAAAAAAATGTGTTTTTCGTTACAGGTATACAAGGAACCTCGTAGATGAAGGAAACGGAAAATTCAATTTGATGATTCTTTGCTGGGGAGAAGGTCATGGCTCAAGTATTCACGACCACGCAGACGCACATTGTTTTATGAAGGTATGTCTTAACCATCAGAGATCCCACAGAGGATACGTAGGTACAAGTGGACCCCTTGTTTGCTCAACCAACATTTATTAATATCAACATTGAGGACAATTCGATTCAAATTTTCCAAATTTAAATCAACGGTAGCTCATCGATCAGGGATATAACTGGGCGTATACGGGAATATACGGCGTATTCCCACCTAAAATTTTTATAGTCCATCGTATTATCACTTTCAATTTTATGAATGACTGAGTGTATACGGGAGTTGGTACTATTTATATTTTTATATTTTTCGAAAGTGTCGAGCATATGCTTACCATAAATTCTAGCATTTCTTCCTTCGTGGGACATGATGGTTCGTTGCATAGGCGCCAACTTTGAGGAGGAAGGGGGGGAGGGCAGGACACTTTCGGCCCCCCAATATTTAAAGGTGGGGTCCTCGCCCCCCTAATATAATCCAGTTGAGGAAAGATTAACAAAGAGTAGCAAGAATTCCTGTCGTGCCTTTAATTCAACATTAGGAACAGCCTTTTTATTCGATAGAAAGCGCCGTTTTCAAAACAGTGTTTAATAGAGTACTGAAGCTTCAACCAACACTATGGCAACACTGATATGACAAGTGAAGACCAGTGTGGTGCAGTGAAGTTTCCTGAATTTGAACTTGAATTTGTTTTAATGCCTTTAGACAAATTTGACTTTAGACATAAAGGTCATGAATTTAGCAGCGGAGCAGATGCAGTGGACCGAGATTGGAGGGGAGGGGGCCTTTATCTAGCAGTTGATAGAAAATGGCTGAATATGATTATATATTTATTCATTGTTTTGGCTCCCCCAATATTTTCTTCAAGTCGGCGCCTATGGTTCGTTGGTTCAGTGCTCACCTTTAGTGTGAGGGGTACCTGGTTCGATCGAAGAGGTACCTGGTGGAAGATTTGACAATTGTGGTGGACAAAATCGAATTCATGACTTTTCTCATAGTTCTTCCACATTCACATTCCACCAATTCTTTCATGATAATTCACTTTCATTACTCAACCGTATTCTTTAGTTTAAAGAACATAATCATAGGTGTTAAAGATTCCATTTTATTTTCCTGCCAATTTCTAAAAGCAGCAAAGAATATACATAATGTTCAACAGAAAAAAATATATTGTGGTAAAAATCACAGTCAAGAAAAAAAGTTATATATATTTTTAAATATTTTCTCATACAGGTTGAAAAACCAGAGATTTATTTATTTCTTGACGTTCTTTGAGTTAGAAGAGACTAGAAGTTTTTAACAGTAAAATTCTAAATATTATTTTATGTTAACGTGACTTCTGTAGGTGAGTGGGTCATAATAGATATAAATTAAGAGTAATTTAACCACAGTTACACGATTCATATAAAAGACTGCCATAGCTTTGCTTCGAGAGTCCAGTCAGTACGGTGGAGAGGCAAGGCAGTTGTCCATCATTTGAAGCGCTGACATGGATATCTCTCGCTCATCAAAGATTGGATCTTCTGGTCTCTTCTACCAAGTATTAACGTAAGTGACAATCCTTCTCTTATCCTAGAATATGGATAAATATCTATTTGTGATTTTTCAATAGGAAATGTTCAGGATTGGAAAACAATTTTCTTTATTAATTAAAAATTGATGCTGTGCCATACCAATATACTGTCATTAACTTCTTTATTATAACACTAGTAACATGACAGTTTATAGTATGGTATAGCCTAGAATTATCATTAACTCTTAATTTTTAATTTCCATTTAACTAACATGTTGTCCAAAGACAAAACATATACATCGAGTGCTGAAAGCACAAGAAAATCAAAAGTCCAATCACGAAAGTTATAATAACAAGAGACATTGCATTAGATGGAAAAGTAAACATTTTTTTAACATTATGAGTAATTTATAATATCTGGACATGTATCTTTCTAAGCTCTGAAATGAGCTTCAGGTAAAGATATTAAAGATGAAATATGTCCAAAATGACCAAAAAACTGGACTTGATTCTCTTATGCACTGAACGCGGCATATATAGGTCGATAGATCACATCAGCTGAACTAAATATGATAATGTGTGGGAAGACTTTTATGCATAGTTTTAAAGAAAATCGAAAAAAAATCTTTCATGGCGCTATTACTACCGATGTCGTTCATTGCCAAAAATATGTCCGAGTTAAGTCTTTATTTCGCTGGGAACAAGTTACTATTTATGTAACGTATATGTAGCAAATTACACTGTTAACTAACTGATTATATCTAAAGTAGTTTGTGATCTTTAAATGGTGATACACAAACGTCATGAATTAGTAAATTTACTTAACTCATCAGTAACAAATTTCAAGGAAATGTGATGTTAGGATACGATTATGTTCTTTCAAGACAACAATATATTGTTGTGTGCTTTAATATTGGGGTATAATATTAAAATTCTGATAGCTATAATGCCGTTAATAAATGTAAACAAATTACCTTGGAAAAAATATGTTTTCCAAAACGTCTGTCACTACACCGTAATTTACACCTTTAGTTTTAACTATAGAAACCGTAAATATGTAAATGATGTACGAAAGCATGCTAAGATAATTACAGTAATTTATTGAAATATACTAATATATTTATATATATATTAGTATATATATAGTTAAATATATATAAACTGAATATAAAACTAATTGATTGAAACTTCAGATGAGTGTATAAAACTGTACCTCCTGATGTCACGAGTATAAAGAATTGGCACAGCAAGTTTCTGGCTACCGGAAGTATTTGTGCGGCCGCCACTGAGCCCAAATACCGTGCGAAGGATTGCCGACAGCCTGGATGGAAGTCCAAGAAAATCGATTCTGTGGTGGTCGCTGGAATTGAGAATCCCTCAGTCAACAACGCGCAAGATAATGCGTAAACATTTGAAAGCCAAACGCTACAATATTAAATTTGTGCATGAATTGACAGGAGAAGATCAAGACACAAGACAGGAATTCTGTGGGTTGATGCTGAAACTACTGGATGATGAAAGGGAACATCTGCAGTTACTTATGTTCTCAAACGAAGCAACTTTCCATGTTCCAGGGAGGGTAAACAGGGACAACTGTCTTGTTTGGGGAACAGAAAATCCTCATGAATATGAAACGCACGAAAGAGACAGCCCGAAAGTGAATATGTGGTTTGCCGTGTCAATGGACTACGCCAGAGGAAATAGCGTTCACGGATTGCGCCGGAGGTTGCAGAACTGTATGGATTTCAACGGAGCCGTGCTGGAGGTGTGGTGATGATGGCGGCAGTGTATCTATAGATGATGATACAAAATGCGAGTCTCAATAAAGATCTTAACATTTATTTCACTGCTATATCATTATTTTTTTTAAAATAAGTTATAAGCGTTTGTTTTATAGCAAGAACTTTATAACAGCCCTGTACATCAGCTTTTACATTGGCGCCTATTATTTTCTTCAGTTTAAGAATTTCAATTTATTGGTATATGCCTAATTTTCGGATAAATTATTTTTCGGTAGATGCTAATAATTTTGAAGAATTATAAAAAGTGTGGCACTACAGCTCATGTAGGTCTTTAGTCGTCTAGAATGAATGAAATCAGGGTAGGCCGAACGGATTTTTGAGTATTCTGTTGAAAGTTTTATGTCCTGAAGAGGGAAAAGCTTTACATTAAATTCTATGAATTTATGTAAATTTTCAAAGTAATTTCGTTTTTTGCAGCCAAATTGCATATGTAATGTTAATATATTTTGTCCTTTAAATCACTTAAGAAAAAAACAGATGATCTAAATCGGGAGATCGAGCTGGCCACTCCATAGAACCACGTCCACCGACCCAGCGGTTCCGGGATGTTTCGTTCAGCCCCACCGTTTCGCCATTCTGTCTGGCATACATAAGTCCACTGACCGTTATCCCCACTCTCAGGCTACACAGAGTTGCCATATTGAAACTTTTTGTTCAGAATTACAAATACTACAGTCAGTCGAACATCATATACATAATTATGGGCCACCCTCTACTAGTATTGTTTTCTGATGCATTCTTACTATTGTCCTTATCCATGTTCGTTAAGAGGCTTTTAAAAAATTTTTAACGTTTCTTCATAGTATGTTTACGCTCTTATGGAACCTGTTTGGCAGCCTTGAGTATTTAAGTTTTAATTCACTTATTTATGCATTGGTTCAGCTTCAGCTAGAGTACAAGTTCCAGCCCTTTCATCATGTTGCATTACATTTATGTATAACAGATCTTTGCCGTATCCATATACTTGCAGCATTCTGTATATCTGTATTCACAGCAGTGGTTGTGAAATATTCGTTATTTTCATGACCTAAGTTACGAAATTTATTACTGGAGTATACTTTCCACTCTCATCTTGATGTTCTATATAATTACTGAGGGTGCAAGGTAGTACTATGGGTTCTAATCAAGAAACTACTTCAATATTTTTACACAAATTGTCATGAACATCCGTAATTGTTAACTGCCTCCTTTGAATACAAATCATATCTTGTATAGTGCTTCCTGGAGCTGTTGCTGTTATCCAAAGGTCGAACATCTTAGAAATGGTTGCAAGTATTAGGAATTTTGACACTTCTCTTTCAAAACTCTACATTTACGCAGAATGAAGAAAGAAGCTTGTGGCTAAGGCTTGAATTTGAATGACATGTCATATTTTTATCCTGGCATAATTTTATATGTCTAATTAAATATAAACATATTTCTGATTTTTGTGAACACGAAAATATGGTTTATGTTGGTCATATAAATGCATATTTGAACCATATTTTATCTTTAGGTATTATTTGGGCCTGAAGTGATATAAAACATACTCTAGGTGAATTTTACTTATTACTTAGAAATATATTTGCCAGGGTCATCGAAGTAATTTGGAACTTTTTAAAACTAGAAATATTTGATCTTGTGTAACAGGGCTTGAAGCAATGAGTGTGACGGGTCCAAAGTGGTTCACCTGGCGTATCTTCAATCACTTTAATAATAATAATAATAATAATAATAATAATAATAATAATAATAATAATAATAATAATAATAATAAATCACCACCTCAACTTCTGTCTCTCTCTCTTTCTTCTGCCATGCAAAGATAGCTAAAGTCCAGTTTCTTTGTTGCATATCGGCAAAAATATTTTCATCTACAGCCAGAGAGACATTAAACATGCTTGAGATGAAACTAGTACTGTGAACACACAGCGATCCACGATCTGCGATATAACTTCGGACGAATTTCTCTTCAGGCCACCTCCATGAGATCATTACTGGTACGTTTATGATAAGGCCGATCTTTTATGGCCTTTACACTGAAGGTACGGATATTTTTCCGTTTTGACGGTTATTTGATAAACACTGAATTTTTGTCATAAAACCTGGCATCACTGAGTTTCAAGGTGCCTAAAGTCGTTTGCTTTCGTAGTGTGAAGTTGTGTAGTTTCTAGTAGTAGCGTCATTTCTGCATTTGCTTGCGAAGGAGGAGAAATCTCTCCAATATAAGTACCATTTCATGTCTCTCATTACCAGTGGCGCCGGTTGGACGTTAAAAGTGGGGGGGGGGCAAGACATGATCTGAATATTTGATATCAATGTTAGTTTTCCTGGTTGCTTGTAACACTTTGTTTGACGAAAGGTTGTATAACTATTAGGACACTGTCTTTTTCAGTTATACCGTATATCTTGTTTCATATTTTATTAAGTAAATTGACAAGAGCAACGCAAGTAGATACTAGCCCTTTGTACTCTTAAACAACGAAGGTGGAAGAAGAGATTTGATTCCTTGCTCATGAATATCTGTCTGGAAAATCGTGTGATCAGATTAGGGGCCTATTTAATAACAAATTTGCAAAACAAATAAACAGAAAGAATCAGTGGCGGCTCGTGAGTATATGATATGGTAGTGCCAAAACGTACACAATAAATAAGCGCATATCCGTAAAAAAAAAAAAAAGACATGTAATGGCACAAATAACATTATTTTATTACTTTTACACACACACAATATATATATATATATATATATATATATATATATAAAGAGAGAGAGTTATTTAGAAAGAAGTTTGTGCCTACAGTAAACTTATTATAAACATAAAGCAGATTTTGTACAGCTTGCGATCCCCCCCCCCCCAAACAACACACGGAAAACAAAATAAAGGATTGGCTACATCACAACCACAAATTCGAACTGTTTTTCAAATATATGTTCATGTTAAATTGATGAAATCTTTCCTTATTACGGATCACTTGCTTAACACATAATTTTAAATTAGGCATTTGCTTTCCTAAATTTCCTGCTTCCAGTTAGTTTGTCGTCATATGATAGGAATGAAAACGGATATTTCAGTAAATTATTTGCCGCATGTATCACAATCTATTGTTCTGGTTTCACGGAAAGTGGTTACAAATTTAGAGATAGAAGAAAACAGCACTACACTTAAATACTCAGCATCAAAACTTTGCAAAAATATATAATTGACAAGTTACATACACACACCACATTCAACATCATAAACACTCAGGCGCACAATGTGTTTATGTTTCAATCAGGGGGGAACCATACCTGGGTTGACAACACAATAACGAAATAAACTCCAAATCAATTTTTGGGAGGGTCAAATCTAGATGGTACATATTGATATGTAATAAGTAACTAGTTTGGAAACACTGTAATAGGAACAAGTGAATGAGGAGTCACGTGTTAGAATTCCAAGCGACTTAACTCCAAACCAAAGCCCTCTTTCCGAGAGCATCAAAACATAAAACGAAACAAATCTCCCGCTTCGAGCCACCTTCGATCGTGGCACAAAACGCTAGTTATTTCTCCGTACTTTCCTTCTGCTCTGCAACTAACGAGCATGCGCACAAACCATTTTTAGATCAGTAGGGAGAGCACGGGAGAACTTGGCACGAACAGAGTACAGATAGGCCTATGTACTGTATATTACTGCTAGCGTGCGAGTAATTCTGAGCGCATTCAATCACTGAGCGCGACTCAAACCAGCTTCTCGTGAGCAGTGATGACGTTGCAAGTAAAGTATTGTGCATAAAATTAAAAAAGTTTGTTATTTAGTAAGATGCAAATATTATTTTTTTGTATTATTTGTGGTAGTGCCACGGCACATTGGCTCCCCTTCAGCGGCCGCCGCTGGAAAGAATGATATTAATCAATTAATCATAGTAATGAATAATGAGGTTTGTTTTGCAAAAGTTATATTGGAACTGGAAATTAATGAACAACTTATATTTTTAATTCCACGAATGCTATTATATGTGTTATTACTCTTAGAATGACAGTGAATACTGTAAGCATATGCTACGACATTTAAAGAAATACTTTTACAGCTTCCCGAAACATGTTCGCTACCGTTAAGTACAGTTTTCACTTTCTTGGAATACATTAAAACTCAGCAATACTTAGTCACTCCACATTTCAGTTATACAAAATAATCCTAAAACCTAGAATTATGCTGAATTCACTAATTTAATTGAATATACAAACCTGTATATGTACATCCCCTAAACTCGTATATTACACTGCAAAATTAATATTCCTTACTGAGCTCCTCCGTGGCTAAGCGGTTAGCGTACGCGCCTTAGACGTGGGAGACCCGGGCTCGATTCCCGGGGGGAGCTTACGTGGTTCGGACACCACGTTGATCATTAAGTCCACGTCTCATATAACTTCGCTGCTGAATAGGATGTTAAACTGATAAAATCAAATCAAAATATTATTATTAGAAAGAAGAAAATACATTTTAGGAACTGTCGATTTTTGTACAATTAAAGAATAACTTGTAAAGGACTTCTTTTCTTGCGAAATGTTATCTCAATTAGTTCCAGAGCGGCTGACTAACATATCGATCAATTACAAGAAGAAATGAAACTAAGCTCGAATTGTGGCGCTCCAATAGGTTAATTTTTGGACCATTTTTGGTGGCAGTTCAAACGCAATACCTGTAGCTTTCTTAATTCCACGGGAAGACAACCAATACGTACTAATAGAACGACAAATATTTTATGGCACCACTTTTATTCTATGAACCAATAATACCTACAAAACTTTATATTTCCAAATGAAACTATATACATTAATGGGTAATTCCAAAAAAGTGGGGGGAAACTGCCCCATTTTGCCCCCCCCCCCGAATCGCCGCCCATGTTCATTAGTATATTATTATAATATTGATTGAAGTACAACTCAAGCAGCATTTTCCCTGCACTCTTGCAGCCCCAAATAAATCTGTTTTTTAGGTAATATTCTGCCATTTGTAGGACATAAATGCATGGCTATTTTCAAAGATTTTAGGTTATAGGAATCCGATCTCTAGTTGTGACAATGTGGGATTCGTATGTTGCACGTACGGTACATGTGTCCTTAAGACATTTAGTTACATTTGCAGCTTGGTTTCGTTATTGAGACATAATTTCGTACTTCAAACGGAATTCTGTATCTGCTCTGTAAATATCGAAGTACAATTCAATAAAGTCATAGAAATGTTTATAAATGATATTAACACAGAAAACAGACTTTTGTATTTATTTGAATACTTTTCCATAGGTTCTGCAAGGTGGTCTAAGCGAGATTCGATTTGACTTTCCCAATGAATCCGAAGAAGATCAAGAACTTCGTGAAACATGCAGGAATCAACTGAGCACGAATGAGGTGTGTTATATAAATGGTATGTATAGCTTAGAAATGGTGAACGTTCTGTTGACGTGTTGGAAGATGATATTCGAAATCGCATGAAATATTCATTATACAAACTTCTATACCATTAGGAATTAATACGATCTTTGGCTTCCTCTTTATGGTTAATGTTAATGTCGTCTCATGGGAGTTCGATTTTCGGTGGGTTTTCATGTGAGTCATATCCCACGTTGAGCTGCAGGTTGTGTAACTTCAATGTTGAAAGATCCGTTAAACTTCAATCCAAACAGTGGCGTTCCGTGACTGAATCCAGCATGACTCGCGAGACGGAAATAAAGTGACCATTTACCTGGAGGCTCACAAGGATATAATTTTCTGACGGACTCCATAACAAATAGGATATTTCCATGTGCTAATGGATTGAGTTGCACAAAATTAATGAAGGAATTCGGGAATTTTTACTTTGACACATACTAGTGGCCATAAAACATGATGGCCTTATTAATACCCTGCGAAATATTATGTTTAGCACTTTGCAGATATATACGTCATAGGAAATATATTTGTACACTCATGTCCAAAATTATTGTCGCATATCTATAACTGTCGTCTTGTAAGAATATAATTTGATAAATATTTTGCAGGATATTTTTAATACTGATATTGTGTGTATAATCGGGAAATGTATATTTGTGGTAAATTTCATGGGAAAAGAATTATAAATACAAAAATTAGAATGAGTAAAATAAAATATTGCTAAATAGACGAGAAAATTTTATTTTCGTTTTATTGTTCTTATTACTGCTCTTTTGACATGAAATTTGCCACATACATGTCTTTGCCGATTATACACATACTAACATTATAAGAAATACCGGGCGAATTCGTCATCAAATTATATTCCTATACCAACATATTTATAGACATGCGGCAATAATTTTGGACATGAGTGTACATTCATCTACTTTCATGCTTAAGACGATAGGAAGCCAAAACAAATTTTTTGCAAAACCCACTGCATTGTATTTAAATTTGATCGCAGAGGAAGATCAAGAATTCGAAACAGTAATGAAAGTGAGATTTAAATTAAGATAATGTGAGCAAATAATATATGGGAGGTTGGTTCAGAAAATTCGGTCGTAATGACTTAAGCCTGGAGGATAAGATAGATCACAAACGTCGTTTGGGTGTTGACGAATACAATTTGAAGGTGATTACCAAAACAGATTCGCGGAAAATGAGACGAGAGGTTGCAGGGAAACTAAGCGTTGATCATTAGACTGTACTACGACTTTTGGAGAAACAAAGAAAAGTGAAAATGTACAAATTGACCGAGAATCAAAGAAATTGGCACTTTGAGTCTGCTGTTTGGCTTCTTCTGCGCTAAGAATGTGATTCATTACATTATACAATATTTACAAAAACTACTACAAAGTTGTTTTCTCTAAATTATCAAGTTGAAATTAGGGAGTCCTTGACCGTGAGGACGTGAACAGGGTCTTTACATGGCCTCGTGGCAGGCTAAGCAGAGTGGCGAAGGAATCCCCAATGCTCCGTGGCAAGCAGTGAGGAGGTTAGTAGTCACAGGGCCCCGTAACAGGCTAAGCAACTGTGGAAGGATTCCCAACAGAGCATCGAAGCAGGCTAAGGCAGGAGGGAAGGAATAGCCAAGAGTTCTGTGGCAGACTAGAAGTTTTGGGGTTAGGTTATCCTAATGCTCCGTAGCAAGTAGGGGAGGTAGGAGAGAGAACTGGTACTGGTCCAGAAACAGAAACATTAAAAGTAAGAATGCCCGTCGGGAAAGCCCTCGCCCTGGATAGTGAGTAAGACATCAACCAACATTCTACATGTCTCTCCTCCATGCTGTTAGTAAACTAAAGCTGCTGTCAGTGGATGTATGTCGCGGTTTCTATTTATTCACTAGACATTTACACGCGGATCTGTAGCTAAAGTGTAAGATAGATAGAAAGAAGGGTAAACAAGATGACAGGAAATCGCGAGAGAAGGTTTATTTGTTTTGATAGTGAGATAAAAAAAAAAAATCTCCAAACCAAGAAAAATTCTCTTAATCGGTCATGCTGCATGCTTTAGTATTTAAATAACAAAACCACAAGTGAAGGGTAGCAAAAATCCATGTAAACTTGTCTCTAGTAATAAGTTATCTGTTAAATTATATATTAATATCATACAAATCTGTGTAGTCTGTATTTGGGAGGTATATTATTAGTGGGGATATGTGTTATTTTTTGAACATGCAATTTATCTATTTGCGTTGTCCATTTTCTGTGTTTTTAGTCGTCAGCGGTCTGCAGGCTGCAGCTACTTCCTCCCCTTGCTTTCTTCTCCGCTGCTACTTCTGCGTGTTGCTTGAGGCCTGACTTCCTGGTAGCTCTGTTTGATTGTTGCATCTGGTGGTACAGCTGTTTTTGGTTTTCCACTTGTTTGATTTTCTGAGCATATGTTGGCTTGGTTATCTGAATTTTTCCAGTTGTTGTTCTGAGAGCATTTATTATTTTACCAAAAACCTTTTTGGTGGCTATTTGGATGTCGTCCAATATTCTTTGGTGCTCATTTGGTGGGGTGGAGATGGCCAGTACTGAGGTGATCCAAGTTATGTTGTTGTTCGTTGCTGTTTCTATTGCGTCCTTAATATGGTCTTTTGTTGGAGCCGGATGATCCTTTTAGTTTGTATCTGATTTAGACTTTTCCTGTTCACTGTCCTGTGCCTAAAAAGAGCCATCAGCACCGTTGGTTTGACTAACTTCTTCTATGGTGACGCTTTTATATTTTTGTTGATTGAGAGCCTTTGGTCGGATAGGCAATTGCTGCTTCCTGTTCTGTGGGTCGAAGTTTTGCATGTTGCACAGAAGTTTTTCTTTATTGGGTTTCCGCAGTCTTCTTTGTGTGTGTCACTAAACAGGAAGCATACACACTGTTTTGTGAACTGTAGGCGGCGATGTCCGTACTGGTAACAATTCCAGATGGGCATCGGTTTGGTTGCAGTTTTGAGTTCTCTATTTTGTAGTGTCTTCCTTGTATTTTCAGTCCATATGTAATGAGGCGGTTTACATTTTCTGCGTGTTTGGAGAACAGTCTAAGCATCAGTGCTGGTCCCTTTGTTGTTTGGATAAGATAAGGTTTGTAAAGTGGATGTTTTCATCCATAAGGGCTGCTTTGATTTGGGAGATATCTGCTGAACTAAGTACACCTTTAATAACACAAGTGTATGTGGTCTCTTGCAATCGTTTCTCTCTCTTCTGTGTGGCTGGGTTTTGCAGTTTGGTTTTGGTTTTCTTTCTCTTCTCTTTTGTTTCTTCTCTTCACAACCTGGAAGTCATTTTCTTCACTGTGGTTGCTTTGTATGCCTTTTCTGGGGTTCCTTTGTTTGAGTGGGGATGTTTCATCATGGTTCTCATAAGAGCCAGATTTCTCTCTTGTCTGTGGTTTCTACACTTGAGTGTTTTGGTTTTTCACTTGCATGTTAGAGTGGCCCTCATAAGAGCCGGAGCGTGGTTTCTTCACCTGTGTGTGATGCGGATTCTCTTCCTGTGTGGTTACTTCTAGTTCAGGTTCAAGCAATTGAGGAGCTTGTCTATGTTGGGTGTTACTGCGATTGTCCACAATTTTTGAGAGCAAACCAAAGGTTGTGACAGGTTCTGCGTTGAAAAAAATCTTCAGAAATATGTCTTTCGACACTTCTGATCTGAAGTACACATTATAATCGTGGTCCTGCAGATGTTCCAGCTGAAATTCGCTTCTGTGTATCTTGCTTTGTATGACTCTGGTTATGTCTCGTTCCCTATATAATGAGTACACTCTCAGAATAGTCACGAGAGCAATCTTCCTAAAGATATCTACGTCTGGCTGGATCACTTCTTCCTCATACGGTCGTCTTGTTGGAGTCTTCTTTCGTAGTCTCGGCATGGCTCTGGAAAGGGCCGGTCTTCTAAGTTGAGTTTGAGTACGAGTTTTGCAGGATTAGATTTCTCTAATTTATGTGTAATATGCCACTCTAATGCTATCTCAAAGAGAGAGCATTTCTGTTCCTGTCAGCCGACTGCCCAAAGGCTGTACAACCTACATAGCCAGAGAGAATCTTGATACACAATAGGAGGTCCAGCCGACGGAAAACAATGCCTATTTCTCCAGGAAGTGGTGTGTTATGAAAGAAATCTTTATTTTGTATAAGAGTACCTCTTTTGCAAAGCAAAAATAATCCTTTGTTTTTCACGGCAATTCCTTGTTAACACAGTAAGGTCTTCCCGGAACGTCTATTTTCTTGCTTGATGCTACTCTTCATTGAAGTTCTTCTTTCTTCACTTCTTGAAGTTCAAATCCGCTACTCCCCTGCACATTAACTCTTCTCTGTCTGTGAAGTTCCCTCTCTCCCGGTACTGGTACGCTGGTTGTTGCCGAATTTATAGGCCTCCAGGGTGGCGGTGGCGCTGCTGCTCCGATGTCATCATGTGCTTCGTAGGTGGAGCCAGAGATTCGTCGTCTGCTGCCTATAGTAAATCCATGATGGTGCGTAGTACAATGTCGTAAAACCATGTAATGGTGTTTCTAAACACAAGCGTAGAGTCTGTATTGTCTGTATACCCAGAGTATTGTCTGTATACAATACCACGTGGGATTTTACAATATAGTAACTAATCATGCATTATTTGTAAACTTAATTTGGGAGTGATATATTAATACATTTCCTTTATAAATAACTTTAGACCAACTAAAAGTCTCCATTTTCTTAATTTACATATATTTATACATTTTTTATACTGTACTGTACTGTGTAAAATTTTTCACAGTTGTCCAATTTTGGTCGTAACTATACAATAAAAACGTATATTTATATTATTATTTTCTTTTATTATTTTATTACCAGATTCGTTAGGACTACACCGAGTAGAAAATACTAGCAACGTAGACAGAGCAGTTAGTTTACACTTATACTGCCCTCCATTCGATTCCTGCCATATCTTCAACCAACAAACCGGACGTCGCACGAAGACACAGGTTACTTTCTGGTCGAAGTATGGAGAAAAGAGAAGCAGGGTAAGAACATGTTATTTCATTGATTTATTTATTTAAGTAAACGTTCTACATACGAGTTTTAAAAGGAAACATACTCGTATTAGCAGCACTCGAATCAAGCTTTCTTTTACGAGCAAGAGGGGACATTTACAGGTATACCGGTACATCCATTCTTTTTACACAGAGGAGTAAGATACATATATAGGAAATGGGGAATATTTCCTTGGCAAGGAAGAACTTGTACCGAGGAAATTACTAGAAGAGAGAGCAAATTCCCTTCATCCCCCCGTTGATTCGAACCCTATGTATTAGAGCATTCATATTGTTTTGTTATTATCATATTTTTATATAATTATTTTTACCCCATTACCTATAAGCACTGATTTTTAACTTTGAACCCCTGTCCGGAGGGAACGCGTTGCTTGGCATTCGTTCATTTTATAGGTACAAAACGATGAAACATGTTCCTTTATTGTCTGGTAGATCAAAGTAGGAATTTCGTTAATTTCTTAAAGAAATATGAAATAAAACTTTTGTGTTTCTTTTATTTTGATATTCTCAACTATTAACCGTAATTTTTGTATTTAGCAAGTTGTTAGCGTATTTTCGCAATTTCCTTCGTTTGGAAGAGGGAATTTGTAAAAATACGAGACACTGGGAAGTTTTGAGATATGGACAACTGGAACGCAGGAAGTGAAAACTTTTTTCTCTTGAAAGGAACTCCCCTTCTTTACAAGTGAACTCAGCCAGTTTCGTAACGAGCTGGTCTCGTTAGGAAGAGCAGTGTTGCGTAGTCGCTGCATTTGTCATTAGTTGAGTTTCAGCCATGGAGTTGGAAAGGAGAGATTTTCGTGCGACGATTTAGTAGGACCAAAATATAGTTTAAATGGATCATAGTGCCTTGAACGTTTATCTACTGCATTTGAGGACAGTACACTATCACGTGCAACAGTTTTTCGCTAGTATATTGAATTCAAACGGGTTCGGGCCTCGCTGGATAATGAGAGGAGCAGTGGGAGGCCGTCCACAGCTGTCACGGAAGAAACATTGATGCTATGGAGATGATGATCAGGGAAGATGCGCGTGTGATCTACAGTGACATTGAGTGTGCCCTTGGTATTAGTTTGCCGAGTGTTTCAAACATTTTACACAAATACCTGCGTGTGAGGAAGGTTTTGTCACGTTGGGTGCTCCACAACTTGACAGGTGCTCAGAAGCAAACTCGTGTCGAATGGTGTCAAGACATGCTCCAGAAATTTAACAATGGTGATTCAAGGAGGGTGTCAGACATAGGTTACTGGTAACAAAACATAAATATATTAATTTGATCCCGAAACAAAGCGCCAATCATCTGTGTGGTTGTTTCCTGGTGAAAAAGCACCCATGAAAGTCAAACGGACAAAAGTGTTTGAAAGAAAATGGTGGCAACATTTTTGTCACCGAATGAACACGTAGCTACAATTCCTTTGTAAAATCAACGAATAGTTACAGCGAGATGGTACATAAAGTTTGTCTTCTAGTAGTGTTCCAGAAAATCCAGGAGAGACGACCAAGAACTGGCCTGCAGAAAATCAAGCTGCACTATAACAATTCATCTACTCATTCAGTGAGCATCACCGTTGAATTCATTGAAGACAGGCGTGCTAAACTTCTTAGCCACCCACACTATAATCATGACCCCACCCACTATGTGACTTTTTCTTGTTCCTTACGATGAAGGATAAACTTCGTATACGTAGATTTCTTTCCCCTGAAGGTGCTGTCAATGCTTATACAGAGCAGTTATTGCAGTGCCCGAAGCAGACTGGTGCCAATGCTTCCAGAATTACTTCAGAAGGATGAGACTTCGTGTGGAGATTCATGAAGAATACTTTGAAAAATGTAATAGCTATAATAAAGTTTTGCATACCTACAGATCCATGTCTCAACACTTTCCTAGTGTCCCTCGTAGCACTCCTTTATCAAGAAATGTCATAGTACAAGGCTTCTACTTCTGTAGAATTGTTCTGTACTGGTGGAAATATTTTCGGATCATAGAAGGAGTAGCTTGAAGTTCATAACTAATAAAAACTTTTTTTGAAAGTAAACAATAGATTTTGGCCTGAATTAGGTGACCTATAGTCAGGAGGGTTATTCAGATTTCCTTAGGGTTGGGGCTAGGTTCTGCATCGACATAAAGTAATTTCACATGTGTGATCAGTAAATTATTGTACTAATTTTGTCCCATGCCTCCAGTATCCCTTTTCGCAAAACTTTTCTAAAACTAAAACTAATTTTTTCAAGTGTTTATTAAACAATTCTTTTTAAATCACTTACTAATATTATTTATTTATCAGTGAATTCTTACCTGGATTGTTAAACAGTTTAGTATTGCAGTATTTTAGTTGTATGTAAAAAATGAATATTAATTGAAACTTCTCTTTAAACTTCACCTCTTGTTCATTTACTATGTTACGTACTTAACTCACTTACATTGACATCTACTGTTAACATAATATTTAAGAAAGCAGATTAAATGACCACAATTGGACACATTGCAGTAACGAACGCAGAAGCTAATAGGCCTCCACAAAGAATACTGGAAATGTTCACTTACTTTTGACAGCCCACCCCTCTATCATGGGCTATGTCCTATGTCACGACCAATACTCTCAAACCATTGATCAGATAGCGCACTTTCCACTGAAGAAAATTTCTTTGCAGGTGTATTTCACTTTAATAACCTTAAAAGAAGAAAGACGTTGTTGCAGAAAACCAAAGGAACAGTAGTTCATTGAATTGGCATCGAGAATCTTCACTGAATGTCGGTGAAATGAATAGCACGAATTCCGGTCCTAGTTTCCATCCACCTGGCCAGCGAAGATTTGGCTATGCAACTGAACGTCTTGTTCTGATACAGTTCCACAGCTGGTTGGTCTCCACTCCATACAGTATGGACATTTCATCGTAAATATCCATCAAAGCATGTTCCTGATAATACACATAGTTGCTTTTCACCTTTTTGGCAACCCAAAAAACTGTAGTTTGCTTCTGCAACAATATCGTCACAACATGAAATCGGGTAGATAACTTTCGGTACACTAACGAATGAGATTGCTTCGTCCACACTTCTGTACACAACTAATATTTCAGATTGGTCAGATATATCTATGCATTGCCTACAGTGGCTACGAACTTCTACCAATCTCTCGCAGGTTGTGCTCGTATGCTTTCTGTGGTTGATTTTCCATTACATGACATGTTTGATTTTCAGTGCACGCATATTCGCCTTATGAGCCTCGAAATGTACCATTTTATGAATGGCATGATAGACAGTTGGTTACGACACAGAGAACGGATATCCACAGTACACGCTATGTCGGCGGATTCTCCGACGCTATCTATGTCTTCTGCATATCAATAGTGGTGGCAGCTTCACTTGGGCCACTTTCAGATAGGCTTAGTCGATGACATAGTCCGCGGGCGGTTCTGTTGCATATCATTGAACTACGGCACTCACAATAGAGCATTTAACTGAAATCAGTGTTATGGAAAGTGTTAGTGTATTCGACGTAGCGACGCCCAACAATATTTTGTATTTCATTTACCGCGAACAGAGAAAGAAGACAACTTATCTTGGGTGGAAAGAAGGGAAAACTTGACCTGCAGTTGTGAAGGAAAATCAGTCGAAATAAAGTCAATTTCAGTGTAGACACAGATATGCCGCTGACGAAGGAGGTCATGTTATTCGTCGTAAAGTAATATTTATTACTTATAGCCAGATCAGTGAAAGAAATATAAGAAAAATACGTGCCGAGTTTATCTATGATTCACCCGCCATTCATCCATATACAAACCCATAAAGAAGTTTGAGCGTACATGATCCGTGCTTGATGAGAAGCAAGAATACCTATGTTGGAAAAATACCGAGACGCAGAAGGAAGGTATTCGTCAATGGATGCTGCAGAGCCCCACTAAGTTAACAAGGTGACTGTCTCAGCTGACGGAAGTGTCGCGAACAACATAGGAGTGCATCCTGAAGGACCTTAACCTGAAATCATACAAGATATGGAGTTGGAAGCCAGTAGGCCATGCTAAACATGTACTGTATTGCACACGGCTACTGCAGGAAATTAAAAAAAAAAAAGTTTTTTTAATTCTAAACCCTACTTCATGACAGACGAGGCTCCACCTCCAGTGGGGACACTTGGTAGGAAAGCTGTAAAAGTCTTTTCAGTTCACCCATCTTGCGTGAATTTTTTCCTAGATTTTTTTCATTCACACCAGGCAAATAGAAAAGTAAAAGATTCCAGACCGCTTTCTTTCTTCCCCATTTCCTCGAGCAGTGTGTTCAAGGGGCGTCATCTCTCATACGGGATGGGTTAAAATTGCCATAGATGCTGACAGCCCAGAAATGCATAATCCATAATTTCTAAGGGTTTCCCTTGAATGGCCCCGTTAATTTGCAAAACGCGCAATATTGGTATCGAAAACCCATAACGAATATTCGAGCAACCGCTATATAATGTAAAGATTGGAGTGTAGTGTGCTGTCTCGGGGACAAGCATCATTAGATCTATTTTCTTCGGACACAGTAAACTCAGCGCGCTACACTGACGATATTTTGAGTCCTTCCTGACGCCAGACGAACGACTTTTTCCGTATTTCCATGACAGCAAATGCCACCTTTAAAAAAGCAATTTTCATACTTGACAGAAATTTCTCGAAAGATCTATGGCCCACAAGGACTCTTGATCTATCCAGCTATGACTTTTATTTGTGGGACAACCTGAAAATAAGGTATTCCGCAAAAAATCACGAATCATTGACGCACAGTAACAAAACATACGCAACGCCATCGTTAACATTCAATGGAACGAGCTACAGCAAGTTACACTGAATCGGAAACCTGAACCTGGAATATGGCACTCAATACTTCCAGCAGTACTTGCAGAAACAAAGGAACGTATAAAAATACATCTTTTGTCTTTGATCTATTTGTAAAATATCGCCTTGTAGTTCATATGTTTATCATTTGGTTTAGCGTCACTTTATCTTGGCTCACCCTGTAACCGACTATTTTTCCCCTTATACATCGAAAACGATTTAAGTTACCTGTTAAGTTACCTTTCAATTAATTAACTAAGCAGATACATTAAAATATTATTCTTAATTTTGCAGGAACTTCGTACCGGTAGAACTCCAGAAGACAACTGAAATACATGGATCTATGTTTCCATTTCATTCACCGAGGATGTAGGTGAAAGAAATAATCTCACAGTAGAAGAAAATCGCTCAACAGAATTATAACTAAATCTGCTAAATATCAACAGAAAGGTCTTGAGGGTTATGACAATATATTTATATAAATGTGTGGAGTTATTTCTATGTTTATTTCATTTCTGCTTTCCTTATTTCTGCTCATTACTAACACTAATTTTTAGACACACACTATTCGTTATTCTCATTTTTGTCCTGTTAAATTCTGAAAAGTGCATTTATAACATGCGCAAACGTATTTTCCGAAAGTGTTTAAACAATTTTTAAGCTGGACAAAAATCCAAGTGCATCTTTTGTTGATTTAGAACTTATTGGTAGCTCATTACACGATAGAAATTGCCTAAAATATGCGCATGGTTACAAAAAAAAGTTCTGTTCATTTAGGTAAAGGCTTTGAACTTTCTTTTTTCAGTTTTCTTTCTTGGATACTTAAAGTCATTACAAAGCCACTGCGCTGTTTCTAATAGTAATGCTACTAGATGATTTAAGTTATCGAAGGTGTGTGACAACATAATGAAAAAGTTTTTACTTTATTCTATATAAAGTACCTTATGATCAGTATAAGCTTCGTATACATTCCATGACTTGTGTAATGCATACTGAAATCCCGAATAACTATTTTGAGCACAGCTAAAGCTACGGCAATGTTTCTCAACCTAAATATTTAAGAAAAGTACAATGAACGGGTTATGAACATAATGGCTATGTTTTGCTTAAGTTTTGATTTTAGTGCTCATGAATTTTTTGCTAATGAGCCTTGAGTTCTATCCTATTTGACATCGGAGGCTATGTAATTGTAAGATCTAAACAGGACAGTATATTGATTTCCTTTTGAGGTTTTCATTACGGTATATTTAGCGTTTTTGCACACGTATAGGCATTACCTGTTTTGGTATTAGCATTCTGCCATGACTATTCGTTTGGCAACGCGCTAGTTGCTGGAATCACATAGATAGTGACATCAATTGTGTCTGTGGTACTTAGTTTAGTAACTTTACAGTTGTTCTGTACATTTATTTACAACCTCAGGGAATTGCATTCAAACGAATGCTAAGATAAATATTTGTCAACGCAACATACATATCACTCTCTATGGAGAAACCTGAAGATTCTTTTTTCTTTCTGGTATTATGTTACAAGGGAAAATTGTACGCAAAACTAACGAATGATAGATAAAACATATTTTAGATGTTAGAGGATACTGAAAACAGCATGAACTGTGTATTATATATGGAATAATTATAGCTCCATAAACTGTGGAATCAGACTAGAATGTTAACAAAGATACAGTCAGTTCTCGACTTGCATAAATAGATTGTTCCAGGTTTTTTTTGCGTAAGTAGAATATTTACAATAACCTAAGACTTGCGGCAAATATGTATGAAAATCAAAATATTCATAAAAATACAATACTACAATGCAAAAACTCAATTACATAACACGGTTTAAAAATAGGGTACAACACCTTATAGCGTTACAACACCGATGATAGAAAAAAGAATTAGTATAATAACAATTCCAAGAACAGTTAATTACCAAGTTCATCAAGCCCAAGTGATCAAATGCAGCAATAGCGACGTCGGAGGAAATAACTTCACGTGAAGTGGGCGCGCTCTAAATGTAATTTAGAACTATAATACTACATCTTAACTTTAGAAATAAATACCGTTCGTAAATTTTACTTATATAGAAAATTTCTTGCGGGAGTATGAACTTATGAATGTTGAATGTACTAACTCAGGGACTTTCTGTACAACTTTTTCAACCATTGCATTCAATATATTGGTTTCAAATCTTACAAAAGGAAAGTTGTTGCTCAGTATAGGAACAAATTTTCGGGATTTCATAGGCATTTGTATTCTTCTATACATTCCATGTATCGTGTACTCTTAATATGTTAAAGTATTTTTTTTCTTTCTTTCGTTTTAAATTTCAAGGGTTATTTCGCACCTGCAGTACTTTCTAAAAGTGTGTCGTGTCACCACAAAAATTCACAATCGTCAATGCTGTTTTCAGGTTAATTTGTATTTAAACTGGGAGTTCATACTACATGTAAAACATCACTCAATTGATTACAGTGGCGGATCTAGACGTAAAAACTGGGGGCAGCCAGAATCCAGGGGCCAGGCAGCCAGATTGGGTGAATATGAAAGGTATATCATGAGTTTAAACTTTCAAAGTATGTAAATAATAGCTTTAATTATTTTTGTTATTAAAAAGCGTAGGTCATCCGGCCCCAGGCTACATCCGCCACTGTTTGATAATAATAATTTATTTAATCCTTCTGGTCATAACTAATCCTCAATTTCGCATAACGTTTGTTTTGACGTAACAAGCAGGGGCAGCAATAACAGCCTCGTTATACATTTGAAGAGCTTCAAATTATAAAACTCGATTCGATTAGGATTCTTTTAGCAGCTCTGCCGTTTCACTGCCACTGCTAACAGGTCAATGAGTATATAATTAGTCTCTGTGTAGAATATTTCAGTATAATATTGTACAGAAAAGAAAACACTAAAAATATGAAATGTTTGTCTTTGTTTATAGTGCTCTTAGAATAAAATTATTCAGAATTTGTCATTATGTCTACACAAGAGCGGATCAGGATGGACTTCTGGGGAAGCGGTCGGTAGTACTACTTCTACTTAGAGCTACTTTTAAGAGCTACAACCTTTTTATGGATGGGTTTATTTATATATAAAATAAGAAAGTTTCCTTTTCTGGGAGGGAGGCGATCGCCCCCCTGGATCCGCCCCTGTGTCTACATTAGTTAATAGTGTCTTTTTAAGAAAAAGTGACTTCACTGGGTTCATGTATAAAGTAAAAGTTTTGCAGTTTCATTGTCTTAAAGTGCTTGATTTCTGTTGTAATAATCTTATTACTGTTTTGTATAAAGGAATGCTGTAATTATGGATAATAAAGGCCGTAATCGTTATGTTGTGTGAAACAAGATTTGCTTCCAATATTTGTATTTGGTCTTTAATAAAAGTGAGCATAGATATATAACTCCTTATGGTCTTCTATTTTATCACTTCCTATATGCTTTCAGTGCTGAGTGCACATTTGCTTTCTCTGTCTGGAGTAAAAAGCACACGAAAAAAAAATATATATATATCTTCCGATCCAAGACGAAATACTACAAGGGAGGATCAGAAACTAAGGTTACAACGCCGATATTTCTGGAGTTTCGTCTGTTATAGAGGGATGGAGAGTGTACGTAATTGTGATACATGGAGCTGGCAATTGTGCAGCTTCAGCCACCTAAGTAAACACAAATAGCAACTCATTTGGAAAACTGGTCTCGCGAAGAAGTCCACTCAGTTATTCGATTTCTGTGGGCTAAACAAATAACCGCTGCTGAAATTCACCAGCATCTAGTAGAGGTTTACAGAAAGACTGTAATGTTTCGTCAGTATGTCGCAGAATGGCGTCGAAAGTTTCCGGCTGGTAGGGAAAACGTCACTGACGAGGAATGCAGTGGCCGATTCAGCACGGCATTAACAGATTTGAACACAACTCGCGTAGAGGAGCTGATTCAAGATAACAGGAAGATCACGTTACAGCCTCTGATGACAGAACTGGGAATGTCGTTTGGAAGCCCTCGCTTCGCTTCGGACGAGGAGGCGAAACACTTCATGACAATGTGACTGAACAAGCAGAGACAGGATTTTTACTAGCAGGAAATCTTCAAACTCATCCCACCGATGCGACAAGTGCCTCAATCGATATGAAGACTATGCCGAAAAATAATCTAATGTATGTACTATCTGCTGGCTGTATAAAATAATATATATGCACGTTTCACTGCAGGCTTTATAACGTTACTTTTTGATCACTCCTCGCATTTAGTTGCTGCACCTACGAAGATTCATTCAAAAGTTCAACTGAATTGTGAATTATTGTAACAGCGGATTTTTACTGAATACGAAAATCATGTCAAACTTCACATAGCTATACAACTAAGGGAGAAAGTTTTTTTTTTTGTATAAATACGAATATTTTTCTTTAATATTATATCAATATTCAAAGAACCAGAATGAAACAGCAAACACGCTAGCAGCTCGCTGTAACGTCTTAACCGGTTTTAATTGCATCATAATTTCACACTGTGAATGTCTGAATCCTGGTGCGTACGCTGGCCAAGAGTTAGTTACAATTGTCAACGTTTCTTGTAGATTCTATTTTCTCTTCGATTTTTGTTTTGTTCCGAACACGATCACCATCTTCTAAACCCGGATTTTGATTATTGTGTGACATGGCTAGTTAAAGTTTTGAGTAGCAAGATTCCTGAACGAATAAGTGTTGCATTTGTTCAGTATTTCAAGACAATCTGGGTAACGATACTAGTATAACTATTGAATATATAAATAGTTGCTCGCAAACAGGAGATAGGCGTTGAAGGTAACACAGTATTGCTTATAAGGCTTAGCACGCATGAATTCTCTCCTCTTTCCGGAAGTTCATCTTAGATAATAGGTTAGTCTTCTTAGTCAGATCTCTAATATATTTATTTATTGAAGTTTAGTGTTCCTTTTTGGTATTGAGTCTACACAAAACACGGAGATACAGTTCATGATCGAATATGAACTCCTGTAATGCGTTCAATGCTATCTCCACCTCTTATATATATTGGTTTTATTTATTGTTATTATTTATTTCTTTTGGGGTCAATGCCTGAAAAAAAAGACTAGGTTGTGCGATCTGTGTTCAGTATCCAGCAGTCTCAGAAGCAGTAATGCATGAACAGGTATTTGTTAATCATTATGCACCTTCTGAGTCCAAAGTAGTAGAGAGTAACTGTTCTCCCTTCGGCGATTAAGAAAATATATTGGAATCCACTGACGTATCACACAAGTATTTTCAGGAAGTGCAGTGATCAGAAAGTGACCGCTGCCAATTATTGCACAGAGTAGTAACTAATCTTCTAAAAGAGGATAACTGCTCCAAAATATTAATGACAGTTCAACATCAATTATGTTAGGATAGTGTTCCAAGTGGGAAAAAAAGCAGAGGCGGTATGTTTACATTACGATTTTGACTCGTCATACCAGCTATCTAAATGTTGAAATGCTGTGAGGGTGTTGCCTAAAAGATTGCATTTCTATTTACATAATGACAAAACCATTGGAGAGTTTCTCTATAGTACCGCGGTTGGAGGGGATACGGAGAGACTTTCATCCCCTGTCAAGAACTTTCTGAAAAAATATGCCTTTATGTTGTATTAAAGAGAATTATACACGAAAATGCTCAAAAACCGAATGAGGATATTAACAATTTCTTGCGTGAAAACTCCGGTCTCCCACTCGACGTTGGGGTGTTGCAAACACTCGGAAAGGTACACCCCTACAGCAGACAACCCCTAAATATGCCCATACTCAAAACACGGCATTTATAAGCATTAGGGCAAGAAGACACATACACATAACAAAGAAACAATTCCATATCGCACACCAAAATACAAACTAATTGAACTTCTTTTAAGACACCTCATTTTAAAAACAAAAGGTATGAAAAAGCTAAGAAAAGTGTCGGTGTTGTCAACTTAGAAATTATGTCTACATAAGAAATAAAATGTTTTTACGTACAAAGCTATTCGTCAATTATTGTATATAAAAATGGATTTATTAAAGGTATTTAGCATAGCCCAATACTTTCCAGTGAAGGTATGTTTTAATCGTTGAAAAACCAGAGACGGTATGCCTTCATCACTGAAAAACCAGTAACGGCATTGCATACTACCGCATACCGTCTTACTTCGACCACTGTTAGGATATATAAAGATACCTCATAAAGAGCTCTCCTGAACGTAGACACTAAGAAGCATGATATCAATGGACTACGTACTACAAACTAGAATATGTATGAGTAAAAATGCCTTTATGGCCTGATGAGTGTCGTACCTATCTATTCTCCAGTGACGATAGACCTGAGTGCATTGTAGACCACTCACAACTGTTTAGACTACTGAAGATATGGTACACGTTGTAATGACAACTGTGCACTTGGAATATATGGATTCTGGACAAATAAAGCATTTGTTTACAATTTCTAGACGATCTACATACTCCAATCTTGCAAGACAAGTTTTGCCGAGAGCACAGAGCTAGAAACATTTAATTGGTACGATTACGAGTAGCATTCCGGGGATCCCTCACGATTGACTTTGCTACTAAGTTCTAGATTTCAGTATAATAGACAGCGCAGCAGAAATTGGACCAACATTAAGCAATACATTGACACCGATAGCTGGCCAACCTCACGTAACTTTAGAGGAAGTTGTTCCCCGAATCACATCAAATTATTAACTGCTTCCAAATTTATACAGCAACACCTGAAAACAATTGAGGCCTATTCCGTAATAAGGGCACATAGGTCTATGTGCCCTTTTTCCATAAATCATTTGAAATGAACCGCCATGTTATACTGTAGGTGCTGTGAACATTTCCTCTCGTTATCTTTATTTTTGGCACCGTGGCAATATTGTTTTTGCAACCCTTTGCAGCACTGTTTCGGCACACAGCTGACATTCAGACTTTAGGAGCGGTTATTGCCCTGCTCCTTCCAATATTATTAACCTACAAATGTGGCACTAGTTTAAAATGGATTCTAATAGTACACTTGTTTATAAAAAAGTGTATAGTTTATAGTAACACGAATTTGAATTGTGAAGAATCAAAAACTAAAAGGGTTCGTGGTGAAAAATTCTTCAACTCGATTAAGAATGAATTACCCGCTAAAGTGTTCTCCTTTGTTACTCAGTATAGTAAAAACAAGAACTAAGCGATTTTTCCCTTCATACTCAGTGCTATTCCTATGATTCCTTTATAGTGGCAAAGAAAAGTCTCTTCAGGATTCGTTCCTAGTTTCGTGCATGAGTATGTCGGGAAAACCAAAATGTACTCGTGAGTAAAAGAAACCACGACTTTATACATGGCTGTATTGTATTAAGGATGGTGGAATGGCTACCATAGTGTGTCAGAAATTGAGAGAGATTGACCCTAAGCCTGTCCCTTTTGTTGGAGTGAGAGAACAGGAACAGACAGATGTTCGGTCTTTAATGAAGTTCTTGTCTGCTAAAGACACCTACTGAGTTAAATTTATATTGAATGAGTACGAAGAGGAAAAAAAAATCCATAACGCATTTATTACTATGTGTAATAGCTTATATCTGTTATTTAGAATAAAGACATTATCTATTGAAGCTTTCCTGGCGACGTATTGTGAACAGGTCTTCTCGGGCTAGCAGCCAGGTAAATACTGTTATATCTTGCGACGTTTCGAGGGCTGACATCGTCCTCATCTTCAGGCGAGTATGATGGTGCAATGGAGTGTATGGAATATATATACTCATGTGTGTGTGATTGGACTCTTCTGATTGGTGGTTGAAATGGCGGCTTCTGATTGGTGCTTGAAATGGCGGGATATGATTCGTGTCCATGTTTTACTCAGTTGGAATCCTGTGTCTCTGTTAAGGTTCGTTTTTCCTTGTGTGATTGCAACGGCTTCTTTTATCCTCCTGTCCCAAACTCTTGAGCATTTTGCTATTATTTCGGCATCTGTCAACAAAATCTTATGTTGCTGTTTGATGCTATGTTCAGCCAGTCCGGATTTTTCTGGTTGGTTTAGTCTGATGTAACTGTTGTGTTCTTTGCATCTGGCTTCAATGGTTCGTCCTGTTTGTCCTATATATGACTTACCACATTCACATGGAATGCGGTAAACTCCAGGAGTTCGGAGGCCCAGGTCGTCTTTGGTTGATCGTATTAAGTTTTTTATTTTTGCTGGAAGTTTGTGTATTGTCCTGATGTTGTACCTGGCAAATAGTCTGCTGAGCTTTCCAGAAGTGTTCCCGGTGTATGGGAGGCAGATTGTGTTCTTCCGTTCTTCATTCACAGTTTCTTCTGCACTTTTGTCCTTGTTGTCAGTGTCCTTCGTTCTGGTCCTTTTCAGGGCCATATTTATATCTCGCATTGAGTATCCATTCTGTAGCATGGCGCTGCGAAGGTGATTAAGTTCCTCTGTTAAACTATCCTTGTCGGAAATGGAGAATGCTCTATGTGCTAAAGTGTTGAGAACTCCAAGCCGTTGGGCTTTGTGATGGAAACTGTTTGCGTTCAGATATAAATCTGTATGTGTTGGTTTCCTGTATACCCTATGGCCTAGGCTGCCATCCGGTCTTCTGTATATCAAGATGTCAAGAAATGGTAGACGTCCATCTTGTTCAACTTCCATCGTGAATTTAATATTCGGATGCTGGCTGTTGAGATGCTGCAGGAATTCCTGTAAGGAGTCGCGTCCATGTGGCTAGATGGTGAAGGTGTCATCAACATATCTATAGAAATGTGTGGGTGCAAGTGTTGCTTTCTTCAGTGCTTCATGTTCAAAGTGCTCCATATAAAAATTGGCTACTGCAGGTGAGAGTGGAGAACCCATGGCGACGCCGTCTGTTTGTTCATAGTACTGACCACGGTATAGGAAGAAGGTTGAAGTGAGAACATGTTGAAAGAGATCCAATATCTCAGGCCGGAAGTGTTTCCCAAGAAGCAGTAGTGTATCCTTAATCGGAACTCTGGTAAACAATGATACCACGTCGAAGCTAACCATAAGATCTTTGGAAGAGATCTTCATCGTCTTCAGGCTTTTTATAAACTCTGTTGAGTTTTTCACATGGTGTTCACACTTGCCCACGTATGGTTGGAGTAATGTTGTAAGATACTTGGCCAAAGAATAGGTTGGGCTTCCTATTGCACTAACAATTGGTCTCAGGGGTATCTCTGCTTTATGTATTTTTGGTAAGCCATATAGTCTCGGAGGTATGCTGCAGTGTGGTGTAAGTTGTTTGCGTGTATCTTCGTCCAGTCCCGACTTCTTTAGTAGTGAGGCTGTTCTTCTTTCTACTGCAGATGTTGGATCTCGTGACAAGGTGGTATATGCTGGATCTCGAAGTAACTGAAATCTTCTCTTGATAGACATCTGTGGGAAGCACTACAGTGATGTTTCCTTTGTCAGCTGGTAGAATAGTTATATTTGCGTCTTCTCTTAATGCTTTAAGTGCGATCCATTCGGCTTTGCTAATGTTTGGTCTGGGCATGACGGCTCTTTTCAGGACACGCTGGCTTCCTGACGTATTTCTTCTGCTGTATCGTTGGGAAGATTGCTAACTGCTTGTTCTATGCTGGCAATGATGTCTATGGCCGGAATTTTCTTCGGTGTGATAACAAAATTTAGCCCTTTCTTTAGTAAACTGGTAGTGTTTTCATCCAAAGGTACATTGGTGAGATTTACAACCACTTTCTCAGCTTCGATTCCGTGTCTAGTTGGTGTGGATGGTTTTAGCTGATTAAATTTCTTAATTTGTTGTCTTCTCGGAATTTTCTAAACAAATTAAGAAATTTAATCAGCTAAAACCAGCTATATATATTCCATACACTCCATTGCACCATCATACTCGCCTGAAGATGAGGACAATGTCAACCCTCGAAACATCGCAAGATATAACAGTATTTACCTGGCTGCTAGCCCGAGAAGACCTATTCACAAAGACATTATTGTGATGCATTAATAGTGTGCTATTTCTCCAACCAACAAAGATTTTCGAAAACAGGACACACAACATTTTATACAAATATGTTTATAAATATATAGTATGGTATATATTTTAAAATTTAATACAAGCTATTTATTACTCAAATAGATCTTGTGTATTAAAAAAAACTGTAATAGGTATTCGAAAGCTTATGTTCTTATATACTCTGGTACAATCTTAAAGGCTATTTTCCTCTATTCACGAAAACGGTCTATGTGCCCTTCTTCCGGAATAGGCCTCAATTGTTGATATGATTTCGTCAGAAGTAAGAATAATGAGATAAGATGTGTTAATGTAGTACGAAGAGGACTGAGTTGACATTATCTTTACACCCTGTACACTTATTGCTTGATATCCATGCTTTGCCTGGCCTTTATAACAGAGTATTCCACTGGCTGCGTGACTTTTGTTTCCCTTGGTAAAGCAGATTTGAGGGTTTTCTCCACCTATAAACTTGCAAATGACACTCTTTTTCACAGGAACCAAGTACTATAGTTCTGTACTATGTGTTGTGAATACAATCCAATGTAGATGTAGATCAGACATCACTTATCTATGTAAAACTTTTTTTTGGCAAGTTTTCATTTCGCGCTGCCAGGAAAGCTTCGCATTTCCAAATATCGTACTTTATGTTAATTGTCAATGTAAGCCACCTGAAAAGCCCTGCCAATAGATCACTTTGCTTTTCTCTCTCCTGTTACGGATTCACTCACAAAATTAACGTTATGGGTGTTTGTATTTAGAAGTGATACGATGCTAGTGTAGAGTAGAATGCAATCTATGCAGATCTATGCAATTAATTCCTGAATACCTATAACCACTAAACTCCAACTTTTCTTACCTAATGTTGACAGTATAGACAGTGAAAACTTCAAGATAACGATTTTTTGAATGGATTCGTGACAGGATAACGAAAAGTAAGGTCAATAGTTCAATTTCACTTTAGATTACAAAGTTATGTACACTGCTGTTTGCAATAGTTACAACACCACGAAGGAATGCATCTCAGCTCGAAGTGTTTGTTCGGCAAGAACGATTATAAGCTCAGAGATTGCGACCAGTCCAGCAGTGCCCTCAGATTGATCTACGGAGTAACACTGCGATATGGCGATCTATAAAGCACTTAGGTTGTGAAGGGTAGACAAGCAAACCTAAAACGTTTAGACAAGCGTCAGTACACCTCCTTGACGTCAATGGGCACAATATAAACAGACGAAAGAATTCGAACAAAAGATACCTTCTCTACCATGAAATTGATACACATGTACTAGGCATGACACCATGACATGTTATGCGTGTGTTGAAGCAGTGGACTATGCAATGTGACTACACCAAGGGATGATAGACATCTCGATAACATGGCTGTGACAGGCCATTCAGGGTTAACGCTGAAGCACGTAAGATGTGATAACTTGCCTGAGACGATGGTTCGATTTTGTCCGTTGAACGCTGGACTGGCGGCAAGTATACTGCTGCGTAGACTTCTACTGACAATGAAAAATGCTTCAGGCTATAACGAAAAGATGAACACCATTACGGGAGTGGGAAGCGGCAGACCAGTCACTATTACATTATCATGCACATTAATTAACCAGGGCTGCGGTGGCTTAATGATAAGTACCTTACCTCTGGTACGTGGGGTTCCTGGACCGATTCAAGCTCCTGCCAAATGAGTTCTGTGATGGATAAACACCATGTGCGTGAGTTGTCACCTATTTCCTCCCACTTTCATAATTTCACCATTATACAAGGGGACTGCGGTGGTTCAGTGATAAAGCGTTCACCTCTGGTGCGTAAGGTCCCTGGTTTGGTCCCAGGTCGCGCCAAGTAAATTTTGTGGTGACAAACCGTGTGCGTAGGTTTTCTGAGGGTTTGCCCGTTTTCTTCCACTTTTTCATTCCACCATTATCATCCATCTCATCTCTCTTAGCCTCGGTGCATAAATTGTGGAATAAAATAAAAAAATCTCAATAGCTTCTGGCCCTCTATGCTGAAGTGAGGATAACCATATTTAGTCTATAACGACTCTTATCATGTTGTAACAGTGGCCGAACGACAGGTGTGATGGTGCGGAACAAAATGGTTAGAACACATGATCTCAGCTGCTACACATTAAGGGCAACTTCTCGTCAGGATTCAAAGAACGACGAATACCGCTGCTCCCTGGTCTGAACGGCCGCATGTGCGATATAGTTGATTGCAACCTTGTTCGTCACACTCCTCGAGCAGAAGTACCATAAAATATGAGCTCGCATGCAGCAGTGTACTACGCGATTACTCGTGAATATATTCAACTCCTCTTTGATGCGATGATACGGCGTAGAGAGGCTCTGTTTGCAGTACATGGAAGCTCATGCCATAGTAACTTATCAAGGCTAGATGTGTTGTACAGCTCGGAAATTGTAATAATTTCTGTTAAGTCACGTAACGAATCCTTGGCATAAATTTTATTCCGTCACGTGTGTCTTTATTGGTACTGCAAATTCACGAACAGCATTGTATAGATCGCTAAATACTACTTCATCGAACTGCACGACGGCATTTCCCACTTTGGCCTTCACACTTAATTCTCTGCTATATCAGGGTGTCTACTGACCTGGAAAACCTTGAAAACCTGGAATTAGCCTGGAATTTACTTTTGGACCTGGAAAACCTGGAAATAGCCTGGAATTGGACGAGGAACCTGGAAGTTTTAAAATTGTTTTTAAAATATTGTTTTTGGGATTGGTATGGAATAAGTATATTTTTGTAAAATACAAGAAAGTTATATACTACAGCATAAGTTAAAAGCCAATAATAACTTATTCAGTGGAGACGTTGAAAAAGATAGATGTGAGCAGAGTTCAGGCGGTGAATGTTTTTGGAAAGTATGTTGAGAATACAAGAAGAGACTGAATAAGCTTTTATTTGTTTGGCATGGTCGTTGTGAAGAACAGTGACTACAAAAAGAGCTAAATTAGTTCCCGATGATGAGAGTAAGGTAATTGGAAAAGTTAAATTTCATGATCTATTAAGTTTGTGTCTTACACTGAGAGGATACTGGCATACAATCCAGAAGCTTTCTCTGTAGTTGCTGCTTATTTGCATAGTATGAATCAAGCTTATTTGCTGCTTTGTGAAGACATTGGTTTATATGTTTCTGTAGCAAGAGTAGTAGACAGGTCTGGAACACATTCCACTTATACTCCTGTGCCGAAGCTTTTTAACAGGAGTCCAAGCCCGCGGATGTCGCAATGAACACCATTCCCGGTGGCCGAAAGGTGTATCACCGGAAAAAGTAAAGGAGCTGCAAATTGCTTGTCTCCAGAAACTATGACCAACGAAATCCTTCGTGAATCACGTATCACACTCGCCCTGGAGACATTTGTCGAGAAGGAGCAAATAACACCTGTAAATGCTGATATGGTGAAACGGGAATATTTAAAATTTTGTTCAGATCCAGATACAACACGAAAACTATCAAATTTCAGTTACAAAAATGACAGATTAGACGTTTTTCTTCATGATCTCTTAAGCAAAGAAGGTGTCTCCAATACCTTTATAACATTCATGCATAAGATATGTGTACTTTTCCATAGCAACGCAGCAGTGGAAAGGAGTTTCTCCATTAGCAAAGAGTGCATTGTTGAAAATCTCCAAAAGGAGTGCTTGATTGCCCAGAGAGGTGTGTTGGATGCTGTGCGTGTTACTGGTGGCATACGTAATATGAATATCACAAAGAGTATGATCCAGTGTGTGAGGAATGCATCAAGCAGAAGAAATGAATATCTGAAAGACCGTGGTGAAAAAGAAGACAGAGCAGCTCGAGAAAAGAAAGATATTAAGAAGAAAATAAAAGAGTTGGAATTAAAGAAGAAAAGAATACTAACTGACGCCGAAGCAGAAGTAGATGCGTTGGAAGAACAGGCGAAAAAGTTAAAAGGGATGTTGAACTCTAGAAGTTAAATGTCAAAAACTGTTCGCTGTGAAAGTTTTTTTATATTTGTTCATATAGTGTGCCTGGTTCCATAACTTTTTTAGTTTTTTAAACTTTTATGTTACAATACGTTTTTAAATAAAATACACCGTATAACTGATGGCCAGTCTCCATCCAAGAAGAAAGTGCAGTAACGTTTAACAATATGCTAAGAATTTGTATTATATATGATCATTTTCTTTTTACTTCTAAACTAATACTAATTTGACAAAAATGGCAGGAAATAGCTTACTCATCGCTAAGTCCTACCAGTACTTAGCATAAAATACCACAAGAGTACTTTAAAGGGGAGTGCTTGTAGTAAAATACTGTTGTGGTATTTTATTCCTTAACTTAGCGGTGAGTAAGCTATTTTCCCGCAATTTTTGTCATTGTTCATCAATACTCACGTGCTACTACTATAATATTAGTTTATTTGAAGTAATGTTTTTGACGAAAATTTACTATTATACAGGGTGAACCTAAACTAAACCGATAAACTTCGGGAGATGATTCCCGAGCACGAAACAATAAAAAAAATCCTCTAACTTTTCTCTACGGTACATAGTTTTGGAGCTACAAGGTGCCGAAAGTATGGAAAAATGAACTTCCGAGGCCTATATTTTCAAACCTGTCCAACGTAGAGAGTGCAGCTTAATATCTCTTTAAGGAAGTCTTATCTGTTCTGAACATATAATTTCCTTTGTGAGATTTTAATCAGCACTCTCTACTTTGGATAATTTTAGAAATATACGTCGGAAGTTCATTTTCCCACATTTTTGGCACCTTTTAGCTCGAAAACTATGCGCCCTGGAGAAGAATTAAAGAGCATTTTTCTTTCTTGTTTGGATGCCGAGAATCATTTCCCGCAATTTGTCGGTTTAATTAAGGTTCACCCCTGTATAGTATTCTTACATTAGGATATTTAAAGCTACTGCACATTTTTCTCAACCGGCCTTCTGGTAGGGGATATTTTAATTAAACATGTTCTTGGGTAAAATGTTTTGAGAACCTACATTTCAGTCAATTTTTTTCTTTTCATCTTGTCATTTAAAAAAACTATCACTTGTCATATGCATTCTCTAATTATAATCAGTTTTTGTTAAGAACTATATAAAATTGCATTAACTTATACATATTACAAAAAATGCCACTACTGAATAGACCTGGAAAAAAAGGAAAAATAAACCTTGAAAACCTTGATAAAACCTGGAATTTGAAAATGAACATTTAGTAGACACCCTGTATATTTTTTTTCCTTTCTACTTCGTCCCATCTCTACTTGATGAAGCTTTTAGCGAAATCATTTTTATAGTGTATTTTTTTAATTATTAATTTACTTCCTTGTGTGTTTATGTTCTCAATATTTCTTGGTAATTAATTTTCCACTTCCGCTTCAGAATTCCTTTCTCTGGCTAGGACTGTGTCGAGGAGGAGTGTCTGAAAATTTCTCGGAATGACTAGCTCTAAACAGAGTATGTTTTTACTATAAGCTATTATGACAACTTTCCATTAGTAAACAGCAACTACATTTATAGAAAACAGACGTGCAATTGCGACGCTTGAGTGCTTGTTTAAAGATGATAAATTTTTGAAGCGGTCACGTTTGGTGAAGGACAGAATGCAACAGAACTACATAATATGAAAAATACTAGGCAGACTCAGATCCATCACTTTTAACTGCTGCCAAGATATCGGTCGTGAAATCCTGGATGATGATGATCAAACTCTGTCATTAGACCAGAAAATATCCAAGAGTCCACGATACGGTACTCCAGGATCTTTAATTATAAATGATGTTGCAATTTTGCAGAAATACCTGACTCTCTACGTATTTATGGAAAATGAGCATTTCACATTTTGATCGTACAATTGTGCGTGAAGAAACTGTTTATAAGATAGGTGCTGCGACTGATTCCATTTAATTACCTTAACGTACCTTTCAGTTGCGAGGCTATATGAGACGTGGACCTACTGATTAACGTGGAATCCGAACCACATGAGCTACCGCCGGGAAAAGAACCTGAATTTCCCACGCCAAAGGCGAACACGCTAATTACTTAGCCACGAGGAAGGTCTGGTGCTGCGACTGCTGACACTTGACGAAAAACGAACCAGAACGCGAACTCGTAACGTAGAGTGATCGGATTTAGAGAATTAAAAAAACGAAACATTCGTCAAACTGGAATAATTTGACAATCTGCCCAGGAACAGTTATTCTTACGTCATTATTCATACCAGCGAAGTTGTCGTCTTAAGCTTCTTTCATAATGACCAGATTTTCAATTATTTAACCTTATTCCAGTTTTAATTTTTACATTATCTTTTAACGTTTAACAGGACTCACGATTAGGGCAATCGATTATCAATTGAATATCGCATATTAATGACTGAAATTTCTTGTTGAAGGGTTGATCTCACCTTGGAAATATATAGAAGTCCACATGAGAAATGTGTTTAAAATGGTACGTATGACTCGTCGAGCAATACTACTAAGCCAACACAGAACAAAACTTCACTGGAAAATTTTCTGAGCCTCTATAGATATATTCACATGGTGTGCTGGTACATCCGTAAATAAGTTATGCAGAGATCTCAGAAACGATTCTCCAGTTTGTTGTCTCAATTGCAGCCTTAAATGCTCCATGAAAAGTGAGTAATCCATACTTACTTATATCGAGTATTACAAAATCATCTGGCGACGTCTTGATATTTGACCTCAAGTTACGCAGATATGTAAAGTTTACACACCAAGGAAGATCCATCCATTGAAATCTAAGTGTTCTTTTTTAAGTTCAACGATCAATGCAAACCTCTGAAAGCAATTAAATATCAGAAGCTGTAGAATTTCCTAAAATCGTCAATTCAAATAATGCGTGCACCCTTGCCCTTTCACGGTAATCCAGAATCGCACATTTATGACTCCTCCGGCAACTGAATTACTTAACTTCTAAAATATGCTAATAACCCATAAACGAAAGTGTATGCTATTTTGTCATGTTGGAACTGTATTTTTTTCTAGCAATCTCACCTTCTGGGAACATAAGCTGGAATATTTTAACATCTCTAGCAGCAGTGAACTTTTGACGTATGTCATCACACTTTGAATACACTGTAGTAATTCTGCTTTTGTAATGCCAGTTTTTACTACGAATCCTTGTAAACTACTTTGTTTCGTCCCCGAACTCGTACCTATTTGCAACGTAGGATCTACATTTAGGCATGTAACATCACCAGAAACCCTTAATGATACTCCAAGTTGCAAGGTTCTGGCTTCTCTCTTGATTCACAAAGGCATTAACTGTTCCTAATATTGAGATGGACGCAGCCATTTGCATGTTTTTTTAGCTTTCATGTGACTGGTTACCCTTTGCCGTTCAATGTTACTCAGCGAGAAGACGCTTCGGTAAATATTGTAGCGAGCAGAAAATTTGTCACCTAGTACTTCCCGAATCCATGATTAAAAAAAAAATAAAAATAAAAAAAAAAAAAAATAAAATAAATAAATAAATCTAAGATAAGAAAAATGAACTAAACACGTAAACATGAAACAAAATCGTGCTTTTAATAAAGGGTATACACTCATTCTTAGGTTACGGTTTATTCATTTGGAATTTTTGTAATGATATCTTTATTACTTTATATTAACTATTAATTTTACACATTTTGGTATTTACAAAATTCTGTTCTCCAGCAACGAATACTATCGCGAAAGTAAACCAAATTTCCATGCCAGAAAGCGAGCAAAGAACAGCTTATTTCTTTATAATAATAATAATAAATAAAAAAACTGGAATATTATTTACACGGGTTAAAGAAGTCAATTACTGCAAATTTCATGATTCAGGAAGGCGCCTTACGGTTACTGAGAGCTGAATGCTCGTTTCTTAACATTTATACTTCACATTAAATCATTAGTTTAACGTTGCACAAACGGGATACAATTACTGAGTTAATGATGTAAGAACGAAAGAAATGAGATTACAGGAGAACTGTCCCCTCCCAAATCAGTGCTTATTTACCACAAAACCAACATCGTGCACCCATGAACTGAACGCAGGAAATTTAGGATCGGATCGCTTTATCGACTACGCCACCGAATTTGTGTTTTAGTATCATTTACAATATATATTTCAAACCCGAATAATATCTGGATCAGTTTCTTTCATTCAATGTAACCCGTGATAATAAACTGTCTGCAGGAAGGAATCTACTTCCTTCCCTAGTTCCAAAACCCACGGATTTTCTGCGAGGAACAAAATTATTACAACATACGAATATGAGGGAGATCCCATTTATGATCTTTTCACCTACAGTAAAGGTATAAAGATGTCCACATTAAAACAGCAGGAATTGCATATCGTGAAACTTCGTTACTTTCACAGTGTACTAGAAACAAATGAATATTATTTTACGATAATTTGAATCGCAAAGTCTAACTGTCCGTTTTCTATCATTTCATTGCGAGAAACTCAGACTTTGTTACGTATTTTTTTGAGAAATGTGCTAGCAGGATGTTCTCATGGCACACCCTCCAAACCTCGAAACAGTTTTTGTGCCCCTTCTCAAAAGCTGCATTCTAGTTACAAAATATTTTTACACGTCAAGTGTGAAAGAATCTTATTTTATAATACTTTCAACATTTCGTATTAACATTGAAAAAGCACACAAAAAATTGGCTCAAAGAATGATTAAAGAGAAAATAAAATTTTATTTTAACTCGTGTACCATACATACAGAGGTTGTTCAGCCTACGTTTGGCCGATTTCATTCCTTCCCCCTCCCGGGCAGAATGGACTCACCCGACCTGGCTCGTGGCGTCCTGCAGTGTTGTGCAGTGGTTTCCTGGGAGCGGAGTTGTTTTTCCGCGCGGACGACAATAACGCTCAAAACAGGACCATTGTTACGTGTTGTGATAAATTTGTTTCCAAGTGTGTGGGTTTCCGCTCTGTGACCAAAATGCCGCACACTTTAGTGTTTCTATCATTAGAAAACAGTGCAAGAAGAATGGTTGCAACATCAGTTTAAGTGGAATAAAAAATGTTATTAAAAAGTACAAGGGAAACGAAGCTCCACTATTTGGATCACCAACGAAGTTGCATAGGAAGCGGGAATGCACCAAGGCCACCTCCACTATGCAGAGGAAACTTCGCAAATTGGCAATGCAAATAAATCCGCCAACACAAAGGTGTATGGCTAATCGTCTTGACGTGTCTTTGGGGACTGTGAGCCGGACGTTACACCAACTCAAGCTGGAAAAAGTCATGAAAGCTCGCGGTCATCTTCTCACGGATGCCCACCAAAAGAACCAGTGTAACGCCCGGAAGCTGTACGAACGGCATCAGATAAAACAAAGGTGGATGTACGTCGTAACGCTCGATGAAGCATGGATTTACCTTTCTGACTGCGGCAAACCGAGAGCCATCATGTACCGAGAGAAAGGCGCTAAGAACTTCAGAAGGTGGGTCCATGTCTATAAAGAATTCTTCCCAAAACGATTCATGGTCGTTACTGACTACTATTACCGAGGTAAACTGAAGATTCGTAGGGTGGCGAAGAACTGTAAAATAAATTCGCAGTATATTTAGGAGCAGATCATGCGGCCGATCTAGGAGCATGAGATTCCAACAATGTACGGAAATGACGCCAATCTGATGCGCATTCACATGGACAAGGCCTCATCACATACCTTACGATCGTCCCTCGCATTCTACAGGGAGATGGAGGAGGCAAGTGGTATACAGGTGATACCTTTCAATGAGGTACCTGTTAAATCTGCAGATGTAAGACCTATGGACTATTGTGGATTTGGATTGCTGAAGCGGGCTTTGGGAAAACGGCGTGTGACAACTGTGGAAGGACTTTGGAAAGCTGTGCAAAGGGAATGGGACAAGATTCCCCTTCCAGTTCTTCAGAGAAGCGTATCACAGTGGAAATTACTGTGTCAGGCTACTGTTAGGAACCAAGGGAAACACATCGAGCACTTACGGACCTGGCACCATGGATTCTTCTAAATTTTTAGGTAAGTCGAAATTGGCCAAATGTAGACTGAGCAACCTCTGTATTATTTGCAAACTGCTGCATTATATTAAATCTTAAAAATAATTTTAAAAAAATAAATGAACAATACATATATATAATTGAATTTACGGATGATCATTACATCCCGTTCAGCTGCGAGGCTATATGAGACGTGAACCTACTGATTAACATGGAATCCGAACCACATGAACTAACAATAAATAAATACTGCATTATAAGCACAAAGTATCTTTATTTAAAGATGAAGAATCCGATGAAATTATTTCAGCTATCCACTGAATGTACAATTTTATCAACAGTTTTCGTAAACTCATAAACACTTCCGAAATAAACCTCTTTGCGAATCAAAATACGTTACAATGAAATACAGAAGCTAAAATACGAGTAACCGTATTTCAAAATCCTTTCATTTTAGTGATTAGCTACTTTCATTTAATGCAGGACAGGAAACTAATAAAATCGAAATTAGTGGGAATGGCAATAGAAAAAGATTGAAATTATGAGAGTATCGAAAATGAATTCACCATTGGATCGTTAATTCAACTGCATTTTGTTGATGATTCACCTAATATGAAATTCTAATGCATAAACGTAAGCAAAAGATAATGCGCACGACTACAGAACACAATTTTGTTACATATATTAGTGAAGACACGGAGACGTTTCTTAGTTTTAATTGTAAATAAAAAGCACGCACTTAACGATATCTGAAATCATCATTTTTTTTTAACTTTAAACGTTTTTAAAGTCTCATTCTTCAAACTTCCCTAACTTTTCAGTTTTTCAGGTTTGTCGCCACCTTGTGGACATCTCTAATTTACAAACAAATAACCATATCCCGCCGGACCATGTCTTGGTGTCCGTTATTCAGAATAGTTTCCTTGAGAAAACAAAACCATTTCTCCCAAAGCTTCGACAGCGTATTTCAGCCATTATTATCAAGGGTGAAAAGACAAAGAAATAAGAGGAGTTAATTGTACGTTTAAATTTTGCTTAGATCTTTCGTCGAAATGATTGGAAGAATATTTTTTTCTTGATCGAACAGAATTTTAGATAATATTTATGGGTCAATCTATACGAAGTGGCCCAGAGCAGGTTGATCTACCATATCCGAAAATTATGGAAATTGAAGTGTGATGAAGCTTGTGTATGTGAAGGTCAACAACACTATTCACGTTGTCGTATGTACAAGTGTTTCTGAATGGCGATCATTTTTTTTTTTTTTTTTTTTTTTTTTTTTTTGTCGGTGGAGTGTCAGTTTATGCATTTGCAAGCGTGTACGAAAACTACAGTTGCTCAGGACGTATGAATCAGACATGAACAAAAACGACTGTTTACAGGCGAGACGGTACGGAGAATATATACTCTTGCTTCGGTATATACTCTTGCAGAGGTAAACGGAGAATATATACTCTTGCTTCTAAATAAATATGCACGGTTGCAAACCAATACATGACCACCAGAAAAAGTATCGAAAATTATACTTTTAAAGTGGCTGTTGGGATGGCATAAAGTGAAGGGTTCATGAGTTGTGTGCTGAATAGTATTCCATGTAAAGAGTCTGCAGAAATATTCACAGCTACGATATTACTGGTGCCATACATTTATGGGGGTCCGATAGTTGAAGTTCGTAATTTTGATGCTATTTTTGGGGCGTAATATCTCAGGAAGACAAAGTGCTGAAAACTGCTGCCACACAGTAATTCTATGCGTGAATAAACTAAAAAAAAAAAAAAAGATTGATATTACATAAAGAAAAAAGTGACATGGTAAAAACGCGAAGGAAGTACGTGCATAACGATGGTCCGGAAAAATTTAAATCTTTGGATATGTTTCATGCTTGATCTAAAAAAATTAGCACAATCCAGCACTTATGCCCGCTTTCGTTCGTGTGCAAAAGCTTGCGAGTGGCGTTTGTTCCGTCTTTCTAGCTCCATGGTCATTCCCACGTCTATATGGGAGAAGCACCCACCCCCTCTTGCACCCACGCCATCTATCGTCGAACTGGACTGCGATATTAAGGCACTTAATGTACCAGCAAAGTGCCATTGAAATCCAATCCCAGTTACGGAAGTTACTGTGTTTACAAGACTGCGTTATGTGGCACAGATCGATGTAACGCAACCTTGTGAACACATTAACTTCCGTATCTTGGATTGGTTTGCAACCCTGCACATTTATTTAGAAGCAAGAATATATATTCTTCGTGTACTTCAGTCTCTCCTGTAAACATTCGTTTTTGTTTCGTATTTGTCTGATTCGTACGTCCTGTGCAACTTTAGTTTTACTACACGCTTGCAAATGCATAAACTGACACTCCACCGACAACAAAGATGGCCGCCATTCAGGAACACTTGTATACGACAACGTGAATACTGTTATTGACTTTCTCATACACAAGGTTTATCACATTCCAAATTCTATAATTTTCGGAGATAGTCGAGCAACCAATTTTACCATCTTTGGACCACTTCAGATGGTCTGACCTTTATATATTACGTTACCGAAGATTTATCGATCAAGTGTCTTGACACTGACGGTATTTCTTAGTTTGACTAAAATAACATGTATCGCTGGTATCGAAATCACATCAGTAAACCTCCGAAATAAACAGATAAATAAATAAATGTAACAGAAAAATTTGAGGAAAGTGGGCACAGCAAGACAGAAACTATCAAAAACAATAAATATATATTTATTTTAATCTTATCTTTATATAACAAATTTCATAAAACCTCACACTGACGTGTGATGAGAGCACTACATACCCAAAAATGACACTGAAGTGTTCATATACAGGCAACATTAACCAAGAGCTTACTTAAACGTAACGCACAGCAGTCATTAATTACTTTCATAACATGGCATCCCGTTTACAATTGAACTTACAAGATCTGTACACCCCCCTCCCCTATGAAATGTGTAAATTTAAATATTACGAACGCATGCAGACTGTTACTAAAATATTTTCTTTATATATATATGGGACTAGAAAATTGTTGAATATATATTTAGAAAGAGACAATCTTACAAATGTTTGTACACCAAAGACAGTCATGACTCAATGGTATTTTGTTTTACTACTATTTTGTTTCTGGTCATAGATTTCGTAACTCTGATAGTGTATTTGGTTCTTGGATTGAAAAATATCGATCTATAGCCGGTAAATACTGGTTTTCCTTCTCAATCTGTGGTCATAAGAATGTGTGTTTGTGTACGTCTTATGTTGAGTTGGTAGTGACAACTGCAATGTGATGGAGGCAGTCCCTACTTTTTCTTCATTTATCTAAAAATTCCCCTTTTTGCAAACTTACAGGCAGACCATGGTAGAAGATATGACTGATATTTACAAAGACAGAAAAAATGTATGTCATAATGGCAGGACTCCTACAAATATCTTATTTCTATTCTTTATGGACATTATTTCTGTCTTCGGTTTGATTCTGACTAGTAATTATCTCCACATTTAATATCATTCTTAACACCTACAGAAATTGGAACAGAACCCAATTATTATAGGCTACTTTCTTTCTGATCTTTCATCCATCTAATTTTCGCTTGATAGAAAGTAATACATAACGAAGGAAAAAAAGTGTCAGTAATTCGTAACGTTAAGATGAAACAAACATTAGGATGAAAAACGCTTCGTTAGAAACCTGTCGGCAACAATTTATTAAAATCTAGTACTTTCACACGATTGGACGTTTTAATAATAGTTAAGTACTGAACAAAGAAAATTAAATCCCCAAAATGCACTCACGGAGTAACAGTCGGTAACAGTTAGCCGCCAGCTGAAGTTCATAAGATCTAACACTTCTTTCTATATATATATATTAAAAAAAAAATCGTTTGTAAAACACTATTTATTAATATTTTCATGTGGATTGATTCTACGCGTAAAGTATGATTTTTAAACCCACTAGTACATCTATTTATTTTGAAGCTGCAGCTCTTAATAACTGTTGCCGACAGAATTTTCTATGCTTCTGCCTCGTAAGTGTAGTGATCTTTGATTCAACAGGAAATAGCTCCTGATGTTCGACATATGTATTTCGATTCACTCTGAAGGAATATAAATTTAAACTGATACACGGAAAATATCAAATGGTAATTCTCGTTAAACTAAGTACCACAAGAGTATTATACCAATGGTCTGCTTTCCCCCTCTACCTGTTTTCCTTCTTTACATGTAGCTCTGTTGACACAACGATGCAGCTTCGTCTTCCTCTTGAATGTCAATGTGTTGCCAGTGATCTTGTAGCTGTCAGCTTGCTTCCTGCCTCCGGAGGGCGCTTGGTCAGAATTTCAAATCTTTAATGGCTTGTGGCAAGTCTGGAAGCTTGATATCTTTAATCTGCTGTGGAATGTTCATGTTCTTTACAGCTGAAACAGCACGTGCTGGTGCCGCTGCAAGCCCCGCCTGAAAAACAATGAAACAACACAAAAATTTTTTACTTAATTATTAGGGGACACAGAGAAACATTTTAATTGTTGCATACACGATGATTTCTTAATATATTTGTGTAAAGTTCTAATTATATGCTAGAGTAGCAGGTGATGATGACAATTTCAGAGAGCTATACGATGGATGTACCAGCAGCGGTTAGGGGCAAAACAAACTAACTCTCCGAATAGTGCAACGGGTTCCCAAGTATAATTTATTTTATGAAGGATGAGATTACTGATCTTAGATCATCTTTCGCGAATAGCTTACACAGAATAAGTTTGTTATGTGCTTTTGGCTGGCAATGATTCTAAGGATAGGATTTGCTTTGTCTGGCATTTAAACTTCTTAGGTATGCGCATCCTTACTAAATTACCCCACACCTCTAGCCACCAAATAAAACGGCTTTAACTATGTTCGTTGGAAGTTATTTATTTAACCGATTTCCAGACAAAGCCTGGGGACCAATTTACACTGGAATTATCAACAATCAACGATAATTACAACACTAAGGGGCGAAGTAATGGAAGCCAGCCGTGGCCAAAAAGGTACCATTGCGGCATTCGTTTGGTAGATCTCAAGAAAATCTTCGGGATAGTCAAGACATCACCAAACCCGGAAATTCCATTTTTTAAATTTCATTTGTTGCCATTGTGCGAGCATTTAGAATAACACTACTTAGATACTAGGTATCACAGAAATACATATAATGAAGAGTTCCTAAACAGCTAAGACTAGGTCACGGCGGAAAAAAAATCGAGAGATGATTTCCCATATCACAACAAAACAAAACAATTCTAACCATCATGGATCAAGAACATCTTTCTGAGCTTGTAAGTTGCCGCAACTTCGAAAAGTCGATTTTTCAAGCGCCTCTTTTTAAAATCATGAAAACTAATCCCACTGGTTTTGGCAATCACACCGGAACGAGTACTAGTATGTTCCGTTTCTGAAATGTAACGTACGCACACGAAGCATTTTACAAGATTATACGAAGTTATTCGACTTACTCATCGAATATCCGTTATGTATGTGCAACATGTATTTTATTTTACGTATCTTATTTCTTTCCCGTTGGAAAACCGTTCAGAGGCTGGAAACTGTTGGTATATTAAAAGCAAAAAGGTGGTGTTTCAAAAGTCCATTTAGGCTAGCATCGGGACATTTCACTGGGAAAGGAATAGCACGAATTTCTATCTTAGCTTCATTCGTCTGTAGAATGCCAACAATGACCTGGCCTTGTATCCGGACAGCCAGATTAAGTTGTTCCTGACTGGTGTTCCTTCTATAAAGTTAGAGATCTCGTTATAAATATCTGTGTAAACATGTTCTTGATAACACACAGCATTAATTTTTACATTGTTGGCAACGCGACATAGCTTTAATATTTTCTTAACAAAATCCATTTAAAACCATGAAACCGTGTGAATAACTGTCGGTGTAGTGTTGAATGAAACAGCTTCATTCTTCTACATCGATACTTCTGTACATAATTACTCAAACGCTTCCACAATCGAACAGTTATATCCTCGCCTCATTTACGGTTACGGTACTACAAAATTCCATCGATCGGCCTAAAGATGGTGCTCGTGTTATTTTCTGCACGACATGACTGGCTTTCGGAGAATTAACATTCGCTATATGGACAATACTGCGACGGAACTTTTGTGAATGTCACGGTGGACGGTTGGTTGGGACACACAGAACTGAATGGACGTGACACACTGTGTTAGTTGATTCTCCGATCCCATCAAGTCTTAATTCCGCGCAACACTAGTTGCCAGATACCTGTAAGTTGTCAGGACTCTATTTCGTATACGGCTTAGTTCCTGATACACGCGCTGGCACTATGGCATTCATAATGGAGCACCCACTATCAAATCTGTGTTTCTGTGGCACTGTTTATCTATTAGAACAGCTGAAACGTGCACTGGAAAGTGATATTATGTAACCTTTCCAGAATTGATTCACTTTCGGTGCCATTAGACTTCGCACAACTCCATTACTCTGCTAGCAGATACAACTGCTTCAGTAGTGCAATTTTCATGCTTCTCTGCTGCGCCTACTCGTGTCGTTTCTTCCGCATTTTGTCTATATGGAAGCGTATCTGCTTCTGTACATATTTATTTAATATGAGCTTTATTAAGAACTGAAATGGTTTTCGTAAGGTTAATATATGTGCCAAGTTAGAATTAAAATTGCTCCTGTTCGTTTTAGAAAAAAATATATACCTCACATGTTTTCATCCAGGATGATTTTCCGACGGGATCATCTTCTCATATTAATCTGTGACATAGGAGACAAACAAGCAATACTTTGAAGCTTTCTCGTCATAACATGTGTGACTTTGTTGTTCATTTTATAAAAATTAATGCCTAAAATCACTTTTAAAAAAATGTTATTTACACGAGTTCACACAAAGAAAAATGAAGATTAATAGAAAATTTATGTATCTATCCTGTTGAAATTATGCTTTACTCAGCAACAGAAGTTAACAAGAGTGCAATGGAGAAGATGGAGATAGCAAAGAAATCAAGGGATGGAAAAAACGATTAGGTACATCACTGAAAAAAGTAATAGTTTTCAGTGTTCTACAGTTTATCTTGATAGAGTTCACCCTTCTTGATTTACTGCTCTGTGAATAGTGTTTACACAGAGCAGCAATTAGAAAGGGAAACTCGTATTTTTCATTGCGAAGTTAGTTTTGGTATGGAAATTTTTCATAGTGGTGAATCTTGCGTGTGACCTTGGGAACACACCCATAAATTTCCAGCTCAGCTGGTCATCAGTGTAACGCGTGATGCGGTTCAGTATGTACAGACTAGTTTTGTGATATTTCGTCATCATTTCTGTAATGGTACTGTACAAAGAGTGAACATCAAGTTCTATGTGCGTTTTTGGAAAACTTCAACGGAAACATCTGAGATATTTGAAACGGTTTATGGGGCAATTGCCCTTCCCGCTGTCATGATTTCAAATGGCAGCAGAGATTCAATGCCAGCAGGGTGTCTTTGCAAGATGACGAGCGACCAGATCAGGGCAAGTCTGTCAGAACAATTGACACATGAAGTCCAGAATATCAATTTAAATGACTGACATGCAAATCTCAGGGTAATATCAAACCTTGTGGAAAAAGGACTGTTCGACACATAATAAGGGAGGAATAAAAAAAAAAAAAAAAAAAAAAAAAACAGAAGCTATGTGCACGTTTCGTGCACAACACAGTGACTGTCCATAAGTATTTAGCTCAAAAAAGTGTTTGTGGTCTCCCAAATTAAAAGCAGCAGTAGTTTTTTTTATTTTATTTTTTTAAATTTTATTGTTACCACCATTCAGAAAGTAGCAACGAATGCTTCCACAATTCATTTCGATGACTTATTGGATAGTGCAAAGCTGTAAGTGGACAAAAGATTCCTACTTACAATAAACCACAGCTTCCACTTGTCATTCATTTATTTTTTAAGAGATTCAGTCTAGTTTCCCAATTGCCGCACTGTGCATCAAGCAGTGTTCTCTTTTGACACTTAAGATAAGGTTTTACTATTTCCGATGTGATCCGTAAGGGACGACATTTGTTTAAATGACATTAAACATTCAGTTAACATATCCGGCAGTTATGCCCTATAGATTACAGATGGATGGTAAACGCGGAATAAATGATGAAAAATACTTGGTGAAATAAAGAGGAGAGAAAAAGGAACAAGATAATTCAGTTCAAACTGCTGAAATGAAATCTTCAGAACGGATACGGTGCTGAACTGAAATATTTAATTATATGTCCTATAGTTATACCTTGAAGCCTAAATGAGAAAAATAATTTAATCAAAGGGGCCGCGGTGGCTCAGTGGTAGAGCGTTCACCTCTGGTGTGTGGGGTCCCTGGTTCGATCCCAGCTCGCGCCAAGTGAACTTTGTGGTGGACAAACAACGTGTGCGTGGGTTTTCTTGGGGTTCTCCCGTTTCCTCCCACTTTCTTCATTCCACCATTTCATTCATTTCTTATTATCATAGTCTCCTTTAGCCTAGCCGCTAAAATCGTGGGACGTAAAACTTAAAGGTTTAATTTAATTTCAATAATTTAATGAAAGTGAATGATAAAGACATAATTGGTGGAATGAGGATATGGGACCAGAGAACATCAAGAAAATCCACGGACGCAATGTTGTCCACCACAATCTCAAGTGGCCGGAGACAGCAACAGAGGTGAGCGCTCTACCACTGAGCGACTGTAGTCACTATGGATAACATGATGTTCACCATAAACTCATGTCATCTTGGATTGAACAACGATCCCTTTGCACCAGATATGAACACTCTAAAGAGTTTAATATTTTACCCCAACAAGCATAAATATATAAGATAGTTTTCAAGGTTTGAGGATAGGTGTGATTTTTTAAAAATTATTTCTAATTTTCGAAATCGAATATATATAGGATGTTTTAAAACAACACCGACAACGTTTGGGAGGTGATTCCCGACACCAAGATAAGACAAAAAGTATAGACCAACCTGGATGCAGAAATTCGTCATTTCGGAGTTCTAGGCTGCCGAAAACATAACATATAATAATAATAATAATAATAATAATAATAATAATAATAATAATAAAAAACTTTATAGGTCCATAGCTCCAATACTATTGGACCTACCGTAGTCGGGTAGAGACTTCACTTAGGAACTAATATGTGCGCTATCCAAAAATAGGTTATACATGTTTCAGAAGCCTGCGGTACTCACGCTACAATTTTTATAGAGGAAGTTTGGCTACGGGCATATAATTTGGAGTACTCACCAACTACTTCTATAAAAACTGTTGAGGGAGTTTCACAGGATTTTGAAACTTGGATATTTTGATAGGACATATACTAGTGCCTAAGTGAAGTCTTCACGCTGTCGGTGTTGTTTTGAAATACCCTGTATATATATAAAACGCACGAATCTCTGAAGTAAGGGAAATGAAACTAGGTGTAACTCTTCATTAAAAATAACTTAATGCGTGACACAATGTTTTCAAAAATCCCACTCTTAAAAGGAGGAAAAAACGGAAACAATATCTATAATATTCAATTTTTGATTCTTTATTCAGAAAAGCGCTGAATATGAAGATTTGCTTAAGTTAGAGGTGTGACATTCACTACTTACACTCTTCATTATAAAAGAGCAAACACGTGTTGCAATGTTTTTCGAAAATTCCACTTCTAAAGGAAGAAAGAGCTCAATTTCTACAATATTCAAATCCGCGGTTTTATCATTAAATCTTATTCTTTATGTGCAACGAATGAGCACTTCTGCTTGAGAATTATATTAAACTAGGAATGCAGCACGATTATGGCTTGCAAAATCCTACAAAATCACCGAAGCGAGACCATTGAGATATTATTACTGCTTGCATTCTTATTTATCTTAATGATGTAATGATGAGATTATGATGTATTCTTAATTAGTTAAAGATGTTCCAGATGAAGATATGCCGTGTAATGAAACATGATTATGATTCGCTCAAGCTGGCTCGTAACATGCTAGAAGAGCGACGACGACTTGTATTTTAGTGAAGCATAGAAAACATACCCACTTGTTGAAAAGTACATCGGCTATTGTAAACACTCTTTGTAAGAAGTTCATGCACACACACTGCACAACGGAAACACTTAACTGAGCAGAATGAGCTAATCGTAAATGTCTCTCAAAAGAAAGCTTTCATTACTTACTTGAAATAACACACTCAGACAAAAAAAGGACATCAAGAAAATGGAAAGCAGAAATAAGACATCACTGTCATTTTTCATTGTATATCTACGTACTTTTTACCTTTTATTCTACAAGAAGCATAAATATAATTTGACACGTAAATTCCTGCCAGCAAACTGCGAAATATTAATGAAGGAAACAGCATAATTATGTTTAGATTATAAGACCCATAAAAGCTTAAGTACGCACACTTGTAAGTAGGATAATTTTATAAAGATTTTAAAAACTCACGATAGCAATAAACGAAAAAAAATCTACTTACAAACAGACTTGACAAAAAAAAAAAAAAAAAAAAAAAAAAAAAAAAAAAAAAACCTGCGAGCATTTCGTTAATTTGAACGAGATGGCAAATTTTCTGCTCTGTGAACAGCTGCTACAATGAAGTGCTTAAAAAACATTTCAACAGCAAAGCCTATTTCCACTCTGATACTTATTATTTAGCAAATTCATGCTTTATGTTAAAATCTAGGCTTTCCAAATCTCCTTATTACTACAAAAATAAATTAATGTTGTTGTTTTTAGAGAAAAGTTATTTTAAACTTAATTCAAATTAATGAAAAGTTAACAAGTTAACATTGAAAAAAGTTATGAAAAAATCTAAGAATTGTTATTATTTATATATATATATATATAAACAAACTTAAGGACTCCTCCTACCGTTGTACTTTCTGTACGTGCCTCGTACTGACACATTCTTCTTATTATTACTTCGTATCACAAATCCTGTTCAATTAAATAGTTTTTAGTTCTCAATTACGATAAGCTTATAAATTATGTACTTAGTGCAGTGAATAAGAAATAAAGAGCCAGGACAGCGGAACATTCGACGTTTTAAAAGAAGGGTCGACAATACATTTACCCATGGTATCTTTATAAGTCTAGTGTTTATGCTATTAATAATAGAAGCAAACAGCGTGGAGATATCTAAGTACTAAAAGCAAACTTCACCTAGTACAGGGTGAAGGATATTAACAGAAACTTTCTAGTATGATAGATAGCCTCTAGCGTTCCATTTTTATCATGTGGATCAATATATAGAGAGGTGATTTGAATCGGAAGAGTATGTGGTAATAGTTTAGACAGACATTATAATTTCTATGCTACATAAATAATTAACAAGGTCAGTAAATCTCCGTTAAGAAACTGCAGGAAAAGTCAGAATACATTTCAATATAGAACAAGTATTAGAACGAACAGGTACAGTTTTATACAGTACATTCTCATAACAATGGTTCAAAAACTACTGACGACCAAATACATTATTTATTACTAACAGCTTCTTTACTTCATATTGTTTAAAGTATACTCTTTTAAACACAGCTGCTAGGTGTAAAGCTCATCTTTAAATCTTCTAAAACACGTATTTGCAGTGCTTTACAAAATACAAAAGCAAATATTGTAACGCACGAACAAGCATACTACTACACACAGTATGTCAATGTGTTGCTTACTACATCAAAGAACGCATAAAACCAAAAGGTTGGTGCCACGTAATTATTTTTCTTCAATACTGAGTACAATATTGATACATGCAGGATACACGTCTGAAGGTGCACTGTTAATACATTATCGCAAACCATGCAATCAGTTAATGAACGAATGCCAACAGAGGTGATAAGAGAAAGGATGAAACGGAGGAACTTTTTTTTGCAGGTTCAAGTCGTACAGGTGCTAAACATCTCCACATTCCTTTCGTATCATGTGATATCACACACACAAAGACACAAGCCTGTTCAGATCGCAAGCCACTGATGGTGATGAAAAAAAGAAATTAAAATGACAAAAGCAATATATAAATATGAAGGCAATGCCACTCTGTAAAAATGCTGTTTTTTTTTTCAAAAAAAAGTTCTGAAGACGAGACTAGCTATGTGGAAACAAAGTGGCCTCGAAAAGAGCTGTTTTTTTTAGAAAGAAGTTGATGAGCAAACCTCAAGTTAGATCAATAGGAAAAGAGACGTCCACGTCTTTCACGAGCTATCCTTCTTGCAACATGGGGTGTGATGGAAGACCTGGCATCTGGAGGCACAGGTGTCTGAAAAGAACCATGCACAATATATTGAGGCAATGTCTGGAAGTCCAATTACATGTTTATTCCTCCGGATACGATAGACTACTTAAAAAAAAAAAAAAAAAAAAAAAGATCACCGTTTGCTTGTGTGTTATGTTGATTCAGCATTCGATCTCTGATGAGCTGCCTACCCATATTTATATACAGAAAGGAAGACTTAACTGAAATGATCCTTTCGTTATGATTGAAATGAAAAGTTTAATATGTATTGAAGACATATAATGGAAATGAATAAACTGAAGTGTGGCAATGAAAGCAGTAAAAACGTGTATGCATTAAGCATTTACTCTTTGTTACGTTGCATACATTCTTCAATGCACTACTTTATAAGTACTATCTGCTATTTTAGAAACTGAATGCAAAAACCACTAGCATAGTATCAAATACTGAATGATGATAAAAAAATAATAATAAATGAAACAAATAAATAAATAATAAAAATCGTAAATAAGTGTTTTAATGATGGGAATGAAAAAAGTTATTACTTTCGTCCCTTAATAAAATCATCAGTATTGGCACTATCTTATGTACGTTCTAAACAATATCAAGGGTCGATTTCTACAGATATCCGATTCTTCTGCTTTTGTTTACAATTATAGAGCTTCAGCATATTTGGTAGTTTTACCATATGATTTGTCCAAACATGCTAAGCCCTAACAAAGAATGATATAATTCGTTCAAAATAACAACGGTGTTACTTAATTCTGACGTTTTGCTTGTTTTCTTTACGAAACAACGAAATTCGACGCAAGAAACATATTATATTAATCAGAAGGAAAATAGAAGATACTAATATTATTGTCAATATTCGTTGAGAGTTTCTTCAAAACATAAAGAACTTGTCATGTATGCTGGGATTCGAAATCACTAACAAAGAAAAAAAATACTAATCAATTAACATATTGGAAATTTACTGAAATGTGCTATAACTCGAATAATAACACAACTAGATAATGTTACTGCATGATATATATTGTTTTTCTTATGAGACGGGGCCTACAACTTAACGTGAGATTCGAACCACATAGCCACGAGAGAGTTCTTTACTCTCTTTTGCGTTAACAAGATTGTACATGAACTATTTCCTTTAAACACATTGCTTGGCAAGTCAATACATGCATATTTATTGAACATTAAATCCAAAGAAGTTAGAGCATTTATGATACTTAAAACTTCTGTTTTTATATTTAAAATAAAATGAAATGTCTAGGATTAAAAAAAATATATAAGATTTTCTTATGTAATTACTTACAAAGGTAGTTGAACTTTTAAATAATATGCACATATTGCTGATAGCATATGCAGTCAACAGCTGCTTCTTTCACATACAAAATTAAAAACTTGCTGCTTCGTCAGGATTTCGTACTAAAATTTAATTAACCTTTAAAAGCTCACACGATGCATTTTTCATTATAATTTGGTTCATTCTGTGCATATTTATCGATACCATCTCAGATGAATAAGGTTCTTTGGTAGTAGCGAAAAATGTGTTTTTAATCATTCTATGGAACGTATTCATTCACATATTTGTTCTCCTCAATACTAAGTCCTTACATATCGAGTTGACGTAAATGCTATTTTCAGTTAAAAAACATTTTTAATATATATATGTATATATATATATATATATATATATATATGTATATATATATATATATATATATATATATATATATATATATATATATATATATATATATATATAGGGCTATTATAAATTATCTTCTCAATTTCAAAGTTTAATAACTCACATTTATTTATTCACAATAACAAGCAACTTATGTTAAACGAGAAAAAGCTCTAAAAGTTTTAGTGGCTGGCAAAGCTGATGTATAGTTGTGAATTTACCGGTAGGCCGACAGTAAATCAAGATGGCAGGAAACGAAGACAGGAGAACATTTGTGTTCTCGAATTTCACGTAAAACAGTGTGTAGTTAAGTGTTCATGTTCAACGAAGTTCCAGAGCAAGCTGTACAGGTAACACTAGTCGACACTCTTTCTCTGGCACACGGAAGAAAATACCTGATTCTAATATAACATTTCACGTAGAATTCGAATCTGCAATCAGTTTTTCTCCATCACCCTCAGTTTTCCTATGGCAGAGGGATTTTCGGGAATTTCCCCTCATTTTTTTCATACCTGTAGCTCGGGTACCCTTAGGTATATAAGCACACACATTATATTGTATGTTAGCTTGATTTATACTTAGTAAGCCCTCTAAGTTTCATAAGAATCGCATTATTCTTTCTAGAGAATAAATATATTTATATAAAAATATGCTATGTGTACTGTTCATTTTACCATATTCATTAGTGCAGATAAAATCACATATAACTTCCACGAAAATTACAATATAAGTACGGTTTATACCTCATTGGATTTGAAATAAAACATATTTTTAATGATGTGTACATCGTGTCACCATTTTTTGTATGAGGGAATTTCTAGAGGGATTTTGTTGGAAATTCCCTCCAAAAAGTAGTTTATAAGGTTTTTTTGTCTTAACTTGCTATTTGCATATAGTGATACAGAAACAGGAACTGCTCTAAAACATAATTTTATGTCTACTTAATAAATAATACAAAAGAAGTGAATGGTATCTTCTTAATAAAAGAACACTTACTTACCTTAACTAAAATGTTTTAGTTGTCGACTTTCTTTTGTGTTTGGCTTCTCGAACATCTATTTTGAGTGTCCAACAGTAATCAGCTTGCATTTGTGAACTCTTCTGTCCCTGGTATCTCTTCTCCATGGAGAAAACGTTCCTCATGCTCATCACTAACAGCACCAAGGTTTTCAGGAAAGAAATCTAGGTGGGAGTCTAGAAAGTTAACTTTAAGGGACATGTTGCAAACCATTTCCTTGAATGATTGCAGGAAATCACTCACAATTTCACGGTAATTTGGGGCTTTCTGGTTTCTAAAAAATTATCTGTTAAACATTTAAATGAACACCAAGCTGCTTTCTCAACCGGAGTTAAGAGATCCTCAAATTTTTGGTCACGAACACTAGTTAACAAAGGTTTTGTTACATAAAAGGAAATACCTGTTCTTAAAGGAACTTTTTGCGCTGAATTCGAATATGCACTCGGTTTTTCTCCATCACGTACGATTTTCCCGTAACAGAGGGATTTTCGGGAAAATCCCTAAAAAATTTCCCTTTTTGTTTATTTTACACCCCAAGATCTTGTCCCCTTGCATATACTAACATAGAAATTATACCTAAGTATACTTTGATTCATATTTAACAAACCCTCCAAGTTTCGTAATAATCGCTTTATTCTTCCTAGAGAAATAAATGTGTTTGTATGTATACTGTGTGTACTGTTTATTGCACCTTATAGTAATGCTTTCAGATCTCTTAAGTTGAGGTAAAACGTTTTGCTTTATTACCACAAACACATACACCCTCCATTCCAAAAGAAACCGAACTTTTGAAAACAAATAGTACCACTAGTGCCATCTGTTGTAATATTTTACCAGTAGATGGCGTAGTCCCTCATTCACAACTGGTATAAATGTCATGACATTTGGATGCACGGCAACAAAGTTATTGCGTTTCAACTGTCAGTGTGTTGTGTACATCGGTCGGAAAATGAGTTTCAAACAACGAGCTGCAATTGAGTTTTGTGTTAAACTGGGTAAAACTTTTAGTGAAACGCACCAAATGCTACAAAATGCATATGGTGATGAGTGTCTATCCCGTACGCAAGTTTACGAGTGGTTCAGGCGATTCAAATCGGGTAGAGAGACGCTGGATGATGACGAAAGATCAGGCCGTCCCAGAACCGGATTATCGGAAGAAAACATCGAAAAAGTGCGTGAATTCATCAAATATAACAAAAAATCGTCGGTGAAAGTTATTGAAATGGAATTAGGCATTCCTCAAACAACCGCATACCGCATTTTGACCGAAGTTTTGGGCCTTAAGAAGGTTTGTACCACACAAACTCACCGAAGACCAAAAAGTTGATCGAATTGCGCATTGCAAAGACATCGTTAAAAGAGCTCGGCAGGATCGAAACTTCTTGAAATCGATTGTAACTGGTGACGAGACATGGTGTTTTGAATATGAGCCCGAAACAAAGCGGCAAAGTGCTGAATGGAGAGCGCCGGATGAAGGAACACCCAAAAAAAGTCGCTTGGTGAAGTCAAAAGTTAATGTGATGCTGATTTGTTTTTACGATTCAAAAGGAATTATCCACAAAGAATTTGTTCAGCCAGGCCAGACAGTCACTGGAGAGTTTTACTTGGGCGTCATGAAGCGTTTGCTTTCAAGAATTTGTCGTATTCGGCCCGAATATCGCGAAATCGGCAGTTGGACTCTTTTGGACGATAATGCACCATCACATCGTTCGCGACTTGTAACTGAATTTTTGGTCAAAAATCACATTATTCGGTTGCATCACCCGCCCTATTCACCAGATCTCGCTCCGTGCGATTTCTATCTGTTCCCGAAACTGCATTTGGCGATGAAAGGAAAGTGGCACGCATCGATTGATGCCATTGAGAAGGCGACGACCGCCGTCCTAAAGACCATTCCAATAAAGGACATGGAGAAGTCGTTTGACAACTTGTTGGAGCGTGCAAATATGTGTATCGATGCAGAATGGGAATACATTGATTAATAAAAATGATTTGTTCCAAAATGTACATTGCTTTTTTGTTTTCTTAAAACGTTCGGTTTCTTTTGGAATGGAGGGTGTATATAAAATATAATACAATATAATATACAAGTGTGACAATTTACAATAAACAATAATACAAATGTCCCAAAAGGTCATGAAAAGACAATCAAAACTATCACAATATATGAAACTTCCATTGGGTTACATAAACGTACACTACTTCCTTCTTTTGTAAGAAATGTTGCATTCTCTAACAGACCCCAACAATAGTCCCCCATCATTGAAGGATCCCATCGTCCCTGGTACCTTTTCTCCATTGCCATTATATCTTGGTGGAATCTTTCCCCCTGTTCGTCGCTGAGAGCACCTAGGTTAGCAGGAAAGAAGCTGAGGTGGGAGTGCGAAAAGTGGATTTTTAAAGACATCCTACAACCCAACTCTTTGTATTTCTGTATCATGTCCTGTACGATTTCTGTGTAACTCTCAGCTTTGTTATTGCCCAGAAAGTTGCGCACAACACACTTAAATGCTGTCCAGGCAGCTAGCTCAGCACTGTTTAACTTGCTGTCAAAGCTATCATCAAGTATTAATTTCCTAATTTGGGTACCAATAAACACTCCCGCTGAAATCTTAGCATCACTCAGGTTAGGGAACTTATCTCGCAAATACTTGAAACCTTCACCAGATGTGTCCATGGCTTTGACAAAGTTTTTCATAAGTCCTAACTTGATATGAAGTGGCGGTAGTAATATCTTATTAGGATCTACCAAAGGAGCGTATTTGACGTTGCATTCTCCAGGTACGTAATTCACTCTAGGTTCCCATTCCTTCACTTCATAATATTTGTCATCAGTTCGGCTATCCCATAAACATAAAAAACATTGGTACTTCGTGTAACCGCACTGCAGTCCTAATAAAATACCAACTACCTTGAGATCACAACATATTTGCCAACAATGGTCCTTGTAATTTATAAGATTTAGCAAAGTTGACATGGTGTCATAGGATTCCTTAATCTTCACTGAGTGCGCAAGTGGTATAGAAGGTTTTTTTATTTCCATTATGTAAAAGGGCAGCTTTAAGGCTGACCTTTGACGCGTCGATAAATAACCTCCATTCTTCTGGAACGTAAGGAATTCCTAGCTCCGCCATCAACCCATTTATATCCGTACATACGCACACATTATCTTGCATTGAGAAATAGCTTGAAAATTGAACATGCCTTTTCCTGTACACTGATATGTTCGTTTCTGCATCCAATAAGTTCCACTGCTGGAGCCTTGATCCCAGAAGTTCCGCCTCTTGTTTTGTCAGGTGCAAATCACGGACTAGGGCATTAAGTTCACATTGCCGGATGAAATGTGGCTCGCGAACACAGTCAGGGATGAACGTTGGATCCTTGGATGTACATGTTGATGTCGATGGTTCATCAAGGTCATGATCATCATCAGAGTCTTTTGGCCATATCTCTTCCCAGTTGGTAGGGGGCTCGGGAAATGGAAGTTCTTTTGCATTCTGTTACATTTGATAACAAATATTGATAACCATTTCATGAACAAAACGAAAAAACTTGGAGAATTGTATATATATATGTATTCAGATATACATATACTGTACGTTTAAAAAAATATACGTTGGAAGTACATTCTATTTTTATACACGTTTCTAATTTACAGAGAGCAATACAAGTATGTTGTTGACTATTGTAAATATTCATTTTTATGTCTGTGTTTGTAGTAATAAAGCAAATCGTTTTTACCCCAACTCAGGAGATCTGAAAGCATTACTATCAGGTGCAATAAACAGTGCACACAGTATACATACAAATATATTTATTTCTCTAGAAAGAACAAAGCGATTTTTACGAAACTTTTAGGGTTTATTAAATTTAAATCAAGGTATACTTAGGTATAATTTCTATGTTACTATATGTAAGGAGACAGGAGCTAGGGGAATAAAATATCTGAAAAAGGGAAATTTTTGAGGGAATTTCCCGAAAATCCCTCTGTTACGGGAAAACTGTACGTGATGGAGAGAAACCGAGTGCATATTCGAATTCAGCGCAAAAAGTTCCTTTAAGATCAGGTGATTTTTCTCATGTAACAAACAAAAAGTTTAAATTTGTTAACTAGTGGAATCAAACATCTTATTTGGGGGCCTAGAAAAATCCCTTCCTTGATTTTAGCGTCACTAACCCGAGGAAACTTTTCCTTGAGGTAACAAAATCCTGCATTACTTTTGTCCATTGCCTTAACAAAGGTTTTGAAGAGCCCCAACTTTATGTGAAGAGGAGGTAGAATTATTTTATCAGGGCTCACCAGTGAGGAATAAACAACATTCTTCTGTCCAGGAGTTAATACACGCTTTGGTCATTTCTTCTTGATGTAATGTTCCGCTTTGTCTCTGCTGTCCCATTTGCAGAGGAAACAACATTTCGTATAACCAAGCTGCAAACCCATTAACAAAGAAATAACTTTTAAATCACAGCAAACGGTCCACTTGTATTTCTCATACTCAATTCTTGCTAACACTATTTTGATGTTTTCATAGGCTTCCTTCATATTAGTTGCATAAGCCAAAGGCACTGAAGGAAATTTGTTGCCATTGTGCAAAAGGACAGCCTTCAAAATAGTTTTGGAAGAGTCAATAAACAATCTCCACTCTATACTTATATATGTATGTCCGAGTGTATCCATCACAGCACAGACATTATTACAATACACTAAATCATTTTCTTGAGAATAGTAGTTTTGAAACTCTATATGACGGTTTCGAAAAATACACACTTTAGTGTTACGATGGAGCAGATTCCAGCCTTTAAGTCTAGAAGCAAGAAGTTTTGCCTGTATCTTGGAGAGTTTTAAATCCCGCACGAGGTCATTTGGTTCACCCTGAGTTATCAGATGGGGATCCAATGTAGATGTGCTTCCTACGTAAGTAGGATCATCTTCTTCACATTGACGGTGCGATTTAAATGTCAGCTCCCCACACACATAACAGAAATTGTCCGGGTGATTTACACACTTCCTCGGTATCTTGTATCCTGTAAGGTGTCACACAACATACACACACGAATCTACACTCCATCAATCATGAAGCAGCACAAACGTAATCTAACTCAGTGCACCACCACACAACACAATCTATTCGAACTCGACAATGCACAAACACTTCAACTTACACACGGGCACATCTAAAACACATCCAGCTTGGACCGTCACTCAACGCTACTAACAGCCATCAGGCTACGTGAGTCATCAATTTTTTTATGCATTGTTGCCAGATCAAAAGATTAAAAAGCACGGTGGAAAAACCATATATTTTTAAATTTTTTTTTTTTATTTAAATCAAATCTTTCTCCTAGTATAATACAAGTTGTGAACTGAAGAAAAAACATTAGGAATTAGTGTTAAATGTTAATTATGCCATTTAATTGGAAGTATTGGGGTTTAATTTTGAATTAATCCGCAATTGTTAACCTATTTCAATCCCAAACAATGTTTCTTAAGAATTAAGGAAAAAACGTACAGCAACGTTTATCAACATGATACTTTTCTATTCATGGAAGTTACTGATATTTAGCAGGAGCATATTATTATTATAAAAAAAAAAAAAAAATTAAAAAAAAAACAAGCTGGTAGCACGAAATACATATTAAGTACATAAATTTCACCTAAATTTAACTAACTCTATGGCCTATGGAACCCGGAGGTTCAATATCGTATTTACGAAAGCTCTCCACTGACTTCTATCCTTAGCCAACTGGATCCAGTTTCTACTTTGTATTCCTATTTCTGAGAGATCCATCTTAATATAGTCCTCCCATTTGCGCCTACGTCTTCCTAATGGTCGTTTTCCGATTGGTCTTCCAGTTTAAGACTTTGAAAGTGTCCCTACTTTCTTCCACCCTGGCTACACGACCTGCCCATCTGAGTCTCCTAGACTTGATGACTCTACCAATGTTTGGTAAACCGTATAAATTATGTAGTTCCTTGTTATGAAGTTCCCGCCATTCCCCATTTCCGTTCCTCTTGGGTCCGAATATTCGTCTCAGGATCTTGTTCTCAAATACTTTCAGTCTATACTCTTCCCATGTTTCGCAACCATACAGAACAGGCATGATTATCGTTTTATATATTTTAAGCTTCAAATTCCTCGACAAAATTCGCGACGAAAAGAGATTTTGAACTGAATAATAACACGAATTCCCTGCTTTTAGTCGACATTTAATTTCTTCGTAAATATAGTTTTCGTCTGTTAATATTGATCCTAGATATTTGAAAGTATCCAATTTATCAAAAGTATTATTCGATATTTTAACGTGTCCAAAATTTGCCGCATTACGATCCCCGACGAACTTCTATATATTTAGTACATAAATTTCGCCTGAAGTTTTAAAATCTATTTTTTTTGTTTGTTTGTTTGTTTGTTTCGGAGAAGGAATCGGGCCCTTCTAAATACACTCCTATTACCTGGAAACAAACAGACGTGAACACAATATAATTTTTGTCTTAAATGTCCACGGTGTTTTCTCCGTTGGAATAGTTAACGATTTAAAAACCCTATGTTACGAAGAGAAGAAAGCAGGATTCACCAGCTACCCGTTCAAAACGGGATTTAATCATCCTCTGCATGATACTCGTTTTTATATTGTGCTTACATACATTTGAGTCTCATTGTATTATGATTATTATCTTCTATACTCGAAATAACAGAACAGAAACGGAATTTTACTAATTTTCACTTTAAATTAATTTACTTCGGAATTTGATTTAAATCAACGATTTTTATTTAAAAAATCAAGTGATTTAAATCTTGATTAAAATCGTGATTTATATCAAACTGTTTTAAATCAATCCACCCTGTTAAAAAGTGGCTTATTTTCCACAGAAAGCATGCGTCTATTTGTGCTTGTATTTGAGTATCCATCTATGTGCCGACAATAATACGTCAACGTTAGGTTTTTGTGTTTGGTAAAAGTCTTGAATAGTATATTCTTTATTTACCTATAAATAGACACAATAGTTTATAACTGTAGACAGAATAATGCGATTCACATGAAATTAACATTATTTATTAAGTAGACATAAAACTATGTTTTAGTGCAGTTCCTGTTTCTGTATCACTATATACAAATAGCAAGTTGAGACAAAAAAATCTTATAAACTACTTTTTGGAGGGAATTTCCAACGAAATCCCTCTAGAAATTCCCTCATACAAAAACGGCGACATGGTGTACACATAATTGAAAATATGTTTTATTGGAAGTCCAATGAGGTATAAACCGTGCTTATATTGTAATTTTCATGGAAGTTATATGTGATTTTATCTGCACTAATGAATATGATAAAATGAACAGTACACATAGCATATTTTTATATAAATATGTTTATTTCTCTAGAAAGAATAATGCGATTCTTATGAAACTTAGAGGGCTTACTAAGTATAAATTAAGCTAACATACAATACAATTTGTGTGTTTATATACCTACGGGTACCCGAGCTACAGGTACAAAAATTTAAAAAAAGGAAAATTTCCCGAAAATCCCTCTGTCACGCAGGGTTGGCTGGTTTAAACCAGCTGGTTTTTCCAAAAAAACCAAATGGTTTAAGCCAAAAAACAAAAAAATGTTCGTAAAAGTGTAAGTGTCTGAAAAATCTTGATGAACACACATTTGTGGGTTATCACGTTTCACTCCCGTATATTATTCGTATTATATTCAGATCTAAATTCCCCATTCATTACTCAAGAAGATTATACTACAAAAGCAACTTTTTTTACAAGTTTATAAATGTTTATTTTGTGATTTTTTTGTAGTTGTTGTTATTATGTAATTGCAATCGAAGAAAATTTCTAAATATTGTTTCGTTTCAATGTTCACTATTGATAAAATACATCGAAAATGCCGTACTTTTTTTTTTGTGTGTGTGTGGGGGGGGGGGGGGTCATACAGACCCCACGAGAGGCATTTAGTGAAATAAGTATCTTTGGTATCTATTTATGTATAAATGAGTCTGAGCCAAAGTGGACTCAAATAATTCGTATCTTTATTCACTTTTCTTATTGATATGCAGATTAAGTCGGTGTATTTCTTTAATTTGGACCAATAAAAGTCGTTGTTAACTAACTTGAACTAAATTAGTTCTTCTGTACTCCGTAGTACTTTGAAATTGTTCATATGTAATTCTGTGTAATGGTTTCACTTGTGCAACTGTTTATCTTTTTGTCCTTCTGAAATGACTCTTGACAGTTATATTAAGAGGCATGTAAAGATCAGTACAACGTATTTTTTTTTATCAGGATTCCTTCGTGAGTGAGTCGGCAGACGTATCGCATTTGTGGCCAATTAGTTCTGGTTCCGAGTTCAAATGGAGGACAATTTCTCTCGGATGTAACTCGAGAAGCGGTTTTTATTCCGCTTTAAGCTTATGTGACCCCTTCAAGCATAACCCGGTTGTTGCATAATAACATCAAGGCGAAACAAACTTATTTCTGTCCATATATGATATGAATATATAGAGCAAATCATTTAAACCATAAAAACCTGGTTTAAACCAAAGAAACCTGGTTTAAATAAAAAAAAAAACGGTTTTTTTGGTTTTTTAAATAAAAACCATGATTTTTGCCAACCCTGCTGTCACGGGGAAATTGAGGATGATGGAGAAAAACTGATTTCAGATTCGAATTCTACGTGAAAAGTTCTATTAGAATCACGTATTTTCAATTCTGTGCCAAAATCTTGTTGACTAGTGTAATTTAAATAAAGTGAGTTTATCTGAAAGAGAACATGAACAAGCCGAGAACGAGTTGATGAGGAAATAATTATTCGTATGTGTGCGACTCTCACCTGAATCCTACAAAAAATCAATGGGTTGTGCAAGCAAAGAATTGAACTTGAAGCAGACAGCAGTTAGAGAACATTTGAAATTTCACCCACACTGACTGAAACTGTTCCAGGCGCTTAAACCTATCAACAAAGACAAGGAGCTTGACTTCTGCGTTGTCACGCAAAACCTTATGGAAAGAGATGGTTTCATTGAGTGAGTTGTGTTTAGTGATGAGGCTACCTTCCACCTTTTGAGGGAAGTAAACAAACAAAATGTGAGGATCTGGACTTGGAAAATCCCCATGGTAATGAAGAACATATCCGTGATTTCCCCAAAGTGAACATGTTTTGTGCAATCAACCGTAAAAAAGGTACAGCCGTATGTTTTTCGACGTGTGCATTGTAAACGGACTGGACTACCTTCAAATGCTGTAGACATGACTTTTTCCGCAGCTCGAAAAGGACATGTGAAAATTTTATTTTCCAGTAGGACGGGGCAACCTTACATTGGCACTGGGATGTTAGGTGGGAACTTATCAGTTTACCAAATCAATGGATAGGACGATCTAGTCGCGAGGATCACGTTTTGTTTCCTGCTCCTTCCCCATCGTCCTGTTGGTCAGATATGCCCCCTTCCTTTTTTTTTTTTTTTTTTTGTGGGATTATATTGGAAACTAAACCAAGTGTACCAACCCTACCTATCAATCTAGCAGAACTTCGAGTATGCATTCAAGAAGCAGTGTAAGAAGTTGGAAAGTGTGAGGCAAGAATTAGACTATCGGACTGATGTATGCGGAATTACAAACGGCACTAATATTGAACATCTTTGACGCGGAACATAACACTATGTATTTAAAACTTTTTGAGTTTTTCTTTCATTTAACATAGATTGCATGTAACCGTGAATAAATCAACATGAGTTATTAAACTTTAAAATCGAGAAGATCATTTACAAGAGGCCGATATTTATCTATCTATCTATCTATATATATATATATATATATATATATATATATATATAACGCTCAAAACGCTCATTTGTCTGTGAAGACTACTCGAGTATGTCGCCTCAGCACGGGATAAAAAAAAATACCTGCCGCATGTATGAAAATCAATATTTTGAAGCAACGCATTCTTTATACTTGCTCTTTTCACCTTAAGGCATATGCTTTGATGCCGAAGGTTAAATAAAGGTTGGAAATCATTTGTGAACAAATTCTTGAGCTCGCTGCACTATTCGGCGAGCTTGCTGGGAAAGAAATTTTTTGTTATGGAGTTTTTAATATGCAGTAGAAAAGGATGGAACAAAACTTGCGTGTGTATACGACTAACAGAGGACAAGGGACAGGGAACAGGTATAGTGTATAGGAGAGCTTGACTGATTTCACGTGGCATGGAACGAACGAACTCCACATACTGATGACCACCCGAATTATATTTTGTAGGGATGAATTAAAAACCTCTTGTCGTTCATTCCTCAGACTAAAGCACATACGGAATGTTAACAGAACCGATAGAATGGCTTACTTTTACTGCGTGGAAGAATGTTGAAGACGACGAAAAACTGCTTCTCTTGCGGGAACAACGCGTTCCTGGTACTGTCGCTTTTCGGGCTGAAGCTGATTGAGTGGGATGAAGCTTTACAGCCCCATATTCCACTTCCTTTACTCAAAGTTTAAACTCTGGGTACCCTCACTCTATTTTTGTGGAACGTTAGCATTTGTAGGTTATGCTATATATATATATATATATATATATTTAAAAAAAATCTAGCGTTTATATATGGTGCAAGGAGTAAAGGATTAACTATTATCGTGGGACTGGATCTGGTGTTCTACACTAATGTAAATAGACCTTTTGTCCAAATAATTTTGGTTCAAATAACGACATCAGTTCAGATTTATTAATGAAAGAAGGAAACAATTGATTTACACTTATTTTTACACAACAAATCGTCTGCGGGTGAGAATTCAATAACACACACAGAGTAAAAACGTGAATGACTGAACCGGCACTTGAACCCTGGATTTCCAACATACTATGCCGAAGCGTTAACCACTACGCATCAGCACGGTATGCTGGAGATCCCAGGTTCATGTTCCGGCCCTGTCATTCATTCACTTTTTCACTCTTTGTATGTCAATTCAGATTCTTAAAAAAACACTTTACCGGTTATATCTTTCAGCCGAAGAAGGTTCATGATAATCCGATCATAACAATGAGGACAAGGATACTACTGTATGTTACATTGAAGGAACTGGAGACGAATTGCAAAAATGGTCTGAAATATGACTGACAAATTTCTGTAACTGCCCACGAGATCTCAGACGTCATTCGACTAACGATTCTCAACGAGTTCCGGATTCAGCCCATGCGAGATACGACTATGGTTCAATCACATGTCATACAAATTTGTGCGTGATATATTCTTAGTCTTTTTTTGGTGAAGCTAAGATTATATCGAACTATAATTGTACATTGCCATTATAAATAGTAATACTTTTGGTGAAATGAGTAGGATTAAGCACAATCATATCAGTAATTTCACAAGTGACCTGCTATCGCCAATCTCATTACGCATAAGGAAATTAAAATGAATGATATTTACAGAATAGTATAGAACAAATCTACACTGAAGCCCCAGAAAGAGACTAGCTTTCAACTTCATATGGCTTGTCGAAAAATGTGAAGGAAAAACAGAGACTCATATTTCTATCAATCATTTTGAAAGTATTAATTGAAAGTATTAACACACCAATGCCGAAAAGCAGTTTTGAGAGAGAACAAACTCCAAAGTAGGAGACAAAGCCTGAAGAAGGTCTCGTGGAAAAATTTGCAAAGATAACAGCTGGTGGATGGTAAATGTAAAGATAAGCGAGAAGAGCTAATATGTAATCGGGCAAAAGGGAGCATATTGATACATGGAGAAAGCTAGCGTGAGGAAGGAAAAAAATGTATGTGAAGAATATTAAATAAATAAAAGTACATACCATATTTACGCGATTCTAAGATGCACTTTTTTGTCAATTTTTTTGCCTTCAAAATGAATGTGCGTCTTAGATTTGTTACGCAAATTTAGGCCAGATTGGATGAAGTTTTGCTAAAAATTGCTAATCCCCTTATTCAAGATTCTGTAAAGAATGTGTATTTTGTACTATTTGGCCATCAAAAGTGGAAAAACTGGAAAAGAGAGTGATATCGATAAGGAAACAGGTTATGAGCAGTAACGTGTCAGTGTTGTTTTTGCGAGTGTGAGTGCAAAACCGAAGAAAAGAAACAAGTTTAAATAATTGCTGAATATTTATTTGTTTGTGTGTGTGTAGGTGGGTACATACTGGTATAATATGAAAATATGATACCGATAAGGGATTGCTATAAAACTGACGCAAGCAAGTGTTATACCGTAACTACATTAGGAAGAAAAAAAAAAAATACCAGCAGATGCACATGAATATACCGCAAATTTCAGCAGTAAGTTCAATGTTTCCTTATTTTCTCATAACATTATTTGTTTTCCCATGTTTATTTATTTTTCATTCTTTAAAATCAATGCAGTGTAGTTTTTTTCATTTTCGCCAAGGGACCGTCTTACATTCTTCGAGGATTTTTTTTTTCAATTTTTCCTTCAAAAATTGAGGGTGCGCTTAGATTCGCGTGTATATATATATATATATATATATAGCGAATCTAAATTCAGCAAATGAATCTTACCACAACCTAATAATTCTCTCCCAAATTTGCTCCTATATAGGTTTTCTCAAAGCCAAGAACTAACAGAATGCTTTCTTTTTGATAAAAATCTTGAAGCCTACCCACTTTTACTGGCCTATCAGAACTCCGTCAAGAATACATGTTTTCAATTCAATAATATGATCTCGATTTTCCATTCGCGTCAATAAATACGCAATAAAACTACGGAATGCTTAATGTTTAATGAAGTGAGTGAAGATTCCAGTACAATTACATGTGGTGTGTAACAGAATGGAAATCAACGTCGAAAAGTCGACAGTCATGAGAATATTCTGTGGAAACGCGCCCTTATAGGTCAAAGTATAACAAAGAGAACTTGAAGAAGCAGATAATTTCAAGTATCTGGGAAGTATTTCGACAAGAGACGCTTACTGCACCAAACAGATCAAGTCAAGACTTGCTACAGCCAAAGAAGCATTCAATAAGAAAAGATTACTCTTAAACAGCAGGTTCAATATTGGACTTAGAAGAAGTTGGTCAAGTGCAACTGGACTACATAGTTCTGGGAATTGGAAATTACGGAAGTTAAGAGAAAAAATATTTAGAGAACTTCGAAATGTGGTGTTAGAGGAAAATAGACTGAGAAAACAACAAATGAAGATGTTTTAAAACGGATAGCAGACAAGAGGACACTTCTAGCCAACGTTCTTCGTAGGAAGGCCAAATGGATTGGATACATCTTGCGAAGAAATTGTCTTCTTCATACCGCCATAGAAGGAAAGATGGAAGGAAAGCGAGGAATAGGAAGAAGAATACAACTGATCCATAATTTGAAAAATAGAAGAAAATATTGTGAGTTAAAAGAGGAAGCTGAAGATCGAGAAACGTGGAAGAAACATTTCCAGCCCGAAACCTAAAATTGAAAAAACTCACTAGTCCCTGGATCTCCTGAAAGACAGAATACTTAACAATAATGTGTGTAATTGTATTTCTAAACTAACTATAACACAAGATTTTGGGACACAATTGATGATAGCCATTGTATTTCGAAACAATCTAGGATGATCACTCTCATTGCGTGAAAGTCATTCTATTGGAACAGCTTGGATGGATGGATGGATTTGGGTTTATTGTCCCAGTCAACATCGAGGCCACATCAGATGTGGACCTACAGCTTAAAGTGGAATCCGAACCACATAAGCTTCCGCCGGGAATCGAACCTGAATCTCTCGCGTTCAAGACTCGTACAACAACCATATATAGGATGTCTATTGGAGTTGACAAATATATCCAGTATATTTCAGGTATTTTCAGTGTTCTGTCAGAAACCTTTTCCAGTATACTATGGTGAACTGAAAGAAACAAAAGCAAAAAAAGGCGAGTGTCACGATACGACAGTATGGTGTGATATTTAACAACCTGTAAAATATGTTGAAAAAGCAGTTTTCTTTAAAATTCTAACAGAAAGAATAATGGACAGAAGGTAGTGGGTTAAAATCGAGAAAGAGGTGAACAAACAGAAGAGTGTTTTCTACATGTTATTTCTTCCAGATGCCTGTCGTAATTACAATCACCTTTTTTCCTCTGAGGAAGTCTTTTAAAATCCTGCCCAGTACAGATTGATGTGAATTTTAATTAAGATCTCATATTAAAAACACTATCTACTTTCTTTGTCGAATTAACTACTTTTTCAATAGTTGGCCAGTTAGCTCTAACACCAACTACACCCAGATGATGAGGATGTCTTCTTAAACTATCTCAAACGGAATTTTTACATTTCTCAAGTATTATACAATAATTTCCAGTATTTAAAGTATCGATACAAATTTTCAGTACTTCAAATATCAGTAGACACCCTGATACAGCCACTGGAGAGCTCTCAAAGAAAAAGCTTGGAGGAAACCACTCAGGAAAAAAACTCACAATGAATGCACGAGTTCAATAATCCTTATTATAAAGCAAAATCATATCAGTCTGTCTGTAACGTTAATATGCACACTTAAAACCATTCAAAAGCTGCGGGTTGCATAAACATCTAAGAAAGAAAGTTTTAGATATCCTTAATCCTTATTATAAACGCAAGACACTTTACTCCCTCTGTCAGGTTTGTGGGGAAACAACTGGTAATAATAATAATAATAATAATAATAATAATAATAATAAAAATAAAAAACCGCTATTACTCCAAGACTAAAAGAAAGAAAAGACAAAAGGGATGAACAAATTTGGAGAGTTCTAGAGTCACGATCACAGACAAAACAGAAGTACAGGCGTTCCTCATTTCTTCTGTGGGATAATTTTTAAGATACTGACATGAAAAGTTAAGTCTTAGGCAGGTTCCAGTTCTCGTAAACAAGGCATGGAGGTTGGTTGATCTCCGATAGGCGATCTTGGAACGTCCTGGAAAGACTTCTACTTTCGATGAAGTAAATATTGGAAAAGCAAGTTTAATTATTTTCTACAACGAATGGAGGTTAATATTGCATGAACAGACTTGTAATGTACGAGATTTTAAATGTGGACGTTTTGTTCTGCTTTGGATTTTCTGCACGTCCGATTGTTTGCGGAAAAGTCTGGCAAAATATCCACAGCTGATAGGAGCTACCGAAGATACGTAACTTGACATGTGGCAAGCATAAGTAATTCTGAGTATTAAACGAAGAAGAAGGAAAAAAAAGTGAACGTGATCTCAAATCTCAATAGCTTCGGAAATAGTGCTGTTTAAAACTAGCGAACAAAACGCAATTATAAGAAACAGGAAGAAATGATATTAAGACAATGACTTTTCAATTTATTTACGGTTTGAATAATGGATTAAAAAAAAAAAAATTACAATAATACATCGAAACTCATATAACAAATTTTTACACAAACGACCCACACTAAGACGATTATTTCATATAATACGCTGTCAACTGAGTGTCCTCATATGGCTATGACACATTTTCAGGGAGTAACAGTAGATGCTAGTCTGTAGATGTGTGTGTTGGGATACTGCCCAAAAATACTCCACCGAACAATTCAGAACATGGAATATATAATGAATTACGGTCCATTCGAATTTCTATCACTTAAAGCATTAAACTGAAACCTTAAATAGTGGACCATTAATAGCCCGGAAGAATCATAACTTGACTACTTTTTCTAGTGTTTCTTTTCTCTCTCTCTCTTCTTCACGCCCCGACAATGAATCGTATTGTAAATAGGAAGCTGTGTTCTTATTTAATGATTAATGGATATCAGTGACACGAATGAATCTCTCTCTTTCCTTCTATTTTTTCTACATTAGTGCCTTTAAGTTGTCCCTGTTCAAGATTATCTCTATATATACACATTCTCAGCGTTATTTTCATGTGGTTACTTTTATCTTCATTTTCGCATGTTCAACGTGGAATTCCTTTGTTCAATCTATGAATACAAATCAAAGATATTTTAGTATATGCCAGCAATCATACGCTGTTTTTGTACGTAACACTCAATATTTATTACTTCAAACTGTCAATAAATATTCAGTTATTCAGGATTCATTAATACCTCTCAGTATTTGTTAATGATCTGGTTTCTTGACACTAGAAGATAAAAACCTTACATCGGATATATATTACAAGAACAAATCAAAAACTAACGCAACTACATTTTCCTCCCTTTCTTTGCTGGGTGCAAGTAGTAAAACAAAAGGCAATTAACTTTAAACTTCATGCTAATATTGGTTCAGTTGGATTGTTTATAGTACTGGAGTTAAAAAAAAAAAAAAAAAAAAAAAAAAAAAAAAAAAAAAAAAAAAAGTCAAATAGGTTAAGAAGCTGACAGCCGAAAAATACAAATGAATATCATCCGTGAACCATTGGCGCATTACACATAAAAAGAGAACATGATTTCTCAGAAATCACAATGGCGGGCAATAAATCATGGGCTTTCCTCTTCACTTCTGACACAAAGCAGTTCACAACAGTCAAAACAATAAAAATCTCCAAGAAATTCAGTTCCACTCTGCTCAAAGTTTTATCGACAATGTCCTGGAACTTGCGAGACATTCTTCTAGTATGTCTGTAACCCTTATGCTAAAATATCAACAAAAGTTACGTCGTATCCTTCGTGAAAAACGCCAAAACAGACATGTTTTACAAGAAACACTTGCTCCCATGCTGCTCAATACGTCCATGCTAAATTGCTCACTTCGCTGACAGTGTTCAAGCACACACAATACAACCTCTGAACCTAGCTATTTCAGACTCTTGTCTCTCTGATCCCTGAAACGATTCGATTCGGCTTGAAGTTGTCTGTCGTCCGAGAGTGATTATACGTACATACAACGAACTTTTAAGAACAACGTATACATCTCGACTACCTCGGTTCTCGAGACATACTGAAAAATTGGCAAAACACGTAGTTTATTTGTGTATACGTTTTAGTTTGGTTGTCTGTAAATCTTTTCGGAGGAGGAAAGAAGTGACTTTCTTTTCGACCTTCTCTCGCAAGTGGAAAGTGTGAACGTGCTCATGTCACTACCTGAGTAATGTAGCCAATATTATTCAATAGTATCCCTAATCCTAATTCCTGACCTCTTTTTAGTTTAGCTCCTAAATTTCTGGTTTTAAATATTCTTACATTGAAGGGGAAAGAAATTGGTCACCCTACTCCTGCTCTACTGTTTCCAGCTAGCTCTATTACATTAGCGGACTAGAATCGGCTTTCAAGTAGAATATTCACATAGATACATATAAGTGGAACTTCCCCCAATTGACATCTCCACAATACGGATATATATAAATATATTGTCTCGGCAAATGAGATTTTACGGGAGAGAATCCTTCCTTCCACTGATACGAACAGTCTTCTTTACCCCTGAACCTTTTCATAACGAAGAGGAACTATTCTCCGTATATACTTGTTTAACACACAAAGAAGTACTTTCTGCAATTTGGAAATAAAAATCTGTGATGGAGGTCAGTAGACAGAAAATTCCTTTCCTACATGTCTTCGTCATAAATTAATGAACCCAGGAAAGTTGCCCACTAAACTTGAACTTGCAACCTGAAAGTTGTACTTTTTTCCTGTCCTGTTTATCAGTATGTTGTATATTCTTGTGTTACTTTCCCTTTAAGTACGAGTACGTACTCTTAAGCGGAATGACATGTATTTGAGAAGAAAATTTCCCTAGTGATATTTTCGTTTCTTTACAGAGGTAGATATCACCCTTCTCCCGCCCACACTAATTCGGCTACTGACTACAGTATTTACATTTGTAACTTTGCATACAACTATCGCATGAGCTGTGAGTAATATAAATTTACCTGCCATCTATCATTTACGGACAAATAACTATGTCTCACTGGTGTCCATTATTCAAAGATTACATTGTATATGCGTAACTAGCCTTTCTTACAGAATGTCGAACCAGTATTGAAAAGTTGTCTGTCAACTCAGAATTTTTTGAATGTTGGATAAGTGTTTATCCAGCGCTTTTACAACAATGCCTGATTCTATCACTGTTTCTTCGGAAAAGCATTGTGAATACTGAAGAAAAAAAGAAGAAAAAGAAAAAAAAAAGAAAAATAATCAAGACAGGGTTTCAGATATAACGCTTTCGAGTTCCACATATTTTCTGAGAATAAGAAAAGAAATCATAAATAATAGTATTAAAACTTCTTTAAAAGTTAATTAAGAAACGTATTACAGTTAAACTTCACTGTAAAGTTCCAGAAGGTATCAACGTAAACAATAAGATTTGGTTTCAAATTTTAAACCGATATATAACACACCCCTTAACTATAGGAGAAAAGTACACCTCACAAGTTGTAACCAAATAAATGAAGTATATCTTTGATAATTTTCTTACAAGTGGTTTTAGTCATCTCCAGCAGCGAGTCTTGAGGAAAGTTACATTGAAAAAAAAAAAGAAAAAAAAAGAAAAGAAAAGAAAGAAAGAAAAAGAAAAAAGGTCGCTACAAGGTAAAGGAAGAAAGTCTAATATAGCTTCCGAAAGCTGTGTATACAAAACAATGAGTGCACTCAGTCAGACGCGGAACCAAGGGGAGAGCTACAGAACCTACTTTGACGCAGAGGTATACACTGGATAAAATGGGCTTCAACTCTACTTTCTTTACACTGCATAAAGTGGCAAACTATGGTTTAGCCCCTCCCTTGATTATATCCTAGATCCGCGCTTGCACTCAGTTTTCTTCTTTTAGCTTTAGCCATAAAATTTCATTCTTTACTGATATGACTTGCCTCAAGAATCTTCCACTGCACATATCTCTTAAAATTCTGCTTTTTTTTTATTGTTTGTTTCTTTGGGTATTGAAATCTAGAGTCCCTTTTCAACACCAATGCTATGGAAAGTCATGAACCTAGTTTCGGCAGAATTCGAACCACCATAGTGCATTGAAATTTCAATGCTCTCCCACCGGGAATCGAACCCGGGATCCTGTGCACCAAAGATGCATACAGTAGCCACTGGACCACCAAGGAGGGTTCTGTGCTTTATATTATTCTTACTTCTATCTTCGTCTACTCGTTGTCTTCTTTGTTACAGGCTTCCTAACTAGAACTTGATACAATGCACATGTTGAGTATCTTTCAGAAATCATTCGATTGTTCGCCTGATTTCGCATTAAATAAATCTAACGGCAACTTAGAAAAAAGAAATTAAAAGTAAAACGAAGGACGGGGAAAAATCATAAAATAGTGAACTATGTAAGAATCTTTCAGATTCTTAATAGTTTTCCTTGTCACTGATGTATTGGTTTGCTTACCTCTTGCTTTTCGAGTTTATTCTGATCTTCAATACGGGTAAGAATTTCAGTCATGTTTGTCTCCAACACCATGCCACCCATTACAAGCTCGTTTAAAATATAATGCACCTAGAAAAGCATCAATTAAAATGTTTGATAATATTACAATCCATGTACTGATTCAAACAGCATAATAAAAATATTGCTGATAAAACAAATAACAACCCTCAGAAACACTTATATTTTAATTAGTTTGCATTCTACATACTCTTTATGTTTATATTTTTAAAGAATGCTCATAAACTATCCAATGTTGCCGTCGAACATGGATTAACATATAATTATTGATATACGTTTGCAGGACTTTTCTAATACGATGCTTAATGGAAGGAAGTTATACTGAATAACAGTAATATATTTAAAAAGGTAAAAGCGTCTTACCTTACATCCTTATAAATTGAGCGGTTCGGCAGTAAAAGGTGAAAACCCATGAAGGGTTGAAATCGAGAAAAACGGAAACGAAATTTTGTGAAAATCTATACTGAAAACACCATGAAAATATTACACACAAATAAAAAGCTATGAATTGTCGGTATTTCCTTTTCAGAATCGACACTGCTACCGACATAATTCAGAGCACATTATTGTTTAAAAGCACTGTTTTTTAGAAGTATCAGCGTTCAAAATATTGGTTATCATGTTTTACGTGAATGGAAATACACTGTACAACATTACCTGAAATGAATATTTAAAGAGAATCATCGAGAGAGGGATCATGTTCATTGCTCTTGTCAGCTTCAAGTTGTTTATAGAATTCAGCATAGAAGGGAGACATCCATTGCAGACACGTCCTGAAATTTGCTTGCGTGGATTGGGCGTGGTAAACACCAAAACGCACAAAGTCGTTTCTGGAGAAATACCATGTATCCCACAAGTATCATCTGTACATAGTCGTGTATTAGCTTCTTCTTTCTTCATAACATTTGTTTCACCAATGCCACTCCTCTATGAACGACCCAGTACAACTTTCAGTTCGTACCCATATGGTGTGCACGTAAAAGCTGATAACTAACAGACACAAGCATTCAGTTCAGATTTATTGTTTACAATATTCATAATCACTTATCTGGCTCTCAACACTCTTCTCAGATGAGCTACTTTCATCGGGTATATTCGGAACAACGTCACTGCAGTCACTAAAGTTCATAATCGAAGAATAGGCTTCCATGTCTTCTAAAACATCACTGGATGCAGCATGCGACACAACACTTTCGGCCATCTTGATGTGGCTTATCAGGTTCTACTTGCAGAGTGATGTGGGTTGCATGAATTAGCCCATGCATTTCTGCCAACTTCCGTCAACCCAATGAACTTCTTATACCATTCGCCACCACCAGAATGTCATGCAGAACACGAATCTTCTGATTACTCAATTTCGACCGGAATGTGGGTTATCGCGTTTTACTCCCGAGCCACTCAATTATAGTACATAGGGTTTTAAGACTTCGTCAACCTCTTCGATGTGGCTCTTTCAGCTGTGGTTGCTAAACGCATGGAAAATCATGTAATTCGTATAAAATAAGTTTTAAAATTAAATGATATACAAATTCATTTCATGAACACAATTGCTGAAATATTCTTCTGAAAAAACAGTAATGAGCCAGAAAAGATTATTTCCACAAATGTCTGAACTTTTTCTTGACAGGAACATTTCAGAAACTTTGTTCATCGTGACTTGAAAGTGTGGAATGAACTTGTATAGGATTTAATTTTAAAAGACATTTAATCTGAGTTATATAATTTTCAAGAATGAAAAATTCCATCTACATGCCACACATTTAGCAGCACAGTTGAGTCACACCAAAGAAAAGGGCAACAGAAGCGCCTTGAAACTGTATGCACTATAATTTAATGTGCTTTTATCTTTTTAAATATGCACCCTATAGCATTAAATAGTAAACAATTAAAAGAACAGTTTTAACGATGTTAAAAGAACAGTTGGCAGATAAACGTACATTTACTTTTTAAATAAAAAAAAAAAAAAAAAAAAAAAGTTACACTGTGAAACAAAATCTATACATATTTACTTTGTGTATGTTGAAACTTGAAAATGTTTCTTACACGTTCTACTTTTAGAAATAAGTACATGTTAAGAAAGTAATTAATTCTTCCTACCTTATCTACATGAAAAATTAGATCCAATTCACAAACATTCTCGAAGCATTTGTCTAATGTTTCAACAAAGACTTGAATCAGGTCCAAAATTCCCAGTTCAGATTCCGATGAATCAACACAGAACACAAAATACAGGGTGGCATAGTGTCGATATATTAGCTTGTAGTCCGAACCTCCAATTAAACTGGAAGAAAAGTAAACAGATGATACAATGCAAACGATCTGTTAAAACGGAAGAGAGTGACTTACGTGAAAACCAATATTTATCGTACTTGTTTGTTTGAAACATTCAAACTTGGTCGGTCTAGATCAAAACGGTCGATTAAATAATAAACATAAAATGAAAAACTTTTTTAAGTTGGACCCTTTCAGACCTTAAACACTGTACCAACGATGGAAGTGTCCAAGATAGAAGGTAACAGTCAGACTTAAAACTATTTATATTGGGTTGATCCGATTGAAACGTTTGATGACGTGTATTGCTTTTAAAGGCCAATAAAATAAAATAAAATAAATAAAAAAAAAAAAAAAAAAAAAAAACAACCTGGTTATCTCTTGGTTTAGATACACATTTTGACGTCACTCAACCAAAGATTGGATTCCATGACAAAAGTCTGGAGTCTTCGATATGAAGAAGTTCTCAACCGCATGTTGCAGCACTGTCATCAAGGAAGCTCTTCCTTGCCACGAACTGACAGGTTGCCGGTGTGAGAGATGTTATGAGAATATGCTGGGTGAGGGAAAATTCATACTATATATAACCCATGGGAAGTCCGCATTTTCTTTTGAACGATATATGTATATGCATTTTTCTGTTATATGAGGAAACTATGTCTGTTGGCCATTGCTAGCCATTTGCGGTACATTTATTCAATTTAGCAATGTGACTATCCGTTGTGGTGTTTTCACCTCGGCAGATTTAAAAACAAGATGGATCTCCCCACCACAGACCACCATACCAGCAGTAATACCTACAGATACAAAGGTAGTTTCAGAAACCAATCTTGGACGTTAATAATAATAATAATTCAACCATTGTGATGCCCGTTTTTTGTTTGTCGCAGCAGATAGAATTTCCATTTTTAAGTGATAACCGAAGCAGGAAATTTTCACGATTATTCCGTACACTTAAGGGAACTGCAATTTCCAGACAGCGATTTTTTGTTGGTTCATGAGTTCCAGTTTTTTACTTTATCGACTGCGCGGAGCCGCTGAACAACAGTGGCATACTGTATGCCTAACTCGTCTTTAATAGCATCATCTTTCCATGTATTGTTGGTTTGTTTCCTTTGACTAATTGTACAGGATGTCCCACTTTGAACTCGTAGAAAAATCACAATTGTGTTCTCCATGCTGCTCTTTCACATGACCCGATTCAACAACAGTGCCTAATGACCGACTGGGCACGCTGGTCTGTTTTCTGAAATACATACGGATTTAGGAACGTCGTACGCATGACCTAGTTCCATTTATTGGTTACGACAAAGAAGATGGCTTCCCATCATATGTAAAATAGGACATTTAAATTGCATGAACCCAATATATGGTTATGTAAAAACAACTTAATAATAAAGAATGTTCATTCAAATGTATTTTACTAATTTACTTAATTTTAAAGGATTAGCTTTAAGTCAATAGAACTGTTCCGTTGAAAAACATAGTGCATCTGACAGAATCCTTGAAATTTGCATAAAATTTATCTAATATAATGATGCAATACTGTGCTAAAAAGTTAGTAATCTCCTACAAATCTATTGCATACAATCCTTCAATCCTAGGTGTCAGTTGCTACGACTAATTCTGCTCGTTTTTCATAATTCAAACAATTTAAAGCTCTCGAACTGAGTTTTAACACAGTAAAACGTAACATCAGTTACAATATTGAACTTTTTTCTTTCTTCGAAAGATTTAAATTGCTCTAAAGAAAGAAAAAAAAATAACACACATGAAAGGCATTACATTATTTGAAGCTGTCCAAAAAATATTTTCCGACCATACGAGCTTTTTAAGAAATATAAACTATAAGCACACAATAAGGCACATGACACTCAGAAATGAAAACAGTATTATGATTTAGCAGATTCGATAATAGTTTTCCTTTTTCCCTGAAATCTACTTCCCATGACTGATGGTTTTCCTTCTTTTTAAAATTAATTTCGAATGCCCCAAGATTGATAATAAAAAGTGTAATAAAAAAGAAATGATTTCCTAAAATACAAAATTGATATTTACTTACGGGTTAATTAAAATTATGCATCCAATTACGAGGGTCACTACGAAAGTTTTGAGATGTGAAATAACTTACATACTTAAAATCAATTTAACACTTACATTTTCTCAAAGTATTCATCATTACATTGTACACACCTTTGCATCCTCGAAAACCAATTTTGGAAGTAATGTTGCCAGTCTTTTTCATCAAGTGTTGAAAGTTCATTCTCGTAAGCCACTACAGCTTCTTCAGGGCTGCAAAATCTCTTCCCACGCATGCGATCTTTGATCCTGGAGAACAGAAAAAATCACACGGGGCCAGGTCAGGGCTATACGGCGGATGAGTCGTAAGTTTGACCTCCGTAGATTCTAAAAACTGAATTGTGATGCTGGCCGTGTGTGCGGACGCGTTGTCATGATGAAGCAGGATCCCACGCAATCCAGTTCTTGGACGCCGTTCCCGAAGCATCTGGAACACTTTTGTTAGACAAACAGTGGTGTACCATTGAGCAGTAACAGTCCTTTGCTCTTCAAGTGGAACAGTTGCAACATGGCCAGATTTGAAGAAAGTTGCGACCATCTTCTTCTCTACACTTTGCGGTCACTTCACTTTCGTGGGTGGATTTTCGTCTGGAAAGATCCAAACTGTAGACTGGCGTTTATTTTCAGGGTTAAATTGATAGATCCAAGTCTCATCACCAGTAACAATGTCAGAGACGCGTCGAGAATTGCCTGCATGAAATCTTGCAAGCATTTCTTCACACCATTCCACACGCATGCGCTTCTGCTGTTCAGTCAAAGTGTGAGGCACCCAACGAGATGAAACCTTCCTGAGCCGAAGATGATCATGAAGAATTTTTGTTACTGCTGGCGATCCAATGTTCACTGTAGACTCAATGTCCTTGAAAGTTGTTCGAGGAGTTTCTCGAATCATTTGTTCCACAGTGGCAATGTTTTCATCTGACACAGCTGTTGCCAGACGTCCAGCTCTCTCTTCATCTTTAAGCGATGTCCGGCCTTTTCTGAATTCACCAAACCACCGAAAAATTGAAGCACGGGAAGAAGCAAGGTCCCCAAATGCCCCCTGCAAACGGTCAAGGCTTTGTGTCTCGTTCAAACCACTTTTGAAATCGTAAAGGATCATTGCCCGAAAATGTTCCGTTTCGAGCTCCATTCTAGACAGTCGAATACTGCTCACATCAACAAACAAGTGAAGGCGATGCGGCCACGCCGATAAGCGAGGTGAGTTGAAACTTGCTTTGCTTCTTCGCTCTGGATACCACTACCGAATTCAAATACTGGATACGCAATTACTGGAATTCAAATACTGTGCCACAACAATGCCTATCTCAAAACTTTCGTAGTGACCCTCGTACTATAATAATTATTCCGTGATAATGCTAAATGTTTTTTACACCAATCTTGATTCTTTCCAAATACAATAAACCGGGGGGAAAACCGAGTGTCCTGAGTTTTATCCGAGGAACAATGCTCGTTCGACCAGTGCTATTAAGAGATTGATACTGCAAGGAATATATATTCATGAAACATATGTTATCTCATGCTTAAAGATACATATGCAAAAATCTACATAGGTAAAAGAGTATCGTATTGTATCTACTTCTTTCCATCTGTAAGCGTCCAAAGAAACTAAGTACGTTGTTGTAGTCTGTGACTACGGAAGGAACTTATATGCCTTCCAAACTTCACTGTACTACATGGTATTAATTCTCGAACCACGAAGAGTTTTCTATAGGAAAAGATATACTAAAAAGTATCAGGATAGGTAACAGAATTTACCCCCCTGACGAAATAGCATGATACAGAACGCCGTTTAAAAAAATAATAAACCACCATTTCATACTCCAGTGGCATCAAGATATAAATTTCTGAATTTAATACACTGTAGTTTTGAATGCATTATCGTTAAACAAATAATAATAATAATAATAAAATAATAATAAAAGCAAATTATGCCTGATTATGCTCTTCTAACGATATAAGGACATATTGCAAAATTTTGTTCTCTGCCATTCATGGAACGGATAACACCGCTTGATATTCAAATTATTTTTCCTAAAGCTCTGTAGAAACAGAAGTAACTCTACTTCTGCTTACGTCTTTGGTACTACAGAATGTCATTCTTTCACGATAAATGAGATGATTCCATTTTTAGCAATAATCTTTCACGGTGTTGCTTTTTATGTATATCTTCGATTCCTTTGTTACTTTTGCTGCTATATTAGCGTTCTCAGGGGTATACGCTGGACTAGTTCATTTCTACGAAATAGTAAAAGGGAGTTATTTGCATCTATGTTACTTTACGTAATTTGACAGCTGACAGTTGTAACTTCATTCTTTACAAGATTTGCAATTTTACATGTTAAAGATATAAGATCAAACTGTGTTATCGCCATATTTTACTGTTATACTTCCGTAAAATGAACTCGCGTCATGCTTGTGAAAAGTGACAATGCTCTATACGGCGTCAGACCAACGATAGTTCACTAAATTTCGTGCTGATAATTTTGAACTCAACGACGCTACTCGGTCAGGAAGTCCTAAAGTTGCTGATGACAAAATAAAGCCACTCATCGAGTCAAACCCACGTTATACGACTTCCACAAGAAGCTGGGATACGAAAGCAAACTAGAAGTTCGGGTTATTCATGAATTCAAAAGTTCACTTGACGGCGCGTGTAAATATCTGCGACGTGCTCGTTAAATGTAAGAAAAACGATCATGTTTTGAAGCGAGTGGTAATTAGTGACGAAAAATGCAATGTTAACAACAATGTGATGTGTATTTATCTCTGATGCGTGGGATTCCTGATTCGATCCTAGCTCTCGCCAAGTGGCTTTGTGGAGAATATCACGTGTGTGGGGTTTCTTGGTGATCTCCCGTTTCCTCTCACTTTTTTCATTCCACCATTTCGCTCATAAAAATCATCAGCACCTGCGTTAGCTTTGAAGCATAATCGTGGAACGTTAAAAAAATAAAGTAGAAATGGTCTTGAGCCCAACGTAATGATTCGCCTCAAACATCAAAAGTAGATTCATCAGAAGAAGGTCATACTCTGTGTGGTAGAATTTTACAGGTCTATCTTTCAAACTTCTACCAAATAACCAATATGCATCGGTAGGGAACTACAATTTGCGTCAGATTTCCATTTGTTTCGTTCTCTTCAACACCTCTTATGTGGTATAACGTTTAAATCGAATGAATCAGCACCATCTTTAGTTCTTCTGAAATTTCTATTTATACGTTCCACGATTATGTATCGAGTTTAAGGGATACAGTGACAACGATAAAAAAATTAGATAATGGAATGAAGAAAGTGTGAGGAAGCGGAATAGCTCAGAGAAAATTAAAGCACATAGTGATTATTTGCCATAAAAATACGTTAAAATGCTTTCGTTGTTTTGCACAGCCTAACAAATCTAGTTACATATCACAGTACGTGTAAAACAATAAAAGCACTTTCTACTCCAAGCTCTACTCTAACAGTATAAATCTATTTTTCAATGTGTATTTAACAGCAATATTACGTTTGAGAAATCCTGATATAAGAATTAAGAACAAGCGCTGTTTTCATCTTTGATTAAAGAACATACGTGTGGACAGTAGTTTGATTACTTGCCAATGATACAACAACTCCACCTCATAGCATGAATGTGTATTTTTTTTAAAGTAACATTTGAATAACTCTCCTCTCACGAGCTCCCTCGTGGCTAAGTGGTTAGTGTACGCGTCTTTGGCGTGGGAGACCCGGGTTCGATTCCCGGCGGGAGCTCATGTGGTTCGGATTCCACGTTAATCAGTAGGAACACGTCTCATATAGCCTCACTGCTGAAAGGGACGCTAAACTGAAAATCAATCAATCAACTCTCCTCTCAGCTTGTTTAGAAGTACTCTGTATTGATACGAGTTTAAAGACTGAAATATTTGCAGGAAGTATTTTCTAAATCTTACCTTATACACGTGATCTTACACACCATTTCTCAAAATCCTGTTATTCTAAATAAATACTAAAAAGTGCAGAATGACATATATGAAAGACCATTTACTAAAGTCCGTGCTCGTGGGTTTTCTCGGGGTTCTCCCGTTTCCTCCCACTTTCATCATTCCACCATTTCACTCATTTCTCATTATCACCGTCTCCTTTAGCCTAACCGGCATAATCGTGGGACGTTAAACTTAAAGATTTCATTTACTAAAGTCTTGAACATTATCACCTGTTTTGAACCTTAGCTGATAGCTGCTTTAAAACTGGTTCAATATATAATACACAAAGAGTGCGAAGTTGTATGACTGGATTGGGACTCGAACTTGGGATTTTCGGCGTCCGTGCCGATGCTTTAACCACTACGCTACCCAGTCCACTCCCTGAACAGCCATACACTCTCTCACTCTTAAAGTCAGTGTTCTTTCACTCAGACCACGCGGTTTGCTGAAGAAAAAAAAAGTTTACAAATATCAAACTAAGTAGTTTTAAAACTATAAATTTGAATTTTCTCAATGCTCACTGAGGGACTGGGGAGGAACAAGTTCAGATGAATTACAATCAAAGTATTGTAATGTTACAGAAGCTAAGCTAAGCAATTGCAAGGCTTGCTGGAAAAAAATCTGCAAACTACTAACAATGGCGCTACTGTTTCACTATTTTATAATTCGGAAGTTTCTATACTTAAAATATATTTGACCGTTTGTTTAAGCTTATTCGTTATTTTTCACATCAGTTTGAAGAAGTAGTTTTGTGTGAGAAATAGAAATTTCTCGTGAACATTTTCGGGCAATGATTTCAAATCTAGTGTAACACCGATACAGTGCATCCAGCGACTTGACTTGGTCTTTGGGGTAGAAGCACTATCCAACAGGACTGCTTACAATTTGTTTTCCGAATTCCAGCACGGCCACATATTTTCATCACTGTCACAAGTGACGAAACTTGGATCTATTCATACGAACCCGAAACCACTTTTTGGGTGTTCGAAAGTGAGCTAAAACAACAAGTTGTTCGTTCGATGAATACTGCGAAGCAAATGAAGCAGTGTTGCTTCGGTTATACCAGACATTTTGCAACCATAGCATTAAGAGATCGAAGGATTGTAAATGCTGAGTGATAGACAACAATTTGTTTGGGAGAGGACATCAATGAATTGCACAAAACAATCCAAATCGTCGCAATATTCTTTAGCACCATAATGCCAGTTCCCACTTAGAGATGCAAAAAAGCCGACTTTTTGAAGGAAAAAAAAAGAAGAAAAAGAAAATGGGAATTTTGGCTTTTTTTTTTCATTTTCATGATTTTTCTATCTAAATAGCTTTCTTATAGTATACTCTATAGTTAAATAAGATTTCATGACCGAAATGACATATTTCGCTCTGGAATTCACCATCAAGATGGATGGAGCACATGTTTTATGAATTAAAGTAGCCAAATTACGTAGAATTCAAGGGAAATTTTAGAGGCTATTTAACATCATTTTGAGTTATCGACATCTTTTCTTCTCTACATCATTTCATTTTTAGTCACCCGTGTTTCATTTCTTAGAGCATAGACTCTAGCTTCTAGCACACAAGTTAAACGTATGTTTTTCAATATATCCGTGAAAGCGTACTTCCACATTTCTGTAATGGTTTACTGTAGCTGTGTAATGGTTTAGCAATAATCTTTCGGATACAACCCTGAATATCATTTTATACAAAAAATCAGTAGCGAATTTTGAAAAACATTTTGGGAGGGGTTTCTCTGATTAATGTTTGGTATTTCTAAAAATACCTAATTTTTATTTGGGAGGAGAGTTTATGAGTAAAGGCATAACTAATATTTCGATTGTTTTAGAAATTCCGCAATTTGGGAAAGCAGGCTTCAGTCAGAAAGACACCTCCCCACCATAACCCCCTTCGAAAATCATCACTGCTGGTAATTAATAATAACCACGATTTAAAAAGAATAAGAAAGTCGGCCAAGACTCACAGTACATGCACTATTTCTACAGTCACAGATGGAAGTAAGAAAAACTTTTGTCAGATTGCTCGAATGCGGGATTGAATTCCGGGCTACCGATAGAAGCGCAAAAGCTAACCACTCACTCATGTTTGTTGTGCTTGACTTGACTTCAATTTATTCCGTAATTTTTTTTCTTAATAATAATATTAATAATAAAAAAAGGAGTTCCGTAATGATATGTTGAACTTCGCTTGTTAAAACTTCAGAAACTTTGAGGACCGGGTAATTCAAGAATATTAAAATTAAATTTCAAGAATATACAGAACCACCCAAAATGATGAGCTTGATGTGCAGTTTTTAAGCATATCATAGAAACGTAAGTATTTCTCTTATGCTTTGTTTTATTGTGTTTCCAAAGGAGGGTGTAGAATATTTTCAAGTAAGAATACCACATACAATTTTGCTAGTTATATATATATTAAAGTACGGTACTTATTTTTGTATATATGAGGTTAAAAAATTCCTATATACATATATAGGTTAATCCTTTGGGATTCATATTGTGAATATTTTCAAAATTCATTGTTTATTTTCCAGGTCTTTGTATTGTAGAGAAGAGAAACAAACTCTGCTTTATAAATTTAAAGAAGAATTTTGAAAAAGGCCCAACATTCCTCAAGTAAAAAAGCGAAGCAGAAATAACAGAGTTTCTTCAAAAAATACGTTTTTTTTTCGAGTCCTTGCATCTCTACACTCAGCACACCGAACTACTACTTTTTTGTTAAGTAAAAATGTCGAATGAATGACTCGTTTGACTTCGTTTTGTTTCCACACATGAAAAATAAAATGCGTATTGAGCGATTTGTGTCGCCTAACGCAACTATTGATGCATTCAGAACAGCGGTTTCAGAGTGGAAAAAATGATTTCAAAATTAATTTGAGTGTATGCAAAAGTATATGTCTTAAAAGTAACACTTTGAGAAACATTAAAGCAATTTCCAGAATTTCAACATTATTTTTTATATTAATCGCAGAAACTTTTCCAGTACTTCTCATGTAAGTTTTATGTTGATTCCATTCGATGTGACACTTTTTCGAAATGAAATTCTTTGAAAAAATGTAAAATTTTCAAATTCTTTGTAACTTTATTTCTACTTACTCGAAATATTATTTGCTCGCACAGGGTGTTCATAATATGTCGTGCAACCTGAACTTTGAAGCACTGACGCTTTTAAACTGTAAGGGTAAATGAAAATAAGATGTCTATACTTAGTGTTAATGTATCGTTGTTGATTCAGAACGATATATTCTTATCTAATCCATCTATTTGCATTCCTATTTGTCCCCCAAAAAGCTAGTACTGCCTTTAATTTCTGAATTTTCACGTTTTCTTATATATATATATATATACACACACACACACACACACACACACACACACAAACACACACGCACGCACGCACGCACACACACACACACACACACAAAAGTTCACTTTCGTCTACGTATTTGTAGCATTTGTGAAGACCAACGTTGAACCTCCCCCCACATCTTACATCTCAAAAATATCTATGAAGACAGGCCTTCGCTGGATGCTCCAAAGTTAGGGTTGCATGACTGTATAGCACCCTGTACTATTCACTCTCCGCCTGTCCAACTTGCGTTATTAGTATTGTAGAAGCCTCGAAATATCGATTTTCTTTGATGTTTTTGATATTATAGTGTCATGGTTTGTAACACTCAATAGTAAGTGTTATATGATAAGATTTTTTAACATAGATTTGAAATATGTAATAATCTTACGTAGTGTCATTTGAATATATATAGAACTTTATGTTGGGCTGGTAACACTGTTAACTTGGCGGCATTGTAGGATATGTCAAGGAATGTCCCCTTGTCGATGTTTACATCGTACGAAATTTCTATGTTATTTATCTATTAGTTTAAAAGTTACAAGGGCGTATCAAGATAAATATCTCCCCTGTATATACTTGGCTCCCACTTGATGCCAGCTAAAAAAGTGTACGTCATGAGCAACCGCAGTTTAACGTTATCAAAAATCGTTTACAGTTTTCAAAGTCCCAAATAATTTCGCAATAAATATGGTTAAATTTGAAATTGAACATAATGTATAATAAATAAAATTAAACAATTGTATTAAAACTTACCTTCCACCTTCTAAGAAATTGCAAACATTGTCATCCCTTTTTGAGACAAGCTGGAATGTCTCTTTAATGATTTGCTGTTGCATGTCTTCATTCTGAAAATATATAGTATTGGTTTGAATACAATCATATAGCTTAAGTCTAGAGTAAAAACTATTAGGATAAAGCTGAACTTTATCCTAACGATAGATTACTATCACAGGACCATTTTTCACAAGTCCCCAAAAATTTCCCTGGAACTTTCCGATCAGTCCCCCATCAAAGGATCAAAATACTAATATCTACATACCAACTATTACCTGGACAACCTATTATTAAATGAACTACAATACTGGTTGTCTTTATATTTACGTTAAACCCAATAGTTTTAACACAAGAGTCACTAAATTGCCCTATATTCTACTCAGGGACGGCGCCAGAAAAGCTTGATGGGGTGGGCGGAAAGAGGCGGACCTAATTGTTGGGTGGGCGGGAAATGAAAATTAGAACTGGGCAATGTAGACATTTTTTGACAATAATTAAGTTTTTATACTCTTTAGTTAGCTAAGGCTCAGACCGAAATAGGGGAGAAACAAGGATGCGGAAAACAGCTGTCTTGGCCTTATAGAAGGTACAATTCCGGTATTCGCCTGGTGGGACTGAAGAAATGCAGAACTTAGGATGGACTGCGGGAGTTCGTGGCTATATGCTCGACCTACCGAATTCCGCATAGCAGACACACTACCTCTACTTATATTTTTTTTTAACAATAATAGCGGTGTGTACTGTGTAGTCGATGAAGTTCAAGACAGCTTTACCTCCTCTCCCTCCAAGAATGCACATGAATGCACAGAAATAAAAGAAGGTTCAAACAACACAGACTAACAGATAATACTCTACCTTTCCTTAATAACATAAAATATACAATAAGTAGGTAAAGTAAAACAAGGATAAAATAGGCTACTGCAAACACTTTTACATTTGAAGGATATATTACAAGAAAGCAAGAGACAAAAAATATAAATCATTTATATTTTCTGTCATATATTTTTAATTTGTGCACATTAGATTTTTTGACGTGATCTCTATATGCAACAGCAAAGACCTATGTTACTTAAAGAATAGGGAAATTCAACAGCATGATTGTTTGATCATACCTTACACAGAAATCTTTGAAACTAAAACTCAAATTAGAAAAAAAAAAAAAAAACTATAAATTGGATAAAGACGTAAATAGCCATTAACAAAACTTCATCGTGATCCACAGAAAGAACAATGTGTTTTAAACTATAAGAGGGCTGATTACGTGGTACGAACAAGCTTATAATGAACTTTTATATCTGCACTTTAATGAAGTGCAATGCGTCTATTTTTATGTCCAGCATCGAATGCGTTTACCATATCCTATATAGCAAGTTTTCTTTCTAGTTAGCATTACAAGTTTTCTTTCTACTGAAAGGAAACAAAGATCGTTTAGGCGCCCGTTTACCATTCGGTTCCTTAGATATGTTTTAACCTGTCTAAGACACGAGAAAGAACGCTCATATGGTGAACTAGATACAGATATGGTGACAGCAATTACGGTTAATTTTTGAATTTCATGAAAAGAAATTTTGAAGCGATCCATCACTTCAGTAAACTGAGAAATAGAGGTAATCTTGCATTGCTTTTCCTCCTCATAACGTTTCAAAATTTTCGGGAGAAGTTTCATTTCCACCGCTACACTATTGACATTACATCCATAATGACGTGCAAGTGGTTCTATTTTTTCACATGAGAGGAAGTGTTCACTTTTAGGGTGAAGACTGCTTATCTCACATAGAATACCTGTATTTTCTGTAAAACGCCTATTCACTTCTGCAAGTATTCTGTCAGGCACAGGAAGAAATATCCTAAGTCTGTATTCTTCCTGGGATTAGATATCTTCTTCCGCAACCGATATTTTTTCAGTCATAATTAAGGCCCGGATTTTTATGTTTTTACATATTTTTTCCTTTGTATGTACGCTGGTGAAAACATGAAATGTTCGCAAATTACGAAGTAATGAACCATATAAACCAAAATCACGTTACATATTTTTACACATTTGGAAGTATGTTACATATTTTCTGTCTACTGTACATATTTTTTACATAAATTCAGTTTCCTTGCTCCTTTTTGCTAATTTTCTTTAAATAATACGCAAATGAAAATAGGCCTATATATGGAACAATAACTCAAAAAGTACTTTATTTAATTATCTGTATTTATTTTCTCCCACTTTGTTCAACCGATTTACATTGCGGGAAAGCTGGGTTAAAACAAATAGTACTCTACAATATGCAAAGAAACATCGTCAGTTATCGCTTCCAATCCTGGAAAATGTATATATAAAGAAAGAAAATAATGTAAGGATTTTTGTGCTTATCGCCTTTGCAGGCAGACGCCACTCGGATGTGTGCCGACAAAACAAAATTAAAACGCACACAGTTGGCTAGCTTTCTCACCTTTTTTTGTATGTGCAACCTCTACGGGTGGGGGTGGAAGTGACAGGGAAGTGATTGGAGCGGCTAGGCTTTATTACTTGTTTCTTAAATCGAATAAAAAATCGCTTTTGTATGACTCGATGGCTACTCCGCCACTTTTTACTTCAAACAAAGGGGGAAAGGATTCAGTTTCGCGACCGGTTTGTTAGTGTGCACGCTTAAGACCGAGTCAGTTTCTTGCTTTCAATGATGGCTTCCTCTTGAGCGTCAAAATTGAAATCGTGGATAGCTATGGATGACGCTTATACCACGGACAGTAGAATGTTTTTTTGTCAAGTATGCGATAAGAAAGTGGGCTGTTCAATGAAGTCGCAATTGGATCAGCACATGAAAACAGCTATTCACATGAAAAACAAGGTGTTACAGCGTGCCTCAAAGCAAAAACTTTAAACCCAAAGAAAACCAGCATCTGAAAACAGCAGTGAATTTTACAAAGACCTTGCCAATGCGTTCATAGCAGCAGACATACCGTGGTACAAATTGCAAGTCCCATAGTTCGCGTCCTTTTTGGAAAAATATTGCAAGAGACACATTCCTGACGAATCTACTATCCGCAAGAATTATTTGGATGTGTGCTATGAAGATACTATCAAACACACTCGAGCAGAAATTGTGATTCGCATATATGGTTTGCGGTGGATGAAATTACAGACGTATTAGGACGTTTCGTTGCCAATCTGGTGGTAGGAAAGCTTGACCCTGATTCTCCATCACGATCATTTCTGATCTGTTCAAAAGTTTTGGACAAAACAAACCATTCCACAGTTGCACGTTTCGTAAATTATGGACTGAGGGTGTTGTGGCCAGAAAGTGTTCCTGCAGAAAAAGTGCTTCTGATGTGTTCTGATGCTGCGGCGTACATGTTAAGAGCTGCCGATGCGCTTAAAGTGTTCTACCCAAACCTCATTCATATGTGCTGTTTGGTCCATGGATTACATCGTGTAGCAGAGGAAGTGCGGATCAACTTCCCTGAAGTCAATGAGCTTGTCTTCTACTAAGAAAGTTTTTGTGAAAGCCCCTGGTCGTGTGCAGTACTACAACAATATGCTACCAAATGTGTCGCTATCATAGAAGCCTGTACTGACACGGTGGGGCACCTGGGTACAGGCTGTTAACTTCTACAATGAAAATTTTGATGCTGTATAGTCAGTTGTCACCACATTTCTTGCAGAGTCCAGTACAGCAGTGCGTGATTCTCAAAGTGTGTTCAAAAATCCTGTTGTTTAATGTTCACTAGCGTACATTGCAAGTAATTTCCGGTGGATTGCAATCGTTATCGAGAAACTAGAAACTTCAGGACTTACTTTGAAAGAAGCGATGACAGCAATGGATGATGTGGAGAAGAAACTCAACATTGTGCAGGGAGAAACAGGTGCAAAAATTGCCCGGAAGTTCCAGTCAGTTTTGAAGAGGAATCCAGGATACCTAACATTGAGGACTGCATGTAGGATATTGGATGGAGAAGAGACGGAAGCCCCTGAGGAAATCAGCCCTGGAAAATGTCATTTGTTGAAGTTCGAGCCTTTCACTTCCTGCGACGTGGAGAGGCCTTTCTTAGCCTATAAAAGGATATTGACCAACGACTTTCTTTAACTCCTGAACACCTAGAAAAGTACGTAGTGGTTCATTGTGCATCAGCAAAGTGAGAGTTTTTTTTTTTTTTTTCTAAGATTTTTTTCATCATATACAATAATGTGGCTTTCATTTTTCTGTAGGACAATTTCATTTGTTACTAGTGAAAGCTTGAAGTATCTGTGGCAAGTTAGTGAATTTTTCGAATACCATCATATAAAATACTTAGTGCTTCATGGTGCGCTCCGAAAGTAAGCGCTCGTTATTTTAAATAATACAATTTTTTTTCTATTTCGATATTGAATAATGTGATTTTCATTTCCCTACTAGACAATTTCATTCTTTTTATTTTTATTATTATATTATTATTATTATTATTTATTTGAACGTATTTGTGTCAAGTTAGTGACACAAAGTGTTTGAATACGCAGTTCATAATATAAAATATTCAGTGGTTTATTTTTCGTCTGGAAAGTAAGAGCTTTTTGTTTTGAAGATTTTTTCTATTTTGATATACAATGTGTTTTTAATAATGTGTTTACAAAGTCTGTTTGTTCCTTGTTAAAGCTTGAACGTATCTATCGAAAGTTAGTGAAGTTTTCAAACGCGCAGTTATAAATTTGAAAGTTCCAAAGGTAAGCGTTCTTTCTCTTAAATATTTTTTTTCTCTCTTTTGATATTCAATAGTGATTGTCATTTCCCCACGAGACAATTTTATTTGTTCTTAGTGAAAATTTAAACGTATCAGTGACAAAGTTTTTCCATTGCGTAAAATTATTTACTGGTTCATTGTTCGTCCCAAAAGTAAGTGCTTTTTTTTTTTTTTTTTTTTTTTTTTTTTTTTTTTTTTTTTTTTAACGTTTATATGTTTAATAATGTGATTGTTTACTTTCTTGACACACATTTTCATTTGTTTCTCCTGAAAATTTGTATGCATCTGTAGGAAGTTATTTACACTTGTTAAACTTTTATTACATAAATGTGTTACAGTATATTTATTAGCTAAGAAAATAGCACAGATACAAAATAAACACGAAAAAATATTTTTACATATTTTCATATTTTTAACATATTTCTTACATATTTCATTGATTTTTGTTACATATTTATGTACATATTTCGGTACTTTGTACTACATAAAAATCCGGGCCTTAGTCATAATATACTGACGTAAATGACGGGACAGTGATCGTGTTCTAAACATTGGATAGACACGTTAGAGATATAGGTCTACCATTATTTTCAGCAATACTCAAAGATTCATTCCCAGTGGCGTATTTAGGATTTTGTTTCGGGGAGGGCTATGCACAACACATGAATAAGTACTTATATTTTTCTTTTTTGTGTCGACAAATTTTAATAAAGTTGTGCATATAACAAATTTATTCCGGGGGGAAGTTTAGCCCGATAGCTACCTCCCTAAATACACCACTGCGTCATTCCAAATTTTTCCGAACTCCTCGACTGTGTTTCGAATATCAGTAAAATAATCCACTACACCCTTCGTAACTAAAACAGCATCAGCCAGTGTGCTCTCCTTGTTTTCTAGATAATCTGACAATCTTTTCAACTTTCCAAGAAAAAGTGTGAACAATTATAGTTGGAACACATAAACTTACTGAAAATTCACTTCGAAATCGAATACTTCACATTGCGAATTCCGGTTGTCACATGTATTTGTATTTTTTGTCTTTTTTTCTGAAGAAGAAGGATTGTCACTAACGTCAACGGATTGAAAATCGCGCTTCTTTGAACACAAGGGAAACACTGAGCCTGAGAAGAAATCGCTAAGTTTTCTTCGACATATTAGCTGAACAAGCACCGACTGCCGAGACTTCTGAACGCAACAGGGATTAACTCAACAATGCTATATAATAAGGGTTTTTACAATCTGTTTAATGCTACACGGGTAAGACATGGAGTACATTGCTGTAAACAATTGCAAGTTGCAACCCTTTTTTAAGAAGCTATCGCGCCTACACAAAGCACTACTTTCTCCCCCCTCTCTCTTTCTGAAAAGAGATAATAGACAATACTGCCCAGTCCTGTCTATTATTTAGTCGGATTTTTAAAAAGCACTGCCTTCTTTTCCAGCCCAGCACATACAAACACCGGCGTTCCAATAGCACGATTGTGTATATTAAACTTTAATTCATTAATCAACACTTTTGGCATCATTATATTAGTACAAGTATCTGTTCACTGTTCATTGCAGAGTTAAACAGAATCCTAGAACCTATTACATTAAAATAGAAAGTAATAACTATTGTTTTTGAAGTACAGGATGTCACCTTCATTATTCTACTTCTGTTGGGGTGGGCGGATAGGTGGGCGAGGCTATCCATCGGGTGGGCGGTCGCCCACCCCCGTCCACCCTTAATGCCGTCCCTGATTCTACTACTGGCTACTCTAATTAAATATTGATTGTTTTAAGACGTAAAAAGTTTTCATGAATTTAGTCTTTACATGTTTAAATGCATGAAAGTTAAGAAGAATGTTTTAAATACAATATCAAAACTGCAGCAGGAGAACACTAGTGACTTCGAACTAACAATCAATACTATAATGCTTATTTTGCATTCTTCTGCAATATGACTAATCCCCTGCAATTTGCACGGTAATGAAATAAATGAATTAATTTGCATATTAAAAATCTCTAAAATTCAAAGCGACCTCTGATATATATACCAACCTTAACAAATTAAGTGTTTCTCAGTGTTGTTTACTCACACACACATTATACTATTTGTGTAAATTACGATATATATATATATATATATTTTCGATTATATTTTGATACCTTTCCAGCTCTTTCTTGCGTACGAAGACTTTTGTGTTGGTGCAAGAGTAGTTGAAAGTGCTTGGACATGGCTAAGAAACAAAGAAAAACTAGAGCCAGACCTCTAAGATATTCACCCTGGCTGCGAAAACCAAGACCAGACGCCGAATGCCTATCTCTGGACAGAAAGCTTCATAGTGAACTATTGTTTGTGGATTTGAAGTGTGCACTAACTAGGAGCTTCGTTCGCGAAGATTGTAAGAAAGACGTATATCTTTCTTAGTTAGTGATTAAAGTTGAATCTACGGTCTCAAGTTATAAGAATTTTCCAATTTTCAATGAGAATTTACTTCTCGAGCGTTTGCTTGACACTAGTTATTGCAACGCACAAAATGCACCGTTCAAAAATTCTTTCTTAAATTTCGAAATAATAATAATAAAAAAAAAACTTAGTACATGTATGTTATATTTCATTCAGTTTATTATAAAAAAATATGTACACTATTTGGAACGTATGGGATATTCCGGTATATTTCAATGCTATGGATAACAAAGGCACTGACAGCTTTACAGGAGATGACTGTGCATTATCTTCTTTGGAACAGATTGGTGAGTTTAAACATGATAACCCATTACGCTGCTCACACATTGGAGAACATACGTACTTTTTGCAATCACAAGATAGCTGGTTGACGTAACAGACTATCTACGGCAAATGGCTTGGATGTTGTTTCGTGTTTTATAGTTTCAAATTTGCATCTTATTCTGTGCCAGGTAATATATTTCCCATTCACCTCTGAAATTGTGAAAGTCAACTAACTAAGCGTTGATGGCGCGCTTCTTAGGTCAGCGATAGTTTTGGAAGTTTAAAGTTAATCTTAGCGTACTTTTATCGCTGCAAAAATTACATAATTCCAAATCTGAAAAATCATAAAAACTGAAGGTAGCTTGTATCACTGTGTTAACTCTAGCTATAGGAAGCACAATAGTACTATATTCAAATATAATAAACAACCCCTTCACTATACTGGATCTAGAAAATATTCAATTGAAGTAATGAACACGGAAGAACAAAGTGAGCCACTTCTCTACGTGCTGACGTAGTTTATCGATCCATCGATTTGTAAAATTTACAAGAGAAATATGTAATGTTACTTCTGAAGAGGAATGTATAAGCAATCAAAATGTATGGGGATCTTACCTGACATCCCTAATAACGCAGAAAAACTTAACGTCGTGTATGCTTTAAACCACACATTACATCATAAGGAAGCCATGATGAAATGAAGCCTTATATGCAACAGTACCTTTATAAAATGTACAAAAAAAGATATGTAAAGTTTTCTCTTTCTTAGTTTATGCACATAATCACTATCACTGACGCGTCTGTTCCATTCAGAGGCACTCCCACAAGGACCTACACGCTTTGCGTTACTCTGTCTCAGTTAGATACCGGTGCACTTCTTGCTTTTAGTGACCAGCTAACACACGTTGGTTTACGTTTTTGGCACTATAGTTTGACTTAAGTCCATACGCTGTATTTTTACACACAACAGTTAAACTCTCCTAAAGTAAATCCGTATCCAGGAATGCAACTCCTCCCATAAATCATTCGTAAGGTACTAGAAATCGATTTCCTGATGAAGTATATCTAAGTAACGAATCCGGTGCAGGTTTACAATAGTGTGTCAAATTAAAAGAATACTTTTATTCGACTTTTCATGATTTAAACGATTCCTCAAGAAGGTCTAAACCTCTAATACCCTCGCGCATGCATAAATAATAGCACACAAATTGATAATATGCGTGCAAACTGATGGGATGTACTACCCTATTATACCGATATGCAATTAATTCAGGTATTACTCGAGCAGACGGTTCTACCAAATTTTGACCCACTTCTGAAATTTTCAGGTTAGGTTAGTTTCGTATTTCTTTTAGCAGAACATGCACTAAATGAGGAAATGAATTATTATTTGCAGATTGACTTCAGAAGGGCTAACATAAGTACAATGTGGACGTATGACAAAAACTACCGTGCAGAAAACATGAAACAACGTGTGCTAGATGGCCAGTACAGGAAGGAGAGGCGAGCCGTAGCGACGGGGGTATACGTATAAACGAGAATAGTGGAAGAACGACTTATACTCACATACAAAACTTATACTGTCACTCAAAATTCATTCCAATATACTCTGCACTGACAGAAGGTAAATAACTTGTAATTATACTCTCATTCCTTTACAAAAAGAGTTTTAATCGTATTTTACCTACAAATTTTCTATTTGGTAGAACCGCCTACTCGAGTGAACCCTTATTTCACAACGAAGGGTTAAATTCCAAAGTTGGGTGTCCGTTTCCAGCAAAATTTTTAAAATTTACAGGAAAGATATGGATACTTTGATCATTTGTGTGCTTGATAATATATAAGAGTCTCGATAAATCTGTTTATTTCTTATATATAAGCGGTTATAAACATGGCACTATACGGTGAGCGGAGGGAACTACTTGGCGCAAGGTAACCGAACAGTTGCTTTGTGGGAAAGAAACGAACATATATGTTATCAACATGGCGAATGTACAAGGGGAATTAACTAACAGTTTTAACATTTGTGAAGCAATACGTTGATAACGAGCAAAATCTTTTGGCCTATGTTTAGCAGAAGGGGTCCAGCTCTTTTCTCTAAAAAATGCTACAATATTGGTAATTTCTGTTCATATTCGGTTAGTTTAGGGTAGGCTTGGTTAGTTTAAGTTAGGTTAGACGAGTTTAGGTTACGTTAGGTTAATTTAGTTTATGTTATATTAGTGCAGGAGTCCCGCAAAATTTTCCAAAAAATGATAGAATATCGCTTATTTCTGCTAATATTACGTTAGTTTAGGTTAGCTTACGTTAGTTTATGTTAGGTTAGGTTAGATTTGGTTACGTCGTGTTACTTCTAAGTACTTGCATCACTCATTTCTCCTGTAAATTTTGTGATATTTACGTACTACTGGACCCCTTGTACTAAACATACCCCAATCTTTTAAAATTTTGTGAAGAGCACGGATTAATGAACCTAATAACAAATTGCAGAAAGTATGGAAAGGAGATAACAGCGAAAAAACGCGGCCGGAATATATGCCCACAACGAAATTCATACGTACTGCCTTAGAAATCGTTTCTTAGTATAGGAGTTGCATCTATGGACGTATGCTACATAAACGAATGCACCAAAAAGAAACCAACTTGTACTAAGTGAACACTAACAGCGGGAATACTAACTGCATCTTAGCAGGAGAGCCCGAACGGGGGTGTGTCCGTAGTCAGCAGGCGCCTTAGGGACGGAGGGTATCGTGTAAACGATAGTGTACAAATACTTGAAATTGCATAAAAACACATACGTTAAAACAACCCTTGTAATAAGTTGACCATTACGCTTATAAACTTGTGCAGGAACATTACGACATTGGAAATTCATACCCTAGACAATCCTTTCTTATGAATTCACTTATTTTAACCGTAATAAAATATGGGCATTCTCAACAATGTAATAAATACACACTTTACACAATTACCTAGAAAGCACTCAAAATAATACAAAATTACATTTAGTGCATATGGTTGTGTAATATATTACGACCGATAATCAACATGTAAGAGTCTGCCATGTTTGTCATTGAACGTCAAGTAATGTTACTTACGAAGTATTGGTAGAATTTGGAGAGCCTCGGTTTTCCATGGTTATTAAATACTAATATTGCTTTGATCATCTTCTAACTAACACTAATTCCACATGCAAAACGCTAGTAATCGCCATAAGACAAACAGCTTCAATTACTTTTTATATGTAAGACATCTTATGTTTTTACTTAACATTCATTCACAGAATATACGTTGACTTCTTCTTCTTTATCTTTTCTCTCTCTCTCTCAATGTTTTGATGCTCCAGGAACTCGTCCGCTGAGCAATACAGACGGTTAAATGGGTATCTATACTTGTAGAGATGAATGGTCCAGGATCAATTTGGGAACAAAATAAACAAACACAATAGAAACAATCACTTCATGTGGAACACTAACTATGTCGAAGAAACTATATATTACAAACTGCGATGAATAACATGAGCACTGCACTGTTGATCACTTTGACACCATTACAAGTCGTAGTTGTTCACTATGTAATATTGAAGCAGATGATAAAGAACAAGGTGGTTTTTGTTAGCTAGTAAGAAAGACACTGTTACGGGGCTAGTGAAATAAACAGAATGAATGACTGTGTTGAGTATCGGACGGTAGCCAGGCGTTAGAGAGCACTGAAAGGTCAGGTGGTCAATAGAACCTTCAGTTAGTCCACAATAACACAAGCGTGAGGGGCGCTGCTGCTGTTTATATTGCTGGATGGGAGTCTGAGCAGTATGTAGACGAAGGCGAGAATATAAACAATGATGTTTTCTTGTCCAATTATGAGGGGCCTCCCATTTTCTCGTGGTGGGAGTCGGTTCTAGTTGCCAATAATAAATTCCTGGTCCTGATCGTTGTTGTTGTTGGTAGGTTCGCCATTCGGTTTGCCGTTTCTGGAGCAGCATCTCGGCGAAAGAGGATGCTGGGAGCCGGAGATCTATCGGTGTGCCATGTTGTGTTGCATATCTGCTCAGGATATCGCTAACTTCGTTCCCGGGGATGTCGCAGTGTGAGGGCGTATGAATTAACGTAACCACTTGATGATTATTATGTAATATTCGAAGCTGTTGGCGAATATTGATGTGTAACCATGTATTGGCAGATGCCCATGGGGTTCTACATATTCCTTGTAACGCACTAAGGCTATCACTACAAATTCCCACGTTAGGTAGTTTTCGTTGTAGGGCGACTTTCAATGCCATGCGAATTGCCCAGCTTTCTGCTAAATAGATGGATGTATTCGGTGGAAGTCTGTGAGTCTGCGTAATTAAGCGCTGGTATATAAATTCCTGCTCCAACCACAGATCCATGTTCGGTATGCTGTTTAGAAGCATCCGTGTAAATTAAAATGGTATTTGAGTGATGAGATTGAATGTGGTGTTCCCAGAGATGGCGCACTATCTGAGGCTGATTGGATCGAAGACGTTTGAAAGAGACCACCGGTTGCTCAAGTGTGGGAGAAAGTAGAAGAGTATTGTATTGTGCAGTATAACATGGTAATTTCGGTCCTCGATGCAATTGATTGAGCCAGTTATGAACACTAACGAATGCTCGATATATCCAAGGTAGCTGTTTATAATATGGAAGTCTGGTATGAAGGTTGCTATTGTATAGGAATTGTAATTTTGGTAATAATAGGGAGGAGGTGCAGCATATGCGTTGCAGGAGGAATTTTTTAGCCATAAAATATGTTTTCACTGGGAAAGGAATTATTCCAGCTTCTTCTAAAAGTGCGGAGGAAGGTGCCGTCTTTGGTAGTCGGAATATAATTCGCTGTGTTGTGGCTTGAAGACGGGTGTGATGTTCGCTGATCCGTTTAGGTAATGGAGAAAGTAATATTCCGCCATATTGAAGTTTTGCATCCACACATTGAGTACTGACTTGTTGCAGGGAGGATATATCTGTTCCCCAACCTTTGTGGCTGATGCAAGACAGCAACTTAAAATAAGGTTGGGCTTTAAGTGCTATTGTTTTGAGATGATGCTTCCAATTTAGTTTAGAATCGAGATGAAAACCAAGATATTGTAAAGTAGGTGTAACTGGTAAAAGAGTGTTATTTACCGTGAGATGGATGGGAGGTTGAAAACGTTTACGGGTGAAGAGAGTGCAAGAAGACTTCGCCCAGTTGACTGACATGCCGTTTTCAGAGGTCCAGGAGTGAAGTTCTAGGAGAGCGTCGTGCAAAATGCGTATCCCGTCCACTATGTTGGAAGTTTTGACATATAACAACATGTCGTCACAGTATTGTTGAATACGAACCAGTTTTCTAAGTCGTTGATGGAGAGAGAGTGTGTATATATTAAATAAAGTGGGACAGAGACTAGAGCCTTGAGGAATACCCAATGATGTTGAACGATAAGAAGAATATCTGTTATGGTATTTGATGCAGATGCGACGTTGTACCAACCAATTATGAGTATATCGGAGAAAAGGTGTAGGAAGTTGGAGTTGTGCCATGTGAGTGATGAGGCGATCGAGAATGATAGAGTCATATGCATGTTCCAGATCAAGTTTAACGGCAATCAAATACTGTCGATGTTGGAATGTGTTCCAGATATCGAGAAGAAGAGCAGCAACCGAGTCCAAAGATGACATGCCTTTCCGGTAACCAGTTAATGTGGGTGGGAAGACTGAATAATATTCCAAGTGCCAGTTCAATTTAGAGAGGATGATCTTCTCAAAAACTTTCACGACGCATGAAATAAGAGTAATCGGAAGATAACTCTGAGCCAACCCGATAGGTTTGTGTGGTTTAAGTATAGGGACTACCGCTAAATCTTTCCATGAAGATGGAATATGTCCTGTCCTCCATATCTGAGAGTAGATTTGAAGAAGTACAGATCGACCATATGGAGATAGGTCGTACAAGTGTTGATATCTAATCTGATCTCTCCCAGGAGCTGGTGATCGCCGAGCAGTTAACACCAGATTTAATTCTTGGATGGTGATATTCTTGTAGATTGGTGAATCACACTCCGGATCAAGAAGAGGTTGTATAGTTCGTCTGTCATTCAGTGGTTCTGGAGGCGTGAGAAGGCGATGAAATTCATCAATCCAAGGCGGTAGACTGTCAGTAGGAACTGCGCGTGGAGTAGGATCCTGAAATTTGGTTCCGTATAAACGTCCAGATAGAAGACGAAGTAGCCTGTGGGTGGAGCGTGGCACAAAATTGTTGCCAGTGTTGTTTGCGACATTGCTGGATGTATCGTTTATACATCGCTTGGGACTGGCGATAGAGTACATATGTTTGTTGACTCTTTTCGTTAAAAAATGCCTTTTGCTTCTGTTTACTATCATTTAGGAGTTGTTGGCAACGTCTGTTCCACCAAGGAAAATGGGAACGGGATGGTTGGGTTCGAGTCTGGCCAGGAATTTGAGAAGTAGATGGGGAGGCTTCTGATGCTGATGCTTCTATAATATGTATGAAAGAAGAGGTGTTGATAGGAGTGACTTGTACTGAAAAATACCGGAAAAGTTCGTCGGTCGCATTCTGGTATGTTGTACGATTGTATGATTGAGGAATGCGAGAAACGGTTGGAGCATATGGCGAAAGGTGAGCCTTGGGCGTTCTCGGAAAAGTAACTCCTTCAAGTGTAGTTATAATAGGAAAATGATCGCTGCCACCTGTATATCCATAGACACTCCAACTATGGTTTGCATACAGAGCAGAACTGAGGATGGTGATGTCAGGCTCACTGGGATAACCATTAAGGTTCGGGAGGCGAGTAGCAGTCCCATCATTTGCAATGAGGTGAGTTGTATGGTCCATAGCAGCGAGAAAGTTCCGAGCAGCTACGTTGGTGTAACGATTGCCCCATTTTACACTTTTACAGTTCAGATCACCCCCAATAACACAGGGACCTTGGATTGAAGTAAATAATTGTTGCCAGTAATGAGTTGTAGGAGGGCTGTCTGGTGGGGCGTAGATGTTGATAAAAGTGAGTCCAGCACACAGCACTCCAAGCACTTGTATTTTGGTTGAGCCGGTTGGTGGAAGTGTTGACATAACACGAGCCGGTAAGGAGGTGTGGATACCCAAGGCGATCCCACCGTAGTGGTCATCCCGAGGACGGTGATAAACTCGGTATCCAGGAATTCTTAAGTTGTCTTCAAGGCGGGTCCAGGTTTCTTGTAACAGTATGAAAGCCGGAGTAAAAAAGCGGCATATTTGCGATAAAAACACCTCCTTGCCACGAAATTGTTGGAGATTCCATTGTAGTATTCTTAACTGCTGAACTGAGTCATTCTTGGATATGTTCCAGAAAGCGAATAATTCGTAGTAGTAGCGCCTGTAAGTCTAATGCGGTAAGTGGCTGGGTGTCGGACTGAAGTTTGGGAGTTAACTAATGCAATTCCTGTAATAGTTCTTGTTTCTTGGCATGACTAGTATCACGTTCTTGGTTCCAAACTGGCTTCGAAGAGCCGGTGTACAAGGTATCTCCTCTGAACGTGCGAGTTCGTCTAACCGGAGAGGATCCTGTAGAATCTAGTCAGGCACGTTCTTCTGAGGAAGAGTAAGTGGTTGAGGTTGGAATAAACGATTGTTTCTGTGAAGCCGATTGGATAGAATCATGTCCAGTAGGTCGTCGTCGTTTTGGAGAAAGAACGTGGCGATGTTCATCGGGGAGTTCTATTTCTTTACGAGAAGGAGGTCGTTGGGGTTTGGGAGAATAGTGGTAAGAAAGGTTGTTAACTTTCGTGGAAGAGGAAGGAATTGGCTGGCACTCGGGCGTGAGCTGCTGAGGTAATGCAAGGAGTGGGGAGTAGAAATTAGAGGTAGGTACACCCGAGGAAGGGTTAGGAGATGAGCGCTGCAATGGAGGCACTCGTTTTTGCGCTTCGTTATAAGATAATTTTTCCAATACCATGAGTTGATTAATTCGCTCATGTCGTTTCCGGGCCGGGCAGGTGCGTTCAGTGGCTGCATGCGGTCCGTGACAATTGATGCAGCAAAGTGGCTTGGTGCAATTGTTAGTATCATGTGAATCTCCACATTTAGCGCATATTGTTTGTTTGGAGCGGCACCCAACTTTTCGGTGTCCCAGGCGGAAACACCCCCCCATCACTGTTTGACTGAGGGGATATACGTTGCTACTCGGAATTTCGAATAGTAGAGCGAGCATTCCTCTGGCAGATTTTGAGAGGCAAAAGTAAGTACCACTGTGGTGGTGGGGACGAACTCATTATCGTGCCGGCGATGAATGCGGCGGATATGCGTTATTTCTGCCCTACTTTTTATATCTGTTTTGAGTTCGGCATCCGTTATGTCAGTGTCCACCCCTGTGATCACGCCAACGGAATGTGTGGCGTAGGTTGGTATGTATGCTTTCCATAGGTTTCCTCGTAGAATCGGGTTGGTCAGAAAGTTATTAGCATGCTGTCCGGTATAAAAAAGCACTTTAATTAGATTTCGTCCCGTAGGTTGAAAGGATTTTATTCCTGGAACCTTATTGTGAAATAGTAATCTACCCAGACTTAAGGGGTGTTTTCGCCCAATATTTGTATTGGTATTAGAAGAATGATCAGATGTCACATGCACTACGAAATCAGGAAAGTGATGGTTTTGGTACAGATTCACCGGTGGTATAGTTTCAACGGTGACCTCTGTCGCTATAGGGATTGCAGAATCAGCAAATGTAGTGTCTGTGGGAGGGTCCGTGACCATGGAATGTGCAGGAGGAGGGTCTCCTCCCGATTGTTCAGCCATAATTAACACTTCCCTATATCATATAATGCGTAATATGAATGATATGTATCACTGTCACAAGTAGAACAAATTAAGGAAACACGTCAATTAATAACACTCAGCACTTCACTCGCGATTATGTAATCACTCGACTACCTATACAGACAATCCTTTATCTTTTAGCTTTCGCTATGCGCAAATGAATACAATATTGCCAGATTTACTATTGAAAGTTACTTTTCCAAAATAATAGTAATAAAATACTAGGTCTTGTCGCCACGAAAATAGCACAAACTAATTGTAGTGTAGATTTACTGTACAGATCCATACATAAATTAATTGCATATATACTTCTTTTTCAAAAAATCAACTCTCTGGAACTTATGCTGAGTCATTCTGAAGTGTGATTAGTGCTATACTAAAGAGTTTGACTAACGTTTGTTTCCTTCAGTAGTCAGGTCTTTACTACGAAATTAAACATAAGTCAAAACGACTCTGCATAAGGCCTCCTGTATCTTAAACAATCATTTTTGAGATGTGGACTGGGATTCCTCTGTACAATTCACTTCAGGAAGACTTTAGTATACGTAACTATTGTGCAAAAGACACTAACGAACTTGTGCTAAGTGGCTACTAAAGAGCACGAATGCTATCTTACTAATTCAGGGCAGAAGTACAACAAGGGGATCGAGTAATAGCGAGGGAGGTGCGTCCGTAGGCAAGGGGGCCGATTTCTCTGTAGCTTTGGGGGTCCATTTATAATATATATATATATATATATATATATATATATATATATATATATATATATATATATATATATATATATATATATAACAAGATAAAATACATATTCATAAAAATACAGGGGAGCCACATGATCTTTGGGGGGCCCGGGCTCCCTCAGCTTCTCCAGGATCGGTGCCCTTGTCCGCAGGGTGCAGGCGGGTCAGCTAAAGTGAGTATGTACATAAACGAGGATAGTGCAAAACACTGTATATAGCCTAACAACTTTTACCTTACGTATTGTATTATGTATTTTTACGTCACTAAAGACGTTATAGGTAGTATCATGATTTGCTTTCATTGGTTACATATTTGTATTCTAAAGCACCGCTACACATTATTAACGCAAACTTCATAATTATGTGGATTCCTTAACTTTCGGGATACATCTGTATTTGCATGTCATTAGTTAGCATACTGACTTTTAACTCCTCACTTCTGTTTTCTTTGTTTACTTTGATCCATGGCAGGCTTTAGTGCGAATGCATGCTTAAGAAGATAGACTTTTATTAATGTATTTCTACGTAGATACGCATTTGGCAGTTAAGAAATAGGTCTACAATATATTTAGGTTATTTAGACACTGGTCTATTGATCTGTATTACAAATTTGTTCTGGAAAATTTACAAATATGTAAATCCGTACAGTTTATTGGCACCCTAATTGTATCTGCTGTGGTTTTATATCATAAGTCAAGCGCAGAGTTTGCGTTCGTTAACAGAGAATGGGGTCCAAATAGGAAATTTTGCGTTGAGTTTACACAAACCTTACGGAAAGAGCCCACCAATGTTTCTTGAAAATCTTTTGCCAATTACTGTTTGGTAAAATTCCCCTATCTTCGTGGCACTAGTGCTAGCGTTTTTAATCTCTCTAGCGGAAGTAAATTCGATGTGAATTACTCTAAGTTCAATTTACATTTCTCGCTTGAAAATTTGTTTCTTAAGCATTTGAAAGAACGGTAGCAAGACACGACCACTTATCATTTAACTAGAAACAGATAATTCCTGTTTTCTATCATGCTACGCTATTATGTCTGAATAGCTGCCGATTAGGGAATTTATATTCCGTTTGTAGGGTTTTAAGTTGTGTCTTAAGGCATGGGCGTATCCAAGGAGGGGAAATCGAGGCGATTTCCCCCTCCCCCCGAAGAGGAAACTTTCTTATTTTATATATGAATAAAACCCATCCCAGAGTTTGGAGCTCTTAAAAGTAGCTCTAAGTAATAGTATTACAACCCACCGCCCCGCCAGAAGTCCGTCCTGGACGTGTCCCTGTCTTAAGGTTAGTAACATATTACACAAGGAGGTAGTACGAGGTAAGTATGGTTAAAATCATGGTAATGGAAGACTTCAACAGCGTGTTTGGAGGAGCTGGTATGGGTTAATGATTAAGATGGATCACTAGGTGTTCCCAGTGCTATGTTAAACGATGTTTGAATAGTGCGGTGTTGCCAGATAGTGTCGAGTGTTTACTGGTGCCAGATAATAAAGGAAGTAATCATGGAATTCTACTTCGATACTTACTAGAGAAATTAGTTTTCGATCCTTACCGCAATTCCGCTTCTCGAACTGCAACGCTAGAATCCAGGAATTTTATTATTGTGACTACTACAGTAAACGTACCAATTTGGCAACAACGCATTATGGCGTTCTGCGCAAGTTTCGCCTTAAATGTGAATTAATATTTATAATAAAATATGACACATAACACGAAAAACGGTCAAACAATATATCTATTTCGTAATAAGATCGTTACTTTAAAATACTTTACACATACAAATAAACATTTCGTAAAACTGAGCACTTCTTGTAAGATCTTAAAGCAAGTGCCATCTTGTGTGCTCATTGTAAAAAGAACCAAATATTTTCTTTTATTTGTTACATTTTTCGATATCAGGAGAGACAACCAAATGAATCAGTGTCTTGTGCTGTAGCTGAAACATTACTCTATCTTATAGTGCAATATTTATAATATGTAACGTTTCATTGCGCAGTAGTTAAGGCGATGAGCTAAAATATGTACTGACTTCCGGGTGGTGACCCACCTTAAGGTGACGGGTTATTTGAACCAGGTTGAAGAAACGAACGGGGCTAAATGCTTATCGACTTTTATAAGAATCATGATGTGCTGGTTATGAAGACGTGGTTTAAGAAAAGAAAAACGAAGCTACACACCTGAAAAGTCCAGGAAGTAAGAAATGCTACCAAATCGATTATATATATATATATATATATATATATATATATATATATATATATATATATATATATATATATATATATATATATATATTTGTCAGGTAATGATTCAGAAATAGTGTACGGAACGTGATTAAGTTACCAGGAGCGGACATTGATTCGGACCACAATCTCCTAGTGGCAGAAGTGCAAAATTGGTTAAAGTCAATCTAGAAAAGCGTAAGGAGAAAGCATAAATGGAATTTAGAACGACTAAGATGTACGGGCAGTGATCTGAAAGAAGGAATAGAAGAAAAATTCAGTGCAGTGGACAGTATGGAAGGTAGCGTAGAGAATAACTGGGTAGAAGTTAAGCAGATTCTCGTAGACGTTCACAACAACATTGTTAAGATGGCAAAAACACCGAGAAATCTGTAGATAATTGAAGCGATCCTTAAGAAGATAGAGGAATGCAGAATGACAAAAATCACAGATCGAAAAGAACACACAAGACTGACTAATGAATTGAGAAGAAAAACTGACAGAGCCAGAGAGAACTACATGAAAGAGATATGTGAAAAATATTAGAACTTCAAGGGCGCAGCAAATATGGTATGATGTATAAGAAAGCACAGGAATTGGTAGGAAAGCTATTCAAAAATATATGGACGTTTGGAATCGAAGACCAAGAATGTCACTGATAATCAAAGAATCCTTAGAATATGTAAGGAATACATAGGAAACCTTTATGACTAGTAAAATACACTGAAGAGATATTACAATTCAAGCAGAGGAAGAAGTGGATGAGCAAAAAAAATGTTGAGAAGTAAAGTAGTACAATCTATTAAAAACATGTGGAGGAAGAAGGTTACTGGAGAGGATGATATACCCACGGATTTTCTCAAGGGATCAGGAGACAATGCAATGAAAGTACTGACATTACTTATTAACCCTAGACTATTTATTAAACCTGACTAGAGAATAGCCAAAGGACTTTATAGATGTTATAATGTTTGCATTATCTAAAAAAAAAAAAAAAAAAAAAAAGCAGGCAAGAAATGCAGTGATCACAGAACGCAGAAGCATCAACCTTATTTTCCACACTTAAGGAGTATTGCATGCGTATTAAATGGATGGCTGGAAACACAGAAAAGAAAAATCAGGGAGAAGCCAAAAATGTGGAGATTTGGAGAGGAGTTAGACAAGGATATTGTAAGTCACTTCAATTATTCAGCATTTAGAATGAATGCTCAGAAAAAGGAAGTATTAATTGAAATAGACATTTTAGAATTGGAGAGCAGATTATAACCAGGATTAGGTATACGCATGACGAAGCTATTACAGCTAGAATCTAAGAAACTCTGCAAGAGATGATGGATAAAGTAATTGACACTGGAAAACAGTATGGAATGGAAATAAACATCAAAATTCGAAAGTATTGGGAATATTCCGTAGAGACACGCCCTTACGGATCAGAGTAGAACATAAGAAACTTAGTAGATCATTTCAAATATCTGAAAAGTATATTGACGAGATACTTGCTACATGAAAGAGTTCGCGTAAAATATTGCTGTAATCTAATAGGCATTCAAGAAGATAAGATCACCCCTAAATACCAAGCTTAACATTGAACTAAAGAAGCTGGTCAAGTTCTATGTATATAGTACTGCACTGTATAGTTCGGATACTTAAATATTTCGGAAGTTAGAGAAGAAATATTTAGAAAGTTGGAGGAAGATGGAGGAAATTACATGGAGAGAGAGAGAGAGAGAGTAATAAATGATATTTTAAAACGGGAAGGAGAGAAGAGCCCGCTTTTATTCAACTTACTTCATCTCAGGTTAAAGTGGGGGATGTAAATTATATTGTAACGATCCTCTTTGAGCGTTACATTTTTCTCAAAGAGACTATTTCATAGAAACGTTTAATTAGCTCCTAAAGTATTATTTCTTTTACATTTTTATTTTCCCAATTCTCGACCCCTTTGATGGATTCAATATGGTCGACAATTGGTCTGGTTTGTTTAGCTGAAATACGCTACTTTCTTTGTTAAGTCTATGGCCCGCATCGAGTTGGATTTTCTCAATTCTGCGAGATGGCGTTAGTGGTTTAAAAACTGGAGTATTTGTATTTTCATTTAGATTGAGTAATTTGTTTGTGAGTATATTCATTAAATAACAACATATATTTAATTTACTTTCGTCTCATTATATTAAAGTTTATATCATAATTTTCGTTTAGTTTTTGTGTTATTCTGCGCAATTAAGAGCAGCCAATCAGGGAGCGAGGAGGATTTTGAGCGCACTTCTTTGTTCTGCCTCCCTGTACTACAAGAAACATGGCTGTCGAATGGTAGCTTACTAGCGTACCCTCTACACTAACCAAGGATAAAATTGGAATACTGAACGAAACAATGTAATCAGTTACCGTTAAGTGATTCTATATAAGAAGAGTGGTGTGTTGTAGCGAGAATGCTTGAGCAACATAACTTATGCAACTTTAAGCTACCTTTCCCGATTGGCTGGCCAGTAATTTTACCAGCCAGGTTTTAACTAAGTGCATAATGATTTTTAATATGGGAATGTGAGGAACCGTAAAGGTTTATCGTAATCCTGTCTGTGGTGTTAACATTCTCTGCAATGACATCAGAAACTGCCTTCCTGTTCCGGTTTGGTCTTACCCGCTGTTTTGAAAAATCTTTTGTGACATCGTCAGTATAGACTATCCTCTACGGTGACTTAGTGCCTATGGTCGACTCATGTCTGTCTATTGAAGCTGAGAACAAATACTGCATCCAGTTCGTCGTCTACTTCTTCTGATGGTTGCCATCGGTGTAATTCTACGCCCTGGCTTGGAGTCTGTTGTCGCGCCATGTCGAGTGGCCTGGAGAGACTGCCGGAGATTGGTTGTCGTTCACGATGCTGTTGTAACCGTGCCTCCTGAAATTGGCCTGCAGCGCTAATCTCACTCCACTTGTGGGATACTGTGAGTAGCTGTTGGACTGACTTTGATCATCCGTCTCCAGATAACTCTTTATATTATTCAGTTTCGACGCAGCCGGTCGAAGAAGTGACTTTCATATTGGAACTGTTCAATATCGTCATTATTTCAAATAATTAGAAAAATTGATACTGTCTCTGTTCGTAAATTAGTCCGTAAAGTATTATCAATATCGTGTATTTACTCAATTCTCATTTCTCTTACGATGTCTAAAATATTGTCTATTACCACGCGTTCTGTATGTAATATGACTGAGTAAACTCAAGGTGAGCTCTCCATCCAGTAAGTCGATTCATACGCCGACGGGGTAGTCCGGTGTCTATGTCATTTCTCTCTTGCATTAAGCGAAAATAGTTTCTTAAGTCGAGCAGATGTATAAATGGATCATTTACTTTACAGCTAGCTCATGTTCGACCCGTTAGTGGGCACTCCGTATTGTTTGCTATAATCCATAGTTTATGATCTGTAATTGAAGTTGCCACGTAAGAGAAAGATTCACGTTAATCCTTGAAGTATTTATATGTCCGATCTTTAGTTAAGAAGCTACTTTAAACCATCTAGTTGGACGCGTCGAAGACGGTGAGCATTACTATTGTATTCACGCCTAGATGTGATGGTGTCAGGGGTGGAGTTTAGGTTGCTGGCTGGTCAATTACCTCCTATGAATGTTTCTACTATATGTATTATTACCGCCGCTGTTTAATTGTAAGCCAGGTCGAGGAGTGGCGCCCTCTTAATACAGTTGGTTGCGGAAGAGTAGTGGAAGCGTTATGTTCTTGGGAAGGAGGATTGGTCGACTCAGCCGCATAATTACTCCCTCTGTAATGAGATGTTTTGTAAGCAGTAATGCGCCTTTGTATTTTCCCTTCATTATTACAATGTAGCTTACTAAAGTTTCTATCTCAAATGTTTGGTCGAGGAATGTAAACAGCTGTTATCGTATTATCAAGGATAACATCTAAAATGCTGTTGTTACTGGTTATTCCATTGCGTTGGTGTGAGAAGTTTTCTAAAAATCCGAGAGACTGAAGTACATATGTCTAATGATATTTCCTTTCTCTCTCTCTTCAAACTATGGTTATTGAGTCTAGCTGAACTTTATAATCGCTAACATTGATATAATTCCTGCAACTATCTGCTGTTCGCTAAAGAGGTTAAATAAATATAATATGCAAATTATATGGTGTTATTTTGGCAATGGATTTTTTTCTTTCCTTTCATGGTAGCGATGACACCATTGGTGTGCAAGAGTCTGGAAATTAAATAGCGTTGTGCTTACTGGCCCATAATTGTAGCATAAGGGAGAAATTAGTTTCGGCGACCCAATTTATATTTTTTCTCTTTCTTTCCCCTGTACAACATTAGCTACGAATGAAAGTGTAAACAGTAACGTTTTAAATTTGACGTACCCAGCGAGGGATGTCACAAGTTGGCTTCTCATAGCCAGGATTGTTTCGTTGCAAGTTGGCTTTCAAGTTCAGGATTCAATTAGTGTAAATCGTTTCGTCTCAATATCCTGGGGTACATTTGTTTCCCTAAACCTCCTTTTATTTTGTTTTCTCTTTATAAAGATAAATGATGTGTTCACAAGCGGGAACTCACTCTAATTTTCTTTTAGAAAAGTTTGTCTGGGAGAAATCAAAATGAGTTGAGGCTGCACTAGGCACTATTTGATATAGCTTAGCTAAGCGCAGGACAATGTTTCAACTCCAAAGAGAAGGGGAGGAGGAGGAGAGAAGCATACCTGGAAAGAACATTGAACTCGCTGCAGACTGTGTTTCACTTTAGGACATTTGGGAATCTGTCTGTCAGAAGCACTGGTCCCCGTAGGCCGAACTTTGGACTTTGATCCTGGCCCCGGTTACCTAGGACCACCATCTTTACATTTTCGCAGGAGTACATACCCTAGTAGCAAAATCGATTGGCCCAACGTTGGGAAAATAGTGGTAATGCGACATACAAACGGTGGCCCAACGTCATGTTTGGCTGCTTTGGCAACCAATTCCCTCCCAAACCATTTCCCACTCATTCCCCAACCAAAAGAAGGGTGGGCCTTCGTTTACCCAACCATCTCCCAACGTTGGGCCAACTAAACCCCAACAACCTTGAGAATGTTGGGCCTACATTCACCCAACCAAATCCCACCAGTTTCCCTACGTTACACCAACTAAACCTCGACGTTGAATGGTGGTTCTCCATTCAAACGCTGACGTTTACCCAACCAAATCTAGCATTATTCCCTGACGTGTCCTTGCGACGGATGGGGTAGGGTGGTGATGCATTCGGTTTGGCACCTTTGACTTTTTATATGGTATTCCTGAGATATTCGGATATTATTTATTTACACAGTTATTATTCATATATAATGACGCAGATATTATCAAGTGTATTTGCGTTATTACTATATAAATAATAACTCATGCCTAAATAAATAACAGATCTGAGTATCAGGAATACCATGTAAAAAGTAAAATGTGTCGAACCGAATGCATCTCCACCCTACCTCTTCCGCAGCGAAGACACGTTAGGGAACGTCAGGGAATTATGCTACATTTGGTTGCGCACACGACAGCATTGGATGATGAACTACCATTCAACGTAGAGGTTTGGCTGGGCTAACTTCGGAAGACTGAAAATATGGATTATTGAATGTGTGAAGCAGTCTGAGATTCGACTCGCTCAGCATTTGTATTGTGTGTTGGTCTCACGGCAACTTTCGAACATCTGAACCGACTCAAATGAAACTTTTAATGATTATTTATTCGTTCAAAGTACATACCAAGTTCATTGGAGAGGAAAATTGGGCAAGAGGGAGGGGGTAAAGCCCCCTAAATGTGCAAAAATGTAGGAAAACACTAAAGAGGAATACTTACATGTTGGATCAGGTTGCGACGTCTTCCGATTGTATATTTATACTAGTACTAAACAATAAACTCCATGGTTCTGGATAATCAATAACCATTAAAACGCTCTGGAAAACCATTAACCATTAAATAACCATCAGTTGATAAGATCTGCTGCCAACAGTCTTTTCTCAATGTTTGCGTCTGATAAAGAGGACGTTAGGTCCTTGAAACTGTAACGTATAGTTATTAATATAATTCATTTTGTTCTGTTCAGAACTGCGTTTTAATGGATACTAGTACTAACCAAGCATATTATTGAAAAATAAAAATCAATAGACAAACAGCCAAATAACAAACACGCATTATACCCATTAGAGATTGAGGAACTTTTCCTTGCTATCTTATATACCAATCCACAATACTACTGCAATAACAAAGTAATTGAAAAGAGATCAGTATTAATTAATGAAATAAATTAAACACTGTTCTTAAGTTTCCACTACATAATTTTTATTATAATTGCAAGTTGCAAAATCATTTGTTTTACATTACAATCTTCTTAAATGTCAAAAACTACAATAACAAACAAAAATAGTAAATATTTTTGAAGTTGCAAACAAAATAGTGGTAACTGTTCATTGTAAACAACAATGAGATATGCATATTAAATCTGGATCCATGTTGAAATACCAGCATTATTTCACATATGTGTACGAGCATATGAAAGGGGACCAGCCGGTGGTTAATGATAGAAGTAAATCTATGCATGAAAATGGCATATTTTGATGCACTATACAGTAAACAGTTTTACATAATGGAAATTCTTATTTTGTTAATGTTACAATTATACTCAGATAGCGTAGATCAGTTATTACCTCTACTACATATGAAGAAATTTTACAGCACCAACGCCTCATATACGTATAAAATAGACTTTTTTGAATGCGATTATATATATATATATATATATATATATATATATATATATATATATATATATATATACAACACGTCTGAGTGTCTACTTTCTAAATGCATGCACCCATACATATGTTGTAACATTACAAGAAAAACGTTGAGATGTGTAACCGGCTAGTAAACCTATATATTTCATAATTTCTTAGCATACACAACTTAATATTCTGATCAGATAAAACAAGTAAATGCCTTTTTATCTTATAAATCCAAGAAAGCCAATAAATTTTAAAAAAAACGCTACATCATAGGAAAAGACAAGTAGACCTAACAGTGCGAACGAAAATTCAAAGAGTCATTAAACGTACGATTCGATTTTATAAGGCACAGGATGATGATTTGGATAAAACATACCTACTGTTTCCCTTCCCCCCGGCCTGTGTACGTACAGCTTAAAGTTCAATAAACGTTGCTTTCTTTCTAAAATTAAGAGGCCCCGTCACGGCGAAATCAAAATATCGTTGATTTTACAGTAATTATGATATCTTCAAACAGATAAAAGTAATCGAAAAGTGGAACAAGAGCTCGCTAGACAATATTATTTTACATGAGATACCGTTATCACGACTCACTTATCTGCTTTCGATTTCTAGCCATTTAGAGAATTGGCACTTATTTTTGCGTTTACAAATGGCTGCAAACGCAAAGCTACTAGGTGATTCGTGATAACGGTATCTCATGCAAAATAATATTGTCTAGGGCTTTCTTGTTCCACATTTCAATTCTTTTATCTATTTGAAGATATCACATAATTACTGTAAAATTAGCGGTATTTTAATTTCGCTGTGACTAGCCCTCTTAAAAGTATACTTCATCACAAAGTCAACACTCGAAAAGTAAGGACTATAGAAAAGAAAAATATCTCAATAAAGAAATTAGGGCGACTTCCGATTTTTACACCAAGCCTCCGCAAGTGCAGACATTATAATTTTGAAGTAGAAAATGTGTGATTGGACCAATAATCGAACCTGAGACCTTAGGCTCATCATGCTTATGTGCTTACTCACTGCGTCACCCAGTCGATCTAACTCCCAACCACATAATTTCAACTATTGAGGACGGTGTTGTCCTTCTTTCAGACCACATGGAGTGTACTACAACTTCGTTGAGTTTGGACTACCCCAGTGTCTGCTGGGAAGTCCAATCACAACAGAAAGTTGTGGTATCCTGACTCTGCATATAGTCTGAAAAAAAAAGAACACCGTACTCAAAAGTGTAAATTGTGTGACTGGAAAATGGATCGACTGGGTGGCGAAGTTGGTTAGCACACAGGCGCAATAAACCTAAGGACCTGGGTTTGATCTCGAGTCCTGTTACACATTTTTCACTTTTAAAATTAACAATAATGTCCACTTGAAAAACTGGTGTTTTATCACTGCCTGATCCACAATTCCCATTAAAGGCCAAAAACATTTGGTTGAATTCGAATGTAAAGGTAAACCATCCACATTAATTGTAATAGTTACCAAACATGTTCCCTCATTTTCTACCAACAACTTGGAAGTTACAAATGGATAAACACATGGAATCAAACCTGATGACTTTTTCTTCACAATATTATGTTCTACGCCAAAGTATTTAAATAGACCCCTGCACGTGTATCTACATTGGAGCAAGACGGTGTATGTAATAGAGTTCGTGCGTCTAAAGGAAGTTGAGGGAAATATTGGTTTAAAATATGTAACAGATTGGTAGTGGCTGTATTAGTTATGTTATATTCCTTTGCCCACTGCACCAACTTCACTTCCAAAGAATCAGGAACTTCACCATGTGAACTATCACTCCACATTCCAAAATCACTAGAATTATCATATTCACTCGATACCTCTGAAATGTCGAGGTCACTGACACGTAGAACTTGATTATCATTTCTGCACGAAGTTTCATTCGCATTGTTATCTGAATCTAGTTTATTAGTTTTCTTTATTTCTTGTCCTATTACTTCTGCAGAGAGAAATTTGTATTCATTAACAATTTCTTCATACTCCTTTTGAATCTTGCGGCGCTTAGATCTCGCAGAATCTCCAAAGTTTTCTTTTTCCACTGTTTCCTCCATTTTTCAACTATTTAGCTGTCCTTTTAAAATCGAAGAATTGGATGTAGGTTCAGTAGCTGGCCTCTCATCTCAACCAGAACTGCAAATAAAAGTTAAGTAGCTTATTAGCACAAACAATCCCCTCCAATGCAACGTAATATATATTTCATATGTACAAAGTGAAAACAGCCGAACTTAATTTATAAAATATAATTTAAATACATTTGTAGTTCGCGATTTTCTAAAGTAAACAAATAAAGGTCCATTCTACCACTGGTTTAGCATTTGCAAATTCTGTGCTTCGCGAATGTCAATATTGGGTAGAAATTTTCATGTACACCTCAGATAAATACTGGAATAAAACTTGCTACCTACCAGACAGACCCTACCAGAGCCCTTTGTCCTTCCGACTTGTGCCATATACACTTAACAACTTAAAACCTATCGAAATAAATAATGAAGTGGAAAAAATATTTTTAAAACTTCATTTGGCAGTTCTTTTATTTCAATCTTTTTTAAATAACATTTTTCTCTTGTAATAAGTGTTGCGAACCAGGGTTGGCAAAAAACGTTTTCTTACAAAAAATAAAAAGTCAACCTGTTTCTGTGATTGATTAAAAAAAATACGTATGGACAGAAATAAATTAACTTGGCCTTCACGTATTTCCAGCAATGGTGTTATAAAGGACAAGATCTACAACTCCTATACGAAGTATATTCGGGAATCGAAATAGTACTTTGCGTATAGAGTTGTGCGATTCTATTAGTGTATTTTTTAGACCAGGAAATTCCCGTCATAATCATGCCTGCGTTATTATTTATCAACAATATTAACAAGTATGTAACGTCATTTTAGTGACATTGTATTATAATCAATACGCTAGAAATGACGTTTATAAAAGTAATGAATGGCTGAATTTTAAAATAAGAATTTAACCCAACACAGGGTTCTTACACATTACTTTTATCATTTTCCCTGATTTCCAGGTGCAAGATCACCCATTTTCCCTGACCCGCGACATTTAATAACATAATGGTGTACTGATGATGAATGCCCGTAAAAGCTAAATAAAGACTTGGGGCAGTGATTCTCAACCTGTCTGCTGCCAAAGATCAGCAACTTTCCGTTTGTAACACTATACAGTAGACACAGAGCTAAACAAAAGGCTAATAATAGTAGACCAGTGTAAGTTATCCAAGGAATTGCCATTTGAGCTAGTGAAGAGGCTTTATAATACATCTTCAAATAATATTATACACTAACGTTAAATTTCTTTATATAAAACACTAAAAGATTAGCCATCCCTCTGCACAACGAGCAGCGGTAACTTAAGAATTCTTAAAAAAATGGCAACAAATTGATTCTATAAATTTCGAAAAAAAAAAAATAAGCGCTCCTAGAAGTTTAGTAAACAAACCAAAAAAAAAAAAAAAAAAAAAGATACTTTAATGGAATTTCTCAATATTTCTTTGAATTCAATAAAATGAAAAATAAAACAATGAGAAACTTTTCAAAATAATGTGTAAATGTATATGCAACTGTGAGAATGCAAATTGTAAATTTTCCACCCTCAAACGCAAAAATATTTGAAAGTTTAACATAATGAAAGTTATGACGAGCGAACATTACAGCTGCCCATACCAATTCCTACCGATTTTTTTTCAGTTATTGCAATAGATCCTACTTGGTATCACAACAAAACAAATTTATTGTCATACATATTATACAACATATTAAAAGATAAAGAGAATTTTAGGAATGAACCCCCCTCAAAAAAATTGCAGCAAAAGATAGCGATCTTGGGCGATAATTAGTTTTCGGATCAGGAGCTACAAAATTTTTGAACGGCACCTCTTTTTTTTTTTTTTTTTTTTTTTTTTTTTTTTTACGGAATAAGCTCGTACAGAGTTAAGTGATAATTTTCTCTTTCTTTCTTTTCCCGTTTCTTCCAAAGCCGAATTGTCTTGTTCTCGTACATTTTACAGAAGTTCAGAGTTCTGAAGTTCCGCGTGCGTAGGCCAATCTACCAGTTGTCGTTGGGCTAATGAAGAAGGCACTTACAAGTTGTCTACCAATAAACTTTTCTTAATAGAAATACCAGACTCTACACTTGAATTTCTATGTGAAATAATCAATGTCATTTTCACAAGACTCCACAAGTGTTAGAATTCACTTTTCCCACTTAGAACTGTTTTATAAAACTCATCAAGATTTGAATTAAAATAAGATGCTTTTAGACGGTTGAAAAAAACGGTTCGAACTCATTCTGAACTACCTCCGTTTTAACATCATCGAGACGAAACGACTGATGGAGTATTACCAAGCACTTTGTCATCCTTATCCGGGCAATTTTAGGTTTATACAAGAATACCTCAGGATCAAAGCATGAAATGGCACGAGTAAGATGATATTTTTCGAGTATTTCTTTCAGTAGTGCTTATCAAAAATTTTCGACAATCAGTGAAGAAACTGCACTTGTTTACTTCCTTGACATCTTTAAGCTTCCCAATGCAATTTTTTTTCTGCCCGAATCCTATATCTACATTCTTTGGGGCTTTCAAGTTACTTTTAACTTCTAGAGCTTGCCCTCAATCTTCTTCATTAGGCATTGGCATTTAAATGTCATCATATATTCTTTTAAAAAAAAGTTCACAGTCTATTACAGTGTGAAAGAGCATTAAATAGCAACAAAGTACCTTCATTTACTTAACATTACTCCTACACTATTATGATCCCAACAGAATATACAATCATGATTTGAAAAAATTAGGTAATTAAAAAAAAACTTGGACCCATGTGATTTATTTTCACAATTGGAGCTCTTTTCCTTTTAGCGGCAAAAAATGTTACAATCTGCTTTATCTTCAAGCAAGACTGATAAATTACTTCGTGTGTCTATAAAATCTACAAATGTCTTAGAAACATAAAAAATGTTAAAAACTACGTTTGAAAGTAACATTTTTTGGCGTCATATTTACCCTGTATAATTTATGACAATTTAGGTCATATATCCTAAATTAAAACATTTTATGTCCGAAGAAATTTAGTACATCACATTTTTTAGGAATAATAACAAATATTTAGGCATCAATAGGGCGTGATATGGCTGAGAAAAAAAGTCATCTCCTAATTGGTAGTATACCTTCTTCCTAACTCCTCCCTCGGAATTTCGAAAATATAAAAATATCTTCCTCAAGTGGTTTCTCTGAGAAAATACTGATGTTTTGTGTGAAAGCACGACAATTTTAAGAAAGTACATCAAATAAAAACATCACAGTTTCTACCTTATGCTGCGGAAAAGTGCCGTTTCACAAAAATACGTGTCAAAAGACAGACCAGGTCTATGAACTATGAAGAAAACAATTTTATTCTGATTACTAACACTAAAATGCCAAAGTTTATATTATCCTTTTCTTTGAAGTTTCATCATTTCAGAAAGTTCAGAAAATCATATAATGTAAATAACAGAAAATTCTGGGTTTTAAAACTGATATTTTCATGTTCTCTTTGGGGGGAGGGGAGGGGAGTTGTCTCACTGGTGGAACCTTTAATAGAATTAACGGAGATTAATTGATATATGTGGAAAAACCGTCACCAAATTCATACAATTTGTGGCACTTCGGCTTTTATTTATTTATTTATTTATTTATTTTTTACTTTATTTTCGTTGCTGTTTTTGTTTAAACCAACTGAAAAAAGAAAAATGGTTTAAACCGTGGTTCAGGATGAAAACTTTTAATGAACACTCAATCTTTAACAAATCCTGAGTCCGAAACAATGTTTCTTAAGAATTAAAGTCACACCAACGTACGTTAAAATGGTACACTTTATTTCTTTCCACAAAAGATTATGATAACTGGCAAATACGTATTTTACAAAATCGAACGGCTACGATTAGCTTACGGCACAAAAGACATACAAAATACATAAATTTCGCCTAAAGTTATGCAAAATACACGAATTTTGGGGATAGTGGGTCGGATCTTCTGGAAACAAACAGACGCGCATAAAAACGAATTTTTGTTTTGCTCAGCGTTCGGTAATTTCTATTGCAGCATTTCTAGGGTTGTGAAAGTAACGCCCTTTCTGAGTTCTGCACGTGAGAAAATAATCAAAACTGAAGTTTGAAGCGCATTTTATAGTGCAAAGGATAATATAGTGTTCGAATATTTTCAGACAATATTCTCAGGCCTTCCTACAAAGGAATTTTCGATTCATTTATGTATTGTGAAGACATTACAGAAAAACGGTGAAATTAGCGGCAGGTTAATGTTAAACGCACTAAAATTATGACTTAAATAATATTAACTTAAATCTATCCATCTTAAATACAATTACTTTACATCGAAATAACTTACCGAAAAAACGCTTCTATTTCTGCCTTTTTTAAAGTGTATTAGTTGTTTCTTCAGATTCCCCACTCGCAGAGGATGGTCGTCTTCGTTCCCGCCCACCGTCTCTGTTGATGGAATACTTAAACCAATTCCTTATGTGCATTTCTATTTGATCATCGGTTGCTGATGGTATTACCCGCCGAACGCCATCTGGAATGATTACAAAGTTTCAATGTAATTAACATGTATAACGCAATGTATAGAACACTTATGAATTAAAAAGTACAACCGTTCACTGTTAAATTACTCGGAATATTCTGAAGAGAATTCAATTTTAATGTTTCGTAGCCAAGTGAACATTAGGGTCAAAGGTCGTCACACCTGAGATCTGACGTCCCTTTCCATTCAGATGCAATATCACTTGCCTCTTTGGGACTGAGAAAACCCGCCAAAACACTCAGTCAGGATGATTACCGACATTGGTATCCTGACCTTCGAAGTAGGAAGTAAAAGTTTTACTGCCATTCTCCTATAAACAGTACTAAATGGTCACAAACACGAATGACGTGTTAATGTTCCGATCCTTGTAACCAGATCCGATTTCGGTCCATACGCTTGCAATCACTCGGATATTTCCTATACCAACTAGCCTGTATTGATTGTACCATCTCGACGTTTGATCCATGGTTGTGGAGGATATTACTGAAGTAAGATTTTTCCAGTCCCTACAAACAACAATCAACACTACAGTCACTGACATAAACACATTCTCTGTTGCTATTTATGGATGTTAGATTTGATCCATGAATAACGTAAGACATAATGTTTTTGTCTGTTTGGTGGGAGTTTCGCGTCCCTTTTCAGCAGCGAGGCTATATAGAGACAGAACCTAAATTTTAAGGTGGGATCTGAACCACTACTCGAGTTGCTATCCGAGGCATTAGGTTCCCAGGTGAATTTGAACCTGCGACCACGCGCACTGAAGGCGAGCGCTGTAACCGTAACGACGGCTACGGGGGAACCCGAGAGAGAGAGAGAGAGTTTTATATCACTGAGTGTAGTGTTAGTTGGTTTTTAGAAGGACTGCTAAAAAAATCTTACTTCAATAAATTCCTTCTCAATATTTTAATTTTGTAAGGTTCTCTTCAATCAATAAACAAATAAATGTGATTTAGTGGTTAGTCTGCAGTTTCATTCGAATCCAAAAAAAGTAAAAAAATCTTCATCCATGCATAACAAAATGATACAGTGTTCTATGTCAGTGAGTGCAGTATTAGTTGTTTACAGAGTTTGGAAAAAATCATACTTCAATAATATTCTTCCCAACCATGGACTAAATGTCGAGATGGTACCGTGAACCCAAGTTAACTGTTGGTATACGGAACATCCGAGTAATTTAAAATTAATGGACCAAAATTGGATCTGAGAAACCTGTAATTTATTTTCGAGAGAAAATTGGCTATTCCCTGTAACGTATAGCGAATTAAATAAAAATGAGATCTTTCAGTTTTACGTCCCACGGTTATGACGGTTAGGCAAAAGGAGACGATGATGATGAGAAATGAATAAAATGGTGGAATGAAAAAAGTGGGAGGAAACGGGCGAATCCCGAAAAAAAAACACGAGTACGGTGTTTGTCCACCACAAAGTTCACAGAGCGCAAGCTGGGATCGAACCAGTATAGCGAATTAAAATGCTGTGTGGTCGAATGATGGGGACTAATGTTAAACTTCGCTCTATGCTTAAAAGTTCCCTTTGAAGCATTTTGGCTGGAAAAAAAAAAATGATATAGAAGTGTAATAAATATCATAGGCTTTCACACTAACGTGCGTTATTCAGGATTCTTTTTCTGACATGCAACGAATAACTTGAATACAGAACATTTATCTTTAGAACAGACTTGAAAAGAAAGAAAGTGAGGAGAGAGGACATAGTTGAAGTAATAATGCAACTTACTGTCAATAATCTATTGCAGCATGGAGAACAAGGATGATGTCGATAAGGTAATGAGTCTGTTAAACAAATCTACTATACTTACTAAAACACTCACATTTGGTAATCTCACTTCTATTTGGAAGCAACAGTTCACGATATGTGAATTTTGGACATCGTTTAAAACTTATTTAAAATTTTTTTGACATTTAAATAAAATAAAATAAATAAATAAATAAAAATAAAAAAATATAAAAAGAAAATTCAAAATTCTCTGTATTGGGGGAAAGAAAAATTCTTATAAAGCTAAATAATAATAGTAATAACAGTAAAATTAACTATTTTTTTTTCAAATTGTTAACTGTAAAAATTCTACATGTATGCAGGCCGAGGCAAAAGTCTGGACATGTCATATTTTCAACATTGCTGGAGAAATCGGGCAATACCTTACGATGGGTAATAATAACATGAGGACCGAACGCCTTATGACGACCATGTTGAAGGTAGTCACTGTGCGTTTTGTCGACACTTTTAATAAACGGTTTTATAATAATTAGCTTGGGACCAGTTTGTCCTAATATGGCGTAGAAAACAAATTTTATGTCACCTGCGAGCAAATTTGATTCATTAAGTTTTACTATGAAAGCTAGAAAGTAGCTGTGTAAGGTTACGTTATTTTGCATGTAATCCAGCTAGGCACTCTCATTGCATGACCGCACAGAAACTGTCTTGGTAAGTACTAGTAGCAACAACTGAGTGATAAGCCAGATAAATGAAAGATCATTCATTTAGTTCTTGCCCAAGATACCGACAGGTCAAATATTAGAAAATCTAAGCTGTGACAAAAGCCAACGAGGAAACTATAACGAAATTTAAGCCGTCATTTCGAAGTGGGGCATCTTGACTTTTCCCAAGTTTACAGGAGAGCGATTTAAAGTTCTACGGGAAATTTGATTTTTAAATCTTTATATCGCCGGAACTATAATGAAGTGAGATACTACATTTTAACAGTTGATAGAACACGTGGAAGTCATAATAGAAAAACGCACTTTTTTTCAAGTTATGCCCCTTTGCGTTTTCACCCCTGAATTTGTAAAGCGTACAAGTTGTGTTTCGCGCATATTATCAGAGGAAACGAGCATCAATGAATAGTAAGTAAATCCTATAGGTCTGTTATCCACGAATGGAACCTACACAAGATTCAGTGACAACAATAACGCACATATGAACCTCAGATCGCGGGAGGAAGTAGGGGAAGGTGGCATTTTGCTCAATGTACTTGATAGGAGTGGTGACTGTCCAAAATTTGTCCTCAAACAAAGTGCATATTAGACAGGAGTTTCCAATCAAAGCATACCTTTCAGTATTTGCATTATTCTCAGGGTTCTTAGTGCTTCTTTACCCTTTCTACCGGTCCAGTTGAATTTCTTTGCTGCGTCGTTACTGAATACTTTTTCTAATATTCGTCTCACTAACTTCTCAACACTTTTACCACCCAAGGTACTCAAAGCTATTTGCTGTAAGCAAATATAATAAAAGCAGTTATAATTATACATATTGCCAATACACTAGTTGTTACTAACGAATAGCAGGACACAATGAACTAAAAATATCAATTTTTTTCCTTGCCTAGCATAGAAACGAAGAAAACTAGAAGTAACCGATGAAAGGGTTCCCGCTCGTTTGGCAAAATCAAATTTCCTGACTTTTACAGGTTCTTAAATACCACTACTTAGAGATGTTTAAATAGAATATATTTGTACCAGTGCACAGAGCAATACAATTTGCACACGAAAGAACGGAAACAGAACATTTTTAATATGAAACATCCCGTAACAACTAGCCGGATAAGGCAAACAGTAAAATATGCTATTATTTCCAAACATGAAAATAATGACGAACCGAATTTTAAAAGCATAATGAAGCATAAAGAACATACTGTGCAAATAAGGAATAATTTTCGGAAAGTGGAATGCCCCTTTAACTGAAAGTGACATACCGTTTAATAATTCTTGTACCCAAGATTTACAATGAAAAATACTTAAAATGTGTAGCAAATATACAATGAAAAATTTATTTCTCTTTAATCATTTCGCCAACACAGAATATATAATTGTTTTCTTATGATACAGAAACAAAGGAAGCAGGGATGCTACTTCAGGGATATTTCCATTGCATTGTGTATTACATTTTGTTTATAATCTAGATACAACACACGTTACATAACAGCTTAAGATGCGGGAAAATGTTTAAGTTATGACCATTTTCTATAGGCATAGTCTTAAAATTCTCCTGGTGGGAAAACCCTGAAAGTCCCTGTTAGGATGGCGGAGCCGAAATTGAGCCCAAAATACAACAAACGCAAATCCTAGTCTCTATAAAATAAATATGCCCTATAGGCTTCATTAGGTTATGTATACTGGAACGAAGTTATTCATAATTGCTTCCGCGGTTGTGAATATTCATATTACAACAACTGAGACATTCATAGAAACAGATGCCGAATGTTTCTACCACACACGCCCCAACAGACACGTTAAGGTCGTTGACTGCTCTGTAGCGGCTTAATATATGAACAATTTATGTGGCATGTTATATAGATTCATACTAGGAGAGACGCCAATTGCTGGTATGAACAAGTTTATTTCTATCATAGTTGCTGCATTATCAATGTTCGAAACTACAAAGGAAATTATGACCCACTTTGTTTATTCAGTTTCAACTTGCCACATGTCATTGAACAAATGCAAGATACCTAATGGGAAGTATCACCCCGTATAATATAAAAATACGGAAATTACGGTCTAAAATACTACAGTGAGCTCAAAACCTACCAAACTTGTAGCATTATTTTCATTGTGTGCCCATTCTTCCAGTGATTTAACCGACGATACTGTTTCACAGGGTAGGTCAGACCGTCGGGTAATACCAGTGGTTGCAAAATTCCCGGTGAACGTAAATTTCCGTGGACGTATTCCAGTATGCGTGACTGGGTTTCTTCTATGCGTTCCAGACGTCCCTTAATGTTCGCCAAATGCTTAGCAATAACCGTGAAACCTGCGGGAAAAATGAAGTATAACCTGTATTGCATATATAATAACTTTTAAGAAATAGAAAGAAAGAAAAAAAAAGAAATATAGAAGGAAAATAGCTTTAAACTTTTTTTTTTTTTTTTTTTTTTTGCAACATTACGATTTCGAATGCTCATAATTTCGGCATTTTTTGTTTAAGAATGTTAACCCTTGTGTACTACCAAGAACACTTTTACACAGGAATTACATGGGGTCTTCTAGAATCCCACCCAAATTATGTTCTTTATGCAGAACCATCAGAGACAACTTAAATATTTAGTATGCATCTTTAGCATACACTCGAGATAGTCTGCAAGAAAAGATGAACTGTAATCTCACTTGTTTAACAGCTGTAACATGAGAAACAAATCTGGGGTTCCAAAAGACCCCATGGTAGTACACAAGAGTTAAAAATAGTACTACTAATAATTTCTGAACTTTGTTTTCAGAATTTTATTCATTTATTAATAAATATTTGCACCAGTTCAGTTTCATAGAGGGTACAAAACCAACCAACCATTTCTTCTTTCAAAGATAGAGTAGTTAATGGATGAAGGAGTTTACTTCTGCCAGCCTCAAATGCATTCATTGCAACATATTTTGAATGTACAATTCTAGGATATACTCATTTATATGCCTGCTTTCAAAACCCGATATTATGATACTGATCTTACAGTTTGGGTATTCTAATTTCTCCTCTCAGCCGTTCAGTCCAGCTTATCTACTGACCGCAAACATGCTCTGCACCACGCGGGAGTCTGGTGCAGGGTGAAAAATACTAACTTTTTCTTTTAAACAGTGCTATCTTTAATTTAATAATTTCTTTCGCTTTGGATAATACATCTCGAGACCTGAGAAAAACATTGGGAATTAGAGTTAAATGTTAATTAGCTATGAATTTTCATACCAAATTTCCTAATTGGGATTAAATTTCGAATTGATTCCCAATCTTTAACTGATTGCAATCCCAAACACTTTTTCATATGCATTGAGGAAAAAGTATATCAACATTCAACAAAATGATACATATGTGTGTGTGTGTGTGTGTGTGTAAAATCGGCCGGTTCAGAACTAGTTTACGGCATGAGATGCATAAATTTCGACTCAAGTTATGTAAAATGCACAGGGTTTTCAACCTTGGGTGCAGATGGGGAGGAGGAACACCCGAAATACGCCCCTGAAGTCTGCATTGTTCTCCTCTTTCTACTTTTAACAAAAATTGTTGTGTTCAGTACTCTATAAAACAACAGGAATTGATGCAATAAAAGTAAACTCTCAAGTAGTATGTAACCCAGATAAGATTGCAAATCATTTTAATAAATATTTCTTAACTTTAGAAACATTTAACCCAATCAAAATAGCTCATCAAGAAAATAACTCTAAGCTACAGAGCGGAATAACTAAGTCGCTTTTCCTGAAACCAGCTACACCAGAGGAAATCTTACAAATAATAAAAAGCTTAAAAAGCTCCAGCTCTCCAGGTTGGGATGAAGTGCCATCCATGATTGTAAAGGAAAGTTCTCTTCTTATTGCACATCAACTCTGTCATATAATAAATCATTCATTTTTGACAGGAATTTTTCCTACGCGGCTTAAGTTAGCTAGAGTTACACCTGTGTATAAAAAGGGAAGTAAATTGGAGTTAAATAATTATCGTCCTATTTCAGTTTTGTCGTGCTTTTCTAAAATATTTGAGTTAGCAATGAAAGCACGACTAAATAACTTTTTCCTTTTAAATAATATAATATCCACAAGTCAACACGGGTTTCAAAGCCAGAAGTCAACCAACACTGCAATCTTTAATTTCATCTCTGATGTAGCAATGGATATAAATAAAGGAAAGCATGTAATTGGTATTTTTGTTGATTTATCTAAGGCGTTCGATTCTATAGACCATGGTATTTTGCTAGAAAAATTGTATTCTTATGGCATCAGAGGTGTGGCAAACAATTGGATAAAGTCGTATTTATCTGAACGTAGTCAAACTGTTGGCATCTGTAAAGAGGTAAATGGCAGAAGAACAATGTTTAAATCATCTTTAATGAAAGTAACAAAAGGAGTACCACAAGGATCAATATTGGGACCTCTTTTGTTTGTTGTATATATTAATGATTTGGTTAATAGTTTAGGCTGTGTGAAGTCAACATTGTATGCTGATGACATAAATGTTCTTGTCAGTGGAGACTCAGTAAATGAAGCAGAAAGGCTCACTACAAAGACGCTAACAAAAATTATTAGTTGGTTAAACATAAATAAATTAACTATGAATTTAGGAAAAACTAACATTGTCAAATTTCGATTCCCGGGCCAAAGAAATGAACTTGTACCAATAACTGTAGGCACTGTAGAATTATGTCAAACACCATCTATTAAATTTCTAGGAGTATATGTTAATGAAGATTTAACATGGAATACATTAATACTAAACTCAGTTCACTCTGCTTTGCATTCCGTAGGTTGCAAGGTAGTTTGTGCAAGGAAGCTGTCATGTCCTTATACTATAGCAAAGTTTTTTCAATAATAAACTATGGTGTTATATTTTGGGGGAATTCGAGAATAAGTGCTAGTACATTCCGAATACAGAAAAAAATTATTAGAATAATGTTAAGTATGCCTGAACGATCCTCATGTAAAAATATTTTTAAAAAGTATAAATTATTGACATTACCTAGTTTATATATATATCGCACAATTATGTATGTAATCGAGCACAAGGATTTATTTACTTTAGCTAATACGATTCACTCATACAATACTAGGCAGAATTGTAATATGTATACTATCCAACAGAATTATGCAAATTTTAGCAAAACTGTGTATATGAATTGTATAAAATTATATAACAAATTACCAGCAAAGTATAAGAACATTAACAAAAAACGGATATTCAGAAATACTCTGTTAGAATTATTGTTGGAAAAAAGCTATTACTCTGTGGAAACTTATCTTACTGATAATATATAGAGAATGTAAATCATATCTGACAACTGTAATGCTTAATTGAGGATTGTCCTCATTTGTAAGCTATAAACAGGCAAATAAATATGAATATGAATGAATATGAATATGAATATATCTTTGGCGAAGTTTGAACAATGCAGACTCGTTGTTTAAAAAAAAACAATAGTAGGCGTATTTCCGCCATTAAATCAAAAAAAGTGTGCCTTTGCGCCAAATATCATAGTTCCTTCCACGTACAGATACAGTGCTACTTAAAAACACAATAAATAGCCAACAACCAGGCCTAGCATTTATTTCGCGTTCCTCTCGAGCAGAATGTTTTACCAAAAAGAAAATTTATAGCTATATACGATGTGAAACATCTTTTGTGAAAGAATGGAAGTGTGAATGTAAGAAATTACTGTCAGTGCACAGCATATTTAAATGAATTTTGAGTGAGTGAAAGTATGCGTCTCCACTATCCTCGTTTATGCGTACACCCTCCGTCGCTGACGCGCCTGCTCCATACGGACGCACCCCCTCGCTTTCGCTCGCGCCTCCCTGCTCTGACTCAGACAGCATTCGTGTTTCTTAGTGGCCACCTAGTACAAGTTAGTTCGTGTTTTATGCATTGTAGTTTGTGTGAGGGATAACGTCCCTCGGTGTCGCAGAGTTGGCGAGCACACTATTCACGGAAATTATCTTCTAAAATATAAAATTGCATATTTTATCTCAAATAGGCTATAAGCATAATCTGCACTTTAATTTGTTCTATAATTATCTCAAGCTAAGAGAAGTTTTTTTTTTTTTTTATCCATTCAGTGCATTCTAAAGTTTATAAAGGTCTTATGTTGAATGCTGTTGAGTACGTTAACGTAAAAGCATCTAATTCGCCCAATGAAAGTCCCAAATCTGATAAAAATCACTTTCAATATGATCGCCTTAGTTGTACCAATAAAAGTACTAACAAAAATCTCAAAAACCCAGGTGGGTTTTTTTCAAGTGGGTCCAACCCGAAAAAACCCGGTGGGTTTTATCGGGCTGGGCCCACTTGGGCAAACCCTGAGCTCCTCACTTAATGCCTGCTCTGCTAAAATAAATACAAAGCCCTAACATAACTTGAAAATGTAGGAAACGTGCCAAAATTTGGTAGAATCGTGTGCTCGAGTAATGCCCATTTCAGTACATAAAAAACAAAAATCTCCTAACTGATACACACTGTTCCTCTGAAAACCAAAACTAATTGTTCAATTTATTCGGCAAAGTTTCTGAAATTGGTTGGGACTTTGGCAATTCACCCAAAATCTAAGTACAAGGGTCATATGTCAAAGTTTATTGCATGCTGTTTTCAGTACATTTTGGCACTATTTCCCCTTTTTCAAGTGACTGGAGAATCGTTACTAATGCATAAACTTATACAAAGTCAAAGCATTATGTCATTCTTGGGTGGAAGAGTAGAATTAACCTAACCAAATGTGCATGCGCGGGAACAATGCATTGTAGCCAAGGTAATCGGCCAAACTGAACCCAGAAATATTTATTAACTCTAATTTCCATGCAGACATCTGCTGTACTGTAACCCAGTGAAGAGTGTAACTGGCTCACGTAAACTAATTTTGCCTTCTTAAGGGGATCTTCTACCATCTCCGCTTAGGTTTCTAACTCTCCATTTGATAACATGTAAAATTTAATATGGTAATTTCTAACAAAGTATTGCAGGTAATAACTTGAAATTTTTAATACAAATACACAAGACCCATATAAATCCAACCACGGTCTCCAATTTACGTTACATGCGTTAGATTAATTGCAATATATACTTCAGTAAGTTTGGCAAAAGAGAATAAAAAGTATGCTGCAGAGGGGAGAGGGCTGACCATCTGTTTACTTGTTAGCTGCTTTTAAAAGGACGCTCTTACCAGAAAAATCACGTTGTGATTCTCACTTCTCAGTGGTTAGAATGGTCTGGACTGGAAGAGCAGTGTTGCCAACGAGTTTGCACAAAATTCCGCTAAATTGAAAACCAAAACCGCCAGAATTCCACCAAAAAATATCGCGATCTATAAATATAGCTAAAAATCCCGCTACAACTGATAAAGCTGCATATTTTAATTAATTCCAATCTATACACTAAAAGACTTAAAGCACAGAAGTATTTACCACTAATTAATTAATGGAGCTAATTCATTCTCCGATTCGTCGTCTTCAACTTGTACATTGGAGTACGTTGCTTTTGTCATAGTATGAATGTTTTGTAATACGGAAATGGTAAATCGAAATCATGGCAGCACTTCCCGAGTCGTCTCAACCCTGCACGAGTAGTAAGAATAGCGTCAACCATCTCTCTTCCCATTAACACAGAATGGCAAACACAACGAACTAACACGAGATGATTGATTTCTTTTTAAAATTTGGTACACACCATTATTAACTCCCACCATGACATTAACGTTATTAGTCCCTAAACCGCATAGTTTCTTCAAATCAAGCCCGAAATCTTTCAAAGCTACTTTCAGTAATTTACAATTGAATTAGCATCAGCCGATTGTAACTCGTACATTTCTAAGTAAGTAGATACGACAGTACAACGTGCATCAGAATAGTAAATGATACATAAACCTAGCTGTTTGACTACACCAATATCTGTTGATTCATCAAGAAGAATGCTATAGTCACTGTTACCAATGTCTTTCCGAAGGCTCTCCTTAAAGTATGGAGATAAAATATTCTTGATCATAGCACTACACTTAATATGATGTAAGTGTACCTCTTTCACTTGGAAATAGCGTTTGCACAATTCACTAAGATGGTCAATGCTTCTAATAGAACAATGAACTAACTAACTAACTAACTCTATGGCCTATGGAACCCGGAGGTTCAGTGCCGCGTTCACAAAAGCTCTCCACTGACTTCTATCCTTAGCTAATTGCATCCAGTTTCTACTTTGTATTCCTATCTCTGCGAGATCCATCTTAATATTGTCCTCCCATCTGCACCTAGGTCTTCCTAATGGTCGTTTTCCTATGGGTCTACCAGTCAAGACTTTGAAAGCGTTTCTAGTTTCTTCCATTCTAGCTACATGACCTGCCCACCTAAGCCTCCTAGACTTGACGACCCTAACAATGTTGGGTAAACCGTATAAACTACGAAGCTTCCGCCATTCCCCATTCTCGTTCCTCTTGGGTCCGAATATTCTTCTCAGGATCCTGTTCTCAAATACTTTCAGTCTATGTTCTTCCCTCAGAGTAAGCGACCATGTTTCACACGCGGTAAATAAAGCCAACCCTGCCAGGACTCGAGCAGTGTCAAAAGAAACGTTTGTCACCGGGAATTCTATTTTCTTTTGTTTATTTGAACTAAAAGGTTCAGCTGCACTTACATGTTTTTTAGTTTTGCTATGTGCTGTAAGATCACAAAATTTTGCTTTCAAATTGCACTTGTAATATTTGCACCGAGCTACCTACCATCTTCCTCAATTTCCATATACCCAGTCTTTCAAATTTGGATCATGTAGCCAGTCTTTTCTAAATTTTTTGAGAATAACTTGCTCTTGTTCGTCCCATTGTTACACTACACAATGACAATTGTAGTCAAGAAACACCAAAAGTAGCACAAGTCCGCATAAACCGGAAAAAGAAACGACCGACCACAGAACTGTCAACTAACAACTATTAATTGACGGGAAGTGGTAGTGGTAGCGGGAACAGAGTCCTCATTCGTACAAAATTAGGCCGTCTCGGATGCTTAATTCGGAACGATCATATCCAATGAAGGAACGAAAGGGACGAACATACGTCTTGATTAAACGGGATTGTCTCGATTTCGAAAAAAGAGAACGTTGCCAACATACCACGTCCCGAGACAACATTGCCACATACCACTTCTAGTACACAGGTAATTCGCAAGCACCTGTAATACATTCGTCCAATACCTAGATAAGAAAAAATACAACAGTAACACATTTTATCAAAAAGTAACATGTTTTGAAATACGTTGCAAATATTTTCTTTTTTAAAGCTAGATTTCCCGCTGCCCCGCTGCCAGCCAATTTTCACTGCTAGACACGATCGTAAAACCACCAGATTTAGCGGGAAACCGCTGCCGTTGGCAACACTGTGGAAGAGCCCAAAACCTCTTCTTTCTTCCTTTCACGGTTTGTTTGTTTCTTCCACCCCCTGCTGTCACAAGAAGACAACTTGTTTCGGAAAGCACTTTGAATTAGTAGCGAAAAGCCAAACTGAATGACACCACGGACGGATTAAAGGGGGGGGGCGGTCACTCCCTCCGAGAACATTTGAATACTTTGAATAATCGGAGTAAGAAACTAGAAATTGCGTAATCTAATAAGAAAAGTTTGTTGAAGTATACAAATCAAGACGCATTTTAAGTGTCACAGCATTGTACTCTCATCCCCTCCCCTCCCAATTCCCTTCTGAAGAAGTTCTCTTTTGTTTCTCTGTTCCATATTAGCCTTTACCATACCATCTGCACAGAAGGCGAATAAGGTTTACGAGTCCTTCCTGCCCCCTTTTTTAAAAATTGCTAATTATAATAAAATTTATCGAAAACAATTCTTCTCGACGATAAAGACTTATACACATTCATTATTGCAATTTTAAAATAAACTCGCCGCCTGTCGCGTATACTAGCGATCTAATATATACGAATAGATGAAAAGTTAGTTTGAAGCGTATTGTTTTTCTGTAATTAAGTCCGAATTCATATTTGTTTCTATTGTTGCATCGACAAAAGTGAGTGCTAAATCGATTTAGGCTCGTTGGTCTTTGCGAGGTCCCTCAAGATGCAAGGCCGTGGGCAGTCGCCCACCACTTGAAACGTCTCTGCACTAGAGGTCTGCACGTGCTCGGGCCTACAAAGAATGTATCACTTCGGGCCCGGGAGGGGTTCGGGCAGTAGCGTCATTTCAGATTTGGCTTGGGGGGCCAAGACCCCTTGATATATGTAAAATTTCGCGTTTTTCACTGATTTACTACTAATGCTATTGATAAAATTATATAAATCTCAAACTCGGGAGAGGGGCAAATGCCTCTCCCTGTCCTCCTAAATGACGCCCCTGGGTTCGGGCTGTGAATTTTTAAATATACAACCATATTTCTCGGACTTTTTCGGGCCTAACTTTGTAAATATAGTGTAAAACGATACAAATTGCACCGTTCTTTCTGGAGGACTTTTAAAACACAACTGCAAAATCAAACCTCGAATTGCTGTAAATAAAAATACAATTTTGCATTAATAATTAAGCTTCTGCAATTCGGGCTTATTTCGGGCTCATTTGATTATCACAGAGCTCAGTCCGGGCTAGGGCCTAAATGCTAAGACATATTTTGAACTCGGGTCGGGCCTCACATTGTAAATTCACAGGCCGGGCCCGGGCTGAAAATTCCGGCCCGTGCAGACCTCTGCTCTGCACCCGCACACATTCCTCCCCTCCGCATCGTCAATAATGGTAAATTTGTTCCTCGTATATTTGCTTATTATTGTAAGAGAAGTTCAAACCAGAACTCTAAAATTTGTTCGTTCTCTGGGGTAATGTGAGTAATGCAAATTAAGAAAGATATGCGTAATATACAAATGTCAGAAAAACTTGATATCAATTTGAATAACCTTTTACGTAATGTTTATTTTAGAAATAATAAACTTATGCAAGTATATCGAGGCATCTGAAATTTAATGTTAAATAGTGGCGAGTGAGCCAGAAGGGGCGTGCACTATTCAGTTAGTCAAAGAACTCATATATGTAGCTTGAAAAACCAATATTGAATTAGACAAATTTGATCACTCTGGCCACAGAAAAGGCGTCACCTTCTATGGCCCACCCATCGCATGATGGGAATGAAAGACAGAGGTAAAAAAAAGACAAATTTGTAAAAAGTAGGATAACCATAATTGGAAATAGTGTGTGTATTTTTTAAGGAGGAAACCCAGAAGTACATTCTCGATATAATAATAATAATAATAATAATAATAATAATAATAATAATAATAATAATAATAATAATAATAATAATAATAATAATAATAATAATAATATTTCTCACTTCAATCATAGGTTGATGCGCAAGAAGGAAATTTTAAAACTTTTCTCTCCCCTGGGAGAGCTGTTTTATAATTTGATAAGGTCTCTTCTTCGTAACTGCATCTATCCCTGATCGGGCCGCGGTGGGTCACTGGTAGAGCGTTCACCTCTAATGCATGGCGTCCTTAGTTCGATCTCAGCTCGCACCAAGTGAACTTTATGGAGGACAAACACCATGTGTGGGGGTTTTCTCGGGGTTCTCCCGTTTCCTTCCACTTTCTGCATTCCAGCATTTCCTTCTTTTCACAACATCACTAGCTCCTTTAACCTACCAGGCATAAGTGTGGGACGTAAAACTTATAGATTTTTCTATCCTTGATCTTCCACTTCCTGGTTTTTCTTCTGCCTTTTCCCCTATCAACATGGTGATCCAATCGGAATGCCGAATAAGATGTCCAAGCATGCTGTTTCTTTTTTTTTATTATTATTATCTTCATGATCTGTCGTCCTTCATTAGCTTCCTTTAGTACGTCTTCATTCCTTTTCCTTATACAGTATTATTATTATTACACAACCACACAAAATAAATAAAAGTTCTGTGCACTGGACCCCAGGGTATTGATTCGATGTATTTTGGTACTCAGAACCCAAATTTCGAAACTCCAGGACGATCTGACCGTGTCAACTTTGTTTTATGGGCGAAGAACGTAAGTGCTGTTTTACGTTTGCTTATGTTTATCGCCCATTTAAAAAAATATCACGGTCAATCGTCCTGGGGTTTCGAAATTTGGATTCTGGGTACCAAAATATTTTGAATCCATACCCTGGGGTCTGGTGCACAGAACTTTTATTCTTTTTGTGTAGCTGTGTTATTATTATTATTATTATTATTATTATTATTATTATTATTATTATTATTATTATTATTATTATTATTATTATTATTTTCCATGCGTACATTTTCTCGAAAATATCCTCCCCCTAAGAGATGATCAACAATTCATTCCTGAATAGTACTCAGCTTCTTTTCCTACTAATGACTATTTAGGAGTTTTTCCTTAGCTGAATCTCGTTATATTGTGTCTCCATTGTACGTAGAATAGGATTCGATTGCCAGTGTAAGCTCACAACTTCCGAAGTTGAGTCAACATCGTGAAAGAAATGGAGAACTATCCGAATAAAGTGGTAGCGATCTCTGGCCAAGAAAGACGAAAGGATTGTTTGATGTCATTGCACTGATCACGATCTTCTAGGTTGTGAATGTTTACCAGCTGGCATGTCCAGGCCCCTATGGGCTGTATTGCTGAGTTTAGATTTTAGACTAATAAACAGTTGTCTTTAGAAAATAACCTTGTAACACAAATATGATAGTCATGAGTTCCGAACCATAGTGTCAAGTGGTATAAATCTCACTTGGGTGGTAAAATTTGTTATTAGACATTCGTGGAAATCAACTGCTCTGTTAAAATATTTCAGTTTTCTAACATTGTTATGCCTAATTATTATTAAGCATTAATAATTAATTATTATTAAGAAGAAGCTGAAAATCGAGAAACATGGAAGAAATATTTCAAGGTCCAAACTGAAAATTAAGAAGAAACGAAAAATATCTCATCAGTCCCAGGACCGGCCAAAAGGCAGAATACTTAATAATAATAATAAGAAGAAGAAGAATAAGAATTTTAAAATTTCGTTCTTGATTATAAGAATACATTATACATTATAAAAGTCGTATACAAAGAAATGTATACATCCTAGAAATAGTATATACATATCAACGAAATACCTTACTACTGTCAAACAACATTTGTACTGTGTATACATTTATATTAATTCTATAGACTGTCACGTCTTTTAATCACGTGGCTCCCCAGCTTGCCTCACAACGATGAGCAAACGCCAATGATTTGAGTATTCTAGTAGGGAATCGAACCTAGAATCACGCGAACAGGAGTCAAAAGTTCTAACCACAAGACTATGGAACCCCTTAGTATGACGTTATGCTTGAAATTCAAATGATTCTACCAAAAACAATTATCAACGAAATAGTTTATTACATCTCTAACACATTACATTTATACTGCGCATACATCTATATTAATTACATTATGAAAAGGAGTAGAATGACTATATGCCTGAAATTAAAATGATCCTACAAAAAGCATATTTTTCAACGAAATGCCTTCCTATTGTCATGTATACGGGTAATTTTATTCGTGGGTGGAAGGAGGAGTCGCCCGAAGTAAGGAAGAAATACAATACTCTCCTATCTGATAATTGAAATCATGAATAAATTTTATTATTATTATTCTTTCTGTATATGTTCATTTTCGAGTTAATCATTCCATATCGGACTCCCGAAGAAAAAAAAAAAAACTATCGAAACAACTTATTGACCGTGCTGATAGCGACTACTCCCCGTCACGACACCGTTTTTCAGTTTTGTTAGTGTTAGGAAAAAGAAGAGTGAGAAAGAAGAGTAGCAGAGGGAGGCAGAGAAGAAAAGAAAAAGAGAAAGAATGAAGAAAGATAAAGGATTGGAGGAGAAAGGATTACTGGATAATTCAGGAAATATAGTAATGAACTTGAATGGTTATTAACGAAGGATCAATTCCGAAGTGATCCGGAAATAGACACATGTCCATAAATACGAGCCTGATCTGGGTCCAGGCGACTGCACAAGAGGGAGTTGCCCAAACCCAGCCCAAGCTAGGTGAAAATGGAATTTAATTGGTTGTAAGGTAATCCTGAATGGTAAATATTAACTATTCAGTCTCTGAACTCCATACTCTGAGATCGACCACACACATGAATTAGCTTGGCGAGACTTCTTTTTTGGAAGGAGAGAGTACCAAATTCTTTTCCTCTTTGATTCCTTCATTTTGTCACACTTCTTGCAACACAGATATTATAGCACAACGACAGTAGAATTTCCAGTAAGTGCACTTTGCAGTTCGTTTCAAGACTATTCTAAAACTCAAGGGTCACAAAATCACCCTCCCCTCTTTCCCTTTTCGAAGGGATCTTTCGGGGGGAAAGGTGAAAAATGTGGAAACAATTGGATACAATTACTAAGAACATTTTCCTTCTTCCTTCACAAGTCTCTTGTTTATGGTCATTTCGTCTTGTGTGATAAGGCGGACTTCAGAACACAAAATTGCAACGCTCCAGATTCCCTACCCAAATTGTCACGCGGTTCGTATGTCAGTCTTCGAGTTTCTTCAAAGAATGTTACATTATCTGCTATGAGATCTACAAACGATCTCCATTGTGTAACTGCTATCTCGATAGAGGCAGTGGACAAAACTGAGGACAAAGCTGCCCAAAACAAGTTTTTGACAAAAAAAAAAAGGAAGAAACAGAGACAACATTTGTTTTTAGCCAGAAGCGCTCATAAATCACTACCACGTGACGCGAAGACTATTAGGGCTAGAGGTTCAGCAGAGAGCTCTCAATTCCTGGAGAAATTCTATCCTCTACGTTGCCAAGTGTAAACGGAAGTATACATTATAATTAATCTAAATTGATCTGGGGCATTAAATCAAAAACAGAAACCATGAACATATAGGTATTGCTGTTGGAAAATATCATGGAAAATTTTGAGACGGTAAGTGCAATATCTTGTTAAATATTCACATAGAAATATCTACGTGTTATCTTATAGGGATCCTGAAACACTTGCAAGTGGGTAGACATCCCCTTAAAATGGATATTAATCATTTCAATGTTAATTAGTGTTAACACATTCTACATTAGCACTCCATGCACAATCATAACCTGTTCACCACATGTTTTCATTAAAAAAAAGTATGGAAATTATTTTATATAGAACGATTAAATATTCTACTTACCTTTCCTTTTTCTAAATCTTTTTAGAAAAGCAGTTTGACCACACTCTTTCTTCTGTAACTCAAGCGATGACCACAACACTTCTGTCATTACCCTAAACCACAACATGGCGGTGAAGAACTGCGCATGAACAGTAACGCACTCTACCAACATCAAGTATGATGGAGTTAGCGACCTTTACCCAACGATAAAAATCAGTGGTCGTGTGGTGCGAAAAAGTGCTTTTCGTAGAGCGATTCCCCGTCATTTAGCCAACGCTAAAGTAACGTATTTCTTGGTTGGGAAAACAGTCAACTCGAGTATAGTTGCGTGAAGGTCGGGAGAATAGTTGGTTGGCCAACCATACATTTAACCAACGGTGGGCCAACGTACGTTTCTCAGCTATAGGCTTGTACCGACCATCACCCACCGTTTTGACCAAATCCCACTCAATCCCCAACGGTGGGCCAACCAACCTTGCTACTAGGGTAGGACTACCCCTTAAATTTTGGAAATTGCCAAATCTAAACATTGGGTATGGTAGCCTACGACCAGGTTATGTACCTCTTTAAGTTTCGGGCGTCCATCTTGTTCCCTTTCATGGGTAAAAAATTCCCAAAATTAAAAATTCGGAGGGTTTTGACCTAATTTAACAATTTTGATAAGATCTTTTTACCTTATATGGTTATATGATCATGTACAGGAGTCCATTCTCTTTCATAAGACATGGGTGCATTGCTGCATCCTTCTTAAAATTTGGCAGGGGTACATTGGCACACCCCTTAAATTTTGGAAATTGCCGAATTAAAAAAATTGGTATAGTAGTATATGATCTTAATATATGCCACTATCAATTTTGGTGGTTCATCTCGTTCTCTTTTAGGACTAAAAATTTCCAAAAATTAGTACTATATAAAATTAAAATATAAATGTAAGCATATATATACATGCTGGCATGTAAGCATATACATATAATTGTTATTGCAATTATTGCGGTATAAAAATTTTCAGCCAGACAATAGAACAGTAAATTTCAATTAAATTCACTGTCTTCGGTCCCATATATAATATTTTCCCATATATAATATATAATCTCCCCGACACAAGCATATGTGTTTCCCTATGTTACAACCATTTACTTTCCAATTACCATATTGACCTTATTTGTATAGTATGCCGTCCAGTTGTATAAATGTTCAGTGTTGTCCTTTGTGTTAGAGAAGAAACACCTCATCTAGTTCCTTTCCATGTGGTAAGGTGCCAAGAGCCGACGACAGTTGCCACGTTGGATAGCAATAGATATGCGTTGAATTAGGAAAGATGTTGAACGAACATCTCCAGTAATGATAGAAATGTGTTTGCCTACTTCTCTAATAAAATCAAGGCTTGTAGATCCCCAAACACCACTAGTCTCGATGGCAATTGGAGCAAAAATAAATTTATCAAGGAGGTTGTTATATTTCCTTTGGTTTTCTACCTCTCTACGACTAGCAACAGCTTCAGCATTCATAACAGCTAAAGGGAGACTTGAATGGGCAAATGTATCTGAACACGTAAAAACCCATACTAGTGATTTGCCTCTCAACCAAAGAACTAATGTCATGCCATCAGGTCGTTTACCATCTGAACGATAACATCCTGCTGGTTCATGTATGGAAGGAATTCTAGCTGTGGTAAGGGCTCGTAAAATTTAATCATTCACAGAGGAGTGTCTAGCGTGTCTACCCATGTTCTTCATGCATGAAAGGCCATGCAGGCCACGTTGGTTAACTTGATCCCCGCAAGCTGGACAGCGATGTGGCTCACTGATTGTAAGAGAAGTTCATGAAAATGCGCTGCAATTGGTGTACACCAAGATGCCTGAGAACCTGTTTTGTTTATTTCTGGAAGATCTGTATCTGCTAATTTTTTCCATTTGGTAGAGACTTCTTGAACTGTGCCATCTGGGTCTAGGTGGTAAACTTGCGGAAGAAGAGCCTCGACTAAACGAAGAGATCCATGGTAGGACGCTAAAAAGGAAGGAATCGCCATATCCACGGATTGTCGAATACCAAGACCCCCTAATCTCACAGGTAAGGATGCTTGACTCCGAGATTCGTCGCTTAAGGAGCAGTTTAAAATTGACTACAGACCCATATTAAGGACAAGATCATATTTCTCCAGTAGTGGAGTCTCATTCCAAGATGGAAAGCATCGTAAGAAGTAGTTTAAACGAGGGATCGACAAAGAGGCACGTAGAAGAAAGAAAGCTGCATGGACAGAAATCGAGGCGAGTCGAGGCAAAAAATATTCAAACTTCGATATTTTTTGCTTAACAGGACATTGGTAAATGCTTCCTTTCTGAGAGCGGCGCCTAGGAGACAAGCATCCTGGCTAGTTAGAAGACGAATTCCTGGGGCAGCTTCGTCATTTTTTTTAATTAATAGGTCGAACTTGGCTTCATCTGACCCAAGAAATCCAACTTCACACTTTGAAAAAGTGCAGATGCCTTCTAATTTATTTGTGCCAGAGTTGAAAGAACTATTTCAGGTTCATTAGCGATAGTTCCATCATCCAAATACCAAATGTTTAATTCAGTGTTGATTGATTTCACTAAGGAATGAACGGTTATAGCAAATAGTGCTGGGACCAGGGGGTCGCCTTGTTGCACTCCTCTCTGGGATGAAATGGTATCTTGACCTAAGAATAGATCACTGGGTTGAGCGTAACATTGGTGAACATATGGATAGATTGAAGGAAATTCATTCAACACTGTAGTGAGCATGGAGTCCCGACGAAGCTCGTTAAATGCGTTGCGAAAATCCAACTTTAAGATAGCCTTAGGAGCATTGTGAATGGAGGAAAAATAAACCCGGGTTGCATGTACAGCTGCTCCCGCTCCGTTGGCAATACAAACACCAAGTTGATGCGGAGACGAAAGGTTCTTAAAATGCTCCCGTGTTCTGAAACAAATAATTTTTGCTGATATTATGCGCCAGACATTATCAACGGCAACAGGTCTAATTCCACCACATATTTTAAAGAGCAGTAAGTTTGGCTCCGAAAAACAATGGCCGAACTTCCAAGGAAACTTTTCCTGAAATAATTACATTGAACAGAGCGCATAATGATTTTACGAGCTTTTCCTTCGATTCAAGTACTTGACAGGATAGGAGATCTTCGAGAATCGAAAGTCAAAGGCCATCGAGGCCTCCCGCGCTACCAGATGGAAAGGAATTAATAGCAACCTTAACTTCATTAATCGAAACTAATGACAGTTGTTTGGATCATCTGGGAGATTCGGTAAAGTAAATTCACCAGGGTGGGCTGGATGTTTCTCCAATAGCGTCTCGAACACAGAAAAGTCGGGGGCTGCAACAGTACCATCTGACATTAGTAGACAGACTGCTTCACGGATGTCACCATCTGCATATTTGTTTTCTACAATCTTAAGATTGGAAACATTCTGTTTTGGAAGAGATTTCCTGATCTTTGTTGGATGCCAGGTTAAGGCGTCAATACCTACATCATACCAATGACGAAATCTTTGTTTTACCCAGGAGATAAGGTTTTATTTACATTTTCTGATTTTTTTGGAGCAGTTAGTGCTACTAATGGAAATAGAAACAAGTTGATCCAATCTCTTTCGCCATTTGAAATAGTTACTTGAAGTAACAGATCGGCAAGTGCATCAGCAACTGCAGCTCGAGCACTTCGAGGGACACGCCTTAAAATATGTATTGAGGACCTTAACGATATTAATATTTTGCCCAAGTTAGACAACGTCAAATCCTGTGTGCCTTTATTGTGGTTAGAGATGTTAGTTCTTTTAGTTTTATAATCAGGGTAGCTATTATTATAGATATAACACCAATCTTCGTCCCCATTTATAACCTGATGCTTTTTACCTATGTGTATAACTAATCCTCTGGAATTCACATAATGTTTTCCACAGTGAGAACATGGTAACACATTCGTAAATTTAGAAGTAGTAGATAAACGGCCATTACTAGGCCTGCTAATGTTGGCAACTGAATCAATTTTAAGGGTATTAGCTTCACCTGATTCGGCTGATTCAACCGATGGAACACTTAAACCGTCACTTGATGATTCCATTAGTTCATTTTATTTATAATATATATATATATATATATATATATATATATATATATATATATATATATATATATATATATATATATATATATATATATATATAAACGTAAGCAATACGTTGTACCACGTGAAAGGTGTTATTGACCTTGATGCGCTTTATGAATATATGGTAGTGTACAAGGATTCATTTCCTTTAATGTTCCTTTCAAAATTTGTTACGGTAATCTTTAAATTTTGGAGTTACCAAATAACATGTTTCTACACACCAGGTTGTTCTGCTTATTTCCTTCTAAGGTAAGCGATTGCCGGAGGTTGACCTTATTGAGACCTAACTACAAAATGTAATTATGTGGTTAAGTACATGGTTAATTCTAAGATTTAGGTATATTGATACAATTTGAGAGAGGTTCGTAAAAAATCATGGTCTGAAAAATTTTAGTTCGAAAATTTTTTCAAACTTTGAAATTTTGAAAACGAAAAATTTTGAAACATTTTTTTCAAACTAAAAATTTCAAAGAAAAAATTTGAAACTAAAAAAATTCAAAACAAAATTTTCCACTAAAATGCACCAAAATAACCACGTTTCACGGTTAACCTTCAAACTATTCGGTGTTTAACTATTCGATTAACAAATATACGGTTTTGGTCATATTTCTTAATGAGTGCAAAAACTTTGAACGAAAATGTTCAAACTAAAAATTTCCGAACTGAAACTTTTCAAAGCAAGATTTTCAAATAAATGTTTAAGCAGTAATCGATAGAATGTAAGTAAAACTTTTAAAATTTTATGCACCAAAGATTTGAAAGTCATCAACCAATCAGATTGCATGAAAGATAGTGGTCAGCCAATCAGATTGCGTCAACAATAACATTGTCAGTGATTAACCAATCACATTGCATCACTTTAGACAGTAAGTTGTGACAAAAGTTCAAAGCGTTGTTTGTTTACAACATCATGTTTCGCATCCATACAGCACAGCAGGATTTGCATTGGAGAAAATATATTCAAGTGACAATTAAGTCACATTTTCTTTACTGTTTTTGCATTTTGCTGTTCTGTTGGAGATATCAGTACAAGTGTTTAATGAGTATCAATTTGGGCAACAACGACACGCCGATCTTCTCTCACGCTTCAGCGTAAGCGTGAAGATTCATGAATTATCGGAAATGAATTTTCTAAAAAGTAGTCCAAACTTTTGAATATATATAGGGTAATTTTGAATAGGCCTAATATAGGCACATTAAAAGCAAAATGATGATATAGAAGAAATATCATTTGACAGAAATATCATTTGAAATATCTCGTTTAGAGTTCAATCTGTTGGTTAAGGTACTTTTAAAATGTAACACATAACTTTGTCATCAACTTTTCCTTATATGCAGTATATGACAAGTTATACTAGGTGATAGTTATTACTAATAAACTCATAGTCGGTTTGGAAGTAGCGCGCTATTTGTAGCGAAACTACAATAGCTAGCTACAAATTTTGTAGCTCTAGTTGTAGCGGCGCTACAAGTCTAAACCTGTAGCTTGTAGCTGTAGCTGAGCTGAGCTAAATATTTTTATAGTGTGGAGCAACTTTAGCTCTAAAGCTACAAATACATATTTTCCAGGACGCAAAAATATTTTGTAACTCCAACATTTCCTCACAATTTTTAGTAAATTTTTATATGATCATAGGGAGAAAATATGATTGCTTTCTGATTTCTGTCTCCAATTATTTTGCAACAATATTACAAGAAAATTTTCTGAAATAAATTGCGTACTGACGATCGGTCAAAACGATAGTAATGACTTAAAATAGACCTACATGCCATTCTAGCAGCGATTGCATATACATTTTTGGGGGAGGGGGTAACATATATATACATACTTTAAAAAGAGCAGACAGTATGCATACTTTACTGTGAAATGCAAATTGACAGACAAAGCTTTTATGTAATATTTTAACCAAACTTTTAAGTTCAGTTACGCATGTAGATGCCATGACATATATTATAATGCATGATGCCAAGTAAACTGTATTTGTAACAAGAGCGTAAGTAGCGAATACGTTTCTGGAAAACTAGGTAATAGTTGTAGCGAGCTACAATTTTTGTAATGTAGTTGTAGAGCAGCTACTTTTGAAAAGTAGCTTTCCGATTACTGCTCATACTAAAATAATGTTGGCAAATGGTGAATATATTTGCCTTCTACGTGTGCCACTAGGCGATCTTGCTTTCCTCGATTTCAACAGGCGATAGAAGGAAATTTATCACCTTTCTCAGTTGGTTTTCTGTATGCTCAGAAAACTCTTAAAGTCAAGGATATGATTTAGAGTACTCGGGTCATAACCAAAGAAGGGGCAAGAAAACCATGGCCCTACTCACCTGAACCGATGAAAACTGCTAAACACTACTTAAATCGATTAATTCTTCACGATAGTTATGCAAAAACTTTATCGAGTTGGAAATAGTGGTGTGAACCGGGTCGGCTCCGCTTGAGCTCCGACTCGGTTCAACTGAACCAACAGCTTGAGTTGGGTCGATTGGAATGAGCCATTGGCTCGGTTCGGTTCGGCTCAGATGAGCCATTAGCTAGAACCGGGTTGGTAGAGATGAGCCACTGGCTCGGTTCGGTTCGGCTCAGCTAGGCTCAAGTGAGCCATCGACTCAAGCCTGCTCGGTTGGGATGAGCCATCAGCTCGGTTCGGCTCACCTGAGTTAAGCCATTGGTTCGAGAGGGCTCGGTTGAAATGATACATCGGCTCGAGCAGGCATGGTTGGATGAGCTATTGGCTCGGCTCACTTCTCAGTTCGGCTCGGTGGTGACCGAGCAGGGAGCCGAGCTGCTCTACCTGTTGACAACACTACTACTTGGAACCTGAAAAACACCGATTTGAAAGCAGTAGAGAACACACCTCATCTCCACTCGCAAAATACTCATGAGAGATTGGTCGGGGTAAGATGATGGCCAATCTTTCATGACAGTGAGAGCAGTCTTGTGAGATAGACTCTAGCAAACGGGGTTACTATTGAGAGCTATTAAGACGTTTAAGTGAAAAACGTGAGATCGTCGTGAAAACCTATCTAAAATAGTTCTGATATACCAAGATAACATACAGACCATAAGTGTAACCAGCGCCGTAACTTAGATTTTTTCTGGGGGGGGGGGGGGCAAGCATTAATAAGCGTATTAGGGCCCCATAGAAAAGTTGTTTTTCTAATTCGTGGGTCCCCACTTTCTATCTCTCTCTTACTCTTTATGGACCTCCCGGAGCCTGTGGGCCCTCTCGCACGGCAAGATCTGCGGGACCATTAGTTTCGCCCCTGAGCCCGTTTCATACATGACAAATTAATTAAGGGGTAAATTAATTAATTACATGACAAATATTGACAAATCTCAAAGTCATACTAATACATATTATTTCTAGGGCACCTAATACTAGACATTTTTTACTAAAATGGACCCTAGACTCATTTTTGTTTTATTTACCTTTTGAGTGCTGTTTTGTTTATGTAATGTAGTGAGCCTGTTTGATGCTTCATTTATAATCTCATGTTCGTATCGTATATGGAGTAAAAATATCTTAAAATGGGCCCCCATCGAACGGCGGGGAGCTTCCCTGGGACGCAGTTGCCCGATGCCCCCCACAAGATACGGCCCTGGGTGTAACAACAAACTGGGAGGAAATAAAATGTGTCACCAAATTTAGTACCCTAAAACCTTTTTTCTATTCCCTGCTTAATAATAATAATATATTTGATTTTGAGTTTAGGGGCCCTTTCAGCAGCGAGGCTCGCATATGAGAAGTAAGCCTACAGCTTAACATAGGCCCCGAACCAGATGAGCTTCTGCTGGGAATCGATCCGGGTCTCCCACGCTAAACCGTATAATAATAATAATAATAATAATAATAATAATAATAATAATAATAATAATAATAATAATAATAATAATAATATGAATTGCGTTCTGGAAGTGATAAAGGAGGTATTAGGGCTGATAGTGACCTTCTGAACACTAGAACTCCGGATTTGTTTTCATGTTTACGAAAATCTTACGAACCGATGCAAGAAGTAATTTGCACTAAGGAGGAATCACATTGGGATATGTAGAAAGGTTTTACACCTGTACACCTTCCCATTTTTGGATAAATTAGGAAGTTATCCATCACCTCCGTATAATACATATACTATAAAAGTATACGACAAAAATCCATGAAAGATTAAAAAATGAAAAAAGTAAGAGCATCGAGTGGGATTCGAACCACGATCAAAAGTACTAAATCCGCACAGAAAGCAAGAACTTGGTACGCATGGCTATCGAAATAACTATGAAGCACCATTCCTATTTTATGGATAGAGAACGAATTTCTTAACAACTCCCCCTTCCTTTTTTTTAACGAATATTGTGGTCGAAAAGCGTGTGTGCTTTACTTACAACCAAGTTTTCTGCATTTACCAAGTATCATGATGTTCTAAATGTATCATTACATTAAGTTATAAAACGAGAACTGAGTATTTCAAACAGCAATCTGTGAGCTGTGTTGGGAAGTCTCGTTTTTTTCCCTTTGACTTCCCCTACCATTACGTCGACTGCGCTGTTGCACAAACCTACAATTTTAAGGGGCTTAGAAAAAATCGGGCATGCAATTATATTTTGGAGAAGTGTACGTTTGTAGAATATTGTATAAGCATATACACAATGACGAAAACTTACAGTTCACTTTAAATATAAGTTAGTTTTCATGAGTTATACTGAGAAAAAAGATGGTGACAGAGTCAGGGAAAATTATAATTTTGTCAGGGAAAGTCAGGCAATTTGATTATGCTTGCTTAGTAGACACCCTGTTGCCCTTGAACATAAGACAGCAGATGTGATGCCAGTATGAGAATGCACCTGCATATTTGACAAGAATATGCAGAACTAACTAAATGTTACATTCAGAGATCGTTGGATTGGGAGAGGACCGGTGTTATGGCCACCTCGTTCACCTACCTCACGCCCCTTGATTTCTTTATTTATTTGGGGAGGGGGGTATGAAACACCTTTTATACGCAACATCAGCCACAATAGCTGAAGAACTTGTTGCTCGAGTTAATACAGCTGCAGCAGTCATCTCCGAAATTTCAGGTGTGTTTGACCGCATGCTGTAAAATTTGCTTTGTCGATGTCATCTTTGCAATGCGGTCAACGGTCGACAATATTAGACTGTGATCTGTTATTATTCACAGTTGCCTCGTGTACACATACTGCATTGCACAAACAGTTCACAAGGTACTTCTGAGTATTTCACAGTTATCCTACTTTGTGTGAAGCAGAATAAATCAATAGTTTGAAACTATTTCCTTGTATCATTGTGAACCAGAGTTGGCGTGGGTCAATAAAAACTTGACCCACGACCCACTGACCCACCACCCACCATGACCCACTCTGACCCACGACCCACCATCCACCGTGACCCATTCTGACCCACCACCCACCATGACCCACCACCTACGGTGGGGAACAACTGGATTGCGCACACTATAGATCCCGAATTGCGCGCAAATCTCGGCTGGCCTTGCTGAACACAGATTTTTGTCCAACGTTGCCACAGTGGTAGGTTTAAAATCTGTGCGCAAAGATTTTCCTTCAGACTAGCATAGAAACAGAAATTAGAAATAAAATTAATATTATATTGAGGATTAACTAAATATAATTTGATCAGTAGATACAAGAAGTCATGATACCTTCAAATTTACAATCTAACTGTTAAAATTTTCTTGTCTCATAATTTTCATTTCTTTGTGTACTGGTATCTCCTTTCGCAATTGACCTTAATTTCAATTTTGTTTCTGATTGTATCTTCAACAAAGATGAGATCACCTGATAAATATCTGGACCCAGTGAATAGAATTATTTATTGTAATGTTTATGAAATGCTTCCGCCCTATTTGCGTTCGAGGAACAACTGAGGGTTCTGAAGCCCATAATCTAGGTGGAAATCTAAAAACGAAGCAAACAATTATGATGACATTCTCAATGTTAAAAATAATAATAGCAATATAGTATACATACTTCCCACTACTAGCCAAATTTTATGGAAAAATTGACAATTGAATATCAAAGTGAATAATTTTCTCCATTGTCGTAAAGCTTTGCTTTGGTAAATTTATTAAGATCTGTCGTTAACGTCTGTTTTCCCCGGACATATAATCGGATACTTGTTACAATATGTGCGACACAATAAACTTAAATTACAATACTATTAATATAATACAACGATGTGAGTAAACTACTTCCTCATATTAATTACACTGTAATCCAGTGGGACATAAAACTTAAAGATTTCATTTCATTTTTATAATCCTTGCAAAATTACACGATTTGCTTATTAGTAATATAGAATCTGTCAATATATGTTAAATCACCTTCCTAAATCTAGTTAGAATATATAATTAGTTAGAAACAGTATTATGCTTTTTACATACACTACGACTATGTACAGTAAATGCTATCATTCTTCGTACCTAATGTTACTCGCACAAGTTAGGACGATAATCTTAGCTTCTTCATTTATAAATAGAAACTTTCCTCTATCATGACTGAACTAATCTTCTCTTCAATCATTTGCCCAATAGACTCTGTAATATTTCTCGGACGAACTGGTGTGAGTTCTTTTTCGAATACAGTATATATATCTTTTCTATCCTTATGTGTTAATTTCTCTGTATTTTCTAAATTAGCTCAGTCCTAGTAATTTTATTAGGACCTTGGTTCGGATATTCCGCTGCTCTTTTCTTACAGATTTACATAACAGAAGAGAAAATATTTTCCATCTGACAATATTGCTTAATTTTTCTGTGCGCAATCCTGTACATAATGACAGCTTGTCAATGCCTTATCAGATAAAACTGATAAAACCGGAAAAGTGTGCGCAATTTCATTGCAGCCCCTACGGTGACCCACTCTGACCCACCACCCACCATGAACCACTCTCATCCACTTTGACCTACTCTGACTCACCAAAATCCATCGTCATCAACTCTGAACATGATCCACGGCCTCTTCTGAACTGACTAAAGAGTTTACACTTGTAATAAAACAAGTCTGTGAAATTGTCACTAATCGGAGCTTGAATTTCTAGTCAATCGCTCAAGCACCACTCTATTACAATAACGGTGGATCTGACCTTTACGATATAAAATGGTAAAGTGTTTGTCAATGAGGAAATTGAAACAGTTCGAGGTGGGGGGAATTAGTGTGTGCCTAAAATATACTTGTACTAAGAGAGTATTCTTTCAAGTGTTAATTTCTGAACGCATCCACAAGAAACTTCTATTCGCAGGAAACTATATGGAAAAGGTTATAGTTTCTCAGTTCACAGTATTTTTCTCACAAAAGACTTGAAAAATCAGTTTTTCATAGGGTATAAAGGTGCTCGGGTACCCTCTGTGAGAGCATCTCCATAAAGTATGCTCATAATTGTAATTTGTGTAATCACTAAAACACAACGTTAAATTTAAGTTACAAATATGCATAATTGCAATTATTATGAATATTTATTCAAAGTAGTTTACCTAAAGCAAAGAAGAGACTTACTAAAAATTAGGTAAAGAGTTGAATAACACAAATAAGCCATTAGTAATACAAGTATACATTTTCCGTAACTCGTAATTTTCCACCTTAAAACACATCTGAAATCGGATTTATTTCCTGTTGGTAACTTTTTGGCGATAAATCATCCGCAGTGGAATGCTGTCCATCCTTCAGCCAAGAAATAACTAGCTCGTCTACTTTGAGCTTGTCTAGCTGTGGGCCATTAACATTGATGAGCAACAAGTTAGACAAGTTAGTATCAAGAATCTATCTTCTATACAGGGTGTTTCAAAACAACACCAATAATGTTCGGGAGGTGATTCCTGACACCAAGATAAGACGAAAAGTATAGACTAACCTGGGTGCACAAATGCTTCCTTTCGGAGTTACAGGCTGCCGAAGACATGAAAAAGTGAACTTTAAAGATCCATATCTCCAAAACTATTGGACCTGCCGTAGTCGGATCAAGACTTCACTTAGAAATTAATATGTGTCCTATCCAAAAAAAAAAAAAAAGTTTCACAATCCTGCGGTACTTCCGCAACAAGTTTTATAGAGGGAGTTCGGCATATAATATGAAGTACTCACCAACTACCTCTATAAAAATTGTTGCGAAGTACCAAGAATTTTGAAACATGGATATTTGGATAATGCACATACTAGTTCCTAAGTGAAGTCTTGATTCGACTACGGCAAGTCCCATAGTTTTGAATCTATGGATCTTTAAACTTAATTTTTTCATGTTTTCGGCAGCCTATAACTCCGAAAGGAAGCGTTTGTGCACTCAGGATGGTCTATACTTTTTGTCTTAGCCTGGTGTCAGGAATCACCTCCCAAACGTTGTCGGTGTTGTTTTGTAACATCTATATATATAAAAGAGAACGCACAAATCCTTTGTGAACTCATCACGCTAATACGGCTGAACCAATTTCTTTCATTTTTGGGGGGTTATTAGGATTTGGACCCTAGATGGTTTTTATCATATCACTTTAATTTTTAATTACCAGTGTCTTGAGATAATTGACCATTCAAGTGTCCATACGTACAAATCCTTTGTTATTAGTTCATCATAGGTAAAAATAAACGTATTTATATGCAACCCGCATGACCATGTGACTCGGCGGGTTAACATAAATGACAGGCGCTATAATTTTAACATTTACTGCAATTTGAAAGCGAAAAAGTAAAAATTATCTAAGTAACAAAGTTTATTGCGTTCCGGGGTGACCGCAGCGAAGCGGGGCGGGTTAACATAAATGACAGGCGATATAATGTTAACATTTACTGCAATCTTCTATGGTTTTTATCATATCACTTGAAAGCGAAAAAGTAAAAATTATCTAAGTAACAAAGTTTATTGCGTTCCGGGGTGACCGCAGCGAAGCGGGGTGAACGCTGCTAGTCATATATATATATAGTGACATGTGCAAACTACATTATTCTGTGGTTTGTGTAACATGGTATTTTCTCGATTAATGTTAAAAATTAGAAGTAGTAGTAGAATTCTATCACTTTCGGTTCTACGAGAGAGATAAGAGTGAAGACGGAATATTTTCTTTGGACGCTTAATTGATTGCAGAAAACCACTTCTTGCTATCTATTACCGTTTTGACTATATAGTGATCATCAGGGCCGCGGTAGCTCAGTGGTAGAGCGTTCACTTCTGGTGCATGGGGTCCCTGGTTCGATCCCAGCAAGCGCCAAGTGAACTTTGTAGTGGACAAAAACCGCGTGCGTGGGTCTCCTCGGGGTTCTCCCGTTTCCTGCCACTTTCTTCATTCCATCATTTCTTTCATTTTTCATTATCACCGTCTCCTTTAGCCTAGCCGGCATAACCGTGGGGTTTAAAACTGAAAAATTTCATTTCATTTCTATAGCGATCCTCGTTGAAACCTTAAGTCATCGATTTTCTGCCACAGGAAACAGCTATCTATTACGGTTTTTTATTTTATTGCGACTAACGTTAAACTTGAAAGTAATTTATATATGAGATTTCCAGTTTGAATAGGGGTTAACAGAGATGTTGCTTATTCTTAGAACGTTAAATCGATTCACGAAATGCTTTCTGCTATTTCTTATCATCTGTGATTTATATAGATTAATACTGAAACCACAAATTGTAGTGTAAATGATATAGATGAAATGTATTCTTGGAATGATTAATTGACACTTTCTAAAAATTATTGGTACAATACAATTTATTGTATTTAATCCTTAATATCAAATACCATTTCTTGAGTGACCGTTAACTTAAGAACTTTGAAATGAACACTTTTACATCTGTTTTCAAGTATTAAAACTTTCAGAGCTACAAATTAACAAAATCAGTCTTCATTCTTTATTCATATGCAGAAATTTAAGAGTAATGTTTATGTAACTACAGTAAGCATTTCGGGTAATGCTCTGGGTCCTTTGTTATGAAGTTCTTTCGTTCCAATACTGAGCTAGCTTCAGCGTTTTTGCGTTTGACCGCAAAGTTTGTTTCTGGGTAACACATCATCTGAAGATATTACTAATATTAATATTTTTAGTAGACTTAAGAATATTAAACATAAATTTGTGATTTTATGTTTTTATATAACATGGAAGTTATGTAGGACGGGATCTCTAAAATAGGATAAACCATTATTTGGATTTGTATCGGAAGCGTTGTATTCCAGTAGGATTGAAACCTACGATCACACGTAACTGAAGTAAGCACTCGTATATGATGCAACTTAGAAAGACTCTTTCTTTGTGTTTCTGTCTCTCATATTCAAAATCTATGTGTTTGATTTTCAATAATTGCTTCATATAAAATTTGAACAATGATACTTCATATCATTAAAATAAAAATCACACAATATCTTGAGGTAAAGAAGCAATCACGTGGAAGTTAAACAAACGATAAGGTAGAAGACTTTGTAAACTATGGTACGTTTATAAACATTTATCCATTGTATTCTTTGATAAAAAGAAGTGTTCTCTGAAAACAAAAAATATGATGAAGTATATTAATTCTCACTTGAGAAACAAATATGAATTTTACCTCGTTTCGTAAATTTCATTTCCTTGAAGGAAATGATAAATTTCATTAGTGGTACATTCTTTGTCATAGCTGTCACACATGTTTTATGTCATGATCGTAAGTACATGGATATGCACATAAATATATTGAAACATAAATAAGTATATTGATATACAATATAATAATCAACAATTATCTGTTATATGTATTACATAAATCTACACGAAACAAAACTTGAACTAAAAAAATATTTAAAATTACATTACAAAAATATCGACAGAGTAGAAACTAAAATAATATTTGTGTGAACTTTAAATACCAGTTTGTGTTTAAAAGGGTAATAATATTAGTAGTAATACAGTGTTTGATTTAACGCTCAAATATGAAATAGAATTTGTTCGCTTAAATTAGCAGTGTTTCTAATGTTAAGAAACATTTCTGATTATTAAAATATGACCTCTTGATCTCTTTTATGATTTAATGTACGTCAATTGATCATATAAATACATCTGCTCAGACATTAATCAATATTTTTGAACACTTTTAAGATAATAATCTTAGAAATATTAAAACAATTCAAACTCTGCTGGAACGTTCACGGAGCAATATGTTATATAAAAGTAACCAATAAGATGATTAATGTTGTTACTCGAACGTAAACCATCGGTCGGTACAGAAAGATCTTAGCTCATTATTTGTTAAAAAGTAAGTAAGTTTTCTTATTTATCAAGCTCAAAGAGAACTCTATATCTCTAGGTAAAAAAAAAAAACGTTACTGTGAAATGGCCTCTTTTAGACGTACACATTTGTTATTTAGATCAATACTATTGTAAAAGATATGAGTATAAGCACTTCACAAATTGTGTTATATATTACTAATAGCAACTAACGTATTCTTTTAATATTCCAGCAAATAGATGGAGCTATATTCGTCCTGAATTCTATTTAAGAGATACACAAGGTTACTTCTTTCACCACGAACGAGTAGGCTGGCTGGAAGCTTACTCCATTTGTATAGCAAACAACAGTATTTTAGCTCAAGTAGACTCAGATGGTGAAGCGGAGTTCATTGCTGATCGTTTGGCGGATGCAAGACATGGTATACTCATCCAGATCATTTGTTCAATTTAGTACATACATTTTAGTCATTAAACGACATTTATCAACAGTAAATATTAACATCTTTCGCTTGGAAAACAGCTACTGAACAGTGTTCGTACATTTTCTTTTCTTCACCGAGGGCAAAAAAAAAAAAAAAAAAAAACCTTTTATAATTAAATTTTCTTTAGTTTATAAATGATAGTCTTTCTGCGTATAATAATAGCTTACCCATGTTTATTAAAACATGTAAACTATTTTGTTATATAGTAATAACACAGTCAAGTATGATCAGGTAATAACATTCCAATATCATTCCATGGATATCAAAGTACCAATTAAATTAAATAAAACGGAAGTATTTACATAAGTTTTCTTTTGGCGGTGGCAGCATATTTACCGAGACTTCTAGGTAAAGAATCCTGTAGATAAAAAAGATTAATTTCGTTTCGTCTTCCAGATGAACACGTTAGAAACGATGACACGGGGAAAGGGGAATGCCACCGCCAAATTAAAAAAAGAAGATATTTTCAAAGAGAACTAAAAAGAATTTAGATTCTTCTCAAAAGAAGGTAGAAACCAAATAGGGCCATAAAATTCAGTCAGCAACTCATCCTAGATTTCATACTTTGCCTAAATATATCCTTCTTCTCTATTTGCTAAATTTTTCCTCGGAATGTTTCTCCAACATCGAACACACTGTTATTGATTAACATGATAATACCTTTCTGCATTAAATAATTTTTAAAAAAAATCGCATTGTTCGCCACTTTTTCAGCAAACCTTTTCAGGAACATTTGCACTAGGAAATTTGTAAGTTTCCTGCGTCACCTTAATGGAACCGGCGAATATAAACGCCTTAACTATTGCTTTTTTCTACTGAAGGGAATACATATTCCAAACAGCAGTCGCACACTGGTCTCTATATGATTTCACGGCAAGTACTGATCCGGAATCTGCAAATAACAATGAGTTTCATTGCAAATATGCAGGCAGGCCGGTTTTTGTGGTCTACTCGATAACAATTCAGTAAGTTATCCATATAACTGTATAAATGAGGTACCATAGCATTAATGAAACTTTAGGCTATTTATGTAAAAAATACATATATATTGTCGATTTGTTGTTTTTGTCGATTATTGTCGATAATATTACCCAGATAGCAAAAATGACTTGTAACAAACTTGCAGCAGATTTGCATTTCAAGTCTGGCAAACTTGCAGCAGACTTGTGATGCAAGCCTGCAAGTTTGATGCAAGTTTAATGCAAACTTTCTAGTTGACGCTCTTCGAACTTGCAGCACGCCTGCAGTGCAACTGTATGGTAAGTTTGCAAAGCAAGTTTCTGCAAAGGGCTTGCTTGCACAGCAAGCCTACTGGAAGTTTCAAATTGCACGGCAAGTGCACAGCAAGTTAGTGCAGGTTTGACGCAAGTCTTTGCAAGCATATCACTTGCACTAGAAGTGAACAACAAGTTGGCAGCAAGTTTGTGTAGGTTGAAAGCAAGTCTCTGCAAGGATACCACTTGCACTGCAAGTCCCAACAAGTTTGTAGTAAGTGTTGTGCAAGTATATACTTGCATTGCAAGTCTACAGCAGGTCTTCAGCAAGTGAATGTAGTAAGTATTCTGCAGGTATATACTTGTATTGCAAGTCTACTGCAAGTATGTGGAAGTTAGCATAGCAAGCCTGCAGCAAGCACTTTACTGTATACGAACATACACACAGTATATTTTTCTCAACAACTTTGTCAAACAATACACGTTCAAAATATAAATTATCTCTACATACTGGATACTTACGTAATTATCTTAATTACCCACTTGTTTTAATGCTTCACACACTTCGCACCTACTACAAATGGCGGCCTGGCGGGAAGATTTCTAAGATTAGACTTTTGTGCCACCTGTTGGTAGAAACTAGAACTGGCACACTTGCTACAAAGTTGCAGGAAGCCTCCGAAGCAAGTAAAACCTAGCAAGTGAAAATCAAATTACGATATTTGCGGGTAACTCTTTCAAAAATCCTGCAGCAGGTGTACAGTGCACGGAAAGTCTAGCAAGTTAAAATCCAATATGGTGAAAGACTTGCTGCAAACCAACATGCTATTAGGGTAAGATTTGTACACTCTTTAAATGAAAATAAAAAGAAACAAAAAAGAAAGGATTTGGTCTTATATATATAATACATTGCAACACAAAACTGAACCCCTTAACTTAATAATTATTTTACTCATGTTGGTAAAAAAAAAAAAAAGTTCATCGTCAAAGGATTGTTAATGCCAATTTAACTGAAATGAAAATCGCACTTAAGCTTCAAGGAAGTAGAATTGTATGCTATCTTGCATGTATGACTATAACCATTTGTACAAGATAACCAAGCATACAGATTCGAGTTTTAAACAAAATTTACAGAATATCTCAGGATACCTGTGTATTCTCAGGATTTTAAATTTTAATAAAAATTAAAACCTCGAGATCATTCGGACTTTTAGTTTAAGACGTTTATATTTTATGTTGAAAATTCTATATACGGAATATGTTATTGAGACTTCGTAGTGTTCAAAATCACCTAACTAGAGGACTTGTACTTCTTATTTACAGAATTTGAAGATGTATGGATTGGTGGTCGTTTTGTAGATGACCAATGGATGTGGATGCCATCAAGGCAAGCAATCTCAGATGTAGCGACCATGGCTAAAGGAGGGAAACTTGTTAAGTGGTTGTATAAAGATCACGAGAAAGGCAGAAATTGTCTTTGTTTGGATAGGGAAAACCATAGAAATCCATTATTTGTAGAGCTAAAGTGCGACCTACCACGTCATTTTGTTTGTGAGAAAGATAGTAAGTATTTACAAATGAAACATTATTTTTTGAGACAAATTCATGAAATCATTAACACCAATGAAATACTTTACTTCATTGGTATGTGGGACAATATTTTACAATTTACATACATAAAGAATACAAATCTAACAAATATTTTTAATTCTAAAAGTAGTGGGTAATGATGTTAAATTCTATGTAACCAAATTAAAATATAACGCTGTCAGTACACTCTTCAAATGAAAATAAAATACAATAAAATATTATATCTCATCTGAGGTGTGTTAAAAAAATTGCTATTGTTTCTCAGATGCTCATTATACAAATTTTCAACCATTGTCTCCTTCAAAGTACTCCCTTTTATTGTTAATACACAGTTGGCATTGTTTCTTCCTATTTTGGAACGCCTGCTGAAAATTACTTTCTTTTTCGATGGTGTGCAATACTATCACCACATTTTCCTGAATTTCTTCTGCGGACTTAGTACTAGTTCCTTTCAAAGGTTTTATGTTTGGGAAATGAAAGTAGACCTGCAAGGGCCAAGTCCGGAGAATAGAGTCAGTAGTACACAACGACAGTGCGATGTGTTGCCAGATAATTTCCAAGTTTTTCATTCAGGATTTAATGGCAAGGTTCTACACTTTAACGTCTTCAGCCACACCTCTCACTCACTATCTATGAAACAATCAGATTCCTCCTTTCATTTTTAATAATTTTTAATTAATTACAAATGCAACTTTTAATGATCCAACTTTCACTTGAGAGCTAAACTTTTAATTGGCACACGTGTGGTAACTTTCACTTTTGAGAAACATAAACTTTTAATTGGCTATCTGCTATTCAATACACCTGTTTTTACCTTTTCTTCCTTCTCTCCTTTATCTAATATCTTCCTCCATACATAATATATATTTAATTCACTATTCCAGTTCATAAGTTCCTCGCTTTCTTCTTTTGTATCCATTTTGCCTCTTTCCATTTCCTTACAATGCTTCTTCTCTCCCTTTCAGCCCCTCTACGCCTTCCCAGTATATTTCATGTCCTGTCTTCTTCACATGTTTATACACAGCATTACTATCCCTCTTCAATCTAACGTCGTCCTTGTGCTGTTTAATCCTTTCTTCTAATCTTTTTCCTGTTTCTCCTATATAACTCATAGCACATTTTTGCATTTAATTTTACATGCAACCCCTTCATCACTTAGTTGAATCTTTGTTACCTTCCTTTTTCCCCCTTTTCAATGCACCTAACATTCTTCTACTTCCTCTTCTGTATGTTCTTACTTCTCCTTTTTTCAATAAGTTCTTTAAGACTTCCGTTTTTATCTCCTATGCTCTCTATCCCGAACCATGTTTTCTTTTCTTCTTCTTCTTCTTCTGTGTCTTCTCTCCCTTCATTCTGCCTTCTTCCCTCTTCTTTCCTTGTTTAAGCACAAGGACGAACTTACTTTGTTATTTCATTGTTACTTTTTCACTAATCCGACTAGCAGCTTACGCATGACGGCATTCAATCTGTTGTTACTCCACAACAAACGCATAGATTCTAACCCAATAAAAAGCAACCTTTCACCAAGATATGTCGTCACCTGCGCAAGATAGCCCACTATTTGAAAAGTTCGGTCCCATTTTGAACACACCTCTTATACCAGTCAAAATGGAGCAATGCATGAGAGAAGAAATTACAACTTAATACATTAACTTAATACAAACTTAATTCTTTTAATTAATTTATTTTTACCCAACGTAGAATGTTGTCGTACAAAACAAAGCAAAAGCTCATTCATAAATGGATGATTTTACATTATTATCATAAATTATATTAAATGTGTTCGAAACAGTACACAGTACAAATGCAGTGTGAATTAAAACCACATCACAACTAGCTGTTGAAAGTACTTAGTTGAGTGAAGTAGTGATAATTCATAATTACACCTACACATTCCAAATAAACGAAAATAAGAGAAATGATTTTCCAAAATGCTTAAATATGCATTAGTAAAATTTTTATCTTTTTACACTAAATTCTGCATGTATCATTTTAAACATATTTTTGACATTATTTGTAAGACTCTAATAACATGTAATACTACCAGGTTGTCCAAAAATTATTGTCTTTTGCACACGAGATGGTGTTAGTGTCTCATATCGCAGGGTACAAGAGTCACAGCGGTTCAAGCGGTATCATCTGATGGCTGATAATTGAAGCAAATAGATGTTCAAAAAGTGGCGCAATACCTATGATCAGAAGTATCAGACCTATTGCGCCCTGAAAATTAGTAAACTTTTCACAAAGCTGTGCTTCATTTTACAATCTTGATTAGGTAAAACACAAATGTTGTGGAGACTCTTGAAGAAATTTGTGCTGTTTAAGGGTAAGATACGTGATCAAAAGCAACTCCAAAAGATGGTTTTACCGCTTTCGTTCTGGATATGTTTATGTCCAAAGTGCTCCTCACAGTGGAATTTGATGAGGTTTTGGCAATATTCGAAGTAGAGCGTTTAACAGTCATGATATCGCCAAGGACATACACTTCTATAGCCAAACAATGTAAAACCATTTGAAGAAAATTGGCTACAAAAAGAAGTTAGACGTTTGGGTGCCACGTTTGGGAAGTACTTATTTGACTTAACAACATTTACTCGATAGAATTTCTATCTCTAAGTCTACTGAAACGAAACGAACTCGAGCCATTTCTGAATCGGATGATGAAAAAACCTACGACAATAATGTGTGCATGGTACCCGGAGCACTCCGTACAAGACGTGATCAATGCAAGGAGAAGCTCCATAGTCTCTGTCAAAGTTCACACTAGCCTCTAGGAAGATTATGCTGTGCGATTGGACAGGCATCATGCATTATGATCTGCTTCCACCGGTATAACGATAGACTCAGGTCGTGCTGTCGAAAATTAACATGAATTAACCTGGCAATTCAAAACAACGGCAGAATCTAGTCAATAGAAAAGAACTACACACTAAACGTTATACTGTATTCATATTTAATGACTTAGAAATTGAGAGAACTTGGCTGAGAGGTTTAAATGCATTCACCATATAGCCCTTGTCTGACATCGTATGAGTGTCATTTGCTTCGGACTCTGTAGAACTCCCTGAATGGTGTTAAGCTACTCTAAAAAATAGCCCTGTGAAAACTACGTGTTACAATTTTTTAACCAAAAATTACATAAGTTGTGTACTTATGGTGTTGCTGGAAAAATTGCACGTCATCGATCAATACGATACCCTATTGAAACAAGAGGTTAAAATAATTCAGATCCAAACAATAGCTGACTTAATTTTGCAAAGGAAACGAATCATTAAATTTTTAATTCCATCAAAAACGAGTTCACTCTTACCAGTTTTCGGGTATGAAAACGACTCGTTAAAATAACACGAAAACGAAAGTTCAAAATTATGAAAAGCCAAGGGAAAGAAGAATTGTCATTACTAAATGTGATACTGTGCAAATGTGTGTAACTTCATAGATTTCTATTGCACCCGTATATACTGTATTTGGTAGTGCTGGTTCCCTGGATTGATTCCTGCTGTGTCCGTGAATATTATAAATGTGAAATATTTCACAGTTCACACAATGCATACACTCTAAAAACGATATAGCTGGAACAACCAGAAGTATGATTGAATGCAACAATATGGCTCCAGCAATACTCATAGCTGAGAGGACAGTATTATATAGTTAAAAATATAGCTGGATCAACAAAACGTACTGTTGTCTCAATCAGTTTTATAGTAGTACTAACTATGTCAACAGGTACCATAATTGACATAGTTATTACGATCATAAAACTGACTGATACAGTAATACATTTTGTTGATCCAGCTATATTTTTAACTATATAATACTCTCCTCCCAGCTCTAGAGCTCCTGCGTGGCTAAGCGGTTAGCGTACGCGCCTTTGGCGCAGGAGACCCGGGTTCGATTCCCGGCGGGAGCTCATGTGGTTCGGATTCCACGTTAATCAGAAGGTCCAAGTCTCATATAGCCTCGCTGCTGAACGGGACGTTAAACTCAAAATCAACTCAAATCAACTCTCCTCCCAGCTATGAGTATTGCTGGTGCCATATTGTTGCATTCAATAATACTTCTGGTTGTTCCAGCTATATCATTTTTAGAGTGTATGCCATGATAACCACAAGTCTCACCCTTCTTCCCTTTCTAGTAGTTCCTTGGATAGTGAGTTCCTCTGGTGATTTCATGTGTAATGCTTAGAAATTTTATTTAACCTAAATTACAAATTCGTTGTGGTTTCATGGATAAAATAGGATGGACCTTATTTATGTGGAGAAAAATTATACATTTTGGAATTTCTTTTGATGTGGTCTCCTAAAATTGGCCCATATGGGACCGCAGTAAGCCATAGAAAATACCTTCATCGAATAATATTAATTCGTACCTCAACCGAGCTATATTTTTGATTGCTTTTAGAGTATGCAGCATATGTTAAAATAAATAAATAAATAAAATCTTGAATATACCCTTGCAATTTTATTTAAAATCTGTTGAAGGGAATGACATCGTATCCTGAATAGAAGTACTCTTGATGGATCTGTACTTTATTTTATGTAGCGCCATTATTGCGACTATCTGATTCTGTTCATTTCCCTGGTCATTTCCACTCATTTACAATTTTTAAATAATTGTATGTCAATAAGATAATCAATAAGAAAGGACAATGATAAGTGGAAGATTAAGTGGAACATATTCTTGGGACGCTGAATCGATTCCAGAAAAACTATTCACGATACCGTTTTTAATCTTATACCTATCGATAGACGATACAGACAGACATACGGACTTAGGCATTTTACAAGACTTCCGATGTTCATGCATAACATAGTTTGGAAGTTTATTGTACTGAAATATGGGTTTAGAAACCCTAATTTTGATTATTGTAGTGCAATACACAATAGTGACAAGAACATAAAATATTCTGAGGGCTGAATCTGATAAACACCGTCGTTGACTGAAGTTAGGGCCATGGTGGCTCACTTGTATATTGCTTACCTATTGCGCATGAAGTTCCTAATTCAATCACAGTTCTCTGTGCTTTATGTAAAGAAACACCGTGTGCGTGGATTTTCTAAAGTTTTCCCATTTTCCCCCACTTTCGTAATTTCATCATTATTATCATCCATCTCATCGTCACCGTCTCGCTGAGTCTCGGGTGATTAAAAAGCAATCTAGGTTTGAAAGTTAAGGGTTAACACCTGCATACTAGCTAGTAGTAGCAAATATTGTTAGCACAAGAAAGTACTTGAAGTTACGTACCCAGCACGGAATTCGTGCCATTTGCTACACTTCAGAACTATGTCTATGTAAAATTTTAAAAAAAACGGATATAATTTTCTAGTCACGAATTCAATTATATTTTAAAAATTTAAAGCAATTTATATTCTTTTATTCTCCAAAATTGTATATACTTTTAGCTGATTGCTGTATTACATACCTTATACTTGACAATTCCAGGAAAATACGGAAACTTCTAGTAAAGGTTAAAGAGTAAAACCTATTTTCTACTACCTGAAAGACTGAATACTCACGCGACAGGGCATCGCCAACTGGTGGAAACTCATGAGATCCGGTATACTGCATATGTTTCACGAATCGTATATGTCGAGAACTGTAATACTCTTCTATGAGTAAAAAAAATATTGTATGGCTTGTAATATTTATTCAACTTAGAGAATTATTAAAATGAATTTTGTCCTGTTAGATCTTCAAATGAGGCCATTTTCGAGTAGTCTAAAATGTTTTCTTAATAATTAGAAAAGACGAATAAAAATGACTCAATGTTTTAATCAACTTGAGACTTAATTACAATTGTGTTCTGTTCCATTGCTGAGATCAAATTTCCGAGTAGATTTTTGTTTTCCGCAGATTCTAGATAGGTTCTTCATGAAAATTCTATATGTTCTGTCATGGAATTTATTAACTACTAGGAAGTATTTAAGTGAAAAATTGTAGTATTTAGAATAATGTAAAAAATAATTTTAAATTATGCTCTACTTTAAATAAAACGAAATGTCTCGAAAATATTACGTTACATTTTGCAATTCGTTTACATAGTTATATTTTACAATATGTTACATTTATATAGTGCGTTGCATTATTTAAATTGAAATACTCAAAATTTGCCTTGGAGAAAGTTTTGTCTTACTGAACACTCTCATTTCATATTAAGGAACAGTATATTTTATTTCAGTGTCAAAGGAGCCACCAGGACCAACTGATCTTGGAAACGACAGAGAAGTTGCAATCATGGGAAATATCAAATATATATTATACCGCTTCGCAACAAATTTTCACACTGCAGTAACAGTTTGTACGAATTTTCATGATAGTTTAGCAATAGTGGACACTTTCGAAATTGGAACATTCCTTCATCGGCTTATGTATAAAAGTAGACCAGATAAGTTATTTTTACTCACATTTTATCATATTATAACGATTTACGGTTAACATAGTGAAAATAATAGTGTATATCAATTTGCCAACTTTTATTAAGTCTAGTGCATATCAGAAAAGATATTAGTTATATTTCTGGCTTGAATTCTGATAGTTTATAACATACAGGTAAGTCTATGTATGTAGTCTTATTGTTACAGAGAAATATTTTTACATTCAGATTTTACACAAAATATAACTTGAATTCATGAATTGATGTAATGTAATGTATTTTTGTATGTATGAACGAATGACTGAACATAATTTATGTATGTATGTATGAATACAATGTATGAATGCATCAATGTATATATGTATTTTTATTAGTTTAACGTCTCACAGCTATGTTCCAAGGCTAAGGGAGAAGTAAAGCGGGAAGAAATGGGAAAATTCCGAGAAAATCCATACGCATCGTGCTTGTCCACAATAAAGCCAACTTAGCGTGAGCTAAGTCCAGAGTTGAGCGTTCTATCATTGTGCTACCGCAGCTCAGTATCTATATCCCATATATATATTTCAGAATATAGATATATGTAGATGTTGTCTTATAAATTACATATACTATAATGTTAAAAAAGAAATTATATATTTTTCATTTATGTCGTAAATTTAGTACGTTACTGTATCATGTCATATATCTTTATGGTGCTATTGTAAAGATGAGTTTCACTGACAATTATAACTTCTTTATAGAATTTAATTGTAAATACTAATAATTGATAATAGGCTTGAGATAAAGCAATACGCTAAATAGCAATAAGAAAAAATAGATTTATATACGTGTATGAATAACAGAGATTTTGCAGTTGACAACGCAGCAGCTTCATATCGGAGAAATGCTAGTTGTAGTATGATCAATAGATAAAATTCTATTGCTGAATATTAATTATTGAATGAACGGAGTCAAAAAAAAAAAAATATATTCTTAGTGCCATCTTGAGGTATTATCGCTTTCAAAGTATATGGTGCATTGTTGTGCTTTTAATCTAGTAATACAGTTAGTCAAAAATGGATATTTATATTTTCACAAGGATCTTCAAATGAAGAATTTAATAAAAGGGTATTAAATTCTTTCTGAAAGATCTTTATATTTTAATTCATTACGTGACTATTTTGAGTCCCTTTGCAAGAATAGTCATGCCAAGTTACATATTTAAAGGACTCCTATATAGATCTAAGATGTTATAATGGAGGTAAATATGCACAATGTTTGATAAGTGCGTGTTTAGAAAAATAAACGGGTTGTAGAAACGATCCTTGTAGTACATTATTGAAAATTGTAATACTGTATTGAAGTGTGCGAAGTAAAGGTGAATGTTGATTATTATATATGATACTATATTTGCAGATTAAATTATATTCTAGACATGACTTAAGCAATAGCTTTCATATTTTCCTGGTCTTAATGTTTTAATTTCAGAATAACATAATTAACGGAAAAAAGACTATAGTGTTCCATATTGAGAATTGTCATCGCTCCCAAAATTCTCAGGACTTGCTTACTGTTAATATTTGTGTTTTCTATTAAGCTATTCATATTACTTTCTATATACCGGAGAAGTTAATATGCATTTTATCAATGAAATCTGGTTTTACCTTTATACAGTTTCACAGAATGTGGATTGGTGGAGTTTATGATAACGGGACATTCTGGTGGATGACCACATTGAAAGAGATCCCCAAAACACCAGACGATGTTAATGAATTCCCTCCGTGGATATACGAGATACCCAGAGAGGGAAAAGAGTGTCTCATAATGGATAACCACAGCAAATTTAAATTTTTGGATGAAGATTGTGATTTGCAAGTAGAATTTGCTTGTCAGGAAGGTATTCATGTTTCGATATCGAAATATTATATTTACCTAAACTTAAACCAAAATTTCATTCTATTGTTCCATCTTGTGGTTCACGATTTTAAAATTTTGATGTTATAGTTAGTTAAAGGTCTTTACAATTGTACTTATGGTCCTCAATTAGCAGAGAGTTACGGATACGTTTGTCTGTAGAAGCTAGTGTAGCGTAGCTAATTATTAATTTATAGGATTACTTTGTATTAATGAAGTTGATGTGATAATTTTAACATCACAATTAATGAAACTAATTTTCAGTAAACAATTGACGACAAATGTAAAAAGAGATAAATTGCTAATAGATAGTAACACCTTTTGCATATCTTTACAATATATATTTTGCGGACTGTTAATATGCAGAATACTACAGTTATATTCAACGAACTGCCATTGAAAGTTTGTTCAAAGACAAACTGAATCAATAAACATAAGATAATTTGCGCATATTCTTTACCTATTTTATTTTAATAGATTGATCATGATTATTTTTTTCCTTAATCCATCTATACTAAGGCCCTACCTTTGTGAAAACTTGCACTAAGCTCAAACTATCTCAAGTTAGTAAGATTAAGAAAACATTACTAATGCTAACATACTGCCAATTTCCTCATTACCAATTCACAAAGAAAAGACTGATTATTATCAGTTTGGTTTAAGTCAGGGGCAGATCCAGTGGGGGGAGATCGGGGCGATTGCCCCCTAGAAGATGAAACTTCCTTATTTTATATATAAATAAAACCCATCCCAAAATTTGGAGCTCTTAAAAGTAGCTCTAAGTAGCAGTATTACAACCCACCGTCCCCCCAAGAAGTCCGTCCTGCATTCGCCCCTATTTTAAGTTCGTTTACCATAAGCAATATCAATAAGTTAAGTTTGACATTGGACATTAAAGAATTTAGAAATCAATTTCTAACAATGTTGTGTTTAAAATTTTTAATCCACTGTTCCTCATGGACACAACTTATCATATTAATCTCTCTTCAAGACCATCTAATCCATCGCTATTGTCCATGAAAAACTTGATCAATGTGTAATAGATCAAACTGTCGAACAAAGTCTTGAAATCGTCAAGCGGACACACACAAGCCCAACAATATTATTTTTATACTTTATGAACCATCTTTGAAAGGAATTTGGTAAAATGGCTTAGTGATAGGGTGTTCACCTTTGGAGCCAGGGGTCCGTGTTCGTTCTCATCTCATGGGATTTTGTGGTGAATAATATCGTGTCCGTGGGTTTTCTCGATTCTTTTCACATTCTTATTCTACCCATTTTTTCATTACTATAATTCACTTTCAATAATCACCCGCCTCCTTTATACTAAAGAGCATATTGCGATACCTCCAGTAAGATTGTAGATTCCATTTTTATTTTTGAAAGCTCCTGGATTCCTGGATATTTATTGACACATCGTCCTGTGGTAGTTTTAAAGAAACGTAGCATACTCAAATGCAAGAGATTGTACCATTATGGAGTCTACACTTATCGGTTGAAAATCGGTAATGTTCTAATTAGTTATATCCATAAAATAAGTGATTAACTAAATTACAATTTTGATGTTTTTAATGTAATCTAGAGTAGCATGTTGTCTGTGTGTGTGTACAAATGTAAGTTTGGACTCTACTTAAGATTTCTCATGATATTCGGAACAATATGCCTTACCAGATCTTACTACTAGTTCTTTCCATTTTGGATATCTGATTTGAGATTTTTATATGAAAATAAATGTTGAGTTATTTAGCTTTATCATAACCATTTAACATAATTCACACGTGTGATGTTGTGATTTAAGAATTCGGGTTATGGAATCTTGGATTAGGAAAACTAGGTCTACAAATCATTTATTAAAAGAAAAAAAAAAAAAAGAATTTTACTAAATAAATTTTCAACATCAACTTTTACTATTTCTTCCACATACAGTACGTTATATTAGTACATGTAAGATTATTACAAATTTCTGGACAAATTTCCAAATAGACAAAAAACTTAATATCATTCTACAATAATATAATAACAATTCTATAATAACAATAATAAAATCGGGATTAATAGATTATTGATTTTTTTCATAATGTATAGAACAATTAGGTATTAGCTATAATAGTTTTTTCCTATATTTTAATAATTAAAATTTAAAATAATTGGATAGCAGGATTATGGTAGTGAAGTCAACTGCACTTCAGTCTGAGATGGCCTCAAAATATTAAAAATACTCACTATGATCCACACTACTTTGTCTTACTGTTTGTAGATTACTTGTATAAAGGTACGACAATTTTTAGAAAGCAAACCACTTAATGCTGTTATATGAAGTAACATTTGTTTTCGAGGCTTCTCATATAGTGTGGGAAATTTGAATGTCTAAATACTGAGGCCATAAACTAGACTCCCAACTTTTTCTTTTATAAAAAAAGATCTTGTTAATTCATTTAATAGCATTTTGTACAGATTGTTTGCTTACTTTCTAAATTTTTGATATTACCAATTACATTTTTTGTTGCTAAAGTTCTACTAGCGAATACAGTAGAACTTTAGTATAGTAGCTAAAGTTCTATTAGCGAATTCTAAAGTTGTTCGCTAAAATTCAAGAGTGAGAGAGAGCGTAGGGAAGACTCTCAACAAAACCCTTAGATTGTATGAATAATAATTGAGTAATATTATGAATAATGTTGCATCTTTTTTACAATGTAAATTTAATTTATCCTAAAATAATATGAGATACTAATATGTAAACGTCGTGACAAACATCTTGGTATTTGAAGGCGGCGCTCCAAGTTTCCTTTAAATGCTGATAGCAAATGAGAGGCCAGCATTATTGCCACGTTTATTTTGTACACATCCACGTCTATCTTTGTCACCTGATCGCGCTGTAGTTTGTCTGCTTAGCCATAGCCACACCCGTTTACCACTTGGCAACGTCGCTCCAGAGCTTGCATTTTATTCGTTTAGCTGAAATGCCAAGATGTTTGTCACAGGCTTTAGTTTTATTCAAAAACGCTTTTTCTTCCTTGTTTAAAAAGATCATATTCTGGCAACCGTAAGGAGAAAATTCAAAAATTTTGGCTTTAAATAAAAATCTCAATTTGGCAAAGAAAACTCACATTTGTTTCATTTAATTCTAGCTGAGGACAAGATAACAGGGCTTTTCAAAGGAGGTGGATGGCTAGGATTTTTAAAGCAAGAGTATAATACATTTCAATAAATAAATAAATAAAGAGTTGACTATAAGATGCCGTACCTTTAGGTAGTACTCACTTACCACCTAGTGATGCAATGAGTCTGTATGGAATTTATTGTTGTCTCTGATGTAGGATAGGTGTCCAGACCCTTTATGAAATTTTATTTAACTCTTCTGGTGATATAGTTGCAAAGACAATTGTCACAGATTCTCTTACTTTTTTTTATTGTTTGAAACAGATTTCCAGTGACTTTTATTTTTGTGTATTCCACATCTTGTCGTCCACTATGGTCAAGTCGGGATTTCGTAGAGACCATGGTAATGTTGGGGACCGATGGCCAATCCATGTTTCAAAGAAGCTGCCATTCAGTAATTTACGAACAGTAATGTGTAATCCATTCAGCAAACTCATTTGATCCATAACTTCGTTTTCAGGTAGTTTGGGTATTAACAAATCTCGAAACATTTCTAGATAATTTATTCCGTTAACAGGCCATTCAAAATACATAATTCGCTCACCAACACATGCATAAGACATAAGTAGTGTACAGGTATTATGTTCCAACTTAAGTGTGAAATATGATTTTTTTTCGTCCAAAAAATAATATTGGAGGCAGGACTTTTGGGTAAACAACGCACATCTTCAAAAAGGGCATGATTTCGAAGAGAAGGTGGGAACTATTCTAGCAATAAAGCACATGTCTTGCTATGTGTCTGCATATCATCATCAATAACTTCCCTGAAGAAAGATGTTCGAAATGACCTCGTGTTTAAGTTGTTTTTCATCTTACGATGTGTTGTTGAACCTGGAACTTTGAGTTCTGGTAATCATTTGCCTGTCAGTTTACGAGATAATTGTCCGATGCATTCTGCAATAGTAGTAAATTTGTTGAGCTGTTTCGGTCGATCTGTTCTGATTGTTGTGTTTAACACTGTCAGAAGCAAATATTCTTTTCCTTTCGAATCTAACAGTTGGAAGTGGCTTTCTAAATATCTGTTAATAGTTTCTTTATCTGCTGCACCGTTTGCCCAATGTGCTGTTTTTTGTAGATCCAAAACACTCGCAATTAAGACTATTCAATCAAATACCTATCAGTATCCGCGATCGTACCGAAGACTCTGCTATTGTGGTATTGAGGTGTTTAGATCTAATTTGCCTGTCATTGCTATCAACTGTTGTTTTAATTGTGCCTAAGAGTGTTGTCATCTGCGATTTATACTGCAAAATAAACTTAGATAAAGTAGTTAAAATGATTATATGTACGAAAGTTATATATATTACAACAAAAGATTAGATTGATTTATAGCCCAACTTGTGTTACTACGGATGGATTGAGTGCTACGAAAAGAGGTGCAGGTCCGTAGCCAGCCCAAAAATGTAGGGGGCGCCCGATAGAAGTTAGGGGGGGGCGATTTAACCATATTATAATAGTTCATTTGCAATCCTACCTTAAAAAATTTAGCGAGGGCCAATAAAAATTTCGTGGGACCCGGCCCCCCGTGCCTGAAGAGTTGTCTGCGACTAGCTAATATCTTTTGTTGTTGTTGGGTTCAATTTAAGACTTGTAGACCTAATAATTCAGCAAACCATTCCCAACATTGTTAACTTAGTACTTTGGGACTAGGCTGCTATATTAATGACGTCTTAAGTCTGTTAAGAAAACTGATACGTTTCTTCCATTCAGTGTAACAAAAAAGTATTTGCTTATTGCGGACAGCATTCTTGCTCTAGAATTTACTCCATCAAATCACTCACCTAGACACTGATTTTTTTTGTTGCTAAACAGTGATTAGATAATTGAGTTGTCTAAAGACAGATTGAACTAATTTTTATTTACGTGCTGTGGGAAATTTGTTCTTACACAAACAATGGCTACTTGGTACGAACTGCTGGCCTTGCGAAATGAGCTTCATGTTGCTGTTGTGTCAATTGCTATACTTAGTGTGTTGTAGCACGAGGTTCGATTTGGAACACGCGAAACGCAAATAATTTCATGCTTAAATCAATCGGCAAAAATGTAGATAGTGCACTCTAGTTTCAGACTTTCATAAGGGCAAAATTTCCTCAGTACAAAAATGTATTTAGTTCGGTCTGGCTTCAGACAGCTCAATTAAAACTTACAGTTTTAAAATCACTAGTTACTAGTTCAGTTTAAGTAGATTACGGATTCCTAATTTATCATAAATTTCACTTACTAATAGGTATAACTAGCTCGAGTAAGATCTTGGGCAGCGTGGCAGAAGAACTTTCTTATGGATCAAACATATACATGTTCATGGAGGGAGAAACAACATGGGAAGAGGCAAGAAGAATATGCACCGAGAACAATGCACAGCTTTTATCATTTGTTGGGATGGATAATAAAGAACACAACGAGACTTTACAGTGGTTATTGAATACATTAGCAGAGCTCAAATCTGGTGAGATCAATTTTTTTTTTTTTTTTTTTTTTAAGATGAGGAAGATTATTATAAATGAAAAGTTGATTTGAAACATTAAACTTACGTAGCTCATAAGTTAATAGTGGTATAAACTTATACTAATTTATAGTAAAGCGTATACATGAGAAATTAATTAAGTGAATGAAATTAATAGATATTATACGAGACTTATTCCTGTGTAGCAATTTAATAGATCTTTGCCAGTAAACGTAAGGTAGAGAGCTAGGTATAGACTCCTATAATGAAAACTACCAAGCTCGACCCTGCCAAAATGAAACTGCCAGTCTTGAGACTCGAATATAACTCGATGATTAACTGCACAAATATATGTCGGTATGACTGAAGTACGCACATACAATGATTACTATTTGTTCTTATTTCTTGAGAAAGACAGAGTGTCTACACAGACAGAAGAGGTAACACTTCTGTATGAGAACGAGCTTCACACGGAAAATTAACATATTTCTAGAATCCGAAATTATGAAAGAATTAGGAAGATTTGTTTGTATAACCTCCAACTTAACACAATTACTTTATTAATTAGGAAGAAAGAACATGAGACTTCGATGTAGACAATGCTGGCTTGTGCTAAAGAGTTATTTGAGAAATAATGCCAAACTATCAGATCGTCTAGAGAGTATTTTGCCTTTTGCGCACGAGATGTCGTTAGTGTCTCAAATATCAGGGCATATGAGTCGCAGCGAGTTAGGTCTAACTTTATTGGACAGTTGACAATTGAAGCTACTAGAGGTGCGAATACAATTTCATTTCGATAAAGATGTAAATGCTGTTGCTGAGCAGGCGCGTGAAGACATTTCTGCTGTTTATGAGTAAGCTACGTTTCTAAAGCAACTCTGAAAAGACAGTTCAGTTGGATTAATTCTGAAAATTTGGATGTCCAAAATCCTCCGGCAGCGAATCACAGCAAAAGATGATGAGATTCTGGCAGAAGTTAAGCAAGACTGGAATGTAAGCAGTCATGACATTGTCAAGAACCTAAACACCCATCTCCAAAAAGTTTTACACCATTTGGTGAAAGCTGGCTACTAAAAGAAGATCAACGTTCTCAACGTTTGGGTACCACATATTCTTGACTCAAAGACTTTTACTCGATCTTGTGAATTTTCTACTGAAACGTAACGAACTCGAGCCATCTCTGAAGCGGTTGATCATGAGCAATGAAAGGGGATAACCTAACAACTTTTAGTAGAATTGAAATGGTATGGTGCATCAGAAGATGCTGTTACCCGGCAGAATGATAGACTCTGACTTATACTGTCAATAATTAGCGCGAATGTATCTAGCAATGCAGAAGAAACAATTGGAAGTAGTCAACAGAAAAGGTGTTGTATATCACGCTGATGACACACACATATTGAACGACCCACGCAAATTATGAGAATTTAGCTAGGATGGTTTAATGCATCCACCGTATAGCTTATACCTGATACCGTCAGAAATATTATTTGTTTTGATCTCTGCAGAATTTCGTGAATGGTGTTATTTTAGTTTCAAAAGAGGCCTTTGAAAATCACGCGTCTTATTATTATTATTATTATTATTATTATTATTATTATTATTATTATTATTATTATTATTATTATTATTATTATTATTATTGACTAGAAATCGCAGAAGTTCAATGGCTACTGGATTATAGTGTTACTGGAAAAATGGTAAAATAATAGAACAAAAGGGTGAATATGTAGTTTCATAATAGTAATTTCAATAACAATAAACGTATTCTCAATTTTGATCTCCAAATGCTCAATATTTTTAGACGACTTAATATTTCCCTGAGATATGTCATGGTTTATGGAATATCCGACAATATTATATCTAATCTTTAGTATGACTTGGTATAAAGAAACAGTGTTGAATTGGACATTTACAAGGGAAACTCTCTCCTTCGGATCTTGTAAACATTTACAGAGACTGTGACGCCGATGTCAGCTGAGGTGAGTTACCAATGTCAAATTTTAAGCTGCCTCCGTATCTCGTGGATGACTTGAAGCCACCGTTTTGCTTCTGACTAAAATTTCTACTGCTTTCTCGTCAGATTACTGGCATACTGCGCTGTTTTCCACAGTAATTTATGATGATAATTACTTTCGTTGTTGTTATGTACCGCTGTATTCAGAACGACAGTACTGATCACACAATTATTTTGTATGTAACACCTTTAGATATTCAAGATTATATTTAGTTTGCTCTACAATAATTTCATTATCGTTCGCAGGCTTCCTAAGAGTATTGCTTGCCTATTAAAGTTTTAAAATAAGATTTTCAGTACCTTGATTTTTTTAAAAAGTCATCCATTTTCTAATAACTCATTCTTTAGCGTCTTACGCCGGATATACTTTAAAAAATAGAAATGAAATGAAATGTTTCAGTTTACGTCTCAGAATTATGTCCTGAAATCAGAGGAGAAGAATGATTACTTATAGCGAATGACTGTGGAAGAATTGGTGGAATGAGAAAGTGGGAGGGGTGGGAGAATTCTCAACAAAATCCGCGGACTTGATGTTGTCCACCACAATCTCACATGACATGGGATCGAACTAGCGATACCTAACTTTGGAAGTAATCATTCTTCTACGGAGCAATTGTGTCTCTTTTCCACTTCCTCAATTATGTATTCTTTCGATTTCCACTCTTTTTTTAACTGCTTACTACATTACTTTTTTATTTCTAATTTTCTATGTTCATTTTTAAAAAATCAACCCTTCTAGCAAAAATCTAGTGCCCATCTTGCCAAAATCCGTATCCTAGATTACGCTTATTGTTACACAGTTGAAATCGCATTCAAGTATTCGAGAGTGAAAAAAAAAAAAAAAAAACATTTGATACAGTTGAGATCATAGATGAAAACTACCGAACTGACCACATATCTGAGATATTCATTGCTATATAGATTTATGCCCTTTTTACTAACATTTGAAAATGTGTGGTTATATGATAATATGATAAGCCGAAAACAACTCTGTTGTACCTAAAAATTATAAGCCATATTAGATATTTCACAAAGTTATTACCAGTCGATCAAAAGGTGTTTGAATCAACGTATCACGTTATGAAATGGCTTCTGGCCTAGCTCCTTCTAACAGGGAATAATATATTTTTCTTACTTTATTTTTAATACTCAATAAGATCATACGTTACTGTAACAGATACCTTCGTCACTCATCTCAATATTTTATGCATTATATCATATGAAATTATTCAAAGTCCAAACGCAGTGCTACTGATATTAATAAATTCTAATATCAAACATTCATCTTGGTATTATAACATAACAAAGCATATCATAGTAACTTAATTGCATATATGCTATTAATTAAACGTCTTCTGCAAGTATTGCTAAACAACAAATATACTTTAACTTTGTAACCCAATATGTATTACATATTAGCTCTTCAATTGAAGTAAAATCTATAAAGTAATATTTATATTTAAAGTTAAATTTATGACTACTAACTTGAATTGCATTTTGTATTATGTATTGATTAGTTTGAGATTTACTTCCTGGTTTTCATACAAGGCTATACAAAACGTGCGCCTAACGTTGAAAGTGTCATCTGAAGTCTGAACCATTTTTTACTTCCACCGTGAAACGAACTGGGTCTCCATTTCTAAAGTGACAATGCTAACCCTTCAACTATGGAGTGACTTATTTATTAAGATTGGTACAAGTACGAAGTATGAGTTAAGTAATTAACCTTCTTTTGGCAACTTTTGACAGAGAATAACAGATACGTCTTTATTAAAATATCATATTAAAAATATGTATGTAAAGATAGTAATTGCCTTCTATATTGAAAACAAATTACACATTCCAGAAATGTATCACGTGTGGTTGGATGCTAAATTTGATAACGAATGGAGGTGGCAGAGTGATCCCAATAGTCCTCCGATCGCATTTAATGAGGGAGAGGAGTTTCCTCCTTGGGCAGACTTTGACAAGATAAACGATCATAACTGTTTAAACCTTGACAGACTTGACCACAATAGAGGAGTCTATTTTGGAATTCGATGTGTTATATCTCAAAATTACATATGCATGAGATCTAAAGGTAAGTGCGAAACATTAAAAGTAAGTTGTAAAACACGATTGTAGAATAAAATTCACATATATTTTAATAATTATTAGCGAATTTATAAGGAAATTAAAAATAATATTACCTCACTAATAAGAACTCAAATTTCCTCAGTTGATGTGGAAATTTAATCTCTATTATTTTCTGGATTTGACAAAGGTTTTTCTTTCTTAAAACAATTAATACTAATAAAATAAGGCAATAAGACCTTTAACACCATCTGTAATATTTTTATATAAATCAGACTTCTCTGAAAAATAATATATTCAAAATTGACTAATTTTTAAAAGAACATACATACATTTACTTGCATTAGTGTACATGATACTCTATTAATCATGAGCACTGCTTATTTGTTCTTCCATTTTCATTTTGACTATTAGATAAAGCATATTGTCAAAGGTATAGAAGATACTTGTTTCCGTTACACTTTTAATCTTGAGTGTTTACTTGTTTATTAATTTATGTACAATTTCCTGATATTACCAAACGATATATTGCACTGGAAAAATATGATGAAAAATGAAAAGAAATTTTGAAAGAAAAACAAAGGTCTTCCGACATTAACTTACAAGACAGAAACACTTTAGAAATATTTAACCAAAGATACCAAAGGGAATTTGAATGAATAACCTTTCGATTACTAAACAAGAATGCTGCACCAGCGCGATAAATTATTAAAAAGAAATTAGTTTCAAGCCTTAACTGCTGTCGTGAAATTGAACTTGTCCCCCCTTGTGATAACGGTAGTTATAGTTGAACAAGGGTTAACTATAGGGCGTCTACAAAACTAAAACCTTTAATTAATCAATTGCGTATGACCTTTCATATTTTATTAAAGGGTAATACTGTAATTGACTCATAAATAGAAATGTTTTACATAATAGTTGTATTGATAATCTGCCTTAAAATATGATGTACAATTGTATTTCTGTAACTGAAAATGACGATGCTAGTTGAGGTTTAAAAACTGCTCCTCTCGCTTTTCCGCACACTCATGTTTACTCAACAGTTGAATTTTACATTCGTATAACATAGTTATTAATTTAGTTCAGTATATTAAATAGATCATTATCATAGTCTCCTTCATTACATTATTGATTATATTGAGAAATAAACTACTGCCGTTTTTTCACATTAATAGATTCTGAGACTGGTAGACGAATGTATGAAAAGAGGCCGCAGCGACTTCAGTATGGAAATAAGATCTATGATATTTATTATGAAAAAGTGAATTTTGATACTGCTATGAAGAAATGCAGTTCTGCCTCTGTTTCTTCCGAACTAGCTAAATTTGTAGATATGGGAACGCTTAGATACATTATGGATAATCTTCTTCGATGTAAGTATCTCTTAGGAAATAAATGACAGTTTCCGAAATTGATATCTTTTTTATATATTGACGAATGATTTGGTTAACTTAGTTGATGCATGCACAATGTTGAAAAAATATATAGTGTCATTGAAATGTGATGTGTTGCATACGAGGTAAATCAACTCATATTTAATGTCAAACTTAACGTTTTAAATACAGTATATATTTATGATATGGATTGCATACTTACCTCATACAGTATATATATATATATATATATATATATATATATATATATATATATATATATATATATATATATAAATATAGTACTTTCGATTTTTAGTAAAATATATAGTTCTGTTATTAAAATTATTTTTAATAACAAAAGGCAACATTTCAGTACTAACATTTTGGCAAAATCTGTTTTGTTTTATGAGTAAAATTTATCCCTAGACTCACTAATTTGAAAAATATAACTGTCATTAATATATTAGTACTAGTTATTCATGTTGTAGTATGGGCTTATAGTGATTTGTATAATACCATGAATATTAAAGCTATAATTTGTTTCAAATTGATGTTAGTGGAAAATGACTTCTCTATAATATAAACGAAACGTTAAATAAAAGTTAACAAATTAGTTTGAAGACAGAAGAGAAGTATATCATTGTCATATCCATTTCCTGCATGAAAGGTATCTTTACACTGTACTCAAAAACATCCATATATAATACACTAATATATTATTTAAATAAACTTAACTTTAACAGGAAATTCCAACACTTCCACCCATTGACGCCCATATATATACATAACATTGTAATTATCACATTGATATTTTAATTGGTAAAGTTGTTATTTATTAATAAAAGATGACGAGTTTATATTTATGAATTGATATTTTAGCTTAGGATACTTCTGTATTGACTAGGACTTCCCTAAGAGTTGTCTAACATGATAAAGAGGTTTCTTCTTTAACTTAGATTACAAGATAACTTCACATTGCGAAGGAAAGCACCACTGTTTTAATTTCACTTGTATTAGATATAATTTTATTCACATATGTACTACTTGCTTGATACTCAATTTAAAATCTAAAAGTCGAGATAGCAGAGACATTATAATTCTCTTCTTACAGATGATGCAAGTTTGTGGATTGGTGCTTCTACTAATGGGAGAAGTTGGAGATGGCTTGATGGGGAAGAATTCCCTCCTATTTCAAAAGGTTTCCCACCTCTAGCGTATGATCCACCTCGATCAGGCAGAGAATGTTTGTCGTTACAATATTATAATGATATGGAAATAAAATTTGTTGATCATGTTTGTTCAGATTTAAATTATTTCGTGTGTGAGTTAAAGAAGTGATATTTAAAGTTAAGGTCGAACAAATAATTTGATGATGAAAAGAAAATTGACAATGCTAATAAATATAAAAAAATACAGTGCTTGAAGTTTGCAATTATTATTGAAATGCAACTTCAGTGAAGTAAAGGAAAATGAAAAATATCGTAAGCAAGGAAAGTGGTATTTCTGTTTATGAAAGAAAAAGGAGCTTTATTGTTTCATTGATACTAATCATTTAAAATGTTTGAAAGCTATGTAATGTATTAACAAAAATTCTTTAAAAAACCTTTCATGCCAGATGGCGTATTTCAAATACCTATTTCTTGAGTATACAAGTTAAATAGGTAAAGTCGTAGAACGATAAATGTAAGATAAATAAACGATAGACCTTTTACGCTTGGTACGTGACATATCTGGTAGTATTCTTTGTATTGTTATTTATGATTAAATTTATTTACTTATTAAGAAGTTTACTTTTCTTACTGGCTTGTACTATGAATGCCGTACGAATATAAATTCTATTATCCATGCATTACTTTTCAAATAATATTTTATTAATAAACTACGATTTGTTTGATGTCTCGTTTGATCATATTATAAGTAATGAAATATATTTGTTAAATGTGTATAAAATACAATAGATGTTTTGAAATAAGCGTCAGATATATTTATTAAATGAAATAAATGTTGTAGTTGAAAGATTTGGTAGTAGAAGTTAACGGAAAACAAAAATTAATAACATGTTTAAGAAAATAAAACATAGCCAATAATGTAGCTGTTAAAAACAGAAATTGACAAAACATATGATTAATATAGCTCTTAAAAATGTTAAATAGAAAACTGCAAATATGCAATGCTGCTATAATATGAATACTACTACATTTAACGGAATATGGTACTTTGTTTGAAATTTCACACGAAGGAACTAAAATCACACACACACACACACACACACACACACATATGCACGCGCGCGAACACACACAAACACACACACATATGCACGCGAGCGCACACACACAAACACACAAACACACACACATATGCACGCGAGCGCACACACACAAACACACACACACACACACACACACACACATATATATATATATATATATATATATATATATATATATATATATATATATATAAAAACGCAGCAGATGCTGATAGATATAGTGGATATGTATATTATTCAATTAGCTATTAAGTAGTTGAGAGTAACAAAAGACTAAACTAAAGACAATGGAAAATGCTAGAGTAGTCTGTAGACTTTTTGGATTATATTAGAAACCTACATTTTTAATTGACTAGAATTATACGCAAATAAACATGTAGAAAATACAATATAAATCAGTAAATATGTCTAATTGTTAACCTAAATATGGTATGTTATTATATGAACTACATATAAGACTATTGGTTTTAGTAATTGTACATTTTAATGGCAAGTATTTTAATGGCAAGTACGGATTGACTTTCTTAACCAACTGGGCTCTAGCTATCTATTGCAAAAAAGAGAATTCAAAAATTTGTTTCACTCGTCATCGTTACTAGTTAAGATGTTATCGGCTAAGATGTTACCCAATAACGGATTGACACATCAGCTGAGATAATCATTCTGGCTATCTATTAAAAAAACAGAATTCGAAAATTCTTATTTGTTCAAGAGCTATCGTGTGGATAAAGGACGGACGTCTATATAAGTACTAACATTATTATCGTATAAGCCTGACATGCATTATCTTAATGACCGTAATATTAAACCATGGTGAGCAGAAATTTAAAACATATTAAGTGATTTTCAGTCGAAAGTTTCAAACATAAAATCATTAGTAATCAAGCAATGTTCATAAGCGTGAACTTAATATATGTATTAGGGACCATATTCACGCAAGGGCCAACGTGAGTCATGGCTAGAGATGACAATTTTTCTCAGATCACTTTTCTTTTATACTTCAGTTCTGGAAACTTCAAAAAATTATTGTGAAGATAATTATTTGTTCTTCTCTGCCTCGGAAACGTTATAGGACTTTTCTTTGTATAGAAAATTATATTTTGAAAAGCAAAGATGACGTGTGAACGACATGGTTGCTGGAGGCAAGGTAAGAAAAGAAATCTCTTCAGCAATGACCTAATATTAGTCAAGTCAACCATAATTTTAAGAATGTTTGGAAGTTCTATACTTGTAGTATTTCATTTATAGATTTATGTTTAACGTATTGAATACATTTAATTTTTAAACGGAATATAGTATAAGTAACGACGTAGAATATATTGACAATCTGTCATGTTACAGAATATATCGATTGAGTTGTACTGCAAAAGCATAAAACGTGGCAGGTTGGAGGGAAACCCAGGCAACACTACACGAGAAACAGGAGAGTTCCAATATATAGTTGTTCCAGGAGATAGCTAGAGGAATTATCTCTACTGTGTACTTTAATTTAGCCAATCTGTTAAGATCTTCATGGGTAATGATGATTTACGTTCGTTTGTCACTCTTTAGGATAACTTGAGAGAAAGCAATATTTGAATTTCGTTTCTTCCAATGGATAGCTAGAAGGATTATCTCAGCTGAGGTCGTTAATGGAATCAATCGGGTAATTCCTTCACGGATTTTAAGGGTGGCTGTCATATCCCATTTTCTACTATTGATATAAACGTGTATAATTGTTGAATGCTAGAAGTTAGATATCGTACTGTTAGATAGAAGTGAGCATCCTTCAACGGCTGACATCCACCGGACGAAATTGAAACTTTTTTCATCTGATTCTCTTTCCCATTTTTACCCGAGTTGTTAAAATTTTATAGTAAATATTCGTTGTCTGCGTAATGCAAGCCAATAATTTCGCAAATATCAGCTGTGAATATTTGAAGAATTGTGGCAGTTGTACACGCTACACGGAAGTTTAATATTAAATACTTGCCACAGAATATATATATTTTGTATTTTCAATTTCCCCTTAAATACTGATTGTTCTCCTTATTGTCTCAAATATTCTATCCCGGTATTTTTGATATCGAAGGGTCGGGATTTTTTTAACGGTCCGTGTAGGCAAAGATATTCAATACGATCCTGTGTACACTAAAGAGATAATGATTTATTAAATGTTAAATTTTTAATTTTTTGCCAGTATCTATTGATAAAATTTCCGTTTGCTGTCTGAGATATAAACTATCGAAGTCATCATTTCTGATCTTTATACTAGACATTTTAAATAAAACGTTCAATGCTTATACATCGCAAACGGTTAGAAATAAATTCATGTGACAACAAATGAGATAGAGGGGGCATTGAATGGATTACTGTTTGCCTAACAGAGTCCTTTATCATAGATCCTTATGGTTTCCTCTTTTGCTATTAAAAATTAAAAAAAATGTTTTCTCAAGATTTTAAATAACAGGGTATATAATTTTTCCAACGTTGAAATGACCACAGTAACACAAACAACTTTTTGCAGAAAAAAATCATTTAGAACATTCTTTACAAAATGGCCACCATTGAATTGCGAATTCTTGCATAGTCAGATAGACTAACAATTCTTGCATAGTCAGATAGGTAACCATTTCATAAACAGTGCTCCACACAAAAATATTTTTTTCCCTACAAAAGCTCATTTTCTACGTTGTTTTCACTGATCTATTAAATTACATTCTTACTATTAAACATTTTGATTAACCTCCCTGAGACCCATGATAAGGGGCCCTAAGAGTGATGCAGAGTGTTTCGTTCGAGCGACTTCAGATATTTTTCTACCCCACATTTTGTTTCATCTTTATATCTTTAACCTCTTGTGAATAAAAAGCACAGGGCGTTTTATCTGAAATGCCTGGAATGTCTAACGTAGCCTATATGAAGAAAAAAGATAATATATTACTATCTATTACCATTAGACAATGATAGAATGTGTCTATCACTTAGACTTCGTTAAGTTTACCATATCGGATGAATGCAGTACAACACATCTCATGGAAAACTGATTTGACCATTAATGCAATTACTAGTCAGAGCTTACAAAGTTTGCCCAATGGATATAATATGAATGCGTAAAAACCCATGACGGTATAAGTGTATACATTCAGTTTCAAAGTGAAACGGGTTTAAAGCTTTCTGATCCCATAAGTGTATTGCGAAAAGTGCGATTATAAACAATTATATTTCTGCAAATAAGATTATTCTGCTAAGATCACTTTGCCACACAAACTTACTCGTGAAGTGTTCAATTATGAACTTTAGTTTTAACAAAACGTTACTTACTATATCGTTATGGTTTTCCACCTATTCATAAATGATTAGTGTAATCAAGGTCAATATATGGATATGATTTCGGGCCATTATTTCTGAATGACACAATAGATTACAGCCATCTTTATTTGAAACCATGTAAGGTATAACCACTATTAGGACAATTTTTTCTTACCTTAAACAATCTTACACAATTGTGGCTATAAGATACATAAGTTCACGAATGAGAGTTTTCCTCGCTTAACAAAAATATTTGAACTTTGGCAAAAATTTATCTTTTGAATTCATGATTGACTTCCAAAATTTTGGGAGAAACATAACAGAATCTCTATCGTAAAACTTATATATGTACTATATATCAAATATTAGTGTCATAAACAACAACGATATTGTCAACATTTGAGGGTTGGACTGTATGATAACACTTCCAAATTTTAGGAATGGTGACAGAGAAGAGGGATTTCTCTGTCAACATTTTAGAAATATACCATCTTGGCCTAGAATTGACCAGATTAATCGTCCATACATTAAAATTAATCTTTGTATAGCGATATATTATCTATCAAATTTTATCCTCTTGGCCATTGGCAAAGAACCATATACGACCTATATTCAAAGAGTATCCCACTAAATTTCAGGACAGGAACATATTTTTGGGAGGGGTGTAAGGTATATCTTCCTGGGCTACCATAGTTGTAACACTTAAAACTTATTTTTATGGTAGGAAATCGGTACCTTTACCCCACGAGAGCAAACCGTAACCTCTGAGTATCATTCAGTTGTATTTTCTTAAGTTTGGTTGTATAACTTAAAGTAAAATGTTTATTAGAAAACGGTATCGAACTTCGCCGTTATACAGGTATTCCGAATAAAATGTAGTCACTTCACTTATTCAAACGCTCAAATAATATATAAATCTACTAACGGTTAGTGGGAAAAAGTTAAACTTTGGATGCACGAAACTGCACTCATTTGGTGCGAGAAATCCCCGGTTCGATTGCAGGTAGGGGCATTCGGTCGAAAAAGTGTAACAGTTCTTTTAAGTCAGCCATTCTAAGTGAGTTTTTTTGGGTTTTCCTCATTCGCTCTAGGAAAATGCCGGGATGTACCTAACATACAGGTCCCAGGCTGCTTCCTTCCTTCTCCATTCCTTTCTTCATTATCCTGTTCTCCGGATAGTGTGCTTGCTGAGAGCTTAGCCACGAGGAAGCTCCTAAGGAGTAGTAGGGTATGGCGAACAGAAAGCAGTAAGAAAGCATTGCTTACAAAACAAATATTGCATAAAATGTGGAGAGGAAACGATGGAAAACAGCAAAAGGTATATTGGTATACAAAAAGAATAAGGAACATAAATAATGAATTACGAGGAAACCGTCAGAGCAAGAGAAGAATTACAAGAGCAAATGTAATTATACTTAATAATTTGAAAAAGTAAGAAAATATTAAGGAGTGTTCAAGAAAATGACTTTATGGAAATTCAGAGAATTGAAGGGACTTTTAAGATGATAGTAGAAACGAAGAGTAGGAAGGCGATTTTTGAAAGAATGTAGTTTTAGAAAGATGGAAGGAGTATATTGAGAACATGTAGATTATTGCTTGGTGAAAACTTACTATAAGAAACGAATTAATAAAGAATAAGGACGAAAAGGATAAGAAAGATTTGTTCTGATTCAGTAATAAAATATATGAAACTGGAGAGTGATCAAAATATTTCTTGAAGATGACATGGATACAATAGAATAAGAAATCGTACCCAGAGAGAAGTGAAGACTACATAACTATTATTCTCATGTCGCGTGCTGAAAAAGAATGCTTCGAATACTGAGGAGAAGACTGTGTAGAAGAAACAATGAAAGAAGCTGAGAAGTAATATTTGGAATTTGGAGGAGGTAAGAACACAAGAGATGCTGAATATGAAAAATAAATCTGTGTTTTGTTTACTGATCTAGAAAAGATTTCATTCTCGGTGAAATACGAATTGTTGATGGAAACTATTAGAAAGGTTGGGTTGGAATGGAAGAATCGAAGACTCATAAGAAATTTAGGTAAGAACGAGAATGCAGATGTTGGATTGCAGGAAAAACCCACAAAGATGAGTGCGATTAGATGGTGAATTCAAGCGAGAGATGACAATAGTCTCTTACCAAAGGTAATTAGTAATAGTTGAAATGGGCTTTCTTCGCACGGTGAGAATAGTTTACGATAAATATCTGAACCACTTTTAGGATACCAATTTGAATCAAAGTGTAATGATACAAACGAATGATATACTTTATTTCTCGTAGAAATTTTAAATATCTGCCCCTTTAATCTGAGTGACACGATAAACCCGCAGCTTGAGGTAGGTGCTAACTACGTTCTTAAATTCATTTCAAACAATCAACTGTTTCAACGTGATGCGGTCAGAAACAACAAACAACGTTGATTCCAGTGTGAAGAAGAAAATTATGGGAAATGACTCCGTCCTCCCTTACGAAAGAAATGTTCAGAAATGGTGAGATATGTGTCCCCTTATTTTAAAGAAAATTATATACGTGAAATAACATATTTTTGGTGGGAATATTGAACTCCTTTACCCCTCTTACACACACTCTTTAAATCAAATAGCATTATAAAAACTTAATTCAAGATAGGTACTAACTATGTTTCAACATTCATTTGAAATTGCTCAATCGTTTCTCCGTGATACAATCACAAACAACACGCAACATCACTTTCAACGTAAAGAAAGGAATTATAGAAAGTTGTCTCCCTTAAATTGGAAAATTTCAGAAACGGTGGGGCACGTGTCTTCTTATTTTTAATGAGGAGTTTATATACTAAGTTTCATCATCCGCGCTTGACAGAAGGTGAAGAAGAATAAATTTTAACCCTATTTGCCCCGTTAAGATACGCCTAACTCAGCTCTAACTCGGTACTTACTATGTTCCAAAATTCATTTCAAACTGTTCAACTGTTTCCTCGCGATTGGATACCAAACAACAGTAGATGTGGGAAAACTAGTCCTCACTCATAAATATTCATAAGTGTCGATATTTTTGATATTGTAAGAGTTCTTAATGCTATGTTGTAATTATATTCACGGGTGGTCGATGGTTTGAATAATTGATACACCTTCTTCCGCATATTAATGATCTTATAAATGACACAGAAGAAATACGATAGTATATGAAAATGCGTACGGATGTTGTATACGAAAAGAATGATACGTATAATAAATGTTTTCCGCTGTTATAATGGTTAAGAAATGCTAATGTGACAAGCACGATATGAAAAGACCTTTAGATTTGAAATATGCAGATCACACACATTTAACAAGGTAATGTATTGGTGTTTCATTTATATGCACGACATGTAACACGGCAGGGGATGTTGGTCGTTGGAGAATATTCTGTGATTTTGGTCATTGGAATGGTGGAAATATTGTGGAAGTTTCCAGATGGCGCTCAAGTGTATTAGAGTTATATAAATACCGATTCAGTTGCATGATTCATATGACGTATAAGAAATAAGAAGGGCAAGTATAGTGTTGCAAGAAGAAAATTGACACGTAGAAGGCACTGGAAGAGAAAATTATTGGTAGGTACTAACTTCGTTGTTTTCTTGTTTTAAAATAGTTCATTTTTATATGGGAGGTGTCATTGTAAATGAAATACTTATAAAACATGTTGTAATAGTCGGGAGTATAAGCGAAAAGAAGTGCTTGTTTTAATTGGGAATTGACCGCGGATTTCCAGCATTGAAAGCCATATGACTCGGTGTACTTTTATGGAATTATAACTTGACTAAGATATAGTATAATGTAATATGGAGGCTACAGGCAATCAATATTGTTCATTGCTTCGAGACTCTAACCAGAATTCTCCCACGTCGAAAACCATACGCTAAACCTTTCACTTGCAGTGCGGAGTTTTCATTTATAAATGTTATAAACTTTACTGTGTATGAACAAACTTATATTCACCAGGAAGTCAGCAGAATCCGCGCCGGGAATCGAACAGGGCTTCCTTACTTGGAAAACCGTACGATAAACCTTCTGCTTAGCAGGTTTCGTTACTTATATGTAGCTTTGAATTTTGTCAGAATTATAACAGGTATTTTGAAACCTTTGAATCTTAGTAGAAGAGGTGAAAATGATTTTACAGGGTCATTACCTTTGACGTTGACAGAGTGTTTATCCCTACCGGTGGTGAGCCTGCAACCTCCACCATTTCAAACAGGAGGTACTCCGGCCAACTTGGATGTATTAACGTCTTTATCGGGGACATTTCAACCGGTGGTGACCCCTCAGCCTTCGCCACTGGAAGAAAAGTTACTCCGTCATTTGATATCGATTATGAAACAGAAGAATATCTCCCTTCACCAACAGTGAGTAATTCCCCGGTGCAGAATTGGGAGTTGGAAGATTTTTTGAAGTTGCCATGTGAGTGTACTGTAGAACGTACATAATTAGACTGTATAAAAGAGTGTATAATATATTGAAAACCAGACGATATTTGTATTTGTATTATATGCGGGTTCTTGGAAGGTGTACAATAGAAGAATGATTGTTTGATGTTGGATACGGAATCGCTTGAACGGAAAGCTATAGAGGTTGTAACAAAATTTGAGGTTCGTAAAGAATAATTATCAATTTATAGAAAAATGCATGGACATTTGTTTTTGATTACATGGAACGTTTCCGAGATCTTCTGTGTGACTAAATATAGGCCGACGCTAGTTAAAATTTTACTAGAGAAAAACTTTGGGAAATATACTGATAGTACGTTAAAATTAACCTTATTGACAGTATTTTTTTATCTTGAATTAGAGTTTGCATATTATGTGTAGAAGATATTTACAAGACAATAACAAGACAAATTTGTAATTTTATATATTTTACTATTAAACATTTATGTATTTTATTATAATGGAATATAAGTTCATGGAGTATATTTGGAAAATGATAGAACATACGTGGTGATATCATATTAACGAATTATTTCTTGGAAAAGGTTTTATCTCGCCTTGAATCATATTATTAAACAGGAAATTCGAATAAAATATTATTTGATTTGTAATATAAGACGGAGAAAGCATAGAACACTTTACTAAATGTAAGTGGGGAATATGCGTTTTACACATGCGCAGAAGCTTCTATCGTAGGTATATAAATAGGTGTATCACTCTGGAAATTTAAATTTATTTGATTTGTTTCTGTTGAGCAGGTTGCTTAAAAAAGCTGGGAGGTTGCTTACGTCCCACCTAGAGAAAATGATACTGAACGTGGAAACGAAAAACCTTTAGTGTTAATTCACCCGTCTGAGCCCGATTTGCCAGTAGAATTACGTGATAAATTGAGAATCATATATCCATCACAAGGAAAAGAAGAAGGGTATTATTTCAGACGCTATAATAGATATAATGATGTAATACCTCCGGAAAGTGATGATGGGAGTCTTTTAAATATCAACTGTTTTGAAGTGGAAGCTAATGAGTGCGAGTGTAGTAGTGAAAGTATTAGTGATACATGTGTTATACAATTATTTAGAGTACACACCAAATTCAGTAATATTAAGTGAAGCATGTTCTGAACATAATGAAAATGAGAAAGAACAAACGTCTTTGCTGCAGTATGATTACGAATTATTACAGGTGTGGACGATCGTAATTAAATGTGAAATAACAGAGAAAATTTATAAATATTATTTAAAGATGCATTTTAAAGGTTGTAGAATTTAATGTCGACTAAAAGCAGGAAATTCGTGTTACTATTCGGTTCAAAATCTCTTGTCGTCGCGAATTCTGTCGAGGAATTTGAAGCTTAAAATATATAAAACGATAATCATGCCTGTTGTTGTGTATGGTTGTGAAACATGGTCGCTTACTCTGAGGGAAGAACATAGACTGAAAGTATTTGAGAACAGGATCCTGAGATTAATATTCGGACCCAAGAGGAACGAGAATGGGGAATGGCGGAAGCTTCATAACGAGGAACTACATGGTTTATACGGTTTACCCAACATTGTTAGGGTCGTCAAGTCTAGGAGGCTTAGGTGGGCAGGTCATGTAGCTAGAATGGAAGAAAGTAGAAACGCTTTCAAAGTCTTGACTGGTAGACCCATAGGAAAACGACCATTAGGAAGACCTAGGCGCAGATGGGAGGACAATATTAAGATAGATCTCGCAGAGATAGGAATACAAAGTAGAAACTGGATGCAATTAGCTAAGGATAGAAGTCAGTGGAGAGCTTTTGTGAACGCGGCACTGAACCTCCGGGTTCCATAGGCCATAGAGTTAGTTAGTTAGTTAGTTAATATTAAGAACACTTATACTCTGGGGAAAAATAATCTGATATATCTGTACATTACAGAGTGTGATTGCTATATCAAAGAATTAGTAGAAATGTTTCTGGAGAAAGATAAACAATTATTAATTCTGAAAATTAACAGTGAGACACTGGAGCATATGCATTCAATTGTGTATGAATAGAAGAACATATTTTGCCCTATTATATCAGGGCGAAATACTTTGATGTAAGTGCTGATATTACAAAGGATTACAGGCAATTAATCTGTCCACTGTAAATATTATTTTATAAATGGATTAATCAGTAGTACTATAACATTAAGAATTCAATAGATTACAAACATTGAACTAACACATGTAAATAATAGTCTATACATAACATACTGAGTTACTGAAACCTGAATTGCTACTGAGAGTAACGTATTGTTCTCTTATAAAATAAATAAATTGATATTAGGAAAAAATAATCTTACTTGTTTTTGTATGCAATTTGAAGGAACTTGTGTTTAAGAAGCAATGCATTAGAAGACAAAAGATTTGTTTTGAAGAACATTGTAGGAAACTGAAAATATTTATTAGTTTATTTTAGATTTTCTACAGATATTACCAACGTAAGTGAATGATGACCTGTTCGTTCATTGAACGGGTGTCACTGAGGTTGATTGTTTACTCAGTTACTTTAAATAAAAAACAACATATAATCTGTATGCAGAATGAACTGATCCAAGAGCGTCCCATGCGAAGGATCAATCGGACGCGGACCAAATTTAAAAATTTAACCTAACAAACATTTTAACACTCTCTTAAACGAATTGTGGTTGCGATAGGAGATAAATGCGTGATATACTGTAGAGAAGTTGATGTTACACTACCCTTGTACTGTTTCCTTTCTTATAAAAAGAAGTTAGTGTATTATTTTGCTGAGAATAAAGGTGACAGTACTTTAAAATTACGTATCGTTTTATTGAAAGTAGAGTAATGCTACTTCAATAATGCTTAAACACAGTTAATGTTAGTACTGGATTCCTCCCACCGTCAAAAAAGTTCAGGGTGTGCAGCCCCTAACTTGGTATATGCTTTTTAAAAAGAATAAAGCTTAGAGAGCTAAATACTTTGAGGTAAAGGATAAAATGTCTATGAAATGCATACGAGTATACAGGGAAACACTTCTTATGAAGATGATAACGTGAAATACTTATTCCATTTTATATAGTAAAAGGACAAGATTGTACTGTTGTGAATAATTACCATGGGCTTGAAAATCATCACAACCCTTTTGTTAGACAACCAGTAGAAAACCTACGTATAACGAATTGACACACACTGTAGACGTTTTACATTTTTTGATCCTGGCAATAACTATTGTATGTCAACCTCTTGAAAACTTGTCGACCTACACTGATGTATAGTAGGATATTTAAAAAAAGTTCATGCTTATAGCAGAATGATGTAGTATGTGGAAAAGCAGGAGAGAGCGGTGACTCAGTGGTAGAACGACATTCCCTGATGTTCGTGATTAAAAACCGATCAATTGGACTTTGTGGTGGACAACATCTTTTTTCCCCCTGGTATTTCCATTTCCTACAACATTCATTCATTGGCTTAACTAGCCTCTCCCTTAACCTAAAGGACTTCCTTCAGCGTAAGGAAGCTATCACGTTTCATAATATACAATATAACTGGTACGATTATCGTTGTATATATATTAAAACCTCAACTTCCTTCATAGAATTTTACAACGACAAAAGATTTTGAATTGAATAATAATACGATTTCTAAGCTTTTAGTCAAGATTCAACATCCTCCTAAATATGGTTTCGGTAGATTTTATAAAAAGTTTATTTGATATTAAACGTATTCACTTTATCGAAAGTATTATTTGATATTTCATAGAATTTTATAATTTTAGCATTACGATTTGACGAACTCTCATGTACTTATTAATAAACTCATGCCTGTTGTTTAATATGATGTTACTGTCGAAATAAAAAATCAATCTTTGAAACAGGTATATTTATTCTTTCAAAATATTGATTTAGTTTTAGTTGTATATAAAGCAATTTAGTTTGATCTTTCTTTTTCTCTTGCAATAGGATCATTACGCGGCTATGATCCTACCTTATGATTATTATTGAATAATGTTTATTGAAGGTTTAATTTACTTCGAGATTTCTTTGGAAACAATAAAATAATCGTACTTGAGATGGATTGATTTCTCAGGGAGGAAATGTGAGAATTCCAGGAAAACTTGCTTACATGCTGTGTGTTAACCATAATAACCGCTTGGCGGGCTAAGATCGAACCATGGATTCATCACGCGCAAGAGGTGAATGATTTTGAAGGCAATGAAGAATATGTTATTAACCCATAGTAGTATGAATAACTAGTTGAGATTCTTAGTATATTATGTGATACACAGGTTACATGAATTTCATTTTTTCATTTTGGACTAATGTTTAAGAGGATCAGAAGGATAGATTTCAAGAACCACCTATGGTCCACAGACCACAGTTTTAATATCAGTTTTATACCCTGCGATTCAAAATTATAGGGCCATTAGATGGGTGTATAAGACCCTTGTTGGAATAAATGTTTTGGCTGTTTTTCACCGTAGAACCTTTTTAAAATTTAATGTAAAACTTTAAACATAATGAAGAAAATAAGAACACACTGAAGTGAAATAAACTTGGAAACTCGCATCGTGCTAAAAATTAAGGAAAGCAGAAGCTATTTTCAACCTGAGGCTATCCGTGGTTGAGATTGACCACTAAATATAACTATTATTTTTCCCAGATGATGAGTTCGTATTGTTATTGAAATGAAATTTTTCGAGTCGCTACTCACCAAATTTCACGAGTTTCGTGGATACCAGTTGCTGCTTCTCTGGCTTGAGGGTAAAGCGAAAATACTTATTCTGGCATGAGTCTTATATACTCATCTACTCGAGACATTATACGAGTAGGCAACGTTGAAATGTGAATGATTGTAAAATGTTGAAAATGAAGAAAGTTTGAGGAAATGGAGAAGCCCGAGAAATCCACAGGGTGTTGTCCATCACAAATTGTCATGGTCTGAGATTGAACGAAGGATCCTTGTGCCAGAGGAGTGCACTCTACCAACGGGCCAAACTGTTTCCGTTCAAAAAATATTCAGTATAGTGATAATTTACAATATTGTCTAATATATTTCTCGTAGGTTCCGTGCTCATATTGTTAAATAAAGCATTTTTCTATTAACATTTCAATAGTCAAGTGTTGAAAGTGATCATATAAATATATAAGAAATAATAAATATTGAATGGTCGTATAAGATAATCTCTAATGTTAAAAGTTAAATAAAATTGAATTACTCGCACACAAATCGTGTTCAAAGAATCAATACAAAAACGTTTAATCTACATCTGTATCGCCCTCCTTTAATGCAAGTAGATATGTCGTTCATTTATTATAGTTTGAGTGCTTGTCCGATGAAATTTCAAATACGTATTAACAGTTCAGATAAAAAACAATTCGTCTTTCGAAAGTTCATGTATCGCTAATTTTCATACCAACAGATAGTTCTAGGCAGCAAAGTAAGTTATGTGATCTTGTGTTTCGTGAAAATGGTGTTGTCCACCCAACTCCCAATGGACTTGTTATTCATCCAATTGCACATGTTCTAAGATTGAACCAGGTAATACCATTTTACAAACTCTACCTGGTTCACTTTTCCAGTTTTACCTACTGGCATAAGCATACGAAGTCATCATCTGAAAAAAATAATCGTTATATTTGGTGGTCAATCTCAACCAGGGATAGTCTCAGCTTGAAAATAGCTTCCGCTTTCCTTAATTCTTTTGCACGGTAGGAGTTCTCGTTTATTTCACTTCAGTGTGTTCTTATTTTCTTCATTATGTTTAAAGTTTTACATTAAATTTTAAACGGTTCCACTGTGGAAGACAACGAAAACATTTATTCCAACAAGAGTCTTATACACCCATCTAATGGCCCTATAATTTTGAATCCAAGTGTACAAAACTGTGATATTAAAACTGTGGTCTGTGGACCTAGGTAGTTCTTGAAATCTATATTTCTGATCCTCTTAAACACTAGTCCTAAAAGAACAAAATAAAATTCAAGTAATCTGCGTATCACATACTATACTAAGAATCTCAACAAGTTATTGATACAACTGTGGGTTAATAACATATTCTTCATTGCCTTCAAAATCGTTCACCTCTTGCGCGTGATGGGCCCATGGTTCGATCTTAGCCCGCCAAGCGGTTATTATGGTTATCACACAGCATGTAAGCAAGTCTTCTCAGGATTCTCACACCTTCCTGAGAAATGTGTAAATTTCTCTCCTATTGCAACTATAATTCGTTTAAGAAAGTGGTGAAATGTTTGTTAGGTTATAAGGTTTTAAATGTGGTTCGCGTCCGATGGATCCTTCGCTTGGGTGCGCTCTTGAATCAGTTCATTCTGCATACAAGATCATATGTTGTTTTTCATCTAAAGTAACTGAGTGAACCAGCATTTCAAAGCCTTCATATTATAAACTAAACACAATGTATTAATATTAACCTCAGTTACTCCCGTTCAAAGGACAAATTGTTCATCATGCACTTACGTTGGTAATGTCTGTAGAAAATCTAAAATAAAGCATTAAATATTTTCAGTTTCCTACCATGTTCTTCAAAACAAATCTTTTGTCTTCTAATGCATTGCTTCTTAAACACAAGTTCCTTCATATAGCATACAAAAACAAGTAAGATTATTTTTTCTAATATCACTTTTTTTCTTTTATAAGAGAACAATACGTTACTCTCAGTAGTAATTCAGGTTTCAGTAACTCAGTATATTAGCTATAGGCTATTATTTACATGTGTTAGTTCAATGTTTGTAATCTATTGAATTCTTAATGTTATAATACTACTGATTAATATATTTATAAAATAATATTTACAGTGGACAGATTAATTGCCTGTAATCCTTTGTAATATCAGCACTTACATCAAAGTATTTCGCCCTAATATAATAGGGCCAAATATGTTCTTCTATTCATACATAATTGAATGCATATGCCCTAGTGTCTCGCTGTTAATTTACAGAATTAAATGATTGTTTATCTTTCTCCAGAAACATTTCTATAATTCTTTGATATAGCAATCACACTCTGTAATGTACTGATATATCAGATTATTTTTCCCCAGAGTATAAGTGTTCTTAATATTACAACCTTTAATATGCATCTTTAAATAAATTTTATAAATTTTCTCTGTTATTTCACGTTTAATTACGATCGTCCACACCTGTAATAATTCGTAATCATACTGCAGCAAAGACGTTTGTTCTTTCTCATTTTCATTATGTTCAGAACATGCTTCACTTAATATTACTGAATTTGGTGTATACTCTTTAAATAATTGTATAACACATGTATCACTAATACTTTCATGAGTACACTCGCACTCATTAGATTCCACTTCAAATCAGTTAATATTTAAAGGACTCTCATCATCACTTTCCGGGAGTATTTCATCATTATATCTATTATAGCGTATGAAATAATACATTTCTTCTATTTCTTGTGATGGATATATGATTCTCACTTTATTAAGTAATTCATTTGGCAAATCGGGATCAGACGGGTAAATTAACACTATAGGTTTCTCGTTTTCAGGTTGAATTTCTTTTTCTCTAGATGAAACAGGAGCAATCTCCCTGCTAGTGACTCGAATTTCCTGTTTAATAATATGTTTCAAGGCGATACAAAATAAATATTTTTCATGAAACAATTCGTTAATATATCACGACTTATGTTCTATTATTTTCAAAATATACTTCATGAACTTATATTCCATTAAAATAAAATACATAAATGTATAATAGTAAAATATAAAATTATATATTTGTTTTGTTATTGGTAATATCTGCTACAAATAATATGCGAACTCTCATTCAAGATAAAATTTTTTACTCACACTAAGGTTACTTTCACTTACTTTCGTACATTCTTCTTGTACATTTTTACACCACATCAGTATATTCGGTGCTTGGGGTACATGGTATGATCCCAGTTCTTGCCGTGTGGACTTTGTGGTGGAGAAACACCGTGCTCTTGGGTTTTCTAAGGGTTCTGCCCTTTCCTCCCACTTTCTTCATTCCACCATTTCATAATTTCTCATAATCACCGTCTCCTTTAGACTAACTGGCATAATCGTGGGACGTAAAACTTAATGAATTATTCTTTTCATTTTTACCGTATCAGTATATTTCCCAAAGTCTTTCTCTAGTAAAATTTTAACTAGTGTCGGCTATATTTAGAGTCACACACAAGATCTCGGAAGCGTTCAATAAAGTTCCATGTAAACAAAAACAAATGTCCATGCATTTTTCTATAAATTGATAATTATTTACGAACCTGAAAATTTATTACAACCTCTATAGCTTTCCGTTCAAGCGATTCCGTATCCAACATCAAGCAATTATTCTTCTACTGTTCACCTTCCAAGAACCCGCATGTAATACAAATACAAATATCGTCTGGTTTTCAATATATTATACACTCTTTTATACAGTCTAATTATGTACGTTCTACAGTACACTCACATGGCAACTTCAAAAATTCTTCCAACTCCCAATTCTGCACCGGGTATTTACTCACTGTGGTGAAAGTGTAGGGAGATATTCTTTTGTTTCACAATCGACATCAAATGACGGAGTAACTTTTTTCCAGTGGCGAAGGCTGAGGGGACACCACCGGTTGAAATGTCCCCGATAAAGACGTTAATATATCCAAGTTGGCCGGAGTACCTCCTGTTTCCAATGGTGGAGGTTGCAGGATCACCACCGGTTGGGATAAACACTCTGTCAACGTCAAAGGCAATGATTCTGTAAAATCACTTTCACCTCTTGTACTAAGATTCAAAGGTTTCAGTGAATCCATGTTTTAAACCAATCTGTAAATCCTTTACCCTACAAAACACCACTATATTTCAACAGCAAACATTTCACGACAATAGGTTTTATTCTCCAGCATTTTCTTATTTGCTTCAGCGCCTAAAACAGAAAAATCTGCAATTAGTTACCGTATTACGATTTTTCAAATTACAAAAACATAAAATATAATATTCAAAGTAGCACTAACGTTCCCAACCATATTGGCTTTTCATGTGAGAAACTCAAATTCGATTCCCGGTGCGGATTCTGCGGACTTCCTGTTCAATATGAGTTTGTTCTTACATAATAACATTTATAACATTTATAACTCAAAAGTCCACATAGCGAACATAAAAAAGGATTAGCGTACGTTTCTGCAGGTGGAAAACCCCTGGTCCAATTCCCGGCTGTGTCATGGCTCAATGTCCAATATAACTTCCATCTTAACATATACTTTATGTATATCTGTTATAATTCTTATAAAATTCATAGCTACATATAAGTAACGAAACCTGCTAAGCAGAAGGTTTATCGTACGGTTTTCCACGTAGGGAAGCCCTGTTCGATTCCCGGCGCGGATTCTGCTGACTTCCTGGTGAATATAAGTTTGTTCATACACAGTAAAATTTATAACATTTATAAATGAAAACTCCGCACTGCAAGTGAAAGGTTTAGCGTATGGTTTTCGACGTGGGAGAATTCTGGTTCGAGTCTCGAAGCAATGAACAATATTGATTGCCTGCAGCCTCCATATTACATTATACTATATCTTAGTCAAGTTATAATTCCATAAAAGTACACTGAGTCATATGGCTTTCAATGCTGGAAATCCGCGGTCAATTCCCGATTAAAACAAGCACTTCTTTTCGCTTATACTCCCGACTATTACAACATGTTTTATAAGTATTTCATTTACAATGACACCTCCCATATAAAAATGAACTATTTTAAAACAAGAAAACAACGAAATTAGTACCTACCAATAATTTTCTCTTCCAGTGCCTTCTACGTGTCAATTTTCTTCTTGCAACACTATACTTGCGCTTCCTATCTCTTATACGTTATACGAATCATGCAAATGAATCGGTATTTATATAACTATAATATCCTTGAGAGCCACCTGGGAACTTCCACAATATTTCCACCATCCCAACGATCAAAATTCCACAATATTCTCCAACGACCAACATACGCTGCCGTGTTACATGCCATGCATATATATATGAAACACCAATACATTACCTTGTTAAATGTGTGTGATCTGCATATTTCAAATCTAAAGGTCTTTTCATATCGTGCTTGTCACATTAGCATTTCTTAACCATTATAACAGCAGAAAACATTTATTATAGTGACATTCTTTTCGTATACAACATCCGTACCCAGCTGCATATATTATCATATTTCTTCTGTGTCATTTACAAGATCATTAATATGCGTAGAAAGATGTATCAATTATTCGAACTATCGACCACCCGTGAATATAATTACAACATAGCATTAAGTATTCTTACAATATCAAAAATATCGACACTTATGAATATTTATGAGTCTTTACAGGTTAAAACTAGAAATGCTGTACACAGTCCACTTATTTCCAATGAGGCGTTTATATATGAAGTTTCTTCTGAACTTGAGAGGATCATGAGATACTCAATTCTTAGGATAAATTTTATCCTTAGAATAGGTATTTTAGTCAAAGTAACAGGATAAGAACCCAATTCAAAGTAGGTGAAACTATAATCATATATATGGTAGTTTATTGCTTATTAACTACTGGCCGGATGTCAATGGAATTTTGGGGGCAAGTAGCCCATCGTTTGAGGGATTAACGTCTGTTTATATGGTGGTCGATCTCGGCCATGGACAGGCTCGGCTTGGTAACAGGGACTATGTTGGAGAACTTTACATACTGGAAACTTCTGAGTTCGATTCACCTTGGCTTGTTGTACAATAGATTCTCTGAGGAAAGGGAATGAAGAAGGATTTACATAAGTTAGACGGTATTTCAGCAGGCCACTAGGTGTATGCATTTAACAGCTCGCACAGCGCTTTGTGTAGAATCTTTGTATTAAATATAGGAAAAGTGAAGAAAATAGAACAGAGGGCTATCGGTACCAAGGTAGTGTTATAAAGGAACAAATGAAAGACGAACGTGAAATAAGAAAGAAATGGCGAACGAAGTATTTAGAAAGAAGAAAAATATCTTTTAAAGGTTTTTGAACAGTGTTAGGAAAAAGACGCTTCAAATGTTTCGTGAAAGATGTATTATATGACTATGCAAAGTAACGAAAAAAGATTGGAACTTTCGAAATGTATGTGTGGAGAAGAGTGAAGAAAATTAGTTGTGTTCAATGGAAAAGGCATGAGGAAGCATTAGGAATATTAATAAAGAAAAGAATGATATTGGATGTTCTTAAAGAAATCAGTTGAGATATTCGCCTAGAATTACTTATTGCGAGGGATTGGTAGAAAGTACAATAGAAGGAATAGTTGATGAGAGCGAAAGAGGCAACATGAGTTTAGAACTAAATTTCTGGGTTTTCGGCTTCTATGGGCATATTAACCCGTCACGTATGAGGGATAGTTTCTCGGGGATTACACCATCCTACGAAAGGGAAGGAAAGAAATTCTCTGGGAGCTATATGTTAGGTACCATCCCGGAATTTGACTGGTATGACTGAAGTAAAACAAGGAAATTCTCACTCAGGATGGCTAGAATGAAAAAGCTCTGGGTTGAGTGTCTTTACCGGGAATCGAATCCAGGACGCCTAGCACCGAAATGGGCAATAATATTCATGAACAGAACTACAACATTATTAAAATTATTAATTCATGACGTAGTAGTTAGTTGTGTAACGTAGTGCATAAAATTTCTAACCTTGCAGTAATTGACCTCCAGAAAATAGAATGCTTGTGAAGTAACTACGAAATTTCTATGATGATGATGACGAAGAAGTTTTTTTTTTCGAAATCAAGACCTGGTTTAATTACTTTGTTTTATCTAGAAATTATAGTCATTCAACTTTATAAATTGTTAAAATCCATTCAGTATGAGCTCTCTCACTAGCCTCTACCTGGAGGTTTTAATGATACAAATCATCATCCTAGTGATGAATATTAGTGTGTAACCGTTAATGAGATGTTGATCGAAGTAAAACGCACTTTCAGAGCCTTGCAATCTATGCTGCTCTTAAATGAGTTTTCCAAACCTTCAAAGATATTATCTAAATATATTTCTAGTAGTTCATATCTACTTAGATGTAGCTTATTTAGTAAAAATCATTTACACTCGCAGAATCAAATTTTTCAAAATTGTCGCTACTTAAAATTTTCAATAGTATAAACCACCAACTTAGTGATCATTTTAATGTGAAAAAATAGACTTTTGGCTCAATGATTTTTTGTTAATGGTGTTGTCATACATGGTATAAAGCAGTAAGTGTAATCATTTCACACTTGTAAATTGAGTAATCTATCCGTCTGCCACATTTAGAACAGTTACTTTTTCTTCTTCTTCTTCTTCGTCTTGCGTTTCTAGTTTCTAGCAATGTAATAATAATAAAATAAGTATAAATTAAAAATCATACATATCGTGAAGTTCCTGGAATCTCTTCTCAACAAAATAGTTAGCCACTGGGACTTTTAAACTTCTTCAGTAGAGTTAGTTAAATATGTATGGAAATGCTTTTGTATATTTTATGTACCAAACCTGAAAACCTACCTGTTATAATATATATACTGATCCTTACGTAACGAATTCTAACGTAATTAAGTAATTATCGTATTATGCTTTTATGTTTTAATTTTCAGTGAGCTACTTAAAATGGTGGATAGTAAAGTGAAGGTATTACTCTAAAAGACAGCATTGCAATGAGTCGAGGAAATTACTTATTTCTTCATAAGCTGTTCACAATGGGAAAATTTTAAGTACTGTTAGTTCTGCTGTAAGTACTGCTTTTAGAATCATATTTTTAATATGGATTTATAAAACAATCTTTACTAAGCTCATCGTAACAGAAAACTTAAAAAAACATATTAGATACATTTTGCAATATGCATATAATTTAAATGGTCTTCTACTAATCCGTAAATGACTTTTCATTATTTTTGAACAAAGTGAACAAGATGGAAACGATTTTGATGAGCAAGATGATGTGTGGAGGAAACAAGAAATGTTACATTCAGAATGAGCATGGGCTCAAATCCCTGGTTGCTATATTATGTTTGGTATTTTTTATTTATATTAAGAAAATCTAAAAAAATAATACATTTTCGCGAGCCAGGGGACAAGGCTCGGGCTCCCCTGCCCTCCCCTTCGGGCGTCCATGAGCATGAGGAAAACACATTACTGTACCACCTTATAAGAATGTTATACTCATAAAGATCAAAGGTAATGATGTAGATATTTCTGTAATAGCTATAGATTTCTAGGCATACAATTGCTAATTATTTAGTAAATAGAAGTCAGAATGTATTGTTTTGTCAAGTGTATTTACATCTCTTACAAGTTTAGTTTGCTGATAGCAGACGATCGTATTGTACTTAGATTCACTTTGTTTTGCAAAGGGAAAGTTAAACATCTGCTTTCTTCAGATGGGAAGCTCTTCTTGTCAGGGCTTCTAAGAATTTAAAATAATAATTTTAATTAGGTTAAGAATTTTATGAACATTACAAAATTATAAAATTATGTTTGCCGTTTTATTACTAAGTTTGGTTGTATCTACATTTGCACATGACGGTAAGTGTTGAAATTATCTAAGATAAGTAATTTGCAATTACATAATATTAAACAACTATATGAAAGTATAAGACAATTTGTTAATTTATATATTTATTCATTTTAACGAAAAATCTAGAACTAGTTTAATAATCTACGAAGAAACAATGCAAAAATAAATATCAAATTTAATTACTTATTCGATAAAAAATCATTTGCATTAAAATTAATTAGTCAATTTAAAATAATCAAAATAAAATATCTGAAAGTGGCAAGCGTAGTTATGGAAAATGTATTGAGTACTAATATTGTTTACACTTGTAGAAAATATCTTAACGTCCAAAGAAACATTGTAGATATAATACTTGGCAAAGAGTAGTTCATGAGCACAGTAAAACAGTGAAACACGAAGAAGTATTTTTCTGACTGGAAGAGCTATTTTCTCTATGATCGAATATACAATTAAATCAATAATTACAAACACGTCAATAACTTCTGTAAATTTTAATATATAGTATTTAAAATCAAGAAATTTCCACTATATTTTTGCTTAAATACTATTATACTCAGTAAACCGACATGTGGTTTTTCCGATCTAATCACGACGAAATCCGATTGTATCTTATAGTTTTTTCTAGACCACACAAGTTGCTAACCAATTTTATTATCTCATCTCTAACTTTTATCATCATATTCTTATGGTCAAGATTTCGATAAAGAGTTTCCTATTGCGTTAATTCACTTTTGATTTTTTTGAATAATGGTTTTGGTTTTCTATCCACAAAAACTTTTAATTGTAGGTTATCTCTTCAGAAACATCTTACAACTTCCATCCTTAAATATTAACTTACTGTAACAACCATTGCTGGAGAAACCATTCCAACTTCTCAAATACATTTTCTATAATGTTTAACAATGTTTTGTGTTAAGTTGTTACAATTGTTGTTTTTATGATTATCGAAAATGTAATACCAGAATGATTTCTGTAGTACCATTTATTTAAATAAGATCATATTCGAGAATAAACACTGAAAATGTTTTTGAAACACATGTAACACATGTAACTTCCAATCTTTTCTATTTAATATCATTCTTCTCTACTGACAAACTGACATAAAAGAACTACGGGTTTAATGTTAATCTCTTTTTGAGGAAATTTAGAGCACTTTCATACGAAGTCTTCACAAATTTTACTTTACATACATGAATGTTTGTATCCAAATTATAATCTAGTTTTAGTCTGTGTTACTTTATGTGTTTCGATTCTTTATCTAGATATTTTACTTTTTATTTGTTGAATGAACATACTTTTAAAATACTTTTGTCTAATATATTTTTACCGTATAGAACAGGGATTTTTCAAAGAACTATTCGATCGAAAGGTATCGATCAATTTGAATGAAAATTAATGTATAAACTTATTGAAAGACAGGCCCTAGGAAGTAAGAAAACGTAAATATATCACTCTAGTTGAGACAGCCGAAGTGGCTTATGGGCTACTGGAGTTTATTTCGTTTTTAAAGTTAGGCACCACACTTGGACCGCCCTTATTCCTTGGTTCTTCTAGATTCTCATTTGAGAGGGGCTAGTTGATTCACTGAGTTACTTCAAAAACGTAAATACCTCTCACAGGCAATAGAGTTAGGACTGTCTGTTAAATAATTAGTCATCTTACTAACTACATACACGTAAGTGTGAAAGCCAGCGTAAACTGATAAAAAGTACAGGATCGATAGCTAATCGTTCGATAGAGAAAAGAAATGTAAATTCAATAATGAATTGCATAGAAACAAGTTATGCCATTTGCTGAAATACCATAAATAGAAGCCTTCGTGGTTTATGTACTAATTATCTGTGGTAGCTTTCTAAAACCATCTAATTGCAGCGTTAGCTTGAATACAATATACTTGTTTTATCCAATCAAGCTTAACCGTCACAGTTCCAAACAATGTACAAACTGCCATTAATGGCCGTGTGCACCAACAAAGTTCAACTGTTGAACGAGGGCTATAACCAAGTTTGGTGAAAATGTCTGTTGCACCAACAACGTTCAAAGTTAAGTCTCGGTAAAATGATGAATAAACTTGGTTTTAACTTGAACAGCTGAATTCGAGAGTTTAAACTTCGTTGATCCAAGTCAGTCTTTTTACATTCAATAATGTCTCTGTATTTTTCCACTAATGAAATTACAATCCATTTCTAGTGTTCGGAAAAATCTTTTGCTCGTGGTTTCATTATTATTTTTCCATCACAGTTAAGATCATTAAAATTAGACTATTCACAACTCTATGCACACAATTTCGAAAGTCGAAAAGACCGGCACGGGGTATGCTTTCTTCATTTGTTACTTTGTTAACCGAAGATTAGAGACAAAAGACGACAACCAACCAGAGTCGATTTTACAAATTGGCCGAAGTTTACTTAAACGAGATGTACTAAACTTCGACTTTCAATGGTGCAACAAAAGTCCTGGAACCACGTTTTAACTTGAAAGTTTAATGTTGAATGCGTTTGAGTGAACGATCGTTTAAACTTCGTGGGTGCACACGGTAGTAAGTGGAAAGAAACACCTTTTGCTTTGACCAAATCCACATATCTCAATCAAACACTACGAAATATAATAATCATAATAATAAAAAAAGTAAATACAAAAACTGAGAAGCTTGCATATACATGACCTTGAAATGTTCACTTACCTATCACAGTCTTACTTTTTCATCACCAGTTTTATTCTATGTGACGCTAAGCATTCTTGACGATTCTCTGACAGCACGCTTTGCATTGGAGGTAACTACTTTGCAGGTGTATAAGGAGTATTTCATTCTATTCCTGTTGAGTCAGTTTTCAGCGGTCAGAAACTATTTGTACCTTACGAGAGCAAAGTTGGTGCTTCAGAACTTCGAAGTCACAGTAAGACATCGGAATTCTTTACTGGGATGTCGGTAAAGAGAATAGCATAAATTCCTATCCTACCTTAGATTTATCTGTAGAATGCCAGCGATGATTTGGCTATGTGATTGAACGTATACCCATAATAGACTTTCACTCGACTTTTGCCACTATAGGATGTGAAGATTTGTAAATATCTGTAGAAACATGTTTCTGACAATATGTAGCTTTTTCATTGTTGAAAATCGACGCAGTTTTAATTTTGTCCTATGAGAAAGTCCAACCACAACCACGAAACCGCGTGGACAATTTCGATACACTGATGAACAAATTTGTTTCGTCCTTTTATATCTACACTTCTGTTCCTAATTGTTCGAACCTTTCCAGAAATGATCAGAATATTTACGACTCAGATATGATGACCATATGTCTGCCAGATTGCGATCGTACAATTTTCTTCAGTTATCTATCCGTTCAATTATATCTGGCTTTCAGTGAATGAACATTCTCATTATGGAACGCTTTGAGACAACTTTTTTGTGAACGGCATGGTGCATGCTTGCTTAAAGCACACGGAATAGGTTGGCCACAGATGGATTTCCTCATGTTGTCACTATCTTGATTCTGTGCAACAACGGTAGTGCTAGCTGGATTGGGATCTTTCCGACTTTCTTAGTCAGTAATACAAAGTTTGGGAAAAGTGTTGATGCATGCACTATAGCATTAACACTGGAGTGTTTAACATCAAATACATATTCACTCTTCTATTTAACTATGCTGGAACGACTGAAGTATGCTTTAGAAAGTCTACAGACTTGATTGGCACAACTAGAATTCGCATAACAGAACTACTTCCTTGCAAACCATCACACTAAAGCCTCAATGATGCAAATTTTGAATGCATTCGAAACGATCGTCTACGTTTCGGAGACCCGAAACAGCATAAATCAAGAGTTTTCCTACATGGTTTAGAAAATCGAATCGATTAAGACAAGAATGACAATTTTGTATTACACGTTTTGCTTAAAAATAAACCAATCCTTTTGTAAAGTTTGCAATCAAAAAATGAAATATGTTGCTACCGAAAGTAACTTAATAGAGCATGTCGAGTGTGCGTTGTGTTTGTCAATTCCCGACCATGAAGGACGCAAGAGTAGGTCTTAGTGTGGAATTGCAGAAAACTTTCACAAACTTTCGACATGTTGCGTAAAGTTTATGGCGAGGAAGTTAGAATAATACAGATATTTTCAACTGAGTAAAACTTCTGCTGGCGTCCAAATTTTCCGGTATAAACCACGCAGAGAGTTCCTGGGAAGGCATCTGTGTAAATCATAGTTTGATTATGCTACTATTACCATAAAAGGCGTGGTTAAAGAAAGCCAGAACAAGTCTTGGATCCTTCATTACGTAAATGCACGTTTTCAGCCCCCTCTTCTTAGGGAAACTGGCAAAGAACAAGACACCTGCTGTTCCATAACTTGACATCCTAATTGCCGACCTCCTTCTATTAATTAAGGTGAAAACCAAGCTTCAAGTATCGCATATGTCAGAAATGATGGAGGAGAAATCTCTAATGCACTTTCAGTAATTTCAAACTCTTGTAACTTCAGTAATTTCCAGCACTTGTTGAAGACCCGAAATACAAATAATGGGAGCAAATGACGAGGAGTATGTTAAAGTATGTAGGTTCGATTAAGAGGTAAGTATAATTATTTTCTAGTTCGCTTTCTATTTTAATAGTTTTTGTTTACGAAACTCGAAAACATCTTTGTTCCTAGTTTTTTAAAAATATATTAACATAAATATTAATAAATTGCAGAAAATAGATGGGCGCTACTAGAGGAGGAGCATTTCGTGGTTGGCAGATACGCCTATCATATCCCAAGAGAAAGATCAGCATGGTTAGAAGCAGCGTCGATTTGTGCTGCGAATGAAAGTAAACTTGCAAATTTGAATGATGATGAAACCAGAGCAAGAGAAATTGCCGATCATTTAGCCGATACTCGGCACGGTACGTATACATAAGTTATAAGAAAACAAGAATTTAACATGGTCTTGAATAATATAATATTAGAAAATTACAACATATGGTGTGATGTAGTTTATACAATAGTAATATAGTTTATACAGTAGTTGATGTAGTTTATAAAGTAATAATTACAGTAGTATGTTGTTTCCTGAACAGATGTCTGTAGGTATTTTAATATAGGGTCAGTGAGTTATAGGTGCACCTTGCCTCTGGTCTTTATTCCGATAAATATGACTTCTGTATTATGTATTTATGACGTCATCAATCTTGTGTCACAAACCCACTAGATAGAAAAAAATAAGATTATTGCTGAAAAGATAAGTTCAAGAACATGTTACGGATAATTAAAATGAGTTTATACCGTGCAGGCTGTGTTTAAGGAAAATATTAAAGTATAATAAATAAGAAAAACAGAACAAAACTGAACAGAACGAACACTGGCGAGACAAATCGTGACCTCGCATGCTAACACTCACTCTTTGGTAATTAACTATTAAAATAAACTTTGAAAATGAAGGTAAACCTAAGTTTATGATAAACTTTTAAAATATATAATGTGGATGGAAGCAGAGGGTCATCGATAATCATCTCATCTTGTTCCACGTACAACATATACGAACGTACTCCGGAACCCCAACAGCAGTTCTCTGAAGAAAGAATGGTGATGGGGCTAGAAGTTGTGTTCACACTGTAAGTTGTTTCCAAATTCTAACTCTTCCACACAGTATTCGTTTGAGTTGTGATGGGGGCATGGTGGCTCAGAGGTAGAGCGTTCACCTCCGGTACTTGGAGTCCCTGGTTCGATCCCAGCTCGCGCCGTGTGGACTTTGTGATGGACAAACACCGTGCTCGTGGGTTTTCTCGGGGTTCTCCCGTTTCCTCCCACTTTCTTCATACTACCATTTCATTAATTTATCATCACCATCGTCTCCTTTAGCCTAACCGGCATAACCGTGGGACGTAAAACTTAAAGATTTCATTTCATCTTTTTCGTTTGAGTTGTGGATTTTGGACACACGCCTACGAGTGGAAAGTTTTACAAACACAGGAGAAACAGTATATAAGCTTAGATTTTTCTAACGGGTTATCTTAGTTCTTGTTTCTTGCTGGAAGATATGGTCACTTGGTTGATTATTTTGTTGCTGATTGCTCGCATAGAAAGGTTGTTACGTTTGGTGTCAAGTATCCAGCGCTACATATATATTGTAAACTGAGAACGTTGAGAAAAAGGCAAATACTGAAAATGGAAAGTCTTTCGTAAGTATAAAAGAAAAACTTTTCTACCCGTAGAAGGTTCAACATTATACTTACAGAAACAAATATGATTGTGTCTTATATTACCGATGGTTTCCTAGACAGGCCACCATTGTATGTCAAATATTGAAATTGAAATTTTTGTTTTCTTACTGTTGCATTGTTTAACAAGCATGTAGTTTAGCTAATCAGATATCTGTAATAAATATTCAGTTTTGGAAGAGTATACTACTTTTCTTAACGTATTGATGCATTTAAAATTAAATACATCACATATAGATAAATGTGTCATCCCCTTTAACGCATTTTATATCATTTTGTATTTTATATAATGATTATTAAACAGAGAAGGGGAGAAGGACGTCATAATACCAAGGAATGACAGACATATTGACCACCATGCACTGACGCACCAAAAAGTGTCATTCTCAGTGATAACATGATGCTAGACACATATAGTACAGTATAATAAGTGTGAAATTTCTACGATTTTCACATATAGTATAGCAATAGTTCAATTATTGTACAGTTATCTCTGTGTAGAATATAATAAAACTATGATATTAATTTCATTTCCGTTACACGTGTCTTTGTGGTATTGCAATTTCAGCCTGTATGATTTGACAGGAAGTAATGTGAATAAAATTTTAGAATAACATTTTTAAAAATATAATTTGTATACTACAGTACTAGGAAACATAGAGATAGTTATGAAAATAATCTAAATGTTTATGTACTATAACACGATTTCTCTTGGTCAGTAACACTAAGCATTATTGCTTTGTGATTGTGTTATGTAAGTGTTATTCTGGGTGATAGTGACCAGTATGTAAGGCAGGTTACCATGGATTCGTGCTTGCAATAGGTAATGTATTGATGATATAACATGGGAGATTTCTGTTATGTAAGATAGTGAATAGTGAATGGACGGTTAATTGGAACAACTATATCCGAGACTGTCAGTGCACTAGTATACAGAGAACAACAGTATCTAATATTATGAAAGCACACACAATTAGCGGGAAGACGTTATCAGAGAGTGAGGATTATAGGTGGAGTCTAGTTCTAGATATATGGAATCGTTGGAAATTTAAGAAGATTGTCACAAACAACTTTGCAGCTAATGCGGCAGAATTGTCTAAATCACTCAATCAGCATCTATAATGAACTTTTTCTACCATCATAGTCCAATGAGAGCTTCAGAGCTCAACATTCATAGTCGGCTTGTGATTTCGATATTTCTGATCATCCTTCAACGTAGTAAAGCAAAGATTGTGCTCAGAACACAAACATGCGCCACAAACTATTGGATGAGAGAATTTTTTCTCGATATTTTTTTCTTCGTTTTCAATAACAGACCAGTTTCACGTGTGGCGGATTCCCAAGGAAATGTTTCTTTGCAACTGTTCTTGACTTATACCTCCGCGCTAAGAATCAAAGCTGTTTCGCCAATTAATAGTGCTCCCACGCCTTATTAAACAGGTAAATTGGATTTTCTTCAAATATTTTCATTATTTTGGTAATCATCTGTGTATAAATAAAGATACTTTCTCTTGTTTTCGTACATTTATTGGTATGAAAATGATTATAATTAATCTCAAGTTGAAAACTTTTACAATCAATAAATTATAACATACGAACATAATATAGTATGTTATAATAAATTAACATACAAATCGTCTTCTTTGCATTTTTCGTAATAAGGAAGATCTTTCGAAGTTTATGTAAAAAAAAAAATAGCAGGTAAACATTGTCAAATTATGCTTTATTTATAATATTATATTTTAGAAAGTGTTCAACACTTACCGTAAAGTATGAAATAACAACATCTTCATTAGTATATTATATTTAAAATGCAGTTCACTGCTTTAATCTAAAACTTGGAAATTGCTTTCTGTTAAATTTGATAGTTTGGATTAGCGTAAAACGGTATTACTAGTAACTGGTTGAGCTGAAGCGTCACTGTAAAGTCACTTTCCTATTTGCACAAAAATATTTCGAGTTCTTACAAACGTAAGTTGTATTCTGTGTAATAAATTCATATGTGATACCCCACTTCAATAAGTCTACCGCAACCATTGTCTAGAAAAAAGAAAGGTTATATGAAAACACGTATAGTAGGTAAATGTATTAAAAGATATTCTTTTTGTTTAAAAAATCGAAATTTGAATATAATTAAAGATGCTGGTTTGATATAATCCTTCCGGTGATATAATCTAGTGGGGTTCATACTTTCCACACATCTTAACCACAGTTCTTCCAGAATGAATTTTGCTTTCTTTATTGGGCTTTTATAATTATTTCTTTAGTAAAAGAATTATAAATACGTGTCTATTACTTTATAGAATTTGAGGACGTATGGATAGGTGCAAGATTATCGAACAATGTATGGAAGTGGTATGGAACGGATGCAGATGTCCAATTGCCAAAGCCCGAAGGAGAAGAGTCAGGAGGATTTGGAGCTTTGTGGTTGAATAAGGACCAATCAAACCCAGACAAAGAGAGAGGATGTTTGGCTTTGGATAGAAAAAAACACAAGGAGCCCATCCTTGTGGCTGAGCCTTGCCACTTACCCCGGCACTTCATTTGTGAAAGAGAATGTAAGTATTGTTTTAACAATGAATTACATGCATTCACAATTATAACTAAGGATAATCTACATCGTTCATGTAGCATTATTCCGAAAAAGGGTTTGTAAAATTATGGTCTAATGGTCAACTGAAATAAATACATGCAAGATTAAGTCAGAGTGGGAAATGGCAGTCTTTCTTCACATACAACTCATTAGAATAGTTCTTCGCTGACTGAGATGATCACTCAGACTTAAACATTCTAGCCTCAGAAGTCATTAGATCCTCAAAAATGAAAGAAAATACATAATTTTGTCGTTAATATGTAATTAAAGTTTACTCGTACTTGGTTGAAAATGTGTATTAACTTTGAGATACTCTGTACTGGACAGGATTTTGTAGACTAGTTGTCAATTTTAGACACAAATTTATTTTTGATTCATAATAAAATTTAAAAAAATATATTTTGTTCAAAACTGCTTAAAGGACTGCTAGAATGATTCAATCTTGCATATGTATGGTGTAGTGTCAAAATAAGCATTTGCTATTTGTTTTTCTAGTCACTAAAATTTAGTAATTCATGTGTCTAGCTTTTTACAGGAATATAAAGAATTTCTAAATGCTGGCAGTTTATACTGAGTATCAATGAGTAATTTCCCTCTAGTCATGATGTATAGTGTTAAAATTATTATGGCATTTTCTTCTGCAGAAAACATTCAGTCCGACATGATTATCAATTGAACACTATGGGCATGATGTGATGTATTTCTAACGCGTAGAATTAAAGTTACAAGAAATTGAAAATTTTATATTTTTCAAAATATTTTATTTCTTTTTAAAAAAATATGCTTAGATAAATACCACATCCGATTACAAAGATGGTTTACAATAAACGTATCTCAACTGTGCCGAAGATATGAAAAACATGCATCGAGATTCCAGTACTACTTAAAATGATGTACAGTTGTGGAAAGTTGTTTTTAAATATTACTCTTTTCTGCTTCTATAAACTTACTACAACAGATGTGAGTAGTTGTAATTACAACGAGTTCACACAATTTCGTAATTTAAGGTAGTGTTGCAAACTTTACCAATGTTCATTATAACTCAGGAACGGATTAAGGTAAATTGCTGTAAACGACCTTATGATCTTTACGTTTATTGGAAACCATCTGTGTGATTGGACGTGATACCTATCTTTGAATAAGCACATTTCAGAAATAAAATGTAATGAAGAAACTATTTAAAAAATTTTATACCTTTGCCTTTACGTGTCAGAAATACGTCACATCACGGTCATAGTATTCTACAGTAAGGTACTTGCGACACGCATTAACATGTCTGTTCACTTGTATTATTACTGTTGTAGAAGCCACCAAAATTTGGATGTTTACGGTTATTCGTGATACTATAACGTTCTTAGCTTGTAACACTGAATAATAAAAATGATATTGCAAGTTTTCGTTTAAAAAGTAGATATGAAATATGTAATAACCTTACATAGTGCCATTTAAAAGAATAGTCAACTTATGTTGAGTTGGCAACACTCTTAATCGAGTAGTATTGTGAAGTATTTCAAACAATGACTGCTGTCGATATTTTCATGTTAGAAAATTTCATTGAATTTTATCTATTAGTTTAGAATTAACAAGAGAGTTTCAAGCTAAATGCTCCATCTTGTACATATATATATATATATATATATATATATATATATATATATATATATATATATATATATATATATATATATATATATATATATATATATAGGATTCTACAGACCTTGGTGAAAGTTAGGTGGAATTACCCCAATTGGGTCTTGCAACTCCTAAGTCAGGGCCCGAACATTTAAGATCAAATGGTCTTTAGTTCATTTCATGTGGTAATAAAATATTAAATAATTTGTTATGTCTTCCAGTACTTTCGCTTCATTACAACACTATTTCACTTTCTTTTCCACATTCATATCTCTTACCCACCTAAGGATGAAGCTAATTTCAGTTACATTGACGATAGAGAAGAGTACACATTACACTATTTCTCTGTACTTATAAAGAGGAGCATGCATTGAACTTCAACCTCTTCTTGATAAAATGAGTTTGACATTAAGATAAGTATTTCAGAAATCTTCCTCATGAAGTGTAAAACTAGTACTTCCCCAAAGTCTGGAATTCTACGTATAGCAAATTGTTTTTTTAATGCATGTATTATTTTTAGGTAAAATCGTAAGAAGTTTCATCCTTCATTTTGAAGTTTTTATTTTTCCTAGGATGTACTGTATAAAGGAATGGACACGATATACAATAAAATAAAGTAATAGAAATACAAAGTTTGTAGTTAAATAGATTTAAATTTCAAGAGTTGTTAGTTCAATATGTTACTTCGAAGCGCTGTTCAGATGTTTATACACAATCAGACCAAATGGATCCATCCGAATTTAAGAGTTATACGCTTAACTAAAGGTATTTAAAATCTTAACACTGATTTTCCTTTATGGACAGTAGAAACAGCCGGTGCTGGTGAAAATCCTGAGGGTCCTGTGGAAGTAGTTCATGGTGGAGTGGTATACAGTTTGTATCGACAGCGAGTGACGTTCAATGCTGCGATTTCCTTGTGTGCCACTCTTCATGAGGGCCTTGCCATAGTAGATAGCACTTCCATTGCAGAAGCTCTGCATCGGCAAATGTACAAAGCAAGACCAGGTAAAATTTAATATTTTTTAAACTTAATTTATTAAAATTCGAAGTGCTAACTGTGTATTCAATACATTACAGCACTAAAAATTCAGTACATTGCTAACTCAATACCGGATTAATCGGAATCAGAGTCTGTATTGCAGATGTGAACAAGTGGATCATTACAATATGACCAAAGGAATAAATAGTTTATCATTTGAAACCTTTAATAGCTCAGGAAAATAACAATAATATGAGTGTTATTTAACTCGAACTGGCAACACTGCTACGATTGGAGTGTCGTGTAGGTAGAAGACAAATGACGAACGTAGTGTGTTTCGTGGATGTTTACGAGTCAGTTCAACGCTGCTGCGGTCCCATATTACGGTGTGTGTGGCGAGTAGACATTGTTGAAGTGATTGTTGTGTGAAATACCGCCTTAACGCAATGTTCACGCGTGCAGAACAGCGTGTGTTTATGGAATTCCAGGTGGCACTAGGGCGAAATGCTAGGACGATTCACAGAGGATTAGTAGAGGCCTGTGGTGAAGCTGCTCTACCGTATCGGACAGTGGCGAGATTGGTTGTAGCATTTCATTCGGGACGACAGTCAACAGACAAAATGCACGGTGGAGGGCATATGCGGACAGCTATGGACGAAATTCATCTTGCAAGACTACGGACACTGCTTGACGGTGATCGGCGCTGGACTAGTAGTGAATTGGCGCAGGAGCTGAATATTTCTTCCGGATCAGTGTTCCGCATGCTAACACAAGACCTTGGCATGCGGAAAATTGCAGCCAGATGGGTACCCCATGCTCTGACCTAGGTTTAAAAATGACATAGGTGGGAATTTCCGCGCCTACACCTTCAACGTTACAATGAGGAAGGTGATAACTTCTTGCACCGCAATATTGCAAGTGATGAAACGTGGAGAAGATCCTACGAGCCTGAATTGAAGCGTCAGTTGAGGTGAATAATTGAATGACGCCACCCAAAATCTCCACGATCAAAAAAGCTTAGGCAAGAATCAGCAAAGGTGAAGATGATGATGATAATATCATACAAACACGAATTCATTATCTTGTCACAATAAGTTCCACCGGGCGTTACCGTCAATGCTGCATACTATACTTCATACCTCAGTCACCATTTGTGACCAGCATTGCGGCGCAAACATGCACACCTCCTGGGGTCTGGACCAGTTCCCCTACACGACAATTCCAGGTGGCATTCAGCCAATCCAGGACAGACTCTGTTACGACGATGGTGTTGGGAGGTGCTGCAGCATCCGCCACACTCCCCGGGTATAAGCTCCTGTGATTTTGATCTTTTCCCCAAAATGAAAGAACCTCTCAGGGGCAAACGTTTCAGAGACATTCTCAGCATTGTTCGTGCTTTCGGGCGCACTGTCAACACTCTCTCAAAAAGTAGGGCTTTTGACAGGTATTTAACGGCTACCAGACATCTGGCGAAGAGTTCAACGGGCTGGCGGAGACAACGTCGAATGACTGTAAGCTTCTTGAGGTGAGTGATTCACTACATTTCATTTCACAACTATGTTGCCACTTCGAGTTAAATGACCTTCGTAATAATAATAATAATAATAATAATAATAATAATAATAATAATAATAATAATAATAATAATAATAATAATAATAATAATAATAATAATAATAAAAGGCACAACTTCGAAAAAATTCTAAACAAGCTGGATTTTTATGAAGACACTTTTCTTTTTTATTGTTCTCAGCATATCTTAAAAATAACACTTGATTTGAGAAGTTTGTTTTGGAGTGGGGGGGGGGGAACGAAAGAATTCTAAGTATCGTATAGGAAAAATATTCTAAAGGAAAAGTGCACATTTTGGAGAGGGAAATTCGCCTTTGATGATATTATCTTTCTCTTCTTCTCCCCCGCCCCCATGCCACACGGGAATGCGATAGAAGCAACTTTGAAAGCTCAATCAGACTCCCATTTTCTATTGCAAACTGGGGTTAAACGAGGAAAAATTAAGTGCATTTTATTTGAAACATTTTTCTTGATTCGTGATAGCTGGCGCTGTAATCAGTGGAATCTAATTTCATTAAGGTTTCTTTAATTGGGAGCCTCCCATTCCAGGATTTTTTTTAAAACTTCGAAAATATTCCACTGCCGAAACATAAACCACTGAGTAGTATAAACAACAACGAGGTGTTGTCTTTGTTGATTCCTGGACCAGCTGACATACATATTTTTTGCTAAATTTGGCCTTAAATATAATGTGGACTGTTACCGGTCAGTTTAAAGACCCCGAGTATTATGAATTCGGCACTAATGTTGAATATTTTTGCATTTTATTTTCAGACCCTCTCATTTCTCGTGCAGATGTTTACTGAACTTGGTCTTAAACGGCATCTGGATTGTGGTTATTGACCTTAACGATCTCGAAAACAATGGATTCAACACTAATATTGGTTGTTTTCAATTACTTTTAGGTCACACCCTTCCCACTTTTCTCGGTGCACGGGCTGCCTTATACACACAGTTTTTTCTAGATTGTAACTCCACTTATTTTCTTAAAGTTTACAAAACGAGTTCCATCTCCTTTACATGGCAAATTCGTGAAAATACTCTATTTTTCTCATAAATCTTAAGCCACTTCTTCTCCCTACGCCTCTCTTAGATAAAAAAAAAAAACAACATAGTAAGTGGTTCATCGACTCTTACAGACTATGCTCTCTTCGATAAAGTTACTTAGAAGAGTACGAAACAAATGGCTTGGGTTTCTATGCCGGACAAAGAAACATACATTCATTTTTATATATAAGATTACAGTAATATGTATTTTTTCTCTTCAGACACAATTCAGTATATGCCTTTGAAACGATTGATTCTACGAAAAAAGTTTTAGGATATTTTTTGTGTAGAATTTTATTAACTACAATTACTCTGACAACTATTTTCCTCGAAAAATGGTCATATTCGAGATGATTAAAAAAGTTAAAATTCATCCCTTTTCACCTCCCTTCCAAACAAAAATCCAACGGCTCAAATTAAGGATACTTTTCAGGATATGCTAAAGACATTAAAATAAGGCGGTTTTATTTATTTATTTATTTATTTATTTATTTATTTATTAATTATTATTATTATTATTATTATTATTTTACAAAAATCCAATTCGTTCGGATGTTTTTCAAAGTTAAAGTCTAATTTTACTGGACTTATAAATTAACCTGAAAATTCAATAATGAATAATGAAGCAAGACTATTTCACAGTATATGTATGTTTGTTGTACTATTAGTATACTAGTTAGAATGACTATTTGAAATTAACTTTCCTTTTTGCAAACAAACATAAACAAGCTATCTGTTATTGGAAATACGTAGAAATCAATAACAGTCATAAACAAAAGATAATTGTTATTCAGGAGGTATAGTGAAACGTTAGTAAATATAGGATGTTTCAGTGACTTTGGGTAAGTCTTGGAGAACAGGTTGACATACGGAATCAATATCTGGAAATGCGTTGGTTTCGAGCTATTGCCGAAAATCTGTTGAAACGATACAAAGAATGCATACGCTGTAGGCATGACCTAGAGTATGACTTTCAGGCTAATGGACAATGACAGAAGAAATAGTTTGATACATGAAACCACTGTCCGCAAATGCTATAACCTGCCGCTCAGAGCTATAACATGCCGAAAATTTGTCTGAATATTAAAGAAATCACCATAACTATAAAACAAATTGTCGAATACAGTTCTAGCCAATAAAAATTGTTCGTTGTTGTGCCTATAGAATTCATTGATGTAAAAGTGGATGAATGGAGGACACGTGTGGCGGAAGGAGGACCCAAGCAGGAAACTAGATATTTATGGTCTTACTAATCACCATTGCACCTTATTCCATTTCGTTGTGGTTATGTTGTTGTTCTTTTTAAAATTGTCTTTATCGTGAACGTGTACACTCTAGTAACAACGTGTATGGACCTAACAGGATTTGCGGATACTGCAAACGGTGTTGGGTTAGTTTGACCGCTTCATGAAAGCAGAGCATAAACATTGGATATTAAACTGGAGTATTTTATTTGATATTCCGGAGATATGTAGAAAAGAAGTGACAGAATTTTATTCACACCTGCCTTATCCATTGCCCTGATCAGACCGTGTGGAGCATAGCAAACATGCACACTGCCATTGAACACATACGATGGAACTAACCATCGAAGAATGCCAGCAGTGAAGTCTGAGAGTTACGAACCTCTTGTCAGTCATCTAAGATATTTCATTCACCGAACTTGAGAAGACATGTTGGCAATCCAGTAGTTAGTCGTGAAGCTCTGGTGTATCTTTCGTACTTTTGTGCGTACTTCATCATTGAAATTGAGCTAATGTTAGAAAAACATATATATATGATGTTTGTATTTGGAGTGGACTAATTGAAACAGTAATGGAAACGCTTCATTTGATTGGAATAGGTATCCACAGGGGAGATATCAAAAATACTCCATATTTTCAGACTTTTTTATATTTACGAGAAACGGGGCACTTACGACCAGAATTTCATGATCAAGGGGAGATGTGAACTACCAGGACTACCAAATTTCGATGTTTGATAGTATGGCAGAACAACCTCCAATAAGCAAACGGAACTTAGCACATGAAATGGGTATCATGCACAGCATTGTTTGGAAAGTATTGCATGAACTAGACTATATCATCCAGAGAATCTAAAACCTGAGATAAGCTAGTATCGAACCCCGTGTTATATTTAGTGCATGGTTAATGCAGTGCTGGTAGGAAGACCTTCAGTTTCATGCCTCCGTACTGTTCCCAGATGAAGCTTGGTCACGATATCACAAGTGTTTGTATTTGAACAATTACAATGCATGGCTTCTCTTCGTACTTTTGTATAAGATACGCTAAATTAGTATCCTAATTTTCTGTGAGACCACCTTTGAGTCCTCCATGTCCTCAACCAATTTTGCATTAATGAAACACAGAAGAAATATTTCCTTTAACTAGATTTTAATTCGAAAATTCTTTCTCTATTATGGACAGTTTTTCGGCGGATTATAGCTCGGAACAGATGCATTTCTGGACATTGATTTCGTATCTCAAACTATTTGTTCTGTCGTTTCCTATCCTTTCTGATAGTCGTACCAAAGGACCTGGTTTCTTCAACGTATACAGTCTTTTTCAGACCCACACATTTATCCTCTTTTGACCATGATATTTTACATGTTCTTTCTTCAAACAATCACTGAGATTACAATGTATGCACACTGGTCATACTTTCGTATAAGACACGTACAATATCTTACTTTCCTTTGAGGCTACCACAGTAATGAAAATTTTCCGATTCATTAAAATATATTCCACTTATTCCTACATCGTTGTTTATCCGTAAAATTTATTGGTAATAAATATTGTATGAAAAAAGTTTCATGAAGTGAAAATCTAACGATTGTTCATTTCTGTAAAAAAAAATTTCAAATACTTCTATGTGATCTTCTTTCAGAATTCAGCTTTGATCTTACAAAATCATATTTCATCAATTTAATACGCGTAAGAGGAAGTTTTCTTATACTTTATCTTCCCTATTTTTCTGGATTTACATACTTGGAACATATATAAATAAGTAGAGATAATATAAAATACCTAATGTAAATTTTGGGTACCTAAATTTCCAGTTTAAGTAACTCATGAAAACAAATATTAAACATTTTCTGGAAATAAACATTTATTTTTCATATATCCATCCAGTTGTTCTAACAATAAAGTAATAAAAGAAACGCGAAAAGCAACAAGTAATTTCATTTTAATTTAGGAAATAAAAAAATATATTTTTTGTTATATATGCACTTATTATATCGAATAGTTATTATTTCTTAAACACTTTTTGTACATAATAATGGTAGTTTTACAATACAAAATATCTGCTCTAAGGTATTGATTATACAAAACTCCAGTATTGAAGTTATAATTTACGAGTATTAAACAAAATAAAATCAAAACATTTCTTCTTATTTTTTGCTACAAAAATAATCTTCATAAGGAACTTTTATGTAGTTATTTCATTACATAGGCAATATGCGAAGAAATATTGGAATTTTATGTTTTTGAAATAATTGATAAATTCACAAAGGTTTCTTTTCACTTTCTTGTTACATTTTAAACAATGGAGTGGGATATTTGTACTCTACGAACCCGATCTGTTCCCTGCAATTTATACACACACACATACACACACCACACACACACACACACATACACACACACACACACACACACACAGAGAGAGAGAGAGAGAGAAGAGAGAGAGAGAGAGAAGAGAGAGAGAGAGAGAGAGAGAGAGAGAGAGAGCGAAACAGTATGTAAATTTTTACTTGCCAACTCGAAATACTAAAAAGCTTCCGGTTTCCTGAAAATTATTGCAAAATTTTAATTTGTTGCTGTCCTATGTAACTTTCCTCTACAGGAATTCAATTTTATAGCTCAATGTTCAGTTAAATATAGTGGAAAAATTTCCACCTAACATCATTATACACAATATTCAAAATTGTCCGGCTTATGAAAAGTTTTTTCCATTTTTTCTACATGGTAATGAAAATTTTCCGATCCATGAAAATCCCTTTCATTTGTTTCTACAGAGCAATAAAACTTTCCGATTCGCAAATAGTTGTTTTATATTTTGCTTCAAAATGATGAAACTTTTTCGACTCATAAAAAGTTTTTCAATTTTTTCATATACGACAGAAAATTTTTCGATTCATGAAAAATTATTTCACTTGTCCCTACATAGTACTGAAAATTTTCTGAGGCATGAAACTTTTCAGATTCTTTAAACAATCTTTTACTTTTTAATATTTCTGTAAATGAATTTAAACAATTTTATGGTTAATGAGGAATTATTACATGATCACTGATATTTGTTTAGAAGGGAAAATTTTCTGGAAAAATATAGCGGCAAGTTTTCCGAAATGGTAAATTTTTCGCCGAAAATTTTCCACCTTACATCACTAGGCTACCCTTGCAACACTTCCTATCCATCTTTACATTAATGGAATTCACATGTTCAACAATAAAATATTTTTTTTTCACTGTTCTCGATTCGATAATTTCTCTTCCAGTTTTGGACATTTTTGTATCACTATGATCAATTTTCAGTGTTTTATAACTCATTTTCAGACAGTGGTTCGCTATCTCAAATTACTTATTTTGGCATTATTCATCTTTCCTCCTAGTTTTACCCAAGGTCGCGGAAACTCCCATATATAAAATATATATACTCAAATTTAATTACTTATCTGACTTATTATAGAAATGAAATAGCTTCGACTGTTCACAAGCTGATTAGCACTCCAGTAACATATTTATCTTCATAAAACTTGGAGAAAACGTACTAAAATGAAACATATGTGTATTAAATAATTTACACATAATAATTCATTTACATTTAAAACGGCACAGTGTGATGTATCTTTGCCAATACGTAGATGGCATATATGAATTATTTACCTTGTTGAGTTCATAGTTTCCTGATTTCATGTGTCATCAAATTCAGAGCCAAACAATATATATTTTAAAGTAATAGTACTAAATATGATAGATATCAATATATTAAATTTTGCTAGATTAATCTCGATGTTCCATATGCATCAACAAAGTAATTTTAGTTACGATTAGTGTACAAGAAATTTTGTTACCGTGCACTTATTCTTTATTTCTATTAGAATTTGATAGAGCGTGGATTGGAGGAATGACAGAGAATGATATATGGCTGTGGTTAAGCGATGGAGAACCAATCAACGGTAAAGTTCCTGACTTTCCTCCCTGGGGATATAAGGACCAACCCAGGCCTGGAAGAAATTGTCTATTGCTAGACAACCACAAGAATTACACATTTTTGGATGAAGATTGCACAAAGAAGCGCTTTTTCATATGTCAAAAGAGTAAGTACCTTTGAGTTCTTATTGTGTTTAGGGTAAAGAAAGTCATTTATCTTCAAATATATTTTGCAAAGAAAAATAGACAAAAAGATGAAAAGAAAAAATATTTTTAAGAATTTTGTCTAATTTACATAAACAGTAAATAATTAAACAGCATAAACCTCTGAAATATTAACGCGTTTCGTGGGTATAACTGTACTTGGAAACATTTTAATTATTTTCATAGATTTGTATGTACTTACATATTGTCGAAGTGAAGAATATGGATCATGAATATGGGATGTTCAAAGTACAATGAGACCAAGTCCAATTACCAAACTGTAAGAAAAAGAAACATTAAGTTTTTACAGTCTGTCAAGGAAGTAAGTGTACAACTGCTTGTTAATACTATCTGTTTGGAAATAAATGTACACCTGTTTGTAAATCAGGCATTTGTGAACCGATTAGTTGAAGAATATGAGAACAAAATTAGTCAAAGCTATAGTACTTATCATATGGGAGATGCAATGGAAATCTGGTATGAAGAATGAAATAAAATCTTTGAGTTTTACGTTCCACGGTTATGCCGGTTAGGCTAAAGGGGACGGTGATGATGAGTAATGAATGAAAGGGTGGAATGAAGAAAGTGGGAGGAAACGGGAGAACCCCGAGAAAATCCACGCACACGGTGTTTGTCCACCACAAAGATCAGTTGGCGAGGGCTGGGATCGAACCCGGGATCCCAAGCACAAGAGGTGAACGCTCTAGCACAGCCACCGCGCCTCCCAAAAAAGTCTGGAATATATTACGCAAGAGAGCAGAAGTTGGAAACACAAATGCCACATAGTGTAAATAAATGACGACAACATAAGAGAAATAAAAAAGAAGATATGAAAGAAGGAAGAGTATCATAGAAAATTAGAAGTGTTAACACATAATACAATTGCCGTTAAAGACATCAATGACAACGCATTCAGGGCAAAGTGGTCATGGTCTAGTGGTTTTGGTACCCGACTACTACTCTGAAGGACCATAGTTTATACGCACTTACATTGTTCTTTTTTAGTTTTCTGCGATTCTTCATAGGTCAAACGTTTTAATATTTTACTCCTATGTAAGGACAAAATGCTTTATCGTTGACGATAAAAATTGATTTTGTATGATATTGGAAACATAAATGTTTAGTTAGAGGATAAAAGTAATAGGAGACTACAGAATTATTGTCGAGAAGTACACTTATGTGCAGTTACGCCATGCACATTGTTTATAGCATATCGTTCAAAACATTTATTTTGACATTCAAAACCTCATAACATCCCTCGTCTGCGAGGACGTCAAGAGTTGACAATAACTCAGCAAGTGGAATTATGGGTCATCTGTCACAAAGCAAGAGTGCATCTCAAATCGGCAAATGATTTGGTTGTGACCGAAAAACTGTTTGAAAATGTTCAAATAAGCACCAAGGTGATGGTTAAATTGATCATCTGAACAAAAACATCAGAGGTGCAGAAAGAGCAGCCAGTTCGTCAGACTCAAAAAGTGTTGAGATGAGGACGGATGAGCCAAGTTTTTTGGTCACTAACACTGGACCTTGGCGCGAGGTGTCTAACATATTCGATTACAACAAGATATCTGTTCCTAGTTTCACGGCCGGGACCTTTCAGCCCTAAGGCTGGTGATGGCCCTCAAATCCACCACTCTCACAAGTGCCATCCCTAAGGCTCGTCAACATTATTTTCCTTGAAACTTCGTGGAGGCTTATAAGTTTTCTTTGTCTGGGTTTCGAACCACCAATCTTACTGTAGTATACTGTATACGTGCCATAGCGCCTTAGCGAAGTTGATATTCCTAAGGTTGGTGGTGGCCCCAAACCCACCACACCTACCACCACTAACCTTAAGGTTCCTTAGCATAATTTTCCTTGACACCTCGCGCCAAGTTCCATTGTTAGTGGCCAAGGAACTTGGTTCATCCATCCTCATCTCAACACTTTTTGAGGTTGATGAAGAACTTGGCTGCGCTTTTTTTGCACCTCTGGTGTTTTTGTTCAGATTTTACTTCTTTTTGTAGTTCGCCATGTGAATATCGTATATTGAGAATCTCAATTGTGGCATATTGTTGGTTTTAAATTTAGAATTGTACATTTTTAAAGGAGTCATAATGTGTCACAGGAAACATTAGTTCCCAAGGGCTCTCCCACCGGGAATCGAACCCAACACCCTGTACAAGAAAGGTGCACATGCTAGGTACTAGACCAGAGGAGAAGATTTCTTCTATTAAATATCTGTCAGAGAGTTATGTCCAAACGAGATTCTAATTCATTTACCCGAGCTACAAAATCACGATCACTAACATCTCATTCTTCATTACCTAAATACGAAGAGTAGTCTATCAACAGGGCCCCAAAACCCTTGATGCTGAATTCTCGATGCTTCATCACTAGACATGGCTAGTGTTTCAATATGCTTAGTTGTTCTCTACCCTTCCACATTACGAAATTACGGAGTTCATTATACTACGCTCATGTTGCGCAGTTTCATACTGCCTCGGGTTTTCCTTCCAATGATATACACCTTCCAAATAACTTGTAAACTTAATTATATTTGCCACCAACTATATATATAAAACTATATATAAAACTACATGAACTGAAGTAAATTAAAGGGGTACTTCCGGTTTACATGGAAAGTTGAAATTTGGCATGATTGCAGCTTCCGAGACTAACCGACAGGAAAATTGCAAAGGTGAATTTAGAGAGTCTAAAGGGAAAATGAAGAATTTCCTCAGTCATTTAAATGGGTCTTTTTTTCTTTTACCTATAATCTCATGTTTTAGGAACTTGAAATTGGAATATAAACTTGAAATTCAGTATGCTTGTACGTTTTGGTTAGCATTACCTAACTAAATCAGTAAAAATAAAAATTTCCAACGGTTTTATGGGGAACTGAAAAATCTTTCCCATGTTATTTATATGGGACACTTTTTACATCCCAAAACTATTAGGCACTTCCTGTAGGGCTACAACGATTAAATTTGACATGATTGTAGCTTTTCGGGACTAACCTACAGGAAAATTGCCAAAAGTGAATATTTGTAATTTTTAAGGAGTCTAAAGGAGAGATGAAGAAATCCCCAATTTTATTTAACTGGGTCTTTTTTGGACCTATAATCTCATATTTTAAGTACAGGGTGTCTGAAAAAGAACTCCCTAGTTTTAAGTATAAATTTAATTGGGAAAGGAATGAAAACTTACATCAATGAGTAAATGTCATGAAAGAGAATTCCTTCAAGTTTTGTTAAATGTTGGTAGACTTCAATGTGGGATCCATTTGTGGCCCTACACGATACGATATTCGATATTCGAGATGATATTCCACTTCTCGCCACGTATTCACCAACATTTCAGGTGTAACTGTCCCAACCCATTCTTTCCCGTAAATGATTGATATCTCTGATCTTTTCACTGTACACAACATTTTTTATGTGGTCCCAAAAGGAAAAATACAGTGGGGTTAAGTCTGGGCTTCGTGGTGGCCAAGGTATTAGACCAGCCCTGCCTATCCACCTTCGTAGAAAGATTTACGAATATCAATTGGAAGACTTTAGCCAATGATGGATAGTTTTTGTTATAGGTGGTTCACCACGATACTGAGGTCTAACATTACGTTTCACGGTTATAACTGACTCAGTTTCCACAAGCCAAATAACACACTGCGCTTTCTGTAGCGGAGTGCACATTGTTACTGAGTTGCTCTGCACTGCACGCCTGCCTGGACTGAACTGAGGTAAAAAAAAAAACAGCACTGGTGCCGTCTCAAGGTCAAGCAGACCTGACAACTGCAAGGGAGCCAAACTTGGATAGTTGCCGAATCAAACACCACAAACTAAAATAGTGTATGTCACTTTGTACAGATTCTAGGACACATTAAAACTAAGGAGTTCTTTTTCAAACACACTGTACTTGAAATTGAAATACAACGTGAAATTCTGTATGCTAGTACCTTTTCGTTAGTATTATCTAAGTAAATCAGTAAAAAGAAAAAAGTTCAACTTTAGAGTGGTTTTATGGGGAACTGAAAAACCTTTCCCATGTTAATTATATGGGACGTCTTGTACACCCCAAAATGTTCACGCACTTCCGGCAGGATTAGGATGATGAAATTTGGCACGATTGTAGCCTTCCGGGACTAACCTAGGAAAATTGCCAAAAGTGAATATTTTTAATTTTTAAGGAGTCTAAAGGAGGATGAAGAAATCTCCATTTTATTTAAATAGGCATTTTCTTGGGATACAAAATTTTACTTTTAGATAGTTGAAATAGGAAAAGAAAATTGCAATTCGGTAGAATTGTGCGCTTAAGAGGTGCGAAGCCGTAGGCCGAGCAAAGGCGGCGTTGTGGGGGCAAAGCCTCTCGCTGAGCAAATTTAGGGAATATAAGAGCAAATACACGAAATGCACTGTTGATGAAAAGGCTGATACGTAAGAGATTCGAACACTGTTCATGGATATAGACACGAAGCATCAAGAACATTTTTACTTAACTACTGTGGTAACCATAATATAACTCGTGCTATCAATATATTTACGGAATCGGTTACATTTTTTGCTAGTTTCATATAAAAGTCGAACAATTGGATTTCCCATTTCCTCGAAAATTTCATTAATTCTGAATATTCTCACCTCTACATTGTCTTACTTATCAAATTAATTTCAATATCTATTTAATACCAATGACTGCAATAAAGGAAAATATTCACCGAAAAAATAAAAAAAAATATTAGCTTTCCTTGTCTGGGTTTCCAACCACAAAATTTACGGCAGTATGTACGTGCCTTAGCCCACGTTTTGAAAAAGCTAACTGATCCACAGAACGTGCCTCATTAACTTGCTTAACTACTTATAGTAAGGTTCCACTTGTTTTACTCACACACTGAGAAAAAATGTATGTGACGTACGTAAAAACGTAGGTTACATGTGTAAATCCTGTAGTTTTTGGACTTAACGTACACTAAGCGCATAACTGAAAACTGTACGGAAGACTGTTAGATGTCAGGCATTCTGCAATGACTTGGTGTAATATTTAAGCGGGAAAGAGGGCAGTACGTATGTAGCATATGGATAACGTATGATAAGTATTGATTTCTGCAGTAAACATAAGGATCCCGTATATTTGTACAATATACCGCTGTCCGGATAACAAATTTTTCTCAATGAGCTTAGCTCGTTTTTCTGTTAACCTAGAACGATAGGGACACGAACACAGAAACATCGAGGAGAACTAAGATTCCACCGGGAATCGAACCCGGGACCCCATACACGAATGGCGCACGTGATAGCCAATAAACTAGCGAGGAGGGCATCAACTCGACCACTCGGACGGTTGATAACATTATCACTATGCACATGTGTTGAATAACAGAATCGTTTCCGATTTTTGATTGTAAGTACATTTTTCTTGGCAATGAAAAATTTCCCATAGCAAATTCCTTAAATTTCATACTCAAGCCGTTATAAGGTACCTTCATGGAGAGTTTCACATCTTTATCTCATTAACAAGTACCTAATGGCTATGGACAGTTTTTCACCAATAAAAATTTCCCATAGTACATTCCTTACATTTGGAACGTTTCACACACTCAAGTCATTAGGTAAGGTAGGTACCATTATGCAGAGTTTCACGTCTCTACCTCATTAGGAAGCACCTAATCAATGATGATTGAGTGAATGAACCGTTCTCTGTTTGGGTAAGGACATTTTTTTCGCCCAAAAAAGTCCATACCACATTCCTTAAACAGGGGTGCCCACAAGGGGGGGGCTATGACGCAAACTGCGTCATTGAAATATTTGGGGGGGGGGGTAAAATCTATATAAATATGTTTGAGGGGGTGTAAAAATTAATCGAAAAGATTTTTTTCATGGAAGAACACCTACGGATAGACAATTGAGGGGGGCTGCGTCATGGACATGAGGGGGGTGGGCACCACTGCCTTAAATTTCGGACATTTTTCATATTCGAGCCATTATTAGGTACCTTTATATAGACATTCACATTTGATCTCATTGGGAAGTACCTGATGGCTACGGACAGCTTTTCGCCTAAAAGAAATTTCCCATAGCACATTTTTCACATTTCGGACTTTTTCCATACTCAAGTCATTATAAGGTACCTTTATGCAGAGTTTCACGTCTCAGTCTTATTGGGAAGTGCCTAATCAATTTGATAACTGAGAGAATGAATCGATTTCGGCTTGGATAAGGATTGTTTTTAGCCTCTAAATAATTTCCCATGTGACATTCCTCACATTTCGGACGTTTTCCATACTCAAGTCATTATAAGGTACCTTACGCAGAGTTTCAAGTCTCTAACTCATTTGGGAAGTACCTAATTAATTTGATGAGTAAGTGAGTGAAACGATTTCTTGCTTGGCTAAGACATTTATGCAAATTTTCACGTCTCTATCTCATTGGGTGTACCTAATCAACTTGATGAATGAGTGCGTGAAACGATTTTTTGCTTGGCTAAGGACAGTTTTTTGCCCATAAAAAGTTTCTCATTGCACATTTCTCAAATTTCGGACTTTTTCCATACTCATGTCATTATAGGGTACCTTTATGCAAAGTTTCACGTCTCTATCTCATTGGGAAGTACCTAATCAATTTTTGAGTGAGTCAGTGAGTCAGTGAGCCTGAAAACTGCATATTTTAGGGGTCCAGTACTCGAATATAGGTAAAGGTAGGAATTTGAGATTTGATATATGAGCACATCTCTCGGATATCTCCTTGAATTCTAAATCTCATATTTTTACTCTTAATAGAATCGTTTTTACAGAGCCTAGAAATCGGCGATTTTACCCAAAGCTCTTGTTCGTGTATAATATGCTTATGGCAGTGCAGGCCAGCTTTCATTTTTTTTCGCGGAACTTGGCTGCCTTGCACTGCCGTGCATGTTGAAATCTTCGCCCAGGTCAGGTAGACCTAGGGGAATGACTGCAGCTCAGGATGAAGCGCTGATAGAAAACGTCAGGAACAATTGAATACATCATAGATCCGTCCTATGGGATAAAGCTTTAAAGTACAGCTGTCTTACGGAAACTATATAGTAAAGAGTAAAGGAGGAATTGCGATCCTGCTACCTAGATCTTTTTCACAGAGTTGCACAATATAAGAAGATTAGAATTGGCACAGTGGGACACTGGACTTTTACAGACATACTGTGATTTAACTGTATGGAATGATGAGAAGGTATGCATGTCTGATTACTAAAAACATATCTTCTATAGGTCATGTGGGACAAGGTGTATCATTCAGCATGTAGTGGTGACAGGACTTTTTGGGGACATAGCGGCATACTTTTGGGCCTACGTGGCAACATGGGCCTAGGAGAAACAATTCCACTGCTGGGACGAATGACCAGTCAGGTTTATATTGATGTCCTGTAGAACACTTTCTACCACCCCCTCGTGCAAGTTTCTCATCAAAAGGAGTTTGTGTTCATGCACGGAAATAATGCTGTGCATACGTCCATACATACCCACGTGTGGCTACAAGAATACCCAAAATTCATCTGCATGAATTGACTTCCTCAGTTTCCTGATCTCAACCGAATGAAACCTCTAAGGTGTTTCATGATGTAGGAATGGAAGAGGATTGAAATTAGATGGTTCTAGAAGCACATATTCTAGACGTATAGAAGTACTATCGCAATACTCCCGTCTATTTTCTGCACTTGTGGCGAATATGCAGGAGCAAATGTGTACACGCGGTGAATACACAAAATTTTAATAGGAATGTTTTATTGTCCGCATCTCTATTGACATGATCATTTATTGGAGGCATAATGACCAGTTTGATGCTAGTCTAACATCGTGACAGTGGGTTTTCTCGAAGTTCTCTCGTTTCTTTCCAGTTAGTCATTGCACCACTTTCATCGACCACCAGTCACTTGCGTTTATTATCATCATCTTTAGCCTTAGACGAATCACCATGCGACATTAACCTAACGAATTCATTTTAATTTTCATTCACGATCGTTTGTAAGGTTTTGTTTCTGAGTTACGTAATTATAGAGTAATAACGCTAGATATGTGAACATGAAGTTGTCATTCCACTGTTGAAAGGGTCATGTCATTTCCATGTTTTACTTATTTCTTGCAGAGAAGGATATGATTATTGTGTGTTCTCCTGCTTCGTTTTATTTCTCATTGTTGATTTTTCAGAATACTGTGTGGGTTCAAATTTTATTTTTACCAAGCTTAAATGACCATTTTTCGAACGGGATGAAAGGGTTTAATGAAAATATTTGAACCCCTTATGATAGACATCACAATGAAAGTGTATTGATAAAAATCCGTAATGTCACCCCTTTCCACCTTCCACTCATCACCACCCTATGCCAATGGGACTGACCATGAACTTAGACGACATCGATAGTTTTACTATTCATCTCAGCAATCCCGAAAACTATAGAAAATATCATTAGTCGTTTTGATTATTTTTACATATATCGGCATTAAATTTTTCGCATAAAATATAACCACCTGCTCTTCCTTAGGATATGAATTTTATTCAATTTAATATCATAAGATCCTTTGGAGGCCCCCGTTCCCACTTAGGATACTCATTTTAATTAATTTAATATGGTTTAATCCTCGGGAGTCCCAAGAATGATAAGGATGTCAAATATAGTTTTAATTGGTTCAGTAGTTATTGCCTGAAGTTATTACAGTACCTGATAATAATACTGTATATCAAGTAATTTGGTAATTTGAAATTCATTTTCAACTGACTGTATGTTCCTCTGTAAAATATGATGTCTATCCGATGTTTATGAACATTTTAAAATGAAATTTGGGGAGTTACCAATGTCTTTTACTTCGATCCGCCAAGTATTTTTATCTAAAGCAACTCCTTAAATTTGGGAACAAACCGGATATTGTAGCTCGTGTCCATGCTGCAATTTCAATGCCCTTTTCACAGTTCGATTCCAAATGGGGCCGAGTGACTCGGAACCCACGTTAAAGTTAGGTTCCATCCTTATATAATCTCCCTACGAACAAAGAATGTAAAAAAATATCCACATATAACAAATAAGTTTGAAGCCATACATCAGAAAACTTTCGAAACTTCATATGACGACAGACTAAATTAAATATTACTGTATTCGTGATCATACAAGCTTAATTTTCATCGTCAACAACAATAGCAGATCTATCTTACTTTGGCGTTAAATATTAAAACATTTGGAATCGCCTTTCAAGCAACGCATAAATTATAAATTGAGAAATGTTCTCTCTGTGGAGTCAAACTCCTACCATTGCGATTCATACATTGTTCTATTAGAACATCTCACTTTAGCATAAAAAGAGGTTGCCATTAGTGTTGACCATTAGATGTGAGATTTCAAGCGTCTTGTGGGCAACACTAGTTCACCCAAGTCTTAGAACTAACACACAGTTTTAGTGTTTCATGATTCATAGTAGAAAACTATAAAGAGCTTGTACGAATACAATGAAGAATATTTATTAATGTTTAAAGATATGGAAGTGATTACACGATATACTCTAATAATAAATATGGATTAATTGTTGTTGTACTGCATCACACCTTTCGTGAATCTATTGTAACGCAGAAGGATTCTGGTAATTCTAGATAAAATTAAGATGAGAACAAAGTTATAAATTTTGTACATCAATTTACAACACGAGACAACAAAAGACTTCTGAGAATAGAGACGAGACGAGAATTGGAGAAAAAAAATACGAGACGAAACGAGAGGAGGAACCTTATTTTTCGTCTGTACAGCCTCGTGGCAACACTGTCGCTGACGTCCTTATATGCAATTTCAATATATGTCCCTACTTCTAATCTTTTGAGTTGCTTTTCTTTGTTTCATAGATATTTTTGATATTTCCTTTATGTTGTTATTTACCTATACTATGCATAATCTGTATTTACAACTTCTGTACCTCTTAAGCATGAAGCTTAGGGTTCGATTGCCTCTCCTCACCAAACTACATATCTGACTGATGTAATTCTTATATTCTCCGTCACCAGACAAGGCACAAAGATGTCAAACTGAAATACAAATACTTTTTTATTTTCTTGACAAATAGTACATGGAAAGTTCACAATTTTTTACACTATAAAAGTTTACAATACCTGAACAGGAACCTTGTAAGTACTAACAGGAGCTTCAGATAGAGATCCTGAAGATGAGATATATCTAAAACGACCAAAAAAGTGGATGTAAATCCCTTTTGCATTGAACGTGCCATATAGTAATTTCCAACGAAATATCAATGCAAAGGTGATAGAACCCAGAGGCAAACTTCATGAAAACAGAAAACTCCTCTGTTCAATAATAATATGCTGATTACTCGGTTCGAAACAGCACAAAATAAAATTCGAGACACATTCACATCTCCGTGGACAAGGAGCGTGACAACTTAAAGTTGCAAACTGAGCGGTAGAAGAAAACACACGTCGCAAGGTCACGGAAATGCCGGACACGGGTTTCAGGTGTCTTGTTCAGCTAAGCTACCATGCGAGGAGATCTATTAGCTGGAAATCACTTTCCACTGTAGTTGATGTTTTGGAAACAGTGGACAATGGAGATAATGAAACACTCTCAGCTTTCATTATTGTGTAATCTTCTAAGATAAGTTCTAGTATTTATTTTAGGTAAGTAGTACCCGAATGCTTTCTATATAGTCCCGAATTCCATTCTTAATGAGAGTACTTACTTTGAATACAAATTCGAATAGTGGTTCGGATCCGACTTTATACAGTAAGTCTCATATAGCCTCGGTGCTGAAACTAAACGTTAAACTCAAATCATTCTAATCTTTAGTAAGTAGCTACATATTTGCGAATGCATATTAATATCGAAAAAGCATTGCTAAGAAATTAGTATGACTTGACTGCAAACGAACATCAAATGGTTGATTTTCTGCCATAGTGTAGTATGCTATGAAATTTGGTTTACAACACGATCATGTGTTTAAGCAACATCAATACTAAAATAAAATACCAATATTAGAGAAGGGTTTCAGTGCAGTATTTTCAAGTGGGTTAGTAAACAAACCATCCACTCTGTTAATGAGAAATGACGTAACGTGCTATATTGTGAAAATTGGAAAGATAGGCTGCGAAACATGGATCCAAAAGCTTCCATGATGTAGTGAGGAAGAACACGACTAATCTACACTTGTCTGTGTAGGTAAAGAATGTCTCACAAAGATCTCCACATGCTTCTCTTGAACAGGTCTTTGGGTATTTGCGCGATAATTCGACGTCATTGGTTGATACACAAACCAGTAATACCTTCATAGTACTTACTAAAACAAGTGTGAAAATTAAATGTTTATTAACATACGAGATTATTTTACAAGAATATAAGCTACATTTATTGTGATAGAGATGACACAAAATATTACTTCTTCTCTCTCGTAGAAATTTTGTATAAACTTCTACATATTTGAAGTGCAAAGGTTTATCTAAGAATTATGGAAATTATCATTGATATTTCACAATAAGCCATGAAAACTAAATGAGAAGCAGAGACGGAATGATTTCAGAATTTAGGATTTAGATTTCTGGGATTTCGGCATCTATGGCCATGTTAGCCCGTCACGTATGAGGGATGACGTCCCTCGACGAGTACAGTATCCGGAGAAAGGGAAGGAAGGAAGCGACCTGGGACCTATAAATTAGGTACCATCCCGGCATTTGCCTGGTGTGAATGAGGAAAACCCAGGAAAACCTCTTCAGGATAGTTGGCCTGAAAAGGTTTTGTACGCTTCTCCGACCGAGTGCTCCCACCGGGAATCGAACCCGAGATCTCTCGCACAGAAGGCGAGAGCGTTAGCAACTACACTACACGGGCCACTAGAGACGGAATGAATTGCGTTATGAGCACGAAGCTTGTGTCATAGACATGTTAGTGTATTTTCCGGACTGTCCTCTATTTACTTTAGAAAAAGCCATTTTTAATGTGTCCTAATACATATTAAGTGCATATGATGAAGATAATTTCTATATACTGTTCCAAAAGACATTATAGTTTAGCTGTGTGAACATTTCTGACATCTTTGAAGTTTAGTGAATCGTTTGTCAGTTAAATGTTAGTACTTCTAAAATTTAAAATTACCTATTAATTTGGAATCTCACTTGAATATATATTAGGCACTTGTATATTGCAGTCTTGAAACGTATACATTACCGGAGAAATTGGTATAGTTGATAATCCTACATCGTATCGACTTCTTAGTCATATTGCAGTAATTGATATAATTTTTACATCATTTGCAGAACAAACAAACAGCGCATCGTTTGAAGGAAAACCACGTTCTGTTCGTCTCCGAGGGGAGAAGGCATACTTGTTTATGGAAGGTAAGAAAACGTGGGAGAAAGCCAGGGAGTCCTGTGTGGCTAACAACGCTGCTCTGTTATCCTTCAATGGTGGGCAAGCAGATAAACAAATTTTCAATTGGATCGTGGAAGAAATGCCTGAACTGCAAGAAGGTAAAAACATTAATTTATTATTATACATATACTAATTAAAAATAAGTGAAAATATTATCTTTTCCTATGTGACTAGTAACTACGAGAGAAAAATATTATATCAAAGCTATACTAAAGTAAAAGTTATGTCATTTGGTACTATTGCATCAGCATATTTTCAAGTATATATCGTCTACTCCATTTCAAAATTTAGTACTGTAATTAAATTTGAAAGTATACTAAAATTAAGAAGAAAATTTATTAAAATCCTACAATCATTGCTCAGTACAATGAAAATGTGCAATGTGATTACGAAAATCATATAACTGAACACTTATAAATTTTCGATAATGGACGTACAAAGATTCGTTAAATTACAGAACAAGCGTTTGAATTTCCTGTTGGAATCCAACATATTAGGGACTGTGTTGCCAACTGAACATCAATTATAGTAGCACAATTTAACGATAGATGGTAGCGTTAGCAAATATAGGGTGCAAATATAGCAAATATAGGACACTTAATGCAAATGGATAAACATGCGGAACTTATACGTTCATTTCTATGGTGTCGTGTACGTACTATGTGGCAATTTCCCGATGAATCTAAACAAGAAATAGCCAATGTATACTTTATGCAGAAATGCGACGGATCCTCCTGCAAGTGTTCGATGTGAGAGACAGAAGTGTAAATGGGTGTCACTAGAACAGAATACTAAGGTTAAGTCCAGTGAAACATCTATCCAGGATGACAAAGTAAAGAAGAAATGAAATTTATTACGAGTATTTTTATATTTTTAGTTTAACGATCAACTGTTACACCCTTTAAGCTAAAAGAGTTTTATGATAAATGCAAGTGAACGATTGTGAAACCTATTTTCTAGACCAGCTGAGATTGGCTCCAGGGCGACGAGTGCAAAGATATGGGCCTCCTGTCAGTTCAACAAATCACTCATGATAATCACCATCGAACCATTTAAGACATTCCTGCTGAGTTGGAACTGTGTTATGAGATAGCTAAGGAGGATTATTATTGTAGATTTGAGTATTCATCATATGGCTTCTAAATTTGTGAAGTGGATCCTGACACCTTATCGGAAGGTACAATCTTCTTGATCAAGGTTTTCATAGGTAGTTGAAGCTGATATGATTATCAATCTGGGACAAAGCAAAAATCTTTGCAATGGAAAATTCCAAGGCTTATCAAAACCACAAAAAGTAAGTCAGAAAAAAAAACAAATCTAAGAATTGAATATTATATTCTTTGACATCAAGAACATTGTACTCAAAGAGCTCATCCCAGCAGGCAGAACTCAATTGCATCAATTAGTTTGATGTTTTACTGCGTCTGCACGAAAATGTACAAAATAAAGTTTCGAAATTCGGCTCAAAAATTGATTGTTGCATCACGATAGGGAGCTTCCTCATACGTATTCCTTTATCAGGTAATTTTTCACCCTAAACAAAATGAGTATGTTTACCCCACCCTACTTGTCGGCTTGGTCTCTTCTGACTTTTCTCTGTTCTCCAGATATGTTAGTATGAATTAAGTGATTGCCCCAGATGAATAATTTCCAATGACAGAAGAAAAAACTACAATTCTAGATAATCAAAATAGTCGATGACTGAATCACACACTTTTGTTATCCTTCAGACAAGAATTTGACTCCTTGTCCAAAGAAGTGTTTGCAATTTGAAGAAATCCTCAGCCGCACGCTGTATCAGCCGATCATCAGGGAAGATCTTCCCTCCCAAGAAGTAATCATAATGTCGGAAGAGTGGCAGTGAGTGGGAGAAATATCGTGGAAATATGGTGGCTGTGAAGGAGTTTCGTACTGCAATTCATGGAGAGTTTACACTGTCCTTTGCACGACAACACTATCATGGAACTTGATAAAATGCTTGCGAGTAACTTTCAGGTTGATTTTAAGGAGTTCAACATTGAAACTATTTGCATAGGTAGTTTTACCTCTCCTGAGAAAGACATAATTCATCACTTCTACCATAAACTACAGTACCACCACCAACACCTTCTGTGTATAGAGAGGTAGTTTAGGTAACCATTGTGTTGACCGTTTATGATTGTCGTATTGTCGTAGTAGAATATTTTTCATCAGAAGTGACAATAAGTTGCAGGAAACTTTCTTCCGGAACAGGAAACTTTCCCGGATATTCGTTACACTCAAAAAACTACAATCCCCCAAACGGCTGTTCTCGTTGGCCAATCTTAACTTTTGTGGCACCCATAAGCCCCACTTTTTTACCTTAGCAATTGCACGAAGTCTCTGAACGACATTGGTATGGTATATGACTCATCGGTCTGCAACGGGACTGACACTTCTCCGAGACCTCATTTCCATGGCGTTCCTAAGGAGCTTATCTGGATATGACGTTCGTCGTTGCCCATGGGGATCATTTCGTAATACTATGTCACTGAAACCAGCGACGAATGGTTCGTTCATTCACCATTGCTGACCCAAATGCATTGTTAATTTCTTTTGCGAATTGCTGTACAGAGTGCTCCATGCTGTACGTTTACACGATATTACTCAACCATGCGCTGCCTCCTGACTACAATATAGGTATCTCAGCCTATTTGCTGGACGTATATACAATTTGTGACGTTAGATGCATGACCTTAACCTATATTTGTGTAGTGCTGCTCAGGTGAATTTTCCAGAAAACCATCAAGCAAAAATTTCATTTGCACCAATTTGATTAATAGTCAACGGTTTAAGTAGCAGAAACACAATCATTGCTGAAAACTAACCAAACATGAGTTCTAGAATGTACTTTAAAATGACAAAGCAGCTGGTAGTTGTGCGTACCGAGGGTGGTGGCAATAACAACTCATAATGAGAAATCATGGAATTATTCTACCACTCCCAACTATTTTGATTATAGAAAATAATATATATTAGGTACAAAATAGAGTTTCAGAGTAATCTTTCTTCATGTACTAGGTGATAACACGTTTGCTTAGATTTCCATATTTTTTTCTTAAAAGGCTTCTAAATTGGAAATAATATTACGCAAAATCATTAGAACAAGAATATCGATTATTAAAATCAAAGAACAATAAATCATTTTCTTCTTGCAGTAATTTTCATTCAACATTTGAAATAAATAGAAACAATAGTAAAATTTAAATTTTACAGTGGACAGAACGTGTCAAACTAAGAATTGAAGATGAGTGCACCTTTCGAAAGAAGATTGTAATATCCTACGTGCTGCTGTATATAAACAATACTATACAATCTTGTTTGTGAACACGACCACATGGATTTACGACAGAGTACTAGACACCACTTGCAATTAGTACGAGCAGCAGATGACAGGCTACTGCCACCTCCTACGAAGCGCATGACGATAGGTGTGCAGCAGCGCCACCATCACCCTGGAGGCTTATAAATTCGGCAGCAACCAGCGGGGAAGTACCAGTTCTCTGGTGTTCTTCCTACTGATTGCTTCGGAGCATTAGGATATAGCACAACCTAACCCCAAAGAATCTTGTCTGCCACGGGACTATTGGCTATCCCTTCCCTCCTGGCTTAGTGTGCTTCGAAGCTCCATGACTACTAACCCCTCACTATTTGGAGAGTGCTTCGCCACTCTGCTTAGCCTGCTTCGGGGCTCTGTGGAGATCCTGTCCTCGGCCACATGGTCAAGGACAATCTAATTTCAACCAGATAATTTAGAGAAAAAACAACTTTGTAGCATTTTCTGTAAATACTGTTATATAGTGAAGTTTTATAAAATGAACCGGTAGTGGGAATCGATTCCGGACTTTGTTTTATTACCATCTCTACCTACCACAAAAGGTTTACAATATGGTGATGCTATGCTCTCCTCAAGCACTATCAAACTAAAATTGGGAAATACCTTGTATCACTTATGACAAATAGCTGATAGTTCGTAATTCCTTAGCAATAAAGAGATAAATAAAACAACAAAGACTAAAAATAAAATTAATTAGATGACGTATAATAAAATTATAATAGTCATAAATCCAATATATTCAAGACTATTATATCTTCTGGGCGTCACGTTTACTACTTTTTTCTTGTTGTTTCTACTTCAATGACAGATCATATCGTAGTACCGAGGACAAATAATGAGCACAAAATAACAGAAATTGATAAAATCTTATCCGTATAGCAAATCATGTTAGGTATAGTTCAAGAAACTACGTCAAAATTATAAAGAATTTCGTCACCCAAAATATGCAGTGAAAAGTCATTGGCATACACCATTATTTGTATAAATTCATTAACCAATGTATCAGATTTTGAGAAAATGTACACTTTAATCTATTCGATCTATTCATCTGATTTTCTTTTCACAACACAATACACAAATGGATCTTTCTTAGACAAATTGATTCGGAACTCAGTAATGAACAATGGAAACAATACCTACACATTACAAGCACGATAAATTAAACGAGGTATTATTACATAGTTGTTAACTTTTAACTTATATCGCAGTTCCAGCACAGTATTTTAGTCGGTCAGCATTATTGTTTTGTTGTTCAGGTTTCGTTGAGAACTATCTCTCTACGAACGGAGAACACGTTATTAATGGGACAACTAAATACAAATATAGAGAATTTCTGTGAAAACAGTTTCCTAATTGCTTGACACCAAGAACTGGACGCAGAGCTTGTACGATTGTAACCTGATACTTTACAACTACTGTAATTGAAGATTTTTTAAATGTCTTACGTCTGATGTCAAGAAACAACAATAATTCCCTATCCAAGAAGGATACTAGATACATCGTTTCGGAAATGAAGCCATAAATATGAAAAAGTAATTGAAAATGTCGTGAATAATAAATAAATAAAATTACTTTATTTATTATGTATGATATCTATAGTTGTCCAACATTTTTCATTACCAGTCAGCGATATTGTTAATTTTATATTATAATAAAATTATATACATAAAATATATTCTATCACAAACATAACTACGAACAACCGAATCATCTTGTGTTACAAATACGATTGGTGGATTACAAGACATTTTCGTAACTCACCACTTTCTTGTACAAACTCCATAATGTAGTAAAATATCATTCAATTTAGGGTTATTTAACTATAAAATTTTCTTACAATTTACAGTTATTAATACATTATTGACATACAACGATTTAAAATGTCTGATAGCGAATTTATAACTTGAGTAATTTTATTGTGATACGTATTGTGAATTTGTGATAAATAAATTGCGCCAGGAGCTTTCTGGGTGCATTTCTCAGATATTGCAGGCTATATCACACTTAATTGGAATATGCTTACTTTAAAGTAAAGACAATGTTCTTTTCAACTATGTTGTGAAGGAAATGAATCTAAATATTGTGAAATCTCTCAACATATTGTTACCTATGTCCATCGACGGAAGTACACTGGCAGGTAAGAAGAGTAATTAGATCAGCGTCCCTTCCAAGGTACTTCTATACAATTTTTAAACAATATAAATCTGTACAACGTAACGAAATCAAACGTAATTTTATCTCATGTAGGAGTGCACGATGATGAAAGCTAAAGTACTTGCCTCTGTGTTAGTATTCCCTGTTTTCCTCTCAAGGAATCTGAAGTTTCAACACTGTGTCCGTGAGTTTTCGGAGTTCTCATAATTCCTTCTACATTGTCGTTTCACTAATACTTCTACAGTCATTTCCATAGTCATAGTAAATACAAATGTTAGACCAAAGATTAAATTTCATTCCACTTACCTAATGAGCTTCGAATCCATTTCAACCATATTTAATACTAATGTCAATAAAACAAGTTCAGATAAAACATTCATTTGTTGATTTTAAATCACTTCGTATTGTGCAATTGTTCACTTCATCCTTTTCGTCACTTTTAATGATGCCACAAAATATAAAAATATTTTGTTATCTTTCTCCGATGTTCGTTGTTCAAATTACGTATTTTCTAGATCCAAACATCAGTCGGGGACGCTTCGTATCCATGCCAGGAACTATTTTCAACCTCTTTACGAATATAGTGAAACATTCCCCTGTCAGGGATAATTCTGGGATCCCCGGTGGGACATCGCATCTTCCTTATTTATTATTATATTTATTTTAAATTAAATCTTGCAGTCTTATTTGAACACCCGAAGTTTTTGGGAAGATTCTCTTGTGATTAAAGACTTTATGATTAGTGTATGCATCCCTGACACTAGAAAATTTTTTTCAAGTTGGAACATATGTATTTTGGATTCTACGATAAACTGTAGGTCCAAGCTTCACATAATCTAAGTGAAGCTAAAATCCAATCAACAACTATTGGTTTTGTACGACGATATTACTTTACAGAGGTTGATTCACTTATGTTGAGCTGAATTTGAATGTGCCACTTTCCTAGGAAATGCCGTATTTTTCACCACCAACTATGTTCAAACTACAGGCTACTGATACTGACTATTGCCCGGCATTGAAGTTTTCATTGCAGAAGACTATGTTGCTGATGGACCATGAGTATTACATCCCACTCCCCTTCACATGCTTTTCACAGGATAATGGTGCTAAGGATTCGGCAATGGGAACTGCACCGCTTGAGGAGTCCGAAAGCACAATAGTCCATTGGACTGGCATCTGGACTTTTGAGAGGGATACCAGAGATGGGAATTGCCTAAATTCTAGTTTTCTGTTCCATGCGGCGATAGAATTCCAGCGATGTTTTCGGTCTGTGGATGCCTTGTCTTGATGCAGTTCAACGTGGTTCACGTATTATCCGTACAATGTTGGGATTTCATGCTCGTACATTTCAATCAGGACATGAGTGTGGTAGTACGCTCTATTGATTTTCTTATTTCACTCCACCTTTGGGAGACGCAGTTTGCCCCTGTACGAGAAATCGACCACAATTATGAATCCTTTTGGGAAACGGTTCTAGATGCTCGCGTCGGTGTGGTGGGTTCAGAACCCTGTGCCGCATATTTCCGTATAATAGGATTTACAATGGCACTGTCTATATGAAAATTAAGCATTTGACACATTTCTACGACGCGTGATCCTGTAAACTTAGCATTTGAAAGCGACACACTAAATCCCTCCTAGAATTTGCTCAGTTTCTGCGACATCAGACTACGCTCGACTACGCTGCTGTATGTGCGAGATACTGTTGCTTGCCTCACGGTAATCTTACGGATATGGATTACGCATATGTGGTACAGTTTCACATTCACTTCAGCTCAATGTAACTGAATCAACCTTTGTATAACTATAAAAAATAGTGGATGACTAAGTACCTATTAGTGAGAATGCTTGCTATTGATATCATTATTTCGAATTTGTGCTTTAAATGGTTTTAGTTTAGTCTTTCAATTATCCTAATTCGGCTAATAGGGCTAATGTTTCCCTAAACATCCACCTAGGAATTGTACACCCATCTATAGATATATACTTCGTACCAGGAAGGAAGAAGTTCGATTTTTAATGCAACTCAGAATTTGCGTTCACACTTAGGATTCTGTCTACCATGAAGTATAAACTCACGTAAGGAATTATGAAAATTGTCGATAATGTATAAAGATAAAAATCTAGACGAAACTCCTATAGTTTCAATTACTGGTACTGATTATTATCTCCTAACTTTATGTAGAGTAGTTGCTGAGCTTTAAACTCAGTCACATATTTAACGGGAGCCCTTGGCTGCTTTCACGGAAGTGATGTAAATCTTAAATTACTATAAAAATGGTTATTTTAATTTACACAAAATGTATCAGTCCCTATAGCCCTTCTGGATCCAGCCTTTTCATAGAAGCTGTTCTAAAGGTCTTTAATTCAATAATTATTTAAGTATAGCTTGAATGGAAAAGCATGATATTATAGTGCATCTAAAACACATATTTTTGCTATATTACAGAAATGTACCACTCTTGGTTGAACGCCAAATACAATGCCAATGAAGAGTCCTGGTCCTGGCAGGATGGAGGAGGTGATCCATTTAAGAAGGGAGATGAAACATTTGGAGAATGGTCAGATGATGAACAGCCCACCAACTACGAGTGTCTGAATATGGACAGAAGAAACCACAATAAGGGGGTTATATTTGGAATATTGTGTGAGAGCAAGGAAGAATACATTTGTGTCAGAGACAAGACACGTAAGTCACTTTAGAAAATGAATACTTCGTCTAATACATTTCAAATTTAATGAAATCACTCTTTAGTTATTTAATGAAGGGAAACTATACCACCAAATAAATTTTTAGATATCTTTTGCCGCAGAATGAGGTACATAAGTACAATAATAAATACATGTGATTTTCGAGGATAATGATATCGTAATTGCATCAAGAGAGTTCTTAGGTATTCGTTGATAGTAAAATAAGGTGAAAGAGCCAGAAGAAATACGTTGTCACCATATGCTGTTCATTCAAATTATTTAGTGCAAATAAACTAACTTGTGTATGAGCTTTGGTAATTTACGAAGAAATACACTGTTTCACAAAAGGAAAGCAGTAATTCGTTATGAATAGGCTTAACTTATCCAAAGTCCGTTATTACATATAGTGTAAACAATATAAATTCTAATACACTCAATCGTTTTAGACTTCATGGTACAAGTAAAAACTTGTGAACAAAACAACAAAAGAATTTCTTTGGACAGTTTACTGTCTTTATTGTCAAATTTATGTATTATCCACCTTAAATTGGACCCAACTTCTGGCACCAAAAGATATTAAAATAACCAAATATAGCACTAATAATCTCAACACTAGTCTTTGAGTGAAATCCTGTAGTTAAACAGTGGTCAAAGACAGATGAGTCTCATGAAGATGGTAGCATATAGTAGATAATGAGGAATATTAATTGAGTCGTATTCTTTAGATAAATAACGTATGCATTATTAAATTTTGTACTTCCATTTAAATTTTATAGATTTCTAAAGTTTTTGAGACAAACTATATTAACAAGATGTATTCTCTTTGCTGAATGTATGGTGAAGAAATTAGAAATCTATTAACTATTTTTCGTAAATACACTAGTGGCCAAGAGTTAAGCATCACTAAGATATAAAGCAATATTGTATATATGAAATGTGAGATTACCGAGTAAGAAAACAGTTATCTGATATACAGTAGAATAAAATGTATTATATTAAAAGTTACATTTTATTGAAAAAACACAAAACATTAGAATTTGAAGATAAATTTTCTCTCTTGAATAACCAAAAGAGGTTATTATTCCTAACAATCACGTAAGTGTCGGAACAACGTTGCATATTCTCTACGATATGTTTCAAGAGTTCTGACTGGTTCCAGTTCTCGGGAGAGCAGTAAAAATCTCTATTATTTCCGTAGTGAGGACGGCGAGGTGGAACTCTTCTCTGCAATGAATTCTAAACATGTATGGAATTAAATTTGAAGATCTCGTTGATCAATCTATCTTCAAGGAATCAATCCAGCAAGTTTGCTTGCCATGAACGTATATTATCGCATATAAAAATGAAAACTGAGCGATTTGCGCTAATGAAAATTTATACATTTTGTATTAGCATCTCGTCTCTCTCCCTAAAGGAAGTATTAATACCTCTGGTTATGAGCGCAATTACTTACATTCCTTGAACATGATGACTACGCACATCAACATTCTATAGCCACCCAACTAATCCCTTTACACAATATTCCTTGGGTTGAATTTTGTTCGAGACTTCGTTTAAACTAATGTACGATTAATCTCGTCTCATTTATGAAGAGCTACTATTCGTTTAGGTTCCAATTTCGTTGAATGCGACTTCAATGTAAATTAGCTGATAAAGTGATATACACATTTGCTGAACTTCTGGCGTGGAGACTATTTGTCTTTACTCTAGGACATTGAGGTACACAGTTTGTAAAGAAAGTCTTAACTTTTAAGACAGCTGCAGGCTCTGAAAACAATTGTCTCACTGGGGTTGTCTAGTTTCGTTGTGTAGTTAAGATCAGATGCTGCTCTTGTTAAAGTTATTGCTCTTGAACAACCTTGTGCTGGTTTATGATGAATATCTCCTGTGTCTTGGAACCAACTTCAAAGCCTAGAAATAACATTTTGCGGCACATTCAAGATTGCTGAGACTTCCCTCTCTTTCCCACCTGCTTCTGGATAGCCTATTCTCCTTCCAATCTAAAAGAGTAACATGACTGTCAAGGGTAAACTAACATCTTTATGTCATGTTCTTGTTTTACAATACAAATGTTACCAAGAGATCCTTTCAATTACAAGCATAGTGCAAGATAGAACTGAACACTAATGGTCTGATACATTCTATTTGTTTGTCTTTCAACCACACGTCTATTTCACACTAATAAAAAATGCTCTTGTCTGTGAACATGAGGTGAGTTACCCTCCTTGATAAATACTCTCCGTGATCGCACTATTCTCCTTCTTCCATTTTTCTAGTTTACGAGTTGTATTTAACCTTTGATACAACTGTAATATGTACTAATAACGAGAAGACATCGGATATAGTATTAATTTAGGTTTTAATATGGTAGAAAGCTAAATTAAAATGCACCATTAAACCATTTGTCGGCACGTTGCCGAGTAAATTTGGAGAGGTTGTTGGAAATTTCACGTAAGTGGCAGTCACAGAATAAGTAACAATGGTAAAGAGAGCTTAGAACCATGAAAGTGAAAACCCATGGGTTTGAAATTTGTATAATCAGTAAAGGTATAAATGAAACTTCTTATAATTTGAAAGAAATAACCCCGTTAGTAGTCGAGTATTTAGCAAGTATAATTTCTGAGAGCATTATACCTGATTTAGTTTTGAATGAGGGTGCTTGGATCTGATATAAATCAGAGTAGTCATTTGGATCCACTTTAAGGGATAAAGTTCTTCTGGTATAACATCGGTGTTTGTAATAAAAGTCAAAATAGTGATGACTTACGTTAATACCATAACATATTAATTACTTTGATCTCAGGGTTTCGTGCCTCGGTCTTCTGTCGAGCTTCCGTTTGCTGCTAGATTACACGACCTCTTCTTACGTCTTCCCTTGTTCTGTGATGTTTTTTTCTTGGGCTTGCTTTTCAAATACCCTTTTTTCTCACAGCTGCTAACTCTGAGCTCACAGCCCCTATTGCAATTTTACAAAAATCTTAATAAATTCCGAGAGACGCCACTGGGTCCTGGAAAAAAATTCTTAAAATGACCACACAACTTAGTTTTGGTACGTTTTTGTCATCATGCGTGGTTTTCGCTTATATGTCAAATAATTAAAATTATTTTCTAGCGTCATGTCATGCCATTCTGGACCCCTTACGTAGACGAATTTTGGGATTGTTTTTCTTTTCCGAAGCAAAGTGTCATTCTATCATAGCGTTGGGGTCTGTTTATTTACCATGTGTTTAATTGTTGCCGAATCTCTACGCGTCTAATTTTAATAGTGCAATATACAGATCATTATTTCATATACAGCTCGTCCCTTTACTAAATGGTATTATCCTCTCCCAACAATGTTACCTATTTCATTATATACTCTTAGTAGCGAAGCTTTATTTATACACTAAAATTTCGTGTGCTTCTTTTTCTTATAAATTTGACATCGTATTGGTCATTTTTGTTCCTGTTTGTTCGTCTCCAGTTAGTCTGAAATGTGTGAATGTTAGCTAGTTTTGGGAAATGCCCCCACACTGGTTTAAAACCGCACTCCCGTCTGCCATATTTATGGTCATTTTTCCGAAAGTATCTTGGTGACAACCTACAAGTAACAATCTTCCAATGCATCTATAGTTCGTTTCGTATCAATCAATAAACTGTCTATGTTAAAATTCCTCTCTGGGGTGGTATAGACGCAACAATCTAAAATTCCACGGAAGAAACCACTAAACTGACATGCTTGGCGACACGCTTTTTACTTCTGTGTGGCCGCAAATTAATGAGGACTATCTTCTTTCATTTTCTTTCTTTTTCTTTTTTTGTAAAAAAGGAGGAAAATTGGATGTATGCAGAGCATACATTTTTATTTTTAACTTTAATGAATGTAGTCATTTAATATGTACAATCAAGCGTATTACATGTTGAAACCGGACGTTAGATTTCAATCCACCAAAAAAATAATTCTTTGTTTGCTAATATATATACGTGAAACAAGAACTGTTAAATACTTGTATTGTTGTGGTATGTTAGGAATCTTTAAACAAAAGAGAGCGAATATATTACTTATCAAAAAGGTTAAGATGCCTACAGATGAAATATTGTAATACATCCATTCATAATTTTAAACAGCGGAAGACAAGGATGTGGATGGACCAATGGAAGCTGAGACGCAGAGCGACGTTGAGCTAATAGAATATGGTGGACGTGCCTATGAATTACACTACCATAAAGCAAACTTTGAAGATGCTTATAAAGCATGTGCTGCCAACGTTTCATCCGCTGGTCTGGCTACATTCAGTGATATGGCAACACTGAGATATTTGCTAGACCACCAGTCAAAGCGTAAGTATATGTAAAATGTCAGTAATTGATGAATTATTACAAAGGGGAAACGAATTGGAAGAATTAATTCAAATACTTTCAAAAATATAGTATTTATTGAAATATTTATGAAAAGTAAATCTTTAATTTGTACCAAAAGTAACAAAATAGTACATATATATCTCAAAACCTATTCAGTGCACTTTCTTTTAAAACACTTGAAATAAATTCGATGGTACAATGTTAGATCTGTAATATTTACTAAATCTTAAATGTTAAAATCTAAGTTTAAAAGTAGACATATTTTACTATTTAGTATACTGTAATTTTAGTTACAGAACTAGTTGTTCGAATCAAGTTTTAATAAACAGTTTTGACAATTTTTCTCATTTTGATGATACACTCGTCCTTCGTTTTAATGGACTGTTGCCGATTTTCTGTAATTTCCGACAGTAGTCTGCAATGGCTAATAACTACAATTACATTAGGAAAGAACGAAGAAAAGAAAAATAGAGTACTAACTTTCAACTCAGTATACTATCCAATCTAAAATACCTGGTCACTGTAAATACACACCATAATACAATAAGTTCATCATTTGTTGTTTGAAATAAGAGCGTTAAAGCGGAATCAGCTGCTTTAGATGTTACCCATTGCTTTCGAAATTCGTTAAATCGAGGTCCATAGTAGAATACAGGTAGTAGTCGCAAGACGTTTATATTTCTTCTATTATAGTGTTCACATTCTTAATAGACTTAAATTAAAATACCGATAAGATGAAATGAAGTATACTTGTTTAAAAATTCCAATTATTAGTAAAAGCCAACATTTCCGTATATACGTTTTTTACCCATAACTTTTGTATTAGTGCTCCTATTTGAGTATAAGTTTGTTTTGTGTTCAGAAAATGACATTTTGAAAGATGCCAAATACATTGTTTACAGAATACAACATAAAAGGAGGTTTACACTTATGCTTTGATTTTACGTGATATTTCTAAACACATGCTTTTGTCCTCCTGCCTCTGGGTTCTAAAACTATCAGGGATTAAAAGAATAGAAATTTTTTTTCCTTACAAGCAAACACAATTTTCAATGTTCATTCAAATATCCGTCCTAGACTGATGTTACTGATAATTGTATTTCAGTATCTTTTAGTGACTTGTAGGATTTGTTCTAGAAAAGCTTCGTATTGACATATTTCAAGATTGATCTCAGGACTTCTTTTCCTAGTTCCAATCTCTAAACCTTGTTCTATTCTGTTTTGAGTAAAACGCCATCACAATAATTACTTTAAAACATTTAAATAAACTTAATAATTCCTTTCTATTTATTTTCATGTATTCAGTGGATGCAGGTCTTTGGATTGGAGCTGAGTATGAGGGCAATAATTGGCAGTGGCTTGGTGGGAAGCCAATGGTAAATACGAGCGATGGGTTTCCTCCATTCGCTCACGCTGCTCCACGCGCTGGATCCAACTGTTTAACACTTGAATATTTCGAAGACTTCCAGGTGAAATTTGTAGATCAACCGTGTAGTTCTCAGAAATATTTCGTTTGTGAGATTGGTAAGTAAGTATAACTCTACTTTTTGCTTTTCTATTCTTCAAAATATTGATTTGATGTTTACCAACGACATTATACCATATATCAGTAAGTACATTTTACATTATTCGCAATTATGCATTTATTTTGCTTTTGAGACAACATTAACTAATAGGTTTAACGTTAAAAAAGGATAGCAACTCTATGCGATATTGCGCATGACCAAATATATTATGACACATTCTAAATTTTTTTGTATATGCAGATTAATAAGTAACGAAAAAATTCATCTTATTGCTTGAGGTAATTTCGTGTTATGATACGCACACCCGATAAATGTATTCTATGTGACCGTAAACACGCATTAGTGAAATAGCAGCTCCCTACGAGAAGGTTAACCCATGCCGATTTGACGACAAAGTCATGAAATGGCGTTTCCACATTATAATTTAGAATGTCCAACCATGATAACGGAGAAACCAAAAGAGACGGAGAAACGAAACTTTGCACGAAGCAACTAGAGAAAGGAAGAAACCTGCTCGTTTCTTGACGAACATCACCAGATGGACAGTGTTGCCAACCCGAGAGAAAATTAAGTTTTTGTAAATCGAATTACATAAATTGGATATTATCATTGGAAGTAACAATGAATATAAAGACAAAAGAAATGGTAAACGCAGATGAGTGTTGCAAACGTTTCGAGAAATAATGTGAAGCATGTGTTAAATGCAAACGACGTTGGCACACGTAGCGTTTATATCTTTTACGAACCACATTTCTCAGATTTAACAAGATAGAGAATATCTCGGTCAGTATGTGACTAGTCGATGTCACATAACCACAGTACTGCTCCTCATGCTCTACCGAATGAATTGCTTTATAAGTTTCAAACCATACTACACTAGTGACCTTTTCCGAGTTATTCTACCTTTCCCAAACTCAACTTTTCTCTTATGTTGATAGCAACACTGTTCAATGGACAATTCTAGACTTGAAGTCTGCGTAAATAGATCTTGTTAATATTTAGTTTAAGGTGTACAAAACATTAGTACCTCACTCCCTGTGTGTGCCAAAAGAATTTGCATTTAACACATATTTCGCATTATTTCTCGAAAAGTTTGCAACACTAATCCATGTTTTCAATTTCTTTTGTCTTTATTTTCATTGTTACTTCCAATCATGATATTCAATTTAGGTCATTCGATTTACAAAAACCTAAGTTTCTCTAGGAGATTGGCAACACTGTTCATCCGATGTTCGTCAATACACGGGCTGGGCAATTTCATGACTTTTTAGTCAAGTTGGCACGGGTTAACGTTCTCGTAGGGTGCTGCTATTTCACTAGTGCGTGTTTACGTTCACATAGAATTCATTTAGCGGGTGTACACATCACATCACAAAATTACCTTATTTAAGGGACACACTAATATATATATATATATATATATATATATATATATATATATATATATATATATATTGTATCAAAGGTAAATAATTCCGTTATATTTAGAAAAAAACGAGGAAGATATTGATTTGAAATTGAATATAATACATTAAATTCTTATTACAATAGGTTCATAGTACAGTGAATATAATGGCTTCTTAAGTATTCATAAGATAAATTAATCATGATATTTAGTTTACCTGTACGAAACTAATTATTTTTATAACAAAATATTTTATACTTTCCATTGACATCATGTTACTTTTGCATTTGAGATGTGAAATAAGTCTAGTTATAAACAAAACATTATAAGGAAAACTATTTTTAAAAAGTTTTCTGACTATTAATTTTCTACAAAAACAAATGATCATTTATTAGCAAAACGATGTATATTTGCTAATCTTAGTATTTTGTACATTTACTGTAATTCTGATATAAATGCTCACTAAACGTTTTATTTGTATTGTGACTGTATCTCAGTGAACTAATAAGCAATCTAGTATTGAATGTCTGGAGATACTTTTAATTTTTTAAACTTTGTGTTTTATGATAGCACGTAATAAACACGATTTAGGAATTTCTTGATAATTGTGAATTATTAGTTAGTTCAGGTTGTATTCGTCTGCATCTACTGAAATAAAACTATTTAAACTACGCATAGTAAACTACTTTCAACTTAATTTTCATCTTTACACTTTTCACAATGATGATTTCCAAAAAAAAAAAAAAAAAAAAAAAAAACAACTTTACTTTCAAAATTGTATATTTCCTTTTTCTCACATTAAAATTTTACGTAGTGCGTAGTATAGGCCTACGATTAGACATTATTTATAAAATTAGCACATAGAATATGACTATTAAAACCATATGGTGTTTACTTATGTCTTAAGTACTCACTGATATATTCCTGAAAATGAACTTAACGGCAACGTGATCTATGACAGCAGTGTGCACATGTAAAATTATAAATTGATAATAACTTTTCACAAGCATACATAAGAAACGTAGTTAGAATTTATAGTTTAATTAGTGTTAAATTATGACATTCAAGATTCTACTAATTTTTAATTGGGTCATTTAGAAGAAACAAAATAATCCCTGCTATGCTATAATCGAAACACCATTATGTGGATACTGAAATATATATATTATGAGCAGTATAATTCATTTTCTGTAACAGATACAGGTTATAAAACCTAGTTCTATGGTCATTAATACGAAAGTATATCAGATATGGGATTGAATAGTTGTAGTTGGACAGAAAATCCCCCTTATTAAGAACATAGAATAGTTTAAGAAACGTTATTAATTCATAAGCTGCATATACACTAACTTAGTATTATAAACTATTTTTAACTTATCATAATATTTTGCCCTCATATGAGTGTTATCTAACTAAATAGTGCAATGTAAAATTTTCCTACTGCTAATTGCATTTTTGATATTACAAAACAAATTTTCTGTGGCATGATCTGTTCTCTCCGGTATATTAAAAACGTGAATTACGATTGTAAATTTAATAGATATTTAAGTCTGTAAGTATTTCATACATTTATTATAATTAGTTATAAGTCACTGTTGAAAGTATGGAGATAGAATATGTGTTACATAACATTGAAGTTTATATCAAACACCAACATCATATCTAAACTTATCGTATAATAATAGTTGTCTTTTGAAATATTTGCTAGTTGAAAGTTATATAAAGCACTTCAATGAAAACTTTTATTTTCGATGTTAATGTTATAGACGTACTATTTTAATGCACGAACTAAATGATTTAAGCAGTTTATTATTGTACATTGAGTGCTTAATTTAGAAATTTTCTTGGTTAATATTTTTCAGTCTATTAAATTTTATAACATAATTTAAACGGTTTTGAATAACCTTTGTTATTCTTAGAAGCGACTTATTAATTAATGTGTACGAGATTAATTTGAAACGTTCTCACAATGAAGTAAAAATCACTTGCTATCCACTTAGAAAAAGTTAATATTTTCAACATAATCTCCTTTGACATTAAAACACTTGCTACAGCTTCTATTCTATCCCGATAATCAGATTCCTCTTTGTCTGCAAAACAAGTTTCAAATTATATTTTAAGTTTTTTTCATCTGATAAAAAATTACATCACTAACAACATTTTTCACTAACGGGAAAAAATCTAGGTTTTTAACCATAAAAAGCTATATCAAGCGAAAAGATGAATGTGGCATCATACCATGGTTAGGTGTGACACATATTGTGTTCTGCATTGTTCATTATTACGTTTTAGTTGACAAACGAGATATTTTCTCATTATTCTTCCACAAGTTGATCAAAATTTAGTAGAATGTTATTTCTTAATGGTTGTACCAATGGAAGAAACTCAATCAGCAGGAAACTTCTAGTGTCATGGATACAACTGAAGCTATACTACCTTCGGTCGACATCATACTTGGTTTCATGCTATATGAAATTGGAATGATTCCATTACATTGTTTTTTTTCTGTTTTTTGATACTGCATCTATATTCCATTAATGGTCGCTAATTGATGTATATAATAATTTGAATGTATCTGGAAACTTGGTTTAGTGTATTTCATTATGATTCGTTTGCGAACAAATATTAGTAGTGGTGGCAATGTTTTACAATGACTTTCATTATGCATAATACTTTAGTCGTAATGCGATCCTGTTGCACTGTATGATGCACTTGTTCAATAATTTCTGGTGGGTGAGATATTTCGGTAGTACGTTAGGCGAGTCATCTTGCAGACTTTCATGATTGTGTTTAAAGTCAGAGGTTTACTCAGAAACAGATAAAAGAACGCAGCAAAGTCTTCTAGTGCATTTCTGATATCGGTAAGAATTTACGATTATGATACTTTGTGTCACTCTTAATCAAATATTTAATTACAACCCGATAATCGCCCCTTTTAAATTTTCACTTACACCAGCACTTGTATTATTAACTATAACCATAGTTGTTTTTAACTGTTCCATCCAAAACAAACAGATATTTATACGGAACATGGCACATTTTAATAGTATAATCGATTTGGAACTATTCTGTCATACGAAATTCGTTTAATAAAATTTTCATTATACCCTCGTGGCAACGTTACATCCACCCATTTTGTTTCATCAATAGAATAAAAACTCATTTATGATTTTGTTGTACCTGCAAGTAATCAAAATATTATGTATAATTGTAATCACAATTCATAGTATATCACATCTACTTAAACCACTATGTATGAATTACGACAGAGAGAGGTATATTTTAGAGCATTACTCGTGATTGTACAATAACTATTCCGTAAAAGACGAACTAGTTCGTGAAATAATGCGAATGTACTTCCTAAAAGCTTTTGGCCCCTTTAGGACCAAACACTCCTCACCAGCTAAACAATGATAGAAGAATTGCCGTAAGAATCGCTCCTGACATTGCCGAAGATGAAACATCTAATTACATCAAGAAGAGCAGACGCTCCTTACCAGGTGAGTATCTCAATTTATTTATGTATATTAGGTTTGATTTCACTGTTCTATTAAATAAATAAATATTAATTAAAGACCAGGATTCACTTCTTAGTATGTAGTATTATAATTGATCAGAGTTTTCTTTGAAGAGAAGCAGGGGCACGTGATGTATGGAACTCATCCGTTATTTAAGTTTAAACTTGGCACCCAAATAGATCTTTAGTTGTGTTGTGAGCATAAGTACCATTTACTAGTTCAGAGTTTGGTTCCTGAATTACGATCTATTAAAATTACTTTACTTGGACTTTGTCAAATTTTTGCAAAGGAGTTCATTATTTACTGTTTATGTCATTTATAACAACGTTATAGTAACATTTAATAACCTCATAACCTCTACTTATAACAAAGATTTGTTAAAATCAATGAACTGATAAATTTTTCTTCACAATCTTAAATCGTACTAGTTAGTTCGTGGAAAAAATGTTTAAATAATAATACACGCTTAACTCAAAGGACCTTATTTACAGAGAGCGATGAATTGACTGAAAATTTGAATTTTTCCACGTAACTGTAGATATAAGTCAATATACAGAGAAATAAATAATTTATGAAATTTAATACTACTTATGTTGAATAGCATATTAATAAATAAACTATTCAAACATTTAATTGTCATTTATACTTGTCGCTATCGCTTCATGACTTCTAATGAAATGTTTCTTAATTTTTAAATCTTATAACTTAAATTTTTATTCGAAATTTTGTTAATGTTGTATTACGAAATATTGAAACCAATTATTTAGAAGTAGTCTATAGTCACATTTAGAAGTAGTCTATAGTCACATTTCTGCAGATCTTTCGATAAAATAGTTTTACTTAATATCTTACAAAGTTACTACTAATTTTATACGTAGTTGCAAGAAGAAAATGAAGGTTGAACTTGAAATAGTGTCTTATTATTCTTTTATTCATCCTAAATCATCCGCTAATCTTATTGAATACTTGGAGTTAACTTGTTCAAAGATGCAGTAAGATACGATGAACGAACGCATATAGTAATTTGAGCTTTGATTTCCCACTGTATTATTTCAGGATATACATCTTATAACTTCTTATAGAAATATTATAAGAATTCCAATCGAAATTAGTCTCTGAAATATTCATTATTTTGAAGAATACATAATCGCTTTATTTACCAAAAATATCGTGATTATTTTCGGTGAAGTCAATCTCTATGTTTTTGTTTCAAGACGTATTAATCCGATATCTAGTAGAAAAATATTTTTAATATAAACAACTGATGGACTATGTAAGAAAAATTATAAGCTTTTACATAAATACTCCAAAATAATTTAGGTGGATAACATTTCATTATTTATCATACAGACTTGGATAATCTTCGTAAAAAGATTTCAAATCTATAAATGGCTAGTTATTCTGTCGTTTAACAAAATGTAATATTTGTGTGTAAAAGACAAGTATTGTTCAATTGATAATTATTTGATCTCTGTAGCAAAAGGTGTACGAACGTTACCAGAGGCTTTGCAAGGACCCGAATTTATTGAACACGAAGTATCGGTAGGCGGAAGAAGAAAAACTTTATTGTTATTCAAAGACAGAGCTACCTGGGATGAAGCTTTCTTTTCGTGTGCAAAACAAAGTAAACGTTACTTAGCAACAATAACAAGCGCTGAATATGTTAATAAGCTTGCAGTATTTGGAGAAAGTAAGTACTTCAGTTTGCCTCTTGATTTTGATTTTATATAATAAACTATTTCTCTCTCTATTTTTTTTACTTAAATTATTAAAGCATATAGTTTCTAGACATCTAAACTAAAGTAACAGCTGGCGTTTCTGTATCTATAGTTCCGTCTACCACTGGATTCGCATATATAATTTGTTTCAGTGTTGGATAAAAGGAAAGAATCATCTGCTGTCTGTAGCAGTGACTAGCGAAGATATGAAGAATTCTTATCAGAATCCAGAATCCGTTAGCATACGCAAATTTGGCATAGGAGACCCAGGTTCGATTCATGGTGGGAGATAAGGTGGTTCGGATTCCACTTTAATCAGTAGGTTCACGCCTTATATAGTAGGGTGGATTGAAAAAAACTTTTTTTTCAGTTTCCAAGTTGCTATACCGCGGAAAAGTTGTGGTTAGTGATGACTTAAAAAACAAATAAAGAAGTGTCGAAATCGGTTAATATCTTCCGATCGCGCAAAGCGTCTGAAAATTTTTAAAAAACATGAAAAACTTAATTTTCTCCTACTCTTTATTAAAATAAAATACTCTCGTATTTTTTACTCTATAGTGATAAAACGTTACAACATGCCTTATTTAATAATAAAAACAGTTGTTTTATGATTTTAGAGAATATCTTCCGACCGCGCAAAGTGTATGAAGTTTAAGAAAAATGTCTGTTGTTCGTATTTTTTAAAAATAATCAAAAATTATAAACTGCGATATTTTTAATGCCTTATAGTGCTGATGTAATAACATGCGTTCTAATATGTTTTATAATGTTTAATGGTTTAATGATAGAGTTCCATGGTTATAACATAATTTCCAAAGCTAACACAAATGTGCAGCTGTTCGCTTGTTTTTATATATAGAAACAACCCAGAGGAGGAGGCTGCACTTCGAGTTCCACCCACATTCTTCTCATCCACCCAGCCATAAAAGGTGTGTACTATTTACAATATTTACATATTTAAATTTGTTTTTCTTTTTTGAAAGACTTACAAAATTGAAGCGATTTTATAGTCAGATTTTGTTCTGAACTCAGGCATTAAAGATCTGGATTTCAACGTTGCTCTGATGTAGCCATCTCTTGATTTGGATCCGCATACTTTGAGCGAAGCTTCTGTAACTAGCTTCACACATCGCTCCACGGCTTGCGTATGGCAGGGGAACTTCTTGATATTCCCATCTGCTATTTCACCTCGTTGAATGAAAGAGTTGATGTCGTCGTTTGAAACTTTTCGAAGAAGAGGTGGAGAAGAATACTTGGCTTCACTCCAGTCAATCATGTTAATGTAATCTGAGGCTTCAAAATGTACAGTTGGAGTAAGAAATGTTCTGATGGTTTTTCCTTTCGAATCAGACTACCTGGCTTTCAAAACTCTTCTAAGCCGTAGTTCTCTAATGTGCTTCCTCTCATTAAAAATCATGGCTATTAAAAGATTTTCAGGGTGGGTAAAGAACGAGTTCCTTTCAATGACGGGGAAAACAACTTGCTTCAAATTGTCAGGCAAGTATCGAGATGTTTCAATTGTTCTATATACATGAATAGGTCCACTTATGAAGGTATTGCTGTTTTTAATTTCAAACCACAGTGGCATCTAAGATTTCAAAATGAAAGTCACTGTGGTTTTTAACTTATTTGAAGGATTTGCTTCACTTATGTATAGTCTGAGAACTCTATTTGCACAAGTGAGCCATCTGGAATGTGAAAGAGGTACGGGATCACGAATTGATCAATCACTTGGACATATGCCAATTTTGACCGCCTGACATATATTTAAAAGCTATCTCTGGTCTTTACTCAAAGAATTTCTGTCAACTTCTGAAATTACACAATCTATTGGTTGAAAATCTATCACTGGCAGTTTCTCACACCCGCTTAGATTATTTCCAATTGGCCCGGAAAATATTGTGGGGCCAACTGTTCCTCTATCAAAATGTTGAAAAAGATGACGGAAAGGTAATTCATTGAAATCGAGTAGGCAAATAGGCCATTGCAGAGGTCGCCCAACATGGATCTGAAGATGACGATAACAGCATTTTTCCAGCCAGTATTTGTATTAGTACATCACAACCGATGATATCCAAGTCTTCCACTGAAATTCCTTGTTCATTAAGGCAAGACACAATGTCTTTAGCAGATCCAGAGCTCGGCGACACATAGCCAATGTATACAGAACCAGGTTCTTTGGTGAGCGAGTAATGGTAATCCTTAATAGTACGACGAAATTGTTTGGATTCAATCTTATCTATAACCAAGGTGTCATCCTTTCTTCCATCAAAATAAAGACCACGCAGTTTATCTAAATCATTTTCACTGTTGTTTTGCAAGTCACTTCTAATTTTGCTCCTTTCCCTTCTAATTTTACACCTTCAATAACCATAGACGCATCTGCTTTGGTTATTATACCAAAGTCTTCTAGCACACTAGGTGCTATAGCAGAACCTGCACGGTCACTGACTCCATATTGATCGTAGTTTAATGCTGTAGCTCCTAATTTAATTCTCATCTGCCATGGAGATGGATATTCCTTTTTCTCAGAGTCATTTGGTTTGTATTCAGGTTAAATTTCAGAACACACTTCGGCTGAACAACTTGGCTCTTCCACAAGTAAAAAATCAGGGTTATCTCTATTTAAAGTATAGCTTCTTCTTTCAAGTCTACGTTCAACGTTGATGTCTCCTTCCGATCCAAAGCACTAATTTTTCCTAACCCATGCTTCCTCTGAAGATATAAGAATTTTCGCTCAATGACAGGAATCTTGTTAGGTTTCTCACACGAGCGCGATCGGAAGATACTCCCTAAAAACATATAACATGTGTTTTTCTTATTAAATATTACTAGTTGTAACGTTTTATCACTATAGCATTAAAAATACGAGAGTATTTTGTTTTCATAATAAGTACGAAAACATTAAATTTTTCGTGCTTTTTAAAATTTTTCAGACTCTTTGCGCGATCGGAAGATATTAACCGATTTCGACACTTCTTTTCTTATTTTTCAAATCATCACTAACCACAACTTTCCCGCGGTATAGCAACTCGGAAACTTAAAAAAAGTTTTTTTTTTCGATCCACCCTATTATATAGCCCCGCTGCTGAAGGGGACGTTAAACTCGAAATCAACTCAACTCATTTTCAGAATCCATTCTTAACTTGCTCATTATGTAAGCGCATAATATTTTTTATTGACTCAAAGGCTATACGAGCGCCAAACCAATGGATATTTTATTTAAATTATATCATATAGACTTCTATCTCTTATGGAACAACAATCTAAAGTATTCATTTTAGACATCATGTAATAATATTTACTTATGAATAAGCATGTTACTGATTTATGTTGACATGGTCTTGACAAATCTAAGAAAAAACATATTTAAATATTTATAAATAAACATGTTAATGGCATAAACATATATAAATGAAATATGTCATAAATTTCAAAAGAAACAGCCCTATTACCTAAAATTGTACATTACGGTAAATGGAATAGGGACCATTGTGTGATATATTTTAACTGTCGAAGATAATTAAATACATTGTCGTGTGCCTTGTGAAGTATCTTGAGTAAAAATTATCCGCCTTATGCAGAGTCGTTTTGACGTATGATTAGATCATACTAAAAGTCTGACTACTGCAGGAAACAAATGTTAGTCGAACTCTTTAGTATGTCACTAATCACGCGTCAGAACGACTGTGCATAAGGCCCTATATGTTTTTAGGGAGAATTCTAGCAAATTCGTAGTCTGGGTCAATAATATATTCTGAATCTAAGAAAAAAGTTAAGTAACGCATCCAGTTGTAACTTGTAATTAACATTACGATTTATTTTCGATAAACAAATTTAACAAGTATCACATATTTTTTGTATAAATTTAATGATAGCATACTTTATGTAGTGTTTTTTTATTACAGAAGTAATATTCTTAAATATTGTAACAAAAACATGTTTTTGCAAAACGTTCTTAAATAATGTTTTTTAAAATGAACCAAAATGAATATTAATCTACTGACAACGCGATATTGCTATAAGAGTAATTAAGATTAATATATTTAAATATAACTAAAGAAATCATGGTGAAATTTTTTGGTTCTTTACTGTTATCAGAACAAAACTCGAAACAAGACTTTGAAACAAAGGAATGCCCAACTAAACCAAGAAATCTCAAATTCAATGTAATATTAGTAATATAGAGAATACGGATAATTGTAAAAATTATGTCTGGCACTAACATTATTCGTAATAAGCACCTTTGCCCTGGTTGCAAAAAGAATTTAAAATGGAGTATACTTACAAAAGAAAAGGCTGTACCGTCATAATTGAACATCTATATATAATTATCGTTAAAGTGCATAGTTGGTGTATGAATTGTAAGTATTTACTAAAGATGTACAAATATTATTAAGATTATTTTTGCTCTTGAATACTCATGATGTTATATGTTTAGAAAATAGTATTACGCCTTTTAAATAAACAGAAATAAGACAAAAATATAATTTTCTGATAACGAAATTGAAAGTATGACTAACGAAAATTGTTATATCTAAACATATGCCAATGGAAACATACCTGACAATTTTCGCGACTACACTGTGATTACTAATCAAAGTAAGAGTTTAAAACAGGAGAGTATTCCAACCACATCCAAAGTTTGATAACCTTATGCATGTTAACATCAGGGGTTCAAATTGAACAGGATTGCTTTCTGCAACGAACTCGTAGACTGCCAGGCATATGTTGCTTGCTTTCCTGTTCTAAAGTTAGTTTTCTTCCGTTTTCGTGAGCCTGTTGTTCGAAAAATTTGCTGTTTTTGACATCTATTCACATGAACATTATTTTTGTATACGGTGAGCAGAATCACCTCCTAAATTTATGGCACGATATTCATTGACACCATGTGTATGTATTTAACACTCTGGTGTCTATTTCCTAAATGGTCCTATACAAAGTGTCTTATACTTCCTGCATTCTGCATCTTTGACTATTATATTTTATGTTTCTTTTTGCATTTTGGGGGTCACAGTGGCTCAGTGGTGGAGCTCTTACCTCTGGTATGTGAGGGGTCTGGTGTGATATCCGGAAAAGTTTGTTTGTGGTGGAAAATATCCATTGGTTTTCTAGAATACTCTCTTTTCCTTTCTACCACACTCTCTTTCTCCAGTTCTTTCATGATCTTTCACGTTGCCTTAATTATCTGTTTCTCTTAACCTAATTGGGCGTAATCGCAGGATTTCATCATGTTATTTGAATGTTATGTTGCTTTCCTTAATGTCTTCGTTGCATGTCATCATTTCTATTTATTGTACATGTCAATGTTTCACGCAAGGTGTATAAAGGAATGTTTAGCGTATTTGAGCGATCTGCATTAAAATACTCTCTTACTTATCAATTTTATTTATTTAGTACTCACACCCTTATATGTAACCTGAGTAAGACCTTTGGAAAACGATCTTAAGCTTGTTCGTTAACTATGATATACCTCGCACGAGCGGTTAGGACGTGTCAACAGTGAACTGGGTACTTTCTCAAACGTTCAAGAAGCGCAATATCTATTACCTTTCTATGAGATAGCGACCCAGGACTAATCTTCTGAAATGGACTTCCTATCATCACACCCCGTGGAAGTAAAGTCTTCACAAGAAAATAACAAGAACTTCTTATACGGTGGCATTAATCGAATGTGAGATGTCACATAGTTACATAAATAATCTGTCAGTCATCTTTAATGGTCACTCAAAGCAAGTTCAAATACAATAGTTGACTATAACTTTTGGTTTAAATTTATTTGACATATCATAAAGGAATAAAAATTCTCTAGAAACACTGCGTCCGCGTCAAAAAGATCCATCTTGTTGTGTCATTACGCTACTGTCTCATCTACGGGTCACTCCATAAATTTGATCGGGTTTCTTCATGGCTAATACATTGTATTACTTTCATTTTGGCGATTGTGGTCTGTTTCTTCTTGAGCATGTGTTAAAGATATGTGATGAGTTAGTTTTAGATATTTAAACAATTAAAAAATCTTTTGTATTGGGGTATTTAATATGTGACAATATACCTATGCTAATTAAGTAAATCTTTCAATATGTTTTCTAAAGTTTCTATCATAACCTTTACATTTAATTTTTCGAAGATAACTTCTGATTTTTCTAACATATTATATATTACTTATTTTTTCCCAATAGATTTGAATGATATGTGGATTGGAGGTAAACTGAAGAAGCATCAATGGGAATGGGCACTGCTCGATAAAAAGATTCCACATCATCCGGATATACAAGGATATCCTCCATGGGAAATGGAAGCCACTAAAGGTGTACAGAAATGTCTTAGTTTATCAAAAAATTCGAGAGGCGATCCCATCTTCATTAGTAGGGATTGTAATGAACGTCTTCCTTACCTCTGTGCTGTCGGTGAGTGGGTAAATTCTTAACAGAATAAATCAATTTTAGTACTTCTGTGATTCCTTACATGTTAAATCCTTTTAAAGCGGCAGATCCAAAGAGGAATTTTGCAGAGATAACCTCCGTGTTTCTGTCCCGTACTCCAAGTGAAACGTTCCATGGGATTTGGCGTAAGTCTTTATTTAAAACTCACTTCCTGGGACAATGATGGCTCACCTGTAGAGTGTTCATCTCTGGTGCATGGGATCTCTGATTCAATCCTAGCTCATGCCAAGTGGGCTTTGTGTTGAACAAACACTGATGCACGGTTTTCTCCAGGTTTCCCTGTTTTTCTCACTTTCTTCATTCACCATTTCCTTTTCTAAAATCATAATCGCCTTCTCTCTTATCCTCCGTGCGTAATTGTTGAACATTAAACTAAAAAGTCAAAGCGCTACTATCTACTAATTGTGTATACCTACATATTCTATCTTCTACTGAAATACTGTCTTTCTCATATAGAGATCTCTTCAGTATCACCTCTTAAGAGAATTAAATATTAACTCAAAAGACTTTTGATGAATCTTTTATCCTTACGATTTCCAGCTCACTGGATAAAACCCTTTCTGTACATTAATAAATACAATGTACGCCTCTTTCTTATTTTCTATAAACCTTTCACCAAGATTAGCGTCTCTTGTGCCTTTCCCCCGTCCCAAATCAAAACTTCCTCTTCACACTGATTTTTATACTATCTGTCTCAAGCATTTTTATAGTTCTAAAAGGGTAGAAAATATCAAGTATTTAAAAGCATTTTTGGATGAAATGAAAGAAATCGGTCAAGTTCAGGCCCCGTACGGTTGACATATTCTGAGATGATAATTACTTGGGTGTTACCATAGTTAACTCATAAAACCACATTCCCGTTACATACAAACGAACATTCTTAGACATTGAGCAATTTTATAGTCTATCTCCAAAGATTATTGTTAGATCCTTATGAAGTTTATATGGGACCAGAGATAGAAATAGTTTTTCAAACAATAAAAGAATTATCAAAATTGGTGTATCTTTGTCGAAGTTATGAGTTATTATACAAACAAATTAATGGTGAACATTGTCAATCATTGAGAAATTTCAAGTCTAGCTTCGAAGATTATCACTAGATCTTTATTGAGTTTACGTGGAATCACGATCTCCCTCTCTCTTTATATATATATATATATATATATATATATATATATATATATATATATATATATATATATATATATATACCGGGTGTTCTAAAATGGCGCCGACGGACCACAGAGCACTCTTCTACAAGTCAAAATAAATAAAAAATATATATATTTGGATACCTTTTGAATCGAAAATGGAATTTAGAGCGACTAAGAAATATCGACGATGATGCGAAAGAAGAAATTGAAGAAAAGTTCTTTGCAATGGGAGATATGGTTGGGAATATAGAGAATAGTTGAGAAAAAGTTAAACAGATTCTACTTGACACACTCCACAATAACATTGGCAGGATGGAGAGAGCACCGAGAAAACCATGGATATCTGAAGCAATGCTTAAGAAGATGGAGGAACGCAGCAGGGCGAGAAACACGGACATCAAGGAATACAGAAGGCTGAATAATGGATTGAGAAGAGAGACGGACAAAGCCAAAGGAAAGTACTTGGAACAGATATGTGAAGAAATAATGGAACTTAAGCGGCGCGGCAGATATGATCTGATGTACCAGAAAGCAGAAGAATTAGGAGGGAAAGCTAACAAAAGTATAAGAACGTTCGGTATTGAAGATCAACAAGGTAATGTAACCACTGACCATCAAAGAATCCTTAGAATTTGGGAGGAATACATAAAAGATCTGTATAATTAGAAGAACCGCCCCAAAGATATTGCGATCGAAGCAGAGGAAGAGGTGGATGGTGATAAAAAAGGACCCAGTATATTGAAAAGTGAAGTAGTACAAGCAATCAAAGACATACAATGGAGAAAGACCACTTGCAGACGACGACATACCAGTAGTTTTGCTCGAGGGATTAGGAGATAATGCAATGAAAGTACTGACTTCACTTATTAATAAGATCTACCTGAGTGGAGAATGGCCAAAGTATTTTCTTGATGTTACAATGATTGCATTGCCTAGGAAAAGCAAACAAAGAAGTACAGCGATCACAGAACAGTTAGCCTAATTTCCCACTCTGGAAAGACCATTGCACGCATTCTGAACAGGCGGCGGCAAAGTAAGGTAGATAAGAGGTTAGAAGAAGATCAATTTGGATTCCGGAAAGGAAAAGGTACCAGAGATGCTATTGGATTGATGAGAATTATATCAGAAAGAATTCTTGATGTAAAAGAAGAGTTGTGTTTGTGCTTCATCGACTGGCGAAAAGCTTTCGACCGAGTTAATTGGACGAAACGTCTGAAAATACTTAAAGAAATCGGAGTCAACTGGAGAGATCGACAACTCATTCAAAACCTGTACACAGGACAACGAGTGGAGTTGCGCTTGAATGAAGGAGAAACCAACAGTGTGGAGACTGGAAGAGGAGACAGATGAGTAAGTAGTTTGTCACCCCAATTATTCAACATTTACAGTGAATGTTTAATGAAGGAAGCATTAATGGGAATTGGAGATTTCACGATTGGAGGTCAGATCATTAGCAAGATCAGGTATGCACATGATACGGTTATAATAGCAAAAACCGAAGGAGGACTACAGGAGATGATTGACAAAATAGTTGACACTGGAAAACTGTATGGAACGGAAACTAACATTGAAAAGTCGAAAGTCATGAGAATATCCCGCGGAAACACGCCCTTACGGATCAGAGTAGAACAAGGAGAACTTAAAAAGGTCGATAATTTGAAGTATCTGGGAAATATTTTGACGAGAGACGCTTACTGCACCAAAGAGATCAGGTCAAGAATTGCCATAGCTAAAGAAGCATTCAACAAGAAAAGATCACACTTAACTAGCAGGCTCAAATTTGGACTTAAGAAGAAGTTAAGAGTGGCGCATTGGACCGCATGGTTCAGAGACTTGGACATTACGGAAGTTAGAGAAGAAATATTTGGAAAGCTTGGAAATGTGGTGTTGGAGGAAGATGGAGAAGACAAAATGGACAGAGAGAGCAACAAACGAAGATATTTTTAAACGGATAGGAGAGAAGAGGACACTTCTAGCCACCATTCTTCGTAGAAAGGCCAATTGGATTGAACACATCTTCAGAAGAAACTGTCTTCTTCACACCGCTATAGAAGGAAAGATAGAAGGGAAGCGAGAAATAGGAAGAAGAACACAGCTGATCGAATCTTGCCAGATGACAGTTAAAGTCAATAAATGTTGGTACTAGCACCACTTATTACCTAAACAATCAATATAACCGTTTGATGGATTTGTAGAGCAATGCTAATGGTTCTATGTTAATATGCGATGTTGCCACATAGTGAAATTGTGATTCCTCATAGCGGCTGAAGGAGGCCCCGGAGGGCATTTTGTCATACAACATTCTCGCATTATTTTAACCTGTAGAATAGTGCTCTGTGGTGCGTGGGCGCTATTTTCAGAACACCCGATATATATATATATATATCAAAACGGATCGAATTTAGAACCTCCCCCATTTTCGAAGTAGGTTGAAAAGGAGGATTAAATATTTGCATATGCTTTTTTTGTAAGGAAGTTTAATTTTGTTAATAGGAAGGGAAAAAATAGATAATATTATTATATCCTCTTAAATGTTATTCGTCTTAAATATATTCACATTTTTCTTATGTACAAAATAACAAGAATGTTTTCCTTTTAAGCATACTAAAATCGCATTATCATGAAACATGCAAAATATTGCCTTTTGTAACAATTTTTAATCATGAATTTTTAATAAGATATTTCTAGGATTACAACTTACAGTTTTAAAGGTGGACTGTTATTCTAAAAGTACTAGGTGGCTTTCTAAATGTACTGACGAGAAATTAAAACTGCTTCGCTTTACAACGTAAGAAAGTTTATGATCAGTCGGATGCTTCTTGTTTAGACAATGTGTTGTCAACACACCGACCTCTATCTTATTTCTGCTTTCTTGAGGGAGTTCAATACGTCTCAATTTAACTAACTTAATAATTTCATTGTGATTGTTAATCTTCATTGGATATCCTAGCTTCACCGTAACTCAGTCCACAACCAAGCCAATTAACGTGGTTTTGTCCACTTGACTATACTGAAGCATGAAATGTGACCCAGAAGGTACAAAATCTTTGATTGATCTTAAACTAGAAAGGTTCCTGCACGCAAGTTTGGTTTTAAATGATTCTCAGGCAATGTTTCCTGACGATTTATTTCTTCAGATGATTTTCAGAAATTATCCAGGAATATCAGTAAAAAGTCAAGTATTACTATGTAGATTTTACAGTGTTGAAATGCTTAGTCTAGTATGATGTTTTCTATATCAGTTTCTATAGATGGTGTATGTGCAACAAACATAGTCAATTTTGGTGAATGAAGATTTAGTTTACATGTTAGCAAAATCTGTTTTGTCACCTTAGTCGCATTGAGTTTTATTTATCAGTACTTTAGATTTCAAATAGTGTAGTCAAGACAGCACAAAACATACTTGAAGATAGTAACTTAGCACTTTAAAATAGTAAGAAAAGCAATACCAACATGATTATAGTGTGATTGATTGTCACAAGAAACTTTCTAGTTTTCTCATATAATCACGAAATGCGCTTATTTCCATTAATGATACAAAAGACGATCAATTAATATATTTCGTTTTTCAGATATTGAAATTCAAACTGTGAATATATTAGGAGAGTTGAGGAATGGTAACCTCAAATACGTTATTTACAATTCTAGCCTAAGTTGGAGTGAAGCAATGGGTATTTGCTGGGATACAAATAGTTTCCTTGCTAAAGTTGGAGATGCAGATGTCGCCAATTTCATAGCAAGAAGATTTCATGGTAAGATGGATGACATCTTTCATATATTTAACTCAAATGCTACAAATATTAATTTAAGTAATTAATAGGACTAAAATATATATCCTTGAATGACAGTTCTTTTGTTGACCAATATTTGTCAGGACTTTTAATTCTTCGTTGGTTCATTACTTTGGAACAAATCAAGCATTTGCTGAGCGATGGAAAGTTAGTTGTTTCTACGAGTCATATTTTATAGGAAGATTCAACAATAACGCCACCTTTAATCTGGTACATTTACTTCCTAGATTTAATATTACAAGTTTAAAAATTAAACAAAGAATTTCAAAGTGACAAACCAAAATTTGTATATTAGAGTTTAAAAATTAAACAAAGAATTTCAAAGTGACAAACCAAAATGTGTATATTAGAGAAATATCTTAAATTGAATTCACATTGTCATTCATACGTTTCTTATCATTCACAAACTGTCTGTACCACTTGCCTACAATTAAAAACTTTGCACGGTAGGTTGTAACGACGATAACATTATTTATTGTTATGAAATATAAAAACTAAGGCTATTAAAGGAAATGTCGAAATAGTATGATAAATCATCTGTATTATGCCATCTTAAATTACAGAGAAGTAATCTTATCTCGCTCATATTTTCAAAAATATTGCTTTGAAATAAAATTCCAAGGAGTAATAATACTTAGAATTATTTTATCCAGTCAAATAACCTGACATCATGATTTGTAATAGTGAAAACAAAACTTAAGATTATATTGGGTTGCTGGAAATAACTAATGAAGGATTTTTTGAGGAGAGGAAGGAAATATATGTTTTCGTTTTGGTTTAGAAGGTTCCAACCGGGTAAACTAAGAAAAGTTAATGGAAGTGATTGATTTAATGATTCATTATGGTGTTATAGTGGGAACGTCAACAACTCATGGGAATGCTAAGAAAATTTGAATAGAATGGAAGAATGTATGTAGCTTTTTATTATTAGATTATTGAAGACTCTTCTGTTAGTGCTGTGTTGGCTGGTAGTACAACGCTATCAAGTCGATGTACTTCGTTGATGGTACTATATAGGATACCCCTCCAATTTTAACAGAGGGTAAATTACAGATGCGCGGTTAACTAGTGCATACGTAATTCAGTGCTACCAGCATGCTAGGCATGTATCGTCAGCAAAAGTGAGGTAGGCATACAGAAAACGTGGCAAGACTTTCCAAAAATTAACCCTATGTGAGAGAGATTGGGAAAAAATAAAGAGAATTGCCACAAAGATCAGTAGAGCGAAGTCGCACAACTGCCCTGGATAAATCAATGAGCATCTAGAGCTATCTGTTTTTACAATCACAATCTAGCCGGAGCTCCGTAATCTCAACACCAGCTATTGGCTTGCAAATTGCAAATCTTTTATCACCACCGTCATTACATAGAGCAAAAAAGACAATATGGAAGACACAAAACATAGACCTACATTGGTTGCAGAAGAGTAATATGATTCGATGAGTAGTTTTTCTTCTTGTTTGCACAGTCTGCTGGGATTGCGTCTAAGAGATGTGTACTCCTGATTGGATAAATCCTTTCGTTAAACACAATGGTGTTTCTGTGCCGGTATTGGCAAAATTTCATGATCTATCGTTAGTTCTGTTATTGCTCTCAAAGGATGAAATACTGCCAGTGGTTAGTTGGATATTTATGTGAATAGGTTTATCCTATGGCACAGGTATTGATCCCTGACAACGATGAGTCATCTTAAATGAGATTGTGCCAATACATACAGCCATACCTGCTCAGGTGAGATTTGAGGAACATCAGAGTGAATTTCAACACATTCAGGCTCGCTTAATCCCCCAACTAATTTAATAGCTATGCCCAGTTTTAGAGCAGCGAATCGGGCGCATATTTCCTCAATGGAGCATCTGAGTGCTTGCGTGCATGAATAATGATTGACTACTTTTGTGGAACCGATTCACAAGCCACGAGTCTTAATTTTTGTATAAGTCTGAAATCTGCGACGAAAGTAAACTGCATGTCAACCAAATATTGCCAAATCCAGTAATAAACTAATTATTGCCTATAATAGAGATTATATATATATATATATATATATATATATATATATAGATAGATAGATAGATAGATAGATAGATAGATAGATAGATATACGAAGTGTGCTAGAAAAGTAATGAAACTTCGTACTAACTATAGTTTTTAAGTTTTTCAAACAACAATGTTATTCCTTTCAAAGTAGTTCCTTTGGGCAACCATACACCGGTGGAGACGTTGTTCCCACTCTTGGTAGCAGCGCTGGAAGTCTTCAACTGGTATAGCCTTTAACTGGCAAAGTCTTTTGAATGTTCCCTAGAGTTCCAAAGTGACGTCCTTTTAGGACATGTTTCAATTTCGGAAAAAGGAAAAGGTCACAAGGACTCAAATCAGGTGAATAGGGGGTTGAGAAACAACACTAATGCGTTTTGAGGTCAAAAATTCACTGATAGAATGGCCGTGTGACATGGGGCATTATCATGATGAAGCATCCACTTGTCTGCAATGTCTTATCTCACACGAATCAGTCTTTTCCTGACCCTTTCAAGGACACGTTTATAAAAAACTTGTTTGACAGTTTGTCCTGGTGGAACAAATTCTTTATGCACGGTACCCTTACAGTCAAAAAAAAACAAATCAGCAATGTCTTGATCTTTGATTTGCTCTTCCGACATTTCTTCGGCCCAGACGACGGTGTGTGCACTCTTCGCTTTGCCGCTTTGTTTCAGGATCGTACTCAAATATCCAGGATTCATCACCTGTGATCGCACAATTGAAGAATTCTTGTTCATTGGCAATCCTCCTAAGAAGATCAACGCACACGTTGTTTTAGATTGTCCTTCTGTTCAGTTGTATGGTTTTTCGGTACCATTTTGGCACAAAACTTTCGCATGTTCAAATCATCTGTCAAAATTTGATGTACGGCGAAAGTGTTTACATTTAATTGTTCATTCATCATCTTTATTGTTAAACGACTGTCTGATCTCACAACAGCTGTCACACGTTCAACATTTTCTTCAGTTTTAGAAGTTGAAGGTCTCCTGAGTGAGTTTCATCTTCAACATGTTCTCAGCCTTTCAAAAATGATTTGTGCCAGCCGGAAACTTGTGCTCTTGATAAACAATGTTCCCTATAGGTCTGTTTCAACATTTCAAAAGTCAAACTCGCGGATTCACCAAGTTTAACACAAAACTTTGTTGTACAACGTTGCTCTCAATTCCAATGCTCCATTTGTGTAACACAACTTCATTGATGACGCTGTCAAAAATAATGTGTTAGCTGTACGGAGCTGTAACTCGGACTGAGGAAGTGGAAGGGCTAAACAAACCGGTCTAGTACAGGCCGGTAGACACAACGTTGCCAAATCGCCCGCAGTGATGCTAGTCTAATTACTTTTCTGACACACCTATATATATATATATATTATTCGTAATATATCTATGAGTTTAGACATGCTTCAGGCTTTTACACTAATTAAATGTATATCTTTCATGTTAATTGTAAAGCGCTTCTCATATTGTAGTTGGAAGTCATGAAATGTTGATTATGATTTATGATTGTGTTGTAAAGCTGTTAGTTGATGTTGCTCGAATGGGAAACACGATTTCGGCCTGTAGAGTTCTAATCGGAAAGCGTGTAAGAAAGAAACCTTTCACCAAGAAGACAAAGAAAGTAGATAGAGAATAACGTGGATGATACTGTAAAGAGGCGCCCTTGGAAGTGGGATGACAATAATATTAACTGATTTGACACAGAATAACGTTAACTAGGTTGGTTTGACATGGGATAATACTAACCGGATTGGTCTGGGATAGAATAATACTTGGTTTGGTATAGGAGAGGATATAATTTGGAGAGTTTAATCCTAAGCCTCAGAGTAGATGCTACATGCTTTTATCAAATACTTCTTTATAATTCGTAATTTCCTTTGATCGCTACCTATTATTAAATCTATTTTATCCTAATTATTTCTGTATTTCTTATCTATAGGTATGGAACCTATGTGGGTTGGAGGCCAAACAAGTAAAGACAGATGGGTATGGTATCATACAGGACAGAAAATAGGAATAGATGCAAGTAGAGATGCACACATTTGGAAAGTATCAAAGGAATCAAAGGAGAGTCAACAGTGTCTTCTAGTGACAGAGGAAGAACATCGAGGAGTGTTTTATAGTGATGATTGCTCAGCAACACATCCGTTCGTTTGTGAAGAAGGTAGCAGTTTAGTCTAAGTGTGAGAACATAGTGATTGTAGTTCATCTTACAGTGCCACTCACTTCTCAATTCATCTTGAATAGTTGCTCAGTATTTCATTCACATGTAAGTATATAGTAAACACATGGTAAAGCACCTTGCCTGACAATTCATCTAGCCACGATGCTCGTACTTTACTGAATTTATGGGTTTATGATTTTTCATCAGCTACCTCACTATCGCAAAGCTCTGATTGGCCCATTCATTACCGTCTGCTGTTCCCTTCTATCAATTTGTAGAATAATTCGTACTGAGATTCATCCGTCATATTTCGTCATGGTATATTTCATGTGTTTTCCAGGCATAAGCTTGAAGCAAAGCATCACAAGCATGTTTACGACGGACTGTGGTGCTGGTGATCACTAACACTTCGACTTCTCGCCGAAGGATTCCGTGTCCATTGCTATCAAAATTTAACTTTTTGCCTACTTTGGACCCACTTTAAATCAGAGCATCTGAGGATTCTGCTGGAAGCATGTCTAGTAATTATGTTTTATAGGAAATCCCTTTGCGCACACAATGTAAATTGCATAAGTATGCATTTTTGTATGGCGTATGTGTGACTTATACGTTTATATGGACCACCACCTCATGGTTTCTCGAATTGAGGAGAACGCGTGTTGAAACGTAACTTCTTCAAAATTTGGACTGCTCTAGATCTGATACTATGGACTCTTCACCACAGGTCCATATGAACTTTTCTCTTATTTTGATGTGCGAAACTACCTCTTATAATTTGCCAGCATAGTTCATTAACACCATGCAGTCAGTAGTAATTGTTCTACAGGAAGTATTGTGTACATGATTTGCGACTTCGCTTGTGTTTCAGTGTTTTGCCCTCTCCCTCTCTTGGAGAAAGCCTGCTTGTGTTTCTGTCTACTATTCTTCAACTACACTCGGTACAAGAAACTTCCTCAGTTGATCCATGGAGTTGGAATTAATAATTTTGGTTGACGTTAGTTGTTCCCGTCAAGTTTTCGTCTTGCCTACAAATTGGCAGGATGCTACTGACATCTATTGGAGTCAGGTAGGAAACAGTGTAACCTGTGACAGCTATTAGGAGCTTGTATGACTGAGTGAGGCAACTTACTTTTAGAGTAAGGATTTTTATGACGAAGTAAACTGCCCACTTTTGGAACAAAAAATGGTGAAAACCAGAAGTGATAAGGCAGTAATCTTTCCTCAACTATGCTATATTATGCACAACCCCGTCTTCAAAAAATATCGGTATAAAACTAAATATCGGTTGTCACTCACTCTGCAAGGTGGATCGTGAGGTGAACGGCAGGATGTAATTTTCCAAAAATACTCATGCTCTAATACTGTGTCAGAAAAGAAAAGTATACCTCTGTGAAATTATACACTGTTTATTTTAGCTTTGCAACTATCTTACAACTTTAATAGAAACCCAAAATCAAAATGTAAGTAAACATTATCCAGTATATCCCTTTTGTGCATGAATTATGTTCTCATTGACATGCGATGATTATTTTTTTCTTACAAATTGTTCTTGATGTACTATGACATGTAAAACTGACAATTTTAAAATGTGATATTTTCTTAGCAGAATTTAATTATTATCTTTATCTGTCCACTTGAATGGACTTCATGCATTTTGGGTAAGACAATAATTTCTGAATTGTGGCACATAAAGTTTGCAAAATTATACTAAAAATAAATGGAATAAACGTTATATTGTAGAAAACTTGCCAAAGTGGTTTTGCTACAAGTAATAACAGTTAAAAATCAACATATTCAACAAAATCGTACATGTAACCACTATTCTGTGACCTTCCCGAAATTTTCATTCCCAAACTTTCTGCTTCGTGGGTATATATTGGTTTATGTTACGTCTACCCTTGAATGGCATGATTTGCCCGGCAATGAATTGATACTCTTCATCATTCACAGAAAATTCGAATGTCTCCTTCAGTTTATTCAGTACATATCGTAACTTATAAAGTCTGTTGTTCGCATCTCGAGGCTATGAATTATCATAGAAATGAAGATATTTCCATATGAGGTCAAGCCGGTTTACTGACATTACGTCAGCTACAAATTTACAACTTAAAACTTCATCGTAGGACCAACACTGTCGTGTCCCTTCCCATTTTGATTCTCATACAGATTGTTTTGAAACAATGTCAATTACAACGTCATTTGTAAATAACTTCGAAAACAAATCAATTTGCTCATTTCCTGTAATATTTACATTGTTATTTTTAAGAAATGAAGAAACATTGTAAGAAAACTTATTGATATATTTTGACCACCTCAATTTTACTTGTTGTCGTCTTTGGTTGCTTCTATTCAGAGGTGGATCTTCAGTTTCTTTTTATTCATTCGCTTATGCTGATTCACGTCCGTCATCCTCAATATACTGAGTAACATATGTTTAAGGATGTTTGTGTGTACAGGTCTACATGTTCCCGATTTCAGTTTGATTTCAGGAAAGATGCTCTTTTTTGGAGGTGTTCTGAACATACCAATTTTGTCTGCCATAACGTCTGCCATTTCACACATATATTAATCAGAAGTCTTGAATAATCTCATTGGTTGCCATAGAGGCTTCAATTATTATTTTTTGAGTGGCAAACGCCACTTTTTGCAAAAACAATAATATCTTCAATAGATTTATGAAGTCCACTACAGTGGACAGATTGTTGCAGACAAATATGCTTCAAGTGCATGCTGCCCACAAATGGAACATGTTTGTTTGGTTGATTTTTGTAGATACAAGAACAAAACCAGATAATTTCATAATGTCAGCTTGTTTCAGACATTGTAACAAGGAAAAGAAAAAAAATATCACTTGCTTGGCACATCCTCCATAGAATATGTCAGTAGGTATTTCAGAGCAACTCGCCACGAATCTTTCATGCCTGTTTCAAGTGCGCAAAGACGACGTCACACCCCTGCTTTCAGAGTTTCACGCTAGGTGTCAGAAAAATTAAGAGCGTCAGGCCACCCAAGTAACTTTTATTGAAAACGAATGCACTTGGGTTGTGAGTAGAGAGTTTCGACAGAACACAATCGTAAGCAATCAGCAGTGTCCACTCTAGTGGATGTAATGCACGAAAGGGATATACAATACTAGTTGAATACTAGTTCGGTCTTCACATGGGGAGAATAAGATTTATGTAAAACATTTGAAAGCTAAATAATGACTTAAATAAATGATAAAGAGCAACCCCTGCGGCGTTGCCGTCCATGTTGATTTTCAGGTCAGTTGGTATGCATATGAAGAATGAGATTTATGTAATTTTAGAAATAATGAGATGAGTGAAATAAATAGCGGAGACCAATGCCTTTGGCAATTTCTTTATCAGTTCTCTGACTTGCCCCATCGTACTTAAACGTGGGATTAAATGTCATCGGAACTGACACCAACAGGCTTAGCGAGCCCGAAAACTATGCTATTTGACATTAATCTTAGACAGTTTGAACATTTTATTTTTAATCCATTTTCAACTTCCATACCAACAGGGCTTGAACTTCAAAAGTAGAGGAATTAGTGAAAGAAATATCGAAGAGCCATCACCTTTGGCTCCGGCCAATTTGAAACGGAGAAATTAGTGAAAGATATAACGACGAGAAATGCTTTCGGCATTGGCAATACTAATTCTCGGGCCAGCTAAAATAGTTTGGCTTTAAATGTCATCGGGCTCTCTCACGGATCAGCTTATCGATTCCAGAAACCATAGAATCGACAATAATATCGGTCGTTTTCGATTACTTTTACATGCCACCCTTTGGACCCCCGTGAATCTTTTCTTACTCCTTCCTATTCCATCCCATAGTCCCTATAACGATGGCTGATTAATTCAAACTTACCGGCATTAATTACGATGGCTGATTAATTTAAATTATGACGGATTAATTTAAACGGCATTACTCACCTGTGTAACCGAATACTATCTATTGGACACTAATTGCAAACGTTTTCGATTGTTCTTACATATCACCACTCAATTTTTCGCATAAATTAAAAAGTGCCAACTCCAGTCAGAATATGCATTTTAATCAACTTAAATATTACATTATCCTTGGGAGGTCTAAAGTTAATAAACATGTCAGGTATTATTTTATTTGGTTCCGTAGTCATTGTGTGATTCGATTTTTTTTGCATAAAGTATGACCATCACTGTTCGCCTTAGAATATGCATTTTAATATCATATAATTCTTAGGGAGTTAAGTTTTATAATAATCCCAAATAAAATTTCAATTAGTTCAGCAGTTATTGCGTGACTTCTAGACAGAAACTCACATTCGATTTTATATAATAGATATAATTGCTCTTACCAAATAAAGTGTTTTTTTTTCACTTAAGTGAATTTATAATATCAACTATTGTTAAGCGACCCTTCATTCTAAATCTTCACAGAACATGCCGCACTGTAGGTTCTAAATACAATCTGTTAAGATTTAAAACCTTTGGAAACATTTGCATTATTTTCTTCAATTACTTTTATGTGTAAACTGAATTGGTGCAATTGAAGTGAGTTTATTTAGTATTTTATGTTGAATCAAATTGTTAGTGAAAAGATAATATTAGACCTATTTTGAATTATTTTCTTTTTGTAAACTATAGACTGGCGAAATTCAAGTGAATTTGATGTGAAAGGACTCCGGAGACATCACAAGATTCAAAGCAGGACAAATAACCAGGAAGATTTCCAGCAGGCACTTACAAACAAGAATTCTCAGAAAGAAATAGGAAAAGGTATGGTAACCATTTTTAGTAATATAATATCGTGGATTTCTTGTAAAAATCAGCTTAATTATTCCAAACTATACTTCCCATAGAAAAAGCGTATTATACAATTTTGAGTTGGGCTGAACAGTTCTATTATTTTATAATACACTTAACTAGGATTATACACAGAAGTGTTCTAGACTGAGTATTTCGAGTGAACATTTTGTTCAAAATTAATCTGCAGAATGGTAAATAAAAGCTAGAAAGGTATAGGGGTATCCGATAGTGAATTTGGGCGACAAAGTGATAATTTTGAGGGAGAAAAGTAAACTTGGGGAAAGAATGGTAAATTTTGGAAGCGGAGAGTGGTAATTTTGGGATAGAAAAATAAATTTACGGGAAAGAACGATTAATTTTGGAAATGTAGATGGTAATTTTGGCAAAGGTAAATTAAGGGGAAAGAATGGTAAATTTGGGGATGAGCTTACCCTTATGGAAATAGACAACAGTGCGATTAACCAAACGCGGATCCTGGATTTGGTTAAGAAAAAGAAACCAGTCCATGTCTTACTTTGTCCATCGCAAACTACGATCAGGTGCAATTTTTTAAAACCCGATACCAATTTGGACATCATGAGAGATGTTATGAGGGATCTCCATTTATGCCTAAAGAGTTTTAGACAGAATTGCTTATTTTAGAATCAGTCTGATTATCATTAAATGAATTTCTATTTATTTATTTTTAACGTTTGTGGTAAAACGTTATAGAATAGTATGATATAACATTAACTTCAGTTTCGTATCAGATTGTGTACAGTTCTATTATTTTATAATACACTTGACTAGGATTATACACAAAAGTGTTCTAGACTGAGTATTTGGAGTGAACATTTTGTTCAAAATTAAACTGCAGAATGGTAAATAAAAGCTAGAAAGGTATAGGGGTATCCGATAGTGAATTTGGGTGACAAAGTGATAATTTTGAGGGAGAAAAGTAAACTTGGGGAAAGAATGGTAAATTTTGGAAGCGGAGAGTGGTAATTTTGGGATAGAAAAATAAATTTACGGGAAAGAACGATTAATTTTGGAAATGTAGAATGGTAATTTTGGCAAAGGTAAATTAAGGGGAAAGAATGGTAAATTTGGGGATGAGCTTACCCTTATGGAAATAGACAACAGTGCGATTAACTAAACGCGGATCCTGGATTTGGTTAAGAAAAAGAAACCAGTCCATGTCTTACTTTGTCCATCGCAAACTACGATCAGGTACAATTTTTTAAAACCCGATACCAATTTGGACATCATGAGAGATGTTATGAGGGATCTCCATTTATGCCTAAAGAGTTTTAGACAGAATTGCTTATTTTAGAATCAGTCTGATTATCATTAAATCAATTTCTATTTATTTATTTTTAACGTTTGTGGTAAAACGTTATAGAATAGTTTGATATAACGTTAACTTCAGTTTCGTATCAGATTGTGTATTCTTTGTGCCTAAATACCGAACGCGTGTGATCTATCATCGTGGTTATGAGTTCGATGGGAATGTTTGCATCCGATATAAACCCGAGTAATGGATAGGATCTCGTTTCAGGGAGTGAGTACCGTCTCTCGAAGTTGGAATAGAATCGAAGCTGGAAATTGGAGTTAAGTTCCAACCAATCAAATCAATCTATTGTGAAAACTAGCTAACTAACTAAGACAAGTGATTCTGCGTTTAGAGTGCATAGGAAAAAAGACAATGACGTAATCGTTACGTTATGTTGAATTGAACACCAAACTGCAACTAACACCTGCAAAGTTGAGGCATTCTTTGTTTTGGTGTGGATGAAATTTTTGAAGTCCCTGCAAAAATTGGTCATTTAGGAAATTTTGAGAAGGTTAGTGGACAGACTTTGTACAGTGTAATCTTTAATAAGTATTATTCTTTGTAACTGTGCTGTTTGTTTGGTAGTACATACAGTTGAAACTGGTTAAATGTCGAGCAAAGTACAAACAACAAAGTTGCCTAAGTAGGAATCCTGATTTGTTTGTGCAAGACATCTCCGTATTGTAAGCGAAGGATTACAGACTGTTACTAAAGCCATTTGGCATATCGTTTGAGATGTCCCAAACGAATAGAAATGCTGGTGAAAGAAAGTGGGATGCCCAGAACATGGAAACAGCAATTGAAGCAATTAGGAAGAAAACAATGGAATATAAAAGAGCAAGTGAAGAATTCAAGGTCGGTAGACATACATTCCAAGATTCCGATTTACTTCCTGCTGCTAACATACAAGATATTCCTCCATGTGTCTTGTCCAATGAAGGAGTAGAAGTTCCTCGATTGGCGATAGCCACTCTTCGCCAGGAAGCCACCTTCATGTTTACATCACCATCAACCTCACATCAGCCAGGTCCATCTAATTTAACAGTGAGCAATAAGATCGTTTCATTGGACATCAGCCCAATACCCATTATGCGCAAAACAATGTCTAGGAAAGGTCGGAAGGGGTTTGGGTACAAAACCTCGCGGCCTGAACCTCGCGGACCAAAACCTCGCACGGCTAAAACCTCGCGGCCCAAAATCTCGCGGCCCAAAATCTCGCCGGGCCGAAACCTTGCCTGGCCAAAACCTCGCGGGACAAAATTGCGCCTGGCCAGAACCTCGCCGCCCAAAACGTCGCGGGACAAAATCTCGCGGGGCCAAAACGTCGCCTGGCCAAAACCTCGCCACCCAAAACCTCGCGAGCCAAAATCTCGCCGGGCCAAAACCTCGCGCCCCAAAATATCGCCATACCCAAAATCTCGCCTGACCAAAACCTCGTTGCAATGATCTCGCGACACAGAACCTCGCCTGGTCTAAATTAAGCGAGACGTAGTGTCGCCTGGGAAGTAATGTCGTCAGGATAAAACCTCTTCACGACGATTTCTTCAATGTAGAATGTTCTATCGCCAGATTTACAAAACTTCTTAGGTTTTGAAACTTGACATTTTGCATAAATCTTCTTGCTCCACGAGGGCATAAGCTCCAGATAAGACAATATTTTGCGAAATGCACGCCCTAAGAAGGAATGGAATGGAAGCCCTTGAATGAATTTTACCGTTCTCCAGATCTAAAAAACTACTAAGCATAAAACCTTTACGTTTTGGTACAAATCTTCTCCTTGTACCATAAGAAGGTATGTTGCAAAATGTTCTTCGTAAGGGAGTGTGTTTAAGTTTGGATAATTCTTGAGCGTTGGCTTGATCTCAGGACCCACGAGGTTTTGGCGGCGAGGTTTTGCCGGCGAGGTTTTGCCCGGCGAGATTTTGGGCGGCGAGGTTTTGGCCCGGCGAGATTTTGTCCCGTGAGGTTTTGGGCGGCGAGGTTTTGGCCACGCGAGGTTTTGGCCCGGCGAGATTTTGTCCCGCGAGGTTTTGGGCTGCGAGGTTTTGGCCACGCGAGATTTTGGGCTGCGAGGTTTTGGCCACGCGATGTTTCGGCCGGCGATGTTTCGGCCGCGAGATTTTGTCCGTATCCCGTCGGAAGGCAACGTCATCTTTTGTCATAACTTCTCCATAGAAACATAATCTACTTCCATGGTAATCTAGGTAATCACCATGAGAAGAATATATTATTATCAATGGACTCCAATGCCAAATCAGTAATGTGGGGATCAACTGTAACAGACGACAAGGGAGAAAAAATGGAAGAATTCATTGCACAACATGCACTGGAAGTAATAAACACAGGAAATAAACCTACCTTTGTTGGAATAAGAGGATCTTCACATATAGATGTGACATTAACAACACAAAACCTTAGTTCTAAACTTACAAATTGGAAAGTACATGAAAAAGAAACAACTAGCGATCACGAGGTTATAACTTTTGGCATAGAACTAACAAAAAGAAAAAACGAACCCATACTAATTAACAATAAAAAGACAAACTGGGAAATTTTTAAACAGAAACTAAAACTACCAGACATCAATGAAGAACAGGATACCAATGACCTTATTGAAACAATAGAGAAATCTACAATAGAAGCATTGAGAAAAGCAACGAAGGAAAACACAACAAAAAGAGGATATGGAGAATTTTGGAATTTGGGATTGGAAAGATTGAGGAAAAAAGTAAGAGCTAAAAGGAAGAGTTACCAAATGGCAATCTCGCAGACACTAAGACAAAGAAGATTAGAAGAATATAGGAAAACAAAGGAAGAATACGAAAAAGAAATTTTAATAGCAAAGAAGAATAGCTGGGAGAAGTTTCTATATGAGCAAATCCAACTAGACCCTTGGGGAACCCCATATAAACTGGCAATGCAAAAGCTGAACCCGCTAATACTATGTACAATTAAAAAACCAGATGGAACGTACACACAAACAAAAGAGGAAACATTGAATATGCTGTCAAAAAAGTTTTTTCCGGAAGACAAGGAAGACGAGGACACAAAGGGACAAAAAATATTAAGAAGAAGAATCATGGAAAATGGAGAGGACACAAATAACACAGACCAAAAATTAGTAACAAACGAAGAAATAGAAGAAATAATAAGGAAATTAAAGACAGGGAAAGCTCCAGGTCTAGATGGAATAAGAAATGAAGTCTATAAGAAGAACAAAGACGTATGGATTCCGTACTTGGCGAGACTATTCAACTTATTACTAAAAAGAAGGGAATTCCCAAACAATTGGAAGGAGTCCAGATTAATAATACTCCTTAAAAGCGCCGAAAAAAATCCATCAGAAGTAGGATCATATCGGCCAATATGTTTACTAAGGAACGTCAGTAAAATGTTTGAAAAAGTAATAGCAGAGCGGATAAAAAGAACAAGAGACATGACAAACGATAAGCTGCAATTTGGATTTAGAAAGGGTTGCTTAACAGAAGATGCATTAACATCATTTGTCGAACAAGTAAAAATTAGCAGATCAGAAAAGAAATATGCGGTAGCAATATTTGTCGATATCCAAGGAGCGTTCGATAACCTATGGATACCATCACTTATTGAAAACTTGAGAAAAATCAAAGTATCGAATAATATCCTCGAATTAATTAGAAGTTACTTTACAAACAGAAAAATTAGAATACCTACAGAAACAGAAGATCATATAGTGGAAGCAAGAAAAGGATGCCCACAGGGTTCGATACTCGGCCCACTAATGTGGGATATTCAATTACAACCATGCCTAGAAAAACTAAATCGGATGATACAAACAGATAGAGTCATTGCGTTCGCAGATGATATAGCAATTATCACATCAGGAAATTCGAGAAATGAAACTGAAAGAAAAATAAACGAAATACTTCAGGAAATACAAAATTGGTGCCTAGAAAACAAACTAACAGTCTCGGCCAAAAAGACAAAATATATGATCCTAGGAGCAAATCTACAACGAAATCCTATGATAAGAATTGGCGTAGAAAAGATAGAACGATCAACTAAATTTAAATATTTAGGAGTGCAAATCGACGATAAACTGAACTTTAATTCTCATATACAGTATATTACAGATAAAGGACAAAAGGTTATCAACAAATTAATGACATTTGCAACAAACAAGTATAAAATCCCCATAAAAACTTTTAAATTGTACCAGGAAGCAATCGTTAATGCAACAATGTGCTACGCATCAAGCATATGGGAGCACCGCTTGAGAGAAAACAAAAAACTATTAGGAAAAATAAATCGCCCACAGAGAAACCTGATGCTAAGAATGACAGGTGCATTCAGTACAACCTCCCATATGGCACTATGTGTAATACTTGGGATAAAACCATTGCACCTATGCGTGCGACAGAGAGCAATGATGTACTACCATAGGAAGAATAATTCGGACAGAATAAAAGAAATCGCCGGAAAGGAAACAAACACAAAACAGGATATTGAACAAATAATTATGGAAAAATGGAATGAAGAATGGACGCAGGTAACACACTCTGCTAGGGTGAAGAATATAATACCAACGATAAAGGATAGAATGGAAATGCAACATATGGACGTAAATACAGGGATGGTTCATTTAATCAGTGGACATGGGCCCTATGAGGACTACCTATACAAAATAAATAGAAAACCTACACCAAACTGTGATTGCGGCGAAAGAGGCACACCAGAACATCACATTCTATGGTGTCCAAGAATTATAATAGACCAGCAAAAAAGGGAACTCATCAGGGTAAAGGACATTAACCAAATAATCAGAAACAAAGAGGAATATGAAATTCTAAAATCATTAACAACAGAATATTCAGAAATTAGAAGACTGGCATTTGTGGCCAGAAACAACTGACAAATAACCTAGAAACTTATTAAGATAAATACTTATTCAGGATAAGTGAGTGCGTGAACTGTGTGAAATGCGTGCAAGACGACGAATGAGGTGCCCTCAGGACCGGAGCATCAGCTCCTGGAAGTGCAGGATCTCCGCACGGACCGAGGAACACCAAGTGGGATCAGTTGCATCTTCCGTGGCTAAGCCACAGGTGGGAGTTCCGGATGCGGCTGAAGCGTGAAAGAGAGTGAGTGTGAGTGTGGTGAAGGGCGTAAATGGGAAGAGCCCTGATGGGCGATGAGGAGGGATACTCTGGATCAGGTGAAGCACTAAGTACTCTGAGTGGACCCTGAGCCCCATTCATCGTTATGCGGGACTCGTTAAACGCCTTTAGAGCTAATAGTGTAGTGAGAGAAGTGATGTGATGTGAAGTGTGTTTGTCGTTGGGGTGGGAGAAATGGCTTTGTTATACAAGTTAATGTATAAAATTCATACAGGTGAAAAACAGTATAAAATCATCAAGTATAGGATAGATGGTGATAAGTGTTAATTAAATGTGCAAAAATATAACTACAGGTGAAAACCATACTAAATAGTGAAATAACATACAGAGAAAAATCTTCATACAGGTGAAACACAGCAAAAGGAGAAAGCAGGAAGAGACATCAGGAAGAGGGGAGAAGGTAAAGACAATAAAGACCAAAAGATGCAAGACAAATAAGACGGACAAGGGACAAATTGGACTAGAGTTGAGCACAGTAGGGAAACATCAGCAAAGAAGACTAGAAACAATGTTAATGTTTTTTTTCTTTTTTTCTTTCTTTTGTTTTGTTTTGTTGTATGTTTGTTTGTTAATGTAGTTGTAGAATGGCTGTGGTTTCGCCACATCCAATTCCTTAATCCTTATCCCAAATAAAGAGAATATAAACAAGGCTATTGAAACATTTCACTATGATGAGAGCCTTGATCAGCGTTAATTATAAGATGCTGACAACAAAGGCAACTGAGTGAAAAAAAAGAGAAAAAAAATCTACTTCCATCTGTGACGTGCTCAAAGTAAAAGGGAAAGAAACCGTAGCTCACTACAGGAAGGCTGCCCATGAACAAACAGAACCACATTTCTCAAGACAACGCACTACAAGCACGAGAATGTAGCAAGCGAACTAGAGATCTTACGTACACAGTTCGTGATCGGGACGACGACACTTCAGAGAGTAGTCACGTTTCGTTCATTTCTAGCTGAGGCAGCGTCTTGGATATTCCACAAGCAGGAGTGCCAAACGACAATGATGCTGATTGCTTGTTCTGTAGGGAGAAGTTCTCTATGGATTGTAGAAATGAATTATGGATACAGTGTGCAATGTGTGGTATGTGGGCATACGTTGCGTGCATGGGAGATGGCCGTGAGATACACATTTGTGACGTCTGTCGTAAAGGGGACAAATAATGAGGTTTGTTTTTGTTTTTCAGCTTTTGCTTTTGTTTTTCACTTGATTTAGTGTATCGTGTACTTTTCTATTGTTCAGGCATGTGTATTGTATTTGTAAAATAACGTTTTGTGCTATTGTGACATCTTATTTGTTACTTTCATGTTAGTTATTTCTTTCATGTTAGTTATGACTTTGGAGACCTCTTTCTTAAATGCCATTTTCAGCACTTTTCATTAAATAATTCCTTAGTAAAATCTTATCAGCTATATTCTGAATTGACTAATGCCTAATGTTTGACAACATACCAAAGATATTATTTCATTGAAATGCAAATGAAAAACATCATAATATTTAGAGATACGGTCCAAAAGCAAAAGGAGGTCCGACTTTGGTGGCTTTCCTCTATATATTTTCAATAAGTTTTAACTCCCAAATTAATCTCAGTTTTCGTTTTTCATATGGTGATCACTCATGCTCCACAGAAAAAATGATGTTAATACAACTTAATTTCAATATAGCTCAGTGGTCCTAACTTCACTACCGCTTTAACATATTATTTTAACACCACATAATTTCTGTATTGCGATTATCAGGCCCAGTATTACGAGTTTGGTAGTGTTAATGTTGAGCTATGTGATGAAAGAACTATGTGAACGAACGAAGCAATGCAGAAATAGGAACAGAGCCGCTCTGTTCTTTTAATATATGCGGTATATTGTTAGCAACACTTCACATATCATTTTTAATGCGAGCCTATGTTGTACTCAAATTGATGACTTACTAATTTTCTCTGGTGAGCGAAGCTTTTTCCCCTTACTAAGAGCAGTGACCCAGCGAAAGTAGCAAAAATCGCCTCAAAATCCTGTGTCTCAAATACGTAAAGCTGCACATTCCCTTGTAGTTTTTAGTGTGCACATTCCCTTGTATGAATATCATAAATATATAAATAACTGACATTTGTAATATAAATTAATTTTCACTTTCTGTTATAAGCAAAACCATAGTCCACATATTTGACATCTACATTTTATATTCTGTAATCTTTCACAAGATAGTTTTGTAAGCGTGTGAATTTTGTGATAAAATTTACATTAGTAGAAATCCTGCCATCTGCTTTTGATGTTCTTACACTTATTTTTGGCGTATTTTAACCTAAAAGGACTGTTCAAAATGGAGCTAAGTCAAAAATATTTGTCATCACATTTGATTATTTTGTTGGCTATTTTCCGATGCTCTTCTTTCATTCACGAAGCACAGTTGCCAAATCGCAATATTAAAGTCTACTATGCTCCTCTTCCTCCCCGACTATATTTCATTTCTCATATCTCCTTACAAATAACCTACGCCACACTTTATTATCCATCATAATACTCATGCCATTTTAATAAGAAAGAAAATGTTCATGTAGTTGTTTGATAGCTATACACAAAATATCAGCAATGTTGTGTTACTAAAATGACATCATACTACTAGTTACCATGTCAGGTATTTCATTTAACGACTACCACTTTAACAATTTAGTGCAAAATCTATAGAGTTTAAATACCACTAGACACGTGACAAAATTTGAGAAAATTATGGTAACACAAAGCCATTTTGGTGAATTATTAGAATCATTTTCACTATGTAGACACACTAATTTATGTAATTTTTATAGCGTATGGTTGATATGTACATAATAAATACCAATGTAATGAGAGATCATGGTATAAACAGAATAATTGAATGAAAAATATTATTTTCTGGCATAGCGATAGTAGTATTTTCGTCAAAAGAAATATTGGACGGATTTGCCGACCTATATTACTAAACTAGCAAATGCCCTTATATTCCTGTGGGTAATGCCTTTCGTTTTTCTTTCTACATCTTTCACATAGAATTCGTCAGAACTCGAAGTTTCAAATTTCGTCTGTCCAATGCCAAAACCGCGAATGTGCAAATTTTGCTATTTTCACCTAAGTGCAGTTTCATGTTACTTGGGGCACACAGATTCGAATACCAAAGTCCCGTTTGTGAAATATGAGTATATTAGAAGTTATCGTCAATTCCTAAAACATATATCTAAGTCTATACACGGATTTTTCTGGGTAAGTTGATATTAAAATGCTTATAACTCAAAGTCAAATTAGCACATTCGCGGTTTTGGCATTGGATCGACGATTTGTACGTCTCGTATGAGCATTTCAATGAACAACCCCCAATTTCCTTTAACTTATGTAAAACATTAGAAAACGCTGAATCATTTGTTTATTTTAAATAGGAGTCTAAATATGAACTCCATATCGTATATTGATCAAATTTGAAGTTCCTAGGTGGAGCAGTTTGGCGTCAGCCAGATCTCATATTATGAATATAGGGAATTCTAAATTAACGGGAAAGTGTATTAAGCCAAAGTCTTAAAATCACATTTCATGCATTTACGATACAGAGGCATAATACGTATATGAACTTTACGCACAATAACTAAAAATTCAATGCGGTAATCGAATAGAATAAAAGTCAGTTAGTTTTGCATCTTCTAATTTAGGTGCACACGTATGAATTTATTTTTCATATATGAGATCAAAATGTAATATTGTATACCTAACTTACTATATTAATAAAATTATATAAGGGTAGATGCAAGTTAACCTTGATAAAATGAATGTGTCTGACTGAGAAAATGTCATAATTATTATTGAACTGTTAATATTAATTGATAATCCATGATAATTCAGCCATTTTCTGTTTCTTTGTCAAAAAAAGTATTATTGGTTAAAAATCTAACTGAATGTACAAGTATACGATGTACACAAAACAGAAAAGTACATTACTAGGTGGATGTTATTGATAAATTTAATCATATGAAGAGATAAGTTAAAATTGGACGAATAATACATACAGTAGTTCGGGCAAATTAGCACTTTTTGGTGCTAAGATTGAAAACAAAATTCAAATCGAAATAAAAATTGATGACAATGCTTAAGAAAGAGTCCCAGATGACATATTAAAGATATCCATAAATCTCAGACTTGTCCTGAATTAGTTTGTTTCATTGGCACGTTCGATCACAAATCATTGGATATAAAATAAAATGACTATTTTACTCTATTAAACACACTAAATATAAAGACGCCACAAGAAATCTTACAAAATACTCTTTTTAGGTGTATTTCTGGTCAAATGTTTATATTCATCGTCTTTTTTGTCAAATTTAAAGTCCAAAATTAAAGAGGATTTTTTCTAAATTTTAGAATATAGAGTTAAATGTCTCTAAATGGGTGTGTTTTATCAAAAATTATGTCTATCCATAAAATATTGTTTTGTCAATGTTCTTTTAAATGGCACCAAAATGTTTTCTCTACGTTGAACCGTAAAAAAATGATGTCGAGGTAACTAGTTTGGCAGCATCCGGCATATTGATGATGTCACAAAATTTTCCTCCTCTAGAATTTCCGGGAACTATTTATTATCTCACTTGGAGTACCCTTCTGAAGATTATTTTATCAATTTTTATCTCAGTTTGATTGTTTCCATTTTCAATGCTAATGTGCCTAACATACCTTCGTATCATTCCGAAACGTTAAAGTACTATTACATCACAGCATTTTCATTTGCAAAATAAGAGCAGTCAGGTTTAGGCTTAAGCGTACGAGTTAAAATAAAAACTTTTAATTCATACACTTAATGTCTTTGACAACAATTGAAGTAATTGTTCTATCACACAGCAACGTATGTTGTTTCATAATTAGCTTAATCACAGGAACGGTTTGAGGAAAATATGTATCTCGAAAACTATAACGAAGATTTCGTCAATTGAGTACCGTAATTGCGGGCTACTTGGACCCTTAAGGGGCTACTTGGACCCATACCAAAAACTCATTTAAAGTCCCATATGCAATGCAATAATGAGTGAGTTCAGAGTTAGATCCGTTAGATGAGATCATAATGCAGGCGTACACACATTGAAACTAGTTCTGTGGTAGGCTACGGTTGAGCAGCATTGGTGAGAAAGGTCGTTGACGAAAAGAGTGTATTTATTGAGCGCCAAACTTTTATGTGCGGACACTATTTGCAAGGAAGTGGAACCAATGCTAAGTAAACACATAAGTAGCTACATATAGGTTAATGAAACTGACATGGTAAACTTTCTCATATACAATAAGATGTGTGCGTAATTAGATTATACAGTATATGAAGTGTGTACATATGACCTGGAAAACATGGATATTTTGTCCCTCATCTTTTGTTATCTTTATCCCACCCCATCCTTTGTTATCTTTATCAATGAAAAATAAAGGTCTGCTGTCACGTGTCACACAAGTAAGGACTATTTATTGTTTCCTTAAGAATACCGGTACAAAATGGTACATCAATATAAAAGATTGCCTGCAGGTCGAAAATATGCTGATTTTTCATAACAGCTTGAAGAATGTTTACCAGCAATTCAGTCGGGGAAAATGTCGCGAAAAGAAACAGAAGCTCACTTCAAGATAAGTCGTTCCACCATAGAAAGAAGATTAAAGAACAGGTCAAGGCAGAATCCGGGCCATCTGAAAGTGTTCACTGAAGAAGAAGAATTAGCCTTCGCTAGTCATCTTGATAAAGTTTGTGATTTCGGATTCCTCGTTAATTAACTTGATTTCAGATTTATTGTGAAGTCCTATTTAGCCATGCGTGGGAGAACTGTCATTGCTTTCTAAGACAATCTTCCCAGTCGAGATTGAGTGAAGTTATTTTAGAAAATGCACCTCCAGTCAACGACTAGATTCGCTGCTAATATAGATAGGGCTCGTGCAGCTGCAGAAGAAAACGTAATCAGCTATTACAATCATTATATTTGATAGTAAGTCTTAACATGTTCTCTTTGTGGTTTGCAGTAAATAAAAAGTGTTGTTCTTTGAACACCTACGTCCTACTTAGTCTCAGAGCAGATTTCAATGGTTTTCTGTAGGAAAATATGGGGGTGGGTTCAAGTAGCCCAAAAGTGAGTCTTACTTGGACCCATTTTTTTACAATAATCGCCAGTGCTTTGTTTTCAATATATGTAACTAAAACTGTCCTCAATATATGGAATATGTTGTTCCTGTAGTTCCACTTAATATGGGTTATGACAATAACTTTCGAGTTTTCGTGGATGAAAATAGGCCAAAAGAAAGAATTTGTTGCAAAATTGGGTCCACGTAGCCCGCATCTACGGTACATGAGTCGATAATAACATTAGATTACAAAATGCCAGCATATTATGACATCGTATGATAGAATATTTACTTACGGAAAGCAGAGTAGATTGAATTTATCATTTTATCACGTTACTATTCATAAATATGAAACTTAAAACCTTTTCATATAAATTCTTAATAATACTTGGCTATACAATAACAATTCATTGCTGTTTTTTAATTAAGGCTTAAGACCCGGTATTTGTCATCATCATGAGATATAACCTTTAGCAAATTAGCAGGGACAACAATATCTGTAAATCGAACGAATTGAATAATGAATAACTTCTAGATCATTTATCTATTTCCTGTCTGAACAATGATCTAATACTCGTTCTCTGTCGATGATGTCATCACTCAATGAATCAATCCGACTACTAAACATAGGAACATTCGTGTTGAGTATTAGAACCAGTTCGTGAAGAGTATCGGGACATGCTTCGATAGGTCAGGCTGTACTAGAAGATAATACTATTGCAAAATTCTTAGTGCATTGTCCACTTTCCGTTGCGTCAATGTTATTTTGGATTAGTCTCTGTTGTATATTAATGTGTGCACTTTACTAGTTCACAGTTCTTTAGATTATTTTGTTAATACATTTAAATTTTGCTATAATAAGCAACCAAAATTGATCTTTTTGTTCTTCAAAAGAATCTTAACAGACTTTAGAACTAAATCTCTATGGGTTCTATGCAGAGTCGATTCAAACGTTGTCTTTAGAGCTTGACTAACGCGTGATGCAAACTTCCGTGTTTAATGACACGTTAGTGAAGTTAACAATGAGTTATATCGAGAAAGGCCAGCCACGACGCTTCAACAGGGTTGTCCTAACACGATAGGAGAAATCAATATAACAGAGAATTGATACCTTGATAAGGGAGCCAGTTTTGGAAATGATTTTCGTTCGTTCGATCATTTATTTATTGATGTCTAGCGTACCGTGTTAGTATCAATGTTATATGAGATGTGGACTACAATTAAAGGTGGAAGGTTAACTAACCACCAAAATGCGTTTAGTGTGGTCCCACCGAGAATCGAACGCGCACCTCGTTTAGCACAGGCTAGCCATTATAATACGTGGCAAGCGAAGTACTATATAATCTTGAGCGCAGCTTTCGTGTCGACTAACTTAGGTTGCAAAGACGTTGCCAGGGTGTAGTGGAAGACTGCTTCTGCCAAAATTAATATAGAAACGTTAATTTTCTGATCTAAAACGGTATAGAATATATCGTACATTACAGATCCACTGAGAGTTGTAGAATATACTTTTGTGAAGATATGGATGGAACAACCATGACTCTAGTTTCATTTGTTCGTATTTTACAGCCGTTTTATTTTCCTGTGATTTCGTATCGTGGTTATTGCTTCGTTATGAAACTTCGTTTTATCAATTAAAATAATTAGTTATTAAAATCAATAATAATTTTAATGAGAATTATGACACAAATTAGTTAATTTAGACTTAGGTAAAATTTGGATTTGGCAAAAGAAAAAATATATCGGACGTGGAAAGGCTAATACATGAGTAAGAATGGATGGATTATGTGAGGCACTTATACGAACTCCAGGAAGAAAACTCTCAGAAGAAGGTAGTATATAACTTTCTGTGGTTTGTATTAGAAACCTACCGAGTTTTTATGATTCTCTATGATTATGAATCTAAGCCCAACAAACAGTACTGTTCTGGTTACCAATGTACGGTATACAACTTTAGATAAAAGATATTACTAAAAATGATGTATGTAATATACCTTTTGAGTAGTATTGAGATATACCCAACATTGTATGATTGAAAAAGTATAGCTATATTTTGTTACTTCTAGGTTCTGAAGATCACAACATTACTGTTATTCAATATGATCAACGACAATATAGCTTTTACAGAGAACGAGTAACATGGTATAAAGCTCAAGAAATATGTTTATCCAAAGGTAGAGATTTAGCTGTTGTTGATACATTGAAGAGAGCAAAACACATTATTACAGCTTCAAAATGTAAGTAGCAAATAATTCATAATTTATTCAAAATAAGACCAACGATCCCAGAGATTGGGAATTTTATTTTTATTTTTACTTTTCGTTAAACTAAATTAAATTTTAGTTTTTTTTTCATTTCCATGTATGCATTTTTCTCAGCGGAAACGAAAGTTTTCAGGTCGTTTTTAAAACATGTTTTGCAATCTCTTTTATTTCACTCTTTATCGTATTTTGTGGTGCTGCAAAATTACATTGAAAAAGGAGTTTGTTTCTAAAAGTTATAATAAGAACTAAAACGAAACAACTATTGACAAGAACAGCTCATAGTTTTAGGAATAACACAATCAATCAAATTTAAAATGTTCGTCTATTTTGATTTATAGCTTGAAACGTTTAGTGAACTGTTGTACTTCATGTCGTTTCTCTTCCATTTAAATTTTATTCTATTTACAGTGCAATGGTTTAAAACTGGACTTCAGTTTTAGCATTTAAAATTCCTGTAGTTCATTAGATTTACAGAGATAGCAAAGTTCCTTATATATGATGAAGTTCCCATTTCTTAGATGTGATAATGTTCAAAATGGTCTTCGCATCCTAAATGGCAGTTTTCCATTTCTCCTTGAAGAGAGTCTGTCCAAATATCTTGGTTGCATGTCAAAATTGTCTTAATTCGCTTTGATTAATGTATAAAACCTAGTGGCGTTCTGCAATTAGCACAAATTTTCCTAAAACATTGCTGATGCTGGATTTGATGCAATTCTGATTATTATGGAATTATGTAATTATGAATAACTTCTCATCTGTTAAGATGACTTTTCCCATAGTGTTTCTGCAGTGCGATGTAGAGTGCAGGTATCTTTCAGTCTATCATGCTTATGATCATCGGTGAGGCGTAGGACTTTCTGAAGCTTATAAATTTTTATGGCGAATTCTTCGCTTGTTATTGGTCTCAGTGATCTGTCGTTGATAAAATATCGCAGGCTATTTGTCGAAGAAGACCCTTGAATTTCATTACTTAATTATCTACCGATTCCTGGAATGATGACGCTGCGTTTAGTTCATTGTGCTTGATGATAAATATTATGACCAAGCTATTTAAAGCCCACCATCGTCTATACGAGCTGCTGTCGGTTAAGATGACACTTTCCGATTTTTAAGGATACTTTCTTGTGGACATAGTAAAGATGATAGAACTAAATGGAAAAGCGGGGTTTAAAATATATACAATCAAGATTAATAGTGATTCCATGTTAAAGTTTGAATTCAATTGTGCTAAGCACCATAATAGACATTCTCCCATTATTGGCGAGTCATGTGCCGCAAACTGAGAAAGTTTCATGCAACATGGTTTTCAACTAACTTCATCTTCACGCGGAGCATTTAATATTATTAAATTGAGGTAATTTCTTTCATGAGTTACTATGGTCTGATAAGGAACCATTTTAGAAGTGAGAGTTATAAATTCTCTTAGTTCGAAAACTAAAGATCACCCATAAATATAGACAGGGGTTGATTCATTTATATTCAACTGAAGTCAAAGACGTGATTACGGTATTGTCGAAAAAATGACAAAAAATCATCAATGAAAATGAAGGATAGTGGTTTCATATTTTTCATAGTGGTTTTCAAATCACAACAAAATTATTCTCAATTTTGGCCTTGAAAGGCTCAATATATATATATATATATATATATATATATATATATATATATATATATATATATATATATATATATATATATATATATTGGAAAATCTGATATACATTTAAGTAAAATGGTCATATACAATCTGCATGTTCTTTCTCCTACTACTTCGGAAGACTCTGAGCAAACGTATGTCTCCGTGAAGTATCGAGAATGATATTCCAATTGGTCAATCTGTCCGAATGATACGAAAGAACATGCAGGTATGCAAGCCCATTTGCATAGTGTAAACTGATACATAGTAATAGTAGTTGTGGTCTTTATAACATATATTATATTTCATGAAGTAAGAGTTTAAAATGTAGAAACCAATATAAATTAACCATAGTAGTGCAAAACTAATTTGTTAACAAATTATTCGTAATAAATTTGTTTCAGCAACTTTATAGTTTGTATCTCCAATAATTAAATATTTCACACAGTGAGAAGGTTCAATAACTTGTATAGTAACATGTAATTTAAAACTGTTGCTGTTGTTGTAAAATTAGCATATAAAGTCACGCAATTCAAACATGTTTGATATGATTATTTTTTACGGTAAGAATGACTTTATCTCAACGTTGGCTGGTTGAAAGAAAATTATTTTACGTGCAGTTTTACAAATTTGTTGTCAAACTAAAAAAGAATTTAAATTTCCTCTATTTTCTCTCTATATAGATAACCCCTTAAACTTTATATAGACTCCTGGGCACCACTTAACGTCACTTGCGCATAAACATTGCGCGGAGTCGTTTTCAGTAGGCGGAACTTAAAGGACTTTTTAAAGTCTATTTACTTTGTTAATGTTGAATATACGTATAAAAGAAAAAAATATATATATTTATTTATTCCATGTGGTTTTCTTTTAAATTAAAATAAATAAAAACCGCATATTGACAAAGTGGCTAATTGCAACGTAGGACCGACGTTGGCAGTTAGTGAGCCTTTTGTTTTCGCACTGCTGGGCCTACTGTTTCTGTTTTTAGGGAAGTAATTATTCCTAGAGACTTCTGGAGTTCCATTTTTGATTCTTAATGTTTATTAATATATACTTATATATTATTATTATTTATTATTAGCAAAATGTTCGGTGGAGGATTCAGTTCAAATTTCTCAAGAGAAGAGCTTGAAAATGCAACACAGCAACTCAAAAGTCACAATGCACCAACACTGTTCTAACACTGAAACTATCATTATATTTTATCATTTCATTAATATTAAATGATGTTGCGTAAAATGAGAAGTATTCTTGATTATGTAAGAAATGTGAATGATTTATATAACATTTTAGTGAAGAATAACTCCACATAAGGAGGTTATGGGAGTTATGAGTGATAACACCTTTGTGAGTGATAAAACTAATTCTGTCTCAATTCTTTCCACTTCTGAAGTTTCTTCTCATCATTTTACACATAATAATAGCAACTATAGTAAGGTAACAAGAACAAGAAAAACAAGTAATGTGTGACAGCAACATAATTAATACCAATATTATTACTCGTACTAGTAACGATTCCATTGATCCGATAGTTCGAAAACAAATGAAGGGTACACGAGAATAAGTCTATTTTTAAACTTGGTGAGAAAAAGTGATTTAAAAGTGTAAGGACCATTTTCAATTTGTTATCGACAATTATTACGTCTGTTTTTCTGTTCTTAAGTAATGCACAATTTTGTTGAATTCTACAATCATTTAGATTACAATGATTTAATTGTTAGAAATAAAAAAAATAATAAAACAAAGTCGGAAACAAGAAATATTAAATCAGAAATAATTATATAATTATAACGTCAAAAGAAAACTATAGTCCCTCAGAGTATAAACACCTCATCCAGTTCCTTGCCAGGTGGTAAAGTGCCCAGGGCCGACGAGACGCTACCACATTGGATAGAAACGGATATGCGCTGTATTAGATAAGATGTGGAGCGAACTTCGCCGGAAACACAAGAAATGCGTCTTCCTACCTCCCTAATGAATTCAAGACTTCTTGCACCCCAAGCACCACTGGTTTCAATAGCGATTGGGGTGAAAACAAACTTTTCGAGAAGGTTGTTGTATTTTCTTCGCTTTTCAGCTTCTCTGCGATTAACAACAGCTCCAGCATTCAATACTGACAGAGGGAGACTTGAATGAGCGTATGTATCAGCGCTTGTGAAGTCCCACAATAAACATTTACCTCTCATCCATGGAACCAATGTCATCCCATCCAGTCGCTTTCCATCCGAACGACAGCAACCAGAAGGTTCCCGTATTGAAGGAAATCCAGCTGTGTTGAGGGCTCGTAGTATTATATCATTTACAGAGGAATGTCGGGCGAATCTACCAGCGCTCTTCATGCATGAAAGGCCATGCAGGCCACGTTGGTTAACCTCATCCCCACAAGCTGGACAGCGATGAGGCTCACAAACTGCTAAGCCTAAACGTAAGGCTGCAGCAATTCGAAAGCTTTCATTTGACAAATGGAGGCCTAAAGGCGGAGAAGGTATCGCCATCAACCATGCACCCGCTTCGGGAAACGAGGCAGCAAGAAACCTGGCTTTATCTTCCGGAACAACAACAGATTGTAACAAATGATTATGTAATTGACATGCAATTGGTGTATACCAAGATGACTGATAACACTTTTTGTTAATCTCCGGAAGGCTGTATCTGCTAAGTTTGCCCACTTTTTAGAGCCTTCTTGAACTGAACCATCTGGGTCCAAACAATAACCCTGTGGAAGGAGAGCTTCGATTAAACGCAGAGATCCGTGGTATGACGCTAAGAATGTAGGAATCGCCATATCCACAGCTCGTCGAATACCAAGACCGCCCAAACCAACAGGTAAACATGCTTGTGTCCAAGAGTTGTCATTTAAGGAGCAGTTCAGAATTTATTCAAGGCCAGTTTTCAGGCCAGTATCATATTTTTCCAGCAAAGAACTCTCATGCCAAGATGGAAAGCATCGTAAAAAATAGGTTAAACGAGGGATTGATATAGGTGCTCGTAAAAGGAAAACTGCTGAATGGGCTGAAATTGAGGAAGTCGAGACAAGAACAATTCTAAAGTAGATATTTTATTCAATAGCACGTTAGTGAGTGCTTCCGACGTGAGAGCAGCACCTAGAAGACAAGCATTCTGGATTGTTAGAGGGCTTATGCTTGGTGCAGCCTCATTAAATCTTCTAAAGATTTCGTCGAATGCGGTTTCATCTGTTCCAAGACAACCCACCTCACATTTAGAAAAGTTAAGACGCAAGCCAAGAAGTGATGCCTTCTTATTTATTTCTATTAAAGATGAAAGAACTATCTCGGGTTCACCACCAATTGTCCCATCGTCTAAGTACCAAATGTTTAATTCGGTATCCAGTGATTTAACTAAAGAGTGAATGGTTATAGCGAAAAGTGCTGGGCCCAGGGGATCACCTTGTTGTACACCTCTCGGAGAAGAAATAGTGTTTCCCTTGAGAAACAAATCACTTGGTTGAGCATAACATTGATAAACATATGGATAAATTGAAGGAAAATTACTCTTCACTGCAGCAAGCATAGTATCCCGGCGAAGCTCATTAAATGCGTTACGAAAATCCAATTTTACAATCGCCTTAGTAACACTGTGAGTAGAAGAGAAATAAACTCGGGCTGCGTGAACAGCTGCCTCGGCACCATTAGGAACACAAACACCAAGCGATGGGGGGGGGGGTAAAAAGTTCTTAACTGGCTCACGTATTCTAAAGCATACAATTTTTGCCGATATTCTGCGCCAAACATTCCCCACTGCTATGGGCCGAATACCACTATCCTTTTTTCTTAGCGCTGTAAGTTTGGCACCGAAGAACAGTGGGCGAACTTCCGTTGATACTTTTCCAGAAATTATTAAATTAAATAGATCACATAAGGATTTTATTAGTTTTTCCTTCGATTCCAGTATTTGACAAGAAAGAAGGTCTTTAAGAATTGAAGGACGAAGCCCATCTAGACCTCCCGCGCTGCCTGACAGAAAGGAGTTAATTGCTTTTTGAACCTCCATAGTCGAAACTCCTTGAAAAGTGTGTCGACCATCAGGAAGATCCGGCGCAATGAAATTGCCAGTGTGGGTAGGATGTTTCTCCAACAGGGTCTCCAATACAGAGGTATCCGGAGCAGCAACCGTATCATCAGAAATTAAAAGACGTGCTGCTCCACGGATGTCACCATCGGCAAGTTTATTCTCTACAACCTTCAAATTAGAAAATTTGTGATTTAATCGATATTTGTTCATCTTAGTTGAAGGCCAGGTTAAGGCGTCATGGCCAATATTACACCAGAGGCGAACTCACTGCTTCACCCAAGTAGTTAGATTCTTAACTTTATCTGATTGTTTGGGAGCACTTAAAGCAACAAATGGAAATAGGCAAAGGTTGACCCAGTCTTTTGCATCATTTGAAATTGTTATATGGTTTAACACTTCTGCGAGTGCGTCAGCCACCGTTGAACGAGCACCTCTTGGAACACGTCTTAATATATGTGTCGAGCACCTTAGTGACAGTAATATCTTGCCCAGGTTAGAAATCGTCAAATCTTTCGTGTTGTTAATGCTGTTAGTGTCGGTAGCATTTGCAGTTTTACTCTGAAGGCAGGCATTAAAGATGACATCAGAGCAAACATCATCATCATCATTATTTCATATTATATAATTATTTCATAGCATTTTAACTTTCCTTTGCCAATAAAATTAGTGATATTTAGAAACACATTCATAAAATTTTCAACATTGAGGTGGCCAATATATTTATTCTGTATGTAGTGGGGGAATAATTTTATGGAATTTTAAGAAGGAACTTTGCATAAGAAGTAAAAGATAATTAAGTTAAATGAGAAAATATCATTTTAGCGACGTTCTAGCTAACAATGGAAGTTACAATGAGGTCATATCGAAACTTATCGTCAAATTGTTGTCTCAGAGAAATATTTTTCATAAAATAACAGCTGCGATTGTGAACTGGAAAGATCCAATAGCGATGGTGAAATGTTGCGCAACAATGCAACTAGCTGACATGTAGGGACCCCTTTGGTTCAAGTTTGCCACAGGCATTGTACATGATGCAAAATACTTGGTTATCAGATTTATGCTGTGAGTTACCGGTAATAGGCGTGAGTCAGTACTGCAGTCAAAATATACTCCATTGTGGCATTGTGGATCCACCTAATATTATCCAGTTTGCGCTGCATTGCGTCGTTTTCAGAGAAAAGGGATTTTCTTGTCGGAGACAACGAAAAAGCAATTGGGCAGCATGTAATTGGGTTAATTTCAAATTGCCATACTGGTATAGCATTTTGTCACAGGCAGTTCTGGACACAGCAGACAAAGACAGTGAAATTGTAACAACATATGCGATTCCTCTTCTTGTGAAAGTCCTGTTCCTAGCTGGAGCGGTGATATGGGCCAATTTTCGATTTTGGATTTCGTGTCTAGTGAAGAAGCCGATTGCCCTGAAAATCTAGTAGTTCGATTATGTGAGGAGTCCAGAGAGAAAATACAAGGATAATATTAGCTACGATTATAAAAAGAGGGCTCTAAAATCATGTGTGAATGTAGTTGGTAAAAATCGAGTTTCGTTATTGACTGTTTGTAATAAATTTCGTTCATGACATCAGAGCAGCACCTATGTTAATGAAGAAAGCAGTTAAATGAAAAGCGAACTGTATCGAATATGAATATAAAACATGATAACTTATATTTTTGTTTTATAGAAGCTCCACAAAGGAAACGAAGTGTTAATGATGAGGACTTATGATTTTGGGATTTCGAAATTTCCAGCGAACTTGTTATTAACAGACGTAAGTTCATCGCATCCATGAACTGCATAAAACGCTTTAAGCGAAATTTGCAAATTAAAAGCAGGACAATTACAAAATTCGTATTTCGCGCTTACACGCACGACCAATGAAAGCGGTTTTGTTCATGGAGTGCAATCGAAACAGATTTTGCCTTTGTTGAAGAAAAACTTGCACAAACAGTCCATTAAGTCATTTCTACACAGTAATGTCTATTATTAGTAGTACAGATGTTTCCCTTTTGCCAAATTATTTGTTGTATTAGGGGAGCTGAGTGGATTCCAGAGTTTCTAAACAAATGTTTCGGTCTGATAATCTCATTGACACTGTCACTAAATAAGGTAAAATATGGAAAATTGGGTTGCAATATTTGCTTAGAGATCTTTTCCCTTTCTGTGAACCGCATTCTGCTCTGTTTCTCGACTCTTTGACTACTTACAGCAAAACAACTTGTCTTCATGACTTCCCCTAAATAACACTACATCGCTTCTCCAGATACCACCCGGTGTCGCAAGAACAATACAGCCATTGCACAAGTTTTTCTTTCGGAAATGGAAGGCTCTTTACCGTCGTTAAACCGAAATTCTGGTAATTTGATGAGATACTACTTTTGAAATTTATGATAGAGGCATTTACACTGAAAATGGAGTATTTAATTCACTTTCTGATTTCTGTTCCGCGGTTCGTGGACATGATTTTGTTTTCATGGTATTCAACCAGGTACACACAGGAGCAGCTCCCTGAGCTAATAGTATCTGTGCAATATTGTCAACAGACTACTACGCGCGAATGTGTGGAGAAATGTCACGATACAGTGTTTATTCGTTGTGTCTGGCATCAACGCTTTTTGTGATCTTCTCTTTCCATCGCTGACCTCATTTCTGTTTCCTTTTCGCCCCGCATTGAAGTGCATTGTTAAACTGTCGAGAGGGCGGACATTTCACCATCGCTCTTGGGTCTTAAAATCGCAGATGTTATTTTGTGAGTGGCACTTCTGTAAGACTTCCTTGCTCCAATTTCACGGTAGGTTTCAAAATGAGTTTAATGTAAGTTCCTTTGGAAATAAATAGTTAAAATTTATTTTTACAAATAAATTGAAGTGTATCCAAGATTTGCAAATTGCTTCATTCATATAAAACAAATGAAGATGAAACTAACAAGATTCCTTTTAGTAAGTGGTAACAGTCAGATGTTCGGTGGTGTATATATATATATATGTTTGTTTATTATCTAGTGACTTCTGATGTGAATTAATTTAGTTTCGTTCAGTTTTACATTGTAAAATGTGTACTGGTTATTTTTATTGCTACTTCTATCTTTCATATTGGTTCTTCTATGCCCATGCCTGTTCTACCTTGAACACTACTGGATCTAACATACCTTTATAACATCAACATGTGTTTTGTACGTTTTATTTAGATATCTGTATTAAAATTTATCGATTGAAAAATTTCCGAAATATACATCACTTCCTTCCTAATGCCAATCACGATATATACCTACACATCCACATGCATTTCCAAATCCGTAGAATCATTATTTCAAGAAAGTAACTTATTGGGTTTGTAAAGTTGTTTCGTTAGTTCATCCCTATAACGTAAAACTAAGTATCTTATTGTTTTCTCTTGACAAAGTTTTCTTATATTTACAGACAAACTAATATTCCCAATCTTAAGTTATTATTTGTTCTAAGTCCTTTGTCTTACTTCTGTTCTCGCAGTTTATGATGACTTGTGGCTGGGAGGAATGAAAATAGATAATAACTGGGTATGGATTCACACAGGAGAAACAATTTCCAATAGTTCAGAACATGGTCTTGTCTCATGGGTGAGTGCAACAAATGATCCAAATTTCACATGTTTGAGTCTTGAGTCACACGAGATGAAGGATCCCAAGTATTTGCCCCGGTTATGTACAGAATATCATGGATTTGTTTGTGAATCTGGTACGTATGTTCAATCCTAAAATTATCATATATTGTCAGCAGAGTTTACAAACTTACTATAGGTGGAAAGATGTTACGGTAACAATAGCAACAAAGTTTCCTCATTAAACTGATTAAACAATGACTGCTAACATCTGTATACAAATGTCGAGGTTTGAAGAAAATATAATCAAGGAATGTTTGTAATTAATATAACAAAATAAGATATAACGGTTGAGTAATATTCAAAGAATATAATTAAAGTATACCGATAGTAGTAAAAAATAGACTGATTACAATATAAATTTAACTTGTGTTTTTAAAATGTTTGAGTTTTGTAAATAGCCTCAAAGAAAATCGAACACCCAGCACCACATCCTTTCCCATTGTGAATAACTACATAGTTAAAATAATAAGAATATAATCTCAAAGTTGCATGGTTCTGATGGAAATGTGCTCAGAATGTCAGGAATTATCTTGTATAAAGTTGGATGCATCTCCACACTTGTCGACTTACTGTGCATACTTTGAGAGAATATTATGGTCATCTCTTATTTCATAGTTATTTAACTCACTTTTCACTATAATCAAAGGAACATATTTCAGAGTTTTCCCTCATCAGTCCTACACGAACTGAAAATTTTGAAAAGTATAATTCCTTTGTATCAATAATCAAACGTAAAACTAGTGTAATGAAAATTATTTAATAAAATCAGAAGTTTGATCATTCTCAAGATTTACTTTGTGGACAACAACATACTAGTCGAAGTAATGCAAATACTACAATGCAAATACTCAGGAAAATACATTCAGTATAAATGGCCTCTGAACTGTATCTGGTGATTTTTAAATAAATAAATAAATGGGGAGAAAACGGAAATAAGTTGAAACTAATATATATAATTATTCACCACAAAAATTAAGAGTAGAAATAGGTTACCGGCTTATACAAACCATGCATCACAATTCAAAATAAGATCATAACCAAATTTCTACTTGAAGTAATAATCAACAGTTTCAACTAGAAGCAAAGATCAACCGCAATTCAGAAGGGATATCAACAGAGATAGTGGCAACCAATCAAGATAAAAGCTTTCCTTCAAGTAGAGTTGCAATTCCTGAAAGAACTTACAATAAAGAACTATAACTCATCTGAATCACAATTGAATCAGTCATTGCGAAAAGGTCATATGTCTTTCTCCACCACATTTTCATTTTAGTGCAAATTCGAGACGTACGAGAAGAAACGCGCATCACCTGTGAAAAACTCAATTGTATGGTCATACTATGCAACATATCCTATACTATTGCTGCAATACCATCGATGCCATTGTACAATCCGCGGCAAAAAACCTGCAACATGGGCATATAAGTTTATTGTAAAATGAAGAAGTCTTTTGCTCCAAAATAAGTGTGCACGGGAGGAGACCGAGGTTTAACCTGGCGTGATTCGTTCCACTTAGACGTTATGTTCATTTCCTGTGCTGTTAGGCGTAGTTTCACAATAAACTTACATCCTCATGTTGCAGGTTTTTTGCCGCGGATTGTACACATCGAGTTTGAAATCCCAAGTGTTTTCTTTCTCCTCGAGAATTTACTTTGGTAGATATATGGCCTTTTCGAAATGACTGATTCAATTCAACTTTGAAGAAAGCAACTTGTTTAACAATGGCTTTTTTTCATGGCAAGGAAGAAGAACGAAACATTCCAGAACTATCTAGTGTATAACATTTATTGTCTCAGGATACAATAGCAAATGCTACAAGAGACATGAATTCAGACAACAATAACCTTCATTTTTTCCGTAACAAAATAATAAAAAAGTGTAACCCAGAAGTAAGATCAATATACATAGAATAATCGTAAAACACTACCTCGTGAGGTAAATAATTCAATTATTCAGGTGTATCCTCCTCTCATCATCACTGGTGCACCTCATTTAATATTCTTCCACCCAAAGTAATGCCTACTTAGAAACAGAATGTATGGTTTTAATCTTCATATCTGTCCTTCTACTCTGAATGCAATCTTGGTTAGAGTTGTTTGTTAAAATATCTCGCACTTTAAAACTTCAATTATTAGTCATGACTTTACACCTTGTGGAAACTCCTGCATTATTAGATCCTAAATCCTATGCTCAAGGACGTAATAGGACTGCACGGAAATATAATATGAGCCTTTCAGATACCAAACCGATTAACTCCATCAAACGAGATGTTTCAGTAGTGAAACATTTAAGTAACTTAGATACAATGTATTTAAATGACAATGATCAAAACGTTTAAACATTCTAGTAGCAAATTGTTAAACTATGGAGTTAATCGATTTTCCTCTGGAAAGAATGTATCTTTTTCAAGTAAAAAATGTGTAGAACTAGAAAAAAAAATGGAGTTAATCGGTTTGGCTTCTGAACGCGTAATATATAAACATACGCCTTATACAGAGTCGTTTTGACGCATGATTAGCATCATTCTAAAGGCCTGACTACTGCTAGAAACATGTTAGTCGATCTCTTTAGTATGGCACTAATCTTACCCCAGAACGACTCTGCATAAGGCCCATAATATTCTTATAGTTCAGAGTATATTTACCTTAAATTTTCGAAATAAAGAAGCGTGTATCAATATTTTGGGTTACACTATGTTTTTGAAAGCGATCGAGCTCTTGTCTTCTAGAGCAGAAATTCTATTCTATTCATCTCCCTTGCAGGAGATTTTATAATTAAAAAGTCACAGCACTAAGGCCAAGTTGACTGCTTCACTAGAATTGTTATAAATCTTTTTGTTATTAATATAATTGTAGAAGGTGGCCCGTTCCAAAATGGACGAATTGGCCTGTTTCAAATAATTCTGTTTCCACACTAGTTTGTGAATTAAAAAGGAAGGCAGAAGCGTAGAACATACAAAAAATTATGTATAACACTATAAAAATTGTAATACACTAAATTATGTCCAAAATTGAAATTGTTGTTAAAAATTAAATTGAAATAATTGAAGAGCATGACACTCTATTGTGTAGAACATTCTACGCCATCTTGCCAACCTCCCAACAGAAATTCAGCTCTAAATAAATAAATTTTAGAAACGTTACTAGACATTTTCAGCGTTATATTGTTGTACATTTGTGCATTGTTATAGTTACTGGGATAATAAGAGAACATCAAACAAAATAATATACAAAGAATTAAATATTTTAAACACATTTCATTATGTTTACCTTTTAGGAGTTGTACATCATTTAATTGTGAACGATACCTTCCATCACAAAGGCCATAAATACACTTTTTCTACGGACAAAGTTTCAAGATATGAAGCGTCGACGCGATGTAAACAGCAGGGAGGTTATCTAGCCATTATATCGGATCCCGAAGAAGCAAACTTCGTTGCTAATACAGATGATAGTAAGTAGTTTTTTTGGACAAATTTCGTAAATTGACATGCATGGTCCAAATTATTATACCACAATTACATGGATAATAAGGTATATATATATCAATCAGATCGTATAAACTATGCGAGTCTCTACACAAAACAGAGTTATTTTTAATGTATAGTTTGCACTTGAAATTGTAACGCGCCCATAAAGATTCCGGAGAGAGAGAAAAAAATATAAACAAAATTACTCAATCTTCCTCAATAGGGTTCTTTGGGCAGAGGTCATTCCAAATAACTGGTTCGCGTTCAGATCAGCTCAAACCTATTGAACTCGTTGAATTGTTGAACTCTTACCCATTCTTCGCCTGGTCAACGCCCGTGGGAGTATCACCATTCATTTCAGCGACCGCGAAAACTATGGACTTGACACTAATATCGGTCATTTTGGGCTATTTTTACATGTTTCGGTATTCCCCCTCCGCTCACCCCCGGCCCGAATACAATGGTAGCTGAATTTGCAATTCATCGCTAATGGAAGTGTCACCATTGATCTCAGTGACGCGAAAACTATGGATTTGACACTAATATCGGTCATTTTGGATTATTTTTACATGTCTCAGTATCCCCTCCTCCGGTGACCTCCGACCCGCAGTCGAATGGGGTGAATGCGATCGGAATTTTACCATTTATCACAGAAACAGCGAAAACTATGATTTTGACAAAAATATTGGATTATTTTACATGTCTCGGTATTCCCCTATCCCTGGCGACCCCAGGAACACAGTCGAATATGGTGAATTTGGAAGTTAATGCGATCAAAGTTTCACTGTTGATCTCAGCGACCACGAAAACTATGAATTTGACACTAACATTGAATTATTTTTACATGTCCCGGTATCGCCCCCTGGTGATCCTGGCCCAGATTTGAATGGATTGAATTTGGAATTTGATGCGATCAGAGTTTCACTGTTGATCTCAACGACCGCGAAAATATGAATTTGACACTAATATTGGATTATTTTTATTGGATCTATATTACGATATGCATTACAAATTATCATTACGACAGAAAATTGAAAAGTTGTTGTTGCGAATTTGAAACATAAACGAAAAACAAAAACGTGCGGTTTTGAGTTATCATGGAGGAAAACCACATCCTCAACATCTCTATCAAATGGCTGCTCACAGACACTTACCCCATATGCTGGTTTAATTTCTCTGTGGATTCTGTTACTAAGTGTTACTTTCACAATAGAAAACGTACCAAACTTCTCTGCTCATAATATGTGGATATTGTTAGCATTCCGGCCATCCTTGGTAACTGATACCAGCGGTGTACTGTGCAAGAATTTAAAGTTACACTGGGGCCATTCCAAGGAAAGACTACCACATTACTCTTATATATCGATTTTGTAATAACAAGTATTGCACAACCTAAAAATAAATAAATAAAAACAGGCGCAAATACTTTTCGATTTCTCTCGTTACTCACGAGTATTGAAAACAGTATTTGTATTCTATTGTTGTCTATTTATCAGTATGTACTACAAGCACATGTATTGATAATTGCACGTATTGTATGTTTTTGAAGGTAGTTTACAATGCTTAGAAGTTAAATCTACTTGTAAAAGTACAAATAAAACCCATTAAACAATCTCTTAGAATCGCTTACTTTCAGAGTTACAACTTGCCGAAAACATGGAAAAATGATATTTGGAGATCAATATTTCAAGAGCTATACTGAGAAGGCATATGACTATTTAAGATTTGTAATATGCTATATCCAAAAATAAATAATTCAGAATCTGCTAGTAACGAGGTAAGGGATTTTCTCAACAGGAAGTATGGGATTTTTGAATATTACATTAGAAAATTTGGGTCGAATGTGTAACGTATGGAACGACATTTCATCAAGTAAGATAAATTTGTTGACAGAACATCGATATCTTAAACAGAATGAAGATGGCGAAACATTTTTGGTATATTATGCGCTACTGCATAACTAGGGCAGGGAGTGCGTGTAATGAATAAAATAAAAATAATAAATGAAATATATGATGCGATATAGTGTAGGACAACTTGATTGGTTCTCATTTATTGTTTATCTTTGTTTGTGTCAGCAATTAGTTTACGTTTCTGTCATCTTCGAAGAACTAGAGAATTTCACATTAGCAATTAGGAAAAGAATGTGGTTCCAACACAACATCACACCTGCATATTTTGACGTAGATGTTAGAAACTTCCTGAATGATCAAATATTCGCAGATACTGGATTGGCCGTGGTGGACTTTCCCTTGACCACCACTTCCCATGATATAACTTTGTTAGATGCTTTTTTCTTTGGGGCAAAATAAAACCTGTGATGTACGAAACACCTATTGCGACATGCGATAATCTCCTTGTGCTTGTTATTACAACTATCGTGGTGATTTCAGAAATGGCAGACACGTTTGATCGTACCAGGGAACATCAGATTCGTCGGTAACATCCTTTGTGAACCGCCTGTCAACACACTTCAGTAGTGTTGTTGTCTCTGGCATTATCGTACTCGAAGGTTTACTTATCCATGCTTTTGAGATGTCTCTCTTCTTACACAGTCATTTTCAACTTTTTATTATATAACCATTTATATTGCTCTCGTGTCAATACCTCCCTACGTTTTTAACTACTTTTTGTTCGCTCAGTGGTAAAGCGTTCAGCTCTGTAAGTGCTAGCACTTTCGATTTAAGGCTATGTAGTGGAGAACGTTGTCTCTTTTTTTGTTTTGATACTCAAATTTTCTGCCATATTACCACAGCACCAACTTTTCCAAAATCATTAAACAACTGAATCTTTTATAAACAGCACACGATTATGGGTCTTTAAACTGAAAATTTTTTACTTAATTCCATTTTAACCACTTGACTCATTCTCAACTCATGTTACGCAATTACGCACAACGTATCAAAACTCCTTCGCAATGTTGGTTTTGTTCATGGTATCGAACTCCTGTCAATGCATTTTCAGTGGTTGCTGGGATGTTGTTCATACAACTGGAACCAACTTTTTCTAACATAATAAAATATCAGATTAGAAATCAAACAGATTAATTTAACATATTAAAAATCAAAACTACTCAGTTGAATGACTAGAGTTTTTGAAATATTCGTCTTCAAATTTCATTGGCAAGGCATAACTCTGAATGTAATCGATTTCTAGGACATGTTTACTAGATTTTTCTTGTTTCTATGAGTATATTCATCTCACGAACGTTGAGAACGATTACACTACAGGTGTATGTGTTAATAGCTACTTTTACGTTTTGCAGTTTATGTCTAAAATCACTTTTCTTGAAATATTTTATGTTTTTTCAGCATTCCAAGATCTTTGGATTGGTGGTATAGTTAAAAATGACCAATGGGTATGGGAGGAAACCAATGAAGTTATTCCTATGGATGATGAAAATGGTTTCCCACCATGGTTAAATAAAGTAACAAAGAAAGGATGGAATTGTTTAAGCTTCGACAAATATGTTAAAGAACATCCATTATTTATTGAGGTGCAATGCAACTACAGACAAGGATACGTGTGTGAATTCAATTCATTATCTTAATTAAGTTAAGGTGTACAACTCAACTGTTATAAATACTCTTCCCGATCACTTACATATATAAAGGTCAGAATGTTTTACATTTAATTAGTTCTAAATAGCTATTATTGTTACCAAGTAAATTTGAGAAAGACGAATGGCTCTTAGCAAGGAGAGGTACATGTATGATCTGTCAGGAAAGTAAATGTACACCTATTTTTCGAGTCTGGCATTCCTGCGCTCCATCCGTGGAGAGTATGAGAATTAAATCAATCAAATGTTTACTGAGGAGCGAAAATAAAAGCTTAATCTGAATAAGACATTGCAGAGGGGCACAAGCTGTAAATACGAATAGTGCATTGTGTAAATAAAGGACGACACCGAAAGAGAAAGCCAGAAACAGCTGTTAAACTTACAAAAAAAGAGTAAAAATTGTCGAAGTGGGAACATAAAACACAAATACAACAAATACGCCGACAACTAAACAGTCACTATGCTATGATCTTGGTGTAGTGGTTAAGGTGCTGGCTTACAAACGCAAAGGTCGCCAGTTCGAATCTTAAGCGAGGACATTTTAAAAATTTTTGTTAATAATACATACAACTCATGAGAGATGGTAAAAGAGGTCGTATTTAGTTTTTCGTAGCAATTATTATTGGTAATGTTTACTACTGATAATACTTTTTGTCTTTGCGTATTGCTTTTATTCTTTTCTTCATTTCCAAAGAGAACAATATCCGAACAAATGCCACCAAAATTCCTCATATTTTGAATGTAAACGCCATTTGCAATTAGTAAAGAATAAAACTTGAACGTTCCGAAGTAGCTGCAAAAAGTAAAAGGAAAAACATGGAAGTGGACCATACTCATGGTTATTAAACATACAATTTCTACATGCCTTACACCTCCCGACCACGTTTCTACGTTAGCAAGTAAGAGGTTTGTGTTTAGGTTAGGTTGGTCAATACGTTTTGCAAAGGGGCCCGGTTTAGCTCTGACGCACCACAGGTGCGAGAAGGGAGAAAAACACTTTTCCTCTCTCCCTCTGTGTGTCTACTTATCTATCTATTTGTATATATATAACGCTATTTGTGAATGCCATAACCACCCTAATTTTCAGCGGATTGAGACGAAACTTGGCACAAACATTAATTGTTGAAATATCTTGATGAGTTCGTTAACCAGAATAATCAGATGAAAATGTTCAAAATGGTGGTCCTTCAAACTCTTAAAAAGTTCCAAGGGAACCAAATTTCGCCCATAAATAGGTATTCAGAAAGTTTGAATAAATTTTCCTCTTTTACTGAAATATTTGTGTGCAGAAACTTATTGAAATATTGGACCCGATTAATCGCCTAAAGAAGGTTCACGCCCTTTCGCTACGGTCAGGTTTTTTTTTTTTTTTTTTTTGGTGGAGGGGGTTATTTTCCTATCGGAACAAGATGATTGTTAGTGATGATATGAAATTACACATTGAAAGTGAAGTAACTTGTGACACGTGTTATTTGAAAGAGTAATATAATAAATGTGCATTCCTCTAACACAGAGAACTGTAAATCATGTATTTCCAGTTCGGGAGCCTGAATGGCGAGGAGTGTTATTTGATTTGCTTTTTAGTAACACATTGCATTGCAAATAAAGGTAGGCAACATTAGTGGTAAGTAAAATAATAATAATAATAATAATAATAATAATAATAATAATAATAATAATAATAATAATAATAATAATAATAACAATAATAATAATAATAATAATAGGTGTTGTTTGTGGCAAGGTAATATCTTAATCAATTCTTCTTCAAACGTAATGATTGTAACGCCATATCTCCCTTACAAACAAAATATTAGCAATTTATATCGAGAGAACGAGAAACTGTAGAGCGATGGGAGCAACGTTGGACAGTGTGCACTCATAGTACTCAGAAAAGTAAGCGATTTCAATGCAAAAGGAACGAAGAGTCATTGTCATGGGTACTCATGGGGCCACGGCAGAGCCCTCTTTAGGCAAAGTGTCAATAACTTATATCGAGAGGTGATACTGGGATGGGACCAACTTTGGACACCGTGGACCCATAAAGCGCATCGAAAAAAATAGGGGGGCCAGCCAGCCTTACTTATTTCCACATAATAATATAAAATTATGTTGTCGAAATACACACACGAGTTAGCTACTAATATTTCATATTCTTATTATTATTATTATCGACAGCGTCTTTTCATTACGTGTGCGTGTTTGACATGAAGCCAAAGAGAAGATCCATCATTCGTAGAAAGAATAATAGTCAGTTACTTTAACTGTGAACGACAGCGAAAAATACGAAAAGAGTGGACTACCTGTAGCGTAAAGAAGCAATATTTTCTCTCAAATGGATAAAAAATCAAGCAGAGATTGATTCGAACTCGCATGGACGGCGCGAAAAGCCAGTGCTTTGTCCACTTTTTTTTTTTTTAACTGACTCACTGAACGTGTTTCAGTAACTTACTTATTGCTAATTTTACTTGCTTCAGTCGTTTAACTTGCTTTTTCTAATAACTTATAACGACAGGGACACGAACACAGAAACATCGAGAACAGTTAAAAATCATAGATGCTCTCCCGCCGGGAATCGAACCCGGAACTCCATACACCAAAGGCGCACGTGCTAGCGACTAGACCAGCGGGAAGGGCACCACTCTCTCCCTGTGTCGTTAGGGATTACGACCACTGTCTTGCCAGCTATCACTTCTGTGGGTTGTATACTATGATCACATGTTTCTTCTCTGCTGGAAGAGTAAAACCTACATTCTATGTAATACATGAGGTATTTAGACCTACATGCTCTTCATATAATGTAATAAAAGGGTCATGCTGGGAATAAGAAAAAGAACATTCCTTGGACAAAACGGAAACTATTGGCATCAGAAATATTTATCTACGAGGCATGCGCAGTAGTATGTTTCAGAATAGTTACTGTTTTGTTCAGTAAACGAAGAAAGGGGTATAAAAAAGCAAATATGTAGCGTCAACGAGATCGACCAGATTTGACAGGGGCGGAAGCAGATGTATAGTAATACAACAACTTCGCTCAGTTGATACGAGCCGAGCCGGTTGATATCACTACCCGAGTTGGTCTTCTGCTTGGGCTCAAGAATTCGACCGTGCAGGTCTCAGCCTTAATTTTAAGAACTACAGTATATACTTATATTGGTGATTACGACATTTGAGGCTGTCTTGTGATAATAATAATAAAACTCTTGTCTTCTCGTTATCTAGACGAGACGAGATACACTAAAATTGCCCCTCGAGATGCACCAAAATTACGAGAGGAGACGCACCCTTGCCGTGAGCAACACTAAAAGTATCCCACATTACTGCCTACATTTCTCATGGCTTTCGGTTTCCAGTCTAATCAGTCCATTATTTCAAAACGAGTTAAAACGAGCTGAACGAGCGAGAGAGCCATTATAAAACTCGACTCAACTCGAAACTCGACCTCGAAAACAGCGCCTTGGCTTGGAACTCAACTCAAGAAAAATATCTTTGACTCGACTCGGATTGAACTCGAGTCGAGTCGAATTTTGGCTCGACTCCTGCTCATCCCTATTCGTATTTGTATTTTGTTTCCACTTCAACAATTTCTACTCTTTTTTTTCTTCGTTTACCTATTGTTTCTGGATTTCTCTGTCGGTGTCGTCCTTTATTAACACCATGCACTATTCTTATTCCCAGCTTGTGACCCGCTTCAATGTCTTATTCAGTTTAGGCTTTTCTCCTTACATTGACTTGACATGTGATTGATTTAATTCTCACTTTCCGCGCACGACCGATGAAAATGTTTTATTATTATTATTATTATTATTATTATTATTATTATTATTATTATTATTATTATTATTATTATTATTATTATTATTATTATTATTATTATACTATTGAACTTGCACGGCAAAATTACTGTATAATACGATATCATTTCAATAATTTTATTCCATTGTATGTTATTTAATTTATTAATGGGCACTAAATTGTCTCCAGATCAACGAATGAATTAACTACGGCATGCACTTTGGTGGAAATATCATTACATGAACATGTTTGGAACGAACCAATAATCTTATTGCAATGATATTTCCACCAAAGTGCATGCCGTAGTTAATTTATTCGTTGATCTGGAGACAATTTAGTGCCCATTAAGAAACTAAATAACATACAATGGAGTAAAATTACAGAAAAGATATCGTATTATACAGTAATTTCGCCGTGCAAGTTCAATAGTATAATAATAATAATAATAATAATAATAATAATAATAATAATAATAATAATAATAATAATAATAATAATAATAATAAAACATTTTCATCGGTCGTGCGCGGAAAGTGAGAATTAAATCAATCACATGTGAAGTCATTGTAAGAACAAAAGCCTAAACTGAATAAGACATTGAAGCGGGTCACAAGCTGGGAATAAGAATAGTGCACGGTGTAAATAAAGGACGACACCGAAAGAGAAATCCAGAAACAGCAGGTAAAAGGAGAAAAAAGAGTAGACATTGTTGAAGTGGAAACATAAAATACAAACACGAATAGGGATGAGCACAAGTCGAGCCAAAATTCAATTCGACTCGAGTACAATTTGAGTCGAGTCAAAGGTAATTTTCTTGAATTGAGTTCCGAGCCAAGTCGCTGTTTTCGAGGTCGAGTTTCGAGTTGAGTTGAGTTTGATAATGGCTCTCTCGCTCGTTCAGCTCGTTTTAACTCGTTTTGAAATATTGGCCTGATCAGACTGGAAAGCAAAAGCCATGAGAAATGTAAGCAGTAATGTGGAATACTTTTAGTGTTGCTCACGACAGAGGTGCGTGTCATCTCGTAATTTTAGTGCATCTCGTGGGGCAATTTTAGTGTATCACGTCTCGTCTAGATAACGAGAAGACAAGAGTTTATTATTATTATTATTATTATTACGAGACAGCCTTAAATGTCGTAATCACCAATATAAGTATATACTGTAGTTCTTAAAATCAAGGCTGAGATCTGCACGGTCGAATTCTTGAGCCCAAGCAGAAGACCAACTCGGGTAGTGATATCAACCGGCTCGGCTCGTATCAACTGAGCGAACAGATCGAGTCGGCTCGGTTGGGATGAGCCGATGACCCGAGCCGGCTTAGTTGGAACAAGCCATCGACTCAGCTCAATTGAGCCGATGGCTCGAGCTTTCTCGGTTGGAATGGGTCACCTACTCGGCTCATGTGAACCGGTTCGAGCCAGCTAAGTTGAAACTAGTTCATCGGCACGTTTCGACTCAGCTCAACTAAGCCGATGGCTCAAATCGGCTCGGTGTGGTGAGCTGTTGGCTCGGCTCACTTCTCGATTCGGTTCGATATTGAATGAGCTGTAAGCCGAGCCGCTCGAGCCGTTGAGAAGCCCAAACCCGGTCCCAGCTGTTTTGAATATGTTTGGATGAAGCCTATAACTTTTAACAATTTTTTGCTCGAGCCCGAATACTTGCCCCTTCGGAACTCAAACCCAGAACGTGACCGATGTCCTTGCCTCCTGAAAACTTCCAGACGACCGAGATCGACAGTCAATTAGCTTTTACTATTCAGATACAAACCGTATATCTTTTAAAGATTATACATGGAGTTGATATAATAATAATAATAATAATAATAATAATAATAATAATAATAATAATAATAATAGTTTTAAACTTGCCCTGAAATTTGGCAAAACTTACTTAAAAGTAGAGATTTCGGGAAAAGGGTTCCGTACCTTCAAGACACACCTCTGCAACTACCAACATTTTAAACTAGAACCTTTTATTGAAGTTTCATGTAGAAAGTATGTTTTGAGGAAAATAACTGTAATAAATATAACTGAATATCACGCGACAGTAAGGCATATAATAAACTAATTTTTAGAATATGCAGAGGTAAATATAAAAGCTTTGCTACAAAAATACCTACACAGAGCATAATTCAATGAGCTCTGAAATACAATGTAACGAAATAGCCTATGAGATTCAGTCTACAGAGCAATTGTTACTTAAAGAATGGACATACACTATTTCGAGAATCGAGACAAGACGGGAAATGTTTACGATACTTTTCGTCTCGTCTCGATTCTCATCTCCAAAGAGAGACGAAAATTTTGATTTAGCCCTGACCCGTCTCGAATGTAAAATGTTAATTCTCATGTTATTTTATTTGTTTTAGAAACGAGATGAGAAACTCCTCTTCTCGTGAGCAACATTAAACCAAACCGAAATATTCTTTCCAAAAGTCACGTTTCTCCTTGTAATGGTATGACCTGAGCGATAATTTAGCTTCTAGCTCTTAATCTTCTACGAGATAATAATAATTATTATTATTGCTATTATTATTCCTGAAGATTTGATAGTTCAAGTATTGAAACATCCGAGTATTCAAATATCTGAATATAATAAAACGTATATTATCGCTGATCAATCGCCATCAAAAATTCTAAAGTAAGAAAAAAAAACTGCAACGTGCATTCGCAGAAGCACCTTGACCACTGAACCGCGATCGCTACGCGGTAAACGATCCGTCTTTAGACTGGTTACGTTAGGTTTCTTTGTCTCGGCTTGCAAACTTGTATGTTATATTTTTCGATTCAAAATGTCTTTTGTATTTCTTTTATGAAGTCGGCAAAGTTTATATTAATAACTTGAGTTTTTCTTAAACCACTGGTTCACAAGTTCGTTCTTTCTCCACACGAAACTACAAATATGACAGATTGAATTCTCATACTCCCCATTTCTTTCAAAGCAGTCGCCATTACCTGGTCAAAGACTTATTTCCGCCACGATTCATATTAACCAAAATAAATTCATTTTTCGGGAGCGGAACTTTCACTTTCCGGATTTCGCAAAATTATGGAATTCAGTTATACTGCGGAATTCAGAAGAATTTCGGAACTCGGAAAGAATCCGGAATTTAGAAAATTCCGGAATTGAGAAAAACTCCGACTTTCGAAAAAATCCGGATTTTCCGAATTCCGGAATGTTAACGAAATCAGAAATTTCTAAATTCCGGATTTTTCCGAATTCCGAAATTATTACAAAATTGGAATTTTCCGAATACCGGAATTTGTCCGGCTTTACTTTCGGGAGTCCGAAAACTAATAATTCCGGAACAGGCTATCCCTAGTTTATACACAACCTTTCAGAACACTAAGCTAGTAGCTGTCTACAAACAAACAAGTAATGCAAAGCATGTTGTATACTGCAATACGTCATGTATTAAAATCCGACACCATGACCCTTTTATTACATTATATGAAGAGCATGTAGGTCTAAATACCTCATGTATTACATATAATGTAGGTTTTACTCTTCCAGCAAAGAAGAAACATGTGATCATAGTATACAACCCACAGAAGTGATAGCTGGCAATATAGTGGTCGTAATCCCTAACGACACAGGAAGTGAGCGATGCCATCGCCGCTGGTCTAGAGGCTAGCACGTGAGCCTTTGGTGTATGGAGTCCCGGGTTCGATTCTCGGCGGGAGAGCATCTATCATTTTTAACTGTTCTCGATGTTTCTGTGTTCGTGTCCCTGTCGTTGTAAGTTATTAGAAAAAGCAAGCTAAACGAGTGAAGCAAGTAAAATTAGCAATAAGTAAGTTACTGAAACGCGTTCGGTGAGTCAGTTAAAAAAATAGTAGACAAAGCACTGGCTTTTCGCGCCGTCCATGCGAGTTCGAATCAATCTCGGCTTGTTATTTTATCCATTTGAGAGAAAGTATTGTTTCTTTTCGCTACAGGATGGATTTTCTCTTTGGTTTCATGTCAAACATGCTCACGTAATGAAAAGACGCTGTAGATAATAATAATAATAATAATAATAATAATAATAATAATAATAATAATAATAATAATAATAATAATAATAATAATAATATAATAATAATAATAATAATAATAATAATAATAATAATAATAATAATAATAATATGAAATATTAGTAGCTAACTCGTGTGTGTACTTCGACAATATAATTTTATATTATTATGTGGAAATAAGTAAGGCTGGCTGGCGCCCGCCTCCCTAATTTTTTCGATACGCCTTATAGGTCCACGGTGTCCAACGTTGGTCCCATCCCAGTATCACCTCCTGTTTTCTCGATATAAGCTATCGACATTTTGCCTAAAGAGGGCTCTGCCGTGGCCCCATGAGTACTCATGACAATGACTCTTCGTTCATTTTGCATTGAAATCGCTTACTTTTCTGAGTACTATGAGTGCATACTGTCCAACGTTGGTCCCATCGCTCTACAGTTTCCCGTTCTCTCGATATAAATTGCTAATATTTTGTTTGTAAGGGAGATATGGCGTTACAATCATTACGTTTGAAGAAGAACTGAGGAAGATATTGCCTTGCCACAAACAACACCTATTATTATTATTATTATTATTATTATTATTATTATTATTATTATTATTATTATTATTATTATTATTGTTGTTGTTGTTGTTGTTGTTTTACTTACCACTGATGTTGCCTACCTTTATTTGCAATGCAATGTGTTACTAAAAAGCAAATCAAATAACACTCCTCGCAATTCAGGCTCCCGAACTCGAAATACATGAGTTCTCTGTGTTAGAGGAATGCACATTTATTATATTATTCTTTCAAATAACGCGTTACACAAGTTTCTTCACTTTCAATGTGTAATTTCATATCATCAGTAACAATCATCTTGTTCCAATAAGAAGATAACCCCCTCCTGCAAAAAAAAAAAAAAAAAAAAACCTGACCGTAGCGAAAGGGCGTGAACCTTCTTTAGGCGATTAATCGGGTCCAATATTTCAATAAGTTTCTGCACACAAATATTTCAGTAAAAGAGGAAAATTTATTCAAACTTTCTGAATACCTATTTATGGGCGAAATTTGGTTCCCTTGGAACTTTTTAAGAGTTTGAAGGGCCACCATTTTGAACATTTTCATCTGATTATTCTGGTTAACGAACTCATCAAGATATTTCAACAATTAATGTTTGTGCCAAGTTTCGTCTCGATCCGCTGAAAATTAGGGTGGTTATGGCATTCACAAATAGCGTTATATATATATACAAATAGATAGATAAATAGACACACAGAGGGAGAGAGGAAAAGTGTTTTTCTCCCTTCTCGCACCTGTGGTGCGTCAGAGCTAAACCGGGCCCCTTTGCAAAACGTATTGACCAACCTAACCTAAACACAAACCTCTTACTTGCTAACGTAGAAACGTGGTCGGGAGGTGTAAGGCATGTAGAAATTGTATTTTTAGTAACCATGAGTATGGTCGACTTCCATGTTTTTCCTTTTACTTTTTGCAGCTACTTCGGAACGTTCAATTTTTATTCTTTACTAATTGCAAATGGCGTTTACTTCAAAATATGAGGAATTTTGGTGGCATTTGTTCGGACATTCTTCTCTTTCAAAATTAAGAAGAGAATAAAAGCAATACGCAAAGACATAAAGTATTATCAGTAGTAAACATTACCAATAATAATTGCTACGAAAAACTAAATACGACCTCTTTTACCATCTCTCATGAGTTGTATGTATTATTAACAAAATTTTTTTAAATGTCCTCGCCGAGGATTCGAACTTGCATCCTTTGCACTTGTAAGCCAGCACCTTAACCACTACACCAAGATCATGGCATGTTGACCGTTTAGTTGTCGGCGTATTTGTTGTATTTGTGTTTTATGTTCCCACTTCGACAATTTTTACTCTTTTTTTGTAAGTTTAACAGCTGTTTCTGGCTTTCTCTTTCGGTGTCGTCCTTTATTTACACAATGCACTATTCGTATTCACAGCTTGTGCCCCTCTGCAATGTCTTATTCAGATTAAGCTTTTCTTTTTGCCCCTCAGTAAACATTTGATTGATTTAATTCTCATACTCTCCACGGATGGAGCGCAGGAATGCCAGACTCGAAAAATAGGTGTACATTTACTTTCCTGACAGATCATACAGTTTATTCCAATCGTATCCTTAAAGCAGGCTCTCTTTAGAAAATGTGAAAAAATATTTGCGTTTTATAAAGGTGTGATTATTATTATTATGCTTTGTGCTTTGTTTAATTAGTGGACAAAATTATCTTCAGTTAACAATCAAATTATGATGCAACTTATAGTTAATACTAGAGAACTTAAATGATACTAACATACTATTTTGAATAGTGTGTTAGTAAACTATATAAAAATTATGTTTTTGGTATGAATAAATGTCAGCATTGTTCATGTAAATTATCAATATAGAAAGACTAAAATCAAGAAAAAGAAAAAATATGAACCAATGATTCTTTAGTTTAATATTCAACTCTCAAAATACGAGTGTCTTTTGTATTTAATACCAGCGATTGAAAATTATTGAAGTACCAATGAACCCCTTCGTTTCTTTCTTTGTAGTGGTACAAACATAATACAAGAAGGTTACTTCAGCACTCAGCAAGAGCAGAAACGTATGCAGAGCATGAATGATATTCGGCAATTAGCTCGTAACAATACACAGTCACTGCAAAATGATCGAATAAAGCTATGTAGAAAATGTGTTAAGAGGGACATGATTCACTTTGTTCTATTATAGTTCAGTGTGAAATGTCTGGAAGACAACATTAAACAATATTAATACTTTAAAAATTAAGAATCATTTAACATATTATAACAATCAATTACTTGAAGTACCCAGTGCACGTAACTTCGATAAAGTATAGTAAATCAAGGGTAACAGTATAGTAAATCAGTTACATGTATTTTGTATTATAATATATAGCATTGCCGAATGTTATTGAAGTATCGCAAAAGTTTGTAGTATTGTTCAAGAACCGTGCGTCTGTAAATTTGAAAATATAATTAAAGAAATTTGAAACTTTCTGTTTTACACTTTTTATGGTAGTACTGGGATGTTAGATTGCTTATTTTTACGTATCAACAAAATACGTTTACGCGTGAACACATAGTTATTTGGTAGCTAGTGATAATTTTGAAGATGTAGAAACCATCTACTAGTAATAATAGCTGCATATATATATATATATATATATATATATATATATATATATATATATATATATATATACAGGGTGGAACGAAACGTCCCTTGCAATAGGCCAACTTTATTGTAAGTGCAGATACGAAAAAAGTGCAAAGAGAGTAAAGTTGCTGGAAATGACAGATTTTCAATCTAAAGTGAAGGCATTTTTCAAATTGGATCTGCAATTTTGGCTCTACACTGGTAGTCACCCCGATGGTAACTAAAAAAATGTTATCCGTCATAGTGTTACAATAGATGCATTAGTGCACGCAATAGTTGAACGTAAAGAAAGAAAAATTAAGACGTAGGGAAGAAACAAGAATACTACACATCTCGGTTGCAATCATAAGCATTGTTAGGTGCAGAGGTGGGCGGATGAAGGGGGATAAGTTCGAAATGAATTGAAAGTTTGTTCTGAAAATCGTTTAAGATGTGAAATATATAATAGAGTTAAACTACATCTGATACTGTTGCTTACAAAGTTTACAAAAGAGTCTTAACATGCTACTGGGAATAAATTTACATACCTCATGAACGCACAGTACAATGCGTCATAACTCAACACCCCCAGTCACTACTGCAGCAGATTTCAAGTTGGTTTCCTTCCTGCTGTTAGCGCAGGTGGATATAGTGTCGTACACTACCATACATAGATCGCAGTTTTTCATGTGTTATTTCTCTACACACGTGCCTGATACTCTCCTTCAGGTGATCCACGGTTCTGGATCTGATTCGATACACAGCTGACTTTAGATACTGCCACAAATAAAAGTCTACTGGTGTTGAGCAAGGTGACCTGGATAGCCATTTCACAGGAGCCCTGCGACTATTCATTCACCAGGAAGCACCTCGTTTAACCATGTTCATACTCCACGGCCGTAATTAAGCTGTGTTCCATCGTGCTGAAAATAAAATAAGCTTTTCAGTATAGCTGCAGTGTGGTATCCAGATGATGTAAATGTTGATCTGATGTTATCCTGTCAGGCAGGAAAATTGGGTCTAATAAAACACTGCCGTGTGTCTTACACCACACATTCACTCCAGAATTAGTTTGATGGTGAGCTTCCACAACTACATGAGGGCTACAAATATGTCAGCACATAGGAAGTTGCATTTCATGGTCGTCTACAACGGGGCCTTTCCTTCATGCTGCATATGGCTTTGAATCTTGCCATTAGTATTGAAATGTGTTGGTGTAACGGTGCTTCCTGATTTGGATCACACCTCTGATACTCTGCTGCAGCATCCCGTTCACTCATTCCAGCTGCATGAAAGAACACTATTTCAGCGTTTTCTTACATTCAGTACATTTCACTTCCTTGAAACAGAAACAAAATAATGACCACTGATGGAGGTGAAAGTGTTCCTCTTGCGAAGTTCCATATCATGATGGGATGGTGAGAGTGATGCTGCTATAGTGCTGCACACTTTTTTCACTTTTGCCATATTGGTGGTGGATGGTAAACACGAAGTCGAAACCCCCTTTTCTTCCCCAGGTATTCATATTATCTTAAGGCTGAGTAAAACCAGAGCCTCTGGGTGCGGATACAACTTAAAGTTTTCCCGGTTTTGATCTCTCCAGATGCCAAATTCAGATCCTCTGCGTTGCAGTCAAATGCTATACTACCTTGGCCATCAAGGTCAATGCCTACAAAATTTTTATTCTTGAGCATGTTACAATAGTGAAGATGTGGCGCGATAATTATTTTAAGCGTATCAGACACAAACTCAGGCGATTCCTGCAGAAATGGTTAGAACGTGACATTTTTTACTCTTGACCGGAAGTGACTTCCTGAGATCAGCGGTATAACATTTGACTGACAAGCATACTTTCGAAAATTGTATGTCTCTATCAATCATCGTTCTCAAGGTAGCATAGGTGTGACAGACATGAGAGATATGACAGACAAATAGACAGACAGGACAATAACAATGGCGTCCTGTCGGGACCGCTAATAAAAAGAACATGAACTCTAGCAAGGGAAGGTAATAGTTACAGTAATACGGAGCAATAGTTGTATTTTTTCATATCACAGATACTTTTATCAAACCAATTTGCAACTTTTTATAAATTTTCATCCCGAGTTACATCCCACTATGCTAATGATCGCAACCGAGATGTGTAGTATTCTTATTTCTTTCCTACCGTATTATTTTTGCTTTATTTTTCGTTCAATAATTGCGTGAATTAATGAGTATATTGTAACATTGTGACTGGCAACGTTGTTTTCTTCAATTATCATAGAGGCGACTACCAGTGCAAATTGCAGACTCGATTTCAAAAATTCCAGCACATTAGATTGGAAACCTATCATTTCCAGCAACTTTGTATTATTCACATTTTTTTCGCATCTGCAGTTATAACAAAGTTGGCTTAAAACAAGGGAATTTTGTTACACCATACATATCTCTCGTTGCGTTTAGAATATCGCTCAATTACAATTTGGCATGTGTAGCATATGTCTTTGAATCTAAGACTTGCACAAGTAACTCAACGTTTCCAATCTATGTCGAAGTCTGGTATTTCCAAAATGTTTAGTGCTGATAATATTAAAAAATTGAAGGCAGTCAATAAGGAGACAAAAATACTGGTTAAAGATAATTCTTTTAGAGATATTTACAAAAAGTGACAGAGGTAACTTCGGTAATAATACACTTGACTCTCTCCCATTCGCAAATTATTTATATAGCAGAGACATCTAATCAAATAGTCCCATAGGACTTGGACCAGCCAAATAACTTACTATATTAACAAAATTGTATCTTACTTTTCTTACCTTACTCAAGTAATTTGTGCTATGAGAGGCGAAACTATTCACCAACTTTCATGTTCTTTTGTTAATGTATAAAAGTAGGAGATAAGATGTTTGTTTTATCCAGTATTGCCCTCTGTTATTAATAGTTGAGTAACTATTAATAATGTGGAAGATGTAAATATTATTTAAAACAAAAATAATATTTTAGTAACATTGGAAATATTATGAAAATGTAGTTACATAATCCATAAACATAGAGATTTTTGAGAAACGCAAATCTTTAATAAAAAGTTGTTGATTCTTATCACATATAGATTAATGTCTATTACTTCTTAGCTCTGTTAGTTTTTTACATTTTTGCAAATGTTTTACTCTATGTTTTAATGTTTCTTTTAGTATTCGAAAATTTAATTTGGACTTTGTTTCTGTTATGTTGTGCAGTTCATATTTAAATTTAGAACAAGTATTGATTGTATCTGCATATATTAGATAATATTTTATCACAATATTTTTTTAGAAAGAGGATAAAATTTATATCTTGGATGGCTTTTCATTGTGATATTGGATTGTTTTCTAAGTTGAAAATTTCCTCATATATATTAAAATTAATTATTATCACATTTTCGTTTATGTTTAATCATTTTATCTATATTTTACCTACAATATATTCATCATGAAATAATATTCTAAAAATAAAAAGTATTGAGATAGTTTTTGTTCCATGAATTGCCAAATAAACACATTACGAATAACAATACGATCATTTGGTACTGTTGCGTAACATGTTAAAAATTACAAACCACGAATTACTCTTTGAATAGAAAAATAAAACGTATTATTATTAGCCTTAGTTTTAATGAAACATTATTTATCTAGGTACATATTTTGGATCATAATTCAAAGCTGCATGCAAAGGGAATAGTCTACGAAGAATTAGTGGTGACAATACCAATGACTCTTGGTCATTAATACTACAAACTTCCTAGTGCTTTATTTTGATATGGAGAGAAGTTTAGACAAAAAGTTTCCTTTTATGTTATTTTCATAATGGAAAGTTTATATATGATATCTTTTTAAATGGAGACTTTGTTATCTTTGACTACGAAAATAGTAATATAGCTACACTTTAGTTAGCTACATATTGTATTTCATATCTCATTAATACGTTACGTTATTTCAAACAACAGATGGTAATGAATTAATATTTAGGTCTTTATTTATTATATTGATGCAATAAGTTTGAATGTTTGCAGAAATATATTTGAAGAAAACGGAAATCAACTTACTCTTAAATTAAATTGCAAACAAACAAAATTCTAATAAGAGATATAAATACTATCATGTACCTTTGTGATAAAAACAATCTCGTATGAAAGGGACTAATTGAACGGAACAAATTGGATTAAAATATATCGTGGTAAAATCATGATTATTAAAAATACCAAGTTATTCCAGTAGTATGATAACACTATTTCAATATAAAATATCACTACTGGAATGTAAAGAAATACTGAAATAAGGTTTTGCAACTATGTATTTTCTGGGTTCCAACTTTAATACAAAGTTATATACTAGTTTTCAATCGAGTAAAAGAGAAGTATTTTAGGAAAAATAATAAAGGTAATATTTTAGGAATTTTTTAAAGCGTTACCATATTTAAAAACTTCCATTTCCTCCCACTTTCTTCATTTCACCATTTCATTCATTTCTCATCATCATCTTCTTTAGTATAGCCGGCATAACCGTAGAACGTAAAACTAAAACATTTCATTTCATATTTAAAAACTGTAAAATCGGCAAGTTGATAACATTTTATATTTAGACATATTTTCGGAGATATACGATATCATAGAAGTTCTAAACAGTATGTTGTTATATATTAAGTAGTTATACTAAGAAACCTTCCATTACTGCTTGCTTAATTTGCATAAATGAAATTACAAAGTATAATATATAGTTACTGATTTTGAATATGAAGTTGTAAATATTGTAATATATATTTCCTTTTTGAACTTTGGAAATATTTACAAAGATTCTGAATATATAACGTAGGAATAGTGACACATTAGGTTAAATCGGTTAATATTATTACCTAATTTTTGTACAATTTTTGGTTTTTCGAACATGTCACAACAAACACACTTCCCTCTTAAAGCGCGAGTGATACAAACGGACTTGTACCAAATTCAAATTTCATTTATTAATTGTAAATGGAAACAAATATAATTATATATCATACTTTTATAATATGTGTAACACTTCTGGTAATTCGTAAAAGCATTAGCATTAGAATTCTTCTTATATACAATGGCGCCTAGTTCTTTATTTTTAAAAATTATTAAAAGAAAAGATATTTGCAAATATATTTAAAGATAATTAAAATAGTTTAGGCGCTACAATAAATTTTAATTGTAGTAATTAATATGATAGGTATTAGAAACTAATCAATTTATGGAAATTGAAATTAATGTTCGTTGACAAATGTTCACGCACTTTTGGCAAAGATGAAACATTCATTGATCATTCCTACGACTTGCATAGTAAATATCTTATTCGAGGTATTAATAATTGTTGTAATAAATTTATACCATATGGCGAATTTTCTCATCACTAATATAATATTTTCTCATTGTATCACTAAAATTATTATTTTATTAACTTTCTTCCACTTAGAGTATTATCATCTTTGGAAACCGTTCTATGTTACAGTTATAGATTACGCCATTTATTATTCTAGTAAATACAACACTGTACGTGTTTGTATTGACAACTGTTTGATACCTAAAACTATATTAACCCCTTGAGTTCCAGTGACATTCATGTGGATGCCATAAAGTACTCCATTGCAAAATATCTACGGGGATGTCATGAAAATGTATCCTTTATTAAGGATTGTATTAATCCCGGAGGTCATGAAATTTTTTTAGCAAATGCAAGGAAGAAGTTAGTTCTACTGTTTCCCTTCAGATAATAGTACCTTACTCATCTCCTGATAGTGTTGTCAACATGAAGCAGCATAAAATCCCTTCAGAACATAAAAAATTTCCTTTTCCAGTTCAAATGTTCAACAATGCAAATATTTTTTATCAGTAATGTGAATGCTCTCCTCGCTCATGCGTGCATGTGTGCATGGGTATTGTGTGTGCATTCTAGCGCAGTGTGGCTTTGTGTGGATGGGTATAATTCATCCAAAAAGGTGTGTGTATGTGTGTGTGTGTGTGAGCAAGTGCGTGTAATTGTACAAACAATGATATTCAGTGAACTTTATAAATAATTATGTTCTATATAACGGTTTAGACAGTCTTTTTAACAGTAAATGAAAACATGATATTACAGTACACACACATAGGAAAATGAACCGGGGAACGCAAGGGGTTAAAATGTTATTAGTCATGTTAATTCTTACTTTATTACTTTATTGTTCTCCCATTGTTGTTAAGTAGATTTATTAATTTCTGTTAATAGATAAAAACAAACGCAAACCAATCTATATGCATTGAAAAGCCATCCAATATCTCTTTCTACGATGATACTACAACATTAAAAGAACTGAGTTTTCTGATGACTAATTTTAACCTGATTTTAAAGTGTGAATAATCGCAATCTATCTTAACTGTTAGATTGGAAGTACTGTGATCAAACGGTAGAAAACTAAGGCATTTAAACGTGAGTAAACTCAGTCCATTATTGTGTATTTCAAAGAACATTGTTCAATGTTTTGATCTCATATATTCTTGTGTTGAGTTAAATTTAATCTCACCTATATTAAGAAATTTCGTAGTTTATAGTATTATTAACTATGTGGAAGCAATTTATAAATACATATATACATGTATGTGAAATGTTTATAATTTGAAGTATTGAGTTTACCTTGTACATATGTTGTATAAATATCAAAATAAAGCCTAAGAAGTTTTGTGTTTTGTTATTGAATACCTCGTTAATTCCTTTGTTACCTGTCTCCGTAAAAAGACTAAGTTCATTGAAAGTAATTTAAGAGCAAATTCTTATAAATGAAAATTCTTATAATAATTTACATTTTATATGTATTACACTTGAATGTAGTTTCAGTACAATTTGTTGCATATTCGTATGTAATTGCACTAAATTATTTTACAGATCAATGCCACAGAAAATTTATTATCAAAGACTAATTAATTATATATTCATAGGGTTGTTTTATAACAATGTATTTTAATCTAAATAACCTCATGCAGCTTATGAATTAGGTCCAAATTTATGCATCTAAAATTTAAATTATTAGTTTTCTCTCTCTCTCTCTCAATATATATATCACTACTGTCCTAATTTACAGTGGAATATTTTGCTTGGATTTTACTAAATTTATATTTCTACTTATTCTAAAACTGCTCCTCGCTAACTCTGAACTTAGACAAATATTTTCAAAGCATATCAAATTACTTATTCATGAGACGCCAAGTTCTCGAAACATGTTAAATTGTTGGATTTGAGTTTGATATATAAATTCTTGAATATACAAATTTTTAAAGATCAATAGGTAAACACAAAACTACTTTCTGTCTACTTTAGAATAAAAATTATAAAGAATTTTTGTGTATACTTATGAAACTAAAACTTTGAGCGTTTACAATAGAAACTAAATCACTATCATCGAATAAAACCTTTATTAATATAATTTCTCTTTATTTCAGTGCCCGGAATTTAACAGAAGGAAGAATGTTAGGACTTTTCACAAAACTACTCTCAAAACTTGAGAATTAATTTGAACCTGAATCTGTTTCTTACCGTAACTTTTGTGTACTGTACTTGTGTAAATTGAAAAGAAATAACAACTTCAAGAAATTATTTAATAGGTGTTTTTTAATTGGAAAAAAGGAAGGAAGAGTGAAATTGGTGCTAGAAAAAGTTAAATAAATGTTTTCATAAACCACTTCAATACTTTTAGAAATATGATATCACATTGTTTCCTACTGTGAACTGTGAGCATACAATAAACTGAAATTTTCATACCGGAATAGTTTACAGAAAACATGTTTTTAAAAACCTTATTTTAGAGAGTGAAATTGATGGATGACAATGAAATTGAGTTCATTATGTTTTAACAACTAAATGTTTTCTCTTCTGTTGTAATTTGAATACCGTAATAGATTTTTGTTCATTTTCCGTATAATTTTATAAACTTAAAAATAATTAATAGTGTTAGAATTGGTTAATAAAACTGACTTTAACAGGAAAAATGATATTGAACTTTAAAATTATTGCTGATATTACTTTCACTAAGACAGAAACACTTGATCAACCTATTGGATCTGTGCATAGTGGGCCTCTGGAGACTAAGTTAGGCCTTAGTAGACCTGTGGAGAGACTGAAAAGCAAACATTATATCGATAAAGTTTGAAGTCATTCTCTAGTTCTAATAATTTTCAAATCAAATTTCAGAATGTTATCATTTCTTTGAACACGTTATATATTTCAAGTGATGCAATAAAGTAATTACAAATATTGATATATAATATCTTCTAGACTCGAATGTTGAAGTAAATTCAAAATGTATCAATAATTTAATTCTAAAATTATATAGACTCATTTATCCAAGTTTACTTCTCCATTTTCTTAGTATTCGCATAATTCTTATGTTTGCAACATCCAATAACTTATCACATTAATTATTACATGTATTTAAACTAATTCTTATAATTTTCGAAACCACTGTATTTAAATTTGTTCCATAACTCGACTTGTTCCATCTTAATTCTCTTGTTTCACGGAATATATATCTTGTGTCAACGTAAATCCACGTGCAACATTTTTTAGCACATTTTACCCCAGCAATATTTATAATGAAACTGACATAATACACTTCTACATTTTAAAGTAAATAAACATCCTATCTTATAAATTACATATTAAATTGAAAAAACATTACATTACTGCTGAAGATTTTGATATGAAATAAAATGAAATGTAAAACTGTTTGTTTCGGGATATAGTATTTTAAAACCGAAAAGTATTTTCCATCCGTTTTTGAGAACTTCGTACCGGTAATTTTATATGTTGCTTAAAGTTAATTGAGGACTTTACTAAATTGCAATTTGGTTTATGTATTTGATTCAGAAAAAAGATAAAAAGTACATCAAGGAAAATTTGAGTTTCATATTTTACTTCTGTGATTAATACTAATTTTCCATTAGAGTAATTAATTTAAGGCTAAGATATTTTAATTTTATTTATACAAGGTAGTTAAATATTACTTAAAAAGATCCCTTGATATAAAAACAAAATATAGTGGAAATATTTTGCTATGTTCCTTCATTTTTTACATGCTGGAAATAGTAACAATATTTTATTAATCTGATATGTCTAATATTAACATATAGTGTCTCTTTAACTTCATGATAATAGATGAATAGAGTGAATCATGATTGTTGTAGAATGTAACAAATTTTAAATAAAAAAAATTCAATAAAAATTAAATAACCAAGCTTAAGAGTTATTGAAAAGGTGATTCTTTTTAGTTAAAAATATGAAAGTTTCTTACATTACCAAATTACGATTAAGAAAATGATATAATTCACAAGGAAAAATGTTAGTACCATGGAACTTGTTCTTTTTAATATTACAAAGACCTAAAGTATCGTATATATTAACAATAAAGAGTCTCATTCACAGTATTTAATGCATAAACAGTTAAAACACTTATTCACTTATAGTATGACAATGGTTGTCCTTTTTCTAATCTGAATTTCATATAAATTAGCGTCTCACATAAATCTTTTAAGATGTAAATACATCATTTAAATTAGCAGAATTTTTATTCTTGAAAGGTTTTAACATATTTTGTGTTAAATTATATTGAATCTAGAAGATATAAAATTCCAAATTCTAAATCAATCCGTATATGTGTAGTTGATAGATCTGTATGGTGAATTTTTAACTTGTCTTAAAATTGATACCAAGTGAAAAAAAGAAATGTATGTATCTGGTGTGTCTGGGATTATTATTATTTTGTTAATTAGACAAAATATCCATACTATCTAATTAATGACTCACTTCAACATATTTCTTCACAACATTAATTTGAATCATGAGTACAGTGCTCTGAGAAGCTCCGCAGAGAAACAGTTATACTTGTAACACTGTCTATATTTATATAATAAAAAGTTATTCTTTCTTTCATATGGTTCACAATTATTCCTGAAATTTACTAAACGAATAAGATTAATGTGTGTTATAAAGTGCAGGTGAGTTTATGAAGTGTCGAAAATACTAATATTTTCATAAAACTGAGCTAGATCTGGCAAGCTTTAACTTGATTAAAGAAATATATGTAATCTGAAACATAGTTTGCGTCACCCCAATAACTCTATCTCAGAGGATGCCACAAATTATTCACTTATGATTAATATATTATATAGTATAGTCTTCTCAGTATGTACAAAATTATTATTGAAAGAAAAATGCACTGGAATTACTTTGTAATTTAATATTAATCTGTTGAAAGTAATCCACGAATGCATATTTAGGTGAGAACTATCTTGGTGCTAAATGGATAACACTGTTGCCTCTGTTTAGGAAGATTCAGGTTCAGTGTTTGGTTAAAACTTACTTGTGCCTTACCTTTTGTTCTTATCGGAGATCATAAACTTGGTGCTAAATAGGACAAACAAATAAAAAAGTAACACAGTTGAAATCGAGATATTGGGTTCATAATTTCTTTCACATTTTAGGTTAATACATACTTGGAATTCTTATATTCAGCGATTAGGTATAATTTAAAATTCATTTTGTTCAGATTGTGGTCACAGCTTAATATGGCAGTCAGAAATATTGTTTCGGAAACGCAATCTGAAATCTAATGGAAGACGTAGTTCATCAATCATCTTACTATCTTACATCATATTAGATCCTTAGCATCGATAAGAACTTTAAAAATCCCAAGCATTTGTTTGCTCAATTTCTGTAAGTATTATACATCGGGATGAAAGTGCTTTTCGGAGGGGCGACACACAAACACCTGGCGTTGGGAAACGAAAAGTTGAAATTGAGATTCGCCGGTGCAGAGTATCTTCTTCTATTGTTAATCACTTCAATATTTATATTATGTCACAATAGAATTGTTTTTCAATATTTCCATCTGGAAGAAGTTTCTTTGCTCCAATCGCACCCCCAAGACCATAAACCTACAATTTTCAGAACACAGTCTAATCTGATACCGACTAGAAACGGCTCTTCCGTAGTTCCGTTGCTATTACTGGAGCGGTTAACGCCTTTTATGTGAATATAGTTCTAATGAACTTGTTCTTACTAAAATATATTTATCGACAACCAGTTTGTTTTCGTGCAAACTTTACACTAATTTGTGTCTGTCCTCAAAGGGTCTGACTGATATCTGAAACCACTGAACGATTTTTGGCGTACGGTAGTCCTCTTCTCTCAAAATAATAACTTGAACACGTAATTCAACACTTAGTTCGTAGTTTTCCTTCCCCATGTAATAGTACTTGTACGTTCTTTACACTAATATATTCCTAGTCCTCCTCCAATCTCCTGGAATACTTTCGAACTCAGTTTTATCTATATAAGACAGTAGTACTGACACCTCGCATATCTAGTCGAGTCAGCAAAAATGGAGAAGTGTCCAACTCCGTCCTAATTTTGCAGGTCAAACTCAAGGGTAAATTTTGACGGAAGAGCCTTGGCCCAGAGTCTTGGTACAGGTTTAATTCCACTTAAAGTTTGCCCTTTGATTTTTTGTTTCCTTGGATGGGTATAAAATTCCCTTAAAAATCAATTTGAAAGGCTTTTGAAAAATGAAATGAAATCTTTCAGTTTTACGTCCCACGTTTATGCTGGTTAGGCTAAAGCAGATGGAGATTATGAGAAATGAATGAATGAAATGATGGGATGAAGAAAGTGGGAGGAAAGAGGAGAACCCCGAGAAAATCGACGAGCATGGTGTTTGTCCACCACAACATAATGAAAGATTATTACGTTGTATTATTACATGGATGTGTATAAGCACCTACTGTCTTTCATAGTATAGGGGTACATTAACGAACCCTCTAAAATTTCGGGAGTATCCTAATGAGCCAAATTTTGTAAGGGGTACCTTACACTTGGGATCAAATGTTAAAATCAATTTTTGACACGAGCGTTTGGTTCAGGGTCATGTTCTAAGGTTTTGACATTTAAACACTTCCATTCCTTTGAATGAGTGTGAAATTGTTAATGATCTAAAGAAAATTGGAAGAGATACTTAATTTTGGAGTCAAAAGGCCAAAGTTCAGTTTCGATTGGTGAATCTAGGCCCAGAAATGTATAGATCCAAAACCAGAGTGTCTAATGGTAAAAAATATTTAGGGTGTGTTGTTTCAGTCTGAAAGGACACATTGAATAGGCAAATTAGGGTTGGAGATGGAAAAAATATTAGAAAGCAAATTTTCTTTATAACATATTCTATGGACTCCCCTGATACTCCACAGAAAAATCCCCCAAAATCCCACATGGGTAACATTTGAAATGATGTCATCAATATGGCGGCCACGCAACTACGACTACTTATGCTTATGCGGTAATATCTCATCACAGAACTGAGATACAAACTTCGTTCTGGAGCCAAATCAAAGATAAACCACAGTTTAAGTGAATTCAGCTAATATCGTTCTTATGTGTTGCCACCAATTTAAAATATGGCAGTTATTAACTTAAAAATTAATTTCCTCCGATTCATTTTGTTTTATCCCTTTCCGCCCGAGCCCGCTCAATCGTGCGGGTAGCTTTTCTGTATTACACAAGCGAGAATTTTCATTTTTCACGCTCACTACGGCTTCAAAACAAGCACAATAGTGCGGGTTCACTTTCTCAGAATCTACGATGGACCCACAGTTTTTTTAAATAAAAATGTTCTATACATGTTCCATGTAGTATGGAAAAGAGGATTTCATGAAAATAATCTAAGAATTTCTACTCCTGTGCGGAAAGGGTTATAGTAAATTACTATGAAACTACCAAATATACGGAAAAACACTTCAAAGTAAACGATATAGAAAAGCCCCTCACCTTTCTAAAGATATCAATATTATTTCTGTATCTTAACAATTAAGCGAACTAGTCCATTTTCTGTGGTGCAAGGTGTTGAATTTTCAGCACTTATATTACGCTAATCATGTGAGAATATTTTTACAATTAAAGGCTGAAAAACGTCTGGAAAGCAAACTTTTAACACTTTTTTTTAAACCGCTGAGATTCCTGAAAAAATCGTCAAAAATAGTACAAGGGCAACCACCTCAAATGAGGTCATCAATATGGCGACCATGCCAATACATTCATTTATGTTTATATGATAATATCTCATCACAGAACTGAGATACGAACGTCATTCTGATGCCAAGTTAAAGGTATATGAGTCAAAAGATTTAAGTTAATATCGTTTTTATGTGCTACCCCCATTTTTAAATATGCCGGGTGTTATCTTAAAAATTAATTTACTCCGTTTCGTTTTATTTCTTTCAACTCAGATTACTATGAAACTAAAAGATACATACTTACACATTTTTTTAGTATTCTTAAAGTAATATTGATATCGCTAATTTACTTGCCTTTGTAATGGCAAAAAGTGTGCATTCCATTATGATATTATCAAACTAAATGATTATTTAAAATAGTAAATTTTAAATATTTTACTGTTATAAAATAACACATATTTAGAATCTTGTTGAATAACATAATGCATATATCTAATACAAATTAAGAAACCATTTACTGCATTACAACTTACATAACCTAGCTCTCTACAACTGCCTCTTAACTGTTTCATTCATTATTGTTTCTGAATCATTTAGAAGTTTCTTCAATATCATCACAAATATAAGCATCGTCTTCTAATGAATTTAATACTAATTTATTTGTGCATAATTCTCCCGCACATTCTCCACACACTGATGTGCAGTGGAGTCCTCCTTTTTGGAACTCACAGTTTCTGGAAAACTCACTTTTCATCCACGCTGTACGAGATGCAGTATATTATCTGGCGCTCGTGGCAAAGTCGATGCCACGGTTACGTACTCTCCCGCCTCAATTTTTCATCCCCATTCCTTAGGCGAAAGGTGATTTACCTTCCACTCTTGTGTCCGATGGCACACTCGAAAACTAGTGCGCTGCAGCTGAACTTGGAGGTTTATGATGTAATTCGGGTTTTTTTTTTCGCAGCAGTTTAGACATATTTCTTAAATCTTATCCTGTCGAGTCCATCTGTTATTTTTCAGCTATGCAATTTCACAAATAAACGCTTCTCCTATAAGAATAAAAATACGTTTAAATTAATACAACGGATATTTATCCTTTCCTAAAAATAAAATATACTGTATAAGTAAGATGAAATTTTCTATCATGTGTGTGTGCTGATGCAATATTATCATGTGTCTCTTCTACTTTGTTGAAATCGTTCACAACTGCTTGCAGCTTGGTGTCCTTTTGTAGCGTATTGAAACCGGTAAATGGTCCCTTATTGTAGAATGCAAATTTGTGTCAAAGCCCATCATAACCTGAATAAACATCCAAAGATCCGTCATGTTGCCCAGACCACCGTGCAGTTTGCTGCTGCTATAAATCTTCATGTCGTTGCTGGAACTTGTTGGGTCTAACATATATATAGTGTCTTTGGACTATTAAGACAGCCATAAGTACTAGAAAGTCAGAATCTGTACCAACTATAACTACGGAATTTCCAGACTTGGTATCGTTCATTGATGTATTGTTATAATCAATGTATCCGCATCGCTAGGTGCATGAAGGACGGGCAGATTTTCTGTTTTTAATACTGAGCTAAGACGTTCTACAAAATTTGATTTATTGGATGTATTTGACAAGAAATGCTCTTGTGGAGTGGGCACGACGATCAATTTTGTTACCTCCAACTTCGTACTACCTAGCCTCCCAAGAGATCTTCGTACGTGCAAAACATATTTTGTACTTGGTTCTTCATACCAGTCGGAAACAGCGATCACATTGGTTCCATAATGACTATTTCGGACGATATGAAGAACAAAGTACAAAGATACAAGTACAAAAAAAAACAAGTGCTAAATATGTTGGTCAGCCAGTTGTGAAGGAGTCCAACAAAGTAGAAGAGACACATGATAATATTGCATCAGCAGGTGAGAAAATTTCATCTTATTTATACAGTATCTTTTATTTTTAGGAAAGGATAAATTTAAGTTATATTAATTTAAACATATTTTTAGTTTTGTAGAAGAACCGTTTATTTTGAAATTGTACGGCGGAAAAATAACAGATGGACTCAAAGGACAAGATTTAAGAAATATGTCCAAACTGTTGCGAAAAAAACACCGAACTACATCATGAATCTCGCAAACCTTCCTCCAAATTCAGCTGCAGCTCACCAGCATTGTTTTCTGGTGTACCATCAGACACAAGAGTGGAAGGGAAATCACCTTTCGCCCGAGGAATGGGGATGGAAAATAGAGGCGGGAGAGTACGTAACCGTGGCATCGATTTTGCCACAAGCGCCTGATAATCTAGTACAGCGTGGATGAAAAGTGACTGTTCCAGAAACTGTGAGTTCCAAAAAGGAGGACTCCACTGCACATCAATGTGTGGAAAATGTGCGGGAGAATTATGCACAAATAAATTAGTATTAAATTCATTAGAAGACAATGATTATATTTGTGATGATATTGAAGGAACTTCTAAATGATTCAGAAACATTAATGAATGAAACTGTTAAGAGGCAGTTGTAGAGAGCTAGGTTATATAATTTGTAATGCAGTAAGTGGTTTTTAAATTTTTATTAAACATATATATTATGTTGTTCAACAAAATTTTAAATTGTGTTATTTTATTGCGTTAAAATATAACGACGTTCGCATCTTAGTTCTGTGATGAGATAGTATAAGCATAAATGAAGGTATTCGCAAGGTTGCCCTTGTGCTATTTTTGACGATTTTTTCAGGAATCTCAGCGGTTTAAAGAAAGTGTTAAAGTTTGTTTTCCAGACGTTTTCTGATTTTAATTGTAAAAATATTCTAACATGATTAGCGTAATATAAGTGCTGAAAATTCAATGCCTTGCACTACAGAAAATGGACTAGCTCGCTTAATTGTTAAGATACAGAAATAATATTGATATCTTTAGAAAAGTGAGGATCTGCTCTATAACGTTTACGTCGAGATGTTTTTCCGTATATCTGATAGTTTCATAGTAATCAACTATAAAACAAATAAAATGAAACGGAGAAAATTAATTTTTAAGATAATAACCTCCATATTTAAAAATGGTGACAACACGTAAGAACGATATTAGCTGAAATCACTTATACTATGGTGTATCTTTAATTTGGCACCAGAACGAAGTTTGTATCTCAGTTCTGTGATGAGAGATACCGCATAAGCATAAGTAGTCTTAGTTGCGTGACCGCTATATTGATGACGTCATTTCAGGTTGTTATACACGTGGGATTCTTGGGGATTTTTCTGTGGAGTATCAGGGAAGTTCATAAAATGTGTTAAAATGAAAATTTGCTTTTTAAATTTTTTCCCGTTTCGAGCCATTTTTTGTTTAATTTTCCTATGCTATATTTGAGAAGGGTGATGGAAGGGAAGGGAGAGTTAAAGATCTGGTTAATACCTCTTAAATATTCATATCAGTTCATATTGTTTCCTTCGTGGATTAAATTAAATTTGTTGAAATATATTTAAAAGGTTTCTTATTGTGCTAACCTATAATTTATATTTTAAAGGCAAACGTCAGGAGATTACTTCTTAAGTGAATCACCTACTAGTATTAGCTATTGTGTGCTTACTACAGACTTATACGTCATATTAGTGTTCGTTTTCTTGGTCAGTATCATTCATTAAGAGAATGTAGTAAATTTTATTTTATAAAATAACCTTTACCCTTGGAATATTATTTTGAGGGAGAAATGATAAATTACGGTCAATGGAATCAGAATTTTCGAGATGACCCTAAATCTTGGACATTATGACGGCTTATTTACTCTCGTTTTATCTCTGTTAAGTTCTTATTGGTAAAAATGCTATTGTTGCTCAAATCTGATTGTAAATTATAACAATAAATAATCATTTTCGCTGAACGGGGCAACAATGAATTGTTGTTAATTTTGACTTGGAAAAATTGTTAATGGTTTGAGCTATTTTTTAATGCTCAGTGGTTAGTAGTTGTTGTTACACTTGTAAGGTTTTCAATGAGTGCAAAAATTTTCAGACTGGAAATTTTCAAACTAAAAATGCTCATACAAAATATTTTCAAACCATAATTTTGAAATTAAAAATTTTCAAACCAAAATATATCAACTAAAAATTTTGAAACCAAAATCTCAAACTAAAAGTTTTCGAACAAAATTTTCATGCTAAAAATTATCAAACGAAAAGCTTTTATATTAAAATTTTCAAAATGAAAATGTCAAAATTTAAACCGAATTTTAGAAAAAATAAAATTTTCAAACCAAAATTTTGATACTAAAAATTTTCATATTAAAATTTTCAAACTAAATATTTTGAAACCAAACATTTTCAAACAGAAAAATTTTAAATCAATGTTTTCAAACTAAAATATTTTCAAAAGAAAGTTTTCGAGGTTACATTAATTTGAAACAATCACAGAGTGTAATTGTTTTCTTTGGGAAGAGATTTGAAGAAATAAAATAAAAATCATTTTCAACTAAATATATTTTAACAAAAAGGTATTTTTTCTATATACTATTTGCTTTATATAATAAGTAGGTTTGTAGAGGCGGCAAGCGTGTCATCTTGAAACTAGTAAAAACGGGAGAGCTGGACAGATGATCTTCCAGTCTTGCAGACATATCCTGTAACAAGAAAAGAAAGAAAGTAAAACTTTATTTTCGATCACGATTTTATTTCCCTGAAAGAAAAACAGTCAATGATTAGCAAGCATTTTGATCATGAAATAAGTTCAATACAGCATGTAAGAAATAGATATAATAGAATGATAAATACAAACTCATGCACGAGAGAAGAGATATGTGATGGAATCATTCTAGTCACTCTCTGAACATTTCTTGTTGCATCGTTACATCACTGTTGTGGCTCCGAGCGTTCTTGCTGTGATGAGCGAGATAGCAGCTTACATCTTTTACTGCTAGTGTTGTTTTAATTTGTGTTAAGGTAAACAGCGTGAGAGAAAGGAAAGAGAAGGAAATATGGGTATTATACAAGGGAATAGTCTATTTATATAAGAGTATTTACTATTTTCATCTTCTTCTTGCTGTAGTTTTCGTTCTTTTATTTATTCATAGGGAATCGTATGAGAGGAGCCAGTATCCACGAAACTTCGTTTGGCATATTTAATCCTTCAGATTTTTCTTTTTATCATTATCAAAGAATGGTCATTCGTGCGTCAAATTTTATATCGAATGGTGTTTGTGACTTGACCTCGGCATTGATTTAAAACTATTCCTTTTCGAGTATTGAAATTGAGTTGTCCTGCTCGATAGTTTAAGATGAGTCATCTGATCTTGCATATATAACTGTGAAAGTTCTCATTAGGATTAAACACCTGTAGTGTATAATTTTTGGATCCACCAATAATATAAGTTTTGGTGTAGGTACCTTCAGCGTACATATCCATTTCATCTGACGTTGACTTTAAATATATTGACTCCCCTGCCTCCCCTGGCTGGTTGGCTCCCCTGACTTCTGCGTAAATATCACAGAATCCGTGCCAAAATACAATCAACATATATGCAATGTTTCCAGCTACTTGTTTAATTCTAGTCGTGCCTAACATTTAAACGATCCTTAAGAAAGATTTGTATTACAATTCTGATCACGTACATCTTTATTTTATTGCCAGAACTCATGCAATATTGTATCATGGACTAGATCGACCTGATTAATTTCAATATCTAGTATTATTAGTTTCTCATGTTGTTCTTGTGATTTGTCAATAATACTGGTCTGGCTAAAGTTGGAAGGCTGAGCCAAATTGCCGCATATCGAATTCAAACGAAGTTTTGAGTAACTTCGTCGAGTAGGATTACTTTCAATTTTGGAGGGGTACAAAGCAATACCTTCACGCTTGGATATGATTTGCACAAATTTGGCTTTGTCTTCTTTTGTGACATAACTACTGCGACATCCAGAGGCTTCCATTTTAGATTTTAAAAAAGTATTGATATATTTGGTGAAAATACCAAGATTTTGTTTACTGAATTGCACTGTTCAATATCGGAATCTCTATTTCAAATACTTCTATGACTTAGTATCCTACCTCTATAGCTATATGTACCATATTTCAAGAAAGTGAATCCAAAGGTTAAGCGGGTTTGCATATCCTGACTCTTTACTATGAAAACATTTACGGTAATTCCAACTCGAATCGTTTCAAGGATTCAACCTATTTTTATATATTACTAGGATGTAAAATCGAATGTGATTCATTCGAAAATATTTTATATGTTACAACAGCTGTCAGTTCCAAATATTTACCTCAAACTTATAATCGTATTAGGCTAAACAAAAGCGAGAGTGGAGCAGACACTTACTTTACACAAGAGTCAAAAGATTTGGATTGCATACAAAATGGTCGAGAGGTTTGGGTCATGGTTTATCAATCAAATGTTAATGTGCTCAAGCCCTGTAGAAAATAACTTTTTAAGTGTGTTCCTATTTTCACCTGGAGAGCGGGAACGTTTCTAAGAATAACTATTTGACAACTCCTTTTCTTTCAAAATCAATTAGAAAGAAACGTTATACGAATCGCAAATCTAAAATTAATAGCTGGAAACAAAATTTTAAGTATTTTCACTATACCATTATTTTCCTCTAATTTGGAAAAAGCTCTTTGGAAGCAATAGTGATTTCAGAAAATTTTACCATGAGATTTTCAATATGCGAGGTGAGTGAGTATGCAAAAACATTGTTAATACCAATTGAGCACAATCGAAGATATTGCCCCGAAGGAGGAATTTTTTTTGATAAAAGACGAGGTGTCAAATTCTCCGCAAGCCACCCTTTCATCACTTTTTATAAGGTTTTTCTTAACAAATAAGATATTACATTGTGTTCTCGCTCTACGTTTTGAAATGGAAAAATCATAACTTATAGCCTATTATAATAAAGGCATAAAGATTTATAATCCTATTTAGTCAATATTATTTTATAAGTTACTGATTTCTGGTGAAATATTTTTTCGAATTGAAATTTAAAGTAAGTCCTCTTTGTATAAACCAGACTGAAAGACCATGATATTTTTACTAATATATTTTATTGAAATATTTTTACTATTCAACGTTGTATACATTTCGTGACCAAAATCAAAACTTCACAAATGTATATTAAACTACTGCGTATTCAGAAATAAGTTATCATTTAATTTACATAAATACTAGATCAATTTGTCTCAGACTTGACTTGATTTGGAGTTTAACGTCCCTTTTCAGCAGCGAGGCTACATGAGACGTGGACCTACTGATTAACGTGGAATCCGAACCACATGGGCTCCCGCCGGGAATCGAACCCGGGTCTCCTACAATTTGTCTTGGACTTCATAGTTTAATAATAATAATAATAATAATAATAATAATAATAATAATAATAATAATAATAATAATAATAAATTTTATTCAATGGAGATAAATTTCCCCGATAATAAAACATTTAATACTAGCAGTTACTTCTTTGTTAGGTCTATTTAGACAGTGTTCCAAAAGAGTCTTGAATGAAAAACAGATAGAATATCTAAAACTTGAATTCTTATAAGCTGGCAGATTGAGATCTAAGTTATTTAATGTTGTTTACCTGATTTGAATATATGTGCACTTCAAGGTGCTTTTGTAAACGTCCACATTCACATGATTTTAATTATGATTCCACAGCTTAATATTATTATAAAATCGGATGTTAAATCAATTAGACTCATTTTAGAATCAATTAGAATTCCAGAATATTTTTATGTCATGATGGATTTTCAAAGGATTAGAATCTTAGTACGTTTCAGGAATGGAAACTACTCCAGCTGTATTATCAACGAAACGATTACTGCACGTATCATTATACTTCCGATCTATCTATGTTTATTCATGTTAATCATTTGGATATGTGCTTACAAAATATTACGTTTTCTGTTCTCTTGTCTTTTGAACTGTTGATGTCATTGTATAATAATGGTATTTTATTCCAGGAATTTTAATATTTAAGTGTTTTCCTAATCTAAATTTATTATATGGTCTAAAATTATTCTTATTATTATTTGTCTTGTTACCTTTAACTGTCTCTTTCATTTTATATATTTTCTGCTTATTTTTCGTATTCTATGCTTCCTGTTTTCAGGAATATTTTGTCTTATATAATGAACTGTTCACTTTACTCGATAATCAGTGTTTAATTGTAGTCTTGTGTTCTGTGTTAGAAATTCATTGTACATATCCAGGTATGGGTCGTTATTATCTCGTCACGATACTTCTCGATGCCAGGATTTTCTCTACACGAACCTGGAGTGTTATTTTGAACTATGAAAATGAACTATGAAAAATTATGAAGCTGAACTATGAAAATTTATGGACATGTATTTGTCCACCAGAAAGTTATCACTGCGCGAACTCATACATTATCGCTGGGGCAAAGAGTAATATTAGTTCCGAACCTAACACTTATAGTTGCTGAAACACGATAAATACTTTTTAAAATTGAATGAATTAGATAGCTATTAACAATTATTATTATTATTATTATTATTATTATTATTATTATTATTATTATTATTATTATTATTATTATTATTATTATTATTATTATTATTATTATCGGATTTAGACAGGGAAAACCACACAAGTTTTAATGCATAGAACAGAACGCGAAACAATTATAATATTGTATGTCCTTAAGTTCATATGATACAGTGTGTTTATTTTTACTATTTTAATCCAGTCACACACACTCACACACTCACATACATACACATACGCAGTCACAAATATGTATTTTCATTAGGGATGGTATCGAGACGAGACGAGACGAGACTTTGTACAGTCTCGGTCTCGTCTCGGTTGATAAATAACGGTCTCGGTCTCGGTCTCGTCTCGAGTAAAATATCACAGTCTCGGTCTCGGTCTCGTCTCGGTCGACAGATGCTTGTCTCGATCTCGGTCTCGGTCTCGAGTACCAAATCTCGGTCTCGTCTCGAAAGTCTCGAAAGTCTCGAAATAAATAGTGTGAAATTAAAATAGTGAAAGTATTATTCTCGTACAGTCTGTCGTTTCCGCTTATTTTTTCCTTTCATTTTGACTTAGAATTATGGTATGGTGTACCTCTTCATAGCTAATTTGCTAGTGCTAATGCTTTTATTCCAGGTTCAATGATCAGTGTGAATATCACCCTAAAACCCTAACAGAACCCATATTTCACTTTCAGCAATAGACTTTGTCTCATATAGCCTCAGAACTGCCTATACAATTAAATTCTATTAAATTAACTCCAGTACTATACAGTAGTTTATTGCCTTCCTTTGAATCAGAATTGTTCAATACCTCCTAACGCATAACGCAACACATAGCAGCACGAATGTATTTAATCGTACCGAAATTGAAACTTTAGAATTTCTCATTATTCAATACATTCTGTTTTGACTGTAATTTTAAAAACAGAATATAACGTTCATTATCTTAACAAATAGGGTAAAGTATTACTACAATATACGTATTTTGTTTGAAATTGATGAAATGCTTTATTACCGCTTCACATCTCCGTGTTTAATTGACACTTTATAACAGAAACGTCCTGAACCTTGTGGTGGGAGCTACTACACTCATCTTTGCTATGTGAGGTCTCGAGCTGGATCACAAAACAAGTTAGATTCAAAGTCTGATGTTTCGCATAGTTCGCGTCTCATTTTAAGTGCATTCTGTTCTTATACTAGTTCATAAGGTCGTAATGCATTACGTAAGCACATATCCAGTGCCGTAACATAGATTAATCTTATTCTTGAGCTCTCAACGGTGCATGCAATCTTTATTTGAGAAAACTAATCTTGAGTTTATTACGTTGAAATTTTATAATACTGTATATACATATTATATAAGCATATAGGTAATTCGAGTTATCTGTATCTATTTTTTCTCACTCGCCGGAACAAGTGATTTTTAACTTTCTAGTTTTCTTTTGTATTAATTTTCGTAGTTTTGCTGCAACATGATGGATTGAATAGTCAAAAATACTTTTTTCGCTCTATGATTTTCATTAAATTTTGAATCCAATTTTACCCTACCTTACCTAGTAAAAGTTATATATTTAGTCTTAGTTGAGGAACCAGTTTTTCGCTTCTGTAAAATTACGAAATTATGACTTGGTTTAGTTTACCTCCGAGGTCCAGATATAATAAAATATCACCATCATCATAATCAACCATTATCAATCCATTGCTGGATGAAAGTCTTTCCAAGTCTTCTCCACAACTATCTAATGGGCAATTCTTTTCCAGGTTACTCCTCCAGTGGCTCTTGATTTCGTCACACCTTCTTGTATGCGGAGGTTTCCTAGGCTGTTTTTGTTTCGTGGTATCTAGTCTAGAATTGTTGTCGTCCGTCAATCATAATTTCTTCTTACAATACGTCCAGCACACTTTCCAGCTCATATTAAATTATTTCATTAGCACCATCAGTATTCATTTCTATATATTTGGGCTACAAATAGTTCGAATTCGCTACTTTCTGAGTACAGCCTCAATACATTTTAATCATCGGATCTGACAACATTGACTGAATGATTTAAATCAACACAATGTGAGGACCCCCATTTGGTCTAGCGGCTAGAACTCTTGGTTTCGGTTCGCGTGGTCCCGAGTTCGATTTCCGGTAGGGGTAAAGTTGAACGACCGAAGTGGTTCCGATTCTACTATAATCATTAGCTCCACGTCTCCTGTAGCCGCCCTAGCATAACTGTGGGACGTTAAACTAAAACAAAAGTGAACACTGTGTATTACTAACTGTAAGTTCTTGAATAATTGCATATAGCTATATGGTATGGATCGAGTTTGAGGTGGTCGGTGGTCAAACTAAAGCAAGTGAAATGTAATTAGGGTGCAATTAGAACTTTTAATTAAGCACGATCTTAATCTAAAGTGTACACCAGGCCTAAGGCTTAAGGGGAACAACTAGTGTTACTGAAAATGTATCAGTTACATTTAATCTCAGTTACAATTTGCATTTACATGTATTGCTGGAACGAAGATTTAAACATTAACATTATAAGTAGCCCAAATACTATGAAAAACATCGTCTCTTGAAAGCATTCTTGCACCATAAAACAAATTACGAGTAATTTTAAAATATTTTGCAGTTTATCTACGTTATTTGCACATATTTAGAATAACATTTAGCTATCTATTTAAGTGGGCAACACTGCTTAAAATAATGTAACTGCGACTTGTAATTAAAACCACCAAAAACTGTTGTAATGTTATAGAAGCAAAGGAAAGCAATAATCATTATAAAAATTTAATAAAAATGCTTGATTTTAAGCAGTATAACAATCACTACTAATGTGTTTGGTATCTCTGAAACGATTTGAAATAACAATTGTTGTAAATGGCGTTATAAGCATTTAAGTCTTTTGGAAGCATCTGCATGATGAGACGTGATATGTCAGCGTGTTTTCGAAGTAAAATCTTTAGAAACATTTAAATTTTCCGTTTCTTGTAACTTTGTTCCTTCATTCATTCGAAATATATTATACCGTGATCCAGTAGCGTAGCGTGATATTCCGAAAGGGGGATGCCAAAGCTAGTTATTTGTGCGATATAGTACTACTGCAAGCAGAAATACATAGCTATTCCGAATAGAAATATAGGGTTATACAAAATTTAGGAGGAAGCCCCCCTAATTGGAGGTCTAGTGGGGCATAGAGAACCGAATGCGTAGATTACGTTAGAATTTAATAAGCAATTGCCTCAGCTCCTTTTTGCCACTACCGTTGTGACGAGAAAACTAGGCCCCACTTTTGTATGAACATTGTTTCCAGTATCGTTCCCTTCATTTCTTTCTCGTGGGTGGCATTTTTCTCCACATACCACACGTCAATCTCGTTCTTTCAAAATATATATATATATATATATATATATATATATATATATATATATATATATATATATATATCGCCCCTAGAAATTTGTCATCTTGCGTCCGGAACTCAGACGCCCGTTCGTGAATATGGGTCTGATTGTATATATCATTTGAAGATGTAAATACAAAGCACTTAAACCAACTCTGGGGGCCTGTTTCTGTATCCAGATACTGAAGTCAAGGGCGCAAATCTGTCTTCAACGTTCGTGGGATGGGTAAGACTGTTCCCATAATCCTTTCCTTTTTTAACGATGTTTAAAATATTTATGAAGTTGAAAAAAATGCTGTGGAGGATTAGGGAAGCAGAGTTGTCTATAACATCGGCAGAAGGGTACATTTTAAGGCTTATTGTGGGGGGAGGGGAGAAGAGACTCATATTACAGTAGATGAATCAGATTTCTCAGGTAAACCTGTTGTACTCGTATATTATATACCAAATGATGTAGATGAAATAGTGGTACATATCATTATTACAACTCAGTGCCGTGAGCACATTCTGAAATTTGAATATATGCATAATAATAATTGACATGTTTCTACTTACGCATCCACAATGATCCACAATTAAAAGTTTAGGACATTTGTTTTATAACAATACAAATAATGACTTCCCCAAAACTATGAAAGAAAATCAATCAGGCCTATATTTGGCGCAGCAATACTCTTATCTGAGCAAAATTATGATTACCACAATAGCATTATAGGACTTGTTACAGGAATTAAACAAATAGTTGAAAAGAGACTACTAATAATTAATGACAATGAAATATTAAAGAATACGATTCTTTTTTAAAAATGAAACAAGTCAAACGACATCAGTTTCATTTGTGGCAGTCGGATAGAAATCATCATCACAATCTCAAATCGGATTATTGGGGGGTGGACAAGATTGTAGGGAACATGTTCCCCTTATGTCCCCGAGATTTGTGCCAGTGACTGAAGGGCCCTGGCACAATCTTTGCGAGTGACGGGGAGTGGTGGCTCTCTTGTCCTACCAGATCGGTGACCGTAATTCTACAGAATGTTTTATATTTATGCCTGTGTCTTTGAGCTCCTTTACGATGAAGATTACAATTACGATGCATTTAGTTGTGATTAAGGCATAACTATTTTAATACTATTATTTACATAACCGGCATGCTTCAAAAATGCGTTGAACTAACCATTTCCGTTTTGTTCTATTTCCTTTATATTAGGGCTCGTACGTTCTGTTCAGAAACAATAGCTTAGTTCAAAATATATACAGTTGGAAATACTTGAATATGCCAGCGTATATCTAAAGCAAATGTAGGTTTGCAAGGGATGAGGAGGAGTGAGAAGGGAAGTATTGCGCATGCGCATTCAACAGAAAGCAGACGAAAACCCCGATGCTTTCAGTAGGCCTGGAAGCTCGAGGAAAATAGCATACGACAGGAGAAAAGACAGAAAATGTGCATCTGTGCGACGCGCATGCGTAGGTTCCTCTTGTCAAAGTAAGTCGAGAGAGCGCGCCAGAAGATTGCAGTGGAAATAATTGTGACAATTACAAGCAAACAATTTATATATAATGAAATACGTACTTTTTCTTATTAACAGGGGATGCCGGGCATACCGGCGTTCTCTTACGCTACGCCGCTGCCGTGATCACAGTATTTGACGCTAAGGTACAGTTGAGTTGCGCATTGCACCGTCCATGCCATTTGAGTTATTAGAGATTTCCAAACTACATAAATAATGTATGGGCTATTGTGGTTTTGTTAAATAACTAAATATGTAATACTTTACGTAGCGCAATTTGAGAAAATACAACTTTATTTTGCTTTAGCAACATTGCTTGTTTATCTAGTGATATTGCAGAGTATCAAGAAGAATTTCCCAACTTGGTACAAAATTTCAGCATTTTAATATATATAACAGATCCTAGGGGAGGGCTATAGGGACTATAGCCCCCCTTAACGCTCAGGTATGCACTGGATAAAATGGGCTTCAATCCTACTTTCTTTACACTGGGTAAAGCGGCAAACCATGGTTTAGCCCCTCCCTTGATCATATACTATGTCCGCGGCTATATATATAGAGGATGGCCCATTTTAATCTTTCCATGGGGATATCTCGGAAACTGTTGAACATAATGAACCGAACAAAAACTCAAATAGGAAATGCCATGGGGCACATCGAATGGTGTTGTCGCGGCGCCTTCCGGGGCCGCCTTTCATGGGGTACCAGGGCCAAACTTTAAAATTTTAAATGGAAACATGGGGTGAGTAATACCTCGTTCCATAGATATTTAAAAAGTAAAACGTGTTGTAGCAAAAGATTTTTCACATCGGTCACCGTTTTCAAAATGGCCGCCAAGACATAGAGCCTGTGTCAGATAAAACGTCCAGTACCACTAGACCCCTATTATGTAAATAGTTGGAGAAAAATGAATAGAATAAAACTCGTATAGGAAAGCACAGAGGGTATTTATCATTCCACGGTTCGAATACAATGCAACGGAGAAAAAGATTATTAAAGTATAATTGACATGATGCAAAAGAGGAAATGATAGAAAATGATCTTTCCGATCTCTGTCCGTAAGTAAGTGAAGCGGGAATGAATGGTAAAATATCAAATGAGAACCTCAGTTTTTATTTGTAATAGATATGGTTTGTCTGAAACACTTGTGTATACAAATTACTGGTACTATAATGAATAAAAATAAAGTGAAATAAAGTGAATAAAAATAAGGTGAAATTCAAGTTTAACAACATTTTACCCGCCCCTTCGCCTCTGATAATTTAACGCATTGCGTGCAAGATTTTTGGGACATATCTGAATCAGTATGTACAGTTTCGTTACTAAGGATCACAACTGAAATTACCGTTGAAGGTTATTCGGAATGTAACTGTGGACATCTCAGTGAAACTCATATTCTATCACATGCAAGAAGACATAGAAGGAAAAGAAGCGAACCAATATCATGCAGACGACTGTTGAACAAAACCAACGTTTCTAAACATTGTTCTAAAATTGCATTGTTCGACAAATTGGTTTTGCATTTCAGTTGATTCATTTTTGCATCAAACTATTGCCTGCAATCAAAATGGAAGGTACCATTTAACAAGAATTTTACATACTTTATCCCATTACAGAGACATTTATCTCTTATAAAAACACATTTCAAATAACTTTGTTTCGTAGATACAATTTGCAAAAAACTAAGGCTCTCATTTGCAATTTCACTGATCCTTCGCGCTTCACTCACTTGCGGAGGAGGTTGGAGGAGTGATTATTTTCTAGGAGTTAGATTTGTTTCTTTCCATTATGGCACTTTCACTCTAATCATCTTTTCGACTGTTGCAACATTCCCGAGCTATAGAATGATAAATACCCTCTGTGGTTTCCTATTCGAATATTTGCTCTGGTGTTTTCATATTAGTGACACTGAACGTTTTACCTGATGCAGGTACCGATGCAGGTACCATGTCTTGGTGGTCATTTTGAAAACGGTGACCCATATGAACAATCTTTTGCAACAGCACTCTTTAGTTTTTAAAGATATGTAGAACGAGGTATTATTCACCCCATGTTTCCATTTACAATTTGGAAGTTGCGCCCTGGGCCCCCATGAAGGGTGGCCCTGGGAGTCTCCGCGACAATATCAATCGATGTGCCACATGACATTTTCTGTTCGGGTCATTTATGTTCAACCGTTTTCATATTAGTGGTACTGCACGTTTTACTGTATCTGATAGAAGCAACATGTCTTAGCGGCCATTTTGAATACAGTGCCCGATATGAAAGATCTTTTGCCACAACGCTTTTTAGTTTTTCAAGATCTATCGAACGAGGTACCACTCACTCCTTGTTTCCATTTAAAATTAAAGTTGGGCCCCGGGAACCCATGCAGGGCGGACCTGGGTGGCACCGCGACCATATATATATATATATATATATATATATATATATATATATATATATATAGAGAGAGAGAGAGAGAGAGAATTCTATTCGCATCAGCAGTGGATTTTGTTTCGGGAGGGGTTTGAGCCCGATAACCACCCCCTAAATACGCCACTGTACATCAGTCAACTGTTCTCATATTATCTAACACAGCAACGAAACAAATTTTGAGTTAAGGAAATTTTAGTATTTATTTATATCAATATTCGAGACGAGACCGAGACTTTCGAGACTGACCTAAGTCTCGTCTCGGTCTCGTCTCGATTTATAGAGGTTTGTCTCGGTCTCGGTCTCGTCTCGGTTTTTAAAAGTCCGTCTCGGTCTCGGTCTCGTTTCGGTATATAAAAGTCCGTCTCGGTCTCGGTACCATCCCTAATTTTCATTTTAAAAAATACAGCATAATTTTATGCACTCCACTCCACGTTGTAATACAGTGACTACGGGGTTCGAAGACATGCGAAAAGTAAAGGATGCGAAATACCATATGGCTGTATAGAAGCCCGAAGCTCATTGGTCAGTTAGATTTTGCGTCTGCTTGTTTTACTTTCCGCCCGTACGAGAGATAGAGCTAAATGCATAAATGTGAAAACACGAACGTAATTGGCTGTCTCGCCGCAACACTAGTATCACTGGATAAAAGTTACCGTGAGGTTGGCAGAGGTGAAGGAACGCTGAGTTAACGCTGAAAAGCCAAACTGAGTTAAGAATTAGTATTAAAATCAGAATAGGTTTTGTACAAATATCAATGTTTTATTAATTTTATATTAAATTTTTATGGCCTTCTTCGTAAAGATTTTCTCTGTAATAAATACTAAGATCGATTTATTTATTGACCCGAATTTGAATGTGCCACTTACCTAGGAAATAACATATTTTCACCAGCTGTTATGTTCCATCTATAAGTCACTTTTAGTGACGATTGTCTACATCCGGATTTCCATTGCAGGAGACTACCTTGCAGCTGCACTACGAGTATGGCATTCCGCTCCTCTTTACAGGCTTTCCAAAGACCAGAGAAGGTAGAACCAGAGACGGACAAGACAATAGAACAAGTGGTGCTTGAGGTGTCCAAAAACACATTAGTCCACTAGGGTAGCATTTGGGCTTTTAACAGGGGTGTCAGGGAAAGGAATTGCCGAAATTCCGGTGGTAAATTCCAGCGATGTTTTCACCGTATGACTCGATGCCTTATCTTTGTGCAGTACAATTTGGTCCACGTCTTGTTTGTACAATCTCCGGATTTTATGCTTGTACATTTCAGTCAGGACATCAGTTTCGTAGTACACGCTATTGATTTCGACGTTTCGCTTCACCTTTTGAGATGCAGTTAGTCCTTATATTAAAAACTGGCCTTAATCATGAACATTGATCGAAAATTATTTGTGCATTGTCGTAAGAACATGCTTCGGCCCTTCACATCAGCATATATCTCTGTAATGGCAAGAAACTGACCAAGTAGATTGAAGTGTACAATGTTCACGAGATACTCGGGGTTACGGGAGAGTTTCTCCACAACGAGGAACATCCGGTTATGTTCCTATTGCGCAACTTAACGATCAAAGAGATGTTCAGAACACTGGGGAAGTTAACTTTGAAGTTGTTCGTGAAAGCAGAAAGAGTTTCAGTAAGTTTAACGTGGTTAGACATGAAATTGCAGTTAAGGAAAGGGGAAACCATGAAATAAGAAATCCAGCGGCCTATATTGTAAACTTGATGAACTTCGCATTGAATAATGTTGTGGTTTCTATATATTGTTTTTGATGTGGAAACAATGCTCAACCCGGAAGATGAGCGTGGGGATAGGGAGCATGAGATGTACTTGGTATGCCTCAGATATATGTCATGCATGCATAAACAAAGACATTGATGAACCCTGCAATACATGTGGCGATGTAAACAGTAATCGCTCGTTTTCTTTCAAGATTGTTCATGCGTTTATTACGCATATTTTATTAGATAGACCTGCTTTTAGCATGATCTGTGTTGTTGCGCATAATGGATCACGCTTTGGCAACAACTTCTATCTGAGATCTCTCATTGAGTCCAACCATATAATTTCAAAAACCTTAATTCGTCGTCTTAGGCAGATGTGGTTCCAACAAGACGGGACCACGTCACACACAGCAATTGCATCGATCAACATTCTTGGGAGGATGTTTACAGGACGGGTTGTATCTCGTCGCGGCAAAGTTCCTTGGCCTGCACGTTCACCCGACCTATCGACATGTGACTTCTTCCTATGCGGTCACTTGAAGCAACAAGTATATGCAACAAAACATGCAACATTACAGGATTTGCATGAATCCATTCAACATGCAAACCCAAAAAAACCCGCTGGACATGGTAATACGAGCTGTGTGCTGTGAAGCGATGTGCAGAGATCTATTTCAACAACCATGGTGCACACCTCACTGACATAATTTTGTTACTATATGTAATGCTTTTGCATGTACATTCTGGACATGTAAAACTTTTGTTCATAAAAGGCCATTAAAATATTTAATCAGCAAAAAACATCGTCTAACTATTTCTGCCGCACCTTTTATATGAAATTAATCGTTACAATGTATATTCGGAAATTAAATGTGAGTTAGCAGAACGATTTATAAGAACATTAAAAGAAAAATTGTATCAATAATTTACTGCTAAAAATACATATCGTTATATTGATGTTTTAGATAAACATGTAGAAAATTATAATCATGCTTATCAAAGTAGTATTAAAATAGCACTTGCAGATATAAATCAATCTTATAGTGATCACGGTTGGAATACGTTGTACGGTGATAAAATAAATAAAAAGAAATTAAGATGTATTAAGATCTTAATTCAAACAATACATTTTAATTGAAAAAGTATTAACACGTAAGAAAGGTATCATGTATTGAAAATGGTTATTTTACCCATCAAATATAAATTCATGGTTTAAATCAAATTTTGTCCAGTTTTCAAAATGAGTTCAACTATAAAAATGATTTATATGTGACTCTACCTTCAAATGCTAGTAGCGGAAATACAACTTCTTAATTTATAGTAAAACTTGCAGAACCTATTCACTTAAGTGATGTAGAATGGTATATTGCATGAACACAACTTAATATAGCATTTAGTTTTTATAATATTCGTCAAAACGAGAAATTGTAATTCAATCCATTATTGATGATGCACTTGAAGTTATCACATCAGGATATTATTCTTCTGTTCATTCTATTTTAGAAATGATTCCTAAACATGCACGCCTGGTAAAATATTATAAAAATAAAAAGTTGTTATTAAACATTCTTTAAAATTAAAAGATCATTGTACAATTGGAATAACACATGGATTACTTGGATTTATAAATGAAAATACAAGTAATGTACAAGATACTAGTTTTGTAGAACTTGCAAATCAGGAAATTCCTGTTATAACACGTGCAAAATTTCTGTGAAATTTAGAATATAATATACCAACTATTATTAATGGTTGTCTTGATATTGAAAAACAGAAAAATATTGGACCGATAGTGCGTAAAGTTAGTGCCTATAAAATATTGAACGTGGAAATTTAAAATGTTTTCTATTTTACACACCACATTATGTTAAAATTGAAGACATTTTAACACAATCGAAGTACACTAAGAAGATGAACATGGTTTAAACTTGCTATTTGAATTTGGAACTTCAAACTTAACACTTCATTTTAAATGAAAACGATTTCTGAAAATGTATATCCTAAAAATAATCCGTCGCATTTTATAAATTAATTAAAAATAATATTCAATTATCAGTAACCGATTGGTATATAGGGTTAAGTGAATTACATATTTCTTTAACATGTAATAATGTTACCGATGGTGAAAATGTTATTTCGTATAAACTTAACAATGATGAACCGCGAAAAAGTAAAATTGTAAGTGGATATTATGCAACCGTACATCATATCCTTGAAGAATTTAATAAAATTTCAAAAGATATAACATTTTATGTATTAAATATTGTGCAAGTAGAACGTAGTGAACGGTCGTTTAATTTATCACCAACATTAGCATTATAATTAGGATTTCCTGAAAATAAAAAATCTTGTACTTCATTCTTCCAGATTTAAACATCCGTTTGTTGATATTGGTTATCCACATCAAATTTTTATTTATACTGATATCATACATGAGCACCATTATTACGTATTGCAATCCTATCAAATATTAAATATGGTAAAGTACGAACATAACATTTCAAGATATACATTATTTACCACTTGCAAAATTTTCCTTCAGCACTATTGAAATAATACTAAAAGACCATGCAGGGCGAAATTTGCCATTTTTTCCGGGACATTGAGTGTAACACTTCATTTTAAGCGCTCTCCTAATAAAAATTAATTATTTAATTAATTAACTACTTAAAAGTGAAATATAAACGTCATTACGGTCACGGTATCCCATACTTTTAAGGACCTGTATATCAACATGGACACAGTATAGGTAATATCTTTCAAGGATTATTTCGTTTTGCATTACCATTTCTTAAAGAAGGTGCAAAAACATTAGTTCGCCAAGCATTACAAACGGGTATACAAGTAGCGGATGATGTATTGGAAGATAAACCATTTGAGATTCTGTTCGCGCACGCGTAAAAGAAGCTGCTGAAACATTAAAGACAAAAGCTGATAACAGAGTTGATCAGTTGTTAACTGGTAGTGGTAAGAGGCGGGCACACAAAAGTGAAACTCAGACAAATATCCGATTTGGACCTTATACCAAACGTAAGCGCAACACCAATAACAAAAATAGTAAAAGAAAAGTAAAAAAATTCGTGTTAGAGATATATTTTCATAATGACATTACTGAATTCAAACAGTGTAGAATGTTTCTTTAATGATTTTCATTTAGTTTGTACTCCAATGGCACAAACTGCCATTGAATCTTCATATACTGCTGTATATTAATTTAAGCATTAACTTCTGATGGTCCTACTGAATTTTTTCCCGGTGAAACAGGAGAATTTATTCATACTACATATCTTTATCTTTTTGTACGCTGTAAAATTATAACAGCTAATGATTCACCTTTAGGTGCAATAGCAGCACAAACAAATAATTTCTTCCACTCATTATTTAGTCAAATTGACATTTCATTAATTGATAAATTAATTACTTCTTCAAGAGGGTTTTATCCTTATCGTGCATACCTTGAAACATTATTAAATTATTCACATGATGCTAGTGATACACATTTAAAATTGGGTATGTGGTACAAAGATACCGTTAAACACTTTGATACATTAGGTGCTGATAACTCAGGTTTTCAACAACGTTCTAATTATATTAAAATATTAAATCTTTTGAAATGAATGATCTTCTGTATACGGACATTGCTGGTTTACCTCGTGCAATTGTAAATAAAGTAGGTCTTCATATAAAATTACATCGTAGTAAAAATGCATTTTGTTCAATATCTCATGCAAATACTTCTTATAAAGTAAAACTTAAAGATGTTATTTCACATCTTCGACGTATAGATGTTGCACGTCATTCAGCTAGGGAAATCAATACTAATATGTTTCGTGAAACAACAAAATACCCTCTTACAAGAGTTCAAACAAGATCTTATACTATTTCTGCAAATGTTAATTCATATAATTTTAATGATATTTACTTGGGTAACGTACCTAAAGGTATTGTCATCGGGTTTGTTTCTAATTCGGCATTTAATGGGAAATCTGAACCAAATCCATCTCATTTTCAACACTTTAACGTTAACCAACTGCAGTTAGAGGTCGGATAAAAATCTTTTTCCTCCCAATCCACTTAGCCCCATTTTTAAAAAGATTTGTATTTTTTAAGTTACCATTGTCTGTTTTCCGGTACTGGTTTATATTGTAAAGATGATGCACATTCTAATACTTCTGAAGAATATCCACACGGCTATACTCTTCATGCATTTATCCTATCACCTGCAGCAACATTCGATGATTTTACGAGCGGACCTTGTGCGTGATGCACCTGTAAATGTGAAAGTTTCCTTTGCAGAAAATTTAAATGAATCTATAACCTAATAAAATGAACCTATAATGAACGTAGTAAAATCGGTACCCATTAGACATTCGTATATATTAATACTGATGGACGTGCTCACTACTTGGATACATTTGGATTTGCTCCATATGTAATGCAACATATTCAGTTTCTACGTAGAAATTCACTTTCTTACACATTTAATAATAGACAACTTCAAAGTGTAAAATCTTCCTATGTGGACATTATTCATACATATTCCTTTGCTTCAAAGCTAAAGGAAAGTCCTTAAACGATTTTCATTATACCTTCTCATCCATTCCTGAAAAAATAATCTTAGATTATTCTCTTGTGCATGTGGCCACGGGTTCAAACCCTGCTCCCGCCAAGTGAACTTTGTGGGTGAACAAACACCGTGTGCGTGGCTTTCCTCGAGGTTCTCCCGTTTCCTCCCACTTTCTTCATTCCAACATTTCATTCATTTCTCATAATCACCGTCTCCTTTAGCCTAACCGGCATAATCAGTGGGACGTAAAACTCAAAAATGTAATTTTTTGTATACATATTATCATGTCTTCATTATTGTGACTGTCATTTCTTCTTCTTCTTCGTTTATTTTGGATACTCTTTGTTATAGATAAAATAAACATTAAATCCTATTTATTACTGCAGATAGTCATTTATCATTCTTCTTCCTCACTATAACGTGTTTTGTATACATATTATGATTTCGATTGTTTTATTTGTTCATGATTATAGATAAAATAAATTTTATGTTATGTTTTCCAATTTTTCATTTCAGAGAATAAGAGATCGTCAACGTGTGTACTCGTATGGGCAGCATCATTGTACAATATGACTTTCTCTACGTTCCATCATCACCATCAGCATCATCATATGAAACTTAGTGTGCAGATATCAGCACCAACATTTAAAGACTATTATTATTATACTATGCGTGTGTAAAAAAGTGCATTTTTTAAATAATACACATAGTTAACATGAAGAAGAACGAACTATTTAAACACGTTTTTTTTTAAAAAGATGTTCTATACTTACTATCGTTTTTCTTGTGTAAATATTATTATCAACAATAAATACTTTGAATTCTTTTTTATCTTGGAAACAAATGTTTTATTATTTTCTTCTATTTCCTAATAAATATGTTTTATAATCAATTATCTAATTAAATAAATATATCGTAAAACATATTTTGTACTTTATTTAAACTCATTGAATTAAATTATTTCATACTGTTTTGAAAAAAGAATATAGAACTGATTTTTAATTTAATGATGTAATCATATATCTAAATAATAATAACAATGAATTCAAATACTTAATAAGTTATTCTTCCATAAAATCAAACCAAGTATGTGAATTCAGTATTGCTATTATGATAATAGGACTTTGTTTTAAAATTTAATATTAATTATTTTAGTTTTTAAAATAAGAAAGCCATATCATACTTAAGACAGAGTTGTATAATAACGATTAATTCAAATACTAACATTTTTCTTTTATTTAACAAGCGTTTCTAGTGTGCGAATTCATTATTATTATAAATAATACTTATAGTATACAACGAAAAATATATTAAGATTTTCTTGTAATAAAAAACATTAGAACACTAATAAAAAATCGTATCATACTGAAGTGTATTAATTGAACACGAAACACAAATAAAACATTTCAATTTCACTATATTTTTATTATTGAATTTATAACTACACTGTTAAGTATAAATCAATTTTCTTCTTTATGAACAGACGTCCACTTAGTCAATACCCTTCACAGGTTGAGTATGTTTCCTCCTACCACGGCTATATCTCTACACTATCAAATAAATCACCCATAATTGAATATATGAGTTTTTGTTTGAAAAATACTTTCATTTCCAATTTTAATCTTTCACCATCAATGTTCACATCACTGTTCTTATCAAGAGATAAACTTGGAAAACAAGATGTTCATTTCATTAATAATAGTATGATCATTCAAACATGTATGAATTCCGGCAAGTCCTCTGTATGTAAGACACTGCGATTGTACATGATTGCGAATAGTATCTGCACACAAATCAAAATATTCACGTAGCACAACACTGCAAACTTTACTGTTTTTCACAGCAAGTTCAATACGCGCTAATATTTCCAAGAAATAAAGCCAATCACTTGAAGTTAAATACACAGTATTTCTGGGAGCATGATGTGTTCCTTTCTTCTCTAAAATCACTGATTTTTCACCCATTAGTTTTCGCACCACCAGTTCGTTTTTTCGTCCAAGAGATTTTACAAATGTTATATCCACTTGAGAATTTAAATAGTACTAAACAAACAGGGTCAAATGTACAAGTTCTCCCACTGTGCCAAATTTAACTTCACTCCAAACACAAGTCCTTTACCAACACGAATCACTGGCTCAAATGTATCACTATCCAGTCCAATACAAATTATTTTCGTTTTCATTGAATTAAGTCCATATTCCACATTTAACAAATACTCTTTGCTAGTAACCATACTTGATGCACAAGCACTCAAAGACATGTTATTACAGTAGCTGATCAACACAGAATAACGCCACTATGCATAGAGATGACTGCGTATGCATGAAGGGGAGGACAAAGAGAAAAATTAATGTTTCATCTTGTTTCTACATTTCTCCATACACTTACGATGAAGATACCAATTCAGTAAATTCAAGATCGTGCATGTTAATCCAGATATATTAATCTTTATTCCTCTATATGTTAAACAGACATTTCCACTTTGTAAATACGTTAATAATGCATCATTATCTGCTTCCAATTTTTCAGTACAGCGTCCTGGTAAAATCACTTTTTCGCCTCCTTCAAATGTCACACAGGCCTTCGAGCCATATATCGTTGTAATTATCTCATAGTTTACAATACGAAATGGTACGACAATCTCTAAATCTCGCATTTTTGTAAAAGGAACCAATGATGGCATATTAAGGTTATCTAATAAATTCATTGAAGATGCTATCTTTAATTTCACGTTTCTTCCTTCCCAACAGCTGCTAATGGAATGATCTACACAAACACATATGTGTACACACCACGTTCCGTTTCCGACGTCACCATCCTTTCATTCGCTAGTTTTCATCACGTGATCCTCTTACTTTACACACACACATACACACACACACACACACATTAAAACTTCCTTCTAAAAAGAATAGCCATGAAACGCTACACCTTCTTGTCAACAACACAATTTCACGTAAGAATTCAAAGCTAAGTTCCACCTAGCAACTATGAGAAGAAGAGAAAAACATGTTTCATCTTGTTTATACCGCCGGTAGCCATCCAAGAACATACCAACTTATTCCAGCATAGCAACTAACCGCCCAGCACCGAGGGAACGTTCCCATGGCGAAAATTTTCCCACGGGGGTCCTAACACATAGCAATACTGCCTCAATACATGTTCTAGTTCCCATGGCGAAAATTTTCCCACAGGGGTCCTAACACTTAGCAACACGTCTATGCCTACATACGCCTTAGTAACAACCGCCTAGTAACAGTCGCCCAAAGTCAAGATCAAATTTCGAAAAGTAATTATTCACCACTGACACTACCTGCTAGAGCTGTAACTAACTGCATCGTCTGCTACTGGCAGTAGCTAAGTATATCATTGTCTAATTCTATGAGACTCACGCGCTCTGAATGATATGATTCGTTCTTGCTTTTAGTAGTTCGTAGTACCCAACTTCCTTGAGTGGCGGCGCCACAGTCTCCACAGTTTCAGCGGAAAGAGCAGCAGAAACCTCTTATACTATATTATTACATCATACTAGCGGTGACCATATCGTGTCAGCACTTGTTCCCGTTTATTCTGTTCCTGTGGAAAATCCGAATAATTAGTCACTGTTGCAGTATGGGTGAGTCTGGTAATGAATTACTGTTATATTATCAAAATGTAAATGGATTAAATACGAAAGAGCCACATTTCATTACTGAAGTTATTAGAACGAATCATGATATCATTTGTGTGACTGAGAGTTGGTTTAAACCTGGTAGAGAGCATCTTCAAAAGCTGAGCGATAAATATAACATCATTCGTAAAGATAGAGATTTAGAGAGAAGAGGGAAACGTGGAGGTGGGGGTTGCTTTATGTTGATAAAGAAAGACATTAGACATAATAAAATAGATGTGCCCTTTCCTGATTTAGACGTAATTATTGTTGATTTATACACTACCAATCATAAGCCAATACTGATTGGATTACATTATTTCCCTCCTAAAATGGATAACGAAAAGCTTAAAGATTATTGCTCTTGGTTGCTTAATAATATTCAGCCAAATAAAGAAATTTTGCTTCTTGGCGATTTCAACGTACCAGGTATTGACTGGAATGTAAACCAAATAAAACGTTCCTCCCATAATACAAAAGCGAAGGAACTATTGAATTTGGCCTCTATTCTCGCTTTAAAACAGATAAATGATCGTGCGTATAATCCAAAATTGCCGTATAATATCTTGGATCTAGTTCTAACAAACGTTACTAGTGAGCCAATAAGCTTCATTCATGACCCATTAGTTAAACCGGATAAGCATCACCCACCCTTTGTTTTTAAATTGTAGGAAGAGTCACGATAGTTCACCACATCAAAATTAAGCTCAATAACTTTTCCAGACTCCATACTGACACTTTTGAGAATAATAAATAAAGTTCTTGCTCTTGGTAGTGACGGTACTACTGTTAACATAGGTATTAGAGGTGGTGTAATCCGTTTTCTTGAGTAACTTTTTGGCACACCGAAATGATACTTTTCTTTCAACTCCACATACTGAATTCCATGCAATATGCCAACCTCACGGGAACAAGTTGCATTTAAAACATCTGTTTGATAATATTAATGATGCTACCAGTGGGCCACGATCATTATCTGGATCCATTGAGTCGTAAGCTAGCGAAACCCTGTCAATTCAAAAGTTCTGTAAGGTCGGGTGTTTCCTACTTCAAGTTGACCTGAATAAGCTCAGCACACATCAAACATTGCTTTACAAAGCGCGCTTGGCAATCGGCATCTGTTGTTATCCCGACTATCTGGTTAACTTAATCCTTGGAAATCTAAACCATGGGAGGTGGCCCGCTTCAGCAATCAGAGTTTTTCGTCTTTATATTGGAACAAGCAAACTCTCAATCCCTCTTAAACAATTGCGAAATATGTGTTAATTGACTATGCACGTGGCTGGTTTCACACAAAACGACGTCCTGGAATACTAGTGGCACAACGCCTTTTAATAAAATTCAAAATTCAAGATATCAACCGAGCAAAATACAAGAATGTAATTGACAAAGTTTTCCAGGACAATGCTTAATTTTTGCAACGAAAAATTTACTCCTGTGAATGCCCTGTGACACTAAAGGAAAGATTCGTGAAGAAGTATGCAATAAAATTTTCGAAGCACGAAGAAAAGAGCGTGAAAATTCCCAAATCGGAATCACATATTTCAACTTGCGGAAATGAATTTCGAGGTGTTGAAATATTATAACCTCATTTATTATACTCATTACTTCTTTCCCTTTTCTGCAAAGCATATCGAACAAAGACATTGTTCACACAGCAAAAAGCGGGAACTTTGTCTGTGTTAAAATCCCCTGCCTTTGACAGGATATTGAACGATCCATACATATCTTATCCGAAACTGCTGGCTCAGTATGTGGAGTTGAAAGAAAAGGTTTGATCCACATTTTCTATTCTAGGGTGAATTTAGAATTGGAACATACTAGTAGTCGTGCTCACAGTGGTTGGGTGGATGGGTGGGCACGGGGGGACTCTAAGTGCAGCCGCCTCCACGTTGGCGGGTCCTGGGCAACAGATGCGTTGAATTGTATCTGGCTAAGAGCTGCACAAACTATCTGTCAAATCTAGGTCAAATCGAAAACACAAAATACTTGCTTCTGTTTGTGTAGTAAACAAAACGAGACACATTAGGACGTTTGTAGGCCAATGCCGGTAATTTTGTTAGTAGTGTCATTACTATTTTTTAGAAAATATAATGTAATAATATATTATAATGAAAAAACGGAATGTAGTTCAAAATTAAAGAAAGCATCATAAAATGAAATCTTAGGCTCATCACCTACTCAGCTAGGCTACATAAATATGCAAATATATGTAGAAATTCGCAAGTTTACTAGGGTTTATACCCTTGTATTTAAGCTATTAACAGGAAAGTTATCAACACTTGCATATAAAGTGAGGATAGAAAGAATAAACGAGTTGGGGATAGAAAAAAGGATATATATGTTTTTGTTAACGATAGACAGAAATAAAGTTTGAAATCCATAAAAAATAATGTTTTCCGATTTGCTCGAGGTCAAGCTTAAATATTTACCTAGCAAAACCATATGAACAAGAAACATGAGATGAAGGGTTTGTTTCTAATGGAACTAAATGTAGATTAATGTACTGAGCCTTCTTACAAACAAGCGAAAGACTAGAAGGAAGACGTAACAGTAGAGTCATAAGGGACTTTCTGGACGTAGTTGTCCTCCTGAGTTTGATATATATAATATAATAATATACTGATGAAAAACATATCTTGTCCCTCCCTTCCCCTCTCAAACGAAAATTGGAATCATGCTACTGAAATCCGAAGTCTCATATATATATATATATATATATATATATATATATATATATATATATATTTCTACATCAAAGATCAACTGTATAGGGTACACCGGGATAATTATTAGACAAAAAATATCAAATTTTGATGTATCTAGAAAATTACTGGACGAAAAACTAAACTAAAACAGCTTAATTCTCCCAATATAATCAATGAAGCTACCTAAAGTAACTTTTGCGACACAGGGTAATTATGAGATACCCCGGGGTAATAATGAAGGACACGATTTTCTTAGTTTGTGAAGCACTTACGAGGATGAAAAAAGTGTAATTATGAGACAAGGGTTTCTACTCCTACATATGGTGGGATATTAAAACACTCCATACAAAGTCTGTGAATATTGTTTTATTACAAGTATTAGCAGTTGCTATTACGGAGAATAGGTTGAATATTTTTATTGACTGTTTACTACGAATAAAGAAATTGTAGTAAATATTAAATATAAGCAGTTAGATTTGCATTTTCTGATAATGCCCTGAGAGGGACTAGTAAGATAAAATTAGTTTTACCCACAGGAATTTAAAATAAAACAAATTTTACTTTATTTCCTCATGCTATATGCCACATATCACAAGCATTTACATGATTTATCTTTTGGATACGAAAGAGAAAGTAACCTTAAAGAGTGAACATAAATATTCACGAACAACGCTCACATAACCCAGATTCAGCACAAAAAATGAAATTGCAGCCATTTTAGCTACAAAAACAAAGTCAATTTTAAAGAGTGAAAACGAATATTCATAAACAAATGCTAGGCCTAAATCTCAAGACTACAACGGTTCACCATTTTTTGTTAAATTTCCTTATACACTGACAAAACTGAAAATTCCGAAAGCCGAAAACATTAACATTGAAAGTGAACACATATACACACGCATACACACACACACACCAAGAAAAGTACAGTAACATTACATACTTTGTTTTAGGTTGCAACTATTGTGACATTAGGATATAATATTGTTAAGAAAAATTACGTATGACCAAACTTTTGTATTTTAAATAGCCTACTCCTAACATAAGAACCCAATTAATATGGTTGTCTGTTTAAAACCTGATTTGAATCATTTGTTTTCTTGAGTTCAGAAAGCTAGAATACTTCAGTCCTGCATTTCTTCAATGTTCCAAAGTTTGATTTTACTACTTCGTCACAACGAAAGAAAAAATGAAAATATGAAACTGTCTCATAATTAACCAAGAAATTCAATAATTGATATCAAATTTCTGGTGTCACTGACACATTTAGTATTGGCAAAAAAAAAAAAAAAAACTAACACTGTAGGACCTAACACCTGTTATTTTTGGCTACATTTTAATACCTCTAGCTTGCCAATGTTCCCATTCTTCAAAAATCTACACAATTGGTTTCAGTGGTATGTCAAGAGTTGAAACAACTTTTTTGCAACACTTTTTAAAATCGACTTGACATCAAATGTTTCTAAGATGTAAAAGAACAAATCGTGCTACATGAATAGAAAAAGGGTTGTTCTCAATAGCTAAACCCAAAAATACCACTTCTGAAAAAAAATTGGCCAAACTGGGAAGGTGTCTCAAAATTACTCCGGAAATCACTGTCTCATAATTACCTCGAGGCACCCTATTTCAGTTGAATTTTACACTGCATTTTCTCGCGAGAGATTTTTTTCTTCGGAGGAAATTGAGAAAATACGGTGAAAAGTTTGAATGTAAGAATAACTTTTTTTGAATGATGACTTACGGTTATATTCCTTCTAACGGTAATGTTAATGAAGTAAAAAATCTCAAAAATAATTTAAACGACATGGCTCTTAGCTTAAAGTTTAGTATGTTCCAAGTGCATAATCCACTTGGTTACCAAGAATATGTAGAGGAGGTAAAGACATACTTGAATTTTAAAATAAGATGAAGATTTGCATGCTATAAACAGTATGACAATCAGGAAACAAGTCTGACTCTAAGAAAATTTTGATTCAAAAGTTAAATTTACCTAGGTTCATTCAAACTAGAAACTTATTAAACTCCTTATTATTTGGGGAACAGTCTGCTTATTAAAGCCGCGAGATGTGACATTACCCTGAGACTTGCATTTCGGACATTAAAAATGATGTCTCGAACTTTGTAAATAATTTCAGTTGTTTCAAGAAACTTCCTAGGATCTACGCTCTCGTCATAACTCCACAAAACCATTAGAAAGAACTTTTGTGATCAAACTAAGGTAGCAGCAAATACATACATACATACATATATATATATATATATATATATATATATATATATATATATATATATATATATATATATATATATATATATATAGATAGATAGATAGATAGATAGATATAGATATAGATATAGATATAGATATTCTCCTTTTCTGGTTGGCACACTGTTTTAAGTAGACGTAAGAAACGGGCAAACATTTAAAAGTTGTTATACCTTTCGGCTTTAAGCTGAATCACTCCGTTACTAAAGATGTGATAATGCCCAGAATCTTGAATCTTACAGAAATTCTGATGTTTTTTCTTAAAAAAAAAACATATTTACTACAACGGATTTCAACAACTCAGAGTCAGCAGACAGTAGAACTTTTGATAAGGCGAGACAAATGCAATATAACCTTATGTATGTGGCATATTTCAATGGTGGGGAAGAGCTGCAGCAGACAACCCATTTTGTTGGTGTATGGAGAGACAATGTCGTAACTATTTTCTTAGACGAGGACCCACAACTGCAAAAGTATGTGCGTAAATTAAATAACGCATATTCAACTGTTTCTTTTGGATAAAGCAGGTATTCTAAAGTAGAGTTCTGAATATAAGATTCAAGTAAATCATCCTACGCTGATGCACTGAGAAAAATACGTTCTCCGAACAGTGGTAAATTGTACAAATACACATAATCCTCTTGTTTACTACAGAAATCAGGACGGAGCATACGTTATCCATATGCTACATACACACTGTTCTTAGATGTTACATCATGTAGTTGCAGGATATCTGACATCTAACAGTCTCCCTTATATTATATACATATACGTATGTTAGATTCGTCAGCTATATGTTATATACGTCCATTTGTATGTGATATCCTGACCACCTATATTGTTTCATACGAAAAGTATAGATGGAACAATTATACGGAAAGTATTACGAAACAGGCGTTTTCAGTTATACGTTTGCTGTACGTTAATCCAAAAAACTACAGGATTTACACATGTAACATACGTTTTTAAGTACGCCATCTACGATTGTTTCTTCAGTGTGCACCTAAAGATATACTCTATATATCGAGGATACCAAGTAGGGTTATTGAAAATTTGAACTATTTATTGGATAATGGAATAACTAAAAGTAACGACAGAAATTTTGGATTCCATTAGAAATGAAGATATTGTACATTTGGAAGATAATTTAATTTGTTACAAACATAGACTCGAATACGGGTGTGTTAATTAAAATGCTTAACTCATTTAGAGCTGATGGTATTACTCTATCTTTAACTAAGAGTTGTTTGTTTTACTCGTGGTTTAAAACATTGTTTACCTGACGCTCTCCATAAACCACACACACTTTACTCCCTCCTTCCTTCTGCTCTTAGGCTATATGTGCTTTTTCACTGACTAATTTTGCGATTTCAGAGTTTTCTCTTCAATAATAATAATAATAATAATAATAATAATAATAATAATAATAATAATAATAATAATATCAGAACTGTAAAAAGGTTTCAGAATATACACACAGACGTGTGAAGAACAATTAATAATAAACACTGCACTGTAAAAAATTGTACGGTCACATTTACTGACCGATTACCGTCAATTCTGGCTGCCAACTGATTACTCTAAAATTTAAGGTATCACTGTAAAATTTATGGTTATAGTCCATAAAAAGGGCGTATTTATGCACTATTACCATAACTTTAACATTAATACCGTAAATTTTAGGGTAATCGGTTGGCAGTCAGAATTGACGGTAATCGGTGAGCAAATGTGACCATAATTGTTTACAGTGTAATAACAAATCAAGGTTTGTTACAAGCAGAAACATGCACAGCGTATATAGATTATCAGAAAGCATACGAGTCTACACCGCACTTCTTTTTATTGCACTGTTTAAAAATGTATCATATAAATGAGAAATTGATACACTTTGTACAAAATAACATGAGCCGATGGAATACAGCATTATTTGAAAGACAACCAGACACATAATCAGAGATAAGGGATACCAGATAGGTAATAATGTACCAATTATTATATTCAAGGCTTAAGCTACTGTCTGAATTAGTTTATAATTAGCAGTATGACAACACCGTGTGCGTGTCTTTTCTCGAGTTTTTCCATTTCCGTCTACTTTCGTCACTCCATCATAATCATCCATTTCATCATCACCGTCTCGCAAAGAAAGATAATTAAATATAATTCTCTTAGTATATTGATGATATCAAACTGTACGCGAGCACGTGAAACTAGCTAAGGAATCTTAAATGTTCCCGACAGACATAAGAATGGGAATTGGAATGGAGATATGTAAATAATACAGTTTATGGAAGTGAAACAAATAATCAAATTACCAACAAGGACTGAAAGATATGTGCTCCCACAGGATAGGTACTACTGTTCTAGAAGAAGATTACTTGTATCATGTTATTCAGAATAAGAATACACAAATGGGTTCCTCTAGGCTAAAAGATGTGAAGAAATTACTAGTATTTGTATTTGGCTGAGATAAATTTTTAGGCCATGTCTCTTGTAGAAGCAACACCACATTTGTGAAAATTGTTATATTTAACGCTATACACGAAATACTTTAGATACTCATTATTATTTAAGCTAAACAATGACGTTTTGCCCTCACATAATGTAACTAAGTCTTCTGAGGCAACACACAACTCTAAGCGAAGGATATTAACTAATTATAGAGCATTACCACATCAGGAAGAAAACAATATTAAAGTAAACCACTGATGAAATAATCTCTTGTTTACACCTAGTGTAATGGTAATTAAGTGATTTTAAACATTTGTATTAATTGCAATTATTTACATAAAATTCATACCACAAGTACTTTTCTCGGCACAACGTTGTGACGGAATACATTAGTTTGTCAGCCGTGTACTAAGATGGAATACACAGAAAAAGAAGAATAATCTGGAAATTCGGAAATGAAGAAGTAATTTGGCTTTGTTAACTAAAGAGTGAAGTTAAGTTTAAAGTTTACTGGAGTCAAATTTTGAAACGTTTGTTCGGACATACTTGAAATAACGTTCATTTACTTACTTGGTAAAACTTTAAAGATAAGAGATCCAAGTTCCGGAGTAAAATTGTGTGTTTACTAATGTCTACTTGGTTTTCCATCTTATAAAGAAGGAATGGAGTAAGAGGAAGACTAAAATTTCACTTTTGTTTATCAACTACATATAAACATATCAATTATGCACTTTTGTTATAATATTATATCGTTTACCTTATATTGTATACATTACTGTTTTTCCTTTGTTCGAGACTTGTTATAATACGCATTAGGGTCCAGTAATACCTCTCAGTTTTAAACCACAAGAAAGAGACTTAAAGATATTAGCACCCAAGTGGAATATTTTTATTGATAACAAGAAAACAATGAATATTTTATGCAAAATGTTACAAGATAAAAATATGTTTTAAATAAAGTCTTAATATTTAATAATCTTGTTCTTTGTTAAAGTTTAGCGTCCCTTCTACCACAGAGGACGAAATTCTGAGCAACAGTTTAAACTGAAATAAGATAGAACGACAGTAACACTTTTAAATTTCAATGTCCTTCAACCAGAAATCCAAAATGGGACCGTGCACAGAGGCACACGTACTATCTACTTGCCCAACGTGAAGTACTTTATCTTATATTGTTTACTTGAAATCTTGAGAGACATTTTCCTAAACACCCATGAAATTTGTTGAAAAGATATTTTTAAGAAATAGAAATAAATCTTCATTTGTAGCTTGATTGCGTTGTCAGGTGACAAACTTATTAAATTTATATATATATCTGCATTTCAATGTTTATAAAAGAAAAAGGTCCCATTTTTATTGATGTCGATGGAAAATAGTTTAGCTTCATATTAAGAGGACTCGTTTGTGCTTCGACTCTCTCAGAACTAATTTTGGCTTTTAAAGCGATTACGATTATTATATTTGATGAGAAGATTTTCTTGATGATTTTCGTGTTTCTTAGTTCTAATGTTTTTAGTTCAAAGAGTTATGGTTAAATAATTTGGATATTTACGAAAGCAAAACGAACTGTATTGTTTCTGTGATAGGAAGATTAAAATATCAAGAGTAGGTGTTCCTAGTGTTTCTATAAATATATAGGTTACTTTTATATTTTTCTTGGCTTGTTTGATAGTATTTTAGACATGAGTAACATGCTTATTCGTTGCTGTAATGGAATGAATTACGTAAATTTTGGTCAATTCGGAATTAGTTTTATTACACAGTAAAAAATGGCTGTGTTAATTCAACTCAATTTTAACACAAGGCAGTGGTTCCAGCGTGACTACCACTATGCGGTGTTAGTTCAACACAGACCCCATGGTGGTGGCGTTTAACATAGGGAGTGTGTTACGTCTTTAACAAACAACCGGTGTTGAGCCGTGCCGTAAACGTTAATAAACCACAAAATTACTCCCTCAAAATATGTTAAATCGCCTATATGTGTAATGTGTTTACATTATGTTGAGTGTAAAAAAACACTTCAAACAAGTAAAAAAAACTACTCCAGTGGCGGGAACGAACAACAAATCTTTCGATTACTAGCCGCGTGCTCTTCCGACTTGGCCACGGAGGCAATGAAGAAAACGTCGCTTGTAGAGGGATAGATTGTTGAGGTCTTTTGAATTTGGCTAATCAGAGTGCTCCTTTAAGCCGCCTATAATCGACGATAACCGTTCGGGATAAGATAAAATCTGCTCGCCATATAGACCTAATTTTATAACAAAATGACTGCCTATTTACTTTATTTTATAGTTCTTCCATATTTACTTTCAAATGATAGGCGACAGTTGCCATGTAATAAAGTTGGTGCGTTTGTTGCTTCTAGTACACAATCGCTTAGAAAAAGATGCATTAAATATGGGAGATGAAATTTTGCGTATACCTGGATTTGTTTAAGTGTTTTTTTCTATTGTGTTTGTCTGTAGCTTCAATTCATAAGCCTTTATAATTAGATGTCCAACATATTTGGCAATCACGCAGAAAACAACACCGAAGATTCTACACTTGTGTTAATTTAACACACAGGTTGTGTATCATTTCAATTACCGACATTTGACACCCAACTCCAGATGGAGAGTGAGTTGTTTTAACCACTTGTTTGTGTTATATTTTAACACAATCGTGTTAACACATAGGCATGTCGTTGAAATAACACAACGATTTTTTACAATTACCAAAAAGTTATAATTTCCTAAGATTTGTTTTGAGGACTTATCCTTTTGTATAAGCAACATAACTGAATATTAACTAACTAACTAACTCTATGGCTTATGGAACACTGAGGTTCAATGCTGCATTCACAAAAGCTCTCCTCTGACTTCTATCCTTAGCCAACTGGATCCAGTTTCTACTTTGTATTCCTATCTCTGCGAGATCCATCGTAATATTGTCCTCCCATCTGCGCCTAGGTCTTCCTAATGGTCGTGTCCCGATTTTATCTACGTATTTTTGCTTTAGCGGATTCCCTATAATTTTGACTATCATACGAAGATTTTACATTTCATATAAGGTTTTACTAGTTTGTAGTTTACTATTGTTTAAAATTGAGTGTACAGTTGAATAAGGTTCCAAGTAATTTTTCGTCTTATGGTATCGAAACATTAGATTTTCTATTTCCTTCTTTTTCCATGAGTGTACTTGAAAGATAGGTACTGCTCACACGCATCAGAGCTAAGCAACCTTTCCTAGATATTTAGAATCCAAATTGGTGAAATATGATTATGCCAAGTTATTTTCTTGATTGAAATCGTCGTAGGGGAATTCTTATGACTTCATCTCTGGCAGGTAAAGCAAGTTCATCTTAAGTTGGGTCCACCATACGCACTATAACCAAGGTAGCCTTTCCAAAATTTAGGAACCAAATTTGATTTTTAAAGGTATTTCCGTTGATGAAATCTTCTTAGATACTTCAGGATGTTGTACAAGTTCAAATTTACTTATTAGACATCAATTTTGGTTGCGGTATAATAGTCAAGCTTAGAATTTGTAATTTTAACTTCCGAATGGTATATAAGTTTAAATTTGGTTATTTGACATTGTTTCTGATTACACTCTATTCAAAATTTGTCGGGGACCACCCATACTAATGATCCACTCTATACACATTTGAAGAGATTATGAAATATATTGCATCATTGTTTGCATTCACTTACAATAGGAAATGATTTGACGCGACATAACACATTTCTTGTCTTCTAACACAAATGAACGGAAGATATTTATAAATTGTGGCAATGCAATGTTATGGATTCAATCTGTTCATCTGACTTCCTTAAACATCGGTTAGTCATTACTTCATTTAATTTTTTACTTGTTTTGAAACTCGATACAGAGTGCTTATATAGAGACCAGATAGGATCTTGTGATCTATTTTTTTTTAGTAAAATGACTGTTTATATTATATATTTTGTAATATTATTTTAGTTTATTAGTTTATTTTATTGAATTGTGTGAATTAAGTCATCATTTTATAATTCTGATACACATATTAAATAATAATGGAACGTTTTATACAGGTTTGAAGAAAGAATTAAAAAAACTCACACTATTGTTTTAGGGAATGTTTTCACGTCAGATCAGCACATATATAACGAGTATTCCACTCTACCCGTACATCCCCTGGAAATCTGAATGAGTAAAATAATCAAAATTTTAGAAAAAGTATTTCATGTACTTGGCTATGCTCTATCGGAGAGCGCTATTTTTAGCGTCCAGCTTTAACCGGAAGTACATTAATCAGACATAAAGATGAATATTTCAAACATTATATGCTACTTTTCATCATGGTTTCATATTTCATGTGAAAAATTAGGAAACTTTTATTTATTTGAAACATGTTCTTGAAAACGGCATCAAATAGCTTTTAAATGACCTTTAAAATCGGATGTTTCCTGAATGCGGTATTAATTCCCAGAACACCAGTACACCCGTCTGAAAATTTGAATAAGTAAATTAAACGAGATTTTAGAAAGATATTTCATGTATTTAGCTATGCTCTATCGAATCGTGCTATTTTGAGTTACTGTATTTTACTTGAAGTATGTAATTCACACCGAAAGTTGTTTTTGAAATGAAACATGATACTTTTCATAGCGGTTTGAGGATTCTAAGTCAAAAATAGGAAATTTTTTGCTTAAAATCGCTTGTTTACTGAATACATCATTTTTTTTCTTTTTTACATTTTTCAGTTAAAAATTACTAATTAATCCACCAAAGCCGTCGGGTCACTCTACATATAAGTTAAATCACAGCCGATTCGATGTTCCCTCGTTGCTGAACACATCGAGTCGGCCGCGGTTAATTTTGTTTTTACGTTTGTGTAATTGGTTATAAATAATTTTCTTAAAGATGAATTTGTCTTTAAAAAAACACCTAAAATTCCATGCAATACTTATTCAATTACTCAAGGATTTCGTTGCACCCATTTTGTGTTGATGTAATAACTGACGAACATATTTTAATGTTCTGTAGAGGTACATATATTGAGATTTGTCTATGAGTGAACACTGGACTTGGCAAATTAATACTAACGTTTTCAAGTGTTTCTCTCTGTGCTTTTTAATTGTCACAGGAAAATATGACTTGATAGGAAATTGAATTCGTTTAAAATGAAAAGTGTATTTTAGATCGGATGGAATCAAAGTGCCAAGCAGATTCTGTCATTTTTCAGATTCGGTTGGGCGGGGATTAATATCTTTTACAAATTAATCTTGTTACATAGCAAGGTTAAAATAACGGATTAAGAGTCCTTAACTACAAATAATAAAGCCGGAAGAACGTAAATTACGACCATAAAAATAATAAACTGCAAAACATATTGATATTCAGTATAATCACTATCCAGGCTCGCACCCAGAAATTTTTGTTGGGAGAAGTCCAAGTTTTGTAGGAGGGAGCTAATAATACAAGATACTGTGCTTAGGTAGTATCGAACGAGTGTTATTCTACAGCTGAAAAAAGAACGATAAGTAATTTTTAAGTAGTGAAACCTATAGATATTCTCACGAAAAATGATAAAACTACGTTGTTTTGTTACAAAAGAAATAGTACAGATGATGAGTACGATCAAATCCTTAGTCTATATGAAGTATTTCTCTGAACAAGTATAGTTTTATTTTTTAAAAATAATGTATGTTGAGTTACAAAGTTTTGGGGAAGTCCGGATCCAGTGGGTGCGCCCCTTTCATTATCCACTTTGAAATAATTCAATTAAAAGAAAAAAAAAAACACACAAATTCCAAACTTCGCTAGATTTTCATGAAAATAAGACACACAAAAACATGGCGATAGTGACCTGTGACGTTTGTTTGCATCAGGTTAGATTGTGAAAGTTTTATCGATCATAATATCTCCAAATTGTTCGACCTGTTCAGGGGGGCCGTACATTTGCTCCCGAAAAGCTATGAAAAAGGTGTTTGAGTTGTGCGAACCACGGACTAGAGCGTCAATAGGTACACACTCAGTTGAGAATAGGAAACTGCGGCTTCCCCCCGGAGCGAACAAGAGCAAAATGGTGAGAGAAAGCTGCTACATTTCTTAATGACGAAGATTTTTTTCGCTTAAAACAAAACTTATCTAAAGCTGAGGACTCAGTCTCATGATCGTGCCCACCAAACATCTTTTCTTCCTGTTTCATATTATCTTTCTTCCATCCTACCTAATCCTTGTTCAAAATAAGGAATTCGAAGCTAGCCGAAATGTGTGATAAGAGAGGCAAATAATAGAAATGAAACTGTAGCCCTAAACATAGGCGCCGACTTTGGGGGGGCAGGGCACTTTTGGCCCCCCCAATATTTAAGGGTGGGGTCCTCGCCCCCCCAATATAATCCAGTTGAGGAAGAATTACCGAAGATGAGCAAGAATTTCTGTCATAAATTACGTTGTGCCTTTAATTCAATATTAGGAACAGCCTTCTTATTCGATAAAAAGCACCGTTTTCAAATCGGCGTTTAACCTTTTTAGGATTTCCATTTTTTGAGGTAAATTTTAGACTTTCACTCAAACAGCTACTGCATCCTTACTATTTATCGTAGGATCGTAGTTCATACCTCGTTTTTCTCAGGATAGATCATACTTTCCAACGGTACAACTCTCTTGTCCATATTATACACCAGAAATAAGAAAATTGAAAAAGAAACATGAGATATTTCGAAAAAAAAACATCGAAATTTTTGCGCCCCTCTGGCCCGGGCCTGAATCCACGTAGTGATCTGAATCTTTAAAAAAAATCTTGTTATATACATAATACGTGCGCAAAATTTCGTTCTTGTATCTTGAAAACTGAGGTCGGGAGAAATTTTTGAAAGTCTGAAGATGACCCATTTTTCATATATGTATATAAATAGAGGAAGTTCGGGTATTATAGAATAGTCGGATAATATGGAATACCTCATTAGCTCGCCTCTGATGTGTTGCTTTCAAGCGGGGAGGAAAGAAACTACTACCTATCGTCCCCATGATACTCTACAGTCAGTCTGCATGTGATTGTGACATTCGTTGTGTTGGTAGATGTGAAAATCTGATTTCTTATTCAGGAATACTTTTACAGGTAAGTGGTTTACAACCTGTATTTTCCTATTGAAATGTAATAGAACAACAATTCTTTATTTACTATGACGTTGGATATACAGAGCGGTAGTTTGATAAGCGCCATTATCCTATACGCCTTCGAATGCGTTTAACAGCTCTTTCGTTTCCAAGGTGGCATGGAGGGCAATATGGAATACCCGCAAGGAAAGCATGGTATTCCATATTCCGTATGGTATTCCGATTACAAAAATATCTATCGGTATTGGGGAATTAAACATACATTTATGATGACAACAATGCTAAGTGTATTTTTATTACAGTAAATTGTCTGATGATACAAGGGGAGAGCTTGGGTCCAGCGTTCATCATGTTTAATGTGAGCACACAATGACTGTGCCGATCCTGAAGCAGAGTATTATATTTATGACTTTTGCAAGTAATCACAATCAGTCGTGGCTTGGCATTCAGAATTTTCATATATTGTCACTATATTCATTGTATGTTCAACAGAAAACTTTTTCTTTTCTATATAGCATTTGTATTTCATATTACCCGACTATTTCATATTATCCTCCAAAGTGGTTTCTTTACAAATTATAAATTTTACCCACCCCTGTAACGAAACTTCTTTATCAAGATATACATAAATAAAGTCAAATATGTAAGGCGTATACTTGTTTTCCTCTTTGTTTCAATGGGCATTACTGAGTTACAAGCGAAACAAAAATGGTATTCCATAATACCCGAACTTCCTCTATATATACCTAGGTACAAAATATTTTTAAAAATATACTGCGTCATTCCTATTTAGGTTAGAGTCATGGTTCAGACGCCATTTTCTTCAGTATAATAAGCCCTTTCCAACAGTATCACTCACATGTCCGTATCATGCACCTAAACCAGGTAATTAGGGAAAAACTCGGAAGTATTTTTGCAAATCCACCCAAAACATTTTGCCGCTCTGGCCTAGGCTTGGGTTGACGTAGGGATTTGATTTTTTTAAAAAAATACAGTGTTATGTACATAATACGTGTACAAAATTCCAATCTTGTATCTTAAATACAAAGGGCAGAAAAATTGTTGAAAGTCTGAATTTAGGCTCTCTCTTTATACACATACATACGTATATACTTGTTATAAAAATTTACTGCGTCATTACTACAGGCTAGAGTCATGGCTTAAACGTTATTTTCTTTCGTATAACAAGCCCTTTCCAACGGTGCCACACACATGTACGTATCGTATTCCTGAACCGGAAAAATCGGGAAAACTGAAATTTTTTCTGAAAAAATCAGCCCCTCGGAACATTTGCGGCCCTCGTGCCCGGACTCGGCTTCACGTAGAGATCTCAGACAAATTTGAGAAATATCCAAAGGTACATACAATTCCAATCTGATATCGTGAAAACTATAGGCGTGAAAAAATGTTTTAATTTGCCTTTAAAAAAATTAAAAAGTCACGCCCTTCTGCACCTACTTGGCGCAGCCAAGTTGACCATCTGGTTCCAAAACGCATCTGGGATGTTCTTTAGTCCATCTTTGATTTGACTAATAAAAAAACGACTTAAGTACCTGTTATAGAACCTAAATAAGAGGTCAAAGACCATAGTACGCCATGGTAACAAAAGTTACCAAAAATTCTAAAAGAGTTAATAGAGCACTGAAGCTTCAACAAACACTATGGTAACACTGATATGAGAAGTGAAGATCAATGTGGTGCCGTGAAGTTCCCAGAATTTGAATTTGCTTTAATGCGTTTACACAAATTTGACTTAGTCATGAATTTAGCAGCGGAGCTTATGCAGCAGACCGAGATCTGGGGGAAGGGGGCCTTTATCCAGCAGTTGGTAGAAAACAGCTGAATATGAATATATATTTATTCATTGTTTTGGCCCCCCCCCCCCCCAATATTTTCTTCAAGTCGGCGCCTATGGCCCTAAATATATGTTTAAGAAAACCATAAGAACTTCTAGTGGACGCTTCAAGTGCCAAGTGGACTCTTATTTTAGTGCAGCTAAAGTGCAGTATTATTTTACTGTGTTACCCCAACGAATTAGACAATAATAATTCTTAGACCGTTAATAAAAGAGAATATATATGAACTACTTTTCTAGAGATATTTTTACGTAGATACGATTAATAATATTCAGTGCAATAAATGAATTATTTTTGTAATTAATAGTGATCAGCGTTAATAAATTAATTACTTTGTTGGGCCAATGGTACTCTGTGTTACGAAATGATTATTTTTATAACAATGTTCAGTATCATAAACTGATTAATTAGTTATGATCAGTATAACGAACTGATTATCTTGTTGGAATCAGTCGTATTTAGTGAAATGAACTGATTACTTTCGTAAATAACTAACCATTTTTTCAAGAGTCAGCGTAATGATCTGGTTAGTTCGTTGAAATCAATAGTGCACACTGCAAGAACTGATTATTTTTGTAATAAATAATGGCGAGCATAATGAACTGATTATATTTGCAATTTATAATGGTCAGTGCAGTGAACGGATTATTTTTGCAATTATTAGTGATCTGTGTGATGAACAACTTAAGTTGTTGCTTCGCAATCTACGACTCTTCAAGACAGAAAATCACGACGCTTAATCAGCCGTCTTTCCTCTTAATAGAACTCTCATGTGTATCGTTTTTTTTATTTATTACATGCGTCCATTGAAGAAAATGAGGATCCAGGTGACGAACATCCAGTCCAGTCAGGTCCAAGATGTTCCTCTTCCAGGTGTTCCACTTCAAAGTTTCCAGTTCTAGTTGACAAGGTCCATCAAGATGTTCCACTTCAAAAGTTCCAGTTCCAGTTGACCAGGTCCATCAATATGTTCCACCTCACGGGTTCCAGTTCCAGTCCCAGTAAGGTGTTCCAGTTCAAGGGTTTCAGGTGTTCCACTTCAAGAGTTCCACGTCCAGTCATCCAGTTCCATCAATGTGTTCCAGTACAAGTGTTCCAGGTGTTCCACTTCGAGAGTTCCAGGTCCAGTCATCCAGATCAATCCAGGTGTTCCACTTGAAAGGTTCCAGTTCCAGTCGACCAGATCCATCAAGGTATTCCACTTCAAGAGTTCCAGTTCCAGTCATCCAGTTCCAGCAAGATTTTGCAATTCAAGGGCTCCACGTGTTCCACTTCAAGAGTTCCAGGTTCAGTCACTCAGTTCCATCAAGTTATTCCAGTTCAAGGGTTCCAGGTGTTCCACACGAGAATTCCAGGTCCAGTCACCCAGATCCATCAAGGAGCTCTAGTTGTTCCACTGCTAGGATCAAGGACTTCCACACCCTGTCTTGTGAGTTCTCCATACACCGGAGGGCGCCATATATATGGACGGCAGACAGTTTCTTCTCGTGACGATCACAATTGGGACAATTGACGAAGCGGTCACTAGGCGGCAGCACGGATGACCTGTGCAGTCTTCACTCATCCGAGCAAGAACTCTTTCTCATTCGTTTGACAGCAGTGTTTCAGAACAGACAGATCGACAGCAACCGGCATCAGGCAGAGGACTCAAGCCAGAAGGAAACCACGAAGATGGCTTATCGCCTGAAATTTATGGAGTCAAGTATTATAACCTTTCCTTTGTTTATATATATATATATATATATATATATATATATATATATATATATATATATATATATATATATATATATATATATAACGTGTAGTCGGAGCCCTCAGCTCCCAATATTTTGTAACCTCAATAAGAAGATATGTTGTTCATATAAATTTTCTCATATAAGTTCCTAACTTTCTTTTTGCCCTAATAATTCTTGCGATTGAGTCTGACAATCGTATTAGCGTAATTACCTATGCTTACTACTGAGGCAAGTGCACCCTCGTATTCATTAGAATACAACAGGTCACAAGATTAGGTTTCGCTTATCTAATCTGATTTTGTACAAAAAAAAGTTGAAAATATCACTCTGAAGTTCAGTTCTAATCTGATAAAACATTCAGATCACACATAGTAACTGCATAGGTGAAATGTATGCCATTTACAGAAAAAGAAATAAATTTTCAGTTTATTGTTGAAATACAAAAATGTAGCGGAAAACTAAACACTCCAGATGATAAACACATTTTTTTTTTTTAATTTTCAGGTAAAATCTGTTAACCCGCTAAACAAAATAAGGAAGTTGCGTTGGTAGCAAACCTATGAGGGTGTAGATTTACAATTGTAATCCTATTAGAAATAAATTAAATATACCGTGCTTTTTCGACAAAATCGACTTTTGGTACTTTCGAGAATTGTATTTATGAGCACCATTGCATTTTTCCAGTGCAGGATAACTTTAGGAGAGCATAAGAGTTATGCTTATAAATACAGCATTTGTATCAATTTGTCCCCGTCAGTGATTTCAGAAGATTTACTCCTGGAGGAGGGGAATTTCAGTACATCTGGGATGAAGAGTGGTATTACAAAAGTACTGGGAATCCATACGAGCATGATAGGATATATGGTCCAAGGAAATATCGTTGCTCCGGGGGAAAATTCGCCCCGTCCACTCCCTGAAATGACCACTGCTCCCCTTAATTCTTAATCTATACGAACTACAGTACTGTAAAACCAAGTAATTTTTAACTGAAAAATGTTTTTTAAAAATGCCGTATTCAGGAAACAGTATATTTCAAAGATAATTTAAAGGTCTTAAGTCTTTTTTTCTGCAAACATTTCTCAAGAAAAATTTTCCTGTTTTTGACTTAGAATCCGAAACCGCGATGAAAAGTATCACGTTTCATTTAAGAAATAACTACCAGTCGACAGTTCATTCTTCCAGTAAAATCCAGAAGCTGAAAATAACACGATTCAATAGAGCATAGCCAAATACACGAAATATTGTTTCTAAAATATTTCTTAATTCACTTAAACAGATTTCCAGGCGAAATATACGGCTACTGCATTCAGGAAACAGGCATTTTCAAAGATCGTTTGAAGATTTTAAAAAGCATTTTTCACACAACTATTTCAAAAAAGTTTCCTATTTTCCACGTAGAATCCGAAACCATGATGAAAGGTACCATGTTAAATTTTTAAAATCTGCTCTGAATAATGTACAACAGGTAAACACTGGAAGCTGAAAGTAGCACGATTCGATAGGCCATAGCCAAGTACGTGAACTACCGTTTCTAAAAATTTGCTTAATTTACTTATTCAGATTTCCAGAGAAGTGTACGAGTAGTCTGAACACTAATACTACAATGAGTTGATTTTTAGTTTAACGTCCCTTTCAGTAGGAAAGTTATATGAGACGTGGAACTACTGATTAACTTGAAACCCGAACCGCATGAGCTTCCGCCACCAATCGAAAACGGGTCTCCCACGCCAAGTGTGCTAATCGGTTAGCCACGAAGAAACTCTAATAGCATATTCAGAAAACAGCCGATTTCAAAGGTCATTTAAAGCATTTAGAAGCATTTTGACAAAAATGTTTCAAACAAAAGTTTTATATTTTCCACGTAGAATCCGAAAATAAATGACGAAAAGTACCATGTTGTATTAATATTTAAAAAATTCAACTTCATATGTTCGGTAAAAACAGGAAGCTGAAAATAACACTATTCGATAGAGCTTTGCCAAATGCGTTTCTAAAATTTTGTTTATTTTACTTATTCAGATTTCCAGAGGGATGCTCGGATAATCTGGTATATATGTCGAAAGCTAAATCTATCATTTGTAAATTAACCCAATGTTATGAATTTATATCGTTCATCTGACTTACTTAATTCAAAATTTATCTTATTTTTACTAGTCACGAAACCTATATCAGAGGACTTGTGAGACTTGTGCAAAGGAAAGGTAAGTTTGAAACGACGAAAAAGGTTTGTAAAAAAACACTTATGGAAACAAAAAATCAAACGGAAAGAATTTAAAGAGCAATATTAATTTCTTCTACAAAGTTAAACACAAATTTTTATCTATTAAAAAACTCGAATCGTATCCGTAAAAAACAAATATAATTAAAATTAAATATTTTTACCTGTGATATTAGCAAAGTAAATATTCTCATGCATATTTACTTGTTATTAATCTTTATCGAGATTTTAATCCATTCCAATACTGTAATCCACTTAGTTACGAAGAATATGTGGAAGAACTAAATATATACGTGAATATTAAAATATATTATATATATATATATATATATATATATATATATATATATATATATATATATATATAATATTATATTAAATAGTTGCAAGGAACTGGTAAAACAATTGAAATGTTACTATATTTTTATAGTTAAAACTGTACTCCTCCTATATTAAAGATTTAAGTGATACTACTAATGATTTCGAATATTACAGCAATCCAACCTTATGAATGTGATGGACTCCTATGATGAATAAGAACGACTTGGAAGTACCCAACCTGGTAGTGAGTGTAGAACCAACGCTGATTCGACTTTCTTCGAGGAGGTCCCATAACAACGAAGGTATGTGGATGATATATATATAACGAATTATGAGTAGTGTAAGATTCAAATAGATGTTTCATCGCCTTAAAGGCATACTATATATTCCATTCAGGCCAAAGAGAGTTATATAAAGTATTGGAGAATTTATTAAATAATGTGATATCTAGAATTACGGTAAATAAAAACTTTCTGTCACTGTTAGTACTTTGCGCATTGAAGATTCTATCTCATCCTTGTCTAGAGGTAATGTGATGTTGGATCTAAATAGTTCATATAGAAGTAAAAATTACTTGGAGTTCAAAAAAGAATCTTTTAAACTTACTATAGCCTAAATCATTCAAGTTTATCCTATTTGGGATTGCTACAAAATCTTTTGTTTTGTCAAAAAAATGTCTGAATTCTTGTATTAAAGACAAAGATATTGAAAGGTTTGTAGAATCTGTAATTTAGAGCTAAGATGGATAATAAAATATGCGTTTGTTACCTAAAGTGCTTGACATATTTAAAGCTTAAGGTATTAACTCAATCTTTAACTAAAGGTTGTTTATTCCAGCAGAAGATCTGTTATTTTGGTCACATAATTGGCTTAGAAACATAGAAATGGACCCCTCTAGGCTGGAAGATATGAAGAAATCATTAGAACAACACAGTACACTAGAGCGTTCACCTCTGGTACATGGGGTCCGTGGTTCGATTCCAGCTTGCGCCAAGTGAACTTTGTGGTAGGCAAACACCTTGTGCGTGGGTTTCCTCGGGGTTATCCGGTTTCCTCCCATTTTCTTCATTCGACCATTTCATTCATTTCTCATCATTACCGTCTCCTTTAGCCTTCTTAGCATACTGTGGGAAATAAAACTCAAAGATTTTATTTCATTTCATTAACACAGTACACATCAACATACATAAGATCTATAATCGTTATAATAAGAACACTGCTTACGCCACTTTTCTTGATACATCCCACTCTAGACTTAATCATAGTCAAAGAGCTCTCCACAAACAACACTAATAGCTTTATTACTTCAAACCATTTGCTGTTTTTTGAGATGGAATGAGATTGTCTATGTATATTGATCATTTTCCTTTGACATATTATGTCTCGCTTGTAGAGAAACCTGTCTTTTTTTACCACTGCTTCGCCTGAACCAGCTAAATATTAAACGGTGATCCAGTAAAACTGTATGATGTTCCTGCATCCCTAAATGTTGAAGGTTTAGTCGGTTTAGCTGTAGGCCTATATGTAACAGTAGAAATCATGCAAGCTTACTGTGTTTATTGAAACATTCATAAATACAACATTACTGTCTAGCATTATGGAACAATACTTTTGCATCTGTAGCCAAAGATTGGCTGAAGTACAACACTATATAGGTGCTCTTTGGCGACACAGGCATACAGAATCTTACTCTCTTCAGCTGATACAGGTAAATAATTGATAGGCACCTCTAGCAGGGCCATACGTATACACAGGTTAATAAGAGCAGTTCCTTGTGGCATTCAGTGTTACTTACTTGTAAACGTATTCTGTGTTCATGCTTGAGTTACTTCAGAAAATATTAGACAAACAATTGGAAAAACTTTTATTCACCAATACTGAGGAAACACAGGATTACGACTTCTATGCTGTAGCTGTCTAAGATGTTCTAGATTTCTATCGTGGCGATGTGATCAGAGCAATCAGTGTTTCTAACTACTGTATACAAACAATAGTACTCTCAGCCGATAGTCTACTCTTATCCCCATTTATCCTACACCAAATTTTCGGAAGTTTATCTACCCCATTACTTTTCGTGTTTTGCTAATATTAATATTTTTATCAATTAAAAGTTTTGAGGTTAAATAATTTGGATTTTAAGGAAATAGACTAAAAAAGGTTTGAGGGGAAGGGCCCTATTGAAGCTCTAAATAACTTGTACCCTCGTTTTCATTAGTATACTAGCTGAACCTGCGCTATTTACACAGTTCTAATATGAGCGTGAATCACTTTCTACTTCTCACTAAGTCCCTTTACGAACACAAGTAAAGCACAGGAAGACTCTCAAAGAGACTGAATTGGTATGTATTTTTTTAATATATAGAATGTTGGGGTGAGTTCGTGGCAAACTTGGATAAGTTATAGACGATATCAAATGCAAATATTTTTTCTTACAATTCCAAATCTGAATACGCCTCATTGAAGGTCCACAAGCCTTCAAAATTGTCAGCTTGCAATAAGTTTTGCCATTTAGATTAAAGCAAAGCGACTGAAATGTCCATCAACCCACATACGTAGCTCCTCTGCTGGTTGCCTTTCACAAGGGTATCAACCTTAACGTCCTACTGGCCATAGTCAACTAATAGGGTCAAAGCGACGACTAAAATGTGCAATAGAAAAATAAAGACTTTTTTTTTTTTGAAAATTTGAACTAGCAAATATACATAAAATTTGGAACCGATCGGCGAAAACTGCGCGTTTGCAGCACTTGTGATTTTCGAGATCTCATTGTCGGAAGAATTGGCCACAAACTTAAAACTTTTCTTGACCACAAACATATAAACCTTGCATTTTAATATATATAGACTAGCTGAACCTGCGCTCTCTACACAATGCATCATTCACATATGAGCATGACTTGTCATTCCTCACAACTTTTGTACATGTCCCTTTACAAACGCAAGTGAAAGACGTCTTGACAAAAATCAGCGAGGCGTACCATAAAGGGAAGATTTTTTTGATTATTTTTCAATATCTCGCACCGTTTGCAAGATTTGAGCCTACTTCCGGTTGGAGTTTCTAATTCAGGTATGATCAATGTTTTCTTTCTTCTTGCATGAAGTATGTAATAAGCAAATACATTACACATACAATTAATTACGCCAGTGATAAAGGGTGTTCATTGGGTAAAACACTCCAAACAATAAAGATTCATCTTAGACTGGGAAATGGTTATCCTTCGTTTTTCATTATCATTTGGTCATGAAATATACGCCTGATAGATATACTACTCCTGTATATAATTGCGTATTGTTGGAATGTATAACTCGTAGTATATATATATATTTTTTTTTTAAATCTATACTTCCAGTGTACCCTAAAAAATGTAATAAAGAAATACCAGCCATGTTTTTTTAAATATTGAGTTAGACCTGAACAATCTTCACAAAATTTGTAATCGATCAGTAGAAACTGCATCTTCCTAGTGCCAATAGTTCCCGAGAACTCACAATCGAAAAGATTGAATACGAACATATAAACGTCCACAGACATATAACCTTTTCTTGACCAAAGCCTAACATTTTAATATATAGACTACCTGAACCTGCGTTATTTACACAGTGCACAGTTCTAATATGAGTATGAATATCCATTCCACTTCTCACTATGTCTGTAAAAGTCCCGTTACGGACACAAGTAAATGACAGGAAGACTCTCTAAGGGAGTGAATTACTATAGACAAACATATAAATGTAGTATTTTAATATATAGAATATTGGGGGGGGGGGGAGTTTGTGGTAAAATTGGATAAGTAATAGATTATTCCAAATGCAAATAATTTTTTCGTATAATTCCATATCTGAGTACGCCTCATTGTGGGTCCACAAGCCTTCAAAGTTGCTAGCTTGCAATACGTTTTGTGATTCAGATGAACACAAAGTGCCTGAAATACGTAGCTCTCTACTGGTTGCCTTTCACAAGGGTCAATAGGGCGAAAGCGACTTCTAAAATATTTAATAAAAAATAAAGACAATTTCTTTTTGAAAATTTGAATACGAACTGGCAAATCTACACAAAATTTCGAATCGACCAGCGAAAATGGCATGTTTCTACCATTTGTGATTTTACAGAGCTCATTGTCGAAGGGATTGGCCACGAACATATGAACTTTTCAAGCATTTTAATATATAGGCTAGCTAAACCTGCGCTCTCTACACAATACATCATCCACATATGAGCATAAATCTCCTTGTCATTCCTCACAACATCGTATAGAAAGTACGTATAGATGGAACACTTATAGAGAATGTATTATAAAACATGCGTTTTCAGTTATACGTCTGCTGTACGTTAAGTCCAAAAACTACAGGAATTACGCATGTAATCTACCTTTTTAAGTACGCCATTTACAATTTTTTTTCTCAGTGTACGCAAAATTTGCAATCGATCAGTGAAAACGTCATCTTTCAAGATCCTGTAGTTTCCGATATTTCATTGTCGAAAGGATTGACCACAGACATATAAACGCCCACAAACGTATAGTTTAAAAGAACTCCAAAGATGGCAGCATAATTCATTTGCATTTTGGAGACTTATTAAAATACAAAGGCTTTGAACAACAATTTTAGAAAATCAACTTTATGAAAAAAGATCTATTTAATAAATAATTTATTTAAAGTACACATACTCTAAAATATTTGTCTTTGTTAAACGTGAAATCACAAACCCGTAAATCAAAGGTTTGAAATCCAAAGTTAGAGGTTGGAGCTCAGGAGCTTTTATTGCTATTGCAGTATTTTAATAGATTGATTAGCTGAACCTGCGCTCTCTATACAGCGCATCAGTCACATATGAGCATAAATCTCCTTGTCATTCCTCACAACATCTGTACATGTCCCTTTACAGACACAAGTGAATGACGTCTTGATAAAAATTGGCAAGGTGTACTATAAAGGGGAGATATTTTTTTTCGATAATTTTTCAATATTTCGCACCGTTTGCAATTTTGAGTCTACTTCTGGTTGGAGTTTCAAATTCATATGATCAGTGTTATCTTTCTTCTTGCATGCAGTATGTAATAAGCAAATACATTACGCGCACAATTAAATTAATGTCAGTGATATATGGTATGCATTGGGCAAAGCATTCCAAACAATAAAGTTTCATCTTAGACTGGAGAAATGGTTATCTTTCGCTTTTCATTATCAGTTGAGCATGAAACAAATGCCTGAGAGAATACTATTCCTGTATACAATTATGTGGTGTTGGAATGTATAGCTCATAGGATATAAAGCTTTACTTTTTTTAATTTCAACACTTCCAGTGTACTCCTTAAAATGTAATAAAGAAATAACGGCCATGGTTTTAAAATTAGAACTTTACAATCTACACAAAATTTGGAATATACCAGTGAAAACCGCTCGTTTCTAGCACTTGTGGTTTTCGAGATCTCAGTGTCGAAAGGATTGGAGACAAACATATAAACTTTTCTTTGAAGACAAACATATACACCTATCATTTTAATATATAGATTGACAACTTTTGTTTTCCTGGCTATGTTAGCACTACAGACATGAAAATGATGCTCATTTCTTTGCTGTACTGGTATGAACCACGTAAATCTTACTCAATTAGTTATTAGTTTTATTATTTTGTTGCGAGAAATTGCAGTTTTGTAAGGTTAGTTTTGAGGACTTATCCTCCTATAAGGCAGCATGCACGAACATTCACCTATTTTTGCTTTAACGCATTAGGTCTTATTTTGGCTATAAAGAAGCTTTATACTTCCGGCTTTATATATGGCTTTACTAGTCGCTAGTTGACTTATTGCTTAAAACTTAGTGTGAACTCCCAAGCACTTTTCCACTCATTTTTTTCGTTTTCCTTCCTGTTTGTCGAGTTTCATTTTCAATTCTTTACTTTTACTTTTATGCATATTTACTTTTATATTTTAACTGTCAATCTGTATCTTATTCACAGTTTTGTGTATACCTAACAACTTGGTTTGATTGTTAGCTGTCAGTAAATGCACAAGTATCGTCTGCTAAAACATCTAGTTCCTTATTGTAGTGTTCGGAATAGAAGTCATTTACATTGAAAAGAAGAGACCGAGATCAGTAGAACCTATGTGGGTTTAGTGGAGGCTAGGTCATTTTTTCTGCATAAAGAAGGAGGACACACTGTTTTACTTATTGAATGTAACAAGTAGTCATCTATTGATAGTGTTTAGTAGTGCACATGCATTGGTCAAAGCAAAATTTTATGCTTGTAGTAGTGTTTGACATGTACAGTACTTTCTATTTGGATAATATTCTAAATAGCCTACATTCTTATAATAAGTGAAATAACCAATACATTCGTACACTGTTATGATTCGTGAAATGTTAGTAGCCGCGAGCACATTTTACTGTTCGAAATGTGAAATGAGATTTCTGATATTAATATCATTGCGCGTAAATTATTTAAAAAATACACACACAAAAAAAGCAATTCTTGTTTCATAAGAATGAAATAAGTAATTTGGCAAAAGTGCAATCTTACTTATCGCATCAAGGATAGATATCTGTGTCTTTACACGTAAATAACACACAAAATTTGGATTGCATTGACTGTAGGAGGTGTTCATATTTTTGTATACGAGGGGCCTTTGAATGATGTGTATTCTAGTTGCAGATAAGGAGGAGTGGCTCAGTGGTAGAGCGCTTACCTCTGGGCCGTGAGACCCTTAGTTAGATCCCCGGACAAGTAAGTTTGTCGGTTTTTTATCCATATTGTCATTCAACCTATTCTTCCACCATCATTCACTTCGTGGGACGTTAAACTGAAATATTTCATTTGATTTTTTTTTTTAATTTGAGATGAATACATGTAGCAGATTCAATTGTAAGTAGATTAGTTTTCTTGAATTCATTCGTGTAACCCTAACTTCCAATCCGATTCAGATGAATATTGAACGAGAGATTTGATCTTATTGACATTATTATTATTATTATTATTATTATTATTATTATTATTATTATTATTATTATTATTATTATTATTATTATTATTGAAGTGTTTACTAAGTAATTCTATATAAATGGCTTGTTCTGTGATAACAAAACACTTGTAAACGAGTCGTGTGTTCTATATTCTTTCAAAACATCTTTATGCTAAACAAATATTTTATCATGTTTTGCGATATTCTTTTCTAGGATAAATTACTCGTATCAAGTGGTGGGTTGTGGGATGTGTTTCTAAACCGAAAATGCAACTGTTTAAATGCCTTTAGAAGATGGACCTCGTATTTCTTGATGACCAAATGTTTTCAACTATCTCGAGTTTCACAAGGGTCAAATTTGGAGTCTTTATTACCTATAATACCTATATTTAAAGCGATATTCCTAAATACACAAAACTTCCAGTAAATTGTTCCTTACGTATTGCCTTAAATGTTTTAAATTAATAACCAATAAATGACAGTAATGAACTTCAACGAAACATGAATTCCACAGCTGAGTGGTACCAAAATAAATTATTAGATGTATATATTTATAAACATAAAATTATGACTTTTGCAAAATACAAGGAATCTGTGTAATTTCAATTTAATATGTACACAAATAAAAATGAAATCTGGGATCGAATTACGGGAAACGAGTGAAAATTTCAGAAATTTAAATTTATATTTGGATACAGTTATCACTTAACTCGAACTGAATTTTTATCATCACACGTGATTCACACATTGTTACTCAGTGTCGAAGTATGAAATGTATGAAAAGGACGAGCAAACTCTAGTAAAAGACACGCTAAAAATGATTTAGATAACTTATAATGATGCAGCATCAAGCCGAATAACTGTTTTTGTGTGGTACAATTGGTTGCGAGAGGGTAGGAAATCAGTGAAGGACGACAAGCACAGTGGTCGGTCCACAAGAACCTGAACCAATGGCAGCATTGCTGCCGTCGCCAAAATGGTCAATCAAGACCGAAAATTGACATCTCGGTTAATAGCAGATAAACTCAATATACCAAAAGTGTGTTTTTTCGAATTTTATCCGAAGACTTGAGAAAACGAAAAGTGTGTACAAGATATGTTAAGCAGTTTCTGGCTCAAAAACAAATCATAACCTTGCACCCCATCCCTTTCTATTCCCCAAGGTAAAGTTGCAAATAAAAGATGAAACTATCGATACCATCAAAGAGATTCAAAATGTTGTGATCGACCAGCTGAACAGGGTCCTCTCAGAAAAGTTTTTCAAAGCCACGAGAAAGTTGAAAATACGGGTTCAGCAGTGCATTGCTTCAAATGAAGCTTACTTTGGATCAATATTCTAAGAAAATAATAACAGGCTCTTGTTTTTCTTTCAATGGCCCTAGTCCGCCAACTTATGGACCACGCTTTATTAAGAGTGTGTAAACACTTCATTAAAAATAAGCGGTGACTAACTCCAGCGTTCTTGAAAATTATCGTTCAAAATGGAAAGTGGAGCATTTTTTATGTCTTTCGCCACATTCAAACTGAGGTTTGTTGATTGTGATTCTATCACAGGAAACGGCTGAATAGTTTGAAATAAATTTTGAGACACACTAGTACTGGCTTCGATCTAGGTTCCTATTATGTCACTTTGATTGAAGGGCGTACTCTAAGGGGATAGTGGGTTTAGAATTAAAGCAAAGTTTTTGTCATGAGTTTTCATCATGGCATTCTCATTTGAAATGCATGTTCTCAGAAGGTGAAGGGGATCGAACGATTCCCTTATAATTATTCTCTCCGTCTAAAGGGACAGTTAGTATACATTAAACAAAGTTGGCCAAACCATTGTAAGTACCATCAATGATTTAGTTGTAGTAGACGATACGAAATTTACAGTTGATACCCACATTGTCAACATAATAAATTTATTGGCTGTATTATTATATTCTCTTCCTACCATCTTTGCAGTACTTGTAATTACGACATTATGGAGTTTATAAGTATGCCTGGATGCATTCAAAAATACTTTTCTTACATGCACCTAATCATGACCTATCCCCTTTATTTCTGCCTTTAACATTTACTGTACTTACCGATCTCTTCGAAAGACTTTACAGCTGCTGCTCTGTGTGGGACACTGGTGTTGTCTTTCGAAATTTCTATACTTTCCCTCCTATCTAATGTGTTCGTTCTCACATGCTCACCAATCTTCTTACAAGCTAGTATAACACACACACACTTAATGAATTAATATTTCATGCTCACTGTGCAATTTCTGTAATGAGCACCAGTGTAGCCGTATAGAATCAAACGCGTTTCTGCACTTTATAGAATAGTAACCCACTAGATTGTTAAAAGTCTATGCGTGACATGAAGCACTCGCGTCACTATAATATTTTTACTTACTTTCAGGAGAAACGGTTTTCCTGGCCCTACTTTACCAAGCCCTTGCAATGCAAGATCCGCAAGCTTGGACACTTTGGTTTAAGCATTGGTGCAAAAGTCATAAACGTAAATCTTTCCCACTTTTTTGCTATTCTTCAGACACTACTATAAAAAGCGATGGTATTGTGTGCTTTATTGAAATTTATAAATAATCTTCCATCATTTTTCAATACATGAGGCTGACTATGCAGAATTTGTCTGGATGTTTCCATTTCAAATCAGTATTCTGTTTTTGCAACGTACAGACTTCATTCAACTCCTCATCTTATAACCCAAGTCGAATATTCAGATACGAAAGAAGACTCTCACATTTATCATCTGTAATTTAAGATGGGTTTTAATCTCATCGAACGTACGGTATAAGGTTATGTTTTACCATTTCTAGCTATCTCATATAATATGCTATTTTCCACTTTGAATTATAGAACTATAACTTTACAACTAACATTTCCTGTGCTTTTTGTTCCAGAACAAAACAGAAATTATCTTTGTTTAAACACTGGATTATCTAAATATAAGCTGACAGAACGTATCAATTTGATACTTTCTTTGAAATAATGATGGAACAAGGAATTTCTGTCGTCTTTGGTGAAGGCAATTTGTTGTGAAGTCATTGTTCCTATAGAATAGCATTATTGAATTCACTATTGGAAATCGTGACTCTTGCAACCACCGTTGAAGGGCTTCTTTCGTGTCTGTGAAAGTTTGAACCTGAAATACAAAAAGTATGAAACTGAATACCAGAACAAAGGAATATAAACATTAATCTGAATCCAACAGCATATATTATTCCCTAACAACGACGGAGTCTTTCAGAATGACAATGTGTCAAATACACAATCACTAGTGGTTAGGTTAGGGTGTAGGCTAGATTCAACACTTTATCTAGCCTACTCACTACCACGACTTGTACATTTATTAAACACTATGGCTAGTTTAGATTAATACAATAAATTTAAAGTTACATAGCAATTTAGAAATTTAGCAAAACATTTTCAACACCAAAGAAAAAGTCTTTGTACTAAATATGTGAAACATGAGTTGCACCAAAGTCCAACCAGGTCAGAAATCTACGCTTGCAACGAATATATATATATATATATATATATATATATATATATATATATATATATATAATTTTACACTCGCATGAAACAATAATTCAATACCATAAACAAACTTGATGATCAAAATTAAAGCATATATCTTTCTGCATGGTTAAAGACGATTGTCAAAAATTTACTTTTTTTTTTTTTTTTGAGAGAGAGCCTAAACAACCTTCGAAATATGTCGACATAATCCACAAATATGTCGACATATGTTACGAAATCTTATGACACCCACACCATAAGCCTATAATACAAAATAGAAATATTATTTTTTTCTGGTGAATAATGTGTCACAAAATTAAAATGAACAAAAAGTAACTTAATCCCTTTCGATTATGCACCAAAGATAAAATACCATGTCAATTACTTGTATGTACGTTATGCCATCAAAAGAAAAAAGAGGAACATAATTACACTGTCTACAAGTGAATACGTATTTTTATTCCAAAAGTCACAATCACGTAGCGTTACAGTACACATCCTTAATTCATGTTGTGGCTAAATATCACGCGGGCCCAGCTCGTACATCCATTTTGTAAAGTTTCTAAACTGAATCCTTTTTGATTTTGTAATTTCAATAACATAAGGAAGTGAGGAAAAAATCTAAGCAGCAGACTAATACTATCAAACTTACCCATCAATGTCGTTTGAAAAATTGGAAAATGATAGAGAAGACAGAAAGAGGTTGTTGAAAAAGTCCTGCGTTTGTTTCATAAAATTCTATCTTCCAAAAAAAGAAGAAGAAGAAAAAGAAGGATGGGTACTCTCATCTTTGGATAAGAATACGCACCGAGAGTATTTCTTCATAGATGCCAAAATACGTTATGTCTTTGTTGTTCACTCCACAGTCTCTGGTAATATGCTGTATAGTTCATAGTGGTATCATATGTGTTGTTGTGAACTAAGATAGAGCAACAGGACAATATTTAATTTTCTAAGGAGCATTTCTACTCAACTTTAACCATTTGTGACAGTAGAGAGGAATGCAACTGTGTCATGAAGGAAAGACACTTACATACCATTCTTGCTGTATAAATTATTCATTTCGTCAATCTTACATAGAAACAAATGAGTTTCGTTTCATAACGTGAAGCTAAGGTAAATTTCCAAACTATGCGTATTCAATAGTGAAAATCATGGCAATTCACCTATAACTTCTAGTAGTAATAGATGAACAAGATCAAACAGAGATAGAACGTGTTCCTCGGACGCTGAATCATTATCCAAAAAGTATTACTCACAATTTCTTAATGTTTTCGCTCTATGGAAATCATCACTACAATCGAAAGTAGTAGCAAATTTCCATTATTTTTTGTTTTAATAGAGAAATGTGGGTGAAGATAATATCTCTGCTTCAAATGCTGAACTGATTGCAATAAATCGTATATTCAACCGCTATTTCTTACTATTTTTGCTCTATGACGATCAACGTTGAACCGGAGGTAATTAATTTCTACCCTTGCCGGTTTGAATAGAGGATTAACTGATTAGATGGAAGCTATTCTCGGGACGGTGGATAGATTAAAAAAGAAATGCTTCTCGTTCTCTCTTACCATTTTTGCTCTCGTGCCTGCTAACAGACGGACATAAGCCGTTCGGTAAGACTTTCGAGATGTGTGCATAGCATTGTTTGGAAGTCTAAAATGAATGTTTATTTGTTCTGTATACAAATTCACATCGTTAGCTTGGCATACTTCTAAGTAACTGTATCGAAGAGACCGTATGCTATATAGATCTTTTATGCGTATGCCACGAAGGAAAGGAAGTTGTGGCTTATAGATCTATGGAAAATAGAGTATCTTATAAACTCCCCTTGTTAGGAAGATGAAACTCTTTATGTAAACTCATTTTTAGAAATAAGTTGCCATATACATATGACGTAATTAAAAAAAATACTTCGGGAGTAAAATACTCCTAGCATAACTTGAGGATGGGGAGAGACAGACGTAAAAATTACCGAAAACGAGAGACATGGGTGTCGAATCTATAGTTTTCGAGGTCATTGAGATAAATAGTACACTCCTGACGTCCTCCAAGTTCAAGTTCAGCCCCAATCAGCATGAGGGAAGTGACAAAGGGTGAAAAAAAAATAAAATATCCAATATGATCGCGACTATTGTCGAATCGACTGTTTTAGGGATCGCTAAGCTGATTAGTGATAATACCGACCACATTTAAGCCCAAGTTCAGTCAAGAAGGTACATGTCTGCTGGCACTAGAGTCGACAGGGTCGTTATTTATTTTTGTCAGTGCTCTCGTATTTTCAAATATAATGAGTAACCATTGTTCTTCCTGTAGAAAGCTGAGCATTTCCGGCGACCATAGATGAATTGCCCATAGATAAATTAATTAAACTAATTAATGAAAATTAATGAAATCGTCTTAACAAAATATCCTTATAATGCTCACTGTCGAGTATTGTACTCTATGGGGCAGAGCAGAACTAGAAACCTTTCAAGATATTGTCATGGAGAAAAACGTTTAAAATTAACTGGTTGAAACAGGAAACCAATGAGCAGGTTTTGAGAGAAAGAAATAATATTAAAAGTAAAGAGAATCTGATTGCGATGTTGCTCGAGAAGGAACTGATTTCTCAGTGGAAGTATGGTGGAATGAAAATGAGCACGGCTTAAAAGACGATACAATTGATGTACGACATTAACACAGAAAATTGTTACTTCGTAAAAGAGAAGAGTTTGACGAGTATTCTGTAGCATGGAAGCTTCTCAGTTTGCAGAAAATGAACATTTAGTGTAATGATGGGTAAAAGGTTTAATGAATCTGATTAATAGAGTATTGAGATCTTTAGAATGCACCATGGATTGTATTCGTCAAGAAGTCAGGCTTATGTCTCACAAGTTGCTTAAAGAGAAACACCTGACATTTATTCATGCAAAGCAGCACTCAGTTGTATCAGTGATGATGGAGAAATGACGCTGCTATAAAACTGACCATATATTTTTAATAATGTTTAGTCTAATAAAACTATTTGTAATCTTATCCACACATGCGGTCACGAGAAAAATGACCTTAAAATCCAAGCATAGGCACTTTTACTATTGGCACAAGCAGTGCTTTAAAGGCCCCAGCTTCGAGATCACTTTTCTCGTAAATCCATTGACTCATAAGTTTTAATACAGTTTCTTTGGATTCAGTGTCCTCAAATTCGTATAAAAAGCAAAATTAGAAATGTACGCAAGCGTGGGCACATTTTACTAGTGGCATGGTCTTGTGTTCGTTATCATGATGCTTCTCAAACGAGCCTGAACGGTTCTGACTGCGTCAATTGACACATTGTCATATTGAAAGATTACATTCTTATAAGAAATAACATATGCACCACAGGATGTAACTGGTTACCTAAAATCTCTATATAACAACTGATTCATTCTTTCGGTGCTTCTGGAATAGGGATAACATAATAATTGCACCAAACATATGTCACAACGGCGGAACTATGTTTAAAGATCGGAAGCAGACAGTCCGGAATATAATCCTCTTTGAGAATCCGTCGTAAATAAACCCAGCTTGTTTCTTGAAACTAAGGGAAACGATAAGCAGACCATTTTACTGTCTTTCAAATATCAGTGGCTATTTATTTACACTAGTGCCTTTAAATGAAGAAAGTCACTGTAATTAATTCAATAGTTAAAACCGAACAAATAAACAAGAATTTTGGGAATGATAAAAAGAAGGAGCAAAAGATTGCGGTCTTGGCCAAGAATTTTAAAAATGATCCTTAAAATGCACCAAAAGATTGCGATCTTGGCCAATAAATAGTTTTTGGATCAGGGGCCACAACATTTTTGAACGGCCAAAGATTGCGATCTTGGTCAAAACTGCACAGCGCTTTTAAAAATTGAAGTGCAAATCCAACATTAGATTAGTGCTTTATACTAAAATTATAAAATAAGCAAATCAAATGATTTTTGTAAACAAAGACCGATTTTTCGATAACTGATTTTTAAATATACTTTTTCTTGGGCGCCCCTTCAGCGCTGGCGCCCTAGATACGTAGCTACTGTGCCTGTGTGTTAATCCGCCACTGGTGAGGTACTATTATTAAGAACTTAAGTTTAAAAATTCCTCACAAATGATTAAAAATTAGTGTTCGCTCCCGTCCCTGGACCAACGGACAACAAAAGCCTAGTCGCTTGAACTTCGATAATGTGCATTTCATTTACGCTGACCCTTCTTAACCCTTAACTGTGGCCATTAAACCGAAGCACTTTGCGAGGACACTGTTTATAACAAGGCGGAACACCATTGAATACATTCCTTTCTACTGCGATAATGCCACCCAATCCATAAACAACGCGTGCAGTTGATTTTTTTTCTTGTTGTTGATCCATTCCCATTTCAAAGACATATTTGGCAATGATATTCTTAAGAAAGGTCGCGGAAGGGTTGTTGAGAGGGGAATGAAGAGTATGTTTTATTTTATTTTATTTTATTTTTTTGTGCATATGGCGGGACTGTGGAAAGAATACTGTTGTCTTTAGTCGTACTGTTGTAGTGCTTAATATAACATCTATTGAAAAGCTAAATTTTTCCACATTTTCTCTCATATTCGTAAAATCACCCTTTTACCCTCTTTAAAAGATCTTTCCTAGATCTCCCTGTGTCGCGGGAAATTTTCCTCAAACTAGTTATCACTTGTGGGTGTGGCATTGGTACCAACTGATGTACGAGCCCATTTTAATTGTAAAAGGGTGTTTTACAGCCAGCCAAAGATTCGACTTTATTGTCCTTTCCATGTATTTTGTCTCTATCTCAGTTTGTACAATATTTATTTAAAGCTATTTGGAAAATTTTTCATCATAACATTTTCTCTAATAAATGTTCACATTTAAAACACAAAATTCATTTTTCAGTTTGGCACCCTCTTCACCTAGCGCCTCCTGCGAATGCTTAGTTCGCAGGATTCAAGATCCGGCCCTGGGTCTAAGTCACGACAGAGTATGTCAGGAATCAGATCGCGTCTCCTGTATCCAAGACACTTAAACCACATAGCCATGAGGTAGGTCTACCATACTTTTTTGTTATTTAGTTATTAATATCTTAGGAGTAGCAAGATATAGATAGAAAGAATTGTATCATCGATTTTATCATACACTATTTCATTTGTTTAAATTGTGATTGGTACAGATCATTTAATAATTTTCAGATATACTGAACATATTTATATAAGAGATACAAAATCGCGTAGACCTAGTTGTTTAAATTTAAATTGCTTTTAGTTCATAAAATACTACTTTTCAGCAGAGGGGCGGTGATTTTCCCTTAGAATATGTTAATATGTGTCCATTAAGTTACAGTTTACTAAACATTGTTAGGGTTATAAAGTATAGAAGACTAATGTTGGCAGGCCATAGAGCCAGAACAAAAGAAAGTAGGAACGTTTTCAAAGTCTTAACTGAAGATCCAGTCGGAAAACGAATATTAGGGAGACCTAGGCTTAGAAGGAAGGACGATGGATCTCGTAGAAATGGGAGTATAAACTGGGTGCAATTGGCTAAGAATAGAAGTAATTGGTGAGCTTTCGTGAACGCGGCATTGGACCTCCGGGTTCCATAGGCCATAGCGTTAGTTGGTTAGATAGTTTATTTAGACCATTAAGTTACAATGATTATTGGAAGTAGTATGGGCGGGACGGTTAGGATTACCTGTGTTAGTACAACAACAAGGAGAACAACAACAATAGACATAGTTTACTACTTAACAATGTATTATTTAGCATATGCAATTTATAAATAAATAAACAATCTACTTCAGGTGAATTAAAATTGTCAATTATTACTGACAAAAAACGACATATATTTTAGCACCGTAAAAGTAGTTTCATTTAACTCTTGTTAACTAAGAGTAAGAATTTACCCTTAGCATTTCATTTTGTTCAGGTCGATACGATATATTAATTGATTTACTGTATATCTGATCTTTGGACAATTATAGCTAATCTAAAATTAAAGTTCAAGCTTTATTTATAATTGAAGACGTCGGTGCAAGAAGGCAACAGCTCCAATTTTACCTTTGGTTCAAGATTGAAACAAAATATTACTAGAAATCTATTTACTCTACAGCGTGGTCCGGAAGTGGGCGTACCCCTAATTGGTGTTTTCTGACGGTTTTAGGTTTTAACCACATTTGTTTGGTAACATTGCTTTGCATTGTCTGGTAACATTGCTTTGCATTGTCTGGTAACATTGTTTGGCATTGTCTGACAACATTGCTATCCATGTTCATCTGTTCGCGATTCACGTGTGCAATAACCTGAATCAGACGTTTCCTGGCTGCTTGATTGGAAGAGGTTGTGTATCTTTAACAGCTCCCTTTGCCTGGCTTCCAAGAAGTTCCGATCTGGCGACACCAGACAATGCTCTCTGGAGTTTCATAAAGAAACACTCGATATCACACAACGCAGGAATTGCGAGCAGCTGTGGAACACGTCTTCATTTTCGTAACTCCGGCGTATCTCCGCAAAACATCTGCGAGAACTTGGCACAGAATTCAGCTGTGTTACGACATGGATGGTGATGATACCGATGTTTATGACTCTTAACACTCTTAAGACTTCAAGGTAACTGTGTACAGACATTCTACCATAACTTACACTATACTGTTGAAACTAAAGGGGTATATGCCCACTTCTGGACCATCCTGTACTTTAGCCTCCAAACTTTTTGCAAAGAAATGCTTTACTCCTATATCACATTTCTTTACAAAATGTTTGGAGGTTAAGTGAGAATGAATTGCGTTTTAACTTTTTTTTCTATCAATTGTGAATCAAATCCACAATTGGAACTACATCCCCTTCTTGAACCCAGGTCTTCAATTGTGAACTATATCTTATTGACCATCTACTGTGTACTGTGTCCTTACCAAAAAATGGATAAAAAAATTCTGATCTGGTCAAGAATTTTAGGAATGATCCAAAAATGCTTCAAAAGATTGCGATCTTGGTCAATAATTAGATTTTGGATCAGGGGCCACAAAAGTTTTGAACGATTCCTAAATGGACTTTTCGTATTTTGTACGGAATAGACACATCATACTGACTAAATTGTTAGTTTTGGTTTGGCTACACTAAATGTAATAGTTCTCATAATATGGAGCGCACAGTAAAATGTTTGATTGTATGAAACATATTGAATTTTGTGGATTAGGGTCAATCAAATTTTTGAACGCTCCCTAATTTTTTTTTTTTTTTTTTTTTTTTTTTTTTTTGCGAAATAAGCACATCATACCGAATAAAATGTTAGTTTTCGTTTGGCTACACTATATGCAATTCTCAAAATATGTGGAGTACAAGAAAATATTTGATTGCATGAAATATATTGAATTTTGTGGATCGGTGGCCACAAAAATTTTGAACGGTCCCTAAATCGAGTTTTCATATCTTTTATGGAATAAGTACATAATACTAGGTAAATGGTTAGTTTTGGTTTGGATACAGTGTCTGTAGTTCTCAAAATATAGTTCGAATAAGGTAATGTTCGACTATATGAAATATATTGAATTTTGTGGATCATTGGCCACAAAATTTTTGAATGGTCCCTAAATCGAGTTTTCGTATTTTTTACGGAATAAGCACATCATACTGAGTAAATTCTTGGCTTTGGTTTGGCTTCACTGTATGTAGTTCTCGAGATATAAGGCCTATAGGAAAATTTTTGCCTGAAGTATATGTAACGTTTTTTTTTCAAAAAATAAAAATTTACAGTGTTAAATTTCCATTAGAGTGGTTTTATGAGGAACTGAAAAATCTTTCCTATATTATGTATATGGGACATCTTTTTTACCCCAAAATTATTGGGTTCTTCCTGTAGGGCTACAAGGATTAAATTTTGCATGATTGTACCTTTTACGGACTAACCCACAATAACATTGCCAAATGTGAATGGTTTTAATTTTTAGGTAGTCTAAACGGGGTAAAGAAATTCCCCATGTTGTTTAAATGGGCATTTTATTGGTCCTATAATCTCATATTTTAGGTTCTTGGAATTAGAATATAAACTTGAAATTAGGTATGCTTTCGTTTTCGTTAGCACTGCCTAAGTAAATCGCCAGAAATTAAAATTTCCAAGTTTAGAGTCGTTTTATGAGAAACTGAAAAATCTTTCCTATGTTATTTATATAGGAGATATTCTACACACAAAAAGGTTTAGGCACTTTCTTCAGGATTAGAATGATGAAATGTGGCATGATTGTACGATAGACTAACCGACAGGAAAATTGCCAAAAGTAAAAATTTTTATTTTTTAAGGTGTCTAAAGGGGGAGAAAGAAATTCACATGTTATTTAAATGGGCGTTTTCTTGGGATACAAAATCTTAACTTTTAAATAATTGAAATACGAAAAACAACTCGAAATTTGGTAGAATTGTGGGTTTAAGAGGTACGAGGCCGTAGGCCGAATAAACGCGGGGGTCAGGGAGGAAAACCCAAAGCTGGGCCAAATTTAGAAAATGTCAAGAGCAAATGCACGAAATTCCCTCACCAAAGATGCAAAGACTGATACCTAAGAGACGCGAGGGCTTGGGGGTGGGCCTCCAGCTAGCCAAAAGCCACTCTGATATATTAAATTGAAAGTGAATATGATTGTAACTGCATAACTCTTTCACCATCCGAACGATTTCTACCAAATTTGTCATAGATGAGGTTCCTGCCTGGGATGGTTTTTATCATTTCACTCTGACCTACAACGTAGGAAAGGGGGGGGGGAGATATATATAAAAATAAAACTTAGTAACTCCTGAACCACGAGAACAATCTCGATAAAATTTGCCACATAGATGAGATTCTGGCCTGGCATGTTTTTTTATCGTTTCACTTTGAAGATGCAATGTAGGGAGAAAGAAAGAGAAGATATAAAAAAAAATAAAGTAAATGACCAATATTAATGTCGAATCCATAGTTTTCCGAGTTGCTGAAATGAACAATGACACTTCCGATGCCGTTTAAATCCAAATTCACCCCTTTACATCCAAAATGAAACGTATTCTCTCCGTGAGAAGAACGGTTAGTCTTAAATAATAATAATAATAATAATAATAATAATAATAATAATAATAATAATAATAATAATAATAATAATAATAATAATAATAATAATAATAATAATAATAATAATAGTAGTAATAATAATAATAATAATAGTAATAATAATAATAATAATAATAATAATAATAACAATAATAATAACAATATTAAATTTCATCCTTCTGAAGAAAATCGTACTGCACAGATTGTGGAAACAACACACTGTGCAAGATCGAGCGGTTACTTAGCAACAAAAACTCCATAGAAAATAGACAAGCTTAAAGAAGAAAAGAAAACAATTTTTCAACTAACGTAGTGACAATATATCCTACAAAATACATCAGAATTAAACTTACCAGTTACATAATAGATAAAGATATATAAAATTTCTAAATACAAATTAAAATTAGGCTAATAATGTATTGCACATAACTATAATACAGACATGTACAGAATAATCAATAACTTACATATTTCGTATTTTTTAATGCAGCAATTATCTTCATGTGTGGTAAAAGACTAATCGTCATGTCTTATTTGTCTCCATTTTCTCTTTTATGTTCTTCCTTTCTCCACCATTCAACAGTTCTAAGAATACAATAAGGCTTAGTGATATATAATGTTATGGAAATCTCTACAGAAATTTGATACTTTATACAATCATCTTTATTTTTAATATCCCAAAAAGAACGTTAAATTCTATATTATTTAAATATCATATGAAACTTAATAAGAAAGTACTGCACTATATTTTACTGCTTTATATAACTATCTATTTATATTTTACTTTTATTTCAATTTCAGCTACGAATGGCTAATACTGTAGACTTCTTACTGAACATTTTAAACAAAAGGAAACACATTTCAGACAATGAAGTAACATCTCATAAAAATGAAATTTTACCACAAAATGCGTCTGTAGAGTGCTTGTTAATATTACCTTGAAGGTTCTAGCACAGTGGCAACCGTAGAGGTAAGTTTGATCATAGTGTCTAGAAGGCATGACGCCAGTGGCGGATCTAGAAGTTATAAAATTAGGGAGAACATCCAGAACCCAGACTGATAGGTATATCATGAGTTCACTACAGGTCCGTAGCCAGGGAAAGGCTAGAGGAGCACTACCCCATAAATTATTTTTTGCCCCCTCTAAAGTATAAGACTGAAGAGAATTTTCAAACTGACTCAAAACCAGTGAAATTCTTGCAATTATATTTACCAAATTAAATTCAACTTCGCGAATTCTACTCATTTATGTGTAAAATTATGTTTTTTGCTAGATTCACCAAACATCTTCCATTGCCTTTACCCGTTTCAAGAATTTCAAACCGTACCCTATTACTGCAACCAGGTTCGGATCCTGGATTTTCTGAGGGAGGGTGCACCAATAACTACAAAATAATGAATCACACTGAAACTCTTTAAAGTGACATACGACGATATTGTTTATCCCTGACAACACTGATACATAGAACGGGGGAGGGAGTATTATTTTAAACAGGGTCACAAATGATATGCAGAAAAAATGTTGTTCTCTCCTCCAGGCTTCTGTTTTCTTCCCCTCTTTGAAAAATGTTATATTGTTTTGCTTGGTGAATACTTTTCCTTCAACTTTAAGAAAATTGACTTTAACTATTGCTTTTGGAAAGCTCTGCTTTCTCTTAAGCCCCAAACGGAAATATAATGGCAGAAAGTTTCGGAAAGTATTGCCATTTCCACTCCTAGCTTCTCATTTTAGATAGTGTATATTTACAACGAAGGGGGGGGGGTACACGTGCACCCCCTTTAAATCCGGCCCTCACTGCAACCATGACAAGCATCCAAGGATACCAGGTGCACTTCCAAACAACAGTATCATAGTCCAGAACATAAGTTGTAAATATTAATAAACTGTAGTGTCTCGCTTATTTTGAAAGGTAGAAAATTGAGTGCAAATGTTCAATAAAACATATACTTCTATTTCCTTTTATTGATATAATCTAAAATTGCTGTAATATAATTTTGTTCTAATGTTTTAAAAATACATACTTCAATTTTAATTATTATTTAATGAAACAAAGTACCTCGATAAGAGCTTGTATTAAGCACAAAAAAAAAAAAAAAATAATAATAATAATAAATGAAACGAAATTTACGGTTTCGATAATTCAAAAATAAATACAGGTTCTATAGATAATAAATAAATGTCAATTTTATGGTGTTCTTTGATGTCTTTGTCATTTCCCCCTCAGTCTTTATTTCTGAACCCCCTAATAAATCAGGTTGGCTATGGGCCTGTTTACTAGAAACTTTCAAAAATATATAAATATTAGTTAAATTATTTCTGTCACTCAATAGACTGGGAGGGAACTAGCCTCCCCGGCCTAGATCTGCTTCTGCATGATACCAGTAGGTTCAAGCTTGTGGATAACAAGTGTAGTTGTGTGTGAGTCAGAGTTTGTGTCTGTAATACCTTGGCAACGTCAACGAAAAAATGAAATGAAATCTTTAAGTTTTACGTCCCATGGTTATGCCGGTTAGGCTAAAGGAGACGGTAATGATGAGAGATGAGTGAAATGGTGAAATGAAGAAATTGGGAGGAAACGGGATAACCCCGAGAAAACCCACGAGTACGGCGTTTGTCCACCACAAAGTCCACACGGCGCGAGCTGGGATCGAACCAGGGACCCAAAGCACCGGAGGTGAACGCTCTACCACTGAGCCACAGTGGCCCCCAACGCCAACGAATGTCTATTATGTAATTGTACAGTATAAGTGGTCTCAATCGTCGTCGCACGATGATTTTGCTAGAGACAGGTGTTTATTCGCAGTCAGCGATTGCATATCGCGTCACCATGGTCAATGAGTTGTGTACGTGATGAGTGGCGTTCTCCCACCAGCCGTTTGTCTATTACTCCTAAGGAGTATCTGAATAGAAGGGTCATTTGGTTGCACCCGAGCTTATTACCGTGGTCACCCATGTGAAAATACGACCACCAAACAAACTATTGTTGGAGGCGTGTTTAAGTTTTCACTTTCCTCTCTAACGATTGGGATTTCCAATAGCCAAGAATGTTTTTGGTTGTGTTGGAAAAAACATCAATGTTAAAGAGAATAAATGGCAATAAGAACCGTTTCCGTTATAGACTCAGTATGTATCTGCAAACATGTAAGTGAGGGAAATTCTTGCGTGTGTTAACACTTGAAATACAGGAATCTACACTTAATATTCCGATACAGAAACAACAAACATCCCATTTACTTCCGGTTTTCATTCAGAGGCTTTGACTAGTACCACATATATTTATAACATCAATCCTGTCTCCCACCTTATGCTCCAGCACAATACCTAAATTACGTCATAGCTTAGTGTGTAATTTTGCACACATGTTACGGAGCACAATCCGCAGTGGGATTCCAGCAATTTTCAATAATCAAGAGTGGAATACCGTATCACAGATGGGATCTGTACGATGGACTGTTCGTCAGAACACATGATTGTGTGGCTGTTTGAGGTGCCTATACCGAGTGTTGTATATCTCTGAACACCCTATATAGCATGTTCTAGATTTTCTACGGGCATCATATTACAATCACTATAACTTACCATCACCTTATTTATATCAGCGTATTTATCTGATTGAAGAAAATTGATATGGACTTATTCGAAGAATTATGTCTGAATAAAATTCATCTCATCAATAAAATACATCTATATCTTTATCAGGGGGAAAACACTGCTTATTGTAACATTAGTGATAAGATTAATAAAATATAAGCAAAAAACATTGCGAATGTTGTCAATCTTTAGATCGAATAATCTGGTCTCTTATTTTAGGAAAATATACCATATGGGGTCTAAGCTATGATACGTATGTTGTAATAAAAAAATAACCTTGACATCATAGCACAACAGACGTCAGGGGTTCGAACCTCCAGCCCACTTGTGAGACACATCCATTGGAGTGATGTGTGGTCAGCACATTAGCTCCCCTCGTCGTTAATACTGACTTTCCAAAAGCGTAGTTCGCTATTTTTTTTCAAGTAGCGCCCCATTTCCTCTCAAAATTCTGAATGGATGCTGCAGTGCCAACGTCATTTGGTAGAGTACGAACGGTCACCTATGTTACCTAGGGCAGTGCTAGGATTCACTCATATTCGACAGCAATAGAGGCTCCCAGATTAAAATGAAAGATTTGTCATTAAAATTTCGGTAATTTAAAACTCATAACATAAGCATATGGTATGATTCGAAAGCCTGCTTTATTCTAGAGACAATGATGGACAAGCAATGCACCTAAGATAATTAAACCGAGAAAAAAAAATTGTAGGTGGCGTACTTAAAAAGGTAGGTTACACGTAATTCCTGTAGTTTTTGGACTTAACGTACAGCAGACGTATAGCTGAAAACGCATGTTTTAAAATACTTTCTGTAAAAGTTTTCCAACTGTACGTACTTTCTGTATGAAACGATATAGGCGGTCAGGATCTTACATACAAATGGACGTATATAACATATAGCTGACTAATATAACATACATGTATGTATGTAACATAAGGAAGACTGTTAGATATCGAACATCCTGAACGGCATGATGTAACATCTAAGGGCAGTGAATGTAGCGTATGGATAGCGTATGCTCCATACTGATTCCTGTGGTAAGCAAGAGGATTCAGTATATTTGTACAATATACCGCTGTCCGGAAATTGGATTTTTCTCAGTGTACGATATACCTAGGTAAACATGATCTTCCTAAGTGATTTTTATTTATTTATTTATTTATTTATTTATTTATTATTTTTACTTTCGACTGACGCTAAAGAAAGAGTGATGATTGAAGAAAAATTTTAAAAAATTGAAATTTTAACAGTATTAAATTTTCATACTCCCTATTGGCCAGAAAACACATACATCAGTTTTGTTCATCAGTTAATCCATCAGTCCTTTCGTCACAATATAAATACGTTTAGTGGCCATATCTTAAAATGTATCGAGACCATTTCAAACTTAAGATTTATATATATAAGAAAAAAATCCATAAGAATAGTTTCGAGTTTGTGATTTTCTCGAAAATAGCTCTAACAATTTTGTTCATATTTCATAAACATATATTACAATAATAACACTATACTGTTGCGAAAGTGGTTTCCTTTTTCAGAAATCACAGGGGGTAGTTCACACTTGCAAGTAAGTTCTTTATTTCGTAAATAAATGATTTATTGATAACCTGACAATATGATACTATACTTTATCAATAAATATATTATCATATGATTACAGTATAAATATATTAGTGTAAACACAGTATTGTTTTATTTATTTATTTAGTGACGGTGCTCTCAGAAACTACAGAAACGAACTTCTTAACCATTTTAGGATTTCCACTTTCTGAGGTAAATTTGAGACTCTCACTCAAACAGCTACTGCTTCCTTACTATTTATAGTATGATCATGGTTCATACCTCGTGGTTTACAGGATAGATCGTATTTTCCAACAGTACCACTTGCTTATCCCTATCGTACACCAGAAATAGGCTAATCGAAAGAAAAAATACACAATACGTGTGCAAAATTTGATTCTTGTATCTTGAAAACTGAGGTCAGGAGAAATTTTTGAAAGTCTGAAGGTGACCCATTTTTATATACATGCATATATATAACGAGTTCTTTCCAACGGTATTACTCTCGTATCCATATCGCACACTGGAACCAGAAAATTAGGGAAAACATCCTTTTTTGTTTTGAAAATCCCACCTAAATACTTTGCCCCTGTGGCCCAAGCCTGGTTGATGTAGGGATCTGATTTTTTTTTTCTAAAAATACGTGTTATGTACATAATAGGTGTGAAAAATATAAATCTTGTATCTTGAAAACAAAGGGCGGAAAGGACTTGTTGAAAGTCTGAATTTAGGTTCTCTATGTATACACACATATATATATACGTATTATAAAAATTTACTGCGTCATTACTATTTGGCCAAGAGTCATGGTTCCAACGTTATTTTGTTTAGGATAACAAGCCTTTTCCAACGTTACCACACTTCTCAAGAAAAAATCACCCCCTCGGAACACTTGCGCCCCTCGGGCCTGGCTCCGGTTTCACGTAGGAATCTCAGAAAACTTTGGGAAATAACCAAAGGTACACACAATCCGTATGCAAAGTTCCAATCTCTTATCGTGAAAACTAAAGGCGGGAAACATTTTAGAAATTTGCCTTAAGTAAAAAATAAAAAGTCTCGCCCCTCCACCCCCGCTTGGCGCCGCCAAGTTGACCATCCGGTTCCAAAACGAATCTGGGTTGTTCTTTGGTTTATCCTTGACTTGACTAATAAAAAAACCGGCTTAAATACCTGTTATAGAACCTAAATAAGCGGTCAAAAACGATACTACGCCACGGTAACAAAAGTTACAAAAAATACTAAAAGGGTTAATATTTCATAAATAAGTGATTTATTAATATTGACAATCAGAACTTGTTTTTCCTAATAAAAAAAAAAAAGTACAAGAGGTATTCTACTCTTGGGGTGAGTTTCTTTCCGGACAATTTTCTCAAAAACGACCGAGGCATTTCTTTTTTTCATATTTCATAAGTTAATGTTTCATTAATAACAATATAAACGGGTTAAACCATGTCTCATGAATGAATCCATGAGGGGTAGTTTATTTTTGGGTGATTTTCTCAAAAACGATTCAGTCAATTTTGTTTATATTTCATTAATAACCATGTAATGTTGAGTAAAATCACTTCCTAAAAAATATCCACAAGGTGCTTTTTTGTCAATTTCCTCGAATACGACTCATGCGATTTTGTTGAAATATGTTAACATAATACTTCATTAATAACCCTTTGTTGCTGAGTTTTCTTCGAATGAAGTTTTCCGTAAACATAATTTTGTTCGTATTCTATATATAAGTGATTCAGTAATAATTGTAGCATCGTAATTTAAGAAATTTGTGACGAGAAAGTTTAGTGTAACGGTTCGTACTTTTACTTAATAGGGCGGCAATAGCCCTAAGTTAGGACAGCAATAGCCCTAAGTACACCTCTACGTGGTGACATTCGGGGTACCCCAATCATGTAGGTGGAAGAACGTCCGTCGCCGCAGGGGGATGACGAGCGTTATTGATCCTTGATTAATAACATCGAACCCGCTGAGCATGCATGCATGATATTCAACCTCGATTGTATATCATATTCTATAAAGGAGAGGATGAGGAGCAACGAAATGCTTTGGCAGGATCAGCAGCCTTAGAGATGGACTCTTAGCCAAGATTGTGGTGTGGGACCATGAGATAGCAACCCTTGGCTAAGTTTAGCCTATGAGGGTGTAGCTGAACGCGAAAGGGTGATGGCAGCTGGGTGTCTCGTTGCGTCCCATGTCAGTCTCCCAGAAACCGCCCCGTCCATCTGTCCGTTGTGGGTGGATTTAGAGGCTCTCAATATTGAGTGGCCTGAGGTGTGTTCGGTGCTGGGGGCCGCTATCAGTTAAGTGGAGCAGCTGAGGATAGCTTCTTACGCTGGGCGCTTGTCTGGCCAATATACTATAATTTCTGACTGGCTCCAAAACCAGACAAAAACTTTCAGAAAGGGACTCTTTTTCAGCCCTGAAATTTGGGCACAATGGCGGCACCTTATATTACATCGGCAAGAATTATTCCGTGTCAAATACAACATAATTTATTAACTGAGCAATATGAACACAGTAGCTATATAAACTATAGACACTTATTACCGTTTTCTTTTAGGACAGTGTAATATTTAACATGCTTTACCGCCAACTCATGTGAGACATACTACCATTTACAAACCATAACCATACTTAGATTTGAGCATTAATATTAGTGTAAACAGCAATTAGTTGGTGGGAAAACTAAACGAAAGTTAAATGTAAACAATTAGAATTTTTAATTAACCGCGATTTTAACCTATAGCGTACAGTAAGTTGAAGGCTTCGGAGAACAACTAATTTCAATAATTAAAAAAAACGTTTCTAGGCAAAGGACATGCATTAATTTTCTAAGAACATTTTGTGGATATACCAGCACCCTGCGCCCCGCTAGGGATGCCCAATGGAATTATAAAAAATCATTTTCATGGAAAATTTCGAAAATATCCCCGAACTTCTCCCGAATATTGCATTCCTGAGAAGAATGTGTGCTGCCACTCGATTGGAAACTTAACAAAATATTCTTTATCCATTAATCTTATTAACGTATTATTTTACTAAATATTAAGACGTTTCTTATACAACATAAATTGAAAAAATCAATTAACTTCTAATTACAAATATCTTTTTAATAGAAACATTGGAAACCAGAAGATCCGCATCTCACTGTGGCATTATTACGCTGTAATATGGTTGGAAAATAAGACTTCTAACATATTCTTGTAATAATTATAGCTTCTTAAAAATAAATGAGAGACTTCCTGGAGAATGCAACTACAATAAGGAGTTATTTTGACTAATTACTAGAGAAATTACTGGAAGTTATTAGAAAAGGAAGTCTTGGAGTGCTTTCTAAAGAAGCCAATGCGATGGTACTTTGCAACTACCTCGTATCACAAAAAAAAAAAAAAAAAACTTTCCAGAAGAAAAAAAAAGTTTGAAACAGTTGGAGTTTAGTTAAAAGTCAGTGACATTTCTGATGGAGAAGTCAATTTGTAATCGTAATTGACTTCTCCATCAGAAAAGTCGCTGACTTTCAAATAATTTCCAACTTTTTTAACCGTTTTATTTTCTTCTCTTGATAAGTTGTGTTTTGTTTTTGAGATACGAGGTAGCTGCAAAGTATCGTCGCAATATCTCGCAAGTTAATACACATGTTATGAACCAACTTTGTAACGTAGAGAGAATCAAGTTGCTTTTCCTCTTTTCTTCTATTCTTTTTTAAATATCTACCCTTATTCAACTGACTTCGTGCTATATTTACATACCTTTTTATTTCCATAAGTAGTTCTTGAAAAGAAGAAGGACCCTAGATGAACACTCGTTGCCCTAGATGAACACTCGTTGACCACTGAAGTTGAGTTGAGTTGATTTTGAGTTTAACGTCCCGTTCAGCAGCGAGGCTATATGAGACGTGGACCTACTGATTAACGTGGAATCCGAACCACATGAGCTCCCGCCGGGAATCGAACCCGGGTCTCCCACGCCAAAGGCGCGTACGCTAACCGCTTAGCCACGGAGGAGCTCAACCACTGAAGTACAAACGAGCTGATCTACAAGAAGGTTTCTTCCTGGAAGTTGAAAACGATATAAGAAGAATATATACTTCAGTTTATATGTATGTAGATCAGGATAATATCTCTGCAAACGTGCGTGCTCCATACCCTACGACGTCAATGTACCATAAGAGATCTTTATCAAATACGCACTGTACTTTGAACCAATGAAAAAGTTGGATTCTCTAATGTTTGACTTCCGTGCTTGAACTTTCCCCTACAATGCAGGGAGAAACAGGGGATAATATTGATAGAATTCAGGTAGGAACATAGAGTGTATATAAGGGAACAAAATACAATAGACGCATCATACAAATGGACTCTCTATATAATAAGCAATATGTGCGCAACAATATACTTTCCTGTGGGGATATATCTCACGCAAACTATTATTTTATTTTGTCGATGACTGCTTTAGGTGAGGTCATTGACTCTGTTTGTCCTGCGATTATTAACTATGTTTTTTCATGTACTTTTTATACTTTTTTATTAACCCTACATATACCGGTACATACAGTGTATGTATAAAAGTGTAAATCAATTGACTGGCTGACTGATTTGCTCATCATTGGATCTCTAAAATCTTTAGACTTAGACACCTCAAATTTTATATGAAATTTTCTTCTTAAGCCATACGCTGTTGTTAAGACAGAATTTTTCTAACTGCGAAACCCAAAGGGAGAAAAGAGGGCTTGAAAATTAGTTCAGCAGATCTCCAAAACTGTTAAGCCTAGAAACTTAAAGATTTGTGTTTTAAAATGGTTTCTTTAAACTATAGAAGTATAAGACGGAATTTTTAGAAATGCAAACCATAAAGGGGAAAGAGGGTCTTGAAACATGGGCGGAGCTAGAGGCCCCCCCAACTTTTTGACAAAAAATACAAATGCCACCTATAAGATGGTCACCTACCAAGACCTATCAAAATCTGTCAAAGGTCTGCCCCCCAGCAGATAATTTCTAACTCCGCACATGCCTTGAAAGCAATTTCACTGTTCAACATATCTTCGAAGTGAAAGTAGTAGGATAGAAGCATCGGAAAATTTAAATAAATGTTCTCCTTGAATCGTAGATGAAGCATGATTGGAGGTTTGTCGAGAGGCGACCTCTTATGGGGAGAAAGAGAATTTCAAAGTGTTTTCACCTTCTGTGAAACTGTTTGGCGTAAAAACTTGGAAATTTTGTACAGATATTCACCTTGAACCCTGAATTGAGAATGGGTTCGTCCTTCACCAGATCTTTGAAACCGTTGGTCGTATAGAAAACTAAATTTTATGCAAATGTTCGCCTCAGATTTTAAAATAGAAAAAGAAAGGTATTTGTGAAATTCAACATTAAGAGGATGGATAGGGGGGGCTAATTTTGTAGCCCTAAGAACTTAAAATTGTGTATAAACGTTCTTGACAATTAATTAATTAGCCTCCCGAAATATAAGTAGGAGGATTAAAATATTTTCTGCTACAATTATTAATGTCTTTCCAAGCATACGGCTACGAAAGTTGTATATTAGGTATATAGACTTCCATGGAATGTTTAGTTTGATTTCTGTTGGGAAACTAGCTTCAGCAACACAACAAAGGGATGGATTTAGGTCACACGCCTAACATCATAAGTTCAGTACACGCCCGGTATCTGAGTTGCTCCCTGCCTAACCCTTTGGTGATGCCACGTGTGGACTCCACTTAATATGGATCTCGACGGTGCTCCCAAATCTAAACTGTTTAAGAATATTAAGGGCAACAATGGATTTTATGGACACCCTGTATATTATTAGTCTTTCTACATTGTTCCATTCTTGGAAAGAATAGAAACCTTTAACTTAATGTCTTGCTATAACGCCCTGTAAGCCTAAGTGAATGTATTTTTAATGAAACTGTACGACTATGAAGGAATTGGTGGAACGGGAACGTGCGACTAGACATAAACAGTAATGTCTTGATTGTTAGGGTTTCTGTTATTGCGTTAAATGAATGTAACACAGTGTTCTTTATCTACATCTTGGATGCTGAACAAGAAAATGTAGGTTGCAAAAAATTTCAAAGGAAGATAATGTAAAGCCCAGTAAATTCATTGTTCTTCACACTTAACCCAATAGTTTGTGGTAGAAGTACAGCTGTCAAGGACACTGATCCCTTGCTATAACACATTTAATTCCGTAGTGAATTCCGTGTTTCCTCATAATTTTGTATATATAAATAAAAATGCAATGGTACTGGATGGTTACCACAAAATTCTTCGAAGGAGTCATGTCCAGGCCAGTAGCCAGCCCAAAAATGTAGGGGAGAGCCTGTAGAAGTTAGGGGGGCCCGATCCAACTATATTATAGTTCATCACCATATTATAGTTTATTTCTAAGCCTACCGTGAAAATTTCAGGGGGGCCAGCAAAATTTTAAGGGGATCCCGGCCCTCCCTAGACCCCCCCGTGGATACGGGCCTGGTCAAGTCTATCCCTTCTAATGAAAATGTCTCATCAAGACCGGACTAAATGGCATCGTACGCGACCCGTTAAGAAAATTAACTGTACATCTTATGAGGCTTACGCGTTGCTAAACATATCGGGTTGTAAAAAAAAGGCACGAACATCGATACAATGTTGCCTATTATCCATACTTCCAACACTAAGCCTGTAGTGGCTAATATACGCAATTGCATTACAAAAGAAAAATTAATAATATAGTACAGTACTTTTATTAATCAAGCACGGTACTCAATCTGACCGTGAAATAGTTCTCTACTGAAAAAGATGCACTATGGATAAATTTAATCAGATTTACTATGGACATTGGATAAAAATGTCTTTAGTTTGCTAGAATTGTGTCCGTTGCTTCCGATGACCGTTAAAAGGAGGTTCATAAGACAGTGGGAGATGAGAATAAGTAACTTATACTCATTGATGATTTATGTTCGAAATATAAATTGTTTTTATTTATAACATTATTGTAAATCATTTGCATGTATTGTATAACCATATCCACGAATATATTAAATCTCAATTGAAAGCAAGAAATTTGTGTTTTTATTCATTTCAGACCATTTTGTCTTTACGGATTCTGACGAGGAAATTTTAACTTATAGTATTATAAAACCATAATCATGTCTGTTGTGCTGTATTCTTGTGAACCATGGTCGCTTACTCTAAGGGAAGAACGCAGACTGAAAATATTTTAGAGTAAAATTTGAGACAAATATTCGAACCCAAGAGGAACGGGAATGGCGGAAATTCATAACGAGGAACAGCGTAATTTATACCGTTTACCAAACATTGCTAGTGTAACCAAGTCTTGGAGAGTTTGATAGGCAGGACATGTAGCCAGAATAAAAGAAAGTAGGAACGGTTTCAGTTTTAACTGGAAATCCAATCGAAAAGAAAAGACCATTAGGAAGATCTAGACGCAGATGGGAGGACAATATTAAGATGAGTCTCGCAGAAATAGGAATTCAGAGTAGAAACTGGGTCCGGTTGGCTAAAGACAGACGTCACTGGAGAGCTTCTATGAACTCGGCATTGAACCTTGGGTTCCATAGGACATAAGAGTAAGATAGTTAGTTTTGAGTTTATTGATGATTACTCCTTTAGCGTATGCTTATTACAATGTAGTCATATTATTACGTTGGTTTGTAGTATCAGTACCGTACCTCTAATTGCGATGGACCATATTACGTCTTGGCGGTATAATCTTTTCCTTTTGTGCCAATTTCAATTGAAGATGCCTGCACGTGGACAACACGGGTACCAATAGAAAATCATTACATATAATTATCGTACTTTTTGGATAAAATTGACCCATAATGCCTTCAGAAAATGTATTTTGTACTCAATGCTGCATCGCTGAATATAATTGAACATCTCTGGTCCATTTTGGAGAATCCGTTGTTTCAGGACTGCTATTACATAACATATTACGAAAGGGAGGGATATATTTTCCTCCCTTTCACAATATTTGTATCAAATGTGTTATGAAACACAGTGATCACTTCACACACTTTCAGCACAAACAATTAGTCTATAAATTCTTTTTCCTATTTCAATGATGCACTTGCACATGTCTGTAACAGCAATACTGAAACAAAGGAATGAAAATAACATGTATCAATATAGCCAATATAAATTTAGAAACATCCATACTGACTAACAAGAATAATGACTTCTATTGAGTACTGTTCGGAAACGTAATACCACTCTAAATAACTCGAAAGGTGGATAATTGTGTAAATTCAATACATGTAAATGAATACATCAAGAAACAAATGAAATTGAATATAAATTCCTTTGACGCTGCACGTAAATAACTCCAGGCAAATGGTTATCGATCTAAACTCAGATATTCACATGATCAATATCGTGCAATGCTTGGTTTGTGTTGTATTTTGAATCGGATCCCATTGAGTGCCCAAAATTCAACTTTGTGGTGTTTTAGTACGCATGTTAGACTACAATCTGGACAATTTTGAACAAATTCAGAGGGACATTTCTATGCCAAATTCAAAATTCAAATCTTAATTTGAATTTTTGAAGTGCTATTTTTTATTTTACAGGTTTTTAATATAATACAACTTGTAGAGCAATCTTTAAGCTTTCCAATGGTGTTTGTTCCACGTCTCTAGTGCACACATTAACCATTTTATGACAATTTTTAATAATCACTGTAACTGAAAAATTGCAATTTTTTGACATTTTTGAACACCCTGTATGGAGATACTTTCAAGGTGGGAGAGGTAATATTTGGGATTTTTTTCATCTCCCACTGTAATAAAGCTGTACACCAATTTTTACAAAAATCTGAGATGGTTAAGTCTGATGACTTGTTGTTTTGACGTGGAATGTCCCTTAGGCAACTTAACAGAAATTTATTTTTCTTTTTTTCCATGAACGTTATAAAAATCTCTTAAACACGTGTATCATTAATTTAAATAAACGTTGAAACATACGTTTAATTACTGTTAATGAGATATATTTCTCTAAATCTAAGATACTTCTAGGTATGAACATTTAGATAACCATATCATAAGACAGAAACCTGTCTAATAATAATAATAATAAATAAAAATTTGAAATATCGAATTTCATGCATTTCGAGGTATGGACATGTTATAATAATTGGAACCCCAATATCACCACTTCTTATGTCAAATTTATAAATACCGTTTTTAGTGGCATATTAGTAATAAACCCTATGTACTGTCCAGATTTTCAGTTACTAACTTAAGGAGTTTAGCCTAGGCGTTGATCGAACAGTCAGTGAAAATGTATTCTTTTTTATGTAGAATATAAACGTAAGAATTAATGTTCAACTTTATCGAGATCTTTATCTACAATAACTATAAGAAATTTTCGTATATAGTTTTTAACGATAAATCTTTACCTTAAAAAATAAAAATGGAATGAATAACATGTGCTTTTTCAGTTTACTCCTTTCTAAAGTGTTTAATGTGGTTTTGGTAAGACTATACTATCTCTTAACTAAACCAAACTTTTGAGTATGAGCGGTCCCGGGTTCGATTCTCGGGGGGGCACTCGGTAGAAAAACTGTAAAAAGCTTTTTCAGGCCAGTCATCCTGAATGAGGTTTTCCTCATTCATATCAGGCAAATGCCAGAGTGGTGCCTAACTTATAGGTCCCAGGCCGTTTCCTTCTTTCCCTTTCACCGGATAGTGTGCTCGCCGTGGGACGTCATCCCTCATATATGACGGACTAAATGGCCATAGATGCCGAAAGCTCAGAAATATAAATCCTAAACTCCTAAATATTAAGATTTGAAATATTAATTTACTTCCAAACCTTCCTGAGTTTTATTCTTTTCTATATTTTGAGGTATGTTATGGACACGAACATTTATGCCGCGTTGATGTATATTGAAGTAATTCCTGTCTGATCAATTTCCAGATGCTGTAACATCAGGGTTTTCCATATGCGAACAATGGTGATTTCAAGGGAAGACAGTCGAGCAAAAAGATGTAAGGTAAGCTCCTCAAATTATGGTATCTTTCCTATTCGTTGACAGCGCTTCCTCAAGTCTAACATTCTTGCCTGTGCAGGAGCCTTGGGTTCGAATCCTGATTCGGATTTCACATTAACCTGTAAACCCCGTTATAATACATAGAATCACTGCTAAACAGGGATATTAAAAGAATTAAACAACTATATATCTCGAGAACATTATTAAATGTTGTACTTAATGTCATTCGTGTAAATAACACCTTCATATATTGTAATCAACTAATTATAAAATATAAACATGCCCTGTCATAATCGTGTTAATGTTTTCTGACATGAACGCAATAAATACAATACGGTACACGATATCGGTGTTCTTTAAGTGTTATGACGAAGTTCTTAAAATTTTTATTGAAATATTTACACTCTTTTCTTTGAACATAGGCAAGAATTAATTTGTACTCTCCATTGCCTTACGGACTTCCCTTTGGTATCAATCGCTGGATATAACTCTTTTCCGGATGTTGGAAGTGCTATAGGACTTGTATTAATAAATTATAAATTGTCTCATGTATACCGTTAATAATAATGAAAACAAAAAGAAATATAACATAAAAGTAAACTGGATTGGGGTATTCGACTGCTTTGATGTAGTCGGTTTACGTACAGCTAAATGTGATGACGATAAATTGCAAACAGTACTGTCCATTAGTAGACAATTGCAGAGGGAAATTGCGTGTATTCAATTGAAATTGCGTGTATTCACAACAAAAAAAGTGCAAGAAAATATTCACATATACCTATATTTACTCACTCTCATGTTATTATCACAATAGCACGCGCGAGTTTTAGCTTTGAACCGGTGAATAAACATTTTTGTGGAAGGCAATAGTTTTTTACTTTCCAATAAATGTGCCTGGAACTAGCACTGAACCACTTCTATCAAATATTAAAGTCTTGTTCAATTAACTGACGCTATCTGTACATTCACACAATGTAAATACATTCGTAATAACTTAAATAATCTTACAGTAAAACGATAAACTAGAGCGATTTTTTGTGTGAAAATAAAGTAAAGTTATCGTGTTTACGTATCTGTACAACACTTTAGAGCACTAGTTAATAAAAAAGTGCGTGAAATTAAAGTTGCAGGAGTTGATTCAAGTGTTTTTCTTATTTCTAAAATTGAAACAAAAATAAATAAATAAAATAAAAATAAAATAAAAAAGCTCCAGAGTAAAGAGTAAAGCTTTCTATTTTAAACCATTAAAGAAGAAACTAATTGGAAGATATTTCATATAAGACAACATTGGTTACTTGAACAGATATAATTTGGCGTTGGAGACCCGGATCCGATTCCCGGTGGGAGCTCATGTGGTTCGGATTACACGTTAATCAGTAGGTCCACGTCTCATATAGCCTCGCTGCTGAACGGGACCTTAAACTCAAAAATCAATCAATCAATCAATTGAACAGAGATATTCTTTAATATAGAATTATTATTATTATTATTATTATTATTATTATTATTATTATTATTATTATTATTATTATTATTATTATTATTATTATTATTATTAAATAGGAATGAATTACTTGTGACACTCCACAATATTCCACCTGTTTGAGCTTCTACGTCTTTTAAAAGTGCGATTTAAAAAAAAAGAGAGAGAAAAAGAGAAACCACTAACATACATAATTTTAGAAATACAGTAGAGTACCGAAAACTTGACCTAATCTACATCGAAGGATGGCCAAGTTTGTGAAAATGCCGGGTTATCAGGAATTGGGTTAGAAAAGAATAATAACGAGTGTTTCCTTAGAAAAAGTACGGTACTGTACTTGTATGTATTGGTTGTATGTATAAAGGAAAAGCACCGGTATCTTCAATATTGCGTAGCATTGTAGGCAAGTCTTCATTTCTGTATTTCTTCCCTTATGTTGTAAAATTTTGCCATTTGGATTCTTTGATTATGCATTTTTTTTAAACTTCAAATATTATATTTAATATTTTTTCTTTTAAAATGATGCAAACATAATTTGAACAAATATACATATACATAACAGTCATGGGAGCACCCACAGGGAAGTTCCACCATATCTGATCCCCCTCCCCCCAAAAATATTCCTAACGACTTATATATGGGACACGATACTTTTGGAAGTTTACAACAATTCAAACTATTCACTATTCTATCTAGCCACACGGCAATCTCAAATATTGCACAATACGAATATAATTTAGTCTGTATTATGTACGAAGAAAGAGAAGTGTAGCAGAACACTTTGTTTCGACTTTAACACCATGTCTGCGAAAATATAGTGTAAAAGCATATTTCTATCCGTTGGGATATATATATATATATATATATATATATATATATATATATATATAATTTTTCGTTTCACTAATGTTGTACAAACAAACAGGCATTCTCCTTATTTTTTTGTAACATGTATCCAGTAAATCCTATAGTGGTTACATTATTACTGTCTCCTATGTGGGACGGCAGGATAGTAAGCGTATGAAGTACGACGGTCAGTAGCATTGGTTTGGTAGCTTGTTCTGAACTTAATCAACAAAACTGTTGGATATTAATAGGTAACTCAGGAAGGAGTGTTAAAGTATAATGTTCGCAAACTGTTTATTCGTTTTATTGACAGGGTAACGACTCAGTTGCGTGCATCTGTATTAACTTAGTAACTGCTGAGTCACATGCAAATCATATCCATAGACAGAGTGAGTCTATCTGGTCAACATTTCTTGCATCCTAAAACTCCAATATGAGGACGATATCCATATTATAATATGTGAATAGAGTTTCTGGGAAATCCTCTAATATTTCCATGGCTCCTCGCTCCTAAAGATTTTCCCTGGCTCTAGACTTGTCGTGGGTACTATAATTCTTCTATCATTTTTCTGTGTTCGTTGTTTCCTAAAAAAAATAGACTTATTGTGCATAACTACACTACGTAGTTATAAATTATTAAGTGGTTCTTTAACTCTTTGTTAGGCCTTATAAGCGGACTGAAATTCAGTTTTTGTTCCATGAATTCGAAAAGTACATTTTGATACATGATTTGAGTAACACATTTGTGTCTCACTGTTTTCAAAGTCAATTGTGTATTATTTTGTTTCATAACTAACAGAAGGACTTGTACAAATAGCGGAACTTATTGAAGAAGAAAGTGGGGAGTAAGATGCAAAAATCGATATGAAAAACATGGATAGACATCACAACACTCTGTAAAGTGATGTAGGCCTCTCTGTAGAAAAATTTTAAGATTACTTTTGGTTTCTTTTGCTTTTATATCATAACAACAATAGTTTTTTGTACTTTATTGTAATTACAACTTCATGTAATTACACAATTTCATGCAGTGTTTATACTGTGGCAATTCTAGTCATATCTTCGGAACGTGTTGTAAATAGAATTATGATCTTTACGTATATACACCATTTGTGTGATTGAATGTGACACTTAATTGAGCAGTTTTTCAAAATAAACCCTATTGAAAAAAAGGTATCTTCAAAGTAACTTCATTTCTAAGTATTAGACATACAGTATGTGGTCTAGTATTTGACATTAAGGTACTTTCGATGCACATTGCCCGTTCATTTTATTTGTGTTCGTACTGTTGTAGAAGTCCCCCAAAATTTCAATGTTTGTGAAGCTGAAATATCGTTAGTTTGTAAGACTAAATAATAGTGGTGTAATGTAAGGTAACGTTTAACATGTGAATTTCAAATATATCATTTTCTGAAGTAATGTCATTTGAAAACATATAATTTCAAGTTGGCTTGGAAACACTGTTAATGTGATAGTATTAAGGAGTATGCAGAACAATGCCTCTTGTCGATATTTGCATCATAAGAAATTTCAAAGTTTCGTATTTATTAGTTTAACCCTTTATTTAGCACTGTTGCTCTCAAGCAACATCGCATTCTATTGCGTTATCCGCACGAATTATAACTCCAGTGATAATTTAATTGGCATTACTGCTTTCATACAATATTCATATACATGATTTGCGGGTCGCTTATTTAGTTACTTCTAATCTTCGTCAACAGGGGACAGTCAAATTTAGTATTGTAGAAACTATCTCTTACGTTCAGCAAAAGTTTTATTTTTACTTTTTTTGTGGTTTCCTGTTCTGTAGGAAAATATTTCAACGAAACTGTTGGTAATTACTGAGAGTGTTCTTATGATATTTTACCATAATAGGGTAATCTTCTCAGTAGCTACACGTAAGACCTATTTTACGGCAATGTTGCTTTGAAACAAACACCCTGTATTTTGTAACCAAAATACTTTAAAAATTACGAAATTCTGATAAGGAAGACATGGTTAAACCATAAAAGCAAAATACATATTTTAATGGTAATGCTATCAATTCTTGCCAATTAAAGGGTTAAGAGTGACAAGGGTGTTTCCATATAAGTGGCTCATCCTGTAAGTAATTGTTTCATGTTATGTACCCAATAGTTTTAATATTATGTTAGAGAATGTTTAATAGTTTAATAAAGATGAAAATTACTCAATTTCATGTCCCAGCTTTTTCCAAACTTGGTCTAATATTAAATATTGTAATTTAATGAATTTAACACTTATGCTTGTGCATTTTCTTGACGTCCGATATATGGATGAGACATCTCGTTATGTCATAACCACTGGCTATATCACATTGTTATCACAAATTCTAATTATTCTTCCCATTGTGCACAACATACGTAAAAGCCTTTACAAAAAATATTTCTAAGACGTTTCAGGAGTATTTGAGTTAAATATTATGCTTTGTGAACATCAGGGATGTACTAACTAGACACCATCTACTTTATAACCCCTCCAAACTTTTGCCCTTTGACCTCCCTCCAAAAGAAATTTCTGTGTGCATCTCTGATGGTAGTACTGTTATTAATAATTCATAACAATCAATGCATATACTATTTTATATTGAAAGTTAATGTTCAATTTTTTAACAGGTGCAAACTCGCCAATGCATATCAGACGCAGAACCAGATTCCGAAGCAACTATCATCCAGAGATATTCTGTGTATTTCTACTCAGAAAGCAGTTTTCAGCATTGTAGTTGTCAGCATCAGCAGTAGTGTTTCTTCCTCGTATGCTTCTTGGGGAACCTTAGGCTAAGATAAATTGAACCGATAATTACAGAAAGGACCTAAGTCCATTTTGTGCAGCACTAAGATACTGAAGGAAACTTGTTTAAATCGAAAACTCTGAATTTCTTTGCGCTCTCCATATATTTCAATGTTGCATTACACCGTTGTAACACCTTCTACATTTGCTCTTTCTATACACAAAGTAGTGTATACCTCTAGAGAAATGAGAAGATCATGAACCAAATTTCACAAAAATGTGGCTTAGGCCCTCTCTGTAATCATCGATTCAATTAAATTGTAGTATTTTATTGGGTACTAGATAGATTAATATTATTGAATATAGTTGGCAGTCAGTACTTCTTCATAGAACGTGCAAAATAAATAGAAGTTGCAAACCATGCTGAGCTGAACTACAGGTATTTGTCTGAAATCTACTGCTGATGGAATCTTACTTGAAGAAAGTTAATTTTGATCAATTTTCTGCTTAATAATTGAAAATATGTAAAATATACAGGTATACTTTACTAGTACATGAATGCCATTTCGTGTGTGATGTTACTCTTGATTCATTTATGAAATGCATCAAACCTCATTGCTCATATTTTGTTTGTGAGAAGTGTTGTGTTGAGGGAGCTTATCTAGAGTGGATAGGGTAAGTTTTCCCTGTGCTTTAAGCACAAGGCCTCACTGATGACTTTTTAAAATCGTAGCCAAGAAGAATATCGCACAGGCTTTCACATATGTTAAGTTACATTTTGAACTCGTTTTTCAGTTTAATTTCGTCCGGTATTAATTATAAAATATACCATTCTGATAGAATAAAGAAAATAGGGACGTCACTTATTGCTATTCAGCAGAATAGTATATCGATTGTATATCACAAAATGTATATAATAAATATCGACATACATTATCTTGCTTCATGTATAAATTATGAAAATGCTAAGAAAATGGAAGTGTGACTTGTTAGGTAGGTATGATTCTCGAAAAACATTTTTTTTAAATAAAAGTTTCTGAAACGTTGATTGGACTAATTTGAAACAAAAATGAGAAAGTAGAAAATTTTTATAGTTATATAATATCTGTTTGATACAATGGTACCAAAAAGTGAAAACAAATAAATAAAGAAAAAATACAAATCGGAATTGGTTTACGAAAGAAATCGTAAACACTCTGAAACAAGGGGAACGTTAAAGAAAACATAAAAAGAACTCTAAGTATAATACAATGATGTTTAGAGAGCTTAGGAAAATGAAGGTAATCACGCAAGCTTATCAAAAACGCTTATATATAACTGTATGAAAGAGGTATAATTAAGTCCCACAAATAATGTGAAATCTTTCTGGATCTACATACAAAATAAGACATTTAACAAAAACATAGTTCCTCATGTTATGACTTTAAGTGGTATATAATTTGCTACTTACACTGTAAAAAATTTCATAGGCAAATTTACAAAATCCTTCGGTAATGTGTTTGCCAAACCTTTATGTAAATCAATTTACACCAATAAAGTAAAATTTCTAATATGAAATGGTGTAAAACTACAATTTTATCAATAAACATATCATATTTTCTTATAAATTGACTGTAAATTTGTAAAAGAACAACAGCAAATTTTGTAATTTAATCTAAGGAAATGTATCAACTTACAAAATTGTAATCTCAACTTACAAAATTAAGGGTAAATGATTTTACATTGATATTTGGTAATTTAAACTACAGAATGTTTTCCAGTGTACAACATTATAGCAAAATTATTTTCTATAGAAAAATTTTGAACAGGTTAGTCTATAGATACTCCATCATACAATTGTAAAACAGATAAGATAAAAGATAAATAATAAGATAAAAGAGATATTAAGATCTGATTTATTTAGTCAGAAGAAGTAGTGTTCTATTAGAATATAAAACTGGAAAAATGTGCAGTAGATTTACTTACACTCTATATTGTAAAGTTATATGCAGAAATACCCAGGCACATTCTTTATGTATTTTATTTAACAGTTATTTAAAACAAAAGGTTTTCAGATACTTGGAAATAATTGTTTAATTTGAAGAATGGTAGGAAAGTGTTTCTGAAAATTATAGACTTGGTTCAATAATTTGTACTCTGCTAATATTTTTAAAATTATTATACTCATGTATTCATGTATCTACTGTCATATTAAAAATTGTATTTTTCAAAGTCAGCACGGTTTTTTACGAGGCAGATTAACAGTTACAAATTTGATGAAGTTCACTCAAATAATTCTCTAGAAAATCAAGAACTAATTAATATTATATATTTCTTTGAACATTTGAAAAAATAATGATGTTTTGATGTATAAGCTATCAATTCTTTGGACTTGGAAACTAATTTGTAATAAAAGTTGTATTATATGTTAATTAAAGAAAGCAGTATTTGATATTCAATCAATTTGAATCTTGCCTCTTTAACGTTAATTTTGGAGTGCAATAAGGTTCCTTTTTCATAATATATGTGCATGACTTACCACTAACTGTTAAACATGCCAAATAGCTAATGCACGCAGATGATCTGAAGATTTATGAAAGAAATCAAAAAGAGATTACAAAAAGGCACACATAGCCGAAGTGTGACTTGTTAGGTAGATATGATCCTCGAAAAACATTATTTTTGAAATAAAAGTTTCTGAAACGTTGATTGGACTAATTTGAAACCAAAATGAGAAAGTAGAATATTTTTATAGTTATATAATATCTGTGTGATACAATGGTACCAAAAAGTAAAAACAATTGCTTAAATTTCAGTGGAGTGTGGCGTTTAAAAAATAAAACTGAACTTAAATTTGAAAAATAAAATTTTATAATTTTTGAAGTAAAATGCAAATAGAAGGTACACAACTGGAAAGGAAATGCAGTTAAGTTATATCATCCCAATTCTAATATGATGTTTAAAGTGCATATAGATAATATTACCAAAGATACTTCTAGAACCTTAGGTTTTATTGTAAGAAGGACATAAGAATTTTATAGTATCTGTATAATATGCTTTATTATACAGTATTTTGGTCTGAAGTAAGCTGAAATAGATATCATTTGGCTGGTGTCCATTATACAAGATGAACAGAAATCAAAGAAAAGCTATACAAAAGAAAATACTTGGATATTTTCATTTCAAGAAATATAATAAATCGGCATATTTAGACATGATATCTTACAACCAACTATTATATTTTTTAACCATGAGCCTCTGACAAAGAAAGAACAAATATTACAAATGTTATTTTTATATAAATTAATTAATGGATTTTACACACTGGTACATTCGTAGAAAACACAGTTCCAACAAAGACTATGTAACCTTAGTATACGAAAATTGACAGAACTATATTTTACAAAACCTGTCTTTGAATCGTGTTAATACTATTTACAATAGCTCAGTATAAAAGGGTTGGAATATGCTATTAAATTTTGGAAACTTTTAAAATTAATAACAATATGTATATACAGAAATGTATAAAGTTTATATATTTGCTCATTATTAATTTGCATGTTTGTAGCACTTGATGTACGGTTATTTAGATGTTGGTTTTGGACTTATATATATATATATATATATATAGCGTTCAAAAAGTCTCTATACACATGAATCGTGGGGGTGGGAGATATTTCCAACATTTGCTGTGAAAATGTGTGTGTATATGCTACGCCCAGTACATAGTGCTTTTATGTCATAAAATATAATAAATTTTGAGTAAAATAATTTTCTCGTTGCTTTCAATATGTGACAATTCAGGTGTATAGAGACTTTTTGAACACTTTGTATATATATATATATATGTATATATCCTCTTTCTTTAATTTTAGCATTATAATTTATTTTACTTTCTCCTTTATATATGTTATGTAGTCATGAATTAAATTATATATTATGTAAGACTTCTGCAATTGGGGAAAGTAGTCCCTATTGAAGTTGAATAAATAAATAAATAAATAAACAAATATGTATCTCATGCTTCTTGGTATTACACGTAGACTTTTCCATTGATAACTCAGAGGTTTATTAGAACTGCATTTAAGTCAAAAATTGTCAAGAAAGCAGAATTTGATATTCAATCAATTTGAATCTTGTGTCTATAACGTTAATTCTGGAGTGTCTCAAGGTTCGAATATAACACCTTACCTTTCATAATATATGTGCATGACAACAGCAACTGTTAACCATGCAAAATACTGTATCCATGCACGCAAAGTGATTTACTATTCAGAATTGTCGTTATCCTGAGAACCTACAGGTTGTTATGGTCCCTCAAGAATCGAGCATGTGAAAGTTGGAAAGCTATAAAGTTTAAATATATATTTCTACATAAATTCTGTCATCCTTAAGTTGGTTCTATTAAAAAAGAACTGTATAGCCATTTTTTGCTTTTCATTGTAGACACATTTTTATTTGCTCAGAATTATGTGGATGTGTGACTATCCTTCGAAGTTTTGTTTAGACAATGTGCAGAAAAATTATTAAGGAAAAATGGAATTGGTATCATAGATTATAACATCCATAAACGTATACACATTCCTTCTGACTTTAAAAAATATGGTTCTGTAGTATTTTGTACTTTCTTGTTTGAAAAGTTCGTTCTTTTTATAAGGAATGTGAATTAGAGTTTCACATCATTCTCTTCAACGACTGCTAATAGGGTAAATGATCCCAATAATGGAAATAATTATTCTTCAAATACAACAGATAATTGGTATTTTAAATTCAACATGTAGAGGAACAGTTAACTGAGTGGTTGTCTTTTAGGAGCAAAGAGCACAAAGAGCTTACTGTATTCCAATCTAAGATTTAATATTTGTATCCTACCACACAAGTGTTCTATTACTGACAGTTTTTGTAAGAATTGATGATAGTATAGAAATTGAAGGTATTATATTTGAAGTAAATTCTTTGTACATCTACGTACATAAAGCACCTATCTCCATTTCGGTGAGTAGGATTACTTAGTCAATTAGAAATCGATTGTTATTTACTGAATTAGAATTGTTTCACGTCACTATCGTTTGTTTAATTATTTGTGAAAATAGTGTTAGAATGTAATTTAAACATCAGTGTTGTTAGTGGACATCGAAACCCTCTTAATCAGTTAGTGGAAATAAACTAGTCAAGAAGTCTCTTATCTGCTGAACGTATATACGATAAACATGGCAGGTAATACAGGAATAAATTCACCATTAAAAACTATTGCAAGTGCTGTGTTAAATAGAGTGTGTCAAAAAGATAACGAAACGAATTCTAATTTGGAATGAAACTACTATGAGCAAAATATCAATTTACAGTGTACTAACTCTCATAAGCAATTTAAGTGGAGGGAAAATATTGTACACATAAATACCTAGCACTTTATATTGTTCTTCTACAATACAATGTAATAAATGCATATGAAGTTTCATTCACGTCAAATTGTAGAAAACTATGTATACTACTAGAAATTTTGAGAATAAATGAAATAAAAAATAATAAAAATATTAGTAAACTTTACTTTAATAAAGGCCATGAGGCCAATTCTTTCGTAGAACATGAAATGTTACAGTAAAATAATTGGAAGGCGTTTATTCCAGACTGTGTGATAACTTGTACCGACATAAGCTAAGCTTCGTAGATATTGGTACCTGCTAAATGACCTGTAATGTGATGAATCAAATCAGTTCAGTTCAAAGAATTCATCAGAAAAGACGACCATAAAAAACTTACACGAACTAAATCAGTAAATATTAAATTTAATTCTTAAATATTACCAAAAGACGTCAAATTTTATTATCTAAATTGGCAATAAAAACTTATATTTCACTACTTAAACAATGTAAAAATTGTAGGCTTTATGGACATACTACAACCAGGTGTTGGTACAAAGATTATCGTTGCAAAATATGCAGTGAGATTCATAAGGACAAAGATTGCAAGAATGCAATCAAATGTATACGTTGCTCTCAAGAACTCGAAGTTCACATAAACATTGTTAAAAGTGAAAATAAGGTCTTTTCCTGCTTTGTCTTTGTTTTATATTTGATGTGAATTGAAAACGTTACCCCTCTCGAAACAGACCATTTATTTTTTCATACAAAAAAAAAAGCAATTGTTGTGTAATTATGGGGATGTAAATTTATGTTTATATAGTCAGACTATAGTCATTGTGCAGATTATAATTCTGTAATGGAAGTTTATTGTTATTTTTCACTGTTATATAAACAAGAACTACATATCTTGTTCCTGTATAAAGGAAGTGTATTTGCAGAGATGTAAATAAAAATTGCTTGCTATTTACTTACGTTTCAATTATTATACCTTAACTCATAATATACTTTTACGTATGTTACTACTGCATTTCTCAATTACAAGAGCAGATCAATATATTTTGCACAACATTTTTTTAAACGAGATATTATAGACTAAAGATGGAAATAGTTCTACTTGGAGGTTCGTAGCACTGTCGGTAGTTCTTCGATCAGGTACACCTCAAGCAGGAAGAGCGTGAACTACTGACCAAAAGTGGCGGATATATTACAGTTTTCTAGCAAATTAAGAACATAGAAATTTATATTCTTTTGAGAGTAAAAGAGTAAAACTTGAATGAAATTCATAGGAAAATATTATAGGCGTATGGGGAAGACTTAATGGTACTTGTAACATCTCCATGTAGTGCTGATTATTTAAGGAGGATTGTGAGAACTTTCCAGGTACCGGTACTCAATAACCAACATCAAATGAACAGAATGTCACAATCATTGAAGAGATAATTTGCAAAAGTCGGTGAATCCATCTTCAAATGTACTCGATATTTCGTAGGGACAGTGTATGATGTTGTGTATGACAAACTAGAATTGCGTAAAACGAGATCCCGTAACTAGTCCCACAGATCCTCAAGACGTCCATAAGATCCAGCCAATGATGACATTCCTAGACTACCTGGTAGGTGAAGAAATATATATTTTTCTCAAAGATACTGATACAGATGACGAGCGCTGCAGAGCCAAGAAAAAGTCCTCTTTAGAAGTCACTAACGACTGGAGATAAATGGGTAAAAAAAAGTGAATAGCAAAATTTCAAAAGGCACATTGAATTGAATTTTCTGCTTGCTCTACAGGGCCTCTTATCATAGAGCCCTTGTATCACTCGAAAATTTTAAATTGTAAGCAATGTAATTTGATACACCACGAAAAGGATAATGTTAAACAAGCAACATTTATAGAAATAAGTTTTTAGTGTGGGGAACCGTTTACGAAATGGCCACCATTTAATTGTGAGTTTTATTAGACTACGAGGGTGATTTATTTTTTAGGATTTGTCAAAACTTGTTTGGTGAAAATGAAATGAAATCTTTAGTTTTACGTCCCACAGTTATGCCGTTTAGGCTAAAGAAGACATTGATGATGAGAAATGAATGAAAGGATGGAATGAAGAAAGTGGGAGGAAACGGGAGAACCCCGAGAAAACCCACGAGCGCGGTGTTGTCCACCACAAAGTCCACACGGCGCGAGCTGGGATCGAACCAGGGACCCCAAGCACGGAGATAAACGCTCTAGCACTGAGCCACCGCGCCCCTTAAAACTTGTAACCAAGGAATGATCTCTGAGAAGGAATATTATTTATCACTTCATACGCATAAAGTCAATATCATCATCTAGGTATTCTGCCTTTATTGGCAGGTCACTTGCCGCAGCTGAGAAGCTTCCATGCTCCACGGTCCTCCGCTAACTTCTTCGTCTTCGCGTATGATCTTTCTGTTTTTATATCATCCATTAATTGTAGTCTTCTACGCCTCCTCTCTCTTTTTCCCGCCACCATACCCTCTAGGAAGTCCCTCATGATACAGTCTCTTCTTAGGCAATGTCCCAATCAGTTTCTCATCCTCTTCCTAATAATATCTAAAAGTGTTCTTTTCTCACCCACCATTTCTCGACCCAACTAATTCTTTCCATTCTTCTCCACACCCACATTTCGAAGGCTTCCAGTCGATTATCATCACCTTTATGTAATGTCCACGTTTCCGCCTCATACAGTACAACATTCCACACGAAGCATTTACGACTCTTTTTCTCAACTCTTTATTCAAGGTCCCACAAAACAGACTTTTCTTCCTCCTAAGGGCTTCTTTCGCCATTCCTATCCTTGCTTTTATTTCACGTTCGCACTTCATGTTATTACTAAGAATACTACCCAGATATCGAAAACTATTCACTTGTTCTATTTTCTCCCCTCCTACTTTTATATTTGACACAGACCCCTTCGTACCAATCACCATGGCTTTTGTCTTTCTAACATTTATTTTCATCCCATATTCTCCAAAACCCTTTCTCGTGTTTTCTAACATTTTATTTTTTTCTTTTCAGATTTTGCAACAAGCGCCATATCGTCTGCAAATCTTATGCATCTGATCATTCTACCTCCTACCGAAATGCCATCATCATCATATAGGCTCTTTTTCACTATCTCTCCTAGATAGACATTAAATATTGTTGGCGAGAGGCAGCATCCTTATCGAACTCCCCTTCCAATTGCACTATCTTCCGTTAGTTCTTCCCCTACCCTAACACTTATTTGTTGGTTCATGTATAAGTTTCTTATGAGTCTTCTATCTTTCCATTCCAACCCTATCTTCGTTAGAACTCCCAACAACAATTCCCAATTCACGCGGTCAAAAGCCTTTTCTAGATCGATAAATATAAAATACACCTCTTTCCCTTTTTCTATAAATCTTTCACCGATCGCCCTTAATAATCCAATTGCATCTCTTGTGCCCTTGCCTCTTCTGAAACCGGACTGCTTCTCCCCAACTTCTTTATTTGTTCTTTCATATAAGCTTCTGTTCAATATTCGGAGCAGAATTTTAGTTGCATGAGATATGAGACTAATAGTTCTATAATCCTCACAACTCTTTGGGTTCGATTTCTTAGCAATCTGTATCATGATCATTTTCAGAAAGTCTTTTGGCCATTCTCCAGTTTCATATATTTCATTGCATGGTCGGAACAATTCTTTCTTTCCCTTGTCTCCTATATTTTTAATGAATTCGATTGGTATGTTATGTATTCCGGTTGCCTTTCCATTCCTAATCTCGGATATAGCCTTTCCAAACTCATCCCTAAAAATACTAAATCCTTTATCATCCTCGCCTACTTAATTCTTTACTTCAACATTTAGGCTACATGGTCTATCCCTACTCTCATATGTCTTTAACGTATTCTTTCCACCTTCCTATGACCTCAATTCTATCGCTGACTACCTTCTCATTCTTATTTTCTACTGCCATCATAATACCCCCTTGTTTCCTCAGAAATTCCATAAATTTCACCTCTTTGTACATTTCCTCATATTTCCCAACTCTTTCTAATTCTTCTATGTCCTCGCATTTTCTTTTGTAAAACTATTCCCTCGCTCTGTCTGTTTCTCTTCGTAATTCATTATTTAACTTTCTGTACATCTTTCTGCCCTTTTCTGTATCAACCTGTTTCCACATCTTTCTCTCTATCATTTTCTGCAACATTTGCTCTGTAACCCATGTTTTTTTTAGCAGTTTTGTGTTCGCGGTAACCTACTGCTTCTTCTGCAGCCTGCTGTAAGCAACGTTTAATATGCGTTACTACCAGCGCTTATTCTTTCCTCGTTTGAACGTTTTCTTCCAATTTTTCAACGAAAAGATTTCTTATTTCCTCGTTTTTCAACTTTTCAGTATTCAGCACTTTGTTACCTACTTTTCTTCTGCCTACATTTTTCAGTTGAATATCTACTTCGGCCAGCACAAGATTATGATCAGAGAAAATATCAGCCCCGGGAAGGGTCTTCGCATTCTTTAAGCTATTCCGATACCTGTCCTGAATCATAACATAGTCTATCTGATATCTTCCGCCGTCTATTGGTGATTTCCATGTATATCTTCTTCTCTTGTGCTGATTGAACCAAGTGTTCCCAATTACTAGTGAATTCTGTCTACAGAAATTCACCAGTCCTTCTTCCCTTTCATTTCTTTCTCCTAAACCATATTTGTCTGCGATACTACCTTCCTTTTTTTCTCCCACAACTGCATTGAAATTTCCCATTAGAATTATGCATGCACCCTTCTTCTCCCTATCTATAATTTCTTCTATTTTCTCACAATATTAACTTTACATATGTATAAAAACAATATTCGTTTCTATGATGCATACAGTGATTCTTTAGAGGACGGTGGTAGTTCGTAAATCCTACACCTCGACATCAGTTCAAAAGTTTGCAAAGTAACCTTATAGTTGTTGAATTTAACGCAAGAATCATTATTTTGGCAAAGTAATTGCTGAGGAAAAATCGACATGAGTGTTATGTACCTTATTGACTTTATGAGAAATAATAAAGTCAATAAGGTACATAATATTCATGGATGGCAAAGTGGCATATTCAGTTTTGAGACACTTTGAGATATTGAGAGTTTTATTAGAATTGATATAGAAAAATCGGTTCTTTGCGCTGCCATCTTTTAGCCTATGGCCTGGTCTTTTAATTCTGAGATACGCAACTTTACCATCCAATGCCTCATATGTCTGTTCCAATGTTGTACGTACTTCCACCGATTATCCAAGACACCTCTTAGCTAGAAGCAGTGAGTATCGCACATTTGGCAAGAAAGTCTCTTAAACCTCATTCTGTATACTAGGGACTCATGCGACAGAATTCTAAAGTTGGGCACCCGAGTCCTCTCTCTGTAAGATCCGTACTTGGAGCCCTATAATTTTGCACTTGAATTGGGCTTCTCAGTTCTCATATGTTGCATACTTGGAAGGAGGCACAAATAATTAAAATTGAACGCTTCTGGGAAGTTTCGCTCCGCTAGATCACTGCCCGGAGCAATGGTCTTGGTATCGTTCCGCTAGGAATCGGTGAAAGTCGGGCTCCCTTTAGTCATGCCTCTCCCCAAGCATTCCGCCTTTTTGGGGGCATTAGCGCCGACTCTGGTTTTGATGCCGATGTTTTAAAAGTTAAAGTGTTATGGTGATGTTTTTGCCTAAACAGTGAATCCTTTGTTGGGAAAGAATGATGTACTCACATGTATATACATTTAATGCAAATTCTACTGAAGACATTAGAATTTTAGGTAGTCTATTAAACCTACAACGAAGGGGAGTACACCGGCCCTGAGTATACGGACACATATTGGTACTCGTTTTTCAGATTTATTATTTTGTGTCATAGAAGATTTTTTTCATTGTTGGCAACTACAAAAAACAAATTTTATCAAAGATAAACCACGTTACTAATGAATGAATTATCTTAACATATTTCTGGAAGCATCAAGGAAATGAGATGAATACTACGTGTTCCAGTAAAATGAAGAGCAACACACTACCGATATATATCTGGTCCTGAGACGAAAAAAAGTGAAAATATGGCACGACACTGCCTAGTATACTCCTTATATGATACAACAGATTATCTGATATGTTGCCCTGAGCACAAGATTTAAAAAATCACCTTTATGAGATTCGAATGGTTCAATCTAATTGTTTTGTTCTTAGAAGCAAAGATGAAACGTCCATAACGTAGCTTTGAGAGTCGAATATGCTGCTATCACATATTACTTCGGAACTTGTAACATATTTTTATTTGTAAAAATAGGAAAAAAATTATTAAGAATTGAGTATTACAAGAAATTTATTTACGACAGTACATACAGAATTTGCCTTTGGAGGTTACAAATGTTGTTTGTTCTGTTGTTAATTGAATTATAGAACAACCATATTAGCATTCCTTTTCAGAACTAAAGACATCAATGTTGAAATTAATTACGCACACTCGTCTTAAAACTCCCATTTTTATACTTGTGTGTATCTTCCTGAAAGACAGAATAAAACATTCTATATGTATACACAAGCATTGAACATGTGGTACACCATAAAAATTTCAGTTAACATACTTAGTAATCTTAAACATCGAAACTGAATATTCATTTTAATAAGAGAGACACATTCATTGTTTGAAGAACGTACTACAGCGTGCTCCAAGGGTCGAAAATACAGGATTTAATACGACATGTCAGAAATGACTTTTTAATTCTTAGTACATCATCTAGTTATATTATCATCCCGCTAACAGTCAGTTAATAATGGAAGAATCAATCTTATGATCAATGTTGAGACTTTTAGGGGCATTTTTCTTCCATTTTCAGATTCATTATTGTGTGACATTAGAAAACTTTCTCCGTTCTTAGAAAGTGCTAAAAACAAATTTGACCAATGGTTTCTACTGCTTTGTTCATCTGTTAACAAGTTGTGTATAGTGTTATGCTGGTTTCATTTTTATGATGGCTTGGAGTTTGACATCCTTTTGCCTACATGAAATGTGGACCTGCAGCTAAATATGGTATCCGAAGCACATGAGCGCCCACCTGGTTATCCCATGCCCAAGCCCAAGGCGAGTACTCAAACCATATATGAGTAGCAAGTCATGTTTATTGTTTATTTATTGAAATTTAGAGTCCACTTTCATCACCAACGCTCATCAAACATGGAGTTACACTTTGAAGTGGAATTCGAATCACCGTATGAGCTCAACGTTTCATTACCGGGAATCTAAACCGAAACCACGTACAAAAGATGTGTATGCTAGCTATTAGATCAGCGAGAAGGGCTTTATGATAAAAGATGTTATATTGCTCAAACTGATCACCACAATAGTTGGCTGTTGCCTGTATATTTGTGTAATTTCAAATAACACTTTCACGGCTACCGTAAAGAGGACGTTATAATTTCTGAGTTGCGAGATAGGAGAGTAGCAAGAATACACATTCTTTTGTAGGTAAGCAAGTGGATGTAAATGCAGGTTGTTTATTGATTTTCAAAAATCTAGCTGTAAAATAGCAAGTGCAGCGTCTGAGCTGTTAAATATTAAAATTAACGGGCTTCTCATGACCTGCTTCTTCTGAGAAGGGGAGTACTTTCAGAATAAGAGCATATACCTCGTACTTGAACATCTCTGAATTGCCATGCAAGAAATGATATTGATTACGTTCTGATACATGACTGAACATACCATCAATGTCATACAGTAGAATATTGAGACTTGATACACAATCCCGCATTAGTTAAAGTTTGGCAAATATTTCAAGTGCCTCACTATCAATGGAGTACGTAAGGAGGGGTTTAACCTCATTTTGAGCAAAGTATTACGAAAAATAAGCATTTGTTATATTAAGATGTATATACAAAAATCACGTTTGTACTGAAAGAAAATTAAATTGAGTGCTTAAACCAGTCCCTTAACGACTACTAATGATCACTTATTGACCCATAAAAATTTTACCGACTATGAGAAGCTCTTTCCGATGCTGGAACCTGATTCCTTTCGCCACAAAATGCAGTATTTACAAGAATAATGGTAAAACCATATGAAGTTTGAAATACATTACTTTAACTAGGAAGATAAGATAAGCTGCGATTGCCATATTACTTGGAAATAACTAATGAAATCAATTCGCTTTAAATAAAATAATAGAAGTAACAAGAAGAAAGCAATCACCCTGATTTCAAAACGTGAAATGCATTTACCTTTAAATTTACTAACTTCAACTTGATTCATCTATCCTCTTAGCTTTCTGGCACCGCCGGCAGGAGCAGCTTTAGTTGTAGTAGGAGTACTGCGTTTCCGTATATCTGAGTAGTCATTATACTGTGGTGGAGCTAAACGAAATAGATGTATATGTTAGAGATCTCTATGCTAGGCAGTGATTCGGTAAAGAATTTGGACATAGTGTTAACTATTTTAAAATGCATGACTTGTATGATCTCCAGGTAATATTTTGTATATTTCAATACTGTAATATTGCTATCTGTAATTTATTTCGAATGCACTGCTCTATTTGTCTTACACTTAAGAATATAAATTTCAAAGAATATGTAAGACCACTGTGTCTGGTAGATCTGGCTCATACTTCAGATCTTTTCTGTATGTTTTCAGGTAGACAATACGCCTTGTTTAAAAGCTGGATTTTGTTTAATTTTCATGGGAAATTATGGTTTTATTAAACCTATTTGATAGTCTCAAATAATATTTTTAAAGCTAATATATAACAGCAGTCTGACGATCTTTATGACAGATTCTATAATTTTTATGTGAAAAAATAGCACTAATACAAAATTTCATTTATGATAAATATACTGAATATTTAACGCTAAATTATAGTTTTTCCCCTACAGTATTGAAATCTTGGATTCTATTCCAGAATCTTAGATTCGTTTTCTCAGTAAGTGTGTTAATCTAACATGAAGAATATTAAATGATCCTTTAGTATAGAGTCTACGCTTGATTTTTTTCGAAATGTTCAAACCTATTCTAGCAATCATATCCTATAAAAGTAAGAAATTGAAAATAAATAAATCTTACTATACCATGAATACGTTCATATTTTGACCTATTTCACTCTTTTAATTCTCTATAGAGTACATTATATTTTTCATACTTAACTTACATTTGAACATAAAAGACCCATAATGATAGCATAGACATTTTGTACAGATAGGAAATATCTTTTATTAATACGGTGTCATATTAAACTTATAAAATCTAGAATAACTTCAATCAAAACTATTTAACTACAAATACTTACTTGTTTCACACACGTAATATTCCTTGTCAGTGCAGGCTCTGTCCACTAACTTAGGAGTATCTTGGCTTGATACCTCCAGAGTTAAACAATTATGATCGGTTCTTGGTGGATTGTAAGCCAATGGTGGATATCCATGGGAGATCTTAGGGAATGGTTCGCCATTTAACCACATCCAACTATTTCCATTGTATTGGGCACCAACCCAAAGAACACCATCCACTGTAAAAATACAAGAATATATATATACCATATATAATTTTCAAGAAGAAAATCAAGAAATCATTATTTTTACTATTATGCTCAAATTTCTTTCTATATATCTTTCGATAAAGGAAAATATTTTTCTGAGCATGTTCTACTTGGGAAAAGAAGTAAAGGGTACTATTACCGAAATGTTTACAGAAAAAAAGTTTAATCTTGTAGCATGAGGCAATAATCACTTAGACAACTGCTAATCTAGGATTTTTGTACGCATGAGGCAATGAGAACGATGCAGGCAAATATTTAATCTCTTTTTTTAGTTGGAATCAAGTAACATGATGACTATTGAATCAGTTAAATGTGATAAAAAACATTTGGGCACATACGAATCTGTCCATTTAATACAACGCTAAAATGAAACTAAATGAATTTCTATTCAAATTCATTCGTCTTACTAAATATTTTGAGTTCGGAATAGAGGGTGAGGGTAAAGCAAAAATCCAAACTTAAATGCTCAAATTGTGTACACTGTGACCAACCAATCTCCTTCACTGTCACTCTGCTACTTGTTTCTATTGTAAGATATTTTCTTCTCAAAAGTTTAATCTAACCAATAACTTATCTTAAACAGATTTTCAATCCTGTATCAACTCTGAGAGATTTCGGTTTGTGTCATCGACATCATAAGTTCTTTGCCAGAACTAGCTGATCGCTTATGACACTTCTCAGCCAATCACTCTTTATACATTGAAAATTGTCGTATTTAACCATGCTTTTTTTTTTAAATGCATTCTTCAATTGTAATAGTTTCGTTCCTCTTCGTCTTTTATTTTCAAACATTCCTTTTAACATATCATAGCTACCTAAACTTCTAAAATCATTCTACATACCAACATTACCCTTGCTCGAGTAGCTTTTCACAACTCTTCGTTTCTGCACCATATAATATTGTATAGGAAACATTTCATGAATCTTGTCCGTTATTTCTCATTTAAGATTCCCAGAATACGTATCTCTTCTTAACATTTCTATTCTTTCTTTCATTTTTTGTTCATGTATCTTGCTATACTATCTAGGTGCTTGAATTAATCACCTAGCCTACTTTGTTCACTCAAATTTTTAAGAAATTTTCATCAATTTTCAAAAATCTATTAATTCTGCTTTCGAATTCTGATAGTCGTGCTAATTACATCCTTTGCAAAGCAATTATATATAAATCTTCTATCCAGTCCGTCTTCAGTATGTAGTCTTCTTAATTACTTGTGAATAGAAATTCAATTCTTGGTTCACATCTAAATTTCTTACTTGCTTTAAAGCTTTCATTCCTTCCCAACCGTAGAGCTCCTCCGCGGCTAAGTGGTTAGCATATACTGGAAGACTCGGGTTCAATTTCCGGCAAGAGCTCATGTGGTTTGGGTTCCGCGTTAAGATCCAAGTCTCATATAGCCTCGCTGATGAACGGAACGCTAAACTCAAAATCAACTCAACTCCGTCCTAAACGTCAAATTATCCCGTTCACTCGTTCAAAAGACTTTTCTAAATAGTGAAACACCATGTGTGTACTTTATTTTATTCCTTGAGAAACCTTGCACCGATATTTTCAAGTATACCAGTGAATTTTCTTGTGCTATTTCCCACATTAAAACATAAATTGTTATTTTTAGATCTACTCATTTTCCATACCGTATAGCCAGTTATTCAATATTAACAGTACAATTTTCGCCGCACGTGATATCAAATTATTTGTTATGAATTTTATCATTTATTTTCTTTCCCAATGGGATTACCACAGCCTGTAAAAGTTCTACTGGTCATTCTAACATTTCATATAATTTGGAACAGTTTCTTCTTTGATTCTTACCCCAAATTCTACCTTAAATCAATAGGTAAATTGTCCGTCCAACAGGTAAACTGTGTCTCATTAATCGAAGTGCCTGTTGAATTCACTTATGTGCATCGTGAAATATTTGTCTTCTTCATTTACGTATGTGCTTTCTTTTCACAATACCTAGGCTATGCGTTCGTTTCTTGCTATTACAAGTAGTTCTCCGTACATGTTTGAAATGTATCTGAAAATATCTATTTATTTATACTTCATCTTTCTAATTCTCATTTTCTACTGCAGTATTTTTCTGTCCTTTTTTCTGACATGTTTCCTTTGTTTAATCTTTCGAATACTTTTTTCATACTTCCTTACACTTTCAATTGTCTCTATTTCTCTACATTTAGATATATATGTTTCTGTGTCCTTTGTCAGTTTTTCTTCCATAATTAATCATTCATTTTGGCTTGTGTATGTATTTCCCTCTCAGACAATATCATGACTTAATATACAACTATTTGTCTATTTCCTTTCAATATTTAGTTCTTAAACCTTCGTAACAATATACACCTATACAATATATACCTTGATAAGTAAAAATTACAGTAATAGAAATTAAATATAGAAATACTTAAGTTTGTTATAAATGGACTGAGCAAAACTAACGAAGTGAGTCGTTAAATTAAACTGTATTATTACTGGTGCTGCTTTACTATGTCATCTTTATATTTTAGGTCAGTGGTTCTCAACCGATGTGTTGCGACACACTGGTGTGTCATGCAGTCCCTTAAGGTGTGTCGCAAAATTTTAGAATTTCAGAATCATGAAATTTAATAATAATTAGTTAAAATCGAGACAGATTGTACCAGTGAACACTTCGAGCGGTAGTAATAATGTTCAGTGCTGTATAGAGTCATTATAAAAACTAATTGGTTTCACTATTATAATAGTTTATTATTATTTATAATAAAATTATCAAACAAGAGTGTGTCACCGTGTCCTGGATGTTCAGTAAAGTGAGCCGTTATTCAAAAAGGTTAAGAACCACTGTTCTACGCCATTGATTTAAATGAAGAAATATTTTTCTGTTTCTTAGAAACGAACTGAAATTTCAACGATGTGATTTTGCTGATTTTTTTTTCATGCATGCACAGTCAATTGTCCCTTGCTTTCTTCAAAAATGAATTTGCATTACATATATAATAAATTTAATATTACCTAATTCAATTATTAAATATTACGTAAAATCACGTATAACGAAATTAAATTTTCACGAAGATAGATTTGAGATAACATATTTGAAGAGATACTAAGTAAAATCAAACGTTTAAAATTCCAGTTCATTTCGAAGGAAACAGAAATATATTTCTCCAAACAAATCAATAGACTTAAAAACAAAGATGGTACAGGTATGCTACGCCATTAAGAGGCCCCATTGCGGCGAATCGCTAATTTTACAATAATCTTCAAATAGATTTAAAAAAAATCGAAAAGTGGAACAAGAGATCGCTAGACAATATTATTTTATATGTAATACAGTTATTTCGATAATTCACTTATCGGCTTTCGATTTCCAGCCATTTAGAAAATGGCATTTATTTTCGCGTTTCTTAATTAATGGCTGCAAACAGAAAGCTACTAGGTGACTCGTGATAACGGTACCTCATGCAAAATAATGTTGTCTAGCGTGCTCTTGTTTCACATTTCGATTATATTTTATCTATTTGAAGGTATCACATAATTATTGTAAAATTAATGGCATTTTAATTTCGCAGTGATTAGGCCTCTTAATGACTCATGATCATTTTCAATATGGAGAACACATGCTATGAACACGTACTTACAATTAACGAGTTGGATTAGGTATTTGTTCTCGTCCTTTCTGCGATTATGAGCTTGATCTATAGGTTTAACATATTTAATAAAGATCCCATGATAAACTATGAACCTTGTGTTAAATGGTCTCAGTGATGAAAGGGAACGTCATTGCTATACAACATTTCCACCATAAATACCGATATATCATTTTTACTTACATTTTGCTTGTTGATTAATGATGTGTTTCAGCTCTCCAAGTTCTCTGAAGGTGGCCAGCATTCCTGACGGCTCTTGCGAACATGATTTCAAGGCTCCTTCAAAGGTGTCCCTTCGGTAATGGATTTCATAAACTTTTCCTCCGTACTCTAGTCGCTGGACATCAGATTGGGTCCCTGCTTCACCACCTTCCTCTCCTCCTCCACCACCAGCAGCAGCAGCACCACCCTCTGTAGAAAAAAAGTAGAATTAAATATACTAATTACGTCACTGTGTTAGGCAAACTGTTCGGAACACTGCAATGCTAAACGTCATTAAAAAAAAAAAAAAAAAAACAATGTTGATATAACAGAGAATGTAGCTATCACTGACTTTATATACAAAATATAAGAAATGATTTAACTCCCCAAATAGTATGCATGTATATTCGGATAAAACTGTCCTAATGGCGGCGAAACATATATCTGTATGGCCTAATTTTGCCTGCTTGCCGTACACGTCTACCTTCGAATAAAACAGTCCTAATAGCAGAATAATGTACACCTGTGTAGTTCTACTAGGAAAATCTCTTAAAAGGCAGGCTTCTTAATATGCAGTGAACTCTTTAAACGTGGAATGATTTACACTTCTTTTGGACCTTTTATATAACTTGAAACTTAGTGCAAATCTACTATATTATCTACGAGTGGATTGAAAGACACGAAACAGAAACAATTAGGTTTTTCTTGATTAATATCTTATTTTACAAAACAATGCAATATGCGTTTTCCTCATAAATCCGCTCTTTACGGGTTAAATACCTCCATGAGTAGAAGAGAAAGCATTGTCATTTAAATCCTGGCCTAAGCGGTTAAGAGAAAAAAAATCGGAACTGAGATGTCCATCATAGATCCACTATGCTGCGTAGATCCACTAAGCATCCCAACTGACCGATATTTTACCGGCAGACTTTGTTTTGTCATGCTGAACTATATAGTTCAAGTTCAAGGTAACTATACAGTTATATCTAATCTGAGGATCATAAGCGGGTACCAGAAATTTTATTTCTCAGAGTTAGCAACTCTAAGATCCATAGTTTGGTGAGCGAAACAGACAATGCTTCTTTTTCCATTTTGACTTTAGTGTCATGATTAATCTAGGTGAAAAGCAACAAGTAAAGCATCATGAATTATGCGTAACTGAAAAATGAAGGTCATCTATTAAGTACATAATGTTTTGTTGTTAACCTTGTAAAAAAAATGAATGAAGAATTTACACCATAATAATACATTTTAATTTACTTATCTACACATTCAAATACGAAACATCCAGTTTTCTTTGTAACTTTGTCCAGTATTATTTTAAACTATTGAACGATACCATCCTTCGCTTGCATTAACATAACAACAAGGTACAGATTAAGATTATGGAATCAGACTTAACTACCTTTCTCATGTCTTATACACTGTTCATTTGTTGGCACATGGACATATACCTTAGTTAACTTAGGCATAGTTGTGGAGTGTCACCCCAAAAAATTGTTCATAAATTAAAGTTCTTACGCCAATTATGTCGTAATGCCATCTAGACTCTTATTTTCTTTGGTTCTATTAACTATGTACATATTTATACTAAGCCGACACATTTACATTCAAATAACAGGCTTCTGTGTCATAAATATTTAATACCTCTGGAAACCCAAATATCACAAAAATCAGAGGTGCAAAAAGTACGCACTAACATGTTCTAGATAGTCACTAGAAGCTAGATTTGCACATGTATTGGTTCAGGGCAGAACCAAGCTGGGTATACCCTGGAGTGTTTGTATTAGCAAGCGCGTAAAGAGGTAAATGCAAACAACATCAATAAATGTTAGACAGTCACTACAAGCTTGCTTTGTATTACAAATCCATAATAATGAAACACTTTTCGCAATACTGTTTCCATGTTCACAGCTAACTTACACGTTTGCCGCTTATGTAAATACGTTTCTAACAGTTCTAATAATGTTCTAACAGTTTCTCGGACTTGCATAGCAATGTTGTCTTCTAGAACTTCGATTTACGGAAAAGTTTTACTTCATGCTTGAATTTTCAGTCTTTATATACATGCCGTATGATTAATTACTTTCTGTACTGTTTGCGTGGACATTTAAAATTTGAACCATTTCCTAAAATGTTGCACCTTTCTTTATTAAAATATTGCATCTTTTTTCCTTTTTTTAAATCAAAATTTTGTACCTACAATTCCTAATTCTACCTATTAGAAATTTTTCTATGAATTATTCTTTCATTTAGTTACTGTAATATGATCACATTTGAGTTGAGTAATTCTCGTAAGACAAAGTTTTCATTGCATAACGATTTATGAAATTGTGAGTTCATACTCACTGGAAAACAAAATAAATACTGACTAAACTGTAAGATGTATCAAAATGAGGTTTCTTGTATACATTACATAAATCTATATAAACTCCATTACCTAAATATTTAAACACCGGCAGCCGAAAGAGCAAACTTCACATGTTCTTGTTTCTGTTTCATAAGTCTCGGTTTGCGCAATACATGGTATATTTTGGTAATATGTACGATTTCTTGGTATGTGCGTGGGTTGAATGAATATTCCAAACAGCAAACATTAGAACAGAAATGCGTTTTATGTACCGTACTCTTTTATAGGAAAAGAGGACTGATAACATCAAGAAATGTGTCGTTGGACCTTCGCAAACTATTTATTAAGACCCTGGTATGGAGCGTGACGCGAAGACATTGAGAAAAGCTGAAATATCCAAGCTGGAATTATTTAAAATGTGGCGTTGGTCCAGAATGCTGCTCATATCATGAACCGAAAGGAAAAGGAAGGAAGACGTACTAAAGGAAGCTAATGAAGGACGACAGATCATGAAGATAATAGGAAAAAGAAGGAACAGCATGCTTGGCCATCTTATTCGGCGCTCCGATTGAATCACCGTGTTGATAGAGGGGAAGGTACAAGGGAAACTAGGAAGAGGAAGACCAAGGATCGAATATCTAGATGCAGTTACGAAGAGGAAACCTTATCAAAATATAAAACAGCGCTTCAAAGGGAGAAATAAGTTTTAAAATTTCCATGTGGCCAACCAACTTATGCTTGAGATGATGAACAAGAAGACTCTTCGAGATAAAGTATTGTATTTTCATTCTTCGCGAAGGTTGGTCTTTCGTCGTAGCTTCTACGAGAGTTCTGTAGTTTTGTAGGATATATCTAGTGGATACACAGTGTATTACAAAACTTATTAAAAATATTATTATAGTAGAATTACAAACTGAATGACTGGTCCGTATTAACAGTAAAACTGTGACAAGAACTTTAGTTGCTACATGCTCACTACCAATGAGTTGAATGTTGATACCATTACAAAGAATTAGTTCCTTTCCATTACCATCAAGAGGAACAAGGAAGACAATTTATTCTTTCCTTAAATAATGTTATCCTTGAACCTTGTCCTTCGAGGAAAGATTTGGTTTTATTTGTATCTAAACTGCACAAATATGAGTCCATCTGATTTAGTACGAATATATTCCTCGAATTGCTACATCTACTTCCTAGCTGAGCTTTAATCGAGATAATATCTTCACTTGTGTAAAAATGTTAATAATCCTTAATGACCTCTAATATTCTGAATCAAGAGGAACTACTTGTCTTACATTGAAATAACGGAACTCATATCTTTCGTAAGATTGCCGCTGATTTCTTCGTGAAGATTTGAAAATACCTATTATCTACTTGAAAACAAATACATTAGTATATATATTTCGTTCACATATGCTATCTTAGATATTTGTTTTCTTGCCCTATAAAATTAATTCATGTTCTTACATACCTGGAAGTCCTCCAGCTCTCATGCAGATAAAGTTCTGTTCAATTTCGCATGCTAATCCATAGAAGATACCATCTTCATGGTCGAACCTATCCAGATTAAGGCATTTTCCCGGAGGTACTTCCTGGTCAGCCCATCTTGGAACTTCAAGTGTTACATCGCAACAAGGCAGTTCTCCACCTTCATTACCCCATTTCCATTGAGTATCAACTGCTGTTGCATCTATCCATGCGTGGTACATCTCTTTCAAAAAAACAAATAAATGGGAAAAGAATGTGAAGGATTATTCTACTTAAGAAAAGATATAGTACTAACATTGTCGACTAATTTTTTCCTAATGATCATAACCATGTTTAGAATTTAATTAAGAATATTTTGATAAAGCTACTTAACACTGAGAATGTCTTTGTTAATTCAGAGTTCCTACTTTAACAATTACTTGATTGCTTCAGAAAGCTAATTAAGTTTATGTTTTATATGTAGCATTTTGATTGTTAAGCTTAGTTGTGAGGATAGAACAAGCAGAGGTGCATCCCAGTGATGTTGCAACGTCTTTTCTAGGAAAGGCTTAAACCCCTGTCAGAAGCATTTTATGCTAATTAATTAGTAGAAAGATGTATTTATATCTAGCATAACGCTCTAACCAGGGGTAAAAGTAGATCTGAAAAGGTAGGGGGACGCATGACGTCACGCCGTCCTATGTGCATATCTTTGCACATTGTAATTTTTAGGAAGTGGAGAGACGCTGTACATAATTTTTGGAAGCGAGAGACATATGCCCGTGTGCGTTTCCCCTCACTTTTACCCTTACTCTGAACTGAATTAGAACCATAAGGTTAATTTAAATGTACTCTACGCACTTCCACAAAATTTTATTCGCAGAATCAACAGAACTAGTCTGAAGAGTGTGTTTATGACACTTATAAACAGGAAAGGATTAAATAATTATTCCCAAAGAAAATAATAATTATGAATATAGCTACCAAGGTTGAATATTAAACTACCTTTATGTGCATTCCAATAGTGTGTGGCTATGGAAGTGGGTACACCTCCAACTTCATTATAGCCTATTGATTTGCTCTGGGAGAAAGCCTGTCTCCGGGTGACTTATGGCATCACTGGGAGATATAGTTAAAATTCACATTCAGAAATAACAAGAACTTTTACTCTGGATATTCTATTATAAAGAGGCTCCACTTACATATCTCAGGTCAAAAACAAGCATTCAAAGTACTTATAATACGATTTTTTTTAAAATCACGCAATTATTTTCATTTTTATGCAAGTCTAACCTCTATCTGACCATTAATATTTTAATCAACATTGATGACTTCTAAGTATATAAGTAATTATCTAATTACTTTCAATTGCGTTATTTTTTATTGTATACTTTACTAGGATAGAAATTACTTAGAAGCTGTCCAAGCAAGATTTCTAAGCCTGGTCACGCAGATTTATTGCTAGTAAGAATCGCAGATTGTCTTTTATCTTTTTATTTCCCAATTAGAAACAGACAAGAAGCGAAAAGGCATGCGATTCAATTTACTTACAAATGGAAAAAGTGATTAAAACTCTTTATGTTCACATCAATTATTATTGTATTTTAAAGAATATCTTTAGTTCCTTAGGTCACATTTCTATTTCGTCCCCATTTCTACGTTTATCAAGCCAAAATTGCCACATATGAAAATCAAAAAAGTTATACTAATTGCTAGAGCTGTGTAAGTGCTGGTAAGTGCTACAACCATGATAATAATGCTCCTCCGTACGAAAAGTTATTAATAAATTAAATAGATGATTTTGGCATGACGTCAAGCCAAAATCAACAGATTTACAAATAAGTTTGGCGGAAAACAAAATGGGTGTCAACTGTTAGTGCCAGGTTAGTGTTGGTTAGTGCTACAAGCTCTATGTTAGTGCCCCTACGTACGGAAAGTTATTAACATATTAATGTGGCGATTCTGGTTTCACGTCAAGCCAAAATCAACACTTTTAAAAATAAACTTTGTGAGAAACCAAAAGGGTGTCAGTCAGTGTTACGTTACAGCTGGTTAGTGCTACAACGTATGAAAAGTTAATAGCATATAAAATAGATGATTCTAGCTTGACATCAAGCCAACATCAACACTTTTACAAACAAGTTTGGCGGAAGACGAAAAGAGTGTCAAATATTAGTGCTACATTATAGCTGGTTAGTGCTACAAGCACAACGTTACTGCTCATAATTACAAATAATTGTCAACAAATTTAAGTGGGGATTCTGGCTTGAAGTCAAGCCAAAATCGACACTTTCACGAATGAGCTTTGCTGGAAACGAAGTGGATGTCAATCGTTAGTGCTGGTTAGTGTTGCAAGCACAACGTTAATTAATACACCTACGAACGAGAAGCTATTAACAAATAAATGTGGCAATTCAGGCTTGATGTCAAGCCGAACTAACGACTTTTATAAAATAACTTTGGAAACATAAGGAAGGTTTCAATTTTAAGTGTTGTTAGTGCTTCAAATAAAAAAATGGTGTTCATAAAACATTATTAAATGAAAATGGCGATCGTAGCTCGATGTCATGTTAAAATTGTCACTTAATTAAGAGTTGCCAAAAATGAAAGGTCTGTCAATCGTTAACGCTACGTTATTGTTGGTTAGTGCTATAGGCGCAAAGTTAGAGCTCATAGATACGAGAAGTATTAACAAATAAGTGTGATAGTCAAACAAAATATCGATATTCTTACTAATAAGCATTACAGGAAACTAAAATTCTATCAATCGTTTGTGTTACATTAGTGTTGTCTCTTGCTACAAGCACAGCGTTAGTAATACAACGTACGGAATCATCATCATTATAGGTATTCTGCCATTATTGGCAGATCACTTGCTACAACTGAGAAACTTCTATGTTCCATGGTCTTGCGTTATTCTATTCGACTTCATGTACGATTTTTTTGTTTTGATATTGCCCAAACTTGTAGCCTTCTTTGGCCCTTCCATTCTTTCCTGCGACCATAACCTCTAGCACGTCTCAGATAATATAATTCCTTCTTAGCCAGTGTCTCAACCAGTTTCTCTTTTTCTTCTCAATCTGAAACTGTTCTTTTCACCTCCACCAATTCTAACACCCTCTCACTCACTTTTCGCTAGATCCAACACATTCTATCCACACACACGTCACATATAAACCTCCGAACTTTGGTTGCATCTGCCTTATCTATCCAACTTCTTATCTGCAATTATTAAACAATTGCTCCTGCACTCATGAGCTTATTAGTCTAATTCAATAGCCTACTTAATTCAACATGATAGGGAGATGAACACAGATACTTGGAGAAAATGTCCACGTTCTCAGAGAGACAAACCTTCCTATGTTTCAACTGATGATCATTAGTCTAATGCCTCAATTTGCTCTACTAAACATATTGGCTCTCCTGGTCTATTTCTTCACTTGTTGGTAGGATGTATTTATGTAAGAAGATAGTAGAATAAGTTTGCTATTCCCACATTTCGACACAAAATTTCGGATGGTTACTTCAAATATATCTGGATTAATTTTTAGAGGTAAATATTGAGGTATTGCTGGTAATATTCATAATAAATTTTTAACATCTGGATAAGAATTAATGACATTTTTCGAATGTAGTTGTGAATTTGTGATAAACACGAGTCAAGCAATGTTCAGTATTGAGTTTGTACAATTTTGTTGTTTGTACAGTATATACAGCGGAAGAGAGTTCACCCATATTAAAATCATTTCTACTATATAATTTATAGAAGAAATGCTGATTTCAAAAATAAAATCAGTTTCTCTCTATCACGTCACATTTTTTCACAAATCGTTAAAACATATTAGCATCAGCAGGTGTATTGTTTTATTACAAAGCCTATAAGGGACTTATCAAAACGTATTACATATTAAGTTCAGGCATTTCTCACAATTTTCATACAGTTCTTAAATGGATGCGACATGCCACAAGATTATAAAATTAATGTTAATGTTAATGTAAATGTATATTTTCATTTACACCTACATACAAAATCACAAGTACATTACGTCACTTAGCATCAAACTTCATTCGCTTCGATTTCCTGACATCGCTGACGGTCGACACGGGAACATCAATTTTCAACATTCAGCAATAATCTGCCATCATGTTAACGTTCCATATCCCCATGTATCTCCTTTCCATCTCTGCTATGTCTTTATGAAATCTCTCCCCATGCTCCTCACAATAGTCTCCGAGATTACGTGGAAAGAAATCGAGATGGGAGTTGAGGAAATGCAACTTTAGGCTCATTTTGCTTCCAAGTTTACATAAATTTTCCAAAAGGTTTTTCACGTAATGTTCATAGTTCTTATGTTTTTGATTTCCCAGAAAATGGGGAACTACCAGTTTGAAACTAACCCAGGTCTCCCTTTCAGTTTCTGTCATTATTTGCTCAAATTCACGGTCAAGCATCAACTTTCTTATTTGATTGCCAACAAAAATGCCTTCTTTCAATTTCCCATCACTTATTGCTGGAAATTTACTTGCAATGTATTTAAAACATTCCCCATCAGTGTTTAATGCTTTAACAAACTGTTTCATGATTCCTAACTTAATGTGCAATGGAGGGAGTAGTATTTTAGACGATGGCACCAATTGCTGTTGTGTCACATTCTTCTTTCCTGGAGAGAGAGACTTTCTACGTGGCCACATTTTCACTTTCCAATGATTCTTCCTGTCCCGACTGTCCCATTCACACAAAAAGCAGGGAAATTTTGTGTTCCCGAATTGGAAATCTAACAACAGTGCTATCACTTTAAAATCGCCACATACTGACCAACCATATTCTTCACATTTCACTTTTACGAGCATAAGTCTCAACGTTTCATACTCATACGTTTCCATTAAGAACCCAGAATATGCTATGGGAATCGATGGTAATACATTACCGTTGCTCAACAAAACAGCTTTCAAGCTGGGCTTCGATGCATCAATAAAGAATCTCCATTCTGTTGCATTGTATGAATACCATAGAATTCTATCACTTTTTTTATGTTGTTGCAATACACTAAATTTTCTTCTTCAGTGACGTATGGTAGAATTTCTTTCTCTCGGTGCCTGTACCATGAAAAATGTCTTTCAGGAGACAAGAGAATTTTTCTTCAACCGAGAACCAAGAAGTTGGGCACTCTCTTTTGGTAAATTTAAATCTGTCACAAGATCATTAAGTTCATGTTGTGTAAGTGGCTTTGGAGTGCTAGTACTCGTACTAGGATACAATGCATCATCATCATCACGCTGTTCTAATTCTACCTCAACTTCACTGTCACTAGAACAACTTTCGACAATAGTAGGTACACATAGTACAGGTATATCTGGCCCATGAGCTACAGGTCTGATAGCTGATTGTATGTTGTTTGTATAGTTCACCTTACTTTTGTTCTTAGAACTAAAACCACTAACGTTAACAGCACAGAAATAGCAGTCTTCAACATGATTTTTTGGTTCACGCCATACCATTGGGATTCCAAACGGCAGGGCTTTCTTCTTGCCACATGCCCACAATCGCAAAGCCTCCACACAAGTCTTGCAAACTGTATGTGGGGCCCACTTTTTGTCCTGGTCACCTAATTTCATTCCAAAATATGCATTGTATGCATCCTTCACAAATTTTGTTACACGTTGTCTTTGTCTCTTCACTACATAACATCCACTAATGTAACAAAAAATGTCTGGAGAGCTCACACACTTTTTAGATGACATTGTTTCACTGTTTCAAAGCAACAAACCGCACAGAAACTTGATCAAAACACCGTATTTTTTTATTCGTCGTCCCGTTTAAAGGGTTGTGCCCTTTCTTCGGGTAAGTGTTGTACTGTACATCAAGTGTCTCTATGGAAATGTAGGTGGTCTAAGGGTTGCCAGGTTTATCATTTCTTTATTCATCACATTAATATGAAACATACATGGATTGAAATGATTCCAGGAGAGAAAAAAATATATATAACACAAACATTAATAGGTTAATGGCTAGAAGAGAATATTGGCAGTTATTACATAAACACAAATTATGAGAGGAAAATAAAGTTGAGAGGACTGCAGTAAGAAAATGAACAACTGTAATGAATGGATGAAATGCAGTGCTTTGGACGTCACATCACAAGGTTATGTTACTTCAGACGAATGAAGTTATCTTCTGTTCCTGGGGCGATTCAGGAACTGATGAAGACGAAGGAGGCCCTTGTTAATAGGTATCACTGTGCATATGATGGATAGATGTGAGATGAAAGTTCATGCGGTCGGTAGATTGTATAGATTTCGGGGTCCAATATGTCATCATCTAACTGTAAATGATATAATGTCATGAAGTGTTGGAGAGGGGTGTCAATGAAAGTTGGTGGTGCATCGTTGTCACGGTCGTAACGGAGTATATCAAGTATCATAGGATGGGGCTGTGCCATACGTTTGCTGATGTAACGTATACGCAGTTGTTCGAGGTGCGTTAATAATGGCGGAAAGTCTATCAACTCATAAAGTAGACGTGTTGGATGAGGTAGGCTTATGCGGTATGCTAGGCGTATAGCATGGCGTTCTAGTATAGCAAGTTTTTGATAGAATTTTAGGGGCGCAGATGCCCAGGCTGTATGTCCATAGATTAATGTACTCCGCATGAAGGTTTCGTATGTATTGAGAACGGTATGTGCCTTTAATCCCCAGGTTGTGCCCACTAATCGTTTAAGAAGATTAAGTCGATTTTGCGCTTGACCTATGAGTTTGGTGAGATGTGGAGTCCAGGTAAGATGAGTGTCAAAAATGACACCGAGATACGTAATAGTACTTGAAACTGGTATAGGCGTAAGATCAAATTGAAGGCGAAGTAGATTCGGGTTTCGATGTACTCGTGAACGGCGTCGACGTGGTAAGAAAACTATGGTTTCTGTTTTGGAAGAGTTAATATTTAACCTCCAAACATGACACCATCGCACAAATGCATCAATGGCTACTTGCATGGTTTTATTAAGAGATTGTACGGTGCGGGCAGATGTGCAAAATGCAGTGTCGTCAGCAAACTGAAATATTGTGGTGTTATTAGGAATAACAAGATCAGCGACGTACAGTAAGTATAATAAAGGAGACAATGATGAGCCTTGTGGTACACCAGATTGCAGCAAGATAGGATGAGATAGCGTTACATTGATTGAGATATAAGCTAGTAGTCCTATTAAGAAGGAGTGTATGAAGCGGATGTACGAAGTTGGCAGAAGATATTTACGAAGTTTATATAGTAAGCCAGGGTGCCAAACTTTGTCAAAAGCCTTTTCCAAATCAAATGTTACAAGGCAAGAAGGAAAACCTGTATTATATTGATTGTAAATAGCTGTGGTGAGATGGAATAATTGATCTTGAGTACTAAAATTTGGTCGAAATCCAGCTTGGTGTATTGCAAGAAGATTATGTGGGTGAAGATGGTCGTGCATGCGACGGACAAGGATTCTTTCCAAGATTTTGCAGAGATAACTAGTGAGGTGAATAGGACGATAGGATGTGACTTCTGATGGAGGTTTCTTTGGTTTAGGAAAGAGTAGCACTTTTGAGTATTTCCAGTCGCGTGGAATATATCCAGTTCGCAGAATAAAGGTATAAATGGTGCTAAGAAAGAGTAGAAAAGAGTGAGGCGCTTGTCTGATGAGTACATATGTAACAGAGTCAAATCCTGGTGCAGTATTCCGTTTACCTTTAAGTGTATTACTAATAGTTTCGGGTTGAATCGGCAGGGTTAGAGGATTATTTGGTTCTAAATCATGATCATCAGACGGACGAAAGAAAGGAGAAGCTGCATCGGTATGTCTGTTTATAGTTGATTGCAAGCGATCTGGTGTATGCCAATCGGGTAGAGGTGTAAAGATATTTTGAAAATAGGAAGCAAAACTATTAGCCTTTTCTGTATCCGTAAGGACTGCTTGATGATTATGAACAATGGGGTAAGGCGTACGAGAAACTCTACCTATTAATTGATGGAACTTGCGCCAATATTTTGTAGGATGTTTCATTAGCTAATGTGTTGCAAGTTTGAATCCAGTGGCGTCTCTTGAACGCAACGATATAATTATGAGTGATCCTTAGGTACTGGCGATGAAGCCGAAGCGCTTCAAGGTTACCCGTAGCGAGATATTCACGGAAAGCTCTCCGGGATGCTGAAATAAATGGTAAATATTGCGGAGGTAACTTAGGTTTGTGTAGCTGAACTTCGATTGTTGGGATAGAACGTTGTGCTGCGTCTTGAAGGGCTGTAGTAAGTCCAGTGATTGTTCGATCGAGTTCGTATTGCGTACTAGGCATTGTGAGCGTAGTTACGGCAGTGTCTAAATCGGTGCGATATTGTTCCCAATTTGCCATTTGGTAGCAGTAGACCTTCTGAGGAGGAGGCTTCGGCTGAGTGTTGGGAGAACAATGAAGTTCGACTCTGATGGGGACATGGTCGCTACCTATGGAGTCAAGTACAGATATGTGAATAGACTGAGATAGTGAAGATGAAGTTATGACTATGTCAGGAGTAGTGCGACTGATAGGACGTGTAGGTTTCGGTAAAGTATGAATTTCAGCTCGTGTTTCATTCCGAACAAAATCGAGAAAGTTGTCTTTGTCACGTTGGGAACTGCTATGAAAATTGAGGTCGGCCATGATAATGTAATGCCGGAAGTTGGTATCAATATAGCGGAAGAAATCATAGCTGAAAGTTCTGCCTGGACGATAGTAAATAGTAACAAAGGTAATGGTTTTGCCTCTAAAATAAATTGTCGTCATGTTATTTTCATGAAGGTGAAGAGCAGGTGGAACAGTAACTGCACGATAAGGAAGACTTTGCCGAATACCAATAGCTGTGCCTCCGTAGAGACGTGGTCCAGTTGGTGCGTTATGTCGAAGTAAGTGATACTTCGGTATATAGCATGTTAAATATGGTGCAAGGTAAGTTTCATTAAGAGCAAATGATGCATTTTTTCTTCCTGTAGGAGCTGTGTAAAGAGCAGTTGGTGCGTCAACAATGCTCGTATGTTAAGGAATAGTAAATTGTAACTCATAATGAAAGTGAATATAAGTCCGTAGGTAGAGTTGTCCATATCAAACATAAACTTCAAGTGGTTGGATTTGAAAATGCACTGTTGGTCCGGAATACGTTACATGTAGTTGTAGATTAAATAACAGTTTGGCTGCGTGCATGATTTGAGATAGAATATAGTTGCGAAGAAATGGGTGGATGTTCTGTAGTGAAATAGTCAGAAAACGGAGTAGATCTTCGACAGTAACTGGATGGCGCAATGAATTTGCTGGTGGAGTTGGTGCATCGACTGAACGTATGGGGACAACGAGTTCAGGCTTAGCTAAATCAGGCTGAGGCTTAGCTTTACATTTATAGCTGTACGTTGGGTGACGTTCAGAACAGTGATCACAACGTGGTGGCTTTTCAAGGTTTGGACAGTTTTTTGTAGGATGTTCGCGGGAAAAATTGCCACATTTGGTGTTGTTTGTGCATTCAGCTGTTGGATGTGAATTATACTGTTGACATTTCTCGCAGCGAACAGGCAGAGGTGCTGGCGTGCGAGAGGGCTCAACCTTATATTTGCGTCTATAGATATATGCGCCCTTGGATAGAAGTTGATCAGTCAGCACTCGTACGAGATAAGTTGGTGCCTGGTAGTTGTTGATCCTAATACAACGCTTTATAAATAGCCCTTCCTGATGGAGTTCAGCAAGAATTTCGTCATCAGTAAGATCAGGTTCTACACCACGAATAACTACAGACAGCATGGGAGGTCGCCGTGGTGGAGGAGGAGTTTTGCGTGTACTCGGTTGTAAAGTAGAAATCTTTGCTTTCGTCCCAAAAATTTCATAAGTTTCCTTTTTGCGAACATGCGTGGCGAAATTTGGGCTACTGGATTTCAAAATGATGCCACGGCGTGTCTTAACAATTTCACGGATTTCAGGTCGAGGGACATACTTGACTAATTGCTGGAAGACAGCACGAACACGGTCATACTTCTGATCGTAGTCGGTTAGCAAGAAGTTGTACACGGGATCTGACTGGCATTGCTGATGATGATTATCGGCAGAAGTGGATGCCCAATCCATACAATGGCTGTCAGTTGTAGTCTGATTAACACTGGGAGTAATTCGTTGCTTCTTTGAATCTAGCGCTTGTTCGCCATCAGAGAAAGATCGAGAACGAATTCTATGTCCTTTAGTGATGCAGTCAGCGTAGGAAGGAATAGAGTTACGGTCTGAACGAGGTGTTCCCGTAACAATCCTTGGCTGCGTCTTTTGGCGACCGTTAGCCCCGATGTTATGTGGTGGAGGTTGTAATCCTACATCCTGACCGAGATTCGTAGATCCGTTAACTTTGCCAGTGTCCGTCATCGTGATAGAGTAGCCGAGGGCCAAAGCCCAGATGAAGAGGAAAAAATGAAAAAAATGTTAGAGGTTCAAAAGACAAGACACTCTCCAAAAGTGAAAACTTTCGTCAGACCCATAAGTGCTGTAATTGTGCTATGCTCGCAAGTACGTATGCTATACTTGGTCCTCGCTGGCTCAGTAACTGACACAAGAGAGGTTAGGTATCTTGGTAAGGTATGTGAAAACACCGTATCCTAGAGCTGTGTATACACAAATTGTTTAAGTAACACTTACCGTGATTTCTTACATTAAGTAATATGATACATGAAAAAATTACACTTTATTACATCAGTTAATGAGACTAGTTATAACAGCAAAAAGTTACGTATTTCTTTTGGTTACTTTTAAGAATTTACAACAAAGCTTTGAATGTCTAAATAATCCATTGTTGTAATATTATGCGCCCTGGCATCTACCGGGTAAAAATAGAAAAACTGTGGGTGATGGAAAAAAAGAAGCATAGTTTTGGGATCAGTATCAAAATGGTTGTTCAAAATAGCAATTAGTTTACAGACATCAAAACCCATGTCAACCAGTGTTATTTTATACTGTTATTGAACAAAAATACTGAAAATATATTTAATTTTTCCTTCAAAACTTGAGAATCTTTCGAAGGTATAAAGAAAATGGAGGCATTTTTGATAGAATATCATTTACAGGATAAGTGACTCACATTTTTCTTAAAATCACATAGCTGTGCTACATACTGTAAATAAGAACGTCATGTAACAATTTTGAATTGTAGTTGAATCATCTAAACTAATGCAAAGTTAAACGTTTTTCATAAATATTAGTCCTAATCGCCATGATAGCATTTCATAACTCCAAAAATAACACATCAATCAAGTAAAACATTCAATATTACTTGATTGATTAATTTTAATTTTAATATCCTAATTTTGCAACGAAATTATTTCAGACTGAATATAAAACTTAATATGCAATATGAACCAGATGAACTACCACCTGGAATTGAACTATGCTGTTTCCCACCAGAATCGATATATTAGTCATCGTATATTTTCAAGTAAGCTCTCAAACGGCTGTGTAGTTTACATCGGAAATAGGTGTATTCATCTTTCATTATTTCCCTCATAGACTAAATAAAATCTTTCGATCTTAAAAACATTGTTACTGAAGTGAAATACTGCAGTAAGGTTTAAACTGTTTTTCCTAGTACCTAGGTAGACTATTATTGACCAATATGTTGACTACAACCAAGATAATATTTTATACTGCTGTAGCCTACCTGATTTGAGTTCAGCCATCGCGCGTAGAATCCAGGTCCAGAGCTCTTTGTCCACGCCGTTTTCAGAGCCAGGTATTTTGAGTAGTTCCCCATTTTCTTTCGTGGTACAATAGTCGACGGCATCTTTATGATTAGCTTTTCCAGCCACAAAAGAATACGTTTTCCCATTAAATTCCTTTCTCTCTACTGGGAAAGCTTTTACATCTTTTACCATACTTGCAGCCTCTACAAGATACAACAATTAAAGTATATTAAGATGTCGCATACCCAGTGTAAGACTGTTACAATTCAAAAATGCACATTTCAAAGAACATGGCTTTTAAAGTTTGCTATTCTATCAAAATTGCTCCCTGGAATACTGGTATTTCTCCCATCTAGGTATGAATTTGTTTAGTTACGTTTCTGCGAAAATACCACCAATTAGAGAATAACTCAAAATTTCTATTTTATGAGTTCTAATACTCTTTCACCGGATGTGCGATGTGTTAGTGGCAGTGTTCTTTTTTCATATGATTATACAATTGTTAAAATGCCTTCATGAAAATGCAAAAACAAGAAATATTGATTAGTACGAATACTACTACTAAATATAATAATAATAATAATAATAATAATAATAATAATAATAATAATAATAATAATAATAATAATAATAATAATAATAATAATAATAATAACCAGTTGGCAGGATCGTACAGCCTTGCGCGACACAGCGTCCTGTTTACATTTCATTTCCACTATTCGTATACTTAAGTAAATGCATATGAAAACTAGTTAACGAAAAAGTGGATACGTAATCAATAGATACAGACTATAGACTGTAGAAATCAAGGATGTTATAAAATACAGGATCTGCTTATACATCAGAATCGTGAAGTCATTCGTTACATTTTCGCCACCCTCACTCTGCCCGCTCCGTCCAATAAGATCGCAATGTTTCGAGCCAACATTCATGACAGAAACGGGAGTAACCAATAAGGCGTGACGATGCTCGGTTGCTTTTTGCTTTCACTGTGTTAATAGGATGAAGATACATATGGGTAGATCTTCTATTTTACAACATCCTCTTACAGAATATCTTAATATAATAATATGATATGTGATCCAAACTGAAATAAATGCCTGTGTAGTTGAACTGGCGTTACTTGCTTTCGTTGAATATCTCCAGAACCCATTTGTATTTTGAAGAATTGTAAAATAGAGACTGTTTCAGTTGGGTTGATTTCAACACAAATTTTTAAAAATAACATAAAAAACGTTTCTTTGTCTAGTTACTTTGCTACACAAGAAACTATGATACAGAACATGCATTTTGTAAATTAATTCTTTAACCCTTAAGTACTATGGACGAAAATAATCACGTAACTACTATGGAACGGTTTGTCAGACCGCATTCTTGTTTCACATTTTTTGAATAGTAGTTTTATTGCATATTTTTAAAATGCTATCCTACATATCCTAGTTGCTTGTAGAAAAATAAAACATAATAATTTCACGTTATAAAAAAAGTTTCATATTTTTAAAGCAATGAGAAAAAGAACTTAGTCAAAATTTGCAACAATGCTTTCATTGTTATTTTAAAATTGTAATTGTTGAAATATTCAATTTTTTCTCCGTTTCTATGTAGTCAAAATAACACTAATTTGAAATACACTCTTCTTATAGATGCACTGAGAATAAAAATACAGTAAAAACGGAGAAAAAACATGGAATTTTAGCTTTCTTAAACTTACAAGAAAGTACTGTATAGTTGTACTGTACAGCTGTATAGTTGTACATTTTTTGTAGTAAAAAGGTAATGAATAAAACTTATTTTTAGTTCTTATATCATCGCGAGAGTAAAGAAAATACGTTTTGCCGGTAAAGAAATTACCGCACTAACTTTTCTGACAGCATACACTTTCTTCAGGTAGGCACTTATATCTTTTTTATTCTGCACTGCAAGGAAATTGGTACCCCACACCGCTGACACGAATATCTTTGCTTTCCGCTTACAACTCAGTGGAGAGTGAACTATGTTTTCCTTTTCAACTCCTTGTGCGCGATGGTGGGAAACTCACTTTCAAGCTGTAGTATGCTCTTGATTGAAAAACTCAGCTGTCAGCAGATGTCCGATAAACAATCTACGTTCTATGTGAGGCCTAACAAGTCCTTTTGTCAACGTTTTCATGGAATAAAGTCTTGTCATCACTGCGGACTTAACGTAGACTTGATACAAGACATACGCATTGACACCATACGCAACATCCACCAGCATAAAGAAAATTGTCAATGGCTATCGTCTTGTTCGACGACTTGATGTGCAATCTGTACATTTTTTGTCTAGAGTATCCACTCCGCCTTTACTCATGTTATAAAATATGATTATTTCAGATTTTTCAGTCTCGGGGTCATTATTTGATGTGTGGTGCAAGACGTGCAGCATGGTAAGACAGAAAACTGCTAATAATCAGTAGATAGCGAAAGACAACTGTGCAGCAAAATACCCACGTAACTACTATAGTACGTCTGTGAGACCGCTTGGCCCCTCCAGCTCCGCGCACAGGGGATCAATTATAACACGAACTTCACAACATGTAACCATTTGCTAGACAGGAAGGTAGACGAAAATATACACTTGTAGTAGTGAGACTGTGGAAAATATAATGATACGAAAAGTAGCAGCGGTCTGAGAGACGGTCCATAGTACTTACGGGTTAAACCGGGAACTGCAGTACATATTTGCCACTTAAATGCCTGCGCGATGTCCCGAGCACAGGCCCGCTAAATGTAATATAAAAGAAACTTCAGTATTGCTCTGCCAACTTGTCTTTATACTTGAAAAAAAAAAGAAAAGCTTTAAAAGAGTTACCGGTAAGGTGTTATTCAATTACTGAAAAAATAGGGTAGGAAAGCAGGAAATTTAAATATTGGCTTGACAAGGATTAAAATATAAAATTGAAAATTGATTTACCGTATTTTCGCGTATACGAGAAGCAGCATTTTTCAGCACAATGAAAAATTAACCAGAGGTTTAGACTAGTGCTGTCGAATTTTTGTGACATTTGCGATTTTCGGTTTTTGAAAAAAGGCTGTTTTCTGAAAATCGAGAAGCGCAAATGCAGTTTTCAAAATCGAAACCGCAAAAGCTCTTTTCGAAAACGAAAGCCGCCCGAAACCGTGTTTGCGGTGCTATAAGCGAAAATCAGAAAAGTGGGGGATTCTAAACCGTAAGTATGTGAACTTGTGTGTTAAAAATAATGACCTGGGATCTTTCGCCCCTTTTTAGTTATTTTTTGATGACACTTCCAATGTACTTTTCGGTTGCTGGGAAGCAAATTGGACCCCACCTCATTTTCATATATTTTGTAAATTACACCACGAGGAATTTTGGCATTTCGAATGTCGGAACTCAAGATATTCGAACATAAAGTGACCACGGAAGCAGAAAAAGGACCTCATTTGATTTTTATATATTTTGTAAACTAGAGCAAAATGAACAATAATCTGAAGGAATTTTGACATTCCGACTTCCCAAACTCGAGATATTAGAACTTATACAGGAGTTTTATATAGTATGTATAAAAGTAACGACGAAAGTTCTGTAGCTTTTTGACCTATAGCCTTAGAGCATCGATATATCATCTAAGACGTACCTGGAAGATCAAAAATAGTACCCATCGGTATCATTCTAGCCATGCGGGGCTTGGCGTTGTCCCGTAACGGGAGAACTCCTTAGCGATTGAGAAGTGCTGGCTCCAGGGTTTTGTGTTTTCTTGAACACGGCTCAACTACTGACAGTACACAGTTGCATTAATGATCTGCTCTAACCAGCCGGTAGCAATTCCTGATGCACGATGTCGCGAGTAGTCCACCAAACACATAGCAGGACTTTCTGCTGCATTACTGGTTTCAGCTGTTTTGGAACCGGTTCATGGGATTTTAACCAATGATTACGACGCCGTGGAGCTTCGTACAGGACCCACGTCTCATTCTATCCAGAAATGACTCCTTCCTCAAACGAGACAGCAAAGAAACACAGGTGTCTGCTCGCGTAGCCTTCTGGCCCGGTGTCAAAATCATGTGGGACCTAGACCCAACTCGTAGTGCTTCCCAAGTTGATGGAGGTGCTGCCGAATGCTTTCTCCACTCACACTGAATGTTAGCCCCAGTTCCTCACATGTCTGTCCACTGTTCGCCTCGATTGCTACCTGAAGATCTTCATTTTGTACATGTATTGATCTTCCGGCACGTGGTGCGTGTTTCATGAGTGTTTCGTCACCGTCCTTAAACTTGCTAAACCACCTTGCACTGTCTACGTAATCACGACACCCTCACGAAAGGCCTGCGATATCTTCCGCCCCGCTGCAGTGGCGTTTGACCCAAGTTTCAACTCGTACTTCATACACGTCCTTATGACGCTCTGTGGAGGTTCCATATTCACTCTGTCCTTACACAAGTTAACGTTGTAAGTGAACCGCTACAACCAGGTAGTATGTTGGATATACCCACACCAAAAACTGACCTTCGCCTTATCTCCATTCGCATTCAACTTACGGTGTGAGGGCCAATTGAACACAGACATCCACAAAAAGTGACAGAACTTTCTTGGTTACCTTTATATATCTCACAGGACATAATATGTTTCGTATAGAGAATATTGTAAGGATCCCCACATCAGGACAAAAGAACATATCAACACAATACATGCTATTGATTGTAAACAGCAGAGCAGAAGGAAAGCCGGCAGAAAGGGCACCGAGGATCGCCCAAAGAAGACGGACCTCACGGAAGGACCCGAAGAGGACAGATAAAAGGCGGACCACTGAGGGACCCAGCATAAGTCGTCCAACTGATTAAATCACCTACACCGCACTGGACTAGGGGTACACCTATCCTTACCCGAGAACGCACTGGACTAGGGGTCCTTGCTACAACCAAACCTCGCCAAGCTGCCTTGAGCTGAGGGGGCTACCTTTCAAGACTCACCAGAACCGGCAGGTGCCTTGGAGACTGCCTTGAGAAAAGGGGCACCGTGCAAACACCCATTTCTTCTCCTCTTATAATAAATTGGTGAAGGGGATAAATTTCGGTCCATTATTGACTCTACCTAAAATCATTACCATATTGTGTCTTTTCATATAGACACATTCCCATTAGGAAGTCGCGGTCGGAAAGAGGGATTGCCGTCGACGACGGTGGCAGCCGACACCCGTACGCGGTGGAACGACAATCTCCTTGCTCAAAGTTGCCGACCTTTTGCCGAGGCGGCAAGCGGTCGAAAATCTTAAAATAAAATGACGTTTGCCGATTCTTTACCGACTGTTGCCGACCGTCAGAGTCGGCAAAACAGTCGGAAAGGCCTTTTTGTGACCCTCTGCCGACTCCTTATGCCGTCCTCTTTTCGACGGTGGCCCCGACGCATTTAATGCTAATTTTCGGCTGTTTGCCGACTGCTCGGCAAGGCAACTAATCGTCGCGGTCGAAAATCGTGCGGAAGGACGCCGGTGTTCGGCGCCGGCAATACGACTGCGGCATCTGGTCGGCATGGACAAATTGTCCGACTGTAGGCGGTAGGATCCTGATGGGAATAGCGTCTATATTAAACTTTAAGTTTTAATATCTCGAGTTCCGGAAGTTGGAATGTTAAAAATCCTTCAGATTCGTGTTCCTCGTGGTCTAGTTTACAAAATATATAAAAATCAGGTGGGTCCGGTTTACTTCCGTTGTCACTTTATGCTCGAATATCTCGAGTTCCGAAGTTCGGAATGTTAAAATTCCTTCAGATTCGTGTTCCTCGTGGTCTAATTTACAAAATATATAAAAATAAGGTGTGGTGCAGTTTATTTCTGTGGTCACTTTATGATCGAATATCTCGAGTTCCGTAATTCGGAATGTCAAAATTCCTTCAGGCTCGTGTTCCTCGTGGTCTAATTTACAAAATATATAAAAATTAGGTGGGTCCAGTTTGCTTCCCTGCAGCCTACTTTTCAAACGAAACAGTTTTCCAGAGTGTACATTTTGCTTCAAACTGACGTGAGTTCTGCCCTGGCTAACAAACTTAAATACGCTTCTATAGGAGTCTTTAAAGTTACACTTGAAATTGTCGCTCGTCATTCTTTAGCTTATGAAGGCATGAATAATTCAAGTATGTTTGTCACAACATCTACAAACGAATATTCATTCGTTAAAAACACATGAACTACACAAAGAAAACCACTGTGAATTAGAGCACATCTCTTATTAGCAAACGGCCCTGCACACACGCACTGCTTAGATAACCCACAGCCTGAGCCTGAGCGCGAATCCAAATTTAACTCAATCGCGATTGAGATTGTCAGAGGTGTAGCGGTTTACGTTGAATATACCAACACTTTATAAACTAAGTCGTCTTAGATTTTTCTCAGGTCTCAAAAAGCGGGTTTTTTTTTTTTTTGTAATTAAGATATGTTTAAGCGGGGCACGAATATAAAACCTGAAAATCGGGTGGTACCTGCTAAAATCAGGTAATATTGCAACACTGAGCCAAATAGAAAATAAGGTATATCCCTATTTAAGATCACTGCACATGCAACTCACGAAATTCAATTTAAAATCTCATCCACTTAGACTGAGATCTTTTTTTTATCACTATTACCCTTTCACCTTGTTTTTTTTAAAAATAGCACTGCCACTCTTTCTTTCTTTAACATAAAAGCACCATCTCCCTTTTTCTAAAAAAAAAAGAAAAGAAAAAAAGAAAAGAAAAGAAAGAAAATCTAGATCGCAATACACAATTTTATTATTGAATTGTTGTCACTCCGATAAATGTGAATGTTGTGATTTTGCATGTGTTGACTGGTTTCTTATCGTAAGTCAATAGTTTATACCTGAAGAAAACACCGATCATGTTTTATTCTGTATCTTTTTACTTCCCAATAACGATAGCCGTGCCTCTTTATGAGAAATTGCAACTTATTTTTTTTCTTATTCTGCCAATTCTAAGAGTATACTTACCAAGAATTTCCCTACATTTTAAGACATTTTAAGAAAAAAATACCTTCTTTCCCCTCCGCAAATTTTGAACATTTTTTCCGTAAGCCAAGGGGAATTTCCCTCCATTTGGCAACTGTGAGCCGAAGTGGGGAAAGAAAGATTCTTTGCTCTTTTCTCGTCGTTACTTGATATTAGTGCTGTTGAATTTTTGTGACATTTGCGGTTTCGGGTTTTAAGGAAACCGTTTTTCTGAAAACCGAAAACCGCAAATGCGGTTTTCGAAACCGAAACCGCATATACGGCTTTTAAAACCGAAACCGTAAATGCGGTTTTCAAAACCGACATTTCGGTTTTATAAAATTTCACTTTTTTCAAAAACCGGTTTTCGTTTTTTTTTATCAAAAACCGATTTCGACAGCACTAGTTTATACAACCGGTGGATCTGACGCCATTTATCTCGAACTTAACATAGCAGTACTTATTTGTTACCTGCGTGTCCTTGAGGCATGACTCACCTTTTTCCTGATTCTAACGTTGCCTGTGATTCTATTAAGTGAGAGTAGTTAATACATTTACTGTTAGTTTCCTTTGTTGGTAAGTTTCATTTTCGGCTGATTTCACTCAGTGAAGACTTAAAAAATACCTCTTAGGCTAGTTCTGGCTTATCCATACAAATATATATGAATGGTTACTCCAAGAACAACAACAAATAATAATAATAATAATAATAATAATAATAAATATGCAAAACAAAAGCGACATACATTATTAAAATTGGTCAGGAGAAACAAAGAAGGTTGTAGGTCTTAGGTATGTGTTTGTAGCCGCTAGAGGTGCTAATTGTTGAGTGAATTGTCAGTGCATCGCAATTGAAGCTTTCTTATTCTTTTTCCTACTTCGGTATTGTCTTGCCTCAGTGAAGATCGTTCTTCCGGCAATTCTAATCGGTAACTTCAAACGTTTAAGGTGAAGAAGTGAGTTAAGTCTTTAGAGTTGGTTATAAAATGCGAAATAAAGTCGAGTGTTGTAAATATGTGTAATGAGCTGGTGCATTGTCTGTCAATAACAGCACTCCTTTTGTGACCAACTCAGGATGTTTCTGCTTCAGTTCCTCTCGTAATTTACTCAGGAGATGGAAATAATAAGTAGTACTAATATTTTGCCAATATGGTAGGTAATTTGTCATCACTCCTAAGCAGTCCCTGCTTAGCATCACTTTGGTGGCAGACTTCTGCACTCGTAGCTTTTTAAAGAGGGAGGAGCCGGTTTTCCATTGTTTACTCATTTCCTTTGTTTCTGGATCATAAACATAAATCCAACTTTAATCCATTGTCACTAATCTGTAGAAAAAGTTATCTTCATCCACCTCACAGCGATACATTTCTCTTGCAGCGCCTGCGCAAGGTGTGAACAGTCGGTTGGACCCACCGTGCTGACACTTCCTGAAGATCCGGCTTGTTGTGAATGATATTCCAGGCAGACCCATAACTCGAACTTATTGCATAAATAGCACTTTCAGTGGTTATCCTTCTGTGTTCCATTATAATTTCAACTTTCTCCGCCATGGCGACATAAATCGTGAAGGATGGTCTTCCGGATTTAGAGGCGCCCTCGGTGATTATGTATCCAGTTTGAAATTGCCGTTCCCACTTGAATACTATCTCATAGGATGGAATTTCATCCCATAGACTTCTTTCATTTCTTCGTGGATCTGCTATACTGATTTCCTCTGAAGATGGAGGAACTTAATGACACTCCGTGCCTGAAGGTTGTCAATCATCATAGCTTTAGTGATATTCCTGCAAAAAGAAAGACACAAGTCCATACATTGAATGGTTAACATATAAGAACCTAACTATAAAATGCATCAGGTTCATAGTTCGTTACCTTATAGGTGATTGCACAAACCTTTTGACACTTTCTTGTACATGAAGCGAAATAATAATTCAAAGATACGTGGATATATAACTTGAGAAGGAAAACTACGTCACGGGGTCATTAAGGCCGCCGTGAAAGAGGCCAGTCATAAACATCACAGTGATAGTTATAGGTAGAGAGTTTCTCTAAAACGGGACAACAACATTACAATGTTGCCGCATTATAACAGATGCTCAGAAGTGTTTCTCAATAGATGTGGAAGGAACACATCAAATGCTTGATCGGAGTACTCACAAGGTGGCAACATACCAACTGGTGATCTTCCAAATGTCAATTCTTTTCTTATTTTGCTCCGAGTATAGTGATAATAGATAACAGAAGCTACTGTAAATATTATGCATGTGCAAGAACGATTTGCAAGTTCTTGTATTTCACCAATTAAGGAATTCGTTTACCAAAACTCCTTTATATATTTATTCTGTGCGTCTAGCAATAAAAAGAGTCTCAAAAAGTATTTGGTGTGTTACCATCAGTGTGGCCAAAATGCAGAAGATCAAACATTAGGAATCAAATTCGTGGTTCATGCATATTTTGCTTATTGCTCTTTCGCCTACAGCCTTAGATTAATATCATTACCTTCCTATTACCTTAGATGGAGGCGAAACAGTAAACCCTGTTTCTCCTATAATTATTTCACCTAATCTCTCGAAAAAAAAAACATTTTCGATATCCAAGTTTTTTTCATTATATATATTTTCCTCAACTCCTACCATTCAGTTTTCAAGTAAAAAGAGAAAAATAGCACAAACTGAAGCAGAATTTATACAATTTCTGAAAAAACCACCGTACAAATACCCATGAAACATACAAAGCAAATAGAAGGAAAATAAAAATATTTAGTTACAGAAAACATTATCAGCATTTCCGCTACAATGTACCTACCAACTACAATGATGTCATTGATTGCATACACTGAATTTAAAATTCATGCTATTATAAAGTAAAGAGTGCACTGATTACAGTTATATACAATTCATGGCATTTACATCTCCATGTTCATGTCCTTCCAGCTTTTAAATGGAAGCAATAACTTACAGCGTCTACATAGTGCATCAGATCAATATGGTGAGATTCCGACCTGAATTTCTATGTTTTGATACGCTCATCAAGGCGCCTACTTCAACTTTGGTCCGTCCGAGGCTTTTGATCAACTTCAAGTATCAAAATTGCACTTTTGTTTTCATTTTGTTCTTCCTGTCATACTGATATAAAAGCAAGAATATTGGGATGTTCTTTGGTAAGTTTTCGGTTGAATGTCGAACGCCAACCTTCTACGATATATTATTTGTGCCATACTGATTCCCCAATATGCTGAAAATTTAATGAGAAGTAATTAGTACCAGTAAACAGTATTACCAAAATTGGCTATTTAAACTACCATACGAATTGTAATTAATTTAATTACAATCCTAGAGAATGAAAGTACTCCACTCTAAAGACTTATGCGGTGTTCAGAGCACAAGAGAATCAGGTACAGTTACCAAAGTTAGCATGGGAAAATTAATCCCGTGTTTTAAATTATAAAAGTTGGTTACAAAATCTGCGGATGAGTCTTTGAAGCTTTGAAAGGAGCTTCAGATAGGTTCCTTAAACATCAAATGTATCCAAATTGACAAAAAAAAAGACTTGATTCCTTTTTGCACTGAACGCACCATACACTATCTATGTACTAAAAAAAGAAAAAGAAAGAAAGGAAAGAAACCATTTACGGATTGATAAAAGAGACAAAGTTCGTACGCTCATCAACCTAAGTATCGACCATACTTTCGTGGAATTCATTTTTGTTTGGCACTTCTAGAGCAGATTCTTGTATAAGTAGATTTTACAAGTACATCCCGAAAGCTTTCTATAGGAACCAGTGGCAGAGAAGCAGAGCGACGAATCTAGCTTTTAACTTCCTGATCATGTTGTTAAAGTGTAGAAAGCCCTAATACTTAAATCTTCCTCCACATACACTACACATAGGGGTCTAGTGGGAAAAGTTGATTTCCTAGTAGCCGTCCTCTCAAATTCTAATTGCAATTGGATAGCATGCCATAGTCAGTAGCTTACTACTTGTTCGAACGTAACAGTCTAGAATAATCGTTTTTTCTACTAGAAAATGAGCAGAAAAAAAGTGGAAAAGCTTGCCCCAACGTGTACAGTTGACAGAAAGGAACAACTTTGAATGTTCCATCGATCAAAATCATACCAGCGCTTGGTAATTTCTTCAGATTGCCAATCATTCCAAAAACCTAATGAGAGAAAAGAGTAATTAATCAAAAAGGTCCAAATCAATATCTTTATCATAATTAAACCTTATTAAGAAGTTTACTGAAATAAACTAGTTGTTCATCATATATCATATGAATTACATAAAATTAAAAATATATAATAAACGTCTTTCACTATACTATTAGAATACATAAAACCATTTAGTTTAGTTTAAGTATCAAAAAGTAACGCTATAAAATATATTTCGTAAAAGTTTTCTGATAGCTTAGTAGCATAGGTTTTCTATATCAAACAGTATATTGATATTTATTTAGCATTTGTTGACCTTCCACATCATTGTGATCTGTACTTTGTGCATCCACAAAAAGAGTAATTAAATATTTCTTACCAATATGCAGTCTGATGCAGGAGGAATTTCTGCTCATTCAAACTTCCCATTTCTTCTTCAAAACGGATTATACTGTATGGGGAAGTCGTGGCATACATTTATTGCGTTCGCTTTAATTTCATCAACATTTTGTAAAACTTCGGACCCACTTACTCCTTTGCAATAGTTCTTCTGTAAATCTCAAAATTATCACATCAGATTATGTTAATATTTTGGTATAATGCGTATTGACTAAAACAATTTCAATCAAAATATTTTTACGTCACGTAATAATAATTTATTTTCTAGGCACATGAACTGTGTTCAACTGAAATTAATTATAATTGTATAGCAAATAATCTTAAAAGATAAATGGATTTTAGTTAAGTTCAAAACTTTTCAACAACCATTTTTATTTCAATCACTATAAACAAATGGAAGTAAATAACATACCGAAATATTTTTGGAACCACTACTAAAGGATTTTCACACACCTTGGTCTTCGTATCATCTACTAAGCATCTGGCTTTGAGTGTTGCCTCTTCTGATTCATGAGAACGTGTACCTGATTTTGATAGAAAGTCATCAACAATAAGAAAAATTGTAGCTTTGCATCCATGCCTGCACTTCTGATATGATTTTTCTGCGATAGAGACAGCCTTCATAAGAGAGTAATCTTCTTGCACACTTTGAACTTAATCCCAGCACCACTTACACACACAAGACTATTCACATTCAGTTTCAAATAAAATAATGACGTATTACCGTTAGATTCTATTATAATTGTATCCGCTTTGTTAGTTTCTGGAATCTTCTATTTCTTACTTCGTCATATTGTTCGTAACAGCCAATCAAAACAAAACTAAGTATAATTTAAAGATCTTCTGTTTGCTAGATGTTCTTCTTGAATAGCCAATCACAACAAAGGATTTGTTTATCTTGCAAATTCGTTTTTAATAAATTTATTCAAAATATTACAAAATTAAGAAAATGTTTGATTAAATAAAATATATTGGATCTTTTGGACCAGCGGTCACAAAATTTTCGAACGGTGCCTAAACCGAGTTTTTTAAAAATAAACACATCATACTGAATTAAGTGATAATTTAGGTTTGGCTACGCTATATGATGTTCTCGAGATATGAGGCATATGGAAATGTTTGCTTGAATGAAATATATTGAATTTTTTGGATCAGGAGCCACAAAACTCTTGAGTGGCCCCTAAAAAGAGTTTTTGTATTTTTTACGGAATAAGTACACCATACTGAGTTAAGTGGTAGTTTTGGTTTGGTTACACTATATATAGTTCTCCAGATATAAGGCCTAGAAGAAAATTTTTGCCTGAAATATATTGGATCTTTTAATTCAAAAAGTACTAAGAAGGAAAATGCAATAATTTCAAGAAATTATCACGAATTCAACAATAGTTTATTACAATTTTAAGGTACCAACACAGTTACCTACTGTTAAGAAGAAAGGAAAGAAAGAAAAGAAATAAATTTGAAACATGCAAGAAGTTTAACATTAGCATAATAAACTTTTTAATATATACAGGATGTTAATAAACTATACCGACAAACTGTAAGAGGTGATTCCTTACATCAAAATAAGAGGATAAGTTCACATGGACATGTAGGGGAAAGTGTTTCAGAGCTAGGGCTGTCCAAAATCGCGAAAAAGCGAAATTTCAACAGGCCTTATTTCGAATTCTAGAAACTGTGGATGGTGGTCCTAATCACCGTAAAGGAAGCCACGCATAAGCAATCCAAAAATGTATATTTCATTAATTTTCAGTGGGTGTACAGAGTATTCCATACAGGGTGAAATTCCCTGACATGCCATTAACCGAATTTGAGGTATTCTCTGACTCTATGATTGGTCCAAAGTAGGCAAACGTTAAGCCTTGATAGCAGTGAACACGGAATTCTTTGGCGCAATGTCGGAAATCTTAATGATCATCAGCAGCACGGTTTCTCGCACTCGGGAAAACGCATGCTGCAATGTTTTCTTTCACGTTTACAATTGAAGAAAACGTGAAATATACCGTGACGAAATACATCGCATCACACATTATTCCGAACACACACACACACACACAAAAAAAAAGGAGCTGCCGGTTCCTAACACTTCCGACTTCCCTCCGAAGAACTGGATGTCCATTGTTGTCAAGGCTTAAACTCTGCCTACTTTGTGCCCTCCTTGAAATCAGGGTATATCTGAAAACTCTATTGACAGCATATCTGAGAATTACACACTGTAGGGAATACCCCGTACACCTATTGAAAATTGTCGAAATATGCACTTTTGGATTGTGTGACTTCCTTTACGCTGATAAGGACCACCATCCACAGTTTCTGGAATTCGAAATAGGGCCTATTGAAATGCGGCCTTTTCGTGATTTTGGACAGCCCTAGTTGTGAAACTATGCACTTTATGTCATAGGTCCAAATAAACTTTTTCTCTTATTTTAATATGAGGAATCACCTCTTACAGTTTGTCGGTATAGTTCGTTAACTCCCTGTATATATATGTATATATATCTATATTTCCAGTTGCTTGGAAACGCCTACTGTTATCACATGAATGCGGAAGTTTCCTCCAGATTTTGCTGAAGAAAATTCTAGGAATCCTGTTATTTGGGTATTTATTGTACCATTCATTATAGAAGATTAGATTTTTTCTTTAATCTAAAATTGCTACTAAAATTTAATCTAAGATTGCTACAGAAACTATAGGAGTTTTTAGGCGGGAAGCTAGAGAGTTCCTAAAGGAAATTGGGTCGAACTTAAACCTCAAGACGGGAGATACGAGAAGTGCACAATTTTTACTTCAGCGTATTAGTTTAGCAATACAGAGAGGTAAAGCGGTCAGCATTTTAAGTTCCTTCCCTTCTTCAAAAATGGAAGAAGTTTTTTATTTGAGATGAATCTGAATTAATGAACACTTTCGACTGAAAAGTTTGTAAACTAAATTTTGTCAACTCCGTGCTATTTTCTCCTGTTACTTCCAAACATGTGGAGGATGGACTTATTCGCTATTTTTAGTTATGAAGTTAATTTGTTCTATATATATATATATATATATACACACACATATATATATATATTACTAGTTGCATTTTTCATCATTGTTACTGTCATTATCCTTATTATTTATTTTGTAAAGTATGTGTAGCAACCAGCAAGAAATATGTATTTTACATATGCAAATAAAAATATAGATTACAATTGTAAAAAAAATAATAATCCCTACGATATTAAATATCCCTCTTCCAGTAGATTACTCCAAGCAGAAATAGGTCAAATAGGAGTTCCTGTTTCATCATCTTAAATTAAATAGAGATAACAGCATAATTTGGCAACAGGGTTGTGGACTAAAAAGGGAATATACCAAACAGAAAGACACTAAATTCGTCGATGGGGCTGATATTCAAACAAAAAATGATAGAAATGAAATATTTTCAGTTTTAACTATGACTACTATAGTGTGGAAATGGTAATAGATACCGAGCAACGGTTTCCTGCAAATCGATGATACGTTCCAAGAATACATTTCATCTTCTTCCTTAGCTCTCTACTAGATAAGAGCTCTATAAACCGGAAGTGATAGAAAAGTATTTCAACTTTCAGCTTCAATATTCACGTACACAGAGCAATAATGATAAGAGATGTCGATCAGTGTTGTTTCTTAAACATTTCAATGTTCTAAGAATAAGTGCGATCTTATCTCTTAATACTCTTTTTCAACTGCGAAATTAAAATACCGCTAATTTTACAGTAATTATGTGATATCTTCAAATAGGTAAAAGATAATTAAAATGTGGAACAAGATCGCCCTAGACAATGTTATTTTGCATAAGATACCGTTATCACGAGTCACCTAGTAGTTTTCCGTTTGCAGTCATTTAGAAACGCGAAAATAAATGCCGATTTTCTAAATGGCTGGAAATCGAAAGCAGTTAAGCGTGGCTTGATAACGGTGTCTCATGTAAAATAATATTGTCTAGGGAGATCTTGTTCCACTTTTCGATTATCTTATATCTATTTGAAGATATCACGTAAAATTAGAGGTATTTTAATTTGATGGGGCCTTTTAAGTGAAATAAATCAACCACTTCCGGTTTTCACGTTGATCGCCACAAAATAAGAACATACTCATCCATCCACCCAACAATATATACCTGTACATACGAGTACAGCTGGAGTGAAACTACACGTATATGCACTCGTATGCTTAAGCAGAGAGCTAATAAAATAGATTTGTGGCATTCCATTACCATTTTCTCTGTACTGTAGTCAATATTAATTAGAAGCAGAAGTGGTAATAGGTTTGCATAGAACATATATTAAACCTAGTCTCACAACAATGAATCCAAATTTAAAAAAAAAAAAAGATGAGAATGCTTCAAGAGCATTGCCAGAACGAACTTTAAAAGAATTAATTTTTCTTAGTAACTTTTACAGGCTTTATACCAATATTGTTCTATGTACTTTATTACTATACTCATTAAACAATTCTTGTAATATATCTGTCCATTTATGATTCCCTGATACTAAATTTTTTCCACATGTTTTGTTTAAGAGCCCTATTAAAACTTCTACGATGTGTTGTTTTACGAAGACACGTGCTCAAAATGGAGGGCTCAAAATTTTAAAATTCCCAAAATATTATCTCTCTATAACTTACGGTTCCCGAGATATAGCTCCTTAAATCTCCCGAAATCCAAACATTTTGGGGCAATATCTGGGGAACCGTGGCTAATTGGCCAGTGGCTCCCGGCTACAATTCGGTACCAACATGTACACCATCCTCTGACTCGGGTATGGTAAGAGTGACGCGTAAAATTCCATCTCTTTCTCAGTTAGTTCTTTATGTTCTACAGAACGGAGAGCACAAAATTGAAAATTTCGCAAGTAACAGATACACACACACACACACACACACACACACACACACATAGAGAATTCCCTAACTAACTTTCTAAGTTCTATGAAAAGGTAATAGATAGCGATAAACGGTTTTCTGCATTTAATTAAGCATCCCAATAATTTGTCCCATCTCAACTCCAATCTATCTACTAAAGCCGGAAATAGTAGAAATATATTACCAATTACTCTATATTAATTGCCATACAAACCAAACTCTTTTACGAGATATACATTTGACACTGTTACTCGTTTTCAAACAACAAAATACTGGAGAAAGTTAGAAGCTTAGTAATACACTCATTTAATTTCACAATTCAAAACCTTACAATAGATTATTATGTAAAACACAAAATAGTATTTTAACAAATAAAAAAAGAAACTTGCCTTCTTCACACAATACAAATCTCTCCCTCTCGCAGTTCTCATCCAGGAAGTGGGGGCCTTTGTGGCTATCAAGGAGTAAACATTCTTTGTCCTTCCTTGTTCCACTTTCCAAATTCGTTAACCAAAACGGGAATTTTTCCATGTCTGTTGGGATATCTCCTCCAGTTGCCATCCATTTAAACTTATCATTGTCCACTCGCCCTCCGATCCACACTCGATCAAATTCTAAAAGTACCAATACAAAATTATCAAAGGACACAAAAATTTCGTTGTTTAGAGGATACTTTTGGGTCTTTATAATTAGGTACATCGAAATATATTTTGTATGTGGTGAATCATGTCATTTAAGCTATCATGTTATTAACATTGTTTTGGCGTACAGTATATGAACAAAAGTTACCCACTAACAAAAATAAAGGATCCCTTGAAATATTAGGTTAGAATAAGTTACCATATATAAAGATGATTCATAAGTCTTGCAATTTTTCGACAATCCAAACACTAGGAGAGTGTATACACCGTGATCGACCGTAAGAGAAAGGTCTAACTGGCCTAAGAGATAGTGTAGCAAGCGGACTATTTAACATTGAAGTCAACAGTCCATCAGAATCTCATCAGTTTTCAGAAACAAAGATGACGAGTGCTCAATAGCATCTAATACGTGAATTGTTACTGTGTGAGTTCGAACTCGAGCATAACACTGTGACAGCAATCCAAAACATTCGCCATGTGAAAGAGGAAGGCGCAGTGAACGAAAGCACAGTAACTTGTTCATTCTGGAAATTTCACGCATTTTTTTTAAATGTCGAACATCAACAACTATGAAAAAATCTTATCAAAGACTATCAAAAATCTTACAAGACTCTACAATTTCATGAACATCTGTGGAGGAGTGAGTACAACAATTTATTTGAATGTGTTTCTCAACAGATGATGCAAATATTAGAGGATTTCCATGTTTCTCGTTCATGAAGGTACAAAAAGTAAATATTATGTTTTCATGACAGAGGATGATCAGTCAATTAGTGTCAAAATATGTCATTTTTGGAGGCCTGTATTTCTTAAATGCTTCAATATTAAAATATTTCTTTGGCTCTATCTAATATTTTTTTAGTAACATTAAATTATAATACGTATTGAAAAGGAGAAGAGAAACTGATTGATAAATTGACTGACAATTAATTACATCATCAGAAACGTGCTAGAGCGTATGGTGATAGAAAAAAGGGAGGGGGTGAAGGAGACTACAATTAAGGAATGATATCAAAACAGAAAATTCGTATGTAAAGACGAAGAGGCTAGCTGAAGACCGTGGTGCATGAAAGCTTGTCAGTTGTGACAAGTGACTAGCAATAATGTCGGAATACCTATGGTGATCATGATGTAAAAATAGTTATGAAGTTGATAAATAGCCTTTAAGTCACATATTAGACAGTAATGTATAAATTCAAGTCTTTTGTTTCTAGTTCGAGGGTGAAATGGGTGTTTTTCAACATTTTTTCCTCCGTTATTTTTGCTGTAAGATCCACGTTTGCCCTAAATTTGAAGTTTCAACGTTTACAACAGCAGTACGTCAGTATCAAATGTGGAATTTTCTGAGTCCTCTATCTTCTAAATGTTTTGAAATTAAATATTGATATTTCTATTGTGTTATTTCCTAATACAGTTTAGATGCATTCTCAGTTTCCGTTTTACCCAACGTCGTGAGATATATTGAGCTACCTGAAAGAGGTAGGAGTGTAATTAAGATAACCAGCGAAAAGGTGACGGGTCAATCAACACACTGATCATAAATCTCTCAATTTTAAACCACTTACGTATCTGCTTAGTGTGCATAGCGTCACTGTATTTAGCTTAGTCTAGTTTAAAGACACGACAAGTAGAGAAATGTGACGAATAGACCTTGAGTTGTTTCGTGTAAATAGACAACGTTTGATTGAGGTCTTTATTTGTTTTTTAAGAAAAGTCTGTGAGAGTTTTGCGTTCATGTAGTTTCTTAGATAGGTTGGCAATTAAAGTAAGGCTTTTAAAAAATATAGGTTCATAAATATTCGAGAGATTTGAGCTCCTTGAGTCCAATACAAGAAAGTGACGCAAGATGTGCGTACTTGTACTGTTTCGCTGATCCTGTTGTATATACATGATACATACACTAGCAAACTGCTAAAATAATAGAATTAGCCAAGAGGGTTAGACCATAAGTTAATAGGGGAACCCATATTATGGATTTGAGAAGCTCCTTCTGGTTTTCTTAAATCGTATTAGATGTGTTACTTAAACTTATTAAGCCAAAAATAGTGTAAGTCAACAATTTTCTCCTTCATTTTAATACCATACTATGAATCTTTTCTGTCAATTTCTTCTCTATGGGAAAGTCTCATTAGCTTCATTAGCACCAGCCTGGATTTTACAGATATTTTACATCAATTTCCAATGTTTAGCTATTTTAATTCACTTAACAGTTTCTGTACTGTTCTCTAAAACTTCTAAAGACCAAATTATACTAACATGAATACAATGGTTCTAACTTTCTTTAGCCATAGGATAATAATATGGCTGAAAGGCGTAACTTTGAATAAGCCTTGAAAAATATCGTTATATTTTTTCAACAAATACATTTTTCTAAGATATTAAAATTAATTTTCAGATACATGATTTGCATGTTTACATATATTTTCTTGATATTCAAAAGTAATATAAATAAACGGAAGTATCATGTATTAGGTGTAGAATATTAATTGCTTATGTTTTAGTTCAATCCTATCCTGCCTAATCCCATCTCGCCTAACGGCTCATTTGTTTGATTTTTATGTTGCATCACGTAAGTTCTTAATATATGTACCGGTATTTATTTGTTTTCAATTAATTCTAGCACACAGGTTGGGGTCCTAAAGGCTTATGCCCCTTGAGTAGAGTATTTACTTACGGTCTGTTTTCAATATTTCAACACCAGCCACAAAAGGAGAACGAATGATTATAATTTCGCTTTATGATTTAACAGTTTCATAGTGCTGATAGTTAATAATGTAATACAGAAATGTCCTCTTTAGTACAGAAATTCTCCAATCATATCTCAGGCAAGATAGGAATTATCACCTAAAATGGATGCATCTTGAGGAAATCAGTAGCTGATAAGCCGTTAGAGGAGATGGGAGGGCACATGATCTTCACTTTTTTAAATTATTATGTTTAACTCGTTCGAGACGACCGTGGCATATAAACATACAGCCGATCGCTTCGTTGGTGGCAGGTGTATATCTAAACAAGGAACTTAAACATTGTGGATGAGTATGGTTTGTAAGCCTTGTTTGCGTTTCATTTGTCAAATAACCAACCCATTCTATGAATTGCAATAAAATATTAATTAAGTTTGAAAATTGTTTTTCGTTTTTAGTGTCACTGAAGAGAGGTTGATTTAAAGTAGTGCTCCTAAAGGACTAATAAAATGATAACTCCATATCACGCGGTATACTCACTGTTTATCTTTTGGGAAATTTTACATAGGCTTAATATGTTTCCTAAGTCTTACTTATTTTTTCTGGAATAATTTATTGGTACACTAGATTATCATTTAATCGAATTTAAAAGGACTGATGTGCTTTGATTAAACTGGAATAAAGGTTTTTCAAAATACATTATTGTTACTTGCATACAAATTTCATCTTACATGTGTGTTTTGACCTTTACAACACAGAACTGTCGACCCTATGTGTGTTAACATAGATGGATATGGGAGAATGGATGAGTACAGCCAACGCATCGTAACAATGAACTTATCTTTTGATAAATGACTGTTACATCAAAAGAAACCGTGTACTGGTTGGTGTTTTTAAATAAAAGTCGTGCAAAAGTTAAAGTTATTTTTAGCGATTCTATTTACCCAGAAATTCTGTTAAACCAGTGATTTTGAACCCTCGCAAGCTTCGCACCTCCTTTTAGCAATTCTCCTAAGCGGCCTTGTCATCTTAAACTAAGCTTCAGTTCTTAAAATAAGTATTGAAGAACGTATGAAGTAAACGTATATTTTGTTTCCATAATCTGTGTACAGTAGTCATCTTTTCGACTACGTTTCTCTTACATCTCTTTCATCAAATGCCCCGCATGTAGTCTATTGTTTTTCGATCACCTCTTTTCATTTTAGCGCCACCTTTGGAAACAGGAACATCCCCTGAAGGACGTTAACTCTTACGTTCAGAACTACTGAGTTAAACGAGACTGTAGTGTATTAGATTGTATAATGTGCAATAAAAGAAAATGACATATCTTATGGATATATCAAGGCTATAATATGTAGGGGAAGGCGTTATACCTTTGAAACAATGTACCTTTTTAACACCTGTGCTTTTCTCGAGTTCAGAGCTATCTAGGTGCAGTGATTAAAATTCATTTGAAAGATTAAATGAAAAAAAAAAAGCACTACACAACGCGTTTGGCTGTTGTTTACTGAGTGTTGTGTCGAGTAATGTTCCTTTTAATTTTTTCACCCCCAAAACGAAGATTTTTTGTAGTTACCTTTTGAGTTTTGTGCTCTTCGGTTTTTGCAACTTGTGATATTTATTTGTACAAACTTGGGGTAGAATCATTGGTGAATACAGTAATATTTTTAGTTTTAACTTCTCTTCAATATTTAAGCTAGTGGTGATTTTTTTAACCCTCTTGTGCCTATGAACATTAATGCATCGTGTACCTTTGAACGATAAATAATACTGTTTAAAGCTACACAATGTAAGTAGTTAAAACAATTGATATATTTTATATAGGTTAGGTTAGGATATAAAGATATTAATTATAATTTTAAGTAGTTTTTATATATTCGCTTATTATATAACATTATGTTAAGAGTTGTATATGCTCAACTTTATTGTTCACAAGGTTTTGTTAGAACTTCTCTTCAATTTTTAATTTAATTGATAAAATTTTAATTCTGGGGAGCTTTTTATAGCTAAACCTTTTATTGCAATTTATAACGGTTAATATTTGTGGCTTCTTTTTATGTTATTGCCGCAGAAGCATTGTAATTATCACTGTTCAAAGGTACAAGAGGGTCTGTTCAAAGGTACATGACCATAATGTACCTGTGAACAAAACGGATTTGATCGTATTTTATCTTATAAAAGCTATTGTAATTATGTAACACTTTTAAAAATCATCCTATCTGATAGCAAAGAGATGACACTTCAAATGTTCGACAAAAATTGGAGAAAAAGTGTTGAATATTAGCATCAAAATTTCGAAGACTCTAAAAGTGTTCACAGGTACAACGCCTTCCCCTACAGTATAATACATGTATATCCAATTTTCGTGTTTTATATCGATATGTCAGACTGTACCTGGTCTAGCCTTATACATTTGTCTTTGTAGTTTCTGCCCTAATTCCTCTTGATCTACTGTGGCCAAGGAATTATGGAATTTGGCACACAGCATCACCGCTTTGTGGAAATTCATTCGTTTGTGGTAGAAAATGTATTTTTTGTTTCCTTCTGAAAAGAAAACTGGAAGAGCCTCTTCTCCCTCACCCTCCTCTGGGACTGGAAAATAAATACATAATAACAATGAGAATAAATTATCGTCATTTATTGTAATGAATATTATCATTTTGTTTAAACTGTAAGTACAAAATGCTTTCGGATAGGAATAAGCAACGAAATTAAACTGTGTATTATGTTGATGAAGAAATGGGACTTAGACTAAAGACATTGGCCACTCTCCCTACTTTGAGGACTAAAGTTTTATGGATATTAGTTACTCGCACTCAATCTCATTAGCCTTAGTTCCATTTCTTCATCCCGCCAAGATATATTAACGGACGACCCATTGAATCCTTGCATAAGAATTGTAGGAAAGGAGATTTTTTAACTACTGTATTTAAGCTGAAGCTGACATGTAGATTCCAAAGATTGTCATCGCAAGTGGGTTATTACAACAGTTACCTATACATAGTTCACTATAAGAGTGATCCAAATGTAAACAAAGTGCAATTGTATGGCTCTGTTTCATCTAACAACTGATACTAAAGTGAAAGACCAGCGATTGGTGACGAGACGTCATAATGACGTAATACAAGAGTGCTGAAATTTCTCGTTAATTTACCTCTTGCTAATGATATAGAAAGATATTACCTTCTACCATTGTTATATTTGGGTCTTGATATTTAGAAATAAATGAAAAGCGTGAATTATTATGAATTCTAGAATTGGATCTATTTTTTGTGGATGTATCTCTTCCACGTTGCAATTCGGTCCCTTTAAATGGGTTTGTTTTGATGGTGATCATTCTTATAGTGAACATGGTATAGTTATGGTCCCTATGACCAGTAGGGGACTTTTAAAGCAAATACATATAAGCAGTTTTACATAGCATAGGTATTTTTTTAAAAAACTTTGTTCTCCACTGCACAATGTAGCAATGATACTGTTTATGTATGCCAAGTAGTGTTTCCTATATACATTATAAATCCATAAGTAGCTTGTAAAAAATATGCAAAACCAGAGGTTAATTACAAAAGTAGTAAAGAGAAAACTATGTTTATAATATTTATATACAAGCTCACTGAGGTAGCTCCTATATCTTACCAAACATAACACCCAATACAAGAAAATTAAAGCATTTTAAATGATCCAGTACAATTTTAGGACAATTTAAAAGTCGGACAAATGGAGCATTCAGATAGAATGGGAATCAAAGTCTAATTACCGAAGTTGTGGAAAATAGGCATGTATGCCACGATTAAGTACTTGGAAAAGTTAACACATATTTTTACATTGTAGGAGTTATTTACAATATCTGGACATTAATAATACAACCACACACAAATAAAAGTTCTGTGCAACGGACCCCAGGATATGGATTCGATGTATTTTCTTACGCCAAATCCAAATTTCGAAACCCCAGGGCGACTGAGTGTGTCAATTTTGTTTTATGGGCAAAAAACGTGTGATCTCCCTATCCAAATTCACTCTAGCTTTTCACCCATAGAACAAAATTGATACGGTCAATCATTCCGGGGTTTCGAAATTTGGATTCAACAGTAACAAAATACATCGAATCTATATCCTGGGGTTCCCTCCTGAGAACATTTTTTTTGTATGCTTATGTTACATGTACAGTATATTCCTTATTCAAAATCGCTAAAGTGTTTTGTTTATAAAAAAAATTGACACGACCGATCGTCCTGGGTTTCGAAATTTTCATTCTGTGTAACAAAATACATCGAATTCATACGATACGGTCCCGTGCATAGAACTTTTATTTTTGTGTGTACGGCTGTGTAATCTGTTAAGAGCTTCAGAAAGAGATCTTAAAGGTAAAATATGTCCCAAATGACCAAAAGCGAACTGGATTCCCTTATCCACTAAACAAGTGATATATATATATATATATATATATATATATATATCCCTTGGTAGTGAAGGCATTAGCTAATACATAACATTCAATGAAATCTTGTAACATGTAAATAGGAAAACACTGTTTGACATATTCACTTAATGAAACATTACGTATATTAAAGTTGGGATGTCTTTACAATAGTAATAAAATAAAAGTGAGACGGACAATGTCAATGAACTTAGGGAGGACTATAGTATCGAATACTATGACTATGATATGACGTATTTGTAACTAGTAGGAACAACGAACTGAAAATTTTATTTTTTAAAAAAATATATTATTTCTAAAAAGTGCTTAGGTAAGCATCACTACGAATCACATATATTTAAAAAAAATATAGATCATTACGCCGTTTGCAGTAATTTGATATCTCAATCTGTATGAAAACAATAGGTAAAGATTGCTATAACGCTTAAAATGACGTACTTACATGATTTTGTTGTTTTTTAAATGTTACTTTCGTGTACTTCTAAAATATTACAGTAATAGCTTTTGTAGATGTAATTACAAAAAGTTCTGACAATCACATAATTTTATGTAACGTTAGAGACTTTTTCCATTTGTATACATGGTGTTGCAACAATTTGGGGAAAATTCCTCACATCAAAATAAGAAAAAAAAGTTCATATGGACCTGTCCTGAAAAGTGGATAGTTTTGGAGTTATAGAGTGCCGAAAACGTGATACAAGTGAACTTTAAAAGTTCATAGCTGCACTGCTATGAAACCTATCGTAGTCGAGTTAAGACACCACTGAGGAACTGGCATGTAAACTGTCTAATATCCATGTTTAAGAATGCTCCAGTACTTGCACACGAATTTTTAGAGAGGTAGATGGAGAGTGACGAAGTACTCCCAAACAGCCTCTCTAAAAATGATTGTGCAAGTACCGGAGCTTCTGTAAGATGGATAGTTCACATACTACTTCCTCAGTGATGTTTTGACCCGACTACAATTGGTCCTATAGTAGTGGAACTATGGATCTTTAAAGTTAATTTTTTCACATTCTCTGCACCCTATAACGAAGAAACTATGCACTTCCAACCTAGGTTGCATGAACTTTTTTCTTATTTTGATGTAAGAAGTCTACTCCCAAAATACAGTGATACATTTTTGTAACACCCTGTGTACAGTGTAGATCATTTATTTTGATACAGCCTTGTAACTTTTAAGTTGAATGTTTTCAAGTGGAATACACTAGATTGTTGGATATTTTCTATCGACATGAAAATAAAAATTACAAAGTTACACTGATTACTCAGTGGGGACCGCGGTGGCTCAGTGGTAGAGCGTTCACATCTGGTGCATGGGGTCCTGGATTCAAACCCCACTCCCACCAAGTGAACTTTGTGATGGGCAAACACCGTGTGCGTGAGTTTCCTCGGGGTTCTCCCGTTTCCTCCCACTTTCTTCATTCCATCATTTCATTCATTTCTCATCATCACTGTCTCCTTTAGTCTAGCCGGTATTACCGTGGGACGTAAAACTCAAAGATTTCATTTCATTTCACTTATTATTCAGTGTTGCAAACTAAGGACAATACAGTATTACAACCATCCAAATTTCGATGGCTTCTATACCAGTAACAACTAAACTGAGACAGACGGTCCAACGTATATCCAAACTACTTTAATGCCTATTACCATTATCACGATATGACTGATATAGAATGAAGAGAGTAAAGTTACAAGAGATGGAAAATTTGACTGTTTTCAAAAGCTTTTATTTCGAAAATCTGGTTAGGTTAAGTACCTCATCCAATTGTATATAGGTTTTTAATAGATATAAAGATCTCAATGCCCTTTACAGCAATTTGATATCTCAAATAGTTATGGAGATATGGTAAAAATGGTAAAGTTGACAACACTGTTTAAATTATGGATTCAGAGATCTTATTGTAATTACATCTACCAAGCAGTAGTATTAATATAATAGAAAAAAGTAAATCAAAAGTTGTTTTAAGAAAGTTCACATAAATATGCCATTATAAGCAATATCTAATACGTTCTATATCATTTTTTTTTTTTTAATTTCATATCTCCTGAATGAATTGAGATATGAAATTATTGCAAACGGCGTTATGGTTTTTATTTCTATTGAAAACCATGTACGTAATTCCATGTGATACTTATCTAAACATTTTTTCTCAATAAAGTCCTTTGAAAAAAGTCTAATTTTTAATTTTTTGCAAGAGCTGTTCGCAATAAGTCATATGATGACCGTAGTATCCGACATTAAAGTACTTTTGATGTAAGTTACCTCGTCCGTTTCACTTGCGTTATTACTGTTGTAGAATTCTCCAAAATGTGGCGGTTTCTCAGTTTTTATGATATTGTAGTGTCCATAGTTTGCAATACTGAATAATAAGTGTAACTTCTGTTAAGTTTTTCAACATAATTAGATTTGAAATATTTAATAACATGAGGTAGTGCTACTTGACAAAAATATAACTTTATGCTGAATTGGCAACACTTTTAACCTTGTGGTATTACACAGTGAGTAAGGTAAACAATGTCCTCGTACTGATATTTACATAGAACGAAAGTTCAGCCTTTCTGTCCATTAGTTTAAAAGTTACAATAGTGTATCAAATTAAATGCTCTACCCTATATACACATTTTTTTTTTGGATCTAATGATCCAATACATTTCAATCAAAATTTTTCTTTTAGACCTTACATCTGGAGAACTACATATAATGTAGCCAAACCCAAACTATCACTAGCTTAGTACAGTTTGCTTATTCCGTAAAAATACGAAAATTCGATTTAGGAGCCGTTCAAAAATGTTGTGGTTTCTGATCCAAAAATGCAAAAAAGATCCAATATATTTCAATCAAATATTTTCTTGTACGCCTTATGTCTGAAGAACTACGTACATACAGTGAAGCCAAACCCAAACTATCACTTAACTCACTATGATGTGCTTATTCCGTACAAAAATACGAAAACTCGATTTAGAGGCCGTTCGAAAATTTTGTGGCCCCAGATCCAAAAACTAATTATTGGCCAAGATCGCAATCTTTTGATTCATTTTTTTGATCATTCCTAAAGTTGCTGTTACTTAAATAAAACATTGATTTTTAAGTTACTTTTGGTTTTAATTTTTATATTTTCTGAATGAGAACTGAATCGCAGTTTAATTACAGGTAGGAATACTAGATTTCTATAGACTCAAAGATTTTGATTGCAATTTTCGAATTTCATGTCTTGAAAGAGTATTTACCTTTTAATACCTTCCCAATTGTTAGAGCAATTAATACTAATCGATAAGTGCACTCACTTGTCAACTGATTAATGTATCTGTGAGCAAAACATTCAAATATACTGATAATGTAAATAAAAACGAGATTGTATCTACCTTCTTTTTCGCATATGAAGTGTCGCGGCAGGTGGCAGGGTAAAGGAACAAATATTGGTGTAGCATGGTTCTCCCTGTCAACAGCCAGGCAGAGCCTTTTCGATTTACTTCCTTCTGCTCCTTCAGCTCCCTCCTGGGGAGCCTCTTCTGCGTTTTTCTTCAGCACCCATTTAGGGAAAGTTCTGTCCGGGTTCTCAGGATCGTCCGGAGGAATTTCCACCTGGGAATCAGCCCATATCCACTTGGAATTATTCTGCCTTGAACCGACCCAGTAGTCTTCCATTTCTGTAGAGAAAATTAAAGATTTACACCATGAAAGTATTTTATGAAGAAATGTTATAAATAAAACGATAAGAAAAGAGTTTATTTTAATAATTTTCTATATGAAAAATCTCATTCTTATCTACGTTGTAAATATAAATAATATATATTTATCAAGTATTTAGTGGCGTATTTACGATTTTGTTTCGGGGGGGTTTGCTAACTTTAGCCCTCGAAATGTAAACATTCTGCAAGATGTATCGTTTACTTTAATACAGTAAATACTATTTCGGGGGGACTTAAGCCCGGAAGCCCCCTAAATACGCCACTGCAAGTATTTATGCATATATATATATACCCAGGGGCGTCATTTCAGACTTTGCTTCGGGGGGGCAAGAACACCACCGACATAAGACTTTCACGTTTTGTACTACTATATTAGTAAACAATCGACTAAAGTATATGTATTCCTCAAACTCTTGGGGGGGGGGGCAATTGCCCCCTCCTGCCCTCCCTAAATGACGCCCCTGTATATACCAGATCCAGTACTTATAAATCACAAATGATTGGAAATAATATGATTTTAAAAAAATAGCAGGTTATATCGAATGAAGTGATCTACTTATCCTATCAGAACCCGATTATGAGGCTTAGAGAGTGTCATTTGAAACTTTTAATTAGCAAAGTACGCAACATTTAACATGATTGGAAAGATCATGGAAAAGACAAACAACTTCATTGGGAAAGGTTTTTTCTTTATCGTTTAGGGTACCGTTTAGGAAATGGCCAAATTTAATTTTGATTTCTTGCACATTCAGATAAATGTTCAATGGTTATACATCACAAACTGTTGGATCTAAAGGACGAACGAAACAGAAGGTGAGTTGAGTTGAGTTGATTTTGAGTTTTAACGTCCCTCTCAGCAGAGAGGCTATATGAGACGGGAAATACTGATTAACGTGGAATCCGGGCTATATGAGCTTCGGTTAGGAATCGAACTCGGGTCTTCCGCGCCAAAGGCGCGTACGCTAACCGCTTAGCCACGAAGGAGCTCTGAAATAGTAGGTGAGATTTGAAATATTAGAAGACACATTCGCATCCACATTCAATGAAAAACAATGGGACTTTGGACTTATCCATGTTATTACATTGTGCCAGTGACTGATATGAGCCCTGATTAAGCTCATAGTTTATTCTACAGAAAGAAGGTAAGTTTGCATGTTGGCTAACCAGTTGTCCTACGCTTTTGAAAACCAACAATTAGAAAGAGAAAACAGACGTGATAGTAAATTAACTAAAAGAGAAAAGTAATTGCATTGTCATTTGAAAGAGTAAACTCAAGGAGTCATTATATTTGAGGAGAGATTTCTAGACAGAAATTCGATCTAGTATATGTTCTTGTGCCAGATCATATGATACTCAAACGCCAAGCTTCTTTTTTTGATTCAAAGGATCCTATATACTTCAATCAAAAATTTTCTTGTAAGCTTTATATCTGAAGAACTACATATACTGTTGCCAGACCCAAACTATTACTTAACTCGTATTATGTGCTTATTCCTCAAAATAGAAATAAAACACGAAAACTCAATTTAGGGGCCGTTCAAAACTGTTGTGGCCCCTGATAAAAAAACTAATTATTGTCCAAGATCTTAATCTTTTCATCCATTTTTGGACCATTTTCCTAAAACTCTTGTTGTAGTCGTCTCTCTCCAAATTATTTATCACTATTTTCTTATAGATATTCAGGCCATTGATGATGTCATGTTTTTCTACATGCGAATCTTGCTCAACTTTTGACAGAACATCAGCTACTGTATCAGTAAGTTTCGCTTATTGCGAGCTGTATTTAGACATCGACATTTCCCTAACTTCTGAAAGCTTCTGAACTATATTTTGAATGTTGCTGTTGATAACGTATTTACTCCAAAATAACACAAATTTCTTCGTAAGCCTGAACAACATTTGCAACTTTAAAGGAAGGTATTCATAAATGTAGCGCTGTTTCGCGGAAAGTTCAGATATTTTCACGGCACAATATCTTACGTGTGATTATAACAATTCCAACATGTTCTGCATATCTATTAGCTTCAACTGTCAACTGTCAAATGATGCTAAACGTGACCTGCCGCGTCTCTTATCTTAAATTCAATTCACTACATGCACTATTTCCTCGATTCACTATTCCATATCGTGCGTAATTCCTATGTTCTTTTTATACTACATGATATTTTTACTATTTAATGTTGTAGACACTTGAGTTTCAAATTTAAAATCTCGGAAATGGTCGAAGCCATTCTACCATATACAGTACATATATATATATATAGTCGACATGAATCGACGGGTACTTCTTGAATTTGTTCATGGTTTAACTGTTATATATTTAAATTGAATGTAAATGTAGAAAGGGACACGAGTTACATCTTAGAGGCTTTTGATGTCAATGATTTTATATCAGTGAATTTCCTGTATAAGATATAAATTATTCTTCCGGTACTGTCAAATATCTTCCAGCTGAGCTTTCAGTGTTGAAACTATGTTGAAACATGCAAAATCAAATGCAAAGTATTGTGAGAATAGCTTGAAAGATTCAACTGTAGCCCCAAAAATCAGGGACTTAAAAATTCAAATCAGCAGTGGGTGGATTTGAGAACTTTTCGAAGACGATTAATTATGCAAATCGGAATGAGGATAGAATTTCCAAAACTTCCCACTCATGTCATACCAGGAATCGAACTTCAGTGACCCATTTTGTAGACAGAAGTTTTACTGACTACGCTATTGAACGTTTTCACAAAGCAAAACACATGTTTTCTCGGAGCTAAGGAAGTACTACTGTTCGTCAGAGTAGCAACTAGTGAACTGTAAGCCGATGTAACGTTAATTTTTAATAAAATCCTAGTTTAATAATCTGTTAAAAATCATATTGTATAGAAGATTCATTCTCTATTTCCATTCCAAAGGTCACGATAACTCACATCGTAAATCCATCTTCATTCTAAAGATGAAATAACTTTGGACATTGATGAGCAAGCCATGAGCACAGTGTCTTGCAATAATAAACTTGTCACACTTAAGGAGATTCAAATAACATTACCTTATACATTATATTGTTTCAGTTCTTAATAGTTTTAAAGTGTAACACGAATTCTACTATTTTATAAAAATTAGAAGGGTAAGAAAACGGAATGTTGCTCAATCCAAGATAAGAAAAAAACTTACTGGAAGTTTAGTTTGTAACACTATCGGTCAGACCACACACACTATCTGTCCTTCTGATACCCAAAAACTTTGGTAATCAATATTAGTACTCCAAATATTTATAAAAAATACGTAACGATCGTGAATCTAATATTCTTGCAAATCCATGTTTTTACTCACGTTAAAAATAAAGCTAATTCCAATATTAGTACTCTAAATTTAAAAAGAACATCAACTAGAAAGAGATTTAGATGCTGCTAATACATTTATGCAAAACTTTCAATTCTCATATAACAAATCTTGAGTATAATCTCGAGTCTTTATTACATCACGCTAAATCTGATCTGCTTAATCAGTTCAAATTTACTCATGTTGAAGCTGAAAGAGTCGTAGAACCTATCAAAGGCTTAGAGCACAAACTTCCCAGGCATCTTACAAAATTGCACCATGTATCGTTGAGAATTGCTTCCAATTACTTAAGTATCCATTGCAGGTTATATTTAGTAAGTCATAACTCGAGAACAAATGAACTGTATACAATAATATTCCATGTACGTGCTAAGCTACACAAGATTTTGTCTTGTCTTGTCTTCTTCACCATTAACGGTGTTTCTAATTAATAGGTGCATCAGCCTTATTGGCCAAGTGTGCTATAATTGTGTGTAACTTGAATTACTTATTCGAAAATTAAATTACTTGGATTAAAAATTGTAAAGAAGTTCACAAACGGCGGATGACGCCATTTGCATTTTTGGCAGACTTTCGAGTCGAATTGCCTGTAGTGTATAGTAAGGAAAATGCACTAGAGTAAAAATTGTAATTGTGCAAATTCAAGATCAGGAAAAAACATTTTGTCAAAGTCAGGTAAAGAAATGTATAGTCACAATAGGGCGTAATAGTAGTCAAAATCTTGAAGGAGTTCCAACTGGAAGAAGAGGGCCAGTTAACCATGTACGATATGTACAGTACATGTACGATATGTACTGTCCTTATGATACTGACTTATTTTTAAAAAATCAAATGAAGTAAGAAAATAATGAACGATATTTTGAACAAGTGTGTATCACGTAAGAAAATTTAACAGAAATTTCCCGTTTAGTTCATACGTAATATAATAAAATTGAAAAACAATAAAGATCATCATCGAAGAAAATGGACACATTACCTACCATATTAATAATATTACAGAAATACGGGTATTCAAACGTGACATTCCAAATATTTTTTAAAAATACGTAACGATCTTGAATCTAATATTCTTGAAAATGTATGTTTTTACTTACGTTAAAAATAAACCTAATTCCGATATTAGAACTCTAAATTTGAAAACAACATCAACTAGAAAGCGAAATAAATGCTGCTAATACGCTTATGCAATACTTTCAATTCTCATATAACAAATCTTGAGTATAATCTCGAGTCTTCATTACATCACGCTAAATCTGATCTACTTAATCAGTTCACATTTACTCAAGTTGAAGCTGAAGAAGTCGTAGAACCTATCAAAGGCTTGGGGCACAAACTTCCCCGGTTGCACCATGTATCATTGAGAATTGCTTCCAATTACTTAAGTATCCATTGCAGGTGATATTTAATAAGTCATTAGCTAGTTCTCACTTTTCAATAAGATGGAAAGTTGGTGATGTTCATCCTACCATCAAGCCTAACAGAAATAATACCAATATAAAAATTGCACACCAATAACTATGATCTCTGCAGTTTGCTAAAATATATCAAGTTGGGGTAGAGGGAATAAAATACAGAATTCTGGGAGTTTGGAACACGATCTTTACAACATCCCGATAGGGGAAAGAGTAATCGTGGGTGATGACCTAAATTGACATGTTGGTGGAAGCAGGGAAAGGTTTGAGAGAATACACGGTGGTTGGGGTACGGGAAAAGGGAATGAAGAAGAGAAAGTTGAAATATTTATTTTCAGAAGAAGGAACACCCAATGTCTTAAAAGAGTAGCAAAAGAAAGTCAAAACGCTTACATTTTCCATCGAAGACAATACCTCCAATAAATTAACAAAAGCAAGTAATAATTGGTGAAAGCATGTACCTGCAGCATAGAATGCTGACCGTAGTCTGGAAATTCGCGAGTAGATACGATAGGAGGGCGTCAAACGGAGAGCCGAAAGTTAGATTGTGGAGACTGAAAGAGGAGAAATTAAGAGGATAGTTCAAATAAAATATTATGAAATAAGTAAATCTACAAAAAGGATATGTGCAAAAATAGTAGTGCACAAACAGTAGGATCATACTAATGATCGGAGAGAAGACTTTGGATAGAACTCTATGTAGGATACCTCTTACAGGAACAGGAACATAGTAGGGAACGAGGAAGATATTACGGCGAAGGAAGAACCAAAGAAACAGTGTGATACTTTTCGGACAGATTAAGATAAGTGTAGCTTGAAGGCGGCTAATAAAGTACCAGAAAGACCAGTCGGTAGGCCAAAAGAAGAAGCCTGGGATAAAATGTATGACGAAGTTGAAAGACAAGGTGAACTGAAGATGCTATACAGGTTAGCGAAAACTGGGGGAAAGGCAACAAAGGATATTACGCGTACTAAGCAAACGAAATAGGTTCTTTTAGTCCGTATAAATCCAGGTCTTATTTATAAACTGTTTTACTACATTCTTTCAGTTAACTCATGTTTAACGTAAAACGAAATTTCAATCAATAAATGCTTCTTCTATTTTATAGTTTTAAAATACATGCTTCTTTCAAATTTCAATAGAAATAAATATTATGTGACTGATATATTGAAGTTTCTACATAAAAGAATTTGAACTAATGATATCAGATACTAGATTCTATATTACTTTCTTTCATATAGATTAGCTATATGTACAGTGGGCCACATAAATTCTTGAGGTACAGAATCCGTGAGATAAGCAACCCAACTAATGCCTGCTCCAAGATTAATTACGCCTGGTAGAGCAGCTAGAACAGCAGCATGAAGTTGCCCCCACCTGTTAAAAGAACAAATCGTAAACAGTGTTTTTGTACAGGAGTGAGGCAAAACGCTGGCTAACGAAATGACAAAAGATCACTATCACTGTATTCACTAAATTATTAACATTTCAGATTTTTTGAAAACAAAATACAAAACTCCTTAATTTTGAATCAAATACGGCGCGTATATTATACTCGTAAACAAACGAAATACGAATCAATTACTGCGTAGTAATCGTGGTTCAGTGGTCAAGGCGCTTGACCAGTAATCTGAAGGTAGTCGAATCAGATTCACGAACGACCAGTACCCTTTTTTACTTGAGAATTTTTGGTGGCGATTGATCGGCGATAACACACGTTTTATTATATTCCGATCTTTGAACCCTCGTATGTTTCAATACTTGAACTATCAAACCGTCAGCAATAATAATAGTAATACTAATTATTATTATTATCTCATAGAATATTGAAAATTAGGAGCTTATTATCGCTTAACATTACAACCAAAAACGTGACATTAGGCAAACGTGTTGAACACGAGAAGAGGTATTGCTCATCTCGTTTCTAAAAAAAAAACAATCAAAATTGAGACGAGAATTAACATTTTACATTAAAAACGGGAGAAGGCTAACTCAAGTTATCGTCTCGCCTTGCTGATGGGAATCAAGACGAGACGAAAAATATCGTAAACATTTCTCGTTTTATCTCGATTCTCGAAATAGTGTATGTCCATTCTTTAAGTAATAATTGCTTTGTAGATTGAATCTTATACGCTATTTTGTTAATTTGTATTTTCGGAGCTCATTGAATTTATTATGGTCTGTGTAGGTATTTTGTGGGAAAGATTTTATAATTACTTCTGCATATCATAAAATTTAGTTTATTATATGCTATACTGTTCAGTGGTATTTAGTTATTTTTATTAAAGTTATTACTTTAAAACCTACAGTAGAATACTTACTACATGAAACTTTAGTGGAAAGATTTCGTTTAAAATTTTGGTAGTTGCATAGGTGTATAAGGTGTCCGCAATCCCGACTTATCTGTAAGTTTTGCCTGATTTTATGGCAACTTTAAAAATTCTAATACCATTATTATTATTATTATTATTATTATTATTATTATTATTATTATTATTATTATTATTATTATTATTATTATTATTATTACTGAAGATTTAAGACCTCAATGTTACGTCCTATTGCAATGTAAATAAGCATACTGAAGTTGGTAGGAAAAGAAAAAGAAAGGATAAGAGATACTTTTGAAGAATTAGTGTCCGAAACGAAACGAGAGGCGAGAAAGAAGGTGTCAGCTGGGTCGTGGTGGGTCAGACTGGGTCATGGTGTTTGGTGGGTCATAGTTGGCCATGGGTCATGATGGGTGGTGGGTCAAGTTTTCATTGATCCACGCCATCACCGCCTTCGATAGTTCAGTGCTCGCAGTCCCTTGTTCGATCCCCGGTGGGTGATCCTTTGAAATTGTATATGTCCTCGATGTCTCTGTGTTCGTGTCCCTGTCGTTCGAAGTTTGTGGAAATAACTGTAAAATAAGAAATTACTCTTAAAACCAGTTTCTCCTTCATGTCCTTGCGTGATTGTATGTCTTTTTATTTTCTAATTTAAATTTGAATTCTCTCGACTATAGTATTTTATCATGGCCGAAATTACTCTGTTTCGTCCTTATTGTAAACATGTGCAGTTTGCTTCATACACAAGTGTTTTTTGACTCTTACTTAGCAGAACAGTTTAGCGTAGTGACGTAAACAGTCGTTTCGTAATTCAGGTGTCCCGGGTTCGATTCCTGCTGCGGTAAGTTGTATTTATTAACTTCTGATGTGTAATAAAATGAAAAATACTCAATTTCTTTCAGTCTCACACGTTGGAGTTTAAACGGTTTTCTTCACGGGGAAATACTGAATGAGCAATATGACGTCACATGTCTATCTACAACCTTGATTCGTACTGTATGAGAACGTAATGTGTTCAGCAAACAATTCATGAATACCTAAGCGTCATGCTTAGGGCCTAGTATGAGTCACAAATGTGTCTGAAACGATATTGTTTCCTAGCAATAATTCCGAACATCCTCCACTATTACTCCTACTGCTAGAAATAATATTAACACCTTCGTTCTACATTTACAACACGTTCCATATATCCGTTCACCCAAAATTTGTAAATAGCAACAATTCCTTTTTTATATATTCGTATATATTAAATATATTTTGTTAAAATATTAATATAACGCATACATAATGCAAAGTATTTTATCCAAAGAAAGCATGTTACTATGTATCATGATGAAGACAAATCCTACTTAGTTTCTGTTTAAGCATCCAAAGTTTCGATATTAATATTGTTCCGGAGCTGACACCTTCTTTCTCACCTCTCGTTTCGTTTCGGACACTAATTCTTCCAAAGTATCTCTTATCCTTTCTTTTTCTTTTCCTACCAACTTCAGTATGCTTATTTACATTGCAATAGGACGTAACATTGAGGTCTTAAATCGTCAGTGATAATAATAATAATAATAATAATAATAATAATAATAATAATAATAATAATAATAATAATAATAATAATAATAATAATGGTATTAAAATTTTTGAAGTTGTTCCAAAATTAGGCAAAACTTACATTTAAGTCGGAATTTCGGGAGGGTGTCCGGACTTCCAGGACACACCTTAGCAACTACCAAAATTTTAAACGGAAGCATTCCACTAAAGTTCCATGTAGAAAGTATCCTACTGAACGTTTTAAGGGAATAATTGCAATAAAAGTAACTGAATATTACTGAACAGTATAGCATATAATAAACTAACTTTTATGATATGCAGAAGTAATTATAAAAGCTTTCCCACAAAAATACCTACACAAACCATAATAAATTCAGTGAGCTCCGAAATACAAAGTAACAAAATAGACTATAAGATTCAGTCTACAAAGCAATTCTTACTTAAAGAATTGACATACACTATTTCGAGAATTGAAACAAAACGAGAAATGTTTAGGATACTTTTCGTCTCATCTCGATTCTCGTCTCCAAAGCGAGAAGATAATTTGAGTTGGCCTTGTCCCGTCTCCAATGTAAAATGTTAATTCTCGTCTCAATTTTGATTGTTTTGTTTTAGAAACGAGAAGAGATATTACTCTTCTTGTGGGCAACACTAAACAAAACCAAAATATTCTTGCAAATTTCATGTTTCCGGTTGTAATGTTATGACCTAAGCTATAATAAGCTCCTAACTTTTAATCTTTTATGAGATAATAATTATTATTAGTTTATTATTGTTAGTATTTTCTTATTTCCCTTCCAAAATAGTGTGTTTTCTTGGCCCAAAGATGGCATTCTAATGCATTTTTTGTAAACAGTCCCAGTTTCCAACTTTCACCCCAAAGACAACCGTTAAGAAAGGGAGAAGGGAGAAGAAGTGTCCTCGCCGCGCGAGAGGGATCGTCGCGAGAAACAGAAGTGAGCAGAAATGGACAGTGCGCGGGTGTTTTGTGTAGTGCGTAAAATTAACATTCAATATTCACAAAAACAATCAATTTTCTCATTATACACATAGCAATATTACAATTGGTTATCAAGAACAATCAGCTTACATGTTTAGTTGGTAATGAAGAGCGACAGTGCCAGACAGTGTATGCTTATCACAGCTATTTCGGGTTTCGATTATAAAGCAAACAAACAAACAATCGATCAAGTGAAGCAATAGATTCAATTTATATGTTTAGTTAACTTTATTAATCTAAAATTAATATGCATATATTTCTTTAATTGACAAATATTACTCAACTTATTATATATGTGATAAATTAAATTACTATTGAACACTAATGCGATCATTATTCAACTCGCGTATCCGTGGATCAACCTCTATGGAAATACAGTTCTGTTTATAAATTAACAGTGCTCCTCCAACTATTATGCATCAATCACACATACCAAACATAACAAACAATTATAATTAATATTCCTGAGGATTTGATAGTTCAAGTATTGAAATATCCGAGTATACAAATATCTGAAGATAATGAAACGTGTGTCATCGCCGATCAAACGCCACCAAAAGTTCTCAAAGGAAAAAAGTACTGGTTGTTCGTGGATCCGATTCGATTATCTTCAGATTACTGGTCGAGGGCCTTGCCCACAGAAGCACGATTACTACGCAGTAATTGATTCGTGTTTCGTTTGTTTACGAGTATAATATCCGCACCGTATTTGATTCAAAATAAAGGAGTTTTGTATTTTGTTTTTTAAAAACATCTGAAATGTTAATAATTTAGTGAATATAGTGATATAATACTCTCCGAGTTCTCAAATACATATTCCTGTGTTTTGCTAATCAATTTGACTATTAATACGCTACTGTTTTGAGCCAACAGAAAAGGCTCTTTATTTAGGCGAGTCCGAATAACTAACGCTATAGATAAATGGATAGCATTGTTATTTCCTAATCCGTGTTCGATTCTCGCCATTTACACTTTTAAAATGCTTCATTTACAAGACTGAGCTCCCGTTGGATGCTACTAAATGAAAGATAATCTCCAGTGGAGAAATTCAGTGATAATGTAGTCCTGAAAATAAAGGAAGTAAAATGAATGGAGAGAACGAGTTACGGAGTTAATGCTGTTAATGGTTCTATATGTGATATTAACCATTAACTTAGTGCATTTTTAACTATGTTTTTTGACATTATATTCTCCCCTTTTCTCCTTGTGTCTTAATGTGTAAATTTTTACAAATATTATAAAATCAGGAACAATCAGTTATATTTGCTAACCTAAGGAAAAATACGTTTGTACGGATAAGTTCTCCAACTCGTTTGAATGTTATCGAATTTTGCATTTTAAATATTTACAAATAAAGTACTGCATAGCGATATTTAGCATTTTCAAAAGTAATTTAACGAATAATGAAATCAGACAAATTCTTCTTTCGAAGTAACACTACGTATCAATCAGTGGCGCCGGAACCTAGGAGCTCATGCTCTGCTAGACTCCCAAAATTTTCATTAGGAGCTGGGTTCTTCTCCTGAATGAACTATCCATACTTTAATTGATTTGCAGGTAGGACTACTGCAACTAGTTTCAAAACTCAGCGCAAGGCTTTTTCTTTACTTAAAAAAATAACCTAATACATACCACATAATCTATACGTATATTATTTGATACGCATATATGTACTCATTTGAAGTAAGTTAACTTGTTTATATAATCCCTCATTTGAGTTAATTATAAGATTATTTAAGTCCCCCGACTGTTATCTTCTCATCGGCGCCTCTGGGGTCCGAATATTTTTTTCTGGTTGTGTGCTGTGTACTGTAAGTTCAAGTATGCGAAGACTCCCTTTTGTCATTTCGTCACCGAACGTTTTTCCTCACTTCTGCACAATAACACTTTTTACGATTTGTGCTTTTAACAGTTGGAGGCAACTTCACGCTGCTGTGCTAGTTACTACCAGGCGTAATTAATCTTGGAGCAGGCGTTAGTTGGGTTGCTTATCTCACTTATTTTATATCTCAATAATTTATGTGGCCCACTGTACATGATACAACACTTACCGTGCCGATGTTCGGCTAAGTAGTCACCAATAAATTTTGCTTTCTCTTCATTATCCAATTCGGCAAGCTTACTGTTGTTGGCCACACATATGGAATAGGCTTCCGTCCATCCTACCCTAGCAATTTGGAAATAATAACCTTGTTTCCCGAATTTGGCGAATCCTGGTTGAATGTAGTTAAATCTGTCCGCTGTAAAAAAGAGAAGCGTAAATGTGTTAATGCAAGTTGTTAAAGCTTTACGCTATACATACAATATGGTGGCAAACTAGTTCATAAATACCATATATTCTTCTTTGGAGGACAGGTTTCAAATTAAAAGTTCAATAATTACTTTTGTATATTAGTTTGAGCAATTAAACTTCTTTATATAGTGCATTTTTATATAATATAATATGGACTTTTACAATCGAAGTTTTACTTGACTCATGCAATTTAGTATGCAAGGAAGTTGTGTTAAGTTAGATTTAATTAATTACCGATATTTACTTACATTGTTCCAGAAAGAAACAATAGTGGTCAAACTATTATACAGTAGATTAACGATAATATTTTTATAGAGTAGTAAAATTGAAAATGAAATCTTTGAGTTTTACGTCGCACGGTTATGCCGGTTAGGCTAAAGGAGACGGTGATGATGAGAAATGAATGAAATGGTGGAATGAAGAAAGTGAGAGGAAATGGAAGAATCACGAGAAAACCTACACACACAGTGTTTGTCCACTACAAAGTTCACTTGGTATGAGCTGGGATCGACCCAGGGACCCCATGCACCAGAGGTGACTTCTCTACCACTGAGCAACCGCGGCCCCATTTTATAGAATGGTATTTACACATAAAGAATTAATACTTGGAAATCAAATCTTGAAATGGAATAAATGAAAGTTTAATGGAACTCAAAGCATGATTAAAATGATCTATTTGATTGAATAATGGGCAGAGCAACTAACAACTATCAGTTTGTCAGTATATGAATTACAAACCGACTTAGAAAAACTATATACATTAATGCAAGTCATATGATCTACATTTGTATGCATAATTTGATATCTATAATGTAGTTCTTGACAAACAAATTTACTACGAGGGGACTCTTTCGCACGAAAAGCATGAACACAAAGCAGCGCTACAGAAACAGTTATTAAATCCGCAATCACCACGAGAAACATATTTCCTGAGCATTACCTGGAAGTGACTCTCATTCATATTATGTGACTTGTTTTGAGTGAGAAATGATAAAAATAAGTATTGTAAGCGTATTTGTGGAACTTTGCAAGAATACTGCTTAAAATAGTATAGTCAGTAATTAATTCTATGTTCTAACACACAATCAAAGGGCACTGAATAATCTTGCCATCAGAAAAAAGTAAGTAGAAACGTAAGCATTAATACGCCTTTATGTAAATAATAAAATAAAATCGTACGAATCGTATAGAGATTACTGCAAAATCTAGAATAATTTGAGATACTATTTTATAATTATATTCTTTGGATAACGTACTTCTCTGACCTTTGATTGGACAAAAATGGTCTGTGAAATACGTGCTACGGTAACCAAATATCAAATTGAATGGCTATGACAAATTCGAATTTGGAAAGCTTTGGTATCTACTGTGGAAGTTCGATATTGGTACAATCTTAATAAAAAGATTTTGTAACATGTTTTGTTTTCTTCGGTGCTTCCAATAAAAGGTAAATATGGGGGAAAATAGTGAAATATTCCTTCCGTATTTGAAATTATATTAATGTTATTGTGTGCGCAACAAAATATTTCATGTCCTTCAGATACATTCTATTATAATCTATAGAGCTGTCATTTACCCATCATTTTGAAGATCTAGGGCCGTAACTTGTGGGGGCAAGGGTGCAATTAAAATTTTCGTCATACTGCTAAGAATTATTTTCGTACTAAAAGTTAGAACAGTCTAGCTATATCAACACGTTAGTTTTCAAATTTTGTCAGTTATTGAAGCGTAAGTCTTCTCCTCTATCAATAATTTTGTGAAACGACACTGCTTTTTTGTTCAGTTTTGGTATTTTTGAGTTTAACGAACCACGAGTGTGCTCCAAGACTAAGGACGTAGGTGATAATGACATGAATGATAGTAGTGGAACGAAGAGAACGAAATAATTCCTAGAAAAAAACACACACTGTGTTTATCCACCACAAAGCCCACTAAGGGAAGCTGAGATCGAGGTAATAGTTTCCCTCATAGTAACAAAGCATGAACAGTTTATAAATATGGAATTTAATAGTTCTTATCAAGTGCACTGACTTTCAAAAGGCTTTAACAAGAACTGAAATGTATTGGAAAACGAATTTTTACTTCATTTATTTTTTTTAATATCTTGTAGCTTTACAAAAACTAATTTCGTTTAGGGTTGAAAGATGAGATGAGGTGAGGTAAAATAAGTATATTTTAGAGAGAATATTTTAGAAAGATGAGATAAAATAAGTTGTTGGGAGTAAAAACAAAATGTTTATTGCGATAGTACAGTCTAACTACTGTTCCGACTTGTTTATCAATCTTATATTTTGAGAAAACCTTACTACGCATGTACAGAGCGTCCGGAAAGTTTCTGTACACTGAACCTAACACCATTTTGAAATGCTTTGTATAAAACATGGAAAAACGAATCTTTTAGAACGTACCAATACGTTTGAGTACATTTCTGTACGTTAGTCTTAGCGAAGATCATTGTGATATATGTTTAACACTTTAACCGAAACATGGGTATCTGAGACCCAGTGGTAAATTTTAAAACACAATGGTGGCAACCCTGGTTGCTCATGAAGATTTAAATTTATTTGGCTCTTTTATTATAAAATACCTTAAATACATTTCAAAGTAAATATAATACAAAACTGGCTAATGGGTCTCTGAGACCTTGTGTTTCTCATAACGTTTCTGAAACTCATGTTTCGGTTAAAGTGTTTCGATTTAAAGGACATGTTATTTACTCAACATGGTGAAGACTCATTTTGGCTGTTAACAATTACTTTTGTAAGTGAAATATTGAAGTTGTTTAAGAAATTAGAAATTAGAAATAAGAAATTAGTGAAATCTTTTTCTTAAAGTACACAATCACTAATAAAATCTTACCATCATGACAGTTTATAGTATTTATATACAACACAGCCACAAATGCAATATAAAAATAGTTCTTCATATTCTTCACTAATAAATTTAACATAAAACGGACTAAACCGTTATATATAATAAAAATAGTTTTACTTTATAAAAATTAATTAAATATGTGTTTAGCACATTGTCACATTCTGTAACATTTTCAACTCAGAATGATAATGGAACGTAATGATACATTCTTCCATTGGTTTTCTCCAAAAGTTTATAAATATGATTCTAAAACAATTCTCCTAAACAATCGTTGTTGATAGTTTATATATTGTGGTTCAATTGTTTGAGCAATTCGTGACAAAGTGTTTAGGTAATATTTTTTTTATTATAATTCAACACGTTGTTGTTTATAAAGAAACCATCATTGATATACATGTAAAGATTTAAAAGTTCATGAAAGGTTAAGACTGACATTTTCAATCTTTTGTACAAGCTAGAAAGTATCACAATATCACACACACACACAGAAGTAATTTGGTTTGAAAGGAAACTGAAAACTTTTTTACAGTCAGTCTTCAGTTTCCGAGCTGAAATAGCTCATTACTTCTCTACTTCTTTTTTATATTAGATCAATCGTTGTTCCACATAATTAAAATCAATTAGATTATATAATGGATAATAAATTCAGGAAAAGTTAATCAATTTCCAAGCTTTTATACATTTTATTCTTGAAAATCGTCAAATAACCGAATATCTCTCAGTAATATCATGACATTTAATGGTTTTTTAGCAGCATTCCGGAAAACCATTATATATAGTTACAGATAAATAATGTTTATTAACAGTTCCAGTGAATTGGTTCCCTTCTCCTTATATTTAAAACTGAAGTGATGGGTATTTGTACATCCAGTTTTAATATTGATTCCCGTAGAGCAAGAAGGGTAAAATATATCAAAATTATTTTCTATACAGATTGAATGCCCCGAGAAGTCCATCTTCGTTTTTTAACCTCTACTGGAATCAGCTACTTCCGGTTTCAATATTGGATTTTCTAATGTAAAATCGGCAAAAAAGACAGCAAGAAATGTTATCATTGCAGTGTATGATGTAGAAACACACACTCTTAACTTGAATTATCCCCATTGATGCTTTGTAAGTTCTCCAACAAAGGATGAATCTGTGCTTGCAGCCATTATTTCATACGGAAAAATCTTACTACCAGAGGGGGAATCGAACCGATATTCATTTTGAAGTCTAGCACTTTACCACTACACCACCGATTGCTTTAGCCAAACTTTGTTTAACAAATGGTGCAGTGTTTCTTTCTGAGAACGATAACGCGGAAAGTGTATACTGCAGATCAATGATGTGTTTGGATTGTCCTGGTAATTCGCTTGCCCTTTCCCAACCAACATTCGTAAATCGTCTCTATCATGATACAGGTGTTTGTTTCCACTTTCTTAATGCTTGTCCAGTATGATAAGTCTATTCTTCACAATCACTTTGTAAAAAAATAACTTTGGCGTGAACAGGGTTTGTATCTGTGTTAGATAGCTGTATTATTCACAAATCCCTTACGATACCCCAACACTATCACACCATCTGGAATTAAAAGCCAAATATTACTTACTTAAGCCCTGATGTTTGGAACGAATCAAAGTGCACAACGAAATTCATTTATTCGACGGCCTAGAGAGAAATGAGTGTCCACTAATAAGGAAAAAAACATAGAATCAAGAAAACTTACAGAAATAAAACATATTTTGCAGTAATTTCCCCCGTATAAGTTCAAAAGTACGTGCATGATAATAATAATAATTTGTTCATATTCACAGTATTGTTGTCTATTATTGTTATTATTATTATTATTATTATTATTATTATTATTATTATTATTATTATTATTATTATTATTAGCATCAATTACCCGCTTCGTCGGGTTAAATTGAGAAAAAATAGTAATATGTTCCGTTACTCAGTCAGTTTTTACTATTACTAAAGCGCTCTTTGATATCATTTATTTTGGATGATTTTTATCTTTCTCTTTCTCACCCTATGTTGTGGGGCATGGTATTTGCAGTGTCATTGTTCATCTCAGCGAGTCGGAAAACTATAAATTCTACACTGATATTGGTTATTTCGATCGTTTTTATATCTCCCCTTCCTCCAAGTTGCGGGGCTGAATTTGGATTTAAACAGCATCAGATGTGTCACTGTTAATCTCAGCGACTCCAAAAATTATAGATTCGTCACTAATGCCAGTCATTTTTCGTTCTTTTTTTAAATGTTGCTCCCCCTCCCTTAAGTTACACCATCAAAGTGATATGATAGAAAGCATCTCAGGTTCGAACTTCATCTAGGTTGAAAATATGATCGAAATTGGTTTGGTGGTTCAAGAGTCATTAAGTGTTATTTATTTTTTATACATTTTCCTCTCCTATTCCCCTCCCCAAGTTCTGAAAGTGAAACGATAAAAATTATCTCTGGCCTGAACCCCATCTATGTTAAAAATTTTATCGAGATTGATTGTTTAGTTCACGAGTTATCAAGTTTTATTTATTCTTGATATAGATAAATACCATCTTAGGCCCGCACCTCATCTATGTTGAAAATTTGATCGAGATCAGTCGGGTGGTCGGCTCGGTTCGATTCCCTTTCAGGTAGTAAGATTTTTTCGCATGAAATAATGGCTGCAAGCACAGATTTATCCTCTGTTGAAGAACTTACAAAGCATCAATGGGGATAATTCAAGTTAAGAGTGTGTGTGTTCTACATCATACACTGCAATGATAAGTATGTTTCATATTGATTTTCGTCCCTCCCCATCTCTCTCTATTTCTTGACGTTTCCCTATCCTGTCTTTGTATCTTTCCTATCCTGTCTTTATGTCTTTGTATCTCTCTCACACACACACACACACACAAGCACTTCCAGTGCATATGCGTGTTAAAAAGTTAAAACTCAACAAGAAAATTTAATTAACTGGGAACTTGCCGTCGTGTTTTTCGTGCTTTGGGGATAACTTCTCCAGTCCTGGTCATCTTTGACAGAAATACTGTTTAAACGCATGGGAATAAGTAAAATCTCTTTTTTGTCCTCTGGGTTACCGAGTCTCAGTCGAATTACCGGGTCACTACGGGTTTGAATCCTAGACCCAGTGGTGGTCTATAACCTAACCAACATCATTCGACTGACACGATGACCCGTTTGAGCTCTAGCCTGTTCATACTATCTGTGCGAATTACGTTATATCCGCAAGAGATGAAATTGATGCTGGATCTTTGGAAGAGATAAATGTTGGGAAAAGACTAGAAAATGGTAACCTCTTTGCTTATTTGAAAACAAAATTTTATTTATACTAGTTCGACACAAAATTTGTTTCCATCGTATAATTCAACGTGTTTTATTCACGGTGAAATTTGAAACTTGCCACATCTATAAGGAATATCCACTTTTCGTTTTGAACATTTCTAAGTTTTCATTTGGACTTTTGGTCATTTCGACTTTGGTAAGAAAGGTTGGACTTTAAATATAGGATATCTCTGATAGAAATTTAGCAGTAAAATAGCACACATTCAATTTTCTCTCTCTTTCTTTCTTTTTCTTTTCGTTTCGTTTTTTTTTTCAGTTTGCATTACTAGTTTTAAACGGAGGATATGACCAAAGCTATCTACTAGGTTTATTAGAATGTATTTGGATCAGTACTTCCAATGAACACTACCGAATTTGCTACCGAACCACCCGGTAACGAAGCATGTGTTAAACTTTTGACATTATCCTAGATGTGTCTGGGAGATCTACAGTTCTACTGGAAATTAAGTATGCTATCCTTTATGAAAGTGACTTAATTAATGTTTAAAGCATCCTCTATATATTCGAATAATTCTGAAAAATATATAGAAACAAACGCTATTTCTACATTACTATCGGATTTCTGGAAACGGAACTTTATAATGTAAAGTTCTTTTCTTACTACATTTAAATTTCACATTTTTATCTGTTCTCCCTTTTCGTTTCCTTCTTCTCTCCTCTTCTCTCTCTCTGCCTCATTTCTGAATCTCTGTGTAATAGACATCCATTGGTTTCAATTTTTCATTGCGTGTATTTCAGTTTCTGCGTACATCAACCTATGAATCTTGTTTCGTCTCGGTTTTATTATTTCATTTTATCGATATTAATACATGTGTAGTTTGAAATTAAAATTGCGCTTATATTGTTAGCTAATTTTGTATGGGAAAGAAAAGAGGAGGAGACAGAGGGAGTCTCTCTCCCTGACACGATTATGGAATAAGAAAGTGCATATTGAGTGGCCTAACTGCATGGTGTTAGCTATCGCAATTTTTTTTGATGCAGAGTGTACCTAACGAAAGTTATATCCATAGTGACGTGAACTTTGATAATTATCAACGCCAAATAACTGCGACAATTCAACCCTTGCTATTCGTGGTCAAATCAAACAGTTCTACGGGAAATTGAGTATGCTATCCTTTATGAAAGTGACTTAATGAATATTTAAAGCATCCTCTATATATTAGAATAGTTCTGAAAAATATATAGAAACAAATGTTATTTCTGTATTACTATCGGATTTCTGGAAACGGAAGTTTATAATGTAAGTTTCTTTTCTTATTCATTTTAAATTCCACATTTTTATTTGTTCTCCCTTTTCTTTTTCTTCTTCTTCTTCTTCTTCTTCCCTCTCTCTCTCTCTCTCTCTCTCTCTCTCTCTCTCGCTCTGCCTCATTTCTGTATCTCTGTGTAATAGACATCCATTGGTTTCAATTTTTCATTGCGTGTGTTTCAGTTTTTCCCTACATCAACTTATAAATCTTGTTTCGTTTCGGTTTTGTTATTTGACTTTATCGAAAATAATACATGGGTAGTTTGAAATAAAAATTGTGCCATGTGGTTAGTTAATTTTAGTATAGGAGAGAAGAAAGGAGGAGAGAGAGGGGTCTCTTTACCTGACACGATTATGGGATAATAAAGTGTATATTGGATGGCCTAAATGCACGGCGTTAGCTATCGCAATTTTTTTGATGGGGAGTGTACCAGATTGTGTCATTCGTTCCACGATTGGGTTTGTTTGTATGATAAAGTAACTAAAGAAATGAAAAACTATATATTTAGTTGAAAATTTTGATTTTAAGTTACACCAGGGTCGGAAAAAGTTACAGGTTTGTGACTAGCTAGTAGAATATATTTAACAGGATTTCTTGTTCCACTGATTGCTATTTGTATTGAGATCGTTATACCTCACTGTACGAAGCAGAATTAAACCAATAGGATTTGGATTTACAATTTGAATTTAAGCAGAGGTATAATTTCGATTTACGTACACTCGTAAATGGGAAAAGGTTTTATAATTTAGAACTTTGATATGCACGTGCACGTTGTTTTGGAAAGTACAATTAAAATTGCACATTCTAGCTCTCTTTTTGATACCATGAAAAAAATCTCTGTCAGTAAGACCATTCGGTTCCATTTATTCGGAATTTTTAAATGAAATTGTAGATTTTTACGTTAGAAACTCCTTGCTCGTAACCTAACGCCTTTGATTCACGGTTTGTATGTCTATCATTAGACTTTTGGATGGCATCACACACATTCAGAAATTTTTCCAAAATTATTTTTTAAAAACTTTTGCTAGGACTTACGCTGCTGTTACCTTTGGCAAATGTACCTAAAATATCCAAGGCTAGAAACAGATTTTGATTTGTTGGATCACTTGTAGTAAGTCTGAGGATAAATAATATTATTGTGAGATCGTTGTTAGCAGAATTTTCATCTTATGGCAACCGTTTGTATTTCTTGTTTGTTTAAAAGAAAAGAGTAACCTGTGATAATTATAGTATTTAAACAATTGAATATTAGGGTACTAAATGGGAGCATTGAATTATAGAGGAACCATTTTTAAAAGATAAAAGTAAACAACATAAATTTTAAAATCATAAGCAAAAAAAATCTATGCTCATTTACGTTTTTTATTTACGTAATGTTGTTTCGTAAATATTTTTTCTCTCCGTGTGTCAAATCATATAAATATAAAACGGTGTATTCATCAATTTCTAAAAAGAGAAGGAGAAAATTCTACGTTACATTACACATTGGTTGTATTATTCCCTCAACCTAACAATTTTCTGAAAAGAAAAAACTAAGATCAAACACAAAAAGTGGTAATTTTTCATGTTTACAAATATACGACAAAAATACTTCACCGTATATAGATTATAAATTTTCCAAACTTTGTTAATTAGTCCCTACTAGCACCCTAGCTGATAATAAATTAAGTCTTTACAGCTTCAAAGATAAACAGCCAGTCCACAAAACTATCTCTAAATTCAATCTATTCTTCAAAAATCACTTTCCAAATTGCCTTTAACCAAACTCTACGTTACACTAAAAACTAGTAATTTCAGTAAATTTCGCATTGCTACTAAACCGTTAGTAGCTAATACAAATATTTTCCAGGTTTAAAAGAAATCGCCTCATCATTAACAAATAAGCTTTAAAATTCCGGATAAAAAATATGACTTTTGCGTACGCTGCACATATCGTTCCTATACTAAGCACAGCACAAACACATAATGTTAAAAATAAGTATTAAATCAAGTAATAAACTAGACTATCATTCCGTGTTTCATTTCTCTTTGTTTACAATACCCAACTAGAGCATAGGTTCATGTGTCTTTATTACACAAGTCATAATAGTTTAAGTTAATCATAGCATTTTCAAATTAGTGTCGTAAGGACATACCAACAGAATGAAAGTTACACAAAGATAGAGTTTAAAAAAGACATCAGGTCTAATATCTAGGGGACCAAATGACGTGAGAAGCTAAATTTTAGTAATTGAATGGCTAACATAGCAAATTCTCTCGTTTTGGTTGTAAGGCTCATACCAAGTACTAGTGGGCCATACATAGGATCTGTTGGAAAAGTGATGTATACGACATTTCTTTTTTGGAATCGTTTCTATGGTGGTGATGGACTATTTATAGCTTGGTCACGTGATCCGGATCGTGTGAGTTTTGTTTCAGTTGTGCTTCAAACTTTAACCCTTTGGAGACGGCTGTATCAGTAGGGAATAAATTTAAAAGTTTTTTTAACGATACAATAAACATAGATAGAGGTCAAATTTGTATCGTATTTTATTCCCAAGGCTTTGGAGTATACAAGCGTAGGTAGTTTGTCTGTTTGCTCGCAGGGAAGGGGCGATGATGTCATTACGTACATGGTCAAATACGTTTGTAGCGTTCAATTTTCATAGCTACTGCTCCTGTGGAAAAGTTTTGTATACATAATTTCTCTTCTACAATATTTTCTTAACTCGTAATGGATTACTTCAACCTTGAGCAAAATATCTTGATAATATGAGAATTTTCCGAGATTTAAGACAATATCTAAGACCAGATTGACATTCATTACTTTGAACAATGTCCAATTTTCGAATATTAGCTTTATTTCCATGATGAATATAGTAATAATAAGTTAAGAACATGATTTTGATCAAAAAATTTTAATGACAGATTTTTCTCTTGAAGCTAACAAAATGTGATGAAACTTGTATATAACAGCTACATACAGAAATAAAGTTTAACTATTATTTTGAATGTAATGGAAAACCATAATTTCAATTAATACGCTGCAATATTATGGTATTAAAGGAATTTGTCTTAGTTAGTACTACAACATACATGTTAGGTGTATGGAGTACTACAACTATTAAGACCACATTCACATAATTTAGAGCACAAAATCGATTATATGCGACATTTGCAAACAGTGCCATTGGCACTTTTTTTTTCATTTGCAAGGTAATCCGGTAGAAGTATTCTTCTACTATGGAAGACAACCAATCACCATTTTGTTCTAAGAAACCTTAATTCTAGGTAATCCTAGGAATTACTTGGTGCTTAATTTTCAAGTATGTGATACCAACAGTGACCCTGAAGATACTCTCTCTTTATGTGTAAATGTGTTGAAGATGATTTTAGTGGAAGCTTTGACAAAACAACACCTTTCATCCTTGACACTCCGTCACTCTGAAGTCATTTAGTGTTGTATAGGAATGCTTTTAAAATACTTGGAAGATACAACTCGGCTTGCTGACCATGGTGTTGGATAATTCATTCTTCTCGAAATTTTCCAAAAGGGGAGGGTGATTTTTGCATTTTTAACAGCAGCGTGGTTGGTTGAAAATTTAATTGTGGTGTAGCATGCAGACAATGCATGAACAGCTGATAAACCTTTGGTGAACGATTCAGGTATTTAGTCAATAAGTTTGTGGACATGTAAGTATCTGGTTGTTGCTCCTGTACCACATAGAATCCACATCTCAGTAAGTCATTTCCTCTTAAACTCCAGAGCGTGAAAATACACTGAATATATAAACGAACCAGCATCGGATGAAGCAAATATAACAAGTGTCACTTCTGATGTCTTGATGGCAAAATTCACATGTAAAAAAGTCTTTCATCTGCTTCTTCAAAATGTAACATTAGCTCTTTTATTTCAGTCGACTCACCATTTGAGGCATACACTGTTCTCTCCATTGATTCCAAGTCTTCCTATGTAGATATAAATATTTTGGTAGGAACAACGTTCTATAAAGTACCGTGCAAAGAACTGCTGAAGGTTGTGTTTGTTGTGTGGAGATGCCAAACATGATTCATGTCCTATGGAAGAGGTGTTTCTATGCTGGAAATAGTAATTTCAATAGGATCACATTCCATTCTTCTTCTCTCCGACGAATTAATGCTTCCTTCCACATAAACTTCCATAACGACATCTATTCCCATGGCTCCTTCTCATAGATGAAGTATTCTTTGGAACACGCGCTTCACTAGGTCCTCGAAAGTCTGCAGTGACTTTCCACAGGCTGCTGCTACCATCCTAGTGTGAAGCATGAAGTCGATAATGGTTGCGGTGGGAAAGGTGAACTCAGGCATTCCATCCGGTAATTCTTTCTTTAGCTCACTAACGATATCTGACATTTGTGGTTTACGAAGGAACCCATCTTTCGTCAAGTAAAACGAACTGGATGTTAGTTCCCAACGTAGTAGACGATCGATTGAATAATTTCTCGTGTACGTGCTATATCAATAACACTCAACGATCAATAGTTTCCTTCTTTACACCAACTTTTCCTTGTATCTGATTGAAATTCATCGTTCTTTATTCGGTGTAAAGATGATAGCAGCTTCTTGGTTTCCTCAATGAAAACATAATTCCTAAATTCATCGTACAGTTTTTATCCAATGTCAACACTTTTTTAGCTTGAATTTCGTTTCTTCTTGTGTAAAACGTCGACCTGTGACAATATTTTGAATTCCATTATCTGATAAAGCAAATGTGTAGTACCTTTCAGAGATGTAATTCGCAAGTGTTGTCACCAGCTTTTCATTATGAGCTGTTTGTGTTTTTGAAACCACATTAGGCGTCAAGCCTTCATCATTGAATTGCGTCCAATATAAAATGAAAATAAGCGCTTTATTTCTGTCTTTTCATGCTGAATAAGATCTATTTTTGCTACAGATTCTTTTCTGCGAGTTATTCCAATGATTCCACTTGTGTCTTTTGCAGACTTGTACATATGTTCTAATGCCTGATCCATTGCAACACTACTGAAATGATTTTTAGTTTGCTGTACAAAGAAATGCCTTTTCAAAAAATCTTCATATAATTGTGGGTGTACTTCAGCTAGTTTGAGGCAGTCTTCAAGATGCGTGCTTCCACATCTGGCGTACGCAGAAAAATAAAGGTAGCGCTCTACGGAAAGCAGATATATTCAGTCTCCAATTACCTTCCCTGTCGCTACAAATCAAGTATCGTAAAACGGAAAACAAGTTTTGAACCAATTCGATCCAATACTTGAACATTTCTGATCTCTCACATCCTTCCTTGACAAATAAATTAGTCTTTATTAAGGTGTTCAATGAGAATGTGGAGTTGACCAACTTCAAACTGAATTAAATCAACATTCCCGATATTGAATGCCTTCTACAATACCTGGAAATGATTTATTCAGCCTGTATATTTACTTGGGTCACAGTGTTTGAAAAATGCCTGCCACTGTAAATTTCAATGGTCTCTGCAACTAGGAAATATGCGCCCACTCCCCGAGCAATCAGAACCGTGGGGGGAACTTTCTACAACATTCGGACAAAATATATTAAGTTAAATGAGTTTCCTTAATCCGGTGAATAATGACCGAAACCCTATTCTTGCCTGATAAAGCTATCTATAAATCATAATTATACGATACTTACGATAGGAGTAGGAACGCAAATGGTTCTATATAACAATATTTTGCAGTTTACGTAATGACGTCATCGCCCCTTTCCTGCGAGCAAACAGACAGACTACCTACACTACCTACACTTACCACTACAGAAGGGGAAAGCAATTCGTTGACCTTCACAGCGAGGGAAGCTTTTCTAATTAACAGAATCGTGTAACCTTTAAATTCGTACAATTCACTCGCACCTGATGTTGAGAAAGCACTGCTGTTCCTTTTAGCTATCAACCCCAAGTAACAAACAATTACTGTTTTTAAAGTTTGTCGTGTAGAAAGGTATTGCGTATTATTTATGTACTAAAGTTTGCCTTACTGAAAAACATTTTATTGTCTTAGCAAATATTAAAAATATTAAAATCAATAAGAGCATAATCTGCCCAATTTTGTATGAATGTGAAAGTTGATCCCTAACACAAATACAAGAACGGGAACTGCGGGTTTTCGAAAATAAAATGTTGGCAAAAATATTTGGAGCAAAAGAGGCATACATTCAGGTGAATTAAACGCTATACAAGCTTTTAGTTTACAACAATTACAGGTCACCGAGTATTATAGAAATAATAAAGTTAATACGTACTGTATAAGATAAACATGACATTTTGTCTGTATGGGAAATACACACCAAGTCATTAAGTCTATTCAGAAAGCCTAGGAAAAGGATACTATTAGCTGGGCGAAAGAGAAGGCTTCCGGACAATGTAAACAGGAGCTCTGAAGGATGTTGATAACAAACATGGTACATTGACTTTTCACAGGTTAAAATCTAATCGAAGTATTTGTTTCTGCTACGATGAGCCTTTGAGCTCTTTAAGCCAAAGAGTTCGTTATTTTTAATAATTGAATGAACTCGTATTTATCGTTACTCTGTCGTTCTTATGCAATAATCAACTCTTGTTACAACATTAGATTATAATGCACCCCTGGGCTAGAGCCTTCACCTGTGGTACATGAGTCCCTGGTTTGATGCTAGCTCGCACCAAGTGAACTTTGTGGTGGACAAACACCACGTGCGTGGGTTTCGTCGGGGATCTCCATTTTCTTCCACTTTCTTCATTCCACCATTTCTTTCATTCTCATCATCACTGTCTCCTTTAGCCTAGCCGGCATAACCATGGGATGTAAAACTCAAAGATTTCATTTCATTTTATATTCTGCACACCATAACCTTCTCTCTCTTGCAAGTTAATTACTTCAAATGATTATTTCTATTAATGGAGACCGATAATATTTCTAAGACAAGATAAAGTCATATTCCCCTCTTCTTTAAGAGAGGCTCAGGAAACAAGATTATTATTGGGACACTATTATCAGTATATATATATATATATATATATATATATATATATATATATATATATATATATATATATATATCGGGTGTTGCAAGATAAGTGTTACAACTCTTGGGAGGTGACTCCTCCCACTGAGACAATAAAAAAAAGTTCTCTTCAACTTTCTGCTATCGGACATAGTTTCAGATCTGCAAGGTGCCGAAAGCGTGGGAAAATGACTTTCGGACGCCAATAGTTCGGAAACTATCCAACATAAAGAAGGCGGGTTAAAAATTCACTGAGGAAGTCATACCTGCTCTATTGAATTTTGTATGTTTCACAATCCTACCATGCACGCGCAATGGAATCCCCAAAGGAACGTAGAGAGTCCCGGATAATCTACCAAATGAAACTTGGTCTAAATGGATATGAATTGATAGGCTTTCTACCAGGTAACAATAATTCGTTTGTATTAAGTCGATATCTGGAACAAATACAAAATGGCGGACACCTTCATGCCCGTTGTGTGTGGTTGCATAATCGCCAGGTGCGAATGCTTTCCAACAGTAAAGTTCTGAGTATTAAGTGTAGCGACTTTGTACTCAAATGCTCTACAAAGTCATCTGGAGTGTCGGTAGAGCATAACAGATGAAGCAGGGTGATTCACATGTGTGATAACACTTAACGAAAAATGCCCAGAAATACACTCATACTCAGTAAACGTGAGTTCAAAGCGTCGGAAATGTAAGGATTAGCGTCAAGAACATGAAAGCCATTGCCAATTCACCAATAATATTCCTTGAAACCGATGCAATACGATGTGCATGGTTGCATACCAATAAGGATGCAGCAACTGAGGCCAAGTTGAAATTGTGCAATTGGACTCACTAAGAAACTGGGTAAACTAAAGAAATGTCACTAGTGGGATCGCGATTATCGATATTGAAATGTGGCCAATGTGTGTGTTGATATAAACGTGTAGCTAATGAACAAATGTCAACATGTCTCACTACTGCTGGGACACCGTCTCACGTGCGAAAACTAGGAAAATAAGTTGTACACTCTGCTATTACATCTGGTGCACCTTTTGGTAGAACATAAATAGAACACGATTGTATCAATGTCCCTGTTTGTTTGGGACATTGTCCCACGGTCGACACATATAACAAGAAATCTCTTAATGCATGGTTCAAATTCTGATAGAGCGTAAAAATAACAAACTTGTATCATGTCCCACATCTTCTGGGACATATGACGTATTCGAAATATAGGAAGATACCTCCAGAAATTCGTATCTTACACACAGTGCACATGCCAAGACAAAGACGAAACGAAACCTTCTGGCACATTTAACTCTACAGCTGGAATGCCATACATATGAAAAATAAAACGACATGAGAAATAGGAAGAAACGTCTTAAAGCTCTGATTGTTTACAACTGTGCAGTAGGAGTAACAAAATGAAACACACAAGCATGTCAGGAGACTGTACAAGGGCGCTTGCCAAACAAAGTGGGTACTCCTCAAAAAAATGAATACAGAGAAAGTGAGGCTCCTTCGAACCTCACAGCTAGAGCACTCGGTTTTGCTCGCGTGGTCGCAGTTTCCAATCCTACTGGGAAACAACGGCCTCAGATTCAATACCCGAGTAGTTATTTTTCTATTTTTCGCACGTGGGATGGTGTCCCAGCAGTAGTGAGACGTGTTGAGATTTGTCCATTAGCTACATGTTGATATCAACACACACATTGGCCACATTTCAATATCGATAATCGCGATCCCACTAGTGACATTTCTTTAGTTTACCCAGTTTCTTAGTGAGTCCAATTGCACAATTTCAACTTGGCCTCAGTTGTTGCATCTTTATTAGTATGCAACCGTGCACATCATATTGCATCGTTTCAAGGAATATTATCGGTGAATTGGCAATGGCTTTCATGTTCTTGACGCTAATCCTTACATTTCCGACGCTTTGAACTCACGTTTACTCGAGTATGAGTGCATTTCTGGGCATTTTTCGTTAAGTGTTATCACACATGTGGAACACCCTGCTTCATCTGTTATGCTCTACCGACACTCCAGATGACTTTGTAGAGCATTTGAGTACAAAGTCGCTACACTTAATACTCAGAACTTCACTGTTGGCCAGCATTCGCACCTGGCGATTATGCAACCACACACAACGGGCATGAAGGTGTCCGCCATTTTGTATTTGTTCCAGATATCGACTTAATACAAACGAATTATTGTTACCTGGTAGAAAGCCTATCAATTCATATCCATTTAGACCAAGTTTCATTTGGTAGATTATCCGGGACTCCCTACGTTTCTTTGGGGAATCCATTGCGCGTGCATGGTAGGATTGTGAAACATACAAAATTCAATAGAGCAGGTATGACTTCCTCAGTGAATTTTTAACCCGCCTTCTTTATGTTGGATAGTTTCCGAACTATTGGCGTCCGAAAGTCATTTTCCCACGCTTTCGGCACCTTGTAGATCTGAAACTATGTCCGATAGCAGAAAGTTGAAGAGAACTTTTTTTATTGTCTCAGTGGGAGGAGTCACCTCCCAAGAGTTGTAACACTTATCTTGCAACACCCGATAATCAGTTTCTTCTTGTTCTTTTTACTGTAAGAACATTGTTAATAAGAGAGGAAACGAGGAGTTTTTTTTTTTTTTTTTTTTAGCATTTCAGGTTCTGGTTATCATCTTTACGCTCTGATAATTTACCCACACATATTATACTAGGTTTTCGATTTTACACCCTGTAAATGTTTTTTCTCGGGGTTCTACCGTTTCCCTCCACTTCTTTCGTTTCACCATTTCATTCATTTCTCATCACCGTCTCCTTTAGCCTAGCCGGCATAACCGTGGGACGTAAAACTTATAAAGATTTTATTTGCGGTTTTATATTATGGAATTCTTGTATCAATAAGTAAATAACCATTCAATTACCAACCCTGGCATCCCTTGCCATTCCAACATTATGTCACAACCCCGACTGCCAAAAAGAAGAAAAATAAACAATACAACTGTTCAATAAAATTTCTACTAGAGTAACACGTGTTACTTACCTCACTATTATAGGCAAAGTAATTAAGTGTTTTAAAATACGTAGTGTTATTATGAAAGTTGCAATTTATTATTTAGACATATTTGGATAGTCTATACCTCCGTGTACGGGGGTTGATGGTGGAAGACCAAACACCAACATTAACCTGTTCTTGAGCGTGGTGGGGGGGAAACTTCTTTTTCCTATCAGCTTACGTGAAACAGATTATAGTATACCCCAAAGCCTTGGGAATGAAATAAGATACAAAATTGGCCTCTATCTATGTTTATTGTATCGTTTAAAGAACTTTTAAATTCATTCCTTACTGATATAGCCGTCTCCAATGGATTAAAGTTTGAAGCACAACTGAAAGAAAACTCACACGACCCGGACCACGTGACCAGGCTATCACCACCATAGAAACCATCGTGTCCATCACCACCATAGAAACGATTCCAAAAGAGAAATGTCGTATACGCAACTTTTCCAACAAGCATGATCTGGTCCCAAGACTGTACAGACAATTTTGTAAGAATGCGAGTGTCAGTGTGACAAGATCTCTGACTAACTTTTAAAAAGTTTAATTTAAGAAAAGTAGTATTTTGTGTGAACTGATGAAAATATTTTCTTTTACTGTGTTGAGACTGGCATTGCGACTATCTAAAATGTATCATGTTATAAAGAGTGTTTGTATGCGGAAGTCTTTGCAGTCTTTTGTTCGATTACTGCGTAGTCAGTTCATCTACAGTATGAGGGCTTTATCTATCTTAATGTTCTTACACCCGAGGTCCTACATCAAACTGGTGAACCACATTCACGTCGTTCAAACAAACCTATCATACTAACTCGTTGTCGAGCATCTCTTTATGTTCTTTATGGTGTTGGACGCGCGTAAAGTTTTTACCTAAGTGACTTACCTTGCTTTTCTGGTGTCCTTTTTATCGCTAGTTACAAAGAACTTTCACACTGATTGACTCTCTTCTCTCTTTCGAAATTCTGTGTTTAGAAATTACACCTCAGCAACTTCTCATTGCTTGGATACAGTGCCGTGCCATGGAAAATCAGCGCCCGGGGCAAGAGTATATGAAGGCGCCCCCGTACATATGAGTGAGGTCGACAGAGAAGCCGCGAAGCGCCACTACGGTTGGCGCGAAACGTAAAAAAATATTCAAAAATCAATACTGCATTTCCTGGATTTTAAACGTTATTTATTACATGTTCCTTTCCATTTTATATATGTGCACATGCATTTTCCTAAGATGAATAGCATTATAGGACCACTTCCTAAAGCAGAAAGAGGATTTAAGTACTAGTTTATACTGATATGTTGACAAGACTAGTTTTCCTCTCTCTTTTTTCCTTCCTTCTTTTCTTTTTCGTACCGAATTTTGCGCCTCCTTACTTCTCACAAGGGAAGCTAGTGTTGAATTAATTGTTTGCTAGAAAGGACAGTTTTAATAACAAGAAAAGAAATCAAACCTTCGTTTGAAAGTGCTTTCCCTTAGAGCCGATTTAATGTTTTTATAATTTGTTTTTTACAAAAAAAAATAAATAAATAAAATAAAAAAAACTAAAAGAACTAAAAAATGAATACAAGGAATTACAACTAAATCGATTATTAACTTCTGAATATAACGATCTCTGCTTATACATTTTTTATGTTAGTTCAAAATTGTAATGATGTACTTTTTTTACAATATTTTTGAGCATATAATATATGTCGTTTAAAATTGATGAAAAGTATTAGAAAAGGAAACAGAACTATAGGCTTTAGAAGCCCCTTCAAATATCTTAATTACTTTAAATTCATGGTTTGAAGATTATTGTTTTTAGAATAAATCAAGCTTTCGAATGATGCCATATATATACTCGCATGTCACAGACATAAATCTGAGAGAGATTGTAAAAATGCTTCGAAATATTCCGAAAAAGGCTCCATTTATCTTATTCGGGCATTCTTGTGGGGTGTCAAGTTTCAGTTACCAACAGGAAGTGTAACTTATATAATACTACATGTCTTAGTTTATATATTTGACAATTTTCATAGAAACACTGCTGATACATATGAAGATTAACATATTTCCAAAGTAAATTGAAACACTTTGAAACATTTAATAAAAATGAAATGAAATAAAAATCACTTAGGAGAGTTTTTTTTCGTATCTTAGTATCAAAGAGTCATGGTTTGTACATCATTGTCTTTATAATGAAGCGGGTTTTTGAGTGACATTATACGCATGTGTCACGATCGTTAAATTTAACCGAAAGTTTCATTAAAATGGTCGTTTCTAAAGTTTGAGACCCTCCACGAAATATACCTAAAAATACTATATGTTTTATGCTATGTATATATTTTCCAAGTTCCGTTGAAGTATGGGTAGAATGTATGAGGATATAACAGCTTTTCGAGTCAAGAACAGCAACTTTTGTGGCTAGTAGAACATTAAGAAAGTAAGGAAGAGAGAGAGAAAAAGAGTGAGCATATGTTTCCATATCTAAGTTGTAGCACAGTCCTTGGTGAACAAAATGAGGTTTCGAAATCCACATATAATATATCAGTAATTTACTACTATATAATACCATATAAATGAAAAGGGCTTCCATGAATGAGCCGTTGAATCAAGGATTTTGACGAGGTTCAACTTGACAAAACATCTAGTAATATGCTTCCACTTCTCAAGGTTTATCAGTGTTATATATATTCTGCACATACATGCTCAGTGACGTAACTAAGAGAGTGCAAACGGGGCTTGTGCTCTGGGAGCCGGATTGAGCGGACGCAAAATTGGTCAAATACTTATTTTCACTATAAGACAAGGAAAGGCGTTTTAGCAAACTAAAAATCATTAAAAAGTACCTCAGAATCTTAATAGAAAACAACGAATCACCAACCTTAGGATCATATCCATGGAACATAAATTAGTTTGAAAGCTTTCTTTTCAGGACATTATAAAAACCTTTGCAGCCAAAAGAGACCGGAAAGTTAAACTTTAGATCCAGCTTCTTGTGTTTTCATTTAACTTACAGCGATTTAAGAGATTTGCAAAATGTCCGAGTGTAATGCTCGAGACAATAGCTTGACTGTCATAATTAAATATTCTATTGTAAAGCAACAGACTACTGATTCATTCTATGCAGATGCACCTCCCGATATAATTCCAAAATCATTGTGATTTGCAGTTATTATGATAAGACTATAAGACTATGTCAAGCATGCTATTTTCAGATTATTTGGCAATCAAATACTAATTAGTGTGATGCTTTATCTTGTATTAAAAATTAAATTATGTACTGCAATTTTTAAATCAAGCTTTACCATTTGAACAAAAATTTGAATAGAATTATTGGGTTACCCATATCACGTGTAGTCGCGGAACATTTGGGTTTGGTTGGTCAGGGGAGGGGGCAATAAGGCGAGTTCTTGAACCAGGCCACAACTAGCCAGTTGTGTCTCTTATATGCTACATTAAGTATTTTGTCTGTTGACAGGTCCTAGGAGTAATTAGCTTTTTTAAAAAATAAGGTTTGGGCCTGAAATCATTAAGCATTGTCCTAGATAATATAAAACAGTAATATTTCTGTTCTTTAAGCACTCTTACATTAGTTACGGTAATTAACCTAAATATTGAGATTTTTATCACAAAGATACGTTAATCTACGAAAGAAATTTATCAATCATCAGAAAGTTAAGAATGATGTTTTTTTCTTTCTTTACAAGCATAGCTTGGCACAATGTTGCCTCTATTGTTTCATTATGATTATGCAGAACAAATTTCACAGCACGGAATCGAGATAAAAATGCTATAGCGTAATAACGTTGTCTTTGTATTTCCCCTCATTATACTTTGTATTACAAAAATAATTTCTGTTTAACAAGACATTTAGCACAATGAAAACAACACATATTATTTACCTGATATATGCATGCATCTATCAGAAAGCAGGTACGATTTCTGTTTCTGTTATGAGTTCATAAGAAGTGTGGTTAAAATATGTTTGGTTAGTTTTTCTTTTTTTGTAAGTTTTCATTTAGTAAGGTATATATATATATATATTTTTTGTTAATGTTGTTATGTATCTTGACCACAATGTTCTTTAGCTTATTGGAATTTTTTCACGCATGCCTAGCCAACTGTTTCTAAGTTGGTCACAAGGGAGTGGGTGAGGTTAGATTTACATACATCGAAGTAGCAAAAACCCGAGTGTGACGTAATGTCACGTGGTATTATCATGGGGGTCAAGGTGGAACAAAACGAACCTTCCGGGGCTTCTAACCTCGCTCAGCTGTTTCACAGCGTGAATAAATAACTTTTTATGCATTATATATTAAGTATAAGTGCAAATGAGTATTACTTTTATCTTGTTTCGATAATAAAAGTGTAATGAAAATTAAAAATTTTCCTTGGGACGGGTTTGAACCCCGCCAGAAGCGATTTTAATTACTAGGCCGTGCGCTAGCACGCTTTTTAAAATGAGTTATTGACAGCTTAACAATACATTTGTGCAATTTAACAAAACTATAAAATATACAACATAATTACTGATAAAAAAAAGCCGCCAGTTATGAGGAAGAAACAAAAACGTCAAATAATTAGCAAAAAAAAATCTATAATAAGAAGGAACATTTTGACATTTGGTATACGCACCATACATAAGCAATTTGTATTGGTATTCTGAATGATAGACATGAGTAACGATATAATACACAGTTTAAGCAAGCAACGAATTTTGTTTAGGCCTTGGCATATAGCAAAAAATCAGGAAGGCGTAATAGACTATCTGGGAATGCTTGAATTCCACAATGGCATATATATATCCTAACATGGTCCGTAATGAATGTTATATTGTTAAAACCTTAGAACACGTCGTTAGACGATGATGACTATCCACAAGAGTGGCATACGCTGTGTGCAAGTAAACTAATGCGTACTAAATGAGCAGGTGTGACAAGAAGATCCTGTACGACTTTATACCACTCAATGTGTATATATTATGGTATGACAGGACTATGTATATTTTTCCGCACGCTCGGCTACCAAGACAGACAGCAGATAGTGTTTGTGCTATATGTATTGTACGTGGCGAGAAAAGAATAACTTCAACTAATCAGAACCAACTCCTATGACTAGAGTCGAGCGTGATTTAAATACAAGGTGTTAATGAACTATACCGACAAACTGTAAGAGGTGATTCCTCACATCAAAATAAGAGGAAATGTTCATACGGACCCATGGCGAAAAGTACATAGTTTCAAAGCTAGGGCTGTCCAAAATCGTGAAAAATCGAAATTTCAATAGGCCCTATTTCGAATTCCAGAAATTGTGGATGGTGATTCTTACCAGCTTAAAAGGAGTTATTCATACACAATCCAAAAGTGCATATTTCATCAATTGTCAATAGGTGTAGAGGATATTCCCTACAGGATGTAATAGTCAGATATGCTCTGAATAGAATTTTCAGATATAACCTGATTTCAAGAGGGTCCAAAGGAAACAGGAGATTAGCCATGACAACAATGGGCATCCAATGCATCGGAGGGAACTCGGAAGTGTTAGGAATCGGTAGCTCCATTTTTTTTACGTGTGTGTGTTCGGAAGAAAATGTGATGATACGTATTTCGCCACGGTATATTTCACGTTTTCTTCACTTATAAGAACACATCCGAGTAGAAGAGACCATGCTGCTGACGACCCTTAACACTTCCGACATCCGTCGTGTTCACTGCTGTCAAGGCTCATCTTTTGCTTACTTTGGACTAATCATAAAATCAGAGCATATCTCAAAATTCGGTTGATGGCATGTCTGAGAATTTCACCCTGCACGGAATACTCTGTACACCCATTGAACATTAATGAAATATGCATTTTTGGATTGCGTATTCGTAATTTCCTTTACGCTGATAAAAACCACCATCCACAGTCTCTAAATTCAAAATAAGATCTCTTGAAATTTGGCTTTTTCTTGATTTTGGACAGCCCTAGCTCTGAAACTATGCGCTTTTCTCCATAGGTCCGTATGAAGTTTTTCTCTTATTTTGATATGAGGAATCACTTCTTACAGTTTGTCTGTATAGTTCATTAACACTCTGTATATGCAGCTTATTGAGGTACATGGGAAATTATTATTTTTTCCTTAAAATGAACTTGAAATTTACTGTCATTATACATTGTTTCTTTTAAATTTAGTCAAAATAAATTAGACTTATACAGCATATACATTTTATATTGCTTACTGTAAATTAATATTACTTTTAATTGTTAAATGTGTACAACACATAATTTTATTTTCACAAAATAAGGGATGGGACATTTAAAAATATTAAAAATAAACCAACAAAATCAGATAATTATAATTAAAATTCCAGTTTATTTCAAAGAAAAGAATTTTTCGTACTTTTTTCATTACACCATCTCATTCAATATCATCATCATCGTTTCCCTTAGCCTCCTTGCACAATCGCGGGATGTTAAACTTTTATAAATAATATATTTCGATAATCAACAGTCAATAGCCTTGCCATTTGAAGTTAAAACAATTATTGAAATAGATTCATTACCGTAAGTATTCTGACTTTGGTTTGGCTTAATCTCTTCCTTTTGACACAAAAGTCACCTCTTTTTAACATCATTTTTCAATTGTAAACTTCTTTTACACTCTTTCTCATGTCTTTACTATATATTCTTTCACATTCGAATTAGACATGCAATTTGATAGTATAGACACATCATTTTAGTGGAAAAACTTGAAAAAATACATATTACCATATTGATTAATATGCTATTGTACTATTTTTAGCTCTCAGAACTGCACTTACGCAACGCGGAATCTGGGGTTTAGTCACAAACGGTAGCAAGGAAAGTATTACACAATTCCATGCGCAATGCATCATTCTGTTCCGTAAGAGGATAGAGAGGAAAATGTGAGCCAAATTCGTATTTCAAGAATGAACCACATATGATCAATAATGTTCTGGTCTGGAGATAGCGCAGGCCAGGAAAAGTGCTTAATTTTTCCGATATTCCTCAACTCAGCCTCAAATCTTCAGTTCTGTGAATAGCACATTATCAACCTTAAATGTGGTGTCATTTCTCCGAAACAATATCTGGACAATTAAATGAACATGATTCCCTAAAATGAAAACATAAGCACAGGCAGTGACATGATTACTGATAAGTGTCAGCACAGGACCTACTGAAAACTATGATATTGTGGCCCATAGCTTCACAGAGTCGCTAGACCATGTATCACGGTTGATCAGAGACTCTGTGGATCATAGACTTCCTCGGGCATCCGCCGCACATGAACGCCTGTGGTTTGGTACAAGTTGAACGATGAGTCATCTGACCACTTCAAATGTTTCCAGTTCTCAGCAAACTGCTGCACGTTCACGGCACCATTGGCGTGTGCTAAAGCGTTATGGTCCCTTATCGGAAGTTTCGCCCGTGCAACCTGACCTCTATGTCCATGTCATGCTAGACGTATTTTGACTATGAGAGATGCAGTTAGTATTCCTCCGCCACTTGAACCGCAGTTGCACGACAATAATAATCTGCTTTAGTACTTGACGAAATCTGTCACTGAGAGTTTTCCTTGTACACTGTTCCTCTTTGCCAATGCAGCTTTGAAATAAGCTCTGTAGGTAGTCATCACCTTGATTATTGCCCTTCAGAACACATTCCCAATACACTTTCATCACTATTACACCACACAACTGAGCACCAATAATTTTCCCTTTATGAAAATTAGAGAAATAACCCACTATCACCGTCTGCTCAGTTCACTGCACATTGATGTTCTCTGCTCCTCACGTAATACGGAGCTTGTTCTAATATACCAGCACCAAAAGCCCTGCGCTGCGTTGCCGCCTGAGCATTGGTAACCCAGACATATGTCGTGTTCCTAACTTCAGGTACTTCTATTAAATTTATAAGTATCTGTACATATGTGCAAACTAAGTTTCACTTTTAGTAACCTATTATGTGGCATAACTAAGATCATTAGATTCCAATTGAAGACACTTGTCTGTAAGATTACCATCAAATCTTGAACGTAGCTGAAGAAAAGCTAATGAAATCAGATTCATTCTTATTTTATTAGAGTAAAAACATTCTAGTCCTCCCTGCTGATCTACTTGCTAGTGCACATGCTTGTGGTGGACAGAGCCACCTGTGCGCTTTTCATTTAAAGTAAGTGAACACATGTTTCAGCGATTTGACCTAGTGAAAAAGAAAAATGGATGGGTAATCATTTATCTAAATCAAATATTTTTTAAAAATTGCAGAAATATGTGTTTACTAATTTTAAATGGAAATTCCAAATACAAACTGGTGTCTCTAAACTAAGAAATTCTGAAATACGGATATTTTGTTATTTGAAATTCAACTTGCAAAGGGATGAAGTAAGAGTTGCAATTATTATAGATTAGAATTTTGTCTTTAGGCATTTCATTTATAATAATAACATACATATTTGTACATTTCCTAATATTTAGTAGACAAATTAAGAAAAGGATGGAAGTTTAGTGGAGTTAGCGCCGCACTACTACCTTTAATCATTCGGCCTGGCCGAAGTTTGCCAACTACACTGCTCAATAACATTGTTCTTTCACTACTTCAAAAGTGACTACAGTACTCAAGAGATCTTTCAACCAGGCGTGAGAAATGTGCAACATGAACCACTTGTAGATTCTAAATGAATTTTGTTTTCCCCGCTACATATGAAAGCAGCTGTTATAGAATGTTTCGTTGAAAGTATGGATCACCAGAAGGGAGCCTACAAACACTTAAGGGAAAAACTCTCTCCATTAAGTGATACAAAGTTAAGGAGCATCTTCATAGCTCCACAAATGCGACAGCTATTCAGAGATCAATAGTTCCATGAAATACAAGAAGGTGATGAGAAAGTTGTGTGGGAAAGATCTTCTGTTTACAGTTCTTGGGAAGATGTCGAGCAAAAAATTAGAAAGAACTTGTGACTAAGTTATTGGAATGCTAGGATAAACTTGAATGCAATATGTCAGTAGAACTCCATTTTCTTCATTGATTTCCACCTAAATTTCTTTCCTGAGGATTGTAGAGTAGTAATTGATGAACATAGCAAACATTTTCATCATATACCGTAAGTTAATATACTCTGTACAAAAGCATGGTATACCATACTCAACATTTCCAAATTAACAACATGCTTCAGTTGGACAACTTTGTATAAAAAATTTCTTCAAACTTTAGGAAGGTCTTTAATATGGCAATTTAATTTTAAATGTTTATGAATGTTTACTTCTAAATATTTTATGTTTTGTTCTCTAATAAATTTTTTACACTGACACCTTATGCGACTTTCAGAATTATGCAAATTTAACGATTTATTCGTTGACTCTTAAATATAAGTAGGTGAGAAGGTCAAATATCTAGTTTTATCAGCGTTTGGTACTAATAAATTACTACGGAGTCATAACCATATTTTCCTCAGTTCTAATTCGGCTTTTAAGAATGTCTTATCTCATGCCTTACCAGCAACAGTAAGGGAACTATCATCAGCGAAAGGCAGTATATGCCCATTTATTTCTCCTAACATACATCATAGTATACTATTAAATCATAAATAACAGTCAAGATTATTAACTATATTTACTTATGAGGAGTTTTGTAAAATGGTTTCATAATTTGGTTCGTAAAATTGTAAAATGGTACATGTATTTTGTTTGTATTTGGTTTGTAAAATGGTATAATTACATTGGGAAACATACTGATACTTTGTATATAACTCTTTTTTATTCATTTATTATTGTTGTAAACCTTTTTAAGTATACTATTGTATATACAAAAATAATTTTGCAAAGGTTGGGCTAAGTATATATTTTTATTATCCAATACTGTCATACTATAGTCGAATGAATATAAAAATCTAAAATTAAGTAATTTACACACCTTTGATCAACATTTGTTGAATAATGTAATGTACAAAGTGCACACGATTAAGCGTAAGGAATAAATATAATATACATTAAAGCTTGTTCTCCATGTGGTATTCTGCTAATATAATATAATAGGTATTCGGAGACACATTTCCTAAGGAAAAGAATGAGATTATCAAAATAAGACTCAAAATATTGTTCGTGTAACACAGAGACATTTGCTAGTTAATAGTAACAAGAATCAAGTTTGTGTTCATTAAATTCAAATATTTTTCTTTCATTTTCTAGATTCAATGCCTCACGGGAAAGGAAATGACATCTCACTAGTACAACAAGAAGAGCAGAATAATATACCTGCAGAAAGAACAAACACTACGGCCTACGTTGGAGTTGAAATACAGAGTACGAATATATTAACAATTAAGAACCTTTCCGACTAATGTTATTTGATATTTAAAATTATATAAAATAGATTTCTCTTAAATAGAGCCATATACGAGTATTCAGTTATCATATTTCTGTTGTTCCTAACCGAGACCCTGTGATGAGCGGTAAATCTATTTACGAAAAACACTCTGCTGGGAGACTTACTTTCACTCATTTCATACGCAAAAAGTAGTCATCTAGTCAATATAAGAATCTTTTTAATTTCTGCCTTCACTCCCAATGATTGTTATTGATGTTGTAGCGGAATTTAGCGTCCTTTCCAGCACAGAAGTTATATGGAACGTGGACCTACAGCTTAAAGTAGGATCTGAACCACATTAACTCTCACCGGGAATCAAACTCAGATCTTCCGCCCCAAATTCAATTAAAGTAACTATATAGCCACTGATGAGTATATTACTGATTATGGTTGGAAGGTAACAAGCCTACTGGATCCTAAGATTATATGCGTATATAAACTGCATGCTATGGCGCGGTGTGCTCTTCCAATATTTTAGTGTATTGCATGTGTAACTGTTAATGTAAAAATATGAATACCAAAAATATGTTAAAATGCTTATAACATATTCCTATAATGCTTATAACATATTCCTAAAATGCCTAAAATGCTTATAAAGGCATTTAATAACATATTCCTAGGCATTTCCTAGGTATTTCCTAGGCATATTCCTAGGCATTTAATAACACATTTAATAACATATTTAATAACATAACATTTTAGGCATTATAGGATTATAACATATTCCTATAATGCCTAAAATGCTAAAGCTTAAAATGCTTATAACATATTCCTATCTTCATTGCATCTCCTAGGTGCAATGAAGATAGGACATACATAAAAAGAGATGAAAAGATTGTCAGAATCGAAAACCTGGACAAAATGTTAACTAGCGGGACACTACGACGAATTCTTTCAAGCTAGGACAGTCCTGGTCAAAGCCGAACGTGTGGTAGCTATGTTCATATAGTGCTATATATATATGCGTAGTGTGACTGAAAATAAAGTTACAACAGCTACTATTCAATCACAAATTGTGTATCCATGTCAACTACAAGATATTTAGTGATAAAAGATTTTTTCGCCGTAATCGCCGCTGTTGTACAAATATTTGTAAAAGTAGGATACTGGTTTGTGTATTCCTAATCATAGGTGTCTAGAGCCTAGTGCTGGAACCCCATCTCAACCACGGTTTTGATCTCTTCATGATCATAGAAGTGTTGTTCAGAAATATGATTGTTCAAGTAAAACGAACAAGTGTTGTGTGAATATCTGCTTCGTACCTATATTGTACACTCACCATCAACTACATATTCTACTTATACCGAGTCTTTACGGAGTCCGTCGAAGGCTGCACCCGCTCGTCAACCTCTACTTCAGCAGTTGGCATATCCATTGTAACTCCTATGGAAGAAATTTCTTCAACTCAGAACTAATCTCCTTTCTCTTTACATAGTTAGAACCTAATTTGGATAACATCAAATCTTTCTACATACTTTAAGCGAGTACGATATTGCGCACGCATGTGTTTTATAAAAACTCAGAACAACATCATTCTTAAAACAACTAATTCTAATCTCTTGCAACACCTATTTTATAATGTGGGTCCAAACATGTTTGGCACAAACGCAAAGATCCAGTTACTACAGACTTGGAGTCACAAAACACTCCATCCACCTAAGTTTACTCGATCGCTTTCTGTTATGATCCGTGATGTCGATCCTGTGATCACAGATCAAGAAGTTTTAAAGGAACTCAAGGAAGATGACATTCATCACACTTGTGCAATTTGCATTAAAATGTTGTGGGTCCAACATACATGGTTCGTTTACTCTGTTAATGAGGATTTAATCCATTAATGAGGACTTAATTTATTGCTGTCATCATCGAATTAAACCTTCTCCCTCGCCAATACCTCTCTTTATATGTGCGAAAATTACTTGCAATATAATTATCATCCAACAAACAGCTGCGCTCTTCCAAGTGCAAAGGACATCATAAAGTTAAAAACTGCACATTACTAAATTAACCTTCTGTTTGTAATTCTTGTAATGGCAATTATTCTACTTATTCCTACCAATGTAAAAGCAAGTCTCTACTTGACAAACATCAGATTGTTGTTCCAATATCTTCACACCTCCTTTACTTCTACCAATGCCTCAAAAGGAACTCAAATTAACTTCTATCTCCTCGAACCGTAGAAAACATCCTACAATTTATCACACTAGCGATACAAACTCTATTTCCATTTCTTACGCATGCCTCAAAAGTTGAATTCGACTTTCTTCACCTTCATCTGGCAGCCATCTATTCAGGCCTTTATTTGCATGTTCATTTTCATACCGAATCTAACAATTATGGACAAAATAGACAGGAACAGAAATAGGAAAGCTGTCAACATGCTATTTGCTAATATTCGTTCGCCACAAACTAATAGAAGTTTGCCCAAAATCATGGCATCATTGCATGAAGTCGATTGTATTGCGCTCAACGAAACTTTCTTAAAATCATCAGACAGTTTTTATTTTCCACATTATCTGCTTCAATTTGACTTTCCTTACAATTGACCATGGTGGAGCCGCTATTGCCATTACCTCATTACTTCCTCTTCCTATCGTGCCACTATATCCTGATCAGTACTCTAAACATGTCATCACAACAGTATGTTTTCCAGTATTTACTCTTACTTCGACAACTACTTATGTTCTGTTCACTCAACCATTATCGTATCGTTTTCTTATATACATGGATCTTAACTTTAAAACCTATGTTGTAGCAGACATTAATTATCATTCCCAAACTACTGCACAGCAACAACATTTCCAAAACTTTCTCCAAACTACCAGCAGCTCCTGCATTTCTCTACTACACCAACTAGGCCTGAAAGTAATACGATACTTGACGTTGCAGTAGTCACTAATAATCTATTAACTAAATCTAACATGGAGGTACTCAGTTCGGTAGGCAGTGATGACTTACTCATTCTTCTTATAATAATTCCATCTGGTACTCACACAATAGAATCGCGAGTTTCTGACACAAAATATAATTTCGCAAAAGCAGACTGGAGTAAATATCCGGGAATCTTCATTTCTGAGCCGCATCCATCTACAAGTACTAACATTGCATCTTTGAATGACATAGAAATCGTCTCAACTTCTTTAAATAACGTAATCATCAAAATATAGTTCCAAAAAGTTGTTTGCACTCTAATCAGTCTAGTTTACGTCATCACACTCTCACATTACTTCACTAATTTCACGAATGTTTAAACAAATGCAGGAGAACCAAAGATCACAAACTTTTACTAATTCATTGCCAATTCCAACAAATGGTCAAACATTATATCATCACTGGATTACTTCTTGTAACCGATTACGCAATGAAACTAACTCAACAAATAATGGGACTTCTTCTTTGTTGATTATAAAATCACACATTCATCTTTTGTGTCTTTACCTAATTAATTATAGTATATAGATTTTTTATTAAACGACATGGAAATTTAATTTCTTAGTGTTATTTAAGTATTTTTTTCACTTATAATATTTTGCGGTTTAGATGCTTTTTATCTTTAGTTAGAATAGGTAGCCAAAGATTATTTTTTAAGACTAAAGTGGTACAATATTTTTTTTTTTTTTGGAACATATGGCTGCTTGGTGAGTCGGGAGGCCGAGCGTATAAATACGGTCCATGTTTGTGGGAGAGGCACTCTCTTCTCAACCACTAACTTCTACACATCTCCCAGAGATCCTTACCCCTCTGCGTCTCCAATAGTGAAGGGACGCAGGGATGAAGTTTTTTACCTCTCACCCGGACTTACAGAATGAGTAGTCAGCTCTGAGACATGAACTATCATTCTTCTAAATCTTAGGAAATTAGGATATTTTTAGATAGGATAAAATAAGGATTTATTTAGATTCCTATTATAAGGGAGTCTACCTTTTATTTATGAACTAGTATTCTTAAAAATTTTGCTAAATTTTATTTGGGCATTTCTCTTGAATGATGGAGACTGTTTATTTTCATGTAATAGTGATAACTCTTCTTTCGGGATAAGTGAGCCTCATGGGGGTTTGATAGAGATAAACTTTAGCTATTTTTATAGGTGATGCCGGTCGTAATACGACGAACCAGATAAAGCTTTTTTTAACCGTTTTCAGAATGAGGAGGCGCTGTTCTTTTTTATTTTTAGTACCCAGTCGCCTGAACGATGTCGGCTGCGGAGATTTCTTTTAAATCTTGTGGTTGTCTCTTGAATGCGGGTGCAATCACTGTATAGTTATTGCCTTTGGAATGAAAAGGCATTTAGATTTTTATTTTTAATTGTCTCTTAAATGAGAGGGCATTCGGTTTGATTTTCTTAAAACCCAGCTATCTGAGTGATGCATAGCTGCGGATTTTTTCTATTACGTAAGAAGCTTTAAGTAGGAACAGCTGAATTAAACCTCGAAGAGTAATTTCATTTTTAACCTGTAGAAGATAGAGAGAGTCTTCTGCTTGGTCCCATTTTAAAACAGTCGTCTAGTTGAGTAAGCTGGCGACAAAGATAATACTAGGTTTGCTTCGGTCGGGGATCAAATGAGTCCTCTTCCGGAATGGATATTGGCCGCTCGGCTGAATGAACTGATGGTCTAAAAGATAGTAGGTTGAGGAATATAATTTAATACGATCAAGAATATTAATTTTGTATACACATTGCGCAAAAATTGTAAAGTATTTAAGGGAACTAATTATAGAATTAATACCAAGTATAATTATTCTTTTTCCTTTAATTTTCACAAATACAAAAATGCTTCCCAAGTTATTGATTAGTCTCTATATTTTTTCTGTTCTTTGTGTTGGTCTTTTTAAGGAAGCCGTTAGGATATTTTAATTCTTCCCCTGGATGAGACTGGGAAGGAGCGAAGCAAGATTGGAAATTATCACTTGAAAGTGTATATGTCATAATTTATCTAATATATATATTATAGAGAACTAATTATATATGTGTTTTATATTTAAGCGACACAATTCAAACGCCTTACTCACCAGACGCACGGATCACAATATATTTTCATGTCGCTTGCACTGTCCCTAATACCGATCCAGAGAAAGCAAGATCTTTCGCAAATCATTTTAAGGACATTTTCACCGCTCAGTCTGCTCCACCTTTTACACATCCGTCTCATAGTCACATTACCAGGTTTTTTGATCCTATCCGACCGTAGTTTGCACGTGTCACAGAACAACACCTTGATGCTTCAGAACCACTCACAACCCCAATTACTAGTAATGATGTTGTCATTGCTCTCCGTAATACAACTTCTGGAGCAGATACTAATAACTTACAATCAAATTTAGGCACCATTGGCGTTTCATACTATTATAGCTCTGCTCTATACAGTAATTCTTACTACAGGCTTTTCCCTACCCTATGAAAGCTCGCGAAAATAATGGTATTCCTAAAACTATATAAAGATCCTGTCAATATAGGCTCCTACCGACCAATCAATCTCACTAATGTCTTCAGCAAGAGATTGGGACGAATTCTATTCAGACGATTCTAGTCTTATCTACATCTTTGTTCTCTTCTGCCATCTATACAAGCCAAGTTTCGACCATTATTTAGTACTGCTGATCAACTTTTAAAACTATCTTGTTACATTATTAACCATTTCAAGAAACATCTGCCTTCTATACTAAATTCATTTTATATCGAGCCCGCGTTCGATACAGTCTGGCATCAGGGACTTCTTTTCAACTCGTTACACATTCTACCGTTAAAATACGTTCGACTCACAGTCATTTTTCTTCATCAACATTCAGTCGTTCATCCAAATTAATCAGGCTCAATCCCGCCACTTTGTACTTCGAGTAGGAGTGACTCAAGACTGTTTTGTCACCCCTAATGTGATCTTATTTGTCGCTAAAATGCCACAATCTCAACCAGCAATATATTCTCTACAATTTTCTAACACTGCCTTTGTAGCATTATGTTCCTTAGTAAATCGTATTTAATGCTAAATTGTAACCAGCAATCGCCAAACTTGTTAGTTAGTGTCTCAAGTGAAAAACTATATGCAAAAAAAACTCAAATGACGTTACTTAGACTCTAACACAGCAAATATGGTCTAACTTGAAATCCTGAAAGTTTATATCTCACACTTTTAGGTTTACCATTAACCTTACAAGATAGTGTGAAGTATCTTTGACAAACATCTCCCTGGAAAAGCCCATCTCTCCAACCTCGAAGCTAATATTCGCCGTCGATTCAGTTTGTTGCGTAGTTTAAGAAGCACACACTGGGGCCTCAATTTGTGACTGATACTTTATACTTACAAGGATTTGTACACCCTGCTCTGATTAATTGAAACATTGCCTGGTTGTCGTCTCCATTAAAGTTTTATAGCAGTACTCTGTACCACCTAGCACTCCAACATAAGAAGTCTATACCGATATACCGACACTTCACCCACATCTCTACCGCCTTCGCTCTCATTATATTCACCACCGTATCAAAGACGCTCATCCAATTTTATGTGAACTTCTCGAGCAAACACCAGCCTTACTACGTTACGCTTATTCGCCAGTCGAAGATCTTGCAATTCATGAACGTGAAGATGCCACAGATTTCCATAAACCTCATTATCGCATTTATAATCGTCACCCATACATTTATTGCACATGATCTCATTACTACACTAATTCTTTTCCACTAACAGGGCTTCAAGTGTCTACACCAGACTGAGTAGCCCTAGAGCAGAAGATAAATCGCTAGTTTAAACTGACACATCTCTTTGTGTTTTGTTTATTGTACTGATAAGGTAAACAGTTTTGCTTTAACCACAGATTGCTTTACAGTACCTTTACTTTCTAGTTTATAAAAGTACCTTTGTGGGTTTGGATAGTTCGTTACAATGTACAAACTTATTTTTTTCTTTTGCGGTCCCTCTAACAGTCAGTTGTGCAGCTTTAGGGAGTTTGCCTTGTTTTCCTAGTCCGAAATCCAACACTGAATATTCTATTACATAATTAATGTCAGTGAGTGGAGTTTTATAAAATTGTGTGTTTTGTACTAACAGGTTGTCGCCATAAAGAAATGTTTGGGAAACCAATGTATAGACTGGACGAGGACGTGTAAGCGTTCAATCTGACTGCGAATACACAAATAATGGTATACTACAATAACATACTACTTTTTAAAAAGAAATAGTGACAAGGTAAGTAATAATTAATGTATGCGTAATTGATTATTTAGTTTTTCTATGTTTCCATCTATATATTAACTTCTAATTCTTTTCCATTATTGAATAATTTACAGACATAACTAATGGATCAGACCAACTTGATCGTAATAAACTGCCATCAAAACTTTCCGCTTTGCAGGATGAAATTGGCAATATAAGAGGGAGATTGGATTCACTATTACACAAGTTGAAATCAGCAATATCTAACATGATGTCAGCCCAAGTTGGAGTGCGAGAGCAACACGGCCGTCTTCAAAATATGATGAATAACCTTAAACATTTGGCCTCAAGAAACAAAAACTCACAAACAAGTCTGGTGACTTCAACTGAAAAGATTACTACAGAAACTGTTGGCAATAAAGTAAGCCTGCAATCATCTTCTTCACCTCCTACAGGAGCAACCACAACAGAAAATGCCAAGGATATTATAAAAACCTTGGAAAATCATCTGAGTGATTTTTTATCCTAATACAATGAGTAAAATGATCAGTTAATGTATTTACTCACTGTTTGGATATGATATTAAGATAATTTCCTTCGGCATGCGCTACTATTACTTTAAAATAAACATAAATTTGTATTATTAGTTTTCTTTTTTATCATTAATTTTATTAATCATTCATTACTTGCAAGGAAATTTTCTAAACCTACCACAACAGTTTATATGTCGCGTCGAGAGGACTTTACGACTAGATTATATGCAAATGATTAGGCCTAAATTCCAGCTGAAACCAAGGGAAACCGAAGATTTAATTTGGTGAAGACAGTGTTGTTGGTGAACGTTTTCAAGCAACTAAGTCTGCAATCAACCCCGAAACATATTGATACATATTACTTTTTTACTTTACTGAATTATTTCGTAGAAAAATAGAGAGTTTACATGATTTCTGCTCTATCATTTTATGTACTTGGTAAGCCGATGAGTGTTTGTTTTATAATCCTGTGATTAATACATGCAACGGCAATTAGAAAATAAGATTGGTATGGTAAAAAGAAAATAAATAACAAGTTGAATCAATTATCTCCATTTATTCGAAATAGAAACTCACTTCGTTTACATTCAACTTTGCACGATCCAGCAAGTCATGGAATCACTTCTGGAATTCCTGTACTCTAAAGGTTTTCAAGGTCTTCGTCACTGATTCCCGGATGACGGAAATATCGCCAGAAAACAACCCTCCAGGCCTATGGAATATGCAGGGCATCGTAAAACATAAACTCTCTTTTGTACTAAAGAAAATGAAATCTTTAAGTTTTACGTCCCACTGTTATGCCGGTTAGGCTAAAGGAGACGGTGATAATGAGAGATGAGTGAAATGGTGAAATGAAGAAAGTGGGAGGAAACGGGAGAACCCCGAGAAAACCCACGTGCACGGTGTTTGTCCACCACAAAGTCCACACGGCGCGAGCTGGGATCGAACCAGGGACCCCAAGCACCGGAGGTGAACGCTCTACCCACCTTTAGCGTAGCAGGCGTGTGGGACGTTGAATTGTATCAAACCAAAAATATCTTTTAGGCAATTTTACGTGGTCCATTATAGTGTGTTAAATTTTATTCTCCAATCTAGAAACCTTACGCAAAGACCATCATTGTTGCAGAATATTGCGTTCCTTTCCAATACTCATATTTGACGACCTATAATTTACCGTGCATATTACGAAGTTAAAATACTTTAATGTATTTATTGACAGTTTCTCTAAATACAATCGATTTATTGCTGCCAGATTGAACAATGAAGGAGATTTAAATTACACTAGTTAACAAAGGTTTTGTTACATAAAAGGAAATACCTGTTCTTAAAGGAACTTTTTGCGCTGAATTCGAATATGCACTCGGTTTTTCTCCATCACGTACGATTTTCCCGTAACAGAGGGATTTTCGGGAAAATCCCTCAAAAATTTCCCTTTTCCTTTATTTTACACCCCAAGATCTTGTCCCCTTGCATATACTAACATAGAAATTATACCCAAGTATACTTTGATTCATATTTAACAAACCCTCCAAGTTTCGTAATAATCGCTTTATTCTTTCTAGAGAAATAAATATGTTTGTATGTATACTGTGTGTACTGTTTATTGCACCTTATAGTAATGCTTTTAGATCTCTTAAGTTGAGGTAAAACGTTTTGCTTTATTACCACAAACACATATATAAAATATAATACAATATAATTTACAAGTGTGACAATTTACAATAAACAATAATACAAATGTACCAAAAGGTAATGAAAAGACAATCAAAACTATCACAATATATGAAACTTCCATTGGGTTACAAAAACGCACACTACTTCCTTCTTTTGTAAGAAATGTTGCATTCTCTAACAAGACCCCAACAATAGTTCCCCATCATTGAAGGATCCCATCGTCCCTGGTACCTTTTCTCCATTGCCATTATATCTTGGTGGAATCTTTCCCCCTGTTCGTCGCTGAGAGCACCTAGGTTAGCAGGAAAGAAGCTGAGGTGGGAGTGCAAAAAGTGGATTTTTAAAGACATCCTACAACCCAACTCTTTGTATTTCTGTATCATGTCCTGTACGATTTCTGTGTAACTCTCAGCTTTGTTATTGCCCAGAAAGTTGCGCACAACACACTTAAATGCTGTCCAGGCAGCTAGCTCAGCACTGTTTAACTTGCTGTCAAAGCTATCATCAAGCATTAATTTCCTAATTTGGGGACCAATAAACACTCCCGCTGAAATCTTAGCATCACTCAGGTTAGGGAACTTATGTCGCAAATACTTGAAACCTTCACCAGATGTGTCCATGGCTTTGACAAAGTTTTTCATAAGTCCTAACTTGATATGAAGTGGCGGTAGTAATATCTTATTAGGATCTACCAAAGGAGCGTATTTGACGTTGCATTCTCCAGGTAGGTAATTCACTCTAGGTTCCCATTCCTTCACTTCATAATGTTTGTCACCAGCTCGGCTATCCCATAAACATAAAAAACATTGGTACTTCGTGTAACCGCACTGCAGTCCTAATAAAATACCAACTACCTTGAGATCACAACATATTTGCCAACAATGGTCCTTGTAATTTATAAGATTTAGCAAAGTTGACATGGTGTCATAGGATTCCTTGGCTGACCTTTGACGCGTCGATAAATAACCTCCATTCTTCTGGAACGTAAGGAATTCCTAGCTCCGCCATCAACCCATTTATATCCGTACATACGCACACATTATCTTGCATTGAGAAATAGCTTGAAAATTGAACATGCCTTTTCCTGTACACTGATATGTTCGTTTCTGCATCCAATAAGTTCCACTGCTGGAGCCTTGATCCCAGAAGTTCCGCCTCTTGTTTTGTCAGGTGCAAATCACGGACTAGGTCATTAAGTTCACATTGCCGGATGAAATGTGGCTCGCGAACACAGTCAGGGATGAACGTTGGATCCTTGGGTGTACATGTTGATGTCGATGGTTCATCAAGGTCATGATCATCATCAGAGTCTTTTGGCCATATCTCTTCCCAGTTGGTAGGGGGCTCGGGAAGTGAAAGTTCATCCCCGTGCGGAATAGGTCTAATTGCGGATTTAACGTTGGGATAACTTATTGTGTATTTGCTTTTTTTAGAATGTCCCTTAACTACTGTGAGACAAAAATAACAATCATCCAGATGGTTGGTGGGTTCTCTCCACACCATTGGTACAGCAAATTTCATGAACCTCCGTTTCCCTTTGGCCCATGCAAGTAAAGTGACGTAGCACGACGCACAAATTATGTTGGGTGCACAAGTTTTGTCCTGATCTCCCACACGACATTCGAAATATATATAATATGCTAGTTTCACCGATGGCGTAATGGATCTACACTGTCCTTTAACTACAAACTGGCCACACACATAACAAAAACTATTTGGTGAGTTAACACACGAACGCCGTCCTCTTGACGCCATTGTACTGATCACAAACTAAACTTCTGGTCTTAGTTGGGTATAATGCCGTTAAGATCAAACATGAAAGCACTCTTAGCAGCAAAGACAACTTTGAAAGTGAAGTAGTGTTAAACCACACGTCAATATAAAAATGTACAAAACTCCCTCACCAGGTGTCAAGAACACAAGAAAGAAAGAAATGCGCGGGGGAGGGGGGAAACGATACCGTAGTGGAAAATTCAGACTGCATTAGTTCATTGTTGTCAACAATGAGTCTGTATTCCATTCTTTCTTTCTTTTGCATTCTGTTACATTTGATAACAAATATTGATAACCATTTCATGAACAAAACGAAAAAACTTGGAGAATTGTATATATATGTATTAAGATATACATATACTGTACGTTTAAAAAAAAATATACGTTGGAAGTACATTCTATTTTTATACACGTTTCTAATTTACAGAGAGCAATACAAGTGTGTTGTTGACTATTGTAAATATTCATTTTTATGTCTGTTTTTGTAGTAATAAAGCAAATCGTTTTTACCCCAACTCAGGAGATCTGAAAGCATTAGTATCAGGTGCAATAAACAGTGCACACAGTATACATACAAATATATTTATTTCTCTAGAAAGAACAAAGCGATTTTTAAGAAACTTTTAGGGTTTATTAAATATAAATCAAGGTATACTTAGGTATAATTTCTATGTTACTATATGTAAGGGGACAGGAGATAGGGGAATAAAATATCTGAAAAAGGGAAATTTTTGAGGGAATTTCCCAAAAATCCCTCTGTTACGGGAAAACTGTACGTGATGGAGAGAAATCGAGTGCATATTCGAATTCAGCGCAAAAAGTTCCTTTAAGATCAGGTGATTTTTCTCATGTAACAAACAAAAAGTTTAAGTTTGTTAACTAGTGTTATCAGTTCACAGCCAATTCTTAGAAGATACACCTGGAAACTTAGAATTCACTTTTCTTGTGTCTGTTCTGCTAATAGTGATAAGAGAATGCATGCACAACTGCTAAGAATATGTGGCAGTAAAGATTATTACAAGATTCAATTCCAAGTTGCAATCCATAAAACAAGCCTCTTTCTTCCTTTTCCCTTCAATATAAAATAATTAAATATCTGCATCTTTCCACCTTTAACGATAAAACACTTGCATATAATAAGGGCAAGACTAGTTTTCATATCAAAACTGTGATAAATAACTGATTGTAGCAGGTGTTCACTTGTTCGGTGTACAAGTTATATGGCAGAATTTTCATAAAGAAAATGCATTCTGTTGTGTATCATCAATTTTGTGCGCCAGTCCTAAAGGACATGCTTGCATATGCATGGCAGAAATGTGGGTACGTAACAGGAGCAATAATTGATTCATTTACAAATGTTCTGAAGACTAGTAGAAAATAGTGTCTGTGGTCATGAAGATTATGACGAAAGTGCATTTGTTAAGTGTTTGCACTGCTCCATGATGCTGTGTGCTAATCACTACGTTTTGGATCTCCATCATCACAATTGAAGAGCAAAAGGTTAGTAGGTCAATATTTGCTTATGTGCAATAGTTTATATTATTTTTCTAATATTTTTTCTATTAATTCTCTAATAACTTCAAGACAGATTTTTTAAAACCATATGGGCCGTTCCACCTAATTTATATTACAGTATTTAAATGCTATGCATAATCGCAACACATACAGACTCATATAAATATAGCGATTTTGAAATAGGAATAATTTGTTACAGTGCTGCTATTCCATTTTTCACTACAGGCATTTCAATTTAATTAACGATATCTCTCACTAGTCTCAAGATCTGATTGGTATAGAGGCTATTGTAGATCAAATAACTACTATTTCATTAGTTAAAATCATGCAAGTGTTTGCATGACCGCATTTCATATCACAAATTTTACTTGCTCAGTTTTTGTATGTTCCTGTGAGCGAGAGAGCTCTTAACTCTGAAGTGAAAAGAGATATCTAAACTTTGGTTACGGAAATGAATTTAAGAGTAAATTCCAGTTCTATTTGATACCCCACATGACCCCCTTGCCATTTATCATATTTGACGGCGATTCAATATAGCGCCTTTCAAGATGGCGGTCATGCACTGGAAGTACTCTCGCATATAAATGATTTACCTTGGTTTACAATACTGAAGTCAGATATATCAAAAGCTTTTTCATTTTTGTGCTAAAAGGGTATTCTTGGACATTGCCTACAGGATTTCAAGATGGCGTCGGTGTAGCAGCTCAACGAAACATTTGCGCATCGAGTGACTATTACTACGTTATTTAGCAACTCGAACTGAATCTTGTCACAAATTTTCATCAAAATTCAACTCTCACGGTTTATGGACCTTCCTCGTTAGATAGCACATGTTTTGCACAAGTTCCCAATGCCAAATGCAATATTCACCACTATGAAAAATTTCTGGCCGAAACTAAGTTTGCACCAAAAATAATCGGTCTTGTTTTCTAATATCTGCACTTGCCTGTACTTTTCCGTACCTGCTTCCTCCCCACTGTAATTAAATTCTCAGGTGGTGTACAGTTTTCAAGAAGTATTTCTCACAGCTGCATAAATTTAATCTTTATTTAGTGGGATTTCTGAGGTTATTATAGATCTGATTTGATGTAAACTGATTCGCTGATAATACGGTTTATATATTAATAGCAAGAATAAGGAAGCTAACTACTTAGCCAGACACACGACGGTGCTAAGTATCCAGGTTAATTGTTTTATCCTTACTAACTTTATGTCCGTTCAGAGAACAGCCCAGAGATAGTGTATACAGACAGTAAACTCGTAACAAATACTTGAAATCAGAATGCAAGGCTATTCGGAGATTCCTGCCGCAGGGTTTGTAGCGGTATAAGAATCAGAATTACTTATAAAATGTGTTCTAGTATAATATACTATAGACTTAGAATGATGTAATAGGTCTTGCATTTTCAATGTACAATTATGTATATTTTAAGTTTATACATTATTTAAGTTTCGTATTTTTTTTTTCTTCTAAAGCTACTAAGTCTGATTCTAGTTGGTTTAAAAACACCAAAATAAAGTAAGAAATAAATTAAGCATTCCAAATATCGCGAAACAAAATTGTTTGGGAGGGAAGGAATACTAAATATGCCTTCTTCTTGTTTCTTGGTACCAATATAAAGTTATAGGTGCGTTCGAAAGTTTGGTATTGAAGCCGGGTTATTGAAGTAGTCTGTATGATGTGAATCCTATTAAGAAGAAACGAAGATGTGCTATAATAGGATTGCGGAAAACCGAAAAAATAGAAACTAGGAACTTATATAAAACATAGTAAAAAGATGCAGAAAGCATGTTACTATTAGATTAAAGTTGTGACTTTATAGAAACAAATTAACAATCCCATAAATATTAGTGTTAACGTACTAACTATTAAAAGGAACAAGTTCCATGGGATGGAAGATCACTATAGCACATCTCCTAAAACAACAGTTGATTGAAATCAGCTCATATAAAAAGTGCTAGTTAAGTACATATAAGAAAAGAGCAAAGCTAGTTGCTGGGAACAGAACATGGTGAAAATTGACGAAAATAAGCTTGGAAGAAGTGAATATAATGAAGAAGGCTAGTACAGGAGCTGTGAAAGTTTGGAGCTGTTCAATTGGAGACTCGACCATCTTTTTTCGTTTCAGAGGAAACCAGAAACAATAAAGTTTACTATCTGTAATCAAATACTCGATAGAACGAGAGATAACGATTATGAAGATGTACGAACTGCTAGAGTCGACATTTCAATCACATAACAGTTAATAATAGTGTACACTGTTGAAGACAGTGAATGAAAGTAACTGAAGCCCACACAAAACAATAAAACCCACCTGAAGAAGTGTAAAGGGAACATTAATGAAGAAATTTGAATGTGCCAATTACTTAAGAAACTTTGTGTTTCCACCACCGGCTGTGTTCGATCTCCAGGCCACTTCTACTAGCTATTGTCCGGCATAGAATTTCCACTGCAGGAGATTGCGTTGTAGCTGAACCGTGAGTATTGATTCCCAGTCTTCTTTACACGCTTTCCGCAGGCCTGTACGAACTCGACGATAAGACAGGTGCTGCTTGAGGAGTCCGAAAGCACAATAGTCATCTGGGCTCTTCACAGGAATTACACAGAAGGGAATTGACGAAATTCCAGTTTCCTTCCTATTCCACACGGCGATAGAATTTCAGCTATCTTTACGTTGTGTGGCTCGATGCCTTGCCTTGGTACATTTCAACCTGGTTCACATCTTGTCCGTATAACGCTGGGATTTTATGATGGTTCATTTCAGTCAGGACATGAGTCTAGTACGACGCAGCATTGATTTTGACGTTTCTCTTCCACCTTTCGGAGACGCAGTTTGCCGTGTCCAAGATACCGACTACGATCATGAATTCTTTTGGGAAACAGTTCTAGCTGCTCGCGTCGGTGTGGAAGGCCCAGGACTCTGTGTAGCGTATTTCCGTATTATACGATTCACGGCGGCACGATCTAGACGAAAATTACGCACTTGACACATTCCTACGAAGCACGACAAAGTGAACTTAGCGTCTCGAAAAGACCATATCGAGTTCCTCCCAGACTCTGTTCAGTTTCGGCAGCATCAGATTACGCTAGGCCACACTGCTCTACAACGCAACTAACGAGATACTGTTGCTTGCTTTGTGGCAATCTCACAGCGATGTGTTGTGCATACGCCCCACATTTGCACATTGATTTCGGCTAAATATAAATAAATTAACCTCTGTATTTTCCACATTATATTTTGAAGGAAAAAATAATTTCACAAGATATCATACTGAATTTTTCGATATTGTTCTCAGAAAGGAATGACAATTGTTTGAGCGAATAAGATGATAGGTGAAGCTCTTGCTTCTACTGTTTTTATACTTACAAAAATAGAGTTACTAGCGTAAGACCAGTACAAGTGTATAGGAACCCGCATCACAGTGAAAACCACATCAAATATACTTGTAATTACAATGTACAAATAAACACTACCCTACCCTGTTCTTGTAATCTACCCTACTAACCTAATTCAACGTACTTAGCAAACCTAACCTATCGTTCCAAGTTAATTTGTGAGGCCACCATAGCGTAGTCGCTAACCACCGAGGCCACCATAGCGTAGTAATCCTGGGTTCTATTCCCGGTGTGGACACTTGGTCGAAATTTTTTTCAGACCAGATATCCTGAGTGAGATTTTCTTACATTGTCTTCGTTCACACCACACAAGAGAAGGTACCTCACATAATGGACCTAGGCCGCTTCCTCCTCCATACTATTCTTCCTTCATAATTTACCGTGCAGCGTGATTGCCAAGGAACGTCATCCTTCATACATGACAGACTAACGTGACCATAGATGTCGAAAGCCCAGAAATCTTATTCCTATTCCTCATCTAACCCAATCTACCTCAGTTACAATGAGAACCTTTAGTTGAAGAATGATTTCGGAAAAATTGGACAGGAATTTGAAATTTTGTGAATTGACTAGTGCAAGAAAATAAGATTAGGTTTTTGGTTTGTTTATCTAGGATTAAAGTCCCATTCAGAAGCTAGGCTATCGAGTCACAGCTTAACACGGGATTCGAACCATATGATCTCTCACCGGGAATCGAACTCATATCTGCCGCAGTACGTATTCCAACACTATTCCAACACGCAGTACAGATGAGTGATTTCTTGAAAAGAAGTACATGTTGATTCGTTTTACGTTGTTCATTGGAGTATAGAGTTGTGGTTTGTGTAGAGGAATTAGTTTAGGGATCTTAAGGGTACTATTCGGCTGATGAGAATCGTCTAGAGAGGTCGAAAGGACACAGGACAAGCCGAAAGTAAGTTCTAAGGGATATTACAGAAAAATGTTATAGATGTTTATGTGGTCACAATTTCTGCATTGAAAATTTCGGCGAGGGATATTTATACAAGATGCCCTGTTAGAAACTGGCCTAGTGAGCATTTTTCAGGACGATTAATGGTAAATCAATGTCCCACATAATGTTCTTTACAAAGCACATAATTCATTTATTTGATTATAATTACAGAATGGGCAATGGGACAAGCGTCATAGCAAACTTTAAACTCTTAATTAACTTGAAAACAAAATGTGTGTTGTCATATCTCGTATAAAGCCTATTTTGTACTAAAATTCGTACAAAATATTTCTGCACATTTAGAAAAAAAATATGTTCGTTTTTGTGCCCATTTCAAAGCCTCTATGCTAAGATACAACGATACAACAAGTAATGGCATATAATAAACATGTGACGAGAAACATAGCGCTCTGATTTGTTTATATTAGAAGATACAAAATTTTAAAATTATGCATTTACTTTATGTTCAACTTGTCTATTTTTGAAGGTATTGCAAACACATTGTTTTGTATTTGGGGTAGAAGGAATTACTTATTCAAAATAATAATAATTATTAAACGGTTTTCTAAGAATAATTTATTTTTTGTAATATTTGAGCTTTATTCATTATACAACACCAAATATGTACATATTGTATTATTTTTACCTCCTCAAAATATACATATTAAAGTGCGGAAAATATTACTGTACAATACTCACACATTTACACAAGCAAAGTCATCCCGTTGATTTCTAGTGCCTGGGGCGGAAGTAAATTTCGATCCCAATGATATCGATGAAAATTCCATTTTCAGAATGAATAAATTGTTTTCCACCCAACTTTGACTTTTTCCTATTAGTAATAGTTATATTTCACTATGAGTTCATTTCATGACATTGACAGCACACAGTGCAATAAAATGACTCATCAAAGTATGGATCATCATCTTTCAAATATTTGAAATCCCAAGAATGAATTAGGGTAAACACCTGATGTTTCGTGAAAATCCTTATGAGACAGCCCTGTACACGAGTTATGTAGACCTAAAACTATTTTCTGAAATTTCGATATCTGATTGACTGGCAAGTTAACAGACATATAAGAATGAAAACCTTTAATCAATTAAGAACTACCATATAAAATTAACATAATTTACTTTTGTAATAGGGTGAGCTTCTTCGTAGCTAAGCGGTTAACATATGCGCCTTTTGCGTAGGGGACCCGGAGCTCATGTGGTTTGGATTCTACGTTAATCAGTAGATCCCGTCTCATATATTCTTGCTGCTGAAAGGGACGTTAAATTCAAAATCCACTCAGTTTTCTAGTAAGGTGTTCCAGTATCATAGTAGGCCCGTGATTTGATAAGAAAAATTTATTGAATATTATTCTTTAAAAAAACATAATAATGCCTTCCTCTCCTCTCGAGAATCGATTTCTTTAAAATACTCGTATCTTTTTCTCTGTGGATACATTGCTAAAGAAAAAAAGTTGGAAATTCAAGACGGAGGCCACTGATTTTGACCCCGAAATTAAATAAAAAATAAGTTTTTCATGTGCCAGTAGATATTGCAAATGGATCCAAGTATCACTGCACCAATAGAAAACTAAGGAAGTGCAAGCAAAATTATTAAGAAGCAAAATTGCAAGCATATGTGCTCTTGATAAGGAAAGTTTAACAAACCAAAAATTATTCTTATGATTGTATCTTTCAGAATAATATATGAACTTACTACCTAGAAGGTGTCCTTGTATATACCGAAGTACTTTTGTATTTTACTTATAAATATACTGTATAACTTTTTCAAAATCCAAATTTTGTAAGGTAGCAACAATAGAGAAACGTGGAGCAACATGCCGTATGAGGCAAGATAGAAGAAAAGATTTTCTAGCGGAATCAAACGATAGAGGTGCGAGGTGAACGTTGTAAGAGCATATTGTAATTATACCATAGAATTTACATAACTATATGTCGAACACAAGGGATATGATTAATACCATATACAATTGTTCTTATCTTTCATATATTTGAAATTTCCATATATTGTCTAATCGATATTGTGATTGATACTACAAAACATCTGCGCAGACATGTGCAAAGGAATTTATCTCGGAAGGGGTCCAAAACTTTTGGGGGATCCAAATTCAATATCACAATAAATTATATTAAAATTTGTAAAATGATACCTAAAATTAGATACATTTTCAGAAAAGACGGGATATCTTTGTAGTGATGTCCCTACCCCATGCATCTGCGTATAACCTATGTCAAAGATAAGACGAGTCACAGTTTTATAGCCGATAAGGTACATATCTATTAATTAGACAGCCAGATTGGGACTGTATTTATTTCTATTTCCACAATTATCCCAATGAGACTAAGGGATTCAGCCACACTGTATAAAATGAAAATCTGTGAAATCCTGGGAGTTGTTTTACAATACTACATGTTTCTAATAATTAAATATAAAATAAAACTAAAAAGATATTGCGTCATCTAATCGTTTGCGTCATTGTGAAAATCTAATAATTCATGCACATTCGCAAACTGTGTCTTGCTGACGAACAATAAAATCAATGCTTCCTTCTTGTGAATAATGGTTTTGCAAACATGCATGATGAGATGGTTCAGGACAAGGAAACCACTTTCCAGGGGTATTTTGATAATAATTAAGACAATGGCGAATGTGAATGTGATACAAACAATGCTGTTTGTGTATAAGGTAATGTGGACCATAATAATTACGAACAAAATCCGCAGGACTAATCTCTGAATCCATCCACAATCCAAGAAATCGAACTTTAGTGGCTATATTTTTTATGTCAGAAGGCAAAGATACCACGGACACATTCAAAGTATTTTCACAAAACAAGTCAAATCTTATATCAGGAGTAAGGAAATGATAATAACAGTTCCTTTGTTGTCGGAGAATCAGTCCCTTCATTTCAAGAACATCTTTGTGTTCAATCAATTTCTCAAAATCTTGTTTAGTCAAAGAGATGTCTCCATCCGGATCCCACGGCAAGAAACTTTGAAGCTTCACAGCTCCCAGGAGAGTGCCCCAAGTGATTTTGAAACTGATATTCAAACTTTTAGTCAAGTTAATAAGTTCATTTAAGGCATTAGTAATTTGGAGATTGCAACAAGGTGGAAGTAAGTACGAGTACACCCAACGAGTAGAATTACATACAAAGTTTATTTCTTCACATGTGAACCGGAAAAATTTTCGTTTTGGTGTTAAAATACTGTCCACTAACGAAGCTCTAGCAAGGGATAACCATGCGATCTTATCAATTGATTTTGTAACACTGTAAGTGAAATACATGACGTCAAGGCAATTAACAACAAAGATACCAGCTTGTTTTAGTCTTAAGAACCAATCATGCATTACAACTTCAGAAGGGAGCTGCTCATTGAAAGGAAATCTACCAAGTAAAGATGTCTTTGTGACAAAAGGGCCTTGCAAATAATCACAATACATACAACTTTCTACAGAATGGTAATAGCCTTCTATATACTCTAAGAAGAAATTCTTGATTCTTGTTTGAAAGCAACCAACTCTCCAATGTCCTGTTAAGTTCCTGAAAGACCCTCCTGCAACAGTAACTCCCTCTACAGTAGATATAATTCTGATTTGCCTTTCTAAATTGGCGTGTGCAGTTAAATGTGTAAAGACATCCCTTGAAATCAAGGTATATTTTGTCTTTATTCTTCTAGTTACTTCATTCAGTATTTGACCTAAGGTGAAATCATCCGGAAAGAAAACTAGAACTGCATTTTTAACCACTTTTTCAATATACTCCCTATATTTATTGCTTGTAGCTATGAAAACATGTATTTTATTGTATTTTTCAAATATAGTTTGTAAACACTTTGCTTGAATGTTGAGATGATGTTCAGTGACACTAATAAAAGCAAAAACTAGTGTAATGAGTTCACTGATTGAACGAGCATTTGAGCAGTTTTTAGCACTAAATCCAACTTCTTGCAAATATATTTCAGGACAAACATCTAATAAAGAAGTATCTGTTTGGTTTCCAATGTAGCTTGGAAGAATTGCCTTGGTGTCGTTATATTTATTTTCAAACTTTTGAATAAATTTTAGAACTTGTTCTTGAATATGATGTTTCTGGTAATTAGATGAATCTGAAACAAAAGTATAAAATACTTAATAAAAGTAACACACATACAAATAATTCTAGTTACATCTGTATTGCATAGGTTCAATCAGTGTAACTTCTAAGTAATTGTTAATTTGAGGTAAGTTGACTACGTACGGTACATCTACGTCACACATCTTTATACATAGCATGTTTTATTTTGTTTTAATAGATCATGAGTTATATCAAGATTAAACAAAATGCAACATTTAGACCTCCTATTCCGATGATTTAAATTACTCTGATATTGAATTTATTTAGCTTGAAGTATTGAAAGCAATTTATGTAGGTGGGATCCCTACCCACGGGTCGACTGGTCCACCGGGCAACCGTAAAAATGCCTGGTTTCTTCCCTCTATACTTCCCACGATCTGAATAAATTTTCTATCAAATATTTGTATATTTCTGAAATGATAAACAAAACATTTCACCTATCTTGTGAATCTTTGTTAGTAATAACGTTTCAAGACGGGTCTAAGGTTTGGTAACTTGATATATGCTATAACATCGGATTGACTTTTGTAGTCAAACGTCGAACTAAAACAGTACTTTCGTTTGAAATAACTTTATTTCAAATACTTTTCTATGTTGTAGATAAAATTGAATCGTTGAGTTCGAAAACCGGTCATCTCCATCGAAGCTAATTTGAAAGAAGTGACAAACAAAACTAAATTAGTCAATATGCATCTGACATATAGGGCTGTTTTCATTTTCGGACTGTAGAACTGACATTTTTCTACTTTCCACAAAAGGAAATAATCGTACATGTCAGATACATATTAATTAATTTAGTTTTGTTTGTCACTCCTCTCAAATTAGCTTCGATGAAGATTAGGGCCGTAACTTGTGAGGAGTGGGTAGGAGGGACAACTGCTCTCCCAGGGAAGCTCCCCACCGTTCCAGGAGTGCCCATTTTAAGACATTTTCTTACTCCATATACGGTATGAAATTATAAATGAAGCATCAAAGAGGTTCACTACATTACATAAACAAAACAGCACCCAAAAGGTAAATAAAACAAGAAATGAGTCGTGGGCCCATTTCAGTAAAAAAATTGTCTACTATTAGAGACCCTAGAAATAATATTTATTCGTATGACTTTGAGATTTTTCAATATTGTCTCCTTAATTAATTTGTCATATATGGAAAGAACCAGGGGCGTAACTGAAGGCCCCGCAGACCTTGCTATGCGCGAGGGCCCACGGGCTCCTGGAGCCCCATAAAGAGTAAAAAAAAGAAGGTAAAGGGGGCCCAACAATTAGAAAAATAACTTTTCTAGGGGCCCAAATACGCATATTAACGCTTGCCCCCCAAGAAAGAAATCTAAGTTACGGCGCTGATAACTTAGATTTTGTGCATCACATTCTTCTGTACCCCCTTTTATATTAAGAACCAGTTTTTCTTTCACATGTGGCACTTCATCATCAAAGAATGCAAATGCCGCAGTTTCTGGTTTAAAATTTTGTGCCCGAATCCAAGATGGTGGACGTAAATATATGCCTCATCTCGTTCACTAGTCAGTATCAGGTATGGATCTACTTCTACAACTTCTATCCAAGATATGGTTCCTTTCCCTCAGCCATTTTTAAGTTACAAGAGTTTATTACAAACTTTTGCCATATACTATACATTGTAAATGCATTCAGATGTTTAGGTCGCTTGGGGGTCGGTTAAATATTCTTCGATTGAGCCCATTTTTTTCACAGATTAATTTGGTCCGACATGGAACCAATTTAGGGGTTGGGAGCAAAGAAATTCGGAAATCGAAAATTAAGGACCACCCTAATATATATATATATTAGGAGTTAGTAGTATCAGGCTGTCCAAAATATTGATCATTTTGCGTAACATTTATTTTTATTATTATTATAACAATATAAAACTGCATATGCGCCCTTGTATTCGAAGAGTTACTCTCATAATTCCGGCAACAACACCATAGCCCGTTGTTATACTACTGCTGTTGTTTATAGTAAAATAAATTGTGACTCGTGCCTTTTATTGGCTTCGTTTCAAACTAATTTAACACCATTCAGAAAATTCTGCAGAGACTGAAGCATACGATAGTTCAACAGGCATAAATTGAGATTTTTGTATCATGTTGTCTAGACCAGTTTAGAACAGTTAAATGTCCTGTTTTTTCTATAAATTGTTGACGTAGTAAGGCCAGAATAGGTTTACTAACGAAAGGTTAAAGATATTTTTTTCACAGTTAAAATTCAAGTCTTAATTCAAATATATAGAGGGTTCCGATCACAAGGGAATCAAACCCAATTACTAGGGTTCTGAGAGAAAGATACAAAATTCTAACTACATGCTTATATGGTCAGAAAATTAACTTTTTTTTTCTTACATTATGGACTAAGAGTTATTTATAATGTCTGGATATGAATCTTTTAAGTTCTGAAAGGAGCTTGAGGTAGATATCTTATAGATAAAATATGTTTAAAAAAAAAAGAAAAAATGACCAAACATGGACTTGGTTCCCTTTATACTGAACAGATCAGATTGATTTATTACCTGTTACCCACAGGAACAAATCATACACTTTTTCATTATTACTCGCCACATTTTGCCATTAGTGGTGAGGAACATTAAATATAATGTAAAAGAAAGACATGTATATTTCAACTTCAAGGCTTACACGCTATCGGTTAAAGTAGAAATGAACATTAGTGATTGTTATTATGATAAAAAGGCCTTGTGTCCATCTTAAACACAAACTAAATTCAACTTTCTTACAAGGCTGTCTATAATCTTTATTATAAATTAACTAGAAATGTTACAGTTTCGGAAGTATATCACTTCCTTCCTGAGACTACTACTCCAACTGAAATCATAAATAATATTACATCACTTGTTATTTCTACCAATCAGGAATCACTTGATAGTATTGAAAGTGCAAGGTTGATATCAGAGAAGATAAGAAGAATTTTTAAGAGAGACGGTATTAAGACGTACAGGAAAGGAGGAATCAAGATAATAGATATAAAGAAAAAGAAGATGAGAACGTCAGCGGAATTACGTAAAAAAAGGAGTGATATATGAAGTACCGTGTGGGATGTGTGATAAGGTGTATGTAGGGGAAACCAAGAAGAGAATGCAAGAACGTTTAAAACAACATAAATATTATGTAAGATTGAAGAGAGACACTAATGCCATTTACAAGCACGTCGATGAAACAGGCCACGAAGTAAACTGGGAAGGAGAGAATATATTGAAATATGAAAGGAGACAACTGGTTTGAAAGTGGAAAGAAGCGAGGAGGATAAAAGAAATTTACGATAAAGCTATGAACTGGGATAGTGTTTTGAATATTAATGAAGAGTGGGAGGACATGTTGAAAAGAGAAGAAATAAGAAACAAGAAAGGTAGAATATAAGGACAATATAGGGTTATATTGTATTATAAGATTAAATTTATTTATGTGTTTTTTCAATATTCAGGTAGTTAATTAGTATTCAATATTCAGGTAAAAAATTCAATATTTAGGTAGTTATTTAGTATTTATTTTAGTTAATATATGTTAAAAGAAATATAAAGATTTCTTAACATTTTATTATGTCTGTTAAGAATTCAAAATGTCACAACAATGGACATATATATTGAATTTTAATGAAAAGTGATTCCTGATTGGTAGAGATAACAAGTGATGTAATATTATTTATGATTTAAGTTGAAGTAGTAGTCTGAAGAAGGAAGTGATATACTTCCGAAACTGTAACATTTCTAGTTAATTTATAATAAAGATTATAGACAGCCTTGTAAGGAAGTTGTATATAGTTTGTGTTTAGTGATTGTTGTTGCTATGTAGAGAGTGATAAAAACTTTTTGGATTTTTAGATAATTTCTGGGCACAATATTTTAGAACACAAACCTTGGCCTAGGATTGAACCATGTATTTCTCTGCTTCTTTGTTACTCAGCGTTTGCGAAGCTGAAGAAGAAAACTATTGGAAGCGTAGTTTTGTTCTTCACATGGATAAGCGAATCAAATTTATTCGATAACTCAACATTGAAAGGGAAATTTTATTTCTTAACCCAAATAATCTACCCTATCTTATTTCGCAGCTATTAACAGTTTAGGAAACGCTGAAATGCTACTTTTCTATTTCCCGTTTTATCACGAGAGTAAACTCTGGAAAGAATGCTGGAACGCTGTTTTCCAAAATTGAAAAAAAAAATCACCATAATACGTATACTATTTACTATATCTGCATGTTATACACTACTTATTCTTTCAGCATAATTAAAAAAAAAAATCTCTAGACGTATCTGGATTCCACGAGACTAAGTAGTAAGTAGAATAATAATACTTAAATTTCCTCATCAAATTTAACATAAAATTTTTAAATCGTTATTCTCGATCATTTGACAATATAACGATAGTCACTGATTACCCAGATGAACCACTTCCTATATAACTAATGGAAATTATTTTTTCCCACAATACAACGAAAGTGACTGCGATACTACCGGCTCGAGTTGTAACTAACTGCATCGTCTGCTACTTGCAGTAGCTAAGTGTATCATTGGCTAATTCTATCAGATTCAGACGCTCTGAATGATTTCATTCGTTCTTACTTTTAGTGGTTCGTGGTTCTCCTACTTTCTTGAGTGGTGGCGCAACAGTCTTCATAGTTTTAGCGTGAAGAGCACTTGTAACTTCTTTTACTGTATAATTACTCTATGACCATAGTTGTATTTGCTCTACTAATATAGAGCTTATAACTAAAAAAATATTTCATTCGAAGTAACATAACAGTTTATCGTTACCATGAGTACTGAGTTACTAGGTCGGTAATTGTTTAATTATATTTCCTGACACAACAACTTTATCTTAACAATGCTTATACTTACCATCTAGTATTGATTTTATAAATTGTAGTTCGTCACTTTCAAACATCATAAAACTGATTATCTACGATATAGCATAGTTTCTATAAGTTGTATATGTAGAGGTTCAAGCAAAAATGAATACAAAATATTTAGAAAGTTGTTATTCTTTATCCGTACCTAGTATAACAATAATTATATTCACAATTAAACAGAGCTTGCAAGTTCTAACTTTTTACCTTTACACAATATTGTGTTGATTATATTTACTATAAAGCCTAGAGTTTGAAATTATAACACTCGAGCTCCAAGTAGCACAAAAATTATTACTCTTACCAGTGGCGTATTTAGGGAGGTGGCTTCTGGGCTTAAGCCCCCCCTTCCGAAATTTTATTTACTATATTAAAGTAAATGAAATATCTTGCACAATTTTCACACTTCCAGGTCTGAAGTTAGCAAAGCCCGCCCCCCCCCCGAAAGAAAATCGTAAATACGCCACTGGCTTTTACCATTGAGTATCATATGCAGTAAATTATAAATCGTAAAGGTTAACTATCACAAAATAACACAAACTTACAATGTTGCGTAAAACATACAGGGTGAGTTAAAATTATGTTAAAATCTATAGTTTGTTTTTTGTTTTCTATTAATGCTTACCCATGGCTGACAGACTCACATTGGAGCAAAGAAAAGTGGTAGCAAGCTTAGTGGACGTTCTGCAATCAGCAACAGAAGTGCTTTGAAAGTTTGCAGAACAATATCCAGATTGACGACCACCAACTCGTTTAACAATTTATCGCATTTACCAAAAGTTTGTAGCAATTGGATCATTAGCAGACAAAATTATTGAGGAAATTCTGGTCGACCTAGAACTGGCAGAAGTGAATTAAACAGTACAAGAGCCATAGTAAGGAGTACATCAAAATCGCCGAGACATTGCTGTCTGGAAACAGAGATTCCACAGAAGACAGTGATCCGAATTCCATCCAAGGACCTCGGCATGCGACCATATCACCTAAAATCGTTCAAGATTTTACTGTTCGGCAGGAAGAGGCACGACTAGAATGCTATGAGATTCTAGCTGAAATGCCACGGATGCAGCTGCGCATTGTCAGTCAGTGATGAAGCTACCTTTCATACCAGTGGTCATGTTAATCGTGAAAACACAATTTTCTGTCCTACTGAAAATCCACGTATTATTCGTGAGCATGAAGGTGGATCCTCGAAGGTAAATGTGTGGTATATCGTGAACCCTACTGCTGTAATTGACCCATTTTTCTTCACAGCTCGAACGGTGACTACAGATGGCTACTTGCAAATGCTGCAAGAGTGCCGTTGATAAGATGCCCCTACAACTTAGACGAGAATGTTATATTCAACATGATGATGGACCGCCTCATTTTGCTCATGCTTATCTTGATCAAACATTCCCAAATCATTGGATTGGTCTCGGCGGACCGTTGATCTCCGGATCTTATACCCTGTGACTTCTGGTTATGGGGTATGATAAAGGAGCGAGTGTATTAGCACAAAAGTGAAATCGACATAGAAAAACTCAAATACAGAATAAAAAGTGTGATATCCACCATTTCTCCTGAAATGTGTGTTCAGGGCACTAAATTGTACTGTTAAACGTTAATTTATGTGCATTAATCGTGCTAGTAGGCAGGTTGAGACTCTCTGTAATGAAAACTATGACTAAATGGTTTCTCTCAAATAGTGTTCACATAATTTTGATTCACTCTGTATAAATCTTTTTTTAGCTATAAACAACACAATAAGGCTTATATTTACCATTCAATGTAAATTTTGTAATTCGCTGTTGTTATTAAATCATGTGTAAGTCGATAGCATTGAATTTTAAATATCATGATAATGATTGTATCTAATGTGTAATATGAAGTAATTATATAGAATTTACGAATGTTATGGTTGCATTAGCATGAGTTAGTAAGTTATTGTTATTCTAGACTTTTCGATATCATTACAACTATTATCCTTACCATGTAGCACTGAGTCTATAACCTGTAGCTCTTTAAGCTTAAAGTAACACAATGATCATAACACTTACCGTCTAGCATGGAACTTATGAATCGTAAATCTTCTATTATTTCGTGATGAAGTTTCAACATGTCTTCCTTCCCTGAGCTGCTACATTTCTTTGTATCTCTTCCAACTTTTATTATGAAACATTTAAACTTGTAACATACTAGAAAAATATGGATTACTTTTTGAAACATAAATTGAACGTAGAAAAGATTAAAACCAATATGAAAGTATAAGAGTAGAAGAAAACACTTACATTCTTGTTCACAATATTAACAATATAGTTTTATTGTAATTAATTTCTGACTCAAAAGTTGAGTTTTAATATAATTTTGAGCATAATTGTGAAACAACAACTATCGAGTTTTGTTTTAAACGTTTCTCAGTACTAATAGCCACATACCATAAGTATTCGGGACAAGTTAATGAAATTTACGATTTACAATTATTCCGTAAAAGTTTGTACCCGTCTCTTTGCAACAGAAACAAAAGCAATTCATGTTCCACGATAGTCAAACTGACATATTGAAGATCTTCAACAATTGCTTATAAAAGAAGAACTTAATTCCCCGTAACCTCGGTTTCAGGCTTATGCTACGAAAATGCTACAATCATATGATTTTACGTATTTTACGTTGTAGGAGGCTCCAATATGAGTCTGTTCTACTAGGTCATGATTCAAAGGAAATGATGTCCAACAACCCATTAAGTTTTTCCGCTAGACAGCGCCTTGAAAATTGCACGACAATGCAAGAAATCGTTGCAGAAAATCTACTCAAATCAATAATATCCACGTGATCATCGTGTCCACATTACCAGGGGAAAGTAATACATTCTGTCACCGGATCACAGGACGTACAGAATAGCTGGAAATTGCAGCCTACAATATCACAAAGCCGATACCATGTTTCACGGAAAGTAGAAGAGACTTCGGAACTTAGGTTTCTGGCCATTTGGGCATACAGAAACATGATTTCTTGTTGGAAATAAGGTAAAAGATGACTCCCGAAACTATATTACGTGTTTAGAATAGTCGACTGTCCACTTTGCATCGTGTTGACATCATTTTCTTCGCGCTAAAGTGTTGTTGGCAGTAATAAGAGGTTTAGGCATTGCAATTCGACTGCGGATGTTCAGGTTATGGTACGCGCGTCAGACTATGATTGTCACAATAGGCTGGTTGAGTTCTATAGTCATTTTGCTGCATTCGATAGTAATAATGATAATGTATAATCTACAATGCTCGAATATCCGTGTCACTATTGAAGCTGCTTCTCACGCCGATGTTGTTTTGCCATAAATTTTGTAAGCCGCCATGAATTTGGACACTGTCTCTCAGAAACATGTAACTGACTGGCGTCTTAGATACACTTAAAACAATTATCTCACCAGAATTTGTTCGGTTTGAAACCCGAAAGAATTTCTCTTTTCTCATCACCATTGTCTGCATGCTTTCTCAGACTTTTCCATTCTAACCTACCTGACGCACTACAGCCGATCATCTAACATAACTAACGGGCATTCAACATCTTACGTCTTGGTAACAATTCGGGCACAAAATCTTGCGGCCGAAAACTCGCAGCCATAACCTCGTGGCCGAAACTTCGCAGCTACAACCTGGCACCCAAGTGGTCAAAACACCGTCGTTCAAAACCTAGCTGGCTAAAATCTCGTCCGCCCGAAACCTCATCTGGCCAGAATCTCGTGACACGAAATGTTGCCTAGAGGAAAAGCTCATAGTGCAAAATCTTGCGGGATGAAATTTTGCCATAATGATTTCCGTGTAGAATTTTCAAAACACCACTGTATGCATAGTTTAACAGTAGCATATATACGTAAGTAGTAGAAAATGGATCGATCTGGAACAGACCTGAGCCAGTTTTAGCCAACTCACAAGCCACTGACAAAATGACCACCGTGCACCGTGAGCCCACGGTCTTTTACGACCTCCATTTTAGGGGTGAATTCGTTCTCTTTTATGACCACTTTTAAGGGGGTGTATTCATTCTCTTTTACGACCTCCATTTTAGAGGGTGTACTCGTTCCCTTTTACGAGCACTTTTCCAACCCATATGTTAATTACGAACACATAGAAGAACAGATAACACATAACACTACGTAACACACAGCAGAACAGATAACAGATAAGAATATGAAACATAGAAGGGGTGTACTCGTTCCCTTTTATGAGCATATTTTCCAACCCCTATTTTAACATAGGAGATAACACATACGATTACGAACACATAGCAAAGCAGATAACACACAGCAGAGCAGATAACACATAAGACTCGTACCCTTTTATGAACACTTTTTCAAGGGTGTATTCATTCTCTTTTATGAGCATATTTTTCAACCCTTATTGTAACATAGGAGATAACACATACGATTACGAACACATAGAAGAGCTGATAACACATAGCACTATTTTAACATAGCAGAACATAAGACTACGTAACATAGCAAGGGTGTACTCGTTCCCTTTTATGAGCACTTTTTCAACCCTTATTTTAACATAGGAGATAACACATAAGATTACGAACACATAGAAGAGAAGATAACACATAAAACTACGCAGCACACAACAGAACAGATAATACATAAGAATACGTAACATAACAAGGGTGTATTCATTCTCTTTTACGACCTCCATTTTAAGGGGAACTCGTTTTCAACCCCTATTTTAACATGGCAGATAACACATAAGATTACGAACACATAACATAGCAGGGGTGAACTCGTTCTCTTTTATGAGCATATTTTCAACCCTTATTTTAACATAACGAGCAAGGATTACAATCGAACACCCACGGTCTACAGATAATCATTTTAGATGGTGTATTCATTCATTCTCTTTGATGACCATTTTTCCACCCCTAATGAAATTACATAGGAGAGCAGATAATACATAAGATTCGTTCTCTTTTACGACCTCTATTTTAAGGGTGAACTCGTTCCCTTTTATGATTACTTTTTCAACCCCTATTTTGAACATTTGAACATAGCAGAAATGACATAAGCATGTCCTCAAACTACTGGCCATCGTGAACAAAAGGTCAAACTCGAAAACGAAACAACATATTGAGGTGCTGTTTCCAAATCTAGTAACTGGTCATCAACTACTACAAGTTCCAAAAATAGTGGTCATCGAGGTCAAAGGTCACAGTACTTAAAACCTAATTACTCGAAAATGGAGCCACATACTCAGGTGCTGTTTCCACATTTAGTAATCGGTCACCAACTACTACATGTCCCAAAATTAGTGGTCATTGAGGTCAAAGGTCAAAATACTTAAAACCTAATAACACGAAAACTGAGCCACATATTGAGGTGCTGTTTCCACATTTAGTAATCGGCCACCAACTACTACAAGTTCCAAAATACTGATCATCGAGGTCAAAGGTCAACATACTTAAAACCCAATAACTCGACAACTGAGACACATATTGAAGTGCTGTTTCCAAATCTAGTAATACGCCATCAACTACTACAAGTTCCAAAAATAGTGGTCATCCAGGTCAAAGGTCAAAATACTTAAAACCTAATAACTCAGAAACGGAGCCACATATTGAGATGCTCTTTCCACATTTAGCAATTGGTCATCAGGTACTACAAGTTCCAAAATAATGATCATCGAGGTCAAACGTCAAACTCGAAAACGGATCCACATATTGAGATGCTGTTTCCAAATTATAGTAATACGCCATCAACTACTACAAGTTCCAAAAATAGTGGTCATCGAGGTCAAAGGTCAAAATACTTAAAACCTAATAACTCAGAAACGGAGCCACATATTGAGATGCTCTTTCCACATTTAGCAATTGGTCATCAGGTACTACAAGTTCCAAAATAATGATCATCGAGGTCAAACGTCAAACTCGAAAACGGATCCACATATTGAGATGCTGTTTCCAAATCTAGTAACTGTTCATCAACTAGTACATGTTAAAAAGTACTGATCATCGAGGTCAAAGGTCAAACTCGAAAATGGATCCACATATTGAAGTGCTGTTTCCAAATCTAGTAATTGGTCATCAACTACTACAAGTTCTAAAATAATAACCTTCCAGGTCAAAGGTCAAATATTTAAATGCAAATAACTCTTAAATGGATCCACATATTGAAGTGCTGTTTCCAAATCTAGTAATTGGTCATCAACTACTACAAGTTCTAAAATAATAACCTTCCAGGTCAAAGGTCAAATATTTAAAACCCAATAACTCGACAACTGAGACACATATTGAGGTGTTATTTCCAAATCTAGTAACTGGTCATCAACTGCTACAAGTTCTAAAATAATGACCATCGAGAGCTTGTAAACGGAGCAACGGATAAATTTTGTACAAAGCAGAAAAAGTGAAAGAGGAATAAATTTGAGTGGTCTATTGAATTTTGTACCAACGAGAAATGTCATTTTTTCTAGACCATGTTCTAATATTTAAACAAACGAAGGGTGAATTTGAGGGACCTATTCAATTTTGCATCAACGAGAAATAATTGCGTATTTTAAACAAACAATCGGATAAATGTAACCGGCTCAGAAGCTCAATACTATTTTGTACTCTTGAGTGAGCTTTCCAATTTTGTAGCAAGAAGGACCATTTTTTAAAAAAACTAACTCAGAATTTCATTTCATTTTTGTAATACTCAAATTTGGATGAAGTGTTTAGTTTTGTACGAACCAGAAAAACTTGATTGGATTATTTCCTTAGGTACCAACTGGAAAAAGTGAAGGACCATTATTCAAATAAACGAAGGAATAGAGTATTTAGTTTTTGTACCAACTAGAAAAAAAGAAGTGAAGTATGAATAAAATTTAGGTGGACTATTTTCTTTTGTATCAATCAGAAAAAAAAACGAAGAAGAGCCATTTTAACAACTTCATAATTTCGATGTTCTACTTTTTATACCAACGAGAAAAAATGAACTAGCTGAATATACGAAAGAATAAATTTAAGTGACCTATTCAATTTTGTACCCATGAGAAATGGCTCAGCAAAAGGCGAAGAAGGGCTATTTTAAACATTGAAGTATTTAGTTTTGCACCATTTTGGAGTATTCAAATAAACAAAGGAATTATAATTTGTGTCAACTCTAAAATCAATTAAACGAAGTAATGCATTTGAAAAACCGAAGTTGAGTATTTTATACCATTTTGTATTATTTCAACAAGCAAAGGATTAAGCAAAATAAAGGATCATTTTATATCATTTTAAACTAGTCTATTTAATTTTGTAGCAACCAAAGGATTTTCACGGAAGAACAAAATTGTACTAATCAGAAAAACCGAAGAAGACCCATTTTAACTAACTGAGAATTTCTGTACCTTTTTGTACTATTTAAACAAACGATGGGATAAATTTGAGTGACCTGTTTTTTGTACTAACCAGAAAAATCGAAGAAGGTACCTTTATACTAGCTCAATGAACGAAAGAACAAATTTGAGTGTTCTACTTTTTATACCAAACAAAGAAGAACCATTTTGTACTAATCAAATAAACGAAAGAAAAAAGTGAAAAAAAGACCAATTTAACTAGCTCAGAATTTATATACGTTTTGTTTAGGTGTCCTACTTTTTGTACCAGCGTGAAATGTCTTTTTAACCAGCTCAGTAGTATTCAAATAAACAACTAGTTCAGAATTTCTGTACTTTTGTGTCATTCAAACAAATGAAAAAACAAAGCAGGAAAAGAAAAGAATTTGTACTGACCAGAAAAGGCGAAGAAGGATCATTTTATACCTTTATGTGCTATTTAAAGAAAGGAAGGAATAAATTTGAGTGATCTATTCAATTTTATACCAATCAGAAGAAAAGCAAAGAAGGGCCATTTTAATTAGTTGAGTATTTTTGTGCTACACAAATCAACAAATGAATAAATTTGAGTGACCTATTCAATTTGGTATCAACAAGAAATACCATTTTAAATAACTCAGCATTTTATATCTTTTTGTGCTATTTAAATAAACGAAGAAAGCGAAAGAGATCCAATATAGCTAATCAAATAAACGAAGGAATAAATTTTTGTAACCTATTCAGTTTTGAAAAACAAGCAGGAAAAGGAAAGAATTAACATTTTGTACTAATCAAATAAACGAAAGAATAAATTTTGAGTGGCTTAAGCAAAGAAGGTCAATTTGTACCTTTTGTGCTATTAAAACTGAGTGATCTATTCAATTTTGTTTGCAATTAAAAAAAAACGGAGAAGGTCTATTTTATGTACATTTTGTACTACTCAAATACCATATTCTGCTACTCAAACAAACGACGGAATAAGCTCAGAATTTCTATACCTTTTTGTGTTATTCAAATAAACGAAGAAATAAATTTGTGTGACTTATACCAACCAGGAAGGTCCATTATACCATTTTTGTAACAATCAGAAGAAAACAGCTCAGAATTTTATACCTTTGTGGTGTTACATTTGGTATATGTCTGTGCCATCCAGAGAACAATTTAAATTGACTCTCACTGACAATTCAGTTGCCACAGTCCAATGTTTGTAATATTACAGTACTACAAATTGATCCAGTTAACAGTTCAAGTTCTTCTATTCATTCACAAACAAATGCATATGCTACAGTGGGCTCAGTGTTCATTTACAGAATTAAATAATTGTTTATCTTTCTCTAAAAACATTTCTACTATTTTGTTGATATAATAATCACACTCTGTAATGTATTCATATACCAGATTAAATTTTTTCTCCAAAGTATAAGTGTTCTTAATATTACAACTTTTAAAATGCTTCTTTAAATAAAGTTTATAGATTTTCTGGCTCAGAATTTGAGTTGTCTATTTAGTTTTGTACCAACCTAAGAACAAGGGCGAAGAAGGACTATTTTATAATTTTACTACTCAAATAAGCAATGGAGTATTTAGTTTTGCACCATTTTGGAGTATTCAAATTAACAAAGAACTTATAATTTGTGTCAACTCTAAAAACGGCCATTTTGTATTATTTCAACAAACAAAAGAAAAAGCAAAAAGGACCATTTTAAACTATTTAAATAAACGAAGGCATAAACATGAGTGAGACCAGAGAAAAACCGAAGGAGGTCCATTTTAACTAACTGAGAATTTCTGTACCTTTTTGTACTATTTAAACAAACGAAGGGATAAATTTGAGTGACCTGTTTTTTTGTACTAACCAGAAAAATCGAAGAAGGTACCTTTATACTAGCTCAATGAACGAAAGAACAAATTTGGGTGTTCTACTTTTCCATTTTAACTTGCTGAGTATTTTATACCATTTTGTACTACTTAAATAAACGAAAGAAAAAGCGAAAAAAGACCTTTTTAACTAGCGCAGAATTTCTGTAACGCAAAAAATAAGTTGGATGGAGTAACAAGAAAGAAAGCAAATATATGCCATATTAACTATTTAAATAAACGAAGGGATAAATATAAGTGATCTATTCCATTTTGTACCAAGGAGAAATGTCATTTTTATCTAACTTAGAATTTCTAGTGCATGTTGTATTATTTAAACAAAACGAAGGGCTAAATTTGAGAAAGCGAACGTGAACCATTTTACTCAAAATTTGGATGGAGTATTTAGCTTTGTATGAACCAGAAAAAAATGTAAAGAAGAACCATTTTAACTAACTCAGATCTTTATACCATTCTGTACTATTTTTTGTACCAATCAGAAGAAAATCAAAGAAGGGTTATTTTAACTAGCCAAGCAGAAAAAAGGAAAGAATTAACACTTTGTACTAACCAGAAAAGGAGAAGAAGGATCAGCATTCTATACTTTTTATGCCATTTATTCGGGTGTCCTATATCTTTTTTACCAACGAGAACCATTTTTAATTGACTTAGAATTTTATACCTTTTTGAAAAATTTGTATCAAATCGAAAAAAGCAAGGAAATACCATTTTAAATAGCTCAGCATGTTATAGCTTTTTGTTTTTTTGGTCTACCCAATTTAAACAAACAAAAGAATAAATTTGTCTGACCTATTCACTTTTATAGCAAGCAGAAAAAGGAAAGAAAAATTTGAGTGGCTTAAGCAAAGGTCAATGGTAACTAGCCTATTGAAGAATGAATAAATTTTGTTTGCAATTAAAAAAGCGGAGAAGGTCTACTTTCTATACCAAGCATAGAAAAACAAATTTGTTTGAGCTATTCACTTTTATAGCAAGCAGAAAAAGCATGAAAAAAAAGGGAAGAAGGTTCATTATAACAAGCTAGGTATTTTTGTACCATTTTGTATTACTGGTGGTCTATTTCATTTTTGTAACAATCAGAAGAAAACAGCTCAGAATGTTATACCTTTGTGATGTTATATTTTTGTGTCATCCAGAGAACAATTTAAATTGCCTCTCCCTTCACTAAGAAAGGCTCATAAAATATTGAACGTGAGATTTAACAAACCAGAGTTGAGTCATAATTGTGTAGAACAGACTCCATAGTTATTTCCGTAACATCATGCATGGCCATTTTTGATCACAGCAGAAGAAGAGATTATATCAAAGTAAGAAAAGCAGATATTTAAACAACGTTATGAATGCGTTACCTAACAGGTGTATTGCCTATTGCTCAACGATTCAATTATTTATAGACTTTCTTTCCTCGTCTAAGTCAAAAAAGACAAATATATATTTTTGCATTTATGTATTTTATTATAATGGAATATAAGTTTATGGAGTATATTTGGAAATAATAGAACATACATCACGATGTTGTATTGTTTTGAAACATATTATTAAACACGGAGAATGCATAGAATGCTTTTTTTCTAGGTATATAAATAGATGTATCACACTTGATTTGTTTTTGCTGAAGAGCAGAAAAAATGACTAGCAAGGAGATTGTTTATGTTTCACCTAGAGAAAAAGAAATTCAGCGTGAAAACGAGAAACCCATACTGTTAATCGAGCCGTCTGACCCCGATTTGCCAGATGAATTACGTGATAAAGTGAGAATAATATATCCAACACAAGAAATAGAAGAAGTGCATTATTTTAGACGCTATAATAGATATAATGATGAAATACTCCCGGAAAGTGATGATGACAGTGTTTCAAATATTACCTGTTTTGAACTGGAAGCTAATGAGTGCGACTGTACTAGTGAAACTATTAGTGATACATGTGTTATACAATTATTTAATGAGTATACACCAAATTCAGTATTATTATGTGAAGCATGTTCTAAACATAATGAGAATGAAAAAGATCACAACTGTTTGCTGCAGTATGATTACGAATTATTGCAAAAGGTGTGGACAATCTTGATTAAACGTGAAATGAGAGAGAAAATCTATAAACTTTATATAAAGAAGCATTTTAAAGGTTGTAATATTAAGAACACTTATACTTTGGAGAAAAAATTTAATCTGGTATATGAATACATTACAGAGTGTGATTATTATATCAACAAAATAGTAGAAATGTTTTTAGAGAAAGATAAACAATTATTTAATTCTGTAAATGAACACTGAGCTCACTGTAGCATATGCATTTGATTGTGTAAGAATAAAAGAACTTGAACTGTTAACTGGATCAATTTGTAGTACTGTAGTATTAAGAATTTAATAGATAACTAACATTGGACTCTGGCAACTGAATTGTCAGGGAGAGGCAATTTAAATTGTTCTCTGGATGACACAAAAATATAACATCACAAAGGTATAACATTCTGAGCTGTTTTCTTCTGATTGTTACAAAAATGAAATAGACCACCCGTAATACAAAATGGTATAAAAATACCTAGCTTGTTATAATGAACCTTCTTCGGTTTTTTTTCATGCTTTTTCTGCTTGCTATAAAAGTGAATAGGTCAGACAAATTTATTCTTTTGTTTGTTTAAATTGGGTAGACCAAAAAAACAAAAAGCTATAACATGCTGAGCTATTTAAAATGGTATTTCCTTGCTTTTTTCGATTTGATACAAATTTTTCAAAAAGGTATAAAATTCTAAGTCAATTAAAAATGGTTCACGCTGGTACAAAAAGTAGGACACCTAAACAAAACGTATATAAATTCTGAGCTAGTTAAATTGGTCTTTTTTTCACTTTTTTCTTTCGTTTATTTGATTAGTACAAAATGGTTCTTCTTTGTTTGGTATAAAAAGTAGAACACTCAAATTTGTTCTTTCGTTCATTGAGCTAGTATAAAGGTACCTTCTTCGATTTTTCTGGTTAGTACAAAAAACAGGTCACTCAAATTTATCCCATCGTTTGTTTAAATAGTACAAAAAGGTACAGAAATTCTCAGTTAGTTAAAATGGGTCTTCTTCGGTTTTTCTGATTAGTACAATTTTGTTCTTCCGTGAAAATCCTTTGGTTGCTACAAAATTAAATAGACTAGTTTAAAATGATATAAAATGATCCTTTATTTTGCTTAATCCTTTGTTTGTTGAAATAATACAAAATGGTATAAAATACTCAACTTCGGTTTTTCAAATGCATTACTTCGTTTAATTGATTTTAGAGTTGACACAAATTATAATTCCTTTGTTTATTTGAATACTCCAAAATGGTGCAAAACTAAATACTTCATTGTTTAAAATAGCCCTTCTTCGCCTTTTGCTGAGCCATTTCTCATGGGTACAAAATTGAATAGGTCACTTAAATTTATTCTTTCGTATATTCAGCTAGTTCATTTTTTCTCGTTGGTATAAAAAGTAGAACATCGAAATTATGAAGTTGTTAAAATGGCTCTTCTTCGTTTTTTTTCTGATTGATACAAAAGAAAATAGTCCACCTAAATTTTATTCATACTTCACTTCTTTTTTTCTAGTTGGTACAAAAACTAAATACTCTATTCCTTCGTTTATTTGAATAATGGTCCTTCACTTTTTCCAGTTGGTACCTAAGGAAATAATCCAATCAAGTTTTTCTGGTTCGTATTACAAAAATGAAATGAAATTCTGAGTTAGTTTTTTTAAAAAATGGTCCTTCTTGCTACAAAATTGGAAAGCTCACTCAAGAGTACAAAATAGTATTGAGCTTCTGAGCCGGTTACATTTATCCGATTGTTTGTTTAAAATACGCAATTATTTCTCGTTGATGCAAAATTGAATAGGTCCCTCAAATTCACCCTTCGTTTGTTTAAATATTAGAACATGGTCTAGAAAAAATGACATTTCTCGTTGGTACAAAATTCAATAGACCACTCAAATTTATTCCTCTTTCACTTTTTCTGCTTTGTACAAAATTTATCCGTTGCTCCGTTTACAAGCTCTCGATGGTCATTATTTTAGAACTTGTAGCAGTTGATGACCAGTTACTAGATTTGGAAATAACACCTCAATATGTGTCTCAGTTGTCGAGTTATTGGGTTTTAAGTATTTTGACCTTTGACCTCGATGGTCATTATTTTGTAACTTGTAGTAGTTGATGACCAGTTACTAGATTTGGAAACAGCACCTCAATACGTGGATCCATTTAAGAGTTATTTGCGTTTAAATATTTGACCTTTGACCTGGAAGGTTATTATTTTAGAACTTGTAGTAGTTGATGACCAATTACTAGATTTGGAAACAGCACTTCAATATGTGGATCCATTTTCGAGTTTGACCTTTGACCTCGATGATCAGTACTTTTTAACATGTACTAGTTGATGACCAGTTACTAGATTTGGAAACAGCATCTCAATATGTGGATCCGGTTTCGAGTTTGACGTTTGACCTCGATGATCATTATTTTGGAACTTGTAGTACCTGATGACCAATTGCTAAATGTGGAAAGAGCATCTCAATATGTGGCTCCGTTTCTGAGTTATTAGGTTTTAAGTACTGTGACCTTTGACCTCGATGACCACTATTTTTGGAACTTGTAGTAGTTGAGGGCGTATTACTAGATTTGGAAACAGCATCTCAATATGTGGATCCGTTTTCGAGTTTGACGTTTGACCTCGATGATCATTATTTTGGAACTTGTAGTACCTGATGACCAATTGCTAAATGTGGAAAGAGCATCTCAATATGTGGCTCCGTTTCTGAGTTATTAGGTTTTAAGTATTTTGACCTTTGACCTGGATGACCACTATTTTTGGAACTTTAGTAGTTGATGGCGTATTACTAGATTTGGAAACAGCACTTCAATATGTGTCTCAGTTGTCGAGTTATTGGGTTTTAAGTATGTTGACCTTTGACCTCGATGATCAGTATTTTGGAACTTGTAGTAGTTGGTGGCCGATTACTAAATGTGGAAACAGCACCTCAATATGTGGCTCAGTTTTCGTGTTATTAGGTTTTAAGTATTTTGACCTTTGACCTCAATGACCACTAATTTTGGGACATGTAGTAGTTGGTGACCGATTACTAAATGTGGAAACAGCACCTGAGTATGTGGCTCCATTTTCGAGTAATTAGGTTTTAAGTACTGTGACCTTTGACCTCGATGACCACTATTTTTGGAACTTGTAGTAGTTGATGACCAGTTACTAGATTTGGAAACAGCACCTCAATATGTTGTTTCGTTTTCGAGTTTGACCTTTTGTTCACGATGGCCAGTAGTTTGAGGACATGCTTGTGTCATTTCTGCTATGTTCAAATGTTCAAAATAGGGGTTGAAAAAGTAATCATAAAAGGGAACGAGTTCACCCTTAAAATAGAGGTCGTAAAAGAGAACGAATCTTATGTATTATCTGCTCTCCTATGTAATTTCATTAGGGGTGGAAAAATGGTCATCAAAGAGAATGAATGAATACACCATCTAAAATGATTATCTGTAGACCGTGGGTGTTCGATTGTAATCCTTGCTCGTTATGTTAAAATAAGGGTTGAAAATATGCTCATAAAAGAGAACGAGTTCACCCCTGCTATGTTATGTGTTCGTAATCTTATGTGTTATCTGCCATGTTAAAATAGGGGTTGAAAACGAGTTCCCCTTAAAATGGAGGTCGTAAAAGAGAATGAATACACCCTTGTTATGTTACGTATTCTTATGTATTATCTGTTCTGTTGTGTGTTGCGTAGTTTTATGTGTTATCTTCTCTTCTATGTGTTCGTAATCTTATGTGTTATCTCCTATGTTAAAATAAGGGTTGAAAAAGTGCTCATAAAAGGGAACGAGTACACCCTTGCTATGTTACGTAGTCTTATGTTCTGCTATGTTAAAATAGTGCTATGTGTTATCAGCTCTTCTATGTGTTCGTAATCGTATGTGTTATCTCCTATGTTACAATAAGGGTTGAAAAATATGCTCATAAAAGAGAATGAATACACCCTTGAAAAAGTGTTCATAAAAGGGTACGAGTCTTATGTGTTATCTGCTCTGTTGTGTGTTATCTGCTTTGCTATGTGTTCGTAATCGTATGTGTTATCTCCTATGTTAAAATAGGGGTTGGAAAATATGCTCATAAAAGGGAACGAGTACACCCCTTCTATGTTTCATATTCTTATCTGTTATCTGTTCTGCTGTGTGTTACGTAGTGTTATGTGTTATCTGTTCTTCTATGTGTTCGTAATCAACATATGGGTTGGAAAAGTGCTCATAAAAGGAAATGAGTTCACCCCTTAAAATGTGCTCGTAAAAGAGAATGAATACACCCCCCAAAAAGTGGTCATAAAAGAGAACGAATTCACCCCTAAAATGGAGGTCGTAAAAGACCGTGGGCTCACGGTGCACGGTGGTCATTTTCTCAGTGGCTTGTGAGTTGGCTAAAACTGGCTCAGGTCTGGCCCAGATCGATCCATTTTCTACTAGTTACGTATAAACAGTTAAACTTCTACTACCCAACTGCTCTATAATATGAGAGACTTTATGTCTTGGTAAAAAATATATCTATTATTACAGGAAAGATCCCTCTATTTCACGGGAACTATCAGATATAGATAAGGACACTTTTCTTTCCTTCACCTCAAGCAGCATGTGAATAACATACTAATTTACCTCTTCATAACGAATAGAAACTATTCTTAATTGAGACGTCATTAGCGCAGAAAACTTAATCTTTCTGCAATTTAAAAATAAATCTGAGTGCAGTATAGTATACAGAAAATTTATTTCAAATGTTTGAACCATTTTCAGAAGACGAAGATAACACATTGAATTTCGATTTAAATGTAGAGAAAAATGAGTTTCCTCTCTTGAAAGCTGAATTTTCAACAAGCTGCGGCAAGTTTCCAGTTATTTTTAATGAGGACTTTATACACAAAGTATCATGTTTTAAGTTATTTTTGGCATAAATATTCAACAACAGTGAGATTATCAGTTCACTCTCAATAAATAATTTAACTAAAATATATTCGATGGATAAAACTTCTCCTATTTTTTAAAAGGTTATAAATCCATTCATTTTGAACAGTCAACTTTTTCGCTTCCAGTGTTTAAATTAAGCATCTTATATATACGTATATATATATATATATATATATATATATATATATATATATATATATATATATATATATATATATATATATATATATATAATGGTGATGTCTTGTTCGTATGAGATTTCGGATACGAGTTTTGATCCAGCAAGATACGGTCCTCAAGAGATTTTACCCCACAGAATTTTGGGTAGCAATGTTTCGTCCGCAAGATTTTGTCCCTTACCGTTGCAGACTACATAATTGTCTGATATTTTGATAACCATTTGTGTTTGGAACATAACCAAAATTAATATATGGCATTGCAGTTATAAACGTATGTACAAGAAGTACTGTGTTTAAAATTACCAGAAAGGAATAAATGTTCTATGTGACATTGTGTAATCTAGATTAAAAGTACAAGTTGAATAAGCAAAATGTGATCGTTTACACTTAGGAGCATGTGAAACGTGTAATACAACCAAATGTTTTTACCTAAAAGAAGAGTAACTATTAAAATAAAGGAAGTCATAGATACACATTGTTTGATGTCCATTTCGTAGAATTGTTCCTCCTAGTTGGTTGATCATTTACTTAAAAATAGTCCTCCAGATTTGCCTCCATGTACCTCATTCAATATCGAAAATGTGTGTCAAGCCATTAACAACTAGTAGTAATTTGCGATCTAAAAAGCACAGAAGAGTATTATTTAAATTAAGATTAATTAATACCTTACAACTAAATATAAAGAGATATTATTACCGAACTAAGAAATCAGAAAACAAGACGCAAATCAGGGTGTTAATACATTTAACAAAGACCACTTGTTCCAACGTCACTAGCACTTTAACGTGTTATTTTAACACCGCATAACTTCGGTTTTGCGGTTAATATAGGCCTGAAATTACAGTTCGATACAGATGTTACGAGTGAAAATAATATCACTAGAGTATTTAAAAAGAACAAGGAGAATGAATGAAGAAATGCTGGAATAGGAACAGCACCAAACACAAGTAAGCATGTTAATACAACTTAATTTTAACAAAGGCCGATGGTTCCAGAATCTTAACACTTTAACGTGTTATTTGACCACATAACTTCAGTGTTGCGGTTAATAAGGCCTGATCTTATGGTTTGATACTGAAGTTATGGATGAAAATAACAACACGACAGTGTTAAAATGAGCAAGGAGAATGAATGAAGAAATACTGAAATGGGAACAGCACGACGGTGTTCTTGTAATATATACCTCAGTTGACATGGTGAAAATAAACCATTGAGATAATATTGATATCTCTATTACTAGTCAAAAGTCATCCACACCTTTCATTTGTTCATAATGTGCAAATCAAGACTGTTCAGCTACATTATTATTTTTAGCATACACGATGACTGCACAAATATAAATATCTAAGTAACTGTTATTGAAAATTTACATTAGTTTTTACTTTTAAGCTATCAGTGAAGATAACGCGGTATATTTGATATTCATGCTAAGTAACGAACAACATATATTTTGTGCTATCTTTCAAGAAGAAATTTCGTAAGCGTATGAGTTTGCTGACTAAATTTACCTTAGCGAAAGTGCTGAAATTTAGTGAAAGAAGTAGTTCACTATGATGTCCATATCAGACATTACAATTCCATACGAGAGTTCGAGTGCAGATGAGTTCTATATGAAAGGTTAAGAAGGAGGAACGCAAGATATTGCCTGTAGTTACATGTTGGGGCATTTGCTAATGAGATATAATCACCTAAAATTATCATTAACTCTTAGATTTTAATATTTTTAGAGTAGTACACTCGTATGTCTTTATAGCAGTATTAGAGAAAGTCAGAAAGTTTTTACCCTCACTATAATAGAGATGAACTAGGAATCGGCAACTTGGTTCACTTACGAGCCCTTCTCTGTGTATTTACCTCGTATCGCCTTACATTTCGCTCTTATGATTCAGTCTGTAAATACCATCTACATAGAGGTCTGTGAAGTTAGAGGAAAACCAGTTTCCCACCACATTAATGAACTGATTATCATACGCGAAACGTATAGCCCGCAAATGTTTCTTCATATTTCTGGAGAGGCTGTAAACGGAAGGAGCCGGACCAGGTGATCATAGTGGTAGGGTAAAGGTTCGTAGCCATACACATAGTGGTACACAAATATGAACGTGTTTGCTGTTCGGTCTACCCGTACATTGTTTGCAACAGCAATACACCATTCAAGGGCAAATTCTGTCTCTACTTTAATATCGTACTGTAACTCTTGTAGCTAGTACCTGTAAAGTAATAGTACCTGCAATATATTCCTGTAAAGTAATCATTCAAGGTCCACATTTATGCTCCCAAAACTCGAACAACACGACCTTGCTAGATGAATACTGCAATTTAGCCTTCTCGGGGAAGGAAGACGAGATATGTTTCCTTGTTTTACTTACTTCAGGGTCAAATAAATATACCCCAGACCCTGAAATCATGCATAATCACTAAGATGTTTTCAAAAGCATCCTTACCCTTCTAGTGTAGGTCCAAAATGCTTTGTGCACATTGCATTGCACGCATCACTGTTTTTCGAAAAGTGTCAACAATTCGGAAACCCACCTTGCTGCCAATTTATTTATGTATAGAATGCCATGTGATATAGTGTAAACGTACTCTGATGATAACTTCCCTAAGTAAGCAATTAACAGTTAAACATCTATCTTTAAGTGCTAGCTACACAACTTTTGCTGTCATACTTGTTGGTTTGTAGTTATTGAACGGCAATCTTCAGTTAGGTCAATTTTGTTGACTTGTAACTACATTAAAGGATTAGGATTTACGATTTAGATTTCTGGGCTTTCGGCATCTAAGGCCATTTAGCCAGTTACGTTTTGAGGGATGACGTCCCTCGGCGAGGGAAAGGGAAGAAAGGAAGCGGCCTGAGGCCTATAAGTTAAGCACTATCCCCGCATTTGCCTGGTATGAATACAAAAATCCAAGAAAACCTCATTCGGGGTTGCTGGCCTGAAAAAGTGGGGAATCAAACCCGGGACAGCTCGCACCGAAAGTGAGAGTGTTAGCTACTACGCTACGCGGGGCCACGTGACTACATTTGAATTCTCTGTTCCAGGATTCTACTGTCTCCGTAAGACGGGTATTTCTCAACATATACAGCTGCCATCTCTTCACGTATCATTTGTCCCAATTTTCCTTAAAGGTGTTGGAACATAATCACAGCTCGGTATTCAATCTTGTCCAACGTGTTTCTACTGTCTAGTTTTCTAGCTGTAACATCAATTCGACAAAACTTGTAAATTAGTACACATATTAATGAGATGCTAACCTATTATTGTGCGAAGTTTTACATTACTAGTACATTCCTATCATAGTCAGGGTGAGATCTTTCTGGTTTCGCCTCATACATTGCACGTCTTTTTATTATTATTATTAACTCCTTTTCAGCTTATATTCTCAACAAAATATTCCTAGGTCTCAAGTGTCTTGAAGTATAAGAAACATTTTCTGAACCCTTGTATCGCATATCCCCATGAAATGTGTTGCAATTTTTTTTATTTTAAAAAAGTATATATGTATAGAAGGTGTCTAAATCTACATTTTGTACAGTGCATGTCTCGTCTCAGAAAGCGTATCTAATCCTCTCGAAAGAGCTCTGTCATATCAGAAAAGTTCTCCGCAGGCCGGTAGCCAGCCCAAAAATGTAGGGGGGCCTCTGAAGTTCGGGAGGGTCTGGCTGAAGTTAGGGGGGACGATCCAACCATATTATAGTTCATCACCATATTATACATAATTTGCAAGCCTACTGTGAAACTTTTAGGGGAGCCAGCAAAAATTTAGGGGGGCCTGGCCCCCCTAGACCTCCCTGGATACGGGCCTGGTTCTCCGTCCGAGTACTCCTACGTGATAACTTCTGTCTATCCACATTTGATGTGATATTAACGCTCTCGCCTTTGGTGCGAGTGGTCCCGATTCGATTCCCGGTGGAGGCACTCGGTCGAAAAGTGTATTAGCTTTTTCAGGCTAATCGGGTTTTCCTCACTCTTACTAGGAAAACGCCTGGATGGTACCTAACATAATGATCCCAGACCGCTTCCTTCTTTCCTTTCTCAACTCTTTCTTCGTTCCCTTTCATCGGATAGTGTGCTCATACCTTATGTAAGCGATATGCTACATGGCCTTAGATGCCGACAGCCCCGAAATCTAATTCCTAAATCCTTCATGTCTGATACTTGGCTTCTATACATCAGTTTATGTTTTTTTATTATTACCTAGGTACGTGCATTATTATTATTATTATTTAAAAATCGAATGTGTCACGTATCATGCGGTTGCACTAACATGTCCTGTCATTCAAAAAGGTTGGGAACAAATGTGTTAAGCTGTATACAAATGGACATATCTTATTAACGTGTCATGAAAATCTGAGTAAGATTCTAATATCATGCATTATAATCTTCTATAAACTTGTTATAAAGGAGAAAATAAATATCTCTCAAAATATACTTTAACCATTTGTAATTAATTTTGAGTTGTCCCTACAAAACATGTTTAAATACAAAATTATTTGTAAACTCTAACGCTTTAATAAAAGTAAGTAATAATAATAGAATAAACATAAATAATACCATAAAGGAAAGTATCGCAGCAATCTCTTGCAAAGTGGTTCACTTAAAAACATTTCCAATAATAAACTACTCTTTCTTGTAAAGCTATAGATACAGTTCCTATTTTTCTGTATCTTAAATATTTATGTTACACATTTCTTCGGAACAATAGACGTTATGGGAGAAATATTCAAATGTTTGTACACGGAGGAGTTCTGCGACAGAATATAAGTAAACTTCAATTCAGAACATTAATATATATATATATATATATATATATATATATATATATATATATATATATATTTCTCGTTGAGCATTGTATCATATTTAAATTTTGTAAGTGGTCATGTGTATAACATTAACTTGCTCCATAATATTAAGGTAAATTTTATTCATACATAGTAATATTGACTTTACTTTTTAATTCAAGCCTATATGATCATTTATAACGTCCCTCTCGAGACAAAGAGGCGTATCTCATTTTCTTAATTTTTCCAGAAGACAACTTTAAACCTTATCTCATTATTTATTCTATCATCTTCTTTCAAAATTTAGTTTGATCTCGTAAGTTGTATACCTGAAAGAAGGATATGAAAGGAAATTTTCAAAGAAGACGATAGAATAAACAATGAGAAAAGATTTAAAGTTCTCTCCTGGAAAAATTAAGAAAATGAGATACGCCCCTTTGTCTCGAGACGGACGATATATATGAATAATAATATTTATTTCTTTGCTATATGTATATTGCTTTGTTTATTTCAGTGTATAATTTTCGTATTTATTTTTTCTATAGCTTTAGTATTGTACAGTATAGAGAAAAAAGCTCATTTTAGTCTTTTATAGCGAGATAGAAACACTGGGCAATATGTAACTAATTTTGGGCCAGATGTGTGGCTGAAGACAGGAAAAACTCAAGGAAGAAGGTTGGTTAACGTCAGGACCGGATTTAGGGGAAGGGGTGTACTGGAGCACATGCACCCCAATTCACTATAAATATCCACTATCTAAAATGAGAACCTGGCAGTGAAAAAGCAACATTTTTCGAAGCTTTGTGCTGTCATGTGTCCGTTTGAGGCTTAAAAGAAAGCTTAGTTTTGCAAAAGCAATAGCTTAAGTCGATTTTCTGAAGGTTGAAGGAAAAAGATTCACTGAACAAAGTAATATTCCTCATTTACACCGCAGATACCTAAAGGCATTTAAAAACTTTAAAAATTTAAATCAAATGTAGAGGTAGTCATAGGTTCACTCCCCTTCAACAAATCCTGGATCCGACCCTGGTTAGCGTCCTTTTAGTTTAAAATTAATATCGTTTCTTTATTTTATCTGGAGAACGCTTTCATTTACAGGTTCTGTTTCACGATTTCAGAATCATATATAAACGGCTGTCGGTAAGACTGGGTTGTATTTTCAAAACGGCTGGAGCACATGGTTATGTAAAACCGACAGTCGTAGGTCACTTGAATCAACCACTTAAAAAAAAAATGCAGCATGGACTTTGTTTCCGTCAGGTCTATGCTCTAATCTGCTGGTTATTTAGTTGGTCTTACGAAAAGACCAGGGGTATGAACTAGGACCCGCCATCAGGAAACTCATATTTCTGTCGGTGTTTTAGTAAGAGACTTCTAGTGTTCTAGTAGTCTCGCGTAACTATGGTTTTACAGTTCCATTTGCTAGGAATTAGGTTTTTCACATTTTTAGTTAGGACTTGTTTAAGTAAAGGTTGTTCACCAATGTTAGGTCTTTTATTAGGGGGGGCAGAGAGGGGCTTGTCCCCCCTGAGATTGAGATTTCTATAGATTTTATCAATAAAATAGTAGTAAATCAGTGAAATATGTGAAATTTTACTTATATCAAGGGGTTTTGCCCCCCCAAGCAAAATCTGAAGGATCCATAAACCTAGGCTCGATCTTCAGAGGAATCGAACCCAAATCGCATTGTGTCGTTGCAGTACATATAAAAGATTATATGTACTGCAACGACACAATGTTCGAGCCTATGTTTATGGATCCTTTTTTTAATATTTGTTTAATGTGGTCAGTACACAACTTGTTTTGTTTCGTTTGTTGATCCTAAATCTGTATTAGGGATTACTCCTTGTAAAATGGTCAAAATTTCTTGTCTCAGTACTGAGAGACTGTAAGTATGGCCTATTGTTTGGGCCATATTTAGCCTTATCTTAAACCTGTAGTAAAATTATAGTTAGAAATTCTTGTCACAAGAGCTCTTGTTCGTTCAGAGTTCTGTGTGGCTAGGTGAAGTACTGATTTCATTAAAGAAGTGTGTATGTGTCTTCTTCTTAAAGTAGGACCAAGTTGAGCTGTTTTGACGTGAGGACAGCAAAACACTTAGACCACAGGTCGCCTATAATCTTTTAGATACATTAGGCATTTAGGTGAATTTAATGACTCTGTTTTCAGGTCTATAAATCTAATTGTGGATCAGAGTTTAGAGTGAGAACTGTGACGAGCATTTTGTTTGCATTGCTGAAATCTCCAAATTTTCTTGCCCATGAGGATCGGACCCGGGACCCCAAACACCACAGGTGAGTAGAGGTATAAGGATGAAAATATAGTCCTATCAATGTTATAGCTTTTCTAACTTTATTCAAATAAAATTTCTATTTACTATGTCTTATACCATATCTTTGTAACAAGTTGGTCGTTAGGATTGTTCTCAAGTGATGTCGTTTGAAACAGTTTTTCATTTTAAAAAAATAATAATCAAAGAGAGCCAAATTAGATGAATACTAATTTTATGAATAAGGGGTATAAATACTAACTGGAATCTCAGGGTAGTCTGTGTGGCAACCTCAACCACATGCGTAGGATACTAGTATGTGACCTGGTCAATGCCATGTAAAAAGGATAATTCTTTGAACAGCTTTTTACATCCACTGCGTTTTCGTCTTAATGATCTCATGGAGCTGTTGTATTAGCTAATCATAATAATTACTGGTGATACTTGAACTAGATAGTACAGAAACAAAATACCTAATATTCTTTGTTTAGTTATTGTTGATCAAACTTTTAAATTTATTTCAATGTTTATTGATTCATTGTTGGAAAACTATAAATAGATTCCTTAGCAACAACATTTATTTGATCATACAAAAAATCAGTATTGGATGGCGGTGGTGTGGAACCAATTGCTGTAATATTAAAGGTATGCGAGTTCTCTATCATAAGTGACATCTACAGTTTTGAATTTACAAGTAACAAAGTAAGGCTATTCTTTTCTCTTTATACACACTAATTGATTTAATTATTAAAATATATTAATGATTTAGAAACCTTAAAAAAATTTAAGACCACCTTCATTTCGGAAGGTCTATCGAAAAATTATATGGAAACTAAATAAGAACAAGACATTAGCCGATTACATAACTGTTCAGTAGTCAATTGATGCACCTCTAGCTTTCAACCCTTTATTTACTAACGGTAAGTACCACCGGAAAGAAATCATTATGGGAAAGGACTCGTATGTTGTGCTCGAACGGTACTCTTTGGAAACAATTTTCCCTGTTTTGCAAATCGACTAATAGCTGACAGGACGATGTAGAAAAAATATTTCCCGCTAAAGCCATTTAGTTTCAGGTAGTCAAAAGAGCTGGTATCCAGTGTTTGAGAGACCAGCTAACTTAAGTTAGCTGCTTGGATATTTTTTATTTTTATCAACACGCTTGGTAGTCATGTATTCATTGTTAAGTTTTGGAATTCTTTGAGTGTTGTGTGCGAGAGCCAATTGCTTTTCTTTGGACTTATAAGTACCGTCTGGGCTGTAAAGTAACAATTTATGGCTCTTTTTACTTTCTTGTTTGATTTATTTGTAGGAAGAATTTCGAGTACCCTCTCCATGAATTGTGTTTGAAACTTCTTTGAATAATTGAAGCAGACATATATCTAACTCAGATGTAAGCAGTGACATGTCGACAGGGGTAAGGGGTCATTTCTCTCCATATTTTTTTTCGTTATCACATATAAAGTATATTTGGAAATAATCTGAAAAATTTATACCAAACATGTAACGTGAGGGATTTCAGAAAAATGAAAGTAAACATTCATATTATTTTGTCGTAAATTGATGCATGTGATAGAGGGTGGAATAGGGGAGCATTCTTGTCCCATATTTTATTATAGGCCTTTTTTCTAGTCATGAGATGGATCCAGCGGTATGAATCAGATTTGCCATTACTTTCGTGACTTGGAAATAATTGTAATCTATAGAAGTGTTGCGGTGCACCATACATTATCAACTTATTGTGAAGAGTGGTTGGAAACAAGAATTACGTAAGGGTAAGAAAATTGTATTTGTAGGGGTATGGAGCAATTTTTCTCAGAAAATCCCTTATTACTAATACTGAAAAAAACAGAAAAACAAATACCGAGTATTACCCAGTATAAAATATTCCAGCCAATTTTTAACAATGACATGGAATATATGTCACATTCTGTATTAGGAATCAAAATGACGTGTGGGCACAAGCGGCAGGGGGAAGGGGGATGTCCAGCAGTATTTGAATGTTCAGCAGCAAATTAAATTTACTTGTATGATATTTATGTAATTCTTGTAAGGTCGAAAAATGGTCGAAATTAATATTGATGTATTTATTAAGTTCGACATTATTACTGTTGATACTTAGGCAACTTTGATCTGTTATTTATATCCAAATTTATTTCTGAATGCTAATAAAGGTGAAAAGTTCATTTACAATGTCATAATTTATTAAATACAGAAGAAATGTTTATAAGATTGTTTTCATATGCTGTACATTTCGGAAAATGGATATTTCTGACCTGATGGTATTTTTGAGTCAAAGGGATCTCCAAAAATTCAGGAGTGACTTTTTTCAGCCATAAATAAAGGGTTAAACAGATATTTACTCTCTTCCACATGAATGCAATCAACCGTTCATATTCTCTTAGCATCGGTGTTCAATCATATTAACACAATAACGTTTAGCACTTGTGGGATAATTTTGATACATACAGACGCTTACTGTTTAAATTGTGTTTTAAAAGATTTCAAATAGAGTTAGGTTTCGGTTGTAAGAGACACATGGAAGAATTACGCCTTTAACGATTTTTGGTAACTTTTGTTACAATATCGAAATATCGTCTTTTACCGCTTATTTAGGTTCTATAACAGGTATATAAGCCGTGTTCTTTTTATTAGTAAATCAAGAATGGACCAAAGAACATCCCAGATGCATTTTGGAAGCTTATGGTCAACTTGGCGGCACCAAATGGGGGCTAAGAAATGTGACTTTTTTTATTTTTCTTAAAGCAAATTTCAAAAATGGTTCACGCCTTTAATTTTCACGATATCAGATTGTAACTATGCGTACGGATTCTGTGTACCTTTAGAACTTTCTTTAACTTTTTGAGATCCGTATTTGAAACTGGGTTCGGGCACGAGGGTCGCAAGTGTTCCGAGGGGGTGATTTTTAGAAAAATTTCCGGTTTTCACAATTTTTCCGGTTCAGGTATATGATACGTAAAAGTGAGTAGTACCGTTTTAAAGGGCTCTATTACATTCATCAACTTACGACAAAATAATATGAATGTTTACTTTCATTTTTCTGAAATCCCTCACGTTACATGTTTGGTATAAATTTTTCAGATTATTTCCAAATATACTTTATATGTGATAACGAAAAAAAAATATGGAGAGAAATGACCCCTTACCCCTGTCGACATGTCACTGCTTACATCTGAGTTAGATATATGTCTGCTTCAATTATTCAAAGAAGTTTCAAACACAATTCATGGAGAGGGTACTCGAAATTCTTCCTACAAATAAATCAAACAAGAAAGTAAAAAGAGCCATAAATTGTTACTTTACAGCCCAGACGGTACTTATAAGTCCAAAGAAAAGCAATTGGCTCTCGCACACAACACTCAAAGAATTCCAAAACTTAACAATGAATACATGACTACCAAGCGTGTTGATAAAAATAAAAAATATCCAAGCAGCTAACTTAAGTTAGCTGGTCTCTCAAACACTGGATACCAGCTCTTTTGACTACCTGAAACTAAATGGCTTTAGCGGGAAATATTTTTTCTACATCGTCCTGTCAGCTATTAGTCGATTTGCAAAACAGGGAAAATTGTTTCCAAAGAGTACCGTTCGAGCACAACATACGAGTCCTTTCCCATAATGATTTCTTTCCGGTGGTACTTACCGTTAGTAAATAAAGGGTTGAAAGCTAGAGGTGCATCAATTGACTACTGAACAGTTATGTAATCGGCTAATGTCTTGTTCTTATTTAGTTTCCATATAATTTTTCGATAGACCTTCCGAAATGAAGGTGGTCTTAAATTTTTTTAAGGTTTCTAAATCATTAATATATTTTAATAATTAAATCAATTAGTGTGTATAAAGAGAAAAGAATAGCCTTACTTTGTTACTTGTAAATTCAAAACTGTAGATGTCACTTATGATAGAGAACTCGCATACCTTTAATATTACAGCAATTGGTTCCACACCACCGCCATCCAATACTGATTTTTTGTATGATCAAATAAATGTTGTTGCTAAGGAATCTATTTATAGTTTTCCAACAATGAATCAATAAACATTGAAATAAATTTAAAAGTTTGATCAACAATAACTAAACAAAGAATATTAGGTATTTTGTTTCTGTACTACCTAGTTCAAGTATCACCAGTAATTATTATGATTAGCTAATACAACAGCTCCATGAGATCATTAAGACGAAAACGCAGTGGATGTAAAAAGCTGTTCAAAGAATTATCCTTTTTACATGGCATTGACCAGGTCACATACTAGTATCCTACGCATGTGGTTGAGGTTGCCACACAGACTACCCTGAGATTCCAATTAGTATTTATCCCCCTTATTCATCTAATTTGGCTCTCTTTGATTATTATTTTTTAAAAAATTGAAAAACTGTCTGTATAGATATAACTTTATAGATAAGATATAACTCTTCATCTCTCCTCCAATCATATTAAAATGTTCCTTCACATAAGCTATGATTTTGTTCCAATCAAATTCACAAGCATGCACTTTAACATGATGCATAACAATACTTATTAAAATAATGCTGCTATCACATATATTCTATCATTATTAATAGGTAATTTAGCGAGACCCAGATGTTTTATATACACTACGGTATTCAGCTTACTAAGCTCTTCAGTTTTAATTTGGGTCATCTAATGCAAGCATATTTCTGTTTTCATTTATCGAAGCCTATCGCCTTCTTCATAATACAGTCGCTTCTGAACCAATGTTCTAAGCATTTTCTCTTTCACATACCAAATATATGTTGTTTATTCTTCCCTAATATTTCCAAAGTTTACTGATTTGTTTTATGTTCTACCCATCTAATTCCCACCATTCTTCTCCATCATATACATCATTTATTCATATCAGAATTTTCCAATTAAGCTGCCTCCAAATATTATTCCATAATACTCCTGTTATTCTACAATGGACTGTGTCATATTTGTTACTGAATTAGTTTAATTAATTAATTATTAAATTGGGATAATATAAATTTCCATCCAGCATTAATTTTATGTATAAGCTAAGTTTATTTGTAATATGAAATTGTACTTGAGTTTAAATATGTGTGTGTGTGGGGGTGGGTGGGTGGGTGTGGGTATGTATAGAGGGAAAGCAAATTCAGATATTCAACTATTTTTCCGCCTTTTGTTTTCAAGATAGAAGATTGAAATTTTGCACACGTATTATGTATACAACAACGTATTTTTTCTTTTTAAAAAATCAGATCCCTATGTCAACCCAGGTCTAGGCCACAGGGGCAAAATATTTTGGTTAAATTTTCATAAATACCTCTGGGTTTCTCCCTAATTTTCCATTTCATGTGTATGATATCGACATGTGAGTGATACTGTTGAAAAGGGCTTATTATACTGAAGAAAATGGCGTTTGAACTATGACTGTAGGTCAAATCTGAATGACGCAGTACATTTTAGATTTTTTAAATATATATGTATGTATGTACATATATGAAAAATGGGTTACCTTAAGTCATTCAAAAATTTCTTCCGACCTCAGTTTTCAAGATACAAGAACGAAATTATGCACACGTATTATGTGCATAGCAATGCATTTTTTTTTAAAATTCAGATCCCTACGTGAACCCAGACCCGGGCCAGAGGGACACAAAAATTTCGAATTTTTTTTCGAAAATCTTTTTTTTTTTTCAATTTTCTTGTTTCTGGTGAATAATAAGGACAAGAGATAGATGCCTTTGAAACTATGATCTATCCAGAAAAAAGCGAGGTATGAACTATGATTATACGATAAATAGTAAGGAAGCAGTAGCTGTTTCAGTGAAAGTCTAAAATTTACCTCGAAAAGTGGAAATCCTAAAAGGGTTAAAATGTCATTTTTGCTAAAATACACATAAGAACACGTAATTTTCTGCATAGAGCATTATATTGCTGGTATCAAAATTAGCATTACAAGAGCTTTGAACAGACTGTAATACATAATTTCAAGCAAAGTTTTTCCGTCCGTTTCGAGAGATATTTTCAAAATGTTTGAATTTACGCTAAAGCATAAATTTAGAAGGATAACATATAATAGACGCATAAAGAATATGTGCAGTCCTGATTTGTATCTTTTAGAAGGTACAAAAGTTTAAAAGTAGACAGTTACTTTTCCCTCATCCTGTCTATATTTGAAGATATTGCAAGGAAGTCATTATGTTCAATAATAATAATAATAATAATAATAATAATAATAATAATAATAATAATAATAATAATAATAATAACAAAGTTTTCTATAAATAATTTATTTCTTGTAATAGTTGGGATTTACTAATTATACAGTATCAGATGTGTAGATGTATTGCTTCTACTTTGAAATTAAGGAAAACTTTACTATATACTACTCACAAAAACACTCAAGCAGGTTCGTCTCATCGATTTGTTGGGCCGGGGGCGTTTGGTAATGATGTAGATGAAAATTCCATATTCAGCACGAATACATTATTTTGCGCCAATTTTGACTTTTTCATAGCAATAATAGGGATATTTTACTATAAGTTCATGTCGCGACATTAATACTACAAAGTTGAAAAATGATTTACAATGACTTTCCCAGAGTATCCCAAACGTCCAAAATCAGATTCAAGTCGGAGAGAAAAGGAAGGCCAGTACATTCGCCGAATATCGACTCATTTCAAGAGTTCCCGTCCGAAAAGTGATATAATAAGCTACTACCGCATCCTGTACTTTTCGATGCGGTCGGCTCATTATCATACCTATACGACTTGGAGCCAACTTCACATCTGAAAAGACACAGTGGAGAAAGGGATACAGTATGATAATAACGTTGACCGCGCAGTATATCGAGTCCAAACAGTATTGGGTTAGTGTGACCATGCATTCCCTGGAATACCGGACCACAAACATGATTATTTTTGACAATGTTCCTGATTTTATTAGGTGTTTCTACCTCTCACCAAATAAGTGTACTTACAGGGTCATTACTCAATCTGAATTGACATTGAATCTTGTCAGAAATGAGAACTCCACTCCTCCTCGGCGCAGCCCTGATATTTTTAGCACCACCACATACGATGCCGCCGATGTGCGTGTGTCTGTCAATGCAATACAACGTAATGGTCATCGTGGGAAAAGACTATCTCAATATTATCAACTTGCCACAATGGTGCGTGAAGCTGGCAAACTTGCAGTCCTCTTACTTGTGTGTCCGAATGCATCTGCTGTTTATTACATTGATACCTTTTTGCCTGTTTCACAATGTAATGTCTGTCCTCTAATGCAGTCAACCGTGGTCGACCACTATCTTACCTTAGCACATCATTGCCTATGGTTCTGAATGCTTCTCATACGTGTGAAATAATGCTGAGGGCAATACCATACTCGTGAAACACATTCGTCACACTTCTTATTCTATTTTCCTGATGGTTCTTTCCCGTATCAAGTCAATAAAGTATTTTCTCCCGGCCACAATGTACCTTAACTGTTCTCTGACTGACATGCACTATCTGGGACTTTTCATTCAACTACTTAGTGATGGGGAAGCAGATCCGTTCGGCACTACGATCACGCAGACGTAATGTTAGCAACGTCTTGCTCCCTACACGTGTGGGAGATCTCTGGCAACATACTATACGGAATTCATTCATTTCCATCGACTACTATTTAATGTTACTGTGTTTACCTCGTCTTTAAGTTTTGCGTACCATGTGTAGTAAACTTGTTATATTTCCTAACACTTGGGTCCTATTATGTGGGCCTCCCAAGAATGGATCCATGAGACGACCCTACACGCGAGTCAACAGAAATGTAAATGAAAACCTTTTATCGATTAAAAATTGCCGTATCAAAATAATGGCAGCACATGGTTTACTTTCATAGAAGGTGGCGTTCCAATGTCATAGCAGGACCGTGATCCAATGAATATATTGTTCTTCCAAAAACATGAATGATATATTCGTCTTCCTTAGAGCAGGATTATTTTTTAATACTTGTAATTTTTATCTAGGGATAGAATGTTAAAGTAAAGAAAAAATTAAAAATTAAAAAACGGAGGCCACTTAATTTGATCCCAAAGGAAAAGAAAATATATACTTCGTATGTAGTAGGAATTGTAATAGGATCCAGGGGCACTGCAACAACAGTTTACACAAAACTGAGGAACTATGTATATACATTACAGACAAAGTTGCAGAACTTTGAACAAGGAAAACCAAACACACACACACAAAACGAAAAAAAAGCCTTTGATTAGTTCAGAAATCGATATCAATTTATACTCAGGACATACCTTTGTATAAACCTGAGTACTTTTGTATGCCACTTCGTAACTTCATAAAACACGAGTTCTCTAAGATAGAAACAGTAGAGAAGTGTGGAGCAACACACAGTACATGATGAAAGATGAAATTTTCAACAGGAATCAAGCTTTAGACGTGCTTTTTCACTATTGTGAAGACTTATATGTAGAATATAAGAAACATAATTATATCAGCTACTAAAGAAGTTCTTGCGATTTATTATTATTATTATTATTATTATTATTATTATTATTATTATTATTATTATTATTATTATTTAGGTTTGTTCTTATCTCTTTAGCTATTTGGAATTTTGATATTTTGAAATCTTTATGAATACTGTGGTTGAAGCAAGAAGACATCTTGTGCATAACTAACATCAAGGATCAAAAGTGTCACAGTGGTACAGTCGTTACGGCATCACTATAAAAACCAGACAGCCAGATTCAGGCAGTATTTATTTCATTTTTATACCTTTGTTCCAATGTGACTCAGGGCTTCTCAAAATCTGATGTAAAATGAGTATCTGGTGAAATTTGCGTAGTACTTTAAAATACTGCCTTTTAAAATTAAACATCAAAAAACTGAGAAAATATTGCATCATCCCATCATTTACAAATTATGTGTAACGGACTGTAAAGTCCGTCACATTGTCAGTTTACTGTATATTTTTCTTGAATTAACCGATATAAACTTTCTAATGCCAAATTATAAAACAGAATATATCTTATACTAAGATTTTTCAATATACTGTGTGTAAAATACAATATTTGATCAAGTTTTCTTAAAAGAGAATCAGTCCACAGAATAAAGCATTCGGGAAAATTACAAGTAAACTCTCTTTAACAAAACTCATAGTTTTTGGTTGCTAATACAGCCATACAAAATACCTACTTTAGCTAATATAGCCAATCTTTTAACATGTTTCAGCAGCTCTGCGAAATTAGTTTTAAAAATGTTATAGAAATGAACGTAGTATACAATTGAATTGATGCCCTCTTAACAAAACTCCTTCGTTTGTAACACATGATACACTAGAAGTAGGAATTATTATATTTTCCTTATGTAATGTAGGCAATCTCTTATATTTCTTTTAAATTGCAGGGGCCCGATGGCTCAGCGGTAAAGTGCTTACCATTGGTGCTTGGAGGTCCCTGGTTCGATCCCGGACAAGTAAGTTTGTGGTAGATAACATCGTGTCCGAGGATTTTCTTGAATTGCTCTCGTTTCCTTCCACTTTCTCATTCCACCAATTGTTCCGTCATCGTTCACTTGCCTTAAGCATTGTCTCCCTCAGCTTAAAAAGCTTAACCTGGGACGTTAAATTGACATATTTCATTTTCATTTTCTTTTAAATTGAATATTCATTTTCAATATTCAGAGAATAATTTTGTTAATTTCAGTAATTCTAGTTGTTTTATGATCCTCTAGAAGTAGGAACTGAGTACGAAATCTAACTTTCGGCTGTCATAAATGTTCTATATACATTTTTACATTTTTTATTTAATAATTCGCCATTTTTATAGAAAACTCTTCGTATAGCTTTTTTATTTTTTTTATTTTCTTATTTTGGTGGTGTCATCAACCAGTTAAGTGCTTTGTGAAACTTGAATGTATAGGTGTCGTTATTTTGCTGGAGGCGGCTCCCTTTCGTTTCGGAATTCATCAAAGCGATTTGTCGCCTCCCAAAATTCATTGTCGTTTGTCATCTTTAGTTCTGGTGGTCACTTTGTTAGGCAGAAGATCTGTGCAGACGAGCTGATTTTAATAAATAGTTTTTTTAAAATTGTTTTCGTCTAAAACAACAATGCGTAAGTAAATTCAATATGTTTAGGAGCTGCTAAAAGGAGATAGTAAAAACTGCGAGTGGAAATAGCTTAAAATTGCAGAATACAAGCGGAAGACAGTTTATCTGCTAACTTCCTTTGAAGCCATTTGCATTTATATATATTAAAATAATATGATTGACTTCTGTAACTCAAGTCCAAATGAACTACTGAATCTTAATTTAAGATCGTAAGCAAACGGTCCTAATGGTTATAGTCGGACAGTATTTCCTTCATCAATAGGATTTTTAAATATGTAATTTGAAGCTGCCAGTTAGCGCTTATTATCTTAATTTGGAATTTTTCAGACGAATGGGAAGAATTTCTATAGAATGAGTATCAAAGGTTATGTGAGTCTCTTCTGCTCTTAAGTAAATTGCAAATAACTTAGACCGAATTAGTTTTTTGGAAACTTAGTGAGAATCTTCAGGAGTGAAATAATTTGAAGTGACACAGTGATTTATATTTGCTTACTTTTCTCCTTTAACTTAGATGAATTTGTTTTCATTAACTGCGAAGTAAACTTATGATATGTGAGTTTAGCTCATATTTCATGCAGCTAAAATTTTGCTCCAAATACTGAACACAAGGTTATATAGAAGAACAAATGAAGAAGTTGAGAAGGAGCAGTTCGGGTTCAGAAGAGGTTAGGGCACAAGAGATGTTATTGGATTATTAAGGGTGATCGGTGAAAGATTTATAGGAAAAGAGAAAGAGGTACATGTTGTGTTTATTGATCTAGAAAAGGCTTTTGACCACGTGAATTTGGAATTGTTGTTGGGAGTTCTAAAGAAGATAGGGTTGGATTGGAAAGATCGAAGACTCATAAGAAACTTATACATGAACTAACAAATAAGTGTTAGGAGAAAGGAAGAACTGACGGAAGAGAGTGCAATTGGAAGGGGAGTTCGACAAGGGAGCTGCCTCTCGCCAACACTATTTAATGTCTATCTAGAAGAGATACTGAAAAAGAGTTTACATGATGATGACGGCATTTCGGTAGGAGCTAGAATGATTAGATAAGATTTGCAGACGATATGGCGCTTGTTGCAGAATCTGAAAAGGAAATCAATAAAATGTTAGAAAACCTGAGGATGGCCTTTGAAGAATATGGGATGAGAATAAATGTTAGAAAGACAAACGCCATGGTGATTGCAACGAAGAGGTCTGTGTCAAATATAAAAGTGGGAGGGGAGAAAATAGAACAAGTGAATAGTTTCGATATCTGGGTAGTATTCTTAGTAATGACATGAAGTGCGAAAGTGAAATAAAAGCAAGGATAGAGATGGGGAAAGAAGCCTTTAGGAGGAAGAAAAGTCTGTTTTGTGGGACCTCAAACAAAGAGTTGAGAAAGACTCATAAAATGCTTCGTGTGGAGTGTTGTACTGTATGGGGTGGAAACGTGGACACTACGAAAAAGTGATGAAAAACGACTGGAAGCCTTCGAAATGTGGGTGTGGAGAAGAATGGAAAGCATTAGTTGGGTCGAGCGTAAAACGAATGAGAGGGTGTTAGAAATGGTGGGGGAGAAAAGAACAATTTTAGATATTGTTAAGAAGAGGAAGAGAAACTGGTTGGAACATTGTATCATGAGAAGAAGAAAATGTATCATGAGGGACGTCCTAGAGGGTATGGTGGCAGGAAAGAGAGGGAGGGGGCGAAGGAAAATACAATTAATGGATGATATAAAAACAGAAAGATCATACGTAAGGACGAAGAGGTTAGCGTAGGAGCGTGGAGCATGCAAGCTTCTCAGCTGCTGCAAGTGACCTGCCAGTAAGGGCAGAGTACCTATGATGATAATGATGATGATGAGTTTAGAAGTTGGTGGTGCTCCCTTTGGCCCTGGTCTTTTAGATAATTTTAAGACGCAAAAACCAATTTAATTTTTCTTATGGTTGTAGGAAATGTACCACAAACTACAAAATTTAACAAAAAAAATTAACCTAGCACTTTTTAATTAAGATTGTTTAATCCGCAAAAGTAGACTTCCATTGATTGGCTGAATGGAATTCTTGCATTTATTCTTTTTATTTTTATTTTAGCTCATACATTAAAACATTTTTACAGTTCACTAGCGGTTCACAATGCAAAATAAATTCATTCTATCTGTTAATCAGATGTAGCTCTAGTGTTAACATTTACTGCGTTCATCTTACTTTCTTGAAAAATAATAAGTATTTTAAATCCTTCCTTTTTCCTTCTGAAATACTGAAATAAGTAACAATCATAATTTATTTTAATTTAATAACTAAGCTGGTAGCTCAATTTACAACTTTATAAACAGAAATAAACACCCCCTCAAAAATGTCAATATGAGGGTGATGTTATTTTCAGATATGCCGTAATAGAAAATATTAATTAGAACTAGAAGCAGTGTTTCTTCAAGACATATTCCTGGGGAGACACTGCCCTCCCCCCGGATTTCTGAGAGTGCCCCCGGACGAAACTAAAATAATACGTTTATAATATAATAATAAATAAAATAGTACCAGCTGTGCCCCCCCCGGAATACTGTGTGTGCCCCCCTGGAATATTTTTTTCTGAAAGAACGACTGACTAGAAGTAGTGCTTGTATACTGATTTGTGAATATTTTATTGTGCTAATGTGTAGTTTCTAAGTAAAATGTTTTTTTTTTTTTAAATATGAATCATGTGAGTGCAAATATAGATAAAAAGTCTTCTATGTGTTCTTTGAGAGAAAAACATTGGCGAACAACTAAGAGAATGGCACAGGTTTACATAAGAACATACCTTGCAAAGTCTTTTGAGAAATGAAGATATTGTTAAACCAGAATAAATAATTTCCGAGAGGAAAGACACTTACAGAACTTAAAAGTATGGTTTACACTGGTAGACATAATGTTATGGAAAGCAAGATTTAAATACTATTTTAGAACTTATTCCAAATAGTCTTAATTTTGTGAATAAATAATTGATAAAAATCTCTGTTTAATTCAAGGAGGGAGTCAAAGAAGTAAAAACATTTTTCGATAATAGTAAAATTTATAGTGCATCGTACAAAACAATGCAGTAGTAAATTATGGTCATTACATACAATAGTGGTAATTATATACAAGCTAAATAATAGTGAAGTTTGATTGACGGAAGTGCAACCTTGTGTCACTACGTAGCTGGGAGTAGTTTCCCTTCAAGCTGAATTCGGAATTGAAATTATAATAACAGAATTATTATTATTATTATTATTATTATTATTATTATTATTATTATTATTATTATTATTATTATTATTATTATTATTATTATTATTATTTCGGTCTTTATAAATGTTAGGAGTGCTAACATTTTCATTTAAAAAAAAATTCGTGACACAAACACCCCTCCTTACGAGAAGGGGTAGACATGACTTGGATTTATGTTTCGGAGTTAAGTTCAGTGTAAAACACGGTAAAGCTCAATGACGCGGGTAAGAACTGAAGAGGTTATCAACAACGAAGAAAGTCTGCGTCCTGATTTTCATTTGAGTCTGTTTCAATTACAGCTTCGTTCAGTGTGTAAAGCATTAAGCACCAAGACTGATTTGCACTCTGTTGTCGGCGATGGACATGTTGGCTCGGAGGATGAAGCATTCTTTCTACCTGTGTTGGAACAAATGAATCGAAAGGTAACATTATTGATCTCATCAGCAACACTAATCACAATTTTATTTATTTATTTATTTATTTATTTAACAGATGCAGTATAGTAATAATGATATATGAGTACACTTATGATAGATAAACGAACATTAACCATGGCTCTTGAAACACGTACATTAGTTACAACTAATAGTGAATAACAGGTCAATAACACGTTAATCAACTGGTAATAATTATTTTCTCATATACCATTACAAAAACGTTATATACAAACAATAATAATAAAAACATATTTTCTTAACATATATTCAAACAAAACATGTATATTAGCAAACTCAATTTTGCTGACGAGGAAGAAAATCTATGTTTCCTTCTTGTGAATAATTGTTTCGCAAACATGCATGATGATGTGGTTCAGGACAAGGGAACCACTTCCCAGGGGAATTTTTATAGGTATTATAACAATAACTCGAATTAAAATGAAATAAACAATGTTGTTTGTGAATAAGATAGTGTGGTCCATAATGATTTCGAACAAAGTCTCCAGGACTAATCTGTGATTCCATCCAAAATCCAAGAAATCGAACTTTTGTAGTTATGTTCTTTATGTCAGAAGGCAGAGGTATTATAGACACATTGAATGTATCTTCACTAGACACGTCAAATTTAATTTCAGGGGTAAAGAAGTGATAATAACCATCCTTTTGATCTTCAAAAATCAATCCTTTTCTTTTTAGAAGATGTTTGTGTGCAATCAATTTATCAAAATCTTGCCTAGTCAAAGTTATGTCTCCATCCGGATCCCACGGCAAGAAACTTTGAAGCTTGATAGCTCCCAGGAGAGTACCCCAAGTGATTTTGAAACTGATATTTAAACTTTTTGTCACGCTAATAAGTTCATTTAAGGCATTAATAATTTGGAGATTGCAACAAGATGGAAGTAAGTATGCGTTCACCCAACTAAGGGTTCTACAAGAAAAATTTATTTCTTCACACGTAAACCTTAAAAGTTGACGTTCTGGTGTTAAAATACTGTCCACTAACTTCGATTGAGCAATGGATAACCAAGCACTCTTATCAATTGATTTTGTAATACCGTAAGTGAAATACATGACATCAGGACAATTAACAACATAGATACCAGTTTGTTTTAGTCTTGAGAACCAATCAATCATTACAATTTCAGAGGCATAAAATTCATGGAAAGGGAATGTAAGAAGTAAGGATGTCGCTGTCATAAAAGGACCTTCCAAGTAGTCACAATACATGCAGCTTTCTACAGAATGGTAATAACCTTCGATGTACTCTAAGAAGAAGTTCTTCATTCTTGTTTGAAAGCAGCTATATCTCCAATGTCCGGTTAAGTTTCTGAAAGATCCTCCTGTTACAACAACTCTTTCGACAATATTCATAACTCGTATTTGCCTTTCCAACTTTGCATGTGCAGTTAAGTGTGTCAAGATATCAAGTGATATCAAAGTATATTTTGTCCTTACTCTTCTGGTCACTTCGTTCAGTATTAGACCCACGGATAAATCATCTGGAAAGAAAATTACAACTGCATTTTTAAACTCTTTTTCAATGTGCGCCCTATGTTTACTGCTGACAGCTACGAAAATGCTCAGTTTATTATACGGTTCATTAATAGTTTGTAAGTATTTCGCTTGAGTTGCGAGATCATGTTCGGTGACATTTATAGCAACAATAATTAAAGTAACAAGTTCAGAGACTGAACGAGAATATGTACAGTTTTGAATACTAAATCCTACTTCTTTCACATACGTTTCAGGACAAACATCGAGTGAAGATTCATCTACTTGGTTTCCAGTGTAACTTGGAAGAATTATATCGGCGTCCTTGTATTTATTTTCAAACTTTTGAATAACTTGTAGAAGTCGTTCTTGAATATGATGTTTCTGGTAATAGGTAGGATCTGAAACAAAATAGCATAAAATGCTTAATAAAAATAACACGCACAATAAATATATACATATTTCTTCGTACATAATGCAGACGTAATCTAAACCTCAATGCCAGTATAACTTCCTGGATTCTTCGTAAGAAAGGCAGAATTATTGGTGTGTGTCTGCATCTATATACTCTAGAGCATAATTTAATGATCGACAATTTTAGCTAATTATTGATAATTCGGGGCAACTGGTTACGTCTATGTCACATGTTTTAATATTTGCAACGTGGCCTTTTCGAACGCCGCCACTTTTACATCTTTCGAAGCTTTTGACATAAATGGAAATATTTCAACTTGTACAGGGTGTCTACTGGTCATGAAAGTCATGAAAGTCATGAAAAAGCCATATATTTTGCTTAGTGGTCATGAAAGCCATGAAAAAGTCCTTTATTTACCCAACTGGTCATGAAAATCTGAAATCTCAGAGTATATTTTTATACTTCATACTTTTATACCTCATACTGCATGTACTAAAACAGTTGTATCAGGTCAGTAATTGTGAGAATTTCCCCCACCAGTTAGTGCTAGCTAACTGGTACTTTACTGTCTTCCTAGCTACTCCCCATTTCATCTTCTAGTCTCTGTAATATAGTAACAACTTTTTGCTGTCCAACTTTCTGATCTGCTATTTCTTTACTTCTAAGAAATGTAAATTGTGTATTTTTGGGCCTTTAGACTTATGCAAATAATATTATTCGTTTGAGTTTGCAGATTTTAAATTTGATGATCTATTTTTTTAAAACGAATTTCTTTTATAATTTGTTTTGTCTTTGGGCAGTTCTCTGAGTGCTTAATTTCAGACAAATTTCTGCTAGATGGATAATTATACTCAGAATTAAAACTTCAAATACAGTATAGAGTGATTCACTGGTAAGAGCAGGCCCGTATTTAGGTAAGTGCTATTCTGTGCTCGAGCACAAGGCGGCAGAATTTTAGATTCTTCCTTTAAGATTCACAATAAGTGATATTTAAGACTAGCAACCCGCATAGTTCCGATGCACCACTGATGGTAGGGTTTATTATTACTAATGGTAAATTTTTATCGACATGGTCATGAAAATTTGAACTAAAAGGTCATGAAAAGTCATGAAAAAGTCATGAATTTACTTTCTGGTATTCCAGTAGACACCCTGTTGTAATTGACAGAAGCCAGAAATAAAAAGCATTTTATTCTACATACTGAGTACTTTTGTTAGAAATATATTCGTATACGTCGAACTATGAAGTACCTTTGCATAGTTGCAGTTAATCTTACTTTCTGTATTATTTTTACGTGTTTTTCTCTAATTAACGACGGTTCGAAGGGAGAGATCTAATCTCGAAATCTTAACTTATTTCCCGAAGTCATAGAAAGATTAAATTTAGCACAGCGACGGACGGAAGAAGAGAATTCAGTTTCCCATTGCTACATTCCTGTACATATAGGATGATGCAAAATACAAGTAACGACGCTTGAGAAGTGATTCTACAAGTAAAAACAAGGACAAAACATTACTTGAAAGAATGTTGGAGACAGTACGGTCTATGAGTGAAATGCATCTGAAAATCGCCCCACACCATGGTTCAAACACAATAACGCAAGAAGAAATAAAGGTAGCAATGTTAGATTAAAAGAAAACAAGTCTTAAGTGGTGAATACAATGGACAGCAATTGAGCCTCACAAAATACATTCGCGGAGTGTACCTTTGAGATTCGTGTAAAATTGATTCAATGGAAAGTTCTCCGCTGTACAATGTGTATTGCACTAATTTTAGCGGCCCATACTGGTAATTTCCATATTTATGGGCCTTCATATACCCGGAATTCAATCATACTACTATACGCTTGGAGACAAAGTTGCTTCTAGTTTCTTTAGATATAACTGGACATGAATGTGGGCATATGAAAAAAAAAATTGAATCAAGTACTGTTCTCCGACACATGTTACCCCACTCCGACCGCCATCTTGGATCCTCCATATTGAATTCAACTTTCGTTTTTTCAAATGGGAATAGCTGAAAGTGACACACAAAATTCATGTACAATTTTCTCGGAAATTCAGTGATGTAGTGAATTTTACCATAACTTATTCCGTTTGGAAGGTATTGCATGTTAAATCCCTCAAGCCCTTAGCGAATAGACATTGCAGAGTAATATCAGTTACGCTTACCTTTTTCACAAATCACAACAATTGTGTCAACAAATCAAAACAATTTCTAACTGCAAAAATACTGTAGGTATAAACAAACTCTTTATAACATTAGTGTCATAATCTTATTACATTTCTATGAGTGATTGTTATTACTTCCATGTTATACTATAACAAGAAAGTATTGTAGACGGTCAAAATTCCCAATGTATCCTTGTAAAAAAAGTACGGGAAATCTATGATTATGTTTTACATAGTGTTAAGATCGGAATGTAAAAAGTAAAAAAAAAATGAGGACAAATGTCCGTATACCGCACTACTGCTGAGACACCGCTACACACTCAAAGAATAGGAAAATAACAGCAAAATCTACTTTTGCATACGGGTCGCGTTGTGGTACGAAAAGTAAAAATAACACAGTTGTATTTATGCACCACTATTGCTGGGGGAGTGTCATATGCTTGTAAAATAGATAACATTTGCGAATCTGTTATTGCAGATGGATCACAATGTAGTACGAAAAATAAAAGTAATATAGTTGTTTCCATGTCCTGCTAACATTGGCAGAACGTAACACACTCTATTGCGAAACTCACGTTTCACACAGTGCACTGCGGTACGAAGAAGAAAATAAAAGAATTTGTCGCTTGTCCTGGTATTGTACAAGTTCTCACTTTATATCAATAATATAATAATCACTTTATATCAATTACGTAGTATATTATATTATGATAATATTACGTAGTATTTAGGTTAGTATTTATAATCTATTTTAAATACCAGAAAGTAAATAGGGTTAATAATATAATACTGTGTTGTAATACAATTTAATATTTCATATGTTAAATTGTATTTAATATATGAAATATATTATCTATGATATGATATTATATTATATGGTATTATACTTCATATCAAACTGAAAATATTTTAACAATCCAAAAGAATTGTCAAATAACTTTTGTGAAACTAAGTTTGTAACAAAACATCAGTTTAAATTGTCAATTAAAATTTTTATCAAAATAGAAATTTTCAACCAAAACTATTTTTAATAAACCAAAAAATGTCTAACGAAAATTTTATGTAAAAACCAATAAATAATTTTAATCCAAATGAATTTTTTAACTAAATTTTTTTTAGAAAAACAAAGCTTCTCAAACAGAAATAGTGTAGTGAGAGTAAAGATAGACGGTTACCCATTACCAGTTTTCAATGACCCGTTTAAAAATAAGCTGTTTTCTACTATTCGATTAGGAAAAATAAATCATTTGATGTTGTTGTATGTTTCATGATTTACCAAATTTCGTTTGCTAAAATTTTAAATTGTTGATAGGTAAAGCATTCATTGTACTGATAACTTCTTTTAAATTTTAGTCATTTTTACATTGCTCATTACACAAGTATTCACTTTTTTTAAGATTTTGTGCTAAACAATAAAACTGTTAGTCTCAGAAGATGACAGAGTTCAATGAGTCTAGCTGACCAATCAGATACAACCAAAGATAATTTTCCGTCAATTAAATTTCAACTAGTACAAGATAGTCTTAGATTATGAATTGTAACTACAAGTTGCAAGATTCAAATTGTGAAATTATTGTTGCATATTAATCGGTTTTAATAATTGCCGTCAGGATTCAAGTCCAAAAACTGTACAATTGGATGATACTGTCACACGTATCATATTAAGAAACCATATCAGGGCTCTGTACCATGTTCCCATTCATAACACTATCACAAGCCTTGTTTTTGAAGACGATAATTTTGGGGATACGTCGTCGAAACATTTCCAATTATAAATAATAATAATGCAGAATTTCTTCAAACCTATTTGAAACGTACATTCGAATTGATTACACAAGACAAGAAATGTGGAATGTGACATCAGAACAATTCCTGATATGAAATATTTATTGTTTCAATCGTTTCATTATTATGAGTGCTCATCTGACAAAATTATAAGAAATGTGTATTTAATTCACTAAATTTGAACTTCGAAACGTTTTAAAGTAAAAGTTCCGTAAATTTGACTAATTTTCAAATTCACACGAGTACTTCATCAGACTTCATTTAAAACCGTAAAAAGTACATCTTACACTAATATTCACCAAATTTTGTTTCCCAATTTTTCAGAGCGGTATCTTAGTAGGGCAAATAATAAAACAAAATCCAAGCCGGTTGCAACGAAGAAATGTACCTACCAAAATCATATCTGCCAAATTTGGTTCCTAATTTTCGGACAACTCATAAGACCAGGACTATACTCTGATTCAGGCAACCTGATAGTAAACTCCCCTACCTCCCACCATTTACCACTGCAGAAGGGGAAAGCAAGTGGTTGACCTTCACAGGGAAGGAAGCTTTTCCAATAAACTCTAAATTTGCATGTCAATTCGCTCGCACATGATGTTGGGAAAGCACTGCTGTTCATTTTAGCTATCAACCCCGAGTTACAAACAATTACTGTTTCTAATTTTTGTCTTGTAGAAAAGTATTGCATATTATTTATATACTAAAGTTTACCCTTCTGTAAACCATTTTATTGTCTTAACAAATATCGAAAACATTAAAGTAAATAAGATCTCAATCTGCCCAACTTTGTATCAATGTGGAAGTTGTTCCCTAACACGAATACAAAAATGGGAACTGCAGGTTTCGAAAATAAAATGTTGATAAAAGTATTTGGAGCAGACGAGTCATACATTCAGGTGAATTAAAACGCTATGCAAGCTTTTATTTCACAACAACTACAGGTCACCGAATAGAAATAGTAAAGTTAATATGTATAAGATAACCATGACACGTTGCTTGTATGGGAAATAAGCACTAAATCACCAGGTTTTGTTCAAAATGTCTAGGAGAAAGAGACTATTAGGTGGGCTTCCGGCTTCCGGCTTCCGGACAATGTAAAGCGGATATTTGGGGGATGGTTGATAACAAACATGGTACATTGACTTTAGGTTAAAAGCTATGGAAATGTTTGTTTCTGCTACGATGAGCCTTTGAGCCCTAAGCCAAAGCGTTCGTTATTTTTATATAGCTGAACAAATTCGTATTAATCGTTACTCTATTTTTCTTATACAATAATGAACTCTTCTTACAACATTGGATTATCCTGCACGCTTGGGGCCACTGTAGCTCAGTGATAGAGATTTTACCTGTGGTGCACGGGGTATCTGGTTCGATCCCAGCTCGCACCAAGTGAACTTTGTGCTGGACAAACACCGCGTGCGTAGGTTTCCTCGGAGATCTCCCACTTTCTTCATTCTATCAATTATTTCATTTCTCATGATCACCGTCTTCTTTAGCCTAGTCGGAATAACAGTGGGACGTAAAACTAAGATATAATTTCATTTTATATTCTGCACGCCATAACTCTCTCTCTTGGAACTTAATTATTGCAAATGATTATTTCTATTAATGGAGACCGATAATATTTTAAAGACAATAAAAGTCATTTTCCCCTCTCCTGCAAGAGAGGCTCAGCAAACAAAATTATTATTGGAACACTATTATCAGTGTATTTATTTTTCTTCCTGTTCTGTTTAACGTAAGAACATCTGTTAATAAGCGAGGAAACGAAAGTTTTTTTTTTTCAACATTTCAGGTTCTATTGTTAATTTACCCATATATAATGTACTTGGTTTTCGATTTTACATAATGTACGTGGGTTTTCTCGGGTTCTCCTGTTTCTACTCACATTCTTTATTCTACCATTTCATTTATTTCTCATTATCACCGTCTCCTTTAACCTAGCAGGCATAATCGTGGGACATAAAACTTATAAAGATTTCACTTTCGGTTTTCGATTTTATATTATCATATCATTGTATTAATAAGTAGAGATGCAAAAAAGCCGGTTTTTTTGAATCGATGTTTTTTTTTCACATAAAAAGCCGGCTTTTTTGGGGAAAAAACGAGAATTTTGGAAATTTTGGCTTTTTTCATTTTCATGGTTTTTCTATCTAAATAGCTTTCTTATAGTATATTCTAAAGTTAGATAAGAATTTCATGACCTAAATGCGATATTTCGCTCTGAAATTCACCATCAAGATGGATGGAGCACATGTTTTACGAATTAAAGCTAACATGAAGAATGTAGTTTTTGAGGGCAATTTTAGAGGCTATTTAACTTTATTTTAACTTTTGAGTTATTGACTTTTTTTCTTCTCTAGATCATTTCAATTTGTCATCTGTGTTTCACTTCTAAGAGCTTAGTATTCTAGCTTCTAGCGCAAAAGTTAAACTTACGTTTTTCTATATATTCGTCAAAGTGTACGTTTTCAATATATCCGTCAAACCGTATTTCCACATTTCTGTTATACTGTAGCTGTGCAGTGATTTAGCAATAGTTTTCCAGACACAACCTTGAATACCAATTTATACAAATAATCAGTAGCGGGTTTAGAAAAGTACTTTAGGATAGGTTTCTCTGATTGTTTCGTTTTCTAAAAAGTCCTAATTTTATTTGGGAGGTGCTTGAAGTTTATTAGTACAGGTATAACTAATATTTCGTTTCATTTATATGTTTAGCAAAAATCTTCCGGATCATTTTATACTGAGAATCAGTGGCGGATTTAGAAAAGTATTTTGGGAGGGTTTTTTTCTTACTAATGTTTAGTTTTTCTAAACATTCGTAATTTTTATTTGACGGCAGCTTAAAGTTTATGAGTAAAGGCATGACTAATAGATATTTCGTTTGTTTTAGACATACAGTAATTTTGGAGAACAAGCTTCAGTCCGAAAGACCGCCCCCCTAACCCTCGCAAAACCGTCATTGCTGGTAATTAGTAATAATAACGATTTAAAAACAACAAGAAAGGAAGTCGGCCAGCTCACAGTACATGCACTATTTCTACATTCACAGATGGAATGAAGAAAAGCTTTGTCAGAATGGTCGAATGCTGAGTTGAATCCCGGACTTCTCGATAGAAGCGCAAAAGCTAACCACTCAGTCATACTATTTATGCAGTTGTACAGGGAGTATCAAAAAGATTCATCCACTTTGGCAAGTCTGTATTTCTGAAACTAATAAACATATGCAAATCGTTTTTGTTTTGCATGACAGTGAAACTCACAAAGTTTTTATTGCACCTGTTCATAGGTGTTCAATGTGCCCCCCGTGAGATGCACGGCATATGCCCATGCGGTATTCACATTCGTCCCAAACTGCAGCTAGCATGTTTTCAGTTACAGCTTCCACAGCTGCCGTTATGCGATGTCGCAGTTCATTCAATGTGCTTGGTAACGGAGGCACATAAACGGAGTCTTCTATAAACCCCACAAGAAATAATCACATACAGTAAGGTCAGGTGACCTTGGAGGCCAGTAATGTAACGCTGCATCATTTGGTCCAGTGCGACCGATCCATGGTTGTGGAATCGTTCGATTTAAAAATCCCCGCACATTATGGCGGTTCACATTTCCATTCAAATGGCATGTTGCCTCGTCACTAAACACTAAGTGTTAAACAAAACTCTCGTCTTCTGCAATCTTGCCAAGAATGAAATTACAAAACTCCATACGTCGTTCTTTGTCACCTTCACAAAGAGCTTGCAGTAGCTGAATTCTGTATGGTTTCATGTGTAAACGACGACGCAACACACGCCAGACGGACATCGAGGGCATGTTGAGCTGTCGAGCTGCACGACGAACAGATTTTTGCGGACTGCGTGTAAAACATTGACGGACACGCTCCACGTCTGCGTCGGGCACTCGAGGACGTCCGGTGATTTTCCCCTTACACAAACAACCTGTTGTTCGGAATTGTTCATGCGATCGTCTAATGCTCTGTGCAGTAGGAGGATCCACACCATACTTAGTACGAAAGTCACGCTGAACAGTTATCACTGACTTGCACTCCGCAAAACGTAGTACACAAAACGCTTTCTGTTGTCCAGATGCCATTTTAACCAGAACCGTAGTGGGTTCACTCAAGCACACTGCTGCTACCTAGCGGAAACTATGTACAACTAGAGATGTTCCTCTTTCCAACAGTACGTTTTTTCACTCACATCCCTCAAAAGACAAAATAGATATTATTGTTTAAAACCGGATGATTCTTTTTGATACACGCTGTATTTAGCTTAACTTAAATATATTCCGTAGTCCTTTTTTGGGGGGAGGGGGAGTTCCGTAATGATATGTTGAATCCCTCTTGTTAAAAATTAAGAAAACTTGAGGGTTTGGTAAACCGTGATGGTGGTTATATAAAACTTAACTGTAGAATTTCAAGAATATACAGAACCAAACGCTCTAGATGTGCAGCTTAATATTTCTCTTATGTTTTATTTTAATTTTATTTTGTTTCTAAAAGAGGATATGGAATATTTTGAAGTAAAAATACTACATACAATTTTGCTAATTATTTGTGTATTCTTTTAAAAGAAGTGTTCACTCTTAGGGTTGGCTGGTTTACACCAACTTTTTTTTAATAACTGGTTTAAACCAAAAATATAAAAAGAACGAAAAAGGCGAATCGTGTGAACTTCATGGTGACGTTTCCATATATCAAACCAGCTGCATTAGTTTTATTTCCCTTTCACCTTTTAATCAAGGTGTCCCATGTTCAATTCTCGGTCGAACAACAACCCTTCTTTCATGCGTAAACCGAGTAGAGGTTCGGATGTCACTTTAAGCGAAAGTCTTCTCCTTGATAACCTCGGTATTACGTAAGGATGTTAAGCCTAAACATACGAAACGAAACCAAATTGTATATTTCTGCATGCCTAAATACCTGTTGTTTTATAAAAAAACCAAGATTGCTTAAATATATTGATAGAAATTGGCAAAATTTATCGATTGCCTACGTAGCTTCCAACATTAGCTTGGATTTACTTTCAATGATATGTACGTACTAAATTTGTAATTTAATACCTCAGTTTTAGCGTACTGATTATGATAAGTTGACCTTTAAATTTTACATGCAAAGTAATAACAGGATTTTCCCGTTATTGTTTTACATTTCAAGTAATGACGGGATTTTCCCGATGGCTAGGGCGGGAGCTTCTCAATTTAAGACATTTACAGACCGGACTTCTTTAAGCTTATGGGACTTCTTCTAGCATAACCCCGCTGTTGCATAATAACACCAAGGCGAAACAAACTTATTTCTGTGAATATGTAATATAAACACATAAAGCAAAATATCTAAATCAAAAAACCTGGTTTAAACCAAAAAAAAGCCTTGTTTAAACCAAAAAAGCCTGGTTTAAACCAAAAAAGCCAGGTTTAAATATCCCCCCAAAAACGGGTTTTTGTCATTTCCAAAAACAACCATGGTTCTAGCCAACTCTGCTTACTTTTGTATATAGGAGGTTAAAAGCTTCTTATTATATACATTGGTCAATCCTTTGGAATTCATAATGTAAATATGTTGAATTAAAATTGTTTGAAATATTTTTTCGAAATTCGTGGTTTATTTTCAAGGTTTTATATTATTACCAGCATCAACCACTAATTAAATTACTTTTTGTATTATAGAGAAGCGAAACAAAATATGCTTTATCAATTTAAAGCAGAATTTTGAAAAAAGCCCAAAATTTCCCAAGCAAAAAAGCGAAGCAGAAAAAACCGAGTTTTTTTTTCAAAAAAGCCGTTTTTTTTCGAGCCCTTGCATCTCTATTTATAAGTAAACACCCATTCAATTACCAACCCTGCCATCCCTTGCTATTCCAACATTATGTCTCAAGCCCGACTGCCTCGAAGAAGGAAAATAAACAATACAACTGTTCAATAAAATTTCCATTAGAATAACACATGTTACTTACCTCATCAATACAGGTAAATGCAATTAATTGTTTTAAAACACTTAGTGTTATTATGAAAGTTGTAATTTATTATGTAGATATATTTAGATACACTGTATACCTCCGTGTGCGGGGGCTGATGGTGGAAGACGGAACACCAACATTCACCTGTACTCGAGCGTGGTGGGGGAAAAAAACTTCTTTTTTCTGTCAGGTTACGCGCCTCATGCTCTTAAGTAACTTCTTTTTCGCCCATTCTACAATACCGATGGACCTGACCTTTACGATAAGACTCTTTAATTGGTAGATAATTGTGCCTTAGAATTAGAGATGCAAAGGTTCGAAAAAACTGAGTTTCCCTCACAAGCGTATTAGGGTAATATTTAACGACAAATATGTTTTGGTAAAACGTTCAATAGCGTTGGAATTAGAGATGCAAGGGCTAGGGAAAAAACGGCTTTTTTGGAAAAAAAAACTCGTTTTTTTCTGCTTCGCATTTTTGCTTGGGAAATTTTGGGCTTTTTTGAAAATTCTGCTTTAAATTGACAAACCAGACTTTGTTTCGCTTTTCTACAACACAAAACGTCATTTAATTAGTGGTTGATGTCGATAATAATATAAAACCTCGAAAATAAACCATGAATTTCGAAAAGATATTTCAAACAGTTTTACTTCTCAACATATTTACATTAGAAATTACAAAGGATTAACCAATGTATATAATAAAATTTTTTAACTTCCTACATACAAAAGTAAACAGGGTTGGCAAGAACCATGGTTGTTTTTGAAAATGCCAAAAACCCGATTTTTGGGGGAAGTTTAAACTAGGCTTTTTTGGTTTAAACCAGGTTTTTTTGGGTTTAGATATTTTGCTTTGTGTATTTATATTACATATTGACAGAAATAAGTTTGTTTCGCCTTGGTGTTATTATGCAACAACGGGGTTATGCTGAAAGAAGTCACATAAGCTTAAAGAAGTCCGGTCAGTAAATTTCTTAAATTGAGAAACTCCCGCCCCAGCCATCGGGAAAATCCCATTATTACTCTAAATTTAAAACAATAACGGAAAAATCCTGTTATTGCTTTGCATGTAAAATTTAAAGGTCAACGTATCATAATCAGAACGCTAAAACTGAAGTATTAAATTACAAATTTAGTACGTACATATCATTGAAAGTCCAATCCAAGCTAATGTTGGAAGCTACGTAGGCAATCGATAAATTTTGTCAATTTATATCAGTATATTCAGTGGTGCCCACCCCTCTCATGTCCATGACGCACTCTCCCCAAATTGTCTATCCGTAGGTGTTCTTCCATGAAAAAAATTTCGATTAATTTTTACACCCCCTCAAAGATATTTGTATAGATTTTTAACCCCCCAAATATTTCAATGACGCAGTTTGCGTCATAGCCCCCCCCCCTTGTGGGCACCCCTGGTATATTTAAGCAACCTTGGCTTCTTTATAAAACAACAGGCATTCAGGCATGCAGAAATATACAATTTAGTTTCGTTTCGTATGTTCAGGCTTAACATCCTTACGTAATACCGAGGTTATCAAGGAGAAGACTTTCGCTTAAAGTTACATCCGAAAAGCTACTTTGTTTAAGCATGAAAGAAGGGTTGTGGTTCGACCGAGAATTGAACATGGGACACCTTGATTAAAAGGTGAAAAGGAAATAAAACTAATGCAGATGGTTTGATGTATGGAAACGTCACCATGAAATTCACACGATTTGCATTTTTCGTTCTTTTTATTTTATTTTATTTATTTATTTATTTATTTATTTATTTATTTTTTTGGTTTAAACCAGTTGTTTATTTTTTTAAAAAAGAAGAAAAACAGCTGGTGTAAACCAGCCAACTCTAAAAGTAAATACTTCTTTTTAAAAAAAATACTCAAATAAGTAGCAAAATTCTATGTAGTATTTTTACTTCAAAATATTCCATACCCTCTTTTTGGAACAAAACAAAATTAAAATAAAACATAAGAAAAATACTTAGATTTATATGATACACTTAGAGGCTGCACATCTAGAGCTTTTGGTTTTGTATATTCTTGAAATTCTAGTTTTATATAAGCACCATCACGGTTTACTCAGTCCTCAAGTTTTCTGTATTTTTAACAAGACGGATTCAACATATGAAGGATGTGAGGTAAGAACATGGTAACCCACAATTTTACTATTTTAAGAAATTAGAAATTTTCTGCTGCACAATCCATTTTGAAAGTCGGAAAGCTGATTTTTAACATAAGACTACACATGAGGGATTTAAAAAAAGCGGTATGCGTTGCTGTCTATCTGGTGCTGCATAACTCAGGAATTGAAAATTTGTTAGTTACCATGTTCTTGGCTCACACCCTTCATATCATTATGGAACTCTCCCCACCCCACCAACACACACACACACAAAAAAAAGGGGGGGCTACGGAATATATTTAAGTTAAGATAAATGCAACTGCACATCAAACATGACTGAGTGGAGCTGTTGCGCTTCTATCGAGAAGTCCGCAATTCAACTCAGCATTCGACTATTCTGACAAAACTTTTCTTCATTCCATCTATGAAGTAGAAATAGTGCGTGTACTGTGAGTTGGCCGACTTCCTTTCTTATTGTTTTTAAATTGTTATTATTACTAATTACCAGCAGTGACGGGGGGGTTTGCGAAGATTAGGGGGGCGGTCTTTCGGACTGAAGCTTGTTCTCCAAAATTACTGTATGTCTAAAACAAACGAAATATCTATTAGTCATGCCTTTACTCATAAACTTTAAGCTGCCGTCAAATAAAAATTACGAATGTTTAGAAAAACTAAACATTAGTAAGAAAAAAACCCTCCCAAAATACTTTTCTAAATCCGCCACTGATTCTCAGTATAAAATGTTCTTCAAGGTTGTAACCGGAAGATTATCGCTAAATATATAAACGAAACGAAATACAGTATTAGTTATGCCTGTACTCATAAACTTCAAGCTCCTCCCAAATAAAATTAGGACATTTTAGAAAATGAAACAATCAGAGAAACCCGTCCCAAAGTACGTTTCTAAATCCGCTACTGATTATTTGTATAAATTAGTATTCAAGGCTGTATCCGGAAAATTATTGCTAAATTGTTGCACAGCTACAGTATAACAGAAATGTGGAAGTACGGTTAGACGGATATATAGAAAAACGTAAGTTTAACTTTTGCGCTAGAAGCTAGAGTACTAAGCTCTTAGAAATGAAACACAGATGACAAATTGAAATGATCCCGAGAAGAAAAAAATGTCGATAACTCAAAAGTTAAAATAAAGTTAAATAGCCTCTAAATTTGCCCTCAAATACTACATTCTTCATGTTAGCTTTAATTCGTAAAACATGTGCTCCATCCACCTTGATGGTGAATTTTAGAGCGAAATGTGGCATTTAGGTCATGGAATTCTTATCTAACTATAGAATATACTATAAGAAAGCTATTTAGATAGAAAAATCATGAAAATGAAAAAAGCCAAAATTTCCAAAATTCTCGTTTTTTCCCCAAAAAAGCCGGCTTTTTATGTGAAAAAAACCATCGATTCAAAAAAACCGGCTTTTTTGCATCTCTAGTTAGAATAGATAACTGTTCTGAGAACGTAGTAGATTTCCTGGAAATGATTTAGAATTGATGAATAAATTGAAATTTAATTATAACTATATATAACATTTACTAAGGCCGTTAAAATTCGTGGGAAAGAAAATTTAAAATACTTGTTTAAAACATTTTGACACTATTTCTATATACCATATAAAAGAAGACGTAAGTGACAGACTGACTGATAAACTCCCAGGCCAAATTGCAATAACGAGAGAGGATCAAACTAAGGTTACAAGGCCGATATTTTTGGAGTTTCGTCTGTTATAGAAGAATGAAGAGTTGAGTTGATTCAGTTGATTTTGATTTTAACGTCCCGTTCAGCGGCGAGGCTATATGAGACGTGGACCTACTGATTAACGTGGAATCCGAACCACATGAGTACGGTAATTTTAATACATGGAGTTGGAAACTATGCAGTTTGAGCCACCCACCACCTACAACGCTAGTTGTATGTAAACACAAATGGCGACTTATTTGGAAAACTGGTCTCGCGAAGAAGTCCGCCCCAGGGGCGTCATTTAGGGGGCAGGCCTGAGCAACTGTACATATACATATACTTTAATCGATTGTCTACTAATATACTAGTACAAAACGTGAAAGTCTTGTGTTGGTGATACTCTTAAGTATTCAAGTCTGCCGTGTCGTGACAAAACGCTGTAACTTTGGCGGAGCTGTTTTGCGAAAAAGAGCCGTAAAGTTTTCATCCGAAAATGTGATCTGTATCGTGTAGAACCAGTGAATCTTGACTTTGGAAACACGTGGTTACATGTAATGTTACGTAAATGCATGTTGTGTGATTAAATTTGGTGAAAATTGATTGGTTGACCATTATTGCCTAATTACACTGGTTCTACACGATACAGATCACATTTTCGGATGAAAACTTTACGGCTCTTTTTTGCAACACTGCTCGGCGAAAGTTACAGCGTTTTGTCACGACACGGCAGAAATGAAGTCTGAAATGACGCTCCTGGTCCGCTCAGTTATTCGATTACTGTGGGCAAAATATTTAAGTGCGGTTGAAATTCACCAGCAGCTGGTAGAGGTTTATGGAGAGACTGTAATATCTCATCAGTATGTCCCAGAATGGTGTCGGAAAGTTTGCAGCTAGTAAAGAAAATGTCACCTACGAAGAGCGCAGTGGCCGATCCAGCAAGGCATCAACAGATTTGAACACAGCTCGCGTGAAGAAACTAATTCAGGACAACAGGATGATCACGTAACAGCAGAGGGAACACCTTCGGTTATCTATCGCTTCGCTTTAGACGAGGAGGTGGAAAATGTCGTGATAATGTGGCTGAACACACAAGAACAGGATTTTTAGCAGGAGGGAATCTTCTAACCCATCCCACGATGCCACAAGTACCTCAACCGATATGACGAATTTGTTGAAAAATAACCTAATGTATGTATAATCTGTTGGCTGTATTGTTTATATGAAATATTATATACATGTTTCAGTGCAGGCTTTGTAACTTTACTTTCTGATCACTCCTCGTATTATAATAAAAGTTCCTAATTTGGAAACTTTGAAAGATAGAGACAGGAAATTTAGTATTTGTAAATCATCATTAAAAATAATAAGATACATGTTTCACCTTTGTTTTTATATTTGACTTGGAAGCGGGAAAAGGAGATGGGCTTAACTGTCTAAATATACTATTCCATATAAGAGTAGAATCAAGGGTAAAAGTGAGGGGGACGCTATCCTCCCACCTCCAATGGCGTTCCCCCAGTTCCTTGAAAATTATAATGGGCAAAGATAAGCAGAGAAACGGCGTGACGTCATGCCGCTACCTACCGTCCTCCTACCTTTTCAGATCCACTTTTACCCCTGAGTAGATGTGACTGACTGAGCATTGCCCAAGATGCCCGGGCCCTTCAAAGCTGATGTGGGCCCCCCTATTGTATTTATGAATATACAATATTTAGCATAATTTGAATGCAATTTGTCTTAAAATCCTCATATATATAACTTCTGCAGCTGAACGCCCCCCCCCCCCCCAAGTCTACAGACAAATCGGTGCCCTTGCCAAGACATACTACTATATTTAAAAACATGAAATTTGAACACAATCCTCTTTTGTCACGAAAACAAAAGATAATGAAGGATTTTTTTTTAAAATGTAACTTAATGTGGTAAAGAGCTGTTCAAATTTTTGCCAAGGATAGTGTATCTCATGAATCTCTGAAATTATATTGAGAAAAATTTGGAGTATAAACTCTTCGTCAAAAATATCAGAAAACGTATTTCAGCGTTTTTAAAAATTCCGAACCTAAGGGGAAAGTTTCTATTATTTCCAAAAATCCCTTTCTTTTTTGAGTAAGTGCTTAATGTAAGGATTCACTTAATTTGAAGCTATGAAATTCGATATGTAAACTCTTAATTGCAAATAGAGAGAATATACGTATGTTTGGGTGTTTTCAAAATTTCCCCACCTAACCAGAAAAAGAAGGCAACTAGAATAATATTGAAATTCCCTTTTATTTATTCACAAAGCGCCAAACGTAAGGATTTGCTTGAATTATAGATGTGAAATTCCGTATATAACTTCTTGAACAAAAATAACGAATAAAATAACAGAGATTGCCATTTGTTATTTTTTTTATCTTAGGTAACATCATAACTATTATATTTATTATAAAGCCTAGAGTTTGTAAATTTTAATACAGGAGCTTCAAGCAGACAAAATTGAGTAGAAGAAGTAGTAAATTGTAAGTCTAAAGGTTAACTATTACAGAATAGAATAGCTCAATGCAAACATAACGAACTTACAACTTAGCCTTAAAATTTATAAACTGTAATTTCCCAGCTTATAAACTATATAATGTTTATATTTAAAATGCAATGCAAAATTTGTTCTTGATATTTAGACTACTTGAAATTAAGTGTACTGAATATCTGTTGCTATACTTCTTAAGCGATAATATTGAATTTTAAACAGTACCTCAATGACTATACTTACTATCCAGCATAGAGTATTTATGCAGTATTTACAAATATTTTGGATGCATTTACCATGAGCCAGAGATGGAGTGGGTCAGTGGGTCAAGTGGGTCAAGTTTTCTGTGGGTCAGTGGGTCGTGGGTCAACAGCATGTGACCCACTGCGACCCACCACCCACTGTGACCCACTGCGACCCACCACCCACCATGACCCACTGTGACCCACCACCCACCGCGACCCACTACCCACCGTGACCCACTGCGACCCACCACCCACCGTGACCCACTGCGACCCACCGACTCAGTATGATCTACCGACCCTCTCTGCTCACTACATTGTAGAGAGTATCTTCTGAAGACTGGTAAATTTGTCTCCGTTTTACTTTCAAGACCTTCATTTCCCTTTCTTTTCCACTTGTTTCTGTCTATTTACCTGAGGTGAGTATATCTAACCAAGTGAAGAAAGAACTTCGGGCACTTTTGGATATTGATATTTTAATAGTAATAATAGCAATAGGACTTAACACTACAACTTGGCTTTCGAGACCTGTGGGCTTTTAGAGCTAACTACTGGAAAAAATACATTTTTGAATCACTGTAATATATAAATTATTTATAAAAAATTGAATGTAACTATGTGTGCCTGATCATCACGGTCAAATTGCAAAGTCAAATGAAATTACTTTTGGTATATAGTTAGGCCTTAATCCAAATTGGGATGTTATATTGCTTTTATTATAATGCATAATATCCTAAGGAGGTAGAGAGGATCCGAATTTTTGCGGAGAAAAAAAGAGTATCTCGCAACCCGTTAAACTTACGGAGCTGAAATTCAGTGTATTAACTCTTTATTGAAAATAAACAGAATGTGTCCTAGCATTTTTTTAAATTCTCCTTTATGTGGGGGGGGGGGGGTTCACTTTCTATATATGGAAAATTGGTAGTGAGTTGGTTTGTAAAAATGATCGAAAACGATCGATGTTATTTCAGAAAAAAAAATCAGAAACAAAAAATACAGTGCTTGGCTTCATATATCCATTGCTTTCTGGTATAATAATTGCTGAAGCCTATGTTTATTATATAGAGCACTCACAGCACAGGGCAATCAACTCATCAAATTGTGAGAAAAATAGACATAAGATTTGTACTGTAAGCTTAATTACACGGAAATTTGAAGTTTGGATTGTACGCATAATTGTATGGAAAATTTTACACTTTTTTCCCCTTTACGTTGGTCTACTTACTTTGATTTGGAACTTTGAAATTTCATCCTTTTTTCCACTGAAAAGTATTGATAATTCAACAAGGAAATAATTATACTATGATAATTTAATTGAAATTCATCGTAATTTGGCACATGGCAAACAGCAGTGTGGTAATTGAAGTTGAAGGAGGAGGGAAATTCCCATTCACCTCTGAATACTTTCCAGAAACCTCGTTCCCTTTCGCTTTCTAGACGGGGGAGGGAACTTGGTAATGGTATCAAACCTTCATGTGTAATTACAAAAATTAAATTTATAAACAAATAAGAAATCATCAGTTTATCAGGCTTTAATTGATAATTTATTCACAAGATTCCCTATCAAAGGCGTGGTAGATGAAGTTTCTGTTCTACATGGTGAGGTGATTTTAGTTTAGCGTCCCGTTCAGCAGGGAGGCTATATGAGACGTGGGCCTACTGATTAACGTGGAATCAGAACCACATGAGCTCCCGCCGGGAATTGAACCCGGGTTCTGTTCTACATGGGTCGACATTGCCAACTGACATTGTCGATATGTAAAAGATGTTGTATGGTGATAGAGAGATGATACTTCTTGCTGAGTGTTTCAAAACTGACCGAGAAAAATCGTTATCAGACTTAAGTCTAACAAGTAGATTGTCGATGAGAAGTTGCAGAAATCGGGTAGAAGTATTACTTATCAATTTCCACGACAGAGTGCGAACGGGGATTTCTCCTTATGCATTTAGAGATGACTGATAGAAATAGATTAAGTGCTGAAACATTGTCTAACTTCTTGCTCATCAATGCTAATGGCCCACCGCTAGACAAGCTCAAAATAGACGAGTTAGTTATTTCTTGCCTGAAGGATGGAAATCATTCCACTGCGGGTGATTTACCGCTAATAAGTTACCAACAGGAAATAAATCCGATTTCAGATTTGTTTTAAGGTGGAAAATTACGAGTTACGGAAAATGTATACTTGTATTAGTAATGGCTTATTTGTGTTATTCAACTTTGTACCTACTTTTTGGTAAGTCTCTTCTTTGCTTTAGGTAAACTACTTTTGAATAAATATTCATAATAATTGCGGATTCCCGGCGGGAGCTCATGTGGTTCGGATTCCACGTTAATCAGTAGGTCCACGTCTCATATAGCCTCGCTGCTGAAAGGGACGCTAAACTAAAATCAACTCAACTCATAATAATTGCAATTATGCATATTTGTAACTAAAATTTAACGTGGTGTTTTAGTGATTACACAAATTACAATTATGATCATACTTTATGGAGATGCTCTCACCCAAGCACCTTTATACCCTATAAACAACTGATTTTTCAAGTCTTTTGTGAGAAAAATACTGTGAACTGAGAAACCATAACCTTTTCCATATTGTACAGGGGTATTTTCCTGCGAATAGAAGTTTCTTGTGGAATGCGTTCAGAAATTAACACCTTGCAAGAATACTCTCTTAGCACAAGTATATTTTAGGCACACACTAATAGGTTCCCCCCACCTCGAACTGTTTCAATTTCCCCACTGACAAACACTTTACCATTTTATATCGTAAAGGTCAGATCCACCGTTATTATACCAGAGTGATGCTTGAGCGATTGACTAGAAATTCGAACTCCGATTAGTGACAATTTCACAGTTTTGTTTTATTACAAGTGTAAACTCTTTAGTCAGTTTAGAAGAGGTCGTGGATCGTGTTCAGAGTTGATGACGATGGATTTTGGTGAGTCAGAGTAGGTCAAAGTGGATGAGAGTGGTTGATGGTGGGTCAGAGTGGGTCACCGTGGGTGGTGGGTCAGAGCGGGTCACCGTGGGTGGTGGGTCAGAGTGGGTCACCGTTGGTGGTGGGTCAGAGCGGGTCACCGTGGGTGGTGGGTCAGAGTGGGTCACCGTGGGTGGTGGGTCACGGTGGGTCGTGGGTCAGAGTGGTTCATGGTGGGTCGTGGGTCACGGTGGGTGGTGGGTCAGTGGGTCGTGGGTCAAGTTTTCATTGACCCACGCCAACTCTGCCATGAGCATGTAAATTGTTATTCTTTACTTTCAGGAAATTAAGTTCCAAAGTTGGTCGTCCATTTCTAGCAAAGATCTAAAAATTTACTGGGAAGAAATTAAAAAAATGCTTGTTTGTGTGCTTGATAATCTATAGGGAGATCGGAAGTTGTGTTCATTTTCGTATATAAATGGTTCTAAACATGGAACTATCTGGCAAGCGAAGGGAACTATTTGGCCCAAGGTTACTTCCTGGTAGGATTATGGGAATGTAATGAGCATTTGTTTTGTAAACATGGTTGGTAATAACCAGGAAAATCTGTTAAAAGTAAATAAAAATCATGACTTAATAAATCTAAAAATAGATTGGAGAAAATGCGGTAAACAAATAACTTTAAAGAAACGTGGAGAAAGTTATACTTGTTAATGTAACGGTAACATAACCAACATGGCGGTAAGGTCGTACAACATAGGTCCCCCTTCCCATTTACTTGTAATAAAGACAGAAAACAAGGTGCCCTGCGGGGCTCTAACCCGCCTTCACTCGCTAACGCTCACTCGGCAATACTATTTGAATTAAGTATTAAACTTAAGTACACAAAGGAACCAATTATTAGGTTTTCTGCCAAAAGCTAGGCGGAGGACCAACTTCGGAATAAATGCCCTTTCAAGCTTCATAAGCACTGAGAGTTTATCACTTAGCACTGAGAGCATGGAGCCTTAAGTAACACAACAATAATTATACATACCAAATAACATGGACTTCATAAGTTGTAAGTCTGTAACTATTTCGTGACGAAGTTCCAATACCTCTTCACTTACAGACCTGTTACATTTCTTTCTATATTCTAATATGAAGAATTTCAAATTGTAACATACTGGAAAAAGAGGGAGAAGTTTGATTCTTATTAATTAGTGAGTCAAGGAAACTTGAGTTTTAAAAAAGTTATCTTTTTAACATAGAATATTATTTTAAATTTAATCGTAAAACAGCAGGTTTTATGTTACTCATTCCTCAGCACAAATAGCAACATCTCAAATGCACAGGACAAGTTAAAGAATTTTACAATTTACAGTTACTTACGACTGAAACAGAAGCAATTCATGTTCCACGATAACCACATTGAAATGTTGAACATGGTCTTATTGAAAATGAAGGATTTAATATAGTTTACCATAGATGTTGTTTCAGTCATATGCTACAAAGATACTACCGTCATATCAGTAGCGCCATTTCAGCTTTTGCAAGGGGAGAGGCAAGACTATCCACCAACATACTGTAATAGTTTCACTTTTTATTAGTATACTATTTATTAAAAAGCAAGCGTTTCTCAAACTAAGGGGAGCAAAGTGCCCCCTGTACCCCACAAAAGATTCTCCTGGATCAAGTATTCTTTATATGAGAAAGGCAGATATGAAATGCTACCCAACAACACATTAAGTTGTCTTCTAACTTTAAGTTGTCTTTCTGTGAGGCACTGTCTTGAAAATTTAAACGGCAATGCAGAAAGAAAGGAAACTACGAAATCAATAAATAAGATTCACGTGATCACCGTGAATCCGTTCTCTATCACCGTAACCACAGAACCCAAAGCATAGCAACAAATTACACTTATCTTATAGTATCACAGAGCAGATATTACTCTGACAAGGAAGGGAAAGAAGACTTCGGAGTATTAGGTTTTTGGGTGTCTGCTATATAGAAAAACGGTCCCTTGTTGGAAATCAGGTGAAAGAGGACTCTTCCAACCGTATTACGCGTTTCCAACTGTCGGCGGACCACTTTGCATGCTGTTCGTACCATTTTCTTCACATTAAAATGTTATAGGCAGTAATAAGCGGTTTAAACATAGCAATTCGACCGCGGATGATCAGGTTATGCGACGCGTGACAAACTTGTGATTTAGGCCGATCGATTTCCTCATTCATTTTTGCCGCACTCCATATTCGGTCCTTGGTGGCAATCGTCTATAATGCTCAATTATGCTTCTCTTGCCAATTTTGTTTTGCCATGAGTTTTGTAGGGTGTCATGATCTTGGACAATGTCCCTCATGACCACCTTAGATACATTTGTATCTACCAATCACGCTCTGACAATGTATTCTCTTAGGAACCCAGAGTTATTTTCCTTTTTGTATTGACCAGTGCCTCCCCGTTTTAAGGTTATTTGTAACGTCCAAATAGTGTGTGTCTAATACGGTAGATGGCGCCACCGTCACCAATGTTAACATATACAACTAAGAAAATCAAAAATAAAACGAATAATTCAATAACTAAGCAAAAACGGATACAGTTTGGTTAATGGCAAGGGTGGATAACTTAACGAAATGTGCAATATTTACAATTTGTTATCTGTTACGGTTACTATTTTGTAACCCATTTCTGCACCTAGTTAATAACGTTATTGGTCAGTGTAACTTTTAAAATGGTACGCTCTGAATTATGTTACGCTGAGTAACGTTACTCAATGGAACATTCTGCATTTTGGTATTGTAGTTACGGTCACCAAGGGATTAGCGTTACTCGAAATACCCACGTATGTCATACCTGCTTGAGATTGTTAAGATAAAACTGGTTCCACTGAATACCAGTTCTCTCTCGAACCCAAAGGGTTTTGTTCCTTGATTTTAGCGATATGAAACGTATTGAAATTCTGCAGAACATTTTTGTGTAAGTAGACATATTTTTGTTATGATGAGTACCATTTCTATGTTTCTCTTTTCTTTATCGGTTACCTTTTGTACCTGTATTTCATCATCTTCAATTCTGATGGTCTTGGAGTTACGCTTGAGTAACGTTTAAACATCCTTGGCGACAGGGAGTCTAAGGTTGGCTTTAAAAGAATCTCCATTATACTAGTAAATAAATTCCACGTTTTTCAGTCTGTTTTCTTTTTCCTCATACTTAAGATTCAGTAAACACCTTAGGCCAGCGTTTCCCAACCGGTGTGCCGCGAATGGGCCGCTGGTGTGCCGCGAAAAAATCGAAACAAATTATTAATTCTATACGAACCAAATTGCAAGACAGGGGAAAATGTATATTTATATTTCACATTACTATGAACCTCTACTATAAATCTACAATTTTAAATTTCATACTGTGTTACTTTTCTGTGCATTTTTAATGTTGAAAAACGTATTTATCATTGTCATGACCATTATTACTTCTTTGTTGTTGCAGACTATTTCGTAACTTGAAATTTTAACATATCATTCAATAAATTCAACAAAGCAAGCATGCATACAAATTACCTACATTTGTGTTTTAAAAGTATAGGAGATTTGTTTATTTGTTCGTTATTTAGTGATCTTCCCTTTTAGTTAGAGGTTAGATACAGTTTTCGAAAGAGAAAGTGGATTTTTAAAAACCCGAGTCCTATATTTCATTGCTATTGTTTTCTATTTTAAAATTAGAATGAAAAATAAGTATAATGATTTAGCACGGGGGAAAATCAGTGATCGAGCTTTTTTCTCTGTAAGAAGGAAATTAGTAATCGCATTAAAATACCACGGTAATTATATATATATATATATATGGGTGTGCCGCGAGAATTCAAGTTACACCTGTAGTGTGCCGCAAGTTGAAAAAGGTTGGGAAACGCTCCTTAAGCCCTCAGGTACATGTCCTTTGAGAATAGCATTACTTTGATTGCTCTATATTTAAAAAGAGGAAAAAGAGAAATGATCAAAGAGTGAAGTTTTTAATGTAAGCTTATTGATAAGATTTTTACTTCTTGTGATGACACTGCCGATAGTTGAGTTAATTTGGAGTTTAACGTCCTTTTCGGCAGCGAGGCTTTATGAGATGGGACCTACTGATTAACATGGAATCGAAACCACATGTGCTCACGCCGGGAATCGAACCCGGGTCTTCCAGGCGAAAGGCGCGTACGCTAAGCGCTTAGGCATGAAGGAGTTCACTGCCGGTAGTCACCATATATGTTTATTTTACAACAGTCTTGCACTGACCAATGTGGTTAAAGCTCGAGCTCACTTCCCAACAAGGATCGAACCCGGAGCTACATTCACCAAAGTTACACATATACTGGCCCCCAGGGAAGCAGGAAGGATATTTCATTTGCTTGCAAGCAATTTAGTTTATAAATCAAATACATATCAGACATCAGTGGCGTAGCGAGAAACTCATCAAGGGGGACCAACACACAAGATTTGGTAGAAAGGATCTTCTGAGGGGTACACCAATAACTACCAGTAGGCCTACATTTGAATTGAATTGGATTTTTTTAAATGCCTTTAGGCACCTGTGGTATGAATGAGGAAATGCCCTGGATATCCTAAGTATCTGTTCTCGGTGAATCCTTTTGTTGAACTTTTAGAAAATTGACTTAAACTATCGATTTTGCAAAACTTCCCTTTGATTTAAGCCCAAATCGAAACATGACAGAGGAAAATTTCGGAAAGTGTTGCTATTTTCACTCCTAGCTTCTAACTTTAGGTAGTGTATATTTACAAGGAAGGGGGTGCACGTGCACCTTTGCACCTTTAAACATATTTCTATTTTATCTTATTTTTGTAAAAAAAAAAAAAAAAAAAAAAAATCTGCCAGAGAAAGAAAATTGTCAAAAAGTGCTACCCATTCAGAAGACTATTTTCTTCTGATGTGAATGTTTTGACTTCTCGTGGCAATATGGTAATCTACAGGTTATTTTGTCTCTTTTTCTCCGTTTGATTTTTAATGTTCATTGTATTGTTTAAATGCTTATAAGTTAACTTGCGAAAAAGTGTCATAGTCGAAGGTTGTACTACTTGTAGAACTGATATTAAAAAGTAAATAAAAGAATTATCATGGAAACAATTTTTTCATGTTGTATTCAGAAAATAAACATAGGGTTCTTGCGGTTCTAAATTGCGGTTCTGAAATTAATATATCGCAGGCATTCGTTGATATAGTAGCCTACATGTTGGTTTTCACCAGGTACATTCGTGAAGTGTCCCCTCGAGATTCGTGTAAAATTGATTTAAATACAAAGTTCTCTGCTGTCTAATGTGTATTGTACTAAATTTAGCTGCCCATGCCGGTAATTGGCATATTTATGGGCCTTCATATATCCGGAATTCTATCATACACTACCATAACGCTCGGACACAAAATTCATTTTAGTTTCTTTAGATGTTACTCACTGGACATGAATATGGGCATATGAAAAGCAAATTGGATCAAGTACTGCTTCTGACACATGTTACCCATCCCGGCCGCCATCTTAGATCTGCCATATTAGATTTTACTTTTGGTTTTTCAAATGGAAATAGGTGCAAGTGTTACATCGGACATTTACGTTTACATTCACTGGTGTAATGTATTTTACCGTAGCTTGTACCATTTGGAAGGTATTACATGTTCATTCCCTCCAGCCACTTTGCGAATAGACATTGCAGGTTAATATCATTTACGCTTACGTTTTTGGTGTTGACAAATCAAAACAATTTCTAACTGGTAAACTCCTTACAACATAGGTGTCATAATCTTATTACATTTCCATGAGTGATTGTTATTACTTCCATGTTATATTATAATAAGGAAGTATTGTATTACTGTCAAAATGCCTAATGTAGATCCAGATACGGCCAGATTTGGGTGAAGACCTACCATTTCCGTATTGACATCTGTGTGTCTGCATGTATATAAGTTCAGAGAATATTTCATCAACGATAACACATAAAAGATTGCATATACACACGGGGCCCTGCACAACTTTCTATTTGGTTCAATATGAAGTGCTTGACATTTAATGGTATATACAAGCTACGATAAAACTCAGTACACCAATGAAATTCCGAGAAAAGTTTACATTAATTTGATGTATCATTTGAACCTATTGCCATTTGACCGGCGCCCTATAACTTTTAACAATTTTTGGCTCGATCCTGAATACTTTCTTCTCCGGAACTCAAACCCAGATCCTCGTGAACAATGTCCTTGCCTCCTGAAGACTTCTCGGTGACCGAGATCGGAAGTCAACTAGTTTTTAGTATACAGGTACACCCCGCCTACTTTCTTGGTTATACATGATGTTATAATAATAATAATAATAATAATAATAATAATAATAATAATAATAATAATAATAATAATAATAATAATAATAATAGTAGTAATAATAATAATAATAATAATAATAATAATAATAATAATAATAATAATAATAATAATAATAATATAAGTAGTAGTAGTATCATTGACCTATTATCTATGTTGGATACTTAAAAATAGTAATTGAAACTACACACGACTCGACTCGAGTCGAAACTCGACCTGAATTCGAGTCGAGTTGGAGGAAAATTTTCGAGCCGAGCTCAAAAATGTCTGCTTCGAGTCGAGTCGAGTTTCAAAGAAAACTCACTCGTATCCATCCCTACAGTGGAATAGATATAAAGTTCGTGACCCGAGGTCTCGCTATGTATGTTCACAGGGTGTTCGAAAACGACATCAAATTACTTAAGGAATTTAATCCTTACACCAGAACATAAAATGAAAGTTACGGGTCACCGTACTAAAAAAATTCTCGCTTAAATTTCTTAGGTTAAATCATATTATGTTGCTGTCAAATACAACAAAACTTTAAGGCGTTTTCGGAAAACTCCAAAATATTGCTCGAGTTGTTGCTTTCTTGTACCGTTACGACCAATTTTCTGTGGACAATATATCTGAAATAACGCAACTGTGCACCAAGGTTGGTCTATAGGCTTTTTCATGTTTTCGTCCGAGGATTCACATCCCGAAGTTATTTCCTGACACCATGTGTATATATTATATTTGCTTATTTTCGAGTAACAAGATCTAGAAATGTTCGAGGCCCTAGTTCCACTTATATTTATTACCATAATGAAAACTTTAAAAAATCGTTCACGTAGTCTAAATTATAGTGACATTACTATGTCCGTTCTTCATTAGCTTGGTTGGTTTGGTGGGTTTAGAGTTTAGTGCCCCTTTCTGTACCGATGTTATAAGAGACGTGAGCCTTCAGTGGAATCCGAGTCCTTAGTGATCTGTTGATATTTCAAGGCTCTTCCGCCGGGTATCGAACCCGAAATCAGTGTCCCAAAGTTGCGCGAGCTAGCCACTAGACAGACGAACGGGAAGGGTTATTGTATGTTTTTAGAATGTTACCTATGTATGTTTATTCACGGGAAAGTTGGTTCATCGGGTTCAATCCATCGTTTTAATCTGTTGAATTTAGCTTGAAGTAAAGTTGATTTTTTTTATTACATCCAGAAAAATATGTGTTGAATAGCTAATGTTGCCAGAAAGTAAAAGTAACTACCTGTCACGAATTTCAAATCCCAGTTACTAGAGGGAATTCTGTAGTTTGTATCCATGCAAACGTCTCATACAAACTTAGTGCTGCAAAGGAAAGTTAAATTTCAACCATGATCTGTATCAAATTGTTGATCCTCCTCTTCAAAGTATATACTCTCCCCTATTTTCTACTGTTGAGGCAGTGTTATTACAAAGAGTTGGAACGTACTAATATGAAATTAATGGTTAGCAATAATTATCTAACTAGAGTTACTAGTAATGAAGAAATTGGCGTTCTCTACCTGATCTTTGCTTTCGCAGTGTACATCATACAGCATGAAATCGCAAGAAGCAAATATTTCAAATTGTCTTGGAAGCAAATATTCTTTCTTTGTAACATTTACAGAAAATATATCCGCTCTGCAGAAACGGAGGAAAGAAATGGGATGAGGGTGGCACCCCGCGGCGTTCTACCACACCCATTGGAAAAGGACTTCAGAGGGGGAGGGAAATACCTGCTTGTCAACAGGACATCTGTTCGCGAAGATCACATTGGAAAACACAACCTTCAATATATAGTCCATTACAATGTTACTTTAAAAAGTTCATTACTCTTGATCTACGTCATTAAGCGTGAAATTGAAACAATCATTTCATTTCTATTGCTTTTCTGTATACGTATGAAAAATTTTAAGTTGTTACGTATTCGTTAGATATTCATGAAATAAAGTTTACATGTTATCTTATGGGGACTGAGAAACCAGTGGCAAAAGCTATAACATCCCCTTAAAGAAAACCTCCCGACATTCACTTTATGGAACAACGAAAAAAGCTTGTAAAACCAGTCAGGGTAGCAGGCCACATGCTTTGAACCCAGGATCTCCCTTTTGCGAAAGAAGAACGGTAGCCACTAGGCTATGCTCGCTAGACATAATATTAATAATAATAATAATATTATTATTATTATTATTATTATTAATAATAATAATAATAATAATAATAATAATAATAATAATAATAATAATAATAATATAGTTTGATTCAATATAATGAACAAATTGGGGATGTGCCTGGATTAAGAATCAGCAAACAACGGTGAAATATTCCAAAAATAATGCAGACTGATAGCCAATGACGTGGCCATGCATCACACAATTTCCTAGCTATTTTGTGGGCTTTGTTTTAATAATAATAATAATATGATTTTCACAGGCTTGCGCCCACCATTCATGGAACAGTTCTAACATAAATTAATCCTACTCTTGTTGTGGACAGCTAAGAGCGCTATAGATTGTCTACAGTCTGTTACAAAATAACTGCACCACCTGCTAATATTTCAAGGTTTTAATTTCCCTTAGAAAATTGTTGATTAATTTCATCTCTAAAGGGGCTCAACATATCATACAATTTATCGCCACTGCATTTTGATACGTTTTTGTTTATTGCTACTCATAGATTTTGTGTGATCTTTGCTCAACGGGTGGCAGTGCATTCACTGTGCAAATGGCTGCCTCATGTATGCACAAGTAAATGGTGATCCGCTGATCGTTGTTGATGAAAATTTGTTCCGTACGTAATCTCTTGTGCTTGTGAGTTATTGTTTATGATATGTATATGATATTTGTGATTGATCCTCTATAGTTAGTGTGATTATGTACTAGAAATGGGTAAAATACTGAACGACACATCCCCTCGTAAACAAGGGAAGATACTGGCGTTGTACTATCGTGGCATTTCGCAATGTCAAATTGCAAAACAACTTGAACTGCATCATACAACGGTTGGTAGAGTTATTAAAAATCAAACAATGTATAATAAGTCCTCTTTGAGAGACAAATGTGGTCGAAGGCGAAGAGGAAGCCCACGTATAGACAGAAAAATTGAGGCCCTAGCTCTGACAAGCAGAGCATCATTTTCGCGACAAATTGCTCAAACTGTGTCCGTTGATACTGGTATTAGTGTAAGATACGTAACAGTTGTTAGACGGATAAAGGAACAATGAATTTGGAAGAAAACACCTAGAAAGAAGCCGATACTTAACGCAAATCACGTAAAAGCTAGGAAACACTTTCTTACCATGTACGAAGCGTGCGGTGTTGAAGAATGGGAATAGTTGGTTTCCTTCGTTGAAAAAAGTATAGGGTGCTTGGGAATGACAGTGGCGTCCGACTATGGATGAGAAGTGGGGAAGAACTTAATAGCGACTGTATATCGCCGACAGAGAAGTTTAGTGAGAGTGTAATGTTGTGGGGCTGTTTCACGTCGAAAGGTGTCGGAAGACTAGAAATTTTGCAACAGATTAGTTAATGCACAGTATTACATGGACATTTTAAAACGTAAACTTCTAGTAACAGCAAGGAATCATTTCTGAGGCAAAAACTTATATTACTTCACATTTCAAGATGATAATGCGCCGTGTCACAGAGCTGCTGTTGTTAAGAAGTGGCTTCCAGACATGCATATCCAAAGGTTGTGGTGGCCACCTAACTCTCCAGACATGAATCCTATTCAAAATTTATGGCATATCATGTCTCGCGAGCTTTCAGGGAAGTGCTTCCAAACAGGAAAGGAGCTTATTGAAGCTGTAGTGCAAGTTTGGTTCCATGAGTTAGACGAATCCTTGTGCCAGTCTCTCGTACACAGCATGCCAAGTAGGTTGGCAGCACTGAAAGCGGTACATGGGAAACATATAAAGTACTGAATGGGGTATATACACAGTAAAGTGTTTTATACACTTAACAATACTGTTCAAGAAAACTCGCATCCATTTCTTGTTCATTAATGAGATATTAACATGTGTTCATACAAAGTGCATGAAAACAAATATGTTCATATTTTTTGTAATAATGGCTATTTGTAGCTTATTATTATATAATATATTGTATTTGAATCTTTTCTCTCTACATATGTAGTAGATAAAACACCAAACGACGTATAGAAATAATTTGAAACAATAGCAATTAATATCTGCCATAATATATATAATAATTCGCAAAATGTATCGATTTTTCTTAGGTGGTGCAGTTATTTTGTAACAGACTGTATTTTCCCTCCCCTTTGCTACTTTTGTCTCACTCTGTGCTTCCCCCTGACCCTGCTATCCCCTTCCACCTGCCTTTTTCCTTGTATGTGACTGACTTCCTCCTATGATATTCACAGAAATCGATCTCTTTTTTTCTCCCTGTCTCTACTTCATATTTGCAATAACAGCATATGAAAGTGAAATATTCATTCTGCTTCACCACCTGAAGAACGAAATTCAATGTGACCCTCTGAAGAACAATACAGTAGATACCATGTCCGAGGAACTCTCCAAAGATCTGATAAGATCTGTAACTGATGAACACAATACCTTTACCAAACCTGTCTGGTCAACTGTGTTACTCATGTGGCAAATAGTCTTTGTAACGAAATAGCTTCTGTTCCACACATTTTCGTTCCATTAGATACCCGCAGAGGAAAGAATCTCATTCAGCTGGTACCAGTTGTTGATTTTCTCCCACCAAGCGTGAAAGGAATACCCGAAACAGATTTGTTCCTTCAATTAGTTACGGTACAATAACGTTACATGCTCGAATAACGTTACGGTGTCGTAACAAAAATTGGTGGTATACCTTGTACCTACCTACATTAAATAACCAATAATTTTGTTACAGAGAACTATTTTCGTTACGTTACAGTTAAGTTAAGTTATCCATTAACTTAATGGACGTTACAAAATCTAGGGAATGGTGCATCCCGATTTCACATATTGTCATTAGTTTCATTGTTTGAGGTCACCATTGCTAAATAAACAATCAACTTAATCTGCCATACTTTCTATCAGAAACTTACCAAACTTGGCACACCCATTTATGATTGAAATATCTAAGGAGTGGTGCATGTCGATTTCAGGTATTATGGATAGTTTCACTGTTGGAGGCCACCATTGTTAAATAAACAATCAACTTTATCTGCCACACTTTCTACAAGAAACTGACCAAACTTCGCACTCCCGTTTACGATTAAAATATCTATGAAATGGTACATGTCGATTTCACATATTGTCGTCAGTTTCATTGTTGGAGGCCACCATTGTTAAATAAACAACAATCACCTTTATCTGTCATACTTTCCACCACTTACTGACAAAACTTGACATACCATTTACAATTGAAATATCTAGGAAATAGTGCATGTCGATGTCATATATTGTTGTTAGTTTCATTGGTGGAAGACACCATTGTTAAATAAACAACCAACTTTGTCTTCCACACTTTCTAGTAGAAACTAACCAAACTTGGTACACCCATTTACGATTGAAGTATCTAGAGAACGGTGCATGTCGATTTCACGTATTATTGCTACTTTCATTGTTGCAGACTATCATTGTTGAAAGAGAAAATCAACTGTATCTCCCACACTTCCAACCAGAAACTATCCAAACTTTCTACACCTATTTACGATTGAAATATGTAGAGAATGGTACCTGTCGATCGTTGTTGGAGGCCACCATTGTTAAATAAACAATCAAGTTTATCTGCCATATTTTCGCTCAAAAACTGACCAAACTTGGCACACCCATTTACGATTGAAATATCTATTCAATGGTCCATATTGAATTCAGGTATTGTTGATAATTTCATTGTTAAAGGCCACCACTGTTAAATAAACAATCAACTTTATCTGCCACACTTTCTATTTGAAACTGACCAAACTTCGCAACTCCGTTTATGATTAAAATATCTTTGAAATGGTACATGTCGATTTCACATATTGTTGCCAGTTTCATTGTTGGAGGCCACTATTGTTAAATGAACAATCAACTTTATCTACCACACTTTCTACCAGAAAGTGACCAAACTTGGCAACCCATTTTATTACGATTGAAATATCTAGGGAATAATACCTTTCAATTTCACATATTGCTATCAGTTTTATTGTTGGGGTCACCATTGTTAAATAAACAATTGTTGGAGGCCACCATTATTAAACAATCAACTTTATCTGCCGTACTTTCCACCAGAGACTGACCCAACTTTGCACATCTATTTATGATTCAAATATTGAGGAAATGGTGCATATCAATTTCATCTATTGTTGTTAGTATTATTGTTGGATGCCACCATTGTTAAATAACCATCAACTTTATTTTCAATACTTCCTACCAGAAACTGACCAAACTTTGCACACCCATTTGAGATTCAATATTTAGAGAATGGTGCATGTCGATTTCACGTACTATTGCTACTTTCATTGTTGCAGATTATCGTTGTTGAAAGAGATAATCAACTGTATCTCCTACACTTCCAACCAGAAACTGACCAAACTAAGCACACCTATTTAAGATTAAAATATCTAGAGGAATGGTACCTGTCGATTTCACATATTTTTGTTAATTTCATTGTTGGAGGTCACCATTTTTAAATAATCAAATTGTATCTTCTTTACTTGTTATCAGAAGCTAATCGAACTTGGCACACCCGTTTACAATTGAAATATATAGGAAATGGTAGATGTCGATTTCACACATTGTTGATAGTTTCATTGTTGGAAATCACCATTCTTAAATTATCAACTTTATCTGCCACACTTTCTACAAGAAATTGACCAATCTTCGCTAATAAGTCCGTTGCAAAATCATGTGTTGTACTTCAGTATGCGTTGGGACAAAACCATAACTATTCGTGATCAAACGATATGGCTCAATTCCGATTAAATTTGCTACCATGGAAAGGCTAACATTTCATTAATAAATGTTATTGTTCGATCCCCTACAGAGTTCCAAAAAATTCCGCTCTAGAAACCCTATAACTGACCTGTACTCCACAGCAGACATAGCACACTTCAACTCTGTTGAGATTCTGTGTAAGTTTGACGTCTGTTAGGCAAGCGTGCGTACATACAAATTGAGAAGGTACACATTTATTAGGGAACGAGAAATTCTCGAAGTAAATTTATCAATTGAGTATTTGTCCGTGATATAAGTGAAGGGTAATTGTATACTCTTGAAAATTTCAAACTTTTGATCAGAGTGGAAACGGGTAACAAGAACAATCTAGTGCGGAAATCCAGTAACGCGTTAAGTAAAGTAACGGAAGTAACGCGTTACAAATTTTTAAGTAACGTACCTAGTTTACGTTACTTTTTTCCGTGTTATATTTCGGATGGGTAACTACAATATATGTATATTTTTTTGGAAAGAAATGGTTCTTTCCTGAAAGTGAATTTCTCAGAATTGAACAATGGAGCATGAACTACATGAGCGACAGTCACTCACCGAAACACAGAGAAACAGATAAGATCATAGTGCCACTTGCTGTTTTTGGAAGATGAGGACAGTCTCAGGGACATCACAAGTAGCACCTGAAAGATTTAGGCATATATTTTTACAGCTCCAAATATACATTCAGTGAGTGAACTACTAGTTCAATGTTACCGGTAGTCTAAGTAAAATAGATTGGTCTAAGATGGAGAATGAAAATAATTTACCGTTCGAACATTCAAAGAATACTTTTTCTTAAAAACTCAGAATGATGATGGACAGAATTTAAAAGTAAAGTGTCTGAAGTGCCCCGGCGGGAAATATTTATCAACATCTAGGGTGCCATAATTAACGATATATCTGTGTTCTGATGAACAGGTCTACTTTATTGCTAGAAAATAGTTTGTTGATGGTATGTAGTATTGGAGTTCTTTCAGATCAGTTTGCGTATCCTAGAGTACCGCCAAACCGAGAGTTTGGAACAACTGGCTTCAAATGGCATGTGTCGATTTTAGAGTTCTGGTAAGTTTTGATTCATCCCAGTTCATGTTTTCTCATTTTGTTAGTTGTAGTGTAATTCTTCTCTATATTCTATATTTTTAATTTTACACGACATTGTTATTATTATATAATTAGTTTAGCAGAATAATAATAACCAGTCATTTTTCTAAAGGATAGAGATGGACGAGTCAAGCTAAAACTCGACTCGAGTCGAATTCAAAACGAGTTTCGAGTCGAGTCAAAGGTAATTTTCTCGAGACAAGTTCCGAACCGAGTCATTATTTTTGAAGTCGAGTTTGATAAATGGTTCGCTCGTTCTGCACGTTTTAACTCGTTTTGAAATCATGGCCTAATTACACTGGAAAGCGAAAGCCATGAAAAATGTAAGCAATAATACGGAATAGTGTTGCTCACCAGAGAGGACACTCGCATCTCGTCTCGCCTCGATATTGGAACAACAAGAATTTTTATAATGAGCTTAGTTCGGCTCGGCTCAACTGAGCCGTTCGCTCTAGCCGGTTCACTTGGGGTGAACCTGCTTGGTTGGGATGAACAATCTGCCCAGTTCGGCTCCACTGAGCCGAGGGCTCTAGTCGGCTCGGTTTGGTGAGCTCTTCTCTCGGCTCACTTCTCTGTTCGGCTCTATAGTGAATGAGCTGTGAGCCGAGCTCTTAAGTCGTTGACAATTCTATACCCGGGCAAGCAGTTATGAACATATTTGGTCAGCACCCTATAACTTTTAACAATATTTGACTCGCGCAGAATACTCAGCCTAGACCTTCAACCCAAATTCAGAAGCGGGGGCCACGGTGGCTCAGCGGTAGAGCGTTCACCTCTTGTGCATGGGGTAACGGGTTCAAACCCTGCTCCCGCCAAGAAAACTATCTGGTGGACAAACACCGCGTGCGTGGGTATCCTCGGGGTTCTCCCGTTTCCTCCCACTTTCTTCATTCCACCATTACATTGATTTCTCATAATCACCGTCTCCTTTAGCCTAGCCGGCATAATCGTGGGACGTAAAACTCAAAATTTCCAAATTCAGAAGCTTGTGAACAATTTCTTGACTCCTAAACTTCACGACTACCGAGGTTGGTAATCAACTACTTTTATAGTATTCAGATACAAACCTATATTTCATGTTTATATATAGTGTTGTTATAATTAATAATAATAATAATAATAATTTGAAGTAATACTAGTATAATTGATAATAATTATATTGTCTATGCAGGATACTTGAGAAGAGTACTTGAAACTACACACAGGATTTGGCTCGACTGGACTCGAAACTCGACCCGAATTTGAGTAGAGTGGAAAAGAATTTTTCGAACCGAGTTATCGAGTCGAGCTCCGATGTCTGTTTCCAGTCGAGTCGAGTTTCAAAGAAAACTCGCTCGGGAAAGTAAAGTAATTTGTAACGCGTTACATTTTTACAAGTAACTTACCCAACACTGGAAATCACTTCCCAAGAGCAGAAAACTACCAGCGAAGCGTAGGGCATAGATGACAACTTTTCAAAGGTAAAATATCACAAATTAGATTTTTTTTGTATGATCTAAATAAATTTCGGTACATTATATTGTGTATTCTCGTATTAGAATTTTTATATAAATAGTGCGTATGATGGCACTATACCATTCTTTCGCCAAAGCAGCTGCAAGTTATTGTAGAAACAACGGTTGTGGGTAGCGGGCTCGCACCTTGATCTCCAAAACTGACCACAAGGGCTCAATGATATTAAGGTCTGTAGATTGTGGAGGCCATGGCAGATGTGACACTTCATCTTCGTGATTATCAAACCAGTTCTGGACGATGTGAGATTAATGAACAGGGGCTCTGTCACCTTAAACATCGAATTACCATCTGGAAACAAAGTTTGCACCATGGGATGCTACACAATAAGAACTTTACGGGACTTTTTTAATCTACACGTTTCTAATCTTAATTCTGTTGTCACTAACATCGTGTTATTTCATGTATATAATTATATTCGGGACAAAATATAATACTACAGTTAGCCAGTCTTAAAGGTGCGGGAATGATGTTAATATACAAAATTCAATAAATAATTAATTTTATTAAATTGAATTGTAATTAACTTAGGAACGGAATATTATTGAGAATTTTCTAATGTTACAGTACAGGACCGAGACGGCGGGTCTAAACATAGATTGATGTAATAATGATTCAAATTAATTTTTTGTTTATATTACAAGGAAATATTTTTCTTTTGTCTGCGCTAATTGTAATTATTGGTAGAGTTGTATCGAGGAGATGGCAAGATTGGCCCCCACCAGGGGGTGGAGACACGAGAGGACGCAAAAAAATAGTGTAACACTTAGAAAAGCATCAAGTACTAAAGCACAATGCATTATTGCAAAATGGGAAATTGTAGGACTGAAATAGTTCTTTTGTAAATAGTACGCTTTTATATATATATATATATATATATATATATATATATATATATATATATATATATATATAGTTTAAAACTACGGCGGGAGAAAATGTAAAATTTTGGGGCGCGACGAGGGAAATTCTGCAAGGAGCGCAGGATCATCTCTGTGCGTCTTTGATAGTTGAGACACTAAAATCTTCCAAGTATACAGAAGATAAGCAATACGAAATTAGGGTAGTCTACCTCAGAAGATTACGACTAGCATATCTCTATGTTTCAGGGGCACACTTACACTTTACCTCCAAGAGGCGGTTTTGGGGCAGGCGAACTGGGTCTTCGCACATTAATTAAATTATATGCAACACACATGTATGTAAATAAGTGTGTGTGTGTGTGTGTGTGTGTGTGTGTGTAGGTGTGTGTGTGTGTGTGTAAAATATAAAATTTGTTTGAGTCAGTGTCTCCAATCCAAATAATGGAGCCCTAAGGCTCCAACTCGCGAAGGGCGCAGCAAGAACAAAGGCCTCCTATGTCACCTCCTACACGGAAGGTATATTATATAACAATCGACTAAATAAGTTTTTTAAGTTTCTACCTCATTTTCTTGGAAAAAGAATGCGGAAGACTTTCTAGATATACCAGTACAAGGAATGACAACGTCCCTCACGGAGCACGTGTTAGCTCTCAGCCTCTTTCTTTCACTGATTCTTGTTTAATGGTAGATGGATATATAGAGAATAACTAAGGGGTGAGACATGCAGATTAAATTAAAATTGTAGAAGTCTTTAGATCTTGTTACGAATAGATTTACCGGGGAACTAATATATATATATATATATATATATATTGGTGTTAATATTTTACCTTACATTCTCTTTACTCAGAAGGGTAGCGACAAGCAGAAAAGAGAAAAATTCATTCTGTCAATTTTTCATGCATTATACATTTCACAAAAAAATCATCATATAATACTGATAATTGAGAGAAAGTATTAGTATTGTTTGTTAGCTTTCTGTATACAAATAACTATTTATGTTAATTATCTCATATTCTGGTAATAATAGAAAAGAAACAAAAGAGTTTTATGTGATAAACGGACGGAAGAAAACTTGTCATCGCGAGTTCTGGAGAATCCCACAAATGAAATTCCACGTGAATGGCCTTCTTCTGCTACATAATTCTCGCTTTTCTTTCAAAAATTCTATTCCTGCAGCTGAACACGACTTGAAACAATAGACTCTGACTGACTGCCCGTGCACGAAAAAGAAAGAAAACAACTATTGGATTCCTTTCTCTCTTTTACTTTAAGTCAGGGGCGGATCCAGGGGGCAATCGGGGCAAAGAGGAAACTTTCCCCCCAGAAGAGGAAACTTTCTTATTTTATATATATAAATAAAACCCATCCCAAAGGTTAGAGCCCTTAAAAGTAGCAGTATGTCAACTCATCGCCCCCCCCCCTTCCAGAAGTCGGTCCTGAATCAAGTGTGGATATTTTAGTCATAGAAGATTTCCTGGACAAATTCAAACTGACCTCTACGATATTTCAGTTTTTCAGTTCTTCCTAGTAGATGTGCTAGTAGTGATAGCTAGACGAAAAACTGAGCATCTGGTGGCGAAAAAGCGAAATACTTGGAGAAGGAAAGGGGGAGGGGAGGAAAAGTCACCTTAACACACTCTTTCATTACAAGCAGCCTGATACTACATCCGATCATGTGACACACTGCTAACAACAGGCAGATGCTGCTAACGCATCTTCATTGTTACCATTTCTCATATCTTATGTTTGACTAACTACATGTGTTTCCGTTATTTTGATTCAGATTGTACCTACGGAACAACGAAAATTGATACATGATGTGTAAATTTATGTAACCAAGATGAAATTACAAGATAAATTACGAATTTAACGTTCAAAGAAAAAAATGTATTGTTTACATTTATGAACATATGCTACATTTTAAAGCCAAATGGTTTTTTACCTAAAAGAAGAGCAACTATTAAAATAAGAGTAGTCTTGGATATCCTTTGTTTGATACTCATGTCGCAGAATAGTTTCTTCTCATACTTTGTTGATCATTTACTTAGAAACAGCCATCTCTCTTTGTTTCAAGGATTATTGAGAATACCTTTCGTCAAAACATCAATAACTGGACGAAATTCTTAATCTGAAAAAGTACAGAATATGTATTTAACAAAATAAGATTACTTAAGAAGTTTTAGGAGAATAAAAATGAATATTATTGACAAACAAAGATATTGAGGATTAAAATAACTACGAAAAACTAGTATTACATACTTTGTTGGAATATAATTAACGAAATTATAAGAAAATGTTAACTGAAATAGAAAAGTATACAAAAATTAGTGTAGTTCTTAATACTGTATTTCTTACTTCGGACGATCTTCTAAAGTAATATATATTAATGTATATATACAGAGGTTGGACAAAAAATCTAAAACGTTTGCAAAAGTGTGAAAATCATACCTAGTATGGTGTGTGGCCTCCTTCTGCTTGGATCGGACGTGGGATGGACGTACACAGCTCCTGAATCGTGGTGTGTGGAATTTTGCACCATTGTTATTCCTAAACATGCTCTAGTTCCTTAAGGGATGCTGGTGGAGGGTAATGAGACCGAACACGCCTTTCTAACTCGGACCACAATTTCTCAATGATGTTCAGATCTGGTGATTGTGGGACCCAGGGGAGGTGTGATAGCTCCTGGTCATGCTACTGAAACCATGATTTCACCGTTTTTGCAGCGTGACAGGGTGCCAAATCATCTTTGTAAGTGCCATCACCATCAGGGAACAATGTTTGGGCCATGGGTAGAACCTGGTCCCCCAAAATGGCCTCATACGCCTTAGGATTCATCATTCCATGCAGGGCTATGATGGGACCTGCGGAAAACCACGATATCACTGCCCATACTGTAACAGAACCACCCCCATGCTTTACAGTTGGGAGCAGACAGTCTGTAGCATAGGCCTGCGACGGTGTTCTCCATACGTCAACACGACCGGTTGTTGGCAACAAGACGAAGGTCGATTCATCGGACTACGTTACGTGTTTCCAATGCTCATAAGTCCACGCCTTGTGGTCCCTGCACCACTGGATACGCCTCTTCGCATTTACGGCTCTGACCTGGGGTTTGGCGATAGCGGCCCTGTCATGAATTTTCATTTTATGAAGTTCCCGTCGCACTGTTTTCGATGAAACTGGATTCTGTTGGCCGGAATTGAGATCAGACGTAATTTTCATTGCAGTGGTCTTCTTTTTAGCTGCTACAATCCGTTTTAATGACCTCCGGCCCCTATCTGACAGGATTGTCTTTCGAACAGTTGTGCTTTGCAGACGTCGTTTGCCCATGAATTGTGTATGCCCTCCTGACATTGGACACAGTGCCTTTCGATACCCCCACAATGTTCGCCACTGTTACCACTAAAGCTCCAACCAGACGGGCACCAACGATCATGCCTCTTTGGAAGTCTGTCAGGTCTCCCATTTACAGCACCACTTTCACACCACGACACTCACAGATGAACTGGTTACTGCCGACGGAAGAGGAACGTCCACATTACACATTGAAAACAAAAAACGATCGACAACCGCAACACGTGTTGTACAGTGGAGGGCCAAACTTACGTGTCCAGTACAAAGTGTTTTTAGACTTTTGTCAATCCCCCATATATATATATATATATATATATATATATATATATATATATATATATATATATATATATATATATATATATATATATATATATATATATATATCTTGTTTTCGCTTATAATACAGATTCTCATGAGTTTTATGAATGTAGCCTCTCTATGTTAGAGGTCTGCACGGGCCACAAGCTTCAGAACGAACCCGGGCCGACCAGTCAATTTGTAATGTGAGGCCCGACACGAGTTCGAACTATGTTTTAGCATTATGCCCGAGCTCTCTGATAACCAAGTGAGCCTGAAATAAGCCCGAATTACAGAAACTTAATTAACGCAAAATTGTATTTTTATTCACAGCAATTAGACGCTTAATTTAGCAGTTGAGCTTTGAAAGTTACCCAGAAAGAACGGTACAATAAATATCTTTGCACGGTGTATTTACAAAGTTAGGCCCGAGAAATGTTGTATATTTAAAAATTTACGGCCTGACCCGGTCCGGGCCCGAAGTGATACATGCCTTGTAGGCCAGAGTCTGTGCAGACTTCTAATCCATGGTCATCATTTCGTCCATTAGAAACTACAAAATCAAACAAATAAGCTAAATTGTTTACCGTCACGAAAAGTAATTCCCTTACTTTTCCCGAACTCTACGAAAAGTAATTCCCTTACTTTTCCCGAACTATACGGAAAGTAATTCCCTTAGTTTGTAATTCTCTAATTTTTGCATATACAAAAGTATACAAATTAGAACTGTACCTTTTCTCCCATGTTATTTCTACCGCATTATTACGTCTAGATCTCGATGGGGCTGTAGAAATTTAAGCACATTTCGTTAAACAGGCGGAAATATTTTTACTACCTCCCTTAGTAAATAGGAAGATATTTCACATATGACTTAATGAATCTTGTTTACAATCTGACGTATACTTAGAAACAATTTTTTCTTTGTCCATCTCATCAAATGTAATCGCTACGCTTGAGGTCTTGACTTCTTGTAGGTCTTTTCTACGTTTTCTTCGAGGTAACGATCAGTGTTCATGAATTCTCGCAAACTGTAAGAATCCAAGAGTGTAAGAGGTTTACCTTAACATTTAGTTACTTTCAACTTGTTCTGTATTATTTCAAATTGCCTACAGAAAATCTCATCAGGTGAATAGTACCTGTTAATGTCTGTTAACATTGATTCCTACAAGAAACACAACTTCATTGCATCAAATAGTATTTTCCAACAGGTCTGCATTCTTTCTCTTATATATGCTATAAGCACAATTTCAAAGTCCACACTCCTGTCACATTCTTCCGGGAACAATTTGCGGACATAATGAGGTTTCCATGATCGATATGGTAACCCTTCATGAAGAGCAAGACGCACCGTATGGCTATTTAACTTCTTTCTCTTGTGACCTTATTTATGGATTTGGGAGAACTTCGATCGAATTTCTCTTTAAAAGTTTTTAATTTTTTCAAACAATGATGTTGAAGATCTACAGTTTCAAAACTCCCAGCAAATATTAACAGTATTAACATTTTTTATTGTTGTAGTATCTTGAAGTACATGTTCACCTTCCATCACCGTCACCCAGGATATACGACTGTCATTCCTCATATGTTGTTACAGTTTTAGCTCTTTCCTTATTCGACTGCTATTCCATCATATCTCAAAGAGAATAAAATCATGTTAAGCATGAAACACTTTTTAAAAAGGAAAGGACAAATAATGCAGTACTTCATACTTCATACAGTAAAACAACGTAAATTTGCTCTAAAATATTAAATTTAACTCATAAATATTTGAAAATAGAAAGATACTTCACCCTTATCCTGTAGATGTATTATCTGAAACATTTTAATCTGACAAGAGGTAAATGTGAAAACGACAAAATTAACACACCCAAAACAAATAATAGTACATATTATTTGTTTCCAATAAATTTAATTTCACTCACAGCTAACATTAAAATGTGGACTTAAGTTTAGAGTTGCCCTCCAGTTTCATACCCACAAAAAAGCAGTTAAAACAATAAAAATTGTTCCGTTAGCCTAGGTTATGTTAAGTTAGGTTACCCGGTAAGACTTTAAAAACTAGAACAGTGACTGGAACTTATTTTCATACAAGCTTCAGTTATCACTTAAATTCAATAATCCTTTGTTCTCATAAACAATTAATAGATCATCTTCATTACCCATATAAAATTCTGTAGAACTCAATGCGGAAATATCACATTTAATGCACCGATTAGTCATCCTATACGACTACCATGCTGCTGAATCATCGAAACCTTCCGTGTCTTACAAATAGTACCCACTTCTATATATCTTTTCTCTTATTAAACATATCAAACATAACTTCACTGCCAATCTTACACCTAAATCACATAAGAACGCAATCATTTCTTATCTCATTTCTCCTGTAAATTTTCGTAATTTTTATATATAAAAAAGGAGGGGCATCTTTAAACTTAACCCGAAATATAGCTATTTGTATATTTGTAGGTAATTTTAATTAAATAAAGTCAAACGTGACTTAAGTTAACTAGTATAAGTTATTAATTGCCTAATCATATATTATACACATTTAAACATACACGTTCTGCTCGTAAGTGAAATCTACAATAGCGTACTAACTCTTGAAATATCTCATGGCTAAGTTCCTACAAGCTCGTCTAGGCCATACCTGTATATTAAGTAAGTAAAAGAAACCAAACTAAACCTAACCTAATCTAATCTAGCTTAGACTATTCATAAGTAATTATTGTCATGTTGAAAAGCTGACGGTGTTTAATTGATTAAATGCCTATTTCATAATACTATTAGCACACAAAGTACGAGTAACGAGTTATTTTAGGATTTATTCATGACTTATATTGCACTACCAGAAATTATACAGAGGGATATTTGTACAATCGTATTAGGCAAAGTTAGACGTCTCAGATATTAATGATTATTTCCACACAAAATAAAAATAGGGTTAAATTCCAAAGTTGGGCGTCCGTTTCCAGCAAAATTTTTAAAATTTACAGGAAAGATATGGATAATTTGATCGTTTGTGTGCTTGATAATGTATCAGAGTCTCGAAAAATCTGTTTATTTGTTATATATAAGCGGTTATAAACATGGGACTATACGGCGAGCGGAGGGAACTACTTGGGGCAAGGTAACCGAACAGTTGCATTGTGGGAAAGAAACGAGCATTTATGTTATCAACATGGCGAATGTACAAGGGCAATGAACTAACAGTTTTAACATTTGTGAAGCAATACATTGATAACGAGCAAAATCTTTTAAAAGTTTGTGAAGAGCACGGATTAATGAACCTAATAACAAATTGCAGAAAGTGTGGAAAGGAGATAACAGCGAAAAAACGTGGCGAAAGCAGACGCCCAACTTCGGAATAAATGCCTAAAAAGATTATGTGGAACTTCAAAAACAATTGTCATATTAATGCTATGTACTGCTGTTGTACTGTTATTGTATTTCATATGTACATTATTCTCAAAAGTTGACACATTGATCAGCAATACAATATTCGAACTAGAGTGAATATCGATTTGCCTTTCCTCTTTTAAAAATAAATTTATATTTCCATACTTTTCCTACCAAAGTTCAGAAATCCATATACGAAAGAATTAAGAGAATTTACCTTATCGAATTGCAATTGTTGATTATATTTTTTCTCTGCAATATTATATAACTGCATGTATGCAAAGTTCGTATATACACTATTTGTATATATGCATGTATGTTACCTTGACAGGGTGAAAGATCAAAAAAGAGTGAGATATGCCGTAAATTATCACTGCTAAAAGCATATGATTTAATACTTTTTTCTTTAAAACTTTTGGACCATAAAATTGAAGTTGCAGCAATTAGGCCAAGTTAACTATATCACTATATTTGCCCAAAAGCATAAATATGCATAAGATAGTAAATTCTATTAATTAGGTACATTGAAAGGTATAACAATAACGATACGGAGTAAGTTCTTAACACCCTATAATAAATCTCAATTTAAATCAAATGAATTATATTAAATTATTATTTTCGGCGCCGGAAATGTTAAATTTCTCTTACAACAGTGAAACCTCTTTTTAGAGCTCTCTCTTTAACCGTTCAGGTTCCAAAAAATAAGTCATTGGTGCTGGTCAAGTTTAGGCACATCACATTTTTTTCAATTTACAGGCAAAATTCAATACTCTGCTGGAAAGACATGCTTATAAGGAGTAAATTGTTACAGGTGCGGAATTAAATATGCTATACAGCTATATTTTCTGTTTAGTAGTAAAAACATTACAAGTGCTAGTACAACGGTTAAAATAAGTGACTGGATATGAAAGATGAGTGTATTATATACTACTTTCTGCCGGCAGGGTATATCTGCATGGTGTACAAAAGCTGCGTTTTATGTTCACAAATGTAGGTGAGACAATTACAAATGTTATAGGAACTCGTTCACTGCAAAAAAACCCACGTCTTTTCACTACCTTTCTCTTACGCGTATACCCACCATTGCTGACGCACTCCCGCGAGAGCCCACTAACTTCGCCTTACCTTCACTCGGTTAGAACGCACTCGTGCATTTAGTAGTTACCTAGCACAGGTGGTTTGTGTTATACTTACTGTGGTTTTATCACACACGTCTGAACACCGTATTTATAAGCAAAGTGTGAAATAATTCTAATTATTCAACAGTTACTTTTAGTGGTTCCCTTTAACTTCATCTATACTAAGTCGAATGTTATAGTGCCCAACGTGAATCTTCTGGAGAACAATAAGAAGGAAATTAGGGGAAGAATTGTAATTTTTAAACATTTCCAGTTGTATGCCTAACATGAGCTACACGCAGTCATTTCGTTATCAGCCATCCTCGGTACTCCATAACTATAATAAACATACAGACAAAAGTAATAGAAAACTGTACTGTACTTCATTCAATATTATTGAATCAATTGTATTTTCTCAGTTTGTTTTTTTTTTCTTCAATCAATACAGACACACACGCCGTCAATAAATGTGTTTCATGAATCAATTGAGTATCACTGAAATAGCTTCACATATGATTCTGGCACGTTAGATTTATTGAATTACGATACTGTAAACTTTTCTCAACCTTATAGATATGCTATATAATTAAGGGGCAGGTGATTTTCATTTTAACCAACTTTTTCATTGTCCCATGGTAGTCGGTTAACAGAGAGACTAATATGTAAAAATTGTCTTAAGATATGACTTCCAGACTTCTAGAGAACATAGACTTCTAGAATTTACGTAAGAAATACTTAATATTATTTCAAAAAGGACCATATAAATAATCAAAATATATGGGACTCTTACCTGCAACCTGAAGTATATGGTTTTAACCAATTAATATCCTATAAGGAAACCATGATGAACTAAACTCGCATGCCAATGCAGCCTATTAAGTCATTATCTGTAACGATAAAGGTATCTGACACATAAGGCGTCTAGTAACATGAAGAATATAGCATATTTCAATTATCTTCACTTATAAGAATAACGCCACTGTCACTGACAGGCTTGTTCTCTGTATCAGCTTCGCCCTATCATGACAGGGTAAGTTACGTCCATTGGTTTTAGTGATCACCTAACATGGGTCGGTCGGCGTTCTTTGCACTGTTGCTTTTATGGCATATGAACGTACATTGTGTTTATACTCATAGCTGTTAGGCCTTCATAGAGTGAATTTTCATCCAGGAATGCAAATCCTACCATACGAAATAATTGATAAGGTAGTAGGAGTTGATTTCCAGATGAAAGCAGAAGCGTCATTTCAGACTTTGCTTGAGGGGTACAAGAGCAGCATCCACGTAACACTTTCACGTTTTATATTAGTATATTAGTAGACAATCGATTAAAGTATACATATTTCTCAAACTCTTGGAGGATTGCCCTCTCCTGCCCCCCTAAATGACGCCCCTGAATGAAAGTAGTACATAACTCATCAATTCACGGCCCATTACAGTGGAACTGAACTTTGTCCACAATTGAAAATGTCAGACAAAAGTGTGTATTAAAGTAGAATTTAAACTTTTGAACTTATCTGGTTGCCATCTTGTAGCTGCTCCTCAAGTACTTTTTTCCATGGGATGGCTAAATCTTTGGTACATATATTAAAGATTTCTCGATACATATAGCAAAAATCTCATAGCTATATTCAATTTTTGTTGGCACACAAGTATGTCCTATAGTCACACTAATTGAATCACACAAAGTCTATGTTTAGGAGTTGAAAATAACAAACAAATTAGTTAGCAGAACGCATGAGAATAATAACAGTCAGAAAATAACAAAGTAGTTCAATTAGACAAATAGATATACGACTTAAATTTCAAATGAAAAGACTTTTCATGGACACAAATGTAATGTTTCATGAATGACAAAAGTAGTAACGAGTAGATCATTCCAAGTGAATGCATCGCAGCAATTTCTTGCAAAGTGGTTCACTTTAAAAGTTTTTGATAATAAATTACACTTTCATTATTCAACTATAGACACACTTCTTATTTTTCTGTATCTTAAATATTCATCGTACATATTTCTTTAGAACAATAGGCGTTATGAGAGAAATATTCAAATATTTATACATTGTGGAAAGCTACAACAGAATAAACATAAACTTCAATACAAAACAATATTCTCTTTTTGTTGAGTTTTCTATTATATTTAAATTTACATATTTCTTATTTATGAGCGAACAAAAATATGGAAATTATTAGCCTGAGGTATACTCAACTACTAACCTTAGTGTTCGTGCCAGTCTTCAGTCATGATCGTAAGTATATTACATAACTTGGTATTTGTTTCAAATTTCATACTCAATAAAATATGTATGCAGGGCTAAAAAAAAATTCTTCTGACGTAGGTGCCACAATAATACAAATCCAATTTTATATATAAGCCTATACCGTTTAGCCTTAAAATACTGCTATGTATAAACATATTTCAGTCTAAAGGCTATCCCTCAAAGACAACACTAATATAAGTAGTTTTACAAAGTAGCAGTGCGTTTTTTTTTTTTTTTTTTTTTTTTTTTTTTGTCCACGTACGTATTTATCTAACAACTTTGTCTCTGAAATACCAATTATCCACTTTTACGTATGGATTTAAATCTTTTTACAATAGGTTATTTATGGTAAGATTCAAGGTAGATTGTAAACTTTGAACTTTATAACGGATTTTTATACTTTGTCTTTAATACATCTAAGCACTTAAAAATCAAAACTATTGACAAACAAACATTTAGAAAACTAATGTCTTGAAAGCTAGTCCCCAGACTGTAACAGAAAATTTTAATGATTACTATATTATTATTATTATTATTATTATTATTATTATTATTATTATTATTATTATTATTATTATTATTATTATTATTATTATTGAAGCGAATGTTAGTGAAACTTCTATCACTTGACTTGATTGTGTGTCTGTTTATTATTTTGTCGTTTCTATTGTGAGTCTTGTAGGAAATATCTGCTTTTAATGAAGCTTGGCACATGCTATCCTTGAACTTGCAGAAATAACCCTAATGTTTACGGTTGCAATCTATCAAGAATAACGGTGTACAATTTATAATTCACCCGCAAATTTACAATTGAATAGGTACATGCAATTTAATTTTCCAATATAAGTAACGTGAAAGTTATTCGATTTTAATGAAACTTTGTGTACGCCTTTCTTCAACTAAAGAAATAATCTTATTGTTTAGGGTCACAATCCATGAAGAATAAGAGGTAAAATGGGGTAAAACTAACCGCATATTCAAAGTTTGAACATATACATTTAAAACAATTTTCCAATATAAACCCCGTAAATTATTCGATTATGTCAAAACACAATGTATAGTTTATTTATGGCAGTGTGATTATATTCACATCTCAGACTTAAAATTTAACAAGAATAAAATGGTAAATTTACTTCATGCTGTGAATTTACTTACTATATTTTACGGTAATTTTCGTTAAAAAAAATATCTGTTTTGGTGTAGTACGTAATAGATTTAGTTTGGGTCTTCCCAACCATTCTTTCTGTATAGACCTAAACTAGCAAAAAAAGAAGGTAGTGGATTTACACTCCCTTTCACCTCTTTAGTTTAGAATTTCATGATAACTCTCAAATCTCAAATGGTTTGGTACCATAATATGTACGTTTTCTTTGATCATTTCATTTCCGTAATCGATAGAGCATGGGAATAAAATCAATCAAAAATTATCGGTGGCGAATTTAGCTCCATATTGGGATGAATTACTCCAATTTCTACCCCCTCCCCTCCTCGATTAAAAATTAAAACGACAATATGTATCATTTGTATGTCCGTCTTTCTGTGCCACGATGTCTCGAACTTCATATATGTTTTCCTTTTACATACAGAAATAACCCAATTGCTTTGGCTTGTAATCCATCAAGTACAAAAGGTGAATGGAGGTAAAGTTCACACTATGTTTCAAGTTTGAAGATGTACATTTAAAACAATTTTGCAATATAAACCATGTAGATATAATTGGATTATGACAAAACATAATGTGTAATTCTTCTGTTAGACATCAGGCTCCCTCAACACAAAGACAAATGAGAAATTGAAAATAAAATTGCTAATTGATTTTCAAAAGTGTCTCTGAATAAAGCTAACTCCATCAGAAAAGTACACGACTTTATTTTTTCACTGTAACCTTGATGTTTTGCTCTGCTCTTAGAATCCAAAAATTCGTTATTCTTCTATTTACAGAAGTATTCGAGTAGAGATCGAAAACATGAAATTAAATTTACACGATAATATAAACAAAATTTGATTTACTGTCTTACAAAGTAACATTGTCATAATATTCTTCAGGAGACGCGGAAATAATTATCCATGGCAGAGATGTTATTACTATTACACAAGCTAAGGATAAACTTTGACGAGAGAGGATTTTTTTTCCATCCCCCTGTTAATTCGAGTACTCAATAGAGTTTATGCTTGTGTCTAAAGACCATTCTCAAGAAGTGAAGAAAAAGGAAGGTAGCGTACTAGATTCAATCAAGGAAACAGCGAAGAAAACATATGAGTGAGGTTCTTTTCTAGAAAGAATGAATGAATAGGTTAATGGGATGACTAGGAAATTATAAATATCACAATTTCTATTAAACTGATTCTTGAAATAAATCAACTTTGTTACAAAATTTCAAAAGTCGTTAATGTTACAACAAAATTAACTTCGGTGATCTTAAGGAAAATTTAAACGGTACAAACTGATTCATAACAATCAAAATGTATTACCTTCACAGGGAGAAGGCTGCCGGAACTCAACATTATAGCCTATGAAATAGGCATCCCAAAGAAGGCTTAATTGAAATTAAATGAACGAAGAATGAATTATAGACCAAGGGCCAAGAGGGTGATAACTACTCCCCCCCCACACACACACACTTGGGATCTTTTGCCACTATATTAGAAATGTTAGTAGGGCCCTTAGAATCAAAAATTAGTTGTTGGTCAACATATAAGTGCAACACCTGGATCCTGGGCCCCTTAACCCTTTAGCACCCGTGTATATTTACAGACATCGATAGGATTTCTTTAAATGATCGTAGATCAGAACGTTAGTCCAACCCTGGAACAAGTTATACGTCGATCGATTTCTAAGAGAGTAGGATCTCAGTTTACGTAATGAACGGGACATTTCAGTGTGCAAAGGAAAAATAATTTAGGGGTATTTAAGAAAATTTCCCTTAAAAAGTTCCTCCTCGCGATTCTTTTAGTTATTGCGTAGCAACACTACAAACTAGGTGGGTAATAAAATGCATTTATGTGTTCTGTTTTACGTTCAACTTAAACTGAAAATTTCCTATTGATCCTTCAACTAGCAACAGAGGAAATATGTATTTTATAGTCTTCACATGGTTCGTATTAATTGATTTTCATGGAAGTACGAGTATAACTTTGTATCAATGTACAGTTATTACGTGGTAACACCGAAAACCATATAAGTAATAAAATGGATTTATGTATCCCATTTTATGTTCAACTTAAACTGAAAATTTAGTCTTGATCCATGAAATAGCAGCAGAGGAAATACGTATTTTATAGTCTTAACATGGTTCATAATAATTGATTTATATTCTCTATGTTCTTGTCTGTCTGTAAGTTAATAATAGTAACACATTAGTCAGTTATTCTGGAAAAGAATGATAAACAAAAAGAAGCCAGTTAGACAGACGACAATTGCAACAAGAACAGGGATTTCTGTTGTGAAAAATCGAAAATTCTGTGTAATACACTACGCATAAAACGAAACTGACATGAGGACGAGAAATTTAATAGAAAAAAGCTTCCACAGAAACTTTCAGGACAAAGAACTGCAACAAGAGTGTGACACTGCAAAGCTGCACCGCTTAACATTAATTTACATCCAAATTCCTACAAAATACGACACAAACACGGTCTATGGCTGGGACTACCAAAGTTTCACAAAATTACCACGGTTGCTAAGTAAGTCTGTTAAATCATGTGTGGCGGAAAATTGTACATCCTTAGTGGATAATTGTACACCCTTAGTGAAATTTTCAGTTTAAGGTAAACATAAAATGGGACACATAAATGCATTTTATTATTCACGTTTTTTGCAGTGTTGCCACGTAATAATTGTACATTGACACAAAGTCATACTCGTACTTCCTTGAAAATCAATTATTATGAATCATGTGAAGACTATAAAATATATATTTCCTCTGCTGCTATTTGAAGGATCAAGAGGAAATTTTCAATTTAAGTTTAACATAAAATAGAACACATAAATACATTTTATTATTCACGTAGTATGCAGCGTTGCCACGTAATAACTAAAAGAATCTCGAGAAGGAACTTTTTAAAGGGAAATTTTCTGAAATATCCCTCAATTAGTTTTCCTTTGTACACAGAACTGTCTCGTTCATTACCTAACAAAATCGATCGAGGTGTAACTTGTTCCAGTGTTGACGGTCTGATCTACGATCATTTCAAGAGATCCCATCGATGTCTGTAAATATACACGGGTGCTAAAGTGTTAAGGGCTTCAGGACCCAGGTGTTGCACATATATCTTGACCAACAACTATTTTTCGATTCTAAGGACCCTAAGGAATATTTCTTATATAGTGGCAAAAGTTCCCAAGTGGGGGAGAGTTATTATCCCCTTGGCCCTTGGTGTATTATGTCTCATGAATCTGCAGAAGGTCGTGACAAGGTGGCGCCAGGATTCGACGAAGTGTCTCGAACGCCTATTTCGTTTAAATATTTTGTTTAATACAAGTTGCAAGTTAATACAATTTTTGGATTTACTTTATTTTCTATGCAATTTTTATAATGTAGTCATACCCGGCGTTAATGTGTTTATTATCTACAATTTATTTACTTTGTAACAATTTATTATTTAGTACAAGCGTTTTTGAGCTTATGCTCGTGCTAATTTGGTTGCAATTTGTGCCATGACTATAGAATATTTAGTACCACATAATCAGTGGCGCAAACCCTGGGAGACAGATAAGACCATCCCCATATATATATATTTTTCAATTCGATCTTCAAAATATTTATGAAGTTGAAAAAGAATGCTGTGGAGGATCATTGGAGCAAAGTTGTCTTCAACATTGGGAGGCGGGATGATTTGGGGCTTATTATCGGGGTACATCAAATTTCATCTCACTTTTGTTTGTGGCAATCTGATCAAATCATCACATTTCTTCAAAAAAAAAAAACAGATTTTATATCGGATTATTGGGGAACTATCCCCCTCAGTTTCAAGATCGGATGGGACATATCCCCCTTATCTCCCCGAGATTTGCGCCAGTGCACATAATTTTAAATAATTATTCAAATTTGGGACAAAATAGTGCAATAGTCGACTTGGTCAAAAGTACTGCGACTGTAATGTGAAATCCACATTATTCTAATTAACGAATATATCTGCAGTAATGATATCGTTTCATATTGAAAATAAGCCCACACTTGAAAGTTCTTGACACATACTTGACACTACAAATTACCTCGCTTTAAAATATGAGTCGTAAAATTCGGTTTATATTTTCAAAATACGCTCATTTCAATATAATGGAAAAAGACTGAGCAGATTGAGAATATGGGTCCTTTAATAATAATGTTTCACATTGTATGTTGCTTTAAGTAATATTTTCGTTACTCGATTCATGTACAAATAATTATGTACAAATTGATAATAACCCCGAAATGGATATATTGTAAAGATGATCGTTCAGGAGAAAAACACAGAATCCTGTACTAGGTGATGATAACATATTTGTTAATTCCTATTAATTGTAAAAGTGCGCTATTAGACAGAGCGAAAACAAAGGAAAAAATAGATAATATGAATTTTAATTATCGCATTGGTACACATTAAAAATGGCATTTATTCCGAAGTTGGGCGTCCGCTTTCACCACGTCTTTTCGCTCTTATCTCCTTTCCACATTTTCTGCAATTTGTTATTAGGTTCATTAATCCGTGCTCTTCACAAACTTTTAAAAGATTTTGCTCGTTATCAACGTATTGCTTCACAAATGTTAAAACTGTTAGTTCATTGCCCTTGTACATTCGCCATGTTGATAACATAAATGCTCGTTACTTTCCCACAATGCAATTGTTCGGTTACCTTGCGCAAAGTAGTTCCCTCCGCTCGGTATATAGTCCCATGTTTATAACCGCTTATATATAACAAATAAACAATTTTTTTAGACCCTTATATATTATCAAGCACACAAACGATCAAATTATCCTTATCTTTCCTGTAAATTTTAAAAATTTTGTTGAAAACGGACGCCCAACTTTGGAACTTAACCCTTAAAAATAAGTACACATTCGAAATTTCCTTGGTATGTATTGCCTAACCTTGAAACACGAGTCATAGAGATAATTTCGTGTTTGCAAGATGCCTTATTCCAGTGTAAGGATAATTATCGTGTCGAATGAAAATATGGGCTCCATTTTATAAAATTCCTTTATGTCACTTTTTTTAGCTTTAAATAATAAATTAACGCATTCTGGAGTATTATTTCCTTGCCACATTTGCTAATCATTGGGTAAAGATATGCTTGCAAACTAATTATATCTTATAAAAGTGATTATCATCTGAAACACATAAATTAATCTGTACTAAGTGGTCGCTACAAGAGGGAATTGTGTTTATTTCTGATCAGAAAAGGCGGAAAGTGGAGGGTTCGCTCAATAGCGAATCGGTCACTCCATAGGGAGTAGATGCGTCCCACCATAGGGAACTGGTATGTAAGCGGTGGTGGGTATGCGCTTAAACTTTCCTTACAAATTTTAGTTACTACAGATATTTGAACTTAAATCATGTAATTTCTTGGGAGATAAAGAATTACTATTGTTTTGTTGCGATTGCAATTGGTGAATAATATTGTGATGTAAATATCAATATTAAGAAAAAACAATCAGATAATTTTGTAGCTCGCTACTTTTGTAAATTATATATATTATAAATAACCAGGTAAAGGAGTTTGTATACACGAGCAACCAGTAGTGATTTATTTCCAATCGAACTCTACAGTAATTACTTTTACGACACACTGAAGAACATTAAACTGAAATAGATCAAAATTTCGAAAATGAAATGCAATTTTTAGATTAAAGCTTGTGTTGATTTAGCCTTGTGTTGACCAGCGAACAGGGCAGCCAAGACGAGGTAGAAATAGGTGTGGAGAGAGAGGCCTAAGTGCATTGACCGTCTGATTCAATGACAACACTAAACATGCCTTTGTCTAGCAAGTGCTAGAGTAAGTATGAGGTTCGAGGCTTTCTTACACTTTTTACAAGTTTCCTGCCTGGGACCTCGGATTGGTTGTTCTGTTCTCTGGTAAATATGCGGCTAGTCTGATATACTACCTCGACTATGATCTACTTGCTGAAGACATGAGTTACAAATGGAAGGGAATAGTAGGAAAAAATGAAAGAAATTTCGAGACGACTCACACATATGATGATGTCTTCTATTAGCTTACGTTACCAAAGATTAAGCGAAGAGTATAGTTTAAATGCTTTCGACATAGCCCACTTTGGTCCTATTTTATCGACACAAAAACACATACATGTTATGAAATTACGTAGGCCTACATTTACCGGCTGCAGTATAATAAGTGATTTGTAGACGATATGGTGCTTGTTGCAGAATCTGAAAAGGAAATCAATAAAATGTTAGTAAACCTGATGATGGGCTTTGAAGGATATGGGATGAAAATAAATGTTAGAAAGACAAAAGCCATGGTGATTGGAACGAAAAGGTCTGTGTCAAATATAAAAGTGGGAGGGGAGCAAATAGAACAAGTAAATAGTTTTCGATATCTGGGTAGTATTCTTAGTAATGACATGAAGTACGAACGTGAAATAAAAGCAAGGATAGGAATGGCGAAAGAAGCCTTTAGGAGGAAGAAAAGTCTGTTTTGTGGGACCTTGAATAAAGAGTTGAGAAAAAGACTCATAAAATGCTTCGTGTGCAGTGTTCTACTGTATGGGGCGGAAATGTGGACAGTACGTAAAACGACTGGAAGCATTCGAAATGTGGGTGTGGAGAAGGATGGAAAGAATTAGTTGGGTCGAGCGGAAAATGAATGAGTGGGTGTTAAAAATGGTGGAAAAGAAAAGAACACTTTTAGGTGTTGTTAAGAAGAGGAAGAGAAACTGGTTGGGACATTGCCTAAAGAAATTATATCATGAGGGACGTCATAGAGGGTATGGTGGCGGGAAAGAGAAGCAGAGGGCGAAGGAGATTACAATTAATGGATGATATAAAAACAGAAAATCATACGTAAAGACGAAGAGGTTAACGGAGGACTGTGGAACATGGAAGCTTCTCAGCTGCTGCAAGTGACCCACCAGTAAGGGCAGAATACCTATGATGATGATGATGTATAATAAGTCAATTATAACTAAAAGTCACTGCGGCGTAGTGGTACAGTATTAATCTATTTTATGAAATATTATGGTTCGATCCTAAGCAGTGTGAGTTGGATATTTATAATACCCTGTCCATGAGTTTTATGACTCCCTTCTTTCTACACACTCACACAAACATCCGATCTTCATTTTGTTAATTCTTCTTCTATTGTAATTTACCTGCACTCATAATACGTCTCCTTCAATGGAAAGGGCTAGAACTTGAATGATTATTTGAATTTACAGCATATAAGAAGACACCTTCAGTTTAAAATTTAACCTGAGCCATTGCAGTGTTTGATGTTCTCTTATCGGGAACTGAGCGCACGACCTTTTTTTGACGATACAGTGGCTTAATGCTAGAATGCTAGCCAGTGGTACTAAGGATTTCTGGTTTGATCCCAAATTAATTAAGTTGGTGGTGGAGAACATCTTGTCGCGTTTTCCTCTCACATTTACCTTTCCTTCGTATTATTTCACAATCATTCCCTTCCGTTAATCATCCACCTACTTCAGCATAAAGAGCTTAATAGTGGGGCGTAGAACTACGCACTTGATTTTCCTGGCGCTTGGTGCACCAAAAGCACTTTCTCTAGCCGCCAGAACTAAGAACTAGGACTAGAACTAAAGATTTCGTTTCATTCCGAATAATGAAATTTAGAACCACCAGATTTATTTTCCTTTAGTCTTATTATTTTAATGTTACTTTGCAGTATGAATTGGAGAAACGCTAATCTATGGATTTTAATATGATTACAAAATTCAAGATTTTCAGTAAATTAGATATACACATGCATGCAAAATAACTAGGGGTGATCAAATGAAATCCGTTTGGAACCCCAGGTAAAAACAATTGTTTCATAGTCTTCTAATGTGGTGATATGTAGTGCCACCTATACTTCTGGCATTAGTGTAGTATTCATTGGGAAGTGTTTCCTGTCTTTGTAGGAATAAGGTTTCAACCATGACATTAACCATCTTAAGCCTAATCAACGAGCAATGTTCCATTTTCTGAGTGCAAGGGACGTGCTTTGGTGCTGTTCCATAGCTCATATTCAGTTTCATGGTTATTACTCGAATGCTCACACGTCTATTCTTGCAAACATACTCATCCGCCGCAATAAGTTTTCATCTGTGGCAACAACATATACTTGACCGAGAAGGAGAAGATTGCTTGTTGTTGTTCGATTTCTGCGAAACATTCCTGCCCAATTCATTACGGTCATATTCAATACACACATTTTCATAGATGTCCTTCATACGACGTAACACATCAGTCGGTTAATATCATTTACACTCAGAAACTAGAGGACAGCTCATATTTATGTGGGAATGGTGAATGCCATGCTTCAAACATTATTCCTGCAAAGGCAGAAATCCTTTCACAATGATCACTACATTAATGCCACAATCAGAGGTAAAAGTGGATCTGAAAAGGTAAGAGGACGGTAGGTAGCGGCATGGTGTTACGCCGTCCCCCTGACTATCTTTGCCCATTGTATTTTTTTAAGAACTGGAGGGACCCCGTACATATTTTTTTGGAGTTGGGATACGTCTCCCCGCGTTCTCCCTCACTTTTACTCCTGGCCACAAGTACTACTAGAACAATACAATTCTGTATCATTACCAAACGGGTTTAATTTGATCATTCCTTATATATATATATATATATATATATATATATATATATAGTGGCGGATCCAGGATATGATCAAGGGAGGGGCTAAACCATAGTCTGCCGCTTTATCCAGTGTAAAGAAAGTTGCATTGAGGCCCATTTTATCCAGTATGTACGTGGACGTCAAGCGGGCCTATAGCTCCTATAACCCTCCCCTTGGATCCGCGCCTATATATATATATATATATATATCAATCAATTGAAAATTATATACAATAATTTAACAAATGCTTTAGTCAGTCTAGTCAGTCGAATAACAAAAATTATTTAATATCTAATTCTAATTTTAGCTGCCAGATTTGCGTATATCCAACCTGAGTATCATGTTTATGAAGACAAGATTGAATACTATTTCCATCTGGAGAGGGTTGGGTGGCTAGAAGCACATTCTATGTGTGTAGCAAACGACAGTAAACTTGCTCATGTAGATGACATGAAGAAAGCAGTTTTTATAGCTGAAGTTCTTGCAGATTCTCGACACGGTAAGATACTCGAATAGACAAATACTGTTTATTTATTGAAATAAAACACAGCAAATGTCATAAATTATGTGTTCTCTCTTCTAACTTTTGATTACATATTAACGACCCCATATTTAAACTTCTTAGCTGTTATTGCACTTGTTTCGGCTTTCTTTTTGCATTAAGCCGTTTCGTAAATCAATTCTTTCTATTTACGTTATTCCGTGTTAGCAGGTGTCACGGAATTCGTAATAAGACCGCAGGATTTTGTGTAACCAAAATGTTCTCACGTTTAATGAAGTTCAGACCGAAAATGTAGAAAACAATCAGACAAAGTAGAGAATCGTCACGTCATCGAAGGACACTTTTATGACAGCTTTATTCTTATTAGAAGTTCGTTATTTTACTACTAGAACACGTACAGACTGCTAGAAAATTTCATCTTCATGCAAATAACTGAAGCTTCTGTAACGTTGCCCATAGTACCACCACCAGTACGACCTTTTAAAAATATTACTTTGTGAATATGTACCACATGTTCAACATAGTTACTAATTCAATCAGACTTAACATAAATGATAATATTTAACCGCGTACATGTCCCAACACTGAAGTGACAGTTGTCTTTATTACATGGTATATTCTGTATCGTGTGCAAGAGTTTCAATATTTCCTACTGACAGTGTACGTGGTATATTCTGTATCGTGTGCAAGAGTTTCAATATTCCCTACTGACAGTGTACGTGGTATATTCTGTACCGTGTGCAAGAGTTTCAATATTTCCTACTGACAGTGTACGTGGTATATTCTGTATCGTGTGCAAGAGTTTCAATATTTCCTACTGACAGTGTACGTGGTATATTCTGTATCGTGTGCAAGAGTTTCAATATTTCCTACTGACAGTGTACGTGGTATATTCTGTATCGTGTGCAAGAGTTTCAATATTTCCTACTGACAGTGTACGTGGTATATTCTGTATCGTGTGCAAGAGTTTCAATATTCCCTACTGACAGTGTACGTGGTATATTCTGTATCGTGTGCAAGAGTTTCAATATTGCCTGCTGACAGTGTAAAGTTCTAGCCTTAGTTTTCAATTGCAAGGAGAGTTTGTGTGTGTTGGAATTTGGTGGTATTATTAACCCTTCAGAAGTAGCGTCCTAGTTTCGTAACTGAGAGGTCACGCACGGTCTTTTGGACCGTGCTGCTAAACCTAAACTTAAATGAAAAAGAAAAAATATTAAAGATACTATTTATATTACCTTGACATTATTTTTTAATGCAATCGTTTATTAAATGATTTATTTTCATTTCGTAATAGAAAAAATAGTAATTGCAGTTTCCAATAATACGTGAAGAAAACCATCGGTATTTTCTATCATTTGTAATATGGAGTACAGAAATAAAATTCAGTACTTATGAAACGTTTGTATGCGAGTAATGTATTAATTTTCGTTAGCATGTTGGACACTTGAGTGACCAATATTCTCATTAATAATGAGACATTATTTCAAAGTTCAAGCACTTAATTTGATTAGGTTATTTGAAAGGAAAACCAATGATTCCTTATTACTATTCAATCAATAAACAAACAACAACTAAAGGGAAATGATAAGTCGAGGTGGCTCAATAGTAGGGTATTTTACTGTGGCAAGTGGGCTTGCTAGTTCGATTCCAGCTCCTGGCAAAAGGGCTTTGTAGTCTGAAAAACCGTGTACTCGGGCTCTCTAGAATTTTTTTTCCGTTTTCTCCAACTTCCGTGATTCCACTATTATCATTCACCTCATCCTAAGTATCAATGCATAATTGTTACATGTTAAACTCAGAAAATTAATAAATAAATAATAGAAAGTAATAGTAAGCACAAAAAACAGTTAATAGTAGTGAATATATATACACTATATTTTGATCACAACTTAACATCTTGAATTTGGTTTTATTTCACTAGTATTCAGTTTCAACTTCAAAATCAAGATTTTCAGACTGTTTACTCGTTGACAGTGATGATTTCAGGCGTTGGCATGACAAGTCCCCAGGAGCAGGGAAATTTACCCGAGATACGTTTACGATCGGATTCAAAATAGATTTCCAGTACTTTTGTAGTGCCACTTTCACCCCCTGTTTATTCAAAGTTACTACCTGCGTAAATATTTTGAAATTACAATTCCATGTGGAGGTTGTGTGCTCTCTACAGATATAGTTCTTACACTGATGACAATTTGTCTTCGATTTCTTTTTTTTTTTTTTCAATCACAATGGTACAATTTTCCGGGAGCATTTCTGTCATTAATGGGTGGTGGGGCACTGTTAATTTGTGAACTCTCTGTGTTATTTTGTGTAGCTTATGTTTTGGGTTCAGATGTATTTTATTTAGAAGATGTTGTCTCAAATAGTCACCGTAAAAATTTTTTCAAATTTTTTCACAAACTATTTATATTCTAGTTCACTATTCTGTCCAAGCACAATGAAACTATTCAGTCCAGTGTTTAGTAGACTAAAAACGTAGTATTGTCCATCGTATTGATGTTCTACTCACTGGAAACGTTCTTTGATCTCGTCTACAGTGTCCACTCCTCCTTTAGTAGAATTATAAAATTTAAGTGAAAAGTGTTATTTCTGCTCTTCTGATTGTGGGTCAATTTTCTCGGTAGACAATAGCAATAGTATTTTATAAATCCTTTGATTAATATATGGATCTATATCAAACAGCATAGAGTCCGTAATAAATACAGTACATGCCTCAAATAATGTATTTGCTGCGTCTTGTATCTGTTTCACGACAGATAAACGACATGCTAAATTACATCCGCTCGTCCTATGCGCTAGGGTAGGACACCGTACCTTCCGTAACGTCTTGTCATCTATTCCTTTAGATACTGGACCAAATAAATTGGCTAATCTGTTGCAATATTTGTGTTGTCATCAACTAATTCAGAGTCATGATATATTCTTCTACAATATTTTCTTCATCCTCAGAATCCAACATAGAGTTAAGTTTTATTTGAGACAGATCATTTGAATAATAATAATATCCTTGAAATCGGTCGCACTTCTCTATAACTTATAGAAAATTCAGAATTTTGTTCACTGGAACCAGCATATTTACACATAAAATTTATTTGTCAACGCTATCTAGGTGGCTTCTATTCTTTTTCGTCTTTGCCATCCATGTATTATGTTCATTCATCAGTACGAGAAATATCACTTAATTCACAAAGAAGGCAGCAACACATTAAAATAAACGAACAAGGTTACAAAACATTGTTTCACAATAGTACTATTTTTACGTAATGAGAGCTGTTGCTCACGGTGCTTTCGACCGGGTTACTTTACCTCAAGGAGTCACGCACGGTCGAAAAGACCAGTTGGTGAACAAAAGCTGCGTTACGAGGAACTTATTAGAACTAAAGGAAAACAATTACTTTATATATGTAGGGGGCGAGTTCACATGAAGGTATAGAAGGGGAAAGGTAGATGGGCGCAGTGGCCTGTAATCTATGCAACATAATTCTTCAGCACGGTCTTTAAGACCGTGACGCTATCTCTGAAGAAAAGTGTTTTCTTTTTCTTGTCCTGTCCTTGCAAGTGAACATAAAACAGTGAATTTATGCTCAGTCATGGCTTGAGTCATCCTGTCTTGAGGTTGCTGTACGGCGGCTTACACCACTTGCTGAATGATGAAGATATTAACAATCATTAATGCACCCTTATAGCATAAAGTACATTTTCGATGATACAATTTCGATCCAACAAGTATGTATGTAGAATTGTAGAAACGTGACATGTACTCACTTTATTAGTATATATACTCTTATCCATTTATCGTTGCAGATTATTAACAAACGAACAGCAAAGAAGAAAATACTAACAGTACTCTCCAGCAATAATCAAAAGTGCTAGGCAGAGCGTTAGAAAAACATGTATCCATCCGAAGGGCATCACAACTTTATCATGTTCCTTAGAACACCTTACAAAATTAAGTAAGGATTGCACGTCAAGAAGCTGCAAGTGTTTCTTCGTTCATATAACGATAGCATCATCCACTTGTATTTACAAAGCGATCGGAGGAAGGCAATCACACTTGGAAAAGAGAGGTTTGGGGCTTGCACCAAAGGAAGTCAGAGAAGCAGTATATTGCTTTACAACCGGAAACAAAATTGATCATTCTTGAGGCCAAAGAAATATTGCTGGGTTATATTGATTCCGTGACGGTGTGAAAGCGCCAGGGATTATCAACAGTTCGAGCAGTTGGACTGGAGAGAATTGAAACGGGAAAATACTTTGAAATAGTGCAGAATGTTAAGAAAAACTGTGATGTACTTCTGAAGTAAGAATGCGTTTATAACGTGGATGGATGCGGCTTTCCAGTCAACAACAGACCTCCAAACATTATTGCCAAGAAATGGAAAACGAAAGGTCGTTTCAATTACCAATGTAGAAAGCGGGGGAGATGCCACAGTATGTGCTTCTTTCAATGCTGTCAGTTCCTACATTCCGCGCTTTATCACTTTTGACAGCATACAAAACTGCACAACAACTGCAAAGCATACAAAACTTGAATTTCTAGATGCTTTGTTGTTAGTTCCATAGTAGAGGTAAGCAAGATTAGTTACATTTCTGAAGATATATTTCTGTCTTGGTGGAAACATTTTGCTAGATCCAAGGCGGATGGAAAAGTTGTTTTAATTTAGACATCCATGTAAGTCAAAAAGCTTCGAAGTTTTGACCTTTTGGCGTGACAATAAAATTGAACTTGTAGGACTGCCGTCTTATTGTACTCATGTCTTTCAGCCTTCAGACAGGGCTCTGTTTAACTCACTAAAATATAAGTATCGCAAATGTGTGACAACTTGGCTCACATGCACCCTATACGGCTACTCACAAAAAAGTGGTTCCCTAATGTCTTTTGCAAAGTTTGGAAAAGGACTGCCAACATCAGAAATGCTGTGAAAGATTTCAAGTGTACAGTTTATAATTCCAAGGTCAATTGGCATTATCCCGGAGGAAAATTTTCACTTTTCTTGTTTCCGTTCTGTTGATGATGACACAGTTACTTCAATTGCTCAAGACATTCCACAAGTCGAAGACAGACACGATGCGACTTCAACTAACCATAGAACAGGTTCTCAAAAGTTGACAGTTTTAGTCTTTTTGTAAGGAACTGAATGTTGCTCCTCAATGGATAATTCATCCAGTATTGGCATCAGAGAGGTAATTTTGAGTCCAAAGAAAAACCAAATTGCTATAAAGAGACAAAAATATCATCGACTTACCTTACTAGTGTTGCTACCATCAAAGAAATTGAAGTCAAGATGAAGAAACAACTAAACAAACTAAAGAGAATAAAGAAGAATGCCATTTCGATTCTAAAGTTTGTTCATTTCGTAATGTAAGCTACTATAGTGCTGCCTCCAAAAGTGATTGGATAAGGTGTCAAAGCTGCAAGAACTGGTATATATCGGAAATGTATCAACCTGCCATATTTTATTTTATTTCTATCTTCGCCTGTGTATCAGATAAAGGCCGGAATACCATATATCTCTTTCCTTCACGGAGAGACACTGGGTAACTTACTAAGCTATCAGTCAGCCATCTTAGCCGACTTTTCCCCCACGTTTCGCGAATCAAATAATGCCTGTGCTTGTAGGTTTGATCGGAAATCTTACTAAATCGACAAAGGTAGATTTTAAGGAATTCTAGCAAGAAGTAAAATATTCTAACCATCAATTGTAAACGATATTTTACACTTGCTGCATGTAACACTATCTTTTTTTAGTTGGAGTGAAAAAGAAATATTTTTTGAACAGTTTATCAACACTATAATAGTACTCATACATGGGTACCTGAACATAAGTAGTTATTACAAAGATTATATTTATATTTTTCCTAAAGTACTTTTTTTTGTAATTGTTGTTAATAAACTTCCTTTATTTGTTTGTTTCAGGCATTGTTTCACATTAAGACTGTTCACATCCCTAGGATATGAATGCAACACGTATAGATAATTCAATCCTTTTCTTTGTCATCAAACTACAATGAGAGATTATCTATTCTTAGCTTTTAAACTTTTGATTGTATCTAATTTCAAACAGAATTAAGTAAAATACAAATCTTCAATTTAGAGAGTAGGAAGATATTTCAATGAACTTAAAAATATTGAAGCGAAGATTTATTATGTTCTTTTTAGGGAATAATAATAATTAAAGTTTTGTTCCACGAAGTTCTAAATTAGTAATATTGGAACTGAAACAGCTTTTAGCGTTTTCAGTTTGTAGAATTAAGTCCTTAATGTTCTCTAGGGTAATTATACGTAATACATAATGAAAAACTAATATAAAAGATAGGTTCAAAGGGTTGTTCGCAGTATCGGATATAGAAGGTAAAAACTGGGAAGGGGGCAGCCAGTATCCAGACTATGATAGTATACCTTGAGTTTACTATAAACTTTCAAAAATATATAAATAACAGCTTCAATTATTTTTGTCACTCAAGAAACTTGGGGGTTTGGACCCCCAGTCCCGGGAGAACGGCTACTAGCTCTTCATTTTAGGGTATATGAGACGTGAATCTAGAGTTTAAAATGAAATTCGAACCACCATAATGCGTTTAAATACTTTCCCATCGTAATGAACCTTAGATCTCGTCCACTAAAGTCGCGCGCGCCAGACCTTAGATCAAGAATCAAGAGGCTACAGCATAGTACCTGTTTATAAAAAATTAAAAAGTACCGTATCTCCATATCATCGTTTTTGCGTCCCAGATGTATAAGCCTTCGATTATTTCTTTCCCCCTTTCGAAATAAAATCCTTCTCTTCATTGGTACATCTTCCACTGTTAATAATTCTAATTTACCGGCTATATCTAGCACACTGCGATTAAATAAGATAATGAAATGTTTTACTGAGAAAGAGAATAAATAAATGAATTTAATATATGCGTTAAGATATATATTTTTCTTGCTCTTTTTCGCTACAGAATTTGAAGACGTGTGGATAGGAGCACGAATGCGTAACAACAAATGGTTATGGATGCCAGAAAAGAAAGAGATATTAGAAGGTGAAGAAGGATTTCCTCCTTGGTTGAAAGGGAAACCAACATTGTTACCAGAAAAGAACTGTTTGGCCATGGATAGGAAAAGTCACAGTGAACCAGTGTTTGTTGAAATTGCCTGCAAAATGCCTCGGCATTTTGTGTGCGAGAAAGCAAGTAAGTTGGGCTGTTTATAAAATAGAAAGATCACTCAAAATTTGTGTGTGTTATACATTAAATATGCAACTCATTCTAACCAATAGGGCAACGTTAAAGCATATTCAATTTACAAGTTGCTTATTGTGTAGATGCATGAAACAGAACGGATGCGTTGATTTCTATCAAATAGGTGACAAAGTCGGAAATTTTCTATTTCTAGATGTCAACGCTTTCGAAACTAGTACTGTACCAATATTAATTCAAAGGTAGATATTGGGTAGGTATGGCTCAGTGGTAGAGCGCATACTTCTGGTGTATGTGGTTTCTGGTTCGATACCGGCCAAGTACGTTTGTGGTGGACAAGATTATGTCTGTAGGTTTTCTCAGGGTACTCCCGTTTCCTCCCATATTCTCATTCCACCGATTCCATCCATCATCATTCACTTGTCTGAGGATAATCGTAGGACGTTAAATTGAAATATTTCATTTTCAAATCTAGATACTACTAGCAAATATGTAGTGCTTAAGTAACAGAGGATTGAATGGGGATTATTGGAGATGTAAGCAAATAAGTTATTTGTCTCAGTCATTACACAAGAAATTTGCAGAGGATGTATGTTAGTAGTTCTATGTTAGTAATTCTAGTTGTTAGTAGTATACAAGTGTATTACACGGTATGGACAGTTTTTCTTTTTCTCGAGTAGAATTTGTTAATTTAGAAATTGAGATTTTGATTATGTAGTCACTTTTAGTAACGAATTTTATGATTTATCAATCAACGTTACAGAATCAACAGTTCTTAAATGGATCCAACTGGGATGCAAGTGAGATGCCACCAATGTATTTTTCTTTCTATCTTCACTAATATCCCATAAATATCTTCTAAGAATTAAAAAAACACTAAACAAACAATATACAGTATTCTATAAAAAATAAGTTTGAAATATCCATACATAAACATGGGGTTAATTTTTGTCTCTAAAAACTCAATTCTGCTATAAGTTGAAGTACTCATAAATAGTACTTAGTTTAGATCATTATGAACATATATATTGGTCTTAACCCATAACTGGTCGCATGGGGGTACATTTTACACCTAGGTGTGAACGAAAAAACAGAAAAGATACTAAGCAATTTGGTTTTTATTTTTTTTATTTCATTTTTATCTCATATTTTATATCAAAACCCATTTTAAGTAGTCTATGTAATACCATAAATTTGTTTGCCAATAAATCTGAACAATATTTTAATCGCAAAAGTAAAATAACATTGGGGGTAAAATTTACCCCCACGCGTCTAAAACTGAAAAAAGGAGGGCCCGTTGTCATAGGAACAAACGTTGCTATAACAACGAATCCTGTCACCGCTCGTCAATCTAAAACTGATTGAGGAAAAAAAAATCTGCAACAAATGTGATGCACGGAATAAGTCGTGAGTGGGAACCCTTCACCCCTGGTGGGGATGTTCATGAAGCTATCAGCTTATGTCTAATTATATTGGACTATAATATCCATTTCTTAATTTCGAACATACTAGGTTCGATCGAAACGAGAAAACTTTTTATCGGACTTCTAAAGAAAATAAAATAAAATAAATAAATACATGACCGTGTTTATTACATTTAGAATTCCCAGTCACGACCCCCTTTTCAGTTTTATTAAAAATAGAAGAAGAAGATGAAGAAAGGAAAAGGAAGATAGAAGAGGAAAGAGGTAAAGTAAGAAGGTGATAAAGAGGAAACTGTTACTGGATATTTTGAGAAATATGGTAAAGGGAAAGTGAATAATTATCGAATTGGGATCATTTCCAATAGCTATTGGGTGAATATTTGGTATCAAGGTGATCAAAGGTAGACACATGTTAACCCATACATCCCCGATCTAGATCCATTTGACCCCAACTACCTAATTATCCCAATCTAGCTCTGAGATAGATGAGAAAGTTTAATTTTACCATTTATTCAATATTTCCAGAAGTTCTAGACTAATATCCAATATTTGAAAAATAAACGACGAAGTTGATGGCATGTTAGAATCGACCACAGAGAAAAAAAAATCAGAGTATCACATATTTGTCGAAGATTTTGACTTTCGCAGTTCTCACATGATGATCATTTGTTCAGGCTACTTCAGTCCTTTTTACTTCCTTCATAGAGCCAACTTAAATTAAGTTAGGATTGACATTCAATGACTTTAATTACCAACTACCATTAATTATAATAAGTCACACATATATGTCAAAATAATTTGTGCACTTAATACTAAACCTACATTTCACTCACACACACATTCATACAGGACAATGTATACTTCAGGTTGTATTTAGTTGAATTAAACTAACCTAACTACATTTCTATAGACATTTATTACATTTCAATAAAAGAAAACTTAGTTTGACATAACAGGAAAAAATTTAATACATGAAAAGAATGTTTCATAAGCATGCACAGAAATCCGCTACTTTCAACAAGATCAAATAACACATTTCTCTTTCTAGTGATATTAAAAATTGGATTACATGAAAAAAAAAAATCGACAAAAGACGAAAGACAAAAATAAAGAAAAAAAATTCAAAGGTCAATATATTTAAGATTCAGTGCAATGAATACATATCATTGCGGAAAAAGAAGGAAAAAAATATAATTGGTTAATCATTCTTTAAAAAAAAAAACACTTTAGTAACATTTTATTGAGTCTCTGTCCCAAGAGGAGACATTTCGACAATTTTATGAGTCTTTGTTCTCACGTCGATGATAACTCCTTTTTCAACTCTCTTTTCGCACTGTGATTTGTGTCCATGAGAGTATTTAATCGTTTTTGTTTAAACTATAGACAAATAGTTGCTTCATATCACATATATATTTATATTTCTCATTTCGTCACTTGACGCACTTTATATAAAATTTCAAAGTTTATCAAGATTAAAGAAAAATTATCGAATTCAGTCACAGACATTGGGAACATATTTCCATATTCCTGTATTCACATTACTAAATTATTAACCTAATTTCAGTTCGTTGAATTTAAGATCACTATTTTCTTTTTTTCTAGTATAGATCGTGTAGTCGAAGATTCTAGTCACTGAATAGTTAGGTTTCCGATCGTAGGGGAAGGATTTGTTTCATAGTTTACTGATAGAAGGATTCGTTGGTGGGGCACACTGTTTCGTAGCTTACTGATTTCACTATGATCTCGCAAATAAATTTGGATAAGGATTAGGGTTATTTTTACTTTTCTTACGACCTGCTACTTGTTTTATTTACATGCCGTATTTAACATGATATTCAACTTTAATAGTCACAAACATCAATAACAACTCAACAAAATGTCATTTATTACAATTTACGCGGTAATACTATATATCACAAATAGTTGGTAAATGTCGGGTGTCAAAAATCTATGGCAACCTAAAACAACCAGGGTAAATACCGAGCCCTCTACATACATACTCACATATATATATATTCATATTACTCAATATAATAAATTTCATTTTAATATCCATCGTAGTATTTCGTCGACATTTAATATCTACATAACCTTTTTATATTCGACAAGTATTCATATTTTATTGGCTCAAAAACAAAACAAAAACCCTGACTATCAAAATTCACTTTTTTTTTCTCATAAGGTTGCAATATTGTACTTTATATGTAAACCCGATAATCGATAATCATTCTCAATTCACTAAAGATCCGCGTATAAAGAAATAGTTGGTGTTATTAGTAAGTTGACATAAGAGGTGGAAATACAACAAATAGAGCAGGCACGTAACTTTTAAAACTATGTAAGTACATATATAGATGTATATACAGGAAAAAAATCAATGTTATTCGAAACTAGTGGGCCCAAACTATTAATACATACACACTATATGACCAATCAATAGAAATAAAACCAGAAATCAGTCGTCAATGGGTATAATTTGTACGATCAATGAATAACAAATGTTTTCAGGAATCTGAAAGCATAGTGTACCTTCTCGTCAGTTTCTCTCGTGGTGGATTGAATATCGCGAAAATGGTCCTGAGTTGTGCTGCAATACCTCCACGAATTGCATCCCTCGATGTCTCAGTTAGTACATACGATCGAAATAAGAGATATGAATATTGTACGTTTTCATGAGTTTCAGAAACCGGGGGGGGGAGGTTGAAAAATTTGAAAAAAAAAATCTCGAAGTAATGAAGACAGAGAGAGAGATAGAGAAGAAGGAAGACGAAGAATAGGGGCGCCAAAGACTTAAGTGGGAAATAACTAACGCTACAAAGATAAAAGTCGAATTTCGCTCTCAACAAAATCCATAGCCAAAATATTCTTAACATGCCAAAAGGGTGGTCTACTCAAATACGTAGACTCAAGGAGCGCCCTGCTGCCAAGGATGCAAGTTCTGTGTCCATCAGATCCCAATCCCACAAGAGTTTGGTTGTAAGATTGAAATCCGATCCCCGTATCCGGCCCAAACCAGCAGGGTCCCGAAAATCCTCCGGAAGGTTAGAGACGGCGTTAATTTAGAATTTCAAAAGAAAAAAAATCATCCGACCTCTTGGAAACTAGAAGATTCCAGAATAGTAATGAAATTAGAGTAATAGCTAAGATATCCCTAATTAGAATTTGCCAAAATAAAAAAAAATTAAATAAACTGAATTTTGGATCGGTGATTTCAATAACCCAAACATCACCGATGGCTACCCCGCACAGACATGCCACAGTCTGGGACGTCGTTAATTTCCCTCATCTAATTAAACTAAGAAAAGACATGAAAATACTTAAGGGGACTAGGGGTCGACGTCCGGGTACGCTATTGACGTGAATATTAATTTAGTAGCAGTTGATTTAATCGGATAGTCCGAACTGAGTTATATGAACACTGCACAATAAATAAATAAGGTAAGCAACGGAAAAAAAAAATCTCGGAGAGGCTATGAATGTTAAAGGTACAAATGACCGAAACCTGTACTTTTCGATGATCACAGGAAATAGCAGTTATTTTTCTTAATTATCATTTCTGTCAACCTTTAGAAGTAATTCCCACATGATGCTACCCTATCTATTGAAAGGCTTAAGATCTGGGGCTGTTATTATGAGGTACTTAAATACGAAGTAACACACAATTCCCAACTACAATTTACTATCCAAGTAGCAAACTCGGTTGGATGAATGTACTGGTGTAGAAGTCAAAACGCGAGAGATTTTTTTTTTCGTAAACGTATTCATATTTTCACTATATAACATACACTAGGCCTATCCATTTAAATGTAGGTGTCATATCATCTCATTCATATTATTTTATATCATATTATTAATATATCATTACATTCATTCATTATCTACTAATTTTCGCGCGAAGTAATATTTTACAGACACCCTATTTCATACATTTTACACGCAGGCCATACACATATTTACATTACACAGTAATAAATATATATAATTATCACAATCTATCACGCTCAAACTACTACACGATAACATTCATCGAACCACGTACTCTTTGTTTCGAAGCACCCAAATTGTATTTACTTCGCAGTTTTTAAAAAAAAATCATATGTGCATTTACTGAAAGTTAAATTGTCAACGATTAATCTATTTCCAATTTGCTGATAAAACTAAAGCAACAATGGAATTTTCTACAGCCACGGGAAAAGAGAATTTAATACTACATTTTGAAACAAACAGTAATAGCATATGGGCTTTACTTCTATTAAGAAAATAGGTATTCTTTATTTCAGTAGATATTTCAGTTACTACTGGACCTAGCAAGCTGAAATTTTCAGAACAGTAAGATCTCATGCTATCTTATATGAATGTATACTCATCTGAACCGAAAACCATGTCCACGGGATGTAATTTAGAAATAAATGGCCAAAATCAAACAATCTAGATCACTAAGTCATGCGATGTCGTAATGTCAACAAACAATTGACTACCGAAACCTGACGCAATGGCGCTGTAGTGGAGGCATAATTTACCGTGTACTGAAATATATACTTGTACTCATTAGTCAGAAATTTAATATTTACACTGGTTTAGTATACTTCGAGTTAGACAAAATGGTACTAAATTAACGCATATTTATACACTGTCCTAACCGAAAATTCACACACTCACACAAAACTACTAACTACATACACCACTGTTAGTACTATACCTAAAGACAACTAACTAAACCAAACATGCACCATTGAATTACATGCATATTGAAGAAAGTAACCTAACATATTAGATTTAAAATACATTACTCCCCCGTCGGTATATACAGTCGGCTCTATTAAACTTAAAGGGGGGCAAAATGAGAAAAGTAACCCTAGGTCCAATTGACCTGACCAATTATTTACATGATGATTGCCAAAGATTGATGCCCTGGGGGCACCTTAACAAGGTTTATTGAGGGACCCTTCCCCTGAGAGGGGAAAAGGCCCTAAAACGAACAATAACTAACCCATTCCCCCGCTAGAATTGGTTCAATTTGGAAAAGGGGATAGGAGCCCTTTTACGCTAGCTTAAGCTGCCATTCCGAAAGTTAACATTGCAACTATGAAACCTACTGTGTACATGCACTTACTGACTAATAAAAAAAAATCACATTTACTATACACACTATAATATATGTACGAAACCAGGTCGTATTGTCCCTAATCCCTAACTGAGTTTTAACAGATCAAAAATCACTTTCCTATATTGTCTATTCTTTGGCTTGGATAACGAGCAATATGGCGTCTGTAAAGCTGGTTCCCATTTCTCCTTTATTTTTTACAGTTCACTTCACGAAAAATGTAAGTTTGTCAGCTCCTAAATCATTATACGGCGTTTATCAATGAAATTAACTGGATATTACCTTGAGATAGTTAGAATTTCCATCCTTTTACCGCAGATATGTAGAAGAAATCACGGGCTGCTCCTCGTAAAGTGTCTTCGATTATTCTGATCACATTGCGCCGAAAACGCCAGAGGTAGGAGAATTCCTCCAATCAGAACGAAAACTTTAGCCGCGGAAATTACAAAGCAAATAGAAATTTGGCAAATCCAGATATAACCGGATCTGAAAGTGACTATGGACTAGTGAGGGGGGGTGAGGGAAAGATTAGGTACCTGACTAAATTCTACATTGGTCTGAAATTAAGAAAATTTATATCCAATGACGGAACTATGTTTCGGTATGACGTCAGAATAGTAAACCTTGTAACTTTTCAACTTGTATATCCGAAAATGGGATTTACACTTAATCAAAATATAAATAAAATATATTATTCAGTGGAAATATGGTTACTAATGAAACCTTTCGATTCATTATATTTAATTCGAAGTAAAGAGAGTAAATAAATTGTGTAACTAAACCGAGATTGGAAAAAAAATTACTAGGTACAGGGTGCGTAAAAAAAATTGCCATTACTTTCAACTGTAATGGTACATTACAGTTTTCCCCGGCCCATTAACAAAATTTTGTTAGAATAACAAAATTTTGCTAATTGGGAATACTAACTACTGATGCTTGTTAAGTTAACACACTCATTCATCTCATTCAAACGTTACCAGTCACACTAGGACAGTATATTATATCTACTTGGGGTATTGCGCGAGTAATTCACTACGTTTATCTTCTGTACAATTGAAAATCTTTAAATTTCGAAAATTGTGAGTTCCGATACTTTCACCTTTGAGATTATGCAAAACAGCGCAGTTTTTTAGCAATTTTTTCACGACAAACGGGCCAGTGAAAATTTTCATCCATTTGGCGGATTCCTGCTTTATTATTGATGATAAGTTGTGTAATTTCAGCATTACTAGTTGACCTTCTTCCAGAGTAACAGAATGTGTTGACCGTTTACTAGAATTTCGCGAATTTATATCTATCTCCGTAAATTTAAACCTATTTTCAACGGAATCTAATTGTTTTGGCCATGGGAACACCTTCCGGTAGTTGTCAACAGCAGAGTAACTCAGAAAGCGTTCCGCCGGCGTGCAACCAATACTTGAGCAATAAGAATTATTAAGAAGGTCCTGTATTTTTACAAGATATCTATACCAGGTGGTTTGATCTTCATTACACCATAACCGAACTAACCTATTGAGCTCTTTATGGCTGCGCTCTGTTATGCTGTTACCCTGAGGAGAATAGCTAGCTGTTTTCTTGTGTTTAATTTTGTACTTAGCACAGAAATCCTGCCACAGTTTAGACTGGAACTGTGGTCCCCTGTCACTTAAGAATTCTTGAGGATATGGTAAAAGGTGAAAGTATCTTCTCTCTAGTACCGTTATTATTTCTTTGGTATGAGCTTTTCTGAGCGGGAGAAAAGTAACAAAACGAGAGTAAATATCTATTAGTGATAAAATATAATAGTATCCCTGGCTAGGTGGTAATTTCCCAATAAGGTCCACCCCCAGAGTCTCATGGGGTACATTTGCTCTTATGTGATATTCTTGCTGAGCTATGGTTCGGTTTGTGAACTTTGTTTCCGCACATTGGATACAGTTTCGGATGAAATTTTTTATGGTAGATTTTTGATTTTTCCAATAAAAGATTGCGCGACAAAAACGATAACATTTTTGAACTCCAAAATGACCTGTGGAGTGAACAATACTGATAATTTGGTGAATACAAGCCTGAGGTATTACTAAAAGCCATTTTTGAACTCGCAACGGTTTTATGTACATTAACCCACAATGCATTGCGATTCTACTCTGATTACCACTATTTTCATATTGCCTTAAAAACGTTTGACATAATTCATCAGTTTCTTGATTTTTCTTTATATGATTTAAATCAATGTCAGCATATTGTGTTTTCGTTAGGAAATGCACATAATGGGTTTCGGGTTCAAGCAATACCTCAGGCGGATACCTACTAAGTGTATCGGCGATAAGGTTCTCGCGGCCTGGACAGTGCTGAAATGTTAAGTCAAATTTCTGTAATTTAAGTAGGATCCTGGTGGTTCTTGGTTCAAGGTTCTTCTGAGTGAAAGCATGAGTAACTGCTGCATTGTCGGTATGAACATACGTGATACGACCCATAATATGTTGTTCAAAGTGCTCACATAGGAACAGAACGGACAGTAGTTCTAACTGAGAGATCGACAGAGACAACTCGTAAGGCTTTACCCGTCGACTAGCATATCCGATGACATTAGGATCTTCTTGACCTGCTGGATATTGTGCAAGATAGCCAGCCAGATTTTCCATACACGCATCACTGTGTATGTGAAATGGCAGAGAGAAATCTGGCTGACTTAGGGCAGGCGGATTGCTAATAAGCTCTTTTAACTTATGGAAAGTTTCCAATGTTTCATCGTTCCATGTGAATTTTTGACCCTTTTTTAGTAGTTGATATAATTTAGCGGTAAGTCCAGAAAAGTTTGGTACGAACTTTCTCCTCCAACCTATGAGGCCTAGGAACTTTTGTAATGCCTTCTTTGATTTCGGAACCGGAAAACAACGAATGGGTTCGTTTAATTTAGGGTCGACTCTTATCGTTTTGCCACTAATGATATGACCTAAAAATTTTATCTCCCGTGCGAAGAACTTACATTTTTGAAAATTTAAGGAAAAATTTGCCTGCTTGAAAATTTCAAAGGTTCTTTCTAAATGAGATAAGTGTTCTTCTTCCGTGACCGATTTTACCATAACATCATCAAGGTATAAAACTACAAAAGAACGAGTTGAGTCGTTGAAAAAATTAGTCATAACGGATTGAAAAACAGCAGGACTGCTCTTCAATCCCTGTGGCAAAACGGTAAGGCAATATTGCCTTCCTTTATACACAAAGCTAGTACATTGATATGATTCTTTGTGTAAACTGATCCCATAATAGGCACTAGATGCATCAAAAGATGAGAACCAAGTGGCTTGTGAAACACGATGTAATAAATCGTCTATTGGTTCAACCTGTGCTTGTGGAGAAATAATTTTAGAGTTGGTAGCCCTGAGGTCCAAAACGGGACGTACGCCCCCAGAGGCCTTTCTGACAACATGAATAGGATTTCTGTATGGGGACATCTGTTCTATAGCAATTCCTAACCGTAACCATTTATTTAATTCGGCCTCAAACTCGGGTTGCATTGCTTGTGGGACAGAATAGCAAGGTCCCACAACTGGTTCGTTATCTTTTAGTTGAATTTTGTATGGAGACGCATTAACACGACGTGCGTACTCGGAGAAGAGAGATCTGTACTGTAATAATAGTTTACGGAGACCTGATCTAATTGGTGGTGGTAAGTCATCCCGAGTAGTAATGTAAGTATTGATATCTTGTGGAGAGACATTGCATTCGGCATTCAGGAATGGATCCAGCTGATCGTCCCTGTTAACCTCTCCCCCATTGAGAGGTGTCACTGCACAGGTAGCTTGACAGATAAATCTGGGGTCAAGCATGGGCTGATCCATCACTGGCCGCCCTGACTCACCGATTGCAATCTCTCTTTCCGGTATTCCCACTAACATTACATTTGGTTTATTAGTTGAAACAGTAACTGCATTCCCGAGACTATCTTTCATACGAATTTCTTTCTTTTCACGGTCGATGATACAATGGAACTTATCTAAGAATGGGCAACCCAAGATTAAATCCGTTCGCAAGTATTTAATAACAAAAATAGCTATTTCAAAAATATGGTTTTGAATATTAAGATTGAAATTTTGAACCCCTTGAACTGAAAAACTTTCCTTCCCAGCAAATGCACCCAGTGTAAGACCCGTGTACGGCCTTAATTTTGCAGAAGGGAAGCGCTGTTTCAATCTTCTCCACACCTCCCAGTCCATTAGGCAGAGCTCCGAACCACTATCTATGGTAGCAACAAGTTCAACGCCACCGATACTTCCCTTTAGGCTGGGAGATGCCGAGAAATAGCGTTCTTCCCCCACCGCAAATGGCTCTTCATCGATTACGAATTTTATTATAAATTCTAAGGAATTCGGCGAGGGGTATTCTTGTATCTGAAACTCGGATTTACTATTATTAGAATATTGCATTTTGTAGTTAATGGGGTGTATGTACCCGCAGTTATCCTCCCCCATTTCATCAGGTAACTGCGGCGTTAGTTTGTCGACTTTACCACAGTTTCGCGACTATCACTCCCATTTAATATTGTTCTAGGCTCACCGTTACCACGCACTTGCGAAGGGACTGAATTCTGGGGTCGATTTACATTATTGTTACTATTATTGTTATTATTATTGCCCTGACTATTACCGTTCTCCCTTCTTCCGTAAGTCCTGTTAAAATTCCTCCTGGTGTTATCGCCCCTATCCGGGTTTGATTCCATGTTGGTACGGTCATAGGGACGATAACTCCGGCGATTGTTGAACATGGGCCGATTCCTGAATAGTCGCCGGCCATTAGTGTTGTTTTCTGAGCCATACCCACTAGGATAACGAGATCCAGCTTGGGTATAACTCAGGAAATCTGTCTGGCAACTTGCCGTTACCTTCGTCTTCGTCGGTTTTAGAATCTTTGCCTGTCGGGCGAAGTATCGTTTTGGTGGACCACCAACTTCCTTGCCGCACAAGGCAGCTAAACGTGAGGTGACTTCTCGCACCGTTTGGCACAAGTGGGACGCTATGGCCCGGGACTCATCGGGTGGAAGAGCGTTAACAATAATATCTACCAGTTCGGCCTGAGAGGGATGTTCAGCTATCTGATAATATAGTTCAATGATTTTCCAAGCATAGTCCAAGAGGGACCCATACTTGGAGCGATCATACCGGAGTGATTGTAAGTTTCTCTTTTGGAGCCGTTCGATGTGCTCATTACAATACTCTTCTTTGAAAAGAATCAAAAAATCACTGAACGTCCTTATTTGGTATTTAACCGAGGCAAACCATGCGCCCGAAGCGGCGATCAAACATTTTTCGACTATTTGTAGGCGTTCCCCATCAGTAAGTTTGTACATATCTAGATATTGCTGCAATCTTCGCAGAAAAACTCGAGGTAACCCGTTAGCAATGTTCCCATCGAAAATGGGAAAACGTTCAATATCCCGGAGGGAAACTTTAGAGCTCATACTATACGGGGCAGGAAAAGAATCTATTGGAATCAACGCGTTATCCTGAGCGGTTGGGGTTGTCACCGGATTTGCCACCGACGGAGTGGTCACCGAACTGAACGCTCCCATATGACCAAGAGAGGTTTTATAATTAGTATTGACCATGTGAGGTTCGAACTTAGGACCCACCACGGCAGTAACCGACGGTCCGGCACATCTCCTTTCCCCTCCTGGCAGCACGCTGTAAGATTGTACCATTCCAAAGGTAGAGTGAGCATTTACGCTAGTGACTGTTGTAGTCACAACACTCGACTGCATCGGTACATCGAAATTACTCAACCATGATTTCGAGGTTGGCTGATGCGGGGGACAATACATTGTTGTGTCCCGTGCATCAGGCAACACTTGACATTTTCCCGGGAGGACGTTACTTGTTTCTGGGAAAATTTTCCCTGGAGAATCGCCATCAGGAAAAGGATAGGAGATATCAGACTTGACGATTTCCAATTTAGTAATATTCCCCTTAAGACTGTCTACTTCGGTTTGAATTTGTCCAATCCTTTGATCAACCGACTCTAGTTTGGTTTCTATTGATAGGTTAGATATTACAACATTTAATTTACTTATTTCAGCCTGCTGCTGTTCAACCTTTTGTTCGATGTCACAAAATCTTTTGTTTGTGCTCTCAAACCTTACATCTATTTCATTTAATTTTTCATTTGTTTCGTCTCTGAGCTGCTCGGTAGAATGTTGGGCCTGGTATCTAACCTGCTCTAGTTCAGTAGACGTTTGCTCTTTCAATTTGCTAATCGAAGAAGCAAAGTCTAAACAGATCTGGTCAAATTTATTATTTAGTACCTCGAATCGAGCATCGGTCTCTCGTTTCGAGGTATCAAACTTTTCATTTATTTCACGTCTCATTTCTGCATTCTCACGCCTCAGATCTGCACTATTTTGATCTAACTTTTCATTTATCTCACGCCTCAGATCTGCACTATTTTGATCTAACTTTTCATTTATCTCACGCCTCAGATCTGCACTATTCTGATCTATTTTAACTTCCATGTTAGTGAATTTTTCGTTCATCATTTGCATCATTTGGCGAATTAATGCAGACGTGTCAGACCCTCCAGATGACGTTCCTTCCTTCGGGTTTGCCGTCTGATCACGAGAATCATTGTGATTTCCATTCTTTTCCTCATCATCGAGGTCAGATATCTCCGCTGGAGATATTTGGCCTCGGTCCTTTTCACAATCCTCACAGTATTTTACTATTTCGCCGGTTTGAACTTTTTCTGCATTTTCAGCAGTATCATCCAAATTGGTGCAAGCAAAGTGGATCCATTTTAGTCCACACCCGGTGCATCTTATTAACCTCCGCGGGGCGCGAGATCTTTTCTCTTTTTCATCTAACGTGCATTGAGTGCACGTGACTTCACATTCGTCCTGTGACAAAACAACTTTTTTATTTGTTGCCATAGCTTTGACACACTTTACAAAAGACAAGATATATATCAAAAATACACATATACTATAAAATACTTATTCGCTATCAAGATAAGTATTATTCATAAATTAAAGGACTCCCATTCTCTTTCCTTCCTTGAAACCCTTCTAGCGTTTAGTTCCAATTTAGAAAAAATTTTGACACTCCTTCTCTTTTTCCCCCTTAGAAAAGGAAGCAAAAATGACAAAGTAGCCAACGACTCTACTTGTTTCATTTGACTATAAAATTTCTCTTATTAATTTCAATGTTGTAATCAATTCAACATGCCTTCAACCTCACTCTTTGACATTCTTAAAAAAAAATTCAGATCTATCGGTCGCCATTTAAACTGAGATCTGTTGCCATGGGAACAAAAGTTGCCATGACAACCATTCTTGTCGCGGTTCACCAATTCAAACTGATTGGCATGATAACTGGTATTATTCAATAAGCATTTTCAGATCCGTTACCACAGTAAACATGGTTACCATGGCAACAATCTTGTCACGTGTCGCCACTCTAAAACTGAAAAAAGGAGGGCCCGTTGTCATAGGAACAAACGTTGCTATAACAACGAATCCTGTCACCGCTCGTCAATCTAAAACTGATTGAGGAAAAAAAAATCTGCAACAAATGTGATGCACGGAATAAGTCGTGAGTGGGAACCCTTCACCCCTGGTGGGGATGTTCATGAAGCTATCAGCTTATGTCTAATTATATTGGACTATAATATCCATTTCTTAATTTCGAACATACTAGGTTCGATCGAAACGAGAAAACTTTTTATCGGACTTCTAAAGAAAATAAAATAAAATAAATAAATACATGACCGTGTTTATTACATTTAGAATTCCCAGTCACGACCCCCTTTTCAGTTTTATTAAAAATAGAAGAAGAAGATGAAGAAAGGAAAAGGAAGATAGAAGAGGAAAGAGGTAAAGTAAGAAGGTGATAAAGAGGAAACTGTTACTGGATATTTTGAGAAATATGGTAAAGGGAAAGTGAATAATTATCGAATTGGGATCATTTCCAATAGCTATTGGGTGAATATTTGGTATCAAGGTGATCAAAGGTAGACACATGTTAACCCATACATCCCCGATCTAGATCCATTTGACCCCAACTACCTAATTATCCCAATCTAGCTCTGAGATAGATGAGAAAGTTTAATTTTACCATTTATTCAATATTTCCAGAAGTTCTAGACTAATATCCAATATTTGAAAAATAAACGACGAAGTTGATGGCATGTTAGAATCGACCACAGAGAAAAAAAAATCAGAGTATCACATATTTGTCGAAGATTTTGACTTTCGCAGTTCTCACATGATGATCATTTGTTCAGGCTACTTCAGTCCTTTTTACTTCCTTCATAGAGCCAACTTAAATTAAGTTAGTATTGACATTCAATGACTTTAATTACCAACTACCATTAATTATAATAAGTCACACATATATGTCAAAATAATTTGTGCACTTAATACTAAACCTACATTTCACTCACACACACATTCATACAGGACAATGTATACTTCAGGTTGTATTTAGTTGAATTAAACTAACCTAACTACATTTCTATAGACATTTATTACATTTCAATAAAAGAAAACTTAGTTTGACATAACAGGAAAAAATTTAATACATGAAAAGAATGTTTCATAAGCATGCACAGAAATCCGCTACTTTCAACAAGATCAAATAACACATTTCTCTTTCTAGTGATATTAAAAATTGGATTACATGAAAAAAAAATCGACAAAAGACGAAAGACAAAAATAAAGAAAAAAAATTCAAAGGTCAATATATTTAAGATTCAGTGCAATGAATACATATCATTGCGGAAAAAGAAGGAAAAAAATATAATTGGTTAATCATTCTTTAAAAAAAAACACTTTAGTAACATTTTATTGAGTCTCTGTCCCAAGAGGAGACATTTCGACAATTTTATGAGTCTTTGTTCTCACGTCGATGATAACTCCTTTTTCAACTCTCTTTTCGCACTGTGATTTGTGTCCATGAGAGTATTTAATCGTTTTTGTTTAAACTATAGACAAATAGTTGCTTCATATCACATATATATTTATATTTCTCATTTCGTCACTTGACGCACTTTATATAAAATTTCAAAGTTTATCAAGATTAAAGAAAAATTATCGAATTCAGTCACAGACATTGGGAACATATTTCCATATTCCTGTATTCACATTACTAAATTATTAACCTAATTTCAGTTCGTTGAATTTAAGATCACTATTTTCTTTTTTTCTAGTATAGATCGTGTAGTCGAAGATTCTAGTCACTGAATAGTTAGGTTTCCGATCGTAGGGGAAGGATTTGTTTCATAGTTTACTGATAGAAGGATTCGTTGGTGGGGCACACTGTTTCGTAGCTTACTGATTTCACTATGATCTCGCAAATAAATTTGGATAAGGATTAGGGTTATTTTTACTTTTCTTACGACCTGCTACTTGTTTTATTTACATGCCGTATTTAACATGATATTCAACTTTAATAGTCACAAACATCAATAACAACTCAACAAAATGTCATTTATTACAATTTACGCGGTAATACTATATATCACAAATAGTTGGTAAATGTCGGGTGTCAAAAATCTATGGCAACCTAAAACAACCAGGGTAAATACCGAGCCCTCTACATACATACTCACATATATATATATTCATATTACTCAATATAATAAATTTCATTTTAATATCCATCGTAGTATTTCGTCGACATTTAATATCTACATAACCTTTTTATATTCGACAAGTATTCATATTTTATTGGCTCAAAAACAAAACAAAAACCCTGACTATCAAAATTCACTTTTTTTTTCTCATAAGGTTGCAATATTGTACTTTATATGTAAACCCGATAATCGATAATCATTCTCAATTCACTAAAGATCCGCGTATAAAGAAATAGTTGGTGTTATTAGTAAGTTGACATAAGAGGTGGAAATACAACAAATAGAGCAGGCACGTAACTTTTAAAACTATGTAAGTACATATATAGATGTATATACAGGAAAAAAATCAATGTTATTCGAAACTAGTGGGCCCAAACTATTAATACATACACACTATATGACCAATCAATAGAAATAAAACCAGAAATCAGTCGTCAATGGGTATAATTTGTACGATCAATGAATAACAAATGTTTTCAGGAATCTGAAAGCATAGTGTACCTTCTCGTCAGTTTCTCTCGTGGTGGATTGAATATCGCGAAAATGGTCCTGAGTTGTGCTGCAATACCTCCACGAATTGCATCCCTCGATGTCTCAGTTAGTACATACGATCGAAATAAGAGATATGAATATTGTACGTTTTCATGAGTTTCAGAAACCGGGGGGGGGAGGTTGAAAAATTTGAAAAAAAAAATCTCGAAGTAATGAAGACAGAGAGAGAGATAGAGAAGAAGGAAGACGAAGAATAGGGGCGCCAAAGACTTAAGTGGGAAATAACTAACGCTACAAAGATAAAAGTCGAATTTCGCTCTCAACAAAATCCATAGCCAAAATATTCTTAACATGCCAAAAGGGTGGTCTACTCAAATACGTAGACTCAAGGAGCGCCCTGCTGCCAAGGATGCAAGTTCTGTGTCCATCAGATCCCAATCCCACAAGAGTTTGGTTGTAAGATTGAAATCCGATCCCCGTATCCGGCCCAAACCAGCAGGGTCCCGAAAATCCTCCGGAAGGTTAGAGACGGCGTTAATTTAGAATTTCAAAAGAAAAAAAATCATCCGACCTCTTGGAAACTAGAAGATTCCAGAATAGTAATGAAATTAGAGTAATAGCTAAGATATCCCTAATTAGAATTTGCCAAAATAAAAAAAATTAAATAAACTGAATTTTGGATCGGTGATTTCAATAACCCAAACATCACCGATGGCTACCCCGCGCAGACATGCCACAGTCTGGGACGTCGTTAATTTCCCTCATCTAATTAAACTAAGAAAAGACATGAAAATACTTAAGGGGACTAGGGGTCGACGTCCGGGTACGCTATTGACGTGAATATTAATTTAGTAGCAGTTGATTTAATCGGATAGTCCGAACTGAGTTATATGAACACTGCACAATAAATAAATAAGGTAAGCAACGAAAAAAAAAATCTCGGAGAGGCTATGAATGTTAAAGGTACAAATGACCGAAACCTGTACTTCTCGATGATCACAGGAAATAGCAGTTATTTTTCTTAATTATCATTTCTGTCAACCTTTAGAAGTAATTCCCACATGATGCTACCCTATCTATTGAAAGGCTTAAGATCTGGGGCTGTTATTATGAGGTACTTAAATACGAAGTAACACACAATTCCCAACTACAATTTACTATCCAAGTAGCAAACTCGGTTGGATGAATGTACTGGTGTAGAAGTCAAAACGCGAGAGATTTTTTTTTTCGTTAACGTATTCATATTTTCACTATATAACATACACTAGGCCTATCCATTTAAATGTAGGTGTCATATCATCTCATTCATATTATTTTATATCATATTATTAATATATCATTATATTCATTCATTATCTACTAATTTTCGCGCGAAGTAATATTTTACAGACACCCTATTTCATACATTTTACACGCAGGCCATACACATATTTACATTACACAGTAATAAATATATATAATTATCACAATCTATCACGCTCAAACTACTACACGATAACATTCATCGAACCACGTACTCTTTGTTTCGAAGCACCCAAATTGTATTTACTTCGCAGTTTTTAAAAAAAAAATCATATGTGCATTTACTGAAAGTTAAATTGTCAACGATTAATCTATTTCCAATTTGCTGATAAAACTAAAGCAACAATGGAATTTTCTACAGCCACGGGAAAAGAGAATTTAATACTACATTTTGAAACAAACAGTAATAGCATATGGGCTTTACTTCTATTAAGAAAATAGGTATTCTTTATTTCAGTAGATATTTCAGTTACTACTGGACCTAGCAAGCTGAAATTTTCAGAACAGTAAGATCTCATGCTATCTTATATGAATGTATACTCATCTGAACCGAAAACCATGTCCACGGGATGTAATTTAGAAATAAATGGCCAAAATCAAACAATCTAGATCACTAAGTCATGCGATGTCGTAATGTCAACAAACAATTGACTACCGAAACCTGACGCAATGGCGCTGTAGTGGAGGCATAATTTACCGTGTACTGAAATATATACTTGTACTCATTAGTCAGAAATTTAATATTTACACTGGTTTAGTATACTTCGAGTTAGACAAAATGGTACTAAATTAACGCATATTTATACACTGTCCTAACCGAAAATTCACACACTCACACAAAACTACTAACTACATACACCACTGTTAGTACTATACCTAAAGACAACTAACTAAACCAAACATGCACCATTGAATTACATGCATATTGAAGAAAATAACCTAACATATTAGATTTAAAATACATTACTCCCTCGTCGGTATATACAGTCGGCTCTATTAAACTTAAAGGGGGGCAAAATGAGAAAAGTAACCCTAGGTCCAATTGACCTGACCAATTATTTACATGATGATTGCCAAAGATTGATGCCCTGGGGGCACCTTAACGAGGTTTATTGAGGGACCCTTCCCCTGAGAGGGGAAAAGGCCCTAAAACGAACAATAACTAACCCATTCCCCCGCTAGAATTGGTTCAATTTGGAAAAGGGGATAGGAGCCCTTTTACGCTAGCTTAAGCTGCCATTCCGAAAGTTAACATTGCAACTATGAAACCTACTGTGTACATGCACTTACTGACTAATAAAAAAAAAATCACATTTACTATACACACTATAATATATGTACGAAACCAGGTCGTATTGTCCCTAATCCCTAACTGAGTTTTAACAGATCAAAAATCACTTTCCTATATTGTCTATTCTTTGGCTTGGATAACGAGCAATATGGCGTCTGTAAAGCTGGTTCCCATTTCTCCTTTATTTTTTACAGTTCACTTCACGAAAAATGTAAGTTTGTCAGCTCCTAAATCATTATACGGCGTTTATCAATGAAATTAACTGGATATTACCTTGAGATAGTTAGAATTTCCATCCTTTTACCGCAGATATGTAGAAGAAGAAATCACGGGCTGCTCCTCGTAAAGTGTCTTCGATTATTCTGATCACATTGCGCCGAAAACGCCAGAGGTAGGAGAATTCCTCCAATCAGAACGAAAACTTTAGCCGCGGAAATTACAAAGCAAATAGAAATTTGGCAAATCCAGATATAACCGGATCTGAAAGTGACTATGGACTAGTGAGGGGGGGTGAGGGAAAGATTAGGTACCTGACTAAATTCTACATTGGTCTGAAATTAAGAAAATTTATATCCAATGACGGAACTATGTTTCGGTATGACGTCAGAATAGTAAACCTTGTAACTTTTCAACTTGTATATCCGAAAATGGGATTTACACTTAATCAAAATATAAATAAAATATATTATTCAGTGGAAATATGGTTACTAATGAAACCTTTCGATTCATTATATTTAATTCGAAGTAAAGAGAGTAAATAAATTGTGTAACTAAACCGAGATTGGAAAAAAAATTACTAGGTACAGGGTGCGTAAAAAAAAAATTGCCATTACTTTCAACTGTAATGGTACATTACACGTCTACTAATGATGAACAAAAAAAGAGAGCGCGCCTGGTTAAGGGTTAAAATTTAAAGAAATTAGCATTCACTTTGTCTATTGTCAAAGTTTCTATTGCTTCAAATTTTTTGCAGCCAAACATTTTGATGTGCTAATGATTGTGAAAACTACTTTGAAAACAACGATTGCTATACAGTGGATCCCAGTAAACTATATCAAAACATACATAAGCTTAATTTATTTTTACTTTTGATGGTTGATAAAATCAATAATTTGTTTCTAATTTTCCATTGGCCAGTTCAGCATCAGCCCACGAAAGAAGGCCTCATTGGAAAGAAAAGAGAGGATAACTATAATTTGAACAAATATACATATTATTACTATAGAACAGATTTCCATACAGCGGTTGCCCTCTGTACTACTTACCATGGAAGTTTAGCTAACGTCTTTACTATGGAATTGGCCATTCACATGAACCAATTTATGTATAAGTCTAGACCAGGTAAGAATTTAAAAGTAATGATCGTTCATATATTAAGTTATTACTAACGATAAATAATTGTATAATTGCCCTACTGAGAAATAAATTCATACAAGGTGACACGTACCCGTACGTATTCCACAGCATTACTGTTAAAACTCTAGTACTATGATCTAATTGTCGTTATTTATATACATAGTTACTAGTATGCAATAATTGACACCATATTTGGACAACAGGTTACCTGAGCAATATACATGTATATCTGAGCGACTCAAGAGAAGACAATGGTAAATCACATTTTCTAACTTTCGAATAAACTGGAAAAGAAATCTCAATTGGATATAAAAGCTTGTCGATTGCACTAAGTGCCTTGCCAATAATGACAGAATACCTATGAGAATGACGATGATAGGTGAATCAAACTATGCCTGTCGAACGTGTCTACAAAACACGATCTTCCACGCGCGAAAACACCAAAATGATTGTCCCATGATTAGTAGCCGCTGGACTAATGCTCGCAAAATGATCATAGCCGAGAGGAACAGCCTATGGATTATTCCTAAGCTATTCGTAGGTACGACTACATTTTCGTTCTGTAATTGAACACAATATCTGAAATTTTGTAATCTTTCTTCAATGATTATATTTTTACATAAGTTCTAAGATTTTTATTGTATCAAAAGGTTCTTTCATATATATTTTTGCATAGGTTCTACAACGATATTGTATATTTTTGTATGTATTTTCTAAATAGTGTTAATATTTAGGAGCAAAAGTGCTATTTTAATGGCACAAGCACTTAAGAAGAAGAAGAAGAAAAATATAAAGAAGTAATTTCAATATTTGTAGCATATTGATATATTTCTTAATTTCCCTGCTAAGACAACTTGTTTATCTGTTTGATGTCGTTCTTATGGTAACTAAGAAAGATAATATAGAACGAAGTGCCATCTTGTATAGACTGAATGTATAATATTTTAATGTGATAAACAAGATATATGTTGAAAGTGAATATATATATTCAAAAGCATATAATTGTGTTGTTTGATTCATGATAATCTCGTGAACTGTATAAATATACATTTCGAATCAGGGAATGTAATGTAACGAAAGTAAATAACGTTACATATTTATATGGTGCCGAAACCGTGGAATTTGGAGATTAGTCCGAAGCAGGCCCATGGGCAGACCAAAAATTTAGGGGGGCGATAGAAATTAGGGGGGACCGACCGAATCATATACTTCATCACCATCATATTATAGTTCATTTGCAAACCTACCGTGAAACTTTTAGGGGGGCCAGCCAAAGCTTAGAGAGCCCCTAGCCCCTCCGTGGGTACGGGCCTGGTCTGAAGTATTAGTAAGTTATTTCACTCAACATCACGGATTATCTATTACTACGTAATAAAATAAAAATATACCGAAGATCTAAAATGTATACCAATACAGGAGTTGAAGATGTCAATATATATTCCTGCAACTGAGACTTCTACGGATGTGATCGATCTGTTACGACAGTTAGGGCAGCAGGTGAATTCCATGACACAACAGATGGATTCCAGATTAGATCAAGTATCACAAAATTTGGATTCCAGATTGGAACAAGTAACGCAGCAGATAAATACCAAATTGGAAATAACCGACAATAAGATAGAACAAATTTTTCATAGCTTTGCAGTGATGAGAAGTACTGTTGATATAGTCGAAACACAAGTCAACGAACATACGAACCAAATTCGAAGACTGCAAGAAGAGATTCATACTAACAAAGAGAAAACAATACGGCCCAGTGTAATCCTGATCCTGCCCTCAATTTTGTGTATGAAAAACATAGGAGCTATGTGTCAAGACCCTGTGAAAAAGGCAAATACTTGTCAGAAGTCTATTCTGAAAGGGGAGATGCCATCTTAAGTACTGACGACGAAGAAAGAAGACCATGTCGCAAGAACCGTACACACGTAAAACCCTGACATCTAAGGTATTTTAATGATGATAATAGTCGCGTGAAATTCAGTGAAATAAGATCATTAACTAAATTCAGCGGTAGATCTGAGGATATCCCAAAGAATACATTTTTAGAGAAATTTGAGGAAGAGTGTGAATTAATTGGAATAGATAAGGTTAACTTTCTTAAAATCTTACCGCATATTTAACCACCTTGTTCGGTATGGTACATAGCAATAAGACGTAGTCTACGGAATTATTCCGATTTTAAAAATGCGTTGTTAGCAAGTTTCGAAAATGATTTTATGTTAGCAGACAGGGATGCCCAAACTAGAAACCGACGTTTTGATCCTCAAGTGGAAAAAACCCTCACAGATTTTGTAATGACTTGAAACAGATCAATCCATATCAGCAGGAATTACGTATTATCACATCAATAAGAATATTATTACCATTTACGTTACAGCAAGTATTGATCTCTTCGCAATGTATTAATTGTAATCATTTAATAATTATAGTTCAAAATTATGAAAGTCAGACTAGATTGCAATGTAATAATAACAGAAATCAAGCTAATTATTTTCCTGTTCGAAATATCAATGTTAGAGATGATTGTAATCATAATACGAGAGATATTGTTAGATTTTCTCGTAATGGCAATACGACTGAACCTAATTTAAGAAGAAACAGAAATAATAATCATACAGTTTTTAGGAATATTGTAAATAATCGAGCTAATTTCTCACGCACTCCCAGATTTCGTAGTGATTACATAGGTGGCAGAAATTTTCAAAATAAGAACCAAAGAACTGGTGAAGTATATAGCATACAGGACTGTACTCAAGATTGTGTTATTCAATGAAACCTAATCGAAGCTTTTGACAATGTCAACTTAACCTAAATGTGGTTGACGTGGAATGGGTTAAAGCCACGTTAGCAATTTATTCGCAAAAATATATAAACAGTGATTTGAACTTTAATGAAAATGCTTCAAATTCTTTAAATAATAGCAACAAATACTATGGTATGGTTATTCTCTTTTGTGATTTAATTAGTTATTGTTTTGTTTCATTTTGAATATTGTTATTATTTCATTGTAATTTTTACTTCGTTCACATTCTATGTAATTACATCTATGCATCAATACAAGTATTGTCTAGCAAATTTATGCTATGAATGAAATAGGTTATGTTGTATTTTTAACTCACATAAACTTTATTATTAACGAGTATAAATAACATTGAATTAAAGAATCTTTTAGGACCTAAAAGTGATCAATAAACTTACACTTTGAATATGTAATTCTCGTCGGTAATTTTATAGAATTAAAATAAAATTGATTATTGAATAAATATAAGAATGATATTGAGATAAAATGAAAATAATATATTATTTTATTAATTGTAATTTTTATATATACGAAGGCTATTCAAGAAGTAAGTTAACTAGATGTATGAAATGTCTAACGGTACAGGATTCTTTCTTTAATTGTGATCAATTTAAAGAAGTCCCATAGTTCGGGAGCCATTATAGAACGATATTGTATATTTTTGTATGTATTTTCTAAATATTGTTAATATTTACGGGCAAAAGTGCTATTTTAATGGCACAAGCACTTAAGAAGAAGAAGAAGAAAATATAAACAAGTAATTTAAATATTTGAATCATATTGATATATATCTTAATTTCGCTGCTAAGACAAGTTGTTTATCTGTTTGATGTCGTTGTTATGGTAACTAAGGAAGACAATATAGAACGAAGTGACATCTATAGACTGAAGGTATAATATTTTAAAGTAACAAACAAGATACAGTATATATGTTGAAAGTGAATATATATATTCAAAAGTGTATAATTGTGTTGTTTGATTCATGATAATCTCGTGAACTGTATAAATATACATTTCGAATCAGGGAATGTAATGTAACAAAAGTAAATGACGTTATAGTTCTAAGGTTCTTATTACTCATATATCAAAACATTTTATCAGATTAAGAATTATTAAAGAAAACATTGCAATGATATAACAGGAAGTTTGGTTTTACAGTTATGAAACTACACTACACTTCAGTACTATCACAATTCAATTTTGAAACAGATCGAGAACTTTCGGTTTCAGTAGAGGGATAGTAAGAGCTAAGTAGTAATTCTCTATCACTACCGGTCTTAGTGAAGAGATACAAGAAAAATGGATGCCAATTGACTGCACAAAATGAAGTTTGTCGCTTTCGTTGTCGATTTTGTTCTATGATGATCAAGGTTGAAATCCGTAATTACTGATTTGTACTTCTTTCGATTTGATTAGAGCGTTGGGAAGGAGATAGACTATCTACTCTTGCGACTCTGAACCTAATCTAAAAAGCAGTTCTTAATATCTCATTGCTCTATGACTATCAATATCAAAGCCTGAAATACTTGGAAATTTCTGCCGAATACGGAACAAAACGTACCACCGACAAAACGTACCACTTACCCTGAGGGTTGCTTGTGAAGGGTTTTCTAAAAACACTTTAAATAATGACAAGCGACAAAACGTGCCACTTGATAGGACGGTACATATATATATATATATATATATATATATATATATATATATATATATATATATATATATATATATATATATATATATATATATATATATATATATATATATATATATATATATATATATATCGGCCAAAAAAGGTTAAAAGTTGAACAGATTGGTGCTGAGAAAAGTACCGATGCAAGACCAAGACTACGACTAAGGTTAAGACTAAGACCATGCATGGAAGATTCTCGCAACACCAAGACCATACCTGCAAGATTCTCGCCAGACCAAGACCAGCAAGAATCTTGCATATGCAATATTTGAATATTTGCTGATTTCCATCACACTTTATCGAGGCTTTGGACCAGTGACGGATAGGCATTATTAGAGGGGCGCGGGCGCTTTCTCCCACAAGGGCCACCAGCATCTCAATGTCACAAATCAATTGCACAGTTCTCTTTCTACAGGAAGTCAATAGTATTAACAATTGACAATTAAAACCTGATATTTTTTCATCACTATATTATTCTGAATTGTTCAAAATATTATATGAAGTTCAAGGAGAACGTATACTATATTACAAAATTAGCAGATGTTTTAGTGTACTAGTTTTTGATGCTACTGTATCTATCAGTTTTGCATTCGAAATATTTTTTTAATAAATCTTTTTCAATAGACATCAACAAAATGTTTTCAAATGTTCCTGAGACATGGTTCCTGAGACATTTCAGTTTATTTCAATTTTGAAAAATTTCTTTCACATGTTACCTGAGTTAGGGACAAAGTCAATAAAAATTTGTATGCTGGAAACCTGGATAAGTATTATTGCACATATTACAATTCTGCAAAATTAAAAAGCAGCACATTGGACAATTTTGCAACACGTTTTGCATTCGTTTTCCTTGAAAACAAATGTATTTTCTCCTAATTCTGAATCACTTGCACCATCAGCACAGTCATTTTTCTTCGGTTGTGCTCGTCATCAAGGCTGACTTTCAAGGATATCCACGTCCTTCAAAGGTCCAAGAGAATACATTTATAGTATCCTTGGAAACTTCTTAACTGAAGTTTTTCAGAAAATATGTAAGTTCATCGAAAGGCACGTCTGAAAGTTCTGTTACTTGGTTGAAGTGGCTAGGATCCAAATAATCCATAAAGTACATTGCTTCTTGAATCTTGAAGAAATACTCAAAACTACCATGTCCAATATTGTGTTAAATGCTTCGATGCAGTACCTGGTCTTTGAATAGAAGTAGCTTCATCTTCATATTCACAGGAAAAATCTTTGTCCATCTCTGAAGGCGAATTGTCGACAGGTCAATAGAAAAAAAGAAATCACGTTCTAAGTCTTCAAATTTGTTATTGGCCCATTCTGCAAAGTTTAACGGATTCAAAATCATCTCTCCATTCTTTCAGTTGGAACAGAGTAGTCTGCACCATCCGATAGGACTACACTAGCAGCACCCTCTATTTGGAGATAGTTTGACAGAGAGGTCGTCACTTGAAATATCTTAAGGAACATTTCTGCTGCCCGAATTGTTTTGAACTTGAGAAGATCTTTATATATCCTTTCGCTTTACACCTAGCTTTTGGTTTGATATTTTCTGTAGAAGCAAGTTTCTTAATTGTTATGGTCAACTCTATATACAAAATACTTTTTGGGTTCGAAAAATGACCAATTTTTTTCTGAAAAACAATGTGTTTTCTACCATCTTGTTTCCGCAATAACTATAAGACGCCTGTGTTAACTTTTGATCTTCCAAATGTCCATTCGCTGATAAGACTCACGCATAAATATCACACAGTCATTCAGCGGAACAATGACACAGAATCAATGCAATTTTTTGTCAGATCACATATGACATGATTGAGTATATGAGCGTAACACCACACGTGTTACTGAGTTTCTTAGTAGTTAAGCGGTTAGCATAGGCGCCTTTGTCGTGGGAGACCTGGGTTCGATTCCCGGCGGGAGCTCATTTGCTTCGGATTTCCCGTAAATCAGTATGTCCTGTCTCATGTAGCCTCACTGCTAAAAGGGCCGTTAAACTCAAAATCAACTGAATCACACGTGTAACTGATCATAGGTGAATTGAAAAAATCCGAATATTGTCCTTGCATGTTACTTGAGCCATCGGTTGAATTTCAAATACACTTTTTAATATCAAGGTTCAACTTCTGCAGAATTTCCAGCAGTAAACCGCAAAGACACTGACCTGTGGTAGATATGCATTTTACAATGACAACAATACATTGTTAAACAACCATTTTAACAACATACCGTAAAACAACAGAGCACTGGCCTGAAACTACCATATCTTGAGTAGTATTCTAATAGAACAGAAAATATTGAAGCGTGAGAGACTTCTTTCGAATTATCTTCTCTGATAAGTGTGCTGATAGCATTCAAAACATAATTCACCGTGTTTAGTAAAAGTTATGCGACCACTATCCTGCTTACTTCCTCGTATATGACTCTTCTCGGTGACCTTATCTAAATTACTTTTAAGCGGAAGATCAAATTTGCTTAGGAAAGAAATAATATCCAAAAACTTCCTTGATCTATAGCTGTGTCTTTCAGTTTATAGGCTGCTACATTTCCTCTGTAAATGAGCCTTCTTTTACCAATGAGTTTCTGCACTTTGACAACTCGATACATTACCTGTCTGTTCTTCTTAACCTTATACTGCCGTTGTTTTACCTGTTTATGAGGAAGTAGTTTCTTAACATGAAGTAGTACGTTTTGTCGCGGATTAAATATCCGAAATGTTTTAATTAGTCCATGACAGGTTGTAATTTATATAAGTGGTACGTTTTGTCGCGGAATAAATATCAGAAATACTTTAATTAATCCATGATAGGTTGTCATTTATGACAGGTCGTCAAGAGTATTACGTTTTGTCGCTGGTCGGGACACCATTTCTGCCATTCCTGTTTTATTAAGGTGTCATTGATCTAAAAATAGTATATTTGTTTGAGACGTTGAATCGATTCCAAAAAATTACTTTCGCTCTATGGTAAATCGATGTTATGGAACCGGAAGTACATGTAAATCTTACCATTTCCAGTTTCAGGAAAGTAATACTAATGAATATGGTATCCTTTCTTGGGACTTTGAATCAATTCCAAATAAAACTTTTCATTGCTATCTATTATAGTGTTTGTTCTTTGACTATCTACACTGAAACCGGAAATGGTTGATTTCTACCATTTCCTGATTCAATAGAGAATTGGCAGAGATAGAATCTATTCTTGGGACTACGTTGAATTAATTAAAAAATGCTTCTCGATACACCTTACAGTTTTTGCTTTATATGTTACGTAACACCGGTATTGAAACCAAAAGTACTGGTATATGTCAACCATTTTAGGTTTCGGTAGACTGTTACTTGTTGTTAGTATGTTTTCTTAAGATACTAAATCGATTCCAAAAACATTTGTCGTTATGTTTTGCTATATTTGTTCTATAACAATCAACGTTGATACCGAAAATGGTTGATTACTAGCACTTCCGGTTTGAGTTTAGGTTAACGGAGAAGTTGCAGCCTATTCTTGAGACACTGAATCCATTAAAGAAAACCGATTCTTGATGTTTCTTACGATTTTGCTCTGATACCTGTCAACAGAGAGATAGACGGATAGACGAACATAACCGTTCTGTAACACTTCCAACACTTACGCCTAACGTAGTTCGAAGGTCTAAAAACTACTTATAATGTCATGGGCGGCGATTAGGGGGGCAAAGGGGGGCAGTTGCCCCCGCACTTTTATGAAGTAACCAATTAATGTATATAGTTTCATTTGGAAATGTAACGATTTTGTATGTGTTACTGATTAATAGGAAAAAATGCTGCCATATAATATTTGCTGTTGCGTGAATACGTATTGGTTGTCTTCCCGTGGAGTAAAGAAAGCTACAGTAATTGCGTTTTAATAAATAACCCCAAAAAATAACCTATTGGAGCACAATTTCAGCATACTTTCATTTCTTCTTACAAGAGCTCGATATGTTAGTGAGCCGCTTTGAAGCTAATCGAAAGAACATTATGCAAAAAAGTAGGGCCTATTTCACAAGTTATTCTTTAATTGCACAAAAATTGACAATTCCTAAAATGTCTTTTCTTCTTTCTAAAGTAAGGAGTATCGATTAAAAAGAGCGTGATAAGAAACAACTTCTACCTTTTCCATTGTTTTGTAGTGTAATATACGAGTGAAGTGTTGTGTTTAATGATGTACGAGTGTATATACAATAAAATTTAGTAAATTGAACATAATTCTAGGTTTTAAGTTTATTTTGTATAACTGAAGTGTGGATTGATTCCAACAAGTAAACCTTACGTTTGGGTGAATCGAGTTGCTGAATGAGACACATATGAGAAAGTAGTACTAAATGTGGTCAGTATTTCAGTGAAGTTTAAGGTGCGAACCTCCAGGAGTTTAGGAGATACAGCTACCAGAACATCACATGGAAGTACAGAATAATCTTCATGCAGTTGGAGGTAAAAGCTCTGTAATACCTCTTCTAACGACCAAAGGTGAATAACATATATATGGGTATATATTAGGACTAGGAGGAAGTCATATAGTAAGGGTATACCTGACGGCGGCCATCTTGAAATCCGCCATTTTGAATTAAGGTTAAGTTTTTAAAATAGGAATAGGGTCATGTGATGCATGATTTAAGGCGCAAATTTAATCAGAAGAACAATGATGACGTTAATTTTGATTTACGCGCAATTGGTAAAAAGTTACAAGGAAATTAAATATTGTTGCAGCGTATGTATTAGTCCTTTTCCCACCTTGTAAATTTTGTGTTAATGTTAATAATTAAATAAAAAGCAGGTGGATAAATATTAGATCTATGCTAAGAGTTGCCTTGATGGTGGCCATGTTCAAATCTGCCATTTTGAATCAGACAAAAGTTTTAAACAAAACGCATAACATTGACACCTTATTAATAGCAAATTTTACCATAAATCCAACGGTATAACCATTTTTGCTTTATCATTAACCAGCATTTGTTATCGCATAAACAAGTTGCTAATTTAAGGAAAAATGACCAAAGTGGAATTGAGTCATAATTGAACTTGGGTCTTTCTTCCAGAAAAGTCATCAATTAGTACAATCAATATGTAGTTCAGAAAAGAGTCCATGACTTGCACAAATGCTCTGCTCACAGTGAGCACACAAACGAGTTACACTTGACCTATTTATCGTTGACAATTCCGTCAAAGCAGTAGTCGTAAGGAGCGATCCATTTAATTTTGTGCTGGTTAATGATAAAGCAAAAATGGTTATACGGTTGGAGTTATGGTAAAAATTGCTATTAATAATGTCTCACTGTTATGCGTTTTGTTTAAAACTTTTGTCTGATTCAAAATGCGGATTTGAACATGGCCGCCATCAAGGCAACTCTCACCATAGACCTAATATTTATCCACTTGCTTTTTATTTAATTATTATCATTATCACAAAATTTACAAGGCGAGGTAAAGGACTAATATATATGCTGCAACAATATTTAATTTCCCTGTAACTTTTTACCAATTGCGCGTAAATCAAAATTAACGTCACCATTGTTCTTCTGATTAAATTTGCGCCTTAAATCATGCATCACATGACCCTATTCCTATTTAAAAAAACTTAACCTTAATTCAAAATGGCGGATTTCAAGACGGCCGCCGTCAGGTATACCCTTACAATATGACTTCCCCCTAGTCATAATATGTACCCATATATATGTTATTCACCTTTTGTCGTTACAAGAGGTCTTACAGAGCTTTTACCTCCAACTGTATGAAGACTATTCTGTACTTCTATGTGATGTTCTGGTAGCTGTATCTCCTAAACCCCTGGAGCTTCGCACCTTAAACTTCACTGAAATACTGACCACATTTAGTACTACTTTCTCATATGTGTTTCAGTCAGCAACTCGATTCACCCAAACGTAAGGTTTACTTGTAAGTATTTTTGTGTTTTGATGTGTTCCAAGAAAGTGAAAACTGCACCTACTGGCAACGAACATATTTCAAGAAGTTGCAAAAGCAAATATTTCTTTAAATGTCGTAGCATATGCTTGTAGTATTTACTGCCTTTCATTTTCTAAGAGTAATAACATACATTTAATAGCATGTGTGGAATTAAATATTAAGTTTTTCATTAATCCTCAGTTTCAATATAACTTTTGCAAAACAAGCATCATTATTCATTACCATGATTAATATTATCCTTTCTATTTATTTGTTTTGCAAATTTATTAAATAATCTGATCACACAATTTTCCAGACAGAATTTTAAGATGTTCATGAGCAAGGAATCAAATCTCTTCTTACACTTTCGTTGTTTAAGAGTACAAACGGCTAGTATCTACTTGCGTTGTTCTTCTCAATTTACTTAATAAAATATGAAATACTATATACGGTATTTTAACTGAAAAATATAGTATCCTATTAGTTATACAACCTTTCGTCAAACAAAATGTTAGAAACAACCAGGGAAACTAACAATTACATACAAACATTCAGATCATGTCTTGCCCCCTCACTTTTAACGTCCAACCGCCGCCACTGTATAATGTTATTCCTATTTCAGAATTTGATCGTGTATGGATCAATGGAATAATAGACAACAATGAATTTGTTTGGATGTCAACAGCTGAACCAATTGGCAATAAAACAGGAGACAAATATCCTCCGTGGTTGTATGATGTACCACGACCAGGAAGGGAATGCTTGCTGTTGGACAGCCATCAGCAACCTTACTTCTTGGATGAAGTCTGCAGTAGACAACACTTCTTTGTCTGCGAAGATGGTAAGTGTTATATAATAAGTTCTTGACAAAAATTAGATATGATAAAAAGAAACTATGAAAATAAATAAATATGTATTCAACTGTCTTTGATCTCTTCGATATAAATTTTGTTACATGAACCACTGGTTTGTAAATAACCTTTATAGTTACGAAAATTATATTCTACTCCCGTTCTGAAATAATTATTCGGTTTGTTAGATGCAATGTAAAAAGAAATTGTAATTTTAAAAACTGTAAACGTTTATTGTCAAAAAGATATTCATTTTCTATGTTAATTCCGCTTCAGAGTATCTGAATATCACAGCTAAGGTTGCAAAATCAAAATGTAGGTTCAGAAGGAAAAATTGTTTTTGAACTATATATATTGTAAGATGGTTTAATCAACTCATCCTTTCTTTTGGCTAATAACATTTTTATATTTATATTTTACAACTTGAAAAACATACCTATTTTAACATATTTAGAACAAGTCTTTTGGTGCATTGGACCCAACAGGCTATCAAGTGGAAATACGTTTTCCACCTTATCTAGAAAACTATTTCGTGAATAGTAATTGCAAGAAACGGATATTATTAGACCTATAATTATTTTAAAAATAGGTTAATTTAATAAAGGAATTATAAAAAGAAGCTTTAATGCACAGAACTTCCTTTCCAAGCATGTGGAATAGAAATCAAGTTCGTGTAGAATTTAGATTTCAGGTGCACTTACAGTATTAAAGAATCAGAGAATCATACGCTTTTCCAATTTATCGGATATAATTTCATTATTTCGTTTTGATGCAGTTAGTATCAATAGAAAAATATACCTTAGTATTACAACAGAAGAGTATTTTGAAACACAGTTGTTCATTAGCTTATTACCCACCATTGTCTCATTTTGGGATACTAAAAAATCACTGTAGCTTATTGCAATTCAAATTTTTAAAAACGTGAGTGTGAAACTACGGTAGACTTCCAAATTATGCGAATTCAATACGTAAAGTAGTACATCTATAACTGATTGCAATAAAGTAATGGGATTGAGGATATAACCTGTTCATCGAACGTTGAATTCATATCAAAATCTCATTACTCGTTATCCTAACCTGTTTTTGTTCTACTTCGATAAAGTTGAAATAAAAAATCGTTAATTTAAGCCACTTTCGATTTAAATAGACGGCTACGGACTCGATAGAACCTACGCTTTGGACGCGGGATCAATTACAAAAAAACGCTTCTTGATATCTCTTACACTTATAGCTCTATTGAAACCAGAAGTACTACAGTGTGTCGGTAAAGTTGCGCAGCCCAAAGTTTGATTGTGTACATATTTTGAACCAAGAAGGATAAAGACATGAGACTTGAAACAAATGTAAGAGTGTTCTATTTAGATATTTTCGAGATCATGACCAATGTTGGAATTTGTAACATTTCTATGTAGTGACAAAAGAAAGTACCAAAAGTGTAAAATAAAAAATGTACAAAATGAAGAAAATCAACATTCAGTTGCAGAAAACTGATTTCCTGCGGATGAATCCCTGTGTATATGTGCGATATGCATCAACATTTATCCATTGGTGCGAAATCAAAGCTTCCGAGTAATCTTGTGTGTCAGAGTCTCCGGGTCAAAAGAACACTATGAAGCGAGATCCTGTCCTAGATGACTCTGATACAAATCATGACCCAGAGTGACCCAATGACTCATACCGTCATTGCAGGTCATCTAAAGATGCTAATAATTTCCTAATGCCTATTTGTATTTTGTTATTGAGAAGGCGTAACATACTATAAAAGTATAAGACCCACCTTTTTCACAAGAAGTACTATTTAAAAAGATAACAACTATTTGTTTTGTGTTTCAGAAGTGGAGAGCACAGCTAAAGGACTTACAATTGGTGGATTCAAAGGAGAAGTTAGAATTAGAAATGAGATTAAGTATATATTCTACAGTGTTGGGTTGACCTGGGCAGAGGCTGTGGCTTTCTGCTTTCACAGAAAGTCTAAGTTGTTGTCATTTGATGAACCAACTATGAAGGAAAATATAGGCTGGATAGTGGAAAATATGGCAGAACTCGAAAATGGTGAGTAACATAATAAGGCTTTGAATTCATAGGTAGACTATTCAACTAAACGTCGAAAAAATAGGAAAAAAATGAAAAATCAATCCTGTATCAAAAATCCTTAAAAATTATAGTCAATTCTTGGGTTACCTTCGAAATGTTAGAAACCGTTTAGTCTGGACAATTTCAACCAAATGCTGTTCTTTTATTCGCTGCGTATGATCTTCAATGTCACGATTATCACACTTTTGCGGTGATATTGTTCAAACGAATACAATTTAAAATAAATATGATAAGTCAATAAAATAGGTTTTAATGAATACGAATAAGCAGAATATGTACTGTAATAATAAATTAAACTATTTTAAAGTCACGTATCTTTAGCAACTTTAATAGGGGGTAATTTTTATACGCAATAGAAGACACCAGTGAATCGAGGAGACCGTCTTTAGAAAGTCATTTAGCAAAAATAAAAAGTATATTTTGTTTGATTTTTGTTACACATTTCTAAACTATAATCACTTATTTCGAGTGGAAAATAAACAGAAGCAATACGACAGAAATGAAAATATTAGCCACGTTTAGTATCTAAAAGTGGCTAAAATATGACGCATTAAAACGTAAAGTGAATAAATTATATAATAAAGTGCGTCATCCTTCACAATTTGCTGAATCGTAACGTTTGGTTATTTTAGGACATTAGATATATATATATAAAAAGCCAAACCAGCATTTACTTTTTGTTATAAACAAAAAGATTATATAATAATATACTGTAATATCGAAGGTATAGTAGAATTCTTCAGTGTGTTTTACGAATCTTAAAAATACTGTCGAACTTTTTTTTTTTAAATTTACACAACAGATGACCAATTCTTACAAAGTATGCAATATAATCTATACTAGTTAATAATTGAAAGATCAGTGTCCTTAAATCAGTAGTTTCCAACCTTTTTTTACCTAACGCTTCTTCATGTACACTGCACATTTCACGCTTCCTCCTTTGCCACTCGCTGGTGTTTTGCAATTTCAGATACAGCATTGAATTTCAATTCTTCAATAGTAATAATAATTCTTAGCAATTAATATTTATTTCTAGGATAACTTCTGCATATCATTTAGTGCAGATTTATGATTTTTAATCAAGCTTTGTTCTTAATGGAACCACAGTTATCATTGAATAGTTATTTTGTGCTTATATTGTATTTAATTTAATGTCTCTTTGTTACAGTATTCGTAATATTTACATTACGAATGCATCTAGGTTGTTTATTCTGTCAGTAATAAACTCCTTATTGCTCGCTCGTCTCACCCTTCAAATTATACACCATTGTTTTAAAAATATATAGTAGAACCTGCTTGTTGATTCTATGTACAGTCTGCGCAAAAACAAACTGCAACATGAGCATGTAAGTTTATTGTGAAACGAGGAAATCTTTTGCTCCAAAATAAGTGTGCAGGGGAGGACGCCGAGGTTTCTCCTGGCGTGATTCGTGCCACTTAGACATTATGTTGATTTCCTGGGATGTTAGGCGTAGTTTCACTATAAACTTACATGCTCATGTTGCAGGATTTTTGCTGCGTACTGTACAATATATGTATAAATGCCTTCTTCATAGTATAAGTTGCGTAACACACTGTTTAGAATTACGGAAGATACAAATTTTTAAAGTTGAGATTAAAGTGTTCTGTAAATATGAGATAGGATTGCAAATGATTGGTTAGAGTGCTGTTTTAGAATTTAACGTGCTGGAGACAATATAAGACGTAAAGCTACAGCGTAATATGGACTTACAGGTAAAACATATTAACTTCCACTACGAATCAATCCTGGTTCTCTCGCAACGAAGCAGTAGTACTAACAATATTAACTACTTTTTACCACCTCCTGATTAACTCTTCGTAAATGTAGTGAATTTCTGGAACATCTTTAGTGTGGCTAGTCTCAGAGACCGGTCTTTTCCTTTCGTTTTCCTATGAATTCTTTCTCATAAAGTCGTTATTAAAGCTAAATATGGTTGTATTATATTACCATCACCTTTACCAATTTACAACTATGATCATTTCAATTATTGAACGTAAAAATACTTTTCTAAGCCTTAAATGAAATATACACCGAAAAACATCAAATGTTGAATAATGGTAGGAGGCACAAAATAATTACAATGAAACTAATATTATTTTATTATTTTGTCCCATTCCTCTTATGATTTACATTCTTATGAACATTATATAGAAATATTTTTATTTTTCGTTCCACAGAACCTGTGAATATTTCAAATAAAAATATGACTAAGCAGAGACCGTATACTAACTTCCAGTCGCAACGACAATGAGGAACTCACTGACACACACATTGAAGCACGTTGCGGGAGAGAAAGATACCAAGAGGTTTAACTCCTACTATCTGTTGCAGAAAATAAATAAATAAATAAATAAATAAAATAAACAACAAATGAACATGAGCCTGTATCTGAGACCTTGCCACACTTAATACACTTAGCTATAGAGTGTCAAATTAATAATAAAAGTTTTGATCTTTCGTAATATTAAAGTGCAAATTCATTTTCGAAACAAATTTCCGTGTGTTTATCGACTAAAATTTTATTATATTAAAACTTACTTTTTACATTTAAAATTATAACTTATATTATATTAAACCTGTTTTATTATTTTTCTTCATTCGTACCCAAATGTTAGAAATGCATCACACTTGGCTTTACGGAGAAAAAAGTAATGACGAATGGAGATGGTTAGACTCTGATAATCTTATTCCTAAAGATGATACAGCTATCAAGTGGGATGCATCAGAAGACACAGGGCCACATCTTTGTCTAAATATGGACAGATTGGATCACGATCAACCATTATTTTTTGGAATAAACTGCAATGACAAACAAGGATTTATATGTGTAAAACCAGGTGAACATTATTTTCTCTCATAATCCTTTAAACTGCTTGATTATAAAGTAAAATATTTCATTATGAAATGTTTGATTAGCCTTTTCATAGGCTGCAATGATAACAAACGAGATAGGATTCTATTAAACTGCGAAATTCAGAGCTCATTCAAATTACCATTAAAAAAATTAAGGATTGACGCTAAGCAGAATCTTGTGAGCATATTATGTTGTCACTTATAAGCTTTTAGTTTAATCATTTTAATATCTGTTGGTTATTAATAATAAAGTGATAATTTGTAAATTTTTTCTAGATTTATAATCAGATCCTGAATTCCGTTAAACTTCTGCAAAATATTATTATTATCAAATTTGGCAACCCATATATATTAATACAGAAAAAATTAGCTATATATTGATATTTCTAATACATTTTAATATTCTCTTTACATCGTTTACAATTCTTAAGTTAATTTTTAATTTAATTCTGAAAAGTTTTAAGACAATGAAATAAGCTATACACGTTCAAAAATCAACTGGTGAGAAAAACCTAAAATGCAATGTTTCATTCAAGTCCACTAGATCTACAGGGGCGTTGGGAGTAAGTTTTATTTTATTTAATGCTTAAACAAATGGTAACAATGTGATAATATGATGAAAATGTCAAGGATGACAAGACTTCACTTGGTTTGGGTTTGGAGGAAAAGAAGATTATGGAGGCCCAGATATGTTTTTCGCCTAGGGTATAAAATATCGTAGAGCCGCCTCTGTGTTGTTTATCGAGTTGGACTCTACGAGGAAGACTCAAACATAAAAGGCAATGTTTTAATCCTCTGAAGCCAGCGCTATTTTTGTCAACAGGAGTGCTTGATAGGTCACATTTGCCTTGAGTCCTTTCCCGCTTTCTCAGCATGTGCTTGGGATTGGCTATAGGGCCTTGTGGTACAGCTTAGCTCACGAATCTCTGCCGCGGTTCTAATTCTTCGTAGGCATCAATCGCGGCAGAGATTCGTGAGCTAAGCTTTACCTACAATGATATTCCCTTACGGCAAACGTCATTGTTCGTAACGCTAGTTCCTAATAGTAAACAGTCGAGGTAATAGATGTTTCCACGTGTGGGATTGTTATGTATAACAAAGTTCTTGAATAATTGGATAAGTATGGAAGGAGTTTCGGGTAGTTGGTGGCCAAACTAAAAAAATGTTGAATGTAAACAAGTGTACAGCTTTTATTTAGTAGTGTACAGCGGGCTGATGCTTGAGCGAAGCACTAGTAGACGTTGCAAAATCTCATTTTTTAAAAATAATATTAAAAAAGTTAATAGAAGTATCTTTGTGAATTCTCAGTTATGCTACTTAAGACTTATGGAAACCATGTTGTCAATCTTAATCCTCTTATACTCAGTTTCAGCTGAAAACGAAACGGAAGATCAACCAGATGCATTGGAACCAAGATTTTTGATTGACGAAGGAAAAAATTATCATTTGCAAGCTGAGACACAACTTCTAGACAGTGGAGAGAGGACATATGAAGTTAAATATGAAAGAGTGCCATTCGATGAAGCTCAAAATTTATGCAACATTTCTGGCATGACGCTAGCAACTCTAGACAACGAAGAATTAGTTCGGTTCGTACTTATCAACTTACGTCACCGTAAGTATTAAATATGTTAATGATAAAACATACACCTTTATTGAGAAGCTCCTTACCATTAAGAAATGTTCACGCAGTTTATAAAATCTGGTGGATGGTGTAAGATCTAGTAGAAGATTTAGAAAAGCATTCAACGCTGAATCACCTTAATCCCCTTAGGTAGGACGAGTTACTCGTCAATACGCCTAATTTTCATTTTGTCTATCTTTTACCATTTTGCCTATCATTCATAGTTGAAAATCACATTCAGCATTTTAGGCGAAATATGAATTCGTGTTCCTGCCATCTCGCCTAATGATCTTAAGACTGAAATACCTTCTATGTAGAAGGCCTGACAGTGTTTCTATATTAATTATTTCACATATTCATGTTTGTTTCAAATAAGTATGAAATAAATTATTTCATTGAAATCATTTACATTAAATAAATCATATAAACATATTCATTATTTCCCAGAATGAAGTACTAAGCCATGCCTCACAATAAATGTGTGTAAGCATCGGGAATTAATACAGTATGAGCATCGGGAATTAATACACAACCCTTCAGCAGCTTGCATAATAACAAGTTCTCGGGGATGATAATCAATTGAGATGCTTCTGATAATTCAGTATTCATTTAATTAAGCAGAGATATATATATACGTGCCCTGTTTAATTTTTTTCACTAATTTCTTTATTAAATTGATTTCCATTCTCTTGTTTGAGATCGTCTTTGAACGAAACAAGTAACCCAGTAGGTCTAGATTAGAAGAAAATATATGGTAAAATATATACAGTGAAACCTCTGAATAACGGACACCAATGGGACATGAATTTTTGTCCGTTACTGAGAGGTGTCCGTTAAAGAGAGGTTACAAAAATTTAATTTTTCACAACGGTAATTGTATACAGTAATATACAGTAAATACATTATGTATGAGCGTAAATATGTAAAATGCAATATGAAAACAGTGTATTTAGTACGTTTTTGAATTACTGGGAGGGATGAAGAAGAGATTCATTTCTGTTAAATAATATTATTGCTGGGGGATGTGTTAATATATTTGTATACTGCAAAAGATGCATGGGAAGGAAAGTGGGAGAGAATTTTTCATTTATTTCAAATTCTCAGAACCTTCTCAAAAGATGTGTTAGGAACCAACTAACCGGCTAAACTCCTTTGTTTAGCGAAAAAGGCATACCTTTTCCTCTACAAGGGTAACAAAACTCATTAGCAAGTGTCCTCTGAGAATCCTCAGTAGAAATGTGTGTGTGAGTATGTGTGTTTGTGCATTGGCGCGGTATATTCGTTGACGGAATCGATGAAAAGATAATTTATTGGGAGTGTATATGTTTATTGACCTAAAAAGAAGCAGGAAAAACTCCAACTCAGACTTGTTCCAGTATCATAATTAAAAGAAAAATGTTGCTTTTCAAAACAAAAAAAAAAAAAAAGTACAAGAGGAAATATTCCTCGTTGAGAATGTTATTATAAAACAATCAATGTTTTTGTTACCTATGAAATTGTCGGGAAAGATGCAAGGCCTAGAGAAAAAAGGACTAATAGGAAAGGGAAAATCTTTCGTATAGAATTCTTGGTCATACAACTGACCCTGTATGAGTGTTATTGCTTATTGAAGGTTTTCTAGGATTTCGAGAAGAAAACAGTTTATTGCGGGCAGACAAAAAAAAAAAAAAAAAAAAAAAGAAAGAAAGAAAAAGAAAAGAAAAGAAAAGAAGAATTTCAAGTTCAGCTTGAAGCTGTTCTGTTTGATGGTTCACCAGGTCTAGACTCATGATAGATACACTTGTTGGGAAAATACTTTTCTGTTTACTGTAATATATCGCAGAACCGAGAATAATTCCTGTCCGTTATGAAGAGGTTATTGAAACGTTTGGGGGAACAAAGGACTGTCCGCATCCGTATGTGAGAGTGTCCGTAAAAGTTAGGGTTTTGTTCTGTAAGAGAACATATATTTTTGCCGGGACATAAAAATCTGTCCGTATTGTAGAGGTGTCCGTTAAGGGAGGTTTCACTGTAGTTTTTAGCTCAGGAATGTCATGACAACGTTATGATACCATATATTTCAGACTTAAACGTAAGCGCCAATAGAGCTATAGTGTAAAACTTCAGAGCTGGTTTTAAACATTATCACATAACTATTTCTCCTAAATAAGATTGTTAGGCGGAATAAAAATTATGCCAAATGGAAATTCGTGTTTCGCTTAAGATGTTGGATATGATTTTTATCTATAGATGACAGATGACAAAGCGCTAAGCGAAATTTAAGAGAAGATGGAAGACACCTTTCGGACTACAGAAGTATACAACTACTTGGAAATTACTAAGAAATGCTAATAATATTAATGTTAGCACTCGTATCTCTTTAACAAATAGAGAGCTTCTATCCGAATTCTTTGTTTATTCATGGAAATCACCCAGCTTCATATGACAGGAGGAGATCAAATCAGAATCAACGTCTGATAGAAATACAGTACTTCAATTGGACATCTCCTGGCGAATTCCACCATCGGTGGATAAAGATAAATCATTCAATAAATGCAGTGTCGGCTCTTACGAGAAATCATAAGTAAAAGTTACAGTTTTATCTCTATAAGGTAAGGGCCTAATTATTGTATAAGAAGCTTAGTTTGTAGCGAAAATAATGTGATCTTTACTGATGTGACTTCCATCAATAGCCGCCACTGATCAATGCTCATCATGTTACTATCATAAATCCGCAGTTGGTTAAGTTAGACTTAAAACTAATATGCAGAGCCGTCTTCTATAATACCACGTTAAAGAATATGTTCGTCACCTACATCAAATGATTAAGCCTTCTCTAGAAAACGAGCGTTAAGGCCTATTTCTTCAAATAGTTTTTCTTTCACCATATCTTCTGTCATGTGCCTCAGAAAATAAATACCCAATTACTTGTTCTAGTAACTTTCATTTGTTTTAAATTACTATTCATGATGTGCATCAAACACGATTTATTTACGGTTAAATGAGATAATGTACTTTCGTTGCAGATGAAGCTGGATTGTGGATCGGAGGGAAACTAGTGAATGGTCAATGGATGTGGCTGAAAAATAAAACCTATATTTCCCAAGATAAACCTTCCAAAGGATATCCACCATTCACTCACCGAGATGTCAGAGCAGGCCGAGATTGTTTATCGCTAGAACAAACTGATTCTGGAACTCCAAGATTCATGGATTACAAATGTTCGGATTTCAAATATTTTATATGTGAAGCAGGTAAAGATATATATAGGTATATTGTAAGTAAGAGACAAAATTTTAATTAATCATTGAGTTTTAGTTCTCAAATATATGCGTATGGTGAGAGAGTTATGTCATATTAAATCAGAGAATCTTCCTCTGTAGTAGAATGTATGATTATAGATAATATTTTGTATATATGGATTTTAACTTATTCAAATAATTGTAATTGACAGGTATGGTAGTACAAGTTGATGAACCACAAGAACCGAATTTTCGGGTAAAGGTGTTTAAGATTATTAAATAATGTGCGAAATCGCGTCTGCGGACCAATTGTTCAAATTTTCTTTTTCTACTATATTTTATATTTAACGACTTTCTATGCTCAAATTATTGGTAACTGGTATGATGGTCAAATTATCAGATAAATACAAGAATGCAATGAGAGTTATCAAGTTTAGTGATCACACCCCTAATTTTCTTTGACTATTCAAACTTTTTATCGAGACTCCATTTTCCCCAAAGCTCCTGATTGGTCTACTAAGTAATTTCTGATAGTATATGTCTAGGTATGTACTAATTAAGTGCTGCAGCGAAGTGGGGGGTCGTTACATCCAGATTCTTGTCAAAATACAATTTTAAGTAATTTGACTTTCTTTATATGATAAAAATAATGAAGAATAAAAACCACTACATGCCTGTAGTTCTTCGAAACCTTGGATTCTCGCTCCTTCTAACTTTCTATTGCACCACCACAGACAATATTAGTTACAATTTCAGACACATATATTAAAAGAAAACTGCATATTTTTTTTTTATTTATACTGACGTGCAAAATTAAACGAGCGAAACGAGTAGGATATTTCGCAGCAAATACCGTAATGCTTGTAACGTATATAAATAAAGAGATAGTTATACGCATGCCTTCCCTATCAAAGACAATCCCAAAAGTTCACGCTAGAATCAAGGAAAATTAATTTCCCCCGCCATTTCTGGTCCAATAGAAATTAAGTTGGTATAGTTCAATACTAATAACCAAAAAGTTAGAATAATATAGGGTCTAAAGTACTATCCCTAATATTACAAATGTAATAGTAAGTAAGGCAAATTGTATGGAATATAAAAATTTTCAAATTTTCAAAAAGAAAATTATTGGGTAAAACAATAAAAAAAATCAAGCACTAATAAGGATTGAAGTTTAAAGTTTGATATAAAAGTATAACAAATTCCATTAAAAACCAACACCAACGGCAGCTGCAGTATATAAATGGATAGCATTGACTGAAAAAGCCACAAAGCGATTCAAAAGTTCGTTAACAGAAAGAGATCAATCTATTTGATTTTATTCTATCTGAGTATAACACCTTTGAATATTACTAAATAATGATTAAGTTAAATACTTGAAATGCTTCACAAATTTCACATTTTCGAATTTACTCTAAAAAAAAGTATACCTAGTACTTCCAGTTGTCCGTATTTAATCCATATATTTGAAAAAGTTTTACCCCAATTGCAAATTTATCCCAAAAGGCACAATTTTAACACATCGATTTTTCCCCCTTTCTGATTGATTGTAGACTGTGATCTGACGATCCACAACAGCACTGTACTTTAAAACGATTTTAGTACCTATTATCTTCATTAGAGATCTTAGAGAACGTACAAATTATTAATTGAATAAACTCTAAAGAATCAAATATAAACACTATGAAAATAGTAAATTGTATCGAACTCCTCAGTCAGTAACCAAGAACGAAGAATAACTAGAATGTTTTCTTTTAACATATTTTTTTTTACATTAAAAAGTCCATGTTACATGCTCCATACTAATAGCTACAAAGCTGAAGAAATGTTGCACCATTAAAACTTACGAGCAGAAGCAGGAATCGGAGGGAAAATAATACTTTTATCATAAAACATGACTTAATGGGGATAAACACCTACATTGCAAATTGTGAAAGCTACACTTAATAAAAGTTGTGATGATCTGGAACCCTATGCAGTTCTAGAATTGTAATCTATACTTAAAACGATAATGTATTGATCAAATCCGAAGGGATCCACTAATATGTCCATAGATCTCTGAGAAAGAAATGAACTTCTTGCCTCCCTAATGCGGCTCATATATATTCGAACGTTTTCAGGTCAGGAGTATTTGCTGTTCATGTCAATTCTATTAAGGTAGTATCCTCACTGCTAAGGAAGTAGTACTTGATTTATTTTTAAAAGCAAATCATATTACATTTTTAAAATATGCAGTTTTTACACTAAATATCTTCAAATCTCAATTTTCAGATATTTCATCGTAAATTTTCAGTCTTCCTTCATTTTCAACTGTAATTTAATTAAAAGTTTATGGTGAAATATTTGGCGATTTATGTTGTCAGATTTTTGACCATAAATGTTTTGGAATATTTCCTGGAAAAATATAATTACAGCCTTGTTCCAGAAACCTAGCCTTGAAAAGCTCTATGATGTAAGTGGTAGATGTAGCTGGACTAAACAAATATCAATATTCTTAGTGCTATTGATATTTATGTCAAAGAATATATATTTATGACAGAATATATATAGTTGTAACTTCGATAAATCAAAACAGGATTCATGTGTTTTTGATGTTTACTTATATAAATTTAATCTAACAGTTTTAAACCAATATTACAAGTAATAGATCAAACTTTTAAAAAGGTTAGTTGTTTTCTACATAATATTCGGGATCAAGTGGTGATAGTTTAAAATTGATTTCAGAAGACGTGATAGTTATGGAAAATAATCACATATATAATATATTATTGATGAAATAATCACGTCCACGGGTGTAGGCTCAAAAGATTTCTTACTTTCAGAAGACCAGACAATAAAATAGTAATACTTCTATAATTCTTACATAAAGCACTATTTATGAATAACCAGTTGAAACACGGTTACGATACGTAGATATTTTCAGATTAGATAACGTATCAAATAAGATGCTCAATATAAGTGTTGGCACATTTTAAGCGAAAATCCGCGACTAAACACTCAGACGAACTGAAACGTAATTCTATGAAAATAGTTCGTGTATCATCCCTGATATTACCTCTGTTGTTTGATCAGAAATTTAATTAGATGTGCTTTTCTGTTGCTTAGAATTTTTGCTAAGTTATTGCTCCAATATGAATTATAATCTATGAAATTAATTGACTGTAATAAGTAATATTTCATTATTGAAAAATACTAATAGCATTTATGAGTAACTGAACAGCTTTCTTGTTCAATTCACATGTAAGTTCACATGTAAAGGAAATATGGTTAAATTGACTAAATCTCGTTATCTTTTAAATTATTTTTCAGATAATCAAGCTCGCTAGAATGCCATCTTACGTTCCTTCAAACAAATGTCTAAATTGGAAACGTTAAAAGAAGACACGTTTTTCAGCTAAAACGAACTTAAATTTATTAAAATTAGGTGCATTAAATTTAAGATTTTGTAAATTATACATCCTTATTTTAAGTGAAAATTATTATTCTTGAATTTAGTCTATATAGAGTTTAGGATCTTTGTTGTGATCTCCCTAACTTCTTTCTTTAAAATTTTAGTGTACAATTTGAAGAGAATAATTTTCTTCTAACAGCTAGTGGTGTAAATAAAAGTTATAGCCAATTTGCCTAATCTTTTCTCCATCTTACACTGCCTCTTCAATATGAAAAACATATCGTATTATAAGCCAGATAGTACGTACCGTGGTATTTAATAAGCTATATAAGTTTTTTTCTTAATCGTTAGAAACTCAGAGGCACAGTTCACAACATCATAACTGTTGACAATTTAAATTACTTCACTATATTACAAGATTTGTAAAAAAAAATATTAGTTTATTAAAACCATTTCGCAATTATTAAAGAGCCTATTTTAGAACATGTTCATATTATTTATTGTTATCAATGGCGGCTATTCAGGAAAGTCAATTCGGTAAAAAAAAAATATTAACATTTTATCTCCAGAAGTAAAGGGAAGAAAATTTAAAATACATATGTGCCAATTCTTGTGTACAACTTATGGCAATAAAATGTGTCCCAATTCTCTTAGCTTATAATAATGTTAATTTTTGCCAGTGTGATTTTCTTCTAAAGCCGCCACAGGTTGTTATTGAGGTATTTACAAAAGCAAAAATGAGAAACACAATAATTTTAATAATACGGTGTATATCCTTAGCGCATTATTACTGTAGACTCTCGACAAAAGAAAAATATAATACCAGAAAATACATACGTTGTAAACAACTTCAACAACCAGTGAAGAGAATTCATTATTTGTATTAAACTGGTGTAGATCTTGTTTTGTTTAATTTGAGAGACAAGTTATTTTACTTCGTGCTTTAAATTTAATGTCTGCTCTATTCACTTAAAAAAATAAACTGCTTGCTAAATTGAAAAAAAATGTTAAGAAAAAAGGAAAGAAACACCAAAGATGCATTTCTTCCACCAATATTAGACGAAACTTTGATCGGCAGGAAAACTAAGTGTATGTTTAATTCGTTATGATACTTATAGATTTTAGTGATTTGTAAATAAAATTCTGTATCTTTCCTTTTTTAATATTTGAGCTTATTTATAACCTCACATCTTATAACCAAGTAATAGATTTTGTGGTAGAAGTGAAACAGCATTCGTTACTAGCTAGAACGTCAGTTTATTTGGTGGCATCACATAGAAGACAGGTGTTGTCCTTTTAGAGCGCAAACGATTCAGTCTTTGAAACAGAAACGAACTTCTTGTTAAAATGTGTAATTTGGATCAACCGCGAAATTTAATATAAAATGATGGGGGACTAATTTTTTATGATTGGCCTTATTTCATGTTCCATCGAACTTTTCGACAGAGAAGGTAGGAGTGTTAATAAATTTAAGGAAAAATTCGACATTCTTCGGGTACTTGGACACTGGAAGGACAATGTTATTCATCCTATAAGACAATTTCTGGTAAATCTTTCGGCTTATAGAATTATATTTAGAAGGCGAAATTGATGACATTTTCTCAAGGTTTACATCGGGTAATGTATTTGTAATTAACTAAACTGATTTAATAGATTTTCACCTTACAGTGGCGACCGAAGTTTTTGAGCGGTCAAATTCAAATTCAGCTAATTGCAAAACGTATTTAAAAAAAAATGGTTTATAATGTTAAAACTCCGTAATCAAAGTGATTACCAGACTTATACATTCAACACCGTGTACTATCATTCACTTTTAAGCTATTACTAGGACTTAAGCTTTCATTAGGAATTCCTTACAGTCATAATTCATGAAATTATACGTGTCGTTTGAATACGAGTACGAACAGCTGTGTGTTGTTTGAATTTCTTCGCTTTAGGAGGACCAGAGTGGTGTCATTGCATTAACTGTTCTTCGACTCTCCAGTAGCATACGACATGCAGGTTTCATTCCCTGTCACTATGTGAGGAAATATATAATCTTATCTTAACCCAACGGAAAAAACATTTCATGCAGTTGTCATTCTTTGTTCGTTTTAGCATTGGCATTTTTGGCTCCTACCTCGGACACAGTTTGTGTTAACTCAGCTTGCCAGTTGCGTTTTGGCGGACACTTTTGAAAACTCTTTGACAAGTTCAGTTATTGTGACCGGGCAATTAGATCACACTTGCTTGTTAACCTGTTCATCCGCTACGCTCATCGTCATGAACATTTGAACATCCTTCCCAATACTCTGTGCACTATCTGATTTTCCGTTCACTCGTTACTGTCGGTCTGTAAATGGCACATAATTCCCGACGAACAGCTGCACTCTACGCTTTGGCGTTCAGAAATCGCATAACAGATCTCACTTCACATTTGGTAGGATTTAGTATTACGGCAAGAACAAAATACCAGGGCATGCTTCTGCGCATGCTCAACTTCATCAGTGTTGCAAACCCCGGGTAAAAAGTATAGGCCTTCTTTTGGCATACGCCTCGTAGATGTAACTATTTGATGATGACGAATAACTGGTACGTGTGATGCTTTATTGGAATTAGTAACTCGATTATTGCTCATTTGAGGCTCGACCTGATTCATCTATAGACAATGTTTAATTGTTTCTTTATGTTGAAAGATAAATTTTTAAATCTTGAGAATAATAAATAAAGTTATTGATTTGCAATTTTTAAAGTTATTGATTATTGATTGATAATGAAATAAGAATTTAAATATTTTTTTCTCCATCTATGTATTATACTTAATTAATCGAATCCAGATTTTCTGAAGCTAAGTAACATTTGTAAAGCTCTTTTCTTTTTTAACATATATATTGTATCGGTCTCTCTATTTACGGTCAGACATATGAATTGGTGAACGGAGTTGTTGTAAATTTACAAAAGGGTTTCACGAGCGAGATTTGAAGTTCGGGACAAGATCCTAGAAATCTTTTGAAATTTCTAGTACTAATGATACCTCAGATTCTTCTGATACTTTTGAAAGAGGTTTTGAAAGGAATGTGATTTTTTTTTTTTTTAAATGGTTTTATATTGAGAAATCCTATTGTTCTAAGATATATTTAAATTAAAGATTGAGGTTTGAATTTCTATTTGAATAGTATTGTGAAACAAACCTTTTTGTGTAAAAAAAAAGTGATAAATTAGTTTATAGTTGTTTATAAAAAGCTATGTTAAACTATCGTAATGGCGTGAACATGCTTAACCTTTGTGTACACAACTTGGTAATAGTCCCCTAGTTTGTAGAAGTAGGAAATTTTCTCTGATTTACCTTTGAGATGACCTATTTAAGGGGGACTGTGAAATGAGATTCAACATTGAAAGATTGAAAGGCAAATGAATGAACGCTGGAACTCTGGAAAGAGTAAACGAAACTTCCCTTTTACCGATGTACTGAGTGACTAGATCTCAAAATAATAATAATAGTAATAATCAAGCATTTTTCGTATATATCTAGCGTAAAGTTATAAATATGGCAGCAATTTTAAGTATAATTCCTATTAGGATTGTACCATGTGTTCTTATTTATAACAACTGAATATAGAAATTACTTTATACTAATGACGTGATTTGAAAAATTGCTTTGTTTTCGAAAAATGATAAAATTTTCTTTATCATTTAAATACATAATTTTTAATCGTATAGATGTAAAATATAAATACGAGAGTGGAGCAATGTATTAATACAACGTAATGTAATAATATGTACAGCAATACTGGAAGAATAATTATCATAAACAACTTTTAATTGATAGAAATAAATAGCCATAAATATTGTTACTTTCTATATAAGTTAACACAGTTGATTGATGTTTGTATTGAAATATCTGTGGTAACAAATTGTAAATCAATGTGAGCGTCGCAAATAAAACAAAGTAATTATGACGTATTTAAGCAAAACTTTATTTCATACTTTAAATTAATATAATGCAATTAAAAAACAGATTACATAACTAGAATTGTTTTAACAATAAAACACTTTTGTAAATAAATTTTAGATCATTTAGAATTTCTATTTCCATACATACAAGGAAACTAAACTAGAATTGAGGAAAACAATTTACGTACTTTTCAACTGAAACCATTTTCTTTTTTTATTTTAACTCTACAATTCGCATCTGATCTATAGATATTTATGTTATTACGAATAAAAATATTTTTGTTAATTGTAGACAAGAGCAAGAAATAGTACAATGAATATTTTAAGTTGTAATATTTTGTATTGTAAAACGTGTATATTACATAAAAATCCATTGAAAATAATAATTGCAAATTTATTCATAAAAATATGCATATATTTTGTAAATGAAACTTGATTTTGAACAAAAATAGTGTAGAAACTGATGTCAGTTTCCAATCCGCATAATAAATTTTAAATTTTTAGAAACTGTTTTATCTTTCTGTATAAAACATCATGAACATTGTAGAAAATAACTATAATGATTTATTTTAATATAACGTTGAAGTTGTACAACATATTATCATCGAACGGGTACTGCATACTGCTTGCTATTCCTGTTTGAAAATCTGGAAGTTCTGGGTTCGATTTAGGTAGAAAGTTGTCCCGATTATAAATTAGTCCAAGATTTTTCCTCAGTTGAAACAATCAAATGATGATACATTTAAAATATGGGTCTCGCACTTCATTTCCATTGTTTTGTTTAAGATTAGTAGTGATTTCAGTTTTGATAATTCTTGGGAGCTCTTTCTAAAATTCTCTTCTAAATAAACACAAAGGTGCCAAAAAGTCGGCTTCTTTTTTTTTTTAAAAAAACTGAAATTTTCTGGGTTTTTTTCTTGCTTTACGTTCTTTTATTTTTTCAAGTGCCACTACTATATTTCTGCAGTAGACTCTGCAATTGTGGAAGTCCGTTTACAACATCCAGTACTTGTGAGTCGTATGTTTAGTTCGTTGCCATGGGTTTTAGAACTAACATTATATTACACTGGTTGCCAATGAGTAAACGTAATGAAACCCACAATAGCAGAAGAGTCGTGTTGGGTGCCCAACTATCTTATCAAGTACATGGAAATTTGAAATTTTGTCATATGTTTTACTGGTTGTCTAAATTGATACTGGCAGGAAGAAAAAATACAATAACCATATTAACATTACAAAAAGATTTTTGTTTTGGAATAAATTTCGATTACATCTCGCTCTCTGTTCGGAAAACACTTTTATTCTGAGCAACAAATATTGCGATAGAACATATGATTGTTTTTTGTTTGATTTCAATTTAAGTTCCCTTTTAGCAGCAAGGCTATATAAGATGTGATCCTACAATTTGATGTGAAATATGAACCACATTAGCTCCCAATTGGATTGAAATCCGGGTCTCAAACGCCGAACCCTCGTAGATAAACTGAATTCCGTTTAGAAAGTTAAAGCCATAATTGATTATTTTGGGTATGATGTTGGTTTGATGTGGTAGTAAAATTCATTATTCATAGAATTTCTTCTTTCTTTACTATTGTATCGTTTCAAAATATTTGAAATAAACTTTTGGGTAAAATTTTTAACTCTGTAATTCTCAAATTTTAATGGCCTCAACTTATGTCAAACCTAGCTATAATGAAGATTTATTTTACTTATAAAATTTAAATGACAGCTTTGTTGCACATTTTGTCTTACATTTTCAGAATAGTTTTTGCTAACGCTTAAACTTTCTACTTAAACATGTTTAGTTTTTGAATATTAGTCTAATATATTTCCAAAGTACAAACAATTTGTTGAAACTAGAAAACTCACTATTACACCGATTTCCTCTTTTTATTTCCTCTCAAATTCTTTGATTCGTGAATTTCTTTTTCATGATTTTTTCTTTACAATACAGTAATTAGATGTCTTTTTGTGTTATAATGGAAAACGAAATATGAATAGTACATTATTTCTTAATTTAAACTGAAATATTTAAAAAGTCAAATTTCCCAAACAAATAACCAGTGGTAGAAGTAAACTTCTTTTTACTTAAAAAAAAAAAAGAAGCCATATTTTTTTGACCCTTTGCATCTTTAGATGAACACCAAATATACTGACGCTTTGGATATCTCTCTCCACATTGCAGCTGAAGAACATCGGCAGCAGAATATTGCAACCTTCATAAAAATATCACTAGCATTAGACAACCTCCTCCAAAGAGCCCTTAGAAGACAAGCAGGTATTAAATCAGGGAGATCTTACTCCTTCCTTCTAACAACGCTCGTGTCTATTTGATCAGCGTACATTAAAATGACTTTGTTATATACACAAAGATGGTATAAAAATATTGGAAATGTCTACAGAAAATGCAACTTTGCTGATTGATATGACAAAGAATTCAATAGTTAATCAACAGAAAAGCTCTGATTATTCGTGGAACAGAGGAATATAAGTTTTGAATATATTCCCGAAAGATATTGTGTATATCAATTCATTTGGATCTTCTTGAAACCACGACTCAACAACTGCAACGTTGAGAATTTACTCATTATAATCCTGGAAAATTACATGAATGACTGAAAAAAATCTGGGCCATAGGATTCACGTGTTCACTCTTGCTTAATCACAGGCAGTAATGCTTCTGTCAGAGTACCACGGGACTTATGGAATATTAGGAAATTACGATCCACAGACGATGTTATGTTTCACGGTAAATTAGAGGAGAAAGTTCGGAAAATAATCATCTTTGGGTATTTGCTGTATATAAAGACAACTTGTTGGAAATTAGGTGAAAAGGACTCTTTGGACTATATTTTGCTTCTCCAATTACTGGCAGTCAATTTTATATATTGTCGTTAAAATTTTCATCACGCTTACGTGTCGTTGAAGTTGACTATGAGTTTGGAAATTGCAACCCAACCGCGGTTGCTCAGTTTATGCAACCTGCGTCAGACTATGGTTGTCACAATACACTGTTTCAGGTGCTGATTTGAGTTTCACATACACTTATGCCGTATTTACTCTACCGCCCTCGGCGATCCCTGTCAGAAAGACTTCTCTTCCGCCCATTACTCTTCGTCAAAGTTGTTTTAGCATGGATTCTGAAAAACGTTATATTGTAGGACCTGGAATGTACAAAAAACAAAACAAATAGTTTTCTCTGAGATAATGCAGAAGTTGTGCAATGGTTTACGGTTTTAATAGGAAGCAAGAGTGGGTGCAGATAGCATAGGTTAAGTTTTTTCATGTAGCATAGACCATAAATATTTTCATATCATATCTTGGATCTATAAACTTCCCTGAAAAAAACAAAACAAAAATAAGTACAATAGTTGTTCTTGTAAACGACAGAAACGTTAATCTATCAGCATCAATAGAAGCTTCATTGGCACGTAAAGCTTCCATTGGCACACCAGGTTTAACATATAAAAATATCATTTACATTTAATTATTGTGTCATATTTTCCAAAGAACTTCATAGATTCTTTATATATATAGTGGAAAATGTTCTTAATCAAAATGAGTTTTATCAACTTTTGATCCCACTCAAACCAGTAACCCGTCGCACAACCTCTCAGAGAAAGCTATTTGTTTTCTTTGTTATGAATTTCCAAATCAGAATCCAGTACTTAAATGTAAAATATCTTGAGAACTAATTACTTTTCTTCCTTTGCCTTGTTTCCATGTCACTTGCTCTTCCCTAGAGGGAAGTAAATGTAACATAAACTATGAGTTCATGAAAAGAAAGCAAATATATTGTATAAAATAATAGTTTGATATATTTTTAATTATAATTGAGTGAGGTGATGGTACGTCAAATCCAAATCTCTGCCATGAAACTATTCTTATCTTAAATCCAGAAATGAGTATCTCTACGTTCACAAGAGTACGTACCATTGCTCTGAGTTAGGCTTAAATCTCTGTACAAAATCAAACATAATCACACATATTACGTCATAGACATTTAATGCATTATACTTCCAAATTCTATAATAAAGATTCTGTTACCAATAGCACTCCAAACTAATCCACACATGTCAGCCTACTTTAAAATATAGATTCCGGTTCCATTCCAAGAAAGAACATAAGAGATTCGAAATTTACCTACTCATCTTAAACCGAATACAAATCCAAACTTTGCTCACACAGAATATAATATAGCAGCAACTTCAATATGAATGCACATGCCACTACTCCGTAACATTACTAGTCCGTATCCTGGTATCCTCATTTCCAACGCAAGCCTCATTCTCAACAAGCCTCATTCAAACCTTAAATATATCCAAATATAGTAAGAACAAATAGCGTCCGAATACTCGTATAGAAAACGCAGATCCATTTTCTGAATATATATTCAAAAAGTTGGATCTGTGTTTTCTACATTCGAGAAAAATTTGTTCTTTCTTAACACATAACATTTGTTTCTGCTTCAGGTATCGTCTTTTAAAGGAATAAAGAGATGACTTTTTTTTAAAAAAAAAAAAAAAGAAATGAGATCTTGAATTAATGACCATTACATTTGAGGATTGCTAAATAAAACAAATATCTCTGTTTTTGTATAAAAAGTTTTTTATTACATTTTTCTACATTTAGTTTCTGTTGTATTCATGATGCTTTGGATAGGAAAGTAATCTTGCCAACTCTGTAATATAGCCTAAAATATAAAAAGAAAATTGAATAAATGTCAGTGGTTTTCTTGTCATTTCTGTTTAGTAATATTTTTAATATACTAAAACTAATAACAGTATATTCCATGACAGCATACTTTTCAAGAGGAGACAGAACTATATCTTGTAGGCAACATCACTTTAATTGTTTCTTTAAAGTTCTAAAATTTCGTGGAACACTGGCCGGTAAAGCTTGAACTAAGATAGAGAAGAATCTGTAGGTTAATTCACACTGTAACAGTACGAGATCTATTGCATTTCATTTTAGGGTATTCCAGAAATCTTAAACTGAAATATAGTTATAATTCTACGCTTTTATATTTTCAAAGGATGATCAAGAAAAATTTCTTTAAGATTTTCCTTATCTCCCAGAGGTGGGAAAGATCTGAATTCTTAAGTTCTTCTTCACTCACACAGAATCAATAAAATATATGGATTACCACACAATTCTTCCAGATTTATTTTCTTAAATTATTTCAAGTCATACTCCAACTGACGCACAATCATAGTCATATGTCTTGCAAAGAAAATCAAAAAATAAACGCACTGATGAGCAAGACTGCAGTTATTTAATATAAAAACACATTTACATGAGACGTTTCGATCTTCTAGCCAAGATCGTCATCAGACGTAGACTGAGTCAGACTCAGTGTACGTCTAACGAGGATCTTGGCTAGAAGATCGAAACGTCACATGTAAATATGTTTTTATATTAAATAAGTACAGTCTTGTTCAGCAGTGTGTTTTTTTTTCATACTCCAACTATGTCTGAAACATTTATTTATGAAATATTAAAAAAAAAACATAATACACGTTTTCGAAAGACTTTTAAGGAAACATCCCCAAAAGTTAAGTATTGCTTGGACATTTTTCGTGAAAAGTTATGGATGTCATATTGTAGACTGCTAGAGAAATATTTATAAACGAAATATGAATAAAATCATTTGAACAGTTTTTTTTTCATTTTTTACTTTTAGAAAATTCTATGAAAAACCTAATTCCTTCTAGACCTGTTCATAGAAAATGATTTATGCTGTACTGTACTTATGAAATGTGAACAAAATGACCTGAGTAGTATTCGAGGAAGTAACTCGTCTCAAGAATAAATGACCCTTTCTGAGGTTTTCCTAGAGAAAGAAACAACTTACACCTTATTGTAGTGTTGTTGATGATATAATTATTAGCTAATCAAATATAAACAAAATCATTATAGCCGTTTTCGAGAAAATCGCTGGTTTATATTTCCATACTCCAATAAACTACCCTTATTTGTAGGGTAGTAGGAAGAAATTTCGAATTTCATCCGATAATGTTCCAAAACTCTTAGGTTTAAAATATGGTCTGGATTCATTCAAGTTCATATCTTCCAGGCGAGTATACATACATTGGAGACAGACATCCAAGAGCCACTTTCTACGTGTTGTTCCTTAACTTATAATTAGATCAACCTACATTATGCTTTATTTTTTGTTTAATTATGCTTTATTATGCTTTATTGTTAATTTCAATCATTGTTTTACATTAATCGTGAATAATGTATAATATTTACTACGCACTAAATATTCTAAATATCTTGATCTATTTATTAATATTTTATGCAACCAGTTTCTTTCATAATGAAATTTCTGCTTAACACTGTAAAGAGATATGCTTTATTCGAGTCAGTTTTTTTTATCACTTGTGTACGCCTTAGAGATGTATACATACAAAAAGGGAAAGTAAAAGATGCCACCAAAAACGTACAGAAAGTGCTCTAGTTCAAGAAGTAAACATAACAATATAGTTTGCAGTTCTTGTGTACTATTCATTGTTAACGGAAAGTTTTCTTCTTCTTTTCTCTTTTTCTTTTTTCACATCAAAGGATTGCACCGAAATAAAAATAAGCTTTCCATTGTTGCATTGTTACGTTCTCAATGATTTTGCATTGTAAATACTGGTTTTAAATACTATTAATATAGTATGTTAACCTTGCAATTAAACAGAATTTTCCAAGAATTGTTCCAATAGAATTTTCCAAGAATTGTTCTAATAGAATTTTCCAAGAATTGTGCTATATATTTTAAATTATGTTTATCCTTTTATTTTCTAAAATTATGCTTTATTATGCTTTTAAAATTAGTTTTTTCTGGACCCTTAGACAACCCGAACCATGTTCAAGGTACCAACCATATGTTTGAATTGCTGTTATGCTTTTTATGCTTTTAGGTTGCCCTACTTATAATGGTTCAACCATGTCCTTAAATCTTCGCCACAGTATTAAATTAAATTAGAAGTATAATATCAATGGCTTCTTTACGCATCTTAAGTAATAAGGATAGATTTTTATTATTATTAGAGTATCAAAAAGGGACAGGCTTAAATTAAAAATACACTAGAAATTTTATAAAAGACTTCAAGTTATCTAAACGACACGTTTGAAAGATTATTGTTTGCAATAACAAATACAAGATGTAGAAGTATGATATAGTAAGTTCTACAGACTCCCATGTGAATTGACGAAAATTAACAGGTGTTTTATTTACTTTTCAGACTATAAATAAACATTTACTGCAACATCAATTTTATATTATAAAGTAATAAGAAAATAATAAGCTTTTCTTAACAGAACTAACATAATGATATTTAATAGGAAAACAAAAAAAATAAATAAAATATTTTGCTTGTGTTCATGTAATTCTTAATTCACATTTAAGTTAATAACTTTACATTACATAAGTAAATTCTACATTATTAAGAGTATAATGGAAAAGAACTGTCCACAGGAAAATATATATATATACCAATCTACATATCTTATTAAACGGAACATAATATGAGTAAGTGTTGGTGGGATTGCAGTTTAGCATCCGTTTCAAAACACTATATGTAGTACGTAGACCGTAGGATCTGAATTACACGAGCTTGCACTGGGAATCAAATCCGAGTTCCCTAGTCTCAAAGAACATGTAAGAGAGAAATACAGCCTACGTGGAAGCAATATGAGCAAGTGAAAAACATCATGTGTGTAGTTATCGAAAAATTACGGAAATTATCTAAACATAATGAAATGTTTTCAGAGTAAATTCTCATGCGAAGGTTTCGAAAAATCGAGAAAATTGATTGTTTTAAAGGTCTACAAAGTGTGACGTTTGTTTGCCAATCATAATTGATAGTTTTTGTTGTGAAGGAAAATACGGTTTATTTATGTACTGTATATGCAAAAATGGAAAAAGGAAAGCAGACTGTATATTGTTGGACTAAGGAAGAAGTTGATCGGGTTATATATATATATATATATATATATATATATATATATATATATATATATATATATATATATATGGAGTATTGGACTGTATCTTTCAGAGACTTCGATATTATGGAAGTTAGAGAAGAAATATTTAGAGATCTTCGAAATGTGGTGTTGGGGGAAAACAGAGGAGATAAAATGGACAGAGAAAGCAACAAACGAAATGTTTTAAAACTGATAGGACGCAAGAGAGGAAGGCCCATTGGATTGGACACATTTTGCGAAGAAATTGTTTTCTTCACACCACCTTAGAAGGAAAGAAGGAAGGAAAGTGACGAATAGGAAGAAGAAGATCACAACTGATGATTTGAAAAATAGAAAAAATATTGGGAATTAAAAGAGGAAGCTGAAGATCGGGAAACGTGGAAGAAACATTTTCAGGTCCAAATCTTGAAAAAAAAAAACTTTCATTAGTCGCAGGACCTGCCAAAAGACAGAAAAGTTACTAGTAATAATAATATTGTATGTCTTCTCCTAATGGTGTCAGACATACTCCTAACAGGTAGGCTACAGAAATACAATTTGTTATCAAATCAGAACATATGGTACTTGACTTATTATTACAATGATCGTTTGTTGGAGGTTTATAGTTCCGTTTCAATACCGAGGCTCTATGAAATGTAAACCTACAGGAATCCCAATTTAAGATAGAACCAGAATCAACGTAATGTGTTCAAATCTCAAGGCTATTTACAGGGGACCCTGTGGATCAAATTGATTCACCTCACGAATGATGAATGTTAAAAGAAAAGAGAAAAATGGAATATTAAATTACCTTAAGTTAATATTTTATTCATTTATGTATGTATTTTTTTTATTTCTTAAATGGATATTTAATGTACTTACACTTTTGAAAAACTTCTGGGTTAATATGTTCTGTAAAATATTATAAGAAGTATATAATCATAAATTTTCTTCAAATTTAAAGTAGTTTGAATAAATGATTAAAATCCGAAAAAATTAAATTCCGATTTGTAAATCTAGATTTAATCGAGTATTACCTAAATGGAATAACTAATAAATACTCGTAAAATGTACTAAACTACAAATGAAACTGAAATTGGCTTGGTTATGATACATTTGCTTAAGAGTGTTATAGTTCGGTTTTTATATTAATAAGTATTAATATAAGTATTAATAAGTAAAATACAAATAAGATTCTAATAAAATTGATATTAGTTATTATAATCGTGACTAGGTTATATAAGTATTTTTTGTGGACGATCTGTATATTTTGCAAAGACAAAAACCATTCTTCAATTTATACTTTATTTTTGCAAGGCAAATAATTTCTTTCTTCGATGGGAGCTGCTAGTAACTGATTTCTTTTACACGAATTTGAACAAAAAAGTCTTTCATCGTTCATCAATATATATATATATATATATATATATATATATATATATATATATATATATATATATATATATATATATATATATGAAACGTTGTTTTGCAGTGAGGAGATTTTAGTAAGTAACAAAGATCACATTAATTTCCTGAACTATATGTATGAAAATCATATTTCTTTACTTGGATATTTCAGTGTTTCTTCCTTACTCATTAATATGCAAAGATTACGTTCTGTAGTTAGTTGGAACTAAATTAAGTGTTTTCTTCAATTACTTATGGTAATACTAGCCTGAACAGGTGCGACCTAGTCAGACTGTCGCCCAGCAAAATTGTTCAGCCACTTTTTATCCTCAAGTCCTCATGACCAATTACCGTCGTCTTTTTCTACATTGTGGCCAGTGAACTGAGAATTAACGTAAATTATTTCAACATGTAATTTTCATATCCATACAGGTAATTTAACCTGATCACATTTTAAAATGAACTACCAACACTGACCAGTTGGTCAACCCAGCTCACACCTGGAGCACTTAAACTCTAGGAGTGTTCTCCGTGTGACGATACAACCAACACATGTTCGTTTAATTCGTCATAGAATTAAGTAAAGGGGCATACGTCAAGAAGCCGTTCAAGTACTTACTTAGCGGTGAGCCCCATTTAGTAAAGTCCCTTGTCCACAGAGTGCGCATAATTAGTAAACAGGTCCTACCAATGTCCTAAATTATACATTGTGACTGCCTGTGTTTGTTCTGCTGGATACTACTGTCAACTTTTTACAGATTCTTCTCGCAGCAGCCAGGAACTTAAGTCTGCGATTACTCTCAGTGTTACCCCACAGTGCTAACCCCCATATGCATTATTTAATGGTGTGAGAAAAGTGTTTGTGATGAACACTCATATATAATACTTTATCCATATATATATGATACAATTTTAAAGGGCTATAACATCATAAAATGTGTAGTGTGATTTTATGTTTGCGGAAATAGTTAAGTGTCTATACCCACATCAGTGTTTAGTGTTGTGATTGTTTTTCTTCTATACATAGTTTTTACACAGTGCATTTAATAAATGAGATAGTATTATTCTATTTAATGTGTTTTTGTTGCGTGTATGAATGATATTTTTGTGTATCGTGGTCTGAGCGATCATCTGGATGTCCGTGAGGATTTAGAGACGAGACATCCGAACCACTCGGTGCTTGATGCTCATTTCCTTGTTGAGACCTGAGGGCAATCCGGAAAAGTTCTGTAATCCCTTTTTGGAAATGTTCTTTAATGTCTTAACGAGGTAAGTTCAGATCTCCTGAAAGTAATTACTCGTTGGTGGGACAGCAGAGGCAGATCCGGAATGCGGTTACATTACCTAATAACTTGCGACAACATCCCAACTAGTATAATACCTAAATTTAACCCAACTTAAATTATGCTGTACTCATCCTATCTTGCATGTTGCTCGCTGATCGACTATAACTCACGATTTCATCGTGTTGTACATTATGAATAAGTTTTTAAACATGTAAATATACTCAACAATTTATATATAAATAAACTGCTCGCTCGCTCAACAATTAAGCTATTTCTATTTCTACTAATTCCAAAACACTATGACGTTACAATTAGTCATAATCTGAAAACAGTAAATATTTGGTAACAGTGGGTAGACGGCGAAGAAACATCGTTTCGTGATAGGTTCCAACATTGCAGGTGAGTATTTCGCTCCATAACCACAATTGACAAAATAAATCTCAGTAACGAGAAACATTGCGGCAAGTGTAAAATAAAGTAAATGAGATAAATGACTTGATTTTGCATTGTTACTAAAGCCTGAGTCCTCTGAAAAGTTGTTTTCAATCTTATGTACTTTCAGGGTCCAAAGCAATAAATTTTGTGGGCGACACGTTATTATTTATTTATTCTTTTTTAAAAGTTTATAACGTCAGTAGAGTGAACAATTATAATAAAAATATAAAAGTATATATGGTATCAAACTTCACCGCGGATTTGACATTGAAATTACATTTAATTACTAGTACGTTCTGGCCAGGAGAGTAATGAAGAGTATTTTTGCTTAGGTAAAGGCCCTTTACCTAAACAAAAGAGGGTAATAACACTAAATCAAATTGGTAACCGTCATATGAGATTGATTAGAGAGTGATAGGGAGAATGTGAGGGTGGCATAGGGTACAGAAATATTTTTCACCTAGAATGTCAAAATTCCATAAGCCGGTCCTCTATCCTAGGTACTGTATATATATATTTTCTTTTTTTAATGTTCAACCTTCAATAGTAATATCATAAATATTCGTGCCTTAATATTCTGTGTTCAAATTATAAAATACTTACAAATGCTCACACGTTTTACTGTAGGTAACATTTGTGTGCCTTCTTCTGCATCTCGCATACAGTATTTAGCTGAACTCGAAGTATCGTACGAAATTCGAACATTTGGTACGGACATTTTAGAAAACAATACTCATCCATCAAGTATCAAAAATCTTTTAAATACGTGGTTAATGATTCCAGTGAAATAAGCATAGTCATAAAAAATTCTTAATTTAAATTTAATATTTGCCTGGCCTAATATTTAATATTGAGCTATAATTGTTATTTAAACACTATTTTATTACGTTTTTATTATAATCAATGAGTTAATTAATTTAGAATATTGAATGTGGAATCATCCTTGCACATTATATTTTACTCTCTTATGTAGTCAATCAAGGTCTTCGACTCCAACAAGTTTGAATCCGAACCGATGAGTTGGTTTTTCTTTTTTTCTTATTTAAAAAAAAATCTGACAAAATTTTATCACCCATAAGTCGGAAACAAAAAAGTTGTAAAACATAAATTTTCACACCCTTATGTAGCAGATGAAGTCCACCCACCAAGGCCTAGGTTCTTCGACACCCATCGAACACCCACTTTACGAAATTTCAGTTCACCTTGCACCACATCATACACTGTACCATACGAAATGTTGAACATGACCGACAATGTGTGAACATTGATTCACCTGTCAATAGGAATTGTTCCTTCAATGGGGGGACATTCTACTAGTTTGATTATGTTACTGGACGCCAACCAAGTGGAAAATCTGCAAGGTTCACACGGTCTTTTTCAAAAAATTCTGTCCACCTGGATGTGTTGGCATGGTCGATAGTCTTCTCCATATACGCATACGATTTCTCTGTAAATTTCACTCGGAATTTGTACTTTTGCCCACAAAAAATTATAATTTATTATAACTTATTATATTATAAATTATAATGTATTATATTATAATTAAAAATTATAATTATTACATCTCTCGGCTTTCCACAAGTAGGAGGCTAGAAAACACACGCCATCCTTACTAACAATTATGAGTAGTTCACGCTTCTGTCGCTATCGCTTGAACTATATGTGATCGAGCAACTACCAACTGTATCACGAACTTTTAAAGTACTTCTCTTTCAATTTTCATGTTCCAGATTGTAACGTAAAAAAGTGTTGATCGTTGCTTACTGATTTCTCGTGTATTGGGAGGAATGGAGCTTGAATCAACGGATAGACATTCATTTTAATTTTGAGCATATAGGGACCATGAAACATGCAAATTCTTTAAATCAGGAATTCTATTATATTTACGATCACCTTTCTTTTTCCGTTCTGTCCTAGTTTAAAAGTAAAAATACAGTACATAGAAATAAAATAGGATATAAAGTCTATTTAGACATACAAAAGGTATATAAAAGCTCAACTGATATTTATTTTACATAATGAAAGAGGAGTTCAATATTGTAATCCTGTCCGAAATCATGAATTTTTAGTCATATCAACCTGCTCTAATACAATACTGTAGAAGTATTTCTTGATAACGTTTCATAGTTCCGAAAGGAGGTAATTTACCTTAGGCCATCTCCTGTAGTAATCACTTTACATGAATGCTGTCTTAAGAAAAAGGAACATATCTTCTTTATTGCTTCTCATTCAGTTGTTAATTATTTGTATTTGCACTCTACCCAGATAAGCAAAAGACATCCCAACTTCAATCAGAATTCTAGGGATTTGGTACCTTTTTTTTCATATGCTTCATTACTTTGGCCTTTCCTAAGTCCATATACGTTTCTGCTATTCCGTTTAATCGATTACCGTCATTTAATTCTACTCGCTGCATTCTATCTATGATGTCACTGAGTAATTATCAAGAAATTTATGTAAAAAAATCACTGAAAAAAACATGTTTTCTATCTATCTATTGCTGATTCTTAACTGCTTTCTACAGTTCATCTCGTACTTACCTAAAGGGATTAAAATGTTTGGTACACGGGATAGTTAATGAGGTGTGATTCTTTTGTTAACTCATTATTCTTAGCAAACAAAAGGCTCTGTGGATCACTCACCACACCTCAGGAGCTCGCATTCACCATGGTAGTTGTGGGTTACTAACAACAGAGTATGCATTGAAATAACACGATGGTGGTGTTCCTATTCCTACGTTCCTTCGTTCATTTACTTACTTCTCTCACACTATTTCAGTGTTATTTTTACACTGCAAAATTAACACCGGCTCCGAGTTAAAGCGGCAACACTGGGCTTGTGCTAACCGCAACATCGGATCCCTGACGTTAAACTTACACATTAAAGTGGTAGTCATACTGGAACCACTGACCTTGTAAAAATTCAGTTTCCTCAACAGCACAATTTTCTACCATGTGTTTTCTAGATAGTTTAGATGTTATATTTAAGGAGATTACTAAGTATTTTTGTTACTATTTTGCTTCCTTTATGGCATTTTCTATTAAGAATTTTCTAATACCTAATAGTATTACCACATAATAATTCAAGTATGTTCTTACTCCTTGAGAGTTCTTCTCCAACATCTGACAGAACTTCGAAGCTTTTAACACCGAAAGTGTTCTCCATGGATGATATTTCCGAGGAGTTCCTTCCAACGACAAACGATAAAGCAATATGACCACTTTGTTTGGAGATTTCATAAATTTCTTTCATATTGCGTAAACTTCGTTTACTTCCGTTACTAATTATAACTGCAAAGGAAGAGAAGGCAAGGAGTAGAAATTTCTTTGTTAAATAAATATTTGTTTTAACTAATTCTAAGATATATATATATAGGAAATATGAATATCCCTTAGTGAACGTCTTGAGTTCAAAGAAAATTATTTCTATACAAAGCATATTTATTTAATATAGATAAGGAAAGGTATAATTAAGTCTCTTAACCACTATTATCATTCTTATTATGATGTGAATGCAGCCTTTCTCTTTGGTTAGTTGCTTGCATACGTCGAGATCCCAGGTTCAATTCTCAGAGCTTCAGATCCCACTTAAAGTTATTCATCATGTTGACTTGATCAAGCACAATGAAAATGAGTTAATATGACACCTTATTCTAGCCGCTGAAAATCTTTTTATAAGCATCATCTGAGAAGGAATGATTTTAGTAAAAGGTGAGCCAATTATATACCACACTTAGAACCTCTCCGTCATTCCTGAAGTTTTTTTCTAAATATATTTAAGTGACAGAAACAGACAGATAATCAATATAAATTTCATTTAACGTGAAGAGTTGATTCTTGTAGATAAGTTGATTGGATTGTTTTAGGTGTTACAGTTTTGACCAGTCTTTCCAACCAATGTTCCTTCCCTATGTTCATACAACCATTTCTAAACTCCACCTATACTAGATGTGACAATTTAATTCCCCGAAATCGGACCGTCAAAGTAAATGTTTGCTATATAGACAGTACTGGTTGCTGTCACATTCTGTGAAGTGACCTACAAGAAAACTGCCAACACCGCTCGCATTCACAGAATTCTTTCTCTGAAAGGTGAAATATATTTGTTATATATGCACACAAACGAAAAAACTTTTCCTCTGGAAATCCAAACTCTAGGGAGGTAGGATTATTGAATGGATGAAGCTGTCAGTCCTCTTGTAGCTGCTGGCAAGAATGGTAAACGATTGATTCTTTGTATCTGTAGCAACATTCGGCTCAATTCTCGTTTACGTCTTCATCAATGCTCTTTTTAACAGTTTTATTGCTGATAAGAAAAAGTTGGTTTAGTTTATAGTTGAACTATACAACATGCTGTATGTTCTAATTATTATAAAAGCCGATATTTAGTTTCTGAAATAACCAAAAATTGCATGCTGGTAAATCAGGGGAATACTGTGAAAGTTTAAGTTTCGGAAGGGTCTCTGTATTAGAATTCATGAAGGCAACATATCGAACGCAACAACTCTAGATTAATTTTTGCACACACCTGCCTTATTCCATTTGATATTGCAAGGAGACTGAGTTAACTGACCTGTGACAATGTTCATGTTCCAACACGGTGTAATACAAGTAGTATTTTAACTCACTACCATTGTGCTACGTTGTGCTTATCCCAGATATTGAATGATCATACTTAGTACACTATTTTTGTGCTAAACAATTGTTCATATATTAGCACAAATTATAAATTAATTTGCTTTAAACTCCTTCTGGCAATAAAAGTCACGATATATTATTGTTCAACATTGTGCAGTCTGAACGCGGCACTACCAGTTATACAACTCACTTCAATAACAATGTTGCCAATTTTGTGAAAAAAATGAAAATTATGGAATAATATATATAGACTATACACAGTAATAATGAATTATCGTAACTATTACATAAATAAGTTGGTAGACAAGTTCCTAAAAATGTAAATTCTTGACTTTCTCTTTTAATGTGAAGAACACTGTGTAAGAGCAAGGAAGGCATCTTGTTTTACTCTCTTTGTGTCGCAAAGTACTCTGTTGCAACTTGTCTCACTCCCAGTTCCACTCCCAAACATACTTATGAAATATTTATAAAGGTACTTCTAATTATACTGCGTCAATCATTATCTAACACCGTTTTTAACCGAGAAGATATGTATTAAAGATATTAAGATGCATCAATTGATTGATTGATTGGTTAATTGGTTGGTTCACTGATTCATTGATTGGTGTATTTATGCTCTTTTCCAGCAATGAGGTTATATAGCAAGTTTTCACATGATCTCAACCTATTTCACATGATATCACGATCCTTTTTTATAACACCCTCTTGCCAGCCAATCCCATAAATAATTTTCGGATTGTAGTAACCTTTCTAATTATTCTTTTATTATTATTGTGGTTTCAAACAACTCTTTATTTGATTAAACTTTTGTTTAATGTTCTATGCTATATTTGGCATGAAACAGTAATTTAATTTTTAAAAATAAAAGCATTTATCGGAATGGCTATAATGCTCTCAGCTTATAAACAAACTTGTTACTGAAATGCAGAATATCTAACACAAATATTTTACGTTTTCTGCATTCCAGACCAACTAAATCACTGGCAATAAGTATACAAATGAAAGTATGTATATTAAAATAACTTAAAAAATATATTTTTCCATTACTAAATCCTAATTACACTTGTCTCTCTCACCTCATTTCCAGCAACCCCTGTAGAGCTCTCAATTCTAAGTTGAGACATCCCGCTATATACAGAACAACGAGACCTACAGTTTATTATGTGTTTAGATGGAGAAACTGTGTATCCTGAATCCTGTATCCTCCCAAATATATTGTTTTGAAGCTACAATTGAAGTCCTCTTATAGAAAAAAGATTTATTCTCATATTTAATTTGTAATTGTCTCATTAGCATCTACTCGTATGCTGTACAAACGACCACAAATAACTAGATGTATTGATATCTTGTTACAATAAGTTATAAGAGACATTAATTAGTTCTCTTTGCGAGAAGTCGCTGACGTCCTCATTAAACCTTAATCAATCAATCTTTGTGAGAAATTAAACAGTATTTAACAGGTAGTTATTACTATTATTGACAAATATTTTTCAGTATCTACACATTTGGAATTTTGTAGTGCAACCCTTGTGAAATATTTGATCTGTATGAAGTATGTATGTATTATAAAAGAATAAGGACCTTCTATTTATATTCTACATTTTTGCATTTACGAATATATAGTCTGTATAGATAGTTAATTCGAACCCCTTCTCCCACTAATAATAAGACTATCATAACTCTTAAAGTTTCCACTTTACAAGTAAGCCCACAAACAATCGTTGTATCTAAAGAAACTTGATCATCTTTTCTATTTTCAAGGATTGTAATGTTATTTTAATATGTATGTTATCAATATTATTGCAGAGAAAACCTTTCTTAAATAGCCTATATATAAATCATAATTGAACCACTTGAATTCCAAGTGACCTACTCCCCCACACATCCCGAGAAAAATGAAATGGATACCTTTCACGAAAGATTTTTGTAAACAACAGAAATTAGAATTGTTCATGATAGTATATGTCAAACTTCAAATTTCATCCCTGGAAAACTTCAATTTTGGAGTTGGGATACGTAGCATCCAAGTGGCTTAATTATTACACATTAAAAATTGATAACAATTAAAAGTACTTTTTGAGTTACGACAATCTTATCCTGCGAGTGCGAATTATATATTCCTTAGGCGTAATTTACTTTAATAAATGTAAGGAATCTAAATTTGATAATTACTAATAATTGCTTTTCCTTTTCTTCTATCCTTTGCAATCTCTTCTCCTAAGCGTTTAATATCAATATTAAAATCCCATTCAAAATTAAAGGTTGGTGCCATTTCTTCCAAAGCATATATAAATCCACAAGTGTGGGCCTGAGCGTAAGGTATTAAAGCTCCAACACTTCCGTTAACACCATAAAGTCCACATGTACGTATTGGAATAAATCTACAAAGACAAACAGAGATTGTATTAAACTTTTAGCTTCTGTACTTATATACAAATCATTTGTATTAATAATTATAATTATGATATATAATTGTTACTTACAAGAAGGCTTTATACTCATAGAATTGGAGGAAATTTTTCACAGACCAGAACAATATTAGGGTAGATCAAGCTTAAGTATTCAAATCTAGTGATTTACTTAAAGAAACTGATAAAAAATACACCCTTCATGTACTTTTTTTAAACTTAAAAGTTTAATTATACAATCGAAGATAGTACAAAGTACTTAGAAATATTCTCCCATCTCTTCAGTTTCGTGAACAAGTGTCCAAGTAAATATCTAAATTTATTGCCTGCATTTGTAGGCTTTAAATGTTTCCAGATTTAACAAGAATCTTAACCATGTGAATAAGAGCGCAATAAAACTTATATACCTCTAATGGGCTCGTCAATTGTTTAGATCCGTGCTAGGTAAATACAAAGTGACTTCTCTGAAAACCTGATAATGTGCAAAGAGTAAGTGACATTATTTTCGACTCAACTTTAGCAATTCAAAGGCTGACTAATTTATATTGAGCAGAATTTGAGTATGCCTCTTACTTAGTAAATGCCTTGTTTCACTACCAGTAGTGTTCGATATGCAGGCTCTATTGCATGGTATAGGAGTTTTAATTACAGGATACTGGTTGCAACTGGACCATAGGTGTTGCATCCCACTCCTTTCTACAGGCTTTCCACGGGTCAGAGACTGTGCTGACTCGATGATGGAGCAGGCACCTTTTGAGAAGTAGAAAGTACAATAGTTCATTGAGCTGGTATCTGGACTCTTTCACAGAGATGTGAGAGAAGGGACGACAGTTTCCTATTTCATACGACGGTAGAATTTCAGCGATTTTTCGCCGTGTGGCTGGATGCCGTGATTTGGAACAGTTCAACCTGGTTCAATTCTTGTCCGCACAATGCTAGAATTTCATGCTGGGTACATTTCAGTCTGGACATAAGTCTAGTAGATTGACTTTGACGTCTCGCTCCTCCTTTCAGAGACGTAGTTTGCCCCTCTACGAGAAACCAGCCACGATCATGAACCCTTTTGAGAAACTGTTCTAGCTGCTAGCGTCGGTGTGGTGGGCTTAGAACCCAGTGCCGCATATTTCAGTATAATACGATTAACAGTGGCACGACTTACACGAAAATTACGCACTTGACACATTTCTACGATGCACGACACCGTGAACTTAGCGTCGAAAAGGGCCACAATGAACTCCTCCCAGAATTTGTTCAGTTTCGGCGGCATCAGACTACTCTCGACCACACTACTCTGCTGCGTGACTAACAAGATACTGTTGCTTGTTTCGTGGCAATGTCACGGCTATGAGTTCCGCATGCACGGTACAGTTGCACATTAAATTTGGCTCAAATAACTGAATCAACCTCTGTGAGATCAACATTATGTCCGACAAAACTTTTGGTATTCGAAAAACCTTCTGGAAATTTCGAATACAATCCTAGTTTACAACTAAGACTGAGTAGTAGTAGTCCCCCCGTTATATCTCGCCGAGTCAGCAAAAATTTTTGTGACGTCATAGGTCAAAGGTCAATGACCTTGGCCCGGGGTCAATGACCTAGGGGTACCTAGGACCACCCCCTCTAAATTTTGGCAGGGGTACCTTGGCCCACCCCCTAAATTTTGGCAGGGGTACATAGGACCACCCCCCTTAAATTTTGGAAATTGCCAAATTTAAAAATTTGGTATGGTAGCCTAGGACCATAGTATGTACCTCTATCAGTATTGGGTGTCTATGTCGTTCCCTTTTATGGGTAAAAAATTGCCAAAAATTTAAATTTCGGGGGTTTTTGACCTAATTTATCCCCTTTGATGAGGTGTTATTACCCTATATAGTTATATGGGCGTATACAGGGGTCCATTACCTTTCATAAGACATGGGTATATTAATGCACCCCTTGAAAAATTTGGGAAGGGTACCTTGGCCCACCCCTTAAATTTTGGAAATTGACCAATTTCAACATTGGGTATTATAGTACCGGACCCTAATATGTATCATGATAAATTTGGGTGGTCCACCTCGTTCCCTTCTAGGGGTACAAAATTGCCAAAACTATAAACGTAAGCAATACGTTGTACCACGTGTTTGGTTTTCGACCTAATTTATCTCCTTGGATGAGGTCCTATTACCTTATATGATTATATGGTCATGTATAGGGGTCCATTACCTATCATAAGACATAGGTACATTTGTGCACCCCCGGTAGGGGCACCTTGGCCCACCCCTTTAATTTTGGAAATTGCCCAATTTAAACATTTGGTATTATAGTATAGAACACTAATATAGATCACTATAAATTTGGGTGGTCCACCTCGTTCCCTTTTAGGGGTACAAAATTGCCAAAATTTTAGTACAACCACGTGTTTGGTATTTGGTACATTTTATCCCCCTTTGATGAGGTTCTATTACCTTATATGATTATATGGTCATGTATAGGGGTTCATTATCTATCATAAGACATAGGTACATTGGTGCACCCCGGGAGGGGTACCTTGGCCCACCCCTTAAATTTTGGAAATTGCCCAATTTAAACATTTGGTATTATAGTACAGGTCCTCAATATGTATCATGATAAATTTGGATGGTCTACATCGTTCCCTTTTAGGGGTACAAAAATTGCCAAAATATAAACGTTGTACCACGTGTTTGTTTTTTTTTTGGTCCATTTTATCCCCTTTGATGAGATCCTATGATTACAAGGGGTCCATATCCTATCATAAGACATGGGTATATTGTTGCACCCTTCTTAAATTTTGGCAATGGGGGTCCACTGAAATTGTCCAATTGAAGCATAGTACAGGACCTCAATATGTTTCGGTGGTCCTATTTTCAAATTTTTAAGTACAACCACGTGTTCGGTTACTGACTCAATGTATCCTATTTGATAAGGTATGGACGGTATCTCCTTTCAATTTGGTAGTACCCTTCGGGTGTAGTACGGTCACGTGATCAATGATTTGGTTTTGATGCGCGACGAGGTCCCTGGTCAATGTTCTCTAGGAATTAGGTGGAAACTTTGTCCAGGGTTCTCGTCTTATATCGCACAGTTCTTTAGGAGAATCTGATAATGTTGTATATGGAATGGACAATAAAAACACATAAATAAGTATAAATTGTATTTTATTCATTTTTCTGGTTTCTTCTTTTTCTTTCTTATTGACAATGTTTGTATATTGAGCTGGGTTTCTTCATTAGACCGCCTCCTCTTCTTGATTGCGATGATTTGTTTCCATGTTTTGCAGCATAGCACCCGTTTGCAAAGCTTCGTATTGTGAATTCTGTAAAAAAGAACGAGGAAAAAGATGATTAGTATAGAAATAGATGATGATTAAACAAATACACTTACAATGATAAATATGATAAAATTACCTGGAAGGTATATTGCAGCAGTCTACGATCATTAACCGTGGGTACTGTTGTGAACAAATATTGAATTTCACGCAGAGATTTTCCTTGGGCTTTACAGCACAAATAAAAATAAGCATAATAGCCACATACGGATGAACCAAGACTTTGCATTTGGCTATTATTATATTTATAGTACATACAATGAAGTTTTAAGAATGCAACATGTTGTGGTACATAAGGAGGAAGGCCATAGCTGTCAAAATATTCTCCAACACCGCGATGATCAATATAAATTGCAATCCAATGACTTCCTAGTTTTATGGATGGATCTGTATTTACAATCATTGCCAGAGGAAGAGAAATCCGTGAGGGTAACTCATCGCTTGCAAATACCCCGGTAAAATGATTTCTGAATAATGGACTACCGTGTAAAGCACTAGCTAATTGTAATGTATTCAACATCGTGAATGGAAATGATACATAACGTATACGTACCTTGTAATTTAAAAGTCCAGGATAATGTTGCGCTGGTGGTCGATCTCTAGGAGTGAGGAAAACTCTCCATACACAATACAGTTTGCAGGTGCTGCTAATTTCTCTTGGAAATGAACTTCCAATCGGATGGCGCCATGTCGTTGTAAATTCCAATAGTGACAATCTCCAGCAGAAGAATCGGGAGTTAGGTCAAATACAAACAGTGTATATCCATTCTTGTAGTCGGCTCTTGAAATTGTATTTCCAGTATTGGTAAAATGTATGCCAGAGCCTGAGAACAATGTGTGGTACGATGAAATGTAGAGATTTTCTTCAAAGTTGGGTTGCAATGGTTTTGAAGGTACAGCTTTTCCATCCACGTACAATGTAAAGAAATTAATGTTTAGATGTTGAAATTCAAATGGATTGGTGGTAATAGTTCCACTGGATGCTTCATTCGATGTAAATCCTACAATAATACGATTTGGCAATGTTCCCATAAACAGGTTATCAATAGTTTTGGATTGTATATCCTTCGGGATGGTAAATGATTTCATTTGAACCCTTGTCAGAGGATACTTTGCCGGTGTAGATTGTAAAATTTTATTGTGTGCCAATTTAACACTAGGGCTGATGCTGACTTTTTTCACCTGCAACGATGCATCTAGAATATTGATTTTTGCATTGACACCACTTTCACCGGCCATGAGACAAAAGTTTGGTTTTGCAGGAATAAGTTTCACACGTAATTCCACTCCATGAATTAAAAATTTATCTTGATTAAAAATGTCACAATGAAGATGTCCAATCATATCGAATTTCATACTTTGTTTTGTCAGTTCATAGCGTTGTTGAAATCCTTTGTTCTCACTTGTGGTTGCGTTCATATGACCAGCCGTATCTTGATACCACATTGCTGTTTGTAAATGTGTATTTTTAGCTCCATCACTATAATTGAGCAGTTTTTCCAGGTACGAACGATATGGATGATTATGTGACGGAAATGAAATCAGTTTATTGTTCAAGTAGATTTGTACTTCACTAAACATAGCATTTAGAAAATCATTGACAGGTGCAATTGCTTTATCCGTATTGATGAAGGAGGAACCATCTGGTTTCACAATTTGTGCTTGGATGTACAATAAGGTTTGTGGCAAATCAATGTATTCATCACTGCTACCACTCACTACAAATTCTATTGGTGAATTTTCAGCTATTGAACTAATTGGTTTGTAGCCAATAATACGATTGTCCAGAACACTGGTTTGCGTGGGCAACGTTGAAAAAATGTCCAATTCACTTTTTACACATTCACAGGATTGATGATGTAAGAAAGCCATCGTTGAATTAATCAAAAATATCTGGTGACGATGCCAATGATCTCTTCTTCTTCTTATGTGATAATTTACGTCTCTTTGTAGGATTGATGGTGTTGTTGATCGTTGGAAGGTCAACCTCAAACTGAGAGCAGTCATCCCATTTTCGTTTATGATATCCACTTCCCAGCATAGTTTTCAACTTATTTTTAGCTTTTTCTTGTAAATTTGTTTTTGCCTCTTGCATCCGTTGATGAAACGATTCTTCCAGCGGTTGATTCGAGATCACAACGTCATTAATCATATTGGCACCTGATTTTAATAATTCTTTTCCCACAGTTTTAGCTCCTTGCTTCACAAGTGGTAACACTGAACGAAATAAGCCACCAAGGAAACTTCCAATGCCATGTCCTGCTTGATAGGGACTTCCCACATAGACGTTGCCGATACCGGATAACGCTTGTTTTTGGTAGTATTGCAAATACGGATCAGTCATGACGACGACGACGGAAATGTAGTTTTGTACACACCGTTCCAAAGGTGAATGGCATAGGATGACCTGTGCTATCCCTTATATCGATTTGTATTTGCTCAAAATTCATTTTTTCCACCGGAACATAATGTGCAGGATTAAAGATTTGCACTGCATGACTTCCAAAAGTATGATTCACAGGATCCATGTTGACAATTCGTAGCAAGGGTACCATTGTATCTCCAACAATGACAGATTCAATAATGTCACAATAGACGTACATTTGTGATGGTAAGCCTAATCGTACATCCGGTGTATATTGTCCCTTTTCCATATCTTTTAAATCACTTTTTGGTTCAAATCCAAGCATTAAACTAACACTTGGTGAAATTTGTACAGAAGTATGGATTTCCTTTTTGGGATGTCTTATGAGGCATATATTATTAGTTGCGTCATGAGATATAAATAAATTGGTTTCTTTATGATGTATATTAATTGCATGAATAAGATCCCGTATATTGTTATAATAGCGTACAGGGATCGTTACAACCTTCCACGGTTCTTGATCATTACTACTTGATGATTTGTAATATATTTTATTGTTTTCACTGTTAATGTTCAGCAAAGAATGTGGATAATGAATCTCTACAATTGCCACATCCCATTTCTGGCGAAACTCTACACGTCGTTGTAATTTCGTAATATATGAAGTCAATGTATTTTCTGGAAAATAATCCATGGAACTATTACTGGGAAGTGTAACGTAAAAATCTTGATCAGGTTCCATTCTTCTTCTTCTTCAATGAAATTGCAGGGATCCACGAATTGAATGAGGAAGGATATCCTTTCCACTGGACGAGATACTCCTTTCTGCGACCTTTTGTTCTTGTACGTAATATTTTATCGATGAGGAACGTCGAAGGGAGCGGCACTGGTTGTAATTCTTCTCTGTAGAAAACACCATCGATAAGTTGATGATTTAAATCCTCTAGTCGATACACTGGTGGGTTTCTTGGTACAATGGCTTTTACTCTGAATATTTCCCAAGTCCAGTTCTCGAGGTAACCCTTGTCAAAGATACGTTTTGTTTTACTTATACGAACAGTATCACCAACAGATAAATCCGTATCTTGTTTTGAACGTTGTAGCTTTTTGTCGTATAAGTTATGCCACACCTCCAGTAAATTGTCCTGAGAAACGTTTGCAGGTGCCATTTTAATACTGGAATGCCGACTTTCATTGTATGCTTTTACAAGTAAAGGCAATACTTTGATGTAATTGTATGTTTGATATTTGGTAAAGTATTTCCACATACGATGTTTCAATGTCTGATTAAATCTTTCTGCGATGCTGGCTTTAATATCTGGATCCTTTGTTGTAACATGTTGCACGTTGTGTTTCCTGAAAAACTTTTGTACTGTCTTGTTGGTAAATTCAGTTCCTTGATCACTACGTAGTACAATTGGTTTCCTGTCCTGGAAAATCATTTCAAATGCATTCACTATATCCTCGGCACTTTTTGATTTTAGTGGTACAGCCCACCCGTACCGACTAAACACATCAATCACTGTAAGAATATAGCGGTAATTGTCATTATAGTTTTGAAGTGATTGTAAATCATTTAAATCACATTCCCATTGATCATCAATATTGTTGACAAGATAAAAATCTCTACGGAAACGACGACGTACAGGACGATGTAACGTGTAGGTAGGTTGTTTGTTTAACCAAAGTTTTATTTTGGCTAGAGGTATAGATTTTCCTGTGGCTTGCCATAATTTCTTTGCAGTAGAAAATGATGCAGGGTGTGCTGGATTGTAATAAATGGATTTCAACTTTTTGTTCATGGTTTGTACGTTGACCATTGTGGAATGATACGTTTTCTTTTTGGTCGGACTTCTAAAACATCATCATCATCTTCTTCTTCTTCTTCTTCTTCTCCGGAAGAAAATAATTCAGGTGTCGGTTTTGGTGGTGCAGATCCTTCAGATGCTGTTGTACTATTATGCTTGACAATATAGTTTAATCTCCGTGGATTACCAATCAATTCTTGAGGTGTGTTTGACGATGCAAGGTAGTTGCAAAACAATTCCCAGCCTTGAGGATTAGAATGTTTCCTCGGTCGAGTCACATCGCACATTAAGTCTACAATATTGGATCCATGTAGTTTATTGTCGTTGATGTACACTGTTCCTTTATGATCCCACGTAATTGCGTCATCTTGTTTTAAACGACGGAATAGTAGTTCGGCTTTCTTACGATACATTTGTGGTATTGCGGCTAAAATTTCTTGTTTCGTGCTATCGTCAACATTCGGGACGTCACCATCAGGTTTCATTGATGTAATTGTAAGTGGTATTGGTTCTTCTTGTTTACGTATCACATAAAGATATTTCTGTAATATTCTATTGTACTGATTCCATTTTTCTTCATCACTTGGATACGATGTATTCAATATGGATTGCATTTCACGATCAAGATTAGATTCTCGATTTTCACTCGCACGGGATGATGATGCATGCATTCGTTGAAGCATTTCTGGTGGCACTAAAACCATCTTCTTGCTATGTTCCATGATGTTTATTGTTTAAACAAAATACTGGATAACACACTTCCTACAATAGGTGCAAGTAATGCAGGTAAGAATCCTCCTTGTTGTACGGCTAAATGTTTCTTCTTTTTATCCAATGATTTTGTATTGTCTACGAGATAGCGGAGCGTGTTCTTGTAACGCTTTAATCTTGACTTCTGCGCACTTGTCAGTGGAACATTGCCTTTTAAGACATTATAACAACATTCACAAATACTATGAATTAATGAAGCGTCTGCATTGGCAATAATAGCTTTACGCAATCTTGGTTTAGCTGTGTGCAGAGCACGTAGCAGATCAGCGTGTTTCACTGTAGGAGACATCGTGACAGACTAAGTCATTCTTTTCGCATGCACAATAATTTAAACATGTTTTGTTGGTACGTAAACATAATGATGCAAATCGTCGGGAAAAATATTTGTACGAAATCGCATTTCATCGGGTGTATCTTGTTTAAGATCCATCAGTAAATAACCATGTGGATTTCTTGTTGCGTCTGCATAACTTTCTTGTAGAAACAGTGGATGCTCAGGCATGATTTGATAACTCATATGCTTGATTTGTGACTTGTCACGTGGATTTTTAAACAACACCAAATACGAACAATTTAAACTCATATTTCTATTTGCTTTACTTTGATGAAATACATTTTGTGTTATAAAAATCACACTAATATTTCGATGATGTGATCCTTTTGTGAACATATCAACAATATCACTATTCACTTCTCGCATATGGTCATCAATAATAATCAAATGTGGTCCATCGTGAGGCTGAAAATCTTTCATTCGTGGAAGTCCTTCGTGAAATTCTACTGGAACTGGCATTGTTGCATACACGTCTTGCCATTCTGCATAATACCAATATATCTTACGAAATTTTGCATTGATCATGGTTGGGAGATGTGACAGTAATCGCTTCACAAAATACGTTTTTCCACACCCACTAGGCCCTGCGAGAATACAGGTAAATGGATGTTTCCACTGTATATCCATGATGAACACTAACACCTTGTTTCAAAAATGATGCGTATTTAAAGCGAGTACAAATTTTCTTTTTGTTTTAGATTGTAAACTCTTGCACTCACTGGTGTGAAAAGGTTAAAACCGTTCATCTGTTTATCGAGTAGTTGAAAACCGTTTATTTGTTAATCGAATAGTTGAAAACCGTTTATTTGTTAATCGAATAGTTAAAAACCGGATAAAGTTTAACGGTTAACCGTGAAAGCTGATCACTGTTTGATTTAAATTCTATTTGAAAATTTTTCGTTTGAAATTTGTTTTGTAATTTTTGTTTCAAAAATTTTGTTTAAATTTTTTTTGTTTCAAAATTTTTGTTTCAAATTTTGTTTAAAAATTTTTTCGTTTGAAATTTTTTTTGTTGAAAATTTTTGTTTTGAAATTTTTGTTTTCAAAATTTTGTTTCAAATTTTTTTTCGTTTGAAAATTTTTAATTTTTTTTTTGTTGCAAAATTTTTTGTTTAAATTTTTTTGTTCGAAATTTTTGTTTTGAAATTTTTCGTTTCCAATTTTTTTTGTTTAAATTTTTTTTGTTTCAAACTAAAAAACTTTTTGTTTGAAATTTAAGTTTAAAAAATGTTCGAATTTTTTGTTTAAAATTTTTTGTTTGAACATTTTTGTTTCGAAAATTTTTCGTTTCAATTTTTGTTTTCATTTTTTTTTTTTAGTTTGAAAAGTTGAAAAAAAAAGTTTTAAATGCCAAGAATCTTTCCTAGAGAACATTGACCAGGGACCTCGTCGCGCATCAAAACCAAATCATTGATCACGTGACCGTACTACACCCGAAGGGTACTACCAAATTGAAAGGAGATACCGTCCATACCTTATCAAATAGAATACATTGAGTCAGTAACCGAACACGTGGTTGTACTTAAAAATTTGAAAATAGGACCACCGAAACATATTGAGGTCCTGTACTATGCTTCAATTGGACAATTTCAGTGGACCCCCATTGCCAAAATTTAAGAAGGGTGCAACAATATACCCATGTCTTATGATAGGATATGGACCCCTTGTAATCATAGGATCTCATCAAAGGGGATAAAATGGACCAAAAAAAACAAACACGTGGTACAACGTTTATATTTTGGCAATTTTTGTACCCCTAAAAGGGAACGATGTAGACCATCCAAATTTATCATGATACATATTGAGGACCTGTACTATAATACCAAATGTTTAAATTGGGCAATTTCCAAAATTTAAGGGGTGGGCCAAGGTACCCCTCCCGGGGTGCACCAATGTACCTATGTCTTATGATAGATAATGAACCCCTATACATGACCATATAATCATATAAGGTAATAGAACCTCATCAAAGGGGGATAAAATGTACCAAATACCAAACACGTGGTTGTACTAAAATTTTGGCAATTTTGTACCCCTAAAAGGGAACGAGGTGGACCACCCAAATTTATAGTGATCTATATTAGTGTTCTATACTATAATACCAAATGTTTAAATTGGGCAATTTCCAAAATTAAAGGGGTGGGCCAAGGTGCCCCTACCGGGGGTGCACAAATGTACCTATGTCTTATGATAGGTAATGGACCCCTATACATGACCATATAATCATATAAGGTAATAGGACCTCATCCAAGGAGATAAATTAGGTCGAAAACCAAACACGTGGTACAACGTATTGCTTACGTTTATAGTTTTGGCAATTTTGTACCCCTAGAAGGGAACGAGGTGGACCACCCAAATTTATCATGATACATATTAGGGTCCGGTACTATAATACCCAATGTTGAAATTGGTCAATTTCCAAAATTTAAGGGGTGGGCCAAGGTACCCTTCCCAAATTTTTCAAGGGGTGCATTAATATACCCATGTCTTATGAAAGGTAATGGACCCCTGTATACGCCCATATAACTATATAGGGTAATAACACCTCATCAAAGGGGATAAATTAGGTCAAAAACCCCCGAAATTTAAATTTTTGGCAATTTTTTACCCATAAAAGGGAACGACATAGACACCCAATACTGATAGAGGTACATACTATGGTCCTAGGCTACCATACCAAATTTTTAAATTTGGCAATTTCCAAAATTTAAGGGGGGTGGTCCTATGTACCCCTGCCAAAATTTAGGGGGTGGGCCAAGGTACCCCTGCCAAAATTTAGAGGGGGTGGTCCTAGGTACCCCTAGGTCATTGACCCCGGGCCAAGGTCATTGACCTTTGACCTATGACGTCACAAAAATTTTTGCTGACTCGGCGAGATATAACGGGGGGACTACTACTGACTGAAAGCATAATCACTTAATCTTCTATTTGAACTGTTAGTTTGACAAAGTTATCTTTAATTCCATTCATACTGGAATGATTTACTAAAAGACAAGAAAAATAACTTCTTCGTGGCTAAGCGGTTAGCGTACGCGCCATTGGCGTGGGAGACCCGGGTTCAATTCCCGGCGTGAGCTCATGTGGTTCGGATTCCACGTTAATCAGTAGGTCCCGTCTCATGTAGCTTCGCTACTAAAAGGGACGTTAAAATCAACTCAACAAAAACAAGAAAAATAGGCTGGAAAACCATCTATTTTGATTAGAAGCAGATATCATTAAATATTTTTGTCTTTTCTTCACCAAATATTTGAGACGAAAAGAGATGGAAAGATAGGTCAATGAAAAATGTTACAAAATACAAGAAGTTTGCGACGTGTAGTTGTTAGGATATATAAACATTGTTTGTAATTAAACTGAAACTTCTTAGACGGGCATGTTATTGACATAACAAACATTTCCGGAGTATGTAAATTTGTAGGTGGAGATTTTCTGGGAGAAAATCTATGGATATACGAAGAACAAAATGAGAGGATAATATAGTAAAATCTTAGAAGGATGATGTAAAAATCAATTAATTTCAGAAGGTAGAATAAAAGATAGAATATGTTGACAGAAAATATAATTTATTAGCGAGTTTATTTGCAGTAATATGTTTCTTTTAAAACCGCAGTGTTAGTTCTTTCCTTTAGTAACAAGTCAAATAGTAACCCTTTTCTGTTTAGAGATAGCTAACTACCTAGGTATACAGAGTATAAGGAGAAGATGAAAATACTTCATCGCAGGGCAAATGAGTAGTAACTAAAAAAATAGATATTGAGGATGATTAAGAAACCCCATGCCCACGAAAGTTTCTCTTCACGATGGTCAATCTAATACGTTCGATCATTTGGCTACCTCCATCGGCGACACTAATTTGCACTTGCTCGGTAAATCTGGAGAACGAATACAATTTTGTTATAACTATAAATTTCTCACGATCAGATTAAGTAATAAATATTCGGTACAGAGCAAAGTAAAATTATATATTATAATGCTTACGTAAGAGTGGACACTAAAGCTTTCATTAGCATGATCTGATTTTTAAATTTCTGGCTTGTTATACTTTGAGACATGTCAGTGACCAAAATAATTCCAAAATCTTTTTCCACTTTCTCTTCCATTTCCTGCAGTGTCTTAGAGAGCTTCAACGCAAGAGCTTCCAAATCAACTAAAACAAAGGAAGAATAAAATAGATGATAAATTTAAAAGTAGCACAAACAATAATTGAAATTCGGTTTGGAAACATACAAGAACTTTTTTAAAAAAAGAAAAATATGAGTAGCCTTTTAAAAAATTAACAGTTAGACGCCCCTTTCAGTATCACTTCCAATGTTAAAATCAATGATACTGAATAATTGTTCTTATAATTTAAAAGAAACAACTTTTTAAAACCAATTTTTACTTTAGGACAATTTTGGATTTATGTTTTTAAATTTTGTATTGTTTTTCAGAGAAATATAAACTACTGTATATGGTTATATAAAACTGCGCCCGCGGTGGCTCAGTGGTAGAGCGTTCATCTCTGGTGCATGGGTCCCGGGTTCAAACCCTGCTCCCGCCAAGTGAACTTTGTGGCGGACAAACACCGTGTCCGTTGGTTTTCGCTGGGTTCTCCCACTTTCTTCATTCCACCATTTCATTCATTTCTTATAATCACCGTCTCCTTTAGCCTAACCGACATCACCGTGGGACGAAAAACTCAAAGATTTCATTTCATTTTTTTAATATAAAACTACTGATAAGTGTATCTCCTGAAGTTGCTCTTATTTGCACTCGTGTTTTACGGTGCATCCTCTTATGGTCAGCATTGAAAATTATTATACAGCCACACACACAAGAATAAAAGTTCTGTACACCAGACACCAGGTATGGATTCGATATGTTTTGTTACACAGAATCCAAATTTCGAAACCACCGGATGATTCACCGTGTCAATTTGTTTTATGGGCGAGAAACGTATGTGCTATCTTACGTACTAAAATTCGCTGAGGCACGTGTATTCTCCCTATGCAAAATCTCTAGTTTTTCACTCATAAAAAAAATAGACAAGGTCTTGTCATTTCGAAATTTGGATTCTATGTAACAAAATACGTACAGAGCAAAATACAGCACAGAATTTTTATTATTTATTTATTCTTCTTTTGTGTGTGTATGTGTGGCTGTGAAATCATTGCAGTAAATAAAATACATACATTTTGTCAACGGTTTAAGTTTACGTTAACACTGTGTACATTTATGTTTTGAATCACGGCAATTTGTATTCTGATTGGATATTAAGACAAGGGTCAGAATTCACGAAAATTCTCAACACTACACTGAATAAACTAATATTTTAAGTCTCAGTTGTAGATGCTTATATTTCTAAACAACTAACTCCCATCCATGTTTTCTAAAGGGAAGAAAATGTTTTAAATGTACACATCACAATCACATGACATTATATATGCGTAATATGAGAAAGTAATGTTAAGATAACAGGTATTAAATAACGTACCATATATTGTAATATCTTCACAAGCAAAATAATGAAGTTCATTGCAGTATCTGCTATCGAAGGACTCTCCGTTGCTGTTGAAAAGATCGAACACCATACAATGTTTTCCAGGATAGGCGTTTGTTCTGTTCCAAGGAGGAAACCCATCCTTCCCTTGATTATTAGGAAGCAGCTTTTTACTTTTACTCCAAATCCATTTCCTTTGTCTATATTGAGCACCAATCCAAAACTCAGTGAAGCTTACCTCTTAAATAATCAAATATTATAATTATCAGCACCGGCCAATAAATTGAACAAATAGAAATAAATAAAACATAGCACTAATACATAGTAAGTAATTTTTGGACTTAAAAACAGAAGTGTTCTGAGCCTGTTTATTTCTTCACACTTGCGTTTCTAGTCCATGAAAAGCTGCTCCTGCTTTGAACTAGGAAATGGAGAATACAATTATTTAACTACAGGATGAGCCAAAATAAAACGAAAAGGACATGGAAAATGAGAAATTGGAAAAGCGCTAGAGTATACAACGTAGAAATAATATTTAATATTACAGTAGCGAACTGTGAAAGCAGCACGTTGGCTTTCAATAAAAAAGGGGAGAATACAACCTGCAGCTGTAAGGAAAAAACAGTCAAGATAAAGCCAACCACCTCTGTAGACACGAAATGCCGTTGGAGAAGGAAACCAGGATATGTATCAAAAAAGAATAATACTCACAGAGCTGATGACTGAAAAGAGCACAGGAAAAATTCCTGTTCGAGTTCAACTGTGATCTACCCATCGAGTCATCCATGCAGGTAAGGGAGCATGGCGTGTCTTTGATAAGGAGCATCATTGAATATAAAAAGTGCGTTGGCAAAGGACCGAGGCGCAGAAAGAAGATATTCACCAACGGATATTCCAGACCTCATTGAGTCAACGATGTGTCTGTCTCAGCAGACGAGAGAGTCGCGAATCAATATGTTGGCCCATCTTGAAGTACTTGAACCTGAAGCAAGCAATACAAGACAGTTAATGACCTAACAGGAACTAAATTCTACAGATCATGGTAGACGTGCACTGTACTGCCCATTGTTACTGCAGGAAATCGAACTTTTTTTATTTATATTCGAATCTCTACTCATGATGAAGAAAGCGTGGTTCCATCTCAGTAGCTACGTTAATTCACAACACACACGGTGTTAGTCTGTCGAAAACTAACGACAAATATTTAAGCTACTGCTGCATAATGTATAGACTGAAGTATGGAGGAGTTGTGCCAGAGACAACAATCGTTGAACCCATTTTCTTTGCTCAACTTTTCCAGCAGTAGAAAATATCTATCGAGAAGGAGAAACGCATGTAAATACTCCTCATGCCTTTGATCTACTTGTATAATATCGCCACCTTGCAATTCATATGTTCATTGGTGGTTTGGGTTCGGTTTATCTTGGTTCACGGTGCTTTGGTACTAACTGAATTAGTTCCATCTTCCTCAGCCTAGCGTCTGGTACTTCTTACTTCGTTTAGTTTCCTAATTGGCTCACAAAGAGAAGGGACAATAATAGAACTTGTATTGTGAACAAATCCATCAAAGATGACTGCATTTATTGTTAGTGTTGTCCTTTGGAAATATAATAATGACAAAATAATAATAAGAAGATGAAAAGGTGCCTAAGTCATTAAATAAATAAATACTTCCTGCTCGAATCACTGATTTATACATTTTCTTGGTACAATAAAAAAAATAAGATGGACGTGTCATCCGTGCGTATAATACCTTCAGAAACCATGGACTATTCATATTTTTAGAATGAATATATATATATATATATATATATATATATATATATATATATATATATATGTCTTGCACCATCAAAGTGATGTATTTTTAGGAAACATAAGTCAATTAACATTGAAATATTAACACAAAAGGACCAGATTTTGCTTTGCCTTTCCATTTTCTTGCTTTAATCCAGGGTAGGATTTTCCTTTTGTTATTAAAACAAATTTTAGAAGAGTTATATATATATATATATCAAAGATTTTGTGAAATAATTTGGACGGTATTCCCGATACTACACTACAACAACGTGAAATATGATGTTCTAGGTAACTTTTGTCATCAGACACGTCCCAAAAAAAGCAAAAATTGGGTTTGAGTGGAAATACGAATATCAAAAAAATACCCTTTCTATTTTTTGTGTCTAGACAGTTTTACAAAATTGATAAAGATTCATTACTAGATAGAAAAAGCAACAAAAAACATTAAAAAGCATTTGATACTTCGATTAACCTTTAAATGATACATTTTAATTTGTATTGAATAATCGCCATTTTATTTCAAGGATGTATTTTTCAGAAATATATTTGAAGACCATTAAAATGGTGATTTCTTAAATTATATTAATTTAAAAAAGCAAAATTGAAAACATAAAAAGTACATTAGAAAATCTTACTTAAAGCACTCTCTATAACGTATTTCAATTCTTCTTTTGATTCAATGTCCACCAAATATCCCCCATCTTCCTCGCATACGTCACTGGCTTCATTCCATGAGAGTTTGTTAGCATAGAATTTAATTAATGTTCTTCCTTTAAACACGCGTGTTAATTGGACTGAATCTGTAATAGCAGAACATGTACAGATAAATTATGATAGCAATATAAACTACACTATACTACTTTTGTTAATTTGAACTGGATTAGGGGCCCGTCCAATTTCACATATTAGGGGCTAACAACTCTTATCAGATTTTACACTAATTTTCCCACAAAGATGGGATAGGTTCAATTCGTTAGTGCATCATTAGAACTTTAATACTGCGGTTAATGCTATCATAGTATAAATCTTATAAGAGATTGTTTTACGGAGGCAACTGGAGATTAACCAACCTTTACACTAATTGAGTTACAAATATAATGCAGGTCCCATTCGTTATGCAGCGGTAGATTATATTAATGTTTTAACAGTAACGTTGCTGTTATATTATAGTGTCAAAGTTATTAGCTATTATATGTGAAGGCTAACTTGAGATTTAACAACTTTCACACTAATTGTCCTCAAACATGCAACAAGTTTCATTCGTTAGTAATCGTTAGTGCACATTAGTGCTCTAGAACTAACATTAATGTTCTAATAGTGTAAGAATTATTAGCGATTATTTGTGGGAACCAATACGAAATTTACTAAATTTTATATTAATTGTCCCACAAACATGGGATAGCTGCCATTTTTTAATGTATCGTTAGTGCACATCAGAGCTCTAACAATAACGCAAGTGTTCTAATAGCGTAAGAGTTATTAGGGATTATTTGTGGATGACCAACTTGAAATGTACCAAAATTTACAAATGCAAAAACTATTTATTACATGACATAAGAAATGTAATGCAAAATTAGGGCAAGCAGAATTTGCCTAGAAACTTCTTCTCTGCTATTACTGACGAGCAGAATTGCATTTGGGACCACGTAGATGGAAAGTTGATGTAACTACGGGAGATATGTTGTCTTCCTTACACTATCAGCTTTTCTAAAATAATAATAATAATAATAATAATAATAATAATAATAATAATAATAATAATAATAATAATAATTTGAGAGCTTACCTTTCTCGCATATGAAACGTTGGTTCACTTGGCAATCTTCTCCATATATAATTGGATGATCATGTTCCCATCTGTCAAGATTCAAACATTTCATCTTCGATTCATTATTATTTTCAACCCATGGCGGATATCCTGTTTTGTCTGGTTTATTTGGAATTAGCGTCTTCGTTGTAGTCCACTGCCACTCGTCTCGAACAAGTCGACCACCAAGCCATGAATGGTACATTTCTTAAATAATTATGAGAAACAGGGTATCTTAAGAGTAAGCAATGATGTTATTGCAATTAACAAACATTTAATTTACAGTAGTAATTTTTAAAAATGACACAAATATTACTATATCAGAATCTCAGCTTTTCTAACCTAGAAAGAATTACCCATTATGCCAATGGTAAAAGTACAGAAGAATAGATAAATTTTTAATTGCACTTTCTATGGTAGCTACAAGACATGTAATCCAACAGAAATATTTCTAAACGTTCGAATTTATCCTTGAGGTCACAAGAAAAATGAACTCAGATATTGGGTTTAAATAAAAATGAGACTCCAAACTTTGAAGCAATTTTTCTCGTGACATTATAGATGAATATGTTTAAAGATAATTTGTTGCATTCAGCGTCACCAAATTACAAAAAGGGTAAGTAAAAATTTATCCAATCGTAGACACTTTCCCATTCCCATGAACAACAGTTCTTTTGTGCTTAAAATTTATTGGAAACTCCGTATAAACAATTTTACAATTGTATTATCGTTAACTACCTTTACTTTTAATTCACACTATAAAATTATCATTTTAAGATGTATGGTACATTTTAGGTTTTTATAACATATAGCTAGTTACAAGTATATCATGTCACATGTTCTGGATTAATTAGTATGACAATAGAAAAAATCCATTTTATTTACACCAGTTCTTGGTGTCAGCAAAAATGCAAATAAACCTCCTTCTTCTTTCTTTATAGTGGGCCATTCCGGAATTTGATAAATGATTTATATTAATTTAGTAAACCTAAAATTTGATATTAACTAATATAGAACGTAGGATTCTCATTTAAAAATTAGTATTAATCAGTACAGGAATATATTATGAATGAACAACCGTATTTATGAAATTGCCTAAATAGGTTCTTAACTAAGACGTATGTAAAGAGAAGAAGAAAAGAGGAATGTTCAAATATTTCTAATGTTTTCGGATTCAATTTTTAAAAAAGTCCTATTGAAATCCACAATTTTAAGCGCATTCAACAAATTTCTGTAGCATGACAAAGATCTAAAATGCTTTTGAGCTCATAATCTGTAGGAGCATTATGCATCTAGTCTCGATTTCATTCATGAAAGACCTTTTTTGGGGGGAAGGGCAAAATTTTGTGACAAACAAATCGTTCCCAGCTACTCGTGAAACTCATTGTCTTTGGACTGGAAACAATCTTTTCATAAGAATAGCATGTTTAATAAAGTTTGGAACTTAACTTATGGAAAAAGATGGAAACAGTCATACACATTAAACGGACAGGTGATAAAGAATATTTTATTATAAAATTAAATAAAAATAATTATAAAATGTATGGTAAGAATAATCAAAATTATTAAACACGAAAATGTTCACATTGAAATGACATATGTATTAATGAAACTGGAATTTCATTGTCACTAAACATTAGAGCATCTGCTTCTGTTCATTGTAATTTCTGATAAGTGCAGTTTAAAGAATAGTTTCCTATTGGGACAAAATGTGTAATATTCATCACAGGAAATAAAAGCTCCTAAAATTTAATTTCAATAAAACTCTTACAGGTGTTCATTCCATTCCATTAATTCATTCCAATTTACCTCTGAAACATGGCATTGTGATTGTGGCTTAAAATTAATCTTAAAATTAATCTTTAATTAAATATTATTGTAGTAAGGAAATGTTTGAGTTTAAACAGCAATAAAATGCACTAGTAGAATTGCTTAATTGGACGCATTAGTTAAAATTTGAGTGGCGCAAAGCACACTATCTTGTTTTTCTTCTTTCTTTTCCTTTTTCGTTTTAGAAATTAACATAAAGATACTGTAATAAATTCGAGAACAAAACAAGTATTTCCTTTATCATTAGAACTTCTACTGACATCTATTGACAATTGAATGAAGCTCTGACTTACTTTTTTTTGTTAAGATATTGATTTATTTAGATCTATTTGTGTGTCTAAGTCTTTCTTTTTGAAGAAACGACTTACACCATTGTTACTTTAATCCGCCAGTTTTCTTCCTTAACCTCAACTGAGATTTCATAGTTTCAGATGCAGACTTAGGTCTCAGTTACCTATATCACTGAGTTTTGTTGCTAGTAATTGGTTTGTAATGTACGTGATGGAAATGATGAAAGATTATCAAAGATGGGGAATGAATCTCAGTCAATTGCTTTATTCACAATTCTTCCTGATGTTAAAGTTAAAGAAAGTATCTGACTAGAGAGATAGCTTGTTGGTTGATACACGTTTATATATACCCAGTATGAGCAGTACATCCGTTTTAGTTTAGGTTTGTTATACTTTGAAAATGTCCCTTCTTTCTTTCAATTCAAGTAATTGTCCGATTACTGCAACAGATGCTGCGTCAAATGCCCGGATATTGTACTTTCACTGGACTTGAAGCCAGGTTCACCGAAGATTAAAGTGTTACTGTTGAGTATATGGACCATCTTGGCTTCTATAGCCCATTGATTTATATGGGGAATTATTTCTCTGTTTTCTTGAAATAAACTGTAATCAAAATGGTTTGATTGTGTTCCTCTTCAAATCTATTTAAATGTACCTTACTTCGTAAAATGTAGTTTTTCTGATACAAATGTTTAATATTTGAACATCAAAATTAGTTTAATATTAACTTTATGTAAAACCTATAACGCAAATTTATTTTAAAGGAACAAGAATCATTTAATTACACTTCAAGACGAAGTCAGAAAAAATAAATTATTAACATTTCAGACGATAACAAAGAAAACATAAAAAAAAACATTAAATTAGAAACCACATCCTCAAAACCTTCCGTTCCAGGTGTCATTTTCTTTTCTGTATGGTGTAACACCAGTTTCACTTACTGTTAAAAGACTGTCTTATTGTTTAAATAGTGAGGTAGTTAGGGTTTAAGGAGCCATGTTTAAATAAAGAGGCAATTAGGGTTTTAGAGTATTTATTTTTGGTAGTTGAGTATTTTTGTTTATATATTAAATTAATTGAAGGGTAAAGTTAAATTAATAAATTAATATTTTTTTATAAAAAGCAAGGCTTTATTTTTATGAACTTAAAAAAATTAGGATATAAAATACATTTTTACTATTACTTGGGAAACCAATTTGTTTAGCTTGGAGCCTTAAAAAATGACAACGTTTGATACACAAAAGTGAAAAATACAGCTTACGGTAATAATATCAACTATCCACCCATGTTTAGTCCAGCTATCTCGTTGGATTCAAATCTGAAAGAATACTCGATGATTTTCTGGTTGATTTCTGGATGATGCCTGTCCTCTCCCTTATCTTTTTATATGCAATGATTTTCATCATTTAGACCCTGAGGTTTTCCATAACATCTTTGTTTTTTAATTACTTTTCACGCCGGAGAACCTCATTAGTTTACAATAAGTTGTTTGTGTTTGTTAAAATTCTTTTAAACCTGATTAAGTATTATCTTATATTGTACTTTTAAAAATATAAAAATAATATTGGTTATTTAAGTAAAAATAAAACTCTTTAATTATGTTATATAATATGATATTTTTCAAACTCAACTCTTATAATTTCAGTACATTATATAGGACATAGTTATTGTACGCGCGTGAGGAGAGCATTCATATTACTGATAGAAACAATTATTTGCATTGTGGAACATTTGGACTGAAAAATTGAAATTATGATATTATGCTGCTTCAGTTTGGCAACACTGATCGGAGATCAAAGACAAAGTTTTCCTTTTCCGATCTCGAAGTTGCTATTTATTTATCATCAAAACAAACACATGCATGTTGTAATTGAATACTTCCTTAGGCCTGCCATCTACTGAGACGACACATTTTGTTTGTCTTTTCTGTCAGTAAGGTGCTGTCACCTAAAGAGAAATAATAGAACTAAGTCTTACCTTGCCTCCACTAACAAATTTCAGCATCTCCAGGATTAACACGACCCTTAATAAAGGATACGTTTTCATGACATCCACATCGATGTCACCGGTACACAAGAGGTTTATAATTAAATCACCGGGTTAAAAATCAAAGATGGCGTACTATTCAACACCGTTAAAAATCTTATTACACTAACATAGGCAATTCAGATCTGGATAATTTAGGATTTTATTAAATATCGTTTGATGCAATGTTATAGAATTTATGAATAGAAATGTGAGTACATCTTACCAACACCACTGTTGAAAGTACAAATCAATTAAGCAACAATGTTCATAATGAAGATATTAGTTCTTTACATAATAGTACGTAATAACAATGTTAAGGATTTACCTTGTCTACATTTTGCCATGAGGCGAGTAAGGAATTTTGCCTCTTCCATATCCTCTATAACTAATAAATGTCTGTGGTACTTGGCACATACATCGTTAGCTTCTTTCCAAGATACAAGCTTATTGTGTAAAACATACGAGCTGTTTCTAAACTCTCCTGAACATGGTTTAAGTTTAATTGGCTTAACATTTGGTTCTGTTCCATGAAGTAAGAAAAAGTAAATAAAACAAACCAGGTACATTATTCCTTGACACGTTATTGTTATTACATAAATTATATATTGTTGTATCATTTTACAAATTTCAATATATTACTTTTCATCTATAAACTTACGTAAAATTAGATTGCTGAGGTAACAAGGTTACTTTTTTCTTTTTCTAATCTATTTAATAGTATCTGTCAACGTTTATCACAGTGTTACACGATCTCGACACTTGAATATCCCATTCAAGTGTAAATTCAAAGATTTCCACCAAGGATATACCCAAATATCGATACCTCAAGTTCATATCGATAATATTTTAAGTGATAATAATGTAGGATATGAGAATAAGGCACAAAGTGTTTAAAAATAAAACACAGGCTGTTATGGTAATTAAGTGATGTAGTATGTGAAAATAGTTAGATTATGATTGAGGTTAGTTTATAATAGGAGTCAGATTATAATAGAAGTCAGATTATAATTGTAATGATTATGAGATATAGTTTATGAATATATAGATTGAATATGAGATTGATGTGTAACAAGATGAGCGTACTTGTTCAGTATGATTGATATAGATAGCTGTGTTACAGAAGGGCACATATTACGAATAAAGATATAAAAGAATCCAAGTGTATACATGTCTTTTGTTACTTTGAAATTAGTGTAACTGTAGTTTACTAACAAATAATAATAGTAATAATAATAGCAATGAAACGTATATTATTATGTAATATATCCTATTTATAAAAGACAAAAATGTCAGTGTATAACGATAATTCCTAATAGTTAACACAACAGTCACTCCAGTAGTCGACACTAGCTGCTGCCTCTGGTTGACACCAATAGATGTCGCTAATGTGCACGTAGTTTAAAAGTATTAAGACGTAATTCCAGCCTATAAAACACATTGCTTCAATTTAATTATTTCAACATAGAACAATATGCGTAGCCATATTTAGATGAAAGCGTTAATATTTGTATAGCAGTAAGATGTCGACAAACAAGGAAAAAGTAAATTAAATATAAACAATTAGTTCTCTTAAATGATTGTGTGACACGATTTTAACCTATAGTGTACAAGAAGCGGAAAGCTTTGAGGGAAGAATGACTTTTATATGATGTATTCCCACCCTACTATTCTTATATAATATAATGAAAGAAGCTTGACTTCAAAAGGTAAACTAATAAGCATAGTAATTCTCCATCTTTTTAAGTTAACAAATGAAAATATGTTTTTCAAATTAGATGCCTCTTTCTGATTTTTATAATCAGACTAAGTTTTCTTTTCAAGACATTCGAAACGAGATGAGGTATTTCATGATCCACACGTCCCATTTCAATTTTCCGAGATAAAATAGACATTTGTCTCCTTATGTCTCGAATCTCATAAAGAACATCTCGACTCGATTCTTGTCTTGTTTTCGAAAAGAGAATTAAGACATTTCTGATTTTGAGCTGATCCCCGTTGTCAAAACTCAAAGTTTATTATTATTATTATTATTATTATTATTATTATTATTATTATTATTATTATTATTATTATTATTATTATTATTATTATTATTATTATTATTTACAATATTTACAATTTACTTGTTCATACTATTGTTTTTTACAATTTTTATTGACGTGCCAACAATTTTAAAATATTCTGACATATTACTCTATGCTGAAGAGATTAAACTTTTTATAATAATAAATAATATTCAGGACAATATTATATTACAAGATGATGTAAGTAAAACTGTTGAATGGCGTAAAAGTAATGATATGAACATAAATTGTTTAAAAATTATGTGTATGACATTCAGTAATAGTCTAAACCTCAATATCACGTCAGTCAATATAAAATACACTGAGAAAAAAATCGTATGTGGTGGACGTAAAATCGTATGTTACATTTGTAAATTCTTTAGCTTTTGGACTTAACATACAGCAAACGTATAACTGAAAACACATGTTTTATAATATGACTTTCTGTATAAGTGTTCCATCTGTACGTACTTTCCGTATGAAACAATATAGGCGGTCAGGATCTAACATACAAATGGACACATATAGCAAAGAGCTGACGAAAATAACATACATTTATGTATGTAATATAAGGAAGACTTAGATATCAAACATCCTGCAATGATATGATGTAACACCTAAGGTCAGTGCTTATGTAGTATACGGATAATGTATGCTCCGTACTGTATGTTCCGTAGTAAGCAAGAGGATTCCGTATATTTGTACAATAAACCGCTGTCCGGAGAACGGATTTTTCTCAGTGTACAAGGCTATCTTTTGAGAAGGATTGGTACAGTAGGAGATCTAGTTATAATGCTTAATAGCTGTCTACATTTTAATGAACGTACACAAAATACTTATAATGAAGCGACGAAAATAATAGGCTATATATTTAATCAATTGCCTGCTCTTGTCAACAGGATACATAGGCCCTATATATATTTCAATACAAATTGTTCGTAGGGTCAAAATTAGAATATGCATCAATAGTCTGGAATAGACGCTTGTGAACAAACTTCAAATGATTCAGAAATGTTTTATTAGAATGTTACGTTTATAGATGTTTCTTATTATTTCAATTCGTCAGACTACTGGCGCAAATGTTTTAAACTTGAAATACTAGATGATGGGAGGAAACTGACGAATTCGAATTTTATGGAAAAGTTATTTGACAACCGTCGTAATGCGAGCTATATTAAAAAAAGAAACTTTTAATTAAAAGTCCCAAAATATGGTACAAGGATTAGAATATTGTTCCACCGAATGCCAGAAAACATGTTTTAATCACAAAGCTTTTAATTAACTAACTAACTAACTATATATATATATATATATATATATATATATATATATATATATATATATATATATATATATATATATATATATATAATGATTTTCAGTTTTTAATGTGTTCTTGGAATTGACGTATATTGTTAGTGACTATATATTTATCCATATTTATTTATTTATAATACTACAATTATAGCATTGATTTGTAAGACTAGGTGCTGTATTTTTACTTTCAAATGTTCTCAGCACATTAACAAAGATTATTATTATTATTATTATTATTATTATTATTATTATTATTATTATTATTATTATTATTATTATTATTATTATTATTATAGCTAGAAATTTTACGTGCATTTCTTATTAAGAGAGGTGTAACTAAAACATAGCTAGGAGTATGTATTTAATGTTTTATTTCCAAGAGAAGCTAATTTGGATATTGTAAAAGAATAAAGCAATGAAGATGTGCAGTGCCTAAAATACCCAGCTCTAATTATTGTTATTGTCGGTTTTATTATTGTATGGCAATAAATAACTCAGTCATGATTTCATAGTGTGGTTACGCGGAATTAACTCTCCGGAGCAATATCTCAGTTCATGCTCAATATGAGTTACCGTTATTTGAGTCGTACCACTTTTCACTTTTTGTTAGTCCTCCTCACTGGGTAAAGTTTGAAATCACCACTGAATGAGTAACTATATCATACTTTGCATAAACATAAATAATTTGCATAAGAATAAAAGTGTGAGGAAAGATCATGTTATTTTATAGATATCTGCCTGTAATATTGCTGGTTAAAGTTGTTTATTTTTTCCTCAGTTGCAGTTTTTTCTTTTTATTGATTAAGGCAAAAACATAGACCATAAAATATATTGGTAATTGTTAATGATATTAACATTTGGTAAATGTAGACTATGAGATACGAGATAATAAACCAATTTGTCAATCTGGTTGATGACAGACTAAATGGGTAATGAAACTAAATGAATATTTACCCTTCTCGCAAATATAGAAATTTTGCTGATTACAATTCTCATCCACAAATTTTGGTTCCTTGTCGATCTCTAACATAAGACATTGTTTTCCTTCATGATATGGCAGCTCTTTCCACGGTGGGAATCCATTAGAATCTTTCATAACACTTAGGTAGCCTTTACCAGTGATCCATTTCCATAAAGAATTCATATTCTGTCGACCAGCAAGCCATATACCACCTTGACTCTTCACCACTTCATCTGCAACAGTTGCGTGAAATGTTAAAAATCAAGTATTTCGGTTAGTGGAACTTAAATTAGGAATGTGACGTGTTAAAGGTGTGTGGAAAATACTTAGAGTAAGTCTTCTGCATATATATATATATATAGTTGAAAACTCTCCATTACCTAAATAATTTGGATAAATGATATAGAAATAATAGGTAAAACAAAATTCTGTTAAAAGAGAAACAAATTACTTTCTCAAAAATGTGATTTGTGTTTCTCTTCCTTAAACACTGTCTGACACTCAGAACGATAATTTTCCTGTCATATTTCTGGGACGCACAGTGGTTGGAATGACGAGAAAAAGCTGCGAAACTATTTATGGGCGTGTTGAAAGCGTGCTTTTGTCAATATGGTATTTTTGAAGGCACATAAGGCCATTTTCGATTGTTCTGTTGTAATGTGAATAAGTTACCGTTTCTGGTCAGTGATGTAGGTTATCTTTGTAGGTGGAGGAAAAAAAGTCGACATTTTCAAGATCAGGTTTACAAATACCATCTTGGGTCGTTATGAAAAAATAAGTAATTTAGAACTAATGGCAATGTCATTTTTATTTAAATTTCAGAGTAAAGATTTCGTTATAGACAAAAGAAACATGTTTTTGGACAGTAACGAGAAACTACATATAAACATGAACAATAAAGTTAACCAAAAGTCAGTCCGTGTAAGAAATAATTACAGAAACGAAACTATCTAGCAACACACATATTTGAAAACAAAACAATGGGAGTTGTCCAATCAAGTACAATAAAAAATAACAAAATTCGATTGTGAAATTTATCACTTTCAAAAGTCTCTGGTGCCCAAACATGATATTGGCGATGGCTGTTTAAAAGTTGTACAACATTTCTTTTGGCATATTGTTATGATTTGGGGGATCCTGGTCTGTAAGATGAAATTATCGAGTCAGACGATGACAAAAAATGTGTAGCAAGTCTATGTTTGTATCTTTCCTAGAATTTTTCCGGCGCCATTTCTCGCAATACCTCCGGAAGTCTGTTTCGAGACTTCTGAGCTTCCTCACTTAGCATCTCTATTGGGAGAGGAGCTACGGATATAGTAAATCCTCCAACGATATACCTGTACCATGTGCGCGAAGACTTGTCTAGGTGGCAAAACGACACCACACAATGAGCATTGAGCGCGCACCCAGACTTATTGAAGCAAACTTCGTTTGCTAGGGAGCAGGTAAAAGCAGCTAATTCTAATTGAGAGACCACAGAAAATAATAAAATGAAAATAAAAATCTTAGACTTACTAGGAAAATGTTAAAAGTCTACAAACAAAGCATCGATTTTGAGTATAGTGTTATAAAAATGTCCCAAGTGCGCATATGAAGTGCCTCAGAGGCCTGTTATTGGCCGTAAAGAATTGCTATTGGACTGTAAAAAATCGTTGTGTTATTTCAACGACATGCCTATGAGTTAACACGATTGTGTTAAAATATAACACAAACAAGTAGTTAGAACAACTCACTCTCAATTTGGAGTTCTGTGTCAAATGCTAGTAGTTGAAATTGACACACAGCCTTGTGTTAAATTTGAACACAAGTGTAGAATCTTCGGTGTTGTTTTCTGCGTGATTGCCAAATATGTTGGGCATCTAATTATAAACGCTTATGAATTGAAGCTACAGACAAACACAGTAGAAAGAAATACTTAAACAAATCCAGGTATACGCAACATTTCAAAATGCAAACCGCGCGATGTGTTTTCAGTTGTTTTACATAATGTTTCTGAAGAAACCCTAACCGCACAAGGTGTGCTAGACATGTGCCATTTAGGTGTTCTAAATTCATCTCGTACATTTGATGCATTTATTGTTCTTTCTCTAAGCGATTGTGTACTAGAAGCAACAAACGCATCATTCATTTGACAACAAACGCTTTATTAGATGGCAACTGGCACCATTCATTTGACAGTGAATATGGAAGAACTATAAAATAAAGTAAATAGACAGTCATCAATTTGTTATAAAATTAGGTCTACATGGCGAGCAGATTTTATCTTATCCCGAACGGTTATCGTCGAAGATACGCGGCTTAAAGGAGCACTCTGATTAGCCAAATTCAAAAGACCTCAACAATTTATCCCTCTACAAGCGACGTTTTCTTCATAGCCTCCGTGGTCAAGTCGGAAGAGCACGCGGCTGGTACTAGAAAGGTTGATGATTCATACTCCCCGCCACTGGAGTACATTTTTTTTACTTGTTTAAAGTGTTCTTTAGACTGAGCATAATGTAAACACATTACGCATATAGGCGACTCAACATATTTTGGGGTAGTAATTTTGTGGTTCATTAACGCTTACGGCACGGCTCAACACCGGTTGTGTGTTAAAGACGTAACACAACCCCTGTGTTAAACGCCAACACCGCGGGGTATGTGTTGAACTAACATCGCATAGTTGTAGTCACGCCGGAACCATAGCCCTGTGTTAAAATTGAGTTGAAGTAACAGAGCCATTTTCTACTGTGTGATCTGGTCAACAATAAAAATATTTAACATTTCATAACGGTCAACATACTTTAAAAGAACAGTTCCGTCATACTACCACACACGAAAAGCATTTTTACAAGGAAGGTCAGTTATCCATTTTCAACAGATTTTTTTTAATGAACGAATGATGACAGGATGAAAAACAGATCTTTTCTATATAGAGTGGACATTCCCCTAGTAAAAGACTATAGGCGTTCGTTCCAGTGATAGAGTTCATTTTTGGGGTTTTGTTCAGGTTTTTATTATCTCGACCACTGTGCATCGTAGACCAATATACGCCATCTTACTATTATTTAGTAATTTAAGTACCTTAATCAAATAACCGAAGAGACATTTTAGAAAAAAGCGGAGGACAGTTTAATGGATGTGATACATCAATCTGCAAATCTATCACCTATAGAGTGTAAAATTTGATTAGATACATGTAATACATTTTTGACAATGAACGTGAGTAAAATATTAGTTTTCCCTTTATTAGAAACTACTTAGATTTTTTATGTTTTGCTAAGGTAACATACAATATGTAAATGTAAGTTCATATTTTCCTAATTTCATCCAAACTTGACAATCTCACTGAAGTTCAAATGGCACAATTATTACATTTTACTAAGCGATTGGTATTAATGAAACAAGTTTTCCGATTTTTTCACGTCTTCACACTTTAAAGAAAAAGACTTTTACAAAAATTGTATTTACTGTATAACTTTTCAAATTTAATTTATAAATGGAAATGTTTGTGGCAAATTACAAGTTAGCAACCTGTATAATTATAAAATAAACCCAAGCAAACATAATAATAATAATTTAGAAAAGCTTACTTTTAGTTCCATCATCTTTCTGACAGATTGGTGGCTCTGTAGTAGTTGAGGTAGTTGAAGTTCTCTGTACTGCATCAGTTTCTGGAACAGTATTACTGGTACTGCTATCTGTACTACTCACAGTAGTGGTTGTAGCACCAGTAGTATTCGTAGTAGTTGTTGTTGTAGTAGTAGCAGTAGTGGTAGTAGTAGTAGTAATACTATTAGTCTCAGTAGTCTCAGTACTACTAGAAACAGGAGTAGAAATATTGGTATTAGTAGTAACACCGATAGTGGTTGAAGTAGGAGCCATTTTGTTAGTACTAGTAAATTTACTAGTATCACTACTATTACTACTAGACGTAGTTATACTTGACAAACCGCCAGAAGTATCAGTAGTGGAAATAATGGGAGTCGTCAGGTCGTAAATTGAAATAACCTCATCTGTTGGCACTGGGATTTCACTTAGAATTTCTTGTGTTTGTGCTTGTTCAGTAGAATCTGTAAATAAACAAATAAATAAATAAGATGGCAGATAGAACAAATTGGTCTAATTATTTGAGATTTATTTACGTATTAGCAGTCATAATACCGATAATTTACAGCACTCCTAAACACTAGTAAACATCCTATTTTATTTTTAACAGAAGCACAAGTTTTTTGGGCCTACGTCTACGAGATTACAGCATAAAGAATTAAATATTCAAATATTTAAATACTAAGTTGAAAATACTGTTGATACAGTCATAGAAACTCTAAACTATCAGAAAGCTTTTAGTTCGTGTGACTAAGTGCAGTAAAGCCTTTTAATCTGGGCATCTGACTAAGTTGGCGTAACTGTCCTGGAACCCGAGTTTTTCCATAATATTTGCATTACTTAATTTCTATATAAGTTGACGATTTGTCAGTCTTAGAACTTGACCGTATAGAAACAATGTTATTTCTAGGCTGTTAATATCAAAACTGGAGATGTGATGTTGCTTCGGGGATGTTCCGGTTTTTCCTGGAACTGACAACCCTATCAGCGTCTATTGTGGAGATCTAGATGGAGAGGAGAAAAGAATGAAGAGTGTGACGTTGTGCTTTTAGGTAATTAGGGTTTGAAATTATAACATTTCTGTTACTGAGTGGGAAACACATATATTTATTACATGCAGCGATTGAGTTGAAATAAAAATATTTACCGGAACATTTATAAATACACACGGTTAAAGAGGCAATTTGATACTAAGCTGGAGAAAATCTACGACACATGTTCCTGGAATGACGTTCCTGCGAGTTCTAGTCCAGCTAAACCACTAAACACGTAATGTTTTCATAATGCAGTAATAATTTTTACTATGTATTTTTCCTTAGTTGCTTCAGAGTTTAATATTCCTATCACCACCGAATTTATGTGAGACGTGAGTTTGCAGCTTAGTGTATGAGCTATCACCAGAAATTGAGACCAGGTCTCCCATGCCAAAGGAACCTTCTCTGAAATATAGCCACTAGGGAGCATTGATATATATAAGTATTATTATTAGATACAATTATTTGTATTGTCTACATAATAATTATTTATAAGATATAAAGTGATATGCAGATACCCTAACAGCACAAGATGTGCTAGGCATGTGCCATTCAGGTGTCCCAGCTACTTTTTGGTACCCGGCCCTTGGTACGTATGGTACACATGTGCTAAGTATGTACTTCAGCTACCTAAAGTTTTAGGTGCTTCTTACACCTAATTGATATTTGCGACTATGTACCACAAATGTAGGATTTATATAAATCGCTCAGTTTCGCACTGTGATAGTCATTTGTTTTTATATCGTCACTTGGGACATATATCTTTCATGTTCGAGGTACTTCCTTTAGGTGCATACTTTTTCAGATTCTTATGACACATAATATATATCTGCAGCGACGCACAAATGACAGTCAGCTGTTTGCATTTGCTCGTGCGCAGTAACATGCAACAGTTTCTCGCGCTTTCTGTTCCACTTTCTGTCCTTCTAGTACACAATCGCTTAGAAAGAAGAAGCAACAAATGCATGAAATTTGGGAGATGAATTTAGAAGAAAGAAATAACATAAGTGATAAATAAAAATTAAGATGAATCTTTCATACATATGTGAACAGTTAATTATTTACGTAGTTAGGGATAAAGAATTGTACTTTTAGATGCCAACTGTCGCCGATCATTTGGAAGTGAATATGGAAGAACCACGAAATAAAGTAAAGAGACGCGCGTCATTTTGTTATAAAATTACATGGCGAGCGGATTTTATCTGATCCCAAACGGTTATCGTCGAATATACAGTATTACAAGAGCACTCTGATTAGCAAAATAAAAAAGACTCCAAGGATTTATCCCTCTACAAGCGATGTTTTCTTCATCGCCTCCGTGGTCAAGTTGAAGAGCACACATCTTTAATCAAAGCATTGGTGGTTCGCGCCCACCCCCGGGTGCTTCTTCTTTTACTTTTTAAAGAACATGACTCACCTTAATGTAAACAAATTACGCATAAAAGCGATTTAACATATTTTAGGGGAGTCATGTTCGCTTACGATATGGGAAGAACATAGTAGGTAAGTTCCCCAGGTACAAGTCTGGCATGTGCCTAGGGCCGGACATAGACTGTGACTATCACTTACCATAGATATGATTTCTCTCTCGTAGGTACATAAGGCACATACTGAACGCATTCCCATGTACCTGAGGGAACATGATAGACATATTCCAGCTATGTAATTGTCCTGTTAGGATAATGAGTAGATGTTGCATTGAAATAAGTATGTTACAATCTATAATAGTTATTGCTTCAAAATACATTTATTTTCTAAGTTGACCACTTTTGAATGGAACCAATGATGGCCAACTTAGGCTTGTTTCTCTGTATATTCTTCTTATTATTATTTACTTACATGTTGATAAAAAGGTAGCTGGATTTACTCCTATATTTAAAGCGTTGTTCGAACTCGTTGTTGGTGATTCTGTAGAAGCTGGTTGTATGAAAACAAAAGAAAGAAATCTGCAAATGTTATCAGATTAAATTAATTTCACCAAATACTTAAAATAAATTCATCATATTGGCTATAATCGATCCACTGATATATGTAAAAAAAAAATATTAACTTATATACTGTCAATGAACTATAAAAATATCGTATCTCGAAATCTTTACATTACATTACAGATTAAAGAAACAAACCGTAAGTTCATTTAAAGTAATTTTACATGTACAGCGTTGAATCACTTAACTTTCAAAATTTGCATAGTGTTCATTGTCTGTTATTAAGAAAATCTTCGAGAGTGGAATATGGAACATAACAAATAATATAAAAATATTGTACTTAAAATAATTATCTGGTAATGTTAGTATTCTCTAAGAAACAAGAATAAGCAAAATAAATATTTTTCACATTTTTAAGTAAATATAAAATACATTATATGCAGTGCATGTTTTATTTCTCCAAGACATTAACAATTATGGTGTATACAACTATAAACAAGAAAAAAATGAAATCTTTGAGTTTTACGTCCCATAGTTATGCCGGTTAGGCTAAAGGAGACATTGATTATGAGAACTATAAACAAGATTTCCATAATCTATGAATATTATAATTCTTAAGTAATGTGTAACATAAGTAAGCTCAAAATTCTGTATACCTAATTAACCTTAAATATCACCGAAGGTTCATTATCAATATGAATACTTCTAATTTTCTACTCGTAAACCTCAAGCTCAATACTATAAACAAATTATGGACTTTATGTTAGCTGAATACCAAATTCAAACAGGCATTCATTTCGCGGGTAAAAATATTATAAACTTAAAAAGTAAAAATAAAAATCAATATTTTATAATTTTATCAAAATTTTTGTTTACTTTAGACACACAAATTAGTTAGTTTTATATTTTTATTTAGTTATTATTTGAAAGAAAACTATATCTACAAATATAAGTTACGTTTGTTTCTATTATACAACTTTGTGTTATATAAAAATGTGTTACAGAACGAATTGTAAAAAAATATATAATGAACTACCATCCATTTCACCTTACTGCTAATCGTGTGTACGTAATTTCACTAGGAAGATTCTGTCTGTTGAAAGCACATAATAGTAGAGCATGCTCTTGCAATGCTCGATTTCACCGGTGCTGCTAATCTAGCGTTATATATATATATATATATATATATATATATATATATATATATATATATATATATATATATATATATAAGTCCCTATAAAGGTGGTACTACCTCAAATCCTTATGTACCGGTAAAGACATTTTAATAAAGGGTTCGGATTACGAAAAAGACACAAAACACCAGGTTTTATTAGAAAGATTGGCTGCTAATACGAAATTCAGATTTAGGTACTGTAATTCAAAATATAATAATTTCTCACCTGTTGTTTGTGCCTCACTAAAACTGCTAGTACTTGTAATACTTGTTATAGTAGTAGTAGATTTTTGTTTTGTCGTACTTGTATCAGTAAAATCAGACGGTTGGCGACCGGTGGTAGTAATATCGTTAGAAACGATGGCAGAAGCTTGCTGTTGTCCAAAGCCTATTAATGAAGAGAGAAGTGTTAACATCAAACTATTTGAAATATATTACTTTAATTTCCTAGTCTAGGGAGTGTAAGGAAAATGGCAAGACGTATAAGAATTCAACAAATGGCGTCTCTATTTGTGTACTTTGATTTAATCTGAAGTACACCTTTGGCACTTGTCAGTGATAAAAGCCAAAATAGAAACCTAGTCACATATTTTTTTTACATACATATATCTTCATCTTACAGAATATAGGAACTTGAAACTTTTACTACAAAAGAGATATAAAATTATTAAGCATTTTCAGGATTATTTCCTACTGGAGCTGACTGAATGATAGCTTTTATCAGGTGTTTCCTCCACATCTCTTTTTATGTAGGTCATAATTTTGTGTTATCTATTCTAATAACAAACACGTTTAGAAAACATCTTCAAAGTAATCATAAACTTCATAAACTACTGAATATTTCATACGCTGTTGAAAAATTTCAAATCATGTTTCAGATCTTAAACAAACCAAAAATCTATATTCAGTTGGGTGAAAAGTGTTGTAGTCGCAATTATTGACTAGCCGCAATTTTGTCTTGCGTATAATTGCGACTTCGTTATTTAATGCGTATATCAGGTAATGTTCAAAAGTACTAGGGCCTACATTATCACATTCAAACGTCTCTGGGTAGGTATGTTTCCAGAGAGGAAAGAAATATGTGTAATTACCTCCTCTTAAAAATTCATTAGTTGGCCTACCTGGTGATCCTTACTTTTGAGTGGTAAAATGACATAATTACAGAATGTGACTCTATACTTGCAAAGTACAAATGGTGTATGAAACAAAGCCAATGTTATCAGGGAGGAATTAACTTCCGATTTCATTGCTATGCGGAGGGGAAGAAATTAGGGAATTTTTCCTTGTGGTATTCCTGTGATACTTCAACCATTGAAACGCTAATGTTTGAAGCATGTCATTAATAACAACTCCTCTCTGTATACACCATTGCTTTGGAGTTACTGAAATCACATTTGAAATGTATTCTAGATAAACTGACCCTTTAAATAATGCCCTTGTATCATCAATGATTTTTAGATGTTATTGAGTCCTTAAAAAAGCCTAGGATTACTCATATAGTGATGTATGATTTCAGTATACAACTATTTTAACGAGAGTGATTGTTTGCTGCTGTTAAGATGTCCATATAAAACGTTATACACGATATATTCTCACGTCACAGTCGCCGAGAAAGCCTTCACCAAGGTAAATATCCTCGTGCTTTCTTTGCTTGTGCATAAAAAGAAATTCGATAATCTCAAAAGCTACAAAAAGGGTTAAATGTGTTATTATATTATATAGGCCTATACACATTCTCAAACTAGTTATTGGGTTTACCAATGATCTCAATGTTTCTAAGTTTGATAATAGTGATAATGTAGAGCGAATGGTTCCAAAATGGACCGAAAATGTGTGGCATCACATCCTGATACTTTAATATCCAAGATTCTTTTCTACAATGGAGAAGAGAAAGAGATACAAAGCAAATATGACTGTCACCAAACTAAGAGAATTGGAAATGACGACGTTATCTTAATCTATTTTGCATATTTATAGCAGTCAGCGAGAAAATGTGTCACTGACAAAGTGAGGATAGCTTTGTGATACCTTTTGGAAATTTTATATCAGGAAAGAAGGCTAACTATTTTCATAAAATGAGAATTAAGGCGATCATTTTTCGGTGCGAATTTGAAAACAGTTATTTAGGAGCAGTTTTCACGGATTTCCTAATCTGTGGGATAAATTTTATCTCCAAAAGGGTCGAATGACTTTTATATTTTTCTTATATGCAATAAACTGCTTTATTAAGATCTCCACTGTAAGCATACTAATCTTGAGATGACTTTAGATTCTACATAAAACTAAGCATTTTCCATGAATTTTATGTCTTATTAGAGATCAATTTTATATCTCTAATAAGATGATATGTAACATCCAAAATGTTAAGCTCAAATGACAGTGGATATTCGTTTAACCGAGATTTTAGCTATCCAAGGTAGGAACGGTTCACAGTAGTTTGATAACTATATTCTATTTTATATATGAGTAAAACAGCATACCGATTACAGTTTGATTTATATTGATTTAAGATTCTGACAATCAACATGTGCTATTGAAGTACCTTATCTACAATAGTGGGAAACAGTATGAGATAATATTACTATTTGAAACCAGTGGCATGTTAAAAGTATCACTTTTTTCTTTTTTTTATCATCTTACTGTATACCTGTATTTTTTCTTGTATGTAACCGTATCTTTTGTACTCAATAGATTGTATGTTTTTTGTATAACACAATGTACTTCCTTGACAAGGGTTAGGTGGTAGAGCAGCAATATGCTGAACCTCGCCCGCTTGAATAAAGCCTTTTTCAATTCAATTCAATACGCAGAAGTTAATCAAGGGTAGGGTTGCCAGCTGTCCTGTGCATATATATATATAGGGTTGTCCTGTATTTTATGATCTATTTTTTATCGTGTCTGAAGGTTTTTCATGAAGCACATTTGTTCTTATTAATATCAACAGTTCAAGTTTTTTTAAACCATATCAAAGAGGGTATTCTCACAATTCCGACTTCATGGGAAAATTGTAATATTGTATTGTGATTGTTCTTTTATTTAAATCACTCTCCATCTCAAACTCAGATCCTTAAATCGATACTTAAGGAAAAACGAAGCAGCATTTCCAAGACTCCTAAACGGTTTCTAGCATTCAAGATTTGTGTAGGGTGTGGTGGAGATATGAAACACTTCCAACAATGAAAGCAGGAGAGATATAATTTTATGGGTGATATCAATTTCTAATGTTCTTATTGTGTTTTTACAAAAAAAAAAGTCATATAAAATAAATAAATAAAATAAAATGTAAATAAATAAAATAAAAATAATGATGATGATACTGATATTGTGTTTCTGTATGATGTTCCCTTTCCTCGAGACTATGGCTGCGTGAATGTGTCACCGACCGTTGAACGCGAACCCACCGGGCCCAGACGAGTAAGCTATCAACACTCACTGACCCATCCACTACACCAATCATCTCCGGAAAATAGAACTCAAGTTGACCCTAAATATAAAGATTTCTAAGCCTCCTTCATTCTCACTCGCAGCCCAGTATCCCGATCCGCAGTTCATAGCCTGCATCCCATCGCGAGATAAGGTTACAAACTACAATCCGACAGAACAAGACACTGACCCAAGAGTGAAACTGATGGTGAGTGCTTCGAAAATCTAAATGTGTGTGTTTACTAACCCAGATAAAAATTCTCGAATCAAATCTAAATCGCGCAACGGGATGGAATTTCGAAAAAAAAAAAAAAAAAAAAAAAACTGAATGCCAAAGTGAATTTAGTTGATCCTATTAACGAAGTGAAATTTCCTGGCAGGTCTGTGATTCCAACCCCGGTCACGCTAAGTGAAATCGATTCTGTGAGTTTTCAAGACGCTATATTTACTTTCGTTACGTACTGCTTTAAACACTTTACTTTCTGAGTACCAACAATACTATTGAAGTTACTTTACTACATAGTTTTAAAATAATTAGCTTTGCACTGGACAATGAAAGATTTTGTTTCGACTAGCACACTTTATTACACTAACTTTCTGTATGATAAGAAATAACAGGAGAATACATTTAAAAAAAAAAAATCGCAAAGGTTGGAAATTGAGGAAAATTCTTGACATAGCTGAATGGGTACCATCATTGCATTACATACTCTCTTCACATATCATGAACAATTCTACATACGTTTAGTTTAGTCAAAAACAATTTGAAAATAAAGACATTTACTACTATAACCACATGAGCCTTGTACTACACAGGTACCACTTATTACGGCTGTGTGCTACATACTATACTTTCTTTTCTTAGTATTTTCTCTTTTAGATACCGTTGTGAAAGTGGGGTCAGCGCGGAGGATTTATACCGACAAGGTGACCTCCCTTGTATGAGCTCAGACCTCATCCACTTTGATTCCACAACAAAACATTTTCTTTGAGACAATACATACACTAAATAAATCTACATGAAAAGAAAGTACACTTAACCTAGTCCCTAGCCTAACTATCTAACTAACTTAACCTAAAACATATAAAAATCACTTTATTCAACAGATTAATAATATAGCACACACCCTGCCATTCTACCGAGGACGTATGGGACGTCGACCATTCAGCTTTAATTTTGAATTGGAAAAAAAAAAGTCTTAAATTATGTGCTTAATATTCGAATTTCCGGTCTCAGGTGAAAGGAATTTAAAATACATAACGAACGTGTTGTCACTGACGAGTATCTCCCATTAGCAATAGCTATGCAAGCACCCTTGTTATCAATGTGAGTCGAAACTTTGTATACATTTTGTCTCATCGTATTCAAACTACAGTGAAGGTGAGCACAAACCAGAGAATGGATTTAATTATGTAATATAGCAGTACGGAAAAATAATAAATAAAAAAAAAATATACGAGATTACATATTCAAAATATAATTTTGGGGGTGAAATGTATGTACTCGAAAGTATACACATTTCATGGACTGTTGGTAACAAACATCCACACTGAAACTCCAAAAGAACAATTTTTACCCCCCCCCCCCCCCGTCCATTGAACGACTGATTTATGTCACATCGCAGATTTTGTACATTGTATAACTTAGGGAAAACTACGCAGCGTTTAGCACATATTGGTGGACATCACCACGCCAATAACATAACACTTTTCTCCAATCCGAAAGAGGTTAGAAATTTAGCATGTTCAACTCGTCCGAAAAGGGAATTTTTGTTGAATAAAATAGTCACTTACTTGTTCACCTCAGAGACACATATCTACCTTGGGCATCATGGATTAAATTTCTTCATCCCCTCACCTCCTGGTGAGTTTGGGACGTCAAAAAATAATTTTAAAGCTGGACTGCAGCCATGCTGTCTTCACGGTTCCGGCGACAACGTGCAAACCTGACCCCCGCAACTTGCTTCTTCGTACCCTTTCACAATGAGCAAGTCAAACTAATTTGTCTAGCGCCGCAGTCCTCAAGAGTTCATACTCCAAAAATTTGTCCACTATCAGCTAATCACACTGAATTAAATTGTTGATTTTCTGTAGATCAGACGCACTACACACCTGATCATGGCGGCTTCATCAACCAAAAGAACAAAGACAACAGGAAGAAGATTTCCAATTGGAAGATCATTGTGACGTAATCATACGATGATAGGTGTATCTCTCAAGATCAAAGGAGCCGAAAAATCTCAACCACAACTGTGATTGCGGAAGATCCAATCACAGATAATTTAGGTTAAACAAAGGGATGCTCCAAGAAGCTACTATGGCTGACTTTACAAATGAAAAAATTTTAAAGAAGATTTTTGAAATAAAATTTTGAATTCTTTTGAAGATCCCCTAAGCCACAAATATGAATGAAAATTGATTGGAAAGGACTAAATACGACCAGATATTACCTTATTTCCCAAAATAATGTTATATTTTAGCTAAATATACGAATAATTATTCAATGTAAATATATTACCATATATTTCCCTCTAAATATACTAAAATCATTAGTTCAAGGAACTTAACGCAAATTTTGCAGTCTACTTCAAATCAAGTCATTGATTAATTATATATATATTAAAAATAAAATTTTAATAAATATTAAATTCATATATACACTGGTTGCCCAAAACTTCCGGGCCATGATACATTATACGATGTATAAGGTAACATCCTCCGGGAGCTTCGGAAAAAAAAAATCTAACTTAGAAGTCCTAAGTTAAGCTCCTTTTTTTTTCTATCCTACCATTTTAATCATAAAATACACTAATGCAATGCAATCAATATAGGAAATGTTTTGAAAATTTTTCAGAGACCTTAATCCTAACAAAGAATTTATAACTACACTAAACGAACGAAAAGAAAATTGGACACAAAATAGACACAAAACAAACAAAAATTACCTTAATCTAAATTTAACCTACGATTCTCTTTCTTTTTTTTTTTTTTCTCGACTATGTTTTGTTTCTGTTCAACCTCCCAACAGCTCTCTCCTCTTTTCTTCAGAGCATCGAAATAATTTGAGGTTGTCGAAACTCTGAGTACCAATATTCTCTCCTTTTAAACTTTGTAATCTCGCTGAATTTCTAGTTATAGCGGAAACAATATATGGTCCCACATAGGTATCCATAAACTTGGCAAATATTTTCTTTGGTATGGATGACACGTAATGAGTTTTAACCATTACCAATGAGCCTTCTGTAATGGTATCCTGATGTTTCTGCTGTTTACGTTCTTTCTTGGGCACAGTTGCTGGACTAGATATGACGAGCTTCTTGTCTTCACTGACAGGAAGTGATTCTTTTGGCCAAATGAAATTCTCTTTGAAGCTCTTGGACGCAGAGTAGCATAGGAAACGCTCTGCCGGTGTGCATCCAAGTGCATCACACCAGGAATGGTTACACAAATCTTGGGCGGCTTTTAGAAAGGTACTCCATTTGGATTGATTCTCGCTACAATAAAGGCGGAGAATGCGGTGGAGGTCACGATGTCTGCGTTCGATAATGCCATGGGAGGAAGGATGGTATGGCGTGGTAAGTATGTGCTTGATTCGATGTTTTTGACAAAATTCTCGCCAGACGCGCGACAAGAATTGCGAACCTCCGGGTCATCCTGTCCCGGGGGAAATTGAGCCACGTAGCCAGCCAATGACTCCCCAGAGGCATCACTGAACAGATGAAAATCCAAATTGAAATCCGGTTGAGCAAGAGCAGGAGGACTACTTAGAAGTTCTTTTAGGTGATTGAACTTTTCTAACAACTCCGAAGAGTATTCTATCTTCCGGTCCTTCTTAAGAAGATCGTAAAATGGAGCAGTTAAACCTGCGAAGTTTTGAAAATGTCGCTTTCGCCATCCCACGAGACCAAGAAATCTCCGTAGAGCCTTCTTAGTTCGTGGAAGGGGAAAGTGACGGATGGCCTCATTACTTTTAGGATTTATTTTTACAGAAGATCCTGAAACAAGATGACCAAGAAAAGGAATTTCGAATTTGAAGAAGTTGCATTTCCGAAAATTGAGAGAAAGATTAGCCGAACGAAGAGTGTTGAAGACCTTTTCTAAATGCTGGAAATGTTCGTCTATGGAAGATGAAAAACAAAGTACGTCGTCCAGGTAAACTATAAGAAAATTTTTGAAGGTTTCTAATCCAAAAAAGGTGTGCATGACAGACTGGAAAACCGCTGGTGATGATTTCAAACCCATTGTTAAACGAGTCATTTGATACTGACGTCCTTTGTAAACAAAACTAACATATTTATAAGAGTCTGGATGGATCGGGACACTATGATATGATTGCGTACAGTCCAACGAGGTGAAAATGGTTGCACCACTGACTCGCGCGATTAGATCGGAGATCGGCTCGACCTGAATCTTTGGTGCAATCACACGCTCATTGATACCACGCAGATCAATCACGGGCCTTAGCTCTCCAGACGCCTTACGCACAATATGTACAGGGCATCTGTAAGGTGAAGGACCTTCAACGATAATCCCAAGTTTTACCCACTTATCTAAGACCTCCTCAAACTCTTTTTGAAGATGAATGGGTACAGGATACAACCTTCCTACCACCGGGAGGTCGTCGGAAAGCTGTATTCTATACGGCTCGACCTTTATGACACGGGGATTCTCTGTGAAGAGACACCTGAATCGAACTAATAAGGAAAATAACCTCTCCTGAGAATCCGAATCGAGATCGGTTCTCTGAGAAACAAAGTCCCGAAGTTCCTCCTTCGTAACCGAGGGTTGAAATAAAGAGTCGTCCTCTTTATCTGAAGTTAATTCTGCGACCGTAACCTGGCAACAATGCTGCTGTTCCATGTCAATAGAAATGATCTGTCCCGAGTCTGATTGAAGCAAAATTTCTTTAGACTTACAATTTAAAGAAAGGTTATACCGAACGAAAAACGGAAATCCTAAAATACAGTGTGCTTTTAATTTCTGGACAACATAGACTGGGACTTCCAACACACAACCTTGGATAGTGAAGTTTAAGATCTGGAAACCTTTAACTTGGAATGATTCGTCTCCTGCAAAACCTTTTAAAGAGATATTAGTTTTCGGTCGAAGTTTGGCAGAAGGATAGATCTCTTTTATTCGCCTCCAAGCATCTCCCGAGAGCAAATTCGTATCCGCTCCAGAATCTAGGATACAAACCAAAGATAACTCTCCTACCGAACAAGTTAGAGTGGGTGAGGGATAGGATAAAAGAACACCTTTTTCCGCACTGGAGTCACACTCCCTCTCGTCTATCACGAAACGAACCGAGAACAGAGGCGTGCTCGATTTGTTTCCCCGAATTCCGGAAGTTACCAAAACATCTAATTTTGAATTTTGAGGTTCGAAATTAACTTCTGGACAGGTTGATGCCAAACAAAAATTTTGATGTCCCGTTATCGGACTTTCTTCCTTTTGGGGAGTCGAGGAATTCATATCGCAGTCCACAGTCTCCCCTAATGAGGGCTGCGACATGCATTTCCCGAACTATTCCCATTCGCTTCAGATGACTGCGCCATCAGCGGCATGAACGTCGTATACGGTGAAGGCCAACCAGTGGACATAGCCATGTTCACCGCTGGGGAAGGAGTGGATGTGGGAGTTGCCACTCCTCCTCCAGGAGGCAAATTCGGCATGTATCCCGGATAGGCTTGCGCTCCCGGTATGTGGTTCGAACTCGGCGCGCACTGTTGGGATGCACCTCGATGACATCCAAAGTTCATTGCTCCCGATTGGTAGTTAGGGTTGGAAACATATGGAGCATTCTGGTTTCCGTTCCCCCAGTTTTGCCTTCGGTTGTTGAACCAGGGTCTTCTGGCCTGAAAATTTCTTCTTCGACCTCGGTTCCCCAAGAATTGATTGCCATTTCCATTTTTCTTGGCATCACCATTCTTCTTTACTTCGTCCTCCTCCGTCTGCGACGAAGTGTCTTTAGTCTGTTGCGCCTTTCCGTTCTTTTCGGTCTTTTTTCCTATCTTTGCCTGCCGAATGTGCAGACGCTTGAATTTCTTATCTGTCACAGGTTCCACAGGTTCCGGATGACCTTCTATTTCGGCTATCTTAACAATCAGATGCTGAATATTCTTGGGCTCCACGGCTCGCAACAATTTTGCATCTCCAGCTGGCAGACAATCTAGGACTATTTCAATGAGTTCTGTCTCATCTGGATGTTGTGCCACAGCATAGTATTCGGCTATGACCTTCCAGGCAAAGTCAGTTAGCCGGTTATACTTGGACCGGTCAAATTTCATTCCTTGGATAAATTTCTTCTGCAGGCGTTCCATCCTGGCCGAGAAATAGTGCTCCTTAAATAGACGCACAAAGTCCGCATAGCTGTTGATGTCTTTACAGACCGTTTGGTACCAAGTCTTGGCCCCAGCCGACAAACAACACGGTACCAAAACCATGCGTTCGTATTCCGACGCGGAGATTATCTTAAACGCCTGTTCTAAACTTTCAAGAAAAGACCTGGCCAAACCATATTCTCCAGTGAAGTTTGGTAAGTGATTTAGTTCCGACAGCCTTAAATTTAACGCTCTATTTCCAGAACATACCTCATATCTGCCGGGATTCAGGGGAGAGTTGCAGCCAATCACAGGGCTCTTTGCATTATTATAATTTTGTCCAAAATTCGAATAAGAGGTATAATTTGGGCCAAAAGGTAAGTTGCCTGGCATCGATACCACTGTGTGACTACATACTCCCTCCGGAATTCCAACAAACGAAGGAGTCCTGTCTGCGGCACTACTGGACACTACATGACTTAAGCTACATACATTGGAAGTCGAGACCGAAGCCTGAGACCACGTCAATAAAGGATTTAAAGCCCTAGAGGCAACCTGACCACTCATGATATCCCCACAGGCGGGACTGGAATTGTTCGTGACCAACGAATGCGAATTTAAGTCAAACGGCCAGACATTCTTAGTGTGAACTCTGGTCGGCTGACAGACAGAGACTGTCACCGTTGGGACAGTACGAGTCTCCCCAACCGAAGAGACTGGTACATCCACTCGGGTGTCAGAGTCTGTTCCGTCAGAGTCAACACCCTCACAACCAACAAAGTCACGTGACCGCTTGCGACCGACACGACCTGGTTTACTTTGCTCCCGATCCTTCACCAAAGTTTGGATCTTAGCCTCGAGTACGTCATACGATTTCTGGGTGCTCGACTCGAGATGCGATAGTTCTTTGGCGAGCTGATCACATCTGCGATTTTGCTTTTCTATTGACAACCGGAGATTCTCCTCAACGGTGTCCACCCGCGTTGTTATCGTATCCTGAAATTCCCCCACCGAAGTGTATATATCGCGAACTTCGTTCCGGAGGTCCGATACGTCCTTGTTTACATTTTCGACTCTTTCATTTACAATTTGCTCCATTTCCGACTTTAACAAATCAAATTTTTTATTCATCGCGTACAAATTATTATCTACCTTTTCAAATCTTTGGTTCATAATACTGTCAACCTTTTCAAATTTTTGGTCCATAATACTGTCAACCTTTTCAAATTCTTGGTCCAAAGTTAAAGTTAAGGTTTGACTAAAACGTTCTAACATTTTTGCAAGGTCTGTCACGGATGCAGGTGAACCTGCAGTTCCAACATTCTCTCCACCGTTGTGTAAGAGTTTCTCTCCCGAGTCGTGCGTCGCGGTGTTCGGTTCACTTTCACTTTCCTGTGACTTGGAAAGCGAGCGCACAGTCAGCTTTTTGGCCACACACGTTTTACAATACCAGGGCTCACTACACTTATTCAATTCTTCTACCTGCTCGTCGGTTATACCATAGCACTGTGCATGCACCCATCCAGAGCAACCGTCACAATAAACACTAAAGCCCTGTATTTCTTCACTACAACATACATATTCATCCGGACTACGGGATTCAGTACTCGACCTGCTACCAGCAGACATCTCCATTTCATATAAATTGTTTTCCCCAAGTTACACATATACAAACTCAAGAGTGACTACACATCGTTCAAGGAGTCGTTTGTCACAACAGTCCCCATTACATTACACTGCTCTTTCAATATGATTCACTTAGCACTCGCGAAAGATTGGAATAACAGATCCTGGCTGTGGAACGCCAATTTTACAAAAAAAAAAAAGTCATATAAAATAAATAAATAAAATAAAATGTAAATAAATAAAATAAAAATAATGATGATGATACTGATATTGTGTTTCTGTATGATGTTCCCTTTCCTCGAGACTATGGCTGCGTGAATGTGTCACCGACCGTTGAACGCGAACCCACCGGGCCCAGACGAGTAAGCTATCAACACTCACTGACCCATCCACTACACCAATCATCTCCGGAAAATAGAACTCAAGTTGACCCTAAATATAAAGATTTCTAAGCCTCCTTCATTCTCACTCGCAGCCCAGTATCCCGATCCGCAGTTCATAGCCTGCATCCCATCGCGAGATAAGGTTACAAACTACAATCCGACAGAACAAGACACTGACCCAAGAGTGAAACTGATGGTGAGTGCTTCGAAAATCTAAATGTGTGTGTTTACTAACCCAGATAAAAATTCTCGAATCAAATCTAAATCGCGCAACGGGATGGAATTTCGAAAAAAAAAAAAAAAAAAAAACTGAATGCCAAAGTGAATTTAGTTGATCCTATTAACGAAGTGAAATTTCCTGGCAGGTCTGTGATTCCAACCCCGGTCACGCTAAGTGAAATCGATTCTGTGAGTTTTCAAGACGCTATATTTACTTTCGTTACGTACTGCTTTAAACACTTTACTTTCTGAGTACCAACAATACTATTGAAGTTACTTTACTACATAGTTTTAAAATAATTAGCTTTGCACTGGACAATGAAAGATTTTGTTTCGACTAGCACACTTTATTACACTAACTTTCTGTATGATAAGAAATAACAGGAGAATACATTTAAAAAAAAAAATCGCAAAGGTTGGAAATTGAGGAAAATTCTTGACATAGCTGAATGGGTACCATCATTGCATTACATACTCTCTTCACATATCATGAACAATTCTACATACGTTTAGTTTAGTCAAAAACAATTTGAAAATAAAGACATTTACTACTATAACCACATGAGCCTTGTACTACACAGGTACCACTTATTACGGCTGTGTGCTACATACTATACTTTCTTTTCTTAGTATTTTCTCTTTTAGATACCGTTGTGAAAGTGGGGTCAGCGCGGAGGATTTATACCGACAAGGTGACCTCCCTTGTATGAGCTCAGACCTCATCCACTTTGATTCCACAACAAAACATTTTCTTTGAGACAATACATACACTAAATAAATCTACATGAAAAGAAAGTACACTTAACCTAGTCCCTAGCCTAACTATCTAACTAACTTAACCTAAAACATATAAAAATCAATTTATTCAACAGATTAATAATATAGCACACACCCTGCCATTCTACCGAGGACGTATGGGACGTCGACCATTCAGCTTTAATTTTGAATTGGAAAAAAAAAAAGTCTTAAATTATGTGCTTAATATTCGAATTTCCGGTCTCAGGTGAAAGGAATTTAAAATACATAACGAACGTGTTGTCACTGACGAGTATCTCCCATTAGCAATAGCTATGCAAGCACCCTTGTTATCAATGTGAGTCGAAACTTTGTATATATTTGTCTCATCGTATTCAAACTACAGTGAAGGTGAGCACAAACCAGAGAATGGATTTAATTATGTAATATAGCAGTACGGAAAAATAATAAATAAAAAAAAAATATACGAGATTACATATTCAAAATATAATTTTGGGGGTGAAATGTATGTACTCGAAAGTATACACATTTCATGGACTGTTGGTAACAAACATCCACACTGAAACTCCAAAAGAACAATTTTTACCCCCCCCCCCCCCCCCGTCCATTGAACGACTGATTTATGTCACATCGCAGATTTTGTACATTGTATAACTTAGGGAAAACTACGCAGCGTTTAGCACATATTGGTGGACATCACCACGCCAATAACATAACACTTTTCTCCAATCCGAAAGAGGTTAGAAATTTAGCATGTTCAACTCGTCCGAAAAGGGAATTTTTGTTGAATAAAATAGTCACTTACTTGTTCACCTCAGAGACACATATCTACCTTGGGCATCATAGATTAAATTTCTTCATCCCCTCACCTCCTGGTGAGTTTGGGACGTCAAAAAATAATTTTAAAGCTGGACTGCAGCCATGCTGTCTTTACGGTTCCGGCGACAACGTGCAAACCTGACCCCCGCAACTTGCTTCTTCGTACCCTTTCACAATGAGCAAGTCAAACTAATTTGTCTAGCGCCGCAGTCCTCAAGAGTTCATACTCCAAAAATTTGTCCACTATCAGCTAATCACACTGAATTAAATTGTTGATTTTCTGTAGATCAGACGCACTACACACCTGATCATGGCGGCTTCATCAACCAAAAGAACAAAGACAACAGGAAGAAGATTTCCAATTGGAAGATCATTGTGACGTAATCATACGATGATAGGTGTATCTCTCAAGATCAAAGGAGCCGAAAAATCTCAACCACAACTGTGATTGCGGAAGATCCAATCACAGATAATTTAGGTTAAACAAAGGGATGCTCCAAGAAGCTACTATGGCTGACTTTACAAATGAAAAAATTTTAAAGAAGATTTTTGAAATAAAATTTTGAATTCTTTTGAAGATCCCCTAAGCCACAAATATGAATGAAAATTGATTGGAAAGGACTAAATACGACCAGATATTACCTTATTTCCCAAAATAATGTTATATTTTAGCTAAATATACGAATAATTATTCAATGTAAATATATTACCATATATTTCCCTCTAAATATACTAAAATCATTAGTTCAAGGAACTTAACGCAAATTTTGCAGTCTACTTCAAATCAAGTCATTGATTAATTATATATATATTAAAAATAAAATTTTAATAAATATTAAATTCATATATACACTGGTTGCCCAAAACTTCCGGGCCATGATACATTATACGATGTATAAGGTAACAGTGTATTATTTATATTACTATAGTATATGACAAGCTTCAGTTTTCATTTATGTACATAATTATTGTTTTACAACACATATTCTGTATTTATAATAGAAAAATGGCAACCTTGGTCAAAAAGGGGTTTCCAGTACGGTTGTTTAGTTTAAAACAAATGATTAAAACTTGTTTGAAACAATTGATTTTGTTTAAAACAAATTTTGTATGCGTTTTAAACATTTTGTTTTAAACACGTGTATTTTTTAAGACTTGTTTTAAACATATGTTTACTTTCATTTTATTTTATTTTTGTAAAAAAAAATCTGCCAGAGAAAGGAAATTGTCAAAAAATTCTTCCCATTCAGAAGACTATTTTCTTCCCATGTGAATGATTTGATTTCTCGTGCTACAGCAGGTCAACGTGGTGATCTACAATTTATTTTCTCTCTTTTTTACTCTTATTTTTAACGTATATTGTATTGTTTAAATGCTTCTCAGTTAACTTGCGAGAAAATGTCGTAGTTGAAGGTTGGACTACTTGCAGAACTGATTTTAAAAAATAAATAAAATAATTATAATGGAAACCATTGTGTTGTATTCAGAAAACAAACAAAAGGTTATTTGCTAAATTGTGGTTCTGAAATTAAAACATCGCATGCATTCGTTGATATAGTACTAGAGAGAGGTGTACGGTACATGTTGGTTCTCAGTCTCCGTACAACTTGGAATCCTTTAACATGAGATTTACGGGAAGAAAAAAGGACATCATTTGAAGCAAATTTATTAAAGAAACTCAAACTCAATCAGACAAGAAAACGACCACACGAACTGGTTGCAAAACGTGTAAGAAAGATATACTTCGTTTAGTTCAAAGAATGAAGAATCATTATTAAAAAAAAATGCAATGCTGTTAAGAAGCTGGAAACCCGTTTATCAAAAATTGCTTCTGATGATTCTAACGTCAGTGATGTGGTTGAGATGCAACTGGAAACTTCAGGTAAGAATTAATTTTGTATCAACCATTTCTTGTTCATTATATTATGAAAATTTTATTTCGTCCCTCTTCCTCACTTCAGTTCTAAATTTTCTTAAAAACTTTACACCATGGCATAGCTTGTATGAAGGAACCAGGCAAGAAAGAGCAAGGTATGGAAGTCGCTCGCGTAACTAACCATTAAAGCGTGATACTTATTGTATCATCCGTCAGTGTGTGGGACAATTTGATCTCAATTTGTTCGTCTGTCTGTATGTATGCACCACGCTGCAGAGCGCAATTTTTGGTCTTTTAACATTAAATTTTGAGCGTAGAGGCACGAGACCTCGGAACTTACTGTATAGATTTTGACTCCGATCCAAATTATAGATACTTTGATAATGTAGCTACAAGACCATGTCACCTAATATAGCTTCCATCTGTTGTGACGCATTTCGTCTAACTTTTTTTCCATGCCTTGAATGTACTTTGATAAAATTCAAGTAGCTTTCTTTTACACAAGGGAGTTGTAACTGTCGAATGTTTTTTTTTCTCGCAAATGGGCTTTCAGACAACCAAACAGGAAGAAATCTGAAGGAGCCAAATCCGGACTATAGAAACGCTGAGGGATTACTTCCATTTCCATTTTCATGATTTTCTGTTGTGTCATCAAGGTTATGTAAGGCTTGACATTGTCATGATGGAATTTGATTACCTTACGTTGCAGTTGCGATATCTTGGTGGGGAGAGCACACCGTATCATATTCAGTGGCAAACAATAAAAATCCTTGTTAATTGTGGAGTCATGTTTTAATAAGTCTATGAAAATAATACCGCACTAATCCCAGAAAAAGGAGGCCATAATTTTCTGGCCAGATCTAGAAAGTCTAGATTTTTTTAACGTTGGCGTTTAGCGTGGTCCAATGTGTGTTCCCCATAAACTGGAGGCAACTTCCTATGCATTGATGTGGCTGATTCATCACCGGTTTTGAACAAAAATTCAATTATCGACTGTTATCGAATTCTGATGTCTACTTCAGTGTCTATTTTGGTTTACCTGTGAACAATAGGAAACGACAATTATTACTATTTTGAAGCCCAGGAATAAAAGTATGTTTACCTAAAATGTCATCATCATATTGCAACTAATAAAAAAATATTATACTAATCTGTGCAAAACATATTGAAAGCCCGTTGCAACAATATTACTGTAGTTGTCATGTATACTGTAGTACCTTCTATACAAATAAAAGAATACTCTCATTAGGTGATCATTATGTACTTATGGACAGATGGCTCTGTAGCCACTGTTTAATGTGAGACAGTGTCTTCGTAAAACAGTTCATGATGTCCTTAGCAGTGGATGGTGGTATACTTTTGTAAGCCATTTCTCATGGAGGCGAGATAGACTGATGAGGAAGATCTACACTCAGAGGATTGCTCTTGGATGAAGGCCTGTACACCAGTAACTGCACCAGATCCAAGCGCTGGTCGTGGTTGAAGCGCATGTTAACATTGGGCCCGTCCTTTATAACCTTTGTGTTTTTTAAGAACTCAAAGTACAAAAACTGGGAACTTAATTATGTCCTTAAGACGCCTCATCACGGCGAAATTAAAATATCGCTAATTTTACATTAAATATGTGATATCTTCAAATAAATAAAAGATAATCGAAAAGTGAAACAATAACTCGCTAGTCAATATTATTTTACATGAGATATCGTTATCACGACTCATTTATCTGTTTTCGGTTACCAGCCATTTAGAAAATCGGCATTTATTTTTGCGTTTCTAAATGGCTACAAACGGAAAGCTACTAGGTGACTCATGATAACGGTACCTCATGCAAAATAATATTATCTAGCGCGCTCTTGTTCCACATTTCGAATACCTTTTGTCTATTTGAAGGTATCACATAATTAGTATAAAATTAGCGGTATTTTAATTTCACAGTAATTAGGCCTGTTAATTATATAAAGTAATACAATTTATTTTCTCCTGTAGTTATTACTATAGTAATGCACAACATTGGTTGCTGAGAGTATATCTATAGATTCTCAACTATGCCTACCTTGAGTAAGAAGGAAGTGTTAATAAAATGTTTTTTTGAGTTTCATAGGAATCAAAATAAAATACCTGCATTCTGGAAATCACCTGGACCTCCATAATCCATTCCATAATGAACATTGTAGTTTGTCCCATAGTCTAAACCTTTATAATAATCAAAACCTGCAAGAAATTATTTTTATATATAATATGTTTTTACATTAAAATAAATAGTTGTTGCGGCCAAGCCTTCGGCCAGATATGCATACTATAGATTAAATTCGTGCTTTAATTATAAGTTCTAAATTTTAAGATTTAACAAATTCATTTACTTATCTATTTTGAGTTTTCCTCCTTTAGCATCCCAATCTTAATACCGTATGTTTAATCCAATTATTCAAATATTTTGTTATACTGAACAAGCGCAATTTATCAGTGTCAGACATACAAGAGATAGCACACGCAGCGATATGTATTAACGTGATTGTTTACTATCAAAAATTATCGAGATAAAGCAGCTTGCCTTTTATTGAAAGGAACGAAAGGAATCATAGTGCTCCATGTCTTTCTACAACCAATATTACAAATCTCTTAAAGCAGAGTTGTATAACATTCCAGGATATACCATAACACACAGAATGACATGTTTCGCTTATTTAATCAAGATAATGTACAAGAATGTTTCCCAGAATAATGTTGATTACACAATTAAAATCAAATAATGGATAAATTCTTTGGGTTCCAATCTATTAAGTTTGATTCAAAAACTCTTGTAGAACGACGAGAGTTAAAACGAATTAATGTGTATACAATAAGAATTGTTAAAACACAAGAAGAATCGTTTCGACCCTATTTTGAACAGTAATACGTGTTCGTTTTGAAAGTTTTCAATATGTTAGTAAACCACGTGATAGTTTATTATTTTAGAAACTTTACTGGTTTTTGTTCATCTATACATAATCTTGTGCACAAGTTCGTTTGGTAGATAATTTGAAGTTTACCTAGAAGCATCAAAGTAAGCATTTTGGCCGTCATATTGCGAAAGATTTTACATGGTATAGGGACGTTTTTTTTTAAAACTTAATGTTTTTTTTTTTTAATTATTCGATTGACTTACACTATCTTACAATCTATGGAAAATGAATACCGCGTGTTGCTGCGTGATGTGTATGAGGAATAAATTTGGCGAATCGTGAATGCTGGGAGATTACCTAAGCTATGTTAAAAGAAGTGTAGGCAACAATGTATGTTGAGGAAGGAAGAGATAGAAGTGACACTAAAGTGAATGGTAGTTACCTATGTATATTAATTTTAAATAAAATAATAAAATTAATTGCAAAAATTTTCAACTTTTCTGTTCGTAATGAAGAATTCAGTGATACTAATAGAGTAGATGTAGAGTACATAGAAACAAATTGAGACCATTCAATTTAAGTTATGCTTCATCTGATTACTGTATGTTTAAACAAAGAAAAGGAACATTCTAGACATTACTTCACATGGCACACTGTATTTAGGTTAAAAAAAAAGAAAAGGTACTTAAAGCTGAGAACTTTAGTTTTACCTATTCAGTATTAAAGCGAATTATATTTTTAGCAAAGACAATAGTAGACAATTTACGACACCCGTTGTACAATAAATTTTCCTGGATATGATCATGAACATGATTTTCCAGAACATATGTATACATAAAATATATAAAATGAGTTAAACACTTTCTGTTATGAATCTGATGTCTTACCATCAGAATGTTACATATCGGAGAAATATTATTTGGCATTTGGAAGTGGATATCAGCGTATCGTTCCACAATAATAATAATAATAATAATAATAATAATAATAATAATAATAATAATAATAATAATAATAATAATAATAATAATAATAATAATAATAATAATAAGAAGAAGAAGAAGAAGAAGAAGAAGAAGAAGAATAGGAATAAGAATAAGAATAAGAATAAGAATAAGAATAAGGATAAGGATAAGAATAAGAATAAGAATAAGAATAAGAATAAGAATAAGAATAAGAATAATGACACACAATTACGTTCTACATCCAATACTATTTTCTCAGTATCTTCCTTCATTCCGGTTCCTTTATTTCATGTTCTTCATGAACTCCAAACCACTCTTAATCTATAGAAGAAATGATCTGTTCGCTCTATTCCTACCTTATAGGTATAGTAGTCCCACTAACTTTCAGAGAAAGTGAACTAGAAACTACCTTCGGATAGAACACCATATATAAAAAAAAAGTCTGTGTGAAATGCAATAATTTTGTCCTATCAGCCTGACACCAGCACAGTTAATTTCTTTTTAAAAAGCAAGAAATGAAACACTAAAATCTATTCTAATGAATGTAAATGTAGAAATTATTATTACTATTATTATTATTATTATTATTATTATTATTATTATTATTTGGTCTAGGAATTAATCCGTGCGGTTGGTACGCACACATTGAAGCTGTAGTACAAACACAAAATACATAAATACCTTAAGAAAAATATTGTCCATCGCCAGCCACCACTTTCGCCCATCTGTCAGGCAATGTACGGATTCCGTGGCGAAAGAAGTCCTCATCCTTGGAAGCGATTCAGTCAGAAACCCATGTTTCGATATCTTCTGAAGAAGTAAACCGCTGTCCAATCAAATCGTTGTTCATGCAATCGAACAAGTAGTAGTCCGAAGGAGCAACGTCTGGTGAATACGGCGGATGGGGTAAAACTTCCCATCCGACATTTTCTAAATAGGTTTTGACAGGTTTTGCGACATGTGGGCGAGCGTTATCATGTTGAACAATAAGTTTATCATGTCTGTTCTCCCATTCTGGTCGTGTTCTGGCCAGAGCTTGCTTCAAACGCATTAATTGTCGTCGATAACGTTCTCCATTCATAGTTTCACCCGGTTGCAGCAGCTCATAGTACACCACACCTTTCATATCCCACCATATGCACAGCATAACCTTTGCACAGTGAATATCTCGTTTTGGTTGTGATGGACCTGGTTCACCTGGTTTCACCCAGGCCTTTTTTCGTTTAAGGTTCTCGTAATGGATCCACTTCTCATCACCCGTAATAATTCGATGCAGAAACCCCTTTCTGCTCTGTCGTTGAAGCAGCAATTCGCAAATGGTTTTTCGTCTTTCAACGTCTCTGTCTTTCAATTCATGTGGAACCCAATGTGACATCTTTTGAATCATTCCCATGACTTTCAAGCGTTTGGAGACTGTTGTTTGATCAACGCCTAATGCTGCTGCAAGTTGTTCCTGCGTTTGACACGAATCCTGCTCGAGCAATGCTGTCAATTCTTCGTCTTGAAATTTTTTTGGCTGTCCAGCTCGCTCTTGGTCTGCCAAGCCGAAATCACCACTTCTAAACCGTGCAAACCACTTCTGACACGTTCGCTCAGCTAGAGCATGGTCACCATACACTTCCACCAAAATACGATGACTTTCAGTCGCACTTTTCTGCATGTTAAAGTAATGCAGCAGGACACCCCGCAAAAACACTTTATCAGGCACAAATTGCGCCATGTTCACTTAACTACAAACTGGTGTTGTTGACGCTTTAATCCACTGCCCTATACTACGAACGATACGCGATGACAGGGGTTTGCAACATACGTGTGGATACACGGAACTGTGGGACGCTCCGTTCGTTGCGCCATCTCTTGTCCACCCGCAGGAATTAATTCCTAGACCAAATATTATTATTATTATTTTTATTATTATTAAGATATATGTATTTAATATATAAGGAGAATACGTACTACGAAAAATCCAACAAATAGCACTATTAAACTAACATTAAACTAGAAAAGTTAGTTGATCAATTGTTTGTTTATGAAGCGATTTCAGTGATAATTTATCCATGTTGTCGAACTAGACGAGCTCCTTTGTACCTAAGAGGTTAGAGTACACGTCTTTGGCGTGGGAGATCAGGGTTTGATTACCGGCGGGAATTCGTATGGTTCGGATTTGGTAGGTCCAGTCTCATACAGCCTCGCTAAGAGATGATCAACTCAAAATCAACTCATTATCGAAATAGACATTGGAATAAATAACGTTCTCTAAAGTTCCATTTTTAACATTATTGTCTTGTTATATATTTTGTGTCTAGCTTTAATTATAGGTTATATACAGATATATACAGATAAGGGAGAATAAAATATTTGAGCTTTATGAAAGCTTAAATTCATCTAAAGATCTTAAGTCAACTTTTACCTTGATATTTTAATGTTCAGCATATATTGGACATATCGTGACACCTCCGTGCTGATTTCGCCATTAAACCTTAACCAATCAATTAATCAGGTAAGCTGAGTCACTACATTACCTTGATAAGAGTAGTATAGATTATAGCCACCCATAACTGCACCTCCTCCAGAACCTGCTCCTGCTCCTGCACCTGCACCTGCCCCAGCTCCAGCCCCTGATCCAGCTCCAGCTCCAGCTCCAGCCCCTGCCCCTGCTCCTGGTCCTATTCCACCTCCAAAACTCGCTCCTGCTCCTGCGCCAGCACCAGCTCCGGCTCCAGCACCTGCTCCTGAATTAGCTTCTGCTCCAGCACCTGCTCCTGCTCCAGCTCCAGCTCCGGCTCCAGCCCCGGCTCCAGGCCCAATTGAAGCAAAATATCTTCCAAAATATTCTGGAAATATAATAGGATTATTGTCTGGAAGAAAAGATTTATACATTGTTAGATAAAGTATGTTTGTAGATACTTTTATACAGCAGAACGTTAGCAGATGGATACTTGTTGGCTTTAATGTTACCAGAAACACTAGTCAAATATATTTACTTGTTTATTATACCACAATGTAGGCCACAAGTACTTTGACACTAGCAACTATTCAGTCCTCAACTGACTAGAGTAGCAGTAGCTGGTTGACATAAACAATACGTTATGGTGTGGTTCCGACAGTACGTAGCAGTGATGTGCCGTAAACTATAATTTTACGTCTACGCGATTGTCTACTGTAATCTATACGTAATCTACATGACACCTTTTCCTGTGTAGACTATGTAGACAACCACTATCAAATGTAAGGAACAATTTCGTTGCTCGTTTGTTCATATTTCCTCATTCAGTTGTTTTGCTTCGGTGCAGCGAAAGATTAGGGAAACGACTAACATATAAACAGTAGAGGGAATTATCTAATCTGTATGTTTACTCTACTCTGCACATACCACTTCCTTAGATTTTCCACTTCGAGCACTGCTTTTATAATGAAATTTACAAAACTAATTCTCACTTGTAGGCTTTCAGTCTTGAATCTGTTGTATTTGCCAATTTTTTATTGCATATTTTACAAAATGCATAATATTTGTTATTTTCCTTCATCAAGACGAAACTAAGTATTCGAAAGTTACTATTCGCATTTTATTTTGTACGCAATTTCGCAAGGTAATGACAAAATAAAGCTCCTTTATTGTCCATGATGCCATATTAAATTACGTGTTGTTGACATATTCTACATAGTCTACGTTGTTTACATTGTCTACGCATAGTTGACACGTAAACGTAAACTATCGTTTTTTACGCGTAGACGCACATCTCTGGTACGTAGATCCTAAATTATAGATGGTTCGTGAATAATATGTTTTAAGAAGTTCTCGTTAGGATTTGTATCTGCTTATATTTACATGTACAATGAAGTAAATTAGCAATACCGTTACTTGACTTTTTATACGAGATAACACTGAATAGCCAGCGAGTTTACTGGATCTTAGCCCGATTTTTCTTCCTAGGAGATAAAGAAAGATAACGTTATTAAAAAGAATCTAGAGGATTTTAAAAAGCCGTATTACTTCTGAAATTGATATATCATCATCCACCAATATCTGTAATGAACAAGTAATACGTTCTTCTGTGTTTAAAAGATGTAAATCGAAAAGAACTACATTGAAAATGGTAAAAGAACGCCATGAAACTTGATTTAGGCAATACAACTTACAAATCGTAGATGAGTCTGTACTAAATTTATACAAGTATTTCTAGAAATGAATGTATGGTTAACATAGTTGTGAATCAACTTGTTCAATTGTTTTGGGCAATATTTGGCTTTTCTTACTATTTTGTGTAGTTTGTGCAATGGATATTAATCGATATCCTTATCGAGGTTTTGTTATTAATAATATATTAAATTATAACTTGAATATGTTTATGAAACTTCCATCGGTACAGCTGTATTAACGTATCTGTTATGCAACGATTATATATATATGTTGTCTAGGACAAAAGTCTGATACATAACGTATTGATTTCTTCGGTAGCCAAACCTACACATCTGTGCAATTAAAAAGTGAACAGATAGACATTTAGGCTGTTAAAATATAAGTAGTGTGGAATTTGCATCAGATGTAAGTTTGATTCGCTAACGCAGAAATAGCCATTGAGAATGCTCCAAGAGCATTGCCAGAACGAACTTGGAAAGAATGGAAAGATGGAGCGGGAAGGATAACTGTGATTGTTCTTACATGTAAAAGTAAATGGTTTTATCCGCATCTTCTTCTGTTTCTCGCAAAAATTCTCTCTATTACTTACGGTTCCGGAGACATGGCTCCTTAAATCTCCCAAAATTCGAACTTTTTGGTCAATATCTGGGGAACGGTGGCCAGTTGGCCTCTAGCCATTTGTCCAGTAGCCACCAGCTACTATTTGGTACTAAAATGTTCACCATCCTTTTAGGTATTGATCAACACCAATATGATCTCGCTATGACTTACGGTTCCCGAGATATGGCTTCTTAAATCTACCGAAATCGGAACTATTTTTTGGCCAATATGTCGGGAACGGTAAGTCATAGAGAGATGATGTTGGTGTTGACCAATACCTAAGAGGATGGTAAATATTTTGGTACCAATATTAACTGGTGGCCAGTGGCCAATTGGACATTGGCCACTGGTTATTACTTGGTACCAAAATGTTTACCATACTCTTAGGTATTGAACGACACCAATATGATCTCTATCTATAACTTACGGTCCCCGAGATACGGCTCCTTAAATCTCCGAAAATCAGCCATTCTTTGGCCAATATCTCAGAAACGGTAAGAGTGACGCGAAAAATTCCATCACTTTGTCGGATAGTTTTTGATGCTCTACCGAATGGAGGGCTCAAAATTGAAATAATTGCAAATAACAGACAGACAGACACACAGACAGAGAATTCAGTAACGATCTTTTAAGTTCGTTGATAAATATTAAGAAAAATATAAGCAATTAATTAAGCAAGTAATAGTTTAATTCTTTTAAGTAATTATCTATGTAAGTTTTGTAATTGCTAAAGTTAGTATTAATAAACTGAGAGCTTATATATATCGTCTTAGTTAGTAACACTGAACTATTGTGAAACTTTTTTTAAAAAAATATATCATATTATGGTTCATGTTGAGTTGAAGCTCATAGTCCATACTACCTGGATTCATTCCTATTATTCTCTTAAATAACAACGAAATTAGGAGCCAACCAAATGAAAACAAAAATAACTTATCAAAACATTGATAAATATATTCAAAAACATTTATTTTCATGTACGAGATGGACCCAGAAACACGAGTGTGAACTTAGCAGGACCACTTTTGAAAATTATAAATGTTTGCACACCATACGTTTGTACTGCGTTTGTACCGGTTTGTACCGTAAAAATTTTCGTTTGTACCGGCCTCAAATTCGAAAAAATCGAAAAATAAAGTGGTCCTGCTAAGTTCATGTGAACTTAGCAGGACCAGAATACAAATTTCTGCAATTCTTAAGATTTCTCTGTTTGAATCGTTTGTTCTACGTTTGTACCGGATTGTACCGTAAAAATTTTCGTTTGTACCGGTCCCAAATTCGAAAAAATCGAAAAATAAAGTGGTCCTGCTAAGTTCACGTGAACATAGCAGGACCAGAATACAAATTTCTGCAATTCTTAAGATTTCTCTGTTTGAATCGTTTGTTCTACGTTTGTACCGGATTGTACCGTAAAAATTTTCGTTTGTACCGGTCTCAAATTCGAAAAAATCGAAAAATAAAGTGGTCCTGCTAAGTTCACGTGAACTTAGCAGGACCACTGATAAATTTCTACAAATTTGATGATTTTTCTGTACGATTCGTTTGTACTGCGTTTGTACCGGATTGTACCGTAAAAATTTTCGTTTGTACCGGTCTCAAATTCGAAAAAATCGAAAAATAAAGTGGTCCTGCTAAGTTCACATGAACTTAGCAGGACCAGAATACAAATTTCTGCAATTCTTAAGATTTCTCTGTTTGAATCGTTTGTTCTACGTTTGTACCGGATTGTACCGTAAAAATTTTCGTTTGTACCGGTCCCAAATTCGAAAAAATCGAAAAATAAAGTGGTCCTGCTAAGTTCACGTGAACATAGCAGGACCAGAATACAAATTTCTGCAATTCTTAAGATTTCTCTGTTTGAATCGTTTGTTCTACGTTTGTACCGGATTGTACCGTAAAAATTTTCGTTTGTACCGGTCTCAAATTCGAAAAAATCGAAAAATAAAGTGGTCCTGCTAAGTTCACGTGAACTTAGCAGGACCACTGATAAATTTCTACAAATTTGATGATTTTTCTGTACGATTCGTTTGTACTGCGTTTGTACCGGATTGTACCGTAAAAATTTTCGTTTGTACCGGTCTCAAATTCGAAAAAATTGAAAAATAAAGTGGTGAACTTAGCAGGACCACTGATAAATTTCTACAAATTTGATGATTTTTCTATACGATTCGATTGTACTGCGTTTGTACCGGATTGTACCGTAAAAATTTTCGTTTGTACCGGTCTCAAATTCGAAGAAATCGAAAAATAAAGTAATCCTGGTAAGATTAGGTTGAGCATTAAATGAGACAGAAACACGGTCAGTGATACTTCTACAGCCCAAAGCCAACAAAACACTGGTCTTGTAAGATCTTGAGGTTAAAATCTACTAAAAGAAGAATTGAGCTAGTATCAAACGTTTTAGTTTCAGTAAAACTATTGTTCATTGTGAATAGGATACTAAACGAACGAAATTTTTATTGTATAATATAAATTTGTGATTCCAAATATAAAAAAAAGAAAGTAGAGTATTTTTTTGAGTTAAACTGGCAGATAATTGCAAGTAGCCGAGAACGTAATGGGTCGCCCAATTTGAAATTTTGGTAGGAACTTTTGGATCAAAAATTGCCCAATCCGCTTCTTGTAGCCCAATCTGCCTACACTGCTGAGAAGGCGCACGAATCATTGAAACCACCTTTCCAAAAAAAGCAATTGATTGGACCACGAAGATCGAGAAGCAAGAGGCGATTCGCGAATTAGCAACATTCAGTTAGAAAAATTTAAGGTATAGGTTGGAGGGACCAGTATAAAGAAAAAAGCTCCAATCTATACTTAATATTGATACTGACTGTACAAGATTTATATGCTACAAATATTGTCAATCCCAAACTACCGTGTCTTTCTCAAAACCCGTACTCCTAAAGAAACCTGACTGCCAAAGACCATAACCCTAGAAGAACCACGTCTCCTTAGAAACTACGACTCCTGAAAATACACGAATCACGAAGAAACACGACTCATAAAGAACAGTCGATCATTCCTAGTCAGAGACGACAAACTCACTCATCCAAAAATGTAGTCAAAAGATCCGGCTGAATCGCGAGCGACACATTATTAATTAATCTTTAAATTCGTACCATAGTTTGACACCTAGCGTTTTAGCAACAGATAATGCAATAGAATAGAATGAAAATTGTTTCAAAAACTATTACACGAATGTCTCATTTTGTCTTAGCAGAACACTTTCCTTTCCGAGTTTTTGAATTTCACGCCGATACAAACGAAACTTTTTACGGTACAATCCGGTACAAACGCACTAGAAACGATTTGTTAAGAAAAAATCCTCATATTTCTAAAAATTTGTATTCTTGTCCTGATACGTTCACGTGAACGTAGCAGGACCACATTGTTTTTCGATTTTTTCGAATTTCAGATCGGAACAAATGAAAATTTCTAAGGTACAATCCGGTACAAATTCAGTACCAACGATTTGTTAAGGAAAATCTTCAAATTCGTATAAATTTATCAGTGTTCACGTGAATTTAGAACGACCATTAATTTTTCGATTTTGTCGAATTTGAGACCGGTACAAACGAAAAGTTTTACGGTACAATCCGGTACAAACGCAGTACAAACGAATCGTACAGAAAAATCATCAAATTTGTAGAAATTTATCAGTGGTCCTGCTAAGTTCACGTGAACTTAGCAGGACCGCTTTATTTTTCAATTTTTTCGAATTTGGGACCGGTACAAACGAAACTTTTTACGGTACAATCCGGTACAAACGCAGTACAAACGAATCGTACAGAAAAAATCATCAAATTTGTAGAAATTTATCAGTGGTCCTGCTAAGTTCACGTGAACTTAGCAGGACCACTTTGTGTTTCGATTTTTTCGAATTTGAGACCGGTACAAACGAAAAATTTTACGGTACAATCCGGTACAAACGCAGTACAAACGAATCGTACAGAAAAATCATCAAATTTGTAGAAATTTATCAGTGGTCCTGCTAAGTTCACATGAACTTAGCAGGACCACTTTATTTTTCGATTTTTTCGAATTTGAGACCGGTACAAACGAAAATCTTTACGGTACAATCCGGTACAAACGTAGAACAAACGATTCAAACAGAGAAATCTTAAGAATTGCAGAAATTTGTATTCTGGTCCTGGTAAGTTCACGTGAACTTAGCAGGACCACTTTGTCTTTCGATTTTTTCGAATTTGAGACCTGTACAAACGAAAATGTTTACGGTACAATCCGGTACAAACGCAGTACAAACGAAACGTACAGAAAAATCATCAAATTTGTAGAAATTTATCAGTGGTCCTGCTAAGTTCACGTGAACTTAGCAGGACCACTTTTTTTGCGATTTTTTCGAATTTGGGACCGGTACAAACGAAAAATTTTTACGGTACAATCCCGTACAAACGCACTAGAAACGATTTGTTAAGAAAAAATCCTCATATTTCTAAAAATTTGTATTCTTGTCCTGATACGTTCACGTGAACGTAGCAGGACCACATTGTTTTTCGATTTTTTCGAATTTCAGATCGGAACAAATGAAAATTTCTAAGGTACAATCCGGTACAAACTCAGTACCAACGATTTGTTAAGGAAAATCTTCAAATTCGTATAAATTTATCAGTGTTCACGTGAATTTAGAACGACCATTAATTTTTCGATTTTGTCGAATTTGAGACCGGTACAAAGGAAAAGTTTTACGGTGCAAACCGGTACAAACGCAGTACAAACGAATCGTACAGAAAAATCATCAAATTTGTAGAAATTTATCAGTGGTCCTGCTTAGCAGGACCACTTTATTTTTCGATTTTTTCGAATTTGGGACCGGTACAAACGAAAATTTTTACGGTACAGTCCGGTACAAACGTAGAACAAACGATTCAAACAGACAAATCTTAAGATTTGCAGAAATGTGTATTCTGGTCCTGCTAAGTTCACGTGAACTTAGCAGGACCACTTTATTTTTCGATTTTTTTCGAATTTGAGGCCGGTACAAACGAAAATTTTTACGGTACAATCCGATACAAACGTAGTACAAACGAATCGTACAGAAAAATCATCAAATTTGTAGAAATTTATCAGTGGTCCTGCTCAGCAGGACCACTTTGTTTTTCGATTTTTTCGAATTTGGGACCGGTACAAACGAAAATTTTTACGGTACAGTCCAATACAAACGTAGAACAAACGATTCAAACAGGCAAATCTTAAGATTTGCAGAAATGTGTATTCTGGTCCTGCTAAGTTCACGTGAACTTAGCAGGACCACTTTATTTTTCGATTTTTTTCGAATTTGAGGCTGGTACAAACGAAAATTTTTACGGTACAATCCGGTACAAACGCAGTACAAACGAAACGTACAGAAAAATCATCAAATTTGTAGAAATTTATCAGTGGTCCTGTTAAGTTCACGTGAACAAATGAAAATTTCTAAGGTACAATCCGGTACAAACTCAGTACCAACGATTTTTTAAGGAAAATCTTCAAATTCGTATAAATTTATCAGTGTTCACGTGAATTTAGAACGACCATTAATTTTTCGATTTTGTCGAATTTGAGACCGGTACAAACGAAAAGTTTTATTTTACAATCCGGTACAAACGCAGTACAAACGAATCGTACAGAAAAATCATCAAATTTGTAGAAATTTATCAGTGGTCCTGCTTAGCAGGACCACTTTATTTTTCGATTTTTTCGAATTTGGGACCGGTACAAACGAAAATTTTTACGGTACAGTCCGGTACAAACGTAGAACAAACGATTCAAACAAACAAATCTTAAGATTTGCAGAAATGTGTATTCTGGTCCTGCTATGTTCACGTGAACTTAGCAGGACCACCGTATTTTTCGATTTTTTCGAATTTCGGACCGGTACAAACGAAAATTTTTACGCTACAGTCCGGTACAAACGTAGAACAAACGATTCAAACAGACAAATCATCAAATTTGCAGAAATGTGTATTCTGGTCCTGCTATGTTCACGTGAACTTAGCAGGACCACTTTATTTTTCGATTTTTTCGAATTTGGGACCGGTACAAACGAAAATTTTTACGGTACAATCCGGTACAAACGCAGTACAAACGAATCGTACAGAAAAAATCATCAAATTTGTAGAAATTTATCAGTGGTCCTGCTAAGTTCACGTGAACTTAGCAGGACCACTTTGTGTTTCGATTTTTTCGAATTTGAGACCGGTACAAACGAAAAATTTTACGGTACAATCCGGTACAAACGCAGTACAAACGAATCGTACAGAAAAATCATCAAATTTGTAGAAATTTATCAGTGGTCCTGCTAAGTTCACATGAACTTAGCAGGACCACTTTATTTTTCGATTCTTTCGAATTTGAGACCGGTACAAACGAAAATTTTTACGGTACAATCCGGTACAAACGTAGAACAAACGATTAAACAGAGAAATCTTAAGAATTGCAGAAATTTGTATTCTGGTCCTGGTAAGTTCACGTGAACTTAGCAGGACCACTTTATTTTTCGATTTTTTCGAATTTGGGACCGGTACAAACGAAGATTTTTACGGTACAATCCGGTACAAACGCAGTACAAACGAATCGTACAGAAAAATCATCAAATTTGTAGAAATTTATCAGTGGTCCTGCTAAGTTCACGTGAACTTAGCAGGACCACTTTGTCTTTCGATTTTTTCGAATTTGAGACCGGTACAAACGAAAAATTTTACGGTACAATCCGGTACAAACGCAGTACAAACGAATCGTACAGAAAAATCATCAAATTTGTAGAAATTTATCAGTGGTCCTGCTAAGTTCACGTGAACTTAGCAGGACCACTTTATTTTTCGATTTTTTCGAATTTGGGACCGGTACAAACGAAAATTTTTACGGTACAATCCGATACAAACGTAGAACAAACGATTCAAACAGAGAAATTTTAAGAATTGCAGAAATTTGTATTCTGGTTCTGCTAAGTTCACGTGAACTTAGCAGGACCACTTTATTTTTCGATTTTTTCGAATTTGAGGCCGGTACAAACGAAAATTTTTACGGTACAATCCGGTACAAACGCAGTACAAACGAATAGTACAGAAAAATCATCAAATTTGTAGAAATTTATTAGTGGTCCTGCTAAGTTCACGTGAACTTAGCAGGACCACTTTATTTTTCGATTTTTTCGAATTTGAGACCGGTACAAACGAAAATTTTTACGGTACAAACCGGTACAAACGCAGTACAAACGTATGGTGTGCAAACCTTTATAATTTTCAAAACTGGTCCTGCTAAGTTCACACTCGTCCCAGAAACAATACACCACTGAACTGATAACTTCTTGATAACTTTGAAAAGATTCATCACCATTTTCAACACAAGTCAAAAACAATATTGGTCGACGAACGTTGAAAAGTCTCGGAAGACTTGACGCTCGGAAGAAGTTTTGAAAATCGAGAACCAGCTTGGCTATTGAACAAACTTTCAGTGAAGTTTCTAAATAGGTATATACATTATGAAGTATATTCCCAACTTTAATTAATAGATGTAACGTATAATTCAATTAATTTCACATGAATTTAACATCGTTTTAATATAAATTTCAATGCAATATAATATATACTGACTATACAGTACTATGCATAACACTATATACTTCCACCCTTGTAAAGTAATTAAAGAAAAATAATTTGTTCGTATTAATTAACTTAAGTTGATCAGCTACGGCACAAATGATGTTAGTTGTCAAATGTTAAAGAAATGTTCACTTACTTCCATTTAAAAAATTTAATGCATGTCTGAGATTGGGAAAACCACCTGAAACAACATTAGATTTCTATTAATTGTAAATTTTTCAATATTAATTTTATTACGCAGTAGAACAAAATGTAATTAACTTATGAACTTTACCAGAGTCACCTAATCAGAAAGAGATTTCTTTCTTTTAACTTTATCGTTTCACACTTATTCCCTGGTGACTAATAGAAATTGATTTCGTAGCGAATCAAACCTTGAATAGCTGAGCTTATAACGAAATACTTTAGTTTGTATAATATTTACCTGTACCGTGGGCAAAAAGTGCTCATAAATATGTAATATACTTAGTAGAATGTTCATTTTAAATTAACAGAAAAAGAAGAATGTTTTTAATATATGTAAGAGATTATTATGGGATAGTTGTGGCTATGTACATGTTATGTGTTGACCTAGTCAAGTGAATTTATGTATTTTACGGTCTTAAAAGGAATATTTAAGACATATCAAGCAATAAAGGTGAGACTAATAATCTTTGAATATCTGAGTTGATTTTTGCATAAAGAAAAGTAATTATCGCTTCGTAACTTATATTTTACAAGACGAACCAGGTTGACGACGCTTTTCTATAGAGTCGTTATAAAAATTTGGTTTACCAAACCCGGGACTTTTGAAAATTCAGTTCCCGAAGAAGGAAAGTAGGGCTGAATTTACTTGGATATTACCATTTATGAATACGAACTTAACCGTATTACGAAGCGGTAAGGTCATCAAAAGAAAAATGGATAGTGAAATAGTGCAACAGGAATCTAATACCAGTAATCCAGGTGAAATTAGTGCAACACCAAGTTTGTCATCTGAGGATCGACTTTTGTTAGCTGTGCAGCGACAAATTATGCAAATGACGACTGAGATAAAACAAACCATAGAACAGAAGTTCAACGAATATAACCAGATCATGGAACAGAAGTTCTATGAAGCTAACCAGGCCATGGAACAGAAGATAGAATTGAAATTCAACGAAGCTAACAAGACCATGGAACAGAAGTTAAACGAATCTAACCAGACCATGGAACAGAAGTTAAACGAATCTAACCAGACCATGGAAAAGAAGATAGAACTGAAATTTAACGAAGTTAGCCAGACTATGGAACAGAAGATAGAACTGAAATTCAACGAAGCTAGCAAGCAGTATGAAGGATTTAAAGCGGCATTGATCGCGAATTACGAAAATGACTTTTTGCTGGCAAACAGAGATGCCACTCTTAGAAATCAACATTTCAATCCTCGATTGCACAAATCTATTGTAGAGTTTGTTGTAAATGTCTATAATGAATTAAAGGTTGTTAATCCCTTGCAATCGGAATCAAGAATAATTGCATCGATTCGCAATTTGCTTCCATTTAAATTACAGCAGATCTTATTTTCCACACAGTGTATGAGTTTCAGTCATTTATTAATGCTTGTACAATGCTACGAAACTCAATATCATGCTATGAATCTAACACAATCAGGAATGGGTAAAAATAAGAATAATTCAGATCATTTTGTACCTGTTCGGAATTTGAATATCCGAAGTATGAATAATACTGAATCGAACCTAAGACGAGTATACTCTAGCAATCAAAATGAACAAAATAGACAAGGCTATGTAGGGAATCCGCCTAACCTAATCAACCGAAGTAGACACAAAAATAATAGAAATACATGTCGAAATCCTAGAGATGCTACCAATCCTATGTATAGACACAATCATTGTTCACGAGATGGTACTTCGTATCCAAATTCAAATCACGATGAAAGACATGTACAACCTAATGTAGAACCTAACCATGATTGTGCGGTACAATGCACTTTATTAGATTCATATGCCAGTGCGAATGTAACATGATTACCGTTAACGAAATTAGGTTAAACCCATGTTGGTTATAGATTCTTGTGAATTTTCGTTTTAAAGTTTGTGTTAATATTAATAATGAAAACGATGGTTATAAATATTTGAAATGCATCTAGTTAAAGAGTTAGTAACACCCAACATTCGTGATCAAATAAATAAGAATGAAAAATAACAATAATAATGAAAAATGTGTTTATTTAATAACAAAAAGGTGTCTTTTGTTTCTGTAAAATAAATTTATTTACTTCCATTTGATTATTCAAACGTAGGTTATGTTTAATTTTTATTCTTTCTTATTAATGTGAAGAATCATAATTCAATTTATAATTAGTTAAAGGCAAAAATTATTTTATATCAGATTGATTTGTGTTTAATTATCAAAGATTATGTTAAGAATAAGATCCATTCTATAAAATCAATTATTCAATGACTACCTTGAGTGAAATTCTTCTTTATTTTGGATATCTTAGTGCTACTATGTATACATTACAATTGCAACATCTAACTTATTTGTTATACCATGCGCCCGAAAAGAACAAATATTATTTGTCACATCATCGTTTGTAATAATGATCGAAACTAGTAATCTTGATAATTTGTGTTTCACCCTCGTTAATTATATTTCTAAGCGACGATGTTTTTAATGATAAAGAATAAATAATAAGGTAATAAAAGAGAAATATTAATGAAATCAAAGATTTATTGTAAATGTATTTATGTGAATGATAATAACTAATATTTTATATATATATGAGGGTTAACCAAAAAAAGTAATGAAGATATATACGAGGTGTGATCAAAATATAAAGAACATATGTAATGTACGAACATTAATCTAATCAGACCAGTGGTTCTTGAATATAAAAGCCAAGCCCACTCATGACTTTTATATTCAGTCCCTTTTTCGGGCGACATTTTCTATAACGAAATACTTTAGTTTGTATAATATTTACCTGTACCGTGGGCAAAAAGTGCTCATAAATATGTAATATACTTAGTAGAATGTTCATTTTAAATTAACAGAAAAAGAAGAATGTTTTTAATATATGTAAGAGATTATTATGGGATAGTTGTGGCTATGTACATGTTATGTGTTGACCTAGTCAAGTGAATTTATGTATTTTACGGTCTTAAAAGGAATATTTAAGACATATCAAGCAATAAAGGTGAGACTAATAATCTTTGAATATCTGAGTTGATTTTTGCATAAAGAAAAGTAATTATCGCTTCGTAACTTATATTTTACAAGACGAACCAGGTTGACGACGCTTTTCTATAGAGTCGTTATAAGCTACTCGTCGAAATCTCTCAAAATTTTTGCTGTCAAAGGAAAATCTAATTTCAATATCCTTTCTTGTTTTATTTTATGCGGTAATGAGCATTTTCCTTTTTCAAAACTGCTAAATAACGAAAATGTGTTGAGCACAGCATAAACGCTATGGTATATAACTAAACTGCAATGCGCAATGAATATCAAGTAAAAAATAAGAGTTATTCGAATATTAATTAAAAAAATCAATTAGATCAGAAGAGATCTAATTAGTAACGGAATGTTACTCTTTTGCGTCTGTGGTAACCATTTAGTAATTCTGGAATAAAAGACAATTTTACAAAAGAAAGAGATATGAGTGTATCTATGAAAACAGGTTTAAGGTTTGGGGCGGTTCTGATGCGAACAGTTACTTAACGCAGTTTGGTCCCATTAGCTTCTCTGAAATTGAAGCTGATATTCAACAACGTCCGGTCCATCCCGGCCCTGCTTGAACTGTCCAAAACCTGTCACTTAACTGTTCATCACTGATTATCAACTATCCTAATCTGATTCTTTCTCTAAGTTACAAGGAGTTTTTATTTCATTGGGTTGAGCGGTGGACTTTCTGGTTGAAGTTCACCACACGTGGAGAGGGATTTAGTCTCCGGTCATCTAACCTATGAAAGTTGAGATCTTTCACATCTTCTAACGGTGGATGGTGCTATGTTCTCAAAAAAAGTCTCGCTCAGCTGAGTGACGAAGAACATTTTGTCACACGAAGTTCACAGCTTTTCTGGGTGGTTTGTATGACATTGGTACGCTGTCTTTACGTCTGTGACCTATCGATGGCTATGGTTTGCATAAACGCGTAGGATTTAGCAAACTGCAGGTTAAATGAACTCTGAAACCTCTGGTGGACATATCGATGATAATTACTTCTGATATGGGTAACTGGAAAAGCTGATGTTAAAAGGACTTGGAAATATACAGGAAAGGTTCATAAAAGGAAGACTGTTTGATGCTTATGTTTATTGGAGTTTAGAAATGAAGATACATTATGCACCTGTCAGATGCTTCAGACTACAAAAATTTTATTCTTGTTAATTGTTCACTAGCGATATCTGACTACAAGACTTATGTTCTGGATCACTAGCTTCAACGAGAAATAAACATCCATTGCATCAAATAAGAACTTGGTTGGTCCTATCCTAGTCTCGATATATTGATCTTGGAACATCCCATATCTGGTTTCGTAACAATATAATGACATATATAGGGGAAGAAGTATCAACTTGTATCATTATTTTGTAAATTTATTTTTCAAGGCATTTAAGAATATTGCAAAACTTCTTTGATGAATAAGTCTTAACATCATATAGAAGTAATGCTTATTTGTATACACTTTTAGAAAATATGTTCTGGAATATTGAAAATGCTGAAATTTCAAAATTTTTGCACCAAAATAGAACACACTTTACAGTGAATATGAGTTGTTGCTTGTACTTGTTGTATGATTGCAAAAAGGAAAAATGCTTACCATCTTATAAAAATAAAGTATTTTATTTATCATCAGGGATGTATTAATTTTCTGGAGTTCAAGTAACTCTCTATACTATAGTTACTATCATGTAATTCGCTTAAAACTAAAATGTGGATATATATATATTAACTAAGAAGTTCAATGTCACATTCACAATTTTATAATTCTTCCTTGTGACAGAAGAGGAGAATGAGTTTTGGAAGGAAAGTGTAATGGCTTTCCTACATTTCAAAAAAAAAGAAAAAGAAAAAGAAAAAAGAAAAAGAAAAAGAAACAATCCTGCTCTAAATAGGTTTATTTTCTTAGTGTTATTTCCAAGGTTTCTCAGAGGGAAAACAATACTTAATTTCCCTGAATATATGTTTATCGGATTTCATAACCATCTCTGTTTCTAAAGGGGAAGTGGAAATCAGAAAGCGCGAATGAGAGACAATTACAAAGTTCTCTCAAATGTTCAATTCCTAATGTTCCTTAGGCTATTCTTGGTTCAATAGATATCGTACATTTTATACTTTTTTGTCTATTCTGCGTATTTTGCTTCTTGTTTTATGTTCATAGATCAATTATAAAATAAGCTAGAAAATGTATCTCTGAACATTGCATTTCATTCAACAAGTTGCTTGAGCTCCAAAGGGTCACATAGCCTTGGACTCCTAAAGGCTAAACATAATAGTTTGCAGAGGGGTATGTACGCTGATGTGAGTAAACAAGTTAAATATAATCCACATTTTTTCCGTCAAAACCTACCTTGAATATCACTCTCTCAATATTTTCTCCCTATCCTCTGGTTTGTGAAATTACAGTGACCTTAAAATAAGATAGCTGCTGCAATTTACTTTGATTTTTTCTTATCTGGTTGTTACAGATGGGACCCCCGAAGAATTAAAATAAGTGAAGAATCTATGTTTGTTTCAGACAGTTATATCTAGCCATTCAATGCCAGTGGAATGTACCAAAATTTGCAAGGGTTTGGTGGTACATAACTCTCCATTGAACAACTATTTTGGACACTGTAGTATTTACATAAAGTGGATGTTCATAATATCCACCACATACTACCATACTACAATGCCGTCAAATGTTATCACAATATCGCAATAAAATTAGTGATGGGTAAATTCCCAAGAAGATATTTTTCGGTAATATTCCCTGGGAAAATTCCCGGGAAGATTCCCAAAAATGGAAATATTCCGGAAATTTATGTACAAGCACAAAGAAAATTGAATTCTATTATTACATTGTGATTTCAAAGGTAAATTCGTTTCTTATCACCGTATATGATTACTGTTATGTTCAGAGGATTGTTTAAAATGTATATTCTCAACGGCATTATGTTATTTTATTAATATTGTATTATATTTAGAGAGTACACATAAATGTATATTTACTTACAATATGTTTTATGCAAGTAAATATGTGGGAAAAAATTGTATAGTAAGTTCAAACACTTTTACACCGCTAAACAGTTTAAATTTATATGTAAGTGGATTTTCTAAACTTGGCTTCACTACTGATATTATAAACATATTAATTTTTTAATTATTATAAACTAATTTGGTTGGGTAACTGCCAGAAAACAGATATCTCATCATTTTATCAACATTTACATATACATATTTATGATCACAATATTTGCAAGATACTGACCTGTCTTTATAAATTCCACGTAACATTGCCACACACGACCTTTCTTCCTACCTACAGTATTTCTCGGAATTTCATGTGTTAATTCACATGTAAGAGAAGTCCGAGTACTTCTTCAGAAATTCGAGTCAGAGACAAGAGACAGACCAACATCTATTACTAACGGTGGTTCGGGGTGTATTAATAGTACTTCATCTCTATTTCTATATAATTTCTATATTACTTTACAAACTGATTAATATTCATTATTTGTAATTTAGTACTTTGCTACTTTTTAGTGCAAATGGTAATGAAAGTTTTAAAAGAATCATAACACTAGTTATATAAAGTACAGTCAACGAATTTTAATTTTTTAACCTCCTAATTATTTAAAGCCTAGAAGTAAATGATAGTAAATCAAAATAAAGTAATTAGTCATATTTTTCTTATGACCTGGAAGATAAAGCAAAGAGATGGAAATAAATTTCTTCCCGGGAATTTAAATGTCAGGGAAAAACCCGGGAATATTACCGTTTTTTATTTTCCTTCCCACCAGGAATATTCCCACTGCCCATCACTAAATAGAAAATATACATTAATTTAGTCGCTATGAAACTAGTTTTTAATTTAATTCAGTTCTGTTCAGTTACGGTACATAGCTCAAAATCTTTTTCTACCCCTTTCAAAATATTATGAATTCAGAGGCTTGCCAGCACAATAGATTGAGAGCAGGCACGGTTCGACACCCTTATTTGCATTTACTTTACTTTGCTCATTGTCTATAATATTTTCTACTAATAACTGAATACGATGTGAAGTGTGAAAACGTTGGTACCCATTAATTTATGTACTTATGTCTCGAAGAATTTCAATTATGAGTATAATTATAATTTATATTATTTCTTTAATCACTTTATACTTCTTATCTTGTAACAACATAATTTACCTTGATAAGCGAAGCTGTAGCGCTCATGATCAGGTACGGCACTGAATCCAACGTCTAAGAAATAAAATTAATTTCATCATGATTATTTCTGTGGCAAATGTAAAATAAGCATAATATTAATATTGTAACATTTATTTATATTTCAACATCCTTATTGTGTGTGTTTATTTTTCAATTGAAATGAATGGAGATTTATTTTATTTCTTCTTAGATACTTTGAAAATGTCTATGTAAAACTGATTTTCATTCTCATATACTTTACATTTAAATCTTACATGGGAATTTTACATAAATCATTTAACAATTTTTAAAGTATTAAATTTATGTGAACCAACTTATTTTCATGAAACAATTTTATGATATCTAAAAATACTCTAGAACCCATGCTTTCAACAAATAGTCAATTCTGCATTAAAGTAAGCTGCAGAAAACTTTATCTTCAATTTCTTCATGTCGCACAAAGGTAGTTCAACATACTTTTGGTACTCCAATAATAACCACGCCAATTTGTATCAATACAGTTCTTGTTAAATTAGAGGTAACGCTACGGTGCTTGCCATCATGATGGAAAAATGAGAACCAAGCTGAAATGAAATTTCTGTTTCCTGAAGGGAAATTTGATCAAACGAACAATGAAGATATGTTCATTGGGAATGATGTAGAACAGGGTTCTCAATCTTTCATATTTGCGTACCATCAAAGCATATTAAGTAACTATTAATACCACCATAAGTTGTAAATACCACAAACAGTGGCTTATCTACCACCACTGATCCCCGTTCTACTGGCAGTGTAGAATATCCAACATATGATGCTAAGAAACGATAGAAAACAGAATTTAAATGTGGGGTTAGAAGTGTATGGTTAACCCAGGAGAAAGACCTCAACAACAAGATGGTGGGAAAAGGATAGTAGCGCATATTTGAAGATTGACGTGACATACAGTATATTTCTTAGCCAGCAACCTGAATATTAGTAGGGGGCACTTTACAATATGCAACTCCTTCCACTTGAACAATGTCAGTTTCTAACATGTAGCTACCTTTCCTAAAACAGTAACATGTGCAATGTGAACAAAGTATTTTGGACCTATGCCAAAAAGATTAAATGGATTATTAAAAACTTATGAACCAATGGATGAAAGTTGCTCTATTAGTATTTGTGTCTCAAACGCAGTAAATAATCAAACGAAGGAAATATCCTTCGTTATTCATTCCCATTGTGCATTGTGCATGTTGCATGTATTTTAGTACTACAAAGGTGTGATATTGATTGTTTACAAAAACAAGCACAATAATAAGGAGATACTACAGAGACTTATTTCAAACATTACTAGATACTATCAAAGAAGAACTAGCAATGGAGAAAATTGCATATTTTCAGAACATGCGAATAATTCTGAGGTTAAGAATGTTGGCCTCCCCCTACATATTGCAGGGTCATTAATTTATGAAAACTAAACAAAGTCGCTAAAGCCAACTAACGAATTTTATATAGTGAAACCCTGAATAATGGACACCGAATTTAAATAAGGATCTTTTCTGCTGTATAGATGGGTTTTAGTTACGAAATAATATAAAGATAAATGCATGTACGTGAGTTCGTAAATACACAACCTTCATGGAGTCATACATTTGACCTATCATTGTTATTAGCCCTAAGATTAAAACCAGACACCAAACGATTTTATTGAAGCAAGTATCGGACACTTTAAAAACCTTCAATAGATGTAAAACTTTAACTAATACCATAACATCATAAAAAGCTGTAAAACTTCCAAAATAGTAAATATAATAACAATCAAAATATATATTAGGCTCACTAGCTATTAAAACTTGATTTTTATACACAGTCTATAAACAATATGATACTTTTTAAATAACGATATGTTCCTTATATATCAATACTTTCTTCCCCATCATCCTTCCTACTAGATAGTTCTCATTTTCGATACCCACCTGAATGATAATTAAAAACGAACATTTATTTTACTACGAAGTAAATATTTTTCTCATGTACCAGTTGTTTTATATTTCATTTAACTATATCTAACGCTGTTTTATAATATGAATGATCTTTTAAGATGTGATCTTTCCAAACCTCACTCAATCTTAACCCCCAACTAACTGACTTGCCCTGCAGTCTCATCCATTACTACCCCTTAACCTTACTCGTGGGTTCGAACCTTCGACCATTCAACCTCATTCTGCCATCAACTTTACATCACCTCATGACATTGACCTCATCTAACTTCAACATCACTCCCTCTCAATCTTACGACCATTCATCATACGAATGCATTACATAATCTGAATCTCACAATCCATTACCACCTCTAAACGTTATTCACCCTCTACCTCAATACCATACCCTTCTAAATCACGCCAAACTTTACACGACCTCTATTTCAGGCAACAATTTTGAGAATTGAGATCGAACCTTGTAAGAGCAAACCTCATTTTAAAAGTCCCAATTTTTGTTGTATTATATTGTACTTCATAAGATTTTAAACTGTGTTAATTTAAAGATAAAAATTATTAAATTTGTTATAGTGTTCCTTAGGATGCCAATGAATTCTTTTGTACTAAGGAAAACTTACAATTAAAGCAATCTATTTACCTTCTAGTACATCTGCGGAAGAATTGCTGTCAATTTCTGTAGAAAAAGGAGAACAATTAGTATATTAGAATACATAAACATGAAACATGCTAAGCTGTTCTCCAAGTACATTAGTTAAATTTCTGGAGGGCTAATATAGTGTAATGTAATATTTCATAATTGTAATAGACATTAAAGTTCATGAAGAGGATTTCAAAAGTTTTAAGCAAACAAAGTAAATCATAATGGATACATCAGACGTCGGGAGATGATTCCTGATACCGAGATAAACAAAAATGATCATATAAACATAGGGCATATTGGGCTTATTGGCAGAATTCGTCAAGGCCAAAAGCGTGGGAACAGTAAGTTCGAAGCAGTAGATACCGACCTGTAGAGAAAGAGACAAACGTATGTTCCTCGGGAACATCACAGGATATATTCAAAGTGTCTGCCATGGGCCAGCATACACACACGACAATGCTTGATCATGAATTGACTCACCCGTTCGATACCTGAGTCATGGCGAGCAGTTGCAGAGGAGTTATAGATACTGTTCCAAGTCGTTGACATCGTTCACAAGAGTAACATACACCACACTTTTAATGTCCCCACTTTATAAATCCAGTGAATTCAGATCCGGAGACCGAGACTGGACCGCCACACCGAAACTAATAAAGTGTAGTGATCGTGAAACAAATCAAATCCGATATTTCAAGGGATTCTACATGTTTCATGGTCCCAACATGCCAAAAATGTTATTTTTCAATATCTGTCCATCCATTTGTCTGTTCGTTAGTCCCGATGTAGGCACACTTGCCATCTGTACTTGTACGCACCAAAATTGTATATAATATACAGAGGAAAGGGACTCATTATTTGCCCCCTCCCGTAAAAAGTAAAGGTAGTACTTAAAGGTATTTTTTAAATGCTATTTTCTCAAAAAAAATGGCTCTAACGACTTTGTGCATATTTTATTACCAACTCCATACTGTGGTATAAATACCTGAAAATCCACAAAGGGCAGTGTGCTCTTGAAAGTGGGTTCTTTTTAAAATGATTTGCATGAAAACGAGTGCATTGAGAAGAAAATGTATGTCGCGTACGTAAAATCGTATGTTACATTTATAATCCTGTAGTTTTTGGATTTACACGTAGGAAACGTATAACTGAAAATACATGTTTTATAATACTTTCCGTATAAGTGTTCCATCTACACGTACTTTCCATATGAAACAATATAGACGATCAGGATCTCACTGTACAAATGGACGTATATAACATATAGCTGAAGACGGTAACATACATATAGGTATGTAATATAAGGAAGATTGTTAAATATCAGACATCCTGAAACGGCATGATGTAACATCTAAGGGCAGTGCCTATGTAAAATACGGATAACGTATGCTCCGTACTTTCTGTAGTAAGCAAGAGGATTCCCTATATTTGTACAATATAGCGCTGTCAGGAGAAGGGATTTTTCAGTGTGATTTTGTTGATACTTCATAACCAAATATTTCATTAATAACCCTAATAAATGACATACGTAAGTCGTTTATTACGAAAATATCCTAAGGAGTAATTTACATTTGGATGTACCGGTATTTTCTTTGGATGAAATTTGCCTGAAAAGTCTTATAATCTTGTTCGTATCTAGGAAATAAATGTTTCAGTAATTACTGCAGCACAACATAATTTAGTATAAGAAATTAAAGTGATAAAGTTTAGTATAGTGATCCATACTCTTTATGAAAAAACACTATAGTAATATACTAAGAAAGAACGTGAAGCTGTACTTTTCGGCGGAGAACCTACTCTCCCTCTCCTCCCTCAAGTGAAATCTCAAATGGCGCTCCTGTAGACTAAGTTGGGTGTTCCCAGCTGTTTTAGGAAATGTAAAACGATAGAAGGTAACAGCAGAAGAAAAGTTGTTAAATGATGATTTTTACCGATTCACGTTCCGTTTAACTATTTAAATCAGTGAAAATAATGTATTATTTGCTTTTCGAGACTGTTTTAAATGTCAACTCAATTGTAAATTAATTTAGCATTTATTTAATAATTTCGTTAAAATATGTAAATGTTATTTAAAAAAACAAATACCCGAAATAAACAAACTACCAATTTATCTTTTTCTTTTGTAAAAGTAGTGAAGCTTGTTTGTTACGCGTGTGCCATACCTGAGTTATCAATATACAGTTCTTCATTTAGCTCTTTTACAATATTCATTGAATCTAGAACAGCCAGATGGTAACCATGTTTACGACATCTTTGTAAAGCCTGATACCAATTTACTTTTTCCCGAAAAAATATGAATGTTCTGTCTTCTATAATGATCTCCGTGGGACCAGCTTCTGAATCTATAATTCGAACATCTGTAAAATATGAATTAAATTAAAATAATTAAAGTAAGTATTTTCACTGAATGTTGCCATAATTGTGTAGAATTCATATTTTTACATGTATTAAGCTTAGAAAAGTAGAAAATATCAACATTACAAATTTATTGCACCTTCTATCCATTTCTAAATGTTTACGGATAATCATAAGCTTCACAAATTGACTCTGTCTTGCTATAGTTATTGCTCTCCTTTTCTTAATATTTTATAAATCTTACACTGTAAAAAATGAGGTGTTGAGACAACACAAAATGACTACCACTTTAGCGTGTTAGTTGTGTGTTAATTCAGCACCAAGCGCATTGCCTTCCGAACATATCAGAAATAACTAGTTACTAAATGAGAGAATTTGCATTGGTATTTATCGTTTAATATGAGCAGAGCTTTGCGAAATATCTTTGGCACTTATGCCAGTAACAAATAATGTTCTATGTTTTCAGTAATCGGTCACAATAATATTGTTGTAAGCCTGTAAATCGTTTGACAACAGTTACATAGGCAAAAGTTCTGCCATATTATGTTCATATATGCTGACATAAGAATAACAGGTAAAGAAAACAGATGGAAGCATAGCTATCTGTGTAACTGTAGTCAGATGATTTACAGGTTTACAATAATATTATTGTGACCGATTACAGAAAACATAGAATGCCATTAGTTACTTCCCATAAATGCGAAATATGTTTCGCAAATCTTTGCTCATACCAAACAATAAAAAATAATGCAAATACTTACAGCCAGTAACGAGGTATTTTTGATATGCTCTAAGGCGATGTGTTTGGTGTTGAATTGACACACAAGTAACACGCAAAATTAGTAGTCATTTTGTGTTATTTCAACACCTCATTTTTGCTGTGTATTATCACTTCGGCCACCCACATGTTTCGTTTAATCAAATTATTTTATTGCAGCTCTGTTAAGAGAAGAATGTACTCTTTACTGGCTGAGCTTGAATAATGTCATAAAAATATATAATAGCTATAGAAAGAGAGCGACTTCCGAAAGAAAAAAGATCCAAAATATGAAGACATTACATGTTTCACAACTGTTTGCAATTAGTTTTAACTATTTTGTTCAAAATATATTATTTTGCACATAAATTATAACTAAGAACTTACTTAGAATTATGAAATTTAACTTCTAGAGCCAAGAGAAAAATGAAAAATAGTACTATATGCTAATTTTATTTCCGGAGCTTTGCCCCATTTCTAATGCACGTTTTGATAGATAAGTCATATACATTATATGAATACCTAGTTATATAATCTATTATAGTCATTATTAGCAATGCAGTTGATGATCTAAATACCGATTTAACGTACTCTAAGTCATTAGCCAGAAATGATTTCATAAAGTTAAGATGATTGAAAAAGGTCAAGTCTCTAAATATCTAAAAGAGATGTATCCAATAGCTTACACACGACCTATGTTTCGGAGAAGGACTCACAGAAGATTTTCACTTATATCTATCAAAATTTACTTTAATGAGTATATGTTATCTCTTATGATTGGACTCAGAGCTCACTGAGCTGTCCTCGCTACACTCTTAACTCTTAGCACAATTACAATAGGCTTTCTATTATACTATACAAAGATGAAACATGCAATATAAAGTTACAAATAAGAACTGTTCTTGACACGCCCATTCACCCCATTCAAAGTGTCTTTATTAAAATATTCTGATAATTCCACATATCTGTTAGAGTGCGCAACTCTAAGAGACTCTGATGATTTAACTTTAAAAATGAGAGTAATAATATTGCTACTCCTTCAAGAAGTAAGGAAGAGATATAGCTGACTCAAGTTTTAAGATCGAAATTGGTATAGACGTAAACTTTACATAACTTGCACACCTGAAAGTTTCTTCAAAAGTATTCCACAAGTAAATAAATTCTTATAAAGGCTTCCAGGTGTCCTCATACTAAAACCTGATAAATGTTTGACTAATTTTCTAGATACAAGTATAACAAAGATCTTAATTGAAACTATACCTCTTTCACATATAAAATGTCTATAAAGCGTACAGTCCAAAGGGACAAATAATGTATATTTATGGTTCTTCCTGTCGATGCTAAGACACTGGTCTGTTAATGTTTGTTGTTCCCCTTGCCATTCTGGAAAATCGCTACTTTCAATGGGAGAATAGTTGTCTTTCATCCACACCCAAGTTCCATTTACTTTCTTGCCTCCTACCCAAATGTCTTCATATTCTGTCGAAAAATATAATAATAAACGCAATGAATTATCTAAAACCTACGAAAACATTAAGAAAGCATCTAATTAGCGGTTACAATATGTAAATGTAGAACAGGTGACTAATTTATGGTAACTTATTCGGTTATTAGTAAAAATAAAGTATAACATACGAAAGTGTACAAAATAGCAAAATGCAAAATAAACAAAATAAATAAAATGGTAAAATAAGTCATTAGAAAGAAGAAAAACTTATTTTTGTACCTTTGAGTAAACAAACTAGAAAAAGTTCATCAAATAGAGTATTGTACATTAGGAATTAGAACCATAGAAATTATACGAAAGCTGTTTTTTTTTTTTTTTTTAAGCGTGAGGCTTCCAAAATGTAGATGTAGGGAAGGATAGAGAAATAGAGAAAACTGACTGCATAGAACGATAAATCAGTAAGGAACTGGCAAGAGAGAATAGAAGGATATTGAAGGTAATTAAAAATGAAATGTAACTGATTAGAACATCGTTTGGAATGAAAGTTTACTCTAAAGAACATGATCAAATGTGTGGAGGATGAGAGAATATATTCACATTATGCAGCGGTGTTTAAATATGTGAGTTTACTCTAAAGAACATGATCAAATGTGTGGAGGATGAGAGAATATATTCACATTATGCAGCGGTGTTTAAATATGTGACTAGTATGTCAAGGTGAAGATATTAACTGAGTAGCGTGGTGGAAGGAAGCTTCTCACTTTTGCTGCTACTGAGTTGCGTGAAGAGCATGTCCTCTTGAGTAAGTTCACATTCCAATTATGCAGATTTATCATTTTATGTATGTAAATACCATACAAATTTGCATACTGATACTTAAATTTTCGTGAATACTATAGGTCATAATTACTTTGTTTCATGCATAGTTAAATAGGATATGTTACTACCTTGTCTATTAATTATTTAATTAATGAAATTAACATTATTAAAAGGGTAAAATAGTGTAGATTCAGGAAATTACATTAAACGTGGTAGCCAACTTCAGACAGAAATATATGTGATGCAAAGAAATCTTATGGACATAGCAGGTAACGGAAGTCAGCGACCCATAAAGTTGGTCATTATTGCCAATTTCAAGATGGAATCAAAACTTAGGAAACAGAAGTTTCAAAATATTAATAATGTATACTTCCTATTAAAGAAAATGAAATATAAGGTTAGAACTACTGCATCTAGAGGACTGTGTTCTGGCTATAGAGAGAATAATGTAAAGGAGCTAGAACACTGTCCCCTAGATGCCACACCAACCTGATAGTTTATAGAACACTACATTAAGTTTCATATATTTCCACTGATCATTATTTTCACAGCGCCACTTACCTAGTAACTGTTATACTTGCCTGTCCAGAGAATCTTTCAAATCTCCGCACAATGCTACCAGCCTAAGCAAAACTAATGAAACTTAAAATTAGATGTAGATCATTTATCAATTGCTCTTGGAATTTACAAACTAATAAAAATGTATTTCTCTACCGTTCCTTATTCCGTTTACCGTTTTAAATTGCCAAAATAGGTGTATGGGAATTAAATACATCTGTTAAAGTATAAATGTACCCAAGAAAGTTTTGTCGCTTTTTGTGGAGATCTAGGTTCCATTATCCCTCACACCTGAGTTGAATGCGAATGGACATAAGGTGAAGGTCACTTATTGATGTGGCTATATCCAACATACTGTCTGCTTGTGGCACTTCAGTTACACCGTAAACATGTGTAAAGACAAAGTGAACATGAGACCTCCAAAGAGCGTCATAAGGGCGTGTATGCTGTTCAAACTGGGGTCAAACGCTGCTGCAGCGGAGTGGAAGATATATACACCAGGTCTTTGGTGAGGTTGTTGTGACTACGCCGACAGTGCAGACGTGGTTTAACAAGTTTAAGAACTGTGACCATTCTCGAAGACGCATCACATGCCGGAAGACCAACACATGTAAAAATGAAGATCTTCAGGTAGAAATTGAGATGAACAGTGGTCAGACATGTGAGGAACTGGAACTTTTACAACTCAGTGTGAGTGGAAACACCATTCGGCAGTACCTCCATCAACTTGGGAAGCATTATTAGTTGGGTCGGCCAGAAGGCAACGTCATCAGACACCTGTGTTTCTTTGCTGTCTGGGCTGAGGAAGGAGACATTTCCGAACAGGGTGTTGACATGTGATCAGAAGTGGGTAATGTACGAAGCTCCACAGCGCCGACATCATTGATTGGCATCCCATAAACCGGTTCCAAAAGAACGGAAATCCCTAGTAGAGGTGCAATGCGATGGAATTTATGGCTTTCCAGGACGTTGGCAGAATGTCATTCGATGCTGAGGCGGACTATTTTTGATCTTCCACGTACATCTTAGGTGACATATCGATGTTATTAAGTATTGGGTGAAAAAGCCACAGAACTTTCTTGGTTACCATTATAGTCGCTTTGACATCTGGCAGGACTGTCGTGCTTCTCAAATGAAAGCACACAATGCTACCCAACCGAGAAAGAATGCAACTGAGTAATCATTTTCAAGTGATGATAGATGTTTATAACGATGCTATTTTTTCTTTAGGAGTTTATTTTCAAGTTTACATAATGTGTTCCTATGTAATGTCTTTATTTTGTGGTTAGTCAATATAATTACATGTAAACAATGCGATAAATTTGGTTAACCTAAGGTATTTTGCAAAATTCTGCTACTAGAGACAACACTATCTAGATCAAAATTGACAATATAACAGGGCATTCAGGTGAAGATAAAACCATAAGGGTTTACCTAAGAAAAACCCTAGATGAGTGTATTGACATATACATATAAAAACAATAAACATAAATTCTTTATAACTAGAATAAATTATTAAAGATGAAAATAAAAAGTCAAACAAGAAAGAAAACTAAAAAATTTCCATATGCTCTACTTTTATAAGCCAGCACAATGAGAAACAACTGAAAGACAGTTTCGCCATTAAAAATTGGCTATCTTGAGTGCGAGTCGCTAGCATTTGGAGCGCAGATGTTTCAAAGAAAAGTTCTTGGAAGAGAGAAGACTGGCTAGTGATGGATCGTACTTTTTAGTTAAGCTTGTGTTTCTATTCTCAGAAAAAAATATGTGAATGTTCGGTGCATGGAATAATCATAACTGTCATTACCATGGAAAGAACATAAACTGTGTTACAATCATCGACTCGTGTATTAACTGTCTTCAGTAATGACTAAGCTAATAGGAACTGATTAATTACTTTCAGATACTGTGGTAGCATCTAATTTATAATGTAGTATACATCTAGGAGAGATACATTTATATAAGATGTGTACGTTCATACTTTTAAGAACTTATTCACCATTATTGCAGTAAGGTTTTCATCATTTTTCTCGCAAGCCTGCTGAGGAATTTTGGTAACATCATAAGCTTTGCATCACTATGAACAGATGAGTATGATAGTGAACGTGGAGATAGGATAATAGAAACTAATTTAGCTGGACAAGAACCACTTAACCTGTAATTTGAATCTTCTAATTAGCGGAAACTTTAGTTGTAGTTATGAGGAGACTTCATGAAAAGATACGTTATATCGAAGACAATTCTGATAGTTCACAAACAATTAAAATATCTTTCATGTTATCATGTGTGTATATATGAGGTGTACTCATCAAAAGCACATACCGTTTTGTTCTAAAGCCCAGATTTTTTTGGTCAGGGTAACAACTGAGGCGGTGTCGGAGACTTCCATCCGTTGCATCTAAGCAGTGCATGTTTTGTTTACTAGGTGGCATCAGTTGAGTCATAGTGCCTGAACGAGTAAAAAGTGTTTCTGATACTGCTCTGGGACACGGAATTTTCGGTTGAAAAGCAACAAATAATTGTGGAATTTCTACGCAGGTGGATGTTGTGCAATCGAAATTCATTATGACCTCATTCTGGGCTGACCATGGTATTGAACTACTACACATTCACCCTACACACCAGATTTAGCCCTAGGTGACTCTTGGTAGCTCTAAAACCTTAAGGATTCTCTTCGTGGATGCCATTTTGCCAGTAGATCATTTCTATGAAGTGCTATTTTCCAGTATCTGAAACATACCCCCAAATCTAACTATGCCACAAGCTATACAAAATGGACGAAGCGACAGCAACTGCGTATGAATAAAGAGGATGAGTTTTTTGAGAAACAGACATAGGTTAATTCCCTATACTTCCTTGTTCTTGGAAATTAGAACGAAATGCCACGTACCTTTGGTGTATCAGGTTCCATATATAGAAGTGATGCTGCAACACGAGGACTTATTTCACTTGATCTGTTTGATTATTGTCAAGTAAATAGGCGTACTGTATTGAAGAATTAGCAGAAAGCTGAGATAAGTACAAAATCATTACAGATATTTTTCCAGACACTCTTTAAAATACGAATTTTTACAGATCTACAGACATTTTGGTTTTTTGACCTGTCAATTTGACTACTAGTAATGGCAGAAAACTTGTGATATTGACAACGACAATGATAGGCTAAATAATGTAAATATATAGAGTTTATAAGTTTAACGTTTTGTGTGGAACTAACGCAGAGAAATTACACAGGTGTCAGTGTATAGTATTCTAAATTTCTACAATAAAATAGGACTAAATGTACAGTCTTTCAACAGGAATATATTGCTATTGTACAGTATTTACACCTTCAATAAACTTTCGCTTCGTTATTTTAACGTAGGCCTACTCTTCTCAAAAAATATTATAATTCTCATGTAGAGCTGATAAATATGAAACTTCTTTCTAATTGCCTAGGTGTATCATAAAATTACAACCGAACTTGAGAAACTGAACATAACGAAACAATATATATAGTATATACGATAAATCACTCTAGCTATTTGCCATGTTTCGTATTATTGTTGTAGGCTACATTGTGTTATGTTCATTTACTTACTTTTAAAGTTTGTACGTACAGTTTTGTTCACAAAAATCTGGTTACTCATTCTCTCTGAATTCTTATGTTGAGTTGGAATTAATTCAAACAAATGTGCATTTTTTTCTCCTTTAAGATGTTATTTAAAGTCAAAATATAGAATTTTTCACATACAGCTGCCAGAATGGGCCTTCTGAAACGAGGTGCGTGGACAAGTTTTCTTTAAAGAAGACTGTACGTAGAATTATTTAAAATTGGAGAATGTTATGACTTGTATTTAACGGTTAAGTATGTACGTCACTTTTCTTTCTGTAAAACATTGATTTATCCTCCTGGGACATGAGGCTAATTTTTGGTTGCTCAACCAACTATCAGGTTCTTGCGATTTCATGTGTCGCCTCAACTTTCAGCGATCGTAAACCTGACGATTGTTCAAGCAATCTTGTAGGTACGTAACGAAAGTTGCAAAATTTTTTTATTCCGTCACAAGTGGCAGCACAGTCGACAAGTAGCCAGCAGTCCTAATAAAATGCCTGCAAGACGAGATATGTTATTTTTTTGCTAATAATGTGTAAATTATGCAATTAACAAAATTTGTGTTGTTTTGTTAAAATGAATGTGTAAGGATTTACCACATATACTTACTTTCAGAAAACACGTTATTCTTAAATGTAGCAATGAGACCTGAAGGCTCTAGAGCAACCTACCTCCTCACCTTATAGTTACACGTTTTTCAAGAAAACTGAAACGTTTATAAACCATAATCAAACATTTTTGCAATATTCAAGATTGATCCCGGGTCTCAGAAAAAACATTTCCTTTTTCCTCTTTGAAACAACTAGGGATTTTAATGTATTGATTTTAGTGTTTTATTCTTCAAAACTAGTATTTGTTTATTTTTCTTTGCAACTTAAAGCATACTTTTATATCAACCATTAGCCGACCTACGTGATTTCTCCAAAATGGTCTATAAGACGTTTTTGATTATTTTTTTCTTCTTTATTTTACGATTAGATGTAAAAGTTACATGTTAATAAAATTTGTACAGAATATGATATTTGTTAATTAGTCAACGAATATCCGAAATTCATTAATTAGAATCAGGTTTGATTTTTTAAATCTCATCAGAGCAGGCCTTGGCTGGACTACTAACTAGGACGGTGGAGAATTCTCCTAAAAGGGCGCCCGTACAAACACAAATACGTGTTATATATGTTATTAGATAAATATTATATACTATTTACGTTACTAAAACAATTTTTGTGATTTTAATACATATATATGGGCTCCATTTTATATATTAAAATCACAAAACTTATTTTAGTAACGTACTTACACACACTGTGAAAACCTCTTTACTAGAGAAAGACGTTTTAGTTATACAGTGGAGTATCGTTAATTCGAACTTGGCTAATTCGAAATATTGGATAATTCGAACAGAAGTCCATTCCCCTTGAAAACTGTATTGAAAACAATAGTAAAAAGTCGTGGATAAATCGAACTTTTGAACCTATGTTTTGGATAATTCGAAGTAAATACAGTTGAAAATTTTTAATGTTGGACATGTGTAAACAGAGAAATACAGTTTTAACGTGTTTTCAGTTATCCAGATGCAGCCATTGGGAAGAGTAATACAAAAGATAAATAGAAAATCTATGTAATGATAAAGATGAAGGTGAGTTGGGGAAGAAGTAAAGATAGAGAAGGTGTGGCAATCTCACCTTGTTTCAGAATTGGTTGAAAATTTAAGATGAATTGTTGATAAAGTCAACCAAATGTTATTAATATCGTATTCCACGCAATACATGAAATTCAAGATTTATTGACCGTACAAAAACAATCAAATTTAAACAAATGGGGTTTACGACTTCTTAAAAGTGAGAACAGAATATTCAAATTGTTACTGGTGTTTAATTGTTTGGACTATTCAATGTATGTTGTAGTGTTGTTCGTAAATATATTTTCCATTGTACACGTAGTTTGAATTATGTGGAGTCGGTGTCGTTTGCTAGTTTGCGGTATTCGATCACGCAAATAATAAGCTGCTTTAAAGGTAAAGTCTACACCATATGAATATGTTTTTGATGCACAGTACTTTGGTTTGTTTGTTGTTATATATGTGAAAATGAATGTTGTTGGATAATTCGAATTTTGGATAATTCGAAGTTTTTTCTTGTCCCCTTGGACTTCGAATTAAAAAGAGTCCACTGTATATATTTGTCAAAAAATAAAGCTAAATACAACAAATCAATATAGCTGTATTTTAGAAATACAGTAGGTATTATTTATCCGAACACTGCTCTAAAACTCACAGGAACATTCAATATGCTTGGATTAAATTAGAAACAGAGTCTACTGTGTCAATATGAATGTATCACACGTTTGGTTGTCCAAACTATTCTCGATTTTTCACAATGTTTTGTTTTATAAATACGTAACTTTATACATTTTTTAAGTGATTGTACTCTTTACCTGTTCCTTGCCAATAGCAAATGTATGAATTTAAGTAGCAAAACTGGTATACAGAAGAAGAACTAAAACCACTGATCTATAATGCGATGTTTGGCAGGGTGCCCTATGCAAAGGGCACACTGTATCTTTCACAGGTTCGTTCTTTACCGACAATAACTGTATGCATTTATAGTACACAACTATGATGATACAGAAGAATATACAAATAAAAACCGTTCATGTTTAATGTGATTGCACAAGGGCATCTGATGTAAAGGGCGCCTATACCTTTTACGGGATTTTTGGCAATAACAACTGTAGGAATTCATTATTAAAAAGAAAACTTGTAACTTTATTTATTAAATGATATTTTAGAGGACGCACCGGAATATGTCCCTGTGGGCTAGTCCATGCCTGCATCAGAGTAATATATTTTGAGATTGTTGTTACATGCCTTAATAGTCCAGTAAAGATAGCCCATTTTTCTGCCAAGAAAGGAACAAATTAGTAACAAGCTGAAAAAAGGTATGGAAGTAGAGGGATGTGTCAGGAATAACATACTAAAAGTCCCCTAAAATCCCACTGTAGCTTTTCCCGCAATTTTGAAAAATGTCCGCCATCTTTAGACGACGACAAGGAATTTATGGAAATCGTCACCCTTTATGTTTATTCCTCTAGCCACCGTTCTAATTATCACAAAGCCATGAGTCATATATGGTTGGAAAGCTTGAAAGTCAGAAAATCTAAGTAAATAACATATATGCCCATCGTGCTAAATTTCTAGAAGAAGAGGAAGAAGAAAACAGCTTTTTTATTTAAAAAAGGTATATTTTCAGAAATCATGAGAAGTTTGCAACACTGACAGTTATTGCACACCAACGAAACACCACCAACAGATGTCCTTGATATTTATCTCAATCATAGAAAACAATGACACAAATCGGTGCAATACATTCCGAGAAAAAAATATAACTTATGTTACTTTCTGACCTCTTTGTACAAAAGTGCATAAGGTGACACACTTTCACGGTTCTAGTCACCTTCTTTTATCACATAGGACAAAGAGTTATATATCATTGGAAATCTTAAGAAACGAAATTCGAACGAGATAACACTTATACTAATCAAGCCCAATGTGTAGAAGAAGCGCAAAACCCAAAATTTCGGGACAAAACGTGATTTTCGCATATTTTCTTTAAAACTTGCAACACTGACAATTATCGTATGTTAACAAAACTCAGCCACCGTTTTCACTATCATCATTTTTAATTTACTTTTAAAATGGCTAACGTTTTTCCTAATGAAGTAAGCTTTCATGATACATAGTTTTACAGCACTTAAATATAGTACAAAAATAATTTATTGATAGCATTAGAAAGTAGCAGAAATTGGTAGTCTCCTATTCATAGGAAAATCGTAATTCACACACTAAAAATAACTCTCAACTACAATATTCATTTGAAGGTAATTTTTTAAAAATGTCTTGTTTAAACTAGAATGTAATTTTCCTTCTAGTATTCTTCAAATCAACTTAATATTTACATTACACGTTAGTATGCACTTTAAGAACATTTTTGTAACTAGTTCATTCGGACTTATTTTATTAGAAATCAATGATGTTATCATTATCTCGTTCATCTCTATGATCTTCATCATTTGGTTTTGCATTCATACATCCAATTCTTCGACAGTGACATAAATTAGAGCACACAATTCCTGCTTTCCTACAACCGTATATACTTTCACAGCCCTTTTTACAGTTACAGGATATTACACGGAGCGGGTTTCTTGGTCATTCTTGCTTCTGCGAGAATACCTCCTAATGTTGTCCATCCATATTCAGTCGCTTGCAAATCATTTCCACGGTACATTTGAACCTGATGATATGGTGTTTCGCAGCATCACTGGTGGATGTCAATTTTTCCAATTGTATTTCGTTCTGAATGGGGAGCGACTTACTGCAAGGATGTATGAATGACACTGGAATTCATCCAGTAAGGTTACTATTGCTGGAGAATCGTAGTGTGTTGGTAGAAATGATATGCCAGCTTCATAGATTGTACACTAGCGTTATAATGGTTCAAAACTTTAAGTGATCGTCATAAATCTTATTTTTTGAAGTAATCGCAATGGCTTTTTCCTTCCCTGTCGATACAAATCACATGATGTGTCGAAACCAGTTAAAGCATGGTAACTGAGCAGAACAGTTATTATATTTGTCTGTGTATATTACAACTTCTTAGTACTAAATTCTTTACTCAAGTCTTGTACACGTCCAAGTTTTCGAAATGTGATGTCGTACTGATTATTTCCTTGTTCAAGCAAAATGATTAAAATATCAACATCCTCGCCAATTACCACGACGTGCCTACAAGGATTAGGCTTAGATTAGGATTAGGATTAGGATTAGACTTGGTTACAACAGTTTTAGCTATAAGTGCGTCAGCATCACTTCTTGCTTGTTGGGTTTGAATTGCAGCTTGTGTCAAATGAAGCATAAACTCAAGGGCGAAACAATCCTTATTTTTGAAATTATCTAAGAATTTATCTTTTCTTTTTCTTTTTCTTTTTCTTTTCTTTTCTTTTTTTTTTTTTTTTTTTGTTAATAATGTGGTTTCATTTGTGAATAACACCAAAGCTGATTGAATCTTTGACTCACGTTGCTCCCGCTCAGCGGCTTTTGTACAGTTTTCAGTGCAATACCCATAAAAAGTAATTGTTGTTTTCGTTCCTGAGTTTGTGAGTACATAGGACACATACGAGTTGTGCACGTCAAGGTATGTTCCATGTTGTGGCCAAACAACATGATGTAGAATCCAACCTTCATCTGTAACGTACACAGTGTTTTCAATTTGATGAGTTTTAGACTGTCCGATATTCAAACATGTCATACAAAGCAGGCTTTTTCGTTTTTCTCATGGACATTTCTGTGAAGAGAGAAAGTGAATAGGGTGCAAGCTCGTAATCAAAACACTGCTGGAGTTCTTTTTCGGACTTCTACTCATATGATTCAGTTGAAGTATGGTGTTCACAGCCAGTAGATCACGGATACGCACTACATTGTGCATTACGGATAGTGGGATGAATTTATCTTTTTTGTTTAAGTTTCACATTTCCAAAAGTCCGTCCAAACATTCCTTTCATAGCAGCCAATCCGATTTCCTTAGATTTATCAGTTGACCATTTCATTACCTACCATGCCAGTGCTTAGGGACGTGAGCTCCGGATATGAAGGGAATAGAGAATGCTGGCAAAACCAACGCAATAATTTCTTTAGATGTAATATATCACGTGATTGACTGCTTTGGTACAGGTCCACATGCCGACCAGTGTGAAGTTCTTGTCTATCTTTGTTTAATGTTTTTTTCAAGACATTCTCGTAGTGGCACGCTGCTGGCATACTTGACACAGCTAGATATTATCTTTCGTCATGCTTCTCCCATGGGTCAGTCCACCGCTGCTCTTCATTGTTCTCGCTAAAACCTGCTCAATCGTCATATCAGCTCATGTACCACTCCAAAATATATCTTTTCTACGAATAGTTAAGTAATCGTCTCCTGTAAATAGATGGAGCTCATGAAGATCCATTTCATCCTCCAACCGCAACATTTCTTGTAAGTACAGATGTGCGTATTTGACATACAAAAGATGCTCAGCTGCATAGAAGTATGGTAACATTTCTCACATGCAGTGAAGATGAAGATTCAAGTCTCCAGTTCTTTCGAATTAAAAGACGCATAATTTCTACAAGCTGAAAGTACAGAGCGAATAACTTACAGATACGGCTTGTTTCTGCAGCAACGTCAGTGAATAACTTCAGGTCATTTGCAATCTTGATTGACTATTTTTGAATGTTGAACAACTAAATCAGTATCGATATCTTCTTCAGTCATCAGAGGTATACAAACATCTCGCAATTGACGCACAAACTCCTCAGTGGCGTGCGATTCATGAATTAAACAGTATATATTGCAATTACTAACTGTGTTTTAAAAAATGAGCTCGCAAAGCACGAGCAATAAGAATGGCCTGACTTTAACTGTGGCGTGGAGTTACTAGCATACACACAAGACCAAAGATCTACAATGCCACTACCTTTCATTATATATGCAATTGTTTCCATAAATGACATTATAGTGTGAAAAACCACCAAGTCTAACAACCACTGACGGTAATTCACCAGAATTTCTACACGCTGCTATAATGTCACATGCTTTAGAGTACAAAGGTTGATCCAACGTGACTAAGCACACTTTTTTGCTTATTTCCTGCATATTCTTTGCTGGCAAACATAAGCGCCGAGTATACAGCATTCATGCTTATTGGCTGAAGATTGATGAAAGGTTGAATTACTACTTAATGTACCTGGTACTTATGGTTGTTGCTTGTCACCAGCTGCATAAATCCATTCCAATTCGGGCAAGTTGGTGTCTTCAACCACTTGAGAATCATCTATGTTACATTGTACAGAAAGTGGATTTCAGTTTGGATATTAAGAACACGAAGGTATCTTATATCTTCAATGGTTAAAGCCGAAAGGCCATTACCTTTGCGTGTGTACGTTAAAAAAGGTATATTCCATTCTTTCTTTGACAGTGTACGTTTTTTGAGCCCAGGTATTGCTCAATGATATGCGAGCGACTGAATATGAATGGACAACATTAGGGGGTATTCTCGTACCAGCAACAATGACCAAGGAACCCGCTCCGTGTAATATCCTGTAACTGTAAAAAGGGCTGTGAAAGTATATACGGTTGTCGGAAAGCAGGAATTGTGTGCTCTAATTTATGTCACTGTCGAAGAATTGGATGTATGAATGCAAAACCAAATGATGAAGACCATAGAGATGAACGAGATAATGATAACATCATTGATTTCTAATAAAATAAGTCCGAATGAACTAGTTACAAAAATGTTCTTAAAGTGCATATTAACGTGTAATGTAAATATTAAGTTGATTTGAAGAATACTAGAAGGAAAATTACATTCTAGTTTAAACAAGATATTTTTAAAAAAATTACATTCAAATGACTATGTAGTTGAGTGTTATTTTTAGTGTGTGAATTACGATTTTCCTATGAATAGGAGACTACCAATTTCCGCTACTTTCTAATGCTGTCAACAAAATTATTTTTGTACTATATTTAAGTGCTGTAAAACTATGTATCATGAAAGCTTACTTCATTGGGAAAAACGTTGGCCATTTTAAAAGTAAATTAATAATGATGATAGTGAAAACGGTGGCTGAGTTTTGTTAACATACGATAATTGTTAGTGTTGCAAGTTTTAAAGAAAATATGCGAAAATCACGTTTTGTCCCGAAATTTTGGGTTTTGCGCTTCTTCCACAAATTGGGCTTGATTAGTATAAGTTTTGTCTCGTTCGAATTTACGTTTCTTAAGATTTCCAATGATATATAACTCTTTGTCCTATGTGATAAAAGAAGGTGACTAGAACCGTGAAAGTGTATGTCACCTTATGCACTTTTGTACAAAGAGGTCAGAAAGTAACATAAGTTATATTTTTTTTTCTCGGCATGTATTGCACCGATTTGTGTCATTGTTTTCTATGATTGAGATAAATATCAAGGACATCTGTTGGTGGTGTTTCGTTGGTGTGCAATAACTGTCAGTGTTGCAAACTCATGATTTCTGAAAATATACCTTTTTTAAATAAAAAAAACTGTTTTCTTCTTCCTCTTCTTCTAGAAATTTAGCACAATGGGCATATATGTTATTTACTTAGATTTTCTGACTTTCAAGCTTTCCAACCATATATGACTCATGGCTTTGTGATAATTAGAACGGTGGCTAGAGGAATAAACATAAAGGGTGACGATTTCCATAAATTCCTTGTCGTCGTCTAAAGATGGCGGACATTTTTCAAAATTGCGGGAAAAGCTACAGTGGGATTTTATGGGACTTTTAGTATGTTATTCCTAACATATCCCCCTACTTCCATACCAATTTTCAGCTTGTTACTAGCCCTAATTTGTTCCTTTCTCAATCCTATCTTTACTGGACTATAAACAGTAAATACGAAAATAGCTTATTGAGTTTCCGACCTCTATAATTTAAAATGGAATCTAAACTATTTCATATTCAAAACATTCTGTAAACTTTTTGAAACTCCTTATTACATATAGGTGTACACAAATGGAGTATTAGTAATGTTTACAATGTTTACCCATATATACTTATATTTACCATGTCTAACATCTGAAATAATTGCTGTAATGAGGTGCGCCTTTTGAATACTATCAACCATAGCTAGAGTTCCTCCGTGAGCCATGCATAAGTACAATGCTTCTTCCCAGCTCGCTCGCTCTGTGAAAAACGTATATACATGTTTCCCATGGTTGTACGAAAACTTTCCAAAGCTTCTGGTAAAATCAATTTCTGAAACGAAGTAAAATACTTCTTTTTATACACCATGATTGATTCGAAAAGATAAATTAAATTTCGTACGTGTATATTTCCTGAAATAGTGTGTCCGATAAGTTCCCGTACATGTAGGTTTGAGTATTACACAGAATAATGTCAATGTACTTTATTTATTTATTACATACTATACGCATTTATTAGTGTTCATTTACAGGGTGTTACAAAGATGTTTCACAATATTTTGGGAACAGAATCCTCGCATCAAAATAAGAAAAATATTTCATATGGATCTGAGCTCAAAAGTGGATACTTTCGCAGGTATAGGGTGCCGAAAACGTGAAACAAGTGAATTTTAAAAGTTCATAGTCCCACTACTATGGGACCTATCGTGGTCGGGTTAAGACCTATCACGGTCGGTTATCCAATATGGCGGACAAAATGCAAAACACTACTATGGAACTGAAATTGGGTAGATTTTTTCGTGGTCGCTGAGTACGAATTGAATGTAAACAGTGGAAAATGGAATATGACGGATCAAATGTGGAAGACGAAAAATGAAAAATATATATATATACAGAATGGACATATGTTATTCTTAGACATATAGTAGAAAAATACCTATAGTACATAAGGGGGCAAATAGGAGCAGACGATGTTTTACAATAAACAGGGAGCGTGTTTTGCCATACAATCATGCCGAAATTGAGGCACAGAATGCAGGGCAGGTTTTGTAGCGCATATGAAAGTTTTATGATACGAACAGATTGCAATAAAAGATAATAATTATTTTACTACCAACTCCCTCCCCCGTGCCCGAAGAGATACGCGGGGATCGGCATGTGTTATATATCGCTGTAAAGCTCACGAAGACTATACTTTACATCTGTAATATCTCACAAGAATAGCGCCTGTAGGGTACGTTGCGACTATTGGCAGATACCAACTGAAGATCCGAACAGTGACAGTGAAAAGTGCGTGTTTAAAATATCGTTATGCTTCCATAACTGTCTTTTTGGTTTCACATTATGCCGTGTACACTTGTGAGAAATATGTATGACAAATGTCCACTCTCCGTAGTAGGGATAGTACTGACATCGAGAGTAGTTTCGATCTTGTCTCGGTCTTGTCTCTAAATCGAGACCGTGATGTGCTTTTCTAAATCGAGACGAAGCCCAGGTTCGTCTCGATACATATACGTCAATTCTATAGTTTTGCACATTTTGTCCGCCATATGGGATGGGTTTTATTGCATTTTGCACTTTTAGCATTGGATTCGTACCCCACGACCACGAAAATCTTTATCTACTTGCTTTCAGTTCCATAGCAGTGTTTTGCATTTTGTCCGCCATATTGGATCCGCCATTTTAAATTTTATATTTTTTGGTATCCGATTTATTCATAGCGACGTTGAATATATCTATATACCCAATTTTAGATCCATAACATGTTTTTTTCTTGTAATTTGTGTCCGCCATGTTGGATCCGCCATTTTGATTTGTAAACATTTGATGTTAGGTTCGTATTCAGATACCTTTCAAACCTATATACACTGCGTCTCAAAACAATTACATCATAGCTTCCTATTTTGTCCATGTTTTCTGGTGTTTTGGAGCGTACCTTGTTCTAATTTTCAAATGGTCGCCACGCCCCCTAGAGGCCCCATTCAAGCGAGATATTTCACATGTGAGGTATACTCGGTGTGACCTTTCCAACGATATATAACACTTGCAGATCCCCGCGTACCACTTCATGTACTTCCTTAGTAAGACTACGGTTGATCATGGAACAGTACATCAGAATAAAGAAACCAATTGTGATAGCATCTGTTGACATAGAAAAAGCTTTTGACAAGGTAGATTGGAAGCTTTTGACAAGGTGGAAAAGCTTTTGACAAGGTGGATTACAGAGACAGAAGAATAATTACAGAACTTTACAGGAAACAGGCAATTGTTATAGGAAGAGATCAGAAGGAAGCAAGAATAAGTAAAGGAGTAAGGCAAGGATGTGGACTTCACCTCTCCTGTTCAACGTCTATACAGAAGATTCTATAAAAAAATTCTTTGATAAAAGCGAGAAAGGTGTAAAAGTAAATGGCCAGGTTTTCAGCACAATAAGGTTAGCTGATGACATAGTACTGATTGCGGAGAACGAAAAGGACTTGCAGGAAGCACTTTCAAACTTGAACGATCAACTGGAAAAAACATGCAAAATGAAGATAAATAAGAAAACGAAAGTGATAAAGTGCACAAGAGCAGGACAGGAAAGGGCAAACAAATGGCTAGAGGAAAAGAAAATCGAAGACGTTCCCCAATTTAGGAAGTCTAATATCCTTCGACCGCAGGCTAAACAAGCATTCAATAGGAAAAGAGGACTGCTAACATCAAGAAATGTGTCATTGGACGTTCGAAAACGATTTAACACCCTGGTATGGAGCGTGGCGCTTTACGGATCAGAGACGCGGACATTGAGAAAAGCTGAAATATCCAAGCTGGAAGCATTTGAAATGTGATGTTGGCGCAGAATGCTGCGCATATCATGGACGGAAAGGAAAAGAAACGAAGACGTGCTAAAGAAAGTTAATGAAGAACGACAGATCATGAAGATAATAGGAAAAAGAAGAAACAGTATGCTTGTCCATCTTATTTGGCACTCTGATTAGATCATTGTGTTGATAGAGGGAAAGGCAGAAGGAAAACCAGGAAGAGGAAGACCAAGGATAGAATATCTAAATGCAGTTACAAAAAACAGACCTTATCGAATTATAAAAAGCTCTTCCAATTGAGAGAAAAGTTTTAAAATGTCCATGTTGCCTACCATGTTGGTTGAGATGAACAAGAAGGAGAGTTCCCAGGAGTGATGAATTTCTCTGCTAATTAAACATCCAAAAGTAAGGAATACTCTCTTAACATCTATTCTTTATTTTTAATATTTTCAGTCGTTTTTGAACTCTGGTGAGAACCAATAGATTTAAGCACATTCTTTATATAATAATAATAAATAGAGTAATACATATTGGTGATTACGGTGAATTTAATACAAACATCAGAAACGACGTTGTTGCGTATACGTATGCTGTGGATGAATCAAGAATTTTTTGTCACTTCCTCTGTTAATCTAAGTGCAACGTTCAAAAAGTTATATTTTCAATTATAGGCACTTTGGCTCTTATGTATTGAAAGCATGGGTTATTGTACGTTTCACATGTATTTTCACTTAATATTTCCTCAAGTTCGTTACCTTCCATTTATTTATTTTTAAGATCCCTTCTTTCAGAATTTTAAACAAAGATATCAATTCTTGCCTTCACTATAATGTATATAGATCATAATAAAACATAACTTTTGCAAATTTCATATGTAGCATACTTCTTTGGAACTCAATGTAAGGAATATACGGATTAGAAAGTGGAAAACTTTTGGTATTATACGAATACAATTAATACAATTTACTCTCATAATGTCTGAATCAAATGCGAAAGAGGTAATCCTTTAAATGAAAAACAGAGATAGAAACTTATTAGCTCTATGGTCTATGGATCCCGAAGGTTCAACACCGCATTATAAAAGTTCTCCATTGATTTCTGCTCTGAGCCGGCTGAATCAAATTTCTACTTTGTATTCCTATTTCTGCGAAGTACATCTTAATATTGTTTCTCCACCTGATTTTTTTAAATTGAGTTTCCAGAAATTTTGAAAGTGTTCCTACTTTCTTCCATTCTGGTTACATATTCTATCCACCTGAGTCTCTTAGACTTAATGACCCTAACAATGTTAGGTAAACGGTATAAATTATAAAGTTCCTCGTTATGAAGTCTCCACCATTTTCTATTCCTGTCTCTACTTTGTCGGAGTATTCGGCTAAGGATTTTATTTTCTACTGGTTCTTCCCTCAAACGCAGCAAATCATTCAGCAACTCACATAATTATCATCTTAAGATTCAAATTCTTCGACAGAATTCGCGAAGATAAAAGATTTTAGACTGAATGATTACATGAATTCTTTGTTTTCAGTCGATATTTAATTTCTTCCTGTATATGGTCTTGGTCTGTTATTGATCCTAAATATTTGAAACTGTCCTCTTGGTCGCAACTATTACTTGATATTTTACCGCAGTGGTTGCCAAATTTATGAAGCTTTTGAATTACCGTACCGTTGTTAAATCCCACTGTGAGCTACCAACCAAAAGAACTACCATTTTAAAAAATCTTACATTTGTTTATTGCCTATAAACTTACATTTCCAGGTTATCCAACCGAAGCGTTAACGCGATGTACCAAAAATGGTCGACAGTCTGGTGATCACTGTTTTAACGTATCTAATGTTTGCAGTATTACGGTCATGTAGAATTTCAACATACTTAGTTTACTATGCATGTACTTCTAAACTTCTGCATTAGTTTCAATTGTCCTGGCATTATCTCCTTTCAGATTGTCATCATCGGCATTAACCGTAACTGGTAAGTGCTATTGAATTCTAGACCCTAGTTCATATCTTTACATTTCCTTGAAACATATTACGGAAGAAAATTGAATAATAATAGTGACAACACATAGGCCAATTGCTTCAGGTCATGAACAAGCACTTCTCTACTCGGACTTTATTTTAGGTTTCGTTTATTAGTCTAACTAGCTTTTTCTAATATAACAAATTCAGAAAGAATTTTGTACATTGTTTTTCGAGAGCTAATCCTTTCTGAAATTCATGTAATTCCATCTCCATTTCTTTTCGAGTATTGGCAAATTGTAAATGTCTGGTCGCTATTTGATCGATTTTGCTTAAATTCTCACTGATAATCTCTAATAATTTCATCTTAGTATTGGGTCAGTCTTGCTTACATCCGCTAGCAAAACCTTAAATGGGATACCTTTTTACTTTGAGATTAGTAGAATTTTACTTAATACATATCACACATGTGTAATATTAATTTAAGTAAACTATGTAGTACTTACTGCGAAAACTAACTCTTCTTGTCATACTCCTCAAGTCAAGTTGCGATGAGCTCTCTCTTAATATAAAAATAAGGGTAATTATCAACAAAAACATGTTGAAACAATCACGTATATAGCTAATATCATTCTCAACGATGTATTTTCATGTGTTGCTTCAAATGTAATTTTAGAACGTTTGTCATTAGAATATATATCAAGAGCATAGTTCAGCTATTTTTAAATTTCCAATTTCTTAATATACAAAATAGGTATATTTTCAAAGAAGTGAGCACTCATTTAAATTAATGATAATATTTCATAGGTTTTATTTATTTTGTCAGGAAAATTAGTTGATATATTGGTTTTTATTTATTAGTCTTCAGTACGTAGTATTATAATTTCTTATGTTACGTACGTAGATACATCCATTGTTTTTATTCTTTGTATTTAATAAACAAAATGATAAAGCAAACAGATAGGGTTTGGTGTAAGTACGTACCAATTGATTGTCTTCCAAACAGAACGGCAAAGTTTCTTAAGCAATACCGTATAATGTTAGTTAGTTAGTTTCTGAAAATACAAATATGCTTCAGTCGGTTCATCATTACAATCAGTAGCATCATTTTAACTTTTACCAGGGAGAGGAAGAGGACAAGATTGATGACCAACATAAGATTTCACGTTTTTCATTAGCATATTAGTAGACGATTTATTGAAGAATCATGTCTTTCTCAAACTTAGAGGGGGCAATTGGCCCCTCCCCATATGACATGAATGCGTGTCCTATTTACTAGGACTCAGAATACGAAACGTTTTACTCTTTTTAAATTTAAACACTTCAAACTCCCCTTTAAGAACAATTCATAAACTGAATGTTTTATAAACGATGTACGAAGGTTTAATGAGCAAAACTTTTTTCAGTAGTTTTTACTCCATTATGTTGTCCTGCTTTTCCCATTTCCATGTCTGTAACAAGTTTTTGCATACACTGATCAAAAATTATATATAATATCCATGTGTTTTCATGAAAAGTTAATGTTCTAATGACGTCACAAATTGTATAAGACTAATTTCTGTCCGTTCAATGATTTATCAGCCAATACTCGTGAGCAAGAGATGAGCGAAAGGGCGGATGCACAGTCATCCAAAACTCTTTTTCGTTGTATGTAGTCTACATAGATCATAAAACGTGCACATTTGTGAAAAGGAAATTTGAAAGTTTTTTAAATTGTGAAATTGTTCACAAAATAAATCTTCTAAATTGGCCTAGCATCTTATCATGGTCGCCGTCATTAAGTTTTTTTTTTTTTTTTAAGTATTGGTTATTTGCCTCGTCCCGTAAGTTGAGGAAGCTTTCACGAACTCCAGCCTTATCCAATTTTTCGCCCTGACGGAAATTATCCTCTAAAACACATTCTATTATTTGTATGGTTATCCTCCCCTCCCAGGTTTTCCTTCCACCATACCTCCTATAACGTCCCTTAGAATAACATTTCTTTTCAACTAATGGATATAACTGTTATACAGTAAGTGTTTTAAATACGTTAACTAGCCTAAAGATAAAAATATGTCAAGAAAGGAAATTATTTCGTCACTAAAAAAATCGTGTCGTTATACAGGAGTTCACATGTAAAACAATTTTGTTTATTAAATGGAGGCAAAGTAAGTACATGAGATCTGCAATATTTCTTTCGTCAATTCACACCTTGGAAGTTTATAGATTGGAAGAAATAACGCTTGTGATGTATATATGAATTAAGAATAATTTCACAGTCGGTAGAATTAAGTATGAATCTTTTTTTTTTTTTACTGAAATTGGAAGGAAGACTAACACAATTCTTTTATTCTTTCATTTGTTTTTAAATGTTGTTCCTTTCTTACTATTAATCTTAACATTTCATCACTGATTTTCCATTCGATCCAGCTAAGTTTCTCCACACATGTTTCAGAATCTTCTAAATTCTTTTACAGAAGTGTTTTTTTTTTTTTTTTTTTTTTTTTGTTTTTTTTTTAAGTATAGTACAGTCGTAGTCCACACATAGACTTTGATAAACTCTTTTCATAAGTTCAGTGACCCACCATCATGAATTTCCTCTTTCTATTACTTTTTTTTACAATTTGTATCCCGAAATAACAGTAAAAACTGATTTAGAAAAATGCAGACTGGCATGAAAATGAATCTAGAAATATACGTTATTAAGAAATCACTTTGTTCATGTGTGTTCAACATATTACTTCCTTTATCAATATACGTAGTTCCGGTATTACCAAGTACATTTAAGAAAATTGTAAAAAGTAACGATGTCCTGTATATAAGTATTGGATTTGTTAAGCATTCATTTGTGACAGTAACGTATGGCAGACAAATGTCTTGAGGCATCGTTTCGAGACAAGTGTAACTTTGTATATGTTCAGATGTATCACAAATTCTCATAGATTGCTTTCTTAGCAGTTAGTTCCACAAAGTCAGTTGTGAACTGAATCTGCATAGTCTTCGATTTTATACAGACTACCGTGTTTTCGACATACACCCCCAATGGAAGACAGTGAGGGTAAAGCAATCCATTCCTAATAACGAGTATCGCAATCAACGTAAATCGATCCATAGCAGCCTATAGGAAACACACATCTGGTCACAGGAACAATATGAAATGAGATTTGGCATTTTTGGATAAGCGATTTCGTTCAAGAACACTCCTAAGGAGATGCACATGTTTCATGGAGACTGACCCCAAAAAGCAGAAGTAAATATGATTAAAGTTGGGGCTTATTGTTTAGTATTAAACAGCAAGGACAAACCCACTGAAGCAGGAAGTTCAACTTTACAGGAATACAGGACCATTTTTCAATAAAGTGTTTATTATTCAGTGCTATGACTAAAACAAACTATGAATCAGTTTCAATAACTGAAGGAGTATGGGCCCAAGACTCAGTAGCATCAAAAAATAATATCGTAGTGAGTATCAACTTTTCATATAGGTGTCTTTTTCTTCTACAATGACCGATTAATGCTCTGTTTACTGAACTAATTATTCATATCTCAAGTTGTTGCTCTCTATCATAGGAAAGCACTCATTTGCATTCACGTATATGCTTTCCTTTAGCTCAGGTATGCTATGTAAAACATTGCTCGTTGCATTCATTTTTCTCGTTCTAGTTCCTCCAATGTATTCTTTTAGTTTAAATTATGTTAAGTTGCAACCTAACAGGTTCATGACTGCCCTATGAGAAGTTACTTGATTGTAGAACCACTCATCGCCTCAAAAATCTTTTAGAAATTCCAATTTGGTCACTCTGTTAACATGAAACCAAAACCTTCATTACATTAGGGGAATTTATTGTGCCTTCATTTGTCTGTGCAAGTGTGCCATTCATTCCACATCATTTGTTCATCTTTCTGTTCCTACAGAGGTTTATTTATCTCCCAAAATCCATATACACTGGACACACTTTTATTTATTACTTTACGTTTTTATTTTTGTTACATTTTATTATATGAGAATTGGGGCGTTAGTAGTAGGCCCCCCCGTATATTACGTCGAGTCAGCAAAAATTTTTGTGACGTCATAGGTCAAAGGTCAATGACCTTGGCCCGGGGTCAATGACCGAGGGGTACCTAGGACCACCCCCTCTAAATTTTGGCAGGGGTACCTTGGCCCACCCCCTAAATTTTGGCAGGGGTACATAGGACCACCCCCCTTAAATTTTGGAAATTGCCAAATTTAAAAATTGGGTATGGTAGCCTAGGACCATAGTATGTACCTCTATTAGTATTGAGGGTCTATGTCGTTCCCTTTCATGGGTAAAAAATTGCCAAAAAGTCAAATTTCGGGGTTTTTTGACCTAATTTATCGCCTTTGATGAGGTGTTATTACCCTATATAGTTATATGGGCGTATACAGGGGTTCATTACCTTTCATAAGACATGGGTATATTAATGCACCCCTTGAAAAATTTGGGAGGGGTACCTTGGCCCACCCCTTAAATTTTGGAAATTGTCCAATTTAAACATTTGGTATTATAGTACTGGACCCTAACATGTATTATGATAAATTTGGGTGGTCCACCTCGTTCCCTTCTAGGGGTACAAAATTGCCAAATTTTAGTACAACCACGTGTTTGGTTTTTGGTCGATTTTATCCCCTTTGATGAGGTGTTATTATCCTATATAGTTATATGGGCGTATACAGGGGTTCATTACCTTTCATAAGACATGGGTATATTAATGCACCCCCGGGAGGGGTACCTTGGCCCACCCCTTAAATTTTGGAAATTGCCCAATTTAAACATTTGGTATTTTAGTACTGGACCCTAATATGTATTATGATAAATTTGGATGGTCCACCTCGTTCCCTTCTAGGGGTACAAAATTGCCAAAATATAAACGTAAGCAATACGTAGTACCACGTGTTTGGTTTTTGGTCGATTTTATCTCCTTGGATGAGGTCCTATTACCTTATATGGTTATATGGTCATGTATAGGGGTCCATTACCTTTCATAAGATATGGGTATATTTGTGCACTCCTTTAAAAATTTGGGAGGGGTACTTTGGCCCACCCCTTCAATTTTGGAAATTGCTCATTTTATATATTTGGTATTATAGTACTGGACCCTAACATGTATTATAATAAATTTGGGTGGTCCACTTCGTTCCCTTTTAGGGGTACAAAATTGCCAAAATATAAACGTAAGCAATACGTTGTACCACGTGTTTGGTTTTGACCCAAGTTATCCCCTTGGATGAGGTCCTATTACCTTATATGGTTATATGGTCATGTATAGGGGTCCATTCCCTTTCATAACATATGGGTATATTGGTGCACCCCTTTAAAAATTTGGGAGGGGTACATTGGCCCACCCCTTAAATTTTAGAAATTGACCATTTTACATATTTGGTATAATAGTATAGGACCCTAATATATATATATATATTACTATAAATTTGGGTGGTCCACCTCGTTCCCTTTCATGGGTACGAAATTGCCAAATTGTTAGTACAACCACGTGTTTCGTTTTTGACCTAATTTATTCCCTTGGATGAGGTCCTATTACCTTATATGATTATATGGTCATGTATAGGGGTCCATTACCTATCATAAGACATAGGTACATTTGTGCACCCCTTTAAATTTTTGGGAGGGGTACCTTGGCCCACCCCTTTAATTTTGGAAATTGCCCATTTAATATATTTGGTATTATAGTATAGGACCCTAATAGAGATTACTATAAATTTGGGTGGTCCACCTCGTTCCCTTCTAGGGGTACAAAATTGCCAAAATATAAACGTAAGCAATACGTTATACCACGTGTTTGGTTTTTGGTCGATTTTATCCCCTTTGATGAGGTGTTATTATCCTATATAGTTATATGGGCGTATACAGGGGTCCATTACCTTTCATAAGACATGGGTATATTAATGCACCCCTTGAAAAATTTGGGAGGGGTACCTTGGCCCACCCCTTAAATTTTGGAAATTGTCCAATTTAAACATTTGGTATTATAGTACTGGACCCTAACATGTATTATGATAAATTTGGGTGGTCCACCTCGTTCCCTTCTAGGGGTACAAAATTGTCAAAATATAAACGTAAGCAATACGTAGTACCACGTGTTTGGTTTTTTTTTTTTTGTCGATTTTATTTCCTTTGATGAGGTGTTATTATCCTATATAGTTATATGGTCATGTATAGGGGTCCATTACATTTCATAAGATATGGGTATGTTTGTGCACTCCTTTAAAAATTTGGGAGGGGTACTTTGGCCCACCCCTTAAATTTTGGAAATTGCACAATTTAAACATTTGGTATTATAGTACTGGACCCTAACATGTATTATGATAAATTTGGGTGGTCCACCTCGTTCCCTTCTAGGGGTACAAAATTGCCAAAATATAAACGTAAGCATTACGTTGTACCACGTGTTTGGTTTTTGACCTAATTTATTCCTTTGGATGAGGTCCTATTACCTTATATGGTAATGTATAGGTGTTCATTCCCTATCATAAGACATAGGTACATTGATGCACCCCGGGAGGGGATTCGGTATCATAGTACAGGCCTCAACATGTATTATGATAAATTTGGGTGGTCCACATCGTTCTCTTTTAGGGGTACAAAATTGCTAAAATATAAACATAAGCAATATGTTGTACCATGTGTTTGGTTTTTGGCCCAATTTCTCCCCCTTTGATGAGGTTCTATTACCTTATATGGTTATATGGTCATGTATATAGGTTCATTTCCTATCATAAGATATGGGTACGTTGATGCATCCTTTAAAAATTTGGGAGGGGTATCTTGACACATCCACTCGGTTTTAGAAATTGTTTAATATAAGCATTTGGTATCATAGTACAGGTCTTCAATATGTACCACTATAAATTTGGATGGTCCACATCGTTCCCTTTTCATAGGTAAAGAACTACCAAAAATCAAATTTCGGAGGTTATTGACCCCTATTTAGCACGTTATATGGTTTATTACCTTTATATGTTTATGTTCCCTTTTAAATTTGGGAATTATCGAATAACAAAATTCGGTAAACGTTTTCTAGGACCCGTTGGTATTCCTCTTATGGCCAAATATTCAAAATTTAAATGTTATTGACCGGCTTTATTATTGAATAAGTACAGGATTTATTACTTTTTTCATAAGACACAGGTGTATTTGTGTACCAATCTTAAATTTTGGGAGGGGGTACATTTCTTATTGTCATATCAATAATTGGTAAATGTTCTTTGGGTAAATCATTGTGATCACGTGATCAGTTATTGACCTATGATGGGAATAGGAGTCCAGGACATTGGTACATTGAAACTTTGTAGGATAATTTGAGAATGCGTCATTGGTATTGATTATTACAGCCAAATATAAACGTAAGCAAGACGTTGTACCGCGTGATTGACCTTGATGAGGTAGTGTACAGGGATACATAGCTAACCTTATTGAAACTTATGACTCATAGTCTTAAGGGAATACATGCTACAACACTGGCAAAGTTATTGTTGATGCAATTTGATTGGCTGATCACTATCTTTCGTGCAATCTGATTGGTTGATCACTATCTTTCGTGCAATCTGATTGGTTGATGAGTTTTAAATCTTTGCTGTATTCAGTTTTTAAGTTTTGTTTTACATTTAAAAATCTTGTTTTTGTTCAACATTTTGCACTCAATGATAAATATGATCAAAACCGTTTATTTGTTAATCGAATAGTTAAAAACCGGATAAAGTTTGACGGTTAACCGTGAAACGTAAAAATTTTTTAGTTTGAAATTTTTTTTGCTTGAAACATTTTGTTTGAAAATTCTTGCTTTCAAATTTTTTTGTTTGAATTTTTTGTTTGAGAATTTTGTTTGAAATTTTTTTTGACAACTTTTGTTTCAAAATTTTTTGTTTAAAATTTTTTTGTTTGAAATTTTTTTTCGTTTCAAAATTTTGTTTAAAATTTTTGTTTGAAATTTTTTCGTTTCCAAATTTTTTGTTTGAAAAAATTTTTGTTTGAAATTTTTTTGTTTCAAAATTTTGTTTCAAAATTTTGTTTGAATTTTTTCGTTTGAAATTTTTTGTTTAAAAATTTTTCGTTTGAAATTTTTTCGTTTCAAAATTTTGTTTAAAATTTTTTTCGTTTCAAAATTTTGTTTGGAAAATTTTGTTTGAATTTTTTTCGTTTGAATTTTTTTTTCGTTTCAAAATTTTGTTTCAAAGATTTTTGTTTGAAATTTTTGTTTCAAAGTTTGAGTTGACATTTTTAAAAGTTTGTGCACCTATTAGTAAAGAACCGGAACTGTTTAGAACAAAAACCTTTGACAACATTGTGGTGCAATAGTACACGTCAGAACCTGGGGTTGTACTTGAAATGAAAAAACACAATTCATTGAAATGGATCATTTTATTACACTCCACATACATCCATACCAGATAGTGGTTCTGGATATTGTCGATACAATGTATTTTGAACTTCTTGCACTAGTTTGTCTTTAGCATATAATTTTAATTCCAGTTGAAGTCTTTTAAGGTCTAATGCAATATCAATTGGTGGAAACTCAATGTCCATTTGATCACAAATAAACTGTTTATCAATACAGGTATGCACTAGTCGGAACTGTTTAGAACAAAAACATCTGGCAACATTGTGGTGCACGTCAGAACATGATCATGCAACGTCATCAGTTTTGCATCATCGTTCGAGTTAGTATTCATGATAACGTCATCATGGCTACTTGTCTGCAGTTTCTAAACACACGTGATGTGATGAAATCATTTACCAAGATTACTGATTTACAACAGAATGTACCTTATAGAATCTTAGTTAGCCAAATGATCCCTACAAAGTTTGGAGTAAGAATCGTAGTGAAGCTTGAAAATGATAAGAATATAATTTTACCAGCAAGATATTTACCCATGGAGGCATCAAAACAAGAAGAACTGCTGCGTTTCTTAAATACTGGATCTGTATCTTTATGTTACAAAGGATTCTTGGGTCGAAGTCATCAACTTGAATTTAGTACACAGCCAGATTCGTCAGCAAAATCATGAATCAGCACATTTCTTTCCAATGACGTCAGCTGTAGTTGTATGAATTGGGTTGGTCGGCATGACGTCAGCAACTGTGATGAAATCATGAATCAGCACATTCCTTACCAATGACGTCAGCAATAACTATAAACCAGTAAATACACTGTCATCCCACGAAATCATTTGAGCAAGTGCTTTTCAGGAGGAAAGATGTGTACTTCTAACGATAAAGAGTTCATCTTCGCAAGCTATTATCCAATAAATATATTTCAAACAAAACATGTGATGATTGGTATCAGTGCTAGAACATTTGAACCTGTGATTCGATTGGGTAAAGCAGAACAATTTGGTGTACAACTGACCTGTGAAGAATGGCAAATATTATGTTCACGAATCGACCAAATGAACGATTATTTTCATGATGAGCTAAATGTGACCATAGTCAAATCATTAGGCTCAAATCATGAAGTGGTGCTGCGTACAGTCCTCGAAGAGAAGATGGTGCTGTTACGTAAAAAGAGTACATTCCATGTCCCTCGTAACATGGTGTATCTAACACAAACTGAATGGAACAAATTCATCAGCGTATTTCAGTGTGTGAAACATGCAGTGGAAATGTGCAACAAAACTAGTATATTCCTGAAAAAGTACTATTTTGAAAAATGTGTTATGCATATTGTACAACATGTATCTAGATATTGTGATGGTTGTCAACAGCGTTCGTGGGTGCATAACTGTATTGATAAACAGTTTATTTGTGATCAAATGGACATTGAGTTTCCACCAATTGATATTGCATTAGACCTTAAAAGACTTCAACTGGAATTAAAATTATATGCTAAAGACAAACTAGTGCAAGAAGTTCAAAATACATTGTATCGACAATATCCAGAACCACTATCTGGTATGGATGTATGTGGAGTGTAATAAAATGATCCATTTCAATGAATTGTGTTTTTTCATTTCAAGTACAACCCCAGGTTCTGACGTGTACTATTGCACCACAATGTTGTCAAAGGTTTTTGTTCTAAACAGTTCCGGTTCTTTACTAATAGGTGCACAAACTTTTAAAAATGTCAACTCAAACTTTGAAACAAAAATTTCAAACAAAAATCTTTGAAACAAAATTTTGAAACGAAAATAAAATTCAAACGAAAAAAATTCAAACAAAATTTTCCAAACAAAATTTTGAAACGAAAAAAATTTTAAACAAAATTTTGAAACGAAAAAATTTCAAACGAAAAATTTTTAAACAAAAAATTTCAAACGAAAAAATTCAAACAAAATTTTGAAACAAAATTTTGAAACAAAAAAATTTCAAACAAAAATTTTTTCAAACAAAAAATTTGGAAACGAAAAAATTTCAAACAAAAGTTTTAAACAAAATTTTGAAACGAAAAAAAAATTTCAAACAAAAAAAATTTAAACAAAAAATTTTGAAACAAAAGTTGTCAAAAAAAATTTCAAACAAAATTCTCAAACAAAAAATTCAAACAAAAAAATTTGAAAGCAAGAATTTTCAAACAAAATGTTTCAAGCAAAAAAAAATTTCAAACTAAAAAATTTTACGTTTCACGGTTAACCGTCAAACTTTATCCGGTTTTTAACTATTCGATTAACAAATAAACGGTTTTGATCATATTTATCATTGAGTGCAAAATGTTGAACAAAAACAAGATTTTTAAATGTAAAACAAAACTTAAAAACTGAATACAGCAAAGATTTAAAACTCATCAACCAATCAGATTGCACGAAAGATAGTGATCAACCAATCAGATTGCACGAAAGATAGTGATCAGCCAATCAAATTGCATCAACAATAACTTTGCCAGTGTTGTAGCATGTATTCCCTTAAGACTATGAGTCATAAGTTTCAATAAGGTTAGCTATGTATCCCTGTACACTACCTCATCAAGGTCAATCACGCGGTACAACGTCTTGCTTACGTTTATATTTGGCTGTAATAATCAATACCAATGACGCATTCTCAAATTATCCTACAAAGTTTCAATGTACCAATGTCCTGGACTCCTATTCCCATCATAGGTCAATAACTGATCACGTGATCACAATGATTTACCCAAAGAACATTTACCAATTATTGATATGACAATAAGAAATGTACCCCCTCCCAAAATTTAAGATTGGTACACAAATACACCTGTGTCTTATGAAAAAAGTAATAAATCCTGTACTTATTCAATAATAAAGCCGGTCAATAACCTTTAAATTTTGAATATTTGGCCATAAGAGGAATACCAACGGGTCCTAGAAAACGTTTACCGAATTTTGTTATTCGATAATTCCCAAATTTAAAAGGGAACATAAACATATAAAGGTAATAAACCATATAACGTGCTAAATAGGGGTCAATAACCTCCGAAATTTGATTTTTGGTAGTTCTTTACCTATGAAAAGGGAACGATGTGGACCATCCAAATTTATAGTGGTACATATTGAAGACCTGTACTATGATACCAAATGCTTATATTAAACAATTTCTAAAACCGAGTGGATGTGTCAAGATACCCCTCCCAAATTTTTAAAGGATGCATCAACGTACCCATATCTTATGATAGGAAATGAACCTATATACATGACCATATAACCATATAAGGTAATAGAACCTCATCAAAGGGGGAGAAATTGGGCCAAAAACCAAACACATGGTACAACATATTGCTTATGTTTATATTTTAGCAATTTTGTACCCCTAAAAGAGAACGATGTGGACCACCCAAATTTATCATAATACATGTTGAGGCCTGTACTATGATACCGAATCCCCTCCCGGGGTGCATCAATGTACCTATGTCTTATGATAGGGAATGAACACCTATACATTACCATATAAGGTAATAGGACCTCATCCAAAGGAATAAATTAGGTCAAAAACCAAACACGTGGTACAACGTAATGCTTACGTTTATATTTTGGCAATTTTGTACCCCTAGAAGGGAACGAGGTGGACCACCCAAATTTATCATAATACATGTTAGGGTCCAGTACTATAATACCAAATGTTTAAATTGGGCAATTTCCAAAATTTAAGGGGTGGGCCAAAGTACCCCTCCCAAATTTTTAAAGGAGTGCACAAACATACCCATATCTTATGAAATGTAATGGACCCCTATACATGACCATATAACTATATAGGATAATAACACCTCATCAAAGGAAATAAAATCGACAAAAAAAAAACCAAACACGTGGTACTACGTATTGCTTACGTTTATATTTTGACAATTTTGTACCCCTAGAAGGGAACGAGGTGGACCACCCAAATTTATCATAATACATGTTAGGGTCCAGTACTATAATACCAAATGTTTAAATTGGACAATTTCCAAAATTTAAGGGGTGGGCCAAGGTACCCCTCCCAAATTTTTCAAGGGGTGCATTAATATACCCATGTCTTATGAAAGGTAATGGACCCCTGTATACGCCCATATAACTATATAGGATAATAACACCTCATCAAAGGGGATAAAATCGACCAAAAACCAAACACGTGGTATAACGTATTGCTTACGTTTATATTTTGGCAATTTTGTACCCCTAGAAGGGAACGAGGTGGACCACCCAAATTTATAGTAATCTCTATTAGGGTCCTATACTATAATACCAAATATATTAAATGGGCAATTTCCAAAATTAAAGGGGTGGGCCAAAGTACCCCTCCCAAAAATTTAAAGGGGTGCACAAATGTACCTATGTCTTATGATAGGTAATGGACCCCTATACATGACCATATAATCATATAAGGTAATAGGACCTCATCCAAGGGAATAAATTAGGTCAAAAACGAAACACGTGGTTGTACTAACAATTTGGCAATTTCGTACCCATGAAAGGGAACGAGGTGGACCACCCAAATTTATAGTAATATATATATATATATATTAGGGTCCTATACTATTATACCAAATATGTAAAATGGTCAATTTCTAAAATTTAAGGGGTGGGCCAATGTACCCCTCCCAAATTTTTAAAGGGGTGCACCAATATACCCATATGTTATGAAAGGGAATGGACCCCTATACATGACCATATAACCATATAAGGTAATAGGACCTCATCCAAGGGGATAACTTGGGTCAAAACCAAACACGTGGTACAACGTATTGCTTACGTTTATATTTTGGCAATTTTGTACCCCTAAAAGGGAACGAAGTGGACCACCCAAATTTATTATAATACATGTTAGGGTCCAGTACTATAATACCAAATATATAAAATGAGCAATTTCCAAAATTGAAGGGGTGGGCCAAAGTACCCCTCCCAAATTTTTAAAGGAGTGCACAAATATACCCATATCTTATGAAAGGTAATGGACCCCTATACATGACCATATAACCATATAAGGTAATAGGACCTCATCCAAGGAGATAAAATCGACCAAAAACCAAACACGTGGTACTACGTATTGCTTACGTTTATATTTTGGCAATTTTGTACCCCTAGAAGGGAACGAGGTGGACCATCCAAATTTATCATAATACATATTAGGGTCCAGTACTAAAATACCAAATGTTTAAATTGGGCAATTTCCAAAATTTAAGGGGTGGGCCAAGGTACCCCTCCCGGGGGTGCATTAATATACCCATGTCTTATGAAAGGTAATGAACCCCTGTATACGCCCATATAACTATATAGGATAATAACACCTCATCAAAGGGGATAAAATCGACCAAAAACCAAACACGTGGTTGTACTAAAATTTGGCAATTTTGTACCCCTAGAAGGGAACGAGGTGGACCACCCAAATTTATCATAATACATGTTAGGGTCCAGTACTATAATACCAAATGTTTAAATTGGACAATTTCCAAAATTTAAGGGGTGGGCCAAGGTACCCCTCCCAAATTTTTCAAGGGGTGCATTAATATACCCATGTCTTATGAAAGGTAATGAACCCCTGTATACGCCCATATAACTATATAGGGTAATAACACCTCATCAAAGGCGATAAATTAGGTCAAAAAACCCCGAAATTTGACTTTTTGGCAATTTTTTACCCATGAAAGGGAACGACATAGACCCTCAATACTAATAGAGGTACATACTATGGTCCTAGGCTACCATACCCAATTTTTAAATTTGGCAATTTCCAAAATTTAAGGGGGGTGGTCCTATGTACCCCTGCCAAAATTTAGGGGGTGGGCCAAGGTACCCCTGCCAAAATTTAGAGGGGGTGGTCCTAGGTACCCCTCGGTCATTGACCCCGGGCCAAGGTCATTGACCTTTGACCTATGACGTCACAAAAATTTTTGCTGACTCGACGTAATATACGGGGGGGCCTACTACTGCGTTCAGAGCACAGGGGAATCAAGTCCATTTACCAGAGTTGTGAGAAAAAGAAAAATAAAGTTTATACGACACGTTTAAGTACATGAAGAAATTAATACTATTTTTTTCCCATTATAAGATTTGTTTACAATACTGGACATGAATCTTTTATGCTCTGAAAGGAGCTTCAAATAGAGATTCTAAAGATGAAATATGTCCAAAGCGACTTGATTCTCTTGTGCGCTAAATGCATCACATTTTCATGTTTATAGGTAACAACTTATAAATGTATTGGTTTTCATAAGTGACAATAGCTCAGCCACCAAATATTCAATTTTAACGTACTTGCGTTTCTATTTTCTTCATGAGCTGATAAACTTTACATTTTCTAAAATTATTTTTATCCATGCCAAATATCAACATTTGTGTGCAATTTCAAATTTATTTGTTTAGAGTAAATATTCTACTATGTATTTGCATTAGTATTTACAGGTGACTCAGATCTGAAAGTTTCAATGTTTACAGAAAGGGGGCTACAAGTTTTAAATAGTTTTCACAAGTTATGTGTTAATGTGATTTTTCCCTTGCCACAATCTTGCCCACCCACTCCGCCCTTTGAGGGGAACATTTGGAGTATTTGAATTTTTTCTTTTACTTCACTTACAGTTTATGTCTTTCATTTGTACTAGCTAAATTCAAGTTTCCATGTTTATGGGATTTGAATTGTTTTCATAAGTGACGTAACAAAATGTAATTTTTATCTTTGCCCCTAAATTTCCGCTATGGAAGGGGAAATTTCGAGACTTCGAATTTTTTCCTTTATTTGTATTATAAAATCTACACTTGTGCAAAATTTCAAGTCTCCATATCCACAGGAAATAGGTTATAGCTTTTGAACTATTGTCATAATTGACGTAACAATATATAATAATTATATCCTTACCCCCCTAATTTTCACGGTTGTAGCAAAAGATTGTGGCCCCCTCGTTCCCTGGATTTGTTTTCCTGTGATTTTTTTCGCCGGGGGTGTTTAAAGCAGAAGATATATGCATATAACCTCCATACACTTGTTGAACCGCAACAGAACATTACTCTTACCATCGGGACCATCATCAGTGAAGAGTTACAGACAGTATCAGTCAGTATGTTGCGACGTACAGAAAAATGTCTCGCCATTTACGGGGGTCACTTTTAGCATCTCTTGTAACATGCAGGTAAGCCAGTCTTTACATTTTCTTACGATTTCGGCTCGTATTCGTGTTATCATGCCACGTTACTTTTATGTGGACCATTCTGTACTGAATAATTATGCTGAGAAATACAAGTATTACATTTCTTATTTTTAAAATGTTTTGAAAAGTGTATTGGGGGGACAGGACTTATGAAAACCACTAAAGGTGATGTCGTATATTTTGATTTTTCTTAAGATATTAAAAAGTCAAAGGATATAACAATTTCCCTTTGTAATCTTTTAGCATCTAAGTCATAATTGGGTTGAACACATGTTTTTTGACACTAGGGGAAATATCAAAATACTGACTATTTTATGAAGAAGTACTTTCTTAATTTTAAATGCACTTATTACTAACAGAAGGTATTGTATTTTAATTTCTGCGATATTTGACAAACATAGTGAAATGGTACTGGACTGATTAAAGACTCTAAAATGCATTTATCATCACTGTAAGACTTAGCTTATTATGGAATTAGAACTTAACTTGAGGCTTCATATGGAAATCTGATATTGAAAACTCCAGAATTTTATCTGGGTCTCTCTCTTCACATTTCCTGGCGATTTTATCGCTTGAAAAATTCAAAGACCTTATCTTCACTTCCATCAGTGTTCACAATTGAGGGTTGAAATGTTTCCATAGGTGTAATATTACACAGGACACATTATGAAGATACTATAGCGAGAGTTCTAGGGTACATTTGACTGGTGTCATCTACGTGACTCGTAAGATAAAGCCTGGTGTCCCGAAGAGTCTACAATGATTTGATCGAGAGAAGCGCGATCTAGTCACTTCCATTCATTGTAGTCTTCTTAGACGTCGAAAGCAAAGTTAATTGCTATTAGTAAAATGTAACTTCGTCATTTTTGTGTTTGATATAAAACACAAATAAGATCGAAAAGAGTAGAGTTACTGTCCGTTACTGTCCTTTGTAAACCTAGCAATCTGATTCATAGAAATATTCCGAGACACAAACACGGAAGTAGCACTATGGATGAACTGTGTTCTCAATCTGTCTTCCTCCAGGGTTTTTACTTTCCAGCGACGAAAGTTTGATAATCGTGAAAAACCTAATTCGAAATTTGAACGGATTTACACGTTTCATGGCCCATAGATACCGAAAAAATGTTTTTTCCGACATTTGTCCATCTGTTCGTCTGTTCGTCCTGATGTACACTCATCTAGAGGTCGTATCGTTCAACGTGTCTCAACGAAATCTTAATGTTTTTACATGATTCTCCAGGGGGTTCGAATTTTCTTCCTATTTCTAAAAACAAGGGTATTTACCTAAGAAAAAAACTACTTTCTCAAAAACTGCTCTAACGATTTTTGTTTACATTTTATAAGTCAATTTTCCAATGTAACCTCATGATGTGGTATAAGATATTTTTCTGGGAGGAGTCAAGGACTGGTAGTTGATTCTTGTGGCGAGTTTAGTTTCTGGCGATTTTCTCGAAAACGACTCAGTCGATTTTGTTCGTATTTCATAAATAAATAATTCATTAATAACTTGACAAAATGGCATAACTCATTTGTCCTGAAAAAAAAATATGAGGAATAATTTATTACAATAGATAATTTATTTTGGGGAATGAATTTTCTTTCCGTGAAGTTTTCCAAAAACAGTTAGAATTTTGTTCGCATTTCACAAGAAAATGTTTCAATAATAACTGCAGCACTACATGATTTAGTTTAAGGAGTCAGAAAGTTCATTGCTGTAGCCCGTATCTTTTATTAAGGTTGAGAAACGAATGAATAATGTTTCTTCCTAAGAATCATCCAAGGATGCGAATAACAATCTACAACGTGTATTACAAGTACTATGGCTCAATGTGTACAAACTTTGTCGACAGATAGATGATTGAACTATTTGACAGCTTGAAATTGGTTACGTATTTAGGTTACCAAATCTCTCTATTTTAACTCTTTCAAGACCAAAGGACATGTTGTTCCATTTTTAAAAAACTATGTTAGAACTGTACTTAACCATTAAAAATTTTTCAATTTTCGTGTCTTGGACGTTAAAGATACAGGGATTACCAAACTGAGATTGAAGATAAGTTAATATAATTAGGAATTGCTCTTTAATAGTTTTGTTTAATCAGCCTCTGGCTTTGCAGGATTTCTACCAACTAGGCTATTTAAAGAATTTATGAAATACAAGAAACATTAGTGTTGTACACACAAATATTATAATTGAAAACACTATGCAGAGAAAAACTTACCATAAGTAGAATTGATTGTACTTTTCTTTTTTTAACATGTTATTGACCATAAGGACATATTTCTTCCAGGGCATAACTAGGCAACTGTTCCAGTGTGATAAACTTGCAATAACGATCTTTGGAATTTACTTGTCAGTTCTACCCTAAATAGCTAATTTGCTTCTCCTTATCTACAGTCGTTTTGACCCTCATTGGGTTAAACTCCAAACGTTGGCTAAACTGAATCATTACATCCCTGTTACAATGGTAATGTAGGATAAGTGTTTGAAACTTGTTTATTGAGTATGATTATTTTATTTCATATTTGTATTTTCAGATTTTTTAATGTTCAGAAATAAACGTCATGTACAGAAGTTTATTGCGTATTAACTTATGTCTTGAAAGTTCCTTTCCTTGTTTATCTCCTCAATTTATTGTTTACAATGATTAAAAATGTTTTAAGAGGAGATCTTAACAGGATCGTATAATTATTATTTTTGGTTTTTATCTCCTGTAGTTGTATCTTTTAGGTTACAGGAGACAATGAAAATTGGAGGATAGTAACAAAATAAATGACAAAATAACAGGGATTCACGATACAATTACTTGCGCTCGTCACTCTTACATGATCGACCATGCCGGCAGGCACATTGTGTAATTATGTAATAAGTATAGGCAGTGGTGCTATTCAGCCGGTTCGCACCGGTTCGTCAGAACCGGTTATTAAAATATTTCGAGTTGCAGAAGCGTTTGTTATACCTAGACACAACAGTAAATTTTACCCAGTTGTACCCAGGAACAGTAAATTTTAGTTTAACTACCTTTCTTTTTTAGAAATTCTTGCAGCTACAGGGTTACACATGATCTCTCAGAGCAAGGTATAAGTGTTTATTTCTTAATCTCAAATGCTCAATTGTTAGGTATTAAAAATTAGTAGGGGAGACCGGGGCTGGTTGGCAGCTATTAGCATAATGAGCTGTTGCTGCTGTCATAAACGAGCGAGCTATGGATGCAGCTGCCACCTTCACATGGAATTTATAACTTGCGGATTGTGGCGTCTATTAGATAGTGTTTTTGCCAGTCTGAAGTTTTTTTTTTTTTTTTTTTTTTTCATCTCTCCGTTATAACATCACAGAATCGTCACTACTTGGAGTACAGAGGTAAGTAATATAGCATTAGTTAGATCTGAACTTTGTTTTTATGGATATTCAAACAATAAAACATAAATGCCAAACAATTGCTGAGTAATTATTTACGACTTTATTGCACAACATGGGCTTGGGGTTAGTTGGTGTATAGCATTTGGGGTTGGTTGGCAAGTGCGCCAAACAATTCCGTGTGGAATTTTATTTCATTTTACTTTTATTGTTACATTGTTTGTTTTATTGTTATGTTGTTTACAGTTCTACCAATCTTTTACTTCAATGTTATGTATGCCGGACTCTGAATTTTCTGAATAGGCCTAATTCTCAGGATCAAGAATATTTTGTATGTGCTCTTTTATTACAAAAATAGAGGCCTAGCAATTGCTTTTTCTTTCTTTGTGGAAAGTAGAAAATAAACTGCATTTCTCGATAATTCAACTGAAACATATCTTAGTTTCTCTTACAAGGAACCCTAGGTATCTATCAGAGCCCGATTTTCACGAAACTTTGTATATAGAGAGAGTACCTCGGGAAACTCGCACAGCCAAAATTGTAGCTGCAGAGTCCAAGACGTTGGGACACTAGGGCCCGAGAAAGATCAAAAGTGGGACCTCAGTACATTAAGGACATGGTGAGAAAATGCAGTTTTTCTTTAAAACTATGTAGTGTAGCAACACGAAATGAGCATGCATGGATACTAGATCGTCGATATGATCTGTTAAAAGTTATAAAAAGAATATCCGCCATCTTGAAAGATGCCATGTTGAAACTGGTGTGATTGGTGTAAATGAGAAGAGGGTCATCCAATGCATTAATTTTAACGTAAATAGTCACAAAAACCTGTTGGTGAAGTCTGTTGTTGAATTACAATATTCTTGTGCTTCTGGTCTTTTGGTGAAGTCTGTTGTGGTATTACATTATTCCTGTGCTTTAGGTACAAGATGAGCAAAGTGTATCTTATGACACTCAAGCAGATGCAGATTATGGAGCGCTATGAGTGGGATCAGTGGAACTAGAAAACCGATAGAAATATAATATTAGCACTACATCATTTATGTCACAGTCACCATGTAATTGGTGTGGATGTGGTGATATGATGGGTTCAATCTTCATAATAATGTCATGGTTGACATTAACTTGTAACTTTTTATTAGACTTGACTTAATTCGAACAGAAATCAGAACGTCATATCAGTCCATCTATAGCGCTCCACACCGTGCATCTGCTCGAGTGTCATGAGATACACTTTGCTTATCTTGTACCTAAACCAGAAGCACAGGAATAATGTAATCCCACAACAGACTTCACCAACAGGTTTTTGTGACTATTTACGTTAAAATTAATGCATTGGATGACCCTCTTCTCATTTACACCAATTACACCAGTTTCAACATGGCCTCTTTCAAGATGGCGGATATTCTTTTTATAACTTTTAACAGATCATATCGACGATCTAGTATCCATGCATGCTCATTTCGTGTTGCTACACTACATAGTTTTAAAGAAAAACTGCATTTTCTCACCATGTCCTTAATGTACTGAGGTCCCACTTTTGATCTTTCTCGGGCCCTAGTGTCCCAACGTCTTGGACTCTGCAGCTACAATTTTGGCTGTGCGAGTTTCCCGAGGTACTCTCTCTATATACAAAGTTTCGTGAAAATCGGGCTCTGATAGATACCTAGGGTTCCTTGTTAGCTACTTTGTGAACAGCGGGAAATAAACTACGTTTCTTGATAGTTCAGTTATTTTAATTACATTTTGAAATAATATGAAGAATTAACCTACACCAAATCATATTAAAACTGATGTAGTTTGATAATCCTGTAATTTTCAATGTCATGACAACCAAGTGAGAATGAAAGAAAGAAGTTTCCATATTTCATAAGGCTGATTCTTTTAAATGTTGTGAATAAAAGTCGTTTCAAACTTCAAATAGCCTACTTCATTGCAATATATATATATATATATATATATATATATATATATATATATATATATAATAGAATTTAGAAAAACAACGTTTATTTCTAATAAATCCAATTTTTGTTTGTGTTTTGCTATATTTAAAAAGTCTGCCAACTAGCCCCACAATATCAGCCAACCAGCCTCTTACTAGGGATCGGTTGGTATACTCCATTTTAAAAGAAAGAAAAATTTATTTCTCGAAAACTATATAGCAACAAAACAAAAACAAAAATTGAATTTATTAGAGGAAACATTGGTCTGTCCGTACATATCCATTACATTGGAATACAGTGCACCATGTGCTCATAAAAAAGTAAAGAATGAAAAGTTCGCCAACCAGCCCCGGGCTCCCCTACTGGGATCGTATGAATGTAGTGCTGAGAGTTATTTATATCTGAAACGCATACATACCATTATCAACACTTGTCTATCCATTGCTGGATTACGATCTTCCCAATTCATTTTGACAAACATCTATCTTGGATAATTCGTTTCCAAGACACTCGCAGTACTACCTAATTTCGTCACAATACATTGTATTAGGATACTGTGTACGTCTCTACTTGTCACATTGGTATGCAGTGGAAATTTTGCGTTTGCCTACCTTGTATGGTTTGTTTCCTAAGAGAGTTACTCTCTCTCTCTCTCTAAGGGCCAATGCCACTTTTTGGCAAAAATAAGATACTCTTCAGTTTTAATGTCTATAAATGGGTGTTTTCTTGTGCAAGAAAAGCAAATATCAACACGAAATACTTTGGAGTATATACTATACCATTCATATTAACATTTGCTCTTCTTGCAGAAGAAAATATCCATTTATAGGCGTTGAAATTTGATGAACATCTCATTTTTGCCAAAAAGTGAAATTGGCCCTTTTAGACCCAAGCCACAGATAACAGAGAACTGGTTGTTAAAAAATTAGAATAGCACCACTGACTATAGATTGCTCATTGTAAGAATTCTCACCTCTGATTTATAGATTTGTTGCTGGATTATGTTATGGGAAAGAGCCACATCCGTGCATTAGTTCTTAATGTTTTCTCTCTGACCTACGTTAATTCATTATACCATAGTTCGCAAGTATTTACCATTATCTTCTGTCATATATAGGACATGGAAAATTGAACTGAGAATTTCCATTCTCTTTTTTGGAAATCAAATTTGCAATAAAACTTGTTAACTAATTCTTCAACTTACGCACCTGCTTGATTTCGTAACATATTTGTATAACTTCACAGGTATATTATTACTAGTACAAACTCAAGGACGTTGATCAGGTTTGTGAATCAAGAAGTGTTCATCATAAACTAGTTTCACTGTTTTAGAAATCGATCCTTATTAATCAAGTTCTTTTCCGTACTACGAAAATACCTTTAATAATAGCCTATCCAAGTAATGGGGTTACCATTAGAACAATTCCATTTCGTACCATCTAACTCTGTTAATAGTCTTCCAAAAGTCACAAAATTTACAGGCGTGTTAACAAAAAGGTCCAGCCCTCACAACTTTTTTCGATAGCAGTTCACATATATTACTTCTCAAACTTGTAATAAAGTTGAAACAAGGAAAAATAGGATTTGTTTCTGTTCAGTACAAATCTTTAGATTAGAGTATTAGGATTTGTAAATAAATGTACAGTATGCGTTCAGATTTTCCTTAACTCGTTTTTATTTATTTATTTATTTATTTATTTATTTATTTATTTATTTTATTTTATTTTATTTATTTTTTGTAAATAGCTGCAGTAAATTATTCATGTTTGTAATACATGTTCTAAAGCCAGGCCCTTTCTACTGGTCTTGTGTGTAGCGCATGTGCCTTTGATGCGCGTGGTCCCGGATTTGGTTCCTTGTGGGAGGGCACAAAACAAATAATTCCACAATCGTTCGATTTCACTAATCATCCGTCTCTTTTAGTCTGGTGAGCATAAAGTATGGCGTTAAACTAAACAAAGAAAAATCATTTCAAGTGCCGAGAATTCAATCGAAACATGATCTAATACCATTTCTAGTGATTAGGAACTAGACTTGCCCATGAAACATGACAGAACAGAATTTTCGTGACGAGATATATAGCTATATGACATGAGACATGTATCTTCCAACGTAAACGCTTTTCAAGACAAGATATTACTTTTTCGAAACCTTTTTTGAGATGAGAGCTGTTGTCTTGTAGTTAATTGCATTTGCAACAATAGGGTAAAATATTTCAAACAATATATACATATAGTGGTGGCAGAAAAAAATAGAAACGCATTACAGAAGTTCGTTTTTTTTTAGGACTATAATTTAATGAACAGCTTTTAGGATACATGAAATTATTATTAGCACCACGGTGATTCATTAACGTTGAAATAGAACTTAATTTCAGATTTTAATTTTCAAAACCAAAACATGCTGATTTGTTATCATAAACAACTGATGAAACAAAATAATGCTTGGCCATAAACATGAATAGTATCAATGAAAATTACTAAATATTTACGGTATTTTGATTTCCTAACATGTAAACATTAGACTTAATAGCGTGACTTTTATTTTTCAAAACTGCTATGTACCATTTGTTCATAGAGTCGACTAATTTCTCGCATGTTGCTCTTGGAATTAGGATTTAGATTTGTGGGCTTTCGGCTCTATGGCAATGTTAGCCCGCCATGTATAAGGCATGTCATCCCTCGGCGAGCATACTGTCCGAGGAAAGGAAAGGAAGAAAGGATTGGGGAAGGAAGGAAGCGGCCTGGGACCATTAGGGGCCATTCCGGCATTTGCCTGGTGTGAATTAAGAAACCCCAGGAAAATCTCACTCAGGATGACTGGAGTGCCGTTTTACACTTTTTCGACCGAGTGGCCCCACCGGGAATTGAACCCGGGACCGCTCGCACTAAAGGCAAGAACGTTAGCTACTACGCTACACGGGGCCACACTTTTGGAATAGAGTTCCGTGTATTCTGCACTTCCTCCCACAATACGTTTTTGTTTATGATACTTCACTGTGGTATAGCCGCCTTAATGGTTTTCCGTAAGTTCTCTATTGGACTTAAATTCAAGGACTGCACTAGCCTTTCTATGACTGATATTTTTCTTCCTTAAACGACGTCTTCACCAAAGTAGAGCTCTATTCAGGGTCATTATTTAAGATATCAGGATAAATTTACTTTTTCATAGTTAATTTAATTCCATACATTGAACTCACACTACCATAGGAAAGGCAGCTCCGAATGATAATGATGATATTCCCTCCCTCAAACTTGATGGTCTTTTTTTTTTTTTTTTAACTATATTTCATGTTAAATTTACTGTTGATTACCCTTCGAACAGTCGTCTTACCGTCGAATCCAAACAAATTGATCTGTGTTTCGTCATTCATAACATATTTCGCAATTGATTTTCCTTATCTTCACTGGCCACGCCCAGATGCCTTATCACGAACGCCGTGTGATCTCAAATATTCTTAGATAGCAGTGATAGTTTCCTAGCACGCAAATTAGAGTTGTTTTTCTGCTGATCGGTGCATTTGTCCAGTTGGGTGGACGTCGCGAAAGGGTTGTATCTGTTTGTGCGGGACAACAAATTGTCAACTGCTACCGTTGCTTTCCAAGGTCAATCCCTTACATCAGTCATGCAAGCCGCTTATAGAGTCAAAAACCCTAGAATTTTCCTTAATCATCCTATCATTTTTGCAACAGGTTCCATTGATTTGCCTTCCTGGCGGACTTTTAATTAATCTTCTTTCATCTTCGGTACAATAATGACGCGTTCTACACATGAGTGACTATTTACCTCTAAACTAAATATTTACTACTAAACGCTTACATAGTACCACTATATCTTTCGTTGCGAATAAAATTAATAACATATCTGCTGTCTTAAACTGTGGAAACATTGTCAATTTGTATTATTTTTGCCAGTCAAGCTTTGCACAGCTATCCACGTCCGTATTGGTTTGCCACTAAAGTCGTACCGAAGGCCAACAACTGTGTTTACAAATCCTTCCAGATAGATAGATTGACCAACAAAATGCCTGTTTTCGGAAGCACCTCACTAAATATAGTTTAAGATAAAAAAAAACTGTGAAAGTGGCTATGGTTTCTGTTTTCTTCTGCCGCCACAGTATATATACAAAGCGTAGTTTACGAAAATATTTCTACATACTTGTACAGATAGTAGTCGGGTTGGCAAGCCGTTGGAAGTAGTAATGTTGTTAACAGGAAATATATCTCTTATACTGTTCTATTAAAGTATTGAATAACACTGCCAAGCAGTGTTATTGGTGTACATACTTGAAATAAGTATAATATACTCGTTAACAGTCATAATAGAATAAAGAATACACTTAAATAAGCCTTTATTTCATTTAAGATACAAAATGTTTCAGCTATTACACATAAATTTACAATGTTTATAACGATTCCGAACAGCAGCAAAAAATATTGTCCTTGAAAGCTTTTAGTTTCACAGAATAGATTCCTACTTTTATTTTGGATTCATACTTCTGTCTCAAAGTTTGGCTGGTAATATATGTATTCTTTTCTTACTTACCATCAATCTCAACAGTTTAAGATAGGATATGACGTAGAATTAAATGCTAAAATATTCCTTCTTTAAGAATCTTAATATCTTACAAGTAATCTCATTCAAAGTCAAAGGAATTATTCATGTCGTTACCATTACTGATATTATAACTTTAATGCTTGTATAATTTTATATCTCATCTCAAGAGAATAAAATTTAATAATCAAAGTAATCACTTTTCCTTAGTCAAATGATATTACTAATACAGCAATAACAGTAGTAGTTTGGTGGTGAGATATTCAGGTTTTTAACTATTTACAAGTAACATTTCAGTAAGTTGATCTAGTGGAATAGATATCTACCATTTGTAATATCAGCATTTAAAAAATCTGACTTCGTGAGCTGGAATTGTGAGCACCCCATCGTTAGCCTCGAAGAAATTAATTGGAAACTATGGATTTATTTTTTTATAGGTCGTGAACAAGTGTCGCTTGTTTCTGTGCTAATGCAATAAATATAATAAAGGTAGGCAGTATTTTTATTATACCCGAAGTTAACCTAACATCTGTTAAGATCAAGTTATACTTAGTACTGCTTGCCAAGTAAACATTGCGTTCATGCTCGACACCAGTACCGGCAATTAAATGTATAATTTAACTGTTTGATCATAGAATGCGAATAAAGAATTCAGTCACGATGCAAAATCTTTGCTGTCACTTAGAGGCACACTATCGTAGAATAGCACACATGACAGGTATTAAGAATTATCTCTGTATATTAAGATTTTATCAAGAGATCAGTAGAAATGTTGGTAGATAAGATACATTTCTTCCTTGATAGCCCTAAGATTACATTATATCTTACAGCTGATTATCCTGATGAATTTTTCTAGGTCTCTCCTCAAGTGTAGATAATCTGTAGCTTTACAATTTCGCACCAGATTTGTAGGACCCAACCATATTTGTTTCCCTCAAGTCTTCGGCTTCCTAACTAATATTAATGCTCAAATCGAAATATGGTTACAACCTTTGTCCTATTTCGTAGTAATTAAATTGAAGGAATTAAGTTGCTAGTAAATTGTCGTAATAGTATTCAAACTGCAAATTGGCATGAACATCTGTTACATCTTTGGAATCAGGCATGCAGGGCAGCTAGGGACAATTATTCGCCAGCTTTTCACTAAGCTCACTTCCACTCTCTTCAATATCAAAAATGTAAAAAAAAAATCTACAAAACGCTACTATATGAACAAGTTGAAAGTAAGCCAGATATTATCTACAAAATGCTATTATATAAATAATAAAAAGTAAGGAATATAATATCTAGAAATCGCTATTATATAAACAGATAGAAAGTAGGGCATATAGTATCTACAAAACGCTATTATATGAACAAGTAGAAAATAAGCCAGATATTATCTACAAAATGCTATTATATAAATAATAAAAAGTAAGGAATATAATATCTAGAAATCGCTATTATATAAACAGATAGAAAGTAGGGCATATAGTATCTACAAAACGCTATTATATGAACAAGTAGAAAGTAAGCCAGATATTATCTACAAAACACTATTATATAAACAAGTAGAAAGTAACCCAAAAAGTATCTACAAATCTCTATTATATAAACAAGTAGAAAGTAAATCAGGTAGTACCTACAAAACGTCATTAAATGAAATGAAACTAATGTTTTTTTTCAAAACTTTGTGTATACGATATAAATTTGAGTGCTTAGCAATATTGATATTATAAACTGCACGCCCAAACTTTTAGTCTATAAGAAAAGATTGGGAAACGGTTATAGTTTATTTATTAGCATTTTGTAAGCATTACTTTGATTACTTTAACTTTTATACTTATTTATTTTTTCATTGTTTTTAAGTTATTTACTAAAATTTCAAAAAAGTCGGAATGAGCTTAGTGAAGAGACTTTTGACTATTAGGATTTGCCGTTACGCACTGACAGAGACATTTTCCTTTTATAATAAGGGTACTGTGAATTATTTAACCACACAGTTAATAAACTTAACGTATTGTAAATTCAATTCCAGTTTCTCACACTACTTCACTGCATGTAATAGACTGTGTTAGCCAAAACCAGCAATTCATCGCAGATTTTATGATTTAACGCAGCTGACAGTTACAGTACGTTAGTTTTATTTGCAATCCAGCGCCAATGAAGTTTACTTGGTGATTTTCTACGCTAGAAATTCCTTACACATGACTGTCTTACAAAAACTCCGTACTTCCAACATTAAGACATATTCCAGCCACATAGTTTCATTAATTAGTTTCAACGACTTAGGTTAAATCAGCCAAGTACTTCAGAGTCTGCCATACCTCAGTAAATACTTTGTGAGCCAAGAAATAAGTATGTATAGTATTTTCAGGGTGACTGAGAAACTTTCAATTTTCCATTTAAGACCTATATACCGTTTAGAGGCTCTTATTTTTTAAATTAATTCAAAACATTATTATATCTTCCTTGTTTGAGTTTCCTTTTAGGTAAGTCTTAAGTTGACTTTGAATCACATTTTGTTTACAAATAAAAGGCAGTTTAGGCATTGATAATAAGAATGGCATTAATTAACTTACAGATTTTGCTACAATTTAAATATCATTTAGAATTCAGAAAAGCGACTGGGTTGAAACAAAGTTCTCAGTACCAATCTCTTTAAACAGTGCCCATGACACATACCGTACTTACATATCTAGATACTCAATGAGGAACACTAGTAGCAAAAGGCAATTGGACACACTTCTCCATTAGAAGTTCACATACCTTACTTAAATCTACTTAATTATAAATGTTGTGGTTGCTTGACTTCGAGTATAATGAAATAAAAGTATCAGAGCTATTACCATAGAAACTAGCCTATATACATGGCATACATTTTCACTTTTTTCTAAATTGGCGGACGATTAAATTAACCGTCAGTTCATTAATTCCTGAATGTACCTATATAATAATTATAGTTTTTTAATTGGCCCTGCTCGCTTGCCTAGTGCCTACCACAAGCACATTTGAAGTACCGGGTCCGGGTTCATTTTTCGGTAGGGAAACATTAAAATTTGAATCAATTACGGTGGTTCGGATTCTCACTGTAAGTCCGTCTCAGTGACTGACACGGAACCCGAACCTCCAACCAACAAATTTTTAAATAGTACTAGATGTAGTATAGCTTACTAGATAAACAAACCATAGATAAAGTAATTGGTTGAGTTAGGGTCTAACATGCCTTTCAGCAGAGAGGCTATATGAGGCGTGGACCTACAGTTTAACTTGGAATCCTAAACATATAAAGTATCTTGCGAAGAATAAGTAATGATGTAATTGTTCCTAATATAATCAATCTCAGATAATATTTCCAATCCATTTCTTATGTATCTATATTCACAACCTTTATGCGAATGGAATGTCAAATTATCGAGAATTTAAAAGTAAAAAACTTTCATAACTAAATCTACAGCAGAAAGAGAAAAGAGAAAAGCACACAATATTTAGAAATAGCAAAGAAAAAAGTTTGAAGTTTAGAAATGCGAAATACGAACAAACGAAATACGAACAAACCTAGCTATATGGAATTTACTTTTTTTATTTTCAAGAGCAACTTTTACAAAGATATTTTACTCTTAGTAGAAAAGGGGAACATTCTTTTCTTTAAGTAAACATATTAGCTTATCATCAAACATGATGTTACAAATAAAATAGTGTAGCCTTGTGACAGTTCTAAACTGGTAAAATCCAACATGGCTGTTAGAAATAAGTGCGTACCAATACTTTAGAATGGTAATTTGCTTGAAATAAAAGGAAGATTGATGAAATTCTGTTGTTAACAGCGCCCATTGTGGAGATAATATAAAGACAATTACATATCTCAAATCCCAAGTATTGCAACTTGTTTGAGAATGAGTAGTCTTTCAAATTTACCAAAAATGGCTAATGTTACAGAAAGGACACATTATGTGTAAGTATATAAGTGTTGTATGAAACACTGCTGAATACTGCTTATTTTATCTTAATTGGATATAACTATGTATAAATTAAACAATTAAATCTGACGAAAGAAAAAGTTATTTTTATTAATCTGTATTACAATTTCGGCAACACATCATTACCTTCGTCAAACAGCTCATGCAAATACTGTATCTGATAGTGTATCTAATTTCAGCTATGATATATTGCTGAAACCTTAGTACATTAGTAATAATAAGTTTTTACTTTGGTGGCATTTTTTTTTTAAAGTTATACTGCTGAAGTATCACACAATAACTGACCATTGAAAATGCATATCGATCCTCTTATACATTCGGATCATAAGTTCTGTAGGAATAAGCCAATTTTAACATATTAATTACGCAATTTTTAATAAATTAGTGAAAACGGTATGAAATAATGTGTATTCAATGCAGATCTATTCCTGTACTAGTGATTGTACGAGATACATGTATATCAGCAGTTTATCCAAACTTTTATTGTTTTGGACTGTAATGTAAAAAAAAATCGCAGGAGGGTATTGTATACTTTACAAATGGCCTGTAGGATATACAATATCCATCACGAAAAGAAGTTTCTCACATAACCTATATTGAGGATACCGAAGAAAGGGAAGAATCTAAAGGGCTTAGTGGTAGGAGGACAAATACTTGTGCAAACATGTTATTATTTCTAATAAATGAATGGCGAAAAGGAGTTAAAATTTAATGTCCTTGTGCAAAGAGGTAAAATCTCTTGCTTTCAAGTTATAGCAGTAGTTGACTTTATTCTATCAAGGGATTTTATTCTTGTATGTACCAATTAATCTTGTGTTTCAACATCGGTAAGAAATATATTGGCCAAGCAGAAATTGAGATGTATTGAAATGTTCTTCATTCTTGACAGCATTGCATCTTGAACTTTTAATTCGATTCCGAAATTGGAAGATCCTTTGCAAAGCTCGTTCTATAACGTGAGCTAGATTTATTTAGCAGTAGTGTGTTCTATTTCCCTTTAATCTCTTTGCTATAAACACTCAACGGCTCTATCAAGTTTGAAAATAAGTGTAAACCATGACAGGGAAGCTATTAAATATACTATCATTGTAAGTAAATTAATTTCCAATTGTATCTACGTTACACTATTGCCTTCTTATAACAACAATAGTACTAAGCATTGGAAGAAATAGATTAAAGATGTATCTCTGGTTTCATTATGTTACACTATTGTACGTAACAAACTGTTAAAATAAGTTACCTTTTTCATAAATATGTTTATAATAAAATACTACATAAATCAATATGCTATTTAACTTTTTTCGATAATGTAAACAACATAACTTCTAAGGAATTATTTAAGTTATTTATATTTTATTACTTTTACTGTAAATAACAAATTAGTTCTAATGTAAACGACGATATGGATAGAATAAATATTTGTTTATTTTAGTTAAAACATATGTAGTAAAGCAAAACACAAAACAATTTACAAATTCTCATTTTGAACCTTTGCTTATTATTAGTTTCTATATTTTAGTGCCTATAGTCACAACATTTAGATTTTATGAGGTCCATGAAGTATACTTTTACAGATAAGTAAGAATAATATGGAAATAAATAATTTAAGCCACAAAATCACGGCCACGGTTTAGTAATTTATTTAGTTCAAATTCTCTTATTTTAAGCTCTGCAGTTCTAATATCGAGTTCCTTTTCTCTTACCTGTAATTCTATTTCTTTGATTTTCACTTCTAATGTTTTTATTCTAAGATCCAATAGATACAATTGATTCTTATAATTGTGATCTTTCATAAGTGCTTTGTATTGCTTAATCTCTATTTTACGTTTTATATCGTAATACTTAAGCTTACTCCTCTCTATTTCTGGAGATTCTGATCTTTGTGGTTGGGGTAAACATGGTGGTAGCGATTCTTGTGATGCAGTTCCTAGTGAAGTATATGACAGATTATTAGTTGTTTGATAATTTTCTTCTAACTGTTTAGTTTGTTGTTTATTATTACGAGAACGCATATTGGCATTGCTGTAATTTTTGGGATATGGACTTTCGGTAGTTATTGTTCTATGGTTGTGTTGTTCAAGAATATTCTCTGGATATTCGGGATAAGAATACTCATCATGGACTGTCTCTGTTTGCAAAGAATCTTCAAATACCTCTGAAGTGGTGCTTGATTCATGAGTTTCTGATATTGAAGACTGAGCTTTTATTTCGTCCGAAGATTGTTTGGAATAAGTTGGAGCAGTTAAAAACGATGTAGATGATTCTACATGGGTTGAAGATTTTGGAATCACTTCAGGTTCTTTGGAAGAAGATTCTTCTGATGTATCTGGGATAGTTGGCTCTGTATAGGTAGCCTCGCTCGAAGTTTGTTCTGATTCTGATTGTGAAGACTTAATTAATGAATCGATAGGAGGAAAACCTTTCGGTGGAGACAGTGAGAGTGTAAATTTAGGAAATTCATCTTCAGGCGGATGTTGTGGTATTTCTGCTTCCAAGGACAGTTTGGATGGCGTTCTATTCAAAATAGGTTTGGTTGGTATTTCTGCTTCCATGGACAGATTTGATAGTGTTCTATTCAAAATGGATTTGGTTAGTGATTCTGCTTCCGCGGACAACTTGGATGATGTTCTATCCAAAATAGATTTGGTTGGTAATTCTGCTTCCACGGACAACTTGGATGGTGTTCTATTGAAAATGGGGTTGGTTGGTAATTCTGTTTCCACGGACAGCTTGGACAGTGTTCTATTCAAAATAGATTTGTTTGGTAATTCTGTTTCCACGGACAGCTTGGACAGTGTTCTATTCAAAATAGATTTGGTTGGTATTTCTGGTTCCACGGACAGTTTAGCTGGTTTCTGTGATTCTAGAGACATTTGTGGTGATGATAGTTCTTCTTCCTCGGATGTGCTGTAAGATGTTTCAGTTTCTGAATACATGTGTGATGAGGTCTGCTCTGTGAAAGGTTCTTTCAAAGACTGTTCTCTCAAGCGAGATCTTTTGAAAGGCAAGTCGATGTTGGGATAATTCGATGAAGGCAACACTGAAGTACCTTTTGTGTAAGTTTTGTCCAGTGGTGGAAATTTCGGAATACTTGCTTGAATCTTTCCTATGTTCGAAACGAGATTGGACAAAGTGTCCTCAAACGGAACCTTTAGTCGTTGTTGATAGTCTGTTTCATTATTTTCTGCATAGAAGTCCGATTGTATTGACCGATCTTGGCTCTCATTGCTTTCGCTTTCATTTTCCCTTTCGTAGTCTTCCTCATACGTTGATGTCATTGAAGACTTGTATTGTTCTCGAGAATCAAATTCTTCATCTTGTGGAGTCAGATGATCTGCAATATAAATAATCTGCATTAGTTACATTATATTAATATTTAGGTTATGCCTGTAGCAAAGAGAACTTTAAACAAATTAAGAAAAAAGAAGATAATAATAAAAGTGCTGGACGTCACACAGTGTGCTGGGTTCATAGAGATCAGGGATAAAAAGCTCTATATTAATCCTGTAGATACGGGCGTAAAATATAAACACAGCAAATCGTTCCTTTGTGAAAGGGTGTGGCATATAAAAGCAAAATCTAGAATATGAGAACGTGTGTGGTTTGTAAGTCTCATTTGCATTTAATTTGTCAAATAAGTCATTCGATGCCCAAAAATAGACTTGGATAGTTTTAGTGTCCATTTCTTTCTGCGTCTTTGGAGAAAGACTGAATGGGTAAAGGATTAAACTTAAATCGAGCTTTTATGCTCGAGACTGTCTCCATTTGTGTCTCTTGGTACAAAAATAAACTTTTGTGAGTAAAAAAGTAAAAACAATTATTATTATGGCGGAACTATTGCACGTAAACACCTGGTCATTTTCTTAAATCGCTGAACCTGACATTTTGAGTTAAACTGTTTCTATTAAATGAGCCACTTATTTAAATGTGTTTCTCTCATTTAGGGTCGGAAGTACATAAAGGGGACTCTGAATATCATTATCGGCAAGGAGATAGCCTTAGGAACTTATTAAATAACTGAATAAAGACAATTGCCTTCCACATATCTAAAAATATTTTATCATATTGCACGCTATTATCTTTACAAAAACCTCATTAAAGATTCTCATTACGGATAGTTGCATGTGCAACGTTGCTGTTATTTGGGACCTCGCGAAACTTCCCCGACTAATTCGACAATAATACAAACCAAGTAGCAAGTGACTATTTAATTAAAGAGTATTCATCGAAGTTGACAAAATACATGTAAGAAATTCTTGTTATAGCTGCCATTTCACGCAAAAACAATATTGACATGAAGAGTTGTCTCTCTCACTTCGACAGTAAAACTGACCGGCAAGTAAAGTTTATGTGACAAGGTAAAGCAAGGTAGAACGTAGCAGTTTTTTATTTGTGTGCCCGGCTTAGCCAAAAGCCCCTCTCTGACAGGTTTTTAAACAGTATATGAAGCATCGGTCATTGGAATTTTATCTCCAAAACTCAGAGTGTAGCACTTCATCTAGAGTGTGTTCTTATTCGTCTTCTACGTAGAGCAATGCTGTGGTCACAGTAAATGTCACCTTCTATTTGAGATTGCTAATCTGTTGCTTTTTCTGTATACGAATTTATATCTTCTAATTGGCTCCTGGGAATACTAAATGGTTAATTGCCGTGTGGATTGGAATTGCCCACCTTGTGTTGTGCAGAGGACACATTGCTTGACTTTAGTTGACAGATTCGTAGATTTGTTAAAGACCTGGCCAATCGTAATAGGAAATATGGAAGTCAAGATTCTGAGCGTCACTCATCCCGTGATAACTCTTTGACTTTCCTGAGGATTTGGAATATGTCATTGAGAATTGTTCACTGCAATGAGTTCCATTATGATCGAAAATTTCATAATGGAACCTTCACTTGTTTGATTCTTAGTATGTACTGTAAGTTTTTATGACATGAATTATGTGAGAGATATTGATGTCTTTCATCATCTGAATAATTTTCTTGAGAGGGTAGCTGATGGGACTGCATCTTGGGTAGCAAGAGAATCAGCCTGAAATGGAATTTTACTGCAGTCTTCGTGACAGTTTGGACGAGCCGCTGAAGATAGAATCAGAGTGACGTCTTGTTGGACAATCGCTGATTTAGAAGCCTTCTTCTTTCCTCGTTGTTTCATCTCGATCAGCTTTAGGATGCATGAGCTCCCCGAACAGTTAACTAGGTGGTCTTCCTAGTCTCCTTGTTACATTAATAGTTCCAGTGATATTCTGGACAATTCACACAACATGACTTATCCTGACACGATTCTTGGGCGCGAGCATGGGTACTTGTAACATTGGAAATATTATTTTTGTTGGTAAGACTCAATGCCTACTGTGGAGTTCAGGAGTAGATATTCTTCAGATATTTCCTTATTGTTACTATCTATGAATAATGGAATCGGTATCATGAGTTTTTCCAATCTCGTGATTTTATCTGGTCCTTAGGATCATTTATTTTCACTGGGTAATCCTTTGAGAGTAGTTCCTCCTGAGTGGAGGTATCGACAGGCAAGTTTCGATCGCTGCCTTAATTTCATCAGCACGTTTGATTTCAGTAGCATACTGGACTTCTTCGGCTGTACAAAAATCTTAAACGGTAGCGTAGTCTTCTGGAAGTTTGCACTTTATCTTGATAAAGCCCTTCATAAAGACTAAGGTTGGGGTCTCGGTGCCGCTGATTAATTGTGTTAGTTCGTATCCTCTGCTGCAAGAGCAGTCATAGATATAAATCCAGGTTTCGGAAAATTGATTAGAAATATTCTTCACATGAATCGCGTTGGTTTCCATGCTCTTCTGAGTTGGCTAGCACCGTAACCTATTCGATGTTTCTATTCCCGTAATAACTAATGCATGTTTGGAATAATATGCTTTTTAGCTGGGTGATAAGAACCTAGGCCCTCTAAAACTGGTGGTTCACCCTTCAACTGCTTCTTGGTCTAGATATACTGATTTGTTACAGTAGGTAACGGCCCCCATAAAAACACAAGTATTGGCTAGGCTTCCTGTCTTAGCCATTTTGGCTAAAAGTGTATCTCCTTTGATTGGGCATATGGTGAGGCCAATCATGCGGAATTGTTTTTGGATGATGGCCAACCTGGACTGAGGAATTAGGCGTTCCAGTTGATCTGAATGATTTTTGCAAGGCTCGGGTCCGTTGCATTGAGAACAGCCAGAATGATCTGAAGTTGCATAGGTGAAACAGCAAGTGACTAATCTCTTTATTGCATTTCTAATTCGTACTGAGAGCAAGACATCTATGCGTGCATGCTGATACAGACCTCTCTTCGTGAGATCTCAGTTCTTCTGTAAATTTTTGGATGTTATCTCATCGGCAGAAATATTGCGTTGTGTAAACGTGTCGCTTTATTGATCGTGTATTATCTCTAATTACCAACATATGATTTTTAATACTTTCGGAGACTCGAGATTTTTTATTAATTTGTTTATATTTATCCATTTAGGTGCATTACGAACGAACGTGTCAATAATTCTGATTATAATATATTACTGCTGGATCTAATGATAAGTTTGTTTCATTAATGGTAAGGTGGTGAGAAATCTTAAGTTTTGTTATGTCTAAGGTTAGTTACAGCAGTTAAATTTCGTACATGAGAGACGTTAGTGTTGAGAAACATAAAATTTACAGATTACAGGAGAAAATACGGCAAATATCTGGTTTTCGTATTTTAGATGAAAAATTTTAGAACTCAATACTTTTAGAAACAAATATTTCACACATAAACTGCAACCTGTCAAAAAGGAAAAGAGAAACTACCAGAAAAGTAATTCTCTTAAACGTTTCTAAAAGGCTAAGGGATCTGTCATCATTCATCTATTATCATCAAACCATCACCGGAAGAATTTGCTAATCATATGTTTTCCTATCTGATCTCCATTTTCCGTTCTTCATTTGTTTCTTTTTTATATATAACAAATTACAAGGAGGATATATATCGAACAAGATCTACAAGCTTCATCCGATCCTGACCAAACTTAGTATGAAGATGGGCATTGATTTTGCTTGGTATGCATATGAAATATTTTCATGCGCAAACTTTTGGTTCCCAAATTATTGATCATTAAATTTAGGGTTTCGACTAAGTCAAATTTTCGCGAAAAGTGTCACTAGATGATAGCAATAATGTCAACCTGAAATATTATAAAATCCCATCTCGAGAGGCAGAAATTCCCATTTTGCTCTGGGATTTCCCACGCTCTACAAAATTTTCAAGATTTATAAAATAGCAAAAGTGAAGCTACTGTATATCACTCATCTCCTTCAATATATGACTCATTTCAGATCTTCTATGTTAATCAAACAGTTTACGAATAAGTATTTAAGCCAGAGATAAATGAAAATGTTGACGAAAACAAGTACCTTTTGTTGTTAGAAATTAGAATTTGCATCACATACGTGGATCGTAACCTTCGATGAAACGTAAAGAAAGTAAATAAGTGAAGATACATAGCTACTTCAGTAATTTCGTGCGGAACGTTTTGGAAGATGGTTGTTTCCCGCTTGGTATTGTTTTTTAATACCAGAGTTTTCAGTAAGTTCCATTGTGTTCTTTTTAGATTTTCGAGTCACTGCATAAATCAGTTCCCTACTATAAGGGCAATTTTTTTTAACCTCCAGTTACTCTTATACGTGACCAGACAAGCATAAGGATGCGGATCTGGGCACTGTGCTATTGCGCAACTACCCCACCATAACATCTGTCACGGCAAGGCTCAGCACGTTAGTAAGAGTTGAGCTACAGGCGAGTAAACATCGCTGTCATCATTGATTCTCCCGCCAAGTTGAGTGTGAGTTGCGGAGCGTCATTCGATTTCTACAAGCAGAAGGAAATACTGCAGCAGAAATTCATCGCAAAATGAGCCGTGTTTATGGTGCACACTGTATGAATAAGGGTGTTGTGCGTGAATAGTGTAGAAAATTTAAACAAGGCTGAACGGGTGTTCATGATGAAGGTGGACAAGGACGCAAGTCTGTCGCCAATGACGAAAACCTTGTTTAGCGAGTGGATCAAGTGGTTCGAGAGATACGGAGGTTTACTATCAGTGAGTTGTCTGTGGATTTTTCGGATATTTCACGGTCAGCTCTTTCGCACCAATGGATCACTTCATAATGTTGTGAAGACCTATCTCCATACGCTACTGGCAACCGTTTATGAAGAGGGTATTGGAAAGCTCGTTCATCGATATGACAAATGCCTTAATCTTTATGGTGACTATGTGGAGAAGTAACTGTAATTGTGCTTGATTTTTGGTAATAAAATGATTTTGTGATTCACTCTTTTTTTGTTATGTTCCATCGGAAGTTGAAAAAAATAGTCCTCCATTACACAGTAACAAAATTTGACCATTAGGGATGATTTCACGTTTATTGAAGTCTTATTATTAGTTTACTTTCCGCCCATATAGAAGTTTATTAGCGTCGATGAAGTAAATGTATGAATTTCCCATATGTGCTGTAAATTTCTACGAATCCTTTTTGGAGAAATTAATGTTTAAAAAAACCATAAATGGGATTTTTCCATGGGTTGGCATCACTGCTTGATGACAATTGAAATCACATGGAATAGACAGAGTTACTAGATCCCCAGGCGCCGTTCGTAGTACCCTGATTCGAAATGCATTGTACGAGGGTAACAAACTGAAACTACAAGCCAAAATTCAATTACCTATAACTATAACTACTGCATAGGTTAAAATCGTAGTTAATTAAAAATTCTAATTGATGACATTTCTTTACTCATTTTTTAAAATTTTATGCACAACTGTGATGCGGGTACACAAATTTAATGCTCAAATGTAATTATGGTTATAACCTTTGTACTAAAAACAGACAACAGAGCATGTTCATGCGCAGTATAATTACTACCCATTTTAAAATAATTACATTCATACAATAGAGTTGAAGTTGTAATTAAATCGCCACAGTATATTACTGCAGAAATACATAAACACTAATGCTCAAATTTAAAAATGCCGTCCCATTTTGAAATTATTTAAATTGAAACCATGCACTTAAGTTGGAAATTGAATCGTCACAATACTTTCAAATCGTCACAGTCGGCAAATTTCCTGCACACTAGTGACGTCTATTGGTGTCATGTAGTACAGGTAGCGACATATATTAACGTGATTTTTTTTATTGTTAGAAATTAGCGAAATGCATAGATTGAAACAATATATTTTGCTGTTAAAGTAGGACTAGTCGTTGGTTAGTTGTTTCAAGTTTCTTTTCCTATGTCAACTAATTAAAAAGTAAGATTTTGTATCGCAAGAAAACGCCCATTTAAATAACATAGAGACTTTTTATTTCACCTTTAGACCCCTAAAAATTAAAAATATTCAGGTTTGGCAATCATGACAAATTTTACCATTCTAATTTTGCCGAAAGGACCTAAACATTTTGGGGTATAGAAGGTGTCATATAAATAGCAAGGGGAAGATTTTTCTATGGCCCATAAAACCCCACTAAAGTTAGATTTTTTTATTTTTGTTGATTTACTTAGGTAATGCTTATGAACACGTACAAGCGTACCGAATTTCAAGTTTTCATTCCAATTCCAAGTACCTATAACATGAATGAGATTATACGTCCAAAAAAAAAAAAAAAAAAAAAAAAAAAGCCCACTTGAATAACATGGACAATTTCTTCATTCCTCTTTAGACCCTCTAACAATTTAAAAATTGTTCGCTTTTGGCACTTTTCATGTGGGATAGTCTGGTACAATCATGCCAAATTTAAACTTTTCACGTCAACCAGGAATACTCGTCATTTTATGTCAGTGAGTGAGTTCATGTAGTTTTATGTATAGTTAGAATCAGGCACGTAGCCAGGATTTCGTGAAAGGGTTGGGGGGTCCGAATCATGAAATACTGTGGTCATCACACCAGGGACTCGACCATTGAAAACTATTTTACTGGAACATATATTGGTTCGTTTAGCCAGGATTTCGTACCGGGGGGGGAGGAAGTGACAAGAAATTCTGAAGGCCCAGGAGCTCGATCAGTCTAAACTACTTTACTATCAAAATATATTGGTTTGTTAGGACAATAAAAAGAGGATATGTTGGTAAGTATTTTAAGAACAAACTATGAAGAAATCTCGAGTAAAATAATAATAATAATAAAAACTTATTGAAAAAGATTTTATAATGTATTTACGTTCTTCCTATGTTTATTCAAATATAACAATTTTCCTTTCATTATGACCTCAACTATTATAAAAAGTACATATTCACTATTATAAAAAGTACATATTTAATAATGTCTTGTAAAATATTTTACAATATCTGCGTTCCTTTCTCTGTTGAATCAAATGGTAACAGAACTTTCTTTCCATATAAATTTTTGTTTTTATTATTCCGTCAACTAGTGTCTGTTCCAAATGATAGGTAAAGGAGCAGTAGAAAATTATTTTTGAAATATCATGTTTGACACTGCAAGGATGCGATGACGAAAAATTATGATAAAAAATGTCCACGCTGTTACACAACGGCACTATGTTTTCGGAAGCTTGAAATCTTCCTGTCTAGTAGCAGAAATTCTGAGAATTAAGTAAAATTTCTAGAAATTTCAAATTCCCTGGCTCTTCCAGGATAGTATTATGCTCACCTCGCCACCACGTATTGCAAGTAATACAAATCTCCTCATAAGAAAAAGTAACCAAAAGCTTCCTATAGTTTTTCTAAACGCTGATCCTTCTTTTTCTCATTTCATTTTGTTTCGTCCTTCCTTATTTTTTTTCATTTGTGGTCTCGAAGGGGGGGGATGTCCGGACCTAATGGACCCCCCTTGGCTACGTGCCTGGTTAGAATGTAGGCTTCTAATAGTTGTTTACAGTTTTAGGTGTATTATACATGGATTACAGTTTTAGGTGTATTATAGCAAAAGATTTTTCATTGTTGCACTTGTATTATCGCTCGGCAACATCACAACTTTTATTTAATGATTTGACAGAAGTGCGGATAAAACAAAATTAATTTGCATGGAAATGAATTATACAATGAGTTTTCTGTTTTGAAATTTATAATATTCAACAACTAATATGAAGGATAGTAATAATAGTAAATTTTGGACTGCATTTTTCCAGAAATTAGATATACCAAACCTGTTGAAAATAACTCACTCGCTATACCAGTCAGTAATGTATGATTCATGTGTTTAGTGTTACGAAAGCTTTACGGTTAGATAAATGAAACAGAGCATCAATAGAACTTGCGTTTGTCGAATTTTGTGCTCAGATGAACTTGAAACTGACCTGTCAGAATTTCTACACAACAGATCAAGAAGATAGGACTCTTCTTGATGGAACAAGAAGCTCCTAAAATACTTAGGTTTACATGATGAGATTGGTTAATGGACATGGGTAATCAGCAAAGTTTTGTCTTATTTCTATTAAGTTAGGTTAGTAGTTACGGTAGTGATAGTAGTTCCTAATAATGGTTAGAAATTTAAAAAAAAAAAAATGGTGATAATAACATGCAGAAAACTTTAGTTTCAAATTTGGGTTTTCTAATGATACAAATTCCGCTGGTTTCCAGGTTTGTCTGTAGCTTAATCTGGCAACCTTAAGAATAAAAATGTTAGTTTGAAGTTAAATTTAAGTATATCCCTTATGAACTTACAATTAAAATTTGTTAAAATCAATGAGGGTCGTTCTTTCTCTAAGACTACGGTAGACTTCTAAAATATGCGAATTCAATACTCAAACTTAAAATAGTACATCCATAACTATTGGTTGCAATAAAGGAATAAGATCAAAGTTAGATTTTGTTCCTCGAACGCTGAATCCATATCAAAAGGCCATTACTCGCTTTCTCTTACTGTTTATGATCTACGGTGATAAAAATTGAAACCGAAAGTGCTAATTGATATTTATCATTTTCGGCTACAAGCTATTTATCTTCTAAATAAATAAAAATGAAAGTGCCTATATTTGTGACTTAATAACTCTGGACCCACCCGATCGATCTCGATCAAATTTTCAACATAGGTATGTTGGGGCCTGAGATGATTTTTATCGTTTCATTTTGACGGTGTAACTTAGGGAAGGGAGATGATAGATACATAGATAGATATAGATATAAATATATAGATATATATAGAGAGATATGTACAGGGCTGGATTTAGGGGGGTGTAAAGGTGCAAATGCACCCCTTCTATGTAAATATACACTACATAAAGTGAGAAACTAGCAGTGAAAATAGCAATACTTTCCGAAAATTTCTGTAATAATGTTTCGAATAGCAGCTTATATTGTGAAAATTATCGAATATTCACGAATAGGAAAGTAATCCCCATGATGTAGAATAACATATGCATGGCCTTAAACAGCAGTTTCCAGAGGTCCAATATGAAAATGAACATAATTTTTATAATACATTGCATGGAGATTGATTTGAAAAATGGATTTTGCGGCAGAGATTATATGGTGTAAGACATGAGCTCGCTGGAATGGAAATATATTTTGTAACTCCAAACAGATATAACGGGGGAGATCCTCGACGGTTAGCGGAGGTAATATGGATTGAGTCGGTTGTTTTATCGGCTGCTTTTAATGGTACTGTTAGTTCTGGATGCCCAGGAGTTGGTGCTGGCGTGGCTTTGCAGCCATAACTGTAGGCAGAATGAAGCCCACTGCAAGTGTTGTATTTCGGGGGTCCTTGGAGATTGGGACATGCTTTGGTTTCGTGTAGCCCTGAGCAGTACCCGTATGTAGAAGGATTTGAACAGTTAGCGGTAGTGTGATCATTGTAAACCTGACATTTCTCATAACGAATTGGTAATGGTTCTTGAGTTTTGGATGGTTCAACTCTGTGGATTTTCTTATAGATAGGCGCACCATATCACAATAAGTAGTCAATAGTGTCATATCGCTTACAAAGAACGCGGACCATGTATGTAGGACCATTATTACTTCGAATGCGAAGACATTTATCGACTGATATCCCTTCTTGCGCTAGTTTCTCGTGTATTCTTGCATCTGTTAGTTCGGATGAGATACCTCTGATGACAACAGACAGAAAAGATAGTTGTCGAGGTGGTGAAGGCTGCTTCTGGCGCTTATCTGACAATTTTGTGACTTTAGCCCTTTTCCCGAAAATTTCGTAGGAAGCTTTATTCCGTATAGTAATTCCAAAATTTGGACCTTTGGATTTAAAAATGTAGCCATTCCTAGTATAAACGATTTGGACTAGAGTACCGCGTATCCTAGGAACTTATTTCATGATTTGAAGAAATCTCTTTTTGGAATTTGTGAATTAAGTGTCATAGTCTGTGAGTAGAAAATGATAAACAGGATCGAAAGTTGAGCGTGCTAAGGAATGATCTCTAGGCTCCGTAGTTGTATTCGCATTCCGTGGGTGGCTCTCGATATCCATTGATGTAATAGGGAACCTTGAACGAACACGTTTAGAAGATCGTGTGGATTCAGTAGAAGGATGCCTATCTCTAGATGTGCTTTCTATCGGTTGACCTCTCAAAAAAAAAATGCCAGTCCAGCTGCGAGATCCAATGGATGTAGTTTGTTCGCGAGAAATGCTTGGATTCGTCGGAAGTGTAGAATCCAACATGTCGAGCATGGAGAGCTTGATAGTTTGTGTTGCCAGAGTCCGTCATTGTGATGAAGTAGCCAAGGGCCGAAGCCCAAATGAAGATGAAGAAGAAAGAAAAGATGATGAAGATGAATGAGGTTCAAAAAGCAAGTAGCTCTCCGAAAGTGAAAACTTCCGCCAACCCTCTAAGTGTCGTATTTATTTATTTAATTAATTAATTAATTTAACAATCATCAGATACAGCTCAGAGGCAATTTTATACTGGATATCTAACAACAATAACAAGGGAAAGGATTTGGGAAGGTATCGGCCAGATCCTGTTTAGCAGGTACCATCCTGGCATTTGCTTGGTAGGACTGAGGAAAACTCTGAAAAAACCCAGTCAGAATGGTCGGCAGCTGAAATCGAACCCATGGACTCCCGAATGAGAAGCGAACGCTTTACCACTTGAGCTACTTCGGTATGTGTGCTGTGCTCCCAAATGCGTATTACAACACTTGATTGTAGCTGGCACATTAACTAACACAAGAGAGGTGAGGTGGCTCCTTGATTCAGTATGTACTGTATGTACATCGCGATCGAGCTTTCATCTAATAAAGTGTCTCGTCAATCAGAAAAGTTTGGGAACTCTGCCTTACAGCATGACAGCATACTTTCTGGTGACTGTACAGATTGAAGATGATTTTTTTTAAAAAAAAAAGACTTTTTGAATGATATTTTTATGAATAAAACGGAAGAATTATGACTACTTGTAATTATGGTATATGTACGACAACTGTGTGCAAGAAAGTGCTGACACCTGCCGTTATATTCTTACGACGCATAATGCTTGATCGATGAATAATAACTACAACTACAATATTGATGTGTTAACTACGCACTAGATGGCTGCACACGTTGCTTAAGAAATAACTGAAAGACGATTAGTGCTGGCACCTAACGGTGTACTTTCAGAAATGAAAGAATCTACTTGTGCATAAGTGTTGCCAACTCGAGGAAAAGTCGCTAAATCAAGGTGATTTCTACTTTCAGTCTAGCGATAAAACAATCATATTTTTATTTGATTAGCGACTTTCTTGGTCATTTTTAAATGGCGATTTATTGACTTATTTAAGAATCTAGTGATTTTTGTGCTCCCAATAACTTATCATCTTATAATTAAACGGTATTATTAGTTCGAAGCAATTTTATTATTATTATTAATTAACATTATTATTATTATTATTATTATTATTATTATTATTATTATTATTATTATTATTATTATGTTCTATTATTATTATTATTACTATATTAAAGGATATATTATTATTACTATTATTAGTTCGATTATTATTATTACAATTATTATTAGTTCAAACAGAGAATCTTTTTAAAAAAAACAAGCAAATGGAATCTAAGTTTTACGTCCCACGAGTGTGCCGGCTAGGCTGAAGATGATGATGATGATGAGAAATGAAAGAAATAGTGAAATGAAGAAACTGAGAGAAAACAGGAGAACCCTTATAAAACCCACGTACACGGTGTTTGTCCACCACAAAACTCGCTTGGTGCGAGCTGGGATCGAACCAAGGACCCCATCCGCCACAGATAAACGCTCTAGCACTGAACTACAGCGGCCCACACAATACAGAATCATCGATAGCAAGCTGATAATCTGTAGAGCCACCTTGAGTAAAAATTAAGTGAGTATAAGATGTTTTTACACACTTTTAACATTTGTGCCTTTATTTCCAAACTCATTTTTGGTCTCATTAATTCAATAGATTGGAATTGATCATAAAGTATAGTACTTAAAAGGAAATTATTAAAGTACTGTAATCTGAAGGGCACATTATTGTTACATGATTCGTTCGATTACGCTTTTACTTGTATCTTGCACGTTTCGGTAGCGTAAAAAGGAATGTATTTGATCTTTCATTTAGCAACTTTTTGAACCTAGTTTTCGGTAACACTGTTGTTCATGCTATTGTATTGATATTTTGTATTCAAGGATATGGATTGTAGTGTAATGATAGTAATGTACTTCTGAATAATTATATATATATATATATATATATATTAACATATATCCTCTTCACACGCTTGAAATATTTTATTTACGTCATTACCAGTTTAGTACTTATCAAGCATACGTTTAGAACAGGAAAACATGATAAAGCAAAACATTGTTATCCGTTGCAGTTAAATTGAAGCATTGTCGTGTATATATCTGCAGTCTCCTGCTCTCTCTCTCTCTCTCTCTCTCTCTCTCGTTTTTTTTCTTTTTCTATACATAGTTTTGACCTTGACACTGTAACCAGCTGACGTGCTATAGCTGTTTGTGATAATCGATCCAGTAATAAAAAAAAGAATTCTCGTAATAAAAGGAATCACCCTAATCTCTTATTTCTGGTCTAAGTAAGAGTTACTGATTTCCTTTCTCAGTAGAATAAATTATGGTTCTGTGCACAGTAGAAATCAGCGAACCATGCCTTTTTCTTCTTTTTTTAAAGTGGGAATTGACTGTTTTGCCCTTGATTGATTTCGACTCCCAAAAAATAAGGATAGTTAATTCTTAAATCTCAACGAAAAGTCACGTTATGTTTGATGATTTGATGAAAATCGGATTTAAGTTATTTACTTAATTTTAAGAAAATTACTTTTTTTTTCTCTTAAAGCTGGCAATGAATTTACCTATTCTTCTCAATTCTCGAACGATTCTTAACAATACGTAGATAAATATATTAAGTGATAGGGTGGATACGTCCCTCATCCTTGAATAACTTCAACCGCAAGAAATAGATTCAAACTTTCATTGGAAAGATCCAAAGAAAGCACAAACCGTGTTTCATGAAAATCTGACAGTATTACGGAAATTTATCTTTAAACTTGCTTTTCTAAGATTGGGTATACTTTTGAGTTCAATCCCAAACAAGGTAAAATTACTGAAAGCTCAAATTGCACAGGGAATGTTTCACGAAAATCTGGTAATTTTGGAGCAATAATCATAAAGCATCAAAGAAAACATTAGCCGTGTTTTATGAAAATCCTTTATTATTATTATTATTATTATTATTATTATTATTAGTAGTAGTAGTAGTAGTAGTAGTAGTAGTAGTAGTAGTAGTAGTAGTAGTAGTAGTAGTAGTAGTAGTAGTAGTAGTAATAGTATTAGTATTAGTATTATTATTGTTGTTGTTGTTGTTGTTGTAATAATAGTAATAGTAATAATAATGAAGAGCTATCATTAAACCTAGTTTTCTAAGATAGGGTGAAGTCACTATATTTTGTTTCAAGCCCAAATATTAAGTAATTTTGAACTCAAAAATATCACGGTGTCAATAGAACCTGTCATGTTTTACGAAAATCGGGTAATTTAAAGGAAAATTACCATTTAACCTACTTTTTGAGATAGGTGAATTTACTATTTCTGATTAAAACCGTAAATATTAAAGGCAATTATGATGTTCCAAATAGTACATGTCTTTGACGTGGCGGGGACCCGGGTTAGATTAATAGCTGAAGGTCACGTGGTTCTGATTCCACATTAAATTGTAGGTTCACGCCTTGTATAGTCTCGCTGCTGAAAGGGACGCCGAGCTCCTATCCAACCAAACAGTACAGTGTGGTCCGGAAATGGCCGACCTTCCCTCTTTAGTTTCAACAGTATAGTGTTAGTTATCGTAGAATGTCTGTACACATTTACCTTGAAGTCTTAAGAGTCATAAGAGTTATAAACATGGAGCACCAGCGCACTTCGCGATTCACGTGCTCAATTCCCTGAACCAGACGTTTCCTGGCCGCTGGATTGGAAGAGGTTGTGCATCATCACTAGCTCCCTTTGCCTGGCCGCCAAGAAGTCCCGATCTGACGACACTAGACAATGCTCTCTGGGGTTTCATAAAGCAACAAGTAAGAAACACTCGATATCACACAACGCAGGAATTACGAGCAGCTGTGGAACACACCTTCTCCATCGCAACTCCGAAGTATCTCCGCAAAACATCTGCGAGAACATGGCGCAGAATTCAGCTGTGTTATGACATGGATGGTGATTATACCGATGTTTATGACTCTTAAGACTTCAAGGTAACTGTGTACAGACATTCCATCATAACTAACACTATACTGTCGAAACTAAAGGGTGGGTACACCCACTTCCGGACCAGGCTGGTAGCCAGCCCAAAAATTTACGGGGGGCCCGGCTGAAGTTAGGGGGGGCCCGATCCAACAATATTACAGTTCATCACCATATTATAGTTCATTTGCAAGCCTACCGTGAAAATTTTAGAGGGGGCCAGCAAAAATTTAGGGGGGCCCATCCCCCCTAGACTCCCCCTGGATACGGGCCTGTTCCGGACCACCCTGTACATGTCATGCTTCAAGAAAATGAGTTATTTTTAAAGAGCCATCATTATTTTTTTTAAAATAAAGAAGTGAACTAACTTTCCTTACACCTGACTTAGTTGAATTCGAAGCAATCCCAATGACCTCATTAGGAAGCCATGGCACAGTGACTCAGTGGTAGAGCGATTGTCTCTGGTACCATGAGGTCCTTGGTTCGGTCCCCGCCAAGTAAGTTTGCTGTGGGCAACATCGTGTCCGTGGGTTTTCTCGGGGTTCTCCCGTTTCCTCCGACGTTCTCATTCAACCAATTATTCCACCATCATTCACTTGACTTAATCATCCATCTCCCTTACGCTAAAGAACATAATCGTGGGACGTTAAAGTGACAGACTTCATTTCATTTTCATTGGGAAGCCCCAGGGAAACCACTTGCTGTATTAGGCACGTAGCCAAGGGGGGGTCCAGAGGTCCGGATCCCCCCTTCGAGACCAGAAATGAAAAAAATTAAGGAAGGATGGAACAAAATGAAATGACAAAAAGAAGGATCAGAGTTAAAAATTTAAAAAAAAAAAAAACTACAGGAACCTTTGTATTACTTGCAATACATGGTGGTGAAGTGAGCGAGATATCCTGGAAGAGTCAGGGAATTTGAAATTTCTTGAACAGTTATCGATTTTTTATAATTTCTAGTCAGGGAGATTTCAAGCTTCGGAAAGCATAGTGCCGTTCTGTAACAGCGTGGACATTTATCATAGTTTTCCGTCATCACATCCTTGCAGTATCAAACATAAACATGTTATTTCAAAAACAATTTTCTACTGCTCCTTTAACCTGTCATTTGGAACACACAGTAGTTGACGGAATAATTTTTAAAAAAAATAATATGTGGAAAGAAAATTCTGTTAACATTTGATTCAACAGAGAAAGGAACACAGATATTGAAAAATATTTTACAAGACATTATTGAGTATGTTCTTTTTATAATAGTTCAGGACACAATGAAGGAAAAATTGTTATACTTGAATAAACAGAGGAAGGACGTAAATGTTGTATAATCTTTTTCAATATATTTTTTTAAATTATTATTTTACTCGAGATTTCTTCATAGTTTGTTATTGAAATACTTATCAACATAACCTCATTTTATTGTCCTAACAAACTAATATATGTTGATAGTAAAATAGTTTAGATTAATCGAGCTCCTGGGCCTTCAGAATTTCATGTCACGGACCCCCCCCCTTAACGAAATCTCTGCTACGTGCCTAGCTGTATTTAATGAAAATCAGAATTATTTATTATTATTATTATTATTATTATTATTATCATTATTATTATTATTAAATAGACCGTCGAAAATGTTATTAAAGACAGAAGTAAGAACGCCATATTTTCTTGACCGATTTCTACCTGAATATAGGCCTATTGTGAAAATTTTTATTCAGCATAAGAAACAGCTAGTTATACTTGTCTGAAAATCCGTGAAAATTTTATCTACTGTACTTTATTTAATTTACTGAATGCAATACGTGTATACTTAACCATAGTGTCCAGAATTCATTTCTGTGGAGGGAGCTGACTTTTATCATACACCAACACACGGATCAGCTAATACAAGACAACTCCTACTAACAGTATTTTCAGTTTTTCGTCTATTTTTACTATTAGTTACTATTATTTTTTAACAAAATAGTCATTGTGGTATTATTAACATACTGTTTTTACTCGAATATAAGCGCTCACTTTTTACTCGATTCTGAGGTTAAAATTCGTGAGGGCGCTTAGAATCAAGTAATACGTTTTTAGACAAATGATAGAATTACAGATAGGCCTATAAGCTAGTTTCGTCCTTTATTTCATTTTTTCTAAAAATAATCAATATCAGAAGGGCAGTATATATTGTACACGATCGATGGGGCTCATCCGATCTTGACCAAAATTGGGATGGTGATAGAACTTCATGAGCTTAGTACACAACTCATCCGATCTTGACCAAAAACTGGGATAGTGATAGAACTTCACGAGCTTAGTACACAACTCATCCGATCTTGACCAAAACTGGGATTGCGATAGAACTTCACGAGCTTAGTACACATGAAATATTTTGCTAAACAGGCCCTTTGTTCCTGAGTTACTGGTCATCGAATTTGGAGATAGACAGAGAAAGGTTATTATATGTAGAATGCTGTCGACGATAGTAATCTGACCTTGACAAAAATTTAGTATGATAGTAGATCTCGTGTAGCTTAGTACGTAGGTTTACGTGAAATATTATGGTTTATAGATCATTGGTTCTCGAGTTATAGACAAACTCCCTTTGTGGCTATGTGGATAGTAGATCTCGTTTAGCTTACTACGTAGGCTTACGTGAAGTATTATGGTTTACAGATCATCTGTTCTCGAGTTATTGACGAACTCCCTCTATGGCTATGTGGATAGCTTACACACCTTAAACGCAGGAGACTAGAGTCTAATCACTAAATCACCATCTACGTTGACCAAATTTGGTATGGTCATAAGGGCGTATGATTTATTACCAGCTTTGTACACATAAGAACATAATTTAAAATACTATAGTGTACAGGTCTTTAGTTTCCGAGTTAATAGTCATCAAGGTTGGACTCAGTGAAATCAAGAAATTTCGCTGACACACGATTGAATAACTCATTCGATCTTCACCACACGAGTATAGTACAAATATGGAATATTATGATATGCAGGCCTTTAGTTCCTGAGTTATTGACCATCAAAATTGGGTTCGGACTTAGTGAAATGACATTGTATATGATACCAGTATGCTATAATCCTAGTATCGACGATATTAGTCCTATTTTGACCAAATTTGGCATGATACTAAACCCCTGTAATGTAGTAAGTGAAATATTACGGTATCCAGATCATTAGTTCTGGAATTATTTACTTCAAATTTGGGTCTGGCCTTAGAGAAATAAAGAAATATCACTAGATCACGATCGACAAATTCCATCCGATCTATTGTTTCTTATCAAACAGAGTGCTATTTTGTTTGAAATAGCCATACAATTTTACAATTTACTCCAGAATCTTCTGGAGTAATGACGGTTACTAATTGATATATTCTGCCGGTATTGCTTCGCATCTTCTTTTTTGATTTATTACGTCCTATTTCTTTATATGGCGAGGACAATATAGCTGGAATAATAATAATTTCGTACTCAATACTGGTTACTTGACGTACCCAGATTATGTTTTCAGAAGTTATCAAAGGCCGCGGTGGCTTAGTGGTAGATTCACCCCTGGTGCGTCGGCTACCTGATTCGATCTCAGTTAGCTCGTGCCCGGAGTTTTGTCGGTTTTTGTTACCTATTTCTTTATTTTACCATTTTATTCATTCTTATTATCGTTTCCTTTATCCTTGGTGCATAATCATGGGGCGTAAAACTGAAAGATTTCATTGAAGATTTGCCAAAATTTATGAATCAATATGTATTTGTTCCCTAATAATTGTCAAGCAATATATTAAATCATTCCTGGTAAGGATTAAATTGCTATTTTACTAGTAAAATAATTGCCGTCGAAAAAATCGAATTCTTTGGTATATGTTCAAGGTGACCATAATTTTTACATGCAAAAACGGGACACATACGAATCGGCGACGGGGGGTAATTATCTGACTTCCAGATTCCATTTTGGGACTCAGCAGTGTTTTCAATGTACATAATACACAGTAATTAACTACTTGAACACTCAGAACTCACACTCAATTTCCACTTGAACATTCAGAAGTCCAGACACAACTGAACCATCCCAATAAGTGTTGGTACGGAAGAGTATAGAATTTGCATTGACCATTTATATTTTGAATAGTAATTACGGGACAACTGGGTCATATTTGCTTAAAAACGGGACATTTAGGCGTCCCGTTTGAGGATAAGAAAAAATGGAACAACGGTTGAAAAAGGGACTGTCCCGGCTAAAACGAGATGTCTGGTGACCTTGTTCGAATAAATAAGCATTCTTTTCAAATGTTTTCCTCCACGAAAGGATAGCATTCTAGAATGCTTATATAGTTCTTATATGAAGAAGTAATACAGGCCAATACAGAAAGATGTTTTCAAAGATAAATTAACGAATCATTTCACTCACCTTCACACACAAATGAATGAGTGGCTGAGCAGGCTTCATCAACGAATTTGAACGACTCTTCACTGACGAAGAGCAGACATTCCTTGCTTGGGCGTGGCACCTTTGCGGACCACGGTGGGAACTGTACGGTCTTGTTCATCCGATGTGGAATACGGTCTAATGTAGACATCCACACAAATGTGTCGTTATCAAGCACACCATTGATCCATACACTGTCCAATGCTGAAACAATCAGTAGGAAATGATTACATTAATAATGAAAAGCTTACATAGGCCTAACTATTAATTCAATAACGCAAGTACTTCAACGTTCACACCGAATAAGACCATTTTACAGCAGAATTTAGGTGGTTAAAATTATTTAGTATATCTGGTATACGAGGTTTTATAATAAAAACCCATGAACTTACAGTGGAAAAAGTGTTTTGTGTATCATGCATAAATGTCACTAGACTTCAAGATGTTCTCCTCACGAAATTATGCTCCAATACCAGTATCTAGGCCGCTCATCAAAGTAACTTGGTAACTTGTTTTGTATGACAACTTTCAGAGCAACTGTACCCATCCTTCCCAAGTGTTCTACGCATGCCCCTAAATTGTTCTGATATATACCCATCCAAGATGGCAATTTTGCATCGGGCTCAGGCTCATATTCTTCAATAAGGTCCTGATACGGGGATGTGACTTTAGTGTTGACAGCAAAAGATTATCAGACACTTGAGCTCACATTATGAATTGAGAAATAGAGGGGGAAAAACTTAAAAATCTCTTCTCTTCTTCGCTCAGAAATCAAATATGTGTGCTTTCCTATGAATCAAAAAGTTTCATATTATTTCTATTAATATTATTTAATTGTAAAGTATCACCTTCAAAAACTAAAAACCAAGAAAAAAAAACTTTATAAAACATCAGAGTTCAAATTTCGTCGTCGTGTTTTCACCATGGCAAAATTGAATACAATATATTCATTCCGTTACAATTGGTTGAAAGAACCCAGAATCAAATGTAAGTCAGTCTAATTGATTACAGTATAGTCTGCAGAATGTCTGGACTACGTCACAATAGGATGAATTTCCAAATCACAATTTTAGGTCAACACCACATATGAACAATCAATGGCTATCCTTCATTCCTGGTTGGTTCCTCCTCCTGATCAAGTGCTTCAATATAGATAGCATGAAGTTTAAAGAATGGCGCCTTCTGTCTCATCATCTACCATACTTTCGCAGTAAGGTTAGGTAGCGAAGTTGTTCCCATCTATCTTGAAACTTATCGTATTGATACAGTTCTGCTACACATAAACCTAACAATGCTATTTTGACCAAATTGTTGAAAGGTGAGGTTTGATTTAGACTTAATGATCTAAGATCTCCTAAAGCTTTGAAAGTGTTAATTTTCTAAATCAACCATACTTCTCAGTTCATGTCTCCCTTAGTGAACCACGATTTTTTGACGGCGTCTGAACATAGGTGGACCTAAGACATGTATGAATACACTAAAGGCATACATATACATATTTTAAATTCATATCTGCATGGTGAACTGAAAGTAACTTGCTGTTTTGAATTGTGAATTTCTTGTTTTATAGTCTAAAGTATGCCATTTTTACCTATTTTGTTTGCAAATTTTGTAAAGTTTTGTTGTTCCTTTGAAGCCACAGAGATGGCAGGATGACTAAGCATTGGGGAGAGAGCCAAAATTGCAGCACTACTCGAGATGTTTCAGTTTGTAATTCAGGTCCAATGGTGATGGAGGGGTCAGCATGGGAGGCAAGCTGTTGTGGATGCAAAAACAATTAAAAATTGAAAAAGAATATTAATGTCTTCTGAAAGTATCGTGGACATTAAGAGATCACATAGGCCCTTCATTTCTGTATCAGAGGAAAAGGTAGCCACAGTGAGGGAGATGTTCGAGCGAAGTCAGACTGCAAAAGAAAGTGGCACTACACGCTATTATGTGCTGACTATGGAAGCCTCATTCTCCAAAAGTTGTATCTAGGTTATTGCGATAGGCATGTTGAATTTGTAAAAGGATGCTTACATGGAATGAAGATCTTGAACACCTGTTTGAAAAAAATCTGTAGAGTGGTGAAACTGTGTTTCATGTAGGGATGTTCCTTTATCATCATAATAGCCACTATTGGGCAGAAGACGATCCCAAGAGACCGTTGAAGAAATGCAGAGTAAGCCGAAAGTGTCAGCGTGGTATAGATTAACTTCTTCCCGCATTATTGAACCCTATCTGTTGAGAGATACTATCAGCGCTGAAAGATAGCTGGTAATGTTGGAAAATTTTGCATGGCCTACAATTCCTGAATGGGACGAGTTACATGAACTGTTATTTATGCAAGATGAAGATCCCTCTCATTACGCTTTTCCTGTAAGACAATGGCTTAATTAACGCTTTGCAGGAGGGTGGATAGGTCACCGTGGTCTCACAGAATGGCCAGCACAAAGTTCAGATCTCGCCCCATGCAATTTCTTTTTATTTGAGTGGGCTAAGGAAGAAGTGTATCGTAGCAAACCAAAATTCTTGGCGAACTTGAGAATAAGATCCGTGATGTCATAAGTGGTGTTCCTACAGTTCTTGAGATAGGTCGTAGCAAACGTACCTGTTCCTTTGAGACAGTGACTAGAAAATACTGGAGCACACATTGAGCTGTAACTTTTGGAAAGATAATGGTATATAAACTACATGTGTGCAAAAAAAAATGAGTTTATATCTACAATATTTCTTCCTACAATACACCTACAAAGGAAAAAGATTTAAAATAGGAAGTTACTTTGTGCCTACCTTGTAAAATCCGAATACATGTCATTTCAGGCTAAGTATTATTTCACTTTCGAGACTTTCGAATACTTCTCGTCGTTCTTCCAAACTAGCGAAGGCGCGTCATCACAGCGCATTAGGTTGGAAGATCTTCTGCTAAACTGAAATTCTTGGTGTGCCATGTTTACCGAAAATAATTGAGAACAGACGCTACTCTTGTACTTCCCACTTGTACTGATGACTCAACAACTACAGAAAATTCTGTTCCTGTCTCATTCGTACATGATCGCAATTAATCCTTCTTTATGCATATTTTGGCGAGACTAAGTTTGTATACAAAATCGATAATTACAATCTATTATTGGCGTGGGAGACTCGGGTTCGATTCCCGGCGGGAGCTCATGTGGTTCGGATTCCACGTTAATCAGTAGGTCCACATCTCATATAGCCTCGCTGCTGAAAGGGACGCTAAACTAAAATCAACTCAACAACTCAACAATCTATTATTAATTTTTCCATACTATAGTACGAAATTACTATTTCTATTAAAACCATGAAATTTGGCGAAATAACACCACACAATGAACTAATTTCAACTAAATTCCTAGCGTAACAGAATTTACGGGGCCAGGGGCCAACTAACCGACTTATGGTACTCATGCTTTTGAGATGATGTGTGAATGCAGCGCCGCGCTTTTGGTGTTAATGTATGGGGACAAACTCCGTAAGCAATAGAATGGCAGTGTGCAGCAAAGTGAATATACGGTGATAGTGTACAATGGACGATCTCTCTGATTTCTAAAGAGTTTAAATTGTTGACGCTAGGTTATGTGGCGCAAGCTTGATGGAAATGGCAAATGTGTGGGATGTATCGCGAGGGAGAGTGTCTAAGCTACAGACTTAGTGACAGGTCCCTCCGAGAATTGAAGCAGATTGTCACTCAAAATCCTCGTGTGACTACAGTGCAAGTGACAGAGTAATTCAAGCAGTACCTTCCATGCCTATATCTACAATCACAGCCTACCGCAACACAGACATACAGTATCGAGCTGCAAGAGCGAATCTACTAATAAGGGACCATAACATTTCACAACGACCCCAACGTCGCCGTGAACATTTAACATGGACTGCTGATGACTTGAAGCGTGTAATAGCCCTATCAACCGACAAGTCATCGCTTACCTTATATCAAGCCATAGACAGCGTTTATGTGTGACGGACGCCTAAAGAACTATATTGTCCTCAGTGTCTCCACTCAACCATGAAATATGGCAGCGGTTGCGATACCGTGGGCTGCAATATCCTGGTTTTCAATGGGCCCTGTGCTGACACTTACCGTCACTGCCCATGTCACCATTTTTGGGGACAATGTGCATCCTATAGTGTAGATATTGTTTCCGGTCAATGACACCTTATTCCAGGATGAAAATGCGAACATTTACACAGCTAAAGCTGTTGTGATGTGGTTTAAGGTACATCAAGATGATGTTGAACACCTCACCTTGCCCGCACAATCCCCATACCTAAGCATAATTGAACATCTAGGTTCGTTTTGGAGACACAAATCCAGAGCACATTTTTGCCTCCATCTTCTCTCACGAAATTGAGTAATGCTTTGTACGGAGAGTAGTGAAATATTCTACTTGATACCATTCACGACCTCTGTGACCTCATTCCACGATCATCATATTTGTTCTAAGGCCAAAAGGTGTTCCAACACCTATTAATCTGGTAAGTAGCATTTTTTCCGATATATATATGACGATAACGTTCTATAAAGACAAGAGACATGCTGATATGTGCAACAACTGACAGATATGTTCGTGGTTACTTGAGAATTCTTAATAGCTCATAATTCAGGCTAAGCGAACACAATTGTTGTTAAAGGTGTATGACCGAATGACAGTAATAAAGTACAAGTTCAATGTGGAGCACGTGTAAACTAGATCAGCAAAATCGTTTCATTTCAAATGCTTGTACAGTGAGCAGTGACGGCGAAACCGCCTCTTTATTATTTTCAGTAAAACTGAAAAAACAAGTTGAATGCTAATCTAATTTCATAATTGCAAGAAGTCCCCGCACTGCAGGCTTTACGAGACTGTTATAGCCACCACTGGTAGTCTTATAACTAACTGTTACGTTGAAAACCTACAATCCATTGCTACTAAAACAACAGTTTGTTTTGCGGTTCTACCCCGTGTGCCACACTAATATAATCTGAATTCTTATTACTCACCATTCCCAAAAACACTGCTTAATACTGTATATCGCTGCACAATAAAAACACATTACCAAGAAGGAGCCATAGATTTGACTCCACATTTACGAAATTTTTACAGAATGAAAGGACGGTAAATTGATTAGCAAATGGAACTCTGGTATCCATTATGTGCGGCTCCTAGAAATAGCAATTGGAGACAGGGCAGAGAACTATGGCTCAACAGCGGCTGTGTTGAACGACGTTAAGTGTCTGGACGGTGTAACTATACTCTTTCGTCGAATATGACATAATCGCGAAATTAATTTGATGTATTGAGACAGTGAACTATTATTCTACAATATTCGTACTAGAGTCGGTCGAAGTGAACCTACAGTGATTATCAAGATCATTTTAAGTCAAGACAATTCAAAGTTGTAGTATTTTCATAAAGAATTCCTCGTTCTTACCTGGTGAGGTATTTTGCATGAAGTTGTGTACATGCTTCCCAACGTCCGGATCGGTGATGCTAGCAAGACTTGTGTGGAAGGATGAACAGATGACTACAGCTCTATGGTGGTTGGCTTTATGACGATAGTATGTATACCTCTTGTTCTTGTATACATCCACTGTACTTCGTGATTGCAAATTTTCTTTGCTTAATTCGTTTTCAACTGGAAGATATAATAATATTATTAACATCAAATGTAGCTAATAAATTATATTTTTTATTAATTCGATTATCACAGTGAGTGACAAACGGACATTGATTAATTACACATTTTCATATTGCGTACAGAACTGCTTTACACATTACTTAATTTAATATTATGTTCATTGATGACTTTACATTATATTTCCTACTATTGTACAGTGGAGGCCATTAAAAGAAGCCACAGTAGTAAACATTTTTAATGTTATCGCTACAACTTCACACAGCTTCAGAAAGCTGTATAGTAGAATTTGTACATTAAGCAATCTCTCTTCCACTAGTCAGGGGTGCCCACAGAGGGGGGCTATGACGCAAACTGCGTCATTGAAATATTGGGGGGGGGGTAAAAATCTATATAAATATGTTTGAGGGGGTGTAAAAATTAATCGAACAGAAGATTTTTTCATGGAAGAACACCTACGGATAGACAATTGGGGGGTGCGTCATGGACATAAGGGGGGTGGGCACCACTGCACTAGTTATAGCAATATATTTATTTTTACCAATGTGACTTCCCTCAAGCGTCGCCACTGCTGCTGTGTGATAACTGAAAATAAAAGCAAGGAACAGAATGATGAAAGAAACCTCTTGAAAGGGAGAATATCACTGTTGTGGGTCGCTGAATATAAAATTACAAAAGAGAAGACTGAGTTGGCCTTGGGATCAGCTAACTCAGTTGGCTCTGAAAGACTTGGTATCAGTTATATCCTATCGAAATCGGTACTACTTTTATGAACACCCTATAGAATATTTGAATGGAATGAAATAACCATAAAGAGTAAATAATTATAATAGTTTTTTCAAGTAGGGATGTAGATTAAACATACTTCCTTATTGTAAAAATGAGTTATTTCTGCACGTTTTGGAGGCTGCACTAAAAACTGAGATTTCCAATGAATATAAGCTTTGGGATCTGCCCGGTTTCTGTAGTCATCAATTCATGACATATACTTTCTACGCGTAACATAGATTTAAAAAATGAATGAGTGGACAGAACGTAGGGCAGTAAAGACTTCGTATTTTCCAAATAATACAACTAACAAAATATGTTCTTACCATCTCTTTCACAGAGGAACATTTCAGATGCTATACAATCTGAAGGACGGAATAGTAAGTCGTATCCATGCACACGAATGGTTAAGCAGGCTGGGATTGATTTTAATTTTCTGTCCTCTTTCACCCAGGATGGAAAACCAAGACTATTTTTTGGAGGGATATCTTCAGAATTCTTTGGTAGAATCCATTTCCAAGTGTCGGCAAGACGACGGCCACCAACCCAGATATTTTGAGCGCCTGAAAAGAGAAAATTAAAATTTAGTATTCTTAATATTGTATCATTAAATGTTAGTAGCTTTTCGTCAGTTGCAGGATTAGGTTACAGTATAAAATCAGGAAAAACACACACACACACAAAAAAAAAAAAAAAACATAATAGGCTACTATATCGACGTTGTTTCTTTTTTTAAGTGTAATAACCAGTGGCGTATTTACGATTTTGTTTCGGGGAGGGCTTTGCTAACTTTCGGGGGGGGGGCTTTGCCTGAAAATGTGAAAATTCTGCAAGATATTTCATATACTTTACTATAGTAAGTAAGATTTCGGGAGGGGCTTAAGCCCGGAAGCCCCCCCTAAATACGCCACTGAACCAATAATAAAATACATCGCAATATTAGTAGGTACAGTGATGGGAATTAGTATAATGGTGTTATGAGTATTTGTAAAATAACATTAGAAAGAATAAATAGGTCAGCGCGAGTAAACAATATTAAAATTATTTTCCCCCTGATTCACACGTTTATTGTCAAAGTCGCCACATCCGAGAATCACAATACAATTTATATTAATCGTTAATGATAAATCAGTGCTACGAGCACAACGTTAGTGCTTCTACCTACGGAAAGTTATTAACAAATAGTGAAGATTTTTGCTTGACGTCAAATTAAAATCGCCAGTTTTAAATAAGTTTTGAGGAAACCAAAAAGGGTATAAATCATTGTTGCTACCGTTACAAGTACACCGTTAGTGTTCCTACACACGGAAAATTATTAACAACTTAATGTGGAGATACTGGCTTGACGTCAAACCAAAATGTCAACTTTTACAAATAATTTTTTGCGAAAAACTAATATATGGTTAACGGTTAATGCAATATTAGTGCTGCATAGTGCTACAAACACAACATTAATGCTGCTAAGTACGGGAAAACATTAGCAAATAAATGTGGAATTTCAACAAGATATTAAAGCTAAAGCGATAGTTTTATAAATAAGTTGTGCGAAAAATGCAGAGAGTATAAATCGTTAATACTGGTTAGTGCTACAAGCATAATAGTGGTAATCATACATTGGGAAAGTTAATAAAGTGCTAATTAGCACTGACATAGCACTAATGATTGACACTCTTTCGTTTTCTACAAAGCTCATTTATAAAAGTAGCGGTTTCTTCCTGACGTCAAGCCAGAATACCAGTTTAATTTGTTAATAACTTTAACACAGTGCTTGAAGCACTAACTAGTATTAACCCTTTGCCCTGAAATGACGAGTCTAGCTCGTCATAGCCTCCCGGTGCCAAATTGCACAATGACGAGCTGCACCTCTCATAAAATTTAAACTATTGTAGCATCACGTACGGTTAGAAAAATACTATATTGATGTTTTGAAAGTTATATAATGATAAGCTATTTATAATACACTTTTATAACTTCAATTATAAGAATTAGTGGAAGGGGTTGACAATAGCACTAACGATTGTCGCCTCTTTTGTTCTCCCCAAAACATAGTTTAAAAAGTTGCAACTTTTTCTTGACGTAAGGCCAGAATCATAACTTTAATTTAATAACTACCTGTACGTAGGAGCACTAACATTGTGCTAGTACCACTAACCAGCATTACTGTAGCACTAACGATCGACACTCTTTTCGTTTCCGCAAAAACTTATTTGTAAAAGTAGCGATTTTGGCTTGCTTTCAAGCCAGAATTGCTACTTTCAGTTATTAATAACGTCCCATACAGCGGAGCACTAATGTTATGCTTGTTCTCACATAGCTTATTTGTAAATGTGGCGATTTTGGCCGGACGAGCCCGCTTTCTCCCGCAAGAAGGGTGTGTGTGTGAGGGGGGATATTAAGAGAAAGAAAGAGAGAATCTATCAATATAGGTAATTCTGTGTTCTAAAATTTCGAATTATGTTCATGTTGAATGATAAGTTGATTAGTATTATCTGTAGCGAACGCACATAAACGTTTGTCTACACATGAGATCGTAAATCAGCTTTATTGTTCTGAAGATACTTCTTTGTTTACATTGTAGACGTATTTGGGTTTTATTTCTCTTGTTGCTCCCTTCCAACCATGAAATGTGCCTGTTAATCTTTTCTAATAAACTGTAATTTCAAAAGCTTTCAGGCCATTAGATCCCAATGGGTAGTGTCCACAAAATAGATACATTTCAATGTCTAGACCTACAGTTTGTCGTGAGGTCCAACATGATCTGTCCCCTTGAGTCCAACATGAGTCTCCCATTTCCAAAGCGTGGACTGTAGCCATTTACTTACGTCCTAGGAATATTGTCTTCCTGCAAGCTCCGAACATAGTGAAAAGGAAACAACATACACCCTGGTCGATTAATTAATGGTTCTGTATTGAATGGCTAGTAGACTATCATGCAATGACCGATTCGACGAAGATTCTGATTGTGTAGTCCTAGTCATTGAAGGCTATGGTAAGATATTACTAATACACATAGGTTGAGTTTCAGTGCATGGAAACAATTGGAGACAATACACAGAATGTTAAATAAAACCAAAGCCATCGCTTAACGATCTCGCTCATTTGCTGTTAACAGGTTTAGTGGTTCCAAAAGAGGAGATTTAACTTTCCTTCTCATTTTGCTATAATGTATGCAATGGACATTTCCACTGATTTTTTTATTGCTCTAAAAAACTTCAGAGCCAGCTGATTATGGAGAATACATTCTTTCGCTCATGCGATGATTCTAATTAGTTGAAATTTGCGATTGAATTCCGGTCTGCTACTCGTGCGCTTAAAACAATGACCACCATGTTTGTACGTCATACGTCGGTACAGGGCAAAATGGCTACTCCGCTCACTAGGGAAACGGCTTAGTGAAAGATACGATGCATGTTTTTCAAATATGTATGACATTGCTAAAAACACAAAGAATAAGAGAAGTAACAGAATTCAAGGCTTCTCTTAAGAAAGAAAGCTATTTGTCTATTTATTTATTATCAATTACTTGAATATACTTGAATTCCTAAGAACAAAGTTTTAGTGTACTAATGTGCAATATTATTGATATTGTTTGCAGCCTGAGATAATAAACTAATAATTTTTCTCATGTTTGAGTCACCGACCGACCTTACGAAGTGAATTTTATTCGTTCTTAAGAAAAAATCAACAATATAAAAGCATAGTTATTTGATAGTAGAGTGTTAATTTCTCGTATGCAAGTTCGTCGTGGATCCAATAGTTCGGGGGGGCGGGGAGTCCAAGGAAATTAATAGATAAAAAAAACATTTCCCCAAGTAAAAACAATCTTATTCCTTTATTGAGTTCAACACAAGGACCCACAAACTGAAGATTATAATAGAGCATTCTGAGAATTCATCAGTGCTATTATCGAACCAATTTTACACATTAGCAATATTATCATCACAATATCTCCGTGCTTACTGTCGTTTTCTTTATCCCATGGATCCTACTCGTAAATTGTTTATATTAGTCCATGTGAATATTTACAGATCGACTGAAGTGTGTTGAACACATGAGTTAACGTTGAAATCATAAATAGATACAAAACACAGTAATGACAACCAACTAGTAACACTTGGCTTATTACTGAATAAAATAAAATGAAATTTCTACTTTTATGTTCCACGAATATGTCCTGTAGGCAAAGGGAGACGGATGATTAATGAGAGTGAATGATCATAAAAGAATGAGTGGAATGGTCATGTGGGAGGAAATGTCAGAGTCACGAGAAAATCCATAGACACGATGTTGTTCACCACAAATTCATATGGCCTGGGTTCGAACCGGGGACACCTCAAACTAGAGGTGAGCGTTGTGTTCTTTGATAATGAAGGCTTGTGATGTCATGACGAGTAATAAACACAATATTCTGTTCCAGTGAGTGAAGCAATATAAAAGAAATCAAACTTCACGGACGAAACTTAGCAAAAGGTTGTTTTTTTTTTTTTTTTTTTAATCTTCAAAGTTTTTCTTGCGTGTGGACCTCAGAACACAAAACGCAATACTCTCACGATATAATCCTTTGAATATGTACCACCATATACCAAGCATTAATCACTTCAGGGCTTATGAAAGAAAGAATATAAATAAACTTACGTTCGTATACTTATTCGTGTGAGGTTATTGGAAAGAAAAAGTTAAAGTTTCAAAGTACCAACACATTAGGCCTAATACATAACAAATTTTTGTCAATATTCCTCTTGTTCAGACTAGAAAAAGCCTAGGAGCCAGTTAGTCAAACTATTTGGAAATACGAGTCTGGCCCCTAAAACAATTAAATTCAAGATAGAATAATGTAGGCCCATGTACGATATTGTATTATTATGGTGTCTAGGTTTGAGAATCGGCGCCTAGGTCACAAGAAAAATTTTCGAGCACTTATCTTGTTTATGATGCTGTTTCGGCAGTCTAACCATCTATCTGCCTCTATTCGTTACAGCTTTCTTCAAATTCAAACCACCACAAAAGCATTAATCTTGTAGAATTGTAGTAGAAAAGTATAGCGCTATATAATGCGATTCTTGTAGCATTAAGATAAAAATAGTTGTAGCAATATGAGGTGATTAATTGCTAATATGTACAGTAAATAGTAGAAAAATGTAAGGCTGTAGTAGGATATGATTTTTTAAAAAGGGATTACGAGCTTTTTGGTGAGAAAGCGTTTATTTGTAGTCGTAGTATAATAGTATGGAGATTCACGACGAATCTTCAAAACAAAGCAAAGCTGTAATATGGTGGCCTAGATATTCTCAATCTGCACGTGATTCAATTTGAACTAATATAGTACTTAAAACTCCTAACGTTTTGGTGTAAAACAATAATAAAGTAATCCTGCTTAAGTGTACAAATATATAAATTATTTGTAATGTTAGAACATTAAAAATGATCTTTAATGTATTTTAAACTAGGAAAATAGGTCTCATGAACTCGTTAACATTTATATACAGTAAGTGTATTACTTATGTTTCCACTTTTCCTTTCACTATTCCACTAAATTTATTTGTAGTTTACAGTAAGAAACTATAATGCGAAAATATTCTCTGAAGCTTGCAATGCCACTTACAGACACATACCGATCTGTGACGTCACGCTAAAAATCTCTGGTTTCGTTACCGTGACGTAAGCAGCTGATTTTCGCATTGTTTGAAGCGTTGTATCTCCCTAACGAAGAAATATTTTTTTTTTTTTTTTTGAGATTTTTGGTATGTGGTATATTGAAAACTAGTTCTACGCGATGATGTCTGTAAATTACAACCTTTGGTCAAAGAGGAAATGTCCAATAAAATTGTATAATGCTCTGAAAATAACATTGCATTGAAAAATCCGTGCCAAAATAATAAGTATAATGAGAATTTTGGAAGCTTCTTAATATGCATTTGCTGCTGCTATTTGCTAATATTTAAGTGCTTTGTTATTCAGTACAGACGTTTGAGATTTTCTTTGGCGAATTGACCTGGAGTAGGTTTCCTGAAGCATCTTACAGAACTGTGTCACTTTCAGTTTCCATTTCTTCAATTTCTTCATAGAGTAAATATCTGAGGAAGAATTGTTACCCGAATTTGTCTCCTCAAATGTGTACCTGACAGACGAGAATAAGGACCATAGAACGATGCCATCCGTAAAAATACTTGATGGGCTTTACTCCTAAAAGACAAGATTTTGTGGAAATTATAATGAATGATAATGAGCGTTAGATATTTCTCTGCATTTGCAAAACAATGCAGTCTCATGTGGCATGCAAACAGTTCACCTCCCAAGAAACTCAGAATCAGTCACTCCGCTCCGAAAGTTCCAGTAACAACGTTCTAGATACATACAACGTGCAATTTTTGTCCATTTGAGATCACTATGGCTGCAACCACTATGTTAACAGCTTAATAAATTAGTGACACGTTCTTCATAAGAAAACATTTTTGCTTCAATTGCCAGACCGCTTTATAACAATGCTCACCCCCTATGTTGCTCAATCTAAGCTAAAATTGCTTGATTTAGCTAGCATGACTCTAACACACGTCACACATTCTGGTGTTGGATTTTTCTGACTTTTATCTTTTTGATATGAAACCATTCCAGAGCAATCAATGATTCGTTTCAACTGTAAGTTCAATGAATTTGGATTGGATTTGAGGTTAACGTTCCTTTCAGCAGTGAGGCTATATGAAACACAGACCTACAGCTGAATTGTGGAATCCGAACCACATGAGATACTGTCGGAGTGAAGAATTTCACGTCGTCGTCCACAAGCGGTTATACGTTAAGTAAACAAAATATTATGGACTATACAGCTACTGTACGCTAAAACTAATCTCAGGGTAGGAGAAATGTCTGAAGTGCCTCCGTTCTTAGGTAGTAATACAGATAAAATATAGGCCTATAGTTTTATTGTGTTCTTTGGCAGTCAAAATCAGTGTTTGTTGCATTTTAATATATATTCAATCAGTCTATGGGAAAAAATTCTCGTCCTAATTCAATATGCAATTTCAGAAATTTTTGCTGCAAAACCATTTAGTTTTGAACTGGAAAAATTTATGTAAACTACAGTGTAACCTAAATACCTATTTACAAGAATAACTATGATTATTGAAGATAACATCCCAAAATACAACCGACTTTTAATAAACATATAGAAATCATTCATCTTGCGTGGCTCATGCAAGTTGCATATGTGTTATGGAGGATGGATACAAGGAAAGAAGCCCGTTATCCATGGCATTGTAGTTAAAGACAGAACAAACTTTATTATGATTCTGAGAGATCAGCCTCGTTCTAGAAACCCACAAAGTGGCAGGTATCAAAGAGGTAATTTGAATGTCCATGCTCACATCACTGCCAAGGAATCCCTTTAAAAGGATCATTTACTGTACCTCGTTAGAAAAATTCAACAACAAAATCAGAATGCCCCGCACAAAATCCGAACAAACAATATGCGTACAAAATGCAACTACCACAAAAGCTCAGTAAACACTTTTGCAAATGGATGTAAGATCCATATCTTCTCCAATGGAATTTTACATCAGCACAGAGGCTAACTACCAGAACGTTATTAGAGTAAGAAAAGTCCTGATTGTGTAATAGATTTAAAATATCCTAAGTTGACAGTATACTGTGACCAAACAACTCTCCCGCATAATTCAGAAGTATGCAGGCTTTCTATAATACCACCATCGTGTGCTTCAACTTGGGTAGTCAATTTCTCATCAATAACTTGACAAACTATAAATGTTAAATTGTGGTCTTTCTCTTTAAACTTCAAGAACTTCTAGAATCACTGAAACTAGAGAAAAGTCCGTATTACAACGCCTGTTATTACGTGACACTGGAATTGGGACTCGTAGTAACTCATTCGTCTCTACCTGACTCTTGAATCTTGCCATTTTGAGCACACTATCAAATTTCTGTTTTCAAATTATATTACCAGTGTATTGATATTTTAACAATAAAAGTTATTAACTGTTTTAAATTTTTAAATAAAATTTAACTTGCTCTCTTTCAATATTTAGCTTGTTTAAACTAGTGAAGAGTACAGTAGAAAACCAGAGTGTAAAAATAAATGTATAAAACCGTTATATAACACATTATTATCACTGCATGAATTTTGAAGAAAGCCACATCAGTAAAACGTACAATATTATCGCTACAATTTCTTACAAACTAAGGGAAGAGAATTTATTTAATATGCTAAGCCATGTATTCAAGAATTATTGCGTTGAGTAAGTTTTCTTCCCTTTAGATGTACCAACAAAATTTAAATTTTTACTGATATGGCTTCTCTCAAGAGGGTCTACTGTTTTTAAGTATACAATATTTAAGCTTGAATACCTGGAACTTTAGTAGAATGGACTCTGTTGGTTTTTCTCTATAGGCTACCGTACATTTACCAAATGCTGAACCAACATCAAAATGTATGAAATATAATTAAGAAATATATGAAGTAATGTACGAACAAATAACATATAAAGTTATTGCACAAAATACCAATAAAATATATTTTTGTTCTTTCGTATTATCCCCAAGTTTGTCCAGCTCTTACTAACCTATGACAACAGCGTGAAACTCGACTTAAAATGAATAATTATTTGCAAAAATAAATTTCTTACCTTTATCATGTTGAACCAAGTTTTTTGCAATGAAGTTTGCTTTTCCTGGTGTATCAATTTTTGCCAATGTACCGTTAATTCCGAGACAGTAGGACTTCGCCTGTAGCCATGTGAGTCTTCCCAAATGAAGCGAATAACTATATTTGTTGAGGTAAACAAAAGGTTGTGGATCATGCTCGTTGTATTTAATAGCTGAAAAGAGAAATACGAACAATTATAATGTTGTAACTGCCAAAGAAAACATTAGGTACTTTTGTTGCATATGTTACGGAAACAAATAAAGATTTAGCATAGGAAACTAAGATTTATTATCTCTCAACAGCAGTGGTGACGTGGCTTGCACTAGTTTTTGAAACTTTTTAAATCCTTATATATTGCCAATCTGGAACTACACTTGACATAAAAAAATATTTTGTACATGAACTAGAGCTCTATTTCGTATTAACTTTCGCAAAATTTGCGAAGCGCTACGTGATACTAAACATGTAAATAGCAAATGTAACTACTACACCGATTATCGCAAACTAAAGAGCAAATTTAGCGCTGCTTTTACGCAAATCCTTACATAATAAGGCTGCTGAGCAGTGATTTTGATAGCGAACATGAATCTTACTTTAAAGACATGATGGCTCAATATGAATGGTCACAGTTTCGATCTTAATTCTTGTTAATGGAAGCTAGATCGTATACCTATTTATTTGCTCAGGATTTCAATGGGGATTTATTTTTAAGACCAGAAGCAAGAAAATTTATACTTTCTAGACTTGAATCCCGTCTTTAGATTCTTCTTTCCCTTTCAAATCAAGATTATGAACAGGTGCATGAATAATAGTGCTGACAATAAATTTCACTAATTTGTATTAAATGTAGCGTATGTTAGAGCATGTTAGTCCTGGAGCCAGTAACACTTCTGTATGCAAATCATTGCAGGGAGGAAATTATTGTTGAATTGGTTAATTGGATGCATAAGAAGGACAAAAATCTTGGGTGGACATTCCTCACCTCCGACACCTTTTCAGGAATGACGTCATTCAAAATGGCTATCTGATAACCCTGATATGGCTTAAAACATCCAAATGGAACGTCCTAGAGACCAAAAAATGAAATAAATCTACCAGAATTCTATGTATCCTAGTCATGTAAACCAAGCTTATTAATTTTGAATGTACATTAGATTATTCTAATGCATGGAATGACACACCTGGTTTTGTAAAATGCCATGCAGAATAACACACCTTGTGTCTCGAGTATGAGAGGGCTATAGTAACAATATTGATGTCCAAAAAGTATGTTTTCCATGTTGAAAAATTAAATAAATATAGCATAAGAATAGGATTTTCTCCCTGCCAGTGCCGTGCCATGGAAAATCAGGGCCCAGGGCGAGAGTATACGACGGCATCCGTATGAGTAAGGTCGACAGAGCAGCCGCAAAGCGCCACCATGCGCAAAGCGCACGAAGCGTAAGAAAATTTCAAAAATATACCTTACTTTTTCTTGATTTTGAGCAATTTTTATTACTTTTTCCTTCCATTTTATATATTTTTCTTTTTCCTTCTGAACTTTGCACCCCCTTACTTAGGCACTCGGGGCCATCGCCGCGCGCGCTCCCTCCTACGGCACGGCACTGCTCCCTGTCATGACTTGCATTCTGAAGTGTTATTTGGCAATTAGTATAAGTCAACGTAAATGACGGTAGTGTTTTTTAACAATCATATTTTTCAAAAAGAAGATACATGTCTATTAACCACTCATCATAGGGATTTCTGCAGTTTATTATTATTATTATTATTATTATTATTATTACCTCTACACTTCGACATTTTCACTACATACAGTATGAAATTTTGGATTTCACACCCAGACGTGGCGTACTTTAAACATGTACATGCACCAGCAAAGTCATTTGAAAATTGAACCATGTATTTGGATGGCATAAGAACACCATCAATACCTTCAAAACCATATTTTTAAGGATCAAAGTTTTCATCTCCTTCTGTACAGTGAATTTGGAAGTATGTAAGAAAGAAAGGTCGAAGAATATGTCCCTTAGCACAGATACTTGTCGGAGGTACAGGTCTTCAACACAAATATTTTTAAATGAATGTATTTCCAGAGTCTGAACTCATCTAATGTCTTACAATGTTCCTTTCTTCAGTAACTGCACAAATTATTCTTCAGCTGATTTCATGATAGTGTCCAATTGTACCTTATACTGTGATGTACTAAAACTTTTCAAAAAATTGACTGGGTTGCAGTTCATAGCAGCTTTGTTTATGCCGAACTTACCAGTACAATCTTCTTCTTTGAGAGCATGAAATGCAGCCAGCACTGCGCACATATCATTTCCGAGTGTTTCTGCCAAAAAGTGTATACGAATCAGAAATTTCATAGTGGAATAGCTCATTCAAATCCATCCCCTCGAATTTGAGCTATTATAATGATCTTGTTTATTGCAGCTTTTGAATTGATGTTGGTACATTTTTGTTTTTCTTCATTGTTAGTAATCACTTTCTTTTCGAATGCTGCAAATTCTATGTGGTGTAAGTATCCCAGATGCGAGCATCCTTCTCAACATAACGTGTTAACCTGTACGAATCATATATTTCATCACCTATGGAGCAAAAACTGAAAATCTGTTCCCTGGCTTTATTAGCCACCGCAACTTGAGTGACTAAATTATGAAGGAAGTATTACCATTACAAAAGTGTAAGGGCGCAGACCCAGGCATCGTGGTGGCCATGGTTTGACAGACCCTCTGTTTATCCACCGCTGGAGGATTGTTGTATCCAGAAACTCACGAACAATGTCGACTTAGTGTGGAGGAGCGACGTCATGTTGAAAGATGGTACCCTCTGGAAATTGTAGCATTGCATACAATTGCAACATTTCAAGTAGCTTTTTACCATCACAGTCTGCTCCGCAAAGAAAAATGAGCCTATCACTTTATCATACGTCAGGTCACATCACACATTCAATTTAGGTGTGTTAGGTTCGTACTCAACGTAGGCACGAGGATTTTCAGCAGTTCATATTCGGACGTTATAGTGATGAACATATCTACAGACATGGTATGTCGTATCATCAATAAACACAATCTTATGAAAAAAATCGGTCATTATTTTCGATTTTATGAAGCATATCTGAAGCAAACACAAATCGTTTGAGTCCATCCTCCGACTTAATAGTGTCCAACAGCTGCACTTTGTAACCCGAAAAACGTAGACGTTTCTTTCACACCGTATGAACTGTAGTATTGGTTAGGTGTAAATGTCAAGCACACGTATTCACAGATTTTTGGGGGCTCCTTAGATAGCTCTCCTGTATAGCCTCTAGAGACTCGTCACATACCGACGGCCTACCAGAACGGGGTTTGTCCAACAAATTGCCAGTATCCTTCAACTGCTTATTCCACCGACACCGAGTAATATTATTGCTATGTGGTGGCGCTTCGTTGCACATGTGACGATATTCACGTTGCACTTTGGTCACGGATTCGAATTTAGCAAGCCACAGAACACGCTGAACTTCCCTCTGTACAGTCCAAATCTCGGCTGTCGTGGACTGCTTAGCAGTTCGTGCCTGCGTGTGCACGCACTTTCATATTATACTACGGAAACTTGGATGTTTTCCTTTTATTTGGTGAAGATTTCACGTTTCTATCTTCTTTTGTTGCTTTCCTGTGACCAGTCAAAAATGCACCATGACTTTACGGACACACTGTATTAACCTATATACATTATACTAATTTATATATATATATATATATATATATATATATATATATATATATATATATATATATATATATATATGAATCCCAAGTCATGACAGGGAGCCAATTCTAGTAGATTTACTTCAGTTTTAGATCTCTTGGACGTTCCATTTGGATACTTTAAGCCATATCAGGGTTATCAGGTAATCATCTTGAATGACGTCATTCCTGAAAAAGTGGGGGTAAGAAGTGTCCACCCAAAATTCTTATCCTTCTTATGTACCCAATTAACCAATTGAACAATAATTTCCTCCCAGCAATGATTGTATTCAGAAATGTTACTGGCTACTAGACTATGTTGCTTCACATCTATACCACGATCTTGTAACACCCTTGTAATTTTCTAAGAGAGAAAAACCAGCTGAAATTTTGTGTGATGCGAATAACAATAGGGAAACATGGTATGAAATACCCTACAATACCATCAGATTAACAGCGTCGCCAACCCAACGAAAATATTTTTTTTTTTCAAACAGAACTACGTCAGTTATTACGTATTTCACATCTACATATTAAACGGAATTTTACAGTACCTTACTTACTATTCAATGTTACGAATTCTAGATGCTTCAGTATCAATAAACACCACTTCGATTATCATTTCGTGAGCAACAGTACTAAAGCAAGTGAGATTAGCGGAATAATACAGATCTAAAGTGCCTTATTCTACTATGAGCATGATATGATACATTTAGAATAAATAGGAAAAGGGATATAGGGAATCGAAAATTTAAACCTTTCTCAAAAGTATGATTGCGACTACTTAAAATCATACAACTACAAGAAGCTGCAATTTCAACTACCTAAAGCTGTTGCTGTAATATTATTAAAGCAAAGGGAACTAACAGTAATTTTAAATTTTCCCACAAACGCGTTGTTATTTTTTTTTTTAAAGTGCAGCCATTTTTACCCATGTTTCTTATATCTCCGGAACAGTTTCCGATATCAAACGGCATGTTATAATTTTCATGTCTTTTGAGAAACATCTATGCTACTAGATGTTATGTTTATCTAAAGCATTGAAAACAAATTTTAAAATTCAATGTAACTTTGTTCTTATTAGTTCGAAATACGCTATCTCATGATCATACTATTTGACACTAAGATTCTTTAAGTATTTGTTGTTCGTATTGTCCCTTGTGTTGCTACTGTTATAAAGGACTCCAAAATTTGGATGTTTGTAATACAGTGACGTTCTTAGTTTGTAACACGAAATAATAAACTTGATGTTATACGATTTAGTTTAATATGCACATTTGAAACACACAATAGTCTTATGTAGTGCATTTTTAAATATATATATATATATATATATATATATATATATATATATATATATATATATATATATATATATATATATATATTTGTGTTAGGTTGGTAACATTGGTTATTTCATAGTATTGTAGAGTATCTAGAACAATGATCTCATTGATGTTTGCATGATACTATATTTCAATGGTTTTGGGCAAATAATCCATCTAAAGATACAGTACATTGGAGAAACCAGAAATATTTGGCAGATTGGCGCTAAGATTTTGTTCAGTTGTTATATTTATTACACACTAGATATTAATATAAATGAACGAAAATTATATCAATGTTTCTTCGTAATGTCTGTCTTTTGATGTTATCATTTGATGGTAGGGAATACCATTAATATTAGTAGTGATTCTCAGTGGCACGTATCTAATTGGCACTTTGCGAGAAAGTAATTCGTAAAGAAATAAAAATATCTATTGCTGAATCTTCAAAGAAAGTACTCCAATAAATTTATTGTTGAAATATATCTAACTATCTCCCAGAACATACTTAGCTTTTAATACTTTTTTTTTCAATATGAAATGGTTAGAAATTTAGAAGTATATGTTAACAAAAGAGCTGTGTGTTGGAGTAAAGCACAATCATATTTTATATTATTTCATTATTTTCTTCAACCTTATTTAATTCGCTATTCGCATCCAAAGAACTACTTATCATGACAAAAGTGCTCACCCAAATAAATTTCTAATTACACATTTTATACTAATTTCAAGATGCTGAATCCAAATGAAGCTACTTTTAAATATACTCGTCCATAGGCTTACAAGCGAAAATTGAAAAAAGAAAGAGAAAAAGAAAAAGAAAAAGGAAATTAGAACGTGGAAACAACCTATCCATAAACATAAAAAAGACATTACCTAGATATCCGTTATGTATTTGAAATGTGTTTGTTTTAAAAGGCACAGAAAGCTTGGAAATAACTTTTTAGAGTCAAATAATAATAATAATACGGGAAAATGAAATTTTATTTAGAATTTTAAAGTTAGTGATGTAAAATCAAGGTATATATCGTCGCAAGAGAACCAGGGGAACGTAACTCCAAAAATGCGGTTGTCGTTTTCTTCATGTTTGGACGTAATTTTGAAAGTCCCACTTGGTGTAAATGGAATGTAACGTCATCTGTTCTCCTTGTCGATCATCTGTTGTAATGTAGCTCAATTACCATCTTATTAAAAACACATCTTTCTAAGAAAACAATATTTTTGTCCTCTCGTCTGTAAACCCACGAAAATGGAGTTACGTTTCTCTATTTCTCATGCGACGATATCTAGTGATGTAAGGTTAAAAATTTTCCGCTATATTTTTCCGGAAAATCTTCCGTTCTAGTTACCATTCTAAATCAATGGTAACTAACAATTCTTCATTAACTACAAAATTGATTGAATTCATGTACAAAAATGTTAAAAAGTGAAAAGTCGTTTAGAGAATCTGAAAATTATCATGGCTCACAAAATTTCCAGTACTATGTAGGAACAAGTGAAACAATTTTCATGAATCGAAAAAATTTCTGTCGTGTATAGGAAAATTGAAAAACTTTTTATACGTCTGAAAATTGTCATCATTTTCAAGCAAAAAGTAAAACATTTTTTTGTGAATCGGAAAGTTTTATTACTCTGTAGAAACAAGTGAATGGAATTTTCATTGATCAGAAAATTTTCATTACGATGTAGTAACAAGTAGAAAAACTTTCCATAAACTATACAATTTTGAATATTATATATAGTGACGTTAGGTGAAAAATTTTCCAGTATACTTAACTGCACATTGAGCTACAAAATTGAATTCCTGTAGAGGAAAGTTAGACAGCAACAAATTATAATTTTTCCAATTAGCTTTCGGGAACCGAAAATTTTTCTAATATTTCAAGTAGGCAAGTTAAAACGTACATACTGTTTCTCTCTGTGTGGGGAGGAAGTGTGTGTAAAGTGCAGAGAACCTATATCGAGTTCGTAGAGTACAAATATCCCGTCCTATTGTTTAAAATGCAACAAGAAAGCAAAAAGAAACTTTTGTGGTTTCATCAATTATTTCAAAAACGGAAAATTCCACTATTTCTTCATATAGGCTTGCCTGTGTAATGAAATAAGTACTTAAATTCCTTATGAGGGTAATTTTTGTAACAGAAAATGAGGGGAAATGGTTTGATTTTTACAGTCGTAAATTATAATTTCAATATTGAAGTTTTGTATAATCAATATCATAGAGCAGAAATTTTGTATTGTAAAACTACCATTATTATGTATTAGAAATAATAACTATTCGATAGAACAAATACATATATAATAAAAAGAAATAATAACTATTCGATAGTACAAATACATATACCACAAAAAGAAATATATATTTTTATTTTGTAAATTAAAATGAAATACTTGTTGCTTTTAGAACGCAGCGCTAATAGCGCAGCTTTTTACGTTTATTATTTTATTCGAAGAACAACAACACAAATCAGTTTGCTTACTAGTTTCATTTTACTTTCCATTCTGAATGAATATATGAATAAATAAATATATTCAGAAAATGTTCAGTATTTGTTTTCATGAGTTATTTAAACTGGGATTTTGAGTAGTCAAAAATTTACAGTAAGTACTTGAATTTACCTCTACTTATTTATATATCGTCGACAGCGTCACAAACTGTCGTATCTCAGTTTTCTAAACTTTTCAGGAGAGCGATTTTTAGGTTTTCACACAATTTTGAACAGCCATAACTCAAAATCTATTTTACCGAAAGGAGAGAAAATTTACCAAGTTGTAACTTAAATCATAAGAAATCAGTGTAGAAAGTTTTATGGAATTTTCCTGTAAAAGCTTGTGGAAAATTTGGCGGGAAAAAGATACGACAGTTTGTGACGATGGTAATCCTCTCTTGTATGAAAGATACGACGCATATGTTTTATACTGAGCACTACATTAATAGATGAACAACCGGAATATATTGCACTTTTATTGAAAAACTTCGTGTTTATTATACAAAATAATTTAACAAATGCTTCCTGAGATTCTTGAGGGTAAAACGAAATTCCTGAGAACACATAAGAAACACAATATTAAGAGCATACTAACCATAACAAAAAAATAATGCTATCAAGTTGTCATTGCCAGAATATAAAATCTTGCAAAGTAATTTGCAAATTGCATGCTTTGATATTGCACTTGAGAAGGATGGCTAATGTGATAAGTTTCTGTAAAATTGAACATGTTCAGGGTTTCGAATGATTGGAGTTGGGCCCGGAAACAATGATAACGAGTCCTCGTAGGCGTGGGAGACCCGAGTTCGATTCCCGGCGGGAGTTCGGATTCCACGTTAATCAGTAAGTCCATGTCTCATATAGCCTCGCTGCTGAAAGGGACGTTAAAATCAATCAATCAATCAATCAAAACGAGTCCTCGTACTTCTCTGGAGCGATAATTTTTGACAAGTCTGCAAAGTAAGAACCTCTATCTAGTGGATTCAATCTGCGTTCTTTTCAGGGAAACAGTCATGTAAGTGTCCTCAAAATGACTTGTCTTAAACTGAATGCCGTTTGGATAGTCTTTGTTCACTTTCACTTCGCGCATTTCCGTCCAATTGATTGGATCTCCATTTTCGTCACGTCTAACTGACAGAATACAAAGACATTGGGACAGAGAACTAGTCTCATACATCGTTTCTGTCAACACAATGAACGGTATATGGGTTCTTTTTCCTTGCCAGTTTAACAATCGGTTCAAGTTGCGAGGGTACAAAATTACTGCCACAGTGCTTAATAGATGTGCTTATAGCACTGTGGACTGAATCTCCCTCATTTTGTCCATGCCTAGATTCAAAGAATCGGAGAGAAATTTCTCTGATGTTCTTACGTGTTTGCACCGCATACTCCATCATAGCAACCAACCTGAACTCCTACTAGGTCCATCCTGTATTTCTCTAACTCATTCGTTACGGATTTTAACGCGCCTCCCTATAAAGAATTCTAATATTCCATGTTCCAAATCTCATGTTCATTTTCTTTTGCTGATGTCGTGCCAAGTTATCAGTCTTGGTCCGAGGCTTCTGTGATTGTTTCTGAAAAAGTGTCTTTTTTTCTATTACAGGATGAGTTTGTTAGGCTCACCCAAACCCCCAAGCTGGAGGGCCACTCCTTGTCTGCCCGCGACTGCTTATTCAGTATCTTCGCAGCTAACCTCTATATCTAAAGGCCTTCTCCTCGATCCGCAACCTGGGGCCGCGGTGGCTCAGTGGTAGAGCGTTCATCTCTGGTTCAGGGGGACGCGGGTTCCAACCCTGCTCCCGCCAAGTGAACTTTGTGGTGGACAAACAGCGTATGCGTGGGTTTCCGCGGGGTTCTCCCGTTTCCTCCCACTTTCTTCATTCCATCATTTCATTCACTTCTCATAATCACCGTCTTCTTTAGCCTAACCGAACGTAAAACTCAAAAATGTCATGTCATATCGCTCCGCAACCTGAAGAGGCCCTTGCCGTATATATATATATATATATATATATATATATATATATATATATATATATATATATATATATATATATATACAGCCCTGCACTGATCAAGTATAACATTCTAGTTTATAAGCTTATTTGCTTCGGCTGTTCCGAGCTTAAGATATAAGTAAAAATACATTAGGAACAAATGATAAAGAAACTAAGTCTACCTGATGGATAATAATAAGAAATGATATAAAAAGCAATGAGTTTATCAGTACGGGACTGTATACCTACTTTTGGGCCACTTTGTATATATAAACAAATTGCTTTGAATATAGGCGTATCTGTCCAGTTGCGAAAGATCTGTTGCTCACAAACTGTCGTAACTCAAGATACGACTGTTTGTGAAAACGGTTCATATGCTTCATCTTAAGATACGACACAGTGACGTCATCACCACCGTCAAAACAATGCACATTACAGATGTATCGTTTTGGGAAATTGTAGAAGTCAGTGTACGCAACTACATAGTAAAATATCTCAATTTTCGATTTTTTTTTAGATACGACACTTTGTGACGCTGTCGACGATATGTTGTAAGTATGGAAATCCAGAAAAGTATGAGAAAACTTCGTCTTACGCGTATTAAACTGACAAAATATGATTTTGTGAGATCAAAGGTGAATTCTGAGGGAAGAACACATTGAACTTTTTGAAACATTTTTGCAGAAATCATTAGATTTTCACTTCATGAAACTTTTTCAGACAATATTTATTACCAATAACTTTTATGGTTAAACAACGATGCAAGAATAATTGGAGTATGTTTTTATGAATCGGAAAATTTTCCAGACATCGACTGCTTTATAAAAGAAAAAAAAAAGAAAGAATATTGTAAAATAACAGAGAACTTCGCATTATCTGTCAGCAACACTGACATTATTATTGAAATAAGCAAGAAAACTTAAATAGAATTAGTCAAACTTGCCCTATAATGAAACTTTTCAGCAAGGTAGTGATACTTCCTTAATGACGATTGCAGTCTACGATATATTTTTCATATATACACGATTGTAACGTCTTTCCATACTTTTGATTCGATATAAAAGCTATATGAAGAAAAGTTCATGAGATGTTTTGTATGTATCTCACAAAGAAATACTAAATTGGTGCAAATGAAATGTCTACCCCAGGTACGTTATTTGTGAAAACCAAATAAATGAATAGTACATAGGATACCTGTTTAATCAAAATAATTGTTGTTCGTAACCACTCATTTTTACCATCACTGAGCCAATAATTGGATCCGTGTCGAAAAAAGCCTCGAGTCTGCAATGGGAAGAATCTTCAACTGCACGTTGGAACGCCAAACCCAATGAGGGAAGATCTTACCTCCCAATAAGTAATCAAAATGCCGGGACAAATGGTAGACGGAGGGAGCGATGACAGCACAATATGGGGGGATGGGTTTTATGCTGCAACTCATAAGAGTTCCTGCAACGTTCTTTGCGTTAAATGCAGAAAAGAACAATCATGAACATAAGGATTGATTTTATTTAATTTTGAGTTTAGCACTCCTTTCAGAAGCGAAGCTGAACCTGTATAAAACGTGGACCTACAGCTTAACATGGGATCCGAAGCAGATGAGCTCCCGCCAGGGGCGGATCCAGGATGGACTTCTGGGGAGGTCGGTGGGTTGTAATACTCCTACTTAGAGCTACTTTTAAGAGCTCCAAACTCTCGGATGGGTTTTACTTATATATAAAATAAGAAAGTTTTCTCTTCTGGGGGACGATCGCTCCGATCACCCCCTGGATCCGCCCTGGCTTCAGCCTAGAACCGAACCCGGATCTCCCACACCAAAGGCAATGAACTTAAAGGACATCATGTCTGTTGATAATTACTGGATGTTTGGAAACAAATTTGCAGTGCATTTAATGGAGTTCAGCATTAATAGTTTCACCTTGTCTGAGAAGACCTGATGGCTCACTACCTTCATACCAGCAATGACACCTACGGGTAGAGAGGTGGTATAAGAAACCGTCCTAGACGTTGATCTGATCCAAGTATTGCTCTGACTATTTATGATGTTCATAACACATTCAATTTTCATCTGAAGTGTCATTCCGATTAAGGAAACTTTTATTCTTTAGACTCATCAGAGAATTGAACATATTCAGATTGGCAGGTGTGAATTCGTGTGACGCTCATGAGAATAGTAGTGGTAAGGTGTATGCCTAAGTCGTCTGCCACGCTACAAATACTTTTCCGAGGGTCTGTTTCCATGATTTTCATGAGAAGCTCGTCCGCACATGATGTTTCTCTGTGCCCATGAGACACATTTTGACACTGTGTCACAGAACAAAATCTCAAAAAAGCAACGCGAATAGTGTGCTCATTTGCCATTCCTGGCCCAATGGTACTGTAAATGCTTTTTGCGTTTGTTATGTAGAATGCCCAATTTAAATACGAAAAAGTAAAGTATTCGCAATTGTAGGGTTCTCTAAGGTGTATTTTCATAAGACTCTGTTAAAAAACAAACTACCTTCTGATGGTCTGAGTACCTCAGTCTGTTTGCTGGATCTGCACTGAATTTGCAACATTAAGCATGTCCTTAATACATCTCTGTGTCGTATACTGCTTTGATGATTTTGTCACCAGACGCCAAAGCAGATATTTCATTCGCAACTAACCTATTAATATCCCATCATGACTTGATATCAAATGATACATGTGAACTTAGAGGTTAACTATAAATGATACATCTGAATATTATAAAGGTAACCAGGAAAGTTCTGCCACTTTTTGTGCACTATTGTGTCCAATTGGTCCTCATACCGCGAGTAGAATGTTAGTGGGAATAAGACGAAAGTCAGTTGTTGATGTAGGTATATCCAACATACTATTTAGTTGTGGCAGTTCAGTTACGCCGTGAATTTGCGTAAGGACAGAGTGAACATGGGGCCTCCACAAAGCACAGCATGGGCGTTTATGTTGTACGAGTTCAAACCGGGGTCAAACGCCGCTGCAGCGGGGCGGAAGATATGCCAGACATTTGGTGAGGGTGTCGTGACAGTGCAGTGGTGGTTTAACAAGTTTAAAGACGGTAACGATACACTCAAAGAACCACCACGTGCCGGAAGAGCAACACATGTACAAAATGAAGATCTTCAAGCAGCGAGCATGTGAGGATGTGAGGAACTGGGACTACAATTGAGTGTGAATGGAGAAACCAGTCCGCAGCACCTCCATCAACTTGGAAAGCACTATGGTTGGGTTGATGGGTGCCACATGGTTTCATTCCGCGCGAGAAGATACCTGTGTTTCTTTGTTATCTCGTCTGAGGAAGGAGCCATTTCTGGACAGGATGTTGACATGTGATGAGAAGCGGATCCTGTACGAAGCTCCATGGCGCCGACATCATTGGTTAGCATTCCATAAACCGGTTCCAAAACAACGGAAACCAGCACTGCACCAGAAGAAGGTATTCCTTCGTGTTTGATGGACTACTCGCGGCATCGCGAAACTGATACCAGCTGGTCATATCATCAATACAACTGTGTACTGTCAGCAGTTGAGCCATGTTCAAGTAAAACTGAAAACTCTGAATTATAAAGGAGTCCTTCTGTTACAGGACAACGCTAAGCCCCACGTGGCTACGATGACCCGGGACACCATTCTACGCCTTGGATGGGAAACACTATTGCATCCGCCATATTCTCCGAACATTGCACCGTCCGATTATTACCTGTTCCATTCCTTGGACAATTAACTTAGAGGGCGCCAGTTCAAATCCCTAGTAGAGGTGCAAAATGCACTTGATGCCTTCTTCGCTTCACGGCCCACCAAGTTCTACCGTGATGGAATTTATAGCCTTCCAGAACGTTGACAACGGTCGTCGATTCTGATGGAGACTATTTTTGATCTTCCAGGTAGTCTTAGGTGACATATCGATGTTCAAAGGTGGGAGTGAAAAAGCGACATAACTTTCTTAGTTACCTTTATATAGGAATGATTATCTCTTCCAGTAACTCCAATAGTGTGAAAAACAAAGAACGAGAAAAAATATGCAAGATAATGGTTTTGGAGTTGAGAGAGCTCCACTATTCTAAACTGAGATAACTACTATAATACTAGGTATGAAATAATTGCAAATTTGGAACGAAGCAATCAACCTTTTATTGATTATTGATAGAATTTTTTAGTACATCAGTTGTTTTCGTGAACGTATAGACGTGCAAATAGTTACATTTGGCTTATCAGCGAAAAGCGTAATAGCTTTGAAAAATGTGTGGAACATTTTCAGTTATTGAAGACAAAGTAGAATTAAGATAATTTTCAAATACGTATATTTCTTCAAATAAAATGAGAATATTTTTCTAATCTTACAAAATAAAAGACTATTGCATTCACTTTAATAGAAGAGCACAATTCAGATGCCTGATCTTCCAATATAAACAGATAAAGATTATGAAGATTAATACACATAGCAATACAGCACATTAAACGCTAAACAATAGCAGATTCATATACATAAATATACATTCTGGAGATACGAATGTAATACACAACTGCTCGAGCAAGTAATGTTTAAGTAAATATTACTGTATAAACATATGCATGAGGAACGCAAATGTTGTCTTTAAGATTGAAGCCAGATTACTTTTACTTATAAGAATAACAAAAAAATGTGATCCAGTTTCACCTTGTGTATAACCCTCAAATAACATTTAGTCTATTCATGAATTAAGTCACGCTTATATTGAAATTAGAAGCATTACGAAAATGTTTGCTTCATATTGCTATATGCTGTAGAGCTATTGTATAGCTAATAGGCAAAACAGCAAAGTAAGCAAGTATCCCATAGGTTGATTGATAAACTCACTCTGATTATTCAAATGACTCAATCTCATCTCTCTTTTGCAATAAAAAAAGAAGAATCTTGCAAGGATTTTTTTTATTTTATTTTTAAGAATTGGTTTACATATGCTAATTTCTGGTAATTTCTGATATCATGGTTTGATATGAGATCTTTACAGCATTAAAAGTGATCATTTCACTTTAATAAAACTGGAGAAAAAGGATTTCAGTATGTTTGCTCAAACCTTCTCTTCGTAAATTCTTTAACAGCAGTTAAATGCTAATTAGTATTTCCCAGAGAATACTGTACATAACATGGTAATATGAAACATATACATAGATTTTATTACTATAAATAAAATTGCTCCTTAACATAAATAAATTGCCAGCTATGTGCTTAACACTTTCCGGATAATCTACGGGCTATGCACATCCTGGAAATAATGTCTAATAGAACGAACCATGGGCATAGCCCGCCCCTTGCTTTACATTTTTACTGCGAATGAACAACGGACAGCGTACATTCTGTGCACAGTTATTGGCACAACTTGCACAAAGTTGCTAGGTAACATGGATAGTTCTTTCGTCATTGGGCACTGGCGTCGTTAGCTTTTTAAATCGGGAGGGGGGTTGGACGAATCAAAATCAAAATCCTCTTTCCGACAAAAGTTATATATGCAAAGTTGTCTTGGTTTCTTTAAATACATTTGATTAAAATCTAAGGGAACGCGTCCCCCGACCCCCAGCTAACGACGCCCGTGCATTGGGAAAGCTTACTTGAACATGTCTCAAAATATTCACGTTTATGCTGTTGAGAATACAGTAGAGCAGGGCTAAGCAGGAATAATATTCATTTATTATCCACTACATACTTTTTACCACTCTTTAAGAACAGAAATTCACGCTTAACAAATTTTACTACTAGAGAAGGTCTAATAAATTACTGCTACAATATGTTTTATTTCAAAAGGATGAAATGATTTATTACTGATTTAGTTTTCTGTGTTTAATTGACAATTTGTAACAAAGGCTTGAGCAACTTTAAAGCCAGCTTAGCCCTCCATAATCTTATAGTTACAGCACCAAACTTTGCCATACATGGTTCCGGTTTGGATTTCTAAACGGGTAAAATTCAAACTCTGATATCTCACTAATTTGGATCCTCTTTAAGTACACGACATTCTGTTTCTTCTAGTTTATGACTTGAGGTTACATATACAGTATATTTTGATTCTCTCCTTGAGCCTAGAGATGTAAATCGTTCCGAACTGTCATGTGTTTTCGTGTTTACAGTAAAGCAAAAATTTGTTACCTTTAGGTATAATCAAGCACTACGGTTTCCGTTCGCCATTAATTGCTTAGCATTCCTATGTACGTAAAATATAAATTTCTTTTTCTTTAAACTGCTCAAAAAAGATATCAAAAGTTGTGGATCAATTCATTTTAAAATTAGTTGGAAGACATGTCACGTAATTCTCAATTAATTCAATATAGTAAATAATTCACCTCAAATTGTATTACGTTTATAAGTGAGCCTTAAGTTTTTACCTTACTGCTTGCATTACCGGTATTACAATTAAGTAGATATTCTAATACTTTGTTTTGTTGATTTGAAGCTTAACGTGATTTTTGAGCAACCAAGCTGTATACAAAATATATACGCAAAGGGAATCGAAATAACGTAAGATTATTATTATTATTATTATTATTATTATTATTATTATTATTATTATTATTATTATTATTATTATTATTATTATTATTATTATTATTATTATTATTATTATTATTATTAATTATCCAGATTCCTCTTGTACAACTTCGAAGGTGTCATATTTTGTGAAAATTGATAATTATAATTTAAAAACTAAATCTATAGATATATGCTAATACTCTTCAAGATACGTATGAAAAGCAATTGACTCTGCAGTGTATCATTTAAATATGGATTAGCTTATTTAAGAAATCTGAAGAATTTTAAATATTTTTCCATATTTCTCGTATCAAAGTATGTAGCTTTAATTATTGAGTCAAAAGAAACATGTTAACCAGAGAATATTGATTATATAGCATACAATATATAACTTATCTGTACAAGCCGTTAAAATGTTAACTCTTTACGAAACTGAAACATATAGGTCTGATCCCGTAATAAACTTAGAACCATAATGGTTTAATCAGTAAGGTATTTATCTGCCAACAGACAGCCCGATTACGATCCTTGATTGGCTGATTTCCACCAATGGCTCTCGAGTACATCGAGTGATAATTTCAGATTTTCTCCGGGCATAAATTCAATACAATGGGCGAGAAAGGGCAAAGATAACCAGAATGTAGTGCTGACCAATGACTACATCACCACCTCTCAATACCATCATGGAAGTATAAGGTTGTTCCTTTACGATATCCGTGGACACTCGCTCTCCCTCGAATTTACAGCATACCTATGTAATCTAATTTAATAAAACTAACATTCTTATGTAAGTATTCTTAACTACAACTATACTCATACAAGTATTGAACTCATACAATAAATTCTTCACGGTGTAGCTTTTCAGAATTGTAACTAGTGAATTAAAGATTAAATACATTGCATAGTAAATATCATGAATATATTGTCTAACTTTATAAATGAAAGAAAATATATTTAACAATGAAGTTGTATTGATTTAATATTTTTATAAACACTAGCTGAACCTGTGCTCTCTACACAGCACATCATTTACACATGAGCATGAATCTAATTGTCATTCTACACAACATCTGTACATGTCCCTTTACAGACACAAGCGAAAGACGTCTTGATTTAAAAAGAAAAAAATGCAATGGGTACCACATAAAGGGGACTTTTTTCGATTATTTTTTCAATATCTCACATCATTTGCAAGATTTGAGCCTACTTCCGGTTGGAGTTTCTAATTCATGTATGATCAGTTTTTTCTTTCTTCTTGCACGCAGTATGTAATAAGCAAATACATTACATACACAATTAATTATAATATCAGTGATATATGGTGTTCATTGGGCAAAACACTCCAAACAATAAAGATTTATCTTAGACTGAAGAAATGGTTATCCTTCGTTTTTCACTGTCATTTGGCCATGAAACAAACACCTGAGACACATGCAATCCCCCTATACAACTATATGGTGTTCAAATGTATCACTCATAGGATATGATGCTTTTTAAAATTTAAACACTTTCAGTGTACTCCTAAAAAGTGTAATAAAGAGATAACGGGTATGTTTTTAAATATTCAATTAGAACTGGACAATCTACACAAAATTTGGAATTGTGTAGATTGTCCAGTTCAAATCTACACAACTCACCAGTGAAAACTGCACGTTTCTAGCCAATATTGTACTCCTAAAATTTTCAGAGGATATACGCTGTTTTGTGAATACGTATGATTGTCATAAAACACATAGAATGCATTTTTTGTTGAACAATGTAAAACGCATATATTAATTCAATTAAAATATAAAAGATACATTGCTGTTTTACAGTCTAAAAGCATATCATGCTGTTTTCTTTATGATACTTCTTATTTAAATAATCACTTCCCAAGACTCCCACCAACCATTCACGGCACAATTCCTACTGGGTGCGCGTGATCTTCACTCCTCCGTCCCATGGCTTGAGTCTTAAAGCACAAATCCATTTATTATAAACAGGCCATAGCAAGGTTGGCATCCAAAAATGCAGTCCACATCCGAAGCTTATCTTTTTTCTGTGCTCGATGGTAAGTTTTAAAAGCCGGGTGATCGGCCCGGTACAACCCCCAACTTGGAGGACCAGTGACTGGCTGCTGTTCCGAAGAACTGGACGATGGGGGCGCCACATCCTGACGCCAGGTTATCGTTGGGGTCATGACCCAATTAAATAAATATAAACGAAACAAAAGTAGAAAGTACTATACGCTTTGAAGCAGAAGGTACACTCTAATTACCACTGGCGGATCCAAGGGTGGCGGAGCCCCTCCCCCAAGACCTTCTTGTTTACTTCCAGCATTTATATAGTTGGGAAATACAAATATGGTCTTTTCCGGACCGATCCAATCTGTGTGACAAGCTTAGCAGAGTCTAATCAAAATTTGTGGTACTTAATAGTACTTCATACAGAAATATTTGAATTGTGAATACTTCTGTCTTTAGTTCCTTGGGACAGTCACCATAAGCCCCAAAGGAGCTAGAATATAATTTATTCCTTGGTTGAACAATTGTAGGAAGAAGGGTGGACAGCTCACTCTTTGAACTGAAAATGTGTTTTAAAGTTGTCCTAGAAAAATGGTATGGAAATAGAATTCGGGTTTCGAAACTTCAATTACCTTTGAGCAAAGAAAAATTTAGAATCTTCAGCGCTCCTTACCGAAAAGTTCTCTGAATCTGAGACTTTTCGGTTGGTTGATTAATTGATATGTATTTACGTTGTTTGTCAAAAGCGATACTTTACCACTGTAATGTTTCGATGCTCACTCACCGAGAATCGAACCACAGAACCTCATGTATCAAACGTCAAAGTTACATTCACTAGCTACTAGATCAACAAAGACAGCCGTCACTTTTGGGGTTCGACATGGAAACACTAGGAAGGGACCACAGATTCATTGTGAATTTTAATGGCATTTCATCTTTTCTTGGGAAATAACACAAGCTGTTATGGTAATTCATATATAAAAGACAAAATCATAAGTGAATAACAGATCTTCGCACAGGCCAAACCGCTAAAGCTTCAAACTTGAAATTCGGACAGAAGATAAAATTTGTAATGTAGGGTCACTAAGAAAGGATTTTTGTTTGTTTGTTTTCTTTTCTTTTTTCTTTTTCTCTCTTTTTTGGAAATTCGAAGTAAGAAAGGGGGGATGGAGAGAAAATTATTTTAATAAGATGACCATCTCGCCGAATCTCTTAAGGTTAGTGACTTAAAATTTGGTATTTGGATTTCTCATTTAAAATAATTTGACACGCGTTTCAACGATTTTTAATATATTAGTAAAACGAGGCAAAAAGAGGTGGAAGAAAGGGGCGCGGATTACAATTATTATAATAAGATCTCAATATCTAAGAATCTTTGAAGGTTACAAACATAGAATTTGGTATATAAACTTCTCACTTAAAATAATTCAATACATATGACAGATTTGCCAGGAACAAGTCAGACGTAGATTTGAGTTTGTGCTACAACTTTCACAGAGATGGACCGCAAGCCGACTAAGGCCGTTGTGTGGTTTCCGCCCATCGTGCTTTACAACAGCAAACAAACGTTTACACAAAGTTCCCGAGCTTTCAGTTACCATTTTATGTTATACACTAAGTCACTGGTTCTTATAACTATAATTGAGCCACATAAGATTACGCAGATATTATTTTTATTCCTCTATTTGGATATTTAAAGGTGAGACACTTCGAACATTCAAACTTACATTATTATAAGATGGCTTCCAGTACCACTTAGTTTGTTTATTAATTGTTGCTACAACGACGATCAACCCGTAGTCCTTAGTTACACAAAAACATTCAATTATATACATTAAAGATATATAATATTATTTCAAAGATGGTTATATTATTTGCGTCTTCTTGTTCTACTAAACTTGCCTGGCTTGAGCATATTTAGAAATCTAATATTGCCCAAAATTACAATAGAAAAAATTACAAGAAAAGAGAATTATCGTTGTATATTATGACGCGCGAATTGATGGACTTTTCTTTTATTTGATTAACAATTAAAGAAAAAGAATCCTGAACCATTAGTCTTTTTTTACATATTAATTATTTGTAATTTTTAGATGCCCCTCGTATATACAAATTACATTTCATATCACAATTCATATACATTATATTTATTTTTACATCAATAGTAATATTTATATCAATTTTATAATTAACTATATTCTTATCTATTATATCGTCGATTATTGGACACGTCAGAAGTACGGTCTCTATATGTTACTCTAAATCCGTTTTAGCCATAAAGATGTTTATTAACAAAATCAAAAATATTCGAGCAAAATTGAGAAGGTTGACAAAGATGTATGTTATGAGGTTGGAATAACTCATAAGACATTACATTGTTTTATTCTTTTAACTTCCACTGTAATGTTCATTTGCTACAGCTTCAATATTATGCACAAAATCTCATTGTTTCAAACAAGAAATAATAACATAAATATATTAAAGAAATACCAAAGGAAAGTGTAAACATTGATAATATTAAGAACAAAATACAACACTAAACATACAGAAACAAACACGAATAGAGAAATTATCACATTAAATATGAATTTATAGATTATATTGTTTCAAATTAAAATTCAACATGACAAGCTATACCGTATATATCAATAAAGCTCTTCGTTTTTTTTGTTTTTTTTTTTTTGAAGTACCATTTGTTATACGTCATCTACATTAATTTTAGTTAGAATCTCAGATGGAACGAAAGTGTTAATTAATTCCATCCACCGATTTCTAGTATATTTTGAAGGACGACATAGTTTCATTTCATCAATATTACGTAGTTCTACAATGTTTCCTGTTTTTACGCCCATTAACTCAAAAACTTTATGATTAATTTGCTTTACGTACATTTTCTCTGAAACGATATGGTATAATGTAAGGTTTCGTTACTATAGGGTTCTTGGTATCAACTTCAATATTGTAAACAAAATCTTTACAACATCCTGGTCTAAACGAAAAAGCCTTTTCATGTTTATAAAGTATGTCTTTAAATCGGGACACCAAGTCCTTATCAATTAAATTTAAAGAATTTATAATATTATCTACATCTTTATAGAACGAATAATCCTCGTTTTCATTCATAAACGACTCCATTTCAATTCATTAACATCATTTTTCTTCAAATTATCCACGTTAGTACTTAAACAGTATCTACAAAGGATTGGCATTGACAGACAATGTTATCACTAGCAGGAATTAACTTTTGAATTATTGTGTCATCTAGCGTACGAATAGCAAACGTCTTGTTCTCAAAATCCAGGACAGCACGTAATTGTGTTAGAAAATCCAATCCGATTAGCACCTTTTCATTTAGTTCATTAATAACTAAAATAGGAAGGGTAATTTCATAATCCTGTATAGCAACTATAATCTGTGTTTTACCCATCACTCTTTTACAGTGTTTTCCAGTATAATCAACTAATATCAAATTATCCACTTTTTGCAATCGAGGGTTCAAATAATCTTTCGTAAGTTCACGCCAGAATGAATAAGATAGGAAGGACACTGTAGTCCCTGTATCAATTAAAGCTTGGAGAGGAACTCCATTAATTTTAATAAGTATTCACGTAGTACTACAGTAGAGCGTCGATTATCCGAACGTCGGTCAACCGAACTGTGTACTCGCTCGCACCTGTTACTCTCCCACCCTACCATCCATCATCTCCCTCACTCTCAAACCAAGTTTCCCACAGTAGTCGCCGCACTGAGCCACCGCTGGCGGAACATTGCTTCTAATGGGGCCTTCATAAGGCGCTACTGACCGGCCAAGCCGCCAGTCGCTGTGTTTCAACAATCAGCACACTTCTGTCGGTTTGGCACTGGCCGTAGAAGTGGCGGCAGTATCAAAGCTGTTCACAGCAACAGCTGCGCCAGCTTAGAGTTGAGGAGGCGTGCCGCTCCGCGCATGGCAAATAAACATGTACAGTTCGATTATCCGAACAAACCAGTTTTCCGAACACCCATGTCCCCCAATTACTTCGGATAATCGACGCTTTACTGTATATGTTTTCAGAAAAACAAAATCCTCTTCAGAAATATATACCCCCCTTCATTTCATCATCAAACATTCAAAAACAGTTAGCAATAGGAATATATTGATAAATAACATTCGTATCTAAGAGTTTCAAGATTAGTTTCATAATCAAAAGAAGATTCTAGTACATTCATCACTGATGTGGTTTTGACCCCCTCCACGTCAGCCGGATCTAGTTTGAATTCAGATGGTCCCCGCATTCTATTATATCACACTGTATTCCGCAATCTTGTGTTCTTTCTTTTCTACCGTATGATGTTATCGTATTTTGATTTCTGTTTATGAAATTCCTGCCATCTATGAATTGATTTCGTGCAAAAGCCCCACGATTATTATTTCTATTATAATTTCTGTTATTTCTGAAGCTCCTATAATTATTTCTGCCATTAGATTTGGTTTGGTTACCGGTAGCATTTTGTCCATTCGTTCTACTATTAAAACAATGGTTAGACCCTACTATTTCCTCATGGATTTGAAATATCTTCATGTTGGATATTTAAGTTACGAATAAAAGCATAATTGATATGATTACGAGTACAATTACTCTGCCCTCTGTTATTGTTTTGCATTGAGGACTGACATTCAAAGTTCTGAACTATCATTACAAGATGATTGAAATTAATACACTGAGCTGACACCAACATTTGCTGTAACTTGAAAGGCAAGAGTATACGAATTGAAGCTTTATTCGAGCCTCAGGATGAAACGGATTAATAGATTTCAGTTCATTGTAGGTAAATACTACAAAATCAGTGATACTTTTATGAACTTTAGGACTATAATACCTAGTACGGATTAAAGCGTCTCTATTAGCTAACATGAAGTCATTCTCATAATTAGATAACAGTGCATTCTTAAAATCAGAATATTTACGTAAATTACCTCGAATGGCTTTGAACCAGGTTAAACAAGGAGGCAGTAATACATGCGGCAGGATTTTTAAAAACTGTAATTCATCGACCCCCATTAACCCACACTAGTCTTCAAATTTTTCTAAAAATGTGCTTGCAGGTTATCCTCAGATATCCAACTAAATTTTGTAAGGGATCTGATTTCACTAAACCGCAGAGGTTTACCTGTGTCAGTAGATTTCAAATTCCGGGATCCCATACGTACAACCTTTCGATGTCGAGATGTACGGTGAGCTCTTCCTTCCTTATCGGAGCTGGCTTCGCTGTATCCTGAGGATTTGGTATCTTCAACTGCCGTTCTTGCCGTAAACTGCAACTGTTCCGCACTATTAGATGGAAGACCATTCCTGTGATCGGTGTTACGTTCTGAAATAATGGGGAAATACTTTTCCTTAAGGGTGTTAACTTCCTCTTGTAACTCCCTAATTTGGTTGGAATGTTCATTAACAACAGTTTCCATGACTTCCACTGAATCCTGCACTTCTGTGAATCTATGCAATATCTGTTCTACTTTCCGATCTCTCAGTTCAAATTTCGCGCTGATTTGCTGGTTCATTGAGTCCAACTGTCAATTTGCTGAGATAACTATTGTTTCATTAGCTCCCATTTATTGTCAATTTGTCGCAATAATTCTCCAACTTGTTGTCGTTTCGCTGGTTCAATTGTTCCAATTTGCTGTCGATTCGCTGTGACATTTCCTGGTTACTCTGGTTCATTAGCTCCAAATGCTGTTGCATTTGCTTTGAAACATCAGCTATATTCTCAGGAGTTTTCGTCACAGTTTCCCTATCTTCGTTCCCAATAACTTCATTCCTTGGAGCACTCATTTTAATGTTCCTATATATTTTAGTTCCACTTCTTAATAAAGTATAATTTACGTCGGGCTCAATTGTGAAATTGATTTACTATACTTCTAATCAATATCACACTTCCTGGCGTTCTGGCACCATTTATAATATAACAACAAACAAACGTTTACACAAAGTTCCCGAGCTTTCAGTTACCATTTTACATTATACACTAAGTCACTGGTTCTTATGACTATAGGGGCCGCGGTGGCTCAGTGGTAGAGCGTTCACCTCTGGTGCTTGGGGTCCCGGGTTCGATCCCTGCCCCCGCCAAGTGAACTTTGTGGTGGACAAACACCGTGTGCGTGGGTTTTCTCGGGGCTCTCCCGTTTCCTCCCACTTTCTTCATTCCACCATTTCATTCATTACTCATCATCACCGTCTCCTTTAGCCTAACCGGCATAACCGTGGGACGTAAAACTTAAAGATTTCATTTCATTTCATTTTTCTTATAACTATAATTGAGCCACATAAGATTGCGCAAATATTATTTTTATTTCACTATTTGGACCTTTAAAGGTGAGACACTTCGAACATTCAAACTTACATTATTAGAAGATGGCTTCCAGTACCACTTAGTTTGTTTATTATTTGTCGCTACGGCGACGATCAACCCGTCGCCCTTATTTACACAAAAACATTCAATTATATACATTAAAGATGCAATTATTATTATTTGCCTTAACGCTACAACCAATCGTCAACACTGTAAATACAGATCTAAATATATGGTACTTGGACGATGACACTATAGCTGGAGACCCGATTACCATACTAAATACATTAAATGATATCGATACAAAGGCATTGTTAATAGGCCTCCAAATAACTACTCCAAATGTGAGATTAGCTTCCTGGAATCACCTCCAGAACAGACAAATATATTTTTCACCATGTTTAATGAAGCGGCTCCAAGCATTCAATTAATGACGCCTTCAAACGCTTTTCTTTTGGGTTCTGCCCTTTCTTCTGAAGCAAGGAAAACTTTATTAATTGAGAAGACTGCCAAGCTGGAGAAATATTTCCAACGATTGTCATTAATGTCGGCAAACTCAGCTTTCTATTTATTAAGAACTTCTTTTACCATGCCAAGGTTGCTATATTTTCTACGATGTTCACCATCTTGGAGAGAAGATCTACTTGAACATTACGATAACCCCATCAAATCTGGATTGGAATCCATCATTAATTGTTTTCTTCCTCATAATGCTTGGCTACGGGCTTCTCGTTCGATCAATTTTGGAGGATTAGGCATCCGACGAGCCTGAGATATTTCTATTCCCGCCTTCTTGGCATCATTCTATGGTTCCAAATACCTAATCGAATCGCTTCTCCAACACGATATAATTTCTCACGAAATTACTGAGATTGAGGATTGCTCTACAACTTGGTCAATATTAGTAGGCTTAGAATTACCCGAAATCAACTCCAGATCAAAACAAATCACATGGAATATGCCTATCATTAAATCACACCTCTCCTTTTTACTCCAGTCGGCAGACAACTTAGAAGACAAAGCCAGATTAATATCGGCTTCCTTCTTAGAAGCAGGTGTTTGGCACAAAGACCTACCTTCGCCCACGCTCGGCCTTCACCTCAGTAATGAATGCTTCCGAATAGACATTGCGTTACGTCTAGGGGCAAATATATGTGAAGATCACAAATGTCTAGCATGTAAGAGCGAAGTAAATAAAAAAGGTTTACATGGCCTTTCATGTTCCAAGAGCGCAGGTAGACATTCTCGCCACTCAAATGTTAATAACATTATAATGAGAGCACTAATCTCAGCCGGCATACCTGCAATAAGAGAACCCATTGGATGTAGCAGAACAGAGATGCAATGACTCTGTTACCGTGGAAGAGAGGTAAAGCGCTAATTTGGGACTTTACATGTTCAGATACGTTCGCTCCTTCCAATCTCCTCTTTTCTTCGATTCAGGCGGGAAATATAGCTAGCCGAAATGAAACGGAAAAAAGTAGAAAATATCATTCTAGTAGTAATCTTGCGGAGAAATATCATTTTGTAACTATCGCTATTGAATCCAGTGGTGCATGGGACAGAGAAGGTATTACTTTATAAAAGAAATAGGCAGACGGATCACGAAGTTATCTGGCGATGACAGAGCAAGCACCTTCCTCATACAAAGAATAAAGCCCGTCTCACACGGATCTGAACTAAGGCCTCAACCCAGGCTACAACTAACAGTGTTGCTTAACTCAAACTTCCATGCAATTTCTTTTATTCTTAGGTGATATAGGGGTCTCAGACGATCCTTAAAACTAGGTAGGTTCTACCAGCAGAGCCTCTCGTATCTGTATTAAATAGACGAAAAACGTGTTATGCACAAGGCAATCAACTATCGTAATAGTAAATATTATTGTTTTTCTGTTTCACAATATGAGTTCATCCGAAGAGGATGAAATAGCCACAGCAGCGATATCTGCTCTGTTGCTGACACAAAATCCATCCTCCCTCCCGCCAATAAACGAGAGAGAGAGAGAGAGAAAGAGTAAAGAGAAGCTGGTGGACCAGGGAGTGAATTCTTCACCGCAATAATGCAGAGGAAAGCACCGTATTTTCAATGGTGAATAATGAACTACATACAGAAGATCCTCGTTCCTACAAAAAAATTACAGAATGGATTATTCAGAATTCCATACGCTATTGAAATTAGTAACTCCAATAATTCAGCAGCGAGATACGAATATGGGGAGGTCTGTATTAGCTGAAAAATGTAGATCCTTGGATCCACCAGACTGTAGAACTGAAAATCAAATGACTTGTCCAAATATGTAAATGAGGGCAGTTATCAGGCGCGAAAAGCTAAAATAGAGAAAAAAAGCAATTTTCTAGTATAGGTACTGAGTGCATCCGCTCAGCTCAGTACCCACAAAAAATCCCCACATAGCCCATAAAGTAAACTTATACCGCGTCGGGAACCCATCTCATGCACTACACCCGGAATTTTTGTATTGTGCCAGCATTGTAGAACTGTTCCCTAAAATTTCACGAAAGCCACATAACACTGATGACAATTAAATCTCATTGTTTCTGTTTTTGGCGCTGGTTTACTTTTGGCGCATCACATCTGAATTTTATGTTTACAAATGTAGGATTACTAGTCTAAAATTATTACAAGTGCTTTACGACGGATAAAATAAGCGAGTTGATATAAAGATGCCTGTATAGAGACTACTTTCCACCGGCGGTGAATTTCTTCACAATTTACAGAAGTTGTATTTTGTTTACAAGTGGAACGCTACTAGTATGAAACCATGACAAGTGCTATTGTAACTCGTATCATTGTCAAAACCCACTCGTTTTCACTACCCTCGCTTATGCGGATACACACCTTCGCTGGCGCGCCTGTTCCCTTCACACGCACACCCTCGCTAACGCTCGGGCCCTACTGTTTCGCTCTGCTATGACTCGGTTAGATAGCATTCATGCTTTTTAGTGGCGACCTAGCACATATTGTTTTGTTTTGTTTTGTTTTTTGCCATTTTGCCCTCTCCTGCGAAAAATCCCGTAGATGTATTTTTTTTAAATCAAGCCAGGAAAACCGAATATATACGAGTACATACTGAATAGGTGGCTGCTTCTGAAGGTTTATCTTCAAACTCAAATAGTCCAATGGAAAATATGTCATCCACCGTCCATCAGTTCTTTAAGGTTTGTGATCGTTTCATCCCATTTCATTGTGTCTATAGTCGATACCGATTTCAAGTTATTATACCTTTCATAAGTAGCTACCCACGATGTTCTCACTAGCGTACATTAGCTTTTCAGTTTAACAAAAGAAACAAAACATTTAACATTTTAACATTAAGTTTTCATATATACGTTAGTGTACTACAGACTAGCCACATATATATTAGTTCTACCTTGGTGCAAGTTAGTTATAAACCTCGGGCCCCGCAAAATGTTCCCAATCGGGCTCCGCACCACCTAAGGCCAGCCCTGAAAATTAACCTCCTCCTCTTTAAATACAGTTCTTTTTTTCTATGGGGTCACATCTTGAATCATACAACATTATTTAAGAGGAGTTCTTAAATTTGGGGGTAGAGACCCGGAACTGGTGACTGGGTAACCCTTGTATGTGTGCCCCAGTGATGCCAGTTTTGTAACAGCGAATTTCTTGTCTGAAGCCATGAAATTTCCCGATTAGACGCAAAATTTCCCTCCAACTAATACAGATACAATTTACAACACCTAGTGATAAATAATTTTGAAAAATATCACTTTAGAGGGCCTATAACATACAGTTGAACTCATTCTCGTAATATAAAAGCTACTATTTACAGTTATGCATGATAATATCAAAAAGATGCTCGCACAATATTAAACAAAATAATTTCAAGAACAATGTGAACCCCCTTTTTTTTTAACGAACACAATGCGTTGCTTTATCGGCAGAGTTACACAGTACAATTTTCTGGTCTTGTGTTGCAGCACATTACATTTTCCTTGCCACAGAAAAAAGCTGTAGCAACAGACAAGTTATTTTCCTATTGAATTACATTAACTAGATGCTTGCAGTTTTTTGGGTGATACTGAAGTTAATTTTTACTACAAAAAAGCTCGACGTTACAGATCTTATACCTAGCTTTTTCATCGATTCCTGACATGGACTGTAACCCCTATTACATTGTGGATCCGAAAGCCACTCTCTGTTAGATCTCTTAATTTTATCTCGCTTCTTACTGTCGCTCATCTTTAAATAGAAATTAAAAGAAATGCCGCATTTCTCTCTTTCATCCTAGTACGAAACAAGATTAAATTAGACAATTCTGACACGAAGGAGCTATTTCGAAAATAGAGCTATGCTTCTATGGAAAACAACTTCATAAAGATGTAGGCCTACAATAAATGATAGCAGTGTGAAGTATTGTTTTCTTTCTTCTTTATTGATATCAGATCATTTGAGACATCCTACATATTCTCCTGCTGAAAAGTGATAAGGACAGGTAGGAAAGGTCTAAGCGCATCTACGTAACATTATCAAAAGATTTACTCTCCACAATGGCCCCACGCGGAAAACTTGGCCTGCTACAATTTTTGTCTGCTTCTGTTCGCTGTTTCCTATCATATACTGTATATCGGAAGGGTTTGATATTTCCTTTCATTATCGAAACATAGCAGTGACACCTATGTGCATGCCAAAACACAAAACCACCAGACAAACGTACCCCCATTTGTTTTGGAAACAATAAACCAATCTCACGTGTGCGAGGGGAAGGTAGCACAGCGAATAGATCAGGTTTTTACTCACGGCCAGTTCGCAGCAGGAGTCCATAGTACCAGACCCTTTTTGTTTTATTTTGTCTTTATGTAGTCGCTTTCTTCTGTCATGTGGTTGCTGCCTATATGCCTGCTTAGTTGGTCAACATTGAGATAAGTCAGTGAAGGAGTTGTTCATGTGAGAGAGAATGAGCAAAAAGAAGGGAAAATGAATGAATGATAAAACCATCGCTAGAAAACGTGAGAATGTCATAATTTCCCGTTTTCAGTCTATTTTATAGAAAAATTCTCGCATTCCCGGCAGTGCTCAGAATTTCCCGTTTTACGGGAAATTTCCCGCCAACTGGCATCACTGGTGTGCTCCTGAGCACGAATCATGTATCTAAAGCCCGTTATAGACGAACAAATATTCCATCATATATTGTATCCAATATTTCATCAAAGTAGAATTTGAACATGTATGATACCAAGTTGTATGCAACTTTTGAGTTGGTTACAACATTTGATACAACTGTTCTAAATTAGAACTTGTTCTATTTCTATCCAACATTGTATCAAAGAAAACAAACGAAAATCGCTATGCGGTGGCACTAAAATCGAGTATGTGGACACGGAAAGCAATTGACATTCTTTTGATGCATACTAGCAGTAATCTGTTTTGTATAACTATAAAATTAGAGAATATTAGGGCTAAGTACCACAGGCGACTTCCCAAAATTGGCGTAGATTGAGAATATTCCGTGATTTTTTTTTTTAAAAAAGCAAAAATTTTCTTTCACTTTTCTTGATTTAAATGATTTCTTAAGAGGTTCTGGCATGTTATTACTTTGGCGCATGCTCAGATTATTGCATACACATTGACAATATGCCTATATATGATGTGTCTGGAATGATCATGTGCTATCTTATTATATGTAGTTATCTCTTCACGAAATCAATTCTTAATGCCTTAAAAATTGTTTCTCAGGGTAGGAGTTGCATTCATGAGTGCAGATTCACTTTACGAGGACTTTCTTTAAGGGTCTTCACTTCTCCGAAATTAAACTACCGCTAATTTTAGTTTTTCTATATTATCTTCAAAATTAATAAAAATTTTCGAAAAGAAGAAACGTAGTGAACTAGACAATACAATTGTGCATGTGATACTTTTACTGCAATTCACCTATCTGCTTTTGGTATGCCGCTATTTACAGAGCCCGCAAAAACTGTTAAATCTATCTACAGGTGCAAATCGAAAGCAGATAGATGAGTTGTGATAACGGTATCACACACAAAATCGTATTGTTTAGTTCACTACGTTTCTGCTTTTCGGATATTTTTATTTGTTTTGAGGATATTACAGAAAAACTCTAAAACTAGCGGTAGTTTAATTACGCAGTAGTGAAGACCTTTAAGATATAAATACGCATCGAATGAATATCATTTAAAAAGGGACTGCAAGAAAAGCAACTTACGATAGGTGGTCATTAAAAGCGAGGATGATTAAATATTCAGAGCAGGAGCACATCAGAGCAGGAGCACATCGTGGGACCACAAGTTAGTACAGGATTTTGTTCGCAAGAGGCAGAGGCATCAATAGCTGAAAGTGAGAGCCAAAATGAGGATAGCGAAAAACACTTGATGTTGCATAAAATCAAAATAGGTTAGAGTGCGTAATATTTTGGCATTTCTAAATATAAATTAGTAGTTTCCTACACTGAAAAATTCCTCCGGAATTTAATATCTTACAGAACCCTCGTTAATATGTACTCTCTCATTTTAACTGTAAAACCTAACATTTGGTAACTGTTTAGTAATGGGGAGCCAACACTAACAAAGACAGAAAACAATGTGCCCTGCGAGACTCTAACCCGCCTTTACTCGCTAACGCTCGCTCGGCAATAATATGTGAATTAAATGTTATTAACCTAACCAACCGAATGTGAATAGAAAATTGCAGAAAAGTCAATTAAAAACCTGGCCCCACAAAGCTAAACAATAGCCTAACATTTTTATGACGGACCATTTATTCTTAATCAGTGCCCCAAAGTTACAAAAGTTAGTCGAAAATTAACTGAATTAGACGAAATTTAAACAACGGACCAATAAATAGAATATAGATTAATACGTATTTACTGAACAAGAAAGGAACCATGAAAATAAGATTTATTTGGGAATAGCAATAAAGAAGGGAAATGAAACAGAAGTAACTGTGAATAGTCATTCCATTCATTTCTACAACCTTATTCATTATAGTTACACCAGCAGGTGCCACCATAAAACTCATATACGTTTATGTCACCTAACAACTGAATCAAATATAAACAATTGAGCAATGATATTCACCTTTATATTTGATCGTTTATAATGGGTGCAAAAGTTTTACCCAACTTATTTGATCAAATTACCGTCAAAGAAAAGTTTGATACAATATTTGATGGAAAAGTTTGACGATGTATAATAGGCTTAAGGTAATTATGGCCAAAGCAGGAGCATCCGAAGTGAAGGTCTATAATTTCCTTTCAATGATCTTGCTTTTAAAAGGGTTAGAAATTACGAATGCAGTAAATTAGTTTTAAAAATAAAAATAACAGTGCAAATGAAAATAAAATATGGTTACTTGTTCTGGAACATATTTCGAGAATATAATTTAAGGTATGTGAGGCACATTTGACCTCTGAAAGCTATACAGATATGCACATTGATTGGAGTGCATTTAAAAACATCTACTACAAATTCACGAATCTACTTCATAGATAGTACGCAAGTAGTTGCTGATACGTAGTATTTTTTCAGACATGACGCAATGTAATATATCGAAGATGTTACAAGGCATTCCAAATCATAGAGTACTCGCCTTAAAGTCAAGTAAAATTAATCAGAGCAGCCGCACAGGGATCTATTAGGGCATGTACTCAGCCGTATAGAAGCTGAATGTCTGTTTGAAGTCCTTCGCTCACTATAAATCTTGTCGCAGTTGGAAGATTGTCGCTTCTGGTCTAGAGCCCGGTTCAGGTTGATATCATCCCATCATGACCCACATGCTCTTGATAATTTTAAGCTCCGAAAGCCTAGCAGAACAAGGTATAAGGCGTGTATATATCGAGCGGAGCACTGATGATATGGTGACGTATGTTACTTTGCTGGAAGATGAGGTCTTGGAAAGTATCCAGATTTGGTCGGCGGATAAGATTGATGATTCATTAATATGCGACACACTAATCATTATCATTTGAATGAGTACCAGATACAAATATGGTGTACGATATAGCTCGTTTTCCCATACCTGAATGCCAGCTGCAGGTCCTCTTTGATGAGAGCGAACACACGCTAAATTTTCATGCTCACATGTATACAAATACACACACACATGGCCACCAATGCATCCGTTGGACAAACAACTGTCATCGCTGAGTACGATTGCAGTACTATCTGACACCACTGAATATGTTCTCAGTGCTGCATATGTACCAGAAGTAAAGAAGAACGGCGGAAATAAGACCTGGCTCTAACAATTGTTTAGAATTCACGCGGGAGCTCTGATTTAATGGTAGTCGCCGTCCCTTCAGGTATGGTAACCCGAACGATCCTTCTGTTCAATTGTTCTGTGGCGCCTCACAAAGACCCTAGAGCACTCTATTATGGGAATCCTTTGCCTCTCATACTGATAGACCATTGATATGTCACGACCCACGTAATCAGTAATTATGAATAGCCACCCGACCCTTTACAGCTAAACTTTACGACCATACTTCAAGTCAGTAAATTTAACAATAGACGTTCGCTGGCGTCACGGATTCGAATACATGACTTGTGTTTTCTTCAAACTACTATCAGTATGCTTCTTAGACACACTTTGTTCATCTTGACCCTTATGGAGACTAATGTGCTGGAATCTTCAAAATAAGGCCAGTGTGCTCTACACAGATAAATTCAGTGTTGCGAATTTAATTGAATTCGGATGTTCTATAGGGTTAAGGATTCTTTGAATGTGATGAGTATAGGCTATATAAATATCGCACAAAATACAGTATAAAGAATGGTCTGAATTTTGTTTCTAAGCAAGTTAAAGTTACTAATCATACTAATACCAACTAAAAGTGCGTTAATATGTACTGTAGAATAATCACAATCGGATATTAACCACAGAATTATTTTAAATGTAGCCATTATTAAGGTTATTAAGTGCACTTCTCGACGCTAGTAATACACAATCGTAATAATCATTCTCAAAATGGTGGTTTATTCAAGTAAGGGTTATTTTGAATTCCAAGTATGAATTAGAAATAATAAAATTGTTACTTTTCCTGAAGAGCCTTCCTCTTTCCATCTGAGCGACCGCCCCACTTACCCCACCCATGGCACAGCCCTGGTATTGATACTATTTCTCTACAACAGTTAATATAAAATAAATAACTTCTGTGTTGATTATATAACAATTTATTATGGCACATATTACTCTAGTTTCTAACTTTGCCAGAGATGAAGTCACTGTGGTAAGAAAAGACTACATATATATAAAATCTAACGAGAGATTATCTGTTTCAGCTTTAATATATTTTTTTTTCTTTTTTTTTACATATCTAATAATGCACTTACAGTTTACTTATCACACATAATAAAATTATATTCGTTTTCTGCTGCTTGTTAAGTTCTCCATAGGAAACAAGCTACAGTCCTTGAAAACTTCCTGCACTTTTAGATCCATGAAATTCAATTTCATTCATCGTATACTTTGCACTGAATATGCACTTGAACTTTTATCGGAAATGGACGTACATGTTCGAACTGCAACAAAATGCAATGAAAAGAAACAACTAAACTTGATAGGAAGATAAAATACTTTTCATTGAAACATTTGTGGAACCAATGCGTGTAAAAATGTAACGGAAAAACAGTTCATTCCATGGTCGAAAGCGTGTATGATGAGATAAACTGTACACTGCATACACAGCATGTAATAAACGCATTTACGGTTTTTTTTCTTTTACTTCATTCTATAATACTATGACATTCTTTCCAGCCCAGCTTATCTCTTCTTTGCATCACTTCATACCCAATTTTCATTTATAAAGATACGCTTTCGTGCATCCACATTGGGAAGTTATATTCTATCAATCAAATATACGAAGGATTTCCATTTCCAACTATCCCAATAGAATACATGAATACTAACACATCTTAATTCATTTTCAGCATATTATTTTAATTCCTAGTTGGTAACATCCAATAGCATAATATCAATTTTGAGAAGTAAAAGGTTGAAAGCACCGTTTCTAAACAGAAGGCATGATTAAAATTTTCGCAATTTCTAATGAAAGTTGGTCGATTTTACTTAATAAAGACAAAAGAGATTTAGTTACTTGGACTTTTATTTTGACAGGTATTAAAATTGAAAGTACAAATTTTTTAATATCATGAATAAAATATCAGAATTGAACAAACAACTTAATCTACAAATCTGTGAAAAAGAGTAAAATGTTTGTTGTTCATTGAAGTTCTGAATCCCTTTCCAGTAGCTGTGTTATAAATGAGATGTGGGCGTTCAGTTTAGGGCCGAATCCCACCCCACCATGATACGTTCGGACTTTTCTATGTTCTCCCACCAGGAATCTACAACTAGTGTGGTGTACTTTTTTATTGGGGTGGAATATTTAATTTCGTTAGCCATAATGTTATTAGTAAATGTAAATAAATTATTTTTTCAAGAGCATTGGTTAACCAAAATGCCTGTTACTGCTAAATAAGATATACCTTTAGTTAAATTATGGAAATGTGAATATTTAAATGATGTAAAAAGGGTTGCTAGTATATTTATAATGATTTATTGAAATATGATAAGACAAATTAAATGAAGTTACAAAATTAATAATTAATTAATGGTGGTAATAAAAGTGAAAGCTAATTAATTGAATATTCACGAAAATAGGAATTAGATGGGAGACATTTTTTATTACACGGTAAGAATTTTGAACATTCTTTATTGAAAATTATAATTTAACATTTATTTATATTATAGGATAAGTAGAAGGATAGTTACTTATAATATTATTTGGCAGAGGGACCACGTATACCAAAGTTGCACGCGATAGCCACTAAACCATCGAAGGGGGGAAGGACTGATGTTGAAGAGAAACAAATATCAAATCATGGTAAAATACAATTATATGGTTTAATTTCGTTCCGTCTTGTCAGAGAAATACAATTTATAAATCAAACTTAATTGTTTCAATCAGTCAGCCATGTCACTCCCTAAGGGCGCAGTGTCTATGGGCGCGCCGTTTCTTATGACTAAACGAAATTATTCATTAATATTAATAATGCAACAAAATTTTAAGAATAATGCACTAAATATTAATGCAATCACAGTTGATGCAGTAAGAAATGACACATTTCGTGTTGTAACTATGCATATTAAACATGATATGTGCAAGGAAATCTGTACATATACGGTTATGATGATGAAACATGGTATTTGTGCACTGTTTTACCCCTTAGGTAATTTACGTGTAGCTTTGTAATGTGTATGCTCATGAATACAGTACATGTGTAGTTAGACAGATATGTATGTGTGCATTTGTGTATCTGTGTATGTGAATACATAAATTAATATGCTTTACAAGTGTTACCGCAAAAGTTATGGGCAACTAGCTTTTCTTACGAAAATGGGAACGAGGCAAGAAATTCTAAAATATGCAAATAGAACGTTAGTGCATATGTAAACGTTACACGTAGGGAGTTGAATAAACATATATGTTCCCATCAGGATATGCGCAAGAAAAATAAACACTACGAATCCTTCGTTTCGTACACATTTTCGATGTTCCAGCCCATACAGCAACGCGTCTGCATAATCTCTCGCATGATGAGGATTTAAAGTACTCTAGCATCCACTATATTTCGCTATCTTAGTTCCTTCAAATTTGATGTGTTAAAATGTTGACAATAATTTTCGAATGTGTTTTGCTTTTGACGCTTGATGATCGTCACTATTAATCAATGCTTATACAGTTAGTTCTTGCACAGCAATTAAACAAAAGGAAGGGCAATTAGTACAATATTTTGTAAAAGAAATAAGCGTACATTCTGCGTACAACTTAACGGTGTAACAATATTTTACCACCGATTAAAATGAACTGTACATTTTGTGTTGCGTGTGTGAGGTTGAAGCATGTAGTGATGTGTCTGGGAGGCGAAAAGACCTTACCTTTATGAAAGGAATTAGAATTTTGAGAGTACTTCGTGAAATGCCAGACTGAAATATATAAGAAAACAAATGCCAATGGATTAGCAAACTTCTAACTATTCATACCTATAAAACCGAATGTGAGTTTGTGTGTTACCTGATCACGCAGTAACTACTGAACAAAATAAAATTATACTTGGCATAATTATCAACCTTAGGAACCCCAAAGTTCTTATTATATTATGATACATTGAAAGTTTTCAGCTTGGAGGTGTGAGAAGTAGTGACATGCAAAAATTTGAGCATATCTTGTATCGGCGAATCTTTAATCATATCAAACCGCATGACTTTATTCCACAAAGATCCACAATAATCAATCTTGCAATTATTACAGATTTTATAGCGAAATCATTAGCTGTAGGAAACCAAATCGATTAGATTTATATTGACTTTGAAAAGGTCTTTGATAAAGTTAATCACAACATATTACTAGAAAAATTAAAGCTTTTTCACTTTTCCCCACCCTTGATTAAATTCTTCTGGTCATACCTATCTATTCGTAGATAATCCCTTATTTTTAATGCATATAAATCTAAAAAAGAAACTATATTGCTTCCTCAGCGTTCAAACTTATTACAACTGTTATTTCTGTTATTTATTAATGACTTACATGCCTGCATTCACTTGCATGACCATGAAAAATTACTATATGCGAATGATCTAAAAATATATCCTAAAATCAATTCTCTAAATGATAACCTAAAACTGCAGCGAAGTCTAGATCATATTGGTAACTGGTGCTTTTCTAATCAACTTGGAGTCAATGCAAGCAAGTGCAAAGTGTTATCATTCACAAGTAGCAAATCACCTTGTCTCTTTGATTATGTAATTAATAAATATGTAGTAAATAGAGATGATTTAGTTAAGTATCTTGGTGTTACGTTTGATGCTAAGTGAACATTTAACAGTCACATTGTAAATATAACAAGTGAAGCATTCAAGCTATTAGGATTCGTAATTAGAACGGGAAAAGAATTTAAGAACAGTTCACGTTACAGAAGTTGTACAACACATATGTTCATTCAAAGTTAGAGTATGCTTCTACTATTTGGAGTCCGTCTCAATTAAAAAGAAAATCGTAAGCAATGAGAAAGAATGCAGGCAATTTTTTTGAAATTTCTAACCTATGAAGAAACTCACTTTTATCCTAGTTACGACAGCTATAAAACCATCCTTGAGAACTTTTCATCTTCTAACACTAAAACAAAGACATCATATGATTGATTTATTAATAATTCAGAAAGTAACTCGAAATACTGTCTTGGACTGTTCTGACTTAGTTTCGTCATTGAATTTTCATGTTCCTCCATTAAAAACATGTAAAAACACTGGCCTCTATTACTGTAAAAAAAATCAAAAAGTAATATATTGATGAAATCGCCAATCTGGTGAACAACAGCTTTGTATAATAGAATGTGTGTAAATAACAATGAATTGAATATATGTGATATGTCACCTAAGAAACTTAGGAATGCTGTTATCAAGAATTACGAACATCTAATTTTCAACACTGTAATTGGGCTATAGCCTATTGTGTTATAAATAAATAAATAAATAAATAAATAAATAAATAAATAAAACAATTTATATTAGTATCCAATTCATATTGGGGTCGCTGAGATAAATGATGACACTATTAATGGCGTTTAAGCACAAGCTCCCCTCCCCTCATCGGTATGGGTATTGAAAAGGAATAAGGTGTGGGATGATAAAAAAGATAACATTAGATTTTTGTCGTTAGACATTCATTGAATAGTGTATCTTTAGGAGGAAGTTGTTTGAATAATTTGCATAAACCCACTCTCAGGACATTTCAGCTAGTTTTGAATATTGTTTCACTTGTTTCGTATTTATAAATTAATGATCATTCAGTTTATGGATAATGACATTTTTAAAGGGTAGTAATGATCATTGAGTTACTTCCTTAATTGAAATTCTACCTGATATAGACTGAGTATATTTCTTATATAGAATGTGATGGGCTGAAGATGAAAAAGTAACAATTACTAATTTAAAATTTACGATTGATCATAACACTTTAAGTACTATGTGAAGGAATATTACATTTGCCCTATTAGGAAATGAATAAAACATACAAGCCACTGTGCCAAACTTTCTCTATCTCGCTAATTCTTAAACTAAATCATGTTATGTTGCAGTCATCGCTGAGACATTTTTGCAATACGAACAAAAGTATAAGACCTTTCCAGAAAACAGTCCAAAGAAACCTCTTCCCCAAAACACAAACTAACTTCTAATATTTCTTTTCCATGAGAAATGATTTTTGTTTATCAAACATAAACAAAACATCCTGAGTTATCTTTCAGAAAATCGTCTGAAAAATTCATCTCCAAGATTAAACTACGCGTTGTAGATTTTTTTTTTCAGGACAAGCGAATTATGATGCGTTTTCAAAGTTATTAATAAAACATTTATTTGTAAAATAATATGAACAAAGTCACCAGAATCGTTTTTGAGGAAATCATCCGAAAAGAACTCACATCAAGAGTAAACTACTTCTGGACTTTTTCCACGCAGAAATGACATACAGTATAGGTGTAGGTCTGTGGATGAAATATTGATGTATACAAGATATACATATTATGTATTGTACAGGTTGCAACGAACAATATACGTATTTTCTAGCGCAATAAAAATGTGTCTCTCTCTATTTTCTCAAAAACTACACATGAATATTTACTCAGTTTGTTCAGCTTGTAGTGATCTATCGATTAAAATATCCCTCATTTTTGGACAATTTTATGCTTAAACGAAAATTAAAGTTAAAAAGTTAATCATAATTTGAGCTATATTTGAATAGTAACAAAGTAACAAAACGTAAGTGCATTAAACTAGTAATCGCCTAATTTTATTAATAAATTGCAATTTCATTGTGTAAATAATAAATAAATTCTTTGTTTAGCTTCTCGTATTACAGAGAATATACTTTTGTAGTAGAAGGCGATCTTCGATTGACCTCCGTACTATTGTTTCATTACTACTATACTTAAACCTGTTTGGTTATATACACTACAAATAATTTGCTCACAGTCGTGCATTTTTTAAAAATTTGTACCAAATGGCATTGATCAAATTTAATTGAGCAGTCATATATTTCCATATCATCGACATACATGAGCTCTGCTACTAACTGTTGCATCCCAACTCCTAACTTACGAGAACATTCCGTACAAAACTATGCAACGTGATTACACATTTTAAAGTATATTCAAAATATTATGACGAAAGACAAAAATTCTTATCAGTTGACCACAATGCAAATCAAGTTAGTACAGTATTATTTTCCACACTGACCCCTGATTTTGTTTAAGGTGAGAAGTGATTTTTTGTAGACGATTTTTAAAATTATTGTTTTTGCTAGTAAAAGGTGTATCTGAAAAATAAGTTTACATTTCTAGAAGTTAATTGGTAATGAACGAGAGACATTTTGACTCGAAGTTATGTACTCAAACCGTTGGGTGGAGAAAAAGGTTTAAAATAGCAGTCGTTAAATCAACTATCTGGTATCATGAGCAGTAATTTCAGCAACACATCATTGGTATTGTTTTATTTATAGTCGGCAAATAACCATTTTTACAAAAAAAAAATATCCTTTCTTATTAATCGGGCATGACAATTAAGAGGGATGATAAAATGTGGCATAAACTATTTTATAAGTAGTTACAAGGAAAAGTATATCTCGGCAACTATGAGGAACATTCTGAACATACGAGGAACAGATGGCAGCACTTCTAATCGTATAAATTGTCAGGAAATGGATACTCTTATAAAACTTTTTTCGTATAAAATTAAAGTAAATATAGCACATTGTTTGTTGCTTGATATAAATGTCAAACATAGTGCGTAAAGCTTTGCCTATAGCAAAAATTAAAATTTAATACAGTTTCTAAATGTCAGTTACTGGATATTTTTATTATTGGAAGGCAATATACATGCTTAAAATTGCACTATCTTATACACTGAATCATGAGGTAGCTGGATTAATTGAAAAGTCATTGTTCTTACCAAATGAAAGGTTTTGCTGATCACTGATGCATAATACAGATACTAATACTAGTATTTCAATGACCTTGCTAACCGGTTTTATAACATATATAAGTGTCATGGTGATGATATATATATATATATATATATATATATATATATATAGAGAGAGAGAGAGAGAGAGAGAGAGAGAGAGAGAGAGAATTGTCACCATGACACTTCCTATTTCCACGTACCTCTGTTTACATATTTGGTTCTGTAACACAAAACCGATGATATTTTCACAGCACTTAACTCTATGTGAGAAGAGAATATTACCTCGATTTCTCCTACAATGAAACTGACAACAATATGTGAAATTGACATGTGCCTTTCTCTAGATATTCCAATCATAAATGGCTGTGCCCTGGTAGAAAGTATAACAGATAAAATTGTTTTTTTTATTTAATTATGGTGGCCTCCAATAATGAAACTAACAATATGCGAAATCGACATGTACCATTCCCTAGATACTTCAATCGGAAATGGGTGTGCAAAGTTTGGTCAGTTTCTGGTACAAAGTGTAGCATATAAAGTTGGGATTATTTAAAAATGATGGCCTCCAGCAATGAAATTAACAACAATATGTGAAATCGGTATGCACCATCCCTAGATATTTCAATTATAAAAGGGTGTGCCGAGATTGGTCAGTTTTTCATAGAGAGTATGTCAGACAAAGTTGATTGTTTATTTAACAATGGTGGCCTCCAACAATGAAATTAAAAACAATATGTGAAATCGACATGTACCATTCCCTAGATATTTAAATTGTAAATAGATGTGCAAAGTTTGTCAGTTTCTGTTTGGAAGTGTGGAAGATACAGTTGATTATCTTTTTCAAAAATGATAGTCTCCAACAATGAAAGTAGTAATAATACGTGAAATCGACGTGCACCATTCCCTAGATGTTCGAATCATAACTGGGTTTACAAAGTTTGGTCAGTTTCTGGAAAGTATGGAAGATCAAGTTGATTGTTTATTTAACAATTGTGGCCCCCAACAATGAAACTAACAACAATTGTGGAATCGACATGCACCATTCCCTAGATTTAGCAACGACCATTAACCAGACTGTATCCGTTTTTGCTTAGTTTTTGAATTATTCATTTTATTTTTGATTGTTTCAATTTTATTAGTTGTATATGTTAACATTGGTGACGGTGGCGCCGACTACCGTGTTAGACACAAACTATTTGGACGTTAAAAATAACCTTAATTGAGCTTGGACAATCCTACGAAGAGGTTGTGCCTAGCCCTTTTTTTATATAAATCGTGGGTAACATAGAGAATATGATTCTAAATACAGAAGTTAACATGACGCGATAGCAGGGGAGGCTTGAGGATTTTAAATTTGGGTAGGGCCCCTCCCTCACTTATGAATATATAGGCTATACAGATTTGATTTATTAATGATCGTAAGAAGTTACTTTTACAGTTGTGGTTGATGCTATTTGTTAAATAATTATCTACCATTTATTTATTGTATCTTTTAGCGTTTATAAGTTTATCAACATTTTTGGATAGGCCTTTGCCTGCCTGGCCTACCCGCTGAAACCGCCACTGCCCATTATTCAAACTCTTTAGTGGCACGCTAATCACACATCGGTGAATACATTTACATGTATCTTAATTTAAGGAACCAACTGCATCTAAAGTTGAAACATTCTTTCTAAAGCCTACTGCACTGAAAGGAAGAATGTGGTATTTAATGTACCACATAAGTAAGTCTATTTCATGTAAGTTTATTTAATAATAACGGCTAGTAAAGACAACAAAATAAGGGATAGGCTCACGCTAATCTTACTTGTATGGGATATAGATAGCCACGGTTGACCGTTAAAATGTTAACGGATTGACTCTATTAACGAACTTAGTTACGATAATCACTCGAGCTATGCATTACAAAAATAAAATTAAAAATTTTGTTTTACGTGTATGGGATAAAATGAGCTATAGATAACCACCGTTAAATTCGCCGCCGTTAGCTGTTAAGATGTTAGTAAATCAATACACACATGTTATAGTTATACACCTCGTACATAAGAAATGTTATTATTCTAGAGCAACATTAGAGACTATCACTTAAAGCTAAAGTTATCACTCATTCACACACACAAACCTACAGGACAAGGTATTGGTACAGGTGAGTAGGTAATATTTGCTTGAAAGGAAACTATTAACTAACTACAGTTTGGTAACATTTATTACAACTATTAAGAATAAGCACGAAGAATATATTAACTACATACAAATAAGTATACATATTAGTATATCATTATACATCGAATGTTAAATTATGTCAATATAGATTTAATGTTATAAAAGGGAAAGAAAAAAATTAAAATAAAATATATAGATTAGACTTTAGAAACATCAGGTTGTATCTCATATAGTAATAGGATTTTTTAAAAAATTGTCGAACTAGTCCTTTCTCTTCGTTTCTGATAACAAATTGTTTCACGTGTCCACACTGCACCTATTTGGCGCCCATGCACGTAATTCGCATTTATTCGGATATACACATGAAATATGATTTATTTATGTGCAACTATCATCCATTCAGTTTATGGATTTACTTATTTATATAACTTATCTATTCGTAAATTAATAACGACAAAATTTTTGTCATCGGCTTTTAATTTCACCAAATCACTCAATCCATCACTCCGTTTGTTACTTAGTTGACAATATCTCTTAACTTATCGTCATATTATGTGTTATTGCACACCCACACACTCGCAGTCATATTAGGACGATTTAAAGAAACCAAAATTTCATAAATTCTACTTATATTTCGAATTTTTGTTCTATAATTGTCGAATTTCATGAAAGTATGGCAACCAACGCAACCGTTCGGAGTAGGTAACAGGGCCCTTTATCAAAGTATATCAATATTATACGCTTTTCTTCAATATCACATTTACAATCATAACGTATTTATACTTCAATATACATATATTTAATCATGATTTTACCGTTCCAAATTAATTATCCAGCTCATAAAATTTTTAGGTTCAAACATTACATACAATAAAAATAAATTCGACCATACGATGAACAAGTAACTGCGTAATATTGTAAACACTTACATCCTCTACGATTTCAGAACTAACGAACATTCAAGATTTCGGGCAGGTACGTAACCGAACTACAATACAAAAAATTTATTTGACATTTTGCCATCTAGATTATAAAACCTCAAAATTTAACATACACTTATGGGTTCAAACATCTACACGATAAATCACCTCTATTGCACTTGATAGAAACAAAAATGGGGATGACGAGTGTTACAACGGTAAACTTCAATCAGAAAATGGTAAAGGGAGACGAAGGCAAAGTTAGATCTGATCGATGACGACTACAGCGGGTCAAATAGTGATGGAAACGGTCCCTTGATGTCTGACGAGAGTAAATAACTCCATGAATTGTATCTCGCAACATCTCAATTAATATTCAAGTTCAAATAAGGTATGTTAAAAGGTTAAGAATTGTCAAGTTAAAACTGGGGGAAGGTTGAAAAATCTTAGAGAAGAGAAATAGAAAGATAGCTAGAGAAGAGAACAGAGGCGCGCCAAAGTAGAAATAAGATAGAACACTATATACTACAAAGATAAGTGGTCGAATTTAAACACACGACAATCGTCAACTTCACAGCCAAAAATACTTTTTAATATGCCGAAACAGGTTTCCTACTAAATGCGTGGCCTAAGATATATCTCCAAATGGGAGACTAGGGCCTGCCAGAATAAGATTTTTACAAAGACAAGGGATTTATGGAAATCTCACTACTCACCGTATCCGGTCAACGCATTTGGAGACCCCAGAAGTACCTGAAGGATGGTGTAGTCTCTTAATTTAGAATATCTAATAAAACATTATCCGGCCCTTCAGAAAACTGAGAAGAGTTCAGATTAAAGAATGGAAAACTGGTGTAAAAGTCGATGAGATAAAGAAAATCCTAACTTGGATTTGCCAAAATTAAAAAAAATATATAAAAAATAAATTTTGTACTAGCAAGTTGTTTGCCAAATTCTTGCTAGAGCTCTCAATCCGCAAGGGCGCTAACCTTGAGGCGTCAACTAATTTCAAACACTATATCTTTAGAAATAAAAGAAGTGAAGGTTCATGGACATTAGGACTCTGTACGCAGTGGTATGGGATAATGAGACTCTGCTGTAATAAATCTACTATGCTATTTAATCTTATCCATTCTTTCACCTCCATAAACAGTGATGAACTCAACTTAGTAAGGTAACATAGGAGGAAGAGAAAAATCACAAAGTAACCAAATACTATCGCGAGTATAAAGCTGGACGAATGTACTTAAACTCTACCAATTATGAAAACGGCTATACTGTTCTGTAGTTATTTTTAAACTGTCAGGAACCATTTACTATATAGACACTACTCAGACCACCAGATGGACAGTTAGTACCCAAGATTACGGTTGGATGTCAAGCCACGAAGTGAAAACATAGTCGGTCATTTTCACAAGACACGTTTCCTCATACGAAATTCTAATACAGCGGTCAGTGCTCGAACATTCATTATTATATATAAACTATGAATACATTGTGGTAAACAATACACTGCGCTCATATTTTTAAAAGTGTCCTATCATTTAATCATACTCACTACATTATATATATATATATATATATATATATATATATATATTTGGTCTAGGAATTAATTCGTGCGGGTGGACAAGAGATGGCGCAACGAACGGAGCGTCCCACAGTTCCGTGTATCCACACATGTGTTGCAAACCCCTGTCATCGCGTATCGTTCGTAGTATAGGGCAGTGGATTAAAGCGTCAACAACACCAGTTTGTAGTTAAGTGAACATGGCGCAATTTGTGCCTGATAAAGTGTTTTTGCGGGGTGTCCTGCTGCATTACTTTAACATGCAGAAAAGTGCGACTGAAAGTCATCGTATTTTGGTGGAAGTGTATGGTGACCATGCTCTAGCTGAGCGAACGTGTCAGAAGTGGTTTGCACGGTTTAGAAGTGGTGATTTCGGCTTGGCAGACCAAGAGCGAGCTGGACAGCCAAACAAATTTCAAGACGAAGAATTGACAGCATTGCTCGAGCAGGATTCGTGTCAAACGCAGGAACAACTTGCAGCAGCATTAGGCGTTGATCAAACAACAGTCTCCAAACGCTTGAAAGCCATGGGAATGATTCAAAAGATGTCACATTGGGTTCCACATGAATTGAAAGACAGAGACGTTGAAAGACGAAAAACCATTTGCGAATTGCTGCTTCAACTACAGAGCAGAAAGGGGTTTCTGCATCGAATTATTACGGGTGATGAGAAGTGGATCCATTACGAGAACCCTAAACGAAAAAAGGCCTGGGTGAAACCAGGTGAACCAGGTCCATCACAACCAAAACGAGATATTCACTGTGCAAAGGTTATGCTGTGCATATGGTGGGATATGAAAGGTGTGGTGTACTATGAGCTGCTGCAACCGGGTGAAACTATGAATGGAGAACGTTATCGACGACAATTAATGCGTTTGAAGCAAGCTCTGGCCAGAACACGACCAGAATGGGAGAACACACATGATAAACTTATTGTTCAACATGATAACGCTCGCCCTCATGTCGCAAAACCGGTCAAAACCTATTTAGAAAATGTCGGATGGGAAGTTTTACCCCACCCGCCGTATTCACCAGACGTTGCTCCTTCGGACTACTACTTGTTCGATTGCATGAACAACGATTTGATTGGACAGCGGTTTACTTCTTCAGAAGATATCGAAACATGGGTCTCTGACTGGATCGCTTCCAAGGATGAGGACTTCTTTCGCCACTGAATCCGTACATTGCCTGACAGATGGGCGAAAGTGGTGGCTAGCGATGGACAATATTTTTCTTAAGGTATTTATGTATTTTGTGTTTGTACTACAGCTTCAATGTGTGCGTACCAACCGCACGAATTAATTCCTAGACCAAATATATATATATATATATATATATATATATATATATATATATATATATATATATATATATATATATATATATATATATATATATATATATATATATATATATATATTATTTATATTCATTCACATTTTATAACAGATTCATTTCAGACACCCTATTCTTTGATTATACAAAAGTCTGTTCAAAGCAGTCACATTATATACCTTAAAATCTACATGCCACTCAAGAAATTTATCGTGTACTGACCGGTACATGGGAATTTGCGTGAACCAAAACTCCTCAACCCTTGTAATAGAAGTCACATTATATTCATACTTCACAGCTTCAAAAATCATATATACGCAAGGAAAATTTCAATATTATTTACTGTTATACTCCGATAAATATCTGATGTTTGCATTCTGGCAACAACAATGAGATTAATCGCTGAAAGCGAAGAAAGGAAAAATTTGAAATTACAATCTGGCGATACAATAGCGTCATATGTGCTGGCTTATGTTGAAGCACGAACGTGAAGTTTGTTTTCGTTAATTATTTAATTACCAAATTGCATAATGTTTCATACTTTTCAATATAGTTAATTTGCAATGTATTTTATTAGTTAGAATACTCACATTGACCGTAGCTACCAGATATTTTTTAATAATCAAGAAAATGTGTGTTTTCAAGAGTAACTATTCTCTTAAATGTTTATGGTAACAAAACACTAACGACGAGCGGTTATTTAACTGACGTTAGATGGCGCTAAAAGGTGACAATAAACTTTGTACTGAAAAACCGTGCTTTGTACCCTCTTATAAGCTGACTATAAGTTGTATATTATGAATAACGATACAAAATCACGATAGTTTTGCATTATGAACGAATTTACTTATTAGAATGGACCAAAAGAGATGAATAGTTAAGAGAGCAACAATGCACTGTCCTTTAATAGGTTAATGACACTTTCACACTTACATTAATACATTACATACGAACTAAAACTACACATACTAAGTACATATCACTACACAAATTAACTACCGGTACTACATGTATAAACCAAAAAAATTACTGACATCACCACATTTTCAACCGGCTCTGATGCTATAAAAGAGGGAAGGGAAATAGACCCGGCTAGGTGGCCCTTGTACTCAAATTAACCCGTTTATTTTCGGTTACAAAACTATTATTTATAGCCCCAGAGGGACATATCAAAACTAGTAAAAGAGGAAAGGTCCCTTTCCTGAAGGGGAGAAAACCTTTACGAAATTATTCAACCCATGATGTGTTGGAAGCTGTAGTCAATTTAAAAGTAAATAGGAGTCCCTGTGAGAATTTATACTGACATAGTGAAAATTAACTCAACTACAAAAGAATCTACATACACCGCCATGTTAAATAAAAATCACATAGATTACATACATAAACTGTATTGGACAGGCTACCGAAACCTAACGGAAATTTTGAGGGTAAAGGAAATTATCCTAAACGTGTTTGATGCACCAAATCTTAGTTTGCAGCTCACACAAAATCTGAAAATTAAATCTCTTCACTGCAATCAAATATGGCGATCCTGATACTTAACTTGGGAATCCATATCTCACTGATTCTGGTCTGTTTACAGATAGGATTCCAATGTTTTGTGACTCTAAATGCTTCCAACTGGTTTATTTAGCAATTAGTACATTGTTACCTGATTTCTGGTGGGGTTTCCGTGTCAAATACCCATTTTTTTACGGAGCAGAATCGATTCTGAATCTTACGCACAAAGAACAAAGTAAAGGGGCACTAGAGTACTAAGGCGGAAATATAATTCCCAATCAGAGCAAAGGAATTTTCGCGTCGGAAAATATAAAGCGAGTAAAAAATGGTAAAAACTGGATCAAACCGGATTTTAGCAGGGTATGGGCATCTCAGAGGGACGAAAGGGGTCTAAATTATTCTACCAAATTCAGAAAATTCTACCCGACTACTGGCCTATGGTTTACATTGAAATAAAAATGTATAATTTCAATAACCATCCAATTGAGGTGCCCATATTCAGAAATCTACGATGAAATAATATATAACTAAAGAAATTATTCCCCGAAATATAATTTTTCCAAAATTTTAATATCTTCAATTTTTATGTTTACAGACAAAAATTAGCTTTCTCCGCTCGAATACTACAAATGACCTTTTATACTGATATATCAGTTTATCCAGCTTAATGGGATTTATCCACTGATGTCTCGTGTCTGTACATTTTTTGTTAAACTAATAATATTCTAGAATTTAATTTTTTGTTAAAGTCTAATAATATGTAGAATTTTCTTTTTTTTATTAAACTCTAATAATATTATAGAATTTACTTTTTTGTTAAACCCTAGTAATATTCTAGAAATTACTTTTTTTATTAAACGCTAATAATATTCTAGAATTTACTTTTTCGTTAAACTCTAATTCTAGAATTTACTTTTTTTGTTAAGCTCTAATAATATTGTATAATTTACTTTTTGTTAAACTCTACACGTAATAATATTGTAGAATTTACCTTTTTGTTAAACTGTAATAATATTCTAGAATTTTTTTTGATAAACTCTAATAATATTCTAGAATTTAATTTTTTGATAAACTCTAATAATATTGTAAAGTTTACTCTTTTGTTAAACTGTAATAATATTCTAGAATTTAATTTTTTAATAAACTCTAATAATATTGTAAAATTTACTCTTTTGTTAAACTCTAATAATATTCTAGAATTTAATTTTTTGAAAAACTCTAATAATATTCTAGAATTTAATTTTTTGATAAACTCTAATAATATTCTAGAATTTACTTTTTTGATCGACTAATAATATTCTAGAATTTACTTTCATAATAATTACAACACTAAGAGAAGGATTTGTTCAATTAGATTTTGTATTTCTCGTGAAGATTGTTAGAATTATTTTTTTAAAAAAATAAATAGAGTATTTAAGAAATCTTTAATGGACTGTGTTTCAGTTTGTTTGATCTACTTTTTTACCCTCTAACTATAACAGCTAGCTAACCTATAAGAGTGTTACGCCCTTTGAGAAGTAAGAGATGTGGCCTACTTGCTTTATTTGCTTTCTCCATATATAGATGAAATATCAATGGGGATGTAATTTTTCCTTTGTAGGTGCGTAATTACTTATTTATTGCAATTCGTGCCAAAGCTGAAAGATTGAAATTGGGTTTGATTCTCGCTCTTTTCCCCCCTTTTTAATTTTAGCTGATATTGAATATTTCGATTACGACTCTTGTTATCTCTATTTTATTTACGGATAAGTGGATATTAGTGCTCCCAGAGGAATAGTTGAGGGCTAAATGAGGACTGGAGTTAGGATTGGAAGGTAGAATAAGGTCCAGTAGTGTCATATCAGACGTTGCTTGAAAGGGGAAAGACTTTCCAGTTTCCGCCGACATAAAGATTTTGGTGTTATTTATTAGCATATTAGTATACACTTGATTAAAATGTATGTATTTCTCAAGCTCAGATGGCTGTTCTCCCCAAATGACCTCACTATTGGGTGTCCATGTAGCGGAGTTTCTCCTCTTCTTCTAATTCTTTCCATTTCTATGAGCTTGATAATGACAATATCTCACTATTGTTGTATGTGTTAAACAAGCACTATATCGTATATATATTCATATAATATGTAGTTTCCTGTTAGATGTGTTATGCATGCCTTTGTTAGGAATGCTAGTGTAGGCACTATTGTTATTAGTGAGTTATCTATAAGATACAATAAGAACTAATTTATTAGCCTCGTTCAAAGAAATCTTGTTGGATGCCATTAACTGCACTTTGTTAGACATTCTCTTAAGCATTCTTTACACTCTTTGGAGTCAGCTGCATTCTCCTCTTCACAATGGATACGTTTTGTATTATTAGTACATGTGTTCATCTCTTCTCCACGTTTCTTGTGTCATGTGTTATTTGCTCGATTTGTTTATTATTTTATAGTGTCCATAAACAAAGCATTCCCTAATGCACTGTCTAACTTGTAGTATGCATGGCATTATATCTAATTTTAAAAAAAATAATTTAAAAGAACGTATTGTCAGTTAAAGATCAAAATTACTGTACCCTTTGTACAGTATTATTATTATTATTATTATTATTATTATTATTATTATTATTATTATTATTATTATTATTATTAATATTAATATTATTATTATTATAAAAAACATTATGCCTTAAGAAGGAGTTAGCACTCCCCTTTGAATTAAGGTACATTTTATTTCATTTTGATTCATTTTGTAAGCTCTTATGATTTATATCATGTTTAATCCTCCTCCAAGTGTAACTGGAGTATCCGAAAAGCCTCATACATACATACTACATATTATTATACGTCGACTGTGTAAATAAAATTACACCTTCTTCTCAATATCTTTTTCTTAGAGTAATAGTTTTTTTTTTTTTTTTTTTTTTTTTTTTTTTTTTTTTTTTACTGGACCAATTTGGAATCTCAGTGGTGCAATGCAATTTCTAGTAGGTTTACTGCTTTAAATCGTACAACTTCACATCTGCGCAATTTTAGAATCACGGGAAGGCAACTCCCTCCCCAAGGGCATGGCCACAACCTTCTCAAAGTTAACATTTTCCCTCCAAAAATGTCCCATTCTGCTCCCTCAAAATTTACCTTTTCTCTCCCCATATTTTCTATTCCACTCTTAAAATTTACTATTTTGCTCCCAAAATTTACCTTTTTCCCTATCAAATTTACCGTTTTTCAATTCAATTGTGCCATTGGTACAGTGGCTCATGGTAGAGCGCTTATCTCTTGTGCGCGGGGTTCCTAGCTCAATCCCCAGGAAAGTAAATTTAAGTTTGTGGTAAACAACATTGTGTTTGCGGATTCTCTTATACCCATTCCTTTATACATCTTCTTCCATCAATTCCTTCATCATTATTCACTTGCCTTAATCACCCGTCTCCCTTACCCTAAAGGCATATTTGTGGGACGTTAAATTGAAACACAGGGTGTCCAATATATATGCAACCCGGAGTTTGCGATAGTAGAATTTTTGAACTTGAAGTGATACACGAATAATGGTTATACCAAAATGAAGCCTTGTTCATGCATATATTTTTAAACTAGGAACCAACGATTGGAGTACACTAGGAACCGCACAGTGTTGCCAGATGTAACCGAAGGTTTGTCTTTTTTTCTTTTTCTTTTTTGCAAAACACGCTAAATTGATTCATACCTCATACGTATGGATGTTCTGTCGTTAATTTTCAGTTTGTTTAGTTGGAGTAGCTTGGAGCGGAAAAAAGAATTGTTCATTTTCACCAATAACCACCGTTAAGTTGAAACCTGAAACTACTTTCGACAATAGTTCCACTACCTTATTAGCCTGTGTTCTGCCAGCATTCAAAATGCTACCTTCCTTGCTTTAGTAGCTGCGAAAGTATCAACTATATTATCAAAATCCAAAGTAGATGCTATTCCATTATCGATAGAAAGAATGTCCGGATTCGTGTCTTTCTTGACTCGTAGTGGAGCGTAAGTATGGTCTTATCAGCTTCATTTTGCTGAAAGACCTTTCAAATGATGCGATAGATACGGGTAGTGTTATCAAAATCTGAAGAGCGGTTGCCAAACTTTTGTAAGCTTCAAGCTCCATTGACAAATACATATTTCAGTATACCTTGTGAGGAAAAGTCAAGTTGTTCTTTAGGTTTCTAAGCACACCTTAGTGAACGGATTATATATAAACAATTCTATGTCATCCAGGTCATTCGGTTAGAACAAAGCCGAATCAGAGCAACAAACATGCTTTTAACCTTTCCTCGCTCTCATCATTTAGCTGCTGCACAAAGCTGGCAAAGTAAGAAAATAGTTCTATTTTATTTCTATCTAAACATAGAAGGAAGCAATATAACATAATTCACGTTTTTTTTCTTTTGAATATTTGAACACTTGTTTTCTTATTGAACATCTTATTCACTCTAAATTTGTGGGCTGAAATGTAAATTTGTAAGCCAAGAAACAAGAACAAAAAAGGAGAAACCAGCTAAGCAAAAGAGTTTCGCTCGCTGAAAATTCGACTTTAAAGGACAAAAGAAAAAAGACAAAGGAAAACAAGCGAATCAGAGACTATAGCGTCTGCATCAAAGAGCTTTTAGCTAGGAACAGAATGCTAGTACCTTAATATAAAGGTAACCAAGAAAGTTCTGTCACTTTTTCACCAACCACACTGAACATCGATATGTCACCTAAAACGTACCTGGAAAATAAAAAGTAGTCCCCATCAGCATCAATGACCTTCTGCCAACGTTCCGAAAAGCCATAGATTCTATCGTGGTAGAACTTGGTGGGCCGTGAAGCGAAGAAGGTATCAAGTGCATTTTGCACCTCTACTAGGGATTTGAACTGCGTCCTCTAAGGTGATTGTCCAAGGAATGGAACAAGTAATAATCGGAAGATCCAATGTCCGGGGAGTGTGGCGGATGCAATAGTGTTTTCCATCCAAGGCGTAGAATGGTGTCCTGGGTCATCCGAACCACGTGGAGCTTAGCGTTGTCCTGTATCAAGGAGAAAACCTTTGCGATTCAGAAGTGCTTTCTGCAGAGTTTTGAGTTTTTCTTAAACACTGCTCGACTGCTGACAGTACACAGTTGCATTGATGCTTTGACCAGCTGGTAGCATTTCCCGATGCACGATGCCGCGAGCAGTCCACCAAACAAACAGGAGGGCCACTGGACCACTGGAGTGCTGGTTTCGGCTGTTTTGAAACCGGTTCATGGAATGCTAACCAATGACGACAGCGCCGTGGAGCTTCGTACAGGAGCCACTTCTCATCACATGTCAACATCCTGTCCAGAAATGGCTCCTTCCTCAGACGAGACAGCAAAGAAACACAAGACAGTGTCTTCTCGCCTTGCCTTCTGGCCCAGAGTCAAATCATGTGGGGTATATTGACTCAACTTGTAGTGCTTCCCAAGTTGATGGAGGTGCTGCCGAATTGGTTTCTCTACTCACACTGAATTGTAATCCCAGTTCCTCACATGTCTGGCCACTGTTCGCCTCAATTGCTGCCTGAAGATCTTCATTTTGTAGATGTGTTGGTCTTCCGGTACGTGGTGCGTCTTCGAGTGTTTAGTCATCGTCGTTAAACTTGTTAAACCATTGCTGTTCTGTCCACGTAGTCACGACACCCTCACCAAAGGCCTGGCATGACTTCAGCCTCGCTGCAGCGGCGTTTGACTCCTGTTTGAACTCGTACGCCCTTACGACGCTCAGTGGAAGTCCCATGTTCACTCTGTCCTTACTCAAGTTCACGGTGTAACTGAACTGCCACAACCAGGTAGTGTGTTGGATATACCCCACACAAACAACTGATCTTCAGCTTATCTTCATTTACATTCAACTCACTTTATGAGGGCCATTTGAACACAGACGTCCAAAAAAGCGACATAACTTTCTTGGTTATCTTTATAAAGCTTTATGTACGTTCAGCACTTCTTTGTGCCCTTCCCTTGAACTGATAAATAAATAAATAGTGATATTTCAGGAAGCAACTATCAGAAAGTAAACAACACAATATACTTCGACTTTTCTTTTACTATATTTTAATGTACATTCAGATTTTTCCTTTAAATCTCTCTGAAGAATTGAACAGAGTGATTTTTTTTATTTTATTCATATTTTAATCACATACATTTTTTCCTTTGAATTTCTTTCGGGCCCCAACAGAGTGAAACTGATTTTACTTATTTTTCACCTACATTCAGCTTTTTTCTTTAATTTTTTCAGGGGGCACCAAGAGAGTGAAGCGTTTGTATTATTATTTTTTTCACCTACATTCAGCTTTTCCTTTATTTTTTTTTTTTGGGAACCCCCAAGATAATAATACTGTTATTTTATTTATTTTTAATCTACATTCAGTTTTTCTTTAAATTTCTTTGCAGGTCCCCAAGAGAATGAGGCCCTAACCTATATGTTGTTTAGCTTATACGGAAATCCGGCACGGATTCGTTTTAGTAGACAGATGTTTTTGTTGTTTCATTTGTGATTTGGAGTAATATTGATTGACAATTAATCAATATTTAGTTTCACTTTTAGGGAAGCTGTGAAGTATAAACCTTGACGGCCCCTATACCTCACGCTAACAAGTTTCTTTAGTAATTATTTTTACCTACTGTCCGGGGGTACCCACAAAGTGGGGTCCGGGGCGGGGGCACCGCTCGCCCCGCCCTTACGCCGAAACTGAATGCTAATTCAAAATTCAATTTTCACGCCTTTGTTTGAGCTATGCTCAAACTAACATGGTTTTTCGTTTACTTCTCATAGTGCTTTCATACGTTTCATTGTATTAGGCTATCTGCTGGAGACATGGCTTATGGGAAATGAACCCTATCCTTTGGATCAGTTTTGTTTGCGAAGAAGGAACATAACCCTAGCGACCTTGAAACCCTCACGAAAAGAACAAATGGAGGGAAGCAAGTATCTTTGCCGATGATTATGTAACACTACGTCAAACTTTTCTTTTGATATCAATTGTTGCATTTGAGTGCACTCTTGCTTACGATTGTATCTTGACTTCACAAAGAACGACTGAAAATATTTTTGTCACTAATGTGAGCTATTTCGTTCTATGTGATTGCCTAACCGTTTTATGAATCTTTGTATTCAGTATATGGACCGCATAAGTCATACACCTTAGAAAACTACTAATGACTGATTGCGACGGAGTCTATTATAGGAGATGAGCAAACTGACGAAACAATAGATACATAGACTTATAGCTTATTCTATATATATTGGTAATCACAGCTTAATTGGGCCAATTGGCATTGTCGCAGGGGCGGATCCACAGGGAGCGATCGGGGCGATAGGCCCCCAGGAGAGGAAACTTTCTTATTTTATATATAAACTAGCAGCGTTCACCCCGCTTCGCTGCGGTCACCCCGGAACGCAATAAACCTTGTTAATTAGATAATTTTTACTTTTTCGCTTTCAAGTGATATGATAAAAACCATAGTAGATTCCAGTAAATGTTAACATTATATCGCCTGTCATTTATGTTAACCCGCCGAGTCACATGGTCATGCGGGTTGCATATAAATACGTTTATTTTTACCTATGATGAACTAATAACAAAGGATTTGTACGTATGGACACTTGAATGGTCAATTATCTCAAGACACTGGTAATTAAAAATTAAAGTGATATGATAAAAACCATCTAGGGTCCAAATCCTAATAACCCCCCAAAAATGAAAGAAATTGGTTCAGCCGTATTAGCGTGATGAGTTCACAAAGGATTTGTGCGTTCTCTTTTATATATATAGATAGATAAAACCCATCTCAGAGTTTGGAGCTCTTAAAAGTAGCCTTAAGTAGCAGTATTACAACCCACCCACCCCAGTCGTCCGTCCTGCATCCGCCTCTGCATTGTCGAACGAAATGGCGCTAACTTCATGAGTTCGAATCTCGTTTGAAAGTTTGTTATTATTACCAACTCATCACATATTTCATCCTTCTTGTAATTAATTGTTTACATTACAAAAGAAATCATTTTTTTCTACCGTGAAATATCTGACAACTGGCCTGCAAATTACATAAATATCCATATGAAATTTATTTTTTTCTATGAGTTCTTATGTCATACACATTCCTAATCACAAAAAATCTATATTATAAAATTGAAAGTGACTAAGTTTGTGACTCTTAATCTCTTGAACCACCAACTGATCTCGATCAAATTTTCAACATTGATGAGGTTCGGCCTGGGAGTGTTTTTATTTCACTTTGACGGTAGAACTTAGAGGATTGGTAGTGGAGGGGATATATATATATAATAAACTTAATAACTAATGAACCACCCGACCGATCTCGATCAAATTTTCAACATAGATTAGGTTCGAGTCTGGAACGTTTTATTATTATTATTATTATTATTATTATTATTATTATTATTATTATTATTATTATTATTATTATTATTATTATTATTATTTTACTTTGACGGCAGAACTTAGGGGAGGGGGATTAGAGGAGAAGATATATAAAAATATATAAAACTTAATAACTCTTGAACCACCAGACCGATCTCGATCAAATTTTCAACCTAGATGAGATTCAAACCTGAGATGGTTTTGTCATATCATTTTCACGGTATAACTTAAGGCATGAGGAGGGAGACAGACATTTAAAAATGTTCGAAAATGACCGATATTAGTGCGATATATCTATAGATTTCCATTTCGCTGAGATGAACATTGACGCTTCTGATGCTAATTAAATCCAAATTCAGCACAGTAACTTGGGGTAGGGGATATTATACCTAGGTATATTATATACTAATATGTGCTCTATCCAAAAATAAATGCCTCAGAATCCTGCAATACTTCCGCAACAATTTTTATAGAGGTAGGTAGTTAGTACTTCAGATTATATGTCCGTAACCAAACCGCTTGTACAAAAATTGTTACGTGAGTATCTTAGGATTCTGAAGCAAGACTTTCCTAAGTAAAGTCTTGACCCGACTACGGTAGGTTCCGTAGTTTGAGCTATGAACCTTTAAAGTTCATTTTTTCACGTTCTCAGTAGCCTATAAGTCCGAAAGGAAGCATTTCTGCACTCAGGTTGGTCTATACTTTTTGTCTTATCTTGATGTCAGGAATCACCTTCCAAATGTTGTCGGTGTTGTTTTGAAATATCTTATATATATATATATATATATATATATATATATATATATATATATATATATATATATATATATATATACAGTGCGTTCCACGAATAACACTAAGGTCCACCTCCTGAAGAAACGAAGGCAGATAGAAACATGAAACCTTTTGGAACCTTCAAGGGACATAAAAGGCAACATTATGCTGAGAAGGAGAATCCCCCACAAGGGAGCCTAAAGGGGGTTACTGGGGGTAACTCAAAAATTTTAAATAGCAACCCCCATCGTGTGGTACCTCGTTTGAAAGGTAATCACGAGTAAAGACCACTTGTGAAAATTGTAAGTCGCTAGCATGTCCGTAGCCAACATGGCGGCCATCCGTAAAGAACGGTCGAAGTGCGTTCAACGAATAACACTAAAGCTCGTCTCCAGAAGAAACGAAGGCAGATAGAAACATGAAACCTTTCGGAACCTTCAAGGGACATAAAAGGCAACATTATGCTGAGAAGGAGAATCCCCCACAAGGGGGGCTAAAAAGGGTTACTGGGGGTAACTCAAAAATTTTGAATAGCAATCCCCATCGTGTGGTACCTCGCTGGAAAAGTAATCGCGTATAGAGACCACACCGTGTCCACAACAAACTCTAAAGTCTAACGTAGGTCTAGTTCGGAACGAATGCACAATACACATACCACACAACTAACACTATAACAGTATTGCAAATACAAAACATGCAAATTGAACTGAAACCGATAGAAAAGAGATTACCATAATATTATTGAAAAATCTGAACCCTCCGAGGCTCGAACCCCGGACCGCACGTATACTGAATCAACACTTTACCATTGCGCTACTGTCGAACTGCTACTCTTACGGACGAGGAGATGTAGTTCATGACGACGAGTTGCCCGTGGTGGCGCTTTGGTGTTGGACGCACGTACTTTAGCAAAGCTACTCTGTTTACTCGTGCACCACAATCAGATGTGCTTTTCCGACCAACAGTGCGCTACATTACAACCCGGAACAGTAGGTCTGAAGGACGTAGACGTGTGTTTGTGCTGGTGCGTTTGACCATCCTACATTGCATACATAATGTGGTCTCTTGAACAGAGAATTGAAATTGTGTTACTCTTTGGTGCTACGAATCGTTCGTACAGTGCAACAGCACGGTTGTTCAATGAAAAATGTGCGCAACCCAATTAGTGTTTCTTCTGTACGCCATTTATTAATCAAATTCTTTATGACAGGCAGTGTGACCAAGGCCCCAAAGCCTCGAAACCCTATTGTTGCTACGGAAGAAACACAGATACAAGTGTTGGCGGAGCTGAATGTGCATCCTCAACAGTCCATAACAACTGTGGCTCAAGCGGGTGGTGTGTCACGCACAACGACATACAGAATCTTAAAAAAAATACCTTCCATCCATACAAACTACATATGGTCCAGGAGTTAAGGGGACATGATCCCGATATGCGTATCGAGTTTTGTGAGCAGATGTATGAGGCATTGGCACGTGGGACCATTGTGCTGACAAACGTGTGTTTCAGCGATGAGAGTACGTTCTACTTGAATGGCAAGGTCAACAGGCATAACTGCCGATATTGGTGTGACACAAACCCTCATGTATTTCGTAAAGGCAACACTCAACAACCAGAGTCGCTGAATGTCTGGGCGGGTATCTTAGGTAATCACATAATCGGGCCCCTCTTCATCGATGGAATATTAACGGGTGAGAAGTACCTGGCGCTGCTGCAAGACTTTATTGCACCGTTGATTGTCGAGGCAATGGAAGAGAATCCACCAGAATTTGGAGAGATTCCGCCCGTTTTTCAGCATGACGGCTGTCCTGCCCATTTTCACCGCCTTGTACGTGACTATTTAGATAGTGAATTTCCGCGACGATGGATTGGTCGTCGCGGCACCATTGAATGGCCAGCCCGTTTGCAAGACCTTGCTCCACCCGACTTTTTTCTCTGTGGCTATTTGAAGACTATAGTGTTCCGCACGCAGCCGAACAACATTGCGGAGTTGCGCCAACGCATAGTTGATGCCTGTCATTCTATACCGGTAATGACTTTTACCCGTGTTCGAGAGGAGTTCGTCCAACGTTTACATTACTGCCAGGAAGTGGGCGGTGCACACTTCGAGCATCTCCTGCATTAATGAGGTATGTTCCAAATCATACTATGTTACTCTCTGCTTACAGGTTTGCAATGTTTCTTCGATCATAGTTTACGGATGGCAGCCATGTTGGCTACGGACATGCAATCAGCATGCACTTTCCAGAACAGGTCAATACACGTGATACCTTTCAAACGAGGTAAAACACGATGGGGGTTGCTATTTAAAATTTTTGAATTACCCCCAGTAACCCCCTTTAGCCCCCTTTGTGGGGGATTCTCCTTCTCAGCATAATGTTGCCTTTTATGTCCCTTGAAGGTTCCAAAAGGTTTCATGTTTCTATCTGCCTTCGTTCCTTCAGGAGGTGGACCTTAGTGTTATTCGTGGAACGCATATATATATCAGTTTCGATATATCATCAGTTTCGAATTCATAGTTTTCGGGGTTGCTGGGATGAACAATGACACTTCCGATGCACTGCCTCTCAACATGGGGAGGGGAGGGAGAGAAATATAGAAATGATCGAAAATGACTGTTATCAAAGAGCGGTTTGATAATAGTAAAAAAGTGACTGACTAATGGAATGTATTACTATTTTCCTTTAATTTAACCCAGCGAAGCGGGTACTTGATGCTAGTTTATTATACCGGGTGTTTCAAAACACTACCGACAACGTTTGGGAGGTGACTCCTGACATCAAGATAAGGCAAAAAAATAAGGACTAATCTGGGTGCACAAACGCTTCTTTTCGGAGGTATAGGCTGCCGAGAACATGAAAAAATGAACTTTAAAGGTTCATAGCTCCAAAAATATGGGACTGTATTTGGGTAAAGACATCACTTAAGAACTAATATGTGCACTATCCAAAAATACATGTTCCAGAATCCTGCGCTACTCACGCAACAATTTTTATAGATATAGTGTGACTACGGGCATATAATTTGAAATACTCACCAAATACCTCTATAAAAATTGTTGCTGAAGTACCACAGAATTCTGAAACTTGGATATTTTGATAGGGTACATACTAGTTCCTAAGTGAAGTCTTGATCCAACTACGGTAGGTCCCATAGTTTTAAAGCTATGAACATTTAAATTTCATTTTTTCATGTTTTCGGCAGCTTATAACTCCGAAAGGAAGCATTTGTGCACCTAGGTTGGTCTACATTTTTTGTCTTATCTTGATGTCAGGAATCACTTCCCAAACGTTGTCGGTGTTGTTTTGAAACATCCTCTATATCCAAAAAAATTAAGGTGTTTCATCCCCTATACACTGGTCCGGCAATAATATCAGGAAAAATCGGGACCAGTGGGATGGTCCTGTGATCCACCTCTCTTTTAGACGAGATAGCGTGGTGGGGAACGGCCTATGTCTACGTTAACAGGAGGTCTATCCTTAATAATCATGGTGTTATATATGGGCCCAAAACTCTATTCTTCACGTCTCATAGTCCCACTGCTGAAAAAGACTTTAAATTCAAGATCAAATCAAAACATGTTAGCTTTGTAGGACAGAATGATGAGAACAAAATTCAAAATCAGTTTCTAAGCTTGATTGTCTCAAGCTACAGTTTACAATATTATTTTACAAAATATTTTTTTCATGGGATGTTAAATTAAGTTTAGTCAATCTGTAGCCAATGAAATATACGGTTTACCCAACATTGTTAGGGTCGTCAAGTCTAGGAAGCTTAGGTGGGCAGGTCATGTAGCTAGAATGAAAGAAAGTAGAAACGCTTTCAAAGTCTTGACTGGTAGACCCATAGGAAAACGACCATTAGGAAGACCTAGGCGCAGATGGGAGGACAATATTAAGATGGATCTCGCAGAGATAGGAATACAAAGTAGAAACTGGATGCAATTAGCTAAGGATAGAAGTCAGTGGAGAGCTTTTGTGAACGCGGCACTGAACCTTCGGGTTCCATAGGCCATAGAGTTAGTTAGTTAGTTAGTAGCCAATGAAATATGTACTCAATTTGTTTCATCGTAAACAGTCGAACTGGAAATGTATGAAAGCATGCCTTTTGCTGTACTTTTTATACAGCCATTTAAATGTAACTGTGTGTGATATGATTACAGCAAAATATGAGTCAACTTTGATAAAAATTTTACTTAATCCGCAGCAAGGATAGTTGACCACTACAACAACCTGAAGAGTTCCTGAAGCAACGGGCAGCAACTATATACGAAAAAAAGGACTAATCCACAGATATATATTGTTATCGATACCCAAAGGAAATAAATTTAAATACATTTTAGGCTTTCGTAATTCTCAATGCTTGGGATAAAAGACATTTAAAAATAAACGATAGATTTAGCCTCTAATGTTGGGCGTTTTCCCTACTCTTTCGATTAAATAAAGTTTTAGAATAATTTTCAGATCTCCTTCGTAGCTGTTCGGCTAGCATACGAGGCTTTGAAGAGCGGAAACCTGGGTTTGATTCTCGGTGGGAGCTCATGTGGTTCAGTTTTCTGGTTAAGCTGTAAGTGCACGTCTTTTATAGCCTCGGTGCTGAAAGAAGAGATCTTGCAGAGTGTTTAACACGCATGAATGCTTTTTATGTTCATAGACACGGGTTCGATTCCCTTACCTGAAATACAAACCCAAGTTGGTTCATCTCATATAGCCTCGATTCTTAAGAGAGATGTTAAACTCAAACCAGTTCAATCAACTAATAAAGCCGCAGTAAAATGAACTTTTTTTTTTTACTCGAAAAAGAAAGTTGATTTTCCGTCGAAAGCACTACGAAGAACTTTTATTAATCACTGACTTAAGTTTAATTAAGTGCTGAGTTACAATTTGGTGCTTTAATTGCTAAAATTCCACTACATTACTTAGAATCGTACAAGCGCACTACGCTCATATGTGCTTTCGTGTTCCACAGTCTCTTCAAACTTAACACTAGCTACTTCCCAATAATGACAAGAAACTAAGTCCTTGAAGAGAATAACACTGTGTTACATCACGATTATTTGATTACCTTATAAAATAGGCAATTTACATCTGATATTGCATTCCATTACTGAAGATTTTTTTTAAAAAAAAAAGCAGATGCTTAATAGCAGAAATATTCAGATCCAGACAGAAAAGTTTGAGGGGAGGGGGTAATAAATATGGTAAGAAGATTAAGTCGATAAAACTTCTAAGCTGGTCTACTTCAATAATTACCCAGATCCTGTATGTATGGCGACTATAAATTGCACTATATCCATTCACCCTATCTTCCTCTAATACTAATAATATTGATCCATATTAGAAACACAAAAAACATGGTGATTGGAACCAAGGGGTCGGTGTCAAATTTAGAAGTAGGAGGAGAAAAAATAGAACAGGTGACTAGTTTTCGATACCTCCGCAGTATTATTAGTAATGATATGAAATATGAACGTAAAATAAAAGAAAGGATACGAATTGCGAAAGAAGCCTTCAAGAGGAGGACAATACTATTTTGTGGGGCCTTGAATAAAAAGTTGAGAAGAAGACTTATAAAATGCTTCGTGTGGAGCAGTGGCGTCGCCTTGTGCAGTTCGTAAGAGCACGTGAACCACCAAATATCGTGCGTTCTTTGTTGTTCCTTAAAATTTATTTAATAATATTTAGAATATTATTATATTGTCGTTTCTAGTTTCCGCTTGCTTTACCCCTTGCGTATATGCATTCCATCATCACACTATGTTCACACCCTACCTGCGAGCATGATAGACTGCTCTGTGTGTAGTACAGTAGGAAAGCGCGGGCAACTGAGCGGAGGAACTGCGGTCTCCTGAAGTTCAAATGAACATTTGAGCGAGCAGCGTTGACGGCGATACTAATTTCCAGTAATGTGAAATACTAATTTCCAGTTTTGTATTTTCTACCGGGAATAACTGCATCTGGTCTTGAAAGCTAGGACTAACAACAAAGGGACCCGTTGAACGCAACCGCACACATCCCCCAAAGTCGTGAGTGCCACAAGTCCTCTTCTACTCCTTGGCACCCTAAGGGCGGTTGCGTTCAGAGAGAGAGAGAGAGAGAAATAACTTAAGTCCATTTCACTTACATACTTTGACAAATGTTAACATGTGTTTATAAATTATGTAAATGGTTGTTTCGTTTTCTGTTTATTATTATTATTATTATTATTATTATTATTATTATTATTATTATTATTATTATTATTATTATTATTATTATTAGACATTTCTTAACACGTTGACTGCCATGTGCGTACACACGGCACTCCCGTGCAGCGCGCTTCTATGATTTTCATACACAAACAATATATTCTAAGTTTGTTGTGTTCGTTCTATAGGTGTGTGTGTAATTACATACATATGGCTTAAAAGTGAAAATTTAAAGGCCCCGCCACGTATATGCAAAAACCTATAGAAAGAAATTTATAAATAGACATTTATGGAACGAATAGAAAGAATTACTGGTGGATTGTTGCCCGTGATGTACAAGTTATAACGGTCAACAGTTTTAAATTTAAACAAATAGAGTTTTAATTAAGCGCGAATTTAACTTATAGTGTACAGTGGAGAAGTTTCAGTAATTCGCTAGGATCGCTACAATATCGAACCTCGTGAAATGCACTGCAAATCTCTCCGCAAGCCCTCAGCAATATTCAACAGATATTGTATTCTAATGTTCATTTCAGTGCAAACCTATATATGCACTTTAATACTCGCCCTCAAACGAAGGTACAGGCTATCCATGATTTGCAGTATGATACTCTCTCTCGCTTCTGTATTCTCCTAACATGTCTCCCAGCGATTACAACTTTTTTTTTTTTTTTTTTTTGTATTTCAACTACTTCTTAGTAGGATAACTTTACCTAGAGACCAGGGATTAATCTGTTATTATATTGTTCACTTTTTTACCTTTGGAATTGAAAATCATCGGTTGAACATTTCAGTCACATCTACCTAATATTAACAACGTTACTTCTATAATTTCGTAACATTGTATTATTTCTTTGTATTATTTATTAGCTTCGTTATTCTTATTTAATATTTTTTTTCTTTGCACCGACGTATCACCTGTACCTTTAAAAAATACACAAGCTCTCACCGGGAATCAAATACAGAACCAATGCACTTGAACCATTTGACCAGAAGGTACATTTAAAAAAGAAGTTCCGATTTTGTTCGGAAAATTGTGATTATTTGTAACATTTAAAAATATATTTAAGAAAGGGTACGGAACAAACGCACTTAACTTCCTCGCTCGAATTTGTTAAACTGACTCGTGTTAGGCTGCAGCTCTTACTGAAACATTTATTTGGAAAAAGTAAATAAAATAATGGATTTTGGAAAACTTAGTTCGAAGAAACTTTAGCCCCGAAAGTAAAGTACCCATATTCATATTCACATTTCCGTTAAAAATATCTTATGCCATATATTAGAATTATTAAGGAAATAATTGTATGTGAACTATGAACAAAAGCGTCTGAACAATTTCTGAGAAAATCGTCAAAAAAAGTCACCCCCAAGAATAAACTATCACCTGTGGATCTTTTAAGGACAAACGAACTATGCTATGTTGTTAGTGTTTTCATAAAACATTTATTTATGAAATACGAACAAAATCGCCTGAGTCGTTCTTGAGAAAATCGCAGGATATAAGTTACTCTCAAAAATAATATATCAATTCTAGGTTTGCAGGTTGATGGAATTATACCATATCGTTAGGTTATTTATGTAACATTTATTTATGAAATATGAACAACAAACATCTCCTAAGTTGTTTTTGCGAAGGTCATCGGGAAAAACTTATCCCCAATGATAAACTGTTCTATCTGTAATTTTGAGGATAAATGATTTATGCCATATTGTAAATTATTTGTGAAATCTGGATCAAGTAGCTCGAGTCAATTTTAAGCAAGTCGTCGGGGAAAATTTCACCGTCACTACCTCTTTTGTATTTTTCTTTTCGGGACAAGTGAGTTATACCATATTGTAAGGTTACTACTGAAATATTTATTACTGAAATTAGACAAATTCGTCTCAGTTATTACTAAAAAAATCGTCAAAAAATCACTCCTTCAAAAAATCACTCCTTCTGGATGTTTTCGGGACAAACGAGTTATGCAGTATGTTAGGTTATTAATTAAATATTTCTTTACGGAATATGAACAAAATTGTCTGATGCATTTATGGGAAAATCGTCAGGGAAAGCTCACCCTAAGAGTAAATTACCCCTTCTGAATGTTTACATGACAAACTAGTTATGCCATATTGTTGGGTTATTAATAATACGTTTACTTATGAAATGTGTCTGAGAAAATTGTGCAAAAAGAACGTATGCCATACAGTATATTACACTTCACGCATTTTTTTTCAGAGCAATGATTCATACTACGGTGGAGAGTTGTTAATAAAAAATATATATGTAAAAAATAAACAAAATCGTTACAGCTGTATTTGAAAAAAATAATTATTTTAAATTTTCATTCTTCAGTTAACTACCCTTATTTTTAGGTGTCGGAGGAAAATTCGAAACGATAGAATATTATAAAAACCTCGTGTGTAAAATTCGATCCAGATACGTTGTACACTATGGCCTCTATTTGAGTGTATGTAAAAGCATGACTAATCGACAGACGAATAGATGGACAGACATCGAAAAATCATTTTTTCGATATGTAGTTGAAGTGAAACTTGAATTCATTGAAATCTCGAATTCGATTGTTATCACTATCACCATACTTTCTTATTTCGTCGCTCGAATGTGAAAACTAATAGGCCGACAGCGGTACGTAAGGTGATAATTTTTAACCCCAAAAATTTAATGAGTTACGTTTAATGTGTTGTCATGCTAGAAAAAATCTTATACCTGTTTGCTATATCATTTTAATATCAGTTTTTCACGCTACTGAATAATTTAGAAGAATGGTATGATTATACAGTAGTTCATATTCATGCTATCTTTTGAAACCATTCGTGTTCCGCACACATAGAGCTGTATAATTTAGTTTTGTTCAAAGAAAATATTCTTTATTCCTTACACAGACTTATGATTGCATTTCTTGCACTTGTGGATATGAAAACAGAAATCTAATGGGAAAGTAAATACTCTAAAAAGAAACACACACAAGAATAATAATTTGGCATCAGCGTTTATCTTTTTTTTCATTTCAACAAGCTAACTCTACTCCATTCACTCTAAAATGGCATGTTGGTGCTAAGATTGTAAAGGCTGCAGGTCGCGTATGTTTTTTTTTCTGTTCCTGACTCACACAAACGCGAAGTGACCTTAAGTTGGTCTGTTGCCAAAAATGGCGACGGGAGGAGTAAGCATACAAGACCATAAACTGAAAATAATCGCTGTTACCAATAGTACTCTAATCCTGAATAAATACGTCGATTAAAGGGAAATGTCAATAAGTTATTTCGTTATTACATTGTTTTTGTTGTTATTAACATGACAATTATACACTTCCCATAGTGTTTTGAAAAAAAAAGATTGGATTTAATGGGATGGGATTCGATCTGGTGTCAAAACAGTATAAGACTAATAGTCCACCACTCTACCCACCTAACCACGCTGAATACGTTTCGTTTCGCTTTCTTTTACTTAATAAATAAATGCTCATAGCAATGGAGCGTGTCACTTCCAACCTCAGTAGAAGAGTTTTCCTGTTTATTTCTATATTTTCGTACGACATCTTGGTTACAGAAGCTAATTTATATTTGGCAGACAATCGAGACACTAGATTTAAACCAATAAATGCAATATTTTAGTCCATTTTCCAGTTCTTTGATCCAACTGGAAACTGTGAAATTCCCTCCAGAATCGTGCTCTGCTACTGCAAATAACTGAATTTTATCCATAAATGTAAGGAAAATGGAATAAATGCGAAAATTCGTGAGTTACAGTATACGCGCTTTTTTTTTAAGTATGTGGGTACATGGATGTAGTGTCTTATAGTATTGGAAATTCCTCCCAAACTTTGGACTCATCCAACAAAATTTTCTGTGTGCGCGCCTTGTAAATACGTCAAATATTCTATCACGATTCGTTCGTATGATCATTTCTATTAAGACTCATATGATTTTGTAGAAAAAGAAGTCACATTCGCTCACTTTTGAATGATTGCATCAGATTTTTGGGTGTTTGAATGTATTGCATGTCTCCATTAGGAGTTCCGAAGATTGTGGTAGTTCTGGTCTTTTCCGTGGTTTGGTTGATTTCATGAAGTGTCCTGTCCTTCTAATTTCTATAGCGATTAGTGTATGACTTTGGTGGGCAGGCCCCAGGTTTAATTCCAAGTGGGAGAGTATCAAACACATTACAGTAATCTCCTTTTAAACTATGAATCTCGTCTTATATAGAATAACCTCTAAGAGAGGACGCAAATACAAATTAAACAATCATTAAGTATCTTGAGACTACAATGCAAAAGTACATGAACAAAGCGTTCGTAATTAAATGTGCTTCTGAAACGATCATAATAATATGATACATTGTATGTTTTGTGTATACTGTTAACAGTTCACAAAACAGCATACTTGGCAATTCAAATATATGAGATAGCAGACGTTTGGAGTCTACCGCAGATTCCATTTAGCATATTGTTGTGAAATTGATGGCGAGTCTGTAGAAAGAGAATGACATACAAAACAATTCGTGAAAATCATAGTAAATAATATGACGTTGACTTCAGAAACTTAAAGTTGTTTTACCATATTAAAGAATATAAAAGCACGTAAAGGAATGCCGTAGCTCAAACTAGTCTCAGTGCATTTGCTATATCAACTGAGAAAAAAATCTAGAAACTAAACTTCAGAAGAGTTATTGACAGGTTGATTGCCCAGAAGAACATCAGAAGTGATTTCATATATGAATGAAATGGAACAATTGTTTATGAGTTTGTACTTCTTATTGTATGTAAATATATATATGATTACTTTAATTGGTTTCATCGTTTTCCTTATTTACAATACTGAAAGAATTCTACAATTAGAAGTTTTAACGGCTGTAAATTACCGAAAAATTATGTCACGAGACGCAACTGGTGTGGAGTATTGTACTGTATGGGTCAGAAATATGGACATTACGCAAAAATGATGAGAAACGACTGGAAGCTTTCGCAATGTGAGTGTGGAGAAGAATGGGTGAATTAGCTGGGTCGAGCGGAAAATAAATGAGAGGATGTCACAAATGGTAGGGGAGAAAAGAACAATTTTAGATATTATTAAGAAGAGGAAGAGAAACTGGTTGGGATATTGGATAAGGAGAAACTGTTTCATGAAGAATGTACTAGATGGTTGCAGGGAAGAGAGGGACGGACGAAGGAGACTACAATTAATGGACGATATCAAAATAGAGAAATCTTTCTGAAGACGAAGAGGTTAGCGGAAGACCGTGGAGCATGAAAGCTTGTCAGTTGTAGCAAGTGACTTGTCAATAATGGCAGAATATCTATGATGATGATGATTATTATTATTATTATCAATCCATTATACATAATGTTACAAAGACTAACACTCTTATTAGCTGCTTGATAGGCTTACCAGAATGAAATTTCTATGAAATGAACTAAAAGTTTGAAACTGACATATTATTTGTCATTTTCCACAGAGTCATCATACATAGCAACACACCTCTAGGAACGGTCTTCCATTCCACAACCATTCTTTGTAGAGAGGATCACATTGGCTCGAAACCCAGCACTCAACAGTGGAAATGGGCTCAGCATCTGAAGAAAGACGCCTTCCTTTCGGCGACTACTTCACTTCTGCAAACCAGAAAACTGACGACGCAAAGTCAGGGCAATATGGCGAATAAAGAAATAACTGGAAACTGAAGTTTAGCACAACATTCAATGTTTCCTGGACTTTATGGACGAGAGTTTTATAAATTAATAGATCGACATCTTTGCTGAGTATCATGGCGCTTTCACTTTAGATTATCAAGTTTTTGCAGCAGACTCTTGTTACATGTTGCAGTCACGATATAACTAAATAACTAACTAACTAACTAACTCTATGGCCTATGGAACCCGGAGGTTCAATGCCGCGTTAACAAAAGCTTTCCACTGACTTTTATCCCTAACTAACTGCAACCAGTTTCTACTTTGTATTCCAATCTCTGCGAGATCCAACTTAATATTTTCCTCCCATCTGCGCCTAGGTCTTCCTAATGGTCGTTTTCCGATTGGTCTTTCAGTCAAGACTTTGAAAGCGTTTCTACTTTCTTCCATCCTAGCTACATGACCCGCCCACCTAAGCCTCCTAGACTTGACGACCCTAACAATGTTGGGTAAACCATATAAATTATGTAGTTCCTCGTTATGAAGTTTCCGCCATTCCCCATTCCCGTTCCTCTTGGGTCCGAATATTTGTCTCAGGATCTTGTTCTCAAATACTTTCAGTCTATGTTCTTCCCTCAGAGTAAGTGACCATGTTTCGCAGCCATACAGAACAACAGGTATGATTATCGTTTTGTATATTTTAAGTTTCAAATTCCTCGACAGAATTCACGACGACAAGAGATTTTGAACCGAATAGGAACACGAATTCCCTGCATTTAATTTCTCCGTGAATATGATTTTCCTCTGTTAATATTGATCCTAGATGTTTGAAACTATCCAGTTTATCAAAAGTATTTTTTAATATTTTAACGCATCCATAATTTGCTGTATTCCGGTCCCGACGCACTTCCATGTATTTAGTTTTCTCTGCATTTACTTCTAAACACATGTCCCTGCAACCGTTTAATAAGATCCCTGCATTTCTTTCTGTTGTTCTCCTATCATCCCCTATTAAATTTACATCATCAGCATATGCCATAACCTGGTGAATACCGTTCAACTCTAGGCCCTGGTTGCTATCTTTGATTTTCTTTATAGCGTATTCCAGAACGAACTTAAATAATAATGGCGACAACGCATCTCCTTGTTTCAGGCCTTTTTCGACGTGAAAACTCGTGGACAAAAAGTTTCCTACCCGGACTTTACTTTGGGATTCATTTAAACATATCTTAATCGAATTAGCTTTCTCGGTATTCCAAGTTCTGTAAGAACGTTGTATAATGTTTCTCTCCTAACCGAGTCGTGCGCGTTTCTAAAATCAATAAATAGTTGATGTACCGGGGTATTGTATTCCCATTTTTTTTTTCGAGTATTTGGCGAATAGTAAATATTTGGTCGATAATTGATCGATTTTGTCTAAATCCGCACTGATAATCTCCAATAATTTCATCTGCGTATGGGGTCAGTCTTGCTAATAAATATTTGAAAGGATTTTATAGGATGTTGATAGAAGAGAAATGCCTTGATAATTATTACAGTCAGTTTTGTCGCCTTTCTTGTGAATTGGAACAATGATTGATTCTTTCCACTCTTGTGGTAATTCTTCCTTGTTCCAGATAAGGAAAATGAGTTTGTGTATCTTGTTTCACAATTTTTCGCCTCCAACTAAAATTAACTCAGCCGGAATTTCATCTACACCCGGAGATAGATGTTTCTTTAATTTCTTTATAGCGGTTTCTACTTCTATCGGTTGGGTTCTGGAATATACGTTTCTGCGGTGTGTATCTCCTTTTCTCCACGCACACTAGTTTTTGGTTGCGTGTTAAGCAAATCGTGAAAGAAATCTTTCCATCTATTTAAGATGCTATCCGTGTCAGTGAGAACTAAACCGTCAGATTTCTTTAATATAGGTTATAAGCACGAGGTTGATAGCCTTTCTTAAATTCGTTGATTCTCTTATACATGTCCCGGATGTTTTTATTTTTACTATTATCTTCAAGTTCCTTAATTTTAGCTTTCAGAAAATCGCGTTTCTTTGTTCTAAGAGTTTTGGAAGTTTCCCGCCTGATATCTGCAAAATTTTGTGTAGTTATTTCATTCGGATTTTGTAGCCAGCGTAATTTTGCCCGTTTTCTCTTCTCTGCTAGTTTTATGCATTCCTGGTCGAACCACGGTTTGTTCCTACGTATTTCCGCGTGTCCCAATTTTTCTTTTGCTGAAATTTTAATACTATCTCTAATTTCAATCCAGGTATCCTCAACACTAGTGTACTCCAAATCTTCTAAAGCCGAGAATCTATTCCCAACTTCAATCTGGTATTTCTCTCTTACCTGGCTGTCTTCTAATTTCTTTAAATTGAATCTCTCCGTTTTCGGACAATGAATATTACCTTTATTCAACGATAACCTCTCTCGTATTATCGCTACTACAAAGTAGTGGTCAGTGTCACAATCAGCCCCTCTAAACGACCGGACATCAATTATGCTAGATTGCATTCTTCTATCTACTAAAACGTGATCATTTGATTATGTGTTTTTCCGTCTGGTGATGTCCAAGTGTATTTATGAACGTCGTGATGTGGGAATTTTGTACTCTTCACGATTAGGGTTTTGGATGTTCCAAAGTTCACGAGTCTAACACCGTTGTCATTACTTTCCTTATGCAGATTTTCGTTTCCTATAATCGGTTTGAAAATATCCTCTCGTCCTACCTTCGCATTGAAATCCCCTAATAGAATTTTCATATGGTATCGCGGGAGTTGGTCAAATATCCGTTCCACTTCTTCGTAAAAACTGTCTTTTATATCGTTTCGTAATCAGTGAGGATTACGCTCAGAAAACTGAAAACATTGGGTATAACTATTTGCTGCAATACTGTAGGTTAATAAGATAAAAGATTGAACCTGTCCCTACGACGCTGAATTCTTATCGCAAATCCATTACTTGATATTCCTTATTGTCTTTGTTTTATAGGTTTATATGTTTGCTTCTAAAAAAAAGTTTATATGTTTGCCTCCAATCCTTTTGACAATGAGATCTCGAAAACCATAAGTGCTAGAAACGTGCCATTTTCACAGATCGATTCCTAATTTTGTGTAGATTGTCCAGTTCTAATTGATTTTTTTTAAAAGGCTGTTATTTCTTTATTACACTTTTACGGGGTGCACTGGAAACGTTGAATTTTTTTAAAAAATATGTAAAGCACCATATCCTACGAGTTATACATTCCAACACCACATGATTGTATGTAGAGGTTGTATATCCCAAATGATAATGAAAACCGAAGGATAACCATTTCTCCGGGGTAAGATGAATCTTTATTGTTTGGAGTGTTTTGCCCAATTAACACCATGTATAACTGACATTATAATTTTGCTTATTACATACTGCATGCAAGAAGAAAGAAAACATTGATCAAACATGAATTAGAAGCTCCAAACGGACGTAGGCTCATATTTTACAACGGTGCGAGATATTGAAAAAATCTGCCCTTTATGGTACTCCTTGCCGATTTTTATTAAGACGTCTTTCACTTGTAAAGGGACATGTACACATGTTGTGAGGAATGACAAAGAGATCCATGCTCATATATGAATGATACGCGGTGTAGAGAGCGAAGGTTCAGCTAGTAAAGATGAAAACCGGAAATCGATTAATTTGAAGCACTTTAGGCTTGAATAGATAGTTGAGGGAGAATGTGGAACATATTTCCTGTGCTGAATCAACTGCAGAAAACCACATCTCGTTATCTCTTACCGTTTTTGTTATATTAAAATCAATATTGAAACCGGAAGCAGTAGATAATTTCAACCACTTCCGATTTTGATGGAATATTGAGCGTTGTGATGGTTTGTTCGTATATTCTGGTTCGTTTACAGAAAACCGCTAGTAGTTATCTAATAATTTTCTTGTTCTCTGGCGATAAATGTTGAAACCGGAAATGGTTTATTTAACCACTTCCTGTTTCAATGAAAAGTTAATGGAGGAGTGGGAACCTATTCTTGGGACGCTGAATCGATTGCAATAAGCCGCACCTCGACATGTCTTACCGTTTTTGCTCTGATAACCTTTCGACAGACGGACGAACGGGCGGACAAAGCAGTTCTATAGGACTTCTGATTACCCATGCATAGAATAGTTTGGGTGTTAAAAAATTACACATTAGTATCTTATCATTCCCCCCTTCCTTTACCACGGGCCTGATCAGTGTTAGAAAAAATAGAATAAAATTCCTACTTTTTCTTCCAGATTTTATGCTGCAGTCAGCTGAAAACCAATCCAACATCAAGTTATGCAAGAATGCGTCAATTTACGGTCGTTATTCAGTCATCTTCCCTATACCACTGTAGAAGCCATTTTTTTTCTTCTCCAAATAAAAGAAAAGTATCGTCCATGAAATAAAAGTGGAAGCGTGAATCGTAAAGCTTTAGCAATGATGCAAGTGTGTTAAGCTTTTTTTTTTCCTGAGTCTTCAGATCGCTCCATAGACATTACAACATTTATAGACTATGTTTCAGCACATTAATTTATGATCAGAAACAAAGATATTAAAAACGCTTCATAAGTATTGAAAAGACATATCAAAATGCCATTTCAGACAAAAACAGAAGAATGCCATCGATACAGGATAATGGACAACAACATGGTGATAAGAGCACAGCAGAACAATCTGGAACGATATAACTTATGTGGTTTTCTTTTGTTTCCTTGCTTGACCATCAAAGATAGTTAACTGTGAGGTTATCAGTTTCTCATCAAACCTGAGGTTATTAAGTTAACGAACTGCAATTTAACTGGACATTCAGCACTTTCTACGCATACCTTGTTTCAGTTTATGAAAAGAAATAATCAGATTTCATAATCTCTTTGCTACGTCTAGTTTACTAAAATAATACAGTTCTGTACCATAATTAAGCATGGGACATTTTAACTTCACAAAAAATGAGAGCATTGTAATTAATATCTATTATTATGTTTGAATGTATAACTAGGTTGTTTGCAAACGTATAGATCCTGTTCTAAAACTGAATACAATGAGTAAGAACCAATTTTCTTCACTCATTGAGGGTTTTGATTACATTATAGATGTTTTTAGTCGACATTAGACTTGTGAGCAGAGAGAGGCCACAGAAATTTACTACAAATTCTTTATGTTGACTTCGTTTTCGCTTCAGACACAAAGCCTTCTACTTGGACAACCCACATGTGATGTATTAATTTATTTGCATGTCTTGTCAGCAAACAAGATGTGAAAAGCTTGCAATCCATTCAACAACTTTTTCTAAAATAGTTTTTCTTTACATTTTGAATTGATTTGCTTGAACTTTATAGTTTAGCGATCCTTGCAGCGCAAAGACTATATGAGACGTAGAGCTACAGCGTAATGTGTGATCCGAACTACATAAGTTTCCACTAGGAATCAAACTCGGGTCTCCCAACGCCAAAGGCGCATACGCTAACTACATACTGTATATAGCCACTACTGAGTTCTGTGCATCTGGAGTATCAAAATCTAACTGAAATTATTTGTAGCAAGGTAACTCCTTTCATTTCATGAGAATCCTTAGTTCCTCCCCAACCCCAATATGAGTTTCCCCAAATCATTTAGCCCTACGTTGAATTGAATTTTAGCAAAGTTCACACTTAATTAAATTGCTTTTCGGCACTCAAGATAAATAACAAAAATAAAAATAAAATAAATTTCACTACGTTCCATATGAACATTTAATCTCCCCAAAATCAATTTGTCCACAGTCCAGTGATGAAAATTTTCCGGAAAATTTTCCGATTCATAAAAACATACTCCACTTATTCCTACATCGTTGTATAGCCGTGATGTGAGGTGGAAAATTTTCTTCCATACTTTTCCGGAAAATTTTCCGTTCTTAACTAATATCAGTGATCAAGTAACAATTCCTCAGTATTCATAAATTGATTAAATTCATGTATGGAAATGTTAAAAAGTGAAAGATTGTTTAAAGAATCTGAAAATTTTCATGGCTCAGACAATTTTCAGTACTATGTAGGAACAAGTGAAACAATTTTTCATGAATCGAAGAATTGTCTGTCCTGTACACTGATGAAAATTTTCCAGAAAATTTCGAAACGAAAAATTTTCCAATTCATAAAAACACACTCCACTTATTCCTACATTATTGTTTAGCCGTGATGTCAGGTGGAAAATTTTCTTCTATATTTTTCCGGAAAATTTTCCGTTCTTAACAAATATCAGTGATCAAGTAACAGTTCCTCAGTATTCATAAAATTGATTGAAATCATGTATAGAAATGTTAAAAAGTGAAAAATCGTTTAAAGAATCTGAAAATTTTCATGAATCGAAGAATTGTCTCTTTTGTACAGTGATGAAACTTTTCCGGAAAATTTTGAAACGGAAAATTTTCCGATACATAAAAACATACTCCACTTATTCCTACATCGTTGTTCAGCCGCGATGTGAGGTGGAAAATTTTCTTCTATATTTTTCCGGAAAATTTTCCGTTCTTAAATATTAGTGACCAAGTAACAGTTCCTCAGTATTCATAAAATTGATTGAATTTGTGTATAGGAATGTTAAAAATTGAAAGATCCTTTAAAGAATCTGAAAATTTTCATGGCTCAGACAATTTTCAGTACTATGTAGGAACAAATGAAACAATTTTTCATGAATTGAAGAATTGTGTGTCCTGTACAGCGATGAAAATTTTACGATTCATAAAAACATACTCCACTTATTCCTATATACCCTATCGTTGTTTAGCCGTGATGTGAGGTGGAAAATTTTCTTCTATATTTTTCCGGAAAATTTTCCGTTCTTAACAAAAAACAGTGATCAAGTAACAGTTCCTAAGTATTCACAAAATTGATTGAATTCATGTATAGAAATGTTAAAAATTGAAAGATCGTTTAAAGAATCTGAAAATTTTCATGGCTCAGACAATTTTCAGTACTATGTAGGAACAAGTGAAACAATGTTTCATAAATCGAAATATTTTGTGTCTTATATGGAAAAATTTAAGAACTTTTTTATGAGTCGGAAAATTTTCATCATTTTGAAGCAAGAAATAAAACAACTTTTTGTGAATCGGAAAGTTTTATTGCTCTGTAGAAACAAAAGTAAGGAATTTTCATGAATCGGAAAATTTTCATCACGTTGTAGAAACAAGTGAAAACACTTTTCATAATCCGGACAGTTTTAGATATTATGTGTAGTGATGTTAGGTGGAAAATTTTCCACTATATTTAACTGCGCATTAAGATATACAATTCCTGTAGAGGAAAATTAGACAGCAACAAATTATAATTTTCCAATTAGATTTCGGGAACCAGAAATTTTTCTATTTCAAGTTGTGAAGTAAAAAATTTACATAGTGTGTGTGTCTCTCTCTCTCTCTCGCTCTCGCTCTCTCTCTCTCTCTCTATTATATCTACTTATTTATAAATGTTGCAGAATATAAATCTATAAAAGTAGTAAAGGTATGAGAAAACCGTCTTATGCGTATTAAACTGACGAAATCTAATTTTGTAAGATCAAAGGTGGATTCTGAGGGAAGAACGCATTGAAGTTTTTGAAACATTCTTGAAATGAATGGTTAGATTTTCACTTCATGAAACTTTGTAAGACAATACTTATTACCAATAAATTCTACGGCTAAACAACGATGTAGGAATAAGTGGAGTATGTTTTTATGAATCGGAAAACATTCATGACTTTTAATAATTGAAATTTTAAATAATAGAATTGGATATTTGTACTCTACGAACTCATGTTCTCTGCACTTTGCATACACACACACACAGAGATGAGTTGAATTGTGTTTTTTTGAGTTTAACGTTCCTTTCAGCAGCGAGACTATATAAGACGGGACCAACTGATTAACGTGAAATCGGAACTACATGAGCTCCCACTGGAAATCGAAGCCAGGTCTTCCATGCCAAAGGCGCGTATGCTAACTGTTTAGCAACGAAGGAGCTCACAGATGAAGAGAGAGAGAGAAATACTGTGTAAAAGTTTACTTCCCAACTTGAAATATTAGAAAATTTCCCGGTTCCCGAAAGCTAATTGGAAAATTATAATTTGTTGCTAACTAACTCTCCTCTACAGAAATTCAATTTTGTAGCTGAATGTGGAGTTAAATATAGTGGAAAATTTTCCACTTAACATCACTATACACAATATCCAAAATTGTCCAGTTTATGAAAAGTTTTTTCCACTTCACACTTCATCCCTTTTCCACATAGTGATGAAAATTTTCCGATCTATGAAAATTCCTTTCACTTATTTCTACAGAGCAATAAACCTTTCCGATTCACAAAAAGTTGTTTCACTTTTTGCTTCTAAATGATGAAAATTTTCCGACTCATAAAAAGTTCTTCAATTTTTCCATATAAGACAGAAAATATTTCGATTCATGAAAAATTGTTTAACTTGTTTCACATACTACTGAAAATTGTCTAAGCCATGAAAATTTTCAGATTCTTTAAACGATCTTTCACTTTTTTACATTTCTGTACAAGAATTCAAACAATTTTATGATTGCTGAGGAATTGTTACTTGATTACTGACATTTTTTAGAACGGAAAATTTTCCGGAAAAATATAGCGGAAAATTTTCCGAAATGGAAAATTTTCCACCTCACATCACTACCACAGTCACTTCAAAATTGACTTTTCTCACGACTTGCCAAATCGTTTCTTGTTGCTGTTGTTTTTCCGGTAGAAAATAATAAATTGATTCAAAAGTTTAAGGTATGTCAAGTGCTGTAAAACCTAAATATTGTCATTACTCATCAGTCATACGCAAGTGTACTAAATTTAAAGTGGAAAGTTACTTACAGGGTTTAACCCGGATAAACGCGGGGAGATTCGTAGCAAATACTTTAAAAATATTGTCTGCTTCTAGAGTTATAATTGAAGTCAACTTACCGTTAAGTGTATTGAACGTCCTGTTAAGATACTTGACCTTCCCTTCAATAGTCGATACGACCCGCCATTACATTAAGTACATGCTGTTGCAAATTGTAATGGACAATTACTTCAACAAATATTATATGCATGTAACAAACATTGCCTCTCAATTGTTAATTTGCTAATTTTGATTTTACCGGCTCTCCATTACCGAGCCTTTATGGAACTAAGATGTGAATTTGCAATATTTAACGTTGAATTCGACTCGAACCATTGATATACTCATAGTGAATCGAAACTGAACCTTCGTCATCAAATGTGAGAATTCTAACCATTTAGGCGTAAGTGTTTTTAATTTTTCAGAAATAATATTTTTAATTTCAAATTGTAACAATAATTGTGTTTAGATACGTTATCGAATGTTTCAGACATTAGTAGAAAGCAAATAGTTCAACATTACCGTGTATAAGGCATCTTAAAAGTCCTGAACGAATCTGAAACCCTGTAACTATTAAGGTAAGATGTATACCGTAAATGCGGGCTACTTGGACCCAATTTTGCAATAAATTCATTGTTTCGGCCTGTTTTCATCCACGAAAACTTGAAAGTTATTATCATAACCCACATTAAGTGGAACTACAGGCTTTATTGTACATATCAAGGACAGTTTTAGTTACATATATTGAAAACAAAGCACAGGCGATTATTGTAAAAAATGGGTCCAAGTAAGACTCGCGTTCGGGCTACTTGAACCCACCCCCATATTTTCCTACAGAAAACCTTTGAAATCTGTTCTGAGACTAAGTAGGACGTAGGTGTTCCAAGAACAACACTTTTTATTTACTGCAAACCACAAAGAGAACATGTTAAGAGATACTATCAAATATAATGACTGTAATAGCTGATTACGTTTTCTTCTACAGCTGCACGAGCCCTATCTATATTAGCAGTGAATCTAGTCGTTGACTGGAGGTGCAGTTTATAAAATAACTTCACCCAATCTCGACTGAGAAGATTGTCTTAGAAAGCAATGACAGCTCTCCCATGCATGGCTAAATAGGACTTCACAATAAATCTGAAATCAAGTTAATTAACGAGGAATCCGAAATCACAAACTTTATGAAGATGACTAGCGAAGGGTAATTCTTCTTCTTCAGTGAACACTTTCAGATGGCCCGGATTCTGCCTTGACCTGTTTTTTAATCTTCTTTCTATGGTGAAACGACTTATCTTGAAGTGAGTTTCTGTTTCTTTTTGCGACATTTTCCCCGACTGAATTGCTGGTAAACATTCTTCAAGCTGTTAGGAAAAATCAACATATTTTCGACCTGCAGGCAATCTTTTATATTGATGTACCATTTTGTACCGGTATCCTTAAGGAAACAATGAAAAGTCCTTACTTGCGTGACACGTGACAACAGACCTTTATTTTTCATTGATAAAGATAAAAAAGGATGGGGTGGGATAAAGATAACAAAAGATGTGGTGGGACAAAATATCCATGTTTTGCAGGTCATATGTACACACTTCATAAATAATGCAATTACTCACACATCTTATTGTATATGAGAAAGTTTACCATATCAGTTTCATGAACCTATATGTAACTACTTATGTGTTTACTTAGCATTGGTTCCACTTCCTTGCAAATAGTGTCCACACATAAAAGTTTGGCGGTCAATAAATAAACTCTTTTCGTCAACGACGTTTCTCACCAATGCTGCTCAATCGTAGCCTACCACAGAACTAGTTTCAATGTGTGTACGCCTGCATTATGATCCTATCTAACGGATCTAACTCTGAACTCATTCATTATTGCATTGCATATGGGACTATAAACGAGTTTTTGGTATGGGTCCAAGTAGCCCCTTAAGGGTCCAAGTAGCCCGCATTTACGGTATATATCTAAGACAAATAAAGTTAGCTACACAGAGAAAACTCTTAAATTGTGTTCTGTGTACTTTGCTTTGCATGGGAATCACATATGTAAGGTGATTACGTTGTGATGTTCACAGTACATCATATTAACTAGATTTTTTTATTTGATATATATTCAAAAGAACTGTGTGCGACGAAATATGACTTTTTGATATGCTTTCGAGATCAATGAAATCAATAGTGACAGTCCCAATGCCGTTTAAGTCTAAGTTCAGCCCCATCTTCATGGGAGTAAGAAGGGGTGAAAAATAAAATTTCCAAAATTTCATCATGAGAATATATTGTTTGTAATTGTATCATGAGAAAAAACTGACCTGTTTGAAAAGAATTATGAAACATAGTAACCACCTATCTTACCAAGATTTTTATCACGTCACACGCCTCGTTACACTAAAGGTGGGAAGGAATTCAAATACTTTGTATAAACTACCAGTTTTTAGCTTAGCATCCCACATTATGCATCGAGGCTAAGGGAGACGATGATTATGACTTGAATGATAAGAGAAGGAAACGGTAGAAGACCGAAAGAACCTACGCATACAGTGTTTGTACACCACGAAGTTCACTTGACGCGGCTTGGAATCAAACCAGGGATTCCACACACCAGAGTTGAAGTCTCTACCATCGAGTCCCCGTGTGAAGAAAGGGGAAGCTCACTATAAAATGAAAAATCCACAATAATTGAAAGTATCATAATTGGAATTAAAAGTAGCGTATCGAAATGTGAAAAAATTTACACAATATTTTATTGAGATTCAACCAAATATTTGGATGTTAGGTATGTATTAATATTAATAAATGTTATACGTATATGTTGAAACTATTCTTTTTCAGAATATGATATATATCGTCTATTGGAGTAAACATTTTTAATGCTTTATTTGCGGTACCAGGAAAATTAGATTTTATTAATTTATAGTTAATAACTTAACGTCCTGAAACTATTACGCCATTGTGTATCAATATCATCGTTTAGTGACCCGATGAGAATTGTGTTATAGTTGTTCCTTGTCTTACGCTCCTGCACCCACTTGTTAACTTTCGTTCTGGGTGTAACCTAGGCTAACTTAATCGGTCCATATCACAGCAACCTTTCCACTCATACCTGAACACCCTCACAGGGACTAACTCATAACGTAATCCCAAGAAGGCGTTTGTTTATCATAAGAAGGCGCATACGTGCTATATGTGGCCGATTTACAATTTTGAATTATGTGGAGAAGGTTCCAAAGAACGATTGAAAAACATCGCCAATGGAAACAAACATCCGCAGATGGTTCGACAAGTTCAAGTCAACAGGAACTGCAGCAGACTTGTCACGTAATGGAAGACTCCACAACAAGTGACGAGGTGCTGAATGCAATGCAGAAGCTTGTGCAGAGAAGCCCAATTAAATCACTTAAATTATAGTTTTGGGGAAAGAAAGTGGCCAAAACCAGTAGCGTACGCAGGAATTTATTTCGAAGGGTCCAAACTCAACATGAGGTTATTTTATATTAAAGTTTCTAAAATTGCCCCTAAAATTGGGCTAAATTTACACAAAAGTCGAACTTTCTGGGGGTCAGGACCCCCAGGACCCACCCCCTACGTACGTCCCTGGCCAAGACAACATAGCACAATACCGTACCAGAAGAAAATATTAGTATATCTTACAGGTTGGCACTTGTTTCAGCTCTGATAGAAGAGAACTGTAGCGTCGAATAGGAATTTTATGAATTAATCCTTACCAATATAAATAATAATAATAATAATAATAATAATAATAATAATAATAATAATAATAATAATAATAATAATAATAATAATAATCAAATATTTAGGATCAATATTAACAGACGAGAATCATATTCACGAAGAAATTAAATGTCGACTAAAAGCAGGGAATTCGTGTTACTATTCGGTTCAAAATCTCTTGTCGTCACGAATTCTGTCGAGGAATTTGAAGCTTAAAATATATAAAACGATAATCATGCCTGTTGTTTTGTATGGCTGCGAAACATGGTCACTTACTCTGAGGGAAGAACATAGACTGAAAGTATTAGAGAACAGGATCCTGAGACGAATATTCGGACCCAAGAGGAACGAGAATGGGGAATGGCGGAAGCTTCATAACGAGGAACTACATAGTTTATACGGTTTACCCAACATTGTTAGGGTCGTCAAGTCTAGGAGGCTTAAATGGGCAGGTCATGTAGCTAGAATGGAAGAAAGTAGAAACGCTTTCAAAGTCTTGACTGGTAGACCCATAGGAAAACGACCATTAGGAAGACCTAGGCGCAGATGGGAGGATAATATTAAGATGGATCTCGCAGAGATAGGAATACAAAGTAGAAACTGGATGCAATTAGCTAAGGATAGAAGTCAGTGGAGAGCTTTTGTGAACGCGGTACTGAACCTCCGGGTTCCATAGGCCATAGAGTTAGTTAGTTAGTTAGTTAGTTAATAATAATAATAATAATGTGTTTATGTTTTTTAAGATTTTCTGATGGAACCACGTTCAATGTGTCTGAAGCAGTAATTTGACATAACCGTCGAATTAAGAGGTTTGACAACCCAACAAGTCAGAGTACCATGAGCGAAATAGTCAATGTGTGGCGCTTTGTTTCAATAGACCACATCTCATTGAACCCTCTTTGTTGAAGACACAGTAAGCAGCACCACCACCTATGTTATGTACCACCAACAGTAAGACAATCTTTCTCCCGGCTCTTCTAAGACTAGGAATCCCTCATCCCCGCATAAGACTTTGTTCTTAAAGTGCGGCAATTCTTTGATAAAGAGTTTGGAAAGGTGTCCCACAAGGTCCTCAGATCTAATGACCGATGAGAGTACTGGTTGTGGGGACACGTCAAGGCACAGAAATGTATACAGAAACCGACAGATTTGGACGACCTCAAGCATCAATTAAATTAGGTAATTAGCAACATTATATATATGTATAAAGTATCTCAAAAGTATCCTGACAGTGTAACTCTGATATTATCAGAGTTTCAACAAAATGTCAAAGGGAACACCGTCTCAAAATATGATGTTTTCAATCTAAAGCGAAGGAATCTTTTTAAATCGAACGAACCGTTTGGACTGTATACATTGGCACAAATCCGGCTGATGTGGGGGACATGTCCCCTCCAATCTTGGAATTGGGGGGACTGTTCCCCCAATAATCCGATTTGAAATGTGTTTTTTTTGGGGGGGGAGAAATGTGATGATTTGTGTCCGATTGCCACAAAGGAAAGTGAGACGAAATTGATGTCCTCCCAGAATAAGCCTCAAATCGGCCCGCCTTCCAATGTTGAACACAACTCTGCTCTCTGATCCTCCACAGGTTTGTTTTTCAACTTCACAAATATTTTGAGCATCGCTTAAAAACAAAACAAAAAAAACAATAATAAATAAAGTAAACGGTTTTACTTGCCCCCTTCCCCCCCTCTCAATGTTGAAGACAGATTTGCGCCGCTGGCTGTACACTCTCTATGCACCCAATGTTAAATGAAAATGCAATGTTGGCATTTACCTGGACCCACAACATAAGTGAATGAAGTTACTGTTTTTTACGCTAACGTGTCGATGACCAACCCCCATTTCAAACAGTAACTTCATTTACTTATGTTGTGTGTGCAGCCCAAACGACTCGTCGGATTTAAAAAAAATCCTTCACTTTAGATTGGAAACATCATATTTGGGGACGGTTTTCCCTCTTACATTTTGTTGTAACTCTGATAATAACAGAGTTGCCCTATGTCAGGGGACTTTTGAGACACTCTGTATATATCATTGAAATATACCCCTTACTTTGAAGGTTACAGGGTTTTAGACCTTCTAAGACACCCAGAGTGCTGGAAATGGCATTCAAAAATATAGTGGAAAATTATCTAAATGGGCATAATTAAAAGATAAAAGGATAAAAAATTAGATGAAACATATTCTTGGTACTGAATTCATATTACTAACTATTTCCATTTTATCAAATATGCGATTTTTTTAATTGCAACCATTAGTGATAGACATCAATTACCATTTCCGGTTTTAATGTTAATCTGTAGAGAGCAAAAACAGTAGAATATAACGAGTAATGGCATTTTGATATGAGTTCAGCGTCCGAGGGACAGAATGTATCTTTGAACTTATTTCTCTGTTGCAGCCAGTAGTTGTCCTTTAAGATTGAGTATTGAATTCGCATAGTTTGAAAGTCTATCGTAGTTCCACACTGTGAAACGAATCTATTATTATTATTATTATTATTATTATTATTATTATTATTATTATTATTATTATTATTATTATTATTATTATTATTATTATTATTATTATTATTATAAGTTAAATTTTAAGGGTATTCCATAACCTCCTTTAAAATATCATAATTTGAATTATTCAAGGTCACGATGACTAGAATCGGAGTTAGTAGTCTGTTTATTCCGTATAAATGAACCTTCTTGAAATTTGCTATCAACTTTATGCTTTCTTTGTCATGCAGTGCTAGAGATTTGATGCAATCTTCAATACTCTTTTCTCTCTCTTTCTCTCTCTCTCCCTCTCTCTCTCTCTCTTTCTCTTATTTTACACTTTAATAATCATGTTTTCTATAGATGAAATATTCATTACCTTCCTTTTCAGTGATGAGCGCAAGATCTTGGTCTTGCAGTTTTTCTAAGTCTTGCATGCAAGACCAAGACCAACACCAAGAAGACCAGGAATCCCGATGCAAGACCAAGACCAAGACCATACCTGCAAGACCAAGACGAAGACCAAGACTCTTGCGCAAGAGTCTTGCACAAGTACCGGTACTGCTTGATTTTTTTTTTATAAAATGTAAATTTTTTTTGTAAAATGTTCTGCCCCATAAAGTACATACTGGATTTAGTAAAACAAAATCTCAATATTTAATGGAAGTTTGTTTAATACAAGGAGTAGATAATCGTGGTTAAAAAGAAAAATCTGATGCCTTTCGAGTGTAAAAATAATTTTGCAATTCATGGTATTTCAATAATCTGTGCCATCTTGATTTTCTTTCATGCGTCTCAGAGGTAGCCTCCCTAGTTTGGGAACCAGTGGAGTGTTGGATCTGTTAAAAAATATAAACAGATTACGAAACGTTGTGATTTATCTTATAAGTAGTGAAGCGTGGGCACCCATTAAAAAAATAAACGTCATCACCAATGTTGTACACTATCATTACACGAAGATGAACTATATTACATTTAAAAACATTGTATTTCCGATACTATTGGCGCATTGCAGAATTTATTATCCCTTATATCCAGAGTAAAATTTACCTATGAAAAGCATAAGGTTTTTTAAAAGCAAGACTTGCAAGATTCGTGCAAGCAAGACCAAGACCAAGGCCAAGACTGGCAGTGCAAGACCAAGACCAAGTGTTCGAGTGCAAGACCAAGACCGGTCTTGGTCTTGGTCTTGCATTTGCTCATCACTATTCCATTTCTTCTATTCTATGTTCTTCCTTCTTTACTATTTACATTGACTATGTGTTTGAGAGAGATTTATTTTGCTTCCTATCTACTGTATTTAATATCGTTTCCACTTTAACCTTTTTTTCTGAGCAAACTTTTAAAAATTCCATAATGTATTTCTAATTGAGCATTTACGAGATGTGTTAAAGATCACTTTCTTTTATATCTGTTATCGTTTTTGCTGTATGGATATAAACATTTAGACCGGAACTACTAATAAAATTCCAACAACCTCTAGTTTTAGTATAAGGTTGCAAATTGTTCTCTTGTGAGCCTGAATCAATTGCTAAAATTCAGGTGTCGCTATCGATTACCGTTTTTGTTCTATGGCCCCGACGTTTAAACCGGAAAGAGTTGATTTCTGCCATTTCCGATTTCAATAGATGGTTAACAGAAAACTTGGGATCTATCCTTGGGACGCTAAACCGATTGCAAAAAAACCGTATCTCGAAATCGCTTACCGTTTTTGTTGTATGGGAATTAATAGTGGAACCGAAAGTATTAGCAAAGTCCAACCACTTATGGTTTTGGTAGAGTGTTACAAGTGGTGACGGTATGTCTTCTTTAAACTCTAAATCAATTGCAAAAAGAGAGCTCGTCACTATCTATTTCCGTTTAACTTCTATGGCGAGAAACATTGAAAGCGGAAATGAATAATTTCACACATTTCCGGTTTGAATAACAGGATAACGAAGGAGACGGAAACTATTATTGGGAACCAGAATCGATTACAAGAAACTACTTCTCGACATCACTTTTCGTTCTTGCTCCGATATCTGTCGACAAACGGACAGGCATAGAAGTTCTATTAAAACTTTGGAGACATACGCATAGCCTAGTTTAGAAGTCTGATAGTCGTGTTGATTAAGAATCTGAACATACTATATAATGAGTATAAATACACAGTAAAAAATGGTTGAGATAATTCAACTCAATTTTGACACAGGGCAGTGGTTCCAGCGTGACTACCAGTATGCGGTGTTAGTTTAACACAGACTCCGTGGTATTGGCGTTTAACACAGGGGGTGTGTTACATCTTTAACACACAACCGGTGTTGATTCGACACCATGTCAGGGTTGGTAGTATGGGAAAAAGTGTTGAGTATTACTTGTGGCTGTGTTGCACTAACACGAAGAAAGTAACACAGTGTGTAGTGTGTTAATTATTATGTGTTAATATTACATCATGTCAACCAACAATATAACACAGTCCCTGTGTTACTTCAACATCATTTCCTTATTATTTCAACACACAATTTGTGCCATAATTCAAGGTCAAAGCCGTATAAGTAACACCGTTTTGATTTTAATCCAACACTCCCTGTGTTAAAATGCAAGGTCAGACGACCAGATTAACACCGTTTTTGGTGTTAGTTCGACTCCACTTCTGTGTTACTACGACACCTATTTTAGTGTTGAAATAACTCCGTGTGTGGTGTTGATGTAACCATTTTTCTGTGTTGGAAAACCATTAGGTATGCATACTTACACTACCGAAGATTTTAATTTTAAAATAAGAGTAGTAAACTTCAGAACACTTTATATAGAATGTCTTCATAAAAAAAAAAAAAATGACGTCCTCCCCAACATATATTGTGAAGTATTTCTTGATGGTGCGAAACACAACCTTCACCAACATCTTGTTCAAAAATGATAGGAAACTCTTACCTATATCCTTATAATATGTTTACCTCTTAATCGTGATTCTACTGGTTTTCCGCCATTTTTCAAGCACAGTCCCTGTGTTGACTGCTGAGCTCTAATGCAGTGTAGAAGTGACACAGTAATACGATGTTGTTTCTCGCTGTTGACATATTTCTTCAGAAACATTATGTAAAACAATTGAAAACACACCGCGTAGTTTTCATGTTGAAATTTTGCGTATACCTGGATTTCTTTAAGTATTTCTTTCTACTATATTTGTCTGTAGCTTCAATTCATAAGCCTTTATAATTAGATGGCCAACATATTTGGTAATCACGCAGAAAACAACACTGAAGATTCTACACTTGTGTTAATTTAACACACAGAAATAACAACGATTTTTTTACAGTGTATGTCTTTCTGTGTATTTGTGTGAATGTGTGTATTGGTGTGGAAAAAATGTTTTAATCTCTTCAGAAAGTGTATTCTAGTGGCGAATTTTGAGTTTAAATGACTTCAGAAGGGGCACGGTGGTTCAGTGGTACGGCGCGTGAGGTCTCTTTTTCGATCCCTGACTAAGTAAGTTTGTGGTGGACAACATTGTGTCCGTGGATTTCCTCAGGGTGCTCCCGTTTCATCCCATTTTCTCATTCCACCAATTCTTCCATCATCATTCATTTGCTGTAATCATCGTCTCCCTTAACCTAAAGGATATAATCGTCGGGCATTCAACTGAAAGATTTCGTTTCATTTTATTTTTGAATGACCGCTCCCCTACGTGTAAATTAACAGTAGTAGGAATATACATAATAATCATGCACATATTATCTTTTGATAAAAATAGATTACTAATGCCTTAAAACTCTTGTTTTATTGGTGACTTCCCATTTTTGCTAGGTATGCTTATACAAGAGAATTTGCTTCATAACCCAACGACATGCGCGGAAGTCTGAAAGATTCGCCATTCTCTTTTTTAATAGTCCGTTCAAATTTTAAATACGTGGATACCTACATACCTTTCCCTCTTTTAGCTTTCCCTTTTCCTCTTCTTATTGTCTATAGTTCATGAATTTGTTTACCTCTGTAAGGATATGTTCCATACGCATCTTATATGTTACACTGTAAAAAAAAATCGTTGTTATTTCAACAGCATGCCTACGTGTTAACACGATTGTGTTAAAATATAACACAAACAGGTGATTAGAACAACTCACTCTCCATTTGGAGTTGTGTGTCAAATGCCGATAGTTGAAATGACACACAGCTTGTGTGTTAAATTAACACAAGTATAGAATCTTTGGTGTTGTTTTCTGCGTGATTACCAAATATGTTGGCCATCTAATTATAAAGGCTTATGAATTGAAGCTACAGACAAACATAGGAGAAAGAAATACTGAAACAAATCCAGGTATACGCAAAATTTCAACATGAAAACCGCGCGATCTGTTTTCAATTGTTATACATATTGTTTCTGAAGAAATATGTCAACAGCGAGAAACAACATCGTATTACTGAGTCACTTCTACACTCAACTAGAGCTCACCAGTCAGCACAGGTAACTGTTCTTCAAAAATGGTGGAAAACAAGTAGAATCACGATTAAGAGGCAAACATATTATAAGGATATAGGTAAGAGTTTCCTATCATTCTTGAATAAGTTGTTGGTGAAGGTTGTATTTCGCACCATCAAGAAATACTTCACAATAAATGTTGGGGAGGAAGACAAAAAATTTTTATGAAAGTTTTCTGTATGAAGTGTTTTGTAGTTTACTATTCTTATTTTAAAATTAGAATCTTGGATAAGCGTAAGCATGCACACCACATGGTTTTCCAACACAGAAAAATGGTTACGTCAACACGACACACGGAGTTATTTCAACACTGAAATAGGTGTCGTAGTAACATAGAAGTGGAGTCGAACTAACACCAAAAACGGTGTTAATCTGGTGGTGTGGTCTTGAATTTTACCACAGGGAGTGTGGAATTAACACCAAAACGGTGTTACTTATAAGGCTTTGACCTTGAATTATGACACAGTTTGTGTGTTGAAATAGGGTCTCCAGACGTCCCGGTTTTCGAGACGCCTGTTTGTCTCTGTTTTCGTCTCAAAACCGCAATTGCAAAAAAAAAAAAAAAAATCAAACTGCAAGAACTAGTATGTCTCAACTAAAAACGGAAGGTTTTCGAAAGATTTGTGCAGCCAATTAATTTTACTAAACAAACAACAAGGAGTTTGAAAATCACTTCCATTCTTTTGTCCTATGAGTTATTTAATTTCCAATATTTAACTATATATATATAGTGAATGTGAAGTTCGAAAAGTCAAGATGTTGGCTTAAGAGTGGATGATTTTACCTACTCTGAATATGTCGCTTTGAACTTCCATTCTACTGATCAGACATTTCTTATAAGAAGTGCTTGAAAGAGATGCCGACTCCTGATTCTAAATTTCCACTTTTATTATTATTTTTAGGCAGGCCTTACAATCTCAAAATCCATTGTTAACTTCAGTATTTTTGTTTTGGAAATCACATTAACTGCGCCCTAGCGGAAAAAATAGTTCAAGGAGTTTGCGAACATTACTGTAGCAAGGGGAGGGGAATTTAGAACACCTCAATAATAAAACGATAATTTTTGCAGAGTTCTCTCGTGGCTAAGTGGTTAGTGTACACGCCTTTGACATGGAACACCCAGTTAACATTCCCAAAGGGAGCCGAGTGGGTCGGATTCCACGTTAGTCAATAGGTATACATCTCATATAACATGGCTTCTGAAAGGGACGATAAACTCAAAATCAGATAAACTTTGCCACCAAAAATTTAGGCCTACACCAGTGGGAAAATATTGGTAATACCAAAACCCGTGTTTTTGCGAAGGGGTATTTTAAGCTTTTGCTCGCTATATTAGGATCTATTAAGTACAGCAAATCTGAATTCACAATAAATGTTGGGGAGGATGACAAAAAAATTATGAAGATTTTCTGTATGAAGGGTTCTGTAGTTTACTATTCTTATTTTAAAATTAGAATCTTCGGTAAGCGTAAGCATGCACACCACATGGTTTTCCAACACAGAAATATGGTTTCATCAACACCACACGGAGTTATTTCAACACCGAAATAGGTGTCGTAGTAACATAGAAGTGGAGTCGAACTAACACCAAAAACGGTTTTAATCTAGTGGTCTGACCTTGAATTTTACCACAGAAAGTGTTGAATTAACACCAAAACAGTGTTACTTATAAGGCTTTGACCTTGAATTATGACACAGATAGTGTGTTGAAATAATAATAAAAATGACGTTGAAGTAACACAGGGATTGTGTTATTTTGATACTTGACATGGTGTAATATTAACACAAAATAATTAACACACTACACACTGTGTAACTTTCTTCGTGTTGGTGTAACACAGCCACGAGTAACACTCAACACTCTTCTCTACACTACCAACCCTGACATGGTGTCGAATCAACACCGAAAATATTAACAGATCCGAATTTAACACCGCTCAACACCGCTCAACTAAAGACGTAACACACCCCTTGTGTTAAACGGCAACACCGCGAGGTCTGTGTTGAACTAACACCGCATAGTGGTAGTCATGCTGGAACCACTACCCTGTGTTAAAATTGAGTTGAGTTAACACAATCATTTTTTACTGTGTACTTGGGCAAACTTCGCTGAAATGCCTATGGTAGACTATGGTAGATCCTTGGAGCTATGGACCTTTAAAAGTTCATTTTTTCATGTTTCCGACAGCCTATAGATCCAAAAGGAAGCATTTGTGCATCAGGTTGGTCTGTAGTTTTTTGTCTTACCTTGGTATCAGGATTCAGCTCCCAATCTTTGTCGGTGTTGTTTTGAAACACCCTTAATATATATATATATATATATATATATATATATATATATATATATATATATATATATATATATATATATATTGAATGTGGTGTATGGGGTCCTTCGCTCGATCCCAGATCACGCCAAGTGAACTTTGTGCTGGACAAACACTGTGTGCATGAGTTTCCTCTGAGTTTTCCTCTCACTTTCTTCATTCCACCATTTCCTTCATTTCTCATCGTCACCATCTCCTTTACCCTAACCGGCATAACCATGGGACGTAAAACTTAATGATTTCATTTCATTATATATATATTTCTCCGCTGGCTCTCCTTCGTCCATTTTCTTCTTACATGATTCTCATCATCAGAGGTCTCAGTGATGGAATCAGAAAATTTCTCCCAGAAGGAGATTTGAATGAGCGCGGAATGACTTTAATAATACAGGTAACCTAGTTGAAAACGACCGGAGAAATACCAAGAGTGGGATTTCGTATCTCCAGAAAGGTCTGGGGGAGGAATTTCCAACACTGACTAGGGTTGATACCATACCGGGACCAAGTACCTGAGGAAAACCTATATATCGTTTGAAAGCTCTTGCCATGAGAAGTACGAAACAGTTTTCAAATCACGGGCAAACCCGCAAACTGACCCCATATGGGGACTGTTTGTTGGTGTTTGTGACCCTATGTATGGTATATTCGACAGAAATAAAAATGAATGTTACGATGCATCACACGTAAGTTCCTGAGCCCATCATGTTCCTGTTTGGCTCACTGCTATAACGTGACTCGCGTAAGTGTGTGATAATATTACTTTGCACCCAAACGTGCCCATTTCGTCAGTGTTGTCAACGAATTGTAAATACAACGTGGCAGATGGTTTTTGTACCACTCGATGTATATCCATGAAACATGTCATAAACATCATTAGTCACTAGAGAAAATATATGTCGGACATATTCCTCTCCCAAGGACCCCAGTTTGTCAGTGTTGCCAACCAAGTATAAAAATAAACTGTAAAACAGGTTCCGTACGATGAGATGTTTATACACCAAACTTGGCAGAAACATCACACAGCACTATAATAAAAAGATGTTGAGTTTGGCCATCCCCCAACTATTCTAGGTTGTCAGTATTACTAACAACTGTAAATATATAATAATGTTGAAAATGGCGTGAATGCCATTGAAAGAATATATGGCAAATGACAGAAGCAGCATTGGACAATGGAAAACATATTGTATGTCCCCGTCTCACAAGCACCTCAGTGTGTCAGTGTTGCCAATCAATGCGAACACTCAAGATTTTCGAATGAAGTTTACCCCATTGGCGGACATAACTGACCACATGGGTGCTTGTGGGTTCACTAACATACTACAAATCTAGTATGGGCAACAGTCTAATTATACCCGCGACACTGAGGTGCCTGGGAGACGGGGACACTCACACTATGTTTTCCATTGTCCAATGCTGCTTCTATCACTTTTGTAATATATTCGTTCAATGACATTCACGCCATTTTCAACATTGTGATATTTACACTTTTTGGCAACACTGACAACCTAGAATGGTTGGGAGATGGCCACATTCAACATCTTTTTGTTATAGTGCTGTGTGATTTTTCTGCCAAGCTTGGTGTATAAACATCTCATCATACGGAACCTGTTTTACAGTTTCTTATTTTTTATACTTGGTTGGCAACACTAACAAACTGGGGTTCTTGGGAGAGGAATATGTCCGACATATATTTTCTCTAGTGACGAATGATGTTTATGCCTCGTTTTCATGGATATACATCGAGCGGTACAGAAACCATCTGCCACGTTTATTTACAATTCGTTGGCAACACTGGTGAAATGGGTACGTTTGGGTGCAAAGTGATATTATCAAACCTTTACTCGAGTCATGTTCTAGCAGTGACTAAACAGGAACATGATATGCTCAGGGGCTTACGTGTGATGCATTGTAACATTAATTTTTATTTCTGTCGAATATACTATACACAGGTTCACAAACACCAACAAACTGCCTTCATATAGGGTCAGTTTCCGGGTTTGCCCGTGATTTGAAAACTGTTTCGTACTTTTCATGGCAAGAGCTTTCAGACGATATATAGGTTTTCTCCAGGTACTTGGTCCCGGAATGGAATCATCCCTAGTGAGACCCTGAAATCATCATTAAGAGATCTTTTTGCATATCAGCGTCTTTGGAAAATTTCCAGAACATAATTCAGCGGGGGGAAAAAATGAAATAAACAGTCATAATTGTTAAGTCGATTATCGCAAACTAAAATGTACATTTTGCGTTGCTTTGCTGCAAATTGATAACAAAAAGTCTTTTTTTTTTAAATGAAGGATCTAGATTATAACGGAAACTATTTAATAAATATTTAGTTTGTTCGTGAATACTACAATTTTCTGGCGTAAACCGAAAAAAGAAGAAAAAGAAACATTAAGTTTTGCAATATCATATTTACGTTTTTTTTTTTTTTTTTTAAATGAAAATCGGAATTGTCAGCTCATTAGAAACAGTTGCTAGGATGAATGTTGTTGTGAAAACAAGATGGTTGTCAAGGATGTGTTTATTACCGAATGAATGATCATCTGATGAGCTTGTAAGAATTTAACAAAGGGATCTATAATCAAGTTATGATCAATAGTGAGTATACTTATACACAAGATCTGATTCTGAACTGAGGAAAGAAGAGTTATTATACCAGTCATCATATACTTGTCATCTCATCACTATGAATAGACTTATATAGACATTTCCCTCTCATTTTTACTATGAAAACAGCTCCTTAAAAACCTAATCGATTATGAAGATCATTTCTGTTAGCTTTACTCATCATGGGAAGTACGCTGCTTTAGTGATAAACTGAGTACTTCTACCACGAGGGGTCCTAATCCTATTTTAGGTGATTTGGGTTCGTGGTAAACAATATTACACTCATGAGTTTTCCCTCTTCTTTCCATCTTCCCATTCCACCACCTATTCCCTAATTATTCATCTTATCTGTCTTCTTTAGCCCAAGTTATCTCGTGTCGTGGGGCGTAATAGTAAAGATTTCATTGTTTTTTTTTTTTTTTTTTTTAATTAGTCATCCTAATTTGCTCTAAAAGGTAGAAGCTTTTTCCTTCGTAAAAGAAAATAACCAGAGGTAGTACAACTATGCAAACTCAGTGGTGCTATTCTGCCGGTTCGCACCGGTTGTTAAAATATTTCGAGTTCACAAACAGTTTGTTATACCCAGACGTAACAGTAAATTTTACCCAGTTATACCCAGAAAGACAAATTTTAGTTTATCTACTTTTGTTTTTATTTTTTTTATTTATTTTTATTTTTTATTTATTTTTATTTTTTATTTATTTTTTTACGGTTACAGGGTTAAACATACGATGTCTCAGAAAAATGTATAAGCAGTTATTTCTTAATCTCAAATACTCCGTACCCGGATTCGATTCCCGGCGGGAGCCCATGGGGTTCGGAGTCTACGTTAAGTTGTAGATCCACGTTTCATACAGCTCGCTGCTGAAAGGGGCTCTAAACTAAAGATCAAATCAAATCAAATCAAATGCTCAGATGTCAAGAATGAGAAATCGGTTCACATAAGTGTAGTGGTAAGGATTATTTATATTTGAAACACATAATACAATTATCAACAATTGTAGACCCATTGCTGGATTAAGGTCTTTCCACTACTTGTTGACAACCATCTATCTTGGACATTTCGTTTCCAAGATATTTGCAGTGCTACCTAATTTCGTCATACCACCTTGTAGTATTATGGGGCGTTTACACTTAGTCGATTTGCGTTCGATTCAGTTGAATTGACGTCACTTTCAACTTAATCGACCGTGTAAACGGGACTTCAATTTAATCGCTTGTTGATCGAAGGCGACTAATCGACTGGCAACTGAATTGAAAGACGTTCTATTTTCTTCTGCTATAACACCGCAAATTGTACCAATTACTGCTTGCTTGGACATCTTTAAAATTGCCAGTCGATTTCGAATCGACCAGAGGAGAGCAAGTCGACAAGCAGCATTCAATTTCGGTTGAAACAATTGAACACTCCATCGATCTGATTCGGCCTAGTTGCTTCGATTTAGTCGCAAATGCAACGAGTCGATTTAGCCGTGCGACTAAATCGACCAAGTGTAAACGCCCCATTAGGGTGCTGTATAGGTTTTTACTTGTCACTTGTTTTTTGTAGTAAAAAATTTGCTTTTGTCTACCTTGTATGATTTGTTATGTATATTGATCTATTCTCTCTCTCTCTCTCTCTCTCTCTCTGTATATATATATATATATATATATATATATAGATAGATAGATAGATAGATAGATAGATATAGATATAGATAGATAGATAGATAGATAGATAGATAGATAGATAGATAGATAGATAGATAGATAGATAGATAGATAGATAGATAGATAGATAGATAGATAGATAGATATAGATATACGGTAGATATGCGGTTGATAAAAATTAGAATAACGTATTAATAAAAGTAGGAATGTGATAAGCTTGTAGTGTTTTAACGAGAGAAACGCGTATTCCTCTCCTGAGAGCCAAAATCTAGAAAACAATTTCGTAATCGATTAGATCTTCTGGTGAAGATTTGCACGTATATGGTATATACAAAATTTGCTGGCTCGAGGTGAATCTTTTCTATGTGAAAAGCTAATAACAGATACACACACACACATGATCATACTCTTATTAACGATTTCAAGCATAAAGGAGACGTAAAGGGAGGAAGAGGAATAACGAAATAAACACTAAAGACGAAGAAATAAGGTTCGGAGTCATTGAAAAACGATGTAAGGAAAATACTTACCAAATGAACTGTGCGTAGCAGAACTTTGAAAATTACGGGAATTCAACAAATAGAAACTACCCTATAGGGTTGATGGTCGGAATGAATGGGAATTACGAAAATAAAGCTGGAAAATGTGTTGCCTTAGTGTCAGTTTCACTTTAATAAGTAGCATGGTTCTCGGAGATCAATTCCTAGTTTCACAAATAAATTCATTTTCTCTAAATTTTCTCAAAAACTACGTATTAGTTTTTACTGTGACTAACATTGTTCAAATCAATAAGACATGTTCAGAACATTTATCAATTGCTATGGACAATGCTTTTTTTTCGATAAACGTTAATGATAATGTGAAAAATTTACGAAATATGAACAAAATCATAATAGACGTTCTTAGAAAACGTTGTCCTGAGATTCCTCGTAGTTAAGCGGTTACCGCACGCCCAATTGGCGTTGGAGACCCGAATTCGATTCCCGGCGGAGTTCATGTGATTTGGACCCCACGTCAAGTTGTAAAATAACGTAACAGATAGTCGTACTATTGAAAGGGACTCCAAAAGAAAAAAAATGAAATCAAGTCAAAATTGAATCGGAATACTTTATCCAAAAGTAACTTACCCTTAGTGTTGCCCTTGAGACGAGAGAGAACTATCTTTGTGAGATACAAGGCGAGAAAGAAGTATTTTACAAGAAAAAAAGTACACTTTTCGAGACGAGGAAGCACTCTGACGATACCTTTTAGAGGTTAGAATGCTCCAAATTGAGTCTAATGAGCAGTACTACTTACTCCAAGAGTAAACTATTTGAACATGACTATGATGTATTGTAGGGTTGTTAGGAAAATATTTACAAAATATGATCAAAATCAACTGAACAGTTTTTAAGCAAAATGCTTCCCGAAAAGTAGTCACTTCAAAGATTAAAATACCCCTTCTGGATTATTGTCATGAGAAATGATTTATGCTATATTGTCGACATTTTAATCAATTTTCATCTGTGAAATATGAACAGAGTCGAATGAATATATATTCGTTGTGTTAAGCCGGGTGAGTGTCAGTGTGTGATAATGCCGTATTCGATACCCGAGCGTGTTGCCATTGTTGAAGGGTTCATTCTCACTGGATCTTTTGTGAAAACAAAGAATTTGTTTCGGGAGAAATTTCCAGGACGTTCTGTGCCAGCAAAAAGCACCATTCAGGAATTGATTGAAAAATGGCGGCGTACAGGATCGGTTCAAAATGCTCCCAGGAACAGACGACCATCTGTCTGCACACCTGAATTAAAGATGCAGGTGGAGGAGATAATGACAAGAAGTCCTCGAAAGTCAACCAGGAGATTGAGTCAACAGGTTCATGCGAGTGAGAGAAGTTGCAGACGTGTTTTAAGGGGACTGAAGTTAAAACCGTACCGGATAAGTGTTGTGCAAGAACTGAAGGAGCCTGACCTGCAGAAGAGGGTGCATTTCTATTCATGGCTGTTGAGCAATGTTGCCAGTGGTTTCTTGGATCCACTAATGCTCATCATGAGTGACGAGGCGTGGTTCCACCTGTCTGGATACGTAAATTCCCAAAACAACCGGTATTGGTCGACAGAAAATCCACACGCAATCCACCAGGTACCCTTGCATGATGAAAAGATTGGTGTTTGGTGTGCCATTTTCGCCACACGCGTTATTGGGCCCATATTCTTTGAGACGACAGTGAACAGTGACGTGTATATGGGAATCATGGAGGAGTTTTATACACACTTGACCGAAGAGGAGCGTCAGTTATGTTACTTTTAGCAGGACGGTGCAACATGCCACACATCAGCTGCATCATTGTCCCTTGTGCATGAGATGTTTACACCAGAGAGGACAATCAGCAAAGGCTTGTGGCCTCCTTGGTCACCAGACTTGTCCACGTGTGACTTTTACTTATGGGGACTGTTAAAGGGAAGAGTATACGAAACAAATCCACACACAATTGAAGAACTCAAGACCAGGATCCAGGATGTCACCAATAGAATTACAACACAAGAACTGACAAGGGTATATATGAATCTCCTCAATCGTGCTCACATGTGTGTTGAAGTGGGCGGAGGACACTTTCAGCACCTGCTGTGAAGGTGAGTAGTCATATTCAATACATTACATTTCATTTTATGTGTTCACTTTACGTGCCGCACCCTGTATATATATATATATATATATATATACGAGGGCCATCCGGAAAGTGGTACCCGTTTGTGCAATAAAGACACAGTAGTACATATTAACAACTATACACATTTTTATTGGAAAGAGCATACTTTACACTACTTCTCCACATAATCACCAAGCAAATTCAGGCATTTGTCATACCATGTGATAAGTTTTTGTATTCCAGCGTCATAGTCCTCCGCCGCCAGCGTATTGAGATACGTAGTCACGCCTCGTTTAGGCCCGTTACACAGTCAAGCGGAGCTCCGCGCTCCGCGTCCCGTCTTCCGCCCTCCGCACTACGCATGTATGCTTACACAGTCATCCGTAGCTACGCGCTACGCGTCACGTGATTAAATACAGGATTCTTCTCAGTCAGTGTTGCGAGTCAACATGAAATGTTCGAAACGACAATAGTCAGGGGTGCCCACAAGGGGGGGCTATGACGCAAACTGCGTCATTGAAATATTGTGGGGGGGTTAAAAATCCATATAAATATGTTTGATGGGGGGGGGTAAAATTAATCGAAAAGAAGATTTTTTTCATGGAAGAACACCTACGGATAGACACTTGGGGGGGTGCGTCATGGACATAAGGGGGGGTAGGCACCACTGCAATAGTGGCATCTTAATATTTGTGTAAGAAGAGAAAACGAAAAACACAGAAAAATAAATGTCTCAAGAGTCATCCCTTAGTTTCTGAAAGAAGTCTGAAGAGAGCTTTTGTGTCTGTGTATATAGATTTGCGAGAAGACGAGAAGTACTTCAATAATTTCCGTACGTCAATTCAGTCGTTCGATAACCTAATTGAAAAAAAAAATCCATCGAAATTATAAAAAGGCAGTTTAAATAGGATCCATATGCACGCTCTAAAATACAGCACTTTTCTTTAAAGAAAAGAAACTTGTTTAAAAAAAAATTAAAAAAAAACAGTGTTAAAAACTTAACAGATATTGTTTTTTAACAAATGAAAACAATGCATATTTGTACATTTGGTTAGAACTTCACATCCAATCACTTTTCATCTAATCAACTATTTAATAATAGAAATAAATTATTTGCCTCAATTTATCTTTTTTCATTGTCCATACCTTCATTTTTACAAAAAAAAAAAAAAATCTTTTACATATCTCGTTCCATGCCTGTTCACGAATATCACGCTTTTTGTGTTCCTCACAAGAGGAATCTCATTAACATGGTGTTAATTTAACCTCCGTGATAATTGAAACTGAAACTGAAATTTGTTGAAAGAAAGTCGAAAAATTACAATAGTCACGTATTGCTAACAATGGTACATTAGAGGCACCACATGTACAGTACCAATTAAGCAAAGGCATTAATATTGGAAGTTCCAATTAAACGAAGACATTATAGCTAAATTAAAAATAACACTATAAAAATATGAAAATAGTATTATAGAACATTATAAAATATTATTTAGCAACTCACTATCAAAAATAAGAAGAGAAATCTGGATCAATTTTCATTCTGCTTTTGCTACCATGTACGTTTCTTTTTAAATTTTAAAGAGAAGTGGCTGCTCCGCGCGCGGAGTTCCGCTTGACTGTGTAAGCACCCATTTGCTCAATGGCCCTATCTGCCTCGCGGAGCGCGGATAGGGCCACGCGGAGGCTGCTCCGCGTGACTATGTATGCACCCATAAGAATCAATAGAACAATCTTGCCACGCGGGACTCCGCGCGCGGAGCTCCGCGTGACTGTGTAAGGGGTCTTAAGTTCTTCATTGCTGTCAAATCTTTTTCCCGCCAGAAAGTCTTTAAGCTTCGTAACGAGATGAAAATGTTCACAGAGTTCATCAATTGTGACGCGCCGATCGTTCCTCACGCATTCGTCTACTGATCTCAGCAGTTCGTCTGTAATGACAGATGGTCTCCCTGAACGCTCCTCGTCGTGTGTACTACCCCTCCCCAGGTTGAAGTTGCGACACCAGTGCCGAACAGACGACTCGTCCATCACATTGTCTCCATACGCCTCCTTTAATTGGCAATGAATTTCACAAGGTCGAACGTTTCGTGCATTAAGAAATTAAATCACGGCCCTCACTTCACAACTGGTGGGTTTCTCAATTCGTTTAATCATTATAAACGAGCACGGACACAACACATGCACTGCTAGCGTCACGCAACCTCGCACAGAGCAGGCAGACAAGCCATTGACGTGGTCTGACCTTGCCCAGCGGCTCCCCGAGTCGTCAACTGAACTACTCCTTACATTGTATTAAGATGTTATTGAAACATTTATTTATGGAATAATATCAAATGTATCGTTTTTCTGTAAAAATCGTCTGAAGAAAGCTCACTCCCAAGAGTAAACTACCCCTTGTGAATTATAAACAGATAAATCACTTTTGGAGGAACAGTTTACCTCAATTAATACACAACGTTTCCACAGTTGCCAAATTTAAAAAATCTGTAAATTCCCTTCTCTTAAGTAAACATAGGGATACTGGTAGCTCATGAGCAGTACCGGCGGAAGGGCCGGGCGAGCCGGGCAACCGCCCGGGGCGCCAAATTTTAGGGAAGTTTGGGGGCGCCAAACTCCTTGCTAAATTTATATTATTGTAAACGGTGAACTAAAAATAAACTTTTTCATAAATTGTGTAGCAACATTGGTTTCTTCTTGAGTCTCCTATAAAGGAAATCCCTTCATCTCTTCACCTTATTTGTCTATAAAAAAAATATCCGCTGACAAAGCTAAAGGCTATTGTTGAGAGTTGGGAGTTTTGAGCAATAATAACACGCTCTGACACTTACAACCGCCGCGGTGCCGACAATTGCACTCCTTGCGACAAAGCTATGTCGGCCGCCCTAACAATACACAAACAATATTGAGTTATCGGCAACCAAAAAGAAATTAGTCCTGTTTGTACTGTCAAATATCTCGTGAAAGAAAATTATAAATCAGAAGTCATGTACATGTAGTGCAGTCTTCATGGTGTGCGTGTTCTTCTTTTGTCTCCTGAATTTCGACTCTTAGTAGAAGAATCGTTGCGTTAATGTGTTCTTTATCAACATGTCGGAAAAAAGAAGCCTTCTGGTAATGTATACAGAAAAAGAAGAGCACAATTAGCGGCTGAAAATGAGAAACAGGCAGCAGCATTAAAGAAATTCTTTCGTACTCCTGAAACAGACAATAATGAAAATGAAAACGTAGAACCAGAGAATGAGGAAACTAGCAAGAAATCAACAAATATTCCAGAAGATAACAACACAGTACAGGTAAGTAGGCCTACATTACGTAACGTATTTTCGTTTTATTACGTTTAATAGAAAAGAGGTGTTTACACACGTAGAGTCTTAGCAGGCTGGGGTGGGTAGGGTGGCGGCCTCTCAGATAGGCGGCGAACTTCAGGCTCAAAGAAAGTTCTTTCCCCATTGATATAAGTAGCAATAATTACATTCTATACCAACACTGATGCTTGATACATGTACCAAAGCGATAAGACTTTTACTCGTTAGATGTGTATTATCCAACTTTAGCTGTATTTCAAACATTCATCTATTAATTAACTAGAGGGCCTCCATAGTCTAGAGGTTAAAGCGTTGGACTCATGTCTTCGTGCTCCTGGGTTCAATCCCCGGGCTTTCCGCTTTTCAACGGCAGGAAGACTGGGGAGTCACATAAATAAAGATATGACGGTCACTTGGCCTGCAAAGCACTTAATACGCCTGTTGGCGGGTAGTGACACGACCGGCTGACCAGCGTTCTGTTACCCAGGTGGATGAATTTTTACCACTCGCTATCAGATGGGGTTGGAGCAGGCCCAGGATCTATTGGTGTGCCGTGCCAGTGATTATTATTATTACTACTACTACTACTATTCGTAGTAGTAGTAATAGTATTGTAGTAGTAGTAGTAGTAGTATCGTCTACTAACTAGAATTCTGAAGAGTTAAAATGTATGATTGTTACCGTTAACAGATCCCCGTGGAGTTTCGCTATCACAAATTTTGTAATAGACCCATTATTTCATAAACATATCGTAAATAAGTAACATGTACCAGTGTAAGACTATATAGATTATGTTTCTATCCAATACGATTAACGTGACTTTAAAAAAAAAACTGTTCGGGCTTCGGCAGCTAATTTGAATGCATTCGCATCTATTTTATGAATGCGCTGCTTTGTTTTCCTAACTGTACAATTTCACAATGAACACGGTATATGTAGATTCAATATTTATACGCAGTTATTTTATCATTTATGCATTTTCTTCACCTTTAGAATACAAATTAAATATATATTTTTCTTTTAAGAAAAGAAACTTTATTTGTAACGTATGAGTTCTTTTCTTTTCCACAGGTGGATCGATCGATTACGAGCATTTCGCAGGAGGAAGAAGAACAATTGAAATCTGGAACAATTGATATACGAAACAAAGATGGATCAGCATTTCCACAGGAAATTGTAATAGACGTAAGTTAAACATTTTGCTATTTGAATAAACATACAATTGCATGTTGGTTGAATATCACGCAATTATAGCATTGTGTAAAATATAAGAGGAAATGCAGTGAAACATAATTACTTTTATTATTAGAGTACATTGCAATTCGACAGGCATAAATTATAAATTCGACAGACCAACAATTGTTTCTAAATATCTTGTAACAATATGTTCATGACGGCCTAGCTTCTATATATATAATACATACATACATACATACATATGTATATAATAATAATCATATATATTTAGTTAGTTAGCTACTGGGATTAAATTAACTATGTTTCACTTACTTTCCATGAAGCTATACAATATTATTGATTTTCTTTGGTTTAATTTGACGGGGGTTGTAGATGAATGGGTCATTTCGACCTGAACTCGGGATATAAATCGAATTATTATTTTTGTAACAAATAAGCAAGCAGTAGAACTGATTAGAGACTTTTCACTAACTGACATTTTTAAAAAAATCTTTTAACAGACTATAGTTTGGCCACCTACATTTTACTGTAATTATTTTTTTTAATCTGTTGGAAAAATGAAAATACTGAGGTTCAAACTGTATATGCTTTTGTACTGTAATATAAGAAAGCTCATAATTTGCCTGCTATTAGTAATTAATTTATGATGATGATTGGTGTTCTTCCCGGAGGCATGTGTTTGACTCCGAAGGTCTCTCAGCAAGGTGAAACCATGGTGGCTTTGCATTGCTTTCCATGGGATGATGATGACGTTCTAAGGGCGGGATCCGAACCACTTGTGTCCTCACCGAGAATCGAACCCGAGCTCCCTTCGTTATAAAGCGATGAGCTTAACCAGTCGTTCTGCGGAGACACCAATTAAATTATAACATGCCAAATATATAAACAATCAATCAAAAACATCTTTAGGGTCACACTTACTCAATTTTTGGAATTAATTTCTTGTGTCTAGGTGCATAATATCACTGTGTTCCGTTCAAGTTGCTTTGACGGAAGACATATGGGATAACATTTTTTAAAAATAATAATACGTAATATTTATTGCCTTAGTGGTTGAATGACTAGCAGACTCACATTTGTTGCAAGAGTTAGCGGATTCTATCCCCCCAAGGCTTTTTGTATTGAGCATCGCAAGGAAATCGGAAAGCTTTTCAAATAATATAAAGTACCAAACTCTAATCCAGAAAGCCCCAAAACATTACAATGCAAGTCAACTAACTTATCACATACCAACCCACCACATTTAAAGAGAAAGAAAAAAAAAGGACACAGTCAGTGGTGTTTCGGAGCTTAAAAGCAGAGTTTAGTTTTAATTAGTGTATAATAATGTGCATTTTTTAAAGAAAATACATATAGTAAGAAATAAAAACTTGCTAAGAATAATGTTCAAAGAAATGTTGTTTTCAAAGTTGCATATTTCTTAGGTTAAGTCAGCCACGAACATGTTTGTATCCCGGTTGATCTGGTCGTTCATTACTGATTCAACCTCGTAAGAGGCATTTGTGGAGCCAATCAGGGTCAAGGCATTTAACCACATTACAGCAATGCTGAAACCGAGAATCCTGGATAGGGCTTCAGAAATCCTGGGCAGATTCTCCTATGTATGCAAAAGAACATGACGTGGACGTCTTATATTCGCACGAAACCTGTATTTATTTATTTATTTATTTATTTATTTACTTCAATTATTATTAAACTTTTCCTCTCCCCCTCTTTATTTATTTATATCTCACATTTATCGGAGGCTTATTGGTCATGCGCCATTCTAAGTTTTGTGTTTATCCCCGGATGACCTAGCTGCTTGAATATCCCCCACACCCACCCCACCCCACCCATTTTTGGTGCAAGCCTATCATCTTTAAAAATTATGAACACAATTTTAAAAATTCCATTCAAGTTTTAGTCACTTATTCTTTGTTAGAAGACAATGTTAAAAATAAATTTAACATTATTTTCTACTGATTTTTTTTTCCAGGTGTTGGAATCACAATCAATCCATCTTGATGATCCAGAAAATTGGCCAGAACATATTACGGACAGAATGCGTCAGATACTTGTTAGACGAGGTCCAGTTTAAGTCTCCAAACGAGAGTTCCCAGTAAACAGCGAGGGTCGGCGATTTACTACAAGTAACCACAAAAGACGTCTGCACGATGGAGAAGAAGTTGCTCGTAGTTGGCTTATTTAGTCAGTGACTAAGGATGCAATATTTTGTTTCTGTTGCCGTCTTTTCGGTGGTACTACAATGTCACTCTCTTCTCGTGAAGGTTTTTCGGATTGGAAGCATATGTCCGGACTGTTATCAGACCATGATAAATATTTGACTCACATGAAGGCTTTCCAATCGTGGTTTGAACTTGCAAACCGATTACAGTCAGGTAAAACAGTTGACGCTGAAAACCAAGCAATTATTCGCAATGAAACTGGGCGTGGGAAAGAGGTTCTCAAACGACTGCTGTGTATAATTCAGTTTCTTGCTTCCCAGAACTTGGCATTTTGTGGTCAAAATGACACTATTTACTCAAGAAACAACGGCAATTTTCTCAAACTAGTTGAGTGTATTGCACAGTTTGATGTTACTATGGCTGAGCATTTGCGACGAATAACATGTAAAGAGACACATGTACATTATTTGAGCAAGGACATTCAAAATGAAATAATTGAACTCCTTGGGTCAAAAACAAAGGATAAAATTTTTACTGATCTAATGAAAGCGACATATTATTCCGTAATATTAGATTGTACACCAAACGTAAGTCATACAGAGCAAATGACACTAATTGTTCGTTTCGTGAAGGTAGAACTGGGTAAGGAACCATCCACTGAAGAACATTTTTTGGGATTTTTGTGCATAAATGATTCTTCAGGAGAAGAACTAACTACCACTGTTTTGGAAGAATTAGAAAAACTGAAAATTCCTCTCTCAAACATGCGTGGCCAAGGGTATGATAACGGTGCCAATATGAAAGGAAAGCACTCAGGCGTTCAAAAAAGAATATTAGATCTAAATAGTCGAGCATTTTTTGACCCTTGTAGCTCCCATTCATTGAATTTGGTTGTGAATGATTCTGCAATGTGCTGTAGTGAGGCTGTAAATTTTTTTGCTTTATTGCAAGAAGTATACAATTATTTTTCTAGTTCCACATATCGTTGGTCTGTTCTGCAAAAACATATATCCAATTTCACTTTGAAACCTCTTAGTGATACTAGATGGGAGAGTTGTATTGATGCTGTCAAATCGTTTCGCTACCAGTTAGGAGAAATTTACGATGCTCTTTTCGAAGCATGAAAGGACTCAAAGATAGACGTTATGGGCAAAAATAAGGCTTGTTCCATGGCTAGGAAGCTCCTGAATTTTAAGTTCGTTTGTGTTGTGGTGTTTTGGTTAATTAATGTGTTAATGTGGTTAGACATGTTTTCCAACAAGAATCAGCGGACATTCAGCAAGCAGTTGATCTGCTTAAGAAAACCAAGTGTCGCCTTGAGAACATGCGAAGTGATGAAGGTTTCCAGAATATTTTGGTTGATGCCAAAGTAATTGCTGAAGAGCTCGACATTCAACCACAATTTGAGAATGAACCAAAACTCCGACCTAGAAAAGTCAAACGACAATTTTTGTATGAATCTGAAGACGAACCGATTAATGATCCATACAGTGCGTTTAAATGTAACTTCTATTTTTGCACATTAGACACAATTATCTGCTCCCTGAATGAAAGATTTTAACAACTGAAGCAGCACAGCGAAATATTTGGGTTTTTGTATGACATCCATCCAATAACGGACAAAGAGTATTTACTAAAGTGTTGCAAGGACTTACAACTATCTTTAACAGACAAAGATCACTGTGATATTGACGGATTTCAGTTATATCAAGAGCTCTTACTTTTACCTTCATTTCTCGGTTCTGAAAGTGGGAGCAAACCGTTGCAAGTACTTACATATATTTGCAAGAACTCCCGTATTGGGTTATTTCCAAATGCAACTATTGCTCTAAGAATCTTACTAACTATTCCTATAAGTGTAGGTTCAGCAGAAAGAAGTTTCTCCAAGTTGAAACTTATAAAGAACTACCTACCATCAATGATGACGCAAGAGCGTCTTGTAGGCCTTTCTATGATGTCTATTGAATGTGATGTTCTGTGTGAGCTTGACACTGATACTTTAATTAAAGACTTTGCAGAGAAAAAGGCACAAAAAGTTAACTTTACTTAGCATTGTAAACAAGTCAAAGAACAATTTGCATTAAAACTGTATAAAGATACAAAATTATATTACTGGTTGTATTATTTGTATTACGAAATCTTTGTACAATGCTGTTACAAAATATATTTGTATGTTCTTTTGTTCATATATGTGTTCTCTTTCGCAATTAACCAGGTTGTTTATGTATATATGTGTAAATAAATGCTGTATCGCATCATCAATCTTAATTTTATATAAATCGTTGTTTCTGGAATCGTTCTGTAAATTTCTAATCACTGACGTAGAATATTTTGCATGTTCATGTGTAAATAATTGTTTCGTATATCGTTAACCAAAACTTACTCTGTGTATTTAACTGACAAAAGTTAAGATCTTACTCAGTTTGATAAATGATTCTTATAGTTATTGTTATAGAGTTCAATGAGTTATCCTTTAAAAGCAGCTATCTGTAAGGTAGCATAGCAAATTTAAACTCAGTAATACCAATGGGTTGTAGGGCGCCATATGGATTCTTTGCCCGGGTGATATTTTCCCCTTCCCCCGGCCCTGCTCATGAGTCATCTTCGTTTTACGAGATTATTAATAACCCACATATGAACACACAATCAATAGGTAACCTATGTTAATTTGTACAGCTTATATATTCATAGTTATGGTACCGCTATATGATATGCATTTTAAGTTTCTCCATGTTATTTTTGTTTCCTATATTGTATATTATTTTCAATTTTTGTTTTTGAAGTGTTTAACTATTTTTCTTACTTAAGTAGTATATTCTTCTTTTAATGTGTTTCAATAATTTTATTTTGTAATTGTTAATATTTTCTATATATTGGTGCTTTTTTTTTTTTAAAAAAAAAAAAGAATGTATGCACGTGGTTAAGTGCTCGGAGAAGGCTGCAGAGCCTTGACTTCGCCACGTAAAAGAGGTCATAAATAAATAAATAAATAAATAAATAAATAAATAAATGATTCCATTATTTACGAAACTGGGACACGGTGGCTCAGTAGTAGAGCCCTTACCTCTGGTTCCTGGTGGCCCTGGCATGATCCACGGTCCAGTAAGATTTTGGTGAACAAAATCACGTCGGTGGGTTTTCTCACGTTACTTCCGTTTCCTCCCACTTTCTCATTCCACCAATTCTTCCACCATCATTCATTTGCTTTAAACATCGTCTCCCTTACGTAGGCGGGCCGCGGTGGCTCAGTGGTAGCGCGTTCACCTCTGGTGCATGGGGTCCCTTGTTCAAACACTGCTCCCGCCAATTGAACTTTGTGGTAGACAAACACCGTGTGCGTGGGTTTCCTCGGGGTTCTCCCGTTTCCTCCCACTTTCTCTATTCTACCATTTCATTCATTGTTCATCATCACTGCCTTCTTTAGCCTAATCGGCATAGCCGTCGGACATAAAACTCAAAAATTTTATTTCATTTTTCCCCTTACGTGGGCATTAAACTGAAAGATTTCATTTCATTTCATTTTCTATTCATGAAATACGAACATAATTGAGCTATTTTTGATTAATTGATTTTTTTTGAGTTTAACGTTTCTTTCAGCAGCGAAGCTATATGAGACGTGGACCTACTGAGTAACGTGGAATCCGAAGCACATGAACTCCCACTGGGAATCGAACACGGGTCTCCACGTACTCTAACCACTTAGCCACGACGGAGCTCTAAGAGTTGTTTTCGAGATAGTCCTTTGAAAAGACGTACTCCTTCTGGAATTTTCCCAAAGTGAAATCTATGTTTCACCTTCCAGTAAACTATCGTATGTTTTGCGATTGAACAGAAAATTCGAAACCCTTCCTCCGTGGATATTATTATAAAAAAAAAAAAAAAAAAAAAAAAAAAAACAAGTTTAAATTTTGGTTCGGATATGGGCTCTAGGGGAGAGTACAATCTTGTCCAAAAATCCTGGTTCCCGGTTCTTTTTCAGAAGCAATCTAATCTTACCCACAGTCGGAATTAAATTTCAAAAAATGTATATTTTCTTTAGCGAATTAAAATCTTTTTTTAGAGTGAAAACATTAGACTTTCGTACGTACAGTTGTCAATATATGGGATTTTTAAAGCGAGATGAGTGGCCAAGACCTTTTTGACAACTGTACATACATCGAGATGAATGAACGAACAGAAGAACGGGCATAATCAAAAATCACTTTTTCGACATAAAGGGACCATGAAATGTATAGCCATTTATGGTTTGAATTCTCTGAAGCTCAGGATAAAATGTTTCTCAAGCTGTAAACGAGATATGAACAAGATTTTGTGTTAAAATAAAAATTGTCTTTGTTTCTTGGTTTATGATACTATTTCCTTGCATGCCAGATTGAATGTAGGCAGCCAGTAAAAAACATATATCAAGATGTATGATTTCGACGTACTTGATAAGACGAGTAGGCAACCGAAAGGGCACTTAGGATGTAGAGGTTCCATAACTTACATATGCTGGCAACAACTGCTATGCCGTTTCAAAATCAATCGAAACAGCCATTCGCGGACTGAATGTGAGATCATACTTTCTTAATTGAAGAATCCACTACAAGGAAACAAGAGTGGTACTTAAACAAGAATGTTACAAAATAAATAAATACATACATAAAAATAGCTAAAATTTCCCGGTTTTTCACAAGAAAATCGATTTTTTTTAACACATTTAAAACACAAATTGAATATATAATTCTACATAAAATGTGTTCAAACACGTTTGGAGTCATATTAAAACAAAAGGTTTAAGATGTTTTAAGATTTTATACATTGGCTTCATGTTTTCACCTATTGACAAACTCTAAAAATCAGTCATTCTAACCTTTAACGCAGTTTGCAAATAAAACGTGTCCACACCGTGAAAAAGCGAATTAACAAATGTTTTTGCAACAAAACAAATATTTCTGCAAAGAATATTTATTTTCCACGATAAGGAAAAACAAATAGGCAGGAACATGTTCAGATTAGAATTGATGCGTGTGATAGTTTAGTGTATCCAATTATAAAACGAATTGTCAATTTGTATGGGTGATGCATAACTGAAAACCTACAATATCTGTCTGTGTAAGCACGTTTGTATAGTGACCAATAAAACCACAACGTTTGCATTAAAGATTAACTTATGAAATCGTTTCTATACGAACGGCAGATGGTATTTCATTGTATACCACTCTTTTTGCTGCTTGTAAGCATGTATGTTCTACAGCAAATCATCAAGTATGCTCACTTAACGTGAAAATTATTATAGAATTTTATTACATAACTTAACAAGAAAACTATTACATTTTAACTTGTTTTCGCTCCCAAACACTGACACTAGCCAGTAATAATAAACATAGCAAAGAAAAATGAAACTTATGCCATTCTAACACGACTAATAATTTTAATTACTAGAAACAAGAGATCGGCGGATTTTTTAAATCAGCTGTTGATTGATTAATTGTTGAACAACATGTATTCTGATTAATTAATCGAGCTTGCATTAAAACTAGGTAATGTTGTAATTACTTATACTAACTTTGTTTGAACTAATGTTACTAGAGATTAAACAAAATCTTTGTTCTATTGTTTAATTACAATATATGTTTTATTGCAACCATGTTACAAAAGCATATAAATGTTATATTCGCTTGTGATGTGAGTATTCTCCTTGTTAGAAGTGACATTATTCTTACACTTGTTATGTAAATCCAAGCGTCATTCTTACTTGTTCTCACTCCTTTGTAAATATACTTCAGCAAACGTATTTTGGAAGTTCGCTGAAGACCTGGTGCGAGCTCTTTTGTTTCGGATCTCACGTTGAGATGTAGCTCCACATCTCATACAGCTTTGGTACTGAAAAAGGATATTAAACTACAAATAAATCAACTATTTTTTGCTGTATATAGTTCTATATCTACAGTATAGTTTCATTCCTGTGCTTTCCACAGAGCCCATTATCTCACAATTTAAAATCAGAGATAAATTACAGGTCTTGTTGTTCGTTTGATTTTTCTTTTGAAGCTTGTGAAGAGGGAATCCAAAACTACCATAGTGCGTTCAAATTTCAATCTTCCTACACCGGTAGAGCCGTAACTTGTGGGAGGAAGGGGGGTAGGAGGGGCAATTGCCCTCCAAGGAATCTTCCCGCCGTCCGAGGGGAGGCCACTTTATCACAAAATTTTCTTACTCCGTATACGATATGAACATGAAATTATAAATGAAACATCAAACAGGTTCACTACATTACATAAACAAAACAACACACGAAAGGTAAATAAAAGAAAAATGAGTCTTCGGCATATTTCAGTAAAAAATATCTACTATTAGGAGCTCTAGAAATAATATTTATTCGTATGACTTTGAGATTTGTCAGTATTGTCCCCTTAATTAATTTGTCATGTATGGAACGGGCCCAGGAACTAACGGATCCGCAAACCTTGCTATGCGGGAGGGCCCACAAAGTGTGCCACATAGGGCTCCACAAGTTAGAATTAGAAAAACAACTTTTTCTAGGCCCAAATATTAATGCTTCCCCCTCCAGAAAAAATCTAAGTTACGGCGCTGTACACCAGTAATCGAACCTATGACTACATGCATCAGAGGCAGACACACAAGCCTAGCTATGCGCGGACAACTATAGCGCTTTTCAAATGATAAGTTAAATGGCCTTGAGCGGGCTGTTTGCTTTCTCCAATCGCAATTACGCAGTGTTGTCAATTTGTAGGCCTAGTAGGCGATAGTATATAGAAGATATACTGATTTCTCGCGCAATTGCGAATGTTGTCAATACCAGACACGCTACCTAGAAATATTGTATTACGATAATAATTACTGTCTCAGCAAGTAGAAAACTGAATTATGAACAAATAGTTTAAATCACACGTTTTATATTTTCTGCTTGTTATGATACAGAAATTAAAATATTTCCATATAAAGCAATTGTAAAAATCTTTAGAATACATTGTCTCGCAAAACTACTAATAGTGTTTGATTTAAGCTTTTGTTTAATATTTCTTTCTTATATGGAATCGAACCCGTAACCTATTTATAGAATAATAAATAAAATAACTTTCTAATACTATATAGATTCTCTTGGCTTGGAGATGTGTATTTAATTTCGTATTTTTAAACAAAAATTTTCATATGTATAATACAAGTAGTGTAAATAAAGAAAATAGAAGATTCTATTTCTTTCGAGAAACAATTTTAAAACAAACATTTCTTTATCCGGTATAGCATGACTATTTCATAATCTCTATTCTCTTCTCCTCAACACATGAGGTTATCATGATTTCTGAATAAACATGCAGGCATCTACATCATGAATTATGAATTATTGTACTTAAAACTAATTCGACTGCTTCGAGACATGGAGAGCTGCTACAATTGGGCCGGAAAAGCCTTCTTATCTCTACTCGTACAGGTCTAACTGTTCCCCAAATTCTTTGTTAGTAAATAAAATTCGTATTGTGTTTTCGTGAGCTATAGAAGATGTATTTTTTTTAAATAGTTGTTAGTTTTTTTTAAAAAAGAGGTTCTGGAAATTATTTTTTGAGTTCATTTTTTTAAAAAGAAAAGATAACAAAGAATTCGCATCAGGGGAAGAAAAACAGAAAATTAATTTCCGAAACTATAAAAGCAGAGGCTTTAGACTTCATTTCGCTTGTGTGATTCCTCTGTGCTGAAGTAAGAAAGTCCTCAGGGAGGAAGATTTCTATAAACCTATGAGGAGAGGAGTTTAACCTTGCAACAGGAAGATAGGGGATTATCCTTTGCACAGCATATAGAAAAATTACCATGAAATAGTGAGTAACAAAATTTGTAACCTGTTACAATAAATTTAAAACTCAGGCTAACAAAGCCACAAAAAATAAATAAATAAATAAATAAATAAAATGAAAAAAAGAAAAATAAAGAAAGAAACTATGATAAATGAAGATAATAGCAGGATGTAAATTACAATACAGTTAATTTAGTTTATATATATATATATATATATATATATATATATATATATATATATATATATATATATATATATATATATATATATATATAACATGGACAATGAATATTTTAAATTTTATTCCTAACATCTTTAACATTGTGAATAACGTTAGGTGAGGAATGAGCGAATGACGACAATAACGCACAAAACAGGACCATTGTTGTGAGTGTTGTGTTAAATTTGTTTCCAAGTGTATGGGTTTCCGCTCTGTGACCAAAATGTCGCCCAAACTAAGCCGGTGTTGGGAAGTCTATGTTGCAGCTCTTTATGACGCCCACTTTAGTGTTTCTGTTATTAGAAAACAGTGCAAGAAGAATGGTTGCAACATCAGTTTAAATATTATTAAAAAATGTTATTAAAAAGTACAAGGGAAACGAAGCTCCACCATTTGGATCACCAACGAAGTTGCCTAGGAAGCGGGAATGCACCAAGGCCACCTCCACCATGCAGAGGAAACTTCGCAAAATGGCAATGCAAGAAAATCCGCCAACATAAAGGTGTATGGCTAATCGTCTTGACGTGTCTTTGGAGACTGTGAGATGGACGTTACACCATCAACTCAAGCTGGAAAAAGTCATGAAAGCTCACGGACATCTTCTCACGGATACCCATCAAAATAAACGAAAGTGTAACGCCCGTAAGCTGTACGAACGGCATCTGGCAAAACCAAGGTGGATGTACGTCGTAACGCTCGATGAAGCATAGATTTACCTTTCCGACTGCGACAAACCGAGAGCCATCATGTACCGAGAGAAAGGCGCCAAGAACTTCAGAAGTTGGGTCCGTGTCTGTAAAGAAACCTTCCCAAAAGGGTTCATGGTAGTTACTGGCTACTGTTACCTAGGTAAACTAAAGATTCGTAGGGTGGCGAAGAACTGCAAAATAAATCGCAGTATTTTTAGAAGCAGATCATGCGGCCAATCTACGAGCATGAGATTCCAACAATGTACGGAAATGACTCCAATCTGGTGCGCATTCATATGGACAAGGCCTCATCACATACCTCACGATCGTCCCTCGCATTCTACAGGGAGATGGAAGAGGCAAGTGGTATACAGGTGATACCTTTCAATGAGGTACCTGTTAAATCTTCAGATGCAAGTCCTATGGACTATTGTGGATTTGGATTGCTGAAGCGGGCTTTGAGAAAACGGCGTGTGACAACTGTGGAAGGACTTTGGAAAGCTGTGCAAAGGAAATGGGACAAGATTCGCCTTCCAGTTCTTCAGAGAAGCCTATTACAGTAGAAATTACGCTGTCGGGCTATTGTTAGGAACCAAGGTAAACACATCGAGCACTTACGGACCTGGCGCCATGGTAGTCGAAATTAGCCAAATATAGACTGAACAACCTCTGTACAAATGTAAATAGATGTAAGGCGTGAAAGTTTTACCAAACACGTTGTGTGCAAACAAATTGACCTGTTGTGAATGACCGTTTCACCCCACCCCATGGAAAAAATGATCCCATCCTTGGGACATATACATATTAACCAAAATTATGCTCTGTTTCGATATGGAAATGCTAGTTTCCTCATTCATTGAAAATGTTAATGAAACAAGTAGTTGTACAACTATAAAACAATGAGCGGAAAACTATAAAAACGAAAATAAAACTAAATGAAAAAGAAAATACGAAATGGAGTAAAGGGGCTATCAAAAAAATTAGAGACTAGGTCTCTAACATACCAACAAATGACAGAACAAACACACACTCGGTCACAGGAAGCACTTACCTTCATACATCACTATGTTAAAAAATAGCCTACTGTGTGTATCGATAGTTGTGCATTCCGTGCTATTGTGACTGCATGCGTCACTCCTTTTGCGATTCCAACATGAACGACAAGCTTGAGTGGCATGCGCGTTTCAAGGTTGGAAGAACATCAATGAAAGACGAGGCAAGATTAGGAAGACCTTAAACGAGCTCACACAGGAAAATGTCAAAACCATGTGTTCCCCGATAAGCTTCATGCATAAGTTACCGAATGCCACAACAGCTTGTCGTTAATGTAGCAACCTCAAGAGAAATGCGCACGTAGTTACAATAGCACGGACTGTACAACAACCGATACACCCGTAGGCTGTTTCTTAAAGACACTGACCTATGTCTCGTCGTAAGACTTGTTAGAGAACTAGTCTTAAAACTGCGTAAAACTTTAGATTTACAATTAAATGGTCTACAGAAATGTGTACAGAAGTTCTTCCGGATAATACTGTCTATCACCATTGAAGCACTATGTCACGCACAAGTCACAGACATATACTTCATCCACCGCACCTGCTCCGGCACACTCGTAGTGTGCTCATCCTAGACAACGATCATAACGAACCCACCCCTTATCACCCTTTGAACGCACGAATGTGTCACAACACAATATACGCATCACATCATTGTCATCTTCGTCACTACTCGTTTCTATTTCTCGAAATAGCTTCGTACGTTTCACTCGTTTGCGTGGTGGATTATCCGATTTCATATCGCCCACTCCATTGTTCCTTTGTGTATTTTTAAGATGACGTTTATATGGGCCGCTTGTCGAAATTAAAGTACATCATTCTCTGTGTTTCACTCCGCGTCTTTGTTGTACAGACATACATTTTGAAATGGAGCAGATATCCTTAGGACTAACAGCAGTGTTGTGAGTGGAGTCCTTCGACAAGTCATATGTTGGGGAAGCTGTGATCTGAATGGATCTCATTGGCGGTTCAAATGTTGGAGGATAGCTAGGCACATCAACGTCAGCAGAAGATCCACCAGAGGAAGAGATGAGCATTTGGGGTAACGTTGTTGTTCTTACATATCCCGTACGCTACATGGCTTCAGCAACTGCTGTGATTTCCTCCATTGGCACTCTGTTCTCTTGCACCGTTACTTTTGACGGCAAAAAATCTACGTCTGTAAACACATGTGGATCGTACGGGAAAATACCATATTGGCGGAAACCACTAATGGCAGTGTAGTGCGTCGCAGGGTATGGTACCCTGCTCAATCTTTCACGGAGTATTTTGGTCCCCTGTACAATTTTAAGGAGCCACTTTGCTCCAGTACCGATATAACTTTCAAAAATCCTTTATCTGCTATTCGCCATCTTCCACAAGGAAATCATGCATGATTGTTTGATGGCCAAACCTTTCCCAGTATCTATGTGTGTAACAGGTTTTATTCAAGTAATTACCTTTTTCAGCAAGAGGTAGAATATTCACTACATACCTTATATGGACTTACCATAAAAATGGTTTTCTCCACTTATTTCACACGTTATTACAGGTAGCGATGTCTTCCTTTCTCAACAGTTCGCTCTTCACTAACTACGCCTTGTGCAGTAGTACCAGTTATCTGTCACCAGAGGAACACAGTCATATACCGAGGTAACCATCTTGCCCAGGGGTGGTCATTATGCCACCACCTCCCCTACTACTGTGTGTGCACAACTTGCCTGTATTACTGAAGATCAATGGTCATACTAACTCCCGATCGCTTGGTAGGTATGTGAGTCATTTCGTTTTTTTTTTTTTGTGAGCGAATGATTAATGGAACGTCAAAAACGCAAGAACTTTTTGGTTACTTTGTATCTAACAAAAGGGGCCATAGTATTAAGAAACTACTTCTTCATGACATCTAAAGCAGCGGCAGTATCAGGTTGAGAGAATAGGCAAGTAATGCATCGAGTTGACTAACATTGGTGAAACCCATTGGTAAAATGAGCGATCAATTACAGAGGAAAAGGAAATGAAACTGCTTATAGACTAGATTACACAGCTACAGATCATGGAAACTTTTTGGGTATTATTATTTTCATCTTCCGCTGAAAAGTCGTGTACATAAGGTCATTGAGAAGAGTCAAATAAGTCATAGACGAGGAAGTAAGCAGGATGGTGGACACATAACTTCCCTTTCAAAACCACGGTAAATTATTTTCTGGATGCTATCAGCATACTTATCAGAAAATATATTTCGAAAGAATTCTCTCAAGCTGGGATGTTTTCTGTTCTACACTGAGTGCTCACTGAATTGGATCATCACTCCATACAAGAAGGCGTGGCCAACAGCCGAGCTGATTACATGAACACTCCCACTGGAAGAATTGCGGAATATGTAATACACATACTCTGCAAATCTTTCAAAATTCTATGTTGAGTAGTAGGCCTAATGACCAGGCTTCATTGCTCATGGTTTGGAATGCTTGATGCTTGATACTTTTACCACGAACATAGATGAAGCTATAGTGCGCTGCACTGGTCATACATTCGCTATTATGGCTTACTACTCAGCCTACTACTGTTTACCTGTCACTGCGTGCGTTTTCACAACCTTTTCCTCCATCATTTATTCGAGGATTCCGGCGTTCCTTTGGTGAGTTCACTGCGCACAAGTGATTACAGCATTGTTTTCTTCAGGTACGACTTCCTATGTTTTCCTTTTATTCACCTATGTTATGTTCCAGTAGCTAGCGTGGTATTCCGAAATGTGGATGCCAAAGTTAGTCACTTGTACGATACAATACCCCTGCAATTGGCAGTACATGGCTATGCCTAGAGGAAATATAGGGTTATAAAAAGTTTGGGAGGTCCAAGGCCCCTAATTGCGGGCCTAGTGGGGCATATAGACGCAAATGTATGGACTACGTTAGAAGCCAATAAGCAATTGTCTTTGCTCCTTCTTGCCACAACCGTTGTGACAGCACCGTAACTTAGGTTTTTTTTTTCTGGGGGCAAAGCAGTAATACGCGTATTGGCCCCCTGGAAAAAGTTGTTTTTCTAATTTTGGGCCCCTCTTTCCATCTTTCTCTTACTCTTTATGTGCCTCCTGAAGCCTGTAGTTCCTTCCGCACGGCAAGGTTTGTGGGGCCGTTAGTAAGCCTCTGGGCCCGTTTCATACATGACAAATTAATTAAAGAGACATTATTGACAAACCCAAAGCCATACGAATAAATATTATTTCTAGGGCCCCAAATAGTTTTTTTTTTTTTTTTTTTTTTTTTTTTTTTTGCTGAAAGGGCCATGACTCATGTGCTGTTTTGTTTATGTAATGTAGTGAATCTGTTTGATACTTCATTTATAATTTCATTTTCGTATCTTAAATGAATTGAGAAAATTTTGTCTTAAAATGCCCCCCTCGAGTGTCGGAGTGCTTCCCTGAGGAAGCAGTTGCCCCCTGCCCCCCCCCAACAAGTTACGGTCCTGCGTTGTGACGAGAAAACTCGGCCCCAATGTTGTATGTACATTGTTTTCAGTATAGTTCCCTTTATTTCTTTCTCGTGGACAACTTCTTTTCTGCGCATAACATATTTCAATCTCGTTCTTTTTTTTAAAAAAAAAGAAAAATAAAAAATATCACCCTTAGAAATGTGTCATCCTGGGTTCGAACCTCAGTCGCCCAAGTCGAACATATGCACCAGCAGCGAGCCTGCGAGCCATTTGGTCATCCAAGGGCATGGAACATTTCAGCTTATGTGCTTTGATTTGGTACTATTCTGACATTTTCCTTTGGCAAAAATGCTTCGACACTGTGCTTCGTCCATAATTTTTGCACTTCAGTAATTATTTCCTGTTTGTGGTTTCATATTTTGGTTTCAACTAGTTCGAATCGTGTACTGTATGTACTCTTCTATATCCAAGATTCACATAGGCCTATCTTCAAACGTTGGCAACACTGTACATCAAGACTTCATAGATATGGTTCTACTCATTATTAGATTTGCTAGATGTTATAATTTGTGTTCCGTGCCATTTAACAAAACTTTATTTTGTGCTCAGTTGGCAACACTGCATTACATATGATGTTATTGAGAATGTCTGCGGAGGGTTACATGCACAGGACCGACACGGCGTAGGATCGACACGGCATAGGATCGACACGGCGTAGGATCGACACGGCATAGGATCGACACGGCATAGGATCGACACGGCACAGAACCGAAACGGCACAGGATCGACACGGCATAGGATCGACAGCAGAACTTTCATACGATCGAAATAATAAAAAATACATTATTTTATAATTACGCAATACTAAGTAACAATTATTTTCTCAAGGATATATAGGAGAGAACCGTCATACGATCGAAACGGCATAGGAACGAAACGGCGTAGGATCGACACGGCATAGGACCGAAACGGCACAGGGCCGACACGGCATAGGACCGAAACGGCACAGGATCGACACGGCATAGGATCGACACGGCATAGGATCGACACGGCACAGGATCGACATTCTGTAGGGTGGTCAACACTTTCTGAAAATATCAATATCGCATATCCCTCACCTTGAATTTGTGTATATAAAAAATTGTAAGGATAAATAATTCTAAATGGTCTATTTTTAAAAAAAATTATATATATATATATATATATATATATATATATATATATATATATATATATATATATATATATATATATATATATATATATATATATACAAATTGTATAAAAATATTGTGCGTAATATATCCATGCCGTAATAAATACACCTTTAATTTTGTGATATTAAAAAAAATACGCTAAATAACTCCAATAGTTGATTCGAGGTTTTTAATACCGAATAAATAATATTATTTGTCTGATATTTTTATAATGCTGTAATTTTTTATGTATACTAAGTTGAAGTATGTACATGTAACTGCAATTTTAAAACTGTAGGCTTAGAATTTGCGTTTGGATTTTTTTTTTTTTTTTTAAGCGAAGCAATGCACCTATGTTAAGTTGCCTCCTTTCAAATTTCGAATTGAAATCGGAAGCCAATCGTTTGTTTTTCGTTTGTTATTGACTTTTTTGAAGAAAAATAGTAAAAATCGTATCTTTCTTAAAACATAAAGAGATGTTTACAAAATAAAGTTGGTATATGGCCAAATTTACCCTTGTTCCTCCACTTAAAATTTTGATCGAAAATCAAAATCAGTTGTTTGATATGCGTATGCTACTAATTATTTTGAAAAAGAATAGTCTGTTTCGAAAAACATAAAGAGTCTTTTCAAGAGAAATGGGTGATGGAATTTCATATTGGCTCCACTTTAAAGTCTCGAATCAAAACCGAAGCCAAGCGTTTCTTATTGGTTGTTTTTAAGAGCAAATCGCTTGTTTCGAAAAAATAGAGAAAGAGATTTACAAAATAAATTTAGAATGTGATCAAATTCAATCTGATTCCTTTACTTACAAATTTCGATTCAAGACCAAAATCAATCGTTTGATATGGACTTGTTGTTGCTTGTTTGGAAGAAAAGTAATTTGATTCGAAAAACATAAGAATATAATTAAGAAATAATGTTGATGAAGGTGATTTGTTTCGGGGCGGTTTGCTTATTTTGAAGAAAAAATCACTTGTTTCAAAACAACCAGTAAAATATATCTATTTCCAGGATACATTTGGTGGTCAACTTCATACTGTTTTTTCTGCTTTTAAATATCGATTCAATACTCAAGCTAATAACATGTTTTCCTTTCTTATTGATTGGTTTGAAGAGGAAATAGTTTGTTTTGAAAATTATTAAGAGTCATTTACAAAATAAGGTTGGGTGGGCCAACTTTTTGGTGGTATTTCAAATTTCGATTTAAAATCAAACTCAATCATTTATTTTTCGTTCGTTATTGATTGTTTTGAAGAAAAACTAAGAACCATTAAAGAATTTTTTATAGTAAAGGTGGTCACCTTCACAGGGTTCCTGCACTTCAAATTTCGTTCAAAGCATAAAACGGTTAAAATAATAAGAGAAACACAATCAGTACTCTACGCAAATGTTTAGGGGGTTCAGGGGCTTTAGGAACACAAGTTTATATAATATCAAGTGTTTATATATATAAACGTGCTAATATGATAAACGTGCTTAATTTTGCATAATACCTTGCTCAAGGGGGGTTTCAAAGTCCTTAATCCCTTTACTTCAGTACGCCACTAAACATCAATTATAAGTCATTCGTTATCCAAATTGTACTTCTTGTACTGATTCAATCCTTAATTTTAAAGTTCAAAATTATATGAGCACTTATTATGCTATTGGAAAAGAGCACATATTTTATGACAGTGCAAGGTAGTTTCTTGTTTTAACAATTGAAAGAAAGGAAAACACCAATAAAAGTAATAATAATACCTGACACGAATTCCGATAGTAAATCATATTTTATTATCTTATTTGAAACTTTGAGAAAATTGAAGCTCTACACCGAATACAACTTGGATAATAAGCAATGCTTTATAATTGCTTGATAAATTTCAAATTGAGAACAAAGAGAGTGATACTGTTTAAAAGAAAGATTGGATAAAAACAAGAATTTTAGGAATGATCTAAAAAATGGATCAAAGTATTATGATCTTGGCTAATATTAATTTTTGGATCAGTTACCATAAAATATTCGAACGGTCTCTAAATCGAGTTTTCTCCAGATATGTAGTTCTCCAGGTATAAGGAGTACAAGAAAAATTTCGATTAATTAAATATTTTGGATTTTTTTTTTTATAACGGGCCACAAAATTTTTGGACGGTCCTTAAATCGACTTTTCATATTTTTTACGCAATAAGCATATCACACTGAGTAAAGTGATATCTTGGGTTGGGTTACACTATATGTAGTTCTCCATATATAAGACATACAATAAAATTATTGATTGAATGAAATATATTGGACTTTTTGGATCAGGGGCTACAAACGTTTGGACGGTCCCTAAATCAAGGTTTCGTATTACTTTCGGAATAAGCACATCATGCTGAGTTAAGTGATAGTTTTGGTTTGGCTGCACTATATGTAGTTCTTCAGATATAAGACGTACAAGATTTTTTTTTTATTGAATGAAATATATTAGATTTTTTGGATCAAGGGCAACAGAATTTTTGAATGGCCCCTAAATCGAGCTTTCGTTTTATTCAGGCACTAAGCACATCATACTGAGTTCAGTCATAGTTTAGGTTTGGGTACACTATGTGTTGTTCTCCAGATATAAAGCCTACAAGAAATTTATTGTCTGAAATATATTGGATCTTTTGATCCAATAATAGTCCTTCATCCTCCATTTATACATTAAGCAAGTAACAGTATAACGTGTACATTACGTGATACACTTTGTATTTTATGGTGTGATGTTTAATAATAAATTATTAACAGAATACCCGTTCTTCGCACGGGGAGAATAGTTTCATTTTGAGCATAAAGGGCAATGGAATCTGAGTATGGATTTAAACTGCATCGGGAGTGTTACTGTTCGTCTGAGTGACTCCAAATACTATTTCATCGACACTAATATCGGTATTATTTTTTATCATTATATATATAGTGTGTAACTTCATTAATGTAATGAACGTCTGGAGGTGATTCCTGGACTCGGAAGAAGAATTTAAATGAAACGAAGTCTTTAGCTTATCATAATTATAACTTCTATGCCAATGGTAACGGATGATCAATCAACGGCTTCCTGTTCAACTTAAGAGTGTGTAAAAATGAGAAAAAAATAACTTTGATCCAGAGTAGGTTTATAACGACTGTGCATAAGACAGTCAGGGGCAAAAGATCATGTACGATGAACTAGAGTGTAAGGGATTCTTCACATAACAACAGTGATTCCCACAAATTATGTGAATATAATTTGAGCCAAAGTAAGCTAGATTAAAAGATTTCCTCCCCGTAATGCGTAAATCCGTGGAAGATAATAACTACGAGTACAGAAGGAATGAAATTCGACGATACTCAAGGTGTTGCGCGTGTTGCACAAGGAAAGAAAGAAATACAATTTCAAATTATCGATTTATTCTGTTTCGTACAAGGTAGGATAACTGTGAAATACTCAGAGGTACCTTGTACAGTATTTGCGCAATGCAGTATGTGTACACGAGACAACTATGAAGAATAACAGTTCACAGTTGATATTGTCGACCGTTGACCGCATTGCAAAGATGACATCGGCGAAGCAAATTTTTCCGCCTGTGATCAAGCACATCTGAGATTTCGTAGATGATTGCCGCAGCTATATTACATCGAGCTACAAGTTCTTCGACTGTCGTGGCCGGAGTTTCATACGTATCCCCGAAATAAAAAATCAAGCAGCGTGAGGTAGAATGAACGAGGTTGTCATAACACAGGTTTTTCTCTCCCAATCTGGGAATGTTTCATTTAGGTAAGTCTGCATATTCCTGTCAAAATGTGCAGGTGTACTATCATACTGAAATCACATCTGCTGTCTTATGTTCAAGGGCACATGTTCTATCAATTTTGGGAGACAATTACGTAAAAATAAAAGATACGTACTCCCACACAGGCAGACCGATAATAAATAAGATCCTACCACAAAATTATCCACCACACCACACCAAATTTCTGCTGCTGATCGTTTACTAGAGTTGCATGTGGGTTTTTACGCCATACACATGATAGTTTCAAGACGGTTTTGATCATTCGACGTACGCTGTCTTCAAGTTCAGCTGTCCATATGGGGCTATTTCCTCCGATTTCACGTACGAGAAACCGAAGGGACCCCTCTCTCGAAGTCGAATATGGAGGCGTGGAAAAATACAAGGAAAGTTACTCTCTTTTGAGGGCGACGGTCACGATGTAAACGCCTCACTTCTGGGCTATTGCCCTTTGCTACTCCATAAATGAGTTGCATATCTGCCAGCTCGTGGATAGGGTAATCTTCCATCGCGCAGGCGTGTACAGGTTAACACAATCAATTTTACTTAAACACCAACGTCTACACTTTTACACGACCTTAAATACCTGGACACAACCCTCTACCGTTGAACACAACATTTCCCATCCTGTTATACAGCAATTACACGTGTAACAGTAGAGCATCTGACTATGTATATCACTCACAAGTTGCGTAGATGCTTATTACAACTCAGCCATGCTAACTGAAGCCATTCCACAATAAAACTTCAAGACAGCCTTCTGTAAGCCACTCGCAATTGGCACACAAGGGACGATAGTTCCGTAGGTATTCCTCCGTGTAGGTATTCCATACAGCTCTAAGGTATGTACATTAGAATGTCGAAAAAAGACTATCCTTTTTTTAAAATGTACTTTCAACGAGCTTCCTTTGAGAAAATTTCTCCGGCAATGATAAAATCAAAATGTAAGTGGTCTACACTAGTATAGTATTTTGGTATATTCACAATAGCAATGAAGTTTTTCATAGCTCAGGGAAAAGTTGAGGTTTGCCAACTCGAAGGAAGGGGAAAACGCCATCAAAAGTATTCCTGGGAGAAGATTCATCTAACGGATAAATCAAGTATACTATTCCAGCGCACTTCTTGGTATCGTTATGCAACGTGTACAACATCCCTTGTTTCCCCACTTTTGTTGCTTCTGTGCACAGAAGTACCATATTCCACGGAATTACATATTACGAGGAAGAAACCGTTTAATGCAGCTTACTTTTGCCCCATATCTATTCACACAATATTTGGAATCCCTGGGTCATGTGGAGAATTCCTTGTACACTCGTTCATCACATATGATCTTTGCATTTTTCGATGTTATATTTATTTACATGCCGCCTGACTGTCCTATGCACAGTCGTTTTAAACCTAATCTGGATCAAAGTTATTTTTCCTTTTTCACACCCTCTTGGACAGGAAGCCGTTCATTTATCATCCGTTACCATTAGCCTAGAAGATATAAGTGTGATACGTTAAAGACTTCGTTCCATTTAAAATCTTCTTCCGAGACGTCATTATGTACTGAGACAAAATAGATGAATCACACATGTGTATCTCTCTTTCTTTCGAATTCTGAGTGTTCTTCTAACTTGAACGATGCACTATTATTTTTTAATGTTAAATCTTGTACTTGATTGATCATTTCTTCATTCAACGTTTGATAAAATACTCAAAGGAATACTCCAGTTTCTTTGGAAGTCATCCTTGCATCGTCACTGTACACTAATCGAATCTACGACTAAAAACAATGGACATTCTTTTGCCCGACTTCAATCCGACGTTTTGTTCATGAGTTATGGTGGTTTATACATTCTTCCGACAAATTTTCGGGTGTTACACCCAGGTTGTTGTATAGTTTTTGTTTTATTTCGGTGTCAGGAATCACCTAACGACGTTTGTTATATTAATTAAGTTACACCCTATATATATACGGGCGCCATTTTATGTATTAAAAAAACCAAATTTGTTTAGTAACGTAAATAGCTAAACTATGAAAACGTATTTACTAGAGAAACACTTTTTAGTTCTTGTAATAATTTTCTCTCAAACAAACTGAAGGTAAATATATACCAATAAATCAATACAGCTATATTTTAGAAAATGAAATGAAATCTTTGAGTTTTACGTCCCACGATTATGCCGGTTAGGCTGAAGGAGACGGTGATTATGAGAAATGAATGAAATGGTGGAATGAAGAAAGTGGGAGGAAACGGGAGAACCCCGAGAATATCCACGCACACGGCGTTTATCGACCACAAAGTTCACTTGGCGGGAGCAGGGTTTGAACCCGAGACCCCATGCACCAGGGGTGAACGCTCTACCACTGACCCACCGCGGCTCCAGCTATATTTTAGAAATACAATAGGCACTGATTTTTCGAAGACTGCTCTAATACATAGGAACAATCAAATTTGTAAATAGAGAGTTTTCTTTTTAAATAAAACAAACTGAATTGCTTAAACTGCGCTATATCGATTGGTTTCAGCATCTGATTTTTTAAAAATAAATAATTAGCAGCACGAAAAATTCCTATATTATCTTCGAAAATAGACCTACATGTTAATTGCTTTACTGGCTTTATACATTTTTTTTTTTGAAAAAGTGATTGTAGGGGAAGATGGGGCTAGTTGCAACAATTTTCAGGTCTGTTTTTTTACTCGAAAATTATTATAGATATAAAAACTATATTGAGTGTACTAAAAGGTACATGCCTTAACTACATACCAAAAAAAGAGAAGTGCAAAACATCGAACGGCAGTTTTGATAGCATCCACTTTTTGAACTAAGTCCGACTGTTGACACTTGCCCCACCCATGGGGTAAATTGCAACATCATCTGGGGTAAGTTGCAACAATCGGACTTGATTCAGAAATTTAATGCTATCAAATCTACAGCTTGAACATCGCTTCACTCATTTTCACTGTGGCAGTCAATGTCTATAATCTATACAGATGTAGTACGGATTTCTCTCGGAACACGACCAATGAGACAACTTCTCACAACATAAACACTGTACCCAGTCTTCTTCTGTATCCTGTTCTTCGTACGGTTCTTCAGAAACCAAACAGACGACTTGAGAATAAATTCTTCTCAGCTGATGATTTTACGTTTTCGGTTGCTTTTAGATGCTTCTTTTTCATTTCGAAAGTACTTTTTTCTAGAGTGTCTGTAAGAATAGCACATCTCTTCCTTTTCCGAGCTGTCAGTTTTCTAGTTCCAGATTTTGGATAGAACCATACATGTTCAGGAGATCATCTGAAGGATTCTACACTATCTTAGATGCATTTGCAGGTGATCCATGAAGCTCACTTTGACCTGCAGTCTGAAGTTCTAACTGAGAAGATGAAAGGAAACAACTACTACTAGGCACTGCAAGCAATAAGCCATCACTGTTGTCCTATAATAATAATAATAATAATAATAATAATAATAATAATAATAATAATAATAATAATAATAATAATAATAATAATAATAATAATAATAATAATAATAATGGAATAATAATAATACTCTTAGTTTTATTACCAACAACAATTGTTCATATAACAATGCTTAACCGCAAAAATTTCTATTTCAATGGCATGCGGCATGTTGCAACAGATGTTGCAAGTTACCCCATCGAAATATTTATATATAAAAGCTTTCCTCCCCACTAAATAGCAGGTAACATGGGAACAGAAATATAATGTCATTGTACTTCAACTGTTATACTATTTGGGTACTACATCTTACTTATTGTTATTACATATATGTAAGGAGTAGTTAGTGCTCTCAAATGGGTCAGGTCGGGTCGGGTCAACTCGCGTCGGGTTGTCGTGTCGGGTCAGTCGGGTCAGCTCGGGTCGGGGTCAATCGGGTCAGCTCGGGTCGGTTTGTCGGGTCGGGTCAATCGTGTCAGCTCGGGTCGGGTTGTCGGGTCAGGCCAATCGGGTCGGGTTATCGGGTCTGGTCAATAGGGTCAGCTCGGGTCGGGTTGTCGGGTCGGGTTAGTCGGGTCGAGTTGTAGAGTCGGGTCAATCGGGTCAGCTCGGGTCGGGTTGTCGGGTCAGGTCAATCGGATGGGATCACTGGTCGGGTCACTCGGGTGGGGTCAGTCAATTCTAGTCACGGGTCGGGTCGGGTCAGTCAATTCTAGTCACGGGTCGGGTCGGGTCGGTCTTGAACCCGACCCGACCCGTTGAGAGCACTAGGTATAGTAAAGAAAGAAATTGTACCAGGTTATGCGTACGCTGATGATGTAAATTTAATAGGGGATGATGGGAGAACAATAGAAAGAAATGCAAAGGTCTTATTAAACGCTTGCAGGACAAGGGTTTAGAAGTAAATGCAGAGAAAACTAAATACATGGAAGTGGGTTGGGAACGTAATACGGCCAATTATGAATGCGTTAAAATATTAAATAATACTTCTGATAAAGTGGATACTTTCAAATATCTAGGATAACGAAAATCATTTTCACGAAGAAATTAAATGTCAACTAAAACAGGGAATTAGTGTTATTATTCAGTTCAAAATCTCTTGTCGTCGCGAATTCAGTCGAGGAGTTTGAGGCTTAAAATATATAAAACAGTAATCATACCTGTTGTTCTGTATGGTTTCGAAACATGGTCGCTTACTCTGGGGAAGAACATAGACTGAAAGTATTTGAGAACAAGATGCTCAGACGAATATTCGGACCCAAGAGGAATGGCGGAAACTTCATAACGAGGAACTACATAAATTATACGGCTTACCAAACATTGTTAGGATCATTAACTCTAGGAGGCTTAGGTGGGCAGGACATATAGCCAGGCAGGGGTGAATTCAAGGGGTGGCCCGGGGGAATCTCCCCCCGAAGAAAATTCATCCCCCCCGGAGAAATTAAAAAAAATTCAGTCACAAAATGTAGAAATTTGCTTTTCTTTTCGTGCACGTGCAGACAAAATCCGATCTCTCAATATACATATAAATGACGCAGACCCATTCTATATAAGTATTAAGCATATAACATGTAAGATAGAATACCAAATAGCAGCGGCGGCTGGTACTAATGTTGCATGGTTGTGCAACCGGACATTTTTTTAATACTTAAAATATTTTTAAGTATTAAAGTAGTGTATCAGTGAAAAATAAACCTTTGATCTTGAGCGCAAAACAGTATTGATGCATTTCTGAAAAAAGTCAATTAAAAAACGGAAAGAAAGAGATGATTTACATTTGCAGTGGCAGCCAACGTTGTCACTGGAAGCAGTAACATTGAGCATATGGCAGCGAGCTCCTATTTCTTAACATGGAGAAGTGGATTTATTCTTGCATCGCTCCTATCTTCCCGTATTGCTCTCTTGCGATTGCATTTTCTCCCGCAACTGGTCAGCTTCTGTAATAGTTACGAATTCCTCCGCTTAGCAGCGCTTGACTCAATTGATAGGGTGAGAGAGATACAGAGAATCTTTATTAAGCCTATTACTAATATTACATATTAATATTAGCAATAATAATAATGATAACTAAATTCATGGCGCAACAGCCTTTAGAAGGCATGGACTTATGGCACTCATTTCTGTGGGGTAATGTGTTTATAGGTCTGCACGGGCTCGGGCTACTATGATAACCGTAATGGGGCTAGCCATACTGAGAGCTTTATACAGTTCTACCTGAGTTAGAGCGGCAACGCCGGAATCTGGTTACAATGAAGGATTTATGGTAGGGACAAGTAAACCCTTAGATCTTTACTTACTATATATATATATATATATATATATATATATATATAGATAGATAGATATAGATAGATAGATAGATAGATAGATAGATAGATAGATAGATAGATAGATAGATAGATAGATAGATAGATAGATAGTCGTCAACCCTGGTTCGGCTAATAATATAAGTAAATCTTTAGTGGCAGTAATCGTTTACACCTTAAGATATCTTCCGTAATTATATTCACTAGTATTATCACCTTTTCTATTGAAATTACAAGTCCATGATAAGTGTTAGATGATTTATTCGTTGATTCTCTTTTAACGTATATTCACACAAACTGTCTTGCAATCATACATGTTAATTATGTATCCATAAACAACTACATAGCAACCAACTATACAATAATAATGTATATCTCTTACATATATTAAAACATTCTTCTTTTGTTATCTTTAGTTAACATTATATCAGGTATAGTGCTTGTGTAGACGCACTTTCTACCCAAGATACAGATAATTATCGATCGATACAAAGTATCTCGTTGTAATAGATAGATAGATAGATAGATATCGAGTGTTGCAAAATAAGTGTTACAACTCTTGAGAGGTGAATCCTGCCACTGAGACAAGAAAAAAAGTTCTCTTGAACTTTCGGCTATCGGACATAGTTTCGGATCTACAAAGCGTGGAAAAATGAGTTTCGGACGCCAATAGTTCGGAAACTAACCAACATAAAGAGGGCGGGTAAAAAATTCACTGAAGAAGTCATACCTGCTCCATTGAATTTTGCATGTTTCACAATCCTACCACGCACGCGCAAGGGTTCCCCAAAGGAACGTAGGGAGTCCCGGATAATCTTCCAAGTGAAACTTGGTCTAAATGGATATGAATTGATAAGCTTGTACCAGGTAACAATAATTAGTTTGTATTAAGTCGATATCTGGAACAAATATAAAATGGCCCGTTGTGTGTGGTTGCATAATCGCCAGGTATGGATACCGGACAACAGTGATGTTCTGAGTATTAAGTATAGCGAATTTGTACTCAAATGCTCTAGAAAGACATCTGCAATGGCGGTAGAGCATAACAGTGAAGCAGGGTGATTCAAATGTGTGGAAACACTTTACGAAAAATCCCCAGAATGCACTCATACTCCGTAAACGTGAGTTCAAATCGTCGGAAATGTAAGGATTAGCGTCAAGAACATGAAAGCCATTGCCAATTCATCAATAATATTCCCTCAAACTGATGCCATATGATGTGCACGGTTGCATACCAATAAGGATGCGATAACTGAAGCCAAGTTACTTTACATATATATGATTGTTATTAGTAAGAAAATAAATAAGAAAATAATCAGGCAGTATATTATAAGGAAAGAACATTAATGATCATAACGAAGGATTAGGTATAGAATGCACGATACGTATGATATAGTAATGGGCGTGAATGATGTGGCGAGATGCATACACAGGACAACACGTGGGTGATATTAGTTAGACAAATGAGCTTATCTTTAGCCTAGAGGCTGCTCTATTCAATGATGAAAATGAATGAGTCCCATGTTAGTAAATAATGGTAATCACTGTGCTGGAAATGATGGGTGAATGAGAGGAAGATGTTCATGAATGACGTAATCGGCGATGATAAGTAAAGAGGGATCTAACGGTGGTAGATTATAGGAGCGAAAGTGGAGAATGATAGTAACGGTGAGGTGTTGGGTGAAATGCTAAATAACGCATTGTATCCTGAAGTAAAGGATGTCGGTTTTCCAAACGTCTGGTGATATATGTTAGCCGAAGTTTTCCAAGAAAGTATTGTAAGGTCGGAAAGGTAATTTGGCGGAGTGTGCAATTAAAACAGTTATCGTGGAATATGAAAAGAACACGAGAAGCTGACTTCCAATACGAGGCCGAAACGTGTAAGTAGCCAGTAATGAAATTTAATGCATAAATGATATATTTACTCTTAAAACAATTCTAAGCGATATAGCCCAAGGCTTATCCTATGTCTGGCGTGTTATTTCAAATCATTTTGCTAATATGATAATCTTTGTAAGTCAAACAAAATATCTATTATTATTTTAAACTCTGTTAAACTAACCTTTGTGACACACAGAGTTTGACCCTGGTTTAGCAGATACACAGTAGTGACCAACAGATTCCCTTTTGTTGTATGTATACCTTATGTAAATAAACTATCATCATCATTATATATTTTCTCTCTTATTCCATTTTGCAATTGTTAAATAAGATTAACAAAAGGTTGTAAGAACTAATAGCGTTATATTAACAAAGGTTCACCAAGTAGTTTATAAAATAATATCGTCCTTATTTGTAATGGAATTGCAGAGGCTTATCGCCCAGCCTTGTTAGGAAGAAGAAGCATATACAGTTTATTGCATTGCAGATAGCATACCCTACAGGGAAATAAAATCATAGGTCACACTCTATCACTGTACTACCAAACCAAACTAGTAATATTCCGAGACAAGAACCATTGTTTTGTTCTAAAAATAACACTAGACTAGTAAGTGATAACACAATACGTGTACAGAAACCAATACATAGTCATTCAGGGTATAGCCAGCAAGTTTTTCTAGAGGGCCTTCATTTTTACAAACTAAAAACAAATCAAAAGTTTCTTTCAAGATTATGAAAGAATTAATAACACATAGATACATATGTATTTCAGAAGTACATATTATTATTATTATTATTATTATTATTATTATTATTATTATTATTATTATTATTATTATTATTAATATTTAGTAGTAGTAGTAGTAGTAGTAGTATAGTAGTAGTAGTAGAAGTAGTATATTTCATATATGCTACATTTCTGAGACTTGAGTCTTGATAGTACATGAAGTTTAAATCAAAGGTTATGTTACGTACGGCAAATGATGGCTTAACACCAAAAATATATTCTGGCCGGGACCGGAGGTTAGTCTGTTTTATGTTTATTAAACGTGTTTAATAATTACAGCAAATGAAATATGTTTATAATAGAATGTGAAAGAATACAGTTTTAAAAGAATTAAACTACGTCAACATGTTAAAATAATTAAAAGAACCTAATTAATCAGCCACTTTGTACTCTCGTTTGCTTAACTGGATGAACCGAGGCCTAAAGGAAAAAGAGTTTTCTGCCCAAATCTCATAAGCAGTGGGATATTTTAATATTATAGAAACTGACCCTCCTTTCGCTTAGAAGTGTAATTTTCAAGACGCTGAAACATATAGTATTTTATTACTTTTAGTTAAAAGTTCAAATGCCGAGTTTCACGCATCTAGCTTAAACAAATCCTTCCTTAATTTATTTACATATTTTCTGAGTAAGTAATGGGGAAATCGAACATAGAAAAATGTGCTCCCTTTGCTCTTTCCCTTTTATGTGTTCAATTTTCAATTTTCAATTTTCAGTTTTTTTTTAATAGGAAAGCTTATATGCCAAGTTTTATTTTACTAGCTTTAGAAACTTGCGAGATACACTACCCTTTAAAAAAATCTTACCCCACCCTTTTTACGATACTTATTTCCAAAAATTCTTTCTTATGTACTGCTTTCATAAGAAAATTATATTTTATAACTAAAATTTATCGACTCTACTTGTAGTAGTATGCCCAAAAATCACTCATCTTTACTCTTTTATATAAGAGTACAGAAGATAAATACAGTCAAACAAATGGACTTCCATGAACAGTTTCCGATTTCTTATAACTAACTTATTCGTACATTTCCCGCAAGCTGTGGTTTTAAATTTACGCTCTGTCAAGGTCCAGGTTTCAAAAAGGAAGTAACTGGAAATACAATAATATTATGTATTTATGTACATGTGTAATATGTATAAATTTATTGTCTTATTGAAGCTTTTGTAATCTGAAAATAAACTTTTGATTTGCTTTTAATATATAAAAATCAAGCTCCCCTAGAAAAAATTGCAGGCTACACCCCTAAATGACTATGTAGTAATTTCTGCAAAAATGGCACAGGACCTAAAATTTAGGTCTAGTGCCTATATTTTTAGGACTTGTGCCGTTTAGAACTTATGAATGTCACCCAATGTATTGCATAGTAAATGTTCTTTGTTCAATTTTAAATCTACTGCGTTCTTTATGCATACCGTTGGTATTTAATGTTCACTCGTGAAATGTCTAGTGAGCTTTTGTCTTAATTAAGTAAACTTTGGTGGATTTTTGTCTTACTCTTAATAAAATTCGCTCCACACAGTATATATTGAAATTCTGAATGTTTTCTTGCTTTCAGAAGTCTGGTAAAATATGCTTTTCAAACATTTTTTCAATTTTTTATTTATTTATTTTTGTTTTAGGAATTTGTCTTGGGATTCTCGTATCTCCATTCGAAAGAAACGAATTTCTTAACTAATTATGTAATTAATTCTTAGAATGAAATAAGTTGTATTATGTAATTCACGTATAAGTGCAGAACAGATAGTGATAATAATAATCTTAGTAGTACAAATATAGTTGTTATTGTTGGAATTAGCTACGTTCGTGACATTATTGCCAACTAGTTGCTGCATCGTCGCAATTTCGTGGGGTGGTGGCGAATTTCAGAACTAAAGCAAGTGAATGAAAAAGGCACAAGACCTAAACGGCACAAGTCCTAAAAGGCAGAAGTCCTAAACGCCAGAAGTCCTAAAAATCATATCGCGGCACAAGTCCTAAACGGCAGAAATCCTAAAAATCATACCGTGCCACAAGTCCTAAACTGCAGAAGTACTAAAATTCAGGTCTAGTGCCTATATTTTTAGGAGTTCTGCCGTTTAGGACTTCTGGATGACACCCAACACATCATGCTGCCTCAGGGATGGTTTGGTGGGGAGTGAGCTACTCAAGCACAACCCAGCTGTATTTTTGCGAACAAGGTGTTAAAACATCTGCCAAGGTATACCAGAACACAGTGCTAACACCTATAGTGTAACCACTATCTGCTACCATGTTCCCTGGAGAAAGGTGGACCTTCCAACAGGATTCCGCTCCAGGCCACACAGCGAAACCAACTTAGGACTGGCTGGCGCGGAACGTCCCTCACTTCATTTCTACCATTGATTGGCCTTCTAGCAGCCCGGATCTTAACCCGTTGGACTACAAACTTTGGGCAGTACTTCAGGCAAAGGTCTGCCATAAACGGCATCCATCTGTCGACAGTCAGAAACAATCTTGGCCCGAGCAGTGAACAATTTTCCCATGGACAGTTTTGGGTAAGTTACATGTAAAAATGTAACGCGTTACAAGTTACTTTACTTTTTCCTAAAATGTAACGCGTTACTTGCCCCCAAAAAGTAACTGTTACTTTACTTCGAAAGTAACGCGTTACTTTTAGGTCTGAAACTTAGAATATGTGAACAAATGTTATCACTTCAATTTTCCGTACTACTATTACTATCGCTTTTATTATTATTATTATTATTATTATTATTATTATTATTATTATTATTATTATTATTATTATTATTATTATTATTACCCTTTCTGAATTGCTTTATGTAAATGCAAGGACACATTTTTACTTGACAGCTATAAGTTATGAATATTTTCATATAAGGTAACATTGGCTAAAATGCCATACTGCGTTACTCGTACGGATGGGCTAGGGTAACCAGACGTACTGATTTTCGCAGTACAGTACTGTTTTTCAAAGAGCTGTCCTGCGTGTTGCGAAGATGTCTAGGAAATCGAGAAATATCCTTCTTCTTTAAAATGTCCTGCGAAATGTCCAGAGTTAATTTATTTGCAATATCTTAATGTTTGATTCTTTATTCACAATATTTTGAATCAAACACACTCTTTTCCTGAATGATGAACCGCTGTGTTTTTTAACACTCCTCAGAAGACTAGGGATGGAGAACAATCAACAAACCATTTTTTACAATACATCGCTTTTACTGAGAAGGCCTTGTTGAGATATCGGTAAAGTAGGAAAGGTTTCTTATTGAACTTATGACAGTGATGCTAACCAAGTTAAATAGAAGTTCCTTTGTGCCGGTCTAAATTTTCTTTCATTTCTTAAAATAATACCACGCTTCGAAATTTATTATTATTATTATTATTTAGCCCAACACGAACTTTGACTGTACGTTCATAAAATAAACCAATTTGTTATTCATCAAAGCATTTGGAGTTGTGTTTAATTTCTTTAATAATTTTGTTCAGTGCTTCTTCTTAACAAAAATGTTCATTAACTTAAGGTTAACATTAATTGAAATAATGATATGCGTATTGCCGACGCAGTAAGATATCATATACAGTACTATTATACTTGTGTCCTACTTTTCGATTGTTAGAATGTGGTCATCCTACGATGGGCACGAGTGAGTACGAGCGAGTATTCTTTGAAACTCGATTCGACTAAAAACAGACATCTTTGAACGCGATTCGAAAAATTTCCTCCAACTCGACTCGAATTCGGGTCGAGTCGAACCAAATCTGGTTTGTAGTTTCGAGTATTCTCTTCAAGTATCTTGCATAGACAATATAGGTTATCAATGATACTAGTACTACTACTAGTACAACTTTTATTATTATTATTATTAATAATAATAATAAATAATAATTATAATTATAATTATAACAACACTGTGTTTAAACATGAAAGAAACGCGGTCTGTGTTTGAATACTAAAAAACTAGTTGATTGCTAACCTCGGTAGTCGTGAATTCTAGGAGTCAAGGATATTGTTCACGAGCTTGTGAATTTGGGTTGAGGGTTTAGGTTGAGTATTCGAGCTCGAGCCAAACATTGTTAAAAGTTATAGGGCACTGGCCAAATATCTTCAAAACTGTTCGGCCCGGGTTTACAATTGTAAACAACTTGAGCAGCTGGGCTCACAGCTCACTCACTATGGACCCGAACCGAGAAGTGAGCCGAGCCAACAGCTCACCGAACCGTGTCAGCAAGAGCCTTCGGCCCAGATGAGCCGAACCGAGCAGATGGTTCATCCAACCAAGCCAGCTCGAGCCGATGGTTCACCCCAAGCGAACCGGCTCGAGCCATCGGCTCAGTTATTACTTCCCAACTGAGCTTCTTATTAAAAAAGTCTCTTGTGGTCTCGATATCGAGACGAGAAGACATGCGAGCATGTTTCCTCTAGTGAGCAACATTAAAAGTATTCCATATTACTACTTAGCTTACATTTCTCATGGCTTTCGCTTTCTAGTGGAATCAGGCCATGATTTCAAAACGAGTTAAAACGTAATAATAATAATAATAATAATAATAATAATAATAATAATAATAATAATAATAATAATAATAATAATAATAATAATAATAATAATAATAATAATATAAGTATTCCATACATATAGAAATGCTTTTGACCAAGCACACAAGAAATTATATTTTGTCCATTTAGCACTATCATTCTTTTGTCATTCACAATTATTAATATTCATATAGTAAATATCTTATAATTCTTATATTTTAAAATCAATTGACAGGTCTCTGATTGCTTTTATGAGAAATAAATATTTGGTTTTATAGATACTACGCAGTGGGGATGATCGTGCGTCGTTTCGGTCCTATGCCATTTCGGTCCTGTGCCGTGTCGATCCTGTGCCGTTTCGTTCCTATGCCGTGTCGATCCTGTGCCGTGTCGATCCTGTGCCGTTTCGTTCCTATGCCGTGTCGGCTCTATGCCGTTTCGATCGTACGTATTCTATGCATATAACTTGCACAGGCATAGAATCGACAGGAGTTTATAATTTGTAAGAGCAAAGATTAAACAGATAATAAAAATATTATTTTTTTAGGCACATGATTAAAAGTTAAATTATTTCAGAGCAGCGGCGTGAGAGCAAAACGACACAGGATCGACACGGCATAGGACCGAAACGGCACAGGACCGAAACAGGTTTCTGAGCTGAATTGTCGGTCGTATGCCGTGTCGATCCTGTGCCGCATCCCCGTCTGCGGATACAGTCTCCTTACTATGCTATTGTGTAAATGTTATTATGATTACTTTAATCATTTTGAAGTTCTTTCTCTGTCAGTGTCTTTTTCATTGCTATCTTCACATGCTTCTAGATTCTTCTTTCCTCTATATCTCTTGTGTTTTTGGGTGTTTTGGGTGTCGGCCAGTAAAACTTTGGATTTCTCACTTTTCTTCAGTCCTTTATCGATTGCACATTGTTTGATTGGGTAATGCTACTATCAATATAAGATATTTCCTTGTGAGTCGATTGCGAGAAATTTTATCTCATAAAATATATTATATCTTATCGTTTTTGCTCATATCTGTGTACAGACGGACGGATTGATAGTTTCAGAACTAGAGCTGTTCAAAATCGTGGAAAAGCTCGAACTCGAGGAACCATGGAGTAGCAATCTATATCAGCGTAAAGTAAGTCATACACACGCAATCCAAAGATGCATATTTCATCTACATCGAATGGGTGTGTAGGGGATTCCATGCTGAGTATAATTTTTAGTAATGCTCTCAACAGGCTTTTCAGACATGGTAGGTCCAAAGCAGACAAAAGGTACGTTTTGACAGCAGTGAACACAGAACGCTTCGGCGGGAAGTTGTAAGTGTTAGAGACTGCCAGCACCACGATCTCTCGTGTTTAGAATAACGCGTGCTGCGATGTCTTGTTTCATGTTTATAGGTGAAAAAGAAAACGTGAAAATATACTGTGATAAAATACATCATTCTGTTGAGAGAATGTCTGGGAATTATACTGGTGCAGTGTTTCTTTCAGAAATAATGTCCTGGGGGCACACTTGTATTCTACCATTACAGTTGAAGTAATGATATTTTTGTTTGGAGGGGCTCAATATTTTTGAACGTACTGTATACTGTAGATTTTTCAATATATATTCTTCAGTGCATGTAGTATATTCATTTGTTCCTTATTCAAATCAAAATTAATGTGGAAACTTCGAATAACCCAGTAGGAATTATATTTTGGGGAATAATATCTTTGTTTATATATTATTTTAATGTAAATCTTGTATATGGGCATTTCAAATGGATGAGTATTGAAATTATACACTTTAATGCTATACGAAAACATAGGCCCGCAATTGGACAGAAATTCTTGAAATTATCCACCAATCTGATATTTGGCAGAATAATTTAGACCCCCTTCGTCCCTCTGAGATGCCCATATAATCCCAAAATCCGGTTTTATCCAGTTTTTACTATTTTCTATTCGCTTTATATTTTCCGCCGCCAAAACTCTTTGTTCTGATTGGAACTATTTCCGACGCTAGTGTTAAGGTGCGATTCTTGTCATTCTCTACCTGAAAAAGCATTACGCAACACCATTTTAGTCTACTCTAAAAATATTTTGATTTTCTTCAGCAGTAAGCACTAGAAATCAGGTAACAATGTATAAATTAGTGATATAGATACATTGGAAGCAGGAAGGTGTGTTAAACAGTAAAATTCTGCAGTGAAAAGAGACAGAAACTCTAAAATCAGTGATATGGACTTCAACCCAAGCGATGCCATGTTCGTAAACATAAATAGTGATGGACAGGATTCATCGTAGTTGTAATCTTTTAAACAGTTTGAAGATTAGTGTTTCCCTCCGTTATCCTCAAAATTTTCTTGTTAGGTTCCGATAGGCCTGTCCTAATACAGCTTGTGTCTTTATGTGTAGTAAATGTGTTTTTTTATTGTAACAAGGCGGTAGGTGTAGATTTCTTTGTGGTTAAATTAATTTTTGTAATGCCAGAGTAATTTAGCACAGGGACTCTCATTTACAACTGAATTGATCACAGCTTCCAACTGGCAGAGTTCTTTTCCCATTACGAAAGGGACGTATCTTTCTTTTTCATTACTAGTAATTGGAAACATGATTTAGTTAATAGAAGGACCAGTTGGTTCTGTTTCATTCTGTTCCTTTTCCTAGTTTACAGAGCCGATTGTTAATATGGTGAAATCTAGTGATTGTTTGATTTAGGTATAGCCGAGTGGTGTGATAATACGATTTAACATGTATAGTGATATGTATTAGTATTTGCTTTCTTAGTTCATGTGTGATATAGCATGCATATGTGTAATTTAGTGTGTTGTGTGTGAGCATATATAACTAATTTACTTAAGGACAGTGTATTGTTGTTGAATTATTAATTTCTTTCGGGCGGTTCCAGTAAGCCAATTAGTCCGCAATGCAGTTTCATAGTAATTCTGCACTGTTATTTCGTGTTATACAGTATATAGTTAACTTTCCATATAGCACAGTACAAAAGTGTATTTAGCAGTGGCGGCCGGTGGATTGTGGTATCGGGTGTTGCAATACGAACGATAAGAGACAGAAGATATAAAGTTTACTCATTGACTATTCAGCATAACTTTAGATGCAAATGCTATGTGACATGTTAAATAAAATTCTGTTTTTAAAAAAATAAAAAATGAGATTAATCACCTTAATTGATTAATAAGTTCATTCTCATTTCTTTGATTGGAGCAAATCTGTCTAATACATGCTGGTTGAACTCTGGTAGTGTCAGATCTTTTTCAATGGAAAGCACAACCAATGGTGGTAACCTTTCTTGGGACATTCAATTCCTTGAAAGTGTCAATTCTTTCTCATGTGGAAAAAAAAAACTTTTTGCCTTTTGCTGACGCCATAGGTACTGTTAATATTAATTTCAAAGCTTTGTAGATTTACTAAATATTTTTTCTAGATTATTGCGAACGATTCATTCTAGCAAACTCAGTCCCTGACAGTGATCTGAATTCCTCTTCAGCGTTGACTGAAGAGAGTTCGTACCAGAGATTAGTGTTATAAAAAAATGTACATTGAACACACTTTATTCACAGTTTATCCAGGAAAATTTAAAATAAATTGAGGAAATGTATCTGGTGCAAACAACACTACTGCATAAGAAATCCTGTAAATTTAAACTGGACTTTTTTTCGAACTCTCTTCTGAATTGCCCTTTGCTTGTTTTGTCTAAACCTTAATTTCAAATTTTTCCTCAGTTGAAAGCTGGTCAATGTTTTTTGTAAGTTATTTACAGAAGTCATGGTATACAATTCATTCAGAATTTGTAGGTTATTTACAGAATTAAAGCACACACAATAAAATTAAAGCTAATAATTAAAAACCAAACCAGCTGATACAAAAGAGATACTGGTATATGAATTCCGAATGTCACATATTCATACATCAACACACACACATGTGCGTAAAAGAAAAAACTACATTCCAAATCATCCGTCTTGGTTGTTACGCAATGCACGATGAACACAATATACTTCCACATGAGGCAAAACAATGTGATATGTTCTGGAAAAGGAACCTCGAAACCGGCCAGATGAAGGATCAGCATGTAACAGAAGCCAAAAAATCAAAGAGCATCAAAACAAACAGCACTGCCAGTTCTACACCCAGAAATGTTAACTGGGAGGGGTCCAAAGTATTTGAGGGAGTCCCAATACGTCTACATAATATGGAACCTGTCTTATACTGCACCCGATAAGACGATAAGTAATTGTTACTTACTGTCACCTATATTTTTAGAAAAAATGATAGAACGATTATTTTTATAAGAAAAGAAGAGTACATGATGAGGCGTAAAATAAAATATTTAGCATACATCAATCGTTTCTCTGTTAAACAAGTATAGTTCGTTAAGAAAGTCTACAAATGTTAGTCAAGTTTCGAAATTTTTGGGAGGTCCGGACCCGGTGGACCCCCTCGTGGCTACGCCCCTGAGCATTGCTAACTAGTCCTAATTCAATGTGGCGTTCCCCATCATACAGTTTTATGTGGAAATTATCAAGAGTATAAAATATACTTATTTTATAAAAGAAATATGTTTATACTAAAATACTATCCACAGGGGGGGAGGGAGCGATTCTACATACAGACTTATTAATATTTGATTCACAAATTACTGTAGAAGAAGCCTTCATTATCAATATAAGCTAAGAATTAACTTGTAAATGCGGGTCTACTTTCATTTGTTTTCTCCTCTACTAGATATTTTCTTTCTTATTTTGTAATTTTGCAATCATTTTTTTTAATTGTCATTATATTGATTTGCTTCAGTATGGTCCCGTAATTTAAAAATATGAATGCATAAAAACAAATTCCATTTTTTAATTGCTAGCAAAAGAAAATTCAGAAATCTTATTTAGCGTGAAAAACCTTCTCGTTCTCTGGAAACCGTGCTGTGTTGCAGAAGCCCTGCAACGACCAGTCCCTTTAACTTCTGAGATAGGGGAAAGGAGACTTAACATCTGCTCCAATTGCCGCGCTGAAGGAATCTGGTCGTTGCATGCTCGCTGCAACACAATGTAAATTAAAGACTCTGTGACGGATTATTTTTCGCTTTTTAAAACGGATTAACGGAACGGACAGTTACATAAGTAAAAAAAAATATGTTATTTAAAGTGTATATATGCAAGTATTAAAAAGTATTTTTTCTGTTCTTTACTACTATTGATAATAATATTTTTTTCTTGAAATACTTTGGTCGTTGCGCAACGCTGCAACACTAACATTAGCCGCCACTGGTATTTAGTAGTGCAAAGCTTGTTTTCATACTACCAACTCCATCTCGTGTCGGGCTATGAACTATTCGCTGCTAGTATTTTGTTCCTCAGTAACATAACAATTTGGTCAACATGAAAATGACCCTTCTTTTGCAATAAATGATGAGTAGATATTAGTTCTGGCCCATATGAATAGGTATTTAGATAATTTACATTGTAAATTAACTTTCCTGAAAAGCACAGTCATTTATATAGTCCAGTAATCAAATTATAAATAATAGTAATCTGAGCCTTTCCCTTCAACTTAAAGTTTATCTATATGGCATTATTTTTATTGTCAGGCTGCAGTTTCAAATTCTCTCTTTCCGTTGCTTTCTGTGAACGATCGCATTGTTGACATTTTCTGACATAATGCATGTATTTAAGAATATTGAGTTTTTATTGAGTACAAAATAATCCGAAGCCGTAAAGTGAAATATACTACGATTTGTTTTGAAAGAATCTGATATTAGTTCATAGAAGCTCACGCGTGTTGGTTAGCGTAATAGAGTAATGCATTGATTTTAATATATGTAATAAGACCGCTTTGAACAGTCTTTTGTGTAATGATAAGAGTATAGGGTCTCTGAAAAATAAATCGACATTATAGAAATGAATAAATATATACATAAGTGAGTAGTGACAATATTAATGATATATATGTATATTGTAGTGAGTATGAATAAATAATAGGACACCCGAGCATATATGTGTCCAGTTGTAACTTTTGGGTATTATGTGCTCAGAAGGTACTGATTATATATATATATATATATATATATATATATATATATATATATATATATATATATATATATATATATATATATATATATATGTGTGTGTGTGTGTGTGTGTGTGTTACTGTAGCATGTTAATCATTTTCACTTTGTGGCTTTGATAGTAAACATGCAGGCCAACTAATCAATCGGCCTGACAAAACGAGTAATGGTCATAGCAAACGATTCCAAACATTTTCCAGTTAATCACAGAACAGATTAACCTTTTGCAGAATACACCATTTAAAAACTACGCGTTCAGTTTACATTTGCGATACTACTCTGCAACTTTGAAATATTTTATCACGTCACCTGATTAAGCTGAATTCATTACTATTCGCAGAGGTGACGAGGTGGATAGGATCAGTTAATATAGAAAATTTATTACAGTAGCATCTCGTTTTACCGTACCAGAGCGTCCGAAATCCCCAATTGCCCACTCACAATGACCTATTTCACACTTAATATTCGGAGGGACACATATAATATTCACTCGGTACTATTTATTATTCTACGAGAGTATTATTTTGGTGATCCTCCGAGGGACAATCTCAGAGCTTCGGGAGGCAGTGCCCCCAAAAACATGGCTGGAAGAAACACTGTACCGGTGCACAATTATATTATGATTTTTTTCGGCTACTGTTCATGCCAGTGTAGTTTCCACCCAGTTTTTTTTTTAGTTAAGGATATATATATATATATATATATATATATATATATATATATATATATATATAATTTTCCCTCTCTTAGTTCCCTCCTTTAGGCATACTTGTAATAACCTTCACACCGTCGGAAAGCTTACTTACTTACCTTTCAAACGAGATATTATTTTCGTCTATAGTGAGTGCTATACGCAATTAACTTAAATTTAACAGCATATTTTTTATGTTGTTGTTTGGTATCTTTTGCTTCTTCCTTCACTAGAAGTAGCATTCTTGTTGAAAACACATTAGTATGTTTATCTTATTTACACCTCCATTACAATGAAGAACTTACAACTTCATTTATCTTTTTTACATCTCCATTACAATTGAGAAATTACAACTTCATTTAACAGTGTTTGCTCACCTTATTACTGAAAAAGAAACATTGGAGATGAACTTCCTATACAATCTTGCGTCATTACAACTGTCTCGCAGCTTCAAACGTTTTTGATCCATAAATTTAACTCAGAGCACGAGAGATGACAGTTCATGAATAGTTCCAGATAGCTTTGTCTTCTGCAGGCAGGCATGTTTTATATCCGCTTGATAGAAGCACGTATCCACTCTATAATCAATTTTCAATTTTAAGAAGCTGTTAAAAGCACATTAAACTGTGCTAATTGTTCAATGCATTTCAAATGTTTTTGTTTTTGAATAGCTCAATAAAGAAAATCGTAGTTCATAATAATAGTATTTATGTACAAAGAAATTATGAACGTGAGCTGAACTAAAGTTTTCCTCTGAAAGAAATTACCTCGCTCCCTTCCACTGTGTTAGAGTTCTGGTTATGGGCCTGTACACTCTTTTGTAAACTGAAGTAGTAGTAGTATGTAATGTAAAAGCGAAATGGGTAATTTCGTTACCCCGTCCTTAATCGATTTTGATTTTAATTAGTAATAATACTTTGTAAACCCCAACGAAAACGTGTACCATCACTGAAACATTTTCTTAGTTACGGTGAATTCATCTCTCATTTCGGATTTAAGTACCAAGAAAGTAACTCTATTGGGATGTCTAAAAAAATCTGTTAAGATTTACGGGGTTCAGTTTTAAACATATTTCTCATACGATTAAACGGAAAGCTATCACTCACAACAGTAGTAAAAATGTCCATACTTGGATAACCTTCTAATTGAGCGATTGAGCTTTTTATTCAAATTTGAGAATGTTAAATCCAATGAACTGCTTTTAACCACATCATTCCATGATGTCTTGTTCAAAATTACCTCAAAGTGGATAATAGTGGATATTTCAACTTTCTTACAGTATATTCTAACTTTAAGGTCTAGTTTTCGGACTCCATGGACGGATATGTTTTAAAATAATTCGATTGGCTTTTGTGTTCTCAAATTAATTGAAAACCCTTAATTAAAAATTTATCAATGTATGGCCCCTTGTTACCGTTGAATGAGCAGCAGCGTGAAGAAACTTATATACTTCCACACATTACGTATAGACCTAGTTAAAGATTCCTTTTCTTGAATTTACATTTTACACTCTTTTCAAAACCGATTTTAATTCCAGGCAAAGTTGATTTTATATCTTTTGTCTCTTTATTTTTGATCGATTTCAACCCTAAATAACAAGATTATTTCTTAAATATTGAAGAAAACACACTATGTATGATAGTTTTACGCAAGTTACCGTGAAATGGACAGATGGATATACAGAGAGACAGTACTGTGAAATGGACAGATGGATAAACAGAGAGACAGTACCTTGAAATGGATAGATGGATGAACAGACAGACAGTACCGTGAAATGGATAGATGGATGAACAGAGAGACAGTACCGTGAAATGGATAGATTGATAAACAGAGACAGTATCGTGAAATGGACAGATGGATAAATAGAGAGACAGTACCGTGAAATGGATAGATGGATGAACAGAGAGACAGTACTGTGAAATGGACAGATGGATGAACAGAGAGACAGTACCGTGAAATGGATAGATTGATAAACAGAGAGACAGTATCGTGAAATGGACAGATGAATGAATAGAGAGACAGTACCGTGAAATGGACATGTGGATTCTTCTGCAAACCGTAAAAAAAGAAGAAAATAATTAGGTGCAACTCGTGTCCAATTATTTAGCAGAGCCTGCTCGACCATTAAAAAATGAAATTACCTTTTTCTGCCTGTTATTATAAGACAATGGATTTTTATGCAAATGCATATTTTGTTTGCTTCTATGCATATCTGTTAAGCTTGGTAGTGGTTTCTAACAACAATAATACAGCTCGAATTTGAAGTTGTATAGTGCATATAAATGCATATTTCAAAGGTTAAAGCATATGTTCAGCATATTCTGTAAATTTTTATTTCAGATATACGATTAAAGCATGCAATAAATCCAATTTTAGGTTGTATTTTTTAATTATTTAAATGTATATGTAAGAGGATGGCTTCTTGAATACGAAGGTAGAGGAATGTCTTGTTTATGAAGGACATAGCCCCTCCCAAAATATAAAGTGTTACTTACTGTATGTATAGTTTTTGGTACTTTTAATCAGAGAATGATACAAGATGAACACCCAAATTTACAAAGTTACATATTCGAGTTCCAGACGACATTCATCAAATTCAATTTTTAATAATTCCTAAATTGAAGTAGTGAACCGACACACCAATCTCAAAATTTAAGAGAACTGTATCAATATACTTATGTCCTTTAAAAAAAGAATATAGCTCAGTACTCAAATATATATAACCATATGTTGTACTGAAACCTCATAAAAGAAGATAAACAGGTCAATAACCGAACACGTAGTAGATGCATGGCAATTTACCTAGGTATAATTTTACCCATAGAAGACAATAAGCAGGACTACTCAAAGTGATTTACTCGATTCCTAAAAAACATTTTTTTTAATTTTATTTTTTGACAATTCACAAATTTAAGTGGTGGCTCAGCACATTTCTCCCAAAATTTAAGATGGGAGCATCAATGTATCCATGTCCCAGTTTGAAAAATAATAATAGACCCCTGTACTCAATAATATAACGTCATAAAGCCCCATCAAGGAAGGTAAATCAGGTCAATAACCTACCATGTGGTGAACACATAGCAATTTAAATAATTCGGCAATTTTTACCCACAGCAGGGGATAAACAGGACCACCCAATTTTACAGAGTTATATGTTCGAGTCTTAGAAAACATTTACAAAATTTTATTTTTTGACAACTTATAATTTTCAGGATTGGACCAACACACTCCTCCCAAATTTTGAGAAGGGAGCATTAATGTACTCATGACCTATAAAAGTGATTAAACCCCTGTACTCAGGGCTGGATTAAGGGGAGTCTTAGGGAAACTATAGCTCCGGGCCTCCACGTAGACAGGGGCCTACATTCTGATCAAAATCTCAATTGCCTATCTAAAAAGAATCATGAAGATACGATCATCGTAAAATAAAATATGACTATAAATATAAAACATATTCCCTTAACCTTCCTACTGTACTGTCACAGAAATGTATTAGGTGAAGTCAGTAGGGGCCACATATTTATTTTAGCCCACGACTTCCTGATGGGTTAATCCAGCTCTGCCTGTACTGAACCATATACCGTAACATGTTAAGAGCTCATCAAAGAAGATAAATTGGGTCAATATCCGATCACATGGTAATCACATGGCTGATTTGACTTCATTTTGGGTTTAGAGTCTATTTCAGCAGCGAAGCTATACGAGACATGGACCTACAACTTAACGTGGGGTCTTAAATACATAAGCTCCCGCTGGAAATCGAACCTAGGTCCCTAAGCCAAACGCGCGTAAGCTAAGCACATGGTAATACAAATATTTTGGTAACGTTTCATCCATAAAAGGGGATAAGCAGAACCACTTACATTTACAGTGTTATGTATTCGAATTCTAGAAACATTTAGCAAATCTTGATTTTTTACAATTTGCAAATGTAAGGAAGAAACTGTATCATAAGGGACTTCCAGAATGTATGGTGGTAGAAAAGACAGATAAGGGATGAAGGAGCAAGGATCTTATAAAATAGAGGATCTGCCCTTACAACAAAATCTTGAAGCCATACGTCACAGTTTTGCCATGTGCTCATGTGGTTCGGATTCCACGTTAATCAGTAGGTCCACGTCTCATATAGCCTCGCTGCTGAACGGGACGATAAACTCAAAATCAACTCAACTCAACTCAACAGTTTTGCCACCCCTACTCTGCCCACTCCGCCCAATAAGATCGCAATGTTTTGATCCAACAATCATGGCGGAAACGAAAGTAGCCAATCAGACGATAGCAGAAACGAGAGTAGCCAATCAGACGTGCCGATGCTCGGTTGCTGTTTGGCTTCACCAATTTAATAGGATGAAGATACATATGAGCAGATCCTCTATTTATAACATCCTTGTGAAGGAGGCTAAAATTAATGGACAATACTAGTATCAAAACAGAAAAATCGTACGTGAATACGAAGAGGTTAGTGGAAGACTGTGGAGCATGGCAGTTTTTCTGTTGCGGCAAATGACCTGCCAATAATGACAGAATACTTATGATGATGATGAAATGTAAGGGGTAGGTCAACATTTTGAGAAGGGCGAATCAATATACCCAGTCCTATGAAAGAGAAAGACGTCCTGTGCTCAACGTTATAAAACCTCATCAAAGAGGGTAAGTTAGATCAAAAATCTCAAAATTTACATTTTGTGCAACTGTTTACCTATGAAAAGGAACGAGATAGAACAACCAAACTTACATAGGTACATACCTCAGTCTAGTACTGTCATATCAAATTTTTAGTTTTGGAAATTTCCAAAATTTAAGAAGGGTTGTCCTATGCACGTCTCCCAAAACTTAAGAGGTGCACCAATGTCCCCATGCCAAAATTAAAGGCACTAATCCCGCCTACGGATTAGGTCTCTTGACGTTTCTCGACCAAACATAACCGAGTGGCCGGAGTGGGCCAATAACACGACAATATTACTAGATCGATAAATAAATAGCAACAAGTTGCGTGTGTTTGAAGTTGTCTTTAAGCAAATTCTCCTGTTTAGATAGTTTCTTTACCTTTTCGTCTTTTCTCATTTTATTTCAACTAAATAAGAAATATATCATGGCATGTTAATGGAGTAATAGTGAAGTCAAAGCTTTTGTAGAGGTTTAAGGAGAGAAAAATCTCGGCATTGCACGTAAATAGTTCAAGTTAACAACTTGATTAATCAGTTTTCAGATATACTTCTTCCATTACTATATAGATATCCGTTCTTTCCAATATTGTATATACAAAGATATAGTTACGTATTGTTTCACACTATCTATTTTAGATAAAGGCAGACGTCATTTGTAGACACATCTATGACATGAACTAATATTTTTTCGCAGAAAAGTCACACTGTACGTATTTCTCTCTCTCTATGATATCTCCAAATGTTGAAAAATGTTTGAAGAAATATCTATAAGGAGTCATTTTGTAACAATGTTTTACATTTATTTTTAAATGCAAATATGAATTCCGTATTTTAATGGAAGTTCTTATTTATTTATTGCATCATGATTATGTTGTCTATAATCATTAACTGCTATAACTGCAACAAAAAAGTCACATGTCTAAAAAGTCTACTAAATCCACTTTCCAAGTTGTTAACATAATTTTACAGCTCGGAAGAAAGCAAACATTCCTTGCCAAGAAAGAATCTTTGAGTTAAAAATATTTCAACAAATTAACGTAGTATCATACATGTTCTAAATATAAACAGAAGGCTATAAATTTTCTCCTAATAGTTGGTATATTTTAGAACAGATTCATCCGCCACCTTTCATCATCACTCATAATTTTCATTAAATTTACTATCACACAAAATAATTATTAAACATTACTCAGTGATATAGGTGACTGGGACGTAGGTCGTCACCCATAAATATAAACCTTCAGTGAAATTACGGAGGAAAAAGAAAAGATATAGACACGCGAAATAATATTTACAATGAGGCAAAAGTGGTTTTAACGTTTTAGGAAAGTAAGTTATCAAAACTCGTAAGTAGTTCAAGACATTCATTAATTTAAAAATGAGAGAAATAGTTCATTTGCAAGTTGGTCAATGTGGAAATCAAATAGGAGGGAAGTTCTGGGAAGTTATCTCTAACGAGCATGGGTTAGATTCTATAGGTACTTATCATGGCGAATGTAACTTACAGTTGGAAAGGATTAATGTATACTACAATGAAGCCTCAAGTGGAAGACATGTGCCCCGAGCGGTTCTTATTGATCTGGAACCCGGAACCATGGATAATATTAAGTCAGGATATTGCGGGGAGCTCTTTCGTCCTGATAATTTTGTTTGTGGTCAATCTGGAGCTGGAAATAATTGGGCTAAAGGTCATTACACGGAAGGACCAGAGATCATTGATCAGATTTTTGATGTTATCAGAAAAGAAACAGAATGTTGTGACTGTCTCCAAGGATTCCAGTTAAGTCATTCGCTTGGTGGTGGTACTGGTTCCGGTTTGGGAACTCTTGTACTGAATAAGATTTGTGAAGAATATCCAGATCGAGTAAAATCGAATTTTTGTATTCTTCCATCCTCTAAAGTGTCTGATACCGTGGTAGAACCACTAAATAGCGTTCTTGCACTTCATCACTTAACAAGTAACGTAGATTTTGCATTCTGTTTAGATAATGAAGCATTGTACGATATATGCTTCAAAACAATAAAATTGGTAACGCCAACTTATGCCGATTTGAATCATTTAATTTCAGCAGTTTTATCTGGTATTACAACATGTTTAAGATTTCCAGGACAACTAAATTGTGATTTGAGGAAGCTGGCTGTTAATTTAATTCCACATCCGCGTTTACACTTCTTGATGGCTGCCTTTGCACCACTTATGTCACGTGGAAGTCAACCTTACAGTATTCTTACTGTACCTCAAGTTACCCAACAACTGTTTGATGCTAAAAATGTGATGGTTGCCTGTGATCCACATGGTGGGAAGTATTTAACGGCTGCAGTGTACTTCCGGGGAAGATTATCAACTAATGAAGTTGAAGAACAATTGTTGAATATTAAAACAAAAAATAGCAGCTATTTTGTGGAATGGATTCCAAATAACATGAAAAGTGCAATTTGTGATATTCCTCCTCGAGGTCTGCAAATTACAGGCACACTTGTTGCTAATAGTACAGCAATAACAGAATGTTTTAAAAGATTGGCAGATCAGTTTACAGCAATGTTCAGAAGAAAAGCTTTTCTTCACTGGTATACAGGAGAGGGAATGGATGAGATGGAATTTACAGAAGCCGAATTAGATCTTTATGATTTGGTTTCCGATTATCTTTCGAAACAAGAGGCATCTGCAGAAGACGAGAGTGAACTAGAGGAAGGTGATGGTGCAATGTAAAAACTGAAATAACTATCACTCAAGTGCAGACAAGTCTTGTTGAGAACCGTGATGCCTATAATCATATTAGGCAAATCTATGGAATCTGTATTCGTTACTTTTTGCTGAGTAATTTAGGAGCAAGAAATATATTTACCTGGATTTTAAGTATAGTAATTTCAACATGACTAAAATATTAAAGAGATAGTGTTTACGATGGTAATTATTAAACTTTTTACCATAAATATTTATTTTGATTTATATTTAAGCAAACTTCATATTTGAACTTTTTATCTTAATGTGGATTATTTTGCTTCTATGTGTGCAGGGAATTTATGTGTGCAATCGACAGTTTCTGATTTTCTGCTTCATATCGAAAAATTGTACACTAAAGTAAAAGACTATTGCATTTTTCGGAACAATTATAGTTTATGGCAAACATGATTCAATATTCCAATTTCAAGTGATTTGAATACGTGATGGATCACGGTAACAAATCACAGAAATTTGAACAGTGAATAGGAACATTATAATCCAATTGACATTCAATATAAATGCTTTGATTTATAGTTAAAAGTTCATAGAAAACTTTTTCTTCATCTTTGTACGAGTAACTTTTCGTGCAGTCATTAATAATTTTGTCCAACAAAGAATTCACTCAGTAACCAAGGACTTTAACTGTCGGAATTTCTGTTATGTACAGCAACTAAAAACATTTTCAAGGTTTTCTTTCCGCTCCTTCAAGTACCCACTGACTTAAAATTGGTCAACTTCATATTTTCTTTTTCCAAATTTGCTTTGATCAACTTTTACAACTTTCCCGGTTTTTTTTTCAATTTCTCGCTGTAATTTTCGATAAGAGTAACTAACATTTCCTTCCTGAATTGATTTCAGTCCATAATAATACACGGAGCTCACAAATAATTTTCTTTAGTCCTAGAACGTGGGATACCTTTTAATATATGCACTCCTAAATAACGAAACTTTAAATGTAAGTGAATTTTAGAGTTCCAATACGAGTACCGGGATCTTACATGTTTATTTCCAGTAAATCTAAACTGTATCTGCTATACAATAGTTTTACTACAAACCTATTTCTTTTTCAATTATCAATCCTATATTTTACTACACCTAAATGTATTAGCCTCTGATATGTATTACATTTCACTTTTTCTTTTTAATACCAACATCGGGACAGAAACTCTGTATCCATTGCCAATACTAAAAACAGTCCATGATTTAGTTCTCTTGTCTCAACTGTAAATTTTCATTTAGCTATTTTGGGTTCTTCCATCGCATCAAAAATTATTATCCTGGCACCTCGATTAGTGGTGATTTTTCAATGTGTGGTAACAAGTCAATTTTTCCCAGGATTCTTGAGACTTTGTGTCAGAAAATGCAATGTAATATTTTTGCTCGATTTATTACGAAGATAAAAACATAAGTATATACAGCGTGGTCCAGAAGTGGGCGTACCCCTAATTGGTGTTTTCTGACGGTTTCAGGTTTTACCCATATTTGTTTGGTAACGTTGTTTGACATTGTCTGGTAACATTGCTTGTCATTGTCTGGCAACATTGCTATCCATGTTCATTTGTTTTCTGATTGGTAACAGTTATTTGCAGTGAAGTTGTGGAGTAATCAACAATGTATGATCACAGTCCATATAGCATTGAACGAAGATTAGTTGTTGCGGTTTGACTTCACGAAAGGTGTTACACAGGTGACACCATGGAAAATATTAAAGCGAAATTTACAGACCGCTTTGGTATTAATCCACCAAGAAAAGCAACATTGTTCGGGTGGGAAAAACGTGCATTTGCTACGGGCAGTATGAAAGACCTTCCTCGAGGCGGTTGACCGATAAAACGGAGGGAAACGTGTCGTGAGGTGAAAACATCAGTCTCCTTCAAAATCAACACGTAAAAGGTCTTGGGAGCTTGGTATTCCTCGAACCACTATGATGAGGCATATGAAAGAAGATCTAAAATTGAAGGTTTACCTACCAATGCATGTGAATGAAATCAGTAACGCCGACGGAAAGAGGCATACATAACTCTCCTTAAGGCGTTCCCTTCCACACGATCCCCTGGTGCAGTCCTCTTCACAAACGAGTGTGCTATCTACCGGAGTATGCATTCTCGGAACATTGTCATGTGGTGTGAGGAAAACCTCCGGTTTTACAAAGAGATGGAGAGAAACCCACCACATGTAATGGTGTGGGTTGGAATGAGTGCAACACACGTTTTTGGGCCTTACTTCTACGAAGACAATGTTAATGGATATTCTTATCTGGAGATGTTTAATGAGTTGTTGGTGCCTCAACTGGAAGAAAATGGTATCAGAGACACTGTTGAAGAAAATGGTATCAGAGAAAATGATACAGCAGGATGGAGCACCAGCACATTTCGCGATTCACGTACGCAATTACCTGAATCAGACGTTTCCTGGCTGCTGGATTGGAAGAAGTTGTGCATCTTCACCAGCTCCCTTTGCCTGGTCTCCAAGAAGTCCCGATCTGACGACACCAGACAATGCTCTCTGGGGTTTCATAAAGCAACAAGTAAGAAATACTCGATACCACACAACGTAGGAATTACGAGCAGCTGTGGAACACGCCTTCACCTTCGTGACTCCGGAGTATCTCCCAAAACATCTGTGAGAACTTGGCGCAGGATTCAGCTGTGTTACGACATGGATGGTGATCATATAGATGTTTATGACTCTTAAGACTTTAAGGTAACTGTGTACAGACATTCTACTATAACTAACAATATACTGTTGAAACTAAAGGGTGGGTACGCCCACTTCCGGACCACCCTGTAGTTTTAGAATACTCCTTCAAGCCAAGGGAAAGGAAGAGAACAAAGATGCTCTTACATTTCTCGACTTGGATGTCTTTTTGGAACAATATGGTGTTATGCTTATAGTTTTTTTTTAAATCAACCATATTGACAGAATTTACTTTGCTTAATTACTGATGTAACTAAGGAAAGTCTTCAAAAACAATAGGAACCGCATATTCAGTAAAAGAGATGTCCAAATTTAACAAGACCACATATGATTAAAACTTCTTTAACGCTAAGACGGAAGTACAATGTAGCAGATATGAAATATTTCACTAATTTTTACTTTTTTCTTTGCAATCTGGTATTGTGGTGCAATTTGATTTTCTGATCTCACTCTTTAACCCATGACATATGAGGAATGATGTCCCTCGGTGATTCCTACCCGAAGAATACGTGTAGAAAGGAAGGAATGGAGAAGGAAGAGAGCTGCCTGGGACCACTATGTTAGTTACTATTCCTGCGGTGTGAATGGCGGAAACCTCTCAGGAAACTCACTCGAGATGACTGGCCTGAAAAAGTTTTTTCGCCTTTTCGACCGAGTGTCACCACCGGTAAAAAATACCAATAAGTAGATAATAGTCAATTGCAAGTCATATGATATAAGATTATTATCGCCGGTTTTGAATGCTCAAGGCACCGGCTGAGAGTTACGCGGCTAAGCGAATAATATAAGATTAATGTGAGAAACATTCAATAAATCCGTTCCAGCTAGACTTGCAGAACTTCATGCATATTTTCAAGCTTTCTCGTGGTTATATGGTAAACAAATACACTTTCGTCATAGGATACCAGAGTTCGACTTCCGATAGAAGCACGTGTGATTAAGATTGTAGGCTAAAGAGTAGGTCTGCGTCTTGGCGCTGAACATGAATAGTCGAATGGATTGCTCGTTTCCTTTAGAAATTGTGGAAATCGAATGCATACTTAAATGTCAATACACCATGAAAATATTATTGTGTTTTTATTTTATGAACTGATAAATGGTATAAATCTACGAGAAATGAAAATAGTTAACTTTTCTCCATTACTTAGATTTTTGTGTCCATTTCAAATTACTCTGTTAAACTGTATTAATGTGAGCAACCGAATGACTTTTACAGAAACGATTGAAAATTCAAATTGAAGAAATAGGATGTGAGATGTTGCCACCAAGAATTGTTTTTCACTTCTTGAATAGTTTAAATTCCTTATGCTGAGTGAACTATTTAAGAATAAGTTCAATAAACTCTAGTAAAATAAGTAGAGAGGATCAAGCGAAATATATGTATGGGATATGGATAGCCGCCGTTAAAATCACCGTTACCTATTACGATATTAACGGAATTAGTTCAATAACGAACTCGAGCGAGGTAATCGCTCTAGCTATATATTACCCCCCAAAATTTTAAAAATGCTTACATGTATAGGATATACTCACCGTTAATGTCGTCATTACCTGGTAAGCTGTTAACGAATTGACTCCATTAGCGAACTCGATCGCGGTAATCGTTCTAGCTATTGCCAAAAAATTCACTTACGTGTGTACGATATAGTCACCGTTAATCTCGCCGTTATCTGGTAAATTCTTAACGGATTGACTCCATTAACGAACTCGATCTAGGTAATCACTCTAGCTAAAATAAAAAATTAGCTTACACATATTGAATATAGCCACCGTTAAAGTCGTCGTTACCTGATAAGTTGTTAATGGATTAACTCCATTAACGAACTCGACCTACGTAATCACTCTAGCTATCTATTACCAAAAAATGCTTACACTATTGAATATAGCCACCGTTAAAGTCGTCGTTACCTGGTAAGTTGTTAACCGATTGACTCCATTAACGAACTCTTCCGAGGTAATCACTCTAGCTATATATTACCCAAATAATAAAAAAATCGCTTACACGTATTTAATATAGCTACCGTTAAGCTTGCCATTATCTGGTAAGTTGTTAAGTTATTGACTCCATTAACGAACCCGACCTAGGTAATCACTCTAGCTATCTATTACCAAAAAAATAAAAAATTCGCCTACACGTATTGAATCTAGACACCGTAAAAGTCGTCGTTACCTGGTAGTTTGTTAATGGATTGACTCCATTAACGAACTCGGGCCAAGGTAATCGCTCTACCTATCCATTTGCAAACAAAATCGAAAATTCGCTTACATGCATGAGGTATGGGCTAGATAGTTGCCGTTAAAGTTTCCGTGACCCATTAAACTCTTAACGGATTAACACTTATCAATTAACTCGATCCAGGTAATTGCCTTAGCTATATCTTGCAAAAAAAAAAAATTAAAAATGCTTAATATCTATAGATAGCCCCGTTAAAGTATCCATTATCCGTTAATATGTTAACGAATTGAATCAGCTAACAAACTGGACTGAGGTAATCGCTCTAGCTATCTATTGCAAAAACAGAATTTAAAAATTCACATCCCTCCAAGAATTACCGAACGGATGTACTACTGTGTGATCCTGATAATTACATATGCAAGGCATATACTAGATAGATGTATATAATTTTGCATCCAATTGAAAATTCGTTTCATTTTTTCATGTATTATTTATGTGTCACCACGGATTTTTTTAAAAAAATTACCTAAAAAATTAAAAAAATGTTCTCTGTAGGCCCGAAAGCTGAAGGGAAAGAGAGAAAACTGGAAAAGCTGATTTCACTGCCATTTCCAATATGATTTCCCTCTTGTAGAACTCTGGAACAGTCACTATGCTTAACTAATGGTGGTTTTATGGAAGGAAACTATGTATTCTATTTTTAGTTTAACGTCCCGCTATTACATATCAATACTGAGGGAGACGGTGATGAGATGAATGAAAATGATGGAATGACAAACATGGGAGGAAACGGAAGAACCCCAAACAATCTATGAACATTATGTTTGTTCACTACCAAGTCCATTAGCGAGCGCTGGAATCCAACCAGTGACCCCACGCATCAGAGATGAGCGCTGCACTGCAAACTGTATCAATTTTAATAATAGAAAGGCATGTCAATTGGAAAGGAAAATAAGTACAAGAATGAATTGCAAATAAAGTTTTTAAAGAGATAAAAATTTGCTTTAGTAGATCAAAATGTCGATGACGAACTCTCTTAATATGTTTAACGTTTTAGAAATGGGCGTGGTATATAGACACATGAACCTCCTACGTGTCTCTAAAGCAGGGCCGTAACTTGTGAGGAGCAGGGAGCAACTGCCCCCAGGGAAGCTTCCCGCCGTTCGACGGGGGCCCATTTTAAGACAAAATTTTCTTACTCTATATACGATAGGAACATGAAATCATTAATGAAGCATCAAAGAGCTTCACTACATTACATAAACAAAACAGTACACAAAAGGAAAGTAAAACAAAAATGAATCGTTGATCCATTTCGATATATATTAGGTGCCCTAGAAATATTTATTCGTATGGCTTTGAGATTTGTCAATATTTTCCCCTTAATTAATTTGTCATGTAGGGAATGATCCCAGGGAAGTAACTAACGGCCCCACAGACCTTGCTGTGCGGAAGGGCCCACATGCTCCAGGGGGCCCAAAAAGAGTAAGAAAAAGATGGAAAGAGGGGGCCCAAGAATTTGGAAAAACATTTCTAGGAGGCCCAATACGCGTATTAATGCTTGCTTTCCCCCAGAAATAATCTAAGTTACGGCGCTGCGCTAAAACTATCCTTAAAGTGATTTTAAAAATGTTGCTTGGTCTAATTTTTAAAGCTTAGCATCGGACTTGATTGGAAAGTCCGTTGACATCGGTTGTGATGCACTGCTAAGAAAAACAACTTCTGAATTTAAATTATTTAATAAATTCAATTCATTGATTTCATTATAAATTCTTACCTTAGCAAAATAAAAGTATTCAAAACCCCTGTTTTGTAGTTGCTAAGATTATTGTCTTACTATATTAATAATAAAACTCCAGATACTGTAAGTTAATTCTACTACCGAAACAATTTTAGTGATGAAGTCCACCTGGCTTATAGTTGCGACTAGAATGATACACACCCGGAAGGTTAGAATAGAATAGAATAGAAAACTTCAATATATTCTTACATTTATGAAGTACGGTATTAGGTAAAGTTCTCTTCTGTGTTTGATAACGCACAACACCAATCTTATTTTATCCAACATCTTCTCATTACAAAATCCACAAGACCTCTTAGGGATGATTTTTATCAGAATTTAAAAAAATTGATTCAGGCAATTTTGTTCATATTTTACAAATAATTATATCATTAACGCCCATTATAATACGTCGTACAGGGAGTTGACAAAAAATCTAAGAACACTTCATACAGGACACGTCAGTTTACAACACGTGTTGCGGTTGCCGATCGTTTTTTGTTTTCAATGTGTCATGTAGGCCTTCCTCTTCCGTCAGCAGTAACCAGTTCACCTATGAGTGTCGTGGTGTGAAAATGGAGCAGTAAAATGGGCGACCTGGCAGACTTCCAAAGAGCCATGATCCTTAGTGCCCATCTGGTTGGAACTTCAGTGGCAACAGTGGCAAACATTGTGGGAGTTTCGAAAGGCACTGTGTCCAACGTCACGAGGTCATACACAATTCATGGGCAAACGACGTCTGCAAAGCACAACAGTGTTCGAAAGACAATCCTGTCAGATAGGAGCCGGAGGGCATTAAAACGGATTGTAGCAGCTAAAAAGAAGAACCACTGCAATGAAAATTACGTCTGATCTCAATTCCAGTCTACAGAACCCGGTTTCATCGAAAACAGTGCGACGAGAATTTTATAAAATGGAAATTCATGGCAGGACTGCTATCGCCAAACCCCTGGTCACGGCAGTAAATGCGAAGAGGCGTATCCAGTGGTGAAAGGACCACAAGGCGTGGCCTCATGAGCAGTGGAAACACGTAATGTGGTCCGATGAATCGACCTTCACCTTGTTTCCAAAACCGGTCGTGTTTACGTATGGAGAACACCGTCGCAGGCTTACGATACAGACTGTCTGCTCCCAACTTTAAAGCATGGGGGTGGTTCTGTTACAGTATGGGCAGTTATGTCGTGGTTTTCTGCAGGTCCTATCGCAGCCCTGCATGGAATGATGAATGCTAAGGCGTATGAGGCCATTTGGGGGGACCAGGTTCTACCCATGGCCTAAATATTGTTCCCTGATGATGATGGCACCTACCAAGATGATTTGGCACCCTATCACGCTGCAAAATCTGTAAAATCGTGGTTTGAGGAGCATGACCAGGAGCTATCACACCTCTCCTGGGTCCCACAATCAAAAGATCTGAACATCATTGAGCCATTGTGGTCTGAGTTAGAAAGGCGTGTTTGGTCTCATTACCCTCCACCAACATCCCTTAACCCTTATCCGGGCAAGCGGGGCCTCCAGGCCCAGTAGCTTAATATATTTTTTGTTTTTGAATTTCTCAATAACCGTAAATATTTCGGTGATATAAAATTCTGAATTATTCTATCTTTAGTTGAAGTTAAAGTCATGAACATATCGAGTTGGTAAGGCTAATAGAGTTGGTAAGGCCCCAGTTGCCCATCTACGTTACAAAAATATCTTGCCCGGACAAGGGTTAAGAAACTTGAACATGTTTTGGAGAAACAATGGTACAAAATTCCACACACCACGATTCAGGAGCTGTATACGTCCATTCCACGTCGGATCCAAGCTGTTTTGGGCTCAAAAGGAGGCCCCACACCATACTAGGTATGAGTTTCACACTTTTGCAAACGTTTTAAATTTTTTGTCCAACCCCTGTATCTTGAACTGCGCAAGTGGTAGTATAACTCTTGAGAGTAAGTTTCTTCTTTGGTAATTCTCTCAAAACAATTTAAGGCGATGTTATTCATAGTAAAGAAATATTTCATTAACCAGTGGTGCCTACCCCCCTCATATCCATGACGCACCCCCCTCAATTGTCTATCCGAAGGTGTTCTTCCATGAAAAAAAAATCTTTTCGATTAATTTTTACACTCCATTAAACATATTTATATAGATTTTAACCCCCCCCCCGAAATATTTCAATGACGCAATTTCCGTCATAGCCCCCCCTTGTGGGCACCTCTGCATTAACAATCATACAATCGTAGCATGTCATTTTCCTTGGAAAACCTCAAAAAGTGTTGCTTTGCAGGTGAGGGTCGGAGGTTTGTTTTTTTTATTTTCGAAGGTCGGTCAACAGTAGTTAATTTTTATGGGGGAAAAGTTAATAAGCTAAAGATTTACACATTTCATAAACTGTGCATGCGAAATATTTGGTTTTCTGACTTCCTCAATCTATTCACAGTTGTGTAGACAGGCTTAGAAGTCACTCGGTGGACTATGAAGAGTACATTTTAAATTATTCCTTTAATAAGAATTCCAAGAAATTTTAGAATTTTTCTCCTACAGCAAAATACAAGGGTAATTTACTGCAGAACTAAAATCGAAAACAGCAATTTTTCGGGTACTGCTCCAAACTACTGAATAATTTGTCTCACACAAAATTTCAGAAAAGTTGGTTTATTGGTGTGGATATGCTTCATTATGATTCCTTCAAAATTCCAAAAACTTCCTAATCTGTGGGTGGAAGCATCTGTTGTAAACCCTCATCGGTAAAGCAACTGTCAGATGTTTGATAGTTCACAACATCACGTACCACAAATAAACATTTCTTTTAACAGTATCTGATTTCCACTAAAATATCTCAGTGATGGACATTCAACCTCTGTCCAGAAAGTTCGGTGAACAGTGTTATACAGTTCACGGTCGTAAGTGTGCGCCATCGCCGCATCCCGCGCCGGATAGGACAAGATATGTCTGAACAAGTTCCCGAGCGAAGGTGCTGCGAGTGTGCTTATCGTTAGTAAACTGCACATTGTAGAATGAAGGTGTAATACGCGCGATCGAATCCAAAAATGGATACAAAAATGGAACAGCAAACGAATATGCGGTACTGTTTCAAACTTGGAAAATCAACGAAAGCAATTTATGAAATGCTGAAAACAGTTTACGAAGAACGTACTATTACCTTGAAGTGTGTTTATAAACGGTTTAAACGTTTTCGAGAAGGGCGGTAGACTCTGGGAAACGCCCCCAAATTGGCCAGCCTGCAACAGCACACACCCCGCACAACGTATTGAAAGTAAAGGAACTTTGGGCCTAGGATCGTCGTGTGACAATGCGAACGAAAGCGGAGAAAGTGGGAATTGGTCGTGAGACGGTTCATTTCATAGTGTCCCAAGATTTTACTAAACGCAAGCTTTGCTACCGACTCGTGCCCCTCACTTTGATGCCGGAACAAATGCAACCTGGCTTGAACCCTGTTGAGACCTCATCGACATGGCGGATCGAGACCCAAATTTCCTAAAAATCATCGTCGCGGGCGAAGAGACCTGGTTGCTGAGGTACGACCTCGAAGGCATGTGACAAAGTATGAAGTGGCGAGATCCAGGGACAATGAAAATTAAAAAGATGCGACGTGAGATATCCTGCATCAAGACAATGCTCGTGGTGTTCTTCGAGTCTAAGGGTCTCATCCATAAAGATTTCCTCCTTAAGGGCATTATGTTAAATACATCTATGCACATGGAAATACTGAAACGTCTGCTGCAATGAATCAAGCGGGTGCGCCAAGCAGGAGGACCCTCCTCCACGACAATGCCCGGTCACAAACTATATTTCTGGTGCGGCAGTTCCTGGTTAACAGGGAACTTGTGTCACTTAATCACTCAAAACTATTCCCCAGACTTGTCTCCTGCGGACTTTTTCTTGTACCCAAATTGAAATCAACCCTCAAGGGCCAGAGGTGTTCGGACATCCAATGTAATGTTATGACCCGGCTGAAGTCCATTTCTGAAAACAAGAACGCCAAGAGTTTCCTAGACTCGTACAGCCGTCCCCAGAAGTACATTACCAGCAACGGGCATTACTTTGAAGGACAATAACTGCTGTTTCAAATAAGACAAAAATCCATTCGAAATACACATTCACCAAACATTTTGGACAGAGGTTGTACAATATAGAAGTTTAAAATGCATAACGAGATTCATCGAGAGTTGGAATAGATTATGGTCTCTTGTTTCTTGAGGAAGACGCAATTACGAACAAAACTACCTCCAAATACTGCGAATTGGCCTTTCCCTCAACGCATATACTAACAATGAATAATACATTAGAGCAATAAGCCGTCAAACCTGATTGCTTTACAATACCAGTGATTACCAATCTGATTGTATCATGTAGTTAACTCTTGTAATTGCACGAACTCTTACTAGCTGTTCCCTTGTTCATTCGTTTCACTTCGCCTTTAATATAGTTCTTACATTTACATCCAACACTAAGAGAATTATTTGCTTTACATCCATAAAAATCAGTTAATTACAATGCATCAGAAATATTTCGTTTCATTTTCCTATTGCGTTTCGATTTCTCAATTTAACAAGATTTCTTTAGTATTATATTACACTATTTGAAATGCTCGTTCTTCACACGAGTTGAAAGTAAAGAAATAAATTAAATAAGGAAATAAGGAAAAGCAACGTCTTCGGAGTTACCTCCATCAATGTGAAATAAAAAATAAATAAATAAATAAATAGAAGAATTTCCGGGCCAACAGACATGTCCTTTCTTGCCTAAACGAATTTAAATGTCATCGAAACTGTCATCAATCAGCTTAGGGATTCAGAAAATATGGCTCAACATTAATATTGGTAATTTTGTACATGTTATTTTTCATCTCACCTTCTATAACGATGGGGGCTAAATTTGAATTTAGACGCTAAAGTGTCATCTTAGCGACTCCGAAAATTAGGATTTAAAACTAATATCCATCGTACCTGGTATTTATCCTCTTCTTTTATGCATACATTTAGACCCCCCACCAGTCCCTCAAGCCGAAAATTAAAAAAAGAATCTTTTTCTCTTCCAATCTACCTCGGTTCTTGCATTTTGTCTTTTGTACAGGTTATATATATTCTTCGTTTCTTATACTTTACCCCTGGTTCCTTCAGAATCTCCAACATTTTGTTCTATTATACATTATTAAGAGCTTTCTTCGAGTCCACAAACGCTACTAGTTACTTTTCCCACTTGGATTGTTAATGTAAGTAGGAGTGCGCCACGAGACAAGATTTGAGGTGTCTCGTCTCGAAAATGAGACACTCGACTCGAATTTTGTCAGGAAAATTGTGTCTCGTCTCGTCTCGTGCCCATCCCTAAGTGTAAGTCTGGCTTCTCGCTTTCCGATTTTCTTTCTAAGACCAATCCAGTCATCTGCTATTGCTGAATCTTGGATACCAATGTTTTGAAACTGTTTTCTTTTTTTTTTTTTTTTCATTAATGACATTGGTTCTGTGTGTTTTTACGATATTAAGTTCTATGGTAGGAAATGTTTTATTGGTGCTCATTCCTCAGTGGCGTCTGCAATTCTAAATCTATCCACCTTTATTCCTTGGCATCACTGCTCAGTATCACCGAACAGAATTTGTTCAAGACTTGTTGAGTGGTTTGAACTCTGTGAGGAAGTTGGATAAATTCCACTTTCGGTTTCAATAATGGCAGAGATGAAACATATTTTTGGGGCCCTGAAGCCATATTTTAAAAATAATCTCGCTATTACTTGTACTTCCCGTTTCTCATTTGATATCTGTAAACAGGGAGATGGGTGGACGGAGGACGGTTAGAATCACTCTACAAAAATTCCCATACTTAAATATTGCTTTTAGTTACGGAAGTTTAAAATTACTGTACGTATTTCATCAAACCATTGCCAGTTTCTCGATCAGTGTTTCTTCCATCGACGTGTTACGAGAGGGTTGTTTCCCACTCCTTCGAAGTTGGTCAATTACCTCGAACCGAAAATAAATTAAATTGCGGAAGGGGTTGTCCATTAACAAATAATGTCTCAGCGCACCCCCATTGCGAGTAACGATGTCAGTGGAGGAACAAAAGAGTGAGTTTCCCTCAGTTGTTACGTCTGCCCCAAATATCCTGTATTTTAATGTAAATTGTGTGATATAAAACTTTCCATCTCGGCATTCAAAACAATAGCCTCCCCCCCCCCCGAATATATTATCTGTCCCTCTGTTTGTTCTCCAAAGAAATTAAAACATGTTGCCACTGCCCATCACATTTTGATTCCCCACCCTCTCGTCCTGGACAAAATTTTCTAGAAGAAAACCTGGCCTCGACTGAAATCTAACTTGTATGGTGGTTAGGGGCTACATATACTCAGGTTTGGATTATACGAAGAAGACCAAAATATAAAGCAAAGTATCTGAAAACTCAAACAATACTCTATTTCTTTTAGATTACCTGAAACTTTAAATGAAAAGTTTTTGTGCAAAAGTCGTGTAGACTCGACTTGATAATGGGTAGGACAGGATCAAATCTGAACTTCAGTGAATTCAAAATAGCAACTAATTCTCCATTCAGATGATCTATATAGCCTACTGATCAGTTGGTTGGTTCAATGTTTGGAGTTTAGTAACCATTTTCAACACCGAGGCTATATAAGACGTGGATGTACAGTTTAAGGTGGAATTTTAACTATTGTTATGTGTTCAAATTTTGAATTTCTCCCATCAGGAATCGAACCTAGGACCGGTATACCAAAGGTGCAAGAGCTAGCCACTAGACCAGCAACAGGTCATATATACTAATTGACAAAAGAGTGAGTATGTCGCTGTCGACTCTGGTAGAGGTAAAAGCTTTACAGCTGTGTCGCATGGTGTCACTACTGTCGCTATAAAGAGAAATGATCCAGTTTCTATTTTATTTCATTTGTGGTGGTATTGTATATCCTAACAACAATGAATGTTCACCCAGGCCCGTATCCAGGAGATCTAGGGGGCCGCCTCCCTAAATTTTTGCTGACCCCCCTAAAATTTTCACGGTTGGCTTGCAAATGAACTAAAATATGGTATTGAACTATAATATGGTTGGATCGGCCCCCTTAACTTCAGCCGCCCTCCCCCTACCTTTTTGGGCTGGCTACCGGCCTGTGTTCACCTTATATCGCGAGAGACAACACTGGCAAAATTTCATGGATGGGGCTTGGTTGATGACTGGGACACACCCTCGTGTTCTATTGGATGCTGAAATTATTAGATCTAGGTCAAGCTTCACGACTCGCTGCGATCACTATGATATACCGAGTAGGAACAAAATGAAAAAGGATCTTGTGCTTCTACCGATGAAAGAGGAATGAAAGTTAACCTACTACCGAATTATTCGGGTTTGAAATATTTGCTTTCCAACAAAGTGTTCCGTTTTTAAGTACCAAAAACTTATGGTAATCCTATAAATTAAGCATAGCACAAAATTACATAGATGGCACATACAGTAAATTTTATTGTATTTAGATTGACAACAGCTTCATGAGTTAGCACAGAAAGTGATTTTTCTCTTATTTCAATTACTCTACACACAAATGACATTGAGCTGCGTTGGATGTTTCCAAATGCAGACATCCTCATTAACTGCCATCAAACTATGATAAGGCACGTTACATTTAAGTATCATGTGTGTGTATATAAGGCAGCTATTATTCTTTATTATGGTGCTTAATCATACTGCAGAGTGATAATCACGAAGTGTAACTATTTCTTTCAATGCTGATTGTTCCTCCACAACAAACAATTTATCTCTAATCAATCAACAGACCAGACGAGATGCGTGGAACTGGGTAATAAAATAAATTGTAAATAGGTATGATGGCTATGGTATACGCTTCTTCTGACTCGTAGCAGTTTAGTGATACAAATATTTATACAAGGAACGGAAGTAATATTGTATAATACACTACACAGTGAACTCTTGGTGACTAAACTTCACATGATAACCATCTATCTATAAAATGCTACAATAACAATTAAGAGCGAATGAGCTAAAGCGAATGAGCTAGAGCTAAAGCTCCTACCTATAGCTTTAGCTCTCAAACTTTTGATTTACGGTTATTTGTGATTTCACGTTTATAACAAAGACAAATATTTTTTAAAAAGGTGTACTTGAAATAAATTACTTAAAGAGATCTTTTTCACAAAGTTTATCCTTTTAAATTATTGTTCAAAACCTTTGCATTTTAATAAGCCTTCTCCGAAATAAATGCAAATGAATTGTGCTGCCATCTCTGGAGCTTTTTAAACTATACGTTCGTGGACGTTTATATGTTTGTGGCAAAACCCTTCGACAGCGAGATCTCGGAAACTACAGGCTCTAGAAAGATGACGTTTTCACTGATTGGTTGCAAATTTTGCGTAGATTGTCCAGTTCTAACTCAATATTTTAAAAAACATGGCCATTATTTATTTAATACATTTTTACGGGTACACTGGAAGTGTTGACATTTAAAGAAAACTAAACCATTATATCCTACCTATTATACATTCCAACACCATATAATTGTATATGAGAGTTGCATACCTCTCAGGCGTTTGTTTCATGGTCAAATTATAATGAAAACCGAAGGATAACAATTTCTCCAGTCTAAGTTGAATCTTTATTGTTTGAAGTGTTTTGCCCAATGAACACCATATCTCACTGACATTATAATTCATTGTATGTGTATTGTATTAGCTTATTCTAAAATGTATAAAACAATAATCATGCCTGTTGTTCTGTATGGTTGCGAAATATGGTCTCTTACTCGGAACGAAGAACATAGATTAAAAGTATTTGAGAACAAGGTCCTGAGATGAATATTCGGATCCAAGAGAAACGAGAATAGGTAATGGCGGAATCTCCAAAACAAGGAACTACATTATTTATACGGTTTATCCAACATTGTAAGAGTCATCAAATTTAGGAGGCTCAGGTGGGCAGGTCATGTAGCCAGGATGGAAGAAAGACCGAACACTTTCAAAATCTTAACTGGAAGACCAGCCGGAAAACGACCATTAGGAAGACCTAGGAGCAGATGGGAGGACAATATTAAGATGGATCTCGCAGAAATAGGAATACAAAGTAGAAACTAGATCCAATTGGCTAAGGATAGAAGTCAGTGGAGACTTTTTGTGAACGCGGCATTGAACCTCCGGCTTCCATAGGCCATAGAGTTTCTTAGTTTATGCATTTGCTTATTACATAAATACATGCAAGAAGAAAGAAAACACAGATCATACATGAATTTAAAACTCCTACCGGAAGTAGGCTCAAATCTTGCAAACGGTACGAAATATTGAAAAAGTAATCGAAAAAATCTCCCCTTTACGGTATCTCTTGCCGATTTTTACCAAGACTTCTTTTACTTGTATCTGCAAAGGGACATGTACAGATGTGAGGAATAACAAGGAGACTCATGCTCATATATGAATGATGCGCTGTGTAAAGAGCGCAGGTTTAGCTAATATATTACATAATATAAAAGCAAGGGTTCATTCTGATTGCTTTAGCCACTTATTCATCAGTAGAGCCAAGAGGATTCAAGGCTCCCCCAAAAGTTGGGATAGAATTGCATCCCAACCGATATTTATCTACAAGATCAGCAGTACCGTACCATTGGGGGGGGGGGCAACCATATCGTGCCAACCATGGTGGCGCTTCGCGGCTGGTCTGTCGTCCTCACTCATATGTACGGGGAGCAGGGAGCCGTCGTATACTCTCACCCCGGGCCCTGATTTTCCACGACAAGGCACTGAAGATCAGATTAAAAGTAAAGAAATTTGATATTCAGGCAGGCATAAAATGAGAAATTTTAAAAAAATGCCTTATAGGCTACAGAATATAAAACTTTACATATTCCGAATCTCACTCTAGTATTTTTTAAGCACATGATGAAACTTAAATTAACGTGATAAAAAAAGATAAAAACTATCCTACTTTCACACGCATATCTTTCGATAGACATTAGTACAGTATCTGCAAAATAAAACTCCTAATAACAACCCTATTTGCACTGATCGCAGGTTAGAGTGGAACAACAGAAATATGATATTTGATTCTCTCACAGAAGAAGGGAAAACAAAGCTCGCTGTTGGGATATATCTATTTCGAAACCTCCTTTTCGAAATCTCCAAATTGTCCGGAGCTCAAAAAATCGCGTTAGAACCTTTCGGCAGCTATGCTAGCGTACTGCAGTGTAATACGGTAAATCATTTTATCCGATCTCTTCAGTAAACTCGCGGAATTGACGATGAGTGATCGCATGTGATCTGATATAATTAGCAACTGATATGACTGGCCTTAAAACTTCAGACTTATTCAATCATTTTCCGTACAAAGACTGTTAATGAATAATGTAATGTACGATTAATGATTTAGTACTATCGTCATTTTCTACAATCTTTGATACGAGAGAAACGACACCTTTATTTTTCCACACATGTTTCTGCCACCATCAGTATGATATACTTTTTTTTTATTCAAGATTATTTTTCTTAACATTTTAAACTCCTCTAAAAATATCTTCTGCAGTGGTCGTGCCATGAATGCTATGAACGTCAAGAAGTTTTTCAACACTTCGTAATTTTTATCTATCCTTCGAATTAAAAAGTATCACCTGAGCGGCACCTGAATCATGTGTTGACTCATCCAGGACCAAGGAAAACCATTTGAAGTGTCCTTTCTTTGTTAGACAATTGAGTTAATATAATGTTTTCTGCAATATCATTTACTTTTGAGCCACAGTGTTTGCTGACAAACTGATGTTTTTGAATAAATTAGCTTCTTTCTGGACAAATTTCTTCTACTGCTGCTATCATACAATCCGTGATTAATCAGTCGTCAGTAACTGGTTTCTCACATTTTCGCTTTGCTATTGAATGAGCCACGCGGAAACTAGCACGAGTTGCTACTTCCTCCTGTTCAGCATTAACTTTCTTAAACAACAATTGCTGATATTTCAACCCTCTCTTCAAAGGTTCATATTTTTCTAACAGTAGGCTTTCTGTAAATTTGAAGTAATTCTGAGAAAGTTTAGTCTCATGATGATGTTTTGCATTGTATTCTTTGAGGACTGATATTATTTCGTTGCAAATCACACATATTGCCTTATTCGTATTACTTGAGTCAATCACGAAATATTGATATCATATGTTATTATTCGCTACCTATCTTTCATTTCTTTTCCATATTTATACAAATCACACAAAATTCAAATCAAAATAATGGTAATTAATGCTATTACAAGCCGGGGTTCTGAGTAAATAGCTACATAGGTAGAATGCTTTAGTCTTATCTATTCACCATTAAATACACTGAATTTTCACTAGGAAACTATAGTCACGAAACACACTAGTCGCACTTTATTTCGCTTTTCCATATCGCACTTGTCGCTTCGAACTCAAATTTTGAAATTGTCCAACTCTCGGTACTATCCTGTATTTATACCATGCGTTCTCAGTGCGTAGAATATATTCGAAAATACTTCAAGGTATTCAAATCTTGCAGACAAGCGAACACGTAGGAGAACTTTACCAGATCATGTTCTAGTTTTTCTACTTGGCGCTCTATACTTCGACTAACAAAGCATAATTAACATTTTGCGCAACTCTGCCGCTGCCCATAAGATAGCGCTGGAATTATAGTATGTTCACCAAGGATGTTATAAAATAGAGAATCTGCCCATACAACAAAATCGTGAAGTCTTGACCCTTGGAACTTTGGGAAGAAGTCAGCCTGGCCCTAGACTAAAGAGTTTGGAGATCTCTGGTATAGAGTATATACAAAATATCAAGGTTGTACTTCTGATAATTTTGGAGATATGCAAGACAATAGAAAATATTTAAGCTTCCTTTTCCCTTAGGGACCACTTTTTGCAAAATTTCGTCTTAAATCCAGCTAAGAACGCAAAGAGTATAGTTATGTATTATTTGAAGATTCTACTCCGAACAGTTTCGGAAATCTGGTGAACGATAAAACAACATCCAAGCTTTCGTTCCCCCATTAAAGGTCCCATTATCTAAACCTCCACCTTCTCTTTAGTCAAGGGTATACGGAAAATATTTATTGTAAATTTTTAGATTCTAATTCTGCCTTATTTACAGCCTAGTGTGCAAGGAGGTTACTCATTTTCAAGTTTCTACGCTGGTTAATTTCGGAGATCTGGTGAACAGCAAGAAAACATTCAAGACCCCTTCTTTACCTTATGCATCGCACTTGGCAAAGTTCCGTCTTATCTGTAGTAACACTATTTGTATAAAATTTCTGCTATTTCCACCAGTTTCGGAGATCTGGTAGAAGATGTAAAAACGTCCAAGTTCGTGTTCTCCTCCTTAGGAACCGCATTTCGTAAAGCTCTCTAGTCTCAGTCTAGTACATGAGTTCATAAGGAACATTTGTACAAACTTTCAAATTCCAACATCCACCATACTTAGAGATGAATACATGATGAACAAACACACACAAATGAAGCTCTGTTTTCTCCGCCTACGATTTGTAATTCATAAACCTCCGTCTTATCTTCAGCCTAGGAGTCGTGGATAATATTTGTACTAAATTTCAGCTTTCTACGCCGGGTAGTTTCCGTGGATCTGAAGAGCAATAAATATAAAGTTCTTTCAAGGGGCATCGTTTTCTCCGAAGGTTTTTCATTTCATAACAATTCATCTTTTGCTAAGCCTAGGATTCAATGAGATTTATACAAACTCCCAAATTCATGCGCGCAATAATTTCAGAAATTTGGTGAATATCGACCTCCTTTTCATCACCTCCACTAATGAAGAAAATTTACACAAAACTTCAAGTTTCTACGCCTAACGGACTTGAAGATGTGGTAAACAACGAAAGAAACTCATAAACCTTCGTCCCCTCTTTAGAGTTCATAATTTGCAAATGCAATTACATTTACACAAAATTTCAAGGCTCTGTGTCTATACGTTTTCTAGACCTGATAATCACCAAAATAAATAAATAAAAATAAAACCTTTTTCTCCTCTTCGAAGAATTAGATCTAATTTACAGCCCAGGAGGCAAAGAGTACTTCAACCTTATACGTCAAGTAGTTTCGGAGATTTTGCGAACAGTAAGAATTATCCCCCTCCCCCATATCCTTATTATTATATGCACTTTGTAAAACACCGTCTTACCTACACTCTGGGGTGCAGGAAACACAGTTCCAGAAAATTTCAGGGTATACTGAGATCTCTTGGTGTGTGAATTAAAGGGTATCATATGTATGGGAAATAGTAGTTTTCTATGTACTAAAGTATTTTTCTTTTGTATTTTGACTTATGGAACGTCAGATTGAAAGTACTTGAGAATAACATCTTGCGACGAGTATTCGGATCCAAGGGGAGCGGGAATGGGGAATGGCGGAAACTTCGTAAGAAGAAACTACATAATTTATGCCGTTTACCAAACATTGTTAGGGTCATCAAGTCTAGAAGACTCAGGTGCGCAGATCACGTAGTCGGAATGGAAGAAAGTAAAAATACTTTCATAGTTTTAACTGGAAATCCAATTGAAAATCAACCATTAGAAAGAACTAGGCGCAGAAGGGAGGATAATATTAAGATTGATCTCGCAGAAGTAGGAATGCAAAATAGATATTGGATCCAGTTGGCGAAGGATAGAAGTCAATATAGAGCTTTTGTGAACGCAGCATTGAACCTCCGGGTTGCAGTGGCCATAGGGTTATAATAATAATAATAATAATAATAATAATAATAATAATAATAATAATAATAATAATAATAATAATACAAAGAGATCGTAAAGAGAAAATATCACAGGATGCATAGTAGCATAGCTAAACTTCTAGGCTCTATTATTACATATTCCATATAGAGATTATTTATGAAATTACTATGAATAGTTGTCTATGGCAAGTGAACCATTAGCCATACGAATACCACAAATTGTATTCGACTCTTTTTTTAAAATAAATAAATAAATAAATATAAATAATTTCTAATTAAATATATGCTTTCAGTTTTAACTGAGATTTATGTTCAATTTTGCTTTTTATATGTATATAGGTCAGAATATGTTATTCATCGGCTCACCGCAGCACAATGAAATACTAAAATAAGTTATAAACTAAAAATGATCAAGTTAAAGCACGAATACTGCAATGTATGATTAATTATTCTCGTTGTTATTACCAAATTTATGATTTAAAGTGTTATGGCACATTACAGTTTTTTTTTTTTTTTTTAATATTGACAAATCTAATACATAAAAATGAAACTAAATTTAGTGGGTGATCGAACCATGGGAACTATTTCAAATATTTTTTTGAATATAGTTATCACCCACCTTGAATTGGGAGTTTACCATGTCAATTTGAGTAAAATGTGTGTCTTAAGGGAGCCCGTCAGATTACATAAACTGTTCATTACAAATAAACGGAGACGGATCCAATCGTTTTTGAAAATTCCTATTTTAAGGGGGTTATTTTATAAATATGTATATTTGCGCCATATTCTCTAATGTTTGTGATTGCATCACGGGGAAAGAAGCTAAACAATTTGAAATGGATTTCGGAACATAGCTAGCACACATTTCGAGCTAGGATATTATCCTGTCACTTTGATTCCAAAGCGAATTCTTAAGGGGATAGCGGAGATCAAAATTTATGAGGAAAGCAGTCTTATGAGTTCCTCAAACTACGAACATGAAAACTCAGTATATAGACTTCTCACTAAAAATAAACGGACACACGGCCCAGTGCTTTTTTTTTTTTTTTTTTTTTTAAGTTTCGTGTTTTAAGCGAGTAGGAGAAAGAGGGCATATTCTATCTGTTTTTCGCCACCGGGATAATAGCTGACTCATTTGTAATGAATTTTATACTATAGTTAGCACCAACATCGAGCTGAATTCTTATACTGTTACTTTGATTAAATTGCGTATCCCAAGTGAGTAGGGGTATTCAAAAATATCTATACCAAAGATAGATTATATTTACGGATTTTTAGTATTACACTTTCATTGAAAAGCGTTTTCCAAGGGCAGGAAGGGGTTCAAATACTGTCCATAAACTATTCTCCCCGTGGAATGGACGAAGATTTAAACTAGTTGGATATCTAATAAGGTATCAGCTAGATTTTACTTCAAGGTTGACAACAGTAATATTATACTGACTTAAATTCATTTTACATTATCACTTTGTCAGTATCAGTGTGTGATCTAGGTAAGTGTATGAATTCACTGGCTGGAACTGAAATTTATTATAAGGTAATTTGGGGTAGTCCCGACACGCTAAGCATATTTTCATCCTCAGACAGCTTCAGTTTATCTACATCTAAATTATTACACACACTACAATACTTTATACATTCGTCCTCATAAACATACTAATTTCGTATCTCGAACGTAATTGTTATCTGTTCAATTTCCCGCAAACGCTACAGATACGCAACATCGAGGGAGACATTCCGATACTTGCTATGTGGAGTTCCGATACTTCTTTTAAATAGAAATTAAAAAAATTAAAAGAATTCAATAATACAGGTATAAATATAAGTGACAAATGTAAGTAGCACAAGGGGGGCGCGGTGGCTCAGTGGTAGAGCGTTCACTTCCGGCGCTAGGGGTCCCTGGTTCGATCCCAGCTCGCGCTGTGTGGACTTTGTGGTGGACAAACACAGTGCTCGTGGGTTTTCTCGGGGTTCTCCCGTTTCCTGCCACTTTCTTCATTCCACCATTTCACTCATCTCTCATCATCACCGTCTCCTTTAGCCTAACCGGCATAACCGTGGAACGTAAAACTTAAAGATTTCATTTCATTTTTGTAAGTAGCACATTCATATATTAAAATTTTAGAAAACCTTAAAAATGTGTCCTGATTTATGCCACAAGTTATTCTTTTCATAACACTCTTTAGAAGTCTTAGAAAGTGATTCTACTATGTCTTTTCTAGCTCTAGCGAATAGGTTTCTGTGTAGTCACTGATAGATGCCGGCTTTAGAAGTTATATATGCAATCGTATCTAGCCATTTCCCACTTGCTGAAACGGTGTTCTATTTAGTTTTTATCAGCATAGGAAAAAGTTACCCGACGTAAATCGGTGACAATGAGACCAAATCCCACGGCGTCAAATTTTACAAACTCCTTCTCTTGCTTTTCTGAGATGGTTGAGCAATCCTTGGACTTCTTATTAATGAACCTATCTACTTTGAATACTCTATTTCGTAACGTATTTCTAGACACATCAAATCCCTCTAGCTGAAATTGTTAGTGGCATTTCGTTTTGAACAGCCTTAAGGGCTTCAAAGAAATGACCAACTGCACTGAACAGTTTTTACGTTGATTACGTACAATTCTGCCGTAATTATAAATGTAAAACATTGATAAGTTCATTTGAACCGTTTAGCTTTGATACTAATATAATACGTTGTACGAATTGCAAAATTGCAGAAGTGTCGGAACTCCCCAACATTGACTGTCGCGAATAAACCGAAATAAGCTGACCAATGTTAGTTAAATATATCCTTATATAGAACCACTGAAACAGGAATAACCACCCACCATACTCTAGGCTATAGAGCACCAACTTACATATGGTACATTATTTCCTTCTTTCTCTCTTATCAAGTAAGTGGACGCTTAGCTACGTTAAACCGTATTTTACATGACACTACCTTATAGAAAGGTATTTAGACAACTCATCTGACTTAAACTTGTCTATCTGATTTCGAAAATAATCATAGAAATGTTAAGTTTCTCTTTTAACTTACAACACAGTCTGACACCTGTGAGTACTAACTTTGTCTCCCTCGAAAATCAAGTTAGGTACAGGACTACAAGCTTAGAATTGTCGGACCAAATATCGGGACCACCCTAAACGACCTTACCATAATCTGATAAATCAAGCTGAAAATGGAAAGACGTAAAATGGGACTACTAACTAGCTTTGTACGAATACACGATATATAGTGTAGAACATATCTTTGTAACAATTCCATTGAAATGAAAATCTCTTAAGATATTCCTTTCCTATGATTCAAGAAATTCTGGCTTTAATTTTTCGCTGAAGTAAGATACGGATCGGATTCCATTCAAGTCTGTATATGAACATCTTAATAGTGTTTATGTACGATGAATTTGGACAAAAACTTTTTCATTTCCTACATACTTTACATACTTGTAAGCAGTGGCGTATTTAGGGGGGGGGGCTTCCGGGCTTAACCCCCCCCCCGAAATCTTACTTACTATAGTAAAGTATATGAAATATCTTGCAGAATTTTCACATTTTCGGGCAAAGCCCTCCCCGAAAGTTAGCAAAGCCCCCCCCGAAAGAAAATCGTAAATACGCCACTGCTTGTAAGTATAGGTTGATTTATTAGAATGAAATTATGTAGTTTCTTGCTAAAAACGGTCATAATGTCTGAAATTCAACATGCTTGTAGTAAATAACTTTGTTTAAATTTTAAAAGAATGTTTGGATGTTATTGTTTCAAAATTGGTTCATTTATGATTCCAAATGTGTTAAAGTGAAAGGCAAATTTGTCTAAGAAATAATGTCGATATTAGTGCATCATGTAAACTCTTCTTTTGATTTGGAACAATAATAATGCACACGCTTGTATGAGAACATTTTTCATAGTTACATATCATAATAATAGGCTTCAACTAGTGCAATATAAATACATGTTAAATATAATATTTTAATTAATCTTAAACATTAGCACTCACAGTGAAGAGAGCCCTATTTTCAGACACTTATTATAATTTTGGGATAAATGCATCAGTGTAATACGAAGAATTTGCTAGATTGTAATATTTTTAAGCAAGTTACGATGGATCACTGTAGAATATATTATTATTAAATGATTGATAAATTAACAACGTTCTCCTGTTCCACAAGGTAAATGTTGGCAAGGTACTTACAGTACATAGATCTCCAGGCTACTTACTTTCCCAAATTAATTCCCGTTTCTCATTATTAATTTTTCACAGCTTCACAATGTACAATGGCTTCAATTCTACATTTGGAATTGTTAATAAGTAAAATAATTAAAATATTTTTAATCCGCTCTTTCATTCGTTATAGTTTCTATTATATCCTTTGGAATACGTTTCTTCCGAAGTAGTATTCTAACCAATTTTTTCTCATAATATCCAAAAATTGTTCTCATTTTCACGGTTTTCTTCAATATTTTATATTTGTGCCACTTTTCCCTACTTACTTTTTTGCTATTTTGTTAGATTCCCGCATTTCTGATTGTTTTAATAGCTTTTGTAAATTTTTGTCTTGTATAATAAAATACTAAGTTAAATATTGGCCTCTCATCGAGGCCTGCAGTAGCTTGAGGGTAACCCCACTCAAAACCGTCTTTACATTTATATTTATTTCATATGTTCCATAATTTTTCCTTGAAATTTCTCTTAATATCCTCGATTCAGATTACGCACAACCGAAGATACATTTAGGTGCGTTGGAACAAGGTTTTCAATACAAAAGCTAACAAACCTTCTTCATTCTCATAATTTTCAAGTTAATCTGTTTCTTCATGCAAATTTCATTTAACATGTTAAATATTTGATTTTGAGAATTTGTTACTTTGCTTTATGCCCTTATACTAGGATAAAACCTACAATTCAAAATGCGTTTAAATCACTTATTGAAAATGAATTGAAATCTTTGAGTTTTACATCCCACGGTTATGCCGGTGAGGCTAAAGGAGACGATGAAGATGAGAAATGAATGAAATGGTGGAATGAAGAAAGTGGGAGGAAACGAGAGAACCCCGAGAAAACCCACGAGCACGGTGTTTGTCCACTACAAAGTAAACACGGCGCGAGCTGGGATCGAACCAGGGATCCTAAGCACTGGAGGTGAAGAAATCACTTATTGAGTTTCAATTAGGTTGGACTCTTACAAGGAACGGACATGAAAGTGTCATCCGGACATCTGAATCAAACTTAGTCCATTCGGTAAACATAACAAAGATATGATTATGTACAAAAAATTAGATGCCATGGACAACAGAGTAAGTCCCTGGGTCCCATTAACCCTGTTAGTATAAAAAAAATCGTAGACTCGCAGTGAAATAGCTATTGCATCAACACTGTTCATTGGAAAGTCATGGTTTATAGTTCATTCTCTTCAGCATGAAACAAGCTTTCCAGATGTGCTATGTATTGGGAACCATAACGTACTTGAACAGAGAAAATTGGGAGAATGTCAGGAAAATTCCCTCCAGAAATCCCTCCCATCAACTTTGAACCCCTCTGGAGTGGCCCCGGGTAAAAGCACACAATCCAAATGTATCTCGACAAATACTAAAGGGGATAAAAAATGTGTGTACCAACGTCTTGTATTGATAAACGGAATAGATATGAGGGAAAAGCTTGAATACCAATACACACTTTCTCTGGAGGGAATTTTCCTGACATTCTCCCAATTTTCTCTGTTCAAGTACGTTATGGGTCCCAATACATAGCACATCTGGAAGCTTGTTTCATGCTGAAGAGAATGAACTATAAACCATGACTTTCCAATGAACAGTGTTGATGGAATAGCTATTTCACTGCGAGTCTATGATTTTCTTTATACTAACAGGGTTAATGGGACCCAGGGGCTTACTCCGTTGTCCATGGCATCTAATTTTTTGTGCATGACCATATCTTTGTTATTTTTATCAAATGAACTAAGTTTGATTCGGATGCCCGGATGACACGTTCATGTCCGTTCCTTGTTAGTAAGAGTCGAATTTGCGCTCACCATATTTATTTATTTATTCAGCTTCTTAGGCAGGAAATGTTGAAGACTAATTGCCTTGACAAAAAGGGAGGAAATACAACTGCTCCGGCACCATTTGCTTATATGATAATTACCACTTTATAGCAAGAAAGACTCTTTAAAAGAATTGGGAACACGTTGGTTTACCTTTGGTGGGACAGGGTACTGATGTAGTCTCTCGCCATGCGAATTTGTGGTGGACAACACCGTCTCCGTGGGTTTTCTCGGGCTTCTCCCGTTTACTTCCACATTCTCACTCCAGTACTTATTTCATAATCATTCACTTTCATTAACCATCCATCTCCTTTATATCCTAAAGCGTTAGGATTAGGATTAGGAATTAGATTTCTGGGCTTTCAGCATCTTTGGCCATGTTAGTCCATCACGTATGAGGGATCACGTCCCTTGGCCTTCATGCTATCCAAGGAAAGGGAAGGAAGAAAGAATTGGGGGAGGGCGGAAAGTGGTCTGGGACCTGTATGTTAGGTACTGGGCATTTGCTTGGTATGAATGGGGAAAACCTAGGAAAATCTCACCCACGATGGCTGGTCTGAAAACGCTTTTACACTTTTAACCGAGTGTTTAGCCTCAATGGCATAATTGTGAAAAGTTAAATTACAAATTTTATTTTTTTTAAAGAACTTAAAAAGAAAAATAAATTAGTCTTAGCTCTTCCCAAGTGAATGATGAATATATGCGCGTGTTAATTCGAATATTCCATGCTCAAATGTTGCATCCATCAATTTCCTTCTTAGACTTCATCTTGTTTGTTAAAAAAGTGCTCCTGATCAATTAACAGGTAATGCCATGTTTTAAAAAAAATAAAAATAATTTCATATTTTTAAAAGGAAAAAAAAATCCGGTTGGAAAGGGTTAACTGTGTTCCAACATTTATAAGTACAAGTACCGTACACAGAAATTTAAGGGAAGGGGTTCAAGGGGTCTTCTAGAAGTCAAATACAACTTCTTTGTAGTCAGTTTCATAAGGCGAGAAGGTAACATCCCTCGCTTACAGTACCGTAAGCAGAAATTCGTCAACGGGGGAGGGGGACTACTTAATATAATTTCAGGTGTTTGTATACATATGCTGATAAGGTTTATTTAATATCTTGCTCAAGAAAAGAGGGTTAAAATCCTGAAATCTCCCTTGAGTACGCCACTGCTACTGTACCTAAATGCAAATATTGGTTGTAGTCGTTGTTTAAGAAAAACAAAGTTAAATCCTCAAACATTTCGAAAAAACAGTACAGTATAGTACAGTTTGGAGAGAAAAGTATATTTTCCTCTAGATGCAGTGTCAATTTTTCAACTTGAATATCAATAAAATTAGACATGGAAATTCAGATTCCGTTTTATTTCATTTATTTATTTATTTATTTGCATTTTCTTTTTTTTTTTTCGTTTTTCTAAGAAAACTTTTTCCAAGTTTTACTTGAAGAAAACACATCTTTCTTTACTAAGTCTATGCTAAAAAATCTAAAGCTTAAGATTGTAGTTACTTACGCGTGTAGCAAGATACAGCAACTAACCAGACAAGGAATAAACACCAGAACATACTCGTTTTGTGGCAAGGAAAACAATCCCGAAAAAAATTATATTTTGTTTAGTTTAGGAAGAAAACCAGAAAGGAAAAGGAACTTGAATCACTGCTAATTATTTTTTGACCTTTCAACGATAGTTGTCATCAGCTCCGTGCGCACACAATCAGATGTTTCACACAACTGTGGCCACCTCGAACGACTTAAAGCCAGCAAATCGTGGTGAGGCTTCATTTACGATCCTCGTTACTACCCATTTGGTACTTGACATCAACATCTATTGTCTGTAATGCGATTCGTTTCGTCGCCTTATATAGTCGGAGATAGCAATTCGTAACAATATGAATTTTAATTCATTGCACTAACAACATGTTAAGAATACTATTCTATAGTGCATTTTATGTCTTATATTCAATCTTTGGTATTTCATGACATTGAAAGCCATGAATAACGTATTTCAATCCGTGTCTTTCTCTCGATATTTATAGATGTTATTAAATACTACTAGTTATAATAACTAGAGCTGGAATTTCTATGTAAACAGATTTTTTTTCCTTTACATCACATGCATCATTAACAAGGGGTCGGGGAGACGCATTCCCTCAGATTTTAGTCAAGTATATTTAAAGAAACTATACTATTTTATATATATACTGTATATATAACTTTTGACGGGAAGAGGATTTTGATTTTGATTCACCCGACCCCCTCCCCCAGATTTAAAAAGCTAACGACGCCAGTGTTTATATGCACACTCATGTCCAAAATTATTGTCGCATATCTATAACTGTATTCTTGTAAGAATATAATTCGATAATGATTTTGCAGGGGTACTTTTAATACTGATACTATGTATATAATCGGGAAATGTATATTTGTAGTAAATTTCATAGGAAAAGAATTATAAACACGAAAATTATAATGAGTAAAATAAATTGTTGCTAAATTGACAAGAAAATTTTATTTTCGTTTAATTGTTCTTATTTACTGCTCTTTTGACATGAAATTTGCCATATACATGTCTTTGCCAATTACACACATACTAACATTATAAGAAATACCAGGCGAATTCGTTATCAAATTATATTCCTAGAAAAACACATTTATAGACATGCGACAATAATTTTGGACATGAGTGTACATGCGAGGAACCAAAAGAAAATGTTGACGAAATATGTAAGTAGGGATGTAATAGTCAAGTTTTATATTACATTTTTTTTTTTTTTTTTTACATGTTTTGCTCAATGTTACATATTCTTAAAGGAGCAGTTCGAGTTAAAAACAAGTTTGGTGCATTGGAAAGAGAAACAAAAAATAAGAGACCCGTATTGTTTTAATACCTTCATAGGCCGTCTCGTTCAGCTTCTATAGGTATTTGTTTTTGATGAATAGTAAGTGCTGACGTCACGCGTGGGCTACGCGAGGAACTCAATGTGAGTCAGCAACCACTTCCTTGTACGCAGCTGATAACCTTTAATAGTACAGTGGATTTAATAGATTGTGTTTTGGATTTGTTAGCAGTCTTGCTTTGTATTGAATTCTTGAGGGACGTTTTTGTTAGTTGTCTTTCCTAGAACATTAGCATAAAAAAGAGTAAAGAGAGAGATCAGTAATTACGTAGTGTTTCGCGAAGCAATGTTTCTTCCATACGTGTTTTTAGGGGAGCACTGTTCCCGAAGCTTTGAGAGTGCCCCTCGGAGGAGACCAAAATAATAAGTCTATAATATAATAAATATAATAGTACTGTGTGAAAATAATGTGCCTCTCTGAATGCTGAGTGTACTCCCCCCTTGGAACATTTTTTTCTGAAAGAAACAGGTATGAAGTAGAAAACGTGTTAACACTGAGCGTGCAGTGCCTGCGAAGTGAAGTAGAAATGCCTAACACATGCTGTGTTTTCGGTTGTAATTCTCGTACGATTAAGACTGAGGACATAAAGTATATTTTTTACGTTTCCAAGTCGTGAAAAATCACCAAATCGATATAAATTATGGCTCAAGAAAATCAATAGGAAAAAGATGTGCCAAATAAAAACACACGTGTTCCAAACATCATAAAGAGTCCGATTTCGAGCAGTCAGGATTACTCTAAGAAAAGTTAATGCCAGTGGCGGATCCAGGCTGGGGCCTGGGGGCCCTACGCCCCCAGCTTTTTTGAGTGACAGAAATAATTTAAGCTATTATTTAGATATTCTTGAAAGTTTATAGCAAACATGATATACCTATCATATCTTCTAAATAGCAAATTAACAACCTTTCCTGTGGGAAGTAGGATCATCTATGGAGGAGAAGAGCCAAAAGCTGTGACTGTAATCATGAATAAGGAAATTGAAATACTGAAGCTAACTCAGTATGCAGATAATTGGATAACAACAGTGGAAATTAAATGGAAAAAAATTAAATTTTGGATAATTAATGCGTACTTTCAATACCGCCTACCAACTCAAGATTTTGTAAACAAAATACAGGACATAATAGGACAAAGAGGTAATAATAGTATTCTGCTGTTGGCAGACACAAATGCAAAGTCGACAATGTGGGGAGCACAAGAAAACGATGACAAGGGTGACTTAGTAGAAGATTTAATTATTCAAAATGGACTGCAAATCTTAAACGTGGGAAATAGACCAACCTTTATAGGAAACAGAGGAAAATCACACATAGATGTATCATGTGCAACCACTGAGTTAGCAAACAGAGTAAAAAATTGGCATCTGGGAGACAGTAACACGCTAAGTGATCACGAAATTATAACCATAGAGATTCAGGCAAACCAAACAACCAAAGTAGCAGAGACATATAATATAAAGAAAACAAACTGGAATAAGTTTAAAGATAATTTAAAGCTACCACAAATAGAAGAAGATAGTAATGTTACACAAATAATACAGGAAATAGAGTTAGTAACCAAAGAAGCACTAAAAGATGCTACCCCAACAAATAAGGAAATTAAGAAATACGAAGACTTTTGGAACCCCAAACTCCAGAGGTTGAAACGAATAGCAACATCAGCAAGAAAAAGCTACCAATCAACACTTCATCCCATTCTGAAGGAAAGGAGATTGGAAAAATACAGAATTGCTAAAAGGGAATACAAAGAAGAACTATTAGAGGCAAAAAAGAAAAGTTGGGATTTATTCCTTAAAAAGAATATAGAATCAGATCCATGGGGAACACCCTACAAACTAATTACACAAAAAGTCAACCCTCTAATATTGAGCACAGTTAAAAAACCTGATGGAATGCTAACTACGAACAGAGAGGAAACATTAACGGCATTAGCAAATAAGTTCTTCCCAAAGGATATAAAGGAGACAGATACGGAAAGTAACATCGAGTTAAGAAACAAAATGATGGAGGAAACCATTGATACTGTACCCGAAGAAGATCTGGTAACAAATGAGGAGATGGAAAAGATAATGAAGAAACTTAAAAACAAAAAAGCACCAGGAATAGATGGACTAAAGAATGAAATATACAAAAAGGCAAAAGATATTTGGACACCATATCTAGCTAGACTATTTAACTGGTTACTTAAGAAGCAACTTTTCCCAGATTCCTGGAAAGTTTCAAAGTTAAGTATCCTATCTAAAGGACCAGAAAAGGACGCCTCAGAAGTTGGATCTTATAGACCCATTTGCTTGCTTAAAAACATTTCCAAAATTTTTGAAAGAATAATCCTAAACAGGTTACAAAAATATAGAGACGTTAAGGATGATCAATTACAATATGGTTTTAGAACTGGAAAATCAACAGAAGACGCCATAAATAGATTAGTAGATAATATAAAGGAAAAAAGGTACGAACGAAAATATGTCTTAGCACTCTTTATAGATATTGAAGGAGCTTTTGACAATCTTTGGTTTCCCTCTCTTCTAGAAAATATCAGAAAATTAAATTTGCCTAAATACATAATAAACTTAATAAGAAATTACTTATTAAACAGGAAAATCATAATACCGAACGAAGAAGGAGACATAGAAATTGAGACCGAGAAAGGTTGCCCACAAGGTTCTATCCTGGGACCAACTTTATGGGACATTGAGCTACAACCATGCTTGGAAGTATTAAACAAGATGCAGGAAGTGGACATAGTTGTTGCATTTGCCGACGATATTGCAATAACAGCAAGTGGAAATAGCAGAAGAGAATTAGAATCTAAAACTGCAAAAATAATAGAACAATTAGACAAGTGGAGCAAAGATAGTAAACTGAAACTATCAACGAGCAAAACTAAATACCTAATTTTTGGAACAAAGTTACAACGAAACCCAATAATAAAGCTAAATAATATAAACATAAAAAGAGAACAAAAGATAAGATATCTGGGAATAATATTAGATGAAAAACTAAATTTTGATGCACATTTTAAATATATAACAACTAGAGGGAACAGCATAGCAAATAAATTAATTACGATAGCTAGAAACAAATACAAACTACCATTGAAAATAATAAATTTGTACCAAGAAACCATTTTAGCAGATGCAATAACATATGCATCAAGTGTTTGGATTGGGAGAACATTAGAGAATAAAACATATAAGAATAGATTAAATAGACCACAAAGAAACATACTCATAAGATTAAGTGGAGCTTTTTCATCAACATCACATAGCTCATTAAGTATAATATTAGGAGTAAAACCCATGAATATTGTAGCTCTGCAGAGGGCAGCGAACTATTGGTTAAGAAAAGGAAATCTAGACAAAATCAGGAATACATTTGATAAAGAACTAAATACCGAAAAAGAAATTGAAGATCATATGATAGCAATTTGGAATGAAGATTGGCAACGGTATGAAGGAGCTCACAGAGTACATCAGATATTTCCAAACATAAAAGATAGACTACAAATAAAACATTTAAATCCCACTTACGGAATAATTCATTTCCTAACAGGACATGGACCGTATGAAGATTACTTGTATAAAATAAAATCCAAACGAACACCAAGCTGTGAATGTGGAGAAATTGGCACACCAGAACACCACATTATGTGGTGCCCAACAATGGAAGATGACGTGATACTAAGAAGGGATATTCGAAACAAGACTTTACAAGAAATATTAACTAGTAAGGAAGATTGTGAGAAATTGAAAAAAATAACTAATGAATACTCAGATATAAGAAGAAATATGTACAGAAGAAATTTAAACAATGGAGAGAATTAAAGTGATGGATGAAAGAAAATGAACGAATGTGAGACTTGTTCCTGGACCGGAGAAAAGACTCCAGGAGAGGAAACACAGGAAATCCGTGTCTCCCACCGGGAACAATTGAATGAAAGTATGCACCTCCAGCCAAGGGACTGGAAGAGGAATTCCGGTGCAAGAGTGTGTGAAGAAGAGTGCGTGAAGTGGAGAGTGGTGGTGGGTTCACGGGAGGGAATAGGGTAATGGCAAGAAAGTACAAAATGGAAAACACCGCATTTACCGTTTCGGGCGCCAGGTGAATTTGGTGAGGATAGCACTGGGATACAACGGACCGGGGTCCACACTAAGTGCTCCGAGTGGACCCCGGACCCAGTCTATAAGAACCAGCCAAGATACCAAGGAACGCAAAATGAGCGGTTAAAAGAAATAAATACATAATGAATACAGTATTAGAGTAAAATGAAAAGATAAATTTTTAGTATGTGGAAGAGAGAAAGTAGACAATAAATGGAAAAACATACAGGCTGAAAAACTAAAAGCTTAAGTTAAGCCAGAAATTCATGTGGTGCAAGGTGAAGTTAAATATAAATATATACGAGTATATATAAATAGAAAGTCATATAGGTGAAAAATAAGTGTCAGTGATTATTAGTGTTAGTGACAGCAAAAGCATACAGTGTAGTGTAGTGTTAAGAATATTAGTTTTGGTGCACAAGTGTTAGTGTGGAAACACAGGTGAAAACCATTAGTGCAGTGAAAGAAATAGGTGAATACCAAAGAAATATATTTAAATATATATATATAAAACATATGGGTGAAAAAAACCTAATCATACAGGGAAAACCTGCAAGAAACAAGAAGAAGCCTAAGGTAAAAAGAAGAAGCAGCCAATAGGTAAAAACATAAATACGCAGAGAACACAGATACCAAACACACACACAGAAATACACAAAAAACAAGCAATCTAGATTCAAACTTATTTGTTAAATTCTTAGTTTTTTTTTGTTTGTTTTTCGTTTTTGTAAATTTTCCCTTTTTTGGTCTCTTTTCCTTCCCTATCCTTTCCCTCCCAAATTTTCCTATTTTTTTTCTTTTTTTCACTTATGGAAATAAAGAAAAAAAACAAAACTACTATAGAAATCATTCGCAATGATGATAACTCGTCGGTTTTCGAATGCTCTAGGTAACCGACTAAGAGTAACGCGACTGAGCGAATGAAAAAAAAAAAAAAAAAAAAAACCTATCATAGTCTGGGTTCTGACTGCCCCCCCCCCCTTCGTTTTTACCGTCTAGATCCACCTCTTGCTAATACCAGGAGAATTATTTACACGCAAACTGAGAAAGAATGCTGTTCCAAGTACATTATTGTAAGGTTTAGAATCCGAGCCATTGAACAAGCGCCGATCTATGTCCAGTTACCAACGTAAAAATATTGTACAAGACTCAATTGACGGTTGTAGTGAAGACGAGGCATTAAAGGGTAATAGCGACGGTGTCACTCATGATTAATGTCCGGATTTGTATGTGATTACATATTTTTCCTTCATATGTAGGTTCGTCAAATCCTTAAATGTTTGTGATTCACACCTGTAGGGTGCTTCAACTGAAGTTTCATATTACATATTTTTACATATTTTGACCAATATTACATATTTCTATGGTTTTTAAATTTTTTTTTTTTACATAAAACTGTCTTAAAATTTTGCGTTTACTGAAATTTTAATTTAAAATAAAAATAATAAACTTTCCAACTGTGCAAGGCTTGCATCTAGATTCAATTTTGTCATGCCTATCTTTTCGTTTCTATCTTTTCTCTCTTTTTTATTTGTCAAACTATGTTTCGCAGAATTTTCGCCGATAACAAAATAAATATAAGAAGAAACAAGTAAAAATCCCCCCTTTAGGGTACATTAGCAACACCCTTTATTCTCAACTCTGGAGGAAGATAGATCACGTGCCTGACAGGCGACTGGCCAGGAGATTCCTAAAATGAAATCTATTTGATTGTTATCGGAGGTCGGCCGGGAAAAAAGATGAAATTAAATCCTGCAATTCAAGTTAAAACTGTATGCTAGTGTGCTTCCAGGAATTTACTGCAAGAGTTCGTTCCAAGAAACTGGCGACAATGGCAATATCCTATCAGGTAACCTAAGCTTCGCTTGTTCAACTGAATGACAGGAGAACAGTATTGTAGTATAGCAGTTGCAAAACGCACGTGTTCTATATTGACCGTCGAAGTTAGAAATGGCTCCGGTTGCCTCAACTTTATCCGCGAAATTGCGGTCGTGGGCAGTGGCGGCGGTTGGACGTTAGAAGTGGGGGGGAAGGCATGATCTCAACAATTGTATATCAATGTTAGATTTCCTGATTGTTTCTAACACTGTTTGATGAAAGGTTGTATAACTAATAGGATACTATGTTTTTTCACTTAAAATGCCGTATATCGTATTTCTATTTTATTAGGTAAATTCATAAGAGCAATACAGGTAGGTACTAGCCCTTTATACTCTTAAACAACGAAAGAAGTGATTTGAGTTCTTGCTCATGAACATCTTAAAATTCTGTCTGTAAAATTGTGTGATCAGATTATTTAATAAATTTACAAAATAAATAAATAGAAGGGATAATATTAATCATAATAGTAATAAATAATGACGCTTGTATTGTACAAGTTATATTGAAACTGGGAATTAATGAACAATTTATACTCTTAATTCCACACATGCCATTAAATGAATGTTTTTACTCTTAGAAAATGAAATACAGGAAGTACTGCAAGCATATGTTATGACATTTAAAGAAATATGCAATTGCAATATTAATTGCTTTAAATTTCAATTAAAGCGCAATTCCTGTAGCTTTCTTAACTCTATGGGAAGACAAATAACCAATACGTACTCACGCAACGGCAAATATCATATGGCACCATTTTTTTCCTATAAAACAGTAATACATACAAAACCTTTACCAGGGTGTCCACATTCTGGAAAATAAGTGAAAGTCAGGGAAAGGTCAGGGAAGTAAAAATGTATCAGGTGAAGTCAGGGAAATGACAGATTGGTCAGGGAAAATCAGGAGAAAATCGATTTAGGTCCATTGTTCAATTATTGAATTTATGAAATATTTTTGATTTCTTTACTGTTACTGGATGCAAAATGTGGTGTTCTCAATGATGATATTGAGGGAGTCAATATTCTCTGATATAGTCGTTGAAACTAGTTTTCTGCGAAAAACACATCTAACTACATCCTGGCATATTTGCTCAAAAGGGTAGACGCTGTTCTAGAAGAATTGCATGGTGCCACGAGGATATCTGGACAAGTGGCTGAAAACGCGAAGAAATAGTATCTCCAGCTTACAGTGAAAGCTCAGGCTGAAGAATTTAAGGAACACTAAAATGAATTCATAGCCAATGATAGAGATGGTATTGGACTTGTTGAGTTTTTTTACTTAGTCTTAGGAAATGAGAAGAACTTCTTTGACTTATGGTCAGTTATGAAATGTGTTTTATCTTCTTTCACGGAAACGCATTTTTTGAAAGTGGTTTCACAATAAATAAAATACTCATTGTTGACAACTTACAAGAAGAATCTCTGGTGGCTCAACGGGTCATATATGATTTTGTGATGAGAATAGGTGGATCATCAGGATTAATAATTACAAGAGGTATGATAAATTCAGTGAGAAGTTCAATGAGACAATATCAGGTGTATTTGGAAAAGAAAAGAGAAATAAATGCTGGAGACGAGAAGAGGAGAGAGAAACGGAGGATTTAGCAACAACTAAAGGACCTGGAGGAAGAAAAGAAAATTAACCTGCGAAGACAAGGATATTCACATCAATGAGAAGAGAACTATGCGAGAAAATATGAAAACAAATTTCTAAATTTGTTGCATTTAACAACTGCTCCAGCAAAAGTACGTGTTACATAATGTGTGTGTGTGTGTGTTTTTAATAAATCATGTATGAACTGTTTATTACTATAGGCAATATTATAATGCTATGTAATTGGTATTATAATGTGTAAGCATATAATGTGTATTTTTTTCATATCTTAAGTACTTTGTATACTGCACACTTTTGTTTGTAACTTTACATTTTGTGTAATATGTTGGCCTAATTAATAACGGCCTAATGCACATATTGGTAAATTTACATTCCTTTCGAAAGAAAATTGAAAAAGAAAGAAACAGAAGTGGAATAGAATAAGGCCAACTATGGGGAGTGTGGAGGCTGGGGTTTCTTTCTTTTTTCGATATTTTTAAGTTATTCAGGGGTCAGGGAAATCTGTTACTTTCGTCATGGAAAGTCAGGGAAAAGTCAGAGATCTTTTCTCCAAATTGTATGGACACCCTGTTTACATTTCCAAATAAAAGTATATAAATTAGGACGTCACTTAAAAAAGTGGGGGGCAACTGCCCCCTCTTGCCCCCCCTAATCGCCGCCCATGGTCGTGGGTAACTATCGATGATGCGTCTACTACGGACGGTAAAGTGGTGTTGTGCCAAGAGTATGATAAAAAAAATTGGATGTTCAATGAAATCTCAGAACAACATGTACAAAGTGCACTCCATGCAAGAAATAAAAATTTGTGAACTGAAAAAAAAAAAAAGTACGCTTGACACAAATGCATCGAGATACTTCAGTGAGTGGGTTTTCAAAGACTTGTTCCAATCAATGATAGAAGCAAACATTCCTTGGAACAAAGTTCAAGTGCCAAAATACCGTGCTTTTCTGGAGAGGTACTGCGGGCGTAGAATTCCTGACGAATCCACTCTTCGAAAGTGTTATCTTGAAGTTTGTTATAAGGAAGCTATAGATACCATTAGGGCAGAAATAGGTAGTTCATATATTTGGATTCCTGTGGACGAAACAACAGACGTTTTGGGACGTAATGTAGCAAATTTAGTGGTTGGAAAGTTAAGTGAAGATGCTCCATCTAAATCCTATCTTATTGCGAGTAAATTGCTGGAACGCACGAATCATTTCACGATTGCTCGCTTTGTAAATGATGGTCTTAAAGTGTTGTGGCTGGGAGGAGTTCAGGAAGAAAAAGTCCTTGTTCTCTATACAGACAGTGCAGCGTACATGTTAAAAGCGGCTAGAGCACTTACAGTTTTTTACTCTCACTTAATTCATTTCACCTGTATGGCCCATGCTCTTCAGCATGTTGCTGAAGAAGCGAGAGACAACTTTTGCGAAGTAAATCAACTTGTTTCTTCCACGAAAAAGATTTTGTTAAAGCGCCACAACGTGTTCAAGTTTACAGAGATCAACTACCCGACGTGCCACTTCTTCCGGAGCCTGTGCTAACGCGATGGGGCACTTGGATACAGGCAGTACATTTCTACAATGAACATTTTCAAAAAATTAAGCCTGTTGTTCATTCAGTTCCATCGGAGTCTGCTATGTCAGTTGGCATTGCTCAGAAACTGTTTAATGACTTAAAAGTAGTGTGTGATATCGCATACATAGACACAATTTTGGTTAGCTACCTACAAGCATTAAAAAGCTAGAGACTGTTGGGCGGCCTCTTCCGGAATCCATGGAAATCATAGAGGATGCAAAGAGACTGCTGCAAGATGTGTGTGGAGATGTAGGAGAAAAAGTTCGAAAGAAACTAAATGCGGTGCTGGAAAGAAACCCGGGTTACGACAGCCTATTGGCAGTGTGAGAGATTCTCAGTGGTGAAACAAGAACCCCCCCTGAAGATATTTTCCCCAACTACATTCCCCTGTTGAAATACGCTCCTGTTACCTCATGTGATGTGAAGAGATCATTCTCTGCATACAAGAATATTTTATCCGATCGCCGACAAAATTTTACTTCTGATCATTTGGAAATGTACCTTGTAACCCATTGTGCAACAACACACAGTTGAACTGCAGGCACATCTTTTGTAAGTACTTTATTTCAAATTAAAAATGTTCATTAGTGGAAATATTCTTCAATCTTAGTTCAGCTGGTATTGTTTAAAAAATATAGGACTGCTTTTCCCTGCATGGAATAAATATATATAAAACAATACATTTCGTCTTAAGTTGCTTGTAGTATTTAAATTTGTATGTTGCGTATAATTCATTTCAAGATTGGGCCGTTGTGACGGATGAGCATTTAGTGAAAAAGGTTCTAGATTTGAAACGGGACCACACCACACCGCGTGAGATTTCTGATGTACTAATGCCGTATGCATTGCTTTTCTCGGGTCTTTCCTGTTTCTCTCTAGCCGATTCACATCTTCCTTCATTCGCATCGGTTTTTTATTATCCTGCAATGCCTGTCTCAGCTGTTCAAGAATTTCACTTCATTGAGGGACTTGCATTAAGCAGGATAAAGTAAAGTAGATTTTCCTTTTTATTTTCATAATTCGTTTAAATATTGCATACTCATTCGCTTGTTAATATTACGTTTTCATAAATATGTAACATATATAATATTACATATTTTAAGCGATTTTTGTTACATATTTAGGGGATTGATATTACATAAAAATCCGGACTCTACTCATGATTCTGAAGATACTGCTTTAGAAATAAGCTATACAATGTGAATTAAGGAGTGAAATATACCGGCTTGTGAAAGGAATCAGTGACGATGACAATGTTCCTCAGGACATTGATTCATCCTTTAAATTTTCTGTATCAAGTAACAATGACAATGAAACGGGTGATGAGAGTTGTTCCTCGGAGAGCAATACGAATAAAAGAAATTTAACCGGTAAAGGGTTTTTCGTATTCCGGCAAACTTTACAGATGTTACTTCATTTCTGCCTGATATGTCGCGCTCCTGTGCATACAGTAAAATCTATAAACTTGGCCACCTCTTTAAGTTGGCCACCTGCTTATCTTGGCCTGGTTCGTCTTGAACCTGCATTTTCCCATAAGACATAGGTTGCTTATTACTCTGTAACTTGGCTACCTCTCTATCTTGGAAGTTGGCCACATTGAAGCAATGTTTACCCTATGACGATAATGATAAATTTACCTGCGTATCTTGGCCACACAAAATATCGTTTTGTTATTTTTCGTATTCCCGAGGCAGATGTTCTGTATTTATGGCTGAGGACATAGAAGCATGTATTCCCACGATTTGTTCTTGGAGGTCAATGGCTAGAACGCTACCCTGATAAAGGAGTGGCGAATAGGAATTCAGGAAATGACTGTACATATTTGTTTACCCTGCTCTTTTGGTAAAACCATTAGCTATAACGGCTTCTTTCATCACTTGGGAGCTTTAGTAATTCAAGGTGAAAGCTAACCATCTTAATTGTCAACTATTGGCACCTGACGGCTTGTCGAAATTTGAGATATGAATTCCCTTAAGATTTTCTCAAAACCTCTTTTGCTCCGAGGGAAACATTTGTAGCTCATTGACAAGCGGAAGAGGATACTATGCAAAAACTACAAAATTAGAATGTGCATATGTGCCAAAAAGAATAAAAGAAATATGTCTAGAATAAACCACCATATGATACGTATTTTTCTATTACCGTATATTATTATGATTACTCTCAGTGGCGTATTTAAGAGGGCTTCCGGTTTTAAGTCCCCCGAAATATTATTTACTATTTTAAAGTAAATCAAGTATCTTACAGAATTTTCACATTTCCAGTAACAAAGGTAGCAAAGCCACCCGAAACAAAATAGTAAGTGCGCCACTGATTACTCTGCATATATATATATATATATATATATATATATATATATATATATATATATATATATATATATATATATATATATATATATATATATATATATATTAAAGGTGCTGTCGTGCCATTGTTTATTATTAAAATTTTACTATTAAGTAATACTAGAAATCCTATTCTAAAACAGGGGCGTCATTTAGGGGTGGCAGGAAGGTGCATTTGCCCCCCCCGGGTTTGACATTTATATAGATTTTATCAATAGAATAGTAATAAGTCAGTGAAAAACGCGAAATTTTACTTATATCAAGGGGTCTTGCCCTCCCCCCAAGCTAAATCTGAAATGACGCTACTGTTCTAAAAACACACTAATCACACCTATTTTCTGTATGTTGTCCACCTGTCTAAATTGGCCACTTTTCAAGGGAACCGATGGTGGCCAACATAGACAGGTTTCACTGTACCTTGAAGCACAAAATTACAGGATCAGTGTTAACAATTGCAACAAAACGTGAAAATGAACATACTTACGTTTGGGAATCGGAAGAATAATTTTAAAAAACGTACTTAGGTATTGTAGCAATCTCGTCCGCCATCTATTTAAGTGCTTTGGTTTCGAAATTTTAGTTCCTTCTGTGAAATGCTGAACTTATGCTTTGTAGGAAAAACTACGTTTTATAATATTATAAAAACTTTTGTGCAGCCTACCATCACATGTTATCATTTTCTAGATGCAAATGACTTTTTTAAGTCTTTGCAATGAGTTCTGGGAAAGGAAATCGCATTTTAGAACGTGCCATCGCATCTCACAAACGAAATGCTTAGCACGTGTATGGAAGACTGCTCTCGCAGCTTGACCACGTAGAACTTCACAAAATCTTTTTTCCTCTGTTACTCGCTAACGGCTGAACGTATTGCGATAAAACAAACACCATTCCTTTTAGAATTTTCAACTCTACAAATAGAAATAATTTGTAAAAAATGTATTTCTAAGTCGAACTGCTCCTTTAAAATATGAAATATTCTTTACATTAAACAATCCTTAAGACGAAAACCGATTGGATTTTCGGTTTATATGTCAGTGTGATGATAAAAAATAAATAAATAAATAAATAAATAAAAGGGTCTTTCCTAGTAAGATAGCGAAATCGGCCCTCGATCTAAATTGGGTCGTTATTAAACTAAAATGTTAGTTTTGACCTAAAGCCATCCTTTAAAAAAATCCACCCTTTACCGAATTATCGTATCACGTGCTCAAAATATAATATTTAAAAAAATCTGGTGGAGGTGGCCCAAATAATTTGAAAGTTTCACAGGTTGTAGATAGTTGTATAAATAGGCCTATGTAGACAATCAGAGCTTTAAGACGTTTTTACCTATTTCTCATGTTTCTTTTCCATATGTATGGTATTCCAGCAGTAGTATTACATGTGCCAAATTGGTTCATTTTCATCTTTGTCTTGGCATGTGCACTGTGTGTAAGATACGAATTTCTGGAGGTATTTTCCTATATTTCGAGTACGTCATACGTCCCAGAAGACGTGGGACATGATACAAGTTTGTTATTTTTAAGCTCTATCAGAATTTGAACCATGGATTAAGAGATTTCTTTCATATGCGTCGACTGCGTGACAATGTCCCAAACAAGAGGGACATTGATACTATCATGTTCTAGTTACGTTCTACCAAAAAGTGCACCAGATGTAATAGCAGATGTACAACGTTATTTTCCTACTTTTCGCACGTGGGACCGTGTCCCAACAGTAGTGGGACATGTTGACATTTGTCCATTAGTTACATTTTGATATCAACACACATTGGCCACATTTCAATATCGATCATGCGATCCCACTAGCGATATTCCTTTAGTTTCCCCAATTTCTTAGTGAGTCCCCTTGCTCAACTTCAACTCGTCTTCAGTTGTGGCATCCTTATTGGTATGCAACCTTGCACATAATATTGCATCAGTTTGAGGGAATATTATTGGTGAATTGGCAATGGCTTTCATGTTCTTGATGCTATTTCTTACATTTCCGACGCATCGAACTCACGTTTACTGAGTATGAGTGCATTTCTGGGTATTTTTCGTTACGTGTTTTCACACATGTGAATCACCCTGCTTCATCTGTTGTGCTCTACCGACACACCAGATGTCTTTCTAGAGCATTTGAGTACAAATTCACTACAATTGATACTCAGAACGTCACTGTTGGCCAGCATCCGTATCTGGCGATTATGCAACCACACACAACGGACATGAAGGTGTCCGCCATTTTGTATTTGTTCCAGATATCGACTTAATACAAACGAATTATTGTTACCTGGTTGAAACCCTATCAATTCATACCCATTTAAACCAATTTTCATTTGGCAGATAATCCGGGACTCCCTACGTTCCTGTGGGGAATCCCTTGCGCGTGCATGGTAGGATTATGAAACGTATACAATTCAATACAGTAGATATCACTTCTTCAGTGAATTAGTAGTTAGATATGGTTACTACGAGCACACTTTCCCCCCTTCCACCCCCTAACTAACAAAACATTATGAACCCACCACTAACCATTACACTTTAACGCAGAAGGAACCAACTAATTATTCAAAGTTACACGGTGCAAAGTATTCCCATAACTACATTGTTAAAGTGAGATTGAATATGCTTTTATGACATTTTAAATCATAAAAACTTACAATGAAATCCTACACAAAATATATTTATTGCATCTTAATCTCCAGTTTATAAGCTTTCATTTGACACTTGAATCATGAAAATCCGTTAATAATTAGCTTTAAAAACTCAATGAGAAGGAATACATACAACTCCGGAACAGATGATCTGTCACTGATTCATTTGAACGATTCCAGTACCAGCACAGGACCGTCCAATCCGATTCTCTTTCCTTCTCCTCATTCCAGCATACATATATGCATACACATAGTCTTATAGCAGCTGCAACATGTTTTCTTTCTTTTTATAAGCAACTCCGCCAGCATTAACTCCGCCAGCATTAACCCAGATGAAACCTTTGGCGGAGTGTCTGTCTTCGATTTCTTGATTCAAGGTTATTTCTCATGAAAATTTTTGAACGGACAACTTCAACTATGCAAATTAAAAAACTTTCCGTGTTACTTAGCTAGCATGAACGAGAAACTGTTTAAATAAACCCGCCAACGAAACTAATGTTTTACCATGCAGTGTCTCCAACTCCATATATTTTTTCGGAACGTTCCAGGATTTTAATTTTTCAAGATATCGCTTTAAAACATATAGGGATGAATTCACCCCATTACTAATAAATATGATAATTGTTAAAAATGAGTTGGCAACACTGATAGTTTTACCCCCAAATAACGTTATTTAATACCTCGGCCCCTAATTAACCGATTTCGAAAATTCAAACGGTAAATGAATACTAATAACATAACCAATTTTTTAAAATGCATAGATGGTTGCATAACCCACAGGATATGTTTTCCTTTTCCAATATCTCCACAAAATTTCAAAAATCGAAAAAATAAAAATACTGCCATAAGTCAAATAAAATTTTAACACTTTTTAAAGAATAACATTTTCCCGAAAACTCAAAAATAAACCCGTAAAAAAATCCTGAAATTTTGAACTTGCTATAAAATCGTCAAATATTAACCGATTTTCAAAATTCAAACGGTAATCGATAGAGAAACCAATTGAAAATTTTTGAATGTATTGCAGGTTGCATACCTCTAAGGATAATATTCCGAATTTGTTATATCTCCGTTGTTTATTAACCGATTTTCAAAATTCAAACGATAATCAATAGACAAATAAATTTCCTATCTATTGAATGTCTTATAAATTGCATAACTCTAAGGATATAATTACAAAAAACATAAATAAATCCCTTATTTATATATGTATCTTTAAAATTCAAATGACATTATGTTCTATATATCCAAAGGATTTAGTTTTTATAGTCTGATACTATAAAAACACTTAAAATTACAAGTTCGGATATTGATAATGAAATCATAAAAACACTTATACACTTAAAATTACAAGTTTTATTTTTTGGATTCATTTCTAAAGTAAAACTGATGTATTTTATAACCATTATCTAAATCTTTCAAACCTTCATACTTAACAAACAGCTTACTCTTTTTCAAATCTTTCAATACTTGCTCAGTTTCATCATTATATCTTTGTGGTAATAACGTCTTATATTTCTCATCTAAATGAACTAAAACTCTTTGACCATAACGCTGTGTTTGAATCAATTTCCATAATGTTATCTCGTACGCTTTACCTTTTTCTAACTCATCTATGCGAAGGAATCTCAATGCTTTAACATCATTTTTTTATTCAAATAATTAGCCATAGTTTATTTATTATAAGTAAAATGTTCGTTTTATGAGAAATTCATAAAACCAATCCTCATTTACATACATAAAATTTACATAACATTTACATAGAGAACTCAACAGTTGGATAATTATCTTTTAAACCAGTGTATTTGATTTTTATTCCATCCTTAACGATCTCATCGATCATTTTATCTGTTAAGCGTTTTGTAAATCTAGGTGGAAGAAAAACCTTGAACTCCTCACACTCAATTAATATGCTCTTTCCAAACTTAGTTTTAATCTTTTCCATTTTCACAATCTTATATTCTGTATTTAATTCTAATTCTCTTAATCCAATAACTTGTTTTTGTTCAAGACTTCCAAGTTTATTTAAAAGCTCAATATGACTCGACATCGTATTTATTATATAGAAAATCAACGAACACTCTTCAATTTTTATCTTCACCAAAAAATATTTAATCATTTTTTATCAATTTTGTTTATGGAAAAACTTTAATACATTTAACTATCTAAAACTCTTCTACTACTTTCTCATTCTTAGGGTCATATGTAAAGTTCTTTTGTCCAATTAAAATCGCATAACATATATTATTAGCAGCCACAGCTTCTGCAAAATCTACTACAATCTTTATGTTTGTTCTCTCATTTACCGATACATTTTTCCTCTTACTACAATTAATCACATACATTGGTCTGTTATCTATAAACTCTTTAGGATCATAGTACATTTCGATATTGCCACATGTTATTCTCTTAAATGCAGTATAATCTTCGTACATCTTAAAATAATCCTTGTTAGCAATATCTAAGTTTCTTGATTCTTTTGGAAATACCTCATTCCTTCCATTCTTAAGATAGATATTCTTTACCTTACAATGATCAAACTTACTTGCATCTGCTGTTTGTTTGCCACTTCTATCAGTTTGGATCATTACAACTACGAAATCAGGCATATCGAATTGTCTAGAATTAAATTGAGTAGTAACATCAAACTCCAAGAAAGAACCTACAACAGTCTTTTGAACACATTGATAAGTATGGAATGAAAACATGATTTTAGGTTCTTTAAGAATATTCAACTTTAACTTGTTTTCATAATTAGATTCGTATTCAACAATAGGCATTCTTATCTCCATACTTTTTATTGTTATTTTCCCATCATGAGGAGCTGCTGCACCTGCTCCTCATCCAGTCCATTTATACAAGACATCGTTATTGTTTTTAGCTTTCGTAAATGTTATTCTCAATCCACCTTTCCACATAACCTCTTTATAATCACTTAAAAAGCCAGGAATTAATCTTAATGGGTACAAAACACTAAAGTCCTTTCTTAGACCAAGTTTATCATCCGTTTCAAATCCTGCTTGTTTTAGATATTCAACTTCTGGTTTGGAAATCTTTAATGTTCCAATAGCTGTAGATGTTATTCCTGGTAGTTCAATCTTATCTATAACAACACCATGCTTTCTAACCTCAATTTGAGAAAAGAAGAATGGTAAGAAGTTATCTACAAGTTTTATAGTATCATTTGCACCAAATGTTCCTCCAACTGATGCACCAACAACTTCAAAAGTCATATGACAATCTGCTTTGTGTGGATGTACGAACCCATCCCCCACATCGAAATCGAACTCAATATCTTTGTTAGCTTTATTCAAATTATTAAATGTTCTTGTGTTAGCCTTAAAGCTCTGTAACTCGTAACTCTCAACACTATCCATTTATTATAAAGAAAATCTTGAAACAACGCTTTTATGGGATATACCCATAAAAGAATCATACATAATAACATTTAAAAACTTATAATCCCCATCCTAACTTAACCTTAGCATTCATAGCAGTACCAACTCCAAAAGCAGCTAATCGTTCACCAATTGACGCATCACTACTAAATGCTCTTTTCCACGCTTTAGTTTCTAGTTCCTTATCTGCAATATGTCTTGACTCTGTATTTTTATTGTCTCTGTAGTATATATCATGTTCTTTACAAGCCTCATCTAATGGGTTAATACCTTTATCACCTCTTTCTAATCTTTCTTGTAGCTTAGTTCCCGGACCGCAATACGAAAATCCTGGAATATGTAATTCAAACGGGAGTTTATTAATCAAATCATTTACTAATCCTTTTCCAAGCTTCTCATCATTCCAGAATCGTGGTGGTAATGTATTTAAGATCTTAATCAAATAACCTATACCTTTTGGATCATTAGGAATAAATTGTGAAAGCTTATTATTAATCATACTCACTATACCTACTTTCTCATTATAAAAGTTATTATTACCAGCCTTTTCTTCTCCATCTATAACTATTAACCGATCAATTAACTTTCTCACGTCATCTATCCATACATATTCTTTAGGTATCTCGGTATATTGTTTAATTCCTTCACCAGTCCTTTTAGGAGTTGGAGGTAAAGATGGTTTAATATAATTATCCCAAATAGGCTTGATAATATTAATGTACTTAGAACCTCTATTAGATGCTACTTTTTTATCTCGATTATATTTTTGGAAGGCAGCATCTGATTCTATTATTGTTTCCTTGTACTGTTCAAAATCATCATCATCATAATCTTCAATGGTTTTATTAGTATTGATCGTTAACAACTCCCATAGACCTTCTGTTCCTTTATAAGTTTTACCATTAATTATCAAATCATCACCATTCACTTAAACTTCAGAATTTCCTACCTTATTTATTATTTTTCCATCTTCTTCTACAGTTCTTATTCCAAATACACTATCATTTCTTTTACTATAATATTTCGTTGCAATCTTACCAAATGATTGTGCTGTTGTTAAAGGTTCTACTCCTTCCACTTTGTCTTTAATTTGTTTTCTCATTTGTTTTATTTCTCCCGTTATAGGCGTATCACTACTACTTGGAGAACTATCATAAGTTATCTTTTTAGGTGTTTCTAGTAGACTAGGATCTATTGAAGCCGTCTTATGTACAACTGGAACAGGCTCAGTTATTAGATTCTTATTTTGTTCTGCTACTTCTTTGATCTCACTTCCCAAGTTTTGAATAGCATCAATTACAGGTTGTTCTTGTGTCTCAAATTTATCATATATACCTGCTCTTTCTTTCTTCCAAGATTTGAAGCCCTTTATCAAGAACTCCTTTAACTTGATATTCTTATTAATATCTTTCTCATCCATTTATTATATAGAAAACGAACAAACGTCAATAAACGTCAAAGAACATAAATAAACGTCAATAAACGTCAAAGAACATAAATAAACGTGAAAAAACATCAAACGTTTAAGAAGTGTTTTATCTTGTTCCTATACTTACCATTGTTTACCTTCCTTGTCATATCAATTACTATAAAACCATAATCTTCTTGCCAACATTTTGAACATATCTCTTTAAATTTATCATAAGACATATCTCCCCCAACAAACTCATTATACACATGTTTAAGATTAGTATCATCTTGTCTGAATATGCATAGGAAGTTAACGTTATCTCTTATAAGCTGTTTAGGTACTTTTGAATATGTTTGTGCAAGATAGAAACAGTCTAAATGTCTATGCCTACCTCTTGTAAAGTAATTTCTAACAGTATCTTGATTTTCCAAAATGTAATCGTCAAACACTACTACAGAGTATTTTTCACATTCATCAATAGGTACAATAGAATCATTACCGCTTAAGAATGTTGCTATTTGCTTCTTAAACTTTAGTTCTGCCTTTTCAAATCGATCTTTTAACTGCTCATACTTTGGCTGATTCATGCTTTTAGAATATATATAGAAGTAATTATTGTTTAACCAACCTGGCTGTAATAAAAAATTAAATAACAAAAACGTCTTACCACACCCCGATGAACCTACGATAAGACAACGAATATCATCAGGTATAAGCTCTCCATTTCTTTTCTTAACTGTTGTTTCTTTTATCATCTCTTTTACATCCCAATTAATAGTTTTCTTACTCATTTATTATAGAGAAAATCGTCTCTTTTATGATCTTATATCTTTAAGTTGTTCTCTGATCTTAAGCAACGTATCTTTTATATATTCGTTATTCATTTCACCATTTAATGTTATTATCATCTCTAACTGTTCTTTAAATGAGTTAATACAAGTGACAATGGTTTTATATTCGTCTTTTCTTTTGCTTATGTTTAACTTAGAAGACAAACCTGTTATTATAGCACTTCCAGTTGCAAGAGATGTTGTTAATATTGAGTAAATTGTTACAGGTATAAAAATATTAATAAATCCAGTTGTTGCAGAAAGTATAACTGACAAGGTGATCAAAGTGTAGTATGCATACTTAACAATTCGTAGTTTTCTCTTTTTCTTCTTTAAACTGTATTCTAACTTTTGAATAACATCTTCTATTAACTTGATGACTTTCTCTCTTGGAATATCTCTAGGTAAATCAAACTCATTCATTTATTATATAATAAATGGCTAAGGTATTTAAGTTAACGAGTGATACTTCTGTTTTAAAGAAGAAACTCCATTACGAATTAGACAACAGTAGCAACTATTTAAGTATAGGACTAGTTGGGTTTTACAGTACATATCTAACTCCAAACATAACAACAGAAAAAAACAGTTTCTCATATGGTGATAGACAAGTTTTTATACCAGAAGGTCAATATAATTTAAAATCACTTAATGAATATTTAAAATCTCAATCCATCAACATAACATTATCAGAAGATCATTTAAGAAATAGAGTTAAAATTGAAACTGATAGTAATGATGTTACAATTGGGAGTATAGGTACTGTCCTCGGGTTTAATGTTTTTGAAGTTTTAGAAAAGAACAAAACACATATTGGAAGTAAGTTGCCAAAGTTTCATCCGTTTGATACTATAAATGTTCACTGTAATATAGCAGATGGTATGTTTGTTAAAGATACAGAATACACACATAGAGAAACAGGAATTATAGCATCATTTAAAACAGATGCCGAGTTTAAACATAGTATTATTTATGAGCCTTCTTATCCATTATTTTTCCCTATATCTAAAGACAAGGTTGACAACTTTGAGATAAGGATAAGAGATGAGAATGATTCCTTAATCGATTTTGGTGGAGCTACAACAACGATACTTTTACAAACTAAGATTTTCTCTTAAATAAATAGGAAGATGTGTTCTATTAAAGGTTGTATGTTTAGTGTTCCTTACAACGAACTAAAGGATTTAAATATTGATCATGTATTAACAAAGAAACAACTTAGTGATAAAGCCAAGAAAATTAAAGAAGGTAAAGGAATGGATTTAACTTTAACTACTGCACAAATGAAAAAGATTAAGAAAGAGCATATGGGTGGTTTTATCTTTACAATTCCAGCCATTTTAGCAGCTTTAGGAGCAGTTGGCTCATTAGCAGGTGGTGCAGCAGCGATTACTAAAACTGTACTGGATGCTAAGAAGAATAAACAAGAACTTGAAGAACAAAAAAGACACAATATGGCTATGGAAGAAAAGCAAGGAGCAGGTAAACCAAAGAAATCAAAAAACTAAAACCATTGACCAACTTCGATATAGAGAAGTTGGTTAAAGAATTAAAGATAAAACAATTTAGAGGCGTATTTATGAATGATGAACTTCCACAAAAACCCTATATAAATGAATGTGGTGTAGTTAACTTTGATAAATCAGAAAACATTGGTACTCATTGGATATGCTATTGGAAAGATAACAACATAAAGTACGTGTTCGATTCTTATGGCGGTGTTCCTCCTAAACAACTAGTACAATATCTTGGTACCGAAAACTTATTTTACAATGACGAACGAATACAAGACTTTAGTTCAGTTATATGTGGTCATCTTTGTGTTAAGGTTTTAAATCTTCTAAATCAAGGGTATTCTTTTAGTGATGTTATGTATATGATTAAAAATGATTAAATAATATTAAGTTTAAGTACTTTTATGGCTTATATTCATAAAAGTTTTGTTTTAAGATAAATATGGAAGCTATACACAATAGATTTTTAGATTATTTTGAGAAGCATGAGCATGAACTAGATGCACTAGTTAGATTTAATTTTAATTGGTATTTTCGGGATGTTAGTAAGATAGACTTAAAAGATAAAAACAACGCATATACAGTTGTTCAGTTATGGAAAATGTTAATACCTAAATTTTTGTATACGGAAGAAGAGTTGGTAAAGTTATATCCAATAATTACCTTAAAGGAGTTGTTGAAAAATTATAGTTCTAGACCATTAAAATGCAGTAATTGTGGTAGTAAGTCATTAACAAAAAGTAGGAGTACATATATTTGTGATAATTGTTCTGTAATGAATGGTTTTGTTTACAGTACTTGTGAAGGAATGAGAGCTTGCGTAAGAAAATCATGGTATGATACTATAAAAAGATTTAAGTTACAGTTATCTCGTTTGCAAGCTTTACAGGATAGAATTATTCCTGAAGAGGTGTTCAAGCTGTTAAATGATGAATTTAGAGATATATCAAAAGATTTAATATCAACAAAAGATGTTCTAGAAGTACTAAAGAAAAACAAATACACAAAATATGATGATGTTTATTTAATACACTATCACCTTACCGATCAAAAACCATTAAACTTACGACATATGGGAGAAACACTTATAGACGACTTCGAAAACTTATACAAAACCTTTAAAGAACTGTATCCAAAAAGAGTATTGTTTATTAACTTGAAATGTGTATTGTACTATGTGTTGAAAAAGCACGATGTTCATGTTGATATTGATTTTAAACATTCATCTAAACAAATAGAGATGTTAAAGAAATGTTTTGAAAAATTAGGATGGACATTTTCTGTATAATAAATGAGTATGGATATATTTGGTAATGTTAAAGATAGAAAAGATAATGTTGATATTAGTGAAGAAAAATTAAAATTGTTGGAGAATTTAAATGATGTTGTTAGCGTAAGTCAACTTAGATCAATAGAAACCCAATTAGAGAACGATAGAAAACGATTTGAAGATGCATTAGAAACGTTACAAGACATACATAAAGAAAGAAGATCTTCAAAAGGTTAGGATGGATACTACTAAATTGATTATGCAGAAAGAAACTGTACCTCTACTATATCGATTAAGAGCTAAAAACGTTAAGGAGCCAATCTTTAGAATATTTAATCTCTCTAACGGTTACAAATTTCTCTATAATGGGAAAATAATGCATATGGACTTAAGTTTGGATAAATACTTTTTAGACATATATTTAGATGATACTTTGATTGAAAATATACCTTTTGATTTTAAGAAGAATGATATAATAACGATTAAACCAACTAAAAATTCGGCTATGGAAGAAGGGCAATTATTGTTTGTTGTAATGTACATAGAAAGAGAACTTTCCTAAAGACGTATAATTTTAGGTAATGATAGATTTTATTATTTTTTTCGTTGATTTTCTATACAATAAATAATGATGATGTATTGTGTTAAGTGTAAGAAATTGACAGATACGGAGAAAGATACCATTAGAATAGAACAAACAAAGAATGGAAGATATCTAAAGAAAGGTATTTGTTCTGTATGTGGTGTTACTAAAACTCAATTCGTTAAAAAGCCCGATTGACTAGAAGAAGGTAAAGGTGTTAGAGAAGACATTATAGAAGAAATTCACAAACCATCTAGAAAAAACTTTGACAGATTAAGTGTAGTTATAAAAGGTATCGATGATCTTTGGCAAGCTGATCTTGTTGAAATGGATAGTGGAGTATTGAAAGGTGTTTCCAAAATAAATAAAGGTTATAAGTATCTGCTAACGATTATAGATGTGTTCTCGAAATATGCGTTTGCTGTTCCTGTTAAAGATAAGAGTGGGAACAATGTTACAGAAGCATTCGAATCCATATTAAGAACGAGAAAACCTAGTAACTTACAAATTGATCAAGGTAAAGAGTTTTATAATAAAGAGTTTAAGAAGTTAATGGAGGAAAATAAGATTAATCACTACTCAACCTATAGTGGTAAGAAAGCTTCTGTTATTGAGAGATTTAATCGAACACTTAAACAGAACATGTGGAAAAGGTTCACAACACAAGGAAATTACAAATGGATAGAGATATTACCAACACTGGTTAGTGAGTATAATAATAGAGTACATAGAACAATTGGTTTAAAGCCTATAGAAGTTAATAAGAAGAATGAGCGAACAATATTGGAGAAAGTGTATAAGAAAGAATATAAGCATGTTAAACCTAAATACAAATTAGGTGATCATGTTCGTATAAGTAAGTCGAAAGGGTTATTTGAGAAAGGATATACACCTAATTGGTCAGCAGAAGTATTTGTTATTAGTGAAGTTATTCCATCCAATCCACCTACATATAGAATTAAAGATTTAGAAGAAGAGGATGTACAAGGTAGATTTTACGAACCAGAACTATTAAAGACGAAACATAAGGATGAATACTTGGTGGAAAAGGTGTTGAGAAGGAAAGGTGATAAAGTATATGTTAAATGGCTAGGTTTTGATGATTCGCACAATAGTTGGATAGATAAAAGTAATGTTGTAGTGTAAATATAAATGTTTGTCTTTTATGGTTATTATTCCATAAAAGGTTGGTTTAAGAATACATTGAACAGGCGATGGAGGGTGATTCTACCAACCGCTCATTTGTGTGGGTAGAAACTCCGAAAATGAAGTTAAAAATAAAAACTTTCTATATAATAAATATGGGTACTATGGATAACTCGTATAGTTTAAATGATATTTGCTATGAACAGATTAAAGATGATTACTGGTACGGTCTGTTTGGTGATTTTAAGTTGATTATCGATAAGAAAACTGGTTACTTCAATGCCACTAAACTGTGTCAAGATGGTGGTAAGCCGTTTAAAGATTGGTTGAGAAATAAAGAATCAAGAACATTAATAAAAAGATTAGAAGAAGGGCATCAATCTCAAAAAATATATTACGTGATTAGTGGAGGAAGAATAACAATAATCAGGGGTACATATGCTCATCCAGACTTGTTCCAAGAAATAAAAAGGTGGTCTCAATTGAAAAAAGATGATGATAAGTCAGGTTTTGTTTATATAGCAACTACCAAACAGCACCAAGAGAAGAATATATATAAAGTGGGTTATACAAAAAATCTTGAACAACGCCTAGGTCAGTTAAATGAGTGTAGACTTGACTTCGAGCTATTTCATTATGAAGAAACGTATAAGACAAATAATGCTAAAAAGTTAGTCACTTGTGCATAAACAATTAGATGAATTTAAATATAAAGGTGAATTTTTCAAGTGTGAACTCAACACGATCAAAGAAGTTATAGAAGAAATTCAAGATGATGAAATAATCGAAAAATTAAAAGTATTGGAGTTAAAAGATGAATAGGCGTAAAAAAGGTAAAAGACAATAAGTTTTGGATATCACTATCAGAAGAAGAATTGATTAAAGAAATTGATTGTTTATATGAAAGGTTATTATCTGATAATTAAGGTTAATATTAAATAATTAAAGTTACAACTTTTATGATATAATAATCATAAAAGATAATTAAGGTTAATATCTAATAATTAAGGTTACGACTTTTATGATATAATAGTCATAAAAGGTAATTAGTTAAACATTAAACAAACCATCTGCTGTAACATCGAATGCTAAATTCAATATACCACCTAAATCGGGATTATTACGGTATTTTCTTATTATAACTCTCCAATCTACATAATGTCTAAATAAATATATAAACTCTACAGAGAGGTGTTGAAAAATTGAAATGTTATGCCAATGAACTCTGTCTTTGAACTCTGCAATAAATCCCTCTGTTAAATTTTGAAACAATGAAATTATTTCCCAATCTACTTTGTCAGCGTAATCTCTTATAAGGTTTTCTGATAATTGATGAGTTCCAGATAAGCGCCACCAAGAAACTTTATCTGCATGTTTTCGTATAAAGGCTTCAGAGAGTTTGCTTCCATAAGATATAGCATCAAAATCAACTTTATCTATAAACTCATTAATAAATTCTTCAGATAGCTTTTGGTTATACGATACTTCCTTCCAATCAACTCTATCTGCAAATTCTCTTATAAAGTCTTCTGATAAGTCTTGGCTTCCTGAAATAATCTCCCAATCAACTTTATCAGCTAATTCTCTTATAAACTCTTCCGATAACTTTTTCCATAAACATATTTCGCTCAAATTAACTTTCTGCAGATATTTGCGTATGAAATCTGTAATGTGATCATAGTTATATTCCTCCTCATAATCATCATAACCTATAGATAACCATTGTTCATTAGTCAGTGAATCTAATATCTCATCTGACAAGTTCATAACATTTGCATAGAGAATGTTTTGTGTAAGAAATGAGTTGTTTTCTTTAGTGGCTTTCTTGAACAAATGATCTAACATACCTATGGATACGCTAAAATTTATTTTGTCTTCATCATTATAACCACCAATATCTAAATATTTACATACACAATCAAATATAGGTTTGTAAGATAATATTTCCTTAGCACTAGTCATGTTTGTTTTTTATTCTTAGATTTTTTAAATTTATTTCATTTTTGTTGGTTTTCTATATAATAAATATGGAGAAAGAATTTGATTTATTACATGATGGACTTAAACTAATTCATCATGATCTTAAACTCTTAGCAACACTACTAGAGAAGCAAATACTGTTAAAGGAAAAAGAATTATTAATAACACAGCAAAAAACATCTGATTTGAGTAGTGATGATGAATATAAATATGGCAGTGATGATTATGATGATGATGAGTAAGTTTACAAAAATGATTTAATTTTAATATGTGTATATGTGACTTTGATGGGGTATTCTCATCAAAGTCGTGTTCTAATACAACGTGTAATATGTAGACAATGGCAGGAGTGTACAATGTTATGCGTTGTATTAGGATATATGGAACTAAAAATAGTACAAAAAATGAACCAAAATAATCCGGCGAAGATAAAAATTGAGTAGTAGAATTTTCTATATAATAAATAAGATGAGTAATTATAATAGATTTACTGTAGTAGAGTTAAGGCAACAATGTAAAGAAAAGGGAATCAGAAGATATTCCCGATTAAGAAAAGCAGAACTAATAAACCTTCTTAAACAATATGATGATGAACAAAGCAGAAGACAGATTAGAGATATATTCCCATTTAAACAAGAAGTAATTGAAGAACCAAGAATCAAAGTTGAATCAGTACCAATTGATGTAAAACTCAAAGAAACAACAATGAAATCAAGATTAGAAACATGGGAATTTACAACAGATTACAAACCACAAGATCCACTTGAACAATATATTACTGCAACATCTAAAGCTATATTAAACAGATTACAAATTAGCTTAAGTAAACATAGTTCATTGAAAGCTAATCTTTATATAAGTTGTACATATAAGAAAGGTGAAGAAACTCAAAACTTTTATTTTAACACTGAAAATCAAGAAATATATCAATCAAGTAATTTAAAAGAAGAAATAAGTAAAATGAAACAAAGATTAAGAACAAGAATGGATGAGTTCCAAGCTAGAGGTTCTGGTTGGGCTCTTATAAACATTAACTTTTTACAACTAGCAATCGCCAAATATACACCATATAGAGGATCAACATACATAGAATTACCTGATAAAATTAAAAATAAACAAGCAGTCATAAATGTAAAGAACGAAGATGAAAAATGTTTCTTATATTCAATCGCTTCTGCATTACATCCTGTTGAAAAAAATCCACAACGACCACCGAAGTATAAGCATGTTGTTATAGACTTGGAAAAAAATTAAAAGGCATCAATTATCCTGTAAAACTAAGTGACATCTCAAAAGCTGAAAAATTACTTAATATTTCTATAAATGTCTATGCATATGATAAAGACTATTCAATTTTTATACTATATCATACACAAAACAAGAAAGAAAATCATATCAATTTATTATATATAAAAGAACAAAATGAAGACCAAGTTAAAACACATTATTGTTGGATTAAAGACCTAAGTAGATTAGTTAGTACTCAAATAACAAAAAAGAGAGCACGAAAATATTTATGTGATAGATGTTTGTTATACTTTTACTCACAAGGCGCTTTAAATAAACATGAGCAAGATTGTTCGTTAAATGATCCAGTAAAAATAATAATGCCTGAAAAAGGTAAATGTGTTGAGTTTAAAAACTACCAATACACAATGAAAATGCCATTTGTGATTTATGCTGATTTTGAATGTTTGCTACATAAAGTTATGGGTTGTGAAGAATGTTATCCAGATAACGAGCCATATACGAAAAAATATCAACAACATAAACCATCCGGATTTTGTTATTATGTAGTAAAGAGTGATGGAAGTAAATCCAATCCTGTTTTGTATAGAGGTAAGAACGCTGCTAATAAATTTATAAGACTGTTAACAAAAGAAGCCAAACACATATCGAACATATACAAACAAAATAACGAATTACCATTAACAAAAAGTCAGAGAAAAGAGTTCAATGAATCTAAATGTTGTTATTACTGTAAGCAGGAGTATACTAAAGAAAATCATAAAGTTAAGCATCACGATCATATAACAGGAAAATTTGTAGCACCTCTATGTAATAACTGCAATTTAAAAGTCAAAGTACCAAAGTTTGTACCAGTGATCATACATAACTTGACAGGATATGACTCACACTTGTTTATAAAAGAGCTTGGATGTAATAAAGAAGAAATAGATCTAATACCCAATAATGAGGAAAGATACATATCATTCAGTAAAAAGGTTGGAACTATTAAATTGAAATTTGTAGATTCATTTAGATTTATGGCTTCTAGTTTAGATAAATTATCATCGAACTTGAAACGTGAACAAATGATACATACTCAACACTTTTATCCTAATCAAGAACAGTTTCAACTTGTAATAAGAAAAGGTGTTTACCCATATGATTATGTTAACAATTGGGATAGGTTTAGAGAAAGAAAATTACCGATAAAGGAAGCATTCTTCAACAAGCTTATGAACACACATATAAGTGATGAAGATTATGAACATGCAAAGAAAGTATGGGAAACATTTGACATTAAGAATCTCGGACAATACCATGATTTATATTTGAAAACAGATGTATTATTGTTAGCAGATGTGTTTGAGAACTTTAGAGAAACATGTCTTAAAGCTTATGATCTTGATCCTGCTTGGTATATGACGGCACCAGGTTTAGCTTGGGACGCGATGTTAAAGATGACAAATATAAAATTAGAATTGTTGTGGGATTATGATATGGTATTAATGGTAGAGAAAGGTATAAGAGGTGGGATTAGTCAATGCTCAAAAAGATATGTAAAAGCAAACAATAAGTATATGGAAGATTATGATAAGAATAAGGAGGATTCTTACTTAATGTATCTAGATGCCAATAACTTGTATGGGTGGGCAATGAGTCAATATTTACCGTATAAGGGATTTAGATGGTTAAGTGAAGATGAGATTGAAGAAATAGATTTTACAAGTGTAACTGATGATTCTGATACTGGTTATATATTAGAAGTTGATCTTGAATATCCTAAAGAATTACATGACTATCACAAAGACTATCCATTAGCTCCTCAAAATATATGTCCGCCTGGTTCAAAACAATCGAAGCTATTAACAACCCTATATGACAAAGAAAAATATGTAATTCACTATCGAAACCTAAAACAATGTCTTTCACTTGGATTAAAACTTAACAAGATACATCGAGTAATAGAGTTCGAACAATCAGATTGGTTAAATAAATATATTGATTTAAACACACAAATGAGAACGAAAGCAACAAATGATTTTGAAAAAGACTTTTATAAGCTCATGAATAATTCAGTATTTGGGAAAGCTATGGAAAATATTAGAAAGAGAGTTAATATTAAACTTGTAAGTGATGAGAAAAAATACGAGAAGCTTGTAGCAAAACCGAATTATAAGAGTACTACAGTTTTTACAGAAAATTTAGTAGCAGTTCACATGAACAAGGTTAAAGTGCAATTTAATAAACCGATTTATGTTGGTATGTCAATTCTAGATTTGTCAAAATATTTAATGTATGATTTCCATTATAATGTGATGAAGCCAAAATACCAAGACAAAATAGAAGTATGTTATACAGATACTGATAGTTATATATACCATATCCAAACAGAAGATGTGTACGAGGACATGAAAAATTATATTGATTACTTCGACACGAGTGATTACCCTAAAGATAACAAATATAAGATACCACAAATCAATAAGAAAATACTTGGTAAGATGAAGGATGAAATTAAAGGCACAATCATAGAAGAGTTTGTGGGTTTAAGAAGTAAGATGTACAGTATAAAAGCACCTCAAATAGATTTAACAGATAAAGACTTTAAAGGTAAGTTCGATAAAGAAAAGTGTTGTAAGAAAGCTAAAGGTGTTAAGAAAAGTGTCGTGTATAAAGAACTTACATTTAACGAATATAAGGACTGTTTGATTAGCCAAAGAGAATATTATAAAAAGATGAATTTGATTAGAAGTTATAAGCACGATTTGTACAGTATAGAAGTAAATAAGTTAGCTTTAAGTTGTGTAGATGATAAGAGATGTGTTTTAAAGGATGGGATCAGTACCCTACCATGGGGACATTATAAGTTAGAAGAAAAATGAAATATATATACAATTCATTTATATAATAAATGCCTAAACAAAACATAATAAAATTAGACTATTTTCGATATTATTGCACAACATGTAAATCAATTGCAACGCAAACTAAAAAAGAATGTACAAGTGACTTCTGTAGCTTTGGAAGATGTAGTAGATGTGAAAATTATGGATATGATTATATTTGTAAATGCGTAGAATAATTTAATTGTAGTTTTAGATGTAAGTTTTTAGATGTAAGTTTTTATGATTTAAAATGTCATAAAAGCATATTCAATCTCACTTTAACAATGTAGTTATGGGAATACTTTGCACCGTGTAACTTTGAATAATTAGTTGGTTCCTTCTGCGTTAAAGTGTAATTGTTAGTGGTGGGTTCATAATGTTTTGTTAGTTAGGGGGTGGAAGGGGGGAAAGTGTGCTCGTAGTAACCATATCTAACTACTTGAATTGTTTACCCGCCCTCTTTACGTTGGATAGTTTCCGAACTATTGGCGTCCAAAAGTCATTTTCCCACGCTTTCGGCACCTTGTAGATCCGAAACTATGTCCGAAAGCCGAAAGTTCAAGAGAACTTTTCTTCTTGTCTCATTGGCAGGAATCACCTCCCAAGAGTTGTAACACTTTTGCAACACCCGATACTCTATATATATATATATATATATATATATATATATATATATATATATATATATATATATATATATATATATATATATATCGAGAGAGAGAGATGGTCAGGAAAGAAACTGGCTGCTGTCGGAGGAGATGTGGGAGAGACAGCTCGAAGAAAATTAGCAGGACCTATAGGAACTCAGGTTACAGTTACTTATTGACAGTAAGCCGCATTCTCAATGGTGAAATCGTTAACACTCCTAATGATATTTCTCCCAACCACATTCAGAAGTTTGTTCAGGCTATTTCTCTGCGTACAAGAACGTATTGTCTGATCTGCGACAAGATTTACTTCTGAATATTTGGAAATGTATCTAGTGGTGACATAGTGTATACATTTCAACTGTGGTTAATATTGTAGATCAAGAACACTTAATATAAGCATTATAAAATTGTAACTCGAATTTTTGTAAATGCTTTTTGAGTGAAAAAAATGTGGGCAATGAACATTTACATGACAACATTTTGAAATGTACCTGGTGGTGATTTATTGTAAATTAAATAACTAATTATATTTAACCTGTGGTTAAAATCTGAATGCACATTACAGAAGATCGAGAACACTTAATTTAAACATTCTACTATTACAACTTAAATTTTTGTAAGTCCTTTTAAAATAAACATATCCCTTCGTGAGGAAAGAAATTTAAAAGAAAATAAGAATTAATGTTTAAAATATTTATAGTACATACTTCATTATGAATTTACAATTTTTAAATATATTTCAGACATTTTTATTGTGTATTTATGTACATATTTTAGGGGTTTATAATCCATAAAAATTGAGGCTCTAATAATAATAACTTGCCCATAATGCAATACGTCTTGTAATTTATTTTCACAAGTGTGTATTTGTAAAAGTAATTGAAGGATGATGAATACCTGAGCCGTCTTTATTTTTTGTTCGCTGATTTCAGATAGAACATTATATTTTTCTGCTTTGATTGAAATGAACTTTAATTTTAATGGTTTGATTTTATTGATTTCTTCTGTAAATACGTACATAGAAAAATTCCTTGCATCGTACGAATTATTTTTTGTTAAATGAAATTTTAATATTAAATAAACAAATTTAATTTAGGTAACACCATATTAAATTTATATGTAATACAAATTTATTTTGAAAAAGGAAGGGACCTTTAACGAGACTTGAAGAAGAAATTTATAAAATCAAAACATTGAAATTACAGTTCATTTGAATCAAAATGGAGAAATAATTTCCTGTCTAAAATCAACGGACAAAAAATAAAACATAAAAATAACTTCCTACCTATTACCAAAAAAAAAATAATTTCCTATATAAATGTATGGATTTAGAAGAATGAAAATTGCAAATTATTCAACACTCTTAACAGGTGTTTGTTTATTCATAAAAAATGAATGTATAGAATCTAAGCAAAGCTCTTCTTCTCACTGTTTCAATGCAATATATATATTGTATTTCTATATATTGTATTGTTTTTCTATCGCTGTTAAAATTTGCATGTGTTACTACTAAAAGACGTACAGAGGAATATTTGTACCAAAAACCTGGCCTTAATTATTTACTGTTTCTTTAAAAGTTCCTGAAAAAGTATGTATATTAACGTGTGATGAAGATTTTTTCCGTGTTGAAGGGTGTATTACAGTTGTAGTTTGCTTGTCAAAAATCTGTATTGTACAGTGTAATTACGTAACATGTTTATGAATATGAATATAGGAAATATACTTTGTATTGTTATATTGTATTTACAGTCCGATTTTCATACAATTAAGTGATAAAGATATACAGTATCTATTACTATTCAACTATACTCAAATTTAGAAAAGGATTTAATACCCGGTGTGGATATTTGCTTCGGATTAGTGTTGTAAATAGAAAAAAAACGTTCGTATTTTTTCAGAAATGTACGTTTTCTTAGAAAAAAACTGCCTCTCGTTTTTTTCTAAATTTCGTTTTTTTCAAATAGTCATTTGTAATGCATCTTACGTCTATTTAAGTATTAAATATTTTTATGTAGGTATAATCACCGTAAAATGCAACATAAATTAAACGCTAGATACTGATACGCTACAAATATTTTACAATTTAGATGAATACCATACCTGTTAACAATTCGGGTTTCAGCAGTTTTCAACAATATCAACTAGGAAATAAAAGTAGAAATGAAATTTTGTTTTTTCGTGAAAGCAGGTCTTTAATAAGTACGAAAATAATGTCACGAACAGTATAAAATTCAAATAACTTGTCTAAAGATAGAAACTAATACTAATTTGCCTAATAGTATTTTTCTGAATGTCATATATAAATAATTTGTCGACTAGATATATATATGATATGCAGAGCCGGCTCTACCATATATGCAACACGTGCATTTGTGTAGAGCGGCAAGCTTGGAGGGTTTGGCAAAATCTGTCATAAGTATATTCTTTAAATTAAATATTTCTTCTTGGAAACAGACTTCATGATGATGGTAGTTACATTTACTAAGCTGATCTTCTATTTGAATACTACATTCATAAATTATGTTTAGGTTGCATTAGTTTAAGGCCACATGGACAATGCTAAAGCAAATGGTCGAATAAATCCGAGCACAAATTGCTTGATTGTTGTCAAATGCAAGAATTCAATTCTCGAATAGCAGTGAATATCTGTTCCATTTAGTAAGTTATCACAGTTTTGATATAAAACTAGTCTTGTTTTTGTGATAAACAAGTTCCTTATCATTGAAGATAGAAACAAGTTTTTTTTTCTAATAATGTTAGAAGATGTAGAAGAAAAATCAAGAAATAAAGATAAAAGAGCTAGTTGAACTGGAATTGCAAACTGATACATAGAGATTAAGCTCGATATTGAATTCTATAAAAAGGATTACCATCTTTCTTCTGCAGGTGTGTTTGCTTTATCTTTCACTAACATAATATATTAATATTTAGAAAAAAAAACAGACATAACGTAATTGCATTTTTAGTAACTATTTAAGCCTTTCTGAGTGCAACTGCACTTACCCTCCCCTTTGTTGTTCATGCTGGAGTAGCATACTTAAAGTCATGACTTAAGATTTGTTCTTTCTAGAGAAAGGGAAAGGCGGCAAATTATGCCATTGCACGGGGGACAAATTGACTAGGACCGGCCCTGATGATGTGTATATAAGACATGAATATAAGATGACACAATTTGAAGTAATGCAGGGTGTTTCAAAATTAATATTTGGGTTTTGAAACTTTGTAGTATCTATTACAATTAACTTACAATTATAAATCTTATATCAAATGAAAGAGCAACTCAAACAGTTTTGTACGCACGCATGTACATGCATTGTTTCTTCAGTCTGCCGTTAGAAAAAGCAAGCAGCAAAGATGGAGACTAGAGAGCAGAAAGTCTTTTTGTGTTTTAATAAAGACTGAATCTGTACAGTGCAACGGTCTGTGTGAAGAAGATTAAGGAGACGCTTGCAGCTACGTCATTATCGTTTGCAGTTGGGATAGGTCTAAAGCCTACAGACTACGGTTTACGTGCCAATTTCGCAAGTGAAATATTCCTGCATAACAATGAAGATTTTCTGGATCGTGTCGTCTTCAGTGATAAATCGACCTTTCACCTAAGAGCTAATGTGAACACTCATAATGTTTGCATCTGGCCGTCAGCAAATCCTCAGGAGATGGTACAGTTGAAACGAGACTCCCCTAAATTGAATGTATTTTGTGCCATATGGCGGAAAGTTTATGGGCCTTTCTCGCCTGTCGACTAGATGTGTGCCGTGTGACGAATGAATCTCACATTGAACACTTGTAGCAAAGACTGTTTGAGGTGCTCTTTTACTTGATGCATTGCTTATAATTGTACGTAAAATGTAATAAGTACTACGAAGACTTAAAACCCCAAAATTCATTTTGAAACACCCTGCATTTCTCACCAACAGTGTTGGAACTAAGATATAAAAAGGAGAGAGAATTTTCCTTATAAAGTTATTGTTTACAACAACGATATTATTATTAGTCGACACTACAACAACAACACGAGTTAGTAGTCAAAAAAATGTAATCAAATGTATTCTCGGTGGCCCAGGTGGCCAAAGTGGCACACACGGGTATGTCATTTGTTTAATCCGCTCCTGTGTGGACACTAATTAAGATATCGGGATATTATTCTTGCAAAATATGGTTGGACTATAGTTTTATCATATTAATTTTTTTCTTCTGGTGTCGAATTTCTTTCTCAAATTTCACCCCAGTCAAAAATTCGAGAATTTTCCAGTTTCGAATTTCCTTTACTTCTTTTCTCCTTGTAGCTTCCTTCGTTGTAGAAAGACCTCCTTAAGACTTGCTAGGTAGATACCTCAGATGGATACCTAACTGTTGACATCAATTGGACGGGCCTGCGCGCAGTGTTGCCAATTAGGGAAATTAAAATTTTCCTAAATTGGGGCAAAAGATTAGACATTTTTGTTTATAAATCCGTACCTATACGTCCGAGTGCAAGTCAACTTACGCCAATCGAACATTTGTCCTTACTTAACAAACGCAAGTACAGATCGTTTCAATGGGGTAATTAGGGAACACACGAAAAATTCGTATTTAGGTTCTAACCCTTGATTTTTCTAGTTTTTCCCTACTTTTCTGTTTACCGTAATATATTTTTGGTAATTAGAAGTTTTGTTCCTTAATATCGTCATAATACTTGTAGGATATATTAGTGGTGTACCAATGTTTAATTTAAGATAGTTTGCGTCTGTCTGGTAGTAGTGTTACCAGCTACAGAAAATTTTAATTCCAGATTTTAGGTGGAAATTTTGGAAAAATTATCTGTTTTGTCTCTATTATTTCCCTCTTGTTGGCTATATCGGACTAAATGTACCAGTAACTGGAAGTCTCGTCTTTGCTCTACACAACGCACTATAGAAAGTTCCAATAAGATAATTAGGGGAAGTACAGTTGAGGTTTACAATAGACCTTGTTCTCTAATTGGGAAGATAACTGATTTTTTTAAAAGGTAGAATGAGATATTTTTATTGACATGATTACTTTATTAGATATCGTCACAATAATTGTAGGATATATTGGAGGGATATCAAAACTTATTTTAAGATAGTTTGTGTGTGTCTGATAGTAGTGTTGCCAGCTACAGAAAATTTTAATTCCAGATTTTAGGGGCAAATTTTGAAAAAAAAATCCTTTTTATTTCTATCATTTCCTTCTTGTTGGCTACGTTCGAACGAACGTACCAGTGTCTAACAGCCTCATCCTTAGCCTACACAGCGCACCAAAAAACGTTTCACTAGAATAATTAGGGAAAGTACAGTTGAGGTTTATAATAAACCATGTTCTGGAAATGGTAAAAAAAAGGGGGAATTTCTGAGGTAGAATGAGATTTTTTTATTTGATTTCACGCTTACTTTGTTATATATCGCCATGATGCTTGTAGGATGTATTCTTGGAGTACTAAGGTTTATTTTCAGATAGTTTTCGTCTCTTTGATGGCAGTGTTTCCAGCCAAAACAATTAATTTCCGCTATTAGGTGAAAAATTCGGAAAATTTTCCTTTTCCCCTCTATTATTACCCTCTTACTGGCTACATTGATGCAAACGTACCACTACCTGAAAGCTTGCTCATTGTCCTACAGAACGCACCATAAAAAGTTTCAATAGGATAATTAGAGAAGCTGTAACCCCGGCATATTTGATTTTTGCTTGTGAGGCGTAAAAAGTGTCAAAATTTCATGTGTATGATAGAATTTTTTCTTTCCCTGTTTGAATGGAAGCCAGCGACTTCAGGATTTCACTGTGCCTTGTGAACACAAAAAAGATTGTTTTAGGTGACTTGAACCACTAGATACAAAAAAAATTTTGAAATTCGGTTAGGGAATTTTTTTTGTAAATTTTCATTCCTACATTTCCCTCAATAATTTTCCAGCCATTGGCAACAGTGCAATGCAACTTACACCAAACAATAGCCACATCTATTTTCTAAAAAACAAGGCCTTAACCATATCAATCGAGTGAATGGTTTTTGAGCAATAAGTTACTAACTGGAAATGTAGGAAAACGCCAAAAATGACCTGGGGCCGAAAGGAATAATCACACAATTTTGCTAGTATATAGGTACAAAGAAACAAAAGATTTGTAAGTTACGAGGGCTTCGACTCAAGTTCTGTTGATTATTTCAATAATCTGCAACGTAAATCAATAAATAATAGTTGCCAGAAGAAAAACAGACATTTGAAAAAAAACATGAAAAACAACGATGTTTTTTATTGAAAAAGAACTTCACAGAAAAAAAAACGTTTTTTTACAACACTGCTTCGGATACAAACTGGAATAGTGGTTAGGATATCCCACTTTAAACCGTAAATTCAGTCTTATGTAGCTTTGGTGCTGAAAAAAGACGTTAAACTGAAATCAATTCAATTCAAATCCATAATTTTGTAGGAATTAAGGCGACACGGATAGCAGAGTGAGTAAAAGAGAAAACATTAGCAAAATAAGGCGAATTATTCAGCTACTCCTATCCCATATCCATCCTCTATATCTCTATAAAAACGGTTAATGTGCGAACAACATTAAACAGTAAACAAACAACATTGAACATTTAAAAAACGACTCGTACTACTGTTTGATAACTTTGTTAATATTGCAGTTCTGGCTTCTCTTTTAAAATTTACATTATAACGAAATGATAAAATCCTAATATCTTCATCGAGTCAGTTTAACTGCCTGTTACTCTGTAATCTTCTGAACCTGCCAACCGTTAAAATACTTAGATATCAGAATAACGTAGTCTAAGTTTTCTTCACTCCACAAACACGATAAGGCTCATTTTAGTTACCATCATGAACTAATGTCATTATCAAATCTTTCTATCTAATCTCATTGATTTAAGAATGCCCATCTCAAGTCCAATCTGCAACATCATAATTAATTACTATTTCAGAATTTCACAATATATTATTTCTATCTTTGATAAATCAGAATAGCGTAAAGCCTCGACATGCTGTTACAGACTTCGTAGCATTGCATCAAATAGACATTAAATTTTTCCTGAGGAATCACCTGTCATGCTTCTTGCTTTTGTCTCTACCGGGATAGAATATTGATAGTAGCTCTTCTCCCAAATGGTGATCTACACGTGCTATGTGTCCGGAAGGAAACTAGTTTCAGTGTATACGTAAAAGAGAAGTAATCCCGTATTGCTTGGACGACCCTACTGGGGTAACAAGCATTGGCGGTTTCTCAAATGACATTACTGCTTAGACAGTTCATCAGTCATTGGCTTCGATGATGTACAGTATACCTGTACTGTAATCAGAAGTAGTCAGTCCCATATGGCTTGGAAGAGACTACCAGGGTAAGAAGCATTAGCGGACTCACAAATGACATTGACTGCTTCGACAATACGGCCTACATCAGTCATTGGTTCACTAGTGTACGATGTACCTCCACCGTAAATAGAAGAAGTCTTGCATTAGTTGGACGATCCTACCGTGGGACGGAGAAACTGAATCATCAACTCTAAAGAAACACCACTAGCTAAAGGATTTTGCGATCCGAATGATTGGGAACTGTTACGTGGGCAACGGTGATTTCAGACTCAATCCCAAATGGTAACTTGGCATATACCATTAGATCCGGAATAATAAGGTGTGGGACTATATCTACGTGTTTGCGGTACCTCTACGCAATAGGAACAGTCTTTAAACGGTAGAGATAGGCAGGGCTGGCGGTTAATCCCCTTTAGTTTCCAGAGGTTCCAGGGTTTGAGTTGGAATCTGCCGGGTTGTAATCAGACCGAGAGATTCGGTAGCTGGTACTTGTATTGGCGGGAAGTAAGCTTGCCTTAACGCTAGGGTGCCAACACTGCAGATGCTGGAAGACTCCTACTTGCTAGGAAGTCCCTTCAACCAATAAGTATAGTTGATAAGTAAGGACTTATGTTTCTCCGTGAAATGGACGTATTCCATTACCCTATTATGTATTCTAAAATAAAATATTGGCACAGGAACACAACCGTATTTGATAGTGTGTTGACTCCACTAGTGGCAATAAGTCCCATATGAGGTAGTTCATTCTAAACGCCATATTTCCCAATAGACAGAAGATTCCGTCAAAACGTTCGAACAGTTATGACTTATCAGTTTAGTCACTAATAAACTTCAGTATAATTTTACATAACTAAAAATATTAATATTATGAAGGAAAAAAATATAATAGAGCAAGTTTAAAAAAACACGCTTCATCCGCTCTTGCTTTGATTCCAAATTAGTAATGAGTCATAGACCATTCCTGCGATCTTATATCGAAAAATTTCGAATTCCTTAAAATCCACATCCACATGATACTAATCTCCTCGTACAGAGTCAAACGAAGCAAATATATTTTGCAACAATCTAGAAATAGGTTAATAATTCTGACCAAGTTTCGGGTCCCGTATAGGATCTTCATATGGTCTTCATATACGACAGTGTTAAATAGAGTTAAATTATATGTCAAGAAACAGTATGTAGAATTACTGGAGTATATATAAATAATGAAATATTGCAATTGCTCGTATCTGGGTTACGAAAAGTAATTAAATTCCCTCAGGTTAGACTTTTTTTTTTTTTTTTTTTTTACATATGTTTACATTTTTCGATCTCCGTGTTTCCAACAAAAATGATTCAGTTCTCTAACGATATTGCTATATACATTTATCTAAACAAATAAATGAATTCGGAAAAGAAAGGAAAATAATTACTACAGTGACATAGGCCATTGTACGTTACCAGGTAGCTTGGAGGTATACTTGTGTAGATGTTTATCGCACACGAAAATGAGAAAAATAAACAATAAAATGTTACAAAATGATGAAAATGAGCGACGTTCTACTTAAATAGACATGAGTAGGTTATTGCCACTGAACCTAGAGGTTCTTATGTACTGCCCTCCACTTTAGCTGTGCTAGAGGCCTCTCTCTCTCTCTCTCTCTATATATATATATATATATATATATATATATATATATATATATATATATATATATATATATATATAAGCATAGTCAGTGATGTACTCAAGATCGTGTAAAATCCAATGGTATAGCCTATTGTAGACACGTTGCCGGACATGGGTGTTTCAGCAAAGAAAGATCAGATGTTCAAGTTGTCAGGAAGTCAGATTCTAAGATGTTCAGATGCTCTAAGAACAAACATGAACATATGTTCTATCACTAAAAGTTTTAATATGAAGTCTGGTTGTACTACTTTCATTGCTTGATTGTAGGTTTGTAATATTACAACCAGAGTCGTAGCCCCTAAAAGAATTTGCGCTCTATTAAATCAATATTGTTGTCGGTTTGCGAAGAAATACACTTGTTAAAATTTTTCTTACTCGCTCCGCTTGCAGCCTAGAGTTTTCGATAAGAATCACAACCAGTTTTTACTTATTACTTAATGAAAATGATTATATACGATTTCTTAATGGCTTTGTGGTATACAAGGTGTCGAGTAATGATTTACAGTGTACGCAGGAGCGTTTTCACAATCGGAAACGGTCAAAGTCTGAAATACGTGTCAGCGTTGCGATGGTGATGAGGTTGCTTAGTTAATCACGATTTTCTATTCAATCGAATTAATCACATGGTGAGATTGAAGGTATGAAAATGAGAGGAGCGAGGAGACATACGCAAGCTGCTGTCTCCGTGGGAATATTAAAAATGAAGGTAAACAAGGTGAATAATAACATATTCGAAATTGTAGAATAGGGGCCGAAAGGGTCAGAACTTAACCCAAAGAATTTCGTCTTTTTCAAAGACTAATCACTACTAGTGATTTTTTTATTCCATTAATATATGAAATGCTTCCAATTTGAAGAAATTTATTGGGATCATTTCTCCATCAACTACTTGTATCGCCAGGATATGTTTTCTGTGCATACGTATCAGTTGTGCTCTGTTTTATACAGACAGACAAAACATCAACCGTGTGAATTTCAGTTATATTTCACAGTTTTTTTAACTGTAAAAGAAATAACTTATTTTACGGCTAATAGAAGCCGGAGGTTCAATGCTGCGTTCATAAAAACTCTCCAATGACTTCTATCCTTACCCATCTCGATTCAGTTTCTACTTTGTGTTGTCTCCGCGAGATTCATATTAATATTGTCCTTCCTTCTGCGTCTAAGTTTTGAAAACGCTCCTGCTTTCTCTGATTCTCGCTACATGACCTGCCTACCTGAACCTCCTAGACTTGATGATCCTAACAATGTTTGGTAAAGGGTGTAAATTATCCAGTTTCTCGTTGTAAAGTTTCCGCCATTCCTCTTGGGTCCGAATATTTGTCTCAGGATTTAATTCTCAAATACTTTCAGTTTGCCTTCTTCCCTTACTGTAAGCGACTATGTTTCTCAACAATACAGAACAACAAGAATGATTATCGTTCTATATATTTTAAGCTTCAAATTTTTCGACAGAATTCGCGACAAAAGATTTTGAACTGAATAGTAACACGAATTTCCTGCTTTTAGTCGACATTTAATTTCTTCGTTGATATGATATTGTTCTGTTAATATTGATTCTAGATACTTGGTAGTATTCACCTTATCGAAAATATTTGATACTTTAATTCATCCATAATTTGCAGTATTACAATCCCAGTAAACTTCCATGTATTTAGTTTTTTTTTCTGCATTTACTTCTAAACCTGCAAGCATTTAATAATGCCTCTTCATTTCCTTCTATTGTTCTCCTATCAGATTTACATCATCAGTATACGCCATAACCTGATGAATACAATTCAGCTCTAGACCGTGGGTGCTATCTCTGATTTTCCTTATAATGTACTCCAAAATAAATTTGAATAATAATGTCGACAACGCATCTCCTTGTTTCAGGCCATTCTTGACGAGGAAGCTCGTGGACAAGAATATTCCTACTCGGATTTAACTCTGGAATTCGTTTAAATACATCTTAAAAAATCTAACTACCTTTCTTCGGTATTCCAAATTCTGCAAGAATGTTGTATAATATATATATCCTAATAGAATCGTAAGCCTTTCTAAAATCAATACATTTTCATGTATAGGGGTATTGTATTCCTATCTCTTTTCGAGTATTTGTCGAATGGTGAATATCTAATTGATTTTGCCTAAATCCGCACTGATAGCTTCCAATAATTTCATCTGTATATGGGATCAGTCTTGCTCATAAAATGTTTGAGAGGATTTTATAGGATGTTGGCACAAGAGAAATGCCTTGAAAATTATTACAATCCGCTTTGTCGCCTTTTTTGTGAATTGGAACAATGATTTATTCTTTCCACTCCTGTGGTAATTCCTCCTTGTTCCAGATAAGGAGAATGAGTTTGTGTATCTTGTTCCACAATTTTCCACTCTAGCTAAAATTAACTCAGTCAGAATTTCGTCTACACTAGGAGATTTGTGTTTCTTTAATTTCTTTAAAGCAATTTCTACTTCTGTTGACTAGGCTCTGAAATTTATGGTTCTGCTGTGCATTTCCCTTTCCCCCGCCAACATTAGTTTTTGGCTGGGTGTTAAGCAAATCGTCAAAGAAATCTTTTCATCTATTCAAGATGCTATCTGTATCAGTAAGAATTTTTCCGTTGTCTCTCTTTAACATTTACGCGCGAGGTTGATACTCTTTCTTAAATTGTTGATGCTCTTGAACATATCTCGATCTTTTTTTACTTTTACGATTATCTTCATTAATTTAAGCTATCAAAAAATCGCGTTTCTCTCTTCTGAACATTTTGGAAGTCTCCCGTCTGATGTCAACAAAGTTTAGTGTAGTTATATCGTTCGGATTTTGTAGCCAAAGAAGTTTTGCCTATTTTCCTTTCACCGTTAGTTTGGTGCATTCCCGGTTGAACAATATATATATATATATATATATATATATATATATATATATATATATATATATATATATATATATATATATATATATATATATATATATATAGTGTTTCAAAACAACACCGACCACGTTTGAAAGGTGATTCTTGACAAGAAGATAAGACAAAAAGTATAGACCAACCTGGATGCACAAATGATTGCTTTCGGAGTTATAGGCTGCCGAAAACATGAAAAAATTAACTTTAAAGGTCCATAGCTCCAATACTATGAGACATACCGTAGTCGAGTCAAGACTTCTCTTAGGAACTAGTATGTGCCCTATCCAAATATCCAAGTTTCAGAATCCTGCGGTACTTCCGCAACAATTTTTTATAGTTAGTTGATGAGTACTTTAATTTATATAACCGTAGCCAAACTCCCTCTCTAAAAATTGTTGCGTAACTACCTTAGGATTCTGATGTATTTTTGGATAGCGCAGATATTAGCTTTAAGTAAAGTCTTGACCCGACTACTGTGGATCCCCACCTCCGTAGGCATGCGACCTGTGCGGTCCATGGGTGACTGTTGATTGGTTGAGATGAAATTAGAGGGCAATGTACTGTCCTATTTCAGTAATTTCATTGATAATCAATGTCATTTTCGTGTTTGCCAGAGTGATTAATTTTTATTGAAATTTCATCGATTATGTATGTTGAAATTTCAAAACTTGGTAACGACCCCTAAAACATTAAAAAAAACTGAATTTTTTATGAAAGTCTATTTTTCTAAATAGTAGATCAAAATAAGAGAGTGTCGAGGTAAATTTTAAAATTTAGTTGTTTTTAAGGACCACCCTTATATATATATATATATATATATATATATATATATATATATATATATATATATATATATATATATATATATATAAAATCAACTTTCATTTACGTAGCTGGTATTTCAATGATAAAAAATAAAATACTTGCAGTAGTTTTCTGCTGATCTCAAAAAGAGAACATTTCCCCACTTTCCTAAAAACAGTACTGAACCATTTTAGGGCCCGAAGAGAAGGACATGTCCAAATAAAAGAGGACATCTAATTACCCTAAAATTACTTAAATCAAATTAGATTATTAAAGTTTGAATTATGTATGATAAAGCTTTTTTTTAACAGAATAGGGGACATTTCAAGAAATTTGAAGAAAAATTAATACAATCAAACCATTAATAATCGTGTACCAATGTTACTTTTATGTTAGTAAATACCAATGGCAGAGGTCAATTACTGACTCCACTTTATTTCTATATATTTGAACAAGGAAACGAATGTGAATACGTTTGTTACTGCTAGAAACATTTAAGTGAAGCTTAAAATTAACTACTAGATGCATGATTACGTCAAATAGCATGTGATGACTTCATTTCCGGTTTCTGAAAGAACAATAACCCTAAAATAAAACATCGTTAGTAAAATAACTTTATTAAGGTGTATTTATTTTTCGGAAAATTTTACATCATAACCGCGTTCTTTTTGTTTGTCCATTGTGTTTCCTGTAGTTATGCAGTGCTACATTTGATGCAAGTTCTTTTTAACATTTGTTCTTCCTTCTTGTAATTCATAAAAAGCTATATATGATGAGCATTTTTTTAGGGGCCAATTTATTCATCTTTTTGGAACACTAATTTGGTTATGGTAAATTAATACGGTTGCCATTAGCTGAAATATATCTTCAAAATAAATGTGTTAAATGGTCAAAATTGTGTTAAAAGAATTAACAGAGATATTGTCAAAAATACTGTGTGGGTTCAGTCCCTGACCCCCTCCATTGGTACGTGACTGTTAAAATTCCAGTCCATTAAAAAAAAACAAGAATATAATTCCTATAAATTAATGGGCTAAAAGGGAAAACAAAAAATAAAAACAGAGACGTAGCGGGTATTCTACACCGGTCGATAAAGTTAAGCAGAACTTATGGAGTATACTGTTCCTTACACTAACTCCCTGAAGGCTATTTATAAAGATTTACTTCAGCACAAAAGTATTCCGCATTCACATTAATATTAAAGAACAAAGAACTTAATTTCAATTCATCGCTTCATATAACATTCACCTTTACTCTACCATAGTTTGTTTTCTTTAATAGTAAACCTATTCTAGAATTGTTCCCGAAGCCGATCATGCAAGGAATCATAACTATTATATATATGTCGGCAGATTTATTGCATCTTTCTTACAAATTAAGTTATATACACTAATACTGACAGAATTCAGGCTCAGCTATGCTATATAACTACAACTGAATAGGTGAAACCAACTTAACGAGTGTTGAAGTCCATAAAGAAAATAATTACAAGAGTAACAAAAATATTGCCCTGATTCACAGAACAACATTTTATTGCGATAAGAGAATGTAAGAAGTTAAAATTTAATGCTACATTTGTCTGCCAGGCTATTTAGTAGTTGTAATAATTTTAAGATTGTTATTATGTTCAGAGGACATAAACTGAATATTAATAAATTCGAAACCCATCTTATAATATTTATATTTGTTGTTTCGAATTCATTGGGAAAAGTTACAATATAATTGTAAAACTTAGTTTCATCAATTTCTTTTATTCTCCGATAGAAAAAATAAGAGAAAGAAATATTATCTTTATTATTATTATACTTGTAAAAATGAACATGTTTTAAATTTATTTATACTCTATTACCTTGAACTTCTCCGAAAAAAAATAAACAATACTATAGATAAATTTAGTTTTATATGTTATGTCACAATACTTTTACTGTGTATAATATAGAAACGAAATAGGATGCAGAATCTTACGCAAGACGGTACAGATTAGACTGCTTCCTTATTATGAACCTTTCCATCTAACTGACCCAAAAGACAACAAAGAAAATCATATTACAGTTATAGGGGATAAATAAATTTAATTACTTTTATGATGTCAAATCTAAATTGCAAGATCCCGTACATAGGTCTACATTCCATCTTGAGTAAAAACTCGTAAACGTTGTTCTTAATCTTTAAAAAAAATATATGCAGCATATTGTATGCTTCAAGATTAGACCTTGACATTTCTATTACTTTAATTTATTTTTCCACAACGAATCCTCTATTTACATTTCCACAAACATGCTATATTCTGAATTATTTAATGAAACAAAAACACCCATACAGAAAAAGTTAAGAATATCTTACATTATGATAATATAAAATAAACATAAAGATATGAACTGAAATAGCTTTACGTCGTACATTTCTCTTTGCCATGATATTCGCCATTTTATTTTCTAAACTAAATGAGCTAAGGACCTAATTACAAAACGAAACTAATGATGCGTTAATTTCCGACTTCCAAGCGTTACAGTGAAAGAAATGCTTGCATTTTTTCTATAAAGATTTCCGGCGAATGAGGCCTTTTAAATGTATAGGAAAAGCAATTGTGTAAATAATATGTTAAATATTATTACGACACGATTCGATAAAGCACTTTAAGTGAAATCAGCGAGCTCAAGTGCTCTTGTAAATGTTCCTTCTGACGCCATACGTTTTGAGGTTACGTTAATTCTTAAAGTGAACTTACCCTGTTCATCAAATATTAGATTGATGCTCGATAAACTAATCCTCGAAAATTTAAATTATGCAGAACCGATATCGGTATCATAGATAATACAGTATTACAAAAACGTGAACACAATTCCTGTTTAAGTTTTTAAGATCTATATTGAACCACTAATAATTGGATGTTTTCTTATCGTACTATCAGTATATATATAGGGTGTTACAAAACAACACCGACAACGTTTGAGTGGTAATTTCTGACACCAAGATAAGAGATAAAGCGTAAACCAACCTGGGTGTACAAATGCTTCCTTTCAGAGTTACAGGCTGCCGAAAACATGAAAAATGAACTTTAAAAGTCCATAGCTCCTAAACTATTGAACCTACCGCAATAGGCCAAGACTTCTCTTAGCAACTTAGCTAGTTGGTGAGTACTTCAAATTATATGCCCGTAGCCAAACTTCCCCTTATAAAAATTGTTGCGTGAGTACCTTATATTCTAAATCATGGATTTTTGGATAGGGCATATATTAGTTCCTAAGTTCAAATAATCCCAAAGGAAGCAACACAACACTACACTGTGACACGAGAGCTTTGCAAAGGCTTGATGTGCAGTTCATGAAGGTTTACTCCACTCCAGTAACGCAAATTCTATTTATCCATAGAACTACAACTCGAAATGCATTTCATAATACATCATTATGGTGTGCACCATTTATGGATTTTCATGAAGATCACATATGATTATGAGGAAGTACGAGACTTAATTTCATGAACAATTTGTAGGGGTGAAAATGAAGATTTTTGTGCAATATTCCCCTGAATGAGCGATCGGACATTTGTAAATATTAGGAATCATCAACCAGATCTTTTTGCGGTACCGTAAGCAATATTGTAGCACGAACATTGTCAATGGTTTTCTGTGTCCTCACAGTTTTTCCGCTTCTTCTTGATTTGGGATTGCAAGCAGAAGCTGTTAATCGGAATGAACGTATCTACCTTATAATGATATGTAAACCTGAATTTTTCCTAAGACGCTCCAACAGGCACGCAACTATAGGGGGGCATGCCCCCCTAAACTTTTCATGGGCCCTCCAGAACTCAATACAAAATGCTATTATTAATATAAAACTCACAATTTAGATATTTGTAAGAGAATTTTTTAATGACTTGGTCCCCCTATCTTATTAATAGCCTCCCAAACTTCTGTGTCTGGTTGCGGGCCTGCGTTCCACGTTGAAATGTTGCCTGAATAGATGCTGGACAGCAATTACAGAATAATTATTCTTGAAATAACTTTCAGCGACAATGGCAGCTCAGTAGTACACGAACGCTGTACGAGATGGCGCGCATCCATACATTACATCATTGTACTACGAGAATCAAATTACACTATGAACGTTGCTCTACCCTTTATCTCTCTTTCTTATATATATATTCACAATGTAGCACTTCGAATGATCATTTTTATGTTTATCAAAGTTTATTTCCCATTATTTACTCGACATCATGTCGATCTCTAGCGTAAAAATATGATGACGGTCTCACAAAGATAATATTACGTATCATGCCAGCGGAATCAACTATGACTTCCTCTTTAAGCTAAGGTGATGCACGGTGACCACAACAAAGAAGCACTTTCTCGTTTACTCAATACAGAAAGTGAAGCACAGTGGAATGAGGGTGGTTGTGAAGTCTGTCATATTGATTCAATACAGAATATACAATTGAGAGTTATTAGTAGGGCTATTGTTGAGAGTTGTATGTGAGAGCTATTAGTATATCGTAGTTCAAAACAATTTTATCAAATTTAACACATTATATACTGGTGTTAACTCATGTTTTTTTGTGAGATGCATTCTATTCAAGGTTTTGAAGATAATTTGTAGTAGTTTATTTGGGATTTTAAAAAAATAAGAACAAGCAAACATGATGACGTGTGTACTTGGCACAGAAAGAGATTAACGACAAACCTCCGTGATCTTGGACTTGCGTAGTGTAATATTTCCCAGTATAGTATATCCTTTCTAAAAGGAGCTACAACTTTGATATAAATTCCATAAATAATAAATAAAGGATTTGTGATGCCCTTTGATGTCTTTGTCATTGCACCCTCCGTTTTTATTTCTATCCTCTCCAAGAAATCTACCTGGTTACGTTCTTGAGCAAAGCTAGTAAATAATGAATACAAGCATGCTAGATAATTGTCTAACAACATAAATACTATTACTTTATCAACTTTCCATAAGTGTTAGGTATAATTGTTTACTAATCTATCGAGAATTGTGGGAGCTGGAAATAATAGAAGGAGGCTAGAATCTCAAGGGTTAGGGCAGGTGTTACGGACTAGGTCATGTTACGAATAATATTTTATATATACAGGGTGCAGAAAAAATCCTGGAACTGTGCAATATCTCGCGAAATATACAGATCAGCAAAACAAACAAAAGTACGTGTTAATTAGTTTTGACTAATTAACACCTTGACTGCCACACATGCCTTTGGCGTGGGAAATTCGGGTTCGATTACCGACGGAAATTCATGTGACAAAATTTACACCCAAAACAAAATATTCGTTGTGGATATCTTCAGAAGAAAGTGCTTACACCACATTATGGGGTTATTAGTGGAATATTTCTTTATGAAATTTGAACAAAATGGGTTGAGAAGTTTTTGATACCATCGTCTGAAGAAAAACTCAACTCAAGAGTACACAACCTCATGTTTTTCCAGAAGATATAGCTTCAGAACAATATTAAAAGGTTGATAGTTTTATTTTTTCTTAAAAAAAAAGAAAAACTGCTGAGTAGATTTAATGAAAATCACCTGACTAATATTTACCATAGGAGTAAACTATCCATTGACCTTTTCAGAAGAAATGGCTGACGCTACGTTATAGCGTTGTTAACGAAATATAACTATATTTATTAAATATGAACAAACTTGTCAGAGAAGTTTGTCAGAAACTTGTTCGAAAAAAATCTCACATCCAAGAATAAAATGATTCCTTTGGATTTTTTCAGGGGAAATGGCTTATGTCACATTACAAGATAATAATGAAATACGAACAACATTGCTTCAGTTTGTTGTGATAGACCAAACCGAAAAAAAAAACCACTCCAGGAGTATGATAACAGTTGTGATTTCTTTTTTGCAAGGAGAAATGACTTACATCATACATCTGTTAATGATATATTTGTTTATATAATATGAACAAAATTTCCTTATCCGTAGTAAAAAAAAAAAAACTTTCCCTTTTGGATATTTTCTAGAAAAATGAATTACCTATAACATATTAAGGGTTGTTAATGATACATTGATATATGAAATATGGACGAAATTATTAGAGATGTTGTAGAGATGATCGGAAAATTTTGGTTTGCAGCATTCACTAAACTACTCCTATTTTTAGGGATAGGAACAAAATTAAGAAAACTTTCTTAGAAACTCTAGAGAATCTATGAAAAGCCTTAAGCTTAAAATTTGGTCTGGGTACTTTGAACGGTAGGCCTATGATTATATACATCGCGAAGAACAAACAAATGAACAGAGGACATACATCCAAAAATAACTTTTTCAGCATACGGACCATGAAACATGTGTATTCTTGATACATCGAACTCGATTATTTTCGTGAATTCCATACTTTCTTCTCTTCTGCCGATGCTTGAATGTAAAAATACACTGTAAAAAATTGTTGTGTTATTTCAACGACATGCCTATGTGTTAACACGATTGTGTTAAAATATAACACAAACAAGAGGTTAGAACAGCTCACTCTCTATTTGGAGTTGTGTATCAAATGCCGCTAGTTGAAATGACACACAGCCTGTGTGTTTAAATTAACACAAGTGTAGAATCTTCGGTGTTGTTTTCTGCGTGATCGCCAAATATGATGGGTATCTAATTATAAAGGGTTATGAATTGAAGCTACAGACAAACACAGTAGAAAGAAATACTTAAACAAATCCAGATATACGCAAAATTTCAAAATGCAAACCGCGCGATGTGTTTTCAATTGTTTTACATAATGTTTCTGAAGAAACCCTAACAGCACAAGATGTGCTAGGCATGTGCCACTTAGGTGTTCTAAATTCATGTCCCACATTTGTTGCATTTATTGCTTCTTTTTTAAGCGATTGTGTACTAGAAGCAACAAACGCATCAACTTATTAGATGACAACTGTCGCCGATCATTTGAAAGTGAATATAGAAGAACTATAAAATAAAGTAAATAGACAGTCGTCATTTTGTTATAAAATTATGTTTACATGGCGAGCAGATGTTATCTTATCCCGAACGGTTATCGTCGAATATACGAGGCTTAAAGGAGCACTTTGATTAGCCAAATTCAAAAGACCTCAATAATTTATTCCTTTACAAGCGACGTATTCTTCATCGACTCCGTGGCAAAGTCGGTAGAGCACGGGACTAGTAATTGAGGTTCTTGGTTCGTGCACCCAGGCCACTGGAATACCTTTTTTTTTACTTGTTTAAAGTGTTCCTTTAGACTCAGCATAATGTAAACACATTACGCATATAGGCGGTTTAACATATTTTGGAAGAGTAATATGTGGTTCATTAACGCTTACGGCATGGCTCAACACCGGTTGTATGTTAAAGACGTAACACATCCCTGTGTTAAACGCCAACCCGCGGGGTATGTGTTGAACTAACACCGCATAGTGGTAGTCACGCTGGAATCAATGCCCTGTGTTAAAATTGAGTTGAATTAACAAAACCATTTTTTACTGTGTACAGAGAAATAAATTAGCATATATAAGGAATAGGATCGAACGTACAAAGGGTATGTAGAAACTCCACTGAAATAAATTGTATGCAAAATAAGGAGCACAGTGTCTCATGACCTTCCAGAAAATCATACATTATTAGTCATATTAATCTGTACAACTTCAGTGCAGTAGCATTATTCTTCGAAAAAGTAACAAATTTCTTTTTAAAATTTGCAAACATAGAGTTGATGTTCGACAGTAGTACCGATTAATTCTCAAACTCAATTTTTCTAGCCTCTGGTATTAAAAAGAAAAAGAGAAAGAAAGAAAGGTGTTTTAGGAAGGTAGCACATCAGGCGACAAATATGTAACAAACAAGGAAATGATGACATTTGTCAGCGCAAACGTTGTTCTGTTTGTGATGTAGAATACATGGTGTGAAGAAAACGGAAAATAGGTACCGTATGTTTGAAAAAAATTGAAGTAACCTCTTGTAACGTTCCTCTTTGAGCGTTACATTTTCTCAAAGAGATTATTTGTGGAAATGTTTAATCAGCTCTTAGTTAGTGTTATTTTCTTTTATATTTTCTCAATTCTCGACTCTCGTGAAGGATTCAAGATGGTCGACAATTGGACTAATGTATGTAGTCAGAATATGCTACTTTTCTTTGTATGTCTATGTTTCGCGTTGAGCGGTTTTCTGTGAATAGCGTCGACTGTTTGAAATAATTTAAATTTTTGTGTTTCATGTAAACGGAGGGATTATTATGAACATGCATATATAAATGCTCACTCATATAATTTTATTTTTATTTGGATATATATATATATATATATATATATATATATATATATATATATATATATATATATATATATATATTTTATTATTCAAATTGTTGTTTCGATACTACGCTCTGATGCATAGTAAGGAGCGACCAATCAGGAGCGAGCGGGCTGCGGAAGCGCGCTCCCCTTTGTTTCCGCCCTTTGTAACAAAACATGGCGGTAGTTAAGAGGGAAGCGTAGTTTTTACTCCTGTCCTTTGGACATGAAATTATCGTGAATAGTGCAGTGAGTGATCGTTCTTTTATCACAAATTGTCTTTAAGAGTTGCCATAGTCGAACAGTATGCTAGGCTAATATATATACAGTGAATTACAAGAGAATTTACCCATAAACACTCGACCTGTACGTGTTTGGAGTATGGCTGGGATTGGTGTGACACTCACTAACCACTGCGGTGATGGAAGCTGAAGTTCAGTAGTCCTTTTGGTATTTGTCTCTGGGACTAAATTCGATTGGTGTATGGCCTTTTCCTCTTGACGTTCCAAATTTCCGTCTTCCGTCCCTACGTTTTCCTTAATAAGGGACTCTGTCCTCTGTTACTTGTCGTCAGTTCCGCCTGCTTTTGTGGGACTTAAATGTGCCTGACTGTGGTCGCTGCTGCGAAAGTGAACGTTGCAGCAGCTTTGCAGTGATAATTTTGTCTACCTGGTGGAGATAGTAGCGGAATGTGTCCTTGCTATTAACAAAGAAGGGGTCACCGTTTGATCAACCTGCGCCGAGGTTATGGTTGCACTTGTTACATGGTGAGATGTCGAAGAAGTCCTCTGAACCGGTTGCCACCCTAGGATGTCGTCCCGAATGGAGCCCGATGTACTGGTCCGGGGGGGGGGGCAATGTTGTCTACTTGTGAAGCAGGGAACCATTTGGGTGAGCTTTGGTCACTGTTCCAGGTAACTATATCTTATTCTCTATTCCGTCCTGTGAAGAAAGTAATGTCGGCCGAGAAGTGGTGAAGAACTTGTACACCGTTCATACATTCGTCCAAGTTGTGTCTGTCTACAATATCTAAAGGTTATATTATTACTACCGTGTGTTTATTCTACTGTCTCAAGTCTTTTTATAAAGCACAATAATATACGTACATTCATTAATCATTGGTTCCTCAGTGTACTTACATATTGTGTGCATCAATTCTACAATGTCTATAATATTGTCTAAAGTAAATCTTCTCCGTAACATGTCCGAGTAAACGAAAGTGAGTCTCTATCCAGTAAGTCGAATCATACGCCAGCGGGGTAGTCTGATATCAACACCGTTTTCTCTCTTGCTTGAACGAAATCATTTTTCCCAGTTGTGTAAATGTATAACGTATCACTCGCCACCATCTAGCTCATGTCTGTCCAGTAGCGGCTCACAATCCATGTATTAAGTCGCCACACAACAAATTTTATGTAAATCTCCGAGTTGTCTCCATGTCATGTTATATCTCAGCTATAATGTTGCTTACTAGTTTAGTAAGGCACGTCGGAGACGGTGGGCATACAATAACACTCACATTTGGATGTGACAATGTCAGGGGTAGAGTCTAATTATTGGTTGGTCTTGTACTTCCTATAATGTTTCTGCAATATGTTATTATTACCGCCGCTGTTAATGACAAGTTATGTCGAGGGAATGCCCTCTTACCGGCCGGTTGTAGAAGTAGTGGAAACGTTATGCGTTTAGGGAGGAAGGTTAGTCGACACAGCCACACGCTTACTCCCTCTGCTGTGAGATGTTTTGTAAACAGTAATGAAATTGGTAATTCCTCTCTGTGAAGTAGCCTACTGAGCATTATGTTCTAATATTTAGCTGAAAATGTAAACAACTCTTCTATCGTTATTAAGGATATTGTTCAAACATTGTTGTTATTCATATTTTAGTTGTGTTGGCGTTAGAAGTTTTGGAATCTTTTGAGACTGAATACATACGATTTTTTTTTCTCCAACTGAGTCTAGCTGTTTATGTTCATTAATGTTAATGAGAGTTTCAATATTATACGTTATTACAGGAGAGTTAAATAAACAGAGTTGCAACATATGTGGTGTTGTCCTGAATGATTTTTTTTTCTTTCCCCTTCTTCCTCATTATCGACGATGCCATTAGTGTGCAAGAGTCTGGAGTTAAATAGCGTTGTGCTTACTGGTCTAAAATTACAGCGTAAGAAAGGAATAATATCGGCGACCCAAAATATTTTTTTCTTTCCCTTTCCCTTAACGTCGGCTACGGATACATCTTAAGATAAATAGCTCTTTCCAAGCTGGCAATGCCAGCCAGGATTCTAATTACTGTAAAATGTACGTTTCAAGCTGGCTTCCCGTAGCCTAGGATGGTGCGTTTCACTCTTACATATCAAAATAGTATTAATTTACATTTCAATATTTTATTATGTTTGTCTTGTAAGTTATACTGATATATGAACTTGTAATCCTTCTAGTCATGAATATTACTATGCTATTAATAAGAACTTCTTAGATGTTGAATAAGAATAGTCTTAGCCAGGCTAAGTGAATAGGGCAAGATATTCACTTTGCCCGCAAATTTTGACAGTTCTTGTGAAACTGAATTTGACAAAACTAGTACTATCTAGAGGGAAACGAATCACTTAAAATTGGCGAAAATAAAAGTTTCGTTTGAAATTTATATGCTTTGTGCAAAGAAAAAAGATTTTAAGTACCATATACCAGAAAAAAATGTGGATGAAACAGGTATTTACACAACCATAAATAAATCACCGAAGGTTCTTTCTATAAGGGGCAAGAAACAAGTAGGATTGTATTGAACGTGCTCAGTTGACAACAATAATGGACTATTGTAGTGCATTGAGTTCATTGATTCCACTCAACTTTATATTTGCCCGTATGAAGATGCAAGATATAGGCTTTTGGATGATACTCTATTTGGCTCACACGGAATGTGTACAGGCAGCAGTTGGGTTAACGGTGACACGTTCAAATTCTTAAAATAATTTGTCGAAAAAAATAAGGCCATTAAATGAGAAAAAAGGTTGCTTTTCGGGACAATTTAGAGGCTCACAAACATTATCCAGCATCTGCAATTTTCCTGTCCTTTCCTACTCATGCTATTAACAAACTACAACTAATGAACTTGTCTGTTTTGTACGCTAAAGAAATACTTTGAATTTTTCAAAAGCAATACATTAATCAATATGGCATCTGTAGGACACCAACTTATTTGAAATTAGTGTCTGTTCAAAATGCAATTTCTGGACTTACAAGAGTGGGCATAGTGCCCTTTTAATTCCAACACATGTATTAAAACCGATTATGGTTCCAAAACACTGCATCCTGATTCGTCTGGAAATACAGAACTTCCAGCGAATGTGGATTGAGGACAAGGAATGTGCCAATCATTTTTACTCTCTACGGACTCTTCCACTCCTTCAGCTTCATGGACAAACTTAAATTCGACAGTAGCAGAAGCAGTAAATGCATCTCATTTTGGAATGTCTTAACCAGAAAGAAACGTTGCAGTTAGCCCTCGACTTAAAGATAAAACTAGGCCTACGTGAAAAGTTTCTTATTTGGATATCAGGCCTTTAGCAAAACCGGGAACTGGTAGTTTTATTCAAAAGTGTGGAAAATGTCAAAGCCACAGTTTCTTACTTCCACAACAATTAGAACAGCTCAGAAAGTGAAACATTTCAAGTGAAGAGGCAACAACATTGAGAGAAAATCATTAACGTGGTATCTCAACTACATAAGCTCCCGCTGAAATTCAATTCAAACCCGGGCCATCCACGGCAAAGGCGAGTGCACTAACTGCTTAGCCACGAGCACGAGGGAGCTACCGTGACAAAACGTGTGTGTGTGTGAATCCTCCCCGCTTCAGCCATTTCGTACTAGTATCGTTAAATTTTAGGAAGTTATGCAAAAGTTGAAAGAAGCTGTTGCAAAGGCATACCCATTGTCGCAAACTAAAAATATTATTTTGCATTATTTTTACGCAAGGACAAGCTTCGACAGCGATGGCAAGCGTGCGCGAGGGCGAGGAGAAATTCCCAACACGACAGCGAGAGCGATGGACAACTCCCTTCGCGAGGGCGAGGGTGTGTGAGGCAGGGGCGTCATTTAGGGAGGGCAGGAGGGGGCAATTGCCCCCCCAAGAGTTTGAGAAATACCTATACTTTAATCGATTGTCTACTAATATACTAGTACAAAACCGGAAAGTCTTATGTCTGTGGTGCTTTTGCCCCCTTCAAGCGAAGTCTGAAATGACGCTCCTGGTGCGAGGGCGAGGACGTTTTGAAAGCGATGGCGAGTTTGCACGAGGGTGAGGAGAAATTCCAATACGAGGGCGAGGGACAACTCCCTTCGCGAGGGCGATGGACAACTCTCTTCGTGAGGGCGAGGACCAACTGTCACAACGAGGGCGAGGGTGCGTGAGGGCGAGTTCGAACTTCCACTGCGATGGCATGTCCCCTAGATGAAAAATTGATGTCATAGCAAGATTATAGATAGGTCATATTCTTCCTTTCATTTAATTGCAGTAGATAATTTCTTTTGTGTACTTCTACATAATTATTAAAAATAATAATGCAAAGAACATAATATTTGCATGTTTCTCATGAAAGTTCCCAGATAGAAGTTGCGCTACGTTTAGAAGCAAGTGTGCCTCATTGTTGCCCTGCCTGTGCTAGAGACTTTTTTTTTAGATTAAAAAAATGTCCACACTGTCATGTTTAAAGAGTGCTAGTAGACTCACATCATTCAGCAGTAAATGACATAATCTTAAGAGCGCTGATATCTGCACAAACACAATCAGTGAGAGAACCAACAGAATGCAGTAGATCAGATGGAAAAAGACTTGATGGAATGAATTTGGTTCATAGATGGTCATTTTGCACTGGGCTCGCGCTCACTTCTCACAACTGGGCTCGCGTTCACTCGGGCTCGGGCTCAGTTTCCTCAGTTCGGCTTGCGCTCATTTATTTCATTGAGGCTCGCGCTTAATTATTAAATGAATAGTTTGTATTAAGTTCCTGATTCAATAGTTTGTATTAAGTTTCTAGACACAAGCAGTGTGTTCTGAAGTTGATTGAGCAGTAGTTTATTCCTTTTTGTTTCTAACTTCTGTTGTAAAAATAGATATTTAGTAATATGATACGTCCATGAACACCCGAATGGTATAGCCTCAGTGCGATTTCTTTCTGGGATCTTCTATAATTCTCTTCTCCCTCAACCAAAACCAAGTTTTATATGCTCAAAGACACCCCCCCCCCACACACACACATATCTATCTATCTATCTATCTGTATGTACGTATGCAGGCCCGTAGCCAGCCTCCAAATTTAGGGGGGGCTAAATGTAAATTAGGGTGGGCACACACAGAGAGAGACACAGACATTATACAATATATATATATATATATATATATATATATATATATATATATATATATATATATATATATATATATATATATAATGTCTGTCTCTGTGTGTGATGATGAATAATTTCTTATGCTCTTAAAACTAAAACTACAGCGTGAAGGAATTATTATTAAAATTTTCCCCTATAGCATTAGTACAACTGTACCTGAAAGCTAGAATACTGTGTGTATCCTTTTTATTTTATTTGTTATGGCAACAAAATATTTCTTCCGTTTTCTCATCTTCAAGGAAATAAAAAAAAAATATTTGTTAAAAAAAATAGTTGGCCGAACGAACCAATCATTAAAATTTCCAAAGAATTAGTACAGGAAATACGTTTTTTAATTTTTGATGACTGAAAAAATATTTGTGAAACTTGAAAACATCTAGAGGGTAATGAGATTTAATACCATCTCCAAAGAGATTCTACAGAGAAGGGTCTCAGAATCTTTAATCAATATTTTGAAATACATGTGGCCTAAACAAATATATGCATATTGGAAAAGTGAAATTAACATTTTACCTGTATTATTATTTACATCTCCTTAGATATGTAACTTTATATTTCTTAAAATATCACGCGCTTTATTTTACACTTGTACTTCTAAACATTTTTTGATCTTTTTTTTATGGTGATGTTCGAAAGAAATAATGATATGTTTATGGGTTTTTGCTATCTACAAATTTAAAAATTTCATAAGATTAGGAAACACAAACACAACACGCATATATACACTCCTCATGTTGGCACACTATAATAGAAACAAGTTGTACATTTGAACAATCACTAACAACACTATCACAGTATAAGTCTCCTTGTTTTGGATGCTGCCAATCTTAAAACAATTGTGTCCAGATCGAGGTTTCTGGTGATGTCCTTGTAACTCAGCAAAACAAGATCGGCATGGTGCAGTTAATGTACAACTCCTTTTGAAAAAATGCCCTAACAAAGAAGGAATTCCTCTCACCTGAAGTAGTTCTATATAAAGGTTGAGCGGCTTCAGGGCAGAAATTTAGTAAAGAAAATATTCAAGTTTACAAACGTATAATTTCTAATTGCTTTCTTTTTAGTAACTGAAAAAATACTTTTTGCATAACAGCTGTGAGTTCCATTTTATCACAACACATTTCAATTTTTAGACGTCGTGGACCCCGTAGCCAGGTCACGCGGACCCCTGGGGTCCGCGGACTCCAGTTTGAGAACCACTGTTCTAGACTCTTTGGAACATACTATCAACAATCATTTAGGATGATTGCTACTAAAGTCATGTTTAAGTAAAAATAATCTGTTATGATCTGGTACTCGAGCATTCAAATAAGAAATAACTCCAAAAAAGTTCCCTGTTCTAGCGCAGTTATTTTTCTCGAAACGAAATTAATAAGAGGAGTAACAGTTCATTAAATTTTCTTTGTATAGTACAATTCATATCAAAGTATACATGAAATTCTTCTTTACATTGTACAAATAAGAATTCGAGATCTGTTGCTCCCGTAGGTACTAAAATGTTTAAGTTAAGAACTAATTATTTAAAGAGCTATTTACTTATTTCTATTGAAGATATCTCTTCGTCAAAATGAAACTACATTAACAAATTGTTACTTTTGTGGGCTACTCCGTAGCCTCATGGGTACAGCGCTCGCCTTCGGCGCATCTGGTTTCGGGTTCAAACCGTACTGGGAGTCCTCGGATTCAAACCGATAGTGATTTGGATGTTACTTTAAGCTATAGGTCCCGTTTCTTTATAGCCTCCCTGCTGAAGAGAGACGCTAAACTCCCCAACGCACCCTGTTTTAAGTCAAAGGTGAAATTTCAAATTTATAAAGCATTATACATATTATTATCTAATAAGGTTCAATTTGTAATTGAACATTCTGTTTTTCCTATAAGTGCAACCTGTACTACCTCCGTTTAGTCCGCTGCATTTTTTGTTTAGATACCAGAAGATTGCAAGGTATTCATTTACAAAATAGTAACTTTGCATGATTAAGCTTACGTCTAATGATCTGCTTGAACATTTGATTCTGGCACCAAAGATTGGCAACAATTATTAAATTATTTTAATAAAGTATCTAATAATTCATCCCCGAGAAAGATTAAGTGAATCGAACTTATCTTTAGTTTAAAGATATATTATTCTAAGTTATTTAACAAATAGTCAAGTTGCTGCTACACTACAATTCTCATTCTTCAAGTGAACTTCGGTGCATCTTCAGAAACCAGCATCGACCAACTTTCAATTACAACCATGTTCAACTAACAACACAACAAGAGTAAATACAATTCAGAAAAGGAAACTTTTCTTACTCCGTTATCACGTGACATAAAACGTAGTCAAAATCCCCCACTCCTCTCTCTCTCCATGTCCAATATACACAAAACAAACCCATACACCTGTGTGATTAGTTGCGACCCCCCTGTTGAGGGATGCTGTCTTTTCAATCTATCGCATATTAGCCGAAAGCCAATGACTCACAGCAAAAGGATGTTTTCAGTTGCAAATTCCAAAAAGAACAGGAAGAAGTAAATAGTGGGATAGCTTAGCGAAAAAATATTTCACTTCCGGATACCAGTCTGTCCTTTTCAGCGCAGTAAGTATAGGTCATAAGAAATCGAAAAAGACCGGGACACAGGTTTTCCCTGGTCTAGGGTGACCCATGGCTGCCATTTTCCAAAATGGCCGTTCTGTACCACAAAGTGTAGGTGTAAGTCAGGTGCAAGTATCTCAAATGAGCAATATCGGTGTCTATTTATTGGTTTTTGATGACGCTGAGTCGATTGGAATAGTTTCTTAACATGTAAAATACATAATGAATGACAAAGCCGCTATTTTTAAAGATGGCGGACCTATAATGCTATTTATGGAAGTAAATCAGGGAGTAAAAGTCCTACAAGTGTAAATTTGGTGTCAATTTATAGGTTTTCGAGGTCACTGAGTTAATTGGAACAGTTTTTGAAATGGTGAGACATATGCTTGATTGCCGGAGGCCGCAATTTTCAAAAATGGCCGACGTATAAGGCTCAAGCTGAGCATAAATCAGGAAGGTAAAGCGTTACATGTGTAAAATTCATGTCCATTTATAGGTTTCAGAGGTGACTCAGTTTATTAGAATATTTTAAAGTTGTTTAATAGTGAAACAAATATATTTACATTTATTAAGTGCATTTACAATAGTTAATAAAGGAAAAGTTGTGAACAATTTGAACTTAATTTTACGAAAAATCAGCTGTAGAGCAGTGTCCTTCGCATGTGCACAGTTGGAAGCATGGTAAACCCTTTTTCACACACTTGCATGTAGAGCAGCGCTTTTTGCAAGAGCATGCAACGAGTTGCTTACAACTTTTGGATATGTCTGGAATTGTTGTCCAAATAGGTGTATACTGATCTCCGCTTCGTTTCCATCCATAGCTGTCTGGATCTGGTGTCATATATTCATGATTTGTACAATTATGCCATAGTTTTGCTTGCAAAGCAGCACACTTTATATGCTGAATAAGTGCATTCTTCGTAGGTGGTATGTTTTCGCGATTGCGCGATTTTTCTTCGTGTACAGTATCCGTCTACACTCGTTCACATGATTCAAGTGAGACGTTCTATCATATAAGAGAACGACATACCGCTCAATAACAGCAAGCACCTCTTCCTCTATCTCAAAACCCATTTCGTACATATGTTGAAATGCTGAATCCATTTCTCTGTACTGCATCCATGCTTTCCACGCCGTTCGTTTGCCTATTCCACAGAATGCTGACACAGTGTCACACCCACTAAAAGCATGAAATGCAGGTAGATTTTTCTGGATCTGGGGACATAGGCGGGAGCAGATATCATGAACTGCGATATAGTGCCTGAACTTTCCATAATCAATCCATAGTTCATCAAGGTGCTGTATCTTGCTAAACACACCGATCGCAATTACTACAACATCTGTGTACAATTCGAATACATACTTTTCTGTGACCATGCTCAGCTGCATGTTTGACGTGTAACATAAGTCGCCCATCTGCTTCTTCATGTCATGATGGTGAAATACCACTCACATCTAGCACTAAGGATGAAGTCACAACATTCTCGCCAACAGTACACACAACCTCTTTACCATCATATATTTCCTGGATAAGCAGCTCCGCTAGAAGCGTAAATAACTGTTCTTTGTTACTGCCTTCTTTCAGAAAGTCACTAAAATTTCTAGGAACTTGAGTATATGGCCGAACACGTACGTCAACGCCTCTATTGCATTTTTTTTTCTCTGCCTCGTATCGCTCTTAAGAGAAGTGGACTTGTACGTATCAAAGACATCTACTCGAGTTACGGTCTTCAACACATAATTCATATATGGTTTTAAACCTTAGTGGAAGTAGTCTTGAAACGTTTTAGATTTACCGACCTTAAGAATGTGCACTATAGCCGCACCGTCTAGAATAGTAGCATTGAAGTCAGGTGCGTCAAATCTCTCCTTCTCTTCGATGTTAATACACTCCAGTACGTCTTGTTTGTTAGCAGATTGACGTAGTCTTCCGTTGTCAGAGAGAGACGGGGGACATGGTTGGTTCTCGTGAGCAAAGAACTGATAAATATCACTTTCACGTGATTGCGATGCGATGAACAATTTACAAAAGGAGATTTGAATTTCTTCGCAAATTCACTCTCTTCTCGTTTGTGGCACATTTCTTCTTCACGGGTGTATTGAATATTGAAATATTGTTTTTCGGAATGACATCGTGTATCGAGAGTTTAATACAGGGTTTTCATAAAGTCTGGACGGATTTAATTTGCTTATAATTGTCATAAAAATGCTCATATTGAAATCAAATAAAGTGCAAAGGGTAGTGGAAGGATTAAATTTTTACCTGTAATCTGCACCAGCTCAATTCATTCACCGCCACACCTCCAACTGGGCGCCATTTAAGTCCACACATTCGCGTAGGACCGTAGGAATCGACTTCTGTGGGCTGTTGATAATGCTTTCCCTTACCCTGCTCACTGTTGCAGGCGATGTTGGCGGCCTCCCACTTCGAGGACGGTCCAGGACGCTTCCTGTCTCCAAGAACTTAGCATGCCACTTTCGGATTGCACTCTCAGTCGGTGCCGGCTTTTTGAACTCTTTGGTGAACTTTCGACACACCAGAATTGGCCTTGCGCTCCCTCTCCCTCTCTCAACGTGTTCAGAGTTGCCGCTTATCTAACAGTGTTGCCAACTAAAAATTTAATCCTTCCGCTACCGTTTGCACTTTATTTGATTTCATTATGAGCATTTTTATGAAAATTATAAGCAAATTAAATCCGTCCAGACTTTATGAAAACCCTGTATAATCGAGACGATTTGTTACGTATTCCTCATACTGCTGAAGTACCTTCTCATGCAATTCTTTAATTTTCTGTCTCATTTCATCTTTTGGCATTATCTGCCAAATGTCAATTGATACCAACACATCGCCTTCAAATGGATTTCCATGTTCGTTTAGAGCAGCAAATAAAATTTCTCACGTGTTTCCGAAATCTTTCATTATGAACATTAGTATCTTCGTGATGATCCAGTGGTCGCGATGATGGTGATTGCGCTTGGAAAAATATACTCTCCTCGGAATTGGATAACATTGCAGAAAGTGTAGGACCTGCCAACATCCACTTCAATAAAGCGTCTTTGTTATCCAGAATTCCTATGACACCTCCATTTCCTTTCACAAGCTTATTGTTTTGTTTGTGGTATTGGTCATCTGGGATAGATGAAAACAATGCTCAGTTCTAAAACTAGTAAAATGGCCGTTGCAGAATTCCGCGTATATCTCTGGATGTCTGGTTCCTTCAGAGTGCGAACAAATACAGGCAACCACCGAAAATAATGAACAGCATCCAGGGCAAATGTCCATGGGCATAGAAGTTCTAATGTCTCCAAAAACATGTGGTAATTAGATGTTCGGATGCTAAAAATGAAGCATAGAAGCAAACTTTCCAGCTCGATGACTTGATTCCAGAAATTTTAACACTGGGAAATATCATTGTCATTGTATATATTTGGGAGGGAGCAATGTGCAGTTATAAAAATTTTCTTGAAAAACCCTGATAAATAATAAAGATACGCCAGGGAAATACGGTCATGCCACACCATATTAATTTCCTTGACATTTTACTACCAAAAATAGATGCAAAGCAATTTTACTAATGAGACTATATTGATAAATGTCAGATTGTAAGGAATTTATCTGACCATTCCAAAAGCTGTTCCAATCAACTCAGTGACCTCGAAAACCTATAAATTGACACCAAATTTACACTTGTAGGACTTTTACTCCCTGATTTACTTCCATAAATAGCATTATAGGTCCGCCATCTTTAAAAATAGCGGCTTTGTCATTCATTATGTATTTTACATGTTAAGAAACTATTCCAATCGACTCAGTGTCACCAAAAAACAATAAATAGACACCGATATTGCTCATTTGAGATACTTGCACCTGACTTACACCTACACTTTGTGGTACAGAACGTCCATTTTGGAAAATGGCAGCTATGGGTCACCCTTGACCAGGGAAAACCTGTGTCCCGGTCTTTTTCGATTTCTTATGACCTATACTTACTGCGCTGAAAAGGACAGACTGGTATCCGGAAGTGAAATATTTTCCCGACTTCGGAGGTTAAGCTATCCCACTAAAAAGTATGTTGTTTCTGAACACAAATACATGTTTGCCGATAGAATAACCATAAATTTTTCTCCTGCAGCGAAGGTCGTTTGCACATGGAGCATTATATATATATATATATATATATATATATATATATATATATATATATATATATATATATATATATAAACAGACTCACCCGCAAATAAATATTAGCAATTCAAAGAAGCGTAGCGCATAAATAGGCCAATACTTTAAATGAGGATAATAAAAGTAAATTTGAATACATTTGGAAATACAATTTCTTCCAACATTTCAGTCAGTGTTCGAATTAAACTTTCGAACGAGAGGGGGATGCTTATGTATTGTCGCTGTAAATGTAGAAGGCGAAAATTTATGTTACTTCTGTGATACGAGCCGGACATAAATTTTTACCGAAGGGGAATTTCCCCGGCATCCCCCGTTAATTCGAACTATGATTTTAGTTAGGGGGGCTGCAAAAAATTTAGGGGGGGCTGAGCCCGCCCTAGCCCCCCCGTAACTACGGGCCTGTATGTATGTATGTGTGTGTGTGCGTCTTGGGGCAATATAGTATGTTAAATATTATATTGCCCCATATACAGTATATGCGAGTTAGTTGGGACTCTGGGGTCCGGCAACAGTGTTTCCAATCGGGCCCTGCAACTTCTAAGTACATTAAATTATCTTTTTCTCTTTACTTTGAAGCAAGAAGGCATTAATTTTTAACTATGTGACTTCCCTCAGAAACAGCCTTTACGTTTAATTATGTGTTTGAAAACATATTGTCCTGCTAAAATATATTAAATATGATAATTTCTTAATTAGTTCTTATGCAGTAGTAATAAAGTTCGGTTGGACACAGGTTCTTGTCTTTATTATTATTATTATCATTTTTAGGCAATAGACAACGTATAACGGTACCTACTCAGCAACCAATACGCATTTCTTGGAAAAGTCGTCAGAACGAACCTTCAATTTACGGTACCCAAAGGAAAGTTTTTATCTGCAGCTGTAACACCTACAGGTAATCCAGGGCTGGATTCATGATGGGCTCCAGGGGGGAGGGGGCAGTGAAAGGTTTCTATGATGATTTGAAGCTGCCGCAAGGCAAACGATACTTCATCCTGTGCTGACGCGGAGATTTCTTTGAATTTAGTAGAGGCATCTTCCTCATCATCGTACTAAAAATTGAAACTAACTTCTACACACAAAAGTAGTATTAAAAAATGGGTCAAGGATTTTTGTACATAAGAAATATACACCACATATTACAAAGGGTGTTATTGCTGGAATTGTAAACGAAATTCACCAAACTAATTTTGTGCAAATAAATAACTCAATCCTTTACGTAAATCTTACATATATTTCCTTATGTGTTAGTAATTATAGGAAACAATTAGTTGAAAACACTTTTTAAATCTCATCACTTTTATAATTTGCACTACGAGACAAGACGAGAATTTTTTCGAATCTCGTGAGCAACACTAATTCACCCAAGTCTTAGGTCTCAAATACTATTTTCGTGCTAAATGATCCGTACGTAAAACATATAAATTGATAAAAGCGATTGTACGTTCACAATGAAGAGCATTTATGCACGTTTAAAGATACTCAAATCACAATATATTCCAATAATACATGTGATTTAAATGTTCTTAGATGTTCTTATATGTAAATGTTCTTAAACCTCTCGTGAGGCAGAAGGATTCTGAGAACTTCTAGATAAAGGAATACATTTTGTACATAAATTTACAGAACGATAGGAGAAGTGAGTCGTCGAGAATCGAGACAATAAAGAAGTTTGCGAGAATTGAGACGAGACGAGACTTCTATAAAATTTACGAGACGAGATGATAAACCTTATTTCTCGTCTCAATAGCAACACTAGCTTGCGCCAAAAGATGTAAAGGAAACTCCATTCAAATTTTATCTGAACATATTCATGGCAATATTATGCGTGATGTTCCATTTTAGGTGATCCAGAGTAAGTTATACGATGATATGTTTAATATTGTCTTTGTTTGGTACATATGCTAACGAAATAATTCAGCAAATAGGTTGGAAAATTGAGGAGCTGATCCTCGCGAGGGAGGTCCTCGTGAGGGCTTCCTCACCCTCAAATAACCTCACTCTCAATGATATGAGGGGAGAGAGATCTAGGGCCATGGACAACTACCTTGGCGAGGGTGAGGTTGGAGAGGGCGAGGGCCAACTACCTTTGCGAGGACGAGGGTACGCAAGGGCGAGAGCCAACTTTCACTGCGAGAGCGAGGAGAACTTTCCAGTACGAGGGCGAAGGCCAACTTTCACGGCGAGGACAAGTTTGCAGCACGAGGGCGAGAGTGTGCGAGAATGATGTACAATTCCTTTCGCGTGGGCGAGGGTGAACGAGGGCGTAGGGTCAACTGCCGCTGCGAGGGCGAGGGTGAGCGAGGTCGGAGTAAAATGAAGATCTATGCTGCGCATAACTGTTATACTAATTACACCATCATAACTGCTATACTAATTACGCAAACTAAAGAGCAACTTCTGCATTGTGTTGACGCAAATCCTTACGGAAGAAGCCCTTGTTAACCATTTATAGTACCTGCTATTCTCACACTAAAATAGAAATAATTCAAGTAGTGCATTCCATACTAGTCTTTGCAAAGATCTGTGTACAAAAATAAGGCTAAAAATAGTAAAAATCACTATAATTGCTGTGATATTTATCGCAACTTTTGCGTTGCGTAAACGAAAACCATTACTGATATTGCCCTTACACGGAACCTTATCATTCTTTCCTGATATGGCAACATTGCGGTGTACGAAACTAAATAACAGATGACTACGTATTTGCGTCAGTTTGCTGTGACGAGCGACGGTAACGTCACATCGCATGAAATTGGAGGGCAGAGTTGCCAGGTCTCCTGATATTCCAGGAGATTTCCTGGTTTTTCAAGTAATCTCCTGGTCTACTGATTTTTCTTTAAAAAATGTTAAAAACTCCTGGTTTTGCGTATCATCTAAAAACACATAGAAAATGTAGTCTTCAGAAACCAAAAGGAGTTCTTATCTACAGATAAAATGTGCTTTGCATTCCCGGCGGGAGCTCATGTGGTTCGGATTCCACGTTAATCAGTAGGTCCACGTCTCATATAGCCTCGCTGCTGAACGGGACGTAAAACTCCAAAACCAAACCAAAATGTGCTTTGCAGCAAAAGTTTCCCTATTCATGCCATCAAGAAATCTCCCAAATTATGGACTGCAAGATTTTTAACTCAGGTGTCTTGAATTATATATTGAAGCAGTACATCAAATTCGAGAGAGATATGAGCTCCTCCGTGGATAAGCACGCGTGGAAGAACCGGGTTCAATTCCCGGTGGGACCTTATGTGGTTCGGATTCCACGTTAATCAGTAGGTCTACGTTTCATATAGCCTCGCTGTTGAACGGGACGTTAAACTCAACTCAACTCAACTCGAGAGAGAGAGAGACGCTTCATGATCCCGTCATGAAACATTTAGAGATGATTAGCCCATCAAATGAGATAAAGAAATCGGCACAATCAATTGCTCCTTTCGTAGCTGACTTTCCTAATGATATAGAATAGAGTAAATTTCAACAAGGAGACACAGAATGGCCGTTATTGCGAAACACAGATTTGTAAACTGAAAATGATGTTTCTGTTCAAGATTTTTGGATGCTTGTCAGGAGTGTCATTTCAGATTTTGCTTAGGGTGATGAGACCCTTTGATATAAGTAAAATTTCGCACATTTCATTAATTCACTACTATTCTATTGATAAAATCAATATAAATATCCAACTCAGGGAGGGCAGTTGCCCCTCCCCGTCCTCACTAAATGACGCCTCTGATGCCTGTTAGTAAAAAAAAAAAAAAAGTAGATAGCTTATCCAGTTAATATTTCCGAATTTATCCACATTTGTTGTCTTTGCTTTGCCTTCCTCAAGTGTCACTGTAGAGAAAAGTATTTTCAATCGTAAATTTGATGAAGGCGAAACAGATAGACTTAATACCCAAACTTTGCAAGGAGTGCTGCACACCAGAACGCTCACTTCTAACAGCTCATGCTAGGTTCCCCTGTGAATCGCTCTCTGACCAGCAGAGTCAATGTTGACATGTACGCAGATAAAGATGATTAGACTTTTGTTGGTAAGTATAATCATTGATGGGTTCACTGTTTGCCTTGTAAAAAAATAATCATCCTAATTAACATCTTTAAATTTTAAGTTGCATCTCCTGGATTTTTCCTGGATTTTGGATAAGAATTTTCCTGAGTTTTGGAAAAAATGGTTGGCAACACTGTTGGAGGGGAGAATATCGCATGGAGCAGTGAAGGGTAAGGTGGGACTGTTCGAATATTGTTTGCTAAGAGAAAGGGAACATTCACTGGTATCATCTCCTGCAATACTAGTGTATCATCTCCTGCAATACATTATAATCAACAACATCACGCTTTAATTAGCTATACTTAGCTCTTGCACTACAGCTAGATATAATTCAAGTGGTATATATCCTCCTGTAAGGACTGCCAATAGTACATCTACCCCATATATACAAGTGTAACTGAACTGCCCAGAAGACTCAGCGTCAGGGCAAAACAACCCCAAGAAGAAGAAGGTGGGACTGGAAATTCCGTTCAAATTAGTCACCTGAATTCAGATACTGGTGCATGGTATTAGGTGTACAGGTAATATTGATATAACAATTGTTAGCGTAGATCGTTTTGTTTATCTCGAATATGAATGGTATTGTGAAATAAGACAAATATACGTCTAGCGGGGAATACCCGATACGTAAAACTTTCGGGAGGCCAATAGGGTGATGGAGTGGGTTATGGTCTATATTGGGAAGGTTTTAATTTTGCGAATGTTTTGATATTACGATAAAGTGGCGATATTTCTGTTTATTGAGTGCTGGTAACTAGTTTTAAAAAAGAGACATTGTGATGTTTTTAATAAACATAAGTTGTAAGTTGTGTTTTCATAACTAAAGTGTGCATGTTTTATATGCGCGCAACAGCATGTATGAAATGTGTGCCAATTCCAAACGTATCATGTGCTTTGAAAGCAATAATTGACACTCTTTGGGAACCGTGATGTATATTGTGGTTTAGCTCAGCTTCTGCACTTAGCTGAAATGAAATGAAATAACATTTTTAGTAACGTGGCAAAAAATAAATGCCACAGAACGACACGACAGAAGAGGTTCACTCGAACAGACGATTCTACGAAACAGAAAATTTGGCATTTATTCCGAAGTTGGGCGTCCGCCTTCGGCACGTTTCTTCGCTGTCATCTCCTTTCCACATTTTCTGCAATTTGTTATTAGGTTCATTAATCCGTGCTTCTCACAAATGTTAAAACTGTTACTTCACTGCCCTTGTACATTCGCCATGTTGAAAACATAAATGCTCGGTACTTTCCCACAAATCAACTGTTTGGTTACCTAGCGCCAAGTGGTTCCTCCGCTCGCCGTATAGTCCCATGTTTATAACCGCTTATATATAAGAAAGAAAAAAATAACATTTTCGAGACCCTTATATATTTATCAAGCACATAAACGATCAAATTATCCATATGTTTCCTGTACATTTCTTTAAAATTTTGCTGGAAACGGACGCCCAACTTTGGAACTTAACCCGAAAATTTATAAGTAAAATACGATTTGAAGTATTTTTCGTCAAGGACTGAGAATGAATGTAAGCAGTTTCTGTAAGTGCACAGCATATTGAAATGAATTTTGAATGGTAGAACCAACCTGACAGCTGTAACCTAACCAGAAAATGTTAGAAACTGTCAGAATTTGGTAAGCAGTAAAACCGTTGTGAAGGAATTCTCATCTCTCGTGCACGTGGATACTTCGTATTGTTGTACGTAGTACGTACAACAATGATTCTATTTGATGTACAAGTGGTAATATAACACATAACGAACGCAGATCAGGCTGTATTCACACTCCATGTTGGGAGTGTGAACACAACATGATCTGGGTTTGTCGTGTGTTCTATCACCACTTGTACATGATATAGAATCATTTCCGTAGGTAGTACAACAGTAAGGCGTGCTATACACTACGAGATCAATCCTAGGAAATATCTTAGGATTTATCTTCGGAAATAGTTCTATTTAATAAAAGTACAAAGTTGAAGAATTACTACAACCAAACTGCACATCCCACTGATATTAATACCAGGCGCTATATTGTTAAATTTGATATCTCAAAAAAAGAAAAAAAAATGTCAAATAGGTGCTGGTATACTTTTGGCGCACCACATTTTAGAAGATTTACAAATAAAATTTAATACTTTCATGAAAAGACATATTTATAAGGATCAAATTTCTGCAAACAACAAAATTAAATGCAAAGTAATTCAGCTGTATTTTATGTTTACAATTGTAGGGTTGCTAGTCCGAAAGGAGTAGCTGAGCAGAAAGGGTCCAGCTAATTTTTCAAAGAAATGTTACAACTTCGGTAGTTTCGATTTACATTAGTTTAGTTTAGGCTGGTTCAGTTTAGTTAGGTTATGTTACGTTAGATTATGTTAGAAAATGGCTCCAGCTAATTTTCAAAAAGTGATAGAATTTCGCTTACTTCTGTTAATATTAAGTTAGTTAATTTCATTATGTTAGATTTGGTTAGGTTGTGTCAGGTCTAAGTACTTGCATCTTCCATTTCTCCTGTAAATTTTGTATGTTTTGACTACTTCTGGACCCTTTCTCTGAAACATTTACCTAAGTAAGTGCATATGAAAGACGACCGGTGATACTATATTCCACCACCGGTTTATTTCTGTATAGTTTACAGAAGCTATAGTTTGTTTACAAATGGAGCACTACTACCACGATACCATGGCAATTGGTATTTAAACTCGTATTATTGCCGAAACTCACTCATTTTCACTACATTCACTGACGCGCGTGTTTCCTTCGCTCGCAACCTCTTTCTCATGCTCGGTCCCCTTCTTTGTCCTGCCCTGACTCGGTTAGATAGCATTCATACTTTGCGGAGGCCACCTAGCATAACTTGGTTTGCGTTTTTTGCACTATAGTTTTTATACTATATATCCATACCCCGTATTTGTTCGCAAATCGTAAAAGAATTGTAGTTTATCAATAATTGCTTTTGATGGTCCCCTTGAGGGATTTTATCTGTGCTATGTGAATAATTTTCATGTCGGTCAACGCAAATCATTTAGGAAACTGATAAATTATAATTTTTCAACAATTATTTCAATGGGTACACCTACACTAAACCTGCACGATCAGAAGGTACCTCATCGGTAGTGTTTTGACTTTCTCTCACCTGATGTCACTTAAATCGAAATCTTCTTTCCGAAATAGAGCGTGCTCTAAACAAGAGAAATCTCATAGGATCGTTCAGAACACAGGAAATGACATGCGATATGATGCCATACACGTTGAGATTTTCACTCTAGGACAAATTGTAAGAGATTTCCTAGGATCTATCCTATAGTGTATAGCGCGCCTAAGAACTATCCAAGTGCACGGGGCATGCGATGTATGTTTTCAATTCCCCCCGTCATATATGAAGTACAAGGGCACATTACTATTCTTCCCATATGATATAAAAGATATTCCCAACAGAAGTTTCTGAAATCGCGTTCCAAGTTTTTTTTTTTTTTATTTTTTTTTATTTTATTATTTTAAGGAGGCCAGATGTCCAGTGAAATGGTATCTTTTGTACCCGGTAATTCTTCGCATACGGGAAGTATAGGTCGGTAATTTTAACCAAGAAGAAATATAAACCACTCTAAAAGTTAATGCCTAGACCTTCTCAGGAGCATACAAGTGCTTAGCGTTACGAGCTTCTAAAATTCAGAATGTGATATGCTGTTTGCATTTTATGCACCTAAAATAATAATTCGTAACATGTGAAGAATGGTGTACTTTTTCCTTTATAAAAAATATCACTAACAAAGCAATTTGAGAATCCCCCCTTACAACTCTGCAGTGATGGCCATCGGCACATAAGGCAAGTGATGATTTCTAATATAATATTGAACATTCTATGCATACAAAATTATCACTAATTTACATTACAAGACACTCAAAGCACCACTATACACACACACATAAAAATCGAAGTTTTACAACTTCAGTTACACGTGCCTGTTCAATGATGAGCTAACCGGCCATTGTGTCCCTCCTGATTAATTTACTGTCGCCACCTACATCAATGTGCGCAGATCCGTCTACAAGTTCCATTCGCCGACACTATTCAGTAGCAATGTCAGCTCCCCGAGATCTAAACGGACTACCCAAAAAACTACCACAAAACAACTAATTTAACAAGTACAAAGCAATATTTTTTCTCTTCTTATATTCTTATCTAATTCTAACCATTACAATTCGCTTGCAAATTACCGCACATTCAAATTAAACTTTGATTTCTCTCCACAAAAACTGCTATGTAATGGCGCTTGACCAGGGTTTGAAAAAACCCAACCCACCTGGGCCCATGTGGGTTTTTTCGAAGTTTTTCAATGTCTTTGACGTAAAAATGTTAAAATATGACTTACATTTCAAGATTGACATCGTCACAACTTGCAACAATTTTCTATTCACTGCTGTTTTGAAAAAATGACCGCCATTTTGAAATTTTATATTGGATAGCCGAAAAAAATCTATACAGGAAATTTAGAATATCTTGTGATTCTACCCTCAAAATTTCAACTTAAAAAGTCCAAAAATTGCATCCTTTAGCATCTATGACCACTATTTTGAAAAATGGCCGCCATTTTGAAATTTTATGCCGCTAAAATATATAGCTAATTTAGTCTCTCGTGCTTCTACTCTGAATATTTCAACTTAGACCGGAAACTGCCCTTTGTAGCGTGGATATCCGCTATTTTGGAAAAAAAGAAAAAGAAGGGCGCCATTTTGTAATTTTAACGTTGGTATGCCTCCAGAATCTATACAGAAAATTTAGTGTCTCTCCAGCATGCATCCTGAAAAATTTGACCGAAAGGTGAACACTGTGTGGTACAAGCAGACAAACGAACAAATGTAGGCCGAGCCTCAGTAACGTTCGCCAAATATAAATACTAAATAGCTGTATTAATTTAAAACAAAGATAATTCATCAAAATGTCTTATATGAAGTAATTATTTTTCAACGTAAAATAAATGGTTTTAGTTGAAGTATTCACTTCCGATGCTTTATGCGTTCAATCGCACGAATTTCCTGAATACTTCTTGCACGACGGCTTTTCCCTGAAAATGCAACTTGCTTTACTGTACATCAAAACTTCCATTAATACTGAAGTTTGAAATCAGCACTTAAAATAGTAAGCGTTACGCAGTCTTGGGAGCTCCGAGCATTAAGCTTCTTAATTTTGACAAGAATTACGCTATTGCTGGTGTTGATTCTACAGAATGCTTATCCTGAAGGGTAGCAACAAATGACTGAACCAAATTGTTGTTGTTGGAAAACCAGTATTACAGAAGAATACTTGTGTTATCATCAATAGTAAGAGATCATACTAATAGTTTCACTAATGTATTTACATATTTACTGTTAGTACCGGCACCTATGACCTTAAAACCGTCAACGTATGAGGGATAACATACATCGGCGACGCAGAGTCAAAAAGCACACTATTCACAGAAAGTATTTTCTAAAATATAAAATTACTTATTTTACTTCAAATAGGCTATAAGCATAATCCACACATTAATTTGTTTTATAATTGTCTCAAGCTAAGGTGAGTTTTTTAATTCACTCATTCAGTGCATTCAGAACTTTATAAAGGTCTTATGTTAATTGTTGTTGTCTACCATAACGTCAAAGCATATAATTCTCACAAAGAAAGTTCAAAATCTGATAAAAATAACTTTCAATGTGATCACCTTAGTTGTACCAATAATATACTAACAAGAAATTCAAAAATCCAGGTGGGTCCAACCCGAAAAAACCCACTGGGATTCTTCGGGCTGGGCTCGCTTGGGCAAATCCTGCGCTTGACCTGGTACTACTCGCGTAGCATCAAGCATTTGAAACGCGCTACTCGTCAAAACAACCAACCGCTGAAAACAGTAGGAGAGGGGAATACAAGTACGCTTTGTTTGCTTCTCGAATTGCTCGTTAACTAATTCAAAGTCTCTTTGTTACCTACTTTTTAACATCCTAGATAGTCAATCAATAATTCCTAAAAGTATGGCGTTCCTCCTCCTGCGCAAAACGGGAAGTTTGTCTCGCATTCTATCATTGAAAACCGCCAGGTCTGGCAACCTTATTCTGCCCCCTTCCTTTGCTGCGCTCTGCCCTGACTCGGCTGAATAGTGTTCGTGTTTTTTAGTGGACACCTTGCGCGCATTGTTTCGTATTTTATGCACTGTAGTTTTTATGGCATAGTTCCATACTCTATACTGAGCTCTCCTGAAGTCAACCTGCAAACGGTAATGCAGCCCCTTATTTAATGCATGCTTTGCTAAAAGAAATACAAAGCTCGGAGTTTGAAAATCACATCCATTCTTGCGTCCTGTGGGTTGTTTAGCTTCCAGAGGGAAGAAAAAGAATTTTTAAAAAAGTTAAGAGGGAGCATATGTTATGGCAATGATTTCTTGAATATCACTTTCAATGGGAAAGAACGGGCGAGTGAAATTGCCCCGCCCCTCGTTAAAGGATTGCGAATGCTGTCACGAATTAGTACTTAATTTATGCCGTAAAATTTAGAATATGTGCTCCATTGACAGCAAAGGAATTCAACAACAATGGTGGGGTTGTTAGTGGAGCACAAATTCTAAATTTTACGGCACAAGTTAAACACCCGAAAAGTACGTCTGGACAGTACAAGTTTTTGGACCAGTTCTTTATTTAGCGCAAGTGTATTTTTTCTTGCTACTGTACATGCTAAATTTGTATTTCTTTTAGGGCAGTGTTTCTGACTCAGTTGATGACGCAACAAAGCAAAAAAATATCTTTTCAATCATAAATGGGAGGGTGTGTCGTAATAGGCGCAATATTTAGACCTGTTAAGCAGAACAATTCGGAATAAGGGACGTCAGGCGACTCTTACGTTACCTTTTCACATTATTTATACATCCCTTGTTGGACTTCATTTGTGTTAACTGTTTATAGAATGAATTGAAAAATTGTGAGTAGAAACCTGGGAAACAGATAATTGATTCTGATCAAATAAGTAGGAATAGGAACCTTGACCTTACGCATAGTTATACAGGTGTCCCGGATTTTCGTTTACAAAATCTGGCAACCCTAGGGCCGAGCGAGGGGATGTGGGTAGGGAGCAGGTCCGTCAGCTTCGGGAGTTACACGAAAAAACGAGGCTAGTGAAAGAGCACACACATACACATGCAATACTTTCGCTACCGGTGTCGTTCAAAATTCATTTCAATATGCTGTACACTGACTAGGGATGGCCAGAATTTTCCTGAATCGGAATTTTCTAATTTCCAGATTTTGCCGAATTCCGGAATTTTTCTGACATCGGAGCTTTTCCGAGTTCTGGAAAGTAAAATGTTCCGAAATTGGTCATCCCTAGCACTGACAGTAATTACTTAATATTCCCACTCTCATTCCTTCACAGGGGCGGCGGTGGCTCAGTGGTAGAGCGTTCACCTCTGGTGCTTGGGGTCCCGGGTTCGATCACAGCACCCGCCAAGTGAACTTTGTGGTGGACAAACACCGTGTACGTGGGTTTTCTCGGGGTTCTCCCGTTTCCTCCCACTTTATTCATTCCACCATTTCATTCATTTCTCATCAGCACCATCTCCTTTAGCCTAACCGGCATAACTGTGGGACGTAATACTTAAAGATTTCATTTTTTTCTCATTCCTTCACGAGAAATGTTTCACATTGTATTACCTATAAATTTTCTCTTTGGTAGAACCGTCTTTTCGAGTAAGCCCGAAAGCTCTAACCTAAAAATAAGTAGAATCAAATAGTCAAAATTTGGTAGAACCGTCTGCTCGAGTAATGACCACACAACTTTAACAGTGCCAAGTAAGGATGACGTTATTTTGCCTGCCGAAAGTGAAAGAACTTTTATTTTTTGACTATTAGTTTTCTACCGGTGTCTTACTAAACTGAACCAGCAAAGCCCATGCATAGACATTTAGTGTTTCCGTTAAATATGCTGATAATGTTTATTGTTGAACTTTACAAGGGGGGTTTCCATAGCAGTGTATCGTGCTGCTTTATCTCATGAAAGTATGCTTAATATTCGTAGCATATTAACTTCTTTTTATAGGGAATGCATACTTACTGCCTCAGTCATAATGGAGGAATTGCCTTAATGGGTGCAGATTCACTTTAAGAGGGTGGAGTATCTTAGTCCATAAAACACGAACCAACTACCACCAGGGTGGATTGATTTAAATCAGTCTGATTTAAATCAAGATTTAAATCACTTGATTTTTTTAATAAAAATCGTTGATTTAAATCGAATTCCGAAATAAATTAATTTAAAGTGAAAATAAGTAAAATCCCGTTTCTGTTTTGTTATTTCGATTATGGAAATTAATAATCATAATACAATGAGACTCAAATGTACAGTATAGTATGAAAACAAATGTCATGCAGAGGATGATTAGGGAAAATCCCGTTTTGAACAGGTAACGGAGCAATCCTGTTTTCTTCTTTTCGTAACATTGGGTTTGGGTTTTAAGATCGTTAACTATTCCAACGGGGAAATTACTATCGATATTTAAGACGAAAATTCTTTTTTGTGCGTGTCTGTTTGTTTGTTCCTAGATAATAGGGTGTATTTAGAGGGGTCCTATCCTCTCTCCATTTTTGTTTTTTGTTTTTTGTTTTATAACTTTAGGCGAAATTTATGTATTTCATGCTGCAAGCTAGTTCTGAGTTTTTAAAAATAGGCCCCTGGCAAATATAAGTAACTTTTGTGAAAAAAAGTGTCATTTTGATAAACGTTGCTGTACTTTTTCCTTAATGCTTAACCTTTTAAATTATATAATTAAATTATTCTATTTAAATTATATTATATTTTTAGGTGATAGGGTAGAATCTTCATTATTCGATTTAAAAAGTACCAATAAGGTTTTTTACTTCGTTTTCTTCAAGACTGGAGGCATTCTAGAACATGTTGCATATGCTTTCACGCCTTTCTGCGTTGAGGCATATTGTGTGATGACGTCAAATTTAAAAAAATGATTTTTTTTGTTATGCGTATTATTATTATTATTTGGCATTTTGCGGGTTATATTTTGCATTCAGAAGACTTAAATTTTGCACACTCGTTCAGTGCACCCCTTAATAATTTTCAGATGTTTTCAGATCTCTGTGGAAACAGCGGAGTCCAGCGAGACAAAAATGTTAAAAAAAAAAATAAATAAATAAATAAAAATAAAAAAACAATATTTTTAACAAAAACAGCTTTTTTCGTGATTTTCCCGTCTCAGGTGGAAACATATGAATGGTACCGTTTCAAAGGCTGTTCTATTCTGAAGAAAATGATGTACGTAGTATGCTCCTAGGATAAATAGGGATGTCGCAGGAAACTGTTATCTGAGATCCTGTTTTATACGGGAATCTGGGGTATTTGAGGAATATTATTTTTCGCGGGCTTACTTTTGCACCTACAAGATTGAAATTTTGCACATGTACTCAGTGCACCACTCAGTAGTTTTCAGATTTTTTTCAGATCTCTGCCTTAAAACAGGGGTAGGGGTCCACAGAGGTGTTAGTTTTTTTTTTTTTTTTTTAAATATTTTTAACAGAAAATTCATTTTTTCGTGATTTACCCGCCCCAGATACATGATGGAGACATTTGAAGGGACACGTTTGAAAATTTGTTTTATTCTGAAGAGAATAATGTACAAATCATGATCCTAGGATAAATAGGGATGTCTGAGGAAATTTTAATATTACATCCGGGTCATCGTGGGAATGTTCTTAGCTCATTGTTAAATAATTTCCTCACCCTTACTACTCAAGGTAGAAGCTTGAAATTTTGTACATACATTCAGTACACCCCTTAGTATTTCCCAGTTGATTTTGAGATCTGTGCGTTAACACAGGGGAATAAAGAGGGGATTAAATTTTTTTTTTAAAAAGTAAAAAAAAAAAAAAAAGGCCGATTATTCTCAATTTCCCGCTTAAAGGACATGATAGGGAAATGTTAATATTACCGTTTCAAAAACTGTTCTATTCTAAAAAGAGTGATGTATGTACCATGATCCTAGGATAAATAGGGATGATTTACTGAAAGTCTTGACTGAAAGTCTATATTTTACGTTTAAAAAGAGCCATAATTTAAAAGGGTTAAGAAACATTGTTTGGGATTGATATAGGTTAACGATTGGGGATAATTCAAAATTCAACCCCAATACTTTCACTTAAATGGTATAATTAGCATTTAATACTAATTCCTAATGCTTTTTCTTCAGTTCGCGACTTGCATTATACGAGGAGAAAGATTTGATTTAAATCAAAAATATCAACAAAAATGATTTTTTTGAAAAAAATCATGATTTTTTTTCCACCCTGACTACCACTAAAAATCACATATGCTGTCTAACCCAGTCAGGGCAAGTATGCAGCAGGGGATCCAGATCTGGGGTGCGTCCACATAGAGCAGGTGCGTCAGTAATGTTGTATATGCGTTTATACTAGATACGTATTACAACACAACTGACTTACCTTCAATTGGAATTTTTGGCAGGTTTTTACTTTGATCATGTCATTCAATGAGTCGTTTAATCAATCGATTCATAAGGAACTAGTTCCTCGAAACAATTTATTGAATATCACTAGGAACCAGTTCCTCGCCTAACCTAACCTATGAACAGTAAGCCATCACGTAACTCGAAACCAGTAACGAATCTAGAACAGATATGTTCTCAAAACCGGAACCTGAAGATTCAAATCAGTGAATCTAATAAAATAAATGAAATGATTAAAATGATACCCTGCCGAATTTTTACCAAGTAATTTCGAAGGGCTGAAACCGAAAGTACTAGTAAGTTTTAACCACGTCCGGATTTGGTAGAATTGTGGATGATATATTCTCGAAGAAAGGAAAGAAAGAAAAAAAAAAAACTTGTCATATCGGTATAGTTTTTCTTTTAACATTGAAACCAGAACTGGTTGATTTCTGTTGTTTCCGGATTGAATAAAGGGTTAACGGAAACGATGGAACCTATTATTGGGACGCTGAATCGATTGTAGAAAACAGCTTCTCGCTATCTTCTATAATTTTTGCTCGATGGAAATTAGTGTAGAAATCGGGAGTATTACTAAATTCCGACTGCTTCCGGTTTTTATAGAGTTGTGGGTGCTGATGGTATATTATCTTTAGGTGCTAAATCGATTGCAAAAAGTCAGTTGTTGCTATCTATTTCCTTTCCTGTTCTGTGGTAATAAACATTGAATTCCAGTTTGAATAGAGGTTTAATGATGGGATGGATACCTGTTCTTTGAACACTTATGCAAAAACTGCTTCTCTGTATCTCTTACAGTTTTTGCTGATGCCAGTTGACAGACGAACTTAGTCGTTTTCTAAGACTTTCGACACATGTGTAGCATAGTTTCAAAGTTTAGAAAAATACAACTTACCGTACAAGAAAACATTGTTATGAGTAGTTCAGAATAGATTTTAAACAACTGTTACAGAATTTCTCTTCACATTGTAAAACTCGTAGCTATAACCAATAGTGCTGAATCAAAATTTTACAGCGATATTTTATTTTAATCCGATGAAGAGCAAATTGAGTGCATTAAGATCAAATGTAACCTCAAAAACATACACTATAAGAGGGGTAAATTTCATACGGCAAACGAGCTCAATTATTTCAATTTCATTTAATGCGTTATTTATTTATTTATTTATTTATTTTTTAAAGTAAGTATTTCTTTTACTAATGTTTGCAATCCAGAAATTAACACCGTTATTTTCGCTTTGCATTTTGATTTTTATCCTGTGCTGTCTTGCAACTAAATGTCGATCACTATGGCAACGAGAAGGATGTGACGTCACATTGTTTGAGTCCATTAGTGAAAGTACAAGGCTGTATTGCCTTGTACAGGATAAAAGTTTCGTGGGTAGTTATCCATAAATCAGTTGTTGTAGGTGATATGAATACTTGAGTAGCTGTACAATGATGATTATATGTAAGTGATGCTGAAATATAGATCGAAGAAAAATGGAATAATTTCAACTGTTTGATTAACCAAGTGGAAATGAAAGCCGCTGTTATGATGTAGAACGTAATCTACGTATTATGTTTCTCGTAAGCGTTCTTACTAAGAATGACAAGTCGCTGATAGGTTTTGAAGCCGTTAGGTGACGGTTGAATCTTCTGGATTATCTACAGTATTTTGCCCCTCATTTCATGCACATACGAGGCATATAATTTCACTAACATGAAAAGTTTTCGATGTTTGCAGTTTAATGTTCGTTACATTACCCTCTGAGCATAAATGACGATCCTGTCGTGATAGTATTTGGATCATCCAGTTTGGATTTTTGATTATCAAGGTATTAATTTTCCCAACGCGGAAATTATATCAGAATGATTCGGAAATTCTGAAATATGGATGGGTTACATATATTAAACTTGACAAATGTTTGGGAACGTTTGGTGACAATGTGGAACCTATCTGAAATGGGCTATTAGACATCCGTTCTCGAGTTTGACGTCCACATCAAGGAAGGTGACTAAGCTACGTAATTGAACAAGAAGTAGATGAACTTAAGTAGCACTTTTTCAGGAGCTATATATGAATTATATCTCAATGAGAAAATTGGAGCTCACCTAATTTTGAATTAGGCCTAAATAGCATTTTGCGTCAATAGTTTGTTCTTACTGTTGAGATAAGGAAAAGGTCTCTGTTGAAACTATCAGATGATTAGTAATATTGACGTATACTGAGCCAGGGCTTTGTAAATGGTGTTATTGTTCCAGTGCTCGTTATAGGTTCATAGTAGAAATGTCTTGAGTCGAAGCTACAGAGAAGCAATAGTGACTGCAGTATTTGTAGTAAGCATCCTGTAAATAAGTTAGTATATGTGGGGCTATGCGAGTGTTCATGAGAGTAGCTACCTTTAATTTGGAGATAGTGATTGTTGTTAAATGTGTAATTGTTTATGGTTACAACATACACGATTAGATTGATTAGGGATTGTATGATAGTTATTGTGGAGAATTCGCAACATGTTAAAACACAAAAAGCTTTCTGCTCACTAGTCGCTGTTTTTGCTATAGTACTTTCTAACGCGAGAGAGTGAAGGTGCATGCGCATGCGTGCGTACAAAACTGTTTGAGTTGCTCTTTCATTTGATATATTATTTATAATTGTAAGTTAATTGTAATAAATACTACAACGCCTTAAAATCTTCGTTTTGAAACACCCTGTATTACAGACCCAATTCGATCTAGTCCTACATGATTTGGCCTTAAATTTAGTTATTGTAAGAAGTATCTACTTAGCTCTCTCTCTCAAATATAACAACAAATTAAAGGCAATATAAATAAAGTTCAACAAAACAGCAGTGTTTGTTTTGTGATGTAGTTTGAGCGCTGAATTTTCCTATTTTCTGGGTGGATGAAAATCCTTGGAAATGTAAGCTTCATAATGAATTTCTTATGATTTATTTGTAATCCATCCAGGCACATAAAAATCAAAACTACTGATAGGTAAAAATTGAGAATGTTAATGTCAAAGGAAGAAGAAGAAAAAGGAGCCAAGCTAGTACGTCCAATCACCATGTTGACCTGGTGCCCTAGGTTTTTCGAGTCTTGCTTCTGATAGTTGAAGTTGTATTGTGTAGATGATAAATCGAGGGAATGAGAGGTTTTATGTGGCACTGACTCATGTACAGATGCGATTTGTTTGAATAATTTATTTAAAGATTGACAAATTTGAAAATGTCTGGAATTTAGGCTCACTTTTGGTGAGAAAGATATCTTATTTCTATCAGGCCATATGAATTTATGGACAATATCATATCCCGGGGTTTCATGGATTCTCAGATCTCTCTTCGCATTAATTAACTTTATACCATCTTTCTCTTTCAACGTTAGCAGGACATCTAATTTGAAGATTTCATTTATAATAAGGTTTGAAAATTTACACACGTATTACGCTGAAAGTTAGGGATGAAAGAATATTACCTTCGAAAAACATCGGATACGCGTATTTCCGAGAATTGAAGGAAGATTTCTGCACCCCGGTCATCTGTTGTGGATCTTGAATTGTAGCCTTCGGGAAGAAAAGCATATCTACCATTTGTTACTATATACATATACAGATGGTGATCAGAAAAATGGAAACACCTGAACGAAATTGCAACTTACCAGATTAATATGGTGTCGGGCCACCTTTCGCCTTCAGAACAGCCTTGATGCGACGTGGGATGGAGGCATAGAGGTCGTGAATGGTAGCAAGTGGAATTTTACACCATTCCTCGTGCAGGGCATCAGTCAGTTCTGTGAGAGAGGATGGAGGCGGAAATCGTCGCCGGAGTCGTGTTTCCAAGACGGACCACAGATGTTCAATTATGTTGAGATCTGGGGATTGGGCGGGCCAGGAGAGGAGTTGAACTTCATCCCGATGTTCCTCAAACCACGCTGCAACAACGCCAGCTGTGTGAATGGGTGCATTATCATCCTGGAAGATGGCGTCATTGTCCGGGAACAACATCCGGACCATAGGATGCAGGTGGTTTCCTAAAATTACGACATAATCGTTGGCAGTGATTCCTCCGCTAAGTGTGACCACAGGACCCAATGAAAACCATGATATGGCGGCCCACAGCATCACCGTGCCGCCGCCATGTTTAACAGTTGGGCGGAGACACTGAAGATCATAAGCTTCTTTGATTGTTCTCCACACATAAACACGGCCCGTGGTTGGGAATAGGGTGAAGGATGACTCATCCGACCATATCACACGTTTCCAGTCCTCAACGGTCCAAGTTGCATGGTCGCGGCACCATTTGCGGCGTGCGAAAGCGTTCTGGTCCCTGATGAGCGGTTTGGCCCGTGCAACACGACCCCGTAAGTTCATGTCATGTAATTCGCAGCGGACTGTGATTGTCGAAACAGGATGGAGGAAGTGCTGATTGAGTTCCTCCGTCACTTGCACCGCAGTGGCACGACGGTTCTGCGTGACAATGCGCTTTAATACCCGGCGTGACCTGTCATTAAAGATTTTCTTCCGCCCACTGTTCCGCTTCCCCGATGTGGTTTCCCGTGTGTTGTGTAGGCCATCATCACCTTCGACACTGTCCCACGCGATACACCTAACACAGTAGCCATTGCCGCCACACTCACTCCACATAACTGCGCACCAACAATTTGCCCTCTTTGAAAATCTGAGAGGTCTCCCATTTTACACTACCTCCGTCTGCTGCAGCCACTGGACACTGCTGTTCCACTGCGCCTGACGTAGTATGGAGACCGACCTAACACACCACCACCAGCGGTCCGGCGCTGCGCGCGGCACGACACCACTGGCAACCCATACATCTGACGTGTTGCCAACTACAGGCGTTTCCATTTTTCTGATCACCATCTGTATATCTTATATATATATATATATATATATATATATATATATATATATATATATATAAGATAAAAGTCGTAAACTCCTTAACCTTATTCTAATTGGCAGTCTGATATGTCTCTCGCCAACGGTACCGTCAGGATAGCGTTGCTGTTAAATAGTTAACAATATTTCTGAGAAGTACCAATAATTTAACGGGTTTTTAAGAAATACGAAGCAGTATTTCTTTGCACTGTCCGCCTAATTGTGCAATATATGGAAGTAAATCTACATATATGAGGCGGAGGAAGAAAAGGAATAGTTGCTGCACTCTGCTGAGGCGCTCGTGTTGTTTCCAGGAGCTTCCGAACTGTTATTTATTCGACAAAAGTTGACAACACGCAAACATATTGCGCAACAACAGTTTGTGTTCGTGTGTGATTAAACTTTGTTCATTGGTTCCTGACCGCTTTCTCTCCACATACGAAAACTACCACATGTCAGAAACATATGAGTCGGCTTTAGAAATTCCCGCCAACGAAACCCAACGTTCAACAACAATTCTTCTGCAGAAGTTACTGTCAAAACTTGAATCAATAGCAATGTGAAAACTCTTAACTCTGTTGTTTGGTTCTTAGTATATATATATATAAAATAAGAAACGAATTGGTCAGTGTTAAAGGAGATACGTTCCATTTATTTAAGTGAAACATATCTCTTTTAACAGTTACCAATTCAATTGTAAAATCGTGAGTTTTTCTTAAAGAAATCGCAGGTTTTATATAACGCAAACAACTAGCTTGACGAGGTCTCTTTTCAATTTTGAACCTTTCCACTAAAAATGCAAAATGTGTTTATAAAATGATTCGATCTTAATGTGAGTGTTGGTGAACAAGGCCACAGTTAAGTGGCCGGAACCGTCCAGTGAAAAAACTCAAACGGATGCAGTCAACGGAAATAATTTTTTCACGTACAGTATCTTCCATGATTTGACTTTTTTTTATTCACTCAATACGAACAGTACTATTTTTTTTCTACGGAGCTGAAATGTATTCCGCCTCTTTTTATTGTGTTGCAAACCATTGATTGAGAGTTTGAGTTCATTATTAGGTGTTAATCTTCGTGTAATTCGATTAATAATGTTTATTGAAGATCTGGATATATGTCACATAGCTTTCTTTAATATTAGAAAACATGATCATGTAAGTAGGGAATCGAGTAATACTCGTCAATACTAGTTGCAAACATCCAAATTCACTCCGAAGCAATGTTTTCAATTTAACACTCCACGATTATTCTCCGAGGCTAAGGAAGACGTTGATAATGAATAGGTAGAATGCTTACTGTCAAGTATTCTGCATAAATAACAGATCTCGATACAACTTGAACGTATCAGCATGCAATGACGCATTTCCTAGCATCGTAGATACCATTATCTAGTTAATCGCACTACTCAGTGATCATTATGTATTTTGGCTTTTGCAGCTTGAGACGTACCGACACATTTATGTATTTATTATGATCATGCAAGTGAGACTCAGTACTGTAATGCAGATGTATACTTTCGTCTCTACACACACTAACTCTTGATCAAAAGTACATTTTTGAATTCCATGTTTTGAAATAGATAGCTAGAGCAATTGTCTCGGTTGAGTCTGTAAATGGAGTCAATTTATTAACATCTTCACGGGTAGCAATGACTATCCATGGACTTATCTTGTTATAGTGCTGCCAAAATGTCTTGAGCCGTGGCAAAAGTGCGAACTAAAGCTCATACCCATGCGTTGAGCCAACAAGGGTTCAGCTGTTGCTAAGTGAGAGAGCTTTAGCGAAAGGGAGTGGACTTCCTTCAGCCGATAGCAGCGCCTGGAACGAAAGACTAGATGTCAAATCAGTGTGGTATATCTTTAACATTGTCACAGGTAACGATTACTATCCATATCCCATTTAGTACTTTATAAAGAAAGGTGTGTAATTATAGAATGTTAGAAGTTACACATTGCGGTTAGATGGCAGCAAATATTCCCCAGTGATTGACATTTGCGGGATGAAATTGAAACCTTTAAAAACAGAGATAAATGTACCTTTCGCGTGATCCTCTTTAGTTTTAGCACAGTTGGTTTGATATTTGTGTTATCGGAAACCCCTGCTTTTGTTTCTTCTTACTGGTTAGGCGAAATACAAAATGCAGCCGAAAATCAAAGTATGAAAGTAGACACATACCCAGTACGTTAACTTAGTTTAGTATATGTAAACGTAATTGTACATTGGAATTTTTCAAGTGTAGGTCTTTTGGTTAAGAACATTACCTAGTATAAAGCTTCGCTGTACTATGGATTTTATAACATTCCATTATACTTAAGGCATCAGAAATCTCGTATCGTACCATACATTATTAACATTATTGGTTGATTTTTTAAAAGAGTTGTTAGGATGTATCAGCCAAAACTCCCTTTATATATTTATATACCCCCCCCCCCTTCCGTGTCTGACCGTCGTGCTATTCAAATAGCAAATTGTGGAATTCAACCGTTTCTCTTTTTAATGTTGATTACTGTATAGTAAAAGTGGTAATATAGATAGATGAGATTTTGTGTTCTCGAATAAGCGTCCCAAGAATACAGTTCTTTTCCATCTTAAATGTACGAAAACCGGAAGTAATAGAAATCGACTACAGCTTCCGGTTTCAATATTAGGACCAACATTTACATAGGGTAAAGGCGGTACGAAATACCGATAAGCGTTTTCCAAATCTATTTAGCTTCTAAGAATAAGTACCACCTTCTCTTAACCTTCTAGTTACACTAGAAGTGTCAGAAATTAATCACTTTCGGTTTTTTCCTTGATTGCTATAGAGTAGAAACAGTAATAAACAGAGCAGTTTTCTGCAGTCAATTGAGCGCCGCAAAAAATATTTTATTTTTCTTTAATGTCTAGTAAAACAGAAAGGGGTAAATCTTACTTTTTCCGGTTTCCCTCCAAAGTCCTTCACGTGGGGTATGAACGTGACACACTGAAACTTGTTTTCTATTTTTTTTTCTTTTAATCTTTGAGATGACGGTCTTCAGGAAGTGGTCGACGGAATCAACGTATAAACTATGCCCTGAACTCAGCAATACAAGTTTCACACGTAGCATTTTCAGTCAAAAATTATATTGTGATAACTGTAAACGAATGATGCTGAGCACAGAAGAAGCAAGTAAAGAGTGGGGGTGAATTCACTCCTTCGCGTAGACGATTTGAGCTTAAAGCGATAGCAGTGGCCATTAAGTCACAAAAGAATTACACACCATGTCCTATAAGTCAGGACATTTTTATTTAAAAAGAAAAAAATGTCTTATCTGTTCATAGCAAAAGAAGTTTCATGTCCAAATATTTGTCTGGCTGCAGTAGTAGTATAGTCTTTATGTTGATGAGTAACCAAATAGTGCAATACTAATCAGTAACATAGCCAGAAACATATCATGGAGGACGTTAATAATTGCCGTAACGAAAATGTGCGCTTGCAAACATTACATGGCGTCACCAGCTGAAATGTGAACCACATCATCGCCCAGAGTTCTTTACGAGCTTTTGCGATACGAAATTAAGTATTTTATTTGAGTACACATAGGTGAGGCGAATTGCAGGAGAGGACAGTACAAAAGTCACATTCTGTTCAGTTTTCTGTAGTTACATAGTATTGAAATGGGGCCGCGGTGGCTCAGGGGTAGAGCGTTCACCTCTGGTGCATGGGGTCCTTGGTTCGATCCCAGTTCGCGCCAAGTGAGCTTTGTGCTGGACAGACACCATGTGCGTGGGTTTTGTCGGGTTATCCTGTTTCTTCCCACTTTCTTCATTCCACCATTTCATTCATTTCTCATCATCACAGTCTCCTTTAGCCTAGCTGACATAATCATGGGACGTAAAGCTTGAAGATTTCATTTTTATAGTGTTACAGCCCATAAAAGGCGATAGCCACCCAGATGGCTGATATTGAACTAAGCGATGCGTAGCCAGTGCACCGTTCCCAGGCGTCATTATTTTTGGCTTTCTTGATCTGGGATCGCTACCTCGTAATTCAGGTAACTCCCAATTGGCTTACAATGGTGGATGAATACCGGAACCAGGGATAGTGCACACGGAGGTCGCTCATGCCAACAATTTGGCTAAACAAAAGCTAAAAGATAATAATAAACATTTTTCATCCATTATTTTTTATTATTTTTAATGCTTTCTATTCGCACCTGGAGATCGTAAATTTATTACATATAGTAACTGGAAAAAATTGAAAAGAAACTAACACAACCAATTTGCTGCTGAAATCTTGTGAAGGGATTAAAGAGAACTACGGGAAGCAAAGCCATATTTTAGGTGCAACTTTAATAATAATAATAATAATAATATGTGTAGATCGTGAATGGTGTGTTGTTAATGCTTTCACATCCTGAAAGAAGACTTTTGGTTCGATTTTAGTGTTTAAAATCCTCCATTAAATCAATACGCCGCTAAATCAATCCTCTACTAATAGTGTTTAAAATTAATATCACTAATAAGATTAGAGATATTAATCGTGAAGTGCTCATTATCAGTCAGTCGACATAATTGAGAAAGTCATATGAATGGCTTAGATAACGCAAATGATGACTCAGAAGAATATTAAAATTGCATTGCATTTTATAATGACATTTAAACAATAATGCGTTGATAATTGAAAAGATGATTTTCGAGTGGTATCTGAGTCTGTGTCGAAATATTTATAAAATGGCTATAAATATAAGCTATTCAACGTAACTAAGGTTAAAAATACTTTTTTTTTTTAATGTTGATTTTTGGATTTGTCTTTTTTAAAATTTAAATCACTTGTGCTTGATTTATTTAAAAAAATATATATTCCTTTTCTTAATCGGTAATTCCCGGGGGTTTCACTTTTTTTTATTAAGTCATGTTAGGTAAAAGTGAAATTAGCAATTTCCCGATATTTATGTTGTTTTCTGTCATGTTTCTCACCAGGGTGGATTGATTTAAATCATTTGATTTTTTTTAAATAAAAATATTTTTTTTTAAATCAAATTCCGAAATTATAATTTAAAGTGAAAATAAGTAAAATCCCGTTTGTTCTGTTATTTCACTTATGGAAGATAATAATCATAATACAATGAGACGCAAATATGTAGAGATGCAAGGGCTCGGAAAAAAACCGGCTTTTTTGGAAAAAAACTCGGTTTTTTCTGCTTTGCTTTTTTGCTTCGGAAATTTTGGGCTTTTTTCAAAATACTGCTTTAAATTGATAAAACAGACTTTGTATCGCTTCTCTATAACACAAAAAATCATTTAATTAGTGGTTGATGCTGATAATAATATAAAACATCGAAAATAAACTATGAATTTCGAAAAAATATTTCAAACAATTTTTCTTCAACATATTTACATTATGAATTCCACAGGATTAACCAATGTATATAATAAGAATTTTTTAACCTCCTATATACAAAAGTAAGCAGAGTTGGCAAGAACCGTGGTTGTTTTTGAATATGCCAAAAACCCGTTTTTGGGGGATGTTTAAACCAGGCTTTTTTGACTTAGATTTTTTGTTTTATATATTTATATTACATATTCACAGAAATAGCCTAAGTTTGTTTCGCCTTGATGTTATTATGCAACAGCGGGGTTATGCCGGAAGAACTCCCATAAGCTTAAAGAAGTGCGGTCAGTAAATTTCTTAAGTTGAGAATCTCCCGCCCTAGCCATTGGGAAAATCCCGTCATTACTTGAAATGTAAGACAATAACGGGAAAATCCTGTTATTGCTCTGCATGTAAAATTTAAAGGTCAACGTACCATAATCAGTACGCTAAAACTGAGGTATTAAATTACAAATTTAGTACCGGTACGTAGATATCATTGAAAGTCCAATCCAAGCTAATGTTGGAAGCTACGTAGGCAATCGATAAATTTTGCCAATTTCTATCAATATATTTAAGCAATATTGGCTTCTTTATAAAACAACACGCATTTAGGCATGTAGAAATATACAATTTGGTTTGTTTCGTATATTTAGGCTTAACATCCTTACGAAATACCGAGGTTATCAAGGAGAAGACTTTCGCTTAAACTGACATCCGAACCGCTACTTGGGTTACGCATGAAAGAAGGATTGTGGTTCGACCGAGAATTGAACATGGGACACCTTGATTAAAAGGTAAAAGGGAAATAAAACTATTGCAGGTGGTTTGATATCTGGAAACGTTACCATGAAGTTCACACGATTCGCATTTTTCATTCTTTTTATTTTTGTGGTTTAAACCAGTTATTAAAAAAAAAGTTGGTGTAAATCAGCCAACCCTAAAAGTAAACAGTTCTTTTTAAAGAATACACAAATAACTAGCAAAATAGTATGTAGTATTTTTACTTCAAAATATTCCATACCCTCTTTTTGAAACAAAATAAAATTAAAATAAAACATAAGAGAAATACTTAGATTTATATGATACACTTAAAGGCTCCACATCTAGAGCTTTTTTTTTACGTCCCACGGTTATGCCGGTTAGGCTAAAGGAGACGGTGATGATGAGTGATGAATGAAATGGTGGAATGAAGAAAGTGGGAGGAAACGGGAGAACCCCGAGAAAACCCACGCACACGGTGTTTGTCCACCACAAAGTTCACTTGGCGGGGGCTGGGATCGAACCCGGGACCCCAAGCACCAGAGGTGAACGCTCTACCACTGAGCCACCGCGGCCCCCTCTAGAGCTTTTGGTTCTGTATATTCTTGAAATTCTACAGTTAAGTTTTATAGAACCACCATCACAGTTTACCCAATCCTCAAGTTTTCTGAATTTTTAACAAGAGGGATTGAACATATCATTACGGAACCCCCCCCCCCAAAAAAAAAGACTACGGAATATATTTAAGTTAAGCTAAATACAACTGCACAACAAACATGACTGAGTGATTAGCTTTTGCGCTCCGGGATTCAACCAGCATTCGACCATTCTGACAAAGCTTTTCTTCATTCCATCTGTGAATGTAGAAATAGTGCGTGTACTGTGAGTTGGGCGACTTCCTTTTTTATTGTTTTTAAATCGTTATTATTACTAATTACCAGCAGTGACGGTTTTGCGAAGGTTAGGGGGCGGTCTTTCGGACTGAAGCCCGTTCCCCAAAGTTACGGAATGTCTGCAACAAACGAAATATCTATTATTTATGCCTTTACTCATAAACTTTAAGCTCCCGTCAAATAAAAATTACGAATGTTTAAAAAAACTAAACATTAGTAAGAAACCCTTCCCAAAATACTTTTCTAAATCCGCCACTGATTCTCAGTATAAAATGATTTTTAAAGTTGTATCCGGAAGATTATTGCTAAACATATAAACGAAACGAAATATTAGTTATGCCTGTACTCATAAACTTCAAGCACTTCCCAAATAAAATTAGGACTTTTTAGGAAACGAAACAATCAGAAAAAAACCCTCCTAAAGTACTTTTCTAAATCCGCTACTGATTATTTGTATAAATTGGTATTCAAGGTTGTGTCCGGAAAATTATTGCCAAATCACTTCACAGCTACAGTATAACAGAAATGTGGAAGTACGGTTTGACGGATATATTGAAAAACGTACACTTTGACGGATAAATAGAAAAACGGGCAAGTTTAACTTTTGCGCTAGAAGCTAGAGTACTAAAAGCTCTTAGAAATGAAACACGGATGACAAACTAGAGAAGAAAAAAGATGTCGATAACTCAAAAGTTAAAATAAAGTTAAATAGCCTCTAAAATTACCCTCAAATACTACATTCTTCATGTTAGCTTTAATTCGTAACACATGTGCTCCATCCATCTTGATGGTGAATTTCAGAGCGAAATATCACATTCAGGTCATGGAATTTTTATCTAAGTATAGAATATACTATAAGAAAGCTATTTAGATTGAAAAATCATGAAGTTGAAAAAAGCCAAAATTTCCAAAATTCTCGTTTTTTTCCCAAAAAAGCCGGCTTTTTATGTGAAAAAAACCATCGATTCAAAAAAGCCGGCTTTTTTGCATCTCTACAAATATGTGTACAGCACAGTATGAAATAGTGTCATGCAGTTAAATCGTTAACTATTTCAACAGGGAAATCACCATCAACATTTAACACGAAAATTCTTTTGTGTGCGCGTCTGTTTGTTCCCAGATAATGGGCGTATTTAGAGGGGTCCGATCCCCCTCTCCAAAACACATTATATATATATTATAACTTCAGGCGAAATTTATGTATTTTATATGTATTTTGTGCCACAAGCTAGTTCCGATTTTTTAAAAATATGCCCCTGCCAAATACCAAACTTTTGTAAAAAAGTGCTTTGTTGAAAACGTCGCTGAGCTTTTTCCTTGATGTTTAAGAAACATTGTCTGGGATTGAAGTATGTTAACGATGGAAATTAATTCAAAATTCAATCCCAATACTTTCACTTAAATAATTTAATACTAATTCCTGATGTTTTTTCTTCAGTTCGCGTCTTGTATTATACGACGAGAAAAATTTGATTTAAATAAGAATAAATCTATTTAAATCAAATGTATCAACAAAAATGATTTTTTTTAAAAAAAAATCATGATTTTTTTCCCACCCTATTTCTCACACGGTAGTTACTCAACAGTAGCACAATGTTGTTCACTCAACATGGAAGAGCGGGCATTGTTGTCATGATCCGTAATCATGTGAATATAATGAAACGAAAAAATTATAATATATGGTAATCTTCTCTTAAGCGTTTTAATCAGTAAACAATCAAAGTAAAATATGTAATGTAGAAATTTATTTTGCAAACTACAAAAGCTTTGCATTGTACTACACAGCGAGTATATAGTCTTTTAAAAGTGTTTTATTTTTTAGATTGAATACATTATATAATCCTCTCTAATCATGAGTATTAGTATCTTTTGCTTTAAAATTGTAAAATTATTGAAGATAAACGTGCAATATCAGAATGAATTGTACATTAACATTCGCCCAGTGAAGATACTAGAAATCATATTTCTGACGAACATAGGGTCATTTTTATTCATCAATATTTTATTTTATTTTATTTATTTTTTAAGAAAAACATAGTATTATTGCTAGGATTTCTAATTAATTTAAAGTTTGATATTAGTGATGAGCATATTGGTATTTAGTGGCGGATCTAGCAGGTAAAAATTAGGGGGGGGGGGAGCTAGAACCCAGATTATAATAGGTTCGGCAGTTTCTTCTTGCTGTCTAATCAGTTCACGAAATATCTCATCTGAAGTTTTCAAAAACTTTTGTTCGGACATTATTATCACGCAGAGAACAAACGCACATAGTTGATTTACATTTTTCGCCTTCACCAGTGAAAATGGACTAAAATGTTTGATATTTATTCTAACAGGCAGTGTTACCATGCGTTTCCACTGGTACATATTTTCAAGATAATTGTATCCTATATATTTGGAAGGAAATATCTCGCATTTCCGTCACTGATATGAATTTTCAGCGTTCTGGGAATTTTTTTGCCACCTGGCAACACTGTTGAAATGTTGGAGCGTGCTAAGAGAATGAGCAGAGAGTAGAAATGATCATGCAGAGTGAGTAAAAGGGCAACAATTTGCACGGTGTGAGGTAGACAAGACAAGTAAAATATCCTTCAAGTAAACAACGAAGACTTGATTCATTCAAGACCCAGAGAAAGAATTGTTCCTTTGTGGTTTACAAAGAATGCTAGCGCAATAGAAATACTACTGCATGGTACGTATTTTAAAAGAAGCATACCTAGGACGATGACCGGAAAAAGGAAGAAGAAGTAGGAAAAGAAGTTAAAACATTTATCGGGCAAAAATGACTGTCTCCATTGAGCGAGTGTTAATATAAACATTTGATTTCAAATTAGGTGGACTTAATTTGACAAAGGTAATAACGCAATATGTAAGATATTTTAGTAGTAAGATGTTTGTAGTGAAAATGGCTTCTTTTGTAATATTTTTCTTTTTTTCTGTTTATTAACAACTGATTAAAATGCCCGTTTGTAGTACAGGGGAAAATACGTTTATGGTAAATATTGGAAAAGTATATTTGAATTCCCTTTTCCAGCCCTTGGGATAGGTATTTCTGTTGAAATGAAATGATAGAAACCTAGCTTGACCCAAGCAATTTACTCGTATGGTTTGTACCTTGAACATAATTATGGCTGTCTAAGGGCCCATAAGAAACTAATTTTAAAAGCATAATTTTATAAAATAAAGCATAATTTTAAATATATAGCACAACTCTTGGAAAATTCTGTTTAATTTTTTTTTTAAACCAATATTTACAATGCAAAATCATTGAGAATACAGTATAACAATGCAACAATGAAAAGCTTATTTTGATTTGTGTAAACTTTCCGGTGTTATCCTTTGAAGTGCAGAAAAGAAAAAGAAAAAGAAGAAAAATACTTTCCGCCAACAATGAATAAACAATAGTTTTCTTCTAAGTGTAACTGCGCAGTTATGTATGGTGATTCGAAATGTACAAAATGTGCACAAAAACTCTACACTATGTTGTTGTGTAGTGTACCTCTTGAACTTGAGCACTTTCTGTACTTTTTGTGGCATCTTTTACTTTCCCTTTATGTATATATGCACCTCTGAGGCACACACAAATGATTAAAAAACTGACTCGAGTAAATCATATCTTTTTATAGTGCATTAACTAGAAAGTTAATTAAATATGAAAGAAACTGGTTGCATAAAATATTAATAAATAGATCAAGATATTTAGACTTTTTATTGTATAGTAAATATTATACATTATACACGATTAATGAAAAACAATGATTGAAATTAACAGTAAAGCATACTTAAACAAAAAATAAAGCATAATGTGGGTTGCTCTAATTATTACCTACATCAACCACTAATTAAATGAGTTTTGTGCTGTAGAGAAGCGAAACAAAGTCTGCTTTATCAATTTAAAGCAAAATTTTGAAAAAAAAAGCGCAAAATTTCCCAAGCAAAAAAGCGAAGGAGAAAAAAGTTTTTTTTTTTTTCAAAAAAGCAGTTTTTTTCCGAGCCCTTGCGTCTCTACGTGAAATATGCTGTTTTCGTTTTTGATGACATCGATTTATACGGCATCGGAAAGATCATTGATCATCTCGACGATCCCGAAAACCATGAATTCGACGCTAATATTTGTTATTTTCGATCATTTTATTATTTCTCCCTCTCCCAAGTTGCAGGGCTGAATTTGGTTTTAAACTAGATCGGAATTGTCACTCTTCATCTCAGCGACCCTAAAAAATACGGATTAGACACTAATATCGACCATTTTTGATCATTTTCATATATCTCCCCCTCCTCCACTTCTATGTTGCGGGGCACGGCATCGGAAGTGTCAACGGTCATTTTAGCGACCCCAGAAACTATAAATTTGACATTAATATGGGCTATTTTTAATCAGTTTTATTTATTTCCCTTTATCGCTCCCCCAAGATGCGGAGCTGAATTTGGATTTAAAACAGCATCAGAAGTGGCACTGTTCATCTCGACGACCCCAAGAACTATAGATTCAACACTAATATCGGTCATTTTCGACCATATATATATATATATATATATATATATATGTATCCCCCAAGTTATGGGGTTGAATTTGAATTTAAACTGGATCGAAATATCACTGCTAATCTAAGCGACCCAGAAAACTATAAATTCGACACCGATCGTGGCCATTTTCGATCATTTTTATGTATCTCTTTCTGCCTCTCCTCCAAGTGGCGGGGCTGATTTTGGATTTAAACCGGATCGGAAATGTCACTGTTCATTTAAATGATCCCGAAAACTATGGATTAGACACTAATATTGGTTATTTTCGCTCATTTTAAATGTTTATCCCCCTCTCCTACGTTGTACCCTCCCCCTTCCCAATTTTCAAGACTGAACTTGGATCGAAACAGCATCAGAAGTGTCACTGTTTCTCTCATCACTCCCGAAAACTATGGATTCAACACTAATATCGGTCATTTTTGATCATTTTAAAATTTCTCTCCCCCTCCCTACGTTGCATCGTTAAGGTGAATAGCCTAAAGTAATCCTCTAAACTCTTAAATTTGAGATCGGTCGGGTGGTTCAAGAGTGATGAAGTGACAAAACAGTTTTTTAAATTTTTTTTTTTTTTTTTTTTTTTTTACATATATCTCCCCCTCCCTCTCCTACGTTGGCTCGTCCAAGTGAAACGATAGAAAACATCCAAGCTCCGACTTCATATTTGAAAATGTGAACGAAATTGGTTGGGTGGTTCAAAAATTATTAGCTTTTATTTATACGTCCCCCCTTCCCCTTCCCTAGGATCTACCGTTAAAGTGAAATTACAGATGTTTCCAGATCCGAACCTCATGTATCTTGAAAATTTGATTCTCGGTCGGATAGTTCAAGAGTTAAGTTACAAAAATAGTCACTTTCAGTCTTATATAAATTGATTTTTATATATCTCCCTCTTCTCCGACCCTACGTTGCTCCGTCAAATTTAAATCATAAAAACGATCTCAGGCCTGAACCTCATCTACGTTGAAAATTTGATCAAAATCTGTTGAGTGGTTCAGTAGTTAAGTTTTTATTATTTTTATACCCCCTCCCCCACTACCATCAAAGTGAATAGCCTAAAACCACCCCAGCCTCGAACCTCATCCATGTTACAAATTTGATCGAGATCGGTCGGGCGGTTTAGGATATTTAATTACAAACATAGTGTAATTAATTGTGATTTTTAATTACAATTACAAACATATATAGATTAGCTTTGGCTAGCTGCGGGCTCCGCCCCCAGGCCCCCGCGTTTGCTCGGCCTACGGCCTCGCATCTCTTACGTATCAGTGCATCAAGAGTGAATTTTGTGCATTTGCTCTTCATATTTCCTTAATTTGGCCCAGCTGGGGGCTTCGCCCCCTGACCCTCACGTTTACTTGGCCTACGGCCTCGCACCTGTTAAATCCATAATTATAACAAATTTCTAGTTTTTCCCTATTTCAACTGTCTAAAAGATAAGATTTTATATCCCAAGAAAACGCCCATTTAAATAGCATGGCAATTTTTTCAGCCCCCCTTTAGACCCCTTAAAAATTAAAAATATTCACTTTTGGCAATTTTCCTGTGGGTTAGTCCCGGAAGGCTACAATCATACAAAATTTCATTAGTCTAATCCTGCCTGAAGTGCCTAAACATTTTGGGGTGTAGAAGATGTCCCATATAAAGAACATGGGAAAGATCTTTTAGAATCCCATAAAACTACTCTACACTTGGAAATTTTTATTTTTAGCGATTTACTTAGTTAACGCTAACGAAAGTGTATAAACATACCGAATTTCAAGTTTTTATTCCAATTCAGATACCTAAAATGAGATTATAACTCCAAAAAAAAGTCCATTTAAATAACAGGGAATTTCATTTCCCCTTTAGACACCTTAAACTTTAAAAATCGGTTAGTCCCGAAAAGCTATAATCACGTCAAATTTAATCATTGCAGCCCTACAGGAAGTGTCCAATAATTTGGGGGTGTAAAAGGTGTCCCATATAAATAACATGGGAAAGATTTTTCAGTTTCCCATAAATCCACTCTAAAGTCGGAAATTTTTATTTATTTAGTTAACGCTAAAGGAAACATACAAGCATACCGAATTTCATGTTTTTATTCCAATTCCAAGTACCTAAAACATGAGATTATAGGTCCAAAAATACACCCTTTTGAATAACATGGGGAAATTCTTCATCCCTCCTTTAGACCCCCTAAAAATTAAAAATACTCAGTTTTGGCAATTTTCCTTTGGGTTAGTCTCGGAGAGCTACAATCATGCCAAATTTCAACTTTCCACGTTAACCGGAAGTACTCCTTTAATTTGTCAGTTTATGTAGTTTTATATATAGTTAAGATTTGTAGAAATTTCAATTACAGTAAAAAAAGTTATATGTATTACTACGATACGTAAACTTATGAACTAAAAGTTGGGAATATTGAATGTTACATTTATTAAAGTTTCCTGTAAAATACAAAGTGACTAACTTAAGTACATTGTCAAAAATTGATAGGTCATTAACTTTTTGTCTTTAAAAAAAGATGTTTAAACTTCCATTATTAAAATCCTTCCATCACATGGTACGGATTAAGATGTTAGTTTCAGATTTACAGTTGATTGATGTTCAAGAGTGGTCACAAATATTGCATTTTATTTCAATTTTAAGCAAAATAAATGTAATTTAAATCAATCAACCCTGAACTTAAGAATTTCATTTCTTTGCTTTTATAATTATCTGGTAAATATTAAATCAAATTAAGGTAGTCACAGTTTAATCTAACTTTTATCAAGGAAGTGTTGATAACTTACGATATCGTAATCTAAGTACGCATCGTTATCTGTATTTTTTTTTTGCCTATGAAATTATTAATACTGATAAATTAGTTTGTAATAAATCAACTGACTTTTTTTAAACTCGTTTGTTTTGTTTCAAGAAAAGTTCCTGTGAGATAACTTTTTTTCTTTTCTTTTTTTTTTTCCCCTAGAATTTAAAAGTATGGTTTAAGCTTGTAATCACCAGCTGGGTGTAGTCAACCGAGCAACTAGTCTGCTTTCAGCAATGGCGGGGCAAGGAAAAACCATGGGTGGACAAGTAAAAAAGAGAGATGATCAGAAAAAGAAGGTATGCTCTACACAATTCTGACTTTTTTTCTTCTAAACTTCTGTTGTTTTAGTATATTAAGTTAACGTTAGAGAAATTCTCTATATACTGGCACGCTGTGTGTTTACTTTCCATCATACAATTGTCTAGAAAAATATGAAATAAAAAGAATGAGAAGATGCACAACTGGCCCGAGACTCGAGTCCGTGAATCCATTTGAAACAAATACTTCGATTTGGCCACCATTATCGTGGAACGTAAAAGTCTACATCTATTGTCGAAAGTAGAAGGGAGAAAATAAAGAATATACCGTAGCGTTTGGTAGGTAATTAGTATGTTGAAATTTCAACATTTTAAATAATAGAATTCGATTGTCAATCTCAGATATTTATTACAAGGGTTGAGTAATATTTCGACGATCAAAGGATATATTAAAAATATGTTATATAAAATTGAAAGAGTATCCATAATGGATATTTTTTTGGTAGGGATCCTGACTGTAAATCCAAGCAGCTCTGACATTCTCATGTATTAATGCATATGTTACAAAACTCGTTACATGATTAACTCTCAAAATAATTTCCCGCATTATCCATAGCATGCTGCCATCGATTTTTTTTTTAAAGCCTCCACTTCCCCTTGCCTTGGCCGATTTCTTACGATCTTAATATAGGGCAGTCGCAAATTGCCTCTTCTTATTCTTTTTTTCTCATATACTCTTTTATTTCATTTTTCTCTCTGGTATTCGGCTTTCGTCCTCAGCAGATTTGAGGTGGGGCTCTGTTTTATGGCATGGTGCCTATTTTATAAACCATGCCTTATTTTCTTCTTTTTTTAATATACTATTTATATTTATTATTATTATTATTATTATTTACAAAAGTACATATACAGACGATCACAGACATAAAACCTGAAAAGAGACTAACAATAAAAATGATTAACATAATATATAAAAATGATATTAAAAATGATAGTCATGATAGTAAAAAAAAAACACAAATTTCCTTCTCGTTTATTAGGAAATCGGTACTCCAGATTTCCGAAAAATTTTCTCATATTATCTTAGCTTTATTGTTTGTTTATTTTTTATCTAGACTTGAATTTTGCCTCGTGACAAAACACACACTACACATACTGCACTACAACATTACACTAACACTAAAACACTAAACAGCTGTACGCTGTACACCTAACACGCTGTACATCTATTCTGATTTTTTGGGCACCCCGAAGTTTACATTTTAATTCTTCCAGGATTTGGTATAATTTCTAGTTTTTAGCTCTTGGCTTCCTCAGAGCTGATTTTTTTTTTTTTTTTTTAATTTGATATCAAATTTCTTTAATTTTATTTTTATTTTTAGTGTATCACACAAAAGTTTTCTTCTTTCTTTCCAAAGGTTTTCTAAAAGATGCCTAGCCAGGGTACTAAATTTTTCTAGTTTTTGTTCTTCTATTATCGTTTTTATGCTATCCTGTTTCAATTCATTCCTTATTTCTTTTGTTGTATTGTTTGTTACATATCTGTCGCAAGACCAGAAACATGCTCCGGAGTGTGAAGATCGCCACAAAAGCATTTATCGTAGTTTCTTAAGTTTAATTTTATAAAATGTGTTTTAAATGGTCCATGTCCTGATATATATTCTATCACCTCTTTACTTATATATTCCATTCTTTCTCTTGTTTTTAAATTTGGTATGATATTTCTACTCCTGGCACCTTTCCTGGAATTTTTCCATTCTTCTCCCCATTTTGTTCGGATGATTCTTTCAATACCTTCATCGAAGCTTGGTATTTCTCCTGTGATTTCTATCTTCGTCATTTCTTTATTTTGGATCCAGGTCTTGATACATTTTCTTAATATTTGGAGATGTATCGGTTCTTCGTATGTAAGTAATTGCAGTACTTCGGCTGGGATTGTTTTCATGTTGTTATATATCCTTATTAAAATAAGTCCCTGCACTCTTGTCAATGTTTCTTTTAGTTTATTATTCATAAAAAATCGGTGTCCCCATATGCCCACGCAGTACTGTAAGATTGCTATTAAAATTATCTTGTTATATAATTTGAAAATTTTCTTGTCCAATATAAAGTCCTTTGTTGCAACTGTTAGTAATTTGTTGGCTACCTTTTTCTTTTTTGCTTTTTCTGTTATTTCTGTTTTATGTTTATGAAAGTTTAATTTTTTATCGATCTATACTCCAAGATACTTAAACTCATTTACGTGTTCAATTTTTGTATCGTTAATTTTTATTGTTGGATCCCTCGTTAAAATTTGATCAAAGACCGTATATTTAATTTTACTTGCTGATAAATTTATTTTCTTTGCACCAATTATCTAATTCTGTTAATACTATTTTCCCTTTTCTTTCTATTTCATAGCTGAAAATACAACTGCCAGATCATCAATATAACCCACAACACCGATTGTTTCTTGCATATTATTTAGGTGATTCAAACATGGCTGTTTGGCGAGTATCGAGCCTTGTGGGCAGCCATTTGTGCTTATTGTTTTAATGGTTCCTTCCGGTGTTTGTATTTGTATTTGTCTTCCTCTACAATAATCAAACATTATATTGTGTTTTACTGATGTTCATTTTTTTTTTTTTCAATTCGTTGAAGAAAGCTGGCCACCATAAATTATCAAATGCTCCACTTATGTCAGCGTAAATCACTATACTTGATATTTTTCGACTTTTCCCTCTTTTATCAGGTCTATCATTCTTTTAATAGCTGTTTCTGTATTTTTTCCTTTCCTAAAACCATATTGTAATAAGTCATTTTGTAAAACTCTCGTCCGATCAATCCTTTCCGTAATTGAGGCCTATTCCGGAAGAAGGGTACATAGACACGTTTTCGTGAATGGAGAAAAAGAGCCTTAAAAATTTTATCAGAGTATATAACAATAACATAAGCTTGCAAATACCTATTACAGGCTTTCTTAATATAAAAGATCTATTTGACTAATAAATAGCTTGTATTAAATGAAAAATATATACTATTTTATATATTTATAAACGTATTTGTATAAAATGTTATGTGCCCTTTTTTTCGAAAATCCTTGTTGGTTGAAGAAATAGCACACTATTAATGCATCACAATAATGTCTTTATTTTAAATAAAGCAAATATAAGCTATTACCCATGGCAATAGACGTGTTATGGATTTAGTCCTGGTCATACTCATTCAATATATATTCAATCCAGTTGCTGTCTTCAGCTGACAAGAACTTCATTAAAGACCGAACATCTTTCTATTTCTGTTCGCTCACTCCAACAAATGGGACAGGCTTAGGGTAAATATCACTCAATTCTTCGATATTAGTTTTTGAAAGATAAGATGTTGGCATGAAGTATGTACGTAATAGAACACAGCAGAACGCCTGATACAGTGTACTTTATCATTACATATTACATAACTGTATAGTTTGAAGTTTTTGATGATGGGTTGGAACGAAAGAAAGGATCAAGAGCTGAGTCCTAATCCTTAATCAAATCTTTATTCATTGTCAGTTCAAAAGGAGATGGATTCTGTCGACAGATAAAGATGGCTTCTAACTATGGTTTAGCAGATCCGATTCGCTCCAGTTTTTTATTTTGTTTCGCACAAACCCGAAGTTGCGGTCGCACTGGCTAAACGAGTGTCCACGCACAGGATATAAACAAATTACTTCCACTTTATGAATGTTAGCGAACCAAGAACAAAATTTTGTTATTGTAATGTTTTTGTCCACCTGTAGCATCTGACAGCAATACTACTGTTCTTATTTCTGAAACTTGCTGAGGTTCTTTTTTAAACAGTCAAATAAGAAAGAAGCTACCGCTGCTAGGGTCTGAAGTCAGCTGTGCGCTAAAACAGTAGTGCAAAGGCTTACAAAAACAATATCGCCAGTCTGCCAAAAATAAAGATATCGAGATGAAATTTTCACACCACCTACAGTATAACATGGCGGTTCGTTTTCAATGATTTCCGGAAAAAGGGCACATAGGCCTATGTGCCCTTCTTCCGGAATAGGCCTCAATTGTTCTTTCAAACAGTTTGCTGGGATTGTACAAATTTTTAGTACAAATATTTAGTAAACATATAGGTCTATAGGATTTCGGTTCATCATCTTTTTTATCGTCAGATTTTTTAAAAATTACTAAGTTAGCCTGTTTCCATCTTCTGGGTATTTATCCTTTTTTAAAACAGATTAAACAGCTTTGACAAGTGTGGTGCCCAGTTATCCGCATTTTTCTTCTAAATTTCTGGTTTTATGCGGTCTGGACCTGGTGCCTTTTTATTTTTTAATCTTTTAATGTGATTTATTATTTTTTCATTATCTTTTATTGGATCACCATCATTAAATTTCGTAGTTGTCTGTTCCATTGCCTTTCCGCTGATCGTCCTTTGGCAGCAAGATGTTCATCAAGTATTCCACAGTTTCTTTCCAGTTTTTGTGTACGTCCCGTCCTGCTTTCCGTAGGTTGAAAAAGTGGTAGGTGTTTTTTTTTTCTTCTTCTTATAATTTTATATGGCTCTCCCCACGGATCTATCTTCAAATTTTTTTTTTCAATATAAGATTGCCAGCTTCTTTTCTTACTTTGTTACTTTATTTTGATATTTTTGTTTTAAATTTCTGTACTTGTTTAACCTTCTTTCTCTTAGATTATTGTCTATAGTATTTTGGTGTAATTTTCTCGCTTTTCTTGTCTTCCTCTTTAAATTTTGTAATTCGTTTGTCCAAAATGTATTATTATTTATTTCTAATTTGGTTGTTGTTTTAGTTTTAGTTGATTTTTTTATTGCGCTTTTTGTTGCTTCCTCTATCTGTTGGGCTAGTTGATTTAGGTTGCTCCCATCTTATATTTTTGGTAATTTTATTTCGTTCCAAAATTTTTCCCAATTTATTTTATCTGGGTTATATAGAAATCTTTCCTCTCCCCCGTTTTGTGACTGTTTCTTGAGTTTTTGTTTTTATTATGGTCACTTTCAGTGGCCGCATCTAAAACTTTCCAATTTTTTATTAGGCTGTACATCTTCGTTGATGCTATTGTTAGATCAATATTTGATTCCCCTTGACTGCTTCTAAAAGTGGGAGGATTTGTTTCTTCGTTAATTATTATTAAATTATTACATCTTCCACTCTTTCTCCTCTTTTAGCTGTTTTATTACTATGCCATAAATTTGATTTTGCATTCGAGTCCATGCATATTAAAATACTGTCTCCCTGATAAGTGTGACAGAAGTCATCAATATTGTTTAGAAAGGGCTCTATGTCCCTGCTATATTGGCAGTAACAGTTTACTAGTTCGAAATTTCCTAAAGTAAACCTTAGCTCTAAACACACAGTCCAATTATCTCCGAATTGCGTAATATTTAATATCTTTATATTTTTGTTCCTATTTATAACTGCTGCCTGTGGTTTTTCACTTGTATTGTATGAATTATGGTTTCCTCCTGTGTGACTTTTAGATACAATTGTTTCCTATGTTCCCATGTTTAATTTTTTGTTTCTTGTATATGGTTCTTGAAGGATAATCAAATCCTTCATCTGACGTCTGCCATCGATATAGGAGACGTCAAATACCATCGGCAGCACCATCTTCTGCACCATGCCTGAAGCGGTTCATGTGTTAGCGTACAGCATTTTCAATGTTTAGGCGGGCCGCATGTCGTCTGGCATTCAATGGTTTCTTCACGTTGGGGATAAACTCCAGATCTAGTGAAAACACTGTTGCTCTAACTCTTCCCATCCTCATCGGCGCAGTAGATCCCGTACGCAAGCTGCCGTATGTGATTGTTAGAGGCACGAGTTTTTCGCAATGCGCGATAAAACTAATTGCGTCATAATTAAGTAATTTTCAGTTTCTTGACGTTTTATGATATTCTATGTGTGTTTTCATTTGTGTGTTTTCATTGGTTTCCGTTGCGCGATAAAACGCGAAATTTCTAAGAATACGCGATATAACGCGAAATTTTAAAAATACGTTTTCATTACTTTAAAAACGCTAGTTTTCCGCTGACGGAACGGTAGAACGTGGCATGAACGGTTCATTTTCGGTGATTCGGGGCACAGCTACAAGGAATATGTTGTGTGTTAGCTATCACCATCGGAGCTGGATTGGGAGTTCCGAAGTGATGATTGATTGAAGTTTGTTGTAAATGCATTTACATATGTGTGGCTTTCAACAAGCAATGCCAATTGTGAGATTTTTTTTTTTCTTTCTTTCATTGAAGTATAGACTGGTGATAAGTGACAAATGTACAAAATGAAGGAATAAAATGTGGAAACATATAACATGCTTATTTTTAATGCTTAAATGTAACTTCCGCCTATATGTTTTCAGGAGACAGCAAAACTTTCCTATTCATAGTAAGTTATTGATTTTCCTTCAGTTTGATTTTTTAAAAAAACGTAATTTTCTATAAGTGAAATTGACAATGTCAAGTGAATTATTCAGTGTATTTTGTTTTTAGGTAATTAATGGTTTATTTTTATAGTGATCTATGAATAAAAGAAACAGTTGTAAAAATGTCAGGGGATTCTTTTTCACAAGAGCTACATAATGCGAAACTTTATTTGGAAAATGCGACAAAACGCGAAATATGAAAAACGAAACGCGAAATTTTCAAATTCTTAGTGCGGAAAACTCGTGTCCCTAGTGATTGTGGATTATCATGCAGTATCATTGCATTATGCAGTAGATCTCGATGCTTCTGCCTTACAGCACATGATAGATGTCGCTGCAGGAAGTATGTAATACGCTTGTGTGACTGTGCTGTCATGAAGAACAAAGAAACAAACATTTTTTTCCTTGTGCGACAATCACTATCAGTTATGTTGGCGAGGGATCCTGCCTATGTCGTGATCCTGGATGTCTCCACTCTGACTGGGATTCTTAACTGATTCATACGCCCTGAGCCAAAATTCATCCATGCCGATAATCTTGGATAGTAATTTGTCGCCTTCATTCTCATAGCGCTGTAGGTAATCGGAACAAACTGCGTATCGTATCCACTTTTGAATCTCCGTAAGGACATGTGAAACTCATTTCGATGCAGCTTTACCTAACTTCAGATCTTGCGTCAAAATTTTATGAATGGTGTGCTTCAATCCCTAATTTACGCAGCATCCATCGTTTTTCGTTCTCCAACAGAGGTTCCAGCACGGCACGTAACACATCAGTCCGCACACTCACAGGCCGGCCTGATCGTTCCGTGTCGCTGGTCGCTTGCCGTCATCGCCGAGAAGCTGCTACCTATCTTGCGACAGTTCGATATGGTAGAGGATTATTCCCTAACGCTTCTACTAATTTTTGGTGCATCTCGCTCGCATTTCTTCCATGGAGAACGGCCAAGTGCGATCATTGTTCCACTCTGGTAACTTCCATTCCCTCATTTTTCCTAGCATTCCGTGCTCATTCAATATTGACCAGAGGGTAAAGTACAGGTTTCAGGCTTCCTTCCGCAGTCATTTTTCGTCCATATTTTCATATCGTTAAAAATTATTGGATTGCCATTACGTATTTTGAGGTTTTGTCATAAGGAGATTAGTGTCTGTAACATGTGCAAATTGTGCATTAATACATACTATGTCACAAGATTGCTTGCGTTTTCTTTCCTGATTCTTACCAACAAAATCCATTATGGATACTCGTTCAGTTGTATAACACACTTTTAATACAGCTTAGATTGTCGAAATTTTAATGGATTGTCATGACTTACTCCCCAAGCTTTGTACATGTAATGCTTTTGTACTTCAGAAATTATTTTTACTGTGTCTTATTTGGTTGCTTTATTCGGAACGTAGTATCCTTTTTCAACATCTAGTCAATATGAGATGTGCATTTACAGCTTAATGTGGAATCAGAAAATAAAAGCTTTCACTGAAATCTAACCCGACTCTTTCACGCCGAAGTTGTGTACTCTCCCATAGAACACTTGGGAGTTCTGATATATATTTGTAATACAAACAAATACATAGGTAATAAGTAGATATAGGCATTAGAAATGCATATATTATGATTTATAATAGTTATTGTTTTGAAATAAACTTACTTTCCGGAAGTTAGTCACTTTTCAATGTACCCGATAGTCATGGCTGTACTATAACCCAGGGGCCCACCGGGAAAGTACTTTCTAGGGGGCCCACTTATATGTACGTACTACCCCCTGTCCCGACAATAAAAGGAATTCGGGAGTGTAACTCGGATCAAGTATGCTGAAAAGTCTTAAAATCTAGATTTAAAACTTTTTTTTAAGGCTGTAATTTCTCCCCTGACACTGACTGATCTGACGTAATGCCCAATTATCCATTCTTCTCTTGCAACTGTACAATCATCTGCACAAACTCGATTACTTCATATCTCCCCCTAAAATAACAACGCCGTATTAGTGCCATATAGTCTAAACCTTTTATAGGCGCCCTTGTTGCATATACAAATCATATACAAATACATATATGGAGGAACAGAAGTAATTTATAATTTATACATATGCAGCACTTCTCCATTGTCCTGTATTAACAGCAGAATCATAGCTACGGGGTGGGCGAATGAGGCCGTAGCCCCATACGCTGATACGAGGCGTGTTTTTTAAGTAAGGTCCGTTTTGTTGTAGACACGAGTAGTTCGCGCGCATACCGCAACGAGCGTGTGCGTCGTGTACCGGCATGCCTCGGAAACAACTGTGCTCAGTTTCAGCTCTGTAGGTGACCTGTACGGTTGTGTTGTGTGCTTTCACAATGTTCAAAAGACTATCAAGTCGCCCGCCGCGTGTGAGGTTCGCCCAGTGATACGGTTTTTGTCAGCAAGAAACCTGTCTGCTGCAGAAATTCATCGACAGATTTGCGAAGTATATGGGGATACTGTTATGAGTGCAAGCAAAGTGCGTAAGTGGGTACGAGAATTCAAAAATGGCCGTGACAACGTCCATGTTGAGGACCGCTTCGGTCGCCCTTCTTCGATTACAGATGATTTGGTGGCTTCAGTTGAAGCGAGGGTTCGTGAGAACAGGCGCGTCACAATAACAGGTCTCTCAAACGAATTTTCTGACGTGTCGAGATCAGTGCTTTACAAAATTGTTTCTGAACACCTAAAGTTTAGGAAACTGTGCTCCCGTTGGGCCCCGAAACTCCTAACAGAGAACCACAAGAACCAAAGATTTGAGTGTGCGATGAAGCTCTTGACTCATTATCACGAAGAAGGTGACAGCTTCTTGAGTCAGATCCTAACTGGAGACGAAAGACGAAACATGAGTTTCGCATATCACGCCCGAATCGAAGCAACATAGCATGGAATGGAGACACACACACTCGCCTGTAAAGATGAAGGCAAAACAGACTGTCCCAGCGCAAAATCATGGCGTCGGTGTTTTGGGGTAGGCATGGTGTTTTGTTGGTCAACTTTATGCAACGAGGAACCACTATCAATGCAGAAGCATACTGCCAAACCCTGAGAAAGCTACGCAGAGCATTCAAAACAAACGACGCGGCATGCTGACAAAGGGCATTGTCCTTCGCCATGACAATGCAAGACCTCGCACTGCAGGTCAGACCCGCGATTAGTTGGACAGTTTTGGCTGGAATGTTTTAGACCACCCACCCTACAGTCCTGATCTTGCGCCGAGCGATTACCATTTGTTCCTCCACCTCAAACATCACCTCAATGGCAACCGTTACAATGATGACGATGTGAAAACGGCAGTGAACTCTTGGTTATCGGAACAGGCGGCAAGTTTTTATGAAGAGGGTATTTTGAAAGTGGTTGAGAGGTATGATAAGTGTTTGAACAAACTTGGCAACTATGTCGAAAAACAGGGTAAATTATGTACTTTCCGAAAATACATTTACTTTTTTGAAATAACCTTTCGTTGTGCACCAGTGTTGGGCAAATTTCAATTGAATTAACAATTAACAATTAATCTGTAAATTTAATTGTTAATTGCAATTAACAATTGAAGTAATGGTTAATTATTAATTGCAGTTGACCATTAATAATGGAAAATCAATTGCAAATAATCAATTGATTGAAAGTAATTGCAGTGGAAAGTAATTGCAATTGAATTCAGTAATTCAATTACAATTGAAATTAATTGGCAATTAATTCAATTGCAATTGATTTCCACAGCAATTACTTTCAATTGATTGATCAATTGCAATTGATTTTCACTGATTAATTTTCAACACTGTAGTTCAGAGAGGGCGTGGGGCAATGAAAACTTTAGCCACGACCAATTGACTCACCACCCATCGTGACCCACAACCCACCGTGACCTACTCTGACCCACCACCTACCATAAACCACTCTCACCCACTGTGACCCACAGATCCACCAAAACCCATTGTCATCAACTCTGACCCATGATTCACACCCTCTTCTCTACTGACTAAAGAGTTTAAACTTGTAATAAAACAAGCCTATAAAATTATCACTCATCGGAGTTTGAATTTCTACGATCAATCGCTCAAGCACCGCTCTATTATAATAAGGGCGAATCTGAACTTTCTAATATAAATAAAATAGAGTTTGTTCGTGTCTGTCTGTCTGTCTTTGTGCGGCCTGTGGACCAGGCGAGTGGACCGAAACTTTTCAAAATTTGGTCACGGGTAGCTTGATCTAGGCCCCAGATCAAGACGAAGAGGTTTTTTAATTTCGAACTAGGGGGTCTTAGGGAAACGTTTACCGGGACCGACCTGGAGACCAGACAAGTTGACCGAGAGTTACCAAACTTTGGTCAAAGATACCTTGGTCCAAGTCCCACACCAGGGCGAAGCGGTTTTGACAAAATTCGAACCAGGAGGTCTCAAGGGGGCGTTTACCGGGACATGTAAAAGTAGTAAAAAATGACCGATATCAGTGTCGATTTCATAGTTTTCGCGGTCGCTGGGATCAATGATAAAACTCCGATCGCATTAAGTTCCAAATTCACCCTATTCGGCTGCGGACCATGGGTCAACGGGGGAAGGGGGGGATACCGAAACGTAAAAGTAATCCACAATGACAGATATTAGTGTCAAATCCGTAGTTTTCGCGGTCACTGAGATCAATGGTGATACTTTCATTAGCGATGATTTTCAAATTTAGCCACCATTGTATGCGGGCCGGGAGTCACCGGGAGTGGGGAATTGCAAGACATGTAAAAATAATGGAAAATGACCGATATTAGTGTCAAATCCATAGATTTTACTATCACTGAGATAAATGGTGATACTTCCACAGGCCTTGATTTCCAAATACAGCCTCATCGGCTGCGAGCCAGAGGCGTTGTGTTTTCAAAATTGGAACCAGAGGATCATAGGGGCTTTTATCGTGATATGTAAAAGGTAGTAGAAAATGGCAGATGTTAGTGTCACATTCATAGTTTTCGCGGTATCGGCTGGGGGCTAGAGATTTCTTTTCACAATTCGAACCAAGGGGGTCTGAGGGGGCGTTCACCGGGACATGTAAAAGTAGTAGAAAATGAACAATATTTGTGTCTAATCCATATTTATCGGGGTTGCTCAGATGTATAGTGACACACCCGATAGTGTTTACGTTCAAATTCAGCCCCCATCGGCTTTATCTATGAAGACACATGTACGTTGTTGGATATATATTCACACAAAATATATCCAATTTTAGAAATGTTTCTTAATTGTTCTTCCGTTGTTCAGTTTGTTTACATTGATATTTTTATCTGATCCGTGCGAAGAACGGACATAAAGCTAGTATGAAATGGTAAAGTGTTTGTCATGGATCAAATTACAATGAATTCAATTATATAGATAATTATTATAATTATCATTGATAATTATTTCCTTGTTGAATTATAGATACTTTTCAGTGGAAAAAGAGTAAAATTTGAGACCCAAATCAACGTAAAATAGACCAACGTAAAGAAAAAATGTATAAAATTTTTCATATAATTAAGTTTACAAACTTAAAAGTTCCATGTAATTAAGCTAAATTTCCATTTTTGTGTCGTTTTGTGCGTCACCGGAAATGGGTCAATGTTATCCTACAAATATGGCGGAACAAGTTAATGCTGTTCCATCAAGAACGATTTCGAGGTCGTTTCCTTTACATCGTCTTGTTCGTGTTTTCTACCGTTTTTTAAGCCTATTTCCATGTTTTGTGAATCAATGGTAGTGGGTCAAAATGGGCATTCAATATGGGAAGAAAAATGACCCACTCCCACCAGTATCGAATTTCAAGGTCGTTTTTTTCGCATTGTTTAGTGCATGTTTTGTATCGTTCCTGCGCATATTTTCACGTTTTGTGTGCCAATGAAAGTGGTCAAAAAAGACCTACAAATATGGCAGAAAAAGACATTTTCATCCTACTTTCAAGGCCCATTTTGACCCACTTCCACTGATGCACAAAGTGACACAAATCATGAATAAAAAATGTTAAGGAAACGACCTCGACATTCCATGGTGACGGAACAGCATTAAGTTATTCCGCTATACTTGTAGGCCATTTTGACCCATTTTCGTTGCCGCACTAAAGTGGAAATAGGAGCACAAAACGGTACAAAACAGGCACTATACGATGCGAAAGAAACGACTTCCAAATTCGATAGTGGCGGAACAAAGGCTCTTTTTCCTCACACCTTGATGGACCATTTTGACGCATTTCTGGTGATGCTCAAAACGTGGAAGTAGGCGAACAGAACGGTACAAAATACATACTAAACGATGTGAAGGAAACGTCCTCCAAATTCGTTGGTGGCGGAACAGCATTAACTTGTTTCATTATATTCATAGGTCCATTTTGACGCACAAAACACAAGACAGGCAATAAACGATGGGAAAGAACCGACCCCGAAATTCGATAGTGGCGGAAGAGTGAGCCATTTAACTCCCACTTTAAAGGCCCGTTTAACTCACCTCGAGTGATGCACAGGACGAGAAATAGGTGCAGAAAATTTTAGAAAAAGGCATTAAACGATGCGAAAGTAATGATCTAGAAATTCAATAGTGTCGGAACAGGGGTCATTTTCGTCACACCTTGGAGGCTCAACTTGACACACTTTTGATGACGAACAAAACGTGGAAATAGGGGCACAAAACGGAACAAAACAGGCATTAGCCAATGCGAAAGGAAGGACCTCGAAATTCGGTAGTGGCGGAGCACTGAGTCATTTAACTCCCACTTTGAAGGCCCGTTTAACTCACTTCCGGTTATGCACAAGACGAGGAAATAGGCACAGAAAACTTTTTAAAAAATAGGCACTAAACGATGCGAAAGAAACGAGCTAGAAATTCGATAGTGGCGGAACAGTGAGTCATTTTTGTCACAGTTTGGAGGCCCATTTCGACACACTTCTGGTGACGCGCAAAACGTGGAAATAGGGGCACGAAACGGCAAGATACTGCTACCTACCGTTTTCCTTGGGTGCGCTCCCGAAGAACTCCCTAAGAAAACAGCTGATAACAATTCTGGTCCAGGCTCATACTCTGTTTGGGCGCATATTGATAATATTGAAATATGACAAGTGATTTGGCATGAGCCACGTTGGTGCTTTTGAGACTCAGGTTGTATTATACTTACTTTTGCGCATGTACACGCATACATATACGCAACCGGCAAGCCGTCTGCTCGCAGGAATTCACACACACATGAATGAAGACGATAATATTTACTTAGGGAAATTCCTATTTATTGAATATGGATATATGTGGGTACGGAGCGGAATAAGAAATATATATTGACAACATACAAAATTCTCACTTTACAGAGCTAAATGCTCAAACAGAAGAAATTGCACTGAGGCAATCGAATGAACGAAATGAAGAATAAAACACTTAATCCTGCGTGATAAATGTAGATATGCACACATTATATACGAACACTAGAAACATAGCCCTGGTTTAGATATCACTTGCACTATAAATTTGCTATTAGCACTGAGATAGGACCTTCACTGCGTGATAATGGCAAGGGGAATGGGGAAATACAATGGATAAAGTTTCTTGACTTCACAAGGACGTTACATGCCCAGGAGATACTCGTTCGCTTTTTTAGCTTCACACCCTGTATATTAATATAGCGATACAATGTTCTTCATACTATCACTTCCTACGATGTCTTGCACTGACTCTCTCTACGACGAACTTTTGCTAACTCTCGCTTCTACTCACGCTCGGGAACAACCCGTCCGCTAGACTTAGGGTTGACAATGCATTATGTAAAATAATAAAGAAAATGTTAAAGTTTTCTGCATTCATACACAATGTCAATAGGTCGATGTTATAATAGAGAACACTGGCAACATTTCTTTTGGTCCCGTGAGAGTGAAGCTTGGAAATAATAGTTGAAAAAAGTGTGGCAGTCTAAACTAATAGATTCTTCCCATGGTTATAGGATTTTTATACACTACTGTTATACGTAAAACAGTTTAGTGGAAAGGCGCGAACGATAGTAATTGTGTGTATGAGTCATTTCACCTACGACTCCTGCAGGACATGAACACTTGTTCTCACGGCATGAAGGATGACGTAATATGAGTGCGTGAGAACACGACAAACACAATATCATTCACACACTATCAACTTCGTGTCCAAAAATATTTCCAATCTTAATAAACGTTGTTATGAAAAATGTATATGCGGAACAGTCATGGTAACGAAGACTATAAGTTGGAAACTATTTTAGGGAAAGAAAAAATAAGTTTGCTGCGACGAAGCACTCTGCCCAGACGATAAGCGTTGCATTGAAAAACAACAAGTTCTTTGTTCTATCGTGAGAAACGATAAGAACGGCCGAAGAACACCTGCATACACAGAAGGAGTTGAAGTTCTCACCAAAAGAGAAATAGCTTTTCATTTCTATGAGTAAAATAATAATTTCGTTGCATGAATAAAAGTTAAAAAGAAATACACTGGTCGTCCAAAAATATAGTTTTGTGGCCGGGCAGACGGTCACAATACTGTCACTAAACGATGCGAAAGAAGCGACCTCGAAATTCGTTGGTGACGGAACAGTGATTCATTTTCGTCTCACCTTGGGGATTCATTTTAACCCACTTTCCATGACGCACAAAATTGCACAACACAATATGAAGGAAACGACCTTGAAATTCATTGGTGGCGGAGCAGCAATAACTTGTTCCGCCATATTTGTAGGCCCATTTTGACCCACTTCCGATGACGCACAAAATGTGGGAATAGGCGCATAAAGCGACACAAAACATGCCATAAAGATGCAAAACAATGTACCTCGAAATTCGTTGGTGGAGGAACAAGTTAATGACGCCGTGAGCACTAATTTAAGTTTATACTGTAGTTCTTACCATCAAGGATGAGAACTGCACGGTCCAATTTTTTAGCCAAAGTAGAAGCCCAACCGGGATAGTGATGTCAACCGGCTCGGCTCGGTTCAACTGAGCGTACAGCCGATGGCTTGAGCCGGCTCGGTAGGGACGAGTCATCGACTCGGCTCGATTGGAGCCAATAGCTCGAACCAGCTCCGTTGAAAGGAGTCCATCGGCTGGGTTCGAGTCAGCTTAACTGAGCCGATTGCTCGAACCGGCTCTGTTGGGGTAAGCAGTCAGCTCGGTTCGGTTCGGCTCGTGTGAGCCATCGGCTCGAGCTGGCTCGGTTGGATGAGCTGTTGGCTCAGCTCACTTCTCGGTTCGGCTCGATAAGTGAATGAGCTGTGAGCGAGCCGCTTGAGTCGTTGACAACCCTAAACCCGGGTCGAGCAGTATTGAACATGTTTGGCTGGAGTCCTATAACTTAACAATTTTTGGTTCGAGCACGAATACTTGCTCCTCCTGAACTCAAACCTTTGAACCTCGTGACCGATGTCTTGAAGATTTATTGACGACCGAGATTGACAGTCAACTAATTTTTAGTATTCAGATACAAACCGCCTATATTCCATGTTTATACAGGTACACGGTGTTATAATAATAATTAGTTATAGTAATAGTAGTGGTATCATTGATAATTATATTGGTTATGTAGGATATTTGAAGAGAGTAGTACTTGGAACTACACAAAGGATATAGCTCGGATTGGCTCGTTTTGGCTCGACTCGATGGAAACTCGATCCGAATTAGAGTCGAGTTGGGGGAAATTTTTCGAGCCGAGTTCTCGAGTCGAGCTCAAAGATGTCTGCTTCGAGTCGAGTTTTAAAGAAAACTCGCTCGTGCCCATTCCTATTGTATGCATGACGGGGGCATAGAGTTCTTTCGAGGGAGATAGAACCATAAACATAATATATTTAAAAAATGCTTAGTTTCACGGCTTTCTTCCCAGGGGGGGGCGAAGGGATGGTAGTTATCCAGCATTTCTTATAAGTACCTTATTTGAAATATGTAAAACAATAACAAGTGGACAACACAATATACTCACATCTTCTTATCCTTAGTTTTAATTGCTGATTTCAATTGCAATTAACAATTAAATGTTTCAATTGCACCCTTTGCGATTGACAATTAATAATTAATAGTTTCAATTGCCTGGTGACCAATTAACAGTTAACAATTGACGAAAATTTAATTGCAAATTTTATGATTGAATTCAATTGCAATTGAAATTAATTGTCAATTGCAAATTGAAATTAATTGTCAATTGCAAATTGAAATTAATTGTCAATTGCAAATTGAAATCAATTGCAATTGATTTTCAGAGCAATTACTTTCAATTGATTGATCAATTGCAATTGATTTCAATTGATTTTACCCAACACTGTTGTGTACTTATGTTCAATCGGACCTTGCTTAAAAAACACGCCTCGTAGCAAGAGGATGCCGAACGAGCAACAAGAAAGAAAAAGTTTTGGAAATGAATAAACGACGCGTCTTCCCGAAAACTTATTGGCGCCGTATTAAATCAATATGCTGTGGGATTGCAAAGGAATAGATTTGTTAAAAAAAAAAAAAAAAAAAAAATCTTCCTTGCTTTGCTCGCAACCCAAACGTTTTAATGTCGCAACATTTTATTTATTACTTAGTTATTATATATGATTTGTTAATGACGATGTGATATGGAAGGTTGCAAGCTGCTGTTTGCGCGATAATATTAAAAATGAAAATAAACAAGGGGAGTAATAATTTCGAACTTGAAGCAGCGCTAGAATAGCGGCTTAAGCGGTTAACATAACGAATTTCGTCTTTTTCAAAGACTGATCACTACCAGTCCTTTTTTTTTTTTCCTTTTAATTCCATTTACATGAAATGCTTCCAATTTGAAGGAATTTATTGGGATAATTTCACCATAAACTAGTTGTATCGTCAGATATTTTTGTGTGTGTGTGTGTGTGTGTGTGTGTGTGTGTGTGTGTGTGTGTGTGTGTGTGTGTGTGTGTGTGTGTGTGTGTGTGTGTGTGTGTGTGTGTGTGTGTGTGTGTGTGTGTGTGTGTGTGTGTGTGTGTGTGTGTGTGTGTGTGTGTGTGTGTGTGTGTGTGTGTGTGTGTGTGTGTGTGTGTGTGTGTGCATACGTATCAAGTTATGTGATATTTTTATCTATCTACATACATACATTGTGTGTTAGTGTATTATCAGTATGTTAACCCTTTGCCATATTTTGACGCGCTGGACGCGTTGCTTTTTACTTCCGTATTTTGACGCGTTGTCACGCGTTCCGGTGTTTGAGTGGCTGTATCCCGCTTGCTGTCAATAGAAGGCAGAAGCTTACAGGTTTCCTGTGCTTTGTGAGCATCTGTTAGTTTAAGTAAGCGCCAGAAGAGGCATAGATGTTTACAGCATTGCAAAAAAATTCCGAAAGAAATCATATGTGAAGGGGTTAATTAATAAGAAGTAGAATTAATTTCAGAACTTGCATTCATTAAGAACTTAAGTAATTACTATAATTTCAAACATATGTAGTAATAAACTATCCTCCCGAGGCCCTGCGTATTGCATGCAATACAATTTTTAAATGCCTTCCTTAAGAAAATTGTTGGAAAGGTCAGATTCCGTGGTATTGTGTTCAGTACACAGCAGGATTACTGTACTGAACACAATACCACGGAGTCTGACCTTTCCAACAATTTTCTTAATAAAGATAGACATTTAAAAATTGTATTGCATGCACAATACGCAGGGCCTCAGGACGCTTTAATTTGGGATTTTAGAGAGAAACATTAAACATATTCTTCACCTCCATCCATCAATATTGAGAAATTCGTAAAGAAGTCTTCTAAATTTCCGTTACATTTCACATTTTTTTTTTTTTTTTCGCAAAACAATTGAAATTATAATGCTATTTGTGTGGCCACACAGAGAATAAAATTTCAGAAGTTTACAATTATTACAAGAAATTAATGCTGTCACCCATTTCGAACATTTTAAAAGCACATAGTTTCTAATGCATTGAAATTTCATTTATTATCGATAATATGAAACGTTGTAAATAGTTGTAAATTTTTATAACCGTTCTCCAAGTGGATTTGTATACAACCAAGTAGTTTTGTCAAGTTAAAAAAAAAAAAAAAAAAAAAAAAAAAACCTAAGCCTTTTGAATAATACTGTTATTTGTAAATAATACTAATAAAAGCTGCTTCTCTTATATGTATATATAAAAAAAAAAAGCTTGTTGAAGTGAGTGTAAAGGAGGGGAGCACCATTCTACTTCGTCCCGGGCGCTGAAATCTCTTGATACGGCTGTAATTGACAGCGACCAAGGGAGCCCTAAAAATTAAAAAAAAAAAAAAAAAAATCACCATATAAGTTAAAAAAAAAGACATGAGTCACTCCTATATAATTCATAGATCCTTTTGAATATGTTGCGAGAGGGCCCATCATAAAGAGTTTTGGTGGGGCCTCCTTGTATTTCCTGCTCCAGGGCCACCGATGGTCTTAATGCGGCACTGTATATTTTCTATACGGAAAACAACGGTACTGAAAAATGTAAATTATTATTTAAGTTATGGCATCATTTGAGATTTCAATTTAGCTTAATACTTCAATATTACCAAAAGTATAAAGCAGAGTGGGAAATCAGGAACTTTTCAAGGGTTGAATTACGAGAAATGTGAAAGGCTGTTTTCGCAACATCATGGGCTGGCAACGCTGGTCTGGGATTATTTGCCTGTATTGCCGGTACTCGACGTGTTATCGTCCTTCGTTCCCTTTCTCCTGTATTCGAGGAGTGCGTGACGTGTGCTTTTTTTTGTTCATATACCGCTACTTAAGATACGAGGCGGAGGGCCCACTAAAAAATTCACCGTCCGGGGCCCACCGGGAAATTTCCCGGTTTCCCGCCTGACCAGTACGGTCCTGCCGATAGTGGACAACAAACACGTTTCATATACTATCAAATGAAAACAGGTTGACTGTTATCGTTTCAGAATATAGTTTGGTTTTCAGTCGTGAGGAAAGTGTAGTGAATTTGATGTGAAGTGACAAGCAGCGTTTTTTAAATTTTTTAAAGCAATATACTGATATTCCAAATACGCAAACGTTGGACACTCCGAGGCCGCGGTCAGGTGACTTGCGTGCGTGTTTGGTGCACGTAATCTCGTGTCTCCTGGTGGAATGACTTTGAGATTTGAACGCATTGTAATGGTTGGTATTCCACCTTAAATCGTAGACCCACTTCTCATATAGCTGCAGTGCTGAAAAGAGGTGATAAACTTCAATAAACCATCACATACACACTGATTACCAGAGAAGTGCAGAACTCAACCACTGGAATAGAAGAATGAAAATGTTATAGTCTTTATCTATCAGTGAACAGAAAATAGTTAAATTATAAGACCTTAAGAGAATCCGAAAAAATATCCTCAAAAACCCACATGGGCCAAGTTTCTCTCTTTCTAGGTTTCTTCTAACTCTGTTCAGATTCCACTTTAAACTGTAGGTTACGTCACATATAGCGTTAGCGCTGAATAGGGATGCTAAACTTCCCTTTGCTTTAATATTAAAATTTTAAGTGAAAATTAAAAAAAAAAAGTGTAAACCAATGAATATCAGTCGCTTTTGATCGATGGATGGTGAAATGGTTAAAATCTTGTGCAGTTTCTAAATTCTAATTTCTCCATTGAGAAATACATCCGAAGTACATATCAAATAAGTTTACTTCGCAGTCGATTACTCTCATGTAGATGATCTGATCAAATGTGGAGAATGTAGATATTGTGAACCATCAAATAAGAAAGTTTTAAAAGATGCCTTACAGAATACAAAACTTTATTTATCCCGAAACTTTACTCTGGTATTTATGAGACTATTTGAAAGTGTTAAGCGACTTAAATTAGCATGATGAATACACATGTAATATACATGTAATTAGGAATATACATGTAATTGGATCTGTTGTTTAGCGTTAACCGCCAGCTTCAATGATATTATTCTCTCACCACACAGCGCGCCTGGCTTAACGGAGCATTGACCTCGATACATGTGTTAGAGATAATCGCATACCTGTTCTCTGAATACTGATTGGTCGTGTATCTGTGCCCTGGACGTGGTTAGCAGCCTACATGTTTCCAAGACACTTGATTGGTTACCTACCTATTTCCTGAAGATCAATTGGTCTCTTACGTGCTTCCTCGGCACAAATTGATCGCCTGCATGTTTCCTGGACCATGACTTGTTACCTATCTGTTGCCTGGACATTGATTGGTCTCCTACCTATTTCCTGGACACTCGTTCATATGTTGTCTCCAAAGTGGCACTGTTATTGGCTTAATTGTCAGATTTGTAGGTTAATGCGGAAAATGGACAGATTATTCAAGGATGAAGGGCTATGATAGACAAGATATGTAAGCATTTGAGGCTTATCAAATTGTCTTAGAAATATTTCCTATGAAAACAGCGATGATTAAATGTTAAAGAAAACAGGCGGTAAAATACAAGATACCGTGTAGTTTTCGGAACATTTCTAACACATTGAATTGTTACCACTGCGAACACTGGACAGGCAAGATTTCACATGAACTTCTTTTATCGCATTAACATGAGTTTATCTTGGTAGATGTTTATATATATAAAAAATGGGAAATATATATATATAGGCAATTTTTAACCCACGTATTTCCCATTGTCTTTATTTTTGTTCTTTATTTCTTCTGTAAAATGACTCAACCATAAGAGTATAAACTAATAATGTTATTTGTTAAACCTTATCGATTTGGGTTACATTTTGTTATAACTTAATAATGTTGAGTTTTCTGTTATTTTTAGTGCGACTTGATCTGAAATTTTTAACCCTTTGAGGACCATGCATAAATATGTTATATATATTAAAAAAAAAAAAAAAAAAAAAAAAAAAACGTGTATGCAATTAAGATGATACTTATAAACCAACTCTGTATAGAAGTGATTTGTAATCTTTACTATTGTTTTTGTACTGATTCATTCACTAGAGATGATATATTGTGTATTTTCAGCCACGTAAATGTTACGTTTTTACCAAATTATTAGCGATAATCTTGAAGTGGATCAAGATGTAAGTAATAAAAGTTTGATAAACGTAGCAGTGCGACAAAACACAAACGTACACACACACCGCATCTTAATGTATGTGTGAATTTCTTTGCTGCCTTCTACTAGTATAGGTAAGAGTTAGTAATATGTCTGTACAGCAGATATCAGTAACCAGTACTACCTGATTTCACCATGTAACCATCGGGAAACAGAGGAAACATTCAAAAAGCTGGTTTCATATTGTAATCAGAGGTACACAGCTCTATTTACTTGTTTAAATAATAGTAATAATAATGTAATGAAATTATCATTGATAGTATATTTAATAGTTGTTTCTATCTTTCTAGGTGGTCACTTCATACTGCCCTGTTTGTGATAGAGATTTTGGAGATTCGCTCGCCTTTGAAGAACATCGAAATACACATTACCATATTTATCAGTATTTACTGTTCGTTTATCACAATAAACGGTAAGATACGTTTTAAAACTTTTAATAGAGCATATTAATTTCGGAAGAGTTAGTGTGTTGGTGTGCATCGATTCAATTTGGTTGTTCGTTATGTTCATAATTGGATAAAAGTAATTAAAAATTTAACAATTAAGGCTATCAGGAAGTGAATGATAACAATGAAAAACTAACGTCGAAAGAAAGCCGTGCTCACCTCTCCACCAACACGCTGAAGAGCATAGGCCATACAGGTTAAACGAATTAAGTGAGGGTAAAAAACTGTTAGTGCTCTAGCCGCTTTTAACATGTACGCTGCACTGTCTGTATAGAGAACAAGGACTTTCTCTTCCTGAGCTCCTCCCGGCCACAACACTTTAAGACCATCGTTTACAAAGCGAGCAATCGTGGAATGATTCGTGCGTTCCAGCAATTTACTCGCAATAAGATAGGATTTAGATGGAGAATATTCACTTAACTTTCCAGTCACTAAATTTGCTACATAACGTTCCAAAACGTCTGTTGTTTCGTCCATATATGAACTACCTATCTCTGCCCTAATGGTATCTATAACTTCCCTATAACGAACTTCGAGATAACACTTTCGAAGAGTGGATTCGTCAACAATTCGATGCCCGCCGTACTTCTTCAGAAAAGCACGGTATTTTGGCACTTGAACTTTGTTCCAAGGAATGTTTGCTGATATCATTGCTTGGCACGAGTCTTTGAAAAACTCACTGAAGTATCTTGATGCATTTGTGTCAAGACTACTTGCTTTTTTGCATGTCGCAAATTTTTATTTCTTGCATGGAGTGCACTTCGTACATGTTGTTCTGAAATTTCATTGAACATCCAATTTTTTTATCACACATTTGGCACACCACCACTTTACCGTCCGTAGTACACACATCATCGATAGTTACCCACGACCGTAATTTCGCGGATAAAGTTGAGGCAACCGGGGCTATTTCTAACTGCAATACTAGAGTACTGTCCTTCTGTCATTCAGTTAAACAAGCGAAGTTCTTTGAAAGCTTAGATTACCTGCTATGATATTGCCATTGTCGCCAGCTTCTTGGAACGAACTCTTGCAGTAAATTCCTGGAAGCATACTAGCATGCAGTTTTAACTTGAATTGCAGGATTTGCTTTCATCTTTTTTCCCCGTCCGACCTCCGATAGCAATCAAATAGACTTCATTTTAGGAATTTCGTGGCCAGTCGCCTGTCAGGCACGTGATCTGTCTTCCTCCTGAAAATTCTGCGAAACATGGTTTGACAAATAAAAAAGTTATTTCTGTAAAACGAAAAGATAGACATGACAAAATTGAATCTAGATGGAAGCCTTGCACAGTTATAGTTTTTTAATTTTAAATCAAAATTTCAGTAAACGCAAAATTTTAAGACAGTTTTATGTAAAAAGAAATATGTAGAAACCATAGAAATATATAATATTGGTCAAAATATGTAAAAATATGTAATATGAAACTTCAGTTGAAGCACCCTATAGGTGTGTGAATCACAAACATTTAAGGATTTGACGAACCTACATATGAAGGAAAAAATATGTAATTACATACAAATCCGGACATTATTTATATACTATAGGAGTTTAATAATATAAGTTTCCTAGTTATCAAGATCATGAAAGATGGTTTCATGATAAGTCTACAATATGTCTAGTGTAATCATACCTAACATTGGATTATATATATATATATATATATATATATATATATATATATATATATCAGGGTGGATTGATTTAAATCAGTCTGATTTAAATCACGATTTTAATCAAGATTTAAATCACTTGATTTTTTAAATAAAAATCGTTGATTTAAATCAAATTCCGAAATGAATTAATTTAAAGTGAAAGTAAGGAAAATCCCGTTTCTCTTGTTATTTCGATTATGGAAGATAATAATCATAATACAATGAGACTCAAATGTATGTAAGGACAGTATGAAAACGAGTATCATGTAGGGAACTATCAGGGAAAATCCCGTTTGAACGGGTTACGGGTGAACCCTGCTTTCTTCTCTTTGTAACACAGGGTTTTAAAATTTCTATTCCAATGGGGAAATCACCATGGACATTTAAGATGAAAACTCTTTTATGTCCACGTCTATTTGTTTGTTTCCAGATAATAGGGGCGTATTTAGAGGGGTCCGATCCCCTCTCCGAAACAAAAAAAAAAAAAAAATGGATTTTAAAATTTTGGGCGAAATTTATGTACTAAATACCTAGAAGTTCCTCGGGATCGTAATACGACAAATTTTGGATGCGTTAAAATATCGAATAATACTTTTGATAAAGTGGATACTTGACCCCATTGCAGAACATGCCGCGATCTGCGATGTGATCGCAGAAAATTTGACGCGCCTGTGCAGGAAAAATTGTCAGAGGAAATAAAATAGCCAACAGAAAAGTATAAAAACGTGCCTGCTATGTATAGATGTCTTAAATGCACGGACAACTCGCATTTGAAGAGTTTTTCACGTCACATAAAGCATATTTTTAACAATCACAAGTGTTTCTTCTTCTGGAGCTGATCATCTTGATTTTTTAATTTTGGAATTCCTGTTATTATTCAGTTCAAAATCTCATATCGTCGCGAATTGTGTCGAGGAATTTGAAGCTTTAAAATATATAAAACGATAATTATGCCTGTTGTGCTGTATGGTGGTGAAACATGGTCGCTTACTCTGAGGGAAGAACGCAGACTGAAAGTATTTGAGAATAAAATCCTGAAACGAATATTCGGAACCAAAAGGAACGGAAATGAGGAATTTCGAAAACTTCATGATTAGGAACTGCATAATTTATACCATTCACCAAACATTGTTAGGGTCATCAAATCTTGGAGGCTCAGGTGGGCAGGACATGTAGGGAGAATGGAAGAAAGTAGGAACGCTTTCAAAGTTTTAACTGGAAGTACAATCGGAAAACGACCATTAGGAAGATCTAGGCGCAGATGGAAGGACACTATTAAGATGGATCTCGCAGAAATAAGAATACAAAATAGAAACTGGATTCAGTTGACTAAGGATAGAAGTCAGGAGAGCTTTTGTGAACATGGCATTGAACCTCCGGATTCCATAGGACATAGAGTGAGTTAGTTAATTTTAGGCGAAATTTATGTACTTTATATGTATTTCGTGCCGCTAGCTAGTTCCAATTGTTTAAAAATATGCCCCTGCCAAATATCAGTAACTTTCGTGAAAAGAAAAATGTCATGTTGATATACATTGCTGTACTTTTTCCTTAATGCTTAAGAAACATTGTTTGGGATTGAAATAGGTTAACGATTGGGAATTAATTCAAAATTAAAACCCAATACTTTCACTTAAATGACATAATTAACATTTAATACTAATTCCTAATGTTTTTTCTTCAGTTCGCGACTTGTATTATACGAAGAAAAAGATTTGATTTAAATCAAAAAAATCAACAAAAATGATTTTTTTGGAAAAAATCATGATTTTTTTCCACCCTGATATATATATATATATATATATATATATATATATATATATATATATATATATATATATATATATATATATATATATATATAATCTCAGGAAAACGTATTAAACGCAGAAAATTATTGTACACATGGGAAAGAAAGTATTTGACAGTTGACAAATTTTCTTTTGCTAATAACTCGGGAACAAATGAATTAATTTTGATCTTTTTGTTGCTATCCTTAGAATGGTTATAGCTTGATAACTTGCCAAGGTCGGTACTCTATTAGGTTAATTTGTGGCTATTAGGACAAGAAATGGGGTCAACTGAAGAATACTTTCTTTCGTGACTGTACATAATTCTTAATGTGGTTATTCAACTCTCATTCCATACATCTCTCTTTAAAGAAAGCATTTTATGTTTTAAAAAGAATAAATTTTAAGACAAGTCACTATTAGAAACGAGAATAATGCATCTGTTACTTGCACAGGTTCTTAGCAACATGAAGTTCCTAATACTTGAGAGTGATCTACGAGCGGAAACTTATTCCAAAAAAAATTTCGTTCTTATGAATAATGTCTGAATAAGAATTAATATTTTTAAATGACTGTGCAAGTTAACTTCCAGCTTGTGTTTAACTCATCCTATTGTAAAAATCGTTCGTACTTGCATATATAACGTCCAGTGGAAAACAATGCGTGTTTATTTATGGAATACAATCTACAGAAAATGTCCCTACAGACAAGAGTGATTTATAAGGAAAAGATAAGATATCAAAGCTGGTATGAGACAAACATTACATTAAGCTATTTTTAAATATTTGTGTGAAATAGGGTTATTAATTTTTTCCGTAATAAATATTATTTTTCCGAAAATAGATAAAATATCAAGTATGATCTTCGAATTAAAATTTTCAGAAAGAAGTGGTATCCTTAAATTTCTCTATCATTAGCTGACTCATACCAAGAGAATTCTGTGCCACTTCTAACCAACCAACCATATGACCTAAAGTCTAAATAAATTAAAAATTTGACTTTATCAGTATTTTTTCCACTTAAAATTTTACTGAAAATCGTTATATATACAAAGTGTGTAATTAAAGTAATGAAACTGAAACTGGTAAGACTAGTGGCGCGGTACTTGGAGTGGTGGATGAACATGTGATACACCATCAGTGTAAGTGGGAACTCACTAGCGTCACGTTGGTTATCTCCGTAGCGATTGTTTGTAAATCAGGTTTTGCTTATGCGTTCTGATAAGGAGTGACACTAATATTGACCAACTATGTCTAATCAGGTATGCAAGGCCTTCGGATGTAATAACTGATGCAAATGTGGAAAGAGTCTGGGAACTTGTGCGTTCCGATTATCGGTTGACACTCAGAATGATCGGGCAAGAGTTGAATTTGAGTCACACCACCGTTCATCAATTGTTGACCAAGCGAAATGGCGATGGGAAAAAGCTACTCCAAAACTGGTTCATACAATTCTGACGCAGGAGCAAGAGGACATGCGAAGAGACATGTGTGTTAATTTTTTGGATTTGATTGCAAATGATCCCGATTTTCTGGAAGGCGTCATGGTTCATCTTCAATTGACTCTTCCTTCTGCAAATATCTTAAAACAATGAAACATCTGGACCTTGGACGAAGCACTGTCTCCGTAGGCGTGACGAAGTTTTGCAAAAGTTTCCGTTTCACTGTGTCCAAGTCTGAAGCAAAACCGTCTTCACTAAAACAATCGCTACGGACAACCAGCGTGACGCTAGCGAGTTCCTACTTACACTGATGGTGTATCACATGTTTATCCACGTCCCGTCCAAGTCTCACGTCACCGACGTTGCCGATTCGTGCAGTGTTGTTAGTCTCATTACGTATTTACATGTATACCTCGTATGTTTCGCATCACAAATTCAAAATATTCTAGGTTAATTTTACTAATAAACATGACATCAGTATTAAAACTAAAGAAAGATTAAAGAAACTGAACTTTTTAAAGATCGAAATCGGTATATTTGATATTTAAAAAAAAAAAAAAATCCCATGTCAGAATTATACACAAATATAATCAGTTTCTTTAATACATATTTTTCTATACAAAAATACGCATTTGTGTTTCTAATGTGATTTTTTTAGTTCTTCCTTTAGTATATTTTTTTCCCATTCAATCCAAATACATTAGCAAAAGTATTGCTAATCGCATAAATATTTGGATTTGGAGACCAGATTTTATATATATAGTGTATTTGATTTTCTTCTTTGTGTTTGATAACATAGGCAACACAACACAAGCGTTCAAAGTTGATAGTATATGTGCTTACATAAAAATAAAGTATCTGTTCTCTTAAAAAGAGAGTCTTTCGAATATTCTTTGTTTTGTGCTATGTTAAGGTTCTTCTCTACACTTCTCGCGATTTTTTAAAGAAATTTAATAATACAATAACAGTTAACAAATATGATAATTTTGTAAAGTAGGCAAAGAAAGTGCGTATAAAATATTAAATAAACGACTGGTTATTTTCAAGACGTTTCACAAATTCAGAAATAATGTCCGACAGTTATGACGTAAGAAACTTGTCTTGTAGATTCTTCGGTTGTAATAAAAACCTAGAAAAGTTTATTTACTAAAATTTACTAAATACTAAATGGTTTATTATTTTCAGTATTTATTGTACGTGTGATTCATGAAAAATTAAGGAGCGAAACTTTAATAGGAGTTCTTCAGTCTGAAATTAGTTCACAGCAAGTTGTTTGTAGGTTCAGAAATCAGCGAATGAAAGATACAACGTGATAACATGAAGTTTCTGTTCTTGTAAGTTGAAATCGGATCTCTTTGTTGGAATATTTGGTAACGCAAGAATACTGCCAGTATAAGATTTAACATTCTAAGGAGGAGATTATATACAGGGTGTTTCAAAACAACACCGACAGCGTTTGGGAGGTGATTCCTGACACCAAGACAAGAAAAAAGTATAAACCAACCTGGGTGCACAAATGCTTTCTTTCGGAGTTACAGGCTGCCGAAAACATGAAAAAGGGAACTTTAAAGGCCCATAGCTCCAAAACTATGGGACCTATTGTAGGCGGGTAAAAACTTCACTTAGGAACTAGTACGTGCCCTATCCAAATATCCAAGTTTCAGAATCCTGCGGTAATTCCGCAACAAATTTTATACAGGTAGTAAGTACTTCCAATTAAATTCCCGTAACCAAATTCCCTCTGTAAAAATTGCGTGAGTATCTTAGGACTTTGAAACATTAATTTTTGGATAGGGCACGTATTAATTCCTAAGTGAAGTTTTAACCCGACTGCAGTAGGCCTCATAGTTTTGGAGCTATGGGCCTTTCAAATCCACTTTTTCATGTTTTAGGCAGCCTATAACTCTAAAAGGAAGCATTTGTGCACCCAAGTTGGTCTATACTTTTTGCCTTATATTGGTGTCAGGAATCACCTTCCAAACGCTGTCGGTGTTGTTTTGAAATACCTTGTATATAATCTCCTCTTCCTTGGAATGTTAAATCTTATACTGGCAGTATTCTTGCTTTACCAGATATTCCAACAAAGAGATGCGATTTCAACTTACAAGAACATGTTATCGCGTTGTATTGAAAGCAAATGTCAGTCCATTTAATAGCATTTTGCATATGAAACTGACTGTAATTTTTTAATATTCTTTATTATCTTTAAGTTGTAGACTAGAATTATTAAAAAAAAGAGGCGAGCCTAGCGAAGAGCTTTAACTCACACTTTGTACCTAATATAACACAGCGATGGACTGATGGACTAACATCACTTTTTTAAAGCATTTACGATGGGCCAAAGAAAATTACTATATTCATTATTTCAATAATTTACTCTAAGTTTACCGTTTTGTGCGGAAGTGATATTGTTCCGGACTTCAAGGAAGTTAAGGCTGTAATATGTTCTCTTGGAGAAATGTAATCGTTGCGATTCTTTTATAGCTATAAATTTACTCAGAATTACAAGAAATACTAATGGAAAATTTAATCGGTTAAATTAAAAATTAACAAAATCTGTGAGGCGCTTCGGATAGTAAGAGCGAATTCAACATATTGAGTTCGCCCGTAGTACCCAAAACTAAATTATAAGCCTGGCTATATTAAAAATATGGTTATTGTAAGGGAAATTTTACTGCATAACAATGAGAGGTGATTGTCTTAGGTGATGACGAGCACGTACTTGTTTTATTGTGTTAACTTATTTATTGTTGAAAGTGTGTGTGGGGGGGAAGAGGGGGAGACTACAATGAGTACGCAAAAGTTTATTTTAATTTTATTTTACTTATTGTTATACTCGTTATATTTGTTTGGCATGTTTATGATTGTTTATGCAATGGAACATACATTGGCACAGCTACGGAAACATGCTTCCATAATTGAAAGATCATATCAGGAATTCTAAGATATACTGACTTCAAGCTTGTGCGAACATTCCAAAGAAACCGCGCATGAAGTGGATAACGCATTAGTTGTAAAGAATAATAAAAGTAATTCGTCAAATTGTCAGATTTACTTTTTTTTTTATAGGTAAAGTTAAAGGTGAGTCTAGAATTCAACTTATTAATCATATTTGTTATTTGGATTTAATTTGCATCCAAAAAATGTACCTAGTTCAACTTGCCATGCTGTTAAGTATTGTGAGAAAATATGTGAAATTAATACTGCTAGTGTACTCACATTTATTTTGTATTTCATTTTCTCCTTAATTTGACATTTTCTGTTGACTTAATAGTGTCAATTATTGTTGAAAAGTTGATGTCCCAAAGCTACATCCATGTACAAAGAATGGAGAATTTAAATATTAAAACGCACAATCTTGTTCAAAATCCATTTACCTTTATGGAGCTCCTGTTCATATTAACAGTTGCTACAAAAACCATTAATTTATTTCCGATACGACAGTTAGATAACAGATATGAGGAGAATAAGTGTTAAACATGATTGTCAGTTTTATCTGCTTGTTCATCCTCCAAAACATAAGCAACTTTATGCAGTCGTTGGTTTCTTTTCTTTCTCCCGGACAGATATCGGAATAATCCTTCTATCATTTGTTTGGATTAGTCAATTAAATAACTTGAACGAATTGCTCACCTACTATTATTTTTCAATTCTTCTTCCAGTATTTAGAATGCTGCTCTCTGGCAGTACTCTTCAGGGACACGGACTTAAATTCCTTTAATCTTAAATAACCTATTTTCAATTTACGGTTAGCTGATTTTGTGTTTAACCATAAATTGAAATTACCTACCAAGCGTATGGAACACATAGGTTTTTTTAAATCTTAGGCTCAACTTACTAGGGATGATTCCATATCGGGACCAAGTACCTGGGGAAAACCTGTATATCGTCTGAAAGCTCTTCCTATGAGAAGTACGAAACCGTTTTCAAATTATGGGCAAACCCGCAACTTGACCCTATAAGGGGCCGGTTTGTTGGTGTTTTGTGACCCTATATATATAGCATATTCCATAGAATAAAAATGAATGTTACGCGTAAGCGCCTGAAGCCATCATGTTCTTTTTTGGCTCATTGCTAGAACATGACACGAGCAAGGGTTTGACAATATCACTTTGCACCTAGAGATACCCATTTGGTCAGTGTTGCCAACGAACCATAAATACAATGTAGAAGATGGTTTCTGTACCACTGGATGTATACCCATGAAACGTGGGATAAACATCTTTCATAATTGGAGAAAATATACTGTGGACATATTCCTCTCCCAAGTACCCCAGTTTGTCAGTGTTGCCAACCAATTGTAAAATGAGAAGTTGTAAAGCAGGTTCCGTACGATGAGACGTTTATACACCAAGCTTGGCAGAAACATCACACGACACTATAGCAAAAAGGCGTTGAGTGTTACAGTCTCCCAACCATTCTAGGTCGTCAGTGTTATATATATCCAGTGGTACAGAAACCATCTACCACATTGTATTTATAGTTCGTTGGCAACACTGACCAAGTGGGTATGTCTGGGTGCAAAGTGATATTGTCAAACCCTTGCTCGTGTCACGTTCTAGCAATGAGCCAAAAAAGAACATGATGGCTTCAGGCGCTTACGCGTAACATTCATTTTTATTCTATGGAATATGCCATATATAGGGTCACAAAACACCAACAAACCGGCCCCTTATAGGGTCAAGTTGCGGGTTTGCCCGTGATTTGAAAACGGTTTTGTACTTCTCATAGGAAGAGCTTTCAGACGATATATAGGTTTTCCCCAGGTAATTGGTCCCGATATGGAATCATCCCTAGTTAGTTCCCTTTCGATATGGTAAACATTCCATAACTCGGAAAATTCCTGTCGACGTAAATTCAAATTTCAGCAAATCACTGTGTCTATTTTAGGTAGTAATTTCAAGATATTTCTGTATGCTAAGGATCCAGAAAAATATGTTGTTTGAAATTTCGTGACAATAGATTTAGGTGATAATGCATTTTTATTTGAAGTAGAACTTTGTGAATTAAATTACATACGTGAGTGTGCTGACAATAACTTAAGATGAGCCTTCCAATAATAATCTTTGAAATGAAGTCGTTTAGTTTTACGTCCCACAGTCATGCCGGCTAGGCTAAAGGAGACGATGATGGTGAGAAATGAGGGCAATGATGGAATGAATAAAGTGGGAAGAAACGGGAGAACCCTGAGAAAAGCAATGAACACTGTGCTTGTGCACCACAAAGCGCACTTGATGGAAACTGGGATCGAACCAGGGACCCCACTCATTAGAGCTCAGGCTCTACCACTGAGTTACCATGCCCCTTCCAATAATAATAATATGACAAGTTAGTTTCATTTTAGATTTTGAAACTGCAGCCGACTTTCAGGCTGTGCGAATTCAGTATTAAAACTGGAATTGATAGATATACTGCTTCTGGTTTCAAAAGGCAGAGATATTAGAATCTGTTCTTGAGATGCTGAATCCTTATGACAAAATACCTGATACATAGTTCTACGCTGTCAATCAATATTCAAACCTTAATTTGTAGATTTCTATCTATTTCGATTTCACTAGATGTTTAGGGTTGGAATGGATCTCTTCTTTGAATCTATATCGAAAGAGCATTTCTTGCTGTCTGTCACCGCTTTTGCTGGAACTGTCGACAGACTGACAGATGGACATTTGTTCTATAAGTCTTCCCTTATTTTTGTATAGCATGGTTTGAAAGTCTTAACAATATAGTGGTAGGTTTGCAAAGCAAACCTCAAAAAGATCAGAAATGAAATTAAATTATTACCTGGGTAGTAATTTGATCATATGGTCAAATATACGATCAAACTTCACCTGAACTGTAGCATTGTGGATACAATGTATTAAACAGGTTTGGGAGACGGTCCAGTTTACAATGCAGAAATGCTATAAAGAGGATGATTTATTTTATGCTTGCAAATTACGAACGTGTTGTTAAACCGCTTCAGCACAAAACTGGTCACAAATTATGTTCAGTACTTCTTTGGAATGACTTGTCATTCCAACAAAAATGGATAAAGAAACAACTCCGTACTGGTTTTAGTGTGCAATAACTTTTTAGACCGATATTTTATTGTAATGCTAAAAAAGAAAAAAAATCATCTCATTGTATAGACCATTTTTACATTTTTTTCAGGGAAAGATTAGTAAGGAATCGACACGGTGTAGAAATTGAAGTAAACGTTGATCCATCTTGTAACAGAGTGAGCGAATATTTAAAGAAAAAAGGGATACTCAAAACAGCTATTTTTCCAGAGGAAGAAGTCAGATTTGAGCTTCTAGTTAAAAATGTTGGAGTGAAAGCAGTAATGCTGCATGCGGTGGAATGTCTCGTGACACATCCAGGTGTAATTATCACAGATGAAGCTGGTGTTTATGGTGGGGACCAGTCCAAGCAAATAGAGAAAGGTAATTTTTTTTCTTTATTATACTATTTTGATTCCTTCGTAGGTGTTCAATCAGCAGGTTTTTTAAAGTTTATTATTATTATTATTATTATTATTATTATTATTGTATTATTATTATTATTATTATTATTATTATTATTATTATTATTATTATTATTATTATTATTATTATTATTATTATTATTATTATTATTGTAGTAGTATTAATAACAGGGTGGATTGATTTAAATCAGTCTGATTTAAATCAAAATCCGAAATAAATTAATTTAAAGTGAAAATAAGTAAAATCCCGTTTCTGTTCTGTTATTTCGATTATGGAAGAAGATAATCATAATACAATGAGACTCAAATGTATGTAAGCACAGTATGAAAACGACTATCATGCAGAAGATGATTAGGGAAAATCCCGCTTTGAACTGGTAACGGTTGTATCCTGCTTTCTTCTCTTTGTAACATACGGTTTTTAAATCGTTAACTATTCCAACGGGGAAATCACCATGGACATTTAAGGCGAAAATTATCTTGTGTCCACGTCTATTGGTTTGTTTCCAGATAATAGGAACGCATTTAGAGGGGTTCGATCCCCTCTCCTAAAAAAAAAAAAAAAATAAAATAAAATAAAATAAAATAAAATAAAACTAAGCGAAATTTATGTACTAAATACATAGAAGTTTCTCGGATCATAATACGGCAAATTTTGGAAGCGTTAAAATATCGAATAATACTCTTGATAAAGTGGATACTTTCAAATATCTAGGATCAAAATTAACAGACGAAAACGATATTTACGAAGAAATTAAATGTCGACTAAAAGCGGGGGATTCGTGTTGTTATTCAGTTCTAAATCTCTTGTCGCGAATTTTGTCGAAGAATTTGAAGCTTAAAATATATCAAACGATAATCATGCCTGTTGCTCTGTATGGTTGCAAAACATGGTCGTTTACTATGAGGGAAGAGCATAGACTGAAAGTATTTGAGAACAAGATCCTGAGACGAATATTCGGACTCAAGATTGATGAGCATGGGGAATAGCGGAAACTTCATAACGAGGAACTACATTATTTATACGGTTTACCAAACATTGTTAGGGTCGTCAAGTCTAGGAGGCTTAGGTGGGCAGTCTAGGAGGCTTAGCTAGAATGGAAGAAAGTAGAAACGCTTTCAAAGTCTTGACTGAAAGACCAATCGGAAAACGACCATTAGGAAGACCTAGGCGCAGATGGGAGGACTATATTAAGATGCATCTCGCAGAAATAGGAATACAAAGTAGAAACTGGATCTAATTGGCTAAGGATAGAAGTCAATGGATAGCCTTTGTAAACGTGGCATTGAAGCTCCGGGTTCCATAGGCCATAGAGTTAGTTACTTAATTTTAGGCGAAATTTATGTACTTTATATGTATTTCGTGCCGCTAGCTAGTTCCAATTTTTTTTTTCTTTTTTTTTTTATTATTATTATTATTATTATTAAATATGACCCTGCGAAATATCAGTAAGTTTCGTGAAAAGAAAAGTGTCATGCTGATAAACGTTGCTTTACTTTTTCCTTAATGCTGAAGAAACATCGTTTGGGATTGAAATAGGTTAACGATTGGGGGTTAATTCAAAATTTAACCCCAATACTTTCACTTAAATGGCATAATTAACATTTAATACTAATTCCTAATTCCTAATTTAAAAAATCGATTTAAATAAAAAAAATCAACAAAAATGATTTTTTAAAAAAAAATCATGATTGTTTCCACTCTGATTAATAATAATAATAATAATAATAATAATAATAATAATAATAATAATAATAATGACAACAACGAAGTTCAACGTGAATCATGAAACCAAATAATATTGCTGTATTTATTTAAATAAAGTATATGAAGCATCTGCAGTTTTATTCGGTTTTTCTAAAGGATTGTCAATTAAAGGCAAAATTAAAAGACTTACAATTTTACATTTTAGAAAGTACTATGAAGCATAATTGTGCTAATTTTCAGCATATTAGTGAAACTTCTCTGTATTGGCCACCGTTAATTCCACTGCGAAATGATCAATAAACAGGAAAAAAAGATATTTTGTAGCAAAGTCTATTACAATTTGTAATATGTGTGTTTCTGATACAGAAACTAATTATATACATAGTTGTTATCTTAAAATATTATATAAAATTAAAATTTAGCAGTATTTCATTAAAGGCTTCCAAACCTTCGGACAAAAGTATTACCCAAACTAGCTGTTGCACTGATAGAGGATAAAATTCAATTTTCTGGAATGCTATGTAGGTGTAATTAACAGAACACAATGGAGGTGTAATTAAAAGAGCATATCCAAAAACGTATCACGGATACAACAGAAAATAATCATGATAAATTTCATCATTCTAATCCTGCCAGAAGGGCCTAAACATTTTGGAGTGTAGATGTCCCATATAAATAACATTGGAAAGACCTTTCAGTTCCCCATAAAACTTCTCTACGGTTAAAAATCTTTATTTTTGGTCATTTACTTAAGTAACGCTAACAGAAACATACAAGCATACCGAATTTAAAGTTTTTATTCCAATTCCAAGTACCTAAGATATAAGGTTACAAGTTTAAAAAAAATGAAAAAACAAAATTTCTTCATCCTCCCTTCAGACCACCTAAATATATATATATATATATATATATATATATATTAACTTTTGGCAATTTTTCTGTGGGTTAGTACTGTGGAAAGGCGAAACTTGGCACGATTGTAGCTTTCAAGCTACAATCGTGCTAAGTTTCGCCTTTTCACGTCAACCGGAAGTATCCTTTTATTTTGTCAGTTCATGTAGTTTTATATTTAGTTAGCAACACAATGTTGTTAACATTAACTTCCGTAACTTGGATTGGATTTCAATATCATTTTGCTGATACATTAAGTTCCTTAATACCGCGGTCCAGTTCGACGATGTGTGCCGTGGGTGCAAGGGTGTGCTAACCCCCTTATCATATAGACGTGGCAATGTTCATGGAACTAGAAAGATGGAACAAACGCCACTCGCAAGCTTTTGCACAACTGAACACAAACAAAAGCGGGCCTAATTGCTGCACCATACATAGTTTTTGAGATCTAGCATGAAACATATCCAAACATTTAAATTTTTCCGGGCTACGACCATCGTGACGCAGGTGCTTTCTTCGCGTTTTTACCATGTCCTCACTTTTTTCTCCATGTAATATCAGTTATGACTTTTCTTGCAATAGTTTATTCGCATACAGAATTACTTTGTCGCATAAGCAGCAATTTTTAGCACTTTGCCGTCCTGAGATATTACGCCCCACAGATGGCATCCAAATCACAAACTTCAACTTTCGGACCCCCCATAAATCTACGGTGCCAGTAGTATCATAGCTGTGGATATTTCTGCAGACTCTTTACATGAAATTGTATTCAGTACAAAACTTATGAACCCCCCACTTTATGCCATTCCAAAATACAGCTCCTTTAAAAGTGTAATTTTCTCTAGTTTTTCTGGTGATTTCCTGTATTGGTTTGTAACCCTGCATATTTAATTAGACGCAAAAGTTTATATTCACCATGTACGTCAGTCTCTCTTCTAAACATTCATTTTTGTTTGGTGTTCGTCTGATTCGTACATCCTGAGCAACTGTAGTTTTCGTAAACGCTTGCGAATGCAAAAATTGGCACTTCACTAACAAAGATGGCTGTCATTCTGGAACACTTGTACATACAACAACGTAAATGATGTTATTGACCTTCTCATACACAAGGTTCGTCACACTCGAAGTTTTATAGTTTTCGGAGATGGTCGAACAACCACATCTGGACCTCTTGTTATGGATTGACCCAACTGTGCAGACAGGCGGGGATGCAGGACTGAACATAGCATGTAACATTCAAGATCAGACGTACCTTTATTTTTCCTCATAAGTATCACATACATTGAGAGATTTGTCATACCGGTCTATAAGATTTAAAAACCCTTCCAGGAAAAATTCAGAGCTCTGCATACGGAAGAAGCGTCGAACAGCTTCTGTGACTTCAGTATTGCGTCTGCCGCCGAGAGTCTTCTTCGAAGCCGGAAACAGATGCAAGTCATTGGGTGTGAGGTCAGGACTATTTTGTTTCCCCATTGCTGTTCTCTTTCCTGGAAAGAACGAGAGGGGAAAGTAATTTTCGGACTTTCCCTTGTACTATATGGATTTGAATTTATATATTGAATTTAATGTCCCACGACTATGCTTCGAGGTTAGGAAGGTTGGTGATAAGCGAAATGGTGGGAGGATACCGGAAAACTCCGAGAAAACCCATGCTTACGGTGTTTGTCTACCACAAAGCCCACTAGATCAGAGCTTGGATGAGACTAGAGACCTCACGTACCACCAAAAATGAGCGCTCTATCACTGTGGAGCCTCCTTTTGCGTCCAAAACAGCTTGGATCCAACGTGCAATGAACGTATACAGCTCCTGAATCGTGGTATGTGAAATTTTGTACCATTGTTCCTCCAAAACATGCTTCACTTCCTTAAGGGATGCTGGTGGAGGGTAATGAGACCGAATACGTCTAACTCAGACCACAATGGCTCAATTATGTTCAGATTTGATGATTGTGGGACCCAGGAGAGGTGTGATAGCTCTGGTCATGCTCCGTAAACCATGATTTCACAGTTTTTGCAGCGTGACAGAGTGCCAAATCATCTTGGTAGATGCCATCACCATCAGGGAACAATATTTGGGCCATGGGTAGAACCTGGTCCCCCCAAATGGCCTCATACGCCTTAGCATTCATCCTTCTATGCAGGGCTATGATGAGACCTTCAGAAAACCACGATATCACTGCCCATACTGTAACAGAACCACCCCCATGCTTTACAGTTGGGAGCAGACAGTCTATATGATAGGCCTGCGACGGTGTTCTCCATACGTAAACACGACCGGTTGTTGGAAACTAGGTGAGTCGATTCATCGGACCATACTACGTGTTTCCACTGCTCATGAGTCCACGCCTTGTCGTCCTTTCACCACTGGATACGCCTCTTCTCATTTACTGCTGTGACCAGGGGTTTGGCGATATCGGCCCTGCCATGCATTTTCATTTTATGAAGTTCGCGTCGCACTGTTTTCGATGAAACCGGGTTCTGCAGGCCGGAATTGAGTTCAGACCTAATTTTCATTGCAGTGATCTTGTTTTTAGATGCTACAATCCGTTTTAATGCCCTCCGGTTCCTATCTGACAGGATTGTCTTTCGACCACTGTTGTGCTTTGCAGACGTCGTTTGCCCATGAATTGTGTATGCCCTCGTGACATTGGATACAGTGCCTTTCGATACCCCCACAATGTTCGCCACTGTTGCCACTGAAGCTCCAACCAGACGGGCACCAACGATCATGCTTCTTTGGAAGTCTGTCAGGTGGCCCATTTTACCGCACCACTTTCACACCACGACACTCACAGGTAAACTGGTTACTGCTGACGGAAGAGGAAGGTCCACATGACACATTGAAAACCACAAACGATCGGCAACCGCAACATGTGTTGTACAGTGGAGAGCCAAACTTACGTGTCCTGTATGAAGTGTGTTTAGATTTTTTCTGTCCCCTGTACATATATATATATATAATATAATGTGGAAATATTGCTGTGCGGGTATTGGAATATAACAATGGGCAATACATGCATTTTAGTTTATATATTCTTTATTACAGAGAGACATTGTAGATATATGTTCTTTGCTCGCATCTATGTGTACACTATTCCGTATAAAACCACTCAATAGTTGACTAATTAAACCCTTTTTTTTTTCTTTCTTTTCAGACCATTTTTACCGTATTAATATTAAGTTTTCCTGTCAAGTGCCTTCTGTATATATCATTCCATTGGGTCTAGTCTGCGGACCACCGGATGACGAAAATACCTTCTGCTTCGTTCGTGATCTTGTAAGTGAGACTATTTGACATATTTTTATATAAATATAATAGAAATGGCGAAGTGCATACAATACTGTAGTGAATTAATAAAATCAGTAATGTGATTCCTATTAAGTTTTCACACTATATAAGACGTAATTTAAAAAATAAAATTGGAATAAGCATGTTCTTTGAAAGTAGTGCTCACAATGTAAACAATAAAGGCTTTTGTGCCACCGGCACACTATATGTAGATACTTACAAGAGGTTAACGTGAAATAAAATTAATAATCGCTCCATTGAATATGGAGAAAATTTTTAATCAGATAGAGGTATCACAATTCGTAATAGTTTTAATACCACCCAAATCACGTATTCAAGGGTGACCGCTAACATCATACCATGCTTGATGAGATTTGCCCCTTGTCCTGTAAATTTTACAGCCTTTCAGTTTTGTATTTCTCCAGGTTATCAATTTTATTTTGAATGCCTACGTAATTTCGGGCCATTTTTCTGTTAATAAATATGTACACTCATCGGAAGAAATTTCAAATTACTATTGCGGAGTGTCTATTGGTCAAGTCACTAAATCAGAAAACGGTTATGAAAGTCAAGAAAAGTCACGAAATTTAGCTTTTGGGTCACGATTTTTTAAATCTGTACAAATATAAGTACAGATGGAAAATTTTGTTCTATAAAATGTCAAAATTCACCACCTAAAATGGCTATGGTCGGCTTTAAATGCTGCCAAATCGCAAGCAAAAGCACGCTTCTATCGCATGCATGAAAATTCGGCCTAATTCGCACCCAAATTTGCTCTTGAGAATGCTACGAAATTTTATGGTTTGGTAAAGAAAAAGTTACGAAGTTTCATTTTGGAATTTTAGTAGACAACTTGTGTTACTAATTGGTGCAAACAAAACTACTATGATTTCCATGCGTGAGGACCGCACACTTCTGTATACGCACCCATTTATGGATTTGATTTTAAGTAATAGATAGTAATGGCCTATGATTGCATGTATGATTGATAAGAAATGATTAATATTCTTGAAATATGACTGTAGTACCTCGACATGATCTTCAAGGTGATCAACTAGGAAGGCGAAAAAAACATTCACTATGAATGTGAACAAGGGAGACAGATCTACGTGGGTTGCAGGATTTCTGGGGTTTTGTAGTTTTTCAGTATCAGGAGCGAAAAGTGGTCATGGGGTGGATCCTTTAGGAAAGCTAAAGATAAAAATTAAAACTTTTCTTTAGAAAAGTCTAGGAAAGTGGAAAGTGTTATAGCGTCAAAGTTTGAGTACGGATTTGGAATTTAATTTGCATAGTCTACGACCACTGTAGCTAGCGGTATAGTTAAAATGATGGAATTTAAACATAAGACCAAGATGTCTTTACATTTAGTTAGTGAAATGTATTTCGTGGAAAATGCAAGTGAATTGGAGGTCAGGAAAGTATTTTGCAATAAAGTTATTCATGGGTGTCTGTGACGTAGAAATTGAGGGGGACGACTAAAAAAACTCTTGTAAACCCCTACATGTTTACGTCAAAATTATGAGGTAAATGCGAAGCTACTCGAGCTAGTGAAATCAGGTTTTTACCTCGAAAAGTACTGTTGATCATAATATATTCTCACATCACTTATTGGTCACTTACTACGTATTTAGAAGTTTCTATACACCTGCACCCGCTCTATGATCCTTACGGATCTTCGTCTTCATGTGGGAATTATATCATTAATTTTATATTTCTTTATCTTGTTTTCCTTCCATCAGACCTATTACGTCACTCAAAGTATAATTTCCTCTGTAACCATATTCTAACATATTATTTATTACGTATTCCACATTGTATTCGTTCACTTCTATTATTCCTAATGTCTCATTGGTTTATCGTTCATATATATATATATATATATATATATATATATATATATATATATAAATTCCAGCACACAGTTTGGAGAACTCGTACAATATTTTTTTCGTCTTTTTGTAATGTACAAGTTTCTGCTCCTCCGTACAATACAATAGTTAAGCATTTAACTCCTTTCTGTAACTGTTTATTCAGTGACTCACATAGTGTTCTTCTCATCATTATGACTGCAAGATTGTTACTATTTATCATGTTTCTTTTATCACTTTCATTTCATAACCTTCGTTAACAGTATTACCTAAGAATTAAATACTAAACACCTATTCTACTTTCATTGCTGCGACTTCTACAATTGTCACGGCCTCAGTCATTATCAGGCACTATTGTTTTAATCTTTTTCATATTTATTTTAATATCAAAATATTTTCACAGCTTTTCTTTAATTTTTCTTACATCGTGTTAGTTAATTTTTGATTAAGATTCCACAACGGTAACCATATAATCTGAAAAGCAAATATACCTTGTAGTTTAAATGAAGTTAACCTGTTCCCTAATTAAACATCTATCATATTACCCAGTTCAAGCAGTTTAAAACCTCTAAAGCAACGAATACTACATATACACTTCCTGTCCGTTGTGTAAAAAGCTTTCAGATATTTAATTTGTTGGAAATTAATTCAGGGTGTGTATCGGTCACGAAAGTCGCGAAAAAGTCACGAAATTAGAAAACGGTCATGAAAGTCAAGAAAAAGTCACGAAATTTAGCTTTTGAGTCACGATTTTTTAAATCTGTGCAATATATATATAAGTAGAGACTGGAAAATTTTGTTGTATAAAACGTCAAAATTCACCGCCAAAAATGTCTGTGGTCGGCATTAGACGCTACCAAATCACAAGCAATGTACGCTTCTATCGCACGCATGTAAATTCCGCCTAATTCGCACCCAAATTCAAAAGTGCGATTGAGATGTTGCCTTTCTTGAAGAAATACGTCAATCAAGTGTCTTCAAATCCTCCGAACACACACAATTTCCACGTTCTACAGAAGTTTTTATCGGAGGACCTGCTACAAGCGAAATTTTCATTCCTGCAGTCAGTAGCATTAGAACTAGTACACTATCTGACAGAGTTTCAAGCGGACAAGTCTCTTCTTACCATTCATGTTTGACGAACTATGTTCTGTGGTCACAGTATTGCTTCTTGAAAAAGTGTAACGTCTTCTGTTAAAACAGCCAAGCAACTGATAGTTGTGAATGTGACAGAGAATCTTCTGGATGTTATATTAATGGATATTAACTTTGGTGTAACAGCAGCATACAAAGAAATACAAGAACGTGGAATTTTTCTTTCAGAAGAGATTGCAGAAATTTTCTCGTTAAACTTTGTTTACATCTTTAGTTAATCAGAAATCACAGTTGTGCAAGGTTGTGGTGGGAGAATCATCATGCCTTTCTCCATATGTGATGACAAATAGTTCCTTGAGAGAGTCTGTATTACTGGTGCTTGAAAAGAACTGGTCTCGAAAAGCCATGTAGCTTACGTCAAAGCAGATAAAATTAAGAAAAGTTATTTATCGGTGTGTGAAAAACCCATATATTCAAAAAGTAAGTCATTTAATTGGAAGAAAGACACCTTAGGTGTATAAGGGGCAATAAACTGAAATCCGTTCAGTGGTCATAATTCATTACATAAATTTTATTTCGAGCGGAAACTTGTACACTATCTAGAGGCGTCTATGGTTAGCGTGCAGTAAAATATTGTTCAGAAGAAGTCACCATGAGCGTCGAGACACTTGTTCCACTGTGTCACTAACTTACAAATGCCGTCCATGTAGAATTTGGACGGCTAACTATCAAACCAATCACGTACAGCACAACTTGAATCATTGAAACAAATCCTGCACTTGGTTTGCAACGTGTGGACGCGCATTGTCATGCAACACAATGACTCCAGCAGTCAATAAACTAGGCCTTTTGTTTTTGATGGCTGTCCGTAACTGTGTCAAGGTCTGACAGTAGCATGCGGCGTTGATGGACTGTCCCAGTTCCTTGAAGTCGAGCAATAATGGTCCATGACAATCAAAGAACGCACACCATAACTTTCCTCGCAGACAGTTGAGTATTGAACTTTTTTGGGCGTGGAGATGAGGGGTGTTTCCACTGCATACTGGAAGACTTTGAACTCGGTTCAAAATGATGGCACCAAGTTTCATCCTCAGCAACAATGTACAGCAAGAAGTCGCTACGTTCACGTTACCGTCACCGTTCAACAACAATGCACTCTCAGACGCAGATTTTTACAAAGAGGGTATACGGAAGCTTGTGCTATTGCCAGAAATGCTATAGTGACTACGTCGAAAAATAGCCAAACTACATGTAGATTGTCCATTGCAGCTTTGGAAGTTTCCAAGATTGCTAATAAAACTCCAGCTGACCAAAGCAGTATATATATAGATAGATAGATATTGTAAGGATCCCCACGTTGCCGTACCAGGCAATAACCACGTGTGAACTACATGTGTTGATAATAAACACAAACAAACAGACGACGTTCCCGAAGAAGAGTCGATCACCATCGCCAACAGTCGAAAGGACGAGAATCGACGATGGAAGCCGACAAGACAGAATAAAAAGGACCTGCACACCTCGACCAACATCAATCTTCCCGGATTGATCACAACACGTAAAACCCCTCTCTCGACGCTTGGTCACCGAGAGGTACCTATCCTTATACCCACGACGCTTGGTCACCGGGTTCCTTTCCTCTTTCTCACGACGCTTGGTCACCGAGAGTACCTCACCCCAAAGCCCACGATGCTTGGTCACCGGGCTCCTATCTAATCTTACCTAAATATTAGAGGAATACTTATTATAATTTGTGTACATAAAACTTTTGTAATAAAAAAGGTGAAGGGAAAAGTCCAAATCCCGAGTACTTTTATTGTTCTACCCGAGAAATCTTTACATGGTAGATGCGTCGGTGTCTATTTGCAGACACTAAAAGGGCTTTCCTACGGGGCGCTCTTTTTATTAACGAAAACACGGACTTAAATACTTTTTCACAACACAGTGTAAGCGTTACTAAAAGCTGGATCATATAAACGATAGTATCCGTATTGTCATACTCTCATTACTCTTAACAGTAGATTGATTCGTTACAGGCTGGCAGGTGTTTATGCCGACAACAAGATCTGGGAAAAATACATATAAAGAAGGTGATAACAATATGACAGAATCAGGCTCCCGTATACCTCTTAATATTCCTCACTTAACTAGATATTCTGGTCACAGTACTGACGATCCCGATCGATTTTTCATGCTGCTTGATCACTTAGCTTTACTTCAGGCTTGGACCCCCGAAAAGAAGAAATAAATTCTTCCTATGTATCTACAGGACGTAGCTCTTGACTTTGTCTTACAATTGCAAAATCTGAATCAATACGACACACTAAATTTCGAACAACTGAAAACCAAATTAGTTTCTCTGTCCCGCCCAAATATACCAGCGTATAAGGCGGAATTAGAAATTTATCAAATTCAACAAAACGAAAATGAATCGGTCGATTCATATTTCTTAAGGAAATTGAGGGCTATCAGACAGCTGATGCCAGAGGCTTCAGAAGAACAGAAAATTCATTTTCTTTCGTTAGGACTACAACGAAATTTGCTGCAAAAGATAGCATTAGAATCCTTTCCAACAATCCAGCGCCTGCAGGATCGACTCCACGAACTGGAAAAAGCTCAAGATCTTATGCAAAAGAGGAATTATGTAGAATTGTCACAGGCAATTCATTCTTTAATCGGCCAACCTAACCGCCCCTCACCACTCCCTTTGTAACTCCCATTATAACCAAACGAATTCTAATTCATACATGCCAACCTATGCACAATAGCCAACTTCTACTGTACATCACACCCAACCTGCTCCTAGTTATTCGCAATCGTTAACTTCTGCACCTTCATCGCAGAATATCTTCCCTCCTCAGTCAACTTCCTCTGCACCTGAAGTTTCGAATCCGCACCCCCACCAAAGTCAAAACCCGCCCTTACAGCCTCCTCACACGGACCTTACCAAATTAGCAAATCAAATGGCCGAGTTATCGTTAATAGTGGCACAGAATGCCATGAAAACCAATTATAGGCGTAACAACGGACGAAAAGCGGATGCGAAGAATAGCAATAAAGGAAATAACGGTGGTAGAAAAAAGAACCATTTTGTAAAGGGCGACAAAATATCAGTCTGCTCAATTTGTTACAAGAAGAACCACGGAGAAATCTTTACAATATTATTAAGATTATATATTTGTGTTAGTTTCGCCTATGTAACAAAACCGAAACTGTAACACAAATATGTAATCTTAAAATATATACACACTGCTTTGGTCAGTTGGAGTTTTATTAGCAAGCCAAACTACATGTATGTACGTGTATATCAATCATAATAAATTTCTTCTATCATTTTCGTGTTTTTATAGATTTTTGACATGCACCTCGTAATTTTCTCAGTTTCATAAACAATATATTATCTCTAGTTTATAATGGTCAAACAGATGCAGTTTACCTCGATTTTGCTAAAGCCTTTAATAATCTGCCTCATCACTTGCTGTTTTAAAAGAAATGGTTAAATTTGATATACCTATTTGTTTTTTTGTCATTTGACTAACAAAAAATTCGTAGTAAAATAAAATGGTAGTTTTTCTTCTGCTTTTAATATTACCTCTAGAGTACCTCAGGGCTCTAATATTTGTCCCTTGTTGTTTCTAGTGTATATAGATAACATATCTGAGAAAATAACTTATTAAATATTTATTATGTGTTGGTGATATAAAAATTTTTCATTCTATTACTTGTACTCATGACCATTATATTTTGCAGAACAATATTAATACAATTGTACATTGGTCCGAGACACTTTTTACCTTTAAATGTTCACAGAAAGGTAAATTTCATAGTAATCTAAATCTCGGAATCATTTTGGTTATTCCAAACCCTAACTGGTTATAACAACTAAAGCAAAGAAAACTTTAACACTAATGACATGGATATGTAGTGTAGAAATTTTAACCGTGTGAACACGTGTAAGGCGCGCGCGCTCAAATAAATACGGTACAGTTATTTATTTGGAACAGTGGACCAACATACTGTGCTAACTGTATGGAATCAATTCAGAATAATTTTCTTGAATGGCTGGGCTGGAATGAAGTTTATGAGATATTCATCGTGATCTCGATTTGTTATCCTTAAATGATACGCGTTACCTTCTCAATCTTAAGTTCATCCATAATATCCAATTTTTATCTTGATCAGTTTATATTTATGAAAATCTCTTATAGCCGGAATTAGGATTTTCACTCCTTTTCTGTATTAATTCTTTCCGAAAATCATCTATAATTGTATTGCTATGGTAAATAGTTTTAACATTATTCTAAATCTATTCCAAATTAAATTTTCTCGTGTATGTCGACAACTTACTAATTATTTAAGAAGTTTTCAACTTCTCAGTTCCTGATCAGATAACTGCATTTTCTAAAGATTGTCCGGTTACTTTTTTTTTTCGTATCGTTTAATTGCTGAATTATTCAAAATATTCTCACTCTTGCCTTCCCAATATATATATATTATTTATCTTAATTTATGTATTCCTTGATACAATGCCAGTTATTGTATTTTACGTGTTCTACTGCTTATTGTTGAGATGTTTGTAATCTCTTATTGTATTACTTATATATTAGTTCTGTAGTACCAATATGTTTGGTTTGCAGTTTTTTATACTATTTTCTTTTTTTTTTATCTATTTTTATTCTTATTGTCAGTAATTACTGTACGTTCATATCATTTTTACTATGTTTGGTCATGTTTGTATTTTACATTTGTAAACTTTTTGTTGTATATATTTTTTTTAAATGTTTCTTTGGCACACTTATGACTACTGGCTTTTTGTCTATAAACGTATTCAAATTAAATTATTATTATTATTATTATTATTATTATTATTATTATTATTATTATTATTATTATTATTATTATTATTATTATTATTATTTTTAAGCAAATAGACGTCCATAGGGATTTAGACATTCAACAGCCAGAGCATGCCGAAGCAAATTCAGAAGAAGAAAGTCCCTTTCAAGGAGAAGGATGGCCGAGAGCTGATAGAACAGTTAGATGCTCTGTGTTACCTGGGTAAGTTGCATATGGTTAGCAATAATGAGAAATATCTTCATATACAAATATTTTCAGGAGTATAGGTGATTCGGTACATAAAAATTGATAGATAACGTTTATATGTATATTCACTTACTTTATACCAACAAGGATTAGATTTTAGCATGAATTTTAAGTCTTCTCCTTCCCCCCCCCCCCTTTCCTTCAGATGATTAACTTTCTCTTAAAAATAATGTTGAGATTTTATAGTTTTTTGGAAAAATGAATTTTCATATTTTGCTAATAAAAGTTCTTTCTTTCTCTAGAAAAAGTCGTTAATTTCCAGAAAATTTGTTGAATGAACTTTGATAGACGCCCTATTTCTGTCTTAATTTCTAATGTGCAAGTGTCTAAGGTAGTTTGCAGATTTCTTGCTTCCCGAAAATTCATAGAGAGACGGGTGAAGGGACGAGGAATTTCGGTGGAAACTCGATTTTCTTCAGCCAGCACTTTATAGGTTAATTGGAGGCCCATTTGGGTTGCCGCTGTCACGCCTCAGTCATAGCAGTTGAAATGAGTATAAAAGGAATCGAATCTTGGTGTTTAACGCTTTACACTGAATGAGGTGAGATCATTCCAGTCATTTCAGCTTTGCTGTTACCCGGTGTAGATGCTGACTGAAATTTAAGCTAGGTTCTGCTAAAGACAGAGATTGCGTTTCTGCAATGGATGTTAGCTTCGTTATTTTATAGTTACTCTCATACAAGTTTTGTATAATGTGATAGGTACGTTACTTTTTAACTATTATGTGTGTAATAATCCTCGAGACTTGTGCACAATTCTGAGGATTGAAGATTATATCTCCATCTTTCGTGTATTTAGAATGGAAAATATATAATTTTCATTATCAAGTTGTCATACTTTAGCCTATTGTAAAGAAACGGTGTCAGATAGCGACATACTACATATTGCTTCTTTTACTTAAGAACACGAGAAACTCGTATTTTGCAATGTTTTTACATATGAAGAATAGTTTTCCGTTAAAACAAAAAAGTAATAAAAGAATAGTATGAAAATTTACATGTAACTTCCAATCCTGTCACTCCGGAATATTTTATCTAGACAAATTGTACATAATTTGAATGCTACATTACTTACCATTTGTGGAACAGTTTACGGATCTGTTGCATAGCCTTCTCAGAATTAAAACAGTTTGTCGATTAGGTGACCTTGCTTAGCCGCCATCTTTAATCCCGATATATTCTATAAACTAGCAGGATTCAAATCATATGATCAACATTTTTTTTCTTCATCGAACTATGCCATAGATAGATGTGTGAAGTCAAACTGAGGATACATCTTTGTGCATACGGGACAGAAGCTAGACCTTGATTAGGTGCGCTTTAATCAATTTTCAAATGCTATAGAGACAGGGTTTTTTCGGGTTTAATTGGGTTTTTCGAAATATTTCAATGTATTTGGGGTAAAAATGTGATTTATATTTCAAGATTATCATTGTCACAACTTGCAACAATTTTCTATTCCACTGCTGTTTTGAAAAAAATGGCCGCCATTTTGAAATTCTACGTTGCATCACCGCCAAAATATGTACAGCTAATGTAGTGTGTCTCGTGCTTCTACTCTGAAAATTTCAACTTAAAAGACCGAAAATTGCGCTTTGTAGTGTGGATACCCGCTATTTTGAAAAAAAAAAAAAAAAAAAAAAAGGCCGCTATTTGAAATTTTATGTTGGTTTGCCGCCAAAATCTACATAGGAAATTTAATGTGGTTCGTGCTTGTACCCTGAAAATTTAAACTTAAAAGACTGAAAGTGGTACCCTGTAATATGTGTTACAGGCAGACGAACGAATAAATGTAGATCGAATCATCCCAGGAGCCTCAGTGACGTTCGCCAAATATGAACACCAAATATATTAATTTAAAACAAATATATAACTCATGTTTTATAAAATAAATGTTCCAAAATGTCTTAAATGAAATTAAATATTTTCCAGCGTAAAATAATAAGTTTTATTGTTGAAGTTCACTTTCGATACTTGTGCGTTCAATTACGGGAATTTCCCGAACACTTGTTGCCAGACAGTTCTTTCCAGAAAATTAATTTAAAACAAATATATAATTCATACTTTATAAAGTAAATGTTTCAAAATGTCTTAAATGAAATTAAATATTTTCCAGCGTAAAATAGTTTTATTGTTGAGGTATTCAGTTCCGATGCTTTGTGTTCAATTGCGGGAATTTCCCGATCACTTCTTTCGGGACTTTTTAATGCAAGCTTTCTTTACTGTACATCGAAAGTTCCACTAGTACGGAAGTTTGAAGTCAGCACTTGAAATAATAAGCGTTATGTGATTTTCGGAACTCTGAGCATTGAGATTCTTAAATTTGACAAGAATGTTTACGCTATTGCTCTGTTGATTCTACAGAATGCTTATTTGAAGAGTAGCAACAAATAACTGGACTAAAATATTGTTGTTGAAAAACCAAATTTTAATGAAGAATACTTGTGATACCATCAAAAGTAATAAGAAATATTCCTAATAGTATTTACTAATGCTCTACATATTTACTGGTAGTACCGGCACCCATGGTCTTAAACCCATCAAACGTATGAAGGATAACGTCCCTCGGCTTCGGCGAGTACAGTATTTACGGAAAGTATTTTCTAAAATATAAAATTGCATATTTTATTTCAAATAGGCTATAAGCATAACCCATACACTAATTTGTTCTATAGTTACCTGAAGCTAAGGAAGGTTTTTTTTTTTCTTTTTCTTTTTTTTATCCATTCAATGCATTCAAAACTTTATAAAGGTATTATGTTGAATGTTGTTGTATATCTTAAAGTGAAAGCATCTAATTCGCCCAAGGAAAGTCCAAAATCTGATTAAAAATCACTTTCAATGTGATCACCTTAGTTGTACCAATAAAATACTAACAAAAAGCTCAAAAACCCAGGTGGGTTTTAAGGTGAGTCCAACCCGAAAAAACCCGTCGGGCTGGGCCCGCTTGGGCAAACCCTGTATAGAGAGCATATACATTATTTTCGTCGCAGAACAACATTAATGTCACGTTGTCTAGAAAGGATTGAGCCTTTGAGGATTAAAAATAAAACATTTATTATGATTCGAAGAAATAATAAAACCACATCATTTTGTTCAATGACTTGCTATTTTTCCGGCAACCTCATAATGCCATCGCTGTAGAAATTTTGTGGTTTTTGGTTAAAAAAAATATAAATAAAAAATAAGTGGTTTTGACAGGACCTTATATGAAACTAACTTAAAAATACCATCCAGAGAATTCTAGTCTGACGGTCCCAGGTCCAAACTATATGGTGAATGAATTAAAACCTCCCGGCCAAATTGTCGCAAGCTAGTTCTCGCTTCGACCAAGTTTTTTCTTCTTCACATTGTTGTCATATTCACTTTTCATCACTTGTGATCAACCGCTTCGGAAATTATGCAAGTTCATTAAATTTCAGTAGAAATTAGAAGATAGAAGTTCGATCGAGTAAATGTTTTTGAATGTGATCATGTGGCATGTGATTGATGTGTGGGTCATAGGCCATATCATGAATGCTTACATGACGGTCTTGTTCGACTTTTTGCCAGAATAGCATTCACTTTTTCTGTGATAGCTCGCCTACTGCGAGGATCATTTTGGAATATGACTGGGAATCTTTTGTCTGTTGCTTTTGATAACATATGTTGCCCGCAACTAACACATTTTTTTTTCACGGGCCTGCACAGTATTTGCGCCTTTATCGAAATTGTAAAATGTAGTGCGGTTTTGCGGAATGTTCACTCATCTTCACGTCGCAATACCGTACGTCTGATAGTAAGAATTCCATCATATTTTACACATCTATTAGCTGTCAAATAACGTTACGCCTGACCTGCTGCGAGTACTGACACCAACCATATATCGTACGCAAAAGGCTCAATACTTTTTTTTTTTTAACTATGTGATATGTGCAAATCTTTCATGCATGGTTCATTCTTCTGTTACGTTTTGCGTGAATTCCTTCATTTCATACGATTGGCTTTTGTTTAACGCTTTAACTACATTTAGTACATCTTCGCAGCCAGCTAAAAACAAGAAAAATACGATACATCTTAAATCTTTCCATTCGTAAATTGAATATAGTATTAAGAGGTGTTTTGGTTGAACACATCTCGTCCAATGTTGTAATGTTAATTGTTAGTTTGCAACTAAACGCATTAATTTGTAATAAATATAAAAACAAATGTCACCTGTGAATTCGTTGGTAAACTGAAATCCTTTACAATATATCATTAACTGGTTTCATCACTCAGCTTCTATGTCGTCCTCTTTTTTTTTTTTTTTTTTTTGGTTTTCTGGAAAAGGAACTTCATTCTTATAGGTAAAAATAAATGATTAGCAAAACTGTAAGCTGCTGTTGATAAAACCGAAACCAGTGATGATGTAGGATTATTTCCCCTAGGGGGAGGGGGAAGGAAGAGATTTATAATGCATGGGAGGCGAAAGTAATATTATGAAAATATAGTGGTAACGTCTATTGAGCACAATTAGAAATATTCTTTAGGTGATGTGGAGTGGGATAAAGTACTCCGGAGAATATTTTCTCCCAGATTAACCATGAAGTCATCACTTGACTGAAACTATAAAGCACTAAACGTTAGCCAAAAGGTGGCGGTTTTTTTTTTTTTTTGTTTGTTTTGTTGTTGTTGTTGTTGTTGTTGTCTGCGGCATGAAAGTATCGATATAATTCATTTTGTGCAAATAATAAAACTAATTTTCATGCAGTTTATTTATTTTCATGTCTATTTTTATAGGAAGAAAATTTCCCGTCTAGAAACCCATAAAGTACCTCACAATCTGAAGCGCTTGGTACGGAATCAACTGAGGCCTTTCAATGTGATGACTTCAGAGGAAATGGAAGTTCATATGAAGATTGTGTATGTATTAATGCAAATATTGTTATAATAGCGTATATATTAATGCAAATATTATTATTATTATTATTATTATTATTATTATGTTAATAATACAGTGATTCTCTTACAGAACTAACCTATGCCAATAAAATATATAAGTTTTTTGTTGCTGCAATAGATTGTTTACTTATGTACTGTATTTTAAAAGAATACCCTGCTAATAAGCAGGTTATATCTATTATTTTCGTCTAACTATAACACACACATTACTTGTAAGAATTCATGATAGATATAAGCTAACTCAAATCCTAGTTCGTATGTTCTCGTAAACTGTTGTACGGCGTTGGATTTGTCTACGAAAATTGTTTGTTAGATTGCTTGACATGAATACGTGACGGTTATTCCGTGTTGTTCGATAGTTCTAGAAACATATACGGTTGCACATACCAGTGTTCGCCGAACAGAAGTTCTGTTAGTTTACATGTGTCCGTTAATTATAAGTCTTCGATAACGTTAGTTGAGATATTTTTGACGACTATCTTGCAACGTTAATAAGCATTTACATCGGTCTAGTTTTCAACTTAACTTCGATACAATCTGGCAGTATTTTGTTGCGATTAATGCACATTCACTTAATATATGCCGTGGAAATCTTAATCAGATTATAATCTTACTAGTACGAGTTTGGCAACCAATCCTGTTGCTGAAGTTACACTAGTTAAGTAGTTAAGCCATAGCCACATACTAAGAGCTTCGACTTCACAAATATATATATATATATATATATATATTTCTTTGAAACTTAGACTTTTGAACATAGAAAACACTACAATCAGCAATAAATTTATGAAATGGCTATGATCACCACACACACTAACTCATAACTTAGCAGTAACGTTTATAAAACAACCTAGGCTATTATTATCTGTACACTTTTCGTACAATTGGAAGGGTTCCCATCACTTCACTTTCTTCTTCTTCGTTATTCCATAGACAAAGTAAATTACATCAGTTTTGTCTAAATACATATTGCAAAATGAATGAATGAACAAATCGGAAAATTTGTTTACCTATACAATTTCAAGTCACATGGATTCGACTTTGAATTATATATACAGGGTGTTTCAAATAAAACGTCCAGTGCTTATAAATCCGAAACGGCTGAGAATAAAAAGATGAAACAAAAACTGAGATAGGAAAATGTCATAGGGCGCATCACATGGTGTTGTTGTGGTGACCCACAGGGCCCTCCTTCAAGGGGGCCCAGGGGCCAACTTCAAATTTTCAAATAGGAACATGTATTGATTCATACCTCATTCAATAGTACTTGAAAAACGAAACAACTTTTGTAGGAAACAATTTTCGATTTGGGCCACCGTTCTTTAAATGGCCGCAAAAAGTGGGTCCTATATCAGATAAAACGTCCAGTGCTTATAAATCCGAAATGGCTTAGAATAAAAAGATAAAACAAAAACTGAGATAGGAAAATGTCATAGGGCGCATGACATGGTGTTGTCGTGGTGACCCACAGGGCCCTCCTTCAAGGGGGCCCAGGGGCCAACTTCAAATTTTCAAATGGGAACATGTATTGAATCATACCTCATTCAATAGTCCTTGAAATACGAAACAACTTTTGTAGGAAACAATTTTCGATTTGGGGCACCGTTTTCAAAATGGCCGCAAGAAGTCCTGTATCAGTTTGAAATTGGCACCTAGGCCCCCTACACTGAGTTTCCTGAGTGTCACCACAACACCACCACTTGATATGCTTTATCATCGTTTCTATCTCAGTTTTTGTTTCATCTCTCTATTATCAGCCGTTTCTGATTTAGGCCTATAAGCACCGGACGTTTTATCTGATACAAAACCCACATTTTGCGGCCATTTTGAAAACGGTGGCCCAAATCGAAAATGGTTTCCTACAAAAGTTGTTTCGTTTTTCAAGTACTATTGAATGAAATATGATTCAATACGTGTTCCCATTTGAAAATTTGAAGTTGGCCCCTGGGCCCCCTTGAAGGAGGGCCCTGGGGGTCTCTACAACAACACCATGTGATGTGCCCTATGACATTTTCCTATCTCAGTTTGTGTTTCATCTTTTTATTCTCAGCCATTTCGGAATTATAAGCACTGGACGTTTTATCTGATATAGGACCCACTTTTTGTGGCCATTTAAAAACGGTGGCCCAAATCGAAAATTGTTTCCTACAAAAGTTGTTTCGTTTTTCAACTACTATTAAATGAGGTATGATTCAATACGTGTTCCTATTTGAAAATTAGAAGTTGGCCCCTGGGCCCCCTTGAAGGAGGGCCCTGGGAGTCACCACAACACCACCATGTGATGCGCCCTATGACATTTTCCTATCTCAGTTTTTGTTTCATCTTTTTATTCTCAGCCGTTTCGGATTTATAAGCACTGGATGTTTTATCTGAAACTCCCTGTATATATACAGGGTGGGCTATTTTAATCAATCCACGGAAATATCTGAAAAATGATAAAACATAGAAAAAATTTTTGAAGTACACGTTATATACTGCTAAGGGGGAAAATCAATTCCGCCAAAAGAACCCCTCCCCGCTCCCCGTAAATGGGGGTAACGGGGGGTAACTTTGAAATGTCAAATGGGAACATGGGTCGAGTAATACCTCGTTCGAAAGGTCTTGGAAAACTAAGTAACGCTGTACCAAAAGATGTTTAATATTGTGCACCAGTTTCAAAATGGCCGCCATGATATGGTTCGGAAACTCCAGTACCCGTAGTATGAAAACCATGGAAGATAAATGAATGGAACAAAATTGAAATACGTAAATATCATAGGGCATATCGAATGGTGTGATCCCAGTGGCCTCCCTGAAGGGGTCTTGGGGGCTAACTTCAAAATTTCAAATAGTAACATGATTCGAGTGGTACCTCGTTCAATAAATCTTGCAAAATCAAACATCTTGCAGGAGAAAACGATTGAGGTGAAATTGCAGTGTTCTCAAAAGGCCGCCGAAACATAGTATCCATGTCAGAAAAAGGTTTAGTACCCGTAGTATGAAAGCGATTGCAGATAAATCAACAGAAGAAAAACTGGAGTAGCTAACTGACGTAAGGCACATCGAGAGGTGTTGTCAGGGTGACTCCAACGGCCAACTGAAAGGTATCCGGGGCCAACTTGAAGCGAGTAACATAACGTTACTTAGACAAATTAATATCAAACAGCTTCTGTAAGAATATTTTCGACGTGAGACACCGTTTTCAAAATGATCGCCAAGACATGGTGACTGTGTCTAAGAAAACGTCTAGTGCCCATAGTATGAATACGGTTAGACATAAATGAAAATAACGAAAATTAAATAGTAAACCCACGGAGGCGTTCCAAGGCTCCAGAATAATACAACAGAGATAAAAATATTAGAGTAAATTTGCCATAATGTATAGAGAGAAATCCAAGTCTGCGCTCTGTATGTGAGTGGGTTGGAAAGTAACAGTGAAAGTTCAAATGAGAACTCTACTTTAATTCGCAAACTAAGGATACCTTACAAATAGGTATGGTGTGGTTGAAACATTTGTTTGTAAAGATGACGCTGTAGTGACTAAAAAAAAGGTGAAATTTTATTTGAATGGTAACGCATATCTGTGTGGCTGAGTATGATTTGATGCGAAAATAGAAGGAACGTTATACGAAAGAAGTTGTCGAATAATGCAGTTGCTGGAACTTAATAGTGTTGTAAAAAAACTTTTTTTTCTGTGAAGTTTTTTTTTCAATAAAAAACAGTTTTTTCATGTTTTTTTTCAAATGTCTGTTTTTTTTTCTGGCAACTATTATTTATTGATTTATGTTGCAGATTATTGAAATAATCAACAGAACTTGAGTCGAAGCCCTCGTAACTTACAAATCGTTTGTTTCTTCGTACCTATACGAGCAAAATTGTGTGATTATTCCTTTCGGCCCCAGGTCATTTTTGGCGTTTTCCTACATTTCCACCTAGTGACTTATTGCTCAAAAATTATTCATTCGATTGATATGGTTAAGGCCTTGTTTTTTAGAAAATGGATGTGGCTATTTTGTGGTGTAAGTTGCATTGCAGTGTTGCCAGTGGGTGGGAAATTATTGAGGGAAATGTAGGGGTGAGAATTTACAAAAATTCCCTGACCGAATTTCAAAATTTTTTGTATCTAGCACCATTCCTGCTATATGGCTTCAAGTCACCTAAACAAATCTTTGGTGTGTTGACAAGATACAGTGAAATCCTGAAGTCGCTGGCTTCCGTTCAAAGAAGGAAAGAAAAAATTCTGTCATACACATGAAATGTTGACACTTTTTACGCCTCACAAGCAAAAATCAAATATGCAGGGGCTACAGCTTCTCTAATTATCTTATTGAAACATTTTATGGTGCGTTCTGTAAGGCAAAGAGGAAGCTTTCACGTAGTGGTACGTTTGTTTCAATGTAGCCAGTAATAGGGTAATAATAGAGGGGAAAAGGGAAATTTTCCGAATTTTTCCCATAATAGCGGGAATTAATTGTTTTGGGTGGAAACACTGCCATCAGACAGACGAAAACATCTGAAAATAAACCGTAGTACTCCAAGAATATATCCTACAAGTATCATGGCGATATATAACTAAGTAAGCATGCAATTTAAAAAAAATCTCATTCTACCTCAGAAATTCACCATTTTCTTATCATTTCCAGAACATAGTTTATTTGTACTTCCCCTATTATCCTATTGAAACTTTCTATAGTGCGTTGTGTAGAGCAAAGACGAGACTTCCAGATACTGGTACGTTTGGTCCGATATAGCCAACAAGAGGGAAATAATAGAGATAAAACATATGATTTTTCCAAAATTTCCCCCTAAAATCTGAAATTAAAATTTTATGTAGCTGGCAACACTCCTACCAGACAGACGCAAACTATCTTAAATTAAACATTGGTACACCACTAATGTATCTTACAAGTATTATGGCGTTATTTAGGAACAAAACTTCTAATTACCAAAAATATATTACGGTAAACAGAAAAGTAAGGAAAAACTAGAAAAATCAAGGGTTAGAACCTAAATACGAATTTTACGTGCGCCCCCTAATTATTCCATTGTAACGATCTGTACTTGCGTTTGTTAACTAAGGACAAATGTTCGATTGGCGTAAGTTGACTTGCACTCGGACTTATAGGTACGGATTTATAAACAAAAATTTCTAGTTTTTTGCCCAAATATAGGAGAATTTTAATTTCCCTAATTGGCAACACTGCGCGCAGGCCCGTCCAATTAATGTCAACAGTTAGGTATCCATCCGAGGTATCTACCTGGCAAGTCTTAAGGGTGTCTTTCTACAACGAAGGAAGCTATAGAGAAAAAAGAAGTAAAGGAAATTCGAAATTAGAAAATCTCGAAAATTTGACTGGGGTGAAATTTTAGAAGGAAATTCGACACCAGAAGAAAAAGAAATTAATATGATAAACTATGGTCCAACCATATTTGGCAAGAATAATATCCCGATATCCTAATTAGTGTCCACACAGGAGTGGATTAAAAAAGTGACACACCCGTATGTGCCACTTTGGCCTCCTGGGCCACCGAGTGTACATTTGATTGCATTTTTTTTTTTGACTACTAACTCGTGTTGTTGTTGTACTTATAGTCTCGACTAATAATAATATCGTTGTAAACAATAACTTTATAAGGAAAATTTTCTCTCCTTTTTACATCTTAGTTCCAACACTGTTGGTGAGAAATGCAGGGTGTTTCAAAATAAATTTTGGGGTCTTAAGTCTTCGTAGTACTTATTACATTTTACGTACAATTATAAGCAATGCATTAAGTAAAAGAGCACCTCAAACAGTCTTTGCTACAAGTATTCAATGTGAGATTCATTCGTCACACGGCACACATCTAGAAAGGCCCATAAACTTTCCGCCATATGGCACAAAACACATTGGGCCTTATGCAAAGTCGTTTTGACGCGTTATTAGTGCCATACTAAAGAGTTCTACTAACATATGTTTCCTGCAGTAGTCAAGCCTTTAGTATGACGCTAATCATACGTCAAAACGACTCTGCATAAGGCCCATTCAATTTAGGGGAGTCTCGTTCCAACTGTACCATCTTCTGAGGATTTGCTGACGGCCAGATGCAAACATTATGAGTGTTCACATTAGCTCTTAGGTGAAAGGTCAATTTATCACTAAAGACGACACGATCCAGAAAATCTTCATTGTTTGCAGGAATATTTCACTTGTGAAATTGGCACGTAAACCGTAGTCTGTAGGCTTTAGACCTGTAGCAACTGCAAACGATAAAGACGTAGTTGCAAGCGTCTCCTTAATATTCTTCACACAGACGGTTGCACTGTACAGATTCAGTCTTTATTAAAACACAAAAAGCTTTCTGCTCTCTAGTCTCCATCTTTGCTACTTGTTCTTTCTAACGGCAGACAGAAGAAACAATGCATGTACATGCGTGCGTACAAAACAGAGTTGCTCTTTCATTTGATATAATATTTATAATTGTAAGTTAATTGTAATAGATACTACAAAGTTTCAAAACCCTAATATTAATTTTGAAACAACCTGCATTACTTCAAATTGAGTCATCCTATATTCATGTCTTTTATATACATATCATCAGGGCCGGTCCTAGTCAATTTGTCGCCTCGTGCAATGGCATAATTTGCCTCCTCCCCCTTTCTCCAGAAAGAACAAATCTTAAAAGTCATGATTTTAAGTATGCTACTCCAGCATGAACAACGAAGGGAAGGGTAAGTGCAGTCGCACTCAGAAAGGCTTAAATACTTACCAAAAATGCAATCCCGTTGTGTCTTCTTTTCTTTAAATATTAATCTATTATGTTAGTGAAAGATAAAGCAAACGTAGTATGCTTTGAATACTACATTTATGAATGTAGTATTCAAATAGAAGGCCAGCTTAGTAAATGTAACTACCATCATCGTGAAGTCTATTTCCAACAAGAAATATTTAATTTAAATAATATACTTATGACAGATTTTGCCGGACCATCCAAGCTTGCCGCTCCACGCAAATGCACGTGTTGCATATATGGTAGAGCCGGCTCCGCATATCATATATATCTAGTGGACAAATTATTTATATATTGCATTTAGAAAAATACTATTAGGCAAATTACTGTTAGTTTTTACCTTTAGACAAGTTATTGGAATTGTATACTGTTCGTGACATTATTTTCGTACTTATTAAAGGCCTGCTTTCACGAAAGAACAACATTTCGTTTCTACTTTTATTTCTTAGTTGATATTGATGACAACTGCTGAAACCCGAATTGTTAATAGGTATGGTATTCATGTAAATTGTAAAATATTTGTAGCGTATCAGTATCTAGCGTTTAATTTATGTTGCATTTTACGGTGATTACACCTACATAAAAATATTTCATATTTAAATAGACGTAAGATGCATTACAAATGACTATTTGAAAAAAAACAAACTAAATTTAGAAAAAAACGAGAGGCAATGTTTTTTTTTTCTAAAAAAACGTAAATTTCTGAAAAAATACGAACAGTTTTTTTTTCCTGTTTACAACACTAGAACTTACAAACGTGTGAATTTGCTAATCTCCGTCGCCACAGAAACTTTTATACAATGATTGCTGGTTATTCAGAAAGCATTTCGGGGATATACGTACACACCGTTTCGTTCCTCAAGTTCACAATATGACATGAGTGCTAATAGTTAATCAAAATGGAACTGTGGCCATCCGCATTAACTCAGTGCACCAATTCTCTACCCATGAAGTCTGCCTTCCAAACAGCATTGGGTAGGTTAAGAGTACGCCCGAACCGTTGTCCAGTCGGATATTGAAATTTTGAAGTTAGCCCCCAAGACCCCTTCAGGGAGGCCACTGGGATCACACCATTCGATATGCCCTATGATATTTACGTATTTCAATTTTGGTCCATTCATTTATCTTCCATGGTTTTCATACTACGGGTACTGGAGTTTCCGAACCATATCATGGCGGCCATTTTGAAACTGGTGCACAATATTAAACATCTTTTGGTACAGCGTTACTTAGTTTTCCAAGACCTTTCGAACGAGGTATTACTCGACCCATGTTCCCATTTGACATTTCAAAGTTACCCCCCGTTACCCCCATTTAGGGGGGAGGGGTACTTTTGGCGGAATTGGTTTTCCCCCTTAGCAATATATAACGTGTACTTCAAACAGTTCTTCTATGTTTTATCATTTTTCAGATATTTCCGTGGATTGATTAAAATGGTCCACCCTGTATATATATATATATATATATTATATAATATACAGTGAAACCTCTACTAACGGACACCTCTATAAAGCGGACACCTCCCTTAACGGACATATTTTGTAATCCCCAAACACTGGAATAGGAAAAAACATATTGGCAAACCTCTCTAAAGCGGACACTCTCTAGTACGGACACGGACAGTCTTTTCTGTCTTTTATAGGTATCATTTACCTCCGTATTACAGACCCTTTCTCTAGAAATAAGTTGAAAGGTGTAGTAAAAATACATTTTTAGTAATTCATACATGTGTCACCAAGGAAGCATTGTGACATTTTACCCCCTCAACTGTCTGCTCAGCAATCCAGACGAAGCGTCTCTGTTTAACAACTCTCTTATGTCCTTTGCTTGCATCCCACTCCCACCCAAGCTGTTTTAGACACAAAAGTGATTGACAGTTGCCCTCGTTAGGGATGACACGTTATGCTACTGTCCCGTTGGAGTCTTTTACCAACCAGAAGACAAATTTAGTACTTTTTCCCTCAGGTATGTATATTGTCTCAAAAAGGACACTTCAGGACTGCAATTACCCCACAAATTAAAGCGCCATACTGAAAACGAAGGAAGTACTGATAAGTGTAAAGTGCAGAGAACTATAACATGTTATTTCCATGTTGTGCCTCGAACATAGAGTATTGGATGACAGAGGATAATGCATGTAATATTCGTAAATACGTGATTTATGCAAAAATACTTTTTTCTAATTGTATATTACCTTGCTCAGTAATTTACATAACAAAATACTGAAACCTCTTGAAGGCGGACACCTCTCTATAGCGGACAATTTTTGATTCCCCACGGCTGTCCGCTTTAGAGAGGTTTCACTGTATATATATATATATATATATATATATATATATATATATATATATATATTAGAGAGAGAGAGAGAGATTTGTCTAAGTTGACGTAGTCTAATTTGTGCATAGGGTGAAAAAAAATGCGAAGAGAAGTGGACTGGAACATTCAAGTGTTTAAAGCATGTGCAAATAGTAATATGAAAATAAAATTAAATATTTAAGTCCCACGGTTATGCCGGCTAGGCTAAAGGAGATGGTAATGATGAGAAATAAATGAAATGGTGGAATGAAGAAAGTGGGAGGAAACGGGAGAGCCCCGAAAACACCACGCACATGGTGTTTGTCCACCTCAAAGCTCACTTGGCGCGAGCTGGGATCGAACCAAGGACCTCATACTTCAGAGGAGAACGCTCTACCATTGAGCCACCGCGGCCCCAAAATAGTAATATGTTAGATTGTTTTTATATTGGTGTTGCTAAGTCGAGAGTTAGTGTGTGTAATGGCCACAAATATTCCATTAACTTATTGCTGATTTTTGTTTTCTCTGTGCGGGGGAAGGGGGGAGTTAAGTTAAATAGAATGTAAAAATATATGTGAAGGCGAAGCTCTTCGTAACTATCTGGCTGTCGAAATCATACTAGTAATCTTATAATTCGATTAGAATTCTTAGGGTACACAATCGATTAATCTGCTTGCTTGTTCGATCAGTTACGGTTCCCGTATTCCAGAGTTTCAGGTCTTAAGCTTCAAATTTTCTCTTTTCTTCAATTTTCTTAACATCGATAATATTTATCAACAATATTGATCGAAAATATCTTCGAGAATAATTCCTCATTGTAGCTACTGTGTTAGATGGCTGTCGTAAAACGAGCTGTGTCCCTCCAACATATTTTCTTAACTTTGAGTTTTGTCTGTAGGTCTGCCGTCATAACATTTTAACTGGATTGCTTTCATTCATTTTTATGTTAGGTATTTCAATTATTTGTTCTTTTTGTAATATGAATATATGTACGTTTTCATCTAAAATTGCTTCAGCCAGTTTAAATGTATATTCGTTTTGCTTATACTTTTATGGTGCTGAAACGTGCGTATTCCATTGGTTCTGCACTTCTCTGTATAGTTGAAGTTGGCCATCTCATACGATAGCTTGTTAATTGAGGTCTTGTAATCTTGAATGTTTTTTCAGTTCAATTTGATAATTTCGAACGAAAGATCAGCAATTGAGCTAGCATTATCTTCGACGTAGAATACTCGTGTGTTCGAAGAATTTCTTTCGTGCCATGTCCCGTAATTGAATGGTTATTGTACTTTCTGTGATTGTAGATTCGATCTTTGGTCTAGGTGTGAACTCTCTCTGTACTAAATAACTGTACTTTTAGTGCTTTTAGATTTCATCAAGGTTCTCGCTTATTTTAGACCCGATATATACATATGTTTGTTTCATATATGCTCATGTCTGCTCATGGTTAAATTGCAGTTTTCTTTCTTACGCTTTCTAATAATAATAATAATAATAATAATAATAATAATAATAATAATAATAAAACATCCTTTCAGCGCCCTGTACACAGGAGAACTTACACAGACTACCTACAAGGAATGGTTCCATTATTTACTATATATTGAAGAATATGATGAAGCAATCAAGATGGAGAGTTACAACATGAAAGGAATTGTCTTTGAGAAGATCGAAGATAGTCCTCTGTTCAGATTGGCGGTAACGTATGATAGAATTTATTAATGTTTTGTGTTCGATGATTGTTTTATTATGATCTTTGTAGTCATATGTTAATTTAATACAAAATTTTAGTTACCTTTCACAATCTTACGAGGGATGATCGAAGAAAAAGGTTACAAAGCATACAATTTTGTTATTCACTGTAACTGAACGAAAATTTATTTGTAGATTAATAACATGTCTGTCTTGGTGCAGGATTGAAGACTTCGGATTCTGATCATGTATACCTGAGAAGCAAACGTTAACAATGTGATGACTCGTATTTGGTCAAGAGTAGAATTGAGATCATTGGTGCAGTTCCTGTGGGCCAAGAACACTACGTAGAGGTGTATGGGGGAGGACTGAATTTCAAAGCAACATGTAGGGAAGTGGTATCGTGCCTTTAAAGAAAGACAGATCAATATTGTTAATGACAGTCCTGGACACAGCGGTGTACCCAGTTCTTCGACCACTGACGTTAGCTTGGAACGACTAGAGCTCCCCTTCTACAGCCCTGACCTAGACCCAGTGATTTTAATCTTTTTCCTGTTCTAAAGCAAAAAAATGACTGTCCATCATTATCTGGCGTGTGATTGTCAAAACTGCTGCCTCACGATGACTACGTGAACTTAACGCGGATTTCTATACAAATTGTATAGAAAACTTTATCTGTTGTGATAAGCGGTTGAACAAAAACTGTGATTACATCGAGGACTGTTGTTGAGTGCCCTCTACCGTTAGGTGTGTTGATCTTCCAGCTATGTCTCACACATAAGCCATAATAGGCTTCTTTTTTTTTTTTTTTCGATCACTTTTCGTACAAGAAAATCAAATTTACTTTCGAAACTATGAAATTATAACATGTAATATTTTTAGGTTAGGTTACCTATATCGTCCCCGGAAAGCAGAAAGGTGCTAAGCGCCATTCTCCTTGACTTCCAACTAAGTGCATATTCTGACTTCTCATTTCTTGTTTAATGTTGGCAGATAGGAGACAAGTGGCAGAAGGCAATATGAAAGGTCTGCAGTGGAAACTGAATTCTGTAGAAGAATGAAAGAATCGGAGAAATTTGGCGTTTAGTACCTCTCTGCTCTCTGGGGGCGATATCAGGTGTTTCAAGTGTCTTTCATAATTTTCAATGCACAAGCTAAATCTTTTAAGCATAAACAACATATTTCATCACTAGTGTTGTTAGCTAATAACACGTTCGTCATCACAACAGCACCATATATCGTCTACATCAGTGATCGCCAGACTTACGAAGCTTCTAAGCTATCATACCGTTTCTAAATCCTACTGTGAGCAACCAACCAAGAGAACTAACAACTTTTTTTTTTTTTAAATCTTACTCAGTAGAGGAATCAAGGTTAGCCAACCGGGGCGTTAAGCGAGCTACTAGTAGCTCGCGATCGACGGTTTGGCGATCACTGGTCTACATCTATCAGCAACTGCTACTCTAGTTAACACGTGTTCTTTTAATATTGTGTGTGTAAAAGAGCATTCAACACTGATATAGTCTCTGTTTCCCATCACAGATCATATGAATTGGGTGAATTTCTAAAAATATTCTTTCTTGATACCGTTTCTTCTCATTGTCATTTTCCCAAATACCATTAATAATTTTTAATTTTCATTCATTGTTTTTCTTTAATTGTGAACATGGACAAGAGTAAACTTTTGGGTTATGCAATATGTTTGTTTTCTCTAAGGTCCCAGGCTTGGCAGAAAAGCGACCGTCTATATTGAAGAATGATTTCGTCTACGCTAGAGTAAGGTTTGGAGATAAAGTGGAACCAGTTGTCTATGAGGGTATTGTACACGATGTAAGAGATGAGACCGTTAGCCTTGGATTTTCAGATGAGTAAGTGGACTTTACGTTGAAATTGAAGTTACGTTTGGATTTTTAATTTTTTTAAAATATTTAACTTAATCAAGAATCATAAATTAAGTAGCATTTGAACAGTTTTACATTTTGTATTGACGAATATATGGCAAAGACATCTTAAAGCATTATAGGACATAGGCCTACTTGGGGAAAATAAGTTAAGGAAAGTATTAGTCAAAAAATTAAGGAATTACTCCCAAACTTATTGTTCATTAAAGTCAATTGTCTACTTGAGTGGTGCGTCGTGAAAACTTTAAAAAAAAATCTGATATTTCGTTGCGTTTGTTCCTGTCAATATCTACGAGTAGGTTATTACTCTGTGATTATTTCTTTAGGTGCTACTTCCATATTCTTTTCCTTCTGATGTGCGCGAAAAAGATACGATTAGGTATCAGGAAGTGTCTAGATGTGCAATCACCTAGAAGGTGACCAACTGCGAATCCCCTCGGATATGCATTTTACAGTTAGGTCCTTGTACGTTAACTATGCAAATTTTTGACTCGTTAGATTTTTTTAAAAGGTAAATCACTGAAGGTGCGGGATTGACAAACCTGAGGCACAGAACATCATTAAATTCCTTCATCTTCAGGGAAATCAGCAAAGCAGATCCACGAAGAGATGAAAGCTCATCCTAAGAGATGGTATCCAAACGAAAGCGGTGATTCCAAACTGAACACATGACCACCGCGAACGCCTTTAGATCTGGAAGACCATCTTTCACTGATGATCGTGTTGACGGAGAAAGTTGAGAAGCTCGTAATGGAAGATAGAAGGATAAACATTGAAAATGTTGTGTGTGTGTGTGTGTGTGCAGTGGGTATGAGTTATGGATCTGCCTGGAATATCTTCACAAACAGCTGAATCTTGAGAAAGTGTCAGCAGGGTGGGTGCCATGACTGCTCACATCTTTTCAGAAAAGAAATCGCGAGGACGCTGCAAGAGAAGTGTGTCATCGCTGTGAGGTGGATGAAGAGAACTTTTTCGGCAGACTAGTGACAATGGACGAAAGTTGGGTTTATTTTTGACCCAGAAACAAAGGAAACACCCCTCCTCACCACCCCTAGAAAGGCACGAACACAGAAGTCTGTCGCCAAGGTGGTGCTTTCGGTTTTTTGGGACTGTGAAGGGATCATCATGACAGATACCTACCAAGAGGCGGACTATTACTAGCACCTACTATTTCCATCTCCTGACTAAGTTATGAGAGGAACTGAAGAAGAAACGTCGTGGACTGGTCATAAAAAGGGTGTTGCTGTTGGCAGTCAATGCACCAGGTTATTCCGCCAACGCAACCATGATGAAAGCAGTGGAATTAGGATATAAAATATTGCCCAAACCCCCATACTCATCGGACCTAGCCCCAATTGACTGCTCTTCCCAGAAATGAAGCGTCCACTCAGAGGACGCCATGTTGACAGTAGGGATGACGTCATTTCTGGGGTTGAACTGTGGCTTTAAAGCTAAACTGCTGACTTCTACAAAATGGGCTTAAGGAAAGTGAAGAACCTGTGGCCAAAATGTGTCGTTAGGCATAGTAACTACATAGAGAAGGCTTAATACCATCATGGTGTCAATTCTCCAGAGTGGATTTCTTCTAGGTGATTGCACGAACTTTTTGTTACCTTCTCGTACCTTCGTCACTTAGTCAAAATTAACAGCTTTGTAAGCCTTCCGTTTCTGAAATGGGGAAGCTTAACTAGACAACACTAGACACTGTGTAACACGACCGATTATTGATCGCCCGTTTTACATTTTTTTAAATTTTTTTTTTTACTTTTAGTGGTACCGTAAATTTTATTTTTTTTTTTCTTCTTTCCGTTTAGATAGCGACTGTTTCTTGTTAGGTTCTCCGCAAATTATGCGTGCGAATCGGATCAGAGGCGAAAATACGAAACATTTTCGAAGGTATCTTGGGGACTGCGCGCGAGAGTAGTGTTAGACCGACGCTATGATTTCTAACAGGACGGAGGAAGAAATATCATCAACGCTATTCCATCGGCGTAAAGAAAACTGAAACAATGCCAAAATCTAGTGATTCTTGTGACTTCAATAATGCAATTTCAAAGATTATATCGTGCACCTATTGAGGTAAGATTCTGGTAATCAATTTGAGCCAAGCACTGGAGATTGTTTAATGAAGAAAACTGGTCTGTTGGACACACCATGTTGGGCTATGCTTTGTGGAATTTAGAAGTACAATGATTCGCCTTAAGAAATAGGAAAAATTGATATTGAGGATTCCTTCCCTGTGATAAAAGTTAAAAGGTTCGGGCTACAAATTAACATAATAGAAATTATAGGGGCTTGGCTTGTAAAGGTATATTTATCTGTGAGAGTGTTATGTCATGTTAAGAGTGTAAAATGCCTGGGAAAATGTTATACAATTTTAACATGGGTTTCTAATTCGGTGTGCTCCCTCCCTTAAGCATTTCAAAGGGCTCCCCGCGATGTAGTCGTTAATCTTGTCTATTATCACCAGTCTTCACATTATTTGATCAGAATGAAGGGTGTAACATAATCTTTTTTTTCCTTCCTGGAGCACATTGTTCGAAGTGAGTAACATGATGTTTTGATCAGAGGTTGGCAGTGGTTATTGTTTTGAATAGGTGTTATAGTATTGGTTTTCTTATACATATCAGGACATACGTGTGTGTATTTTCAACTAGTGAGCTTGCATTCTCTCACGTGCCAAAGCAAATGTGTTATTTTGTTTATGAGTGTTCCAATTATAAATTTTCGCCTTAGATTTGGTTAGTAACATAAAGTTAATAAAATCGAAATAGCAAAGAATACGAATACGTAATATTTCGGATTGTTTGGACAAACAAATTACAGTAGTCCCTTTCTTAAACGTCCTACGGTTAGTGCACTTCCGTTCACCGTCCTAGTAAATATAGTGTCGAAGAAATTGAAGATGGTAATTCTGTTGTTTTTCCTCTTTTTCAATAAAGTAGTTACCTAAATTTGGAGAGATTCTGTTTAGGCATAGGCCTGACGACCTATTTAAGACGGAAACTTGATTCCGTTATAACTGTAGTGCACTGTATAAATCATGACTGGAAATTTTCACTTATATTTTTTTTATTAGCTAACATTATATCTTTGTGTATGTATTATGCAAAGTTTATAGACCTATGGAACTAAGTATCTCCCATAAACATTACTTCATTGCATAGAAGGCGAGGGAAGTAGATAATATCTCGGGATCATATTTTTTTTCCTAATATAAAATTTATGGTAATTCTATAGTAGTTTCGATCGTGTTCTGGGTTTACTTATTTACGAATTTAACATTTCCCTTTATTTTTTCTCTCTTTACCTAGGATGCAACTACACTAGATTTAAAAGGTCTATATTTCTTTTATAAGAAGACTTTGATTTATATAAATACCGATACATCATACGTTCACTCATTCATTTATTTATAGTCTCATATTTACTTATAACAATATTAGCTATTTTTTGTGCAAAAGTTAAGTTTATTCTAGTTACATCGTACATGTGAAGGTGCGAGTTTCTTCCTTAGTCGTCGTCGTCATATCGTGTCAACGTACTACTCTCTAGTTTTTTTTTTTAACGCGCTTATATCTTCCTGTCAGTCCTAACACCCATTACTGCCTGTGGTTTGTCTTTAATATATCCAGAGTGCAAGTAGAGTGGATTGCCTGTTTTAATCTCCTTCGAGGCTTTGATAACTGGTTTATGCGTACGAGATGAGCTCCGGAAATGAATATAGTTATAAGATATTGTCTGAGTCTAGTACATAAACATTATCACACTCATCAAAACATCACACACTACACAAACGCACACATACCGCATCATATGTATATCACACTAACATCTAAAGTTAATCCTCATTCGATACATACATACATACACTTTAATACAATTATATAAACGTTAAACAAGAATTACATAGGATTACACACATTACATGGATATTTTTTTTTTCTTTCCACGAATATTCACCTTTAGCAAAGAAAACGTATTTATATATGGTGCCTTCCATCTCAATTCAGGCAGAGCATGTACCATCACCATCTCAGATATTGTTGAAACTTTTTTTTATAGCAACTAGACATGTTTTTAAGAGACCCATATTTTTTTGTTTTGTCGAAAAAAATTTTCCCGCCAAGTAATGGGCCATCAAAGACGGGGAGTACAATTTATGAATTGTAAAAGACATGGAAAATGGTCAACTTCGGAGCCCCACCATTCAGCTATGGAGACAGGTAGAGTTATAATTCTTGTTGTGGTATGTACATAGGGATATAAATAAACGATATTTTATTATAGTTCGGTTTGCGCATGCGTGCCTTTTTGTACATAAATTAACAAATGAACGTTAATTTATCTGAAAAGTCGAAGTTTGCGAATTTTTTTCGAGCACTTCCGGTTCGAATTTTAAAATTCTGTTTTCACGGTTGGTAAGACCTAGTTACCCGCTTTCCGAAAAAAATTTTGTATCGCTTCTGTGTGCAACCGTTTTGTCACAAAAAATTCGAGAAATTGTAAAATTCTCAAAAATTGCCATTTTTGGGCGCCATTTTCTCGAAAACACCATCTTTTAAAATTCTGAAATTTTGTCAGATGGTTCAACTTTACCTGAATAATAAACACACCAAATACTATTCTCGACCAATGCTTCATGAATTAACTACAGCCTTTTGAAGTTAGCGAAGTTTCGTTAACTTTGATATCACAGTTAGCAACACTGGAAACAATAAAAATGCAATGATTTGATGATGTTTGTGGTTCACATTCATTAAATGAAGAATAAAAGGTTTTCCTGACTGGTTTTTTTTTAGTATTTTGATCTAAAAAGCTCTCTGGAATAGTAAAATGAGCTTCTCCCTTACTCGTTCCTTTTCTTAAACCGAAGTAACCTGAAATGGAAATTACGATTACGAAACACACAAATTTTAAGTTTACTTAAAATGGCCATCCAATAAATTCTGATGACCTATAAAAAGCCTGAACTATTACCTCAGTGATGACTTGGAATGATCCAGACAAAGTCTCAAGTAAGTGCGATGTCATTACAGTGATCGAAAAGGACAAAAGTTAAAAAAAAAAATCGAAACAATTTCTCACGCGTTCCATCAAAGAAATTTACGGACTTTCTTTTAAACAGAACAATCTCAGCATAAGAATGGGTCACTCGAAATTTTATAGTATTCGACTAAAGTGGGTTAGTCCGCAACCTGCTAGGGAAGTATGTGTGTGTGTATTGTGCAAATTTTAAGTTATCTGCTACGGCGTTGCAACAAATCAAAGGTGCAACCTGTATTGAAGCTGTCATGAGTGACCTATTTCCTTTAGTAGTATGATCCGCTGGAAATGACAGCTGTCTTCTTCAAGAATGTAGTGTATGTCCTGGAATGAAAGGAATAAGTGTGGAGTCTTTGATCCTGCTGAAAGTGAAAGTGTTACGTACACCATATGGGAAAACAATGATCTCGTTAAAAAAAAACTGTGCCACTTTCCGTTTTCGAATCGTACATTGCTGGTTTAACTGTAAGAATTGTAATTCATGACTACATCAAGAAAATCCAAAGGGAATTAATTGCTACCAAAAAGCATCGTATAAAATTTCAAGATACAAATTCTATTTTACTTCATGTGGACTTCGTTGAAAACTGGACTGTTATTCTGCAAAGTGAAATTCAGTTATATCACCGGAATATGGAACAACTGACAGTTTTGTTGTAATAAGCGACGACAAAACACACGATTCGGCTCATGTACTCATAGCCATAGACAAGATTCTAAAAATACTCGAAGAAAAGCGAAAATATAGGTTATAGAAAAAGGTTCGAATACGTGGAAATAAGTGTCTACAATTTCCCAAACAGTGTCAGTGATTTATGATGGTGCTGCATCCCACTTTAAAAATCGCTTTCAGATGCTCGAGATGCAGACAGGTCTGATAAAGCAGTGGTTTTGCAGTGAAACCGGCCATGCTAAGGTCTCTGCGACAGTATTGGGGGGGGGGGGGATTGTTGTAAAGAATGTGGCAACTCGGCATAACCTTAGGCAAAAACAGATACACAGTATTAAAACCGCAGAAGAATTCGTGAGTATAGTGCAAGTACAAACTCCGGGTATTACTCTTGTTTTGTTGCCTGGAACTGAATTCGACAACTTCCGGAAGAAAGGAAAAAAACAAGAATGGGAAAGTATGCGACCGGTAACTGGTATTCAACGAAGTCACCTTTGGCTTTCCGAAAATGGCGAAGTTTTTATGGCAGCAACGGGTCACCATAAACTAACTTCATGCTTCCCCCAAAATCGAGCTTCTGCAATTCAAAGTGTAGATTTAAGAAATCTGCAAAAAGGAACTTTTGTTACATACATATGCGCAAAGGCGCCGATTTCTCTGTAGATTGGGGGGGGGGATATTCAGATGCAGAAGGTATATATATGAGGATTTTAAGACAAATTGCATTCCAATTATGCGAAATATTGTATATTCATAAATACAATAGGGGGTCCACATCAGCTTTGGGGGCTCCGGTCCCCTCCAGGATCGGCGCCCTTGCATATACTTATGATAACCAGTGGTGCGTAGCAGAATTATGAATAAATCATGAATTACGCATAGTTGAAGTGCTGTTTATGCTTCCACATGGACTATCAGCAGGGTACAGGTTTCCAGAAAAGCATAAGAGAAGTGAAAATAAGTGTTTTGTGATTATCGACAATGTGCTACGCAGGGGCGGATCCAGGACGAACTTCTGGGGAGGGGGTGTAATACTGCTACTTAGAGCTACTTTTAAGAGCTCCAAACTCTGGAATGGGTTTTATTTATATATAAAATAAGAAAGTTTCTTCTGGGAGGGCGATCGACTCCTTGGATCCACCTCTGGACGAGTTGTGAGTGTACTACTGCTATTAGCGAAGAAGACACCAAGCAAGCAAATGATTGGTCCATGTGGAAAAAAAAATCGGTGAAATTTTGCTTCCGAAGACCATTTTAAGTAAGTGAACTTAAAATTTGTGTGTTTCGTAATCGTAATTCCCATCTCAAATTACTTCGGTTTTAAAAAAACGGAGAAGGGGGGAGGCTCATTTTACTATTTCAGAGCGTTTTTTTTTATCAAAATAATAAAAAACCAGAAAGGAAAACCTTTTATTCTTCATTTAATGAATGTGAACCACAAACATCATCAAATCATTGCATTTTTATTGTTTCCAGTGTTGCTAACTGTGATATCAAAGTTAACGAAACTTCGCTAACTTCAAAAGGCTGTAGTTAATTCATGAAGCATTGGTCGAGAATGGTATTTGGTGTGTTTATTATTCATGTAAAGTTGAACCATCTGACAAAATTTCAGAATTTTAAAAGATGGTGTTTTCGAGAAAATGGCGCCCAAAAATGGCAATTTTTGAGAATTTTACAATTTCTCGAATTTTTTGCGACAAAACGGTTGCACACAGAAGCGATACAAAATTTTTTTCGGAAAGCGGGTAACTAGGTCTTACCAACCGTGAAAACAGAATTTTAAAATTCGAACCGGAAGTGCTCGAAAAAAATTCGCAAACTTCGACTTTTCAGATAAATTAACGTTCATTTGTTAATTTATGTACAAAAAGGCACGCATGCGCAAACCGAACTATAATAAAATATCGTTTATTTATATCCCTATGTACATACCACAACAAGAATTATAACTCTACCTGTCTCCATAGCTGAATGGTGGGGCTCCGAAGTTGACCATTTTCCATGTCTTTTACAATTCATAAATTGTACTCCCCGTCTTTGATGGCCCATTACTTGGCGGGAAAATTTTTTTCGACAAAACAAAAAAATATGGGTCTCTTAAAAACATGTCTAGTTGCTATAAAAAAAGTTTCAACAATATCTGAGATGGTGATGGTACAATTTTATATTTTTTTGCCTGAGTTGAAATGGAAGGCACCATATATAGACGTATAAAGTGGTAAAAATTAAATCCTACACTTGATATTTAGACTTTAGGGACATTCGGATTTCGAGCATGGATGAAGGTTTACGTTATCTGTTATTTCGTGTTTATTTCGTGTTTACTGCCATTGAGCGGGTCGATACCTGCGTGGTAATGCTTTGTCACCTTTTCGGAAATAAATGGTATTCTAGTATTTTTTTTTTTTTTTTATTCCAAGCTACTTGACCATATCTAGTATATTAGTACTAGTCTGACGAATGGTTTTCTTTATTTGAGGAGTTATTCACATTTTCTTGTATTTTGTTTTTCTTAATTTCTTATTTTAGTTAGACGTTTTATAAACATGTTAGCTTTGCTATTTGCGGTCGGCGACATCTTTCAAGATAAGCCGATACTAAGAATGTCTTGTCGTCGTATCCCCCTCCTCTTTTTCTTTTATGTGAATTCAAATGTATTGCTGCCGCTAGAGGAGTTATACTGAAAATAGCTCATGGAGACTGAACCACGATTTGGAAATTTCTCTGTTTTAGAATTGTTCTTAGAGCTATATGATTTATTAGATATTAATGAAAGTAAGAGTATCCATATGGAAGATGTCCTGATGACGGCTGAAACGTGAGTTAAAATATTAGAGAAGATTTTTTTTTTTACCAGCAGTTTTGCTTAAAGAACTTCGAGATCCCGGCCTGCCTAGCAGGGTATAATTCCTTAAAACTTATTATCTTTTAATCCCCGTTTTGTTTTGTCCCTGCCCTAATTTTGTTTCGTCTTAATAAATTAATAACTTTCTTCCCATTAATTTGGAACTAAATTATATTAGTACGCGAACATAAAAATTATTAAAAGGAAGGATTTAAAATTAATTAACTTAATTTCTGAATATTCAGCCACTCATTTAAGAATAAAGATATATTCAGGTAATAGTCTGGCCAGAGAAATCGATTTTTTTTTTTATTTTATGATTGGAAAGAGTGTTTTATTATGCTTACAAATATGGTTACATGTCAGGTTGACTTTGTGGTTTGTGAAACTATATGTTCAATGGAGTATGATGTTTATTTCAGTAGAAAGCTGTATGTAATCGGTGTCAGATAGGGTCGGCCTGAGATCTTGTGTTTATGATAATTTATTAAATGTTGCATTTGTATGAAGATGGAAATTAGATTTCGAGAGCGCTTCATAAATGGCAGGTTCTTTAGAAACTCCATATGTTGATAGTCACGGATGATAAAACATAAATGCTAAGTAGTATTTCATACATTTATGAATACGAAGAAATAATTGTAAAATAATTATGCCTCCGTGGAGATGGGGTCTTTATAAGTATTTTTTTTATATTATCTTCGTTGTACTTAGAATATTGTAAAGATAGATCGTGATCTGGTGAGTTTCTCGAATTTCCTACCACGTTGTTTTGTTCTCTCGACTATAGCCATCCCTCTGTAGATAATATATATATATGTAAATTAAATGAAACTTTACAACTTTGTAAAGCTAGGTCCCTTCTCTGATACTGCAATTATTAAACTTTATCAGCTTTGAATTAACGAACTGTTTTGTAACTGGTAACGAAACGCAATGCTTTCATACCATAAGCCCAAGTCATTCTGTCTGTAACTGAAGGAAAGTTGTGAAATGAAATCGAAATGGGAAGGTTCACATGTATTTCATACGAAGGATAAAATTATTCGTAAAATAACACTATTAAACCAGAGAGAAGAAATGACTATTTTGGTTTTAAAGTTAATCACGGCAAGGCAATGTCATAATATTTCAGTTCTTGTTCATGGAAGATAAGTAAGGTGAACTGCGGAACTACTTAGCCATCTTTGGATATCTTCAACTTTTACTCTCTTTTGCCTTACCTCAGTGCATATGTACTTAAAGTACGAGAAGTGGAAAGTTTGACTAAGTTATTTATAACATAATAAGTTTCAAGCTATTTCAAATCCTAAAGTATTTAATTTTCGATATACAGTGATATCTTCTTCAGTGATGTGACGATATGTTAACTCGGCTTCAGACGTACAGTCATTCGTTTTAAAGTCTTTCCATCTCGGTGAAGATATATTTAACCACTTTCATTGCTTTTGTGCCCCTGAAGTGAGAATAAATTGATAGTGGAAGGTGTTTCTAGTAGTAACAAAATATTTTCAAGTCTTACGTTTCAACGGCGAATAAAAAAAATATATATTGCGACGTATTACCGTTATTGTCAGGAGATTCTATGATTCAATGATTCTACATCCCAAATATCATACTGGACAAACAAAATAAAATTACACGATGTGGACAAATTAAAACTACCTATTTTAATTATAAAACAAACTTTATTCTGATCCACGTTACTGTATGTTATATTTTTTTTTTTTCCTTTTTCGTTGTATTAAAGTTTGTAAACAATTTAATTATTTTGAGTACTAAACAGCGAAAACATAATATAAAGTAGAAAATTGAGAATTGGGACAAAGTGATTTTAAATATATATATTGAGGAGATGAAGAAAAATATGTGAAGAATTTCAAAACGTATTCCGAGAATGTATAAACATTTAAATTTCGTACTTAAAGCTATATAAACTTTAATATTCTAGTTAATGTTCGAGTTACGAACAATAATATATATATATATATATATATATAATGATATATCATTATAATTATCGATATGTATAAACGTATTTATGTTTACTTTTCCTATTTTTTTCAGTTTTATGTAATAAAATCATATATATCTTGTATTTTAATCCATTTTATTTGACTTATAAAAATACTAGATACTGCCTTTACCTTTGATGTGGTTCAAAGGTTCTAGATTTAACTGATGTTTCTAATAATCGTGTTCTATCGTTAGTTAATGACAATGTGCTCCGAAAAAAAAATCGTTTACTTTGTGGATATCTACATGTGTTGGTAACTGTTTTATTTAGGTACCCACTGGAATTCAAAATCAATTACTTAACCACGAACACGAGGAAGGAAGGTCTCAAAGAAATTTCTCGACTTCGTCAATATTTACAACACATTGGAAACTTATATTTCCCTTTTTTTATTTCAAAATTCAAAATTACTTTTTTTTAAATTTCATTTTGTGGTACTAACTCCCCTCTTCAATTCTTCTTGAGGCAGCACGGTCAGTTTTTCTTTAATATTTTGGTTATCGAAATTCAGTTTTATTATATATATATATATATATATATATATATATATATATATATATATATATATATATATATATATATATTTTTTGTTTCTAAATTTCTAATTATCCTTAGGTAGCTAGATTATAGTTACCTTAGCGACGAAACAAATCTCGATAGGAGAAAAGAAGGGGGAGGTTAGTCACAACTGAATAAAAGTGGCTGCCGTCTTTATCAAAATATAAGTGTTTCCATATGCATTGGCATTGTCTGCACACCAGAACAAAACTACGTATGGAATAAGTAGCAGTTTGAGAAATAATCCCGGAATAACAACATACTCGTCAATGTTGGCAGGAAAAAGGCAGCTGAAACAACAAAGCTTTTTTAAACGTCACTATGCACATTGATAACTTAACATACAATAATTAATTGTTGTTAAGTCATTTCTGTTCTCGTTAGATTTTTTTTCTTTCTTCGTATTTGAAAAATAACACCGAGGGTGTTACCAAATTGTTTTTATTAATAATATGAATTCCTTAAGACATTCTTTACTTCTTGATTTTGGGATTTCTGTCTCATTATTATAAATTATAATCTCTGATATGCATGGATTTATATAATAATTATATTTGTAGAATTATTAGGTTTTAAGAATGATAAAAGTGTAAATTCATTTCATCCAGTTTTATCTATATACTAGTTGAATGAGCACGAATTGTGTAATCCAGTTATCTTTTTTTGGCGGTGCTACAGGTAGTAACATCTCTCCCAATACGCATCTAATAAAGTAATTCCCTAGAAATCAGCGGCAAGGTCGCAGTTAGTTCCCATTTTAATCTAATAGAGGTGCTGGTGACCACAGTTGAGATCTGAATTGTTACTAGTCGTTATCAAGAAAACAATGGATAATTTTTTGTAACTCTGTCTTCGTTAAAGGATTGGATTCAGAGAATCGGTATAGTAACTGATGCTGCCACTGAAGAGAAACTAATTCCATTGCTGATACGAGTTTTAGACTCTGTGAATACTACACAAATATGATTTCACTTCCTTCCATGGACATCGTGAAAGAGTTGAAAAGAAAACAAGTTTACTTTTTGAGTTTACAAATGTACTTATTAGAGAACATTTTCCTTTAATTTCTGTATTTAATATTACTGTTTAAAAAAACTCTATTAATTGCTGATCAAAATTTTAATTTCGGTCTTTCATATGCAGTATAAATATTCTATTACTGACCGACGAGCGATAAATCAGTTTTCTGATTCACGTCAGGACCTGTACACCATCCGTTCACGCAATAAGCGAATATTTATTTTTACTTAATATTGAAAGAGATTGTGATGTTTATTTGTTCATGAGAGATTGTTATTACATTTAAACGAGATGAAGACTAATTTTGAATTATTTACTACATTTCTGTAGAATTCTATAGAAGGATTAAAAGTACGTTGCTAACTCGCAAAGTAGAAAAGATTGAGGGTGAGGGTTCCCGCACAGAATGCGGAATATTGCTCGTCGCTGAATTTTTCAAAGTTGGCTCAAATGATTTGAATGAAGTATACAGAGGTAAGTCCACGTTTATGGAAACTATTTTGGAACACCCATCCTAGGGCGTAAAGCCAGGTTTCCATCAGTAGTTGTATTCTATATACCTACCCTGGCTGAAGACAATAGCCCGTCATCGAAGTTTCCATTGGAGGAGGCTTTTTTGAGAGACATCTCATCTAGTTTTAACCACTCATCCTTGTTAACTTTCCACAACCCTTGCACTGTGCTCGAACGACGGCGGGAAATCGCACGCTTCAATAACCAAAAGGCACACAAGTCCAGCACACAGATGCAGCATCGGGGAACTTGACAGATATCGGAATAAGGCATAGCACGGGTACCATTGTCACGCGCTTGTGGGCCATGTACGGCAAAGTTGTATGGCTTGCTTTGTCGTGATGAATGAAGACTTTTAACACTTCAGCACTATAGAAAGAAGGAATATCCCGACGGTATAATGGCTCGAAAACATGCTGTTTGTAGTATGGTGCGTTAACTTTCATATTATGCGCAACTTGATGCAGTAAAAGTTTCCTTTTGTGGTAAAAATCGGCAACCATCATAAAACTTCGGAGAAAACTTTCGTAGCAAATGTTCCCGGTTCTTGCCATTCTTTGGATGATAGTACGTGTCTCGAACTCGCGTTGAAATTGACACAGATCCAGGCCTCATCTAAGGTTACCACATATTTCCACTTGTCACCTTTCGTCAAGCCGTCTACAGTGTACCCTGGTTCACGGATGTGTTTGGCTGTGAGTGTGAACACGTGGCTCAAACTTCACTTTAAGCCGTAAATTCTGGATGATTATCCTCTACACAGTTGTTTGAGCTCCGCACTATCCATACAGTGGCTCCATGTGACGGCGGATTCTCACATTTGACCATCTGCTACACTTTTGTCCGTTTGGGACGGGGATGTTGTTTCTTGCCATTGTGCGCATATCTACCTTTTCTGGAGGTGCATGTGTGTTGCGTTTGATTACATTGACAAAAACCTTTCTTGAAAATGGTGAAAACCTTCGTCAAACACTGTTTCGCAATTTCACTGTAACTAGATCTTGTGTCGGAAGGTTCTGAGATGTACCCCTCTCATAATGAGGTGACTTGGATGCATTTTACGCTCGGCACACTTCAGTGTCTGCTAGCGTCTTCCCCACACACTTGCCCTCTGAGTGTTCTGCTTAGTTTTCTCACCGTGCGATTACATCCCTAACGGATTTTCCACTTCGTTTCCATAAACGTGGACCTACCTCTGTGGACGATTTAATTACGCTGTAATTTTATGCCAGTGTATATTATGGTTGATCCTTTCATCAGTACTTACTCATAGCAAAGAGAAAACAACAATTTTGTATCTGTTAGAAACTAGGTTTATGATTACGGGGCCGCGGTGGCTCAGTGGTAGAGCGTTCACCTCTGGTGCTTGGGGTCCCGGATTCGATCCCAGCCCCCGCCAAGTGAACTTTGTGGTGGACAAACACCGTGTGCGTGGGTTTCCTCGGATTCCTTCCACTTTCTTCATTCCACCATTTCATTCATTACTCATCACCGTCTCCTTTAGCCTTACCATGCATAACCGTGGGACGTAAGACTGATTTCATTTTCATTTTTAGGTTTACGATTAATATAGCTTATAGATTCATTGCATTGTTTGATACAGAAGTGGGCCATATGTACTTCTGTTACTGTCCATATAAGTTACTGAACCAGATTTTTCATTCACATAATTGTCCTTGCATATCTAATTATATACATTTTCAGTGTATGAGTACCCAACATTCTGATACAGATATTTGCGATGCTTACATTAAGTTTTGAGACTTAGTGTTTTCAATGCAACTCGTCAGTGTATGTACGGGTTAAATTATGCTCATTTCTTCGTTAAGGTCGTTAAATCTTTCGTTTTTTAATCCGGGATCTGAGAGTGAGGTAATATTTTTACTTAGAATTATAAATTACAAATGCAATGCAACTACAGTGATGCTGTAGTTTATTTCTTTGTTAAATATGTATCAATTATTGGGAAAATGTGAATTCGAGGTCTGTTTCATTTCAGAACTATTAGATTTACTTCGCACAGGTTAATATTCAATTCTGGAATGCAGCGATGAATCTTCGTACGTTTTAAGCCATGTGGTTAGTTATAGTAAATGTAATGCTAATGATTTTATCATATTTCAGGTTTCAGGATCTGTATGATGAGGACCTAGAATTTGATGTTCGTTTCACTACATCGCGATATCCAATTGTTACCATGCATACAGCAGTTGATAATCTTGTGAACAACGAGATGTTCTATATCGTATTTCCTCATGAGTTTCCGCAGTGTGGAACATATCCTCATCTCTTGGAAAATAACAACATAAAGTGAGTATGGTAATGATGAGTGTTGTGTTATTGTACATATATGTATTGTGTGTAATAATAGAAGCCAGTATGACGCTGAACGATACATTCCTCAGTTAGCGCTTGTTTCTTTTAACATTTTTCTTCCACCCTTGTCCTGTGAAGTATCAAAGATAATGCGTACAATTAACTCGTCACAAATTTGGACTCGGGCACGATTGTTCTGAAAGTTTGGCAACAAATATATGTATGGTGAGAATAGCCGAAAGGTGCCAGCACCAAGTTGGAACGCTGTAAGAGACCAGAGCAACAGTGTGAAAATGGTGACCCTAGTAAAATGACAAAGAACTAACGTATGGTTAGAAGGGTATCGACAAATGCTAACACTAACAATAAGTTGGAACGCTGCACGAGTTAGGCAGTGCAGTAGTAAAATGTGAAAAAAGGAAATCGCATTAAATTGACTAAATGAAATAGTTACATTCTTCCAATATGCAATTTGGTCTTTTATATTTATATGTATATGTAAAAACATTTTTATATACAGGGCATAGTACACAGCAGAGTGGTGCGGTTTCAAAACATTAACAGATTTCGTATCTTACACGGGCACAACTAGTACTGTCAACAGCGGTAGCACCGGAGGTGAATCACTGACTGAGCACTGAGCACTGAGCCACCGCGCCCCCTTCACTTGAAAGGAAATAAATACAAATCCCATATTTTATATTATATATACAAGGTCTTAATGAACTATACCGACAAACTTTAAGAGGTGATTCCTCACATCAAAATAAGAGAAAAAGTTCATATGGATCTAAGGCGAAAAGTGCATAGCTTCAGAGCTAGGGCTGTCCAAAATCGCGAAAAAGTCAAATTTCAGGGGGTCCTATTTCGAATTCGAGAGACTGTAGATGGAGGAAGTCACGCATGCATAATTCAAAAGTGCATATTTCATCAGTTGTCAATAGGTGCAGAGGGTATTTCCTACATAGTGTAATTCTCAGATATCTTTTTCAAGAGTTTTCAGATTACCCTGATTTCAAGAAGGGTCCAAAGGAGGCAGGAGGTAAATCTTGACAACATTGGACATCCATTGCTTCGGAGGGAAGTCGGAAGTGTTAGGAACCGGCAGCTCCATATTTCTTTGTGTTCGGTATAACGTATGATATGTATTTCGTTACGGTATATTTCACGATTTCTTCAATTATAAGCGTGAAAGAAAACATCGCACCGTGCGTTTTCCCGAGTATGAAAAACCGTGGTGCTGACGATCCTTAATACTTCCGACATCGCTCCAAAAGATTCCGTGTTCTGCTGTCAAGGCTTATCGTTTGTCTACTTTGGACCAATCATAAAGTCAGAGCAAATCTCAAAATTCGGTTAATGGCATGCCTGGGAATTTCACCCTGCAGGGAATAATCTGTACACCCATTGAACATTAATGAAATATGCACTTTTGGATTGCGTATGTGTGACTTCCTTTATGCTGACAAATACCACCATCCACAGTCTTTCGAATTCAAAATAGGGCCTCTTGAAATTTGGCTTTTTCGAGATTTTGGGCAGCCCTAGCTCCGAAACTACGCACTTTTCGCCATAAGTCCATATGAACTTTTTCTCTTATTTTGATGTGAGGAATCACCTCTTGAAGTTTGTCGGTATAGTTCATTAACACCTTGTGTATATATAATATAAAATATGGGATTTGTATTTATTTCCTTTCAAGTGAAGGGGGCGCGGTGGCTCAGTGCTCAGTCAGTGGTTCACCTCCGGTGCTTGGGGTCCCTGGTTCGATCCCACCTCGCGCCATGTGGACTTTGTGGTGGACAAACACCGTGCTCGTGGGTTTTCTCGGGGTTCCCTCGTTTCCTCCCACTTTCTTCGTTCCACCATTTCATTCATTTCTCATCACCGTCTTCTTTAGCCTAACCGGCATACCCGTGATACGTAAAACTTAGATTTCATTTCATTTTTCCTTTCAAATGAACTGGAATTTTCCTGATTTCTCCAAGTTTAGTTAAATGTACCTTCTTTCTTCAAAAATTAATTTGCATTACACACAAATTTAGTATTAAATTTTATTATTAAATATTAATATTATTATACATAACAAAATTTAATTTTCACAAAGTAAGGGACATTTAAATTGAACGAAAAATTCAGTAAAATCAAACCATTAAAGTTCCAGTTCATTAAAAAAAAATCCTACCTTAACTAGTGGATTCAGAAACAAAGATGGCGCATGTATCAGTACTGTTAAGCTTAAAGGTATTTCACCCAGGGTTTAAAGTTGAAAGGGTAATGGCTTTACCACTTACGGAGAAATATTATGACCACCATTCTCCCACTGAAAGAAGACGCTGTGACTTGCGATGACTAAACAAAAACACCACGCTTCGCCACTGTTCAATGTGTCATTCGCAAAAGCTCTCTATTCACTTGTGTCCTTAGTTAAATGGATCATACTTTGTATTCTTATTTGTACGAGAGCTCATTCGTGGCTAAGCGGTTAGCATGCGCGCCTTTAGCGTGGGAGACCTGGCGGGAACTCATGTGGTTCGGGATGCACGTTAATCAGTAGGTCCCGTCTCATATAGCCTCGCTGCTGAAAGGGACGTTAAACTCAAAATCAACTCAATTCCTATTTCTGCAAGGTTCATCTTAACATTGTCCTGCTATCTGCGTCTAAGCCTTCCTAATGGGTTTTCAATTAAAATTTTGATAGCATTCCTACTTTCTTCCATTCTGAATACGTGGCCTGCCTACATGAGCCTCCTGCTCTGTTAGGTAAACGGTATAAATTGTGCTATTCTTCCTTATGAAGTTTGATAATTTACTTTCATTCCCTTTAAGCATAATCGTGAACGTAAAATTACAAATGTTATTTCATTACACTTGGGCTCCAGGCCATTAAAACAAACAAGATGTAGTACTCCTGGATAAAAGTTATCACGCTTGTGTGATACTCTCTTTTGTAACTTTTATTTGAGTTCAACAGATGTAATGTATTACACTGTTATGCACCACATCAACTTCCAATCCCTGGTTGGAAGTTGCCAAGTTACACGGTAATATGTACTGTTTTTACAAGGTGTTAAATATTGATTTTAGCTGGATACGAACCTCTGTATTAACTGTTAAACGCTGTCGTGTTCTGCAAGTAGACGTCTATAAGGTGTTAGTTTGGGTCCCAACTTCCTTGCAATTCAATGACTTCGAAACAGTTCTTAGGTTCTCTTCGATTGAAACAGCTTCCTTTTTAGTTAGCGCAGTCCTACGATGAAACCTCCGAGATTCCTTCGCGAAAACTGAGCTAAGCTTTGGCCCGATGCAACGGAGTCGCCACCCTCGCTCAAATGGCTTAGGGAAAATGAAACTTAGAAGATGAACAGATTCTAGGGGACATGAGAGTTAACGTTTGTGAAAGTATGAATAGTGTAGTACCAAAGTATATAAAAATGTATTAATGATTGACCTTAATATACAATCTGTAATTATAATAGTTATAATTAAAACTCAAGTAACGTAATTTCGGTTAAATCTGTTTATCATCAATGATACAGATACAAATTCTATCGACAAAATTAAGAAGTTAATTGGATTCTTCTCGGTATTTATCATCATGCATCCTTCTTCTGAACAGTAAGGAGAACGGACTTTTACAGACTCAGTAAGATACAGATTAAAAATGTTAAATATTCAAATTTATATTTCTTCGATTTGCAAGAAAACCTTTAATGCTTTGAACGCTGGTATGTTTCGGAAGCAAACGAAGTACGCGGTTATTACTATTATTCACTATTCTTCATTCGACCGATCCTTTATATATATTTTCTTTATTTTTTTTTTTTTTTATTAGTAACTTCTTATTCTTCTTTACTTAATAACACAATTACCATTTTATTAATACATTCATAATAACTCATTCAGCAAATACTTCGTTTTCCTTTATACGTTAATAAATACCAAATCATATTTTATTGTTTTTAAATAACATATACCGACGTACATATACTACGAAGCTTCCATATCTACCACTTTAAGCAAACATTATCTACTCTGAGTCAATTGGTCCGTAAATTGTACAGTAATCATTAAGTTTAAAGATATTCCAATTCTGTTTCTGTATGCTCAGATAGACAGTTATATCCTAGTAAATCAATGCTATTGCATAATTTATTAGAAAACTTCTAAGTTGACATTTCAAATAGTCGTAGAATTTAACATTACACATGAAATTTGGAATTACTTGGTTATTTTTATATTCCGAAATAAATCATTTGGAAGATAATATGGTGGCAAAAGATGATAGCGGAGAGAGAAGAATCTCTCCCGAATAGTTTAAACTTTAGCAATTCATTTTATTAAATATTCCTTCCTTCTCAATAAAATTTTATAATTATTTACTCTGTTTTACCTGATATGTTATTTTAATCTTTCAAACTCGGCTTTCAAAGGTTAATACGATATTTTTAAAAAATATGCACCAACTTCTAAATCACTATGCTAATACACGTATATATCTTTTTTCGTTTCGAAAACAATTTATTAATTTTCTGTAATTTCAATTTTAACATCTTGAGATGCAGATCAAAAACCAATTGTAATCCAAATTTAAAATTCTGGGATACGGATTAAAATCCAAATTGTAGTTCACGAACATCTAGTAATGCGCTAGGCACAGGTATATTTTAGTGGCGCATTACAAAGATGCTCCGAGCATGGAACAAAATGAATTACTTACCGTGTGGTTGTATGCCATGTGACTCAGGGTGCACAGATTGAAGGATTGCAATAAACGCATGGAAAACTTGAAACAGTTCCTGCTGCTATTGATTGTGTATATTGTGTTCGTCTACGGTGAGCAGTATTATTATTATTATTATTATTATTATTATTATTATTATTATTATTATTATTATTATTATTAAACTTTTGGAACTGTACAGTTCTTTCCTGTATACAGTCCTGGGCCGTTTTGTGTAGCAATAATCTTTGGTTTGAAGCATGCGTGATTGATACCAGGTACAGAATGAAATTGACTACTCGAATTTACGAGTATAACTCGGTTAAAAGGTGTGATGTGCGGCGCAGTGGGAATAGAGAATAGACTGGTTATTCTGTTTAGAGAAGGAGATAGACCTTTATCAGGAAAATGAGAGGAAAACACTCAGGTGAAAAATTCATGAACTATATTTTTTTACGTTTATGTATTTATTTTATATATTATTGTACATATTCTGGAACGGTGTACATATTTTATTCGTTATCTCAGTATATAGTTATTAAAACTTTCTAATTCGAATTTTTTAATTTTCTTTTTCGTCATTTGAATTGTCTTTTGCGAGATGTTACAAAATCTGTTATTCATCTTTTCAACAGGTTTTTCGATGAACGTGTTGGAAGAAACCCAGAACAAAAACAAGCTGTTCTCAACATTTTGAAGGGTACTGCGCGACCTGCCCCATACTTAATTTTTGGACCACCAGGCACAGGGAAAACTATAACAGTTGTTGAAGCCATACTTCAAGTAAGAATTGTCGCTTTACATTTTGTTATTTATAACTCGAGCAACCCAAAAGCATAAAAAGCATAATAGCAATTTAGACATATGGTTTGTACCTTGAACATGGTTGTGTCTATTTAAAGGGTCGAGAAGAAACTAATTTTAAAAGCATAATTTTAGAAAATAAAGCATAATTTAAAATGTATAGCACAATTCTTGGAAAATTCTGTTTAACTGCAAGTTTAACATACATACTATATTAATATTTTTTAAAACCAATATTTACAAAGCAAAATCATTGAGAACATAACAATGCAACAATGAAAAGCTAATTTTTATTTCTGTAAAATTTCGGTGTAATCCTTTGATGTGGAGAGAAAAAAAGGAAATGAAGAAAACTTTCCGCCAACAATGAATAGCACGCAAGAACTCCACACTATATTGTAATGTGTACCTCTTGAGCTTGAGCACTTCCTGTATTTTTTGGTGATATCTTTTACTTTCCCTTTCTGTATATATGCATCTTTAAGGCGTACACAAGTGAAACAAAAACTGACTCGAGTAAAGCATAATCTCTTTACAATGCATTAAGTAGAAATTTCATTAAATATGAAATAAACTGGTTGCATAAAATATTAATAAATAGATCAAGATATTTAGAATATTTAATGTATAGTAAATATTTTACATTATACACGATTAATATAAAACAACGACTGAAATTAACAATAAAGCATAATGTGGGTTGCTCTATTTATAACAAATGATGTATTTTGTATTATATAAGTTTTATTTTTTAAAGAAGTTGTTGATACAATTGTTATAAAGCTATTTTGGTTAGGAAGAATGAACAATAAAAAGTAAGAGGCGAAAAAAAGAAAGCTGTTACTTACATTCTGGTAGTTGAATATAATTGTACAGTAAACTAGAAGTAAAATCAAAAAGTCAGCTTCAACATTCTGATCTAGGACCACTTTAGTATACCCACTTATCTATTTACAGTGCAGATAGTCTACTCAATGAAGGCAAAATAAAAAAAAAAAAAAAATAGATCGTGTAGTTTTGAGATTTGGCACAGTTATGCGGAGTACCGTAAACAACATACTAAAAGTCCCCAAGGATGCGGGTTTGTGGAGCAGTGGAGGGAGAAAGGTTGAAGGTATCTTTTTCAGGTTCTTCTTTAATATCCCAACAACCATGGGGTCTAGCAAAAAGAGTTTCAGGTTTAAAGTTAAACTACATTAAATTTCCCACGAAAACAGAACATCTATTTTTTTAAAAAAAGTTATTATAATGGTAAAATCAGCTTATACAACGATGTACGAAGATAATACACAACTTTGTGCACAAACACATTATTGCTCAGGCGCGGGTCGCTTGTGCTTAGCATTCCATATCTTGTTTAGTTCTTCTAACGCTTCGAGCGTGTTCAAACTTAGCCTGTGTGTCGGGTGTTCGTGTGTTATACTGAAATTATTAGCAGCTACACGGTATACAGATGATGTGAAATGTATAGAGCAGTTAATGAAGGCAAATACAGGTCTGTCCGGAAAGTAATGTCACCAAGTCTACAAGTATGAAAAAAATAACATTTGTTTATTTAATAAATAATAAGAACTGTACATTAAAATTCTTCAAAATATTGTCCTCCTGCGTCCATAAATTTTGCGAAGGCATCCTGGAAAGCCTGTTCAGGAAGTTCATTGAAAGCCACAAGCTGCTTTCACGTCGTCAATTGTTTTGTAACTTATGTCCTTTCAGGGGGGGATTTCGAACGGGAAAACAAAAAGGCGAAAGCCAAGTCGGGTCATCAGCCGTGATAACATTGTCTAAAAAATGAGGATTATTTGCATACATTTCCAAAACATCTTGAGAAATTTCCACTCGATGAAATTTTTTGTCGTCGGTCAAAATTTTTGGAACAAGATTTTTCTCATGTGCAACTCCTTGGTCATAATCTCGTGGACATAGTATTGGAAATATTTAACATGTCGGCCAATAAACGAACTCTGATTCGATTTTCTGTGTACCAAAGTTCTTTCACACGAGACACATTTTCTTCGTTTGAGGAGGTTGACTGGCGTCCATCGCGGGCTTCGACGTCGATCTCTTTATTGGCCTTCCAAAAACACGTTGTGCCATCTGTAGACTTGTCTTTGAGATAAACTCATCCCCGAAGGCCTGCTGAACCATTGGAAAAGTTTCCGGTGCAGAGTTGTCGAGTTTCAAACAAAACTTTGATTGTGTATCTTTCAGTGAATGCTACATCGCAACTTGTACAAGAGACGAAATATATGTCTACGAAATCGGTCGTCTTTCATCTCCGAGAGCTCGGAGATAACTGATCAAGCACTCGCTTGGTAGTTGAGTTACACCCCATCGATCCTGGTGGATAGAGCGCGCTGCAACATACCGTCGCTTTACAAAGGACGCAGGAGGACATTACTTTCTGTACAGACCTTGTATTGCAAGAAAGAGTGCGAAGCACTAAATTTTTAGAGGTAACAGAAAGTCTGTTCTTCATATTTGTTGCTGGGAAGAACACACAAGATCGTAGTTAATCACAAAAGACTTAAAAGTCGCTATTTGAGAGCAAGAACCTTCAACATTGGTTTCTGCCCCATACACTGAATACGTAATGCTATTTTCGTAGGAAATTTGATGTAGTTTATTTTTTTGCTTGAAATCTTTTTTCTAGACCCCACAATTTTTTAGATATTAAAGAAAAAAAAACTTTAACATAAATAACTTCCATTAAACTGCTCCTTCTCCACTGCCCACAGACCCTGTAATTTGGAAGGCTTTTAGTATGTTGTTTAGGGCACTCCCTCCTCCAACTGTCAAATTTTGAATCTCTGTAATCAGTTCTTTTTTTGGCCTTCATTGACTTAAGGAGCTTTGCAATATATATATATATAATGTCACTACTATATTACTGACGTCACGAAAAAGATAAATCAGGAAAAAGTAAGAAAGTCGTTAAATTATCTGTGGGATTGCATCTGTGTCGAATGAAATGTGAGTGTATCCTTGCATGTTACGAATATATATAATATACAACAGTCATAAAGAATATGGGAAACTGACACTTCTGACACTGACTCCATTTTTTTGGAGTATGTTTCATGAAACAAATATATCATAAGTTCTGTTGTTTCGCTAAACCCTTTATCTGATAAAAAGGAAAAGGAGTTTTTACGTTGTTTTTTTTTGTGTTGAAGCGTTTAGCAGAAGTAGTGCGTATAGTGTACCTTCTGATGTGATGTTTTCACGGTTTTCCACTAATTTGCGTTGTATTTTCGTGTCGGTATTCCTTTGTTCCAGCGTATATGCAACAAGGACAATGCAGAGGAATTTTGTATATCTATAATAGTAGAGTAAACCACAGAGGTTCTAATGACACGCTTGTGTTAAGGAACATGTTAGGGATGATAAAGCAGAAATTCTGGTGTGTCCAAAGATTTAAGTCAATACAAAATAAGTTTCAAAAAATTTATTAGGACCAAAAATGAAGTTGGAAAACTCGTATTTGAAAAGTTCGTTTATTCATTAAAAAAAAAAAAAAAAAAAAAGGATAATTAAGTTAAAGAATGGGAAGAGTAATTACAAAATTTGCATTGCATTGGCATAATAATAAAAATACTAATGAGTTGGCAGCCTTCTATCAAAAACAAAAGAATGCACAAATTAATCCCCACAGTGTATCCATCATTTGATGTGTGATCCAAGTTTCTTTTCGACAGCGTCCTCCAGGTGCTTTTCCCTGGTATGTCCATTTGTTTTGTTTATCCGGATGTTTTTACTTTTTGTCTCCTGTTTTTATCCTTCGCAACCAAAACTCAATGGAGAGTCGAAGCTCGGAAGTGCATTTAGTATTTAGAAATTGCACAAACCTGTGAATAGAATAAACCAAGTAACGAGGTCTCCTCACCACGATCTCTTTGAAACATGGTTATCTAACAAAATCTACCTTAGATCGATTTAAAAAAAATCAAGTAACATTCATTATTTGATAAAATATAACACAAAATTCTGCTATATAAGCTTGAGGAATGTAGCTATTTAGGTAACATAAAATATTCTGTCCAAAATTGGAAACGTTCGAAGTGAATGCCACAAGGATCGGTCCTAGGGCCAATTACATTTTAAATATTTTAAATATATGAAAATGGTTGATTCTTCGTCTAGTAGCAATTGCCAGAGTTTGGTGAGAGGAGAGGATTACAAAAAGATTTCGTCCAAAGCTTTTCCCGGGAGGAGAGTTTCTAGTATCGCTGCTACGTTCCCTCTTTGCACAGCCATACTTATTCTTTGTATAAGATAGGATGAAGCTCGGGTGTCGCCTGTGTTAAGTTATGCGATATCCAACTTCATTAATAAAGTTTAGACCTTCCTGACCCCAAGAGCCGCAAGTTTCAATGGCTATGGTAACGAAGTGGTATTTGTCCAAGAGGAGATTATATTTTCGTCTCTTTTCATATTCTCTGCGAGTTGCAACCGTCCCAGCTTTTGTGGAAGATGAAGGAAGATTAGAGGGGGCTAGTGTATTGGTACAAGTGAAATCTCATATTAAAGCCTTCCCTAGTTTCCAAGGCATCAAAGACATTCCGTCAGGTCTCTTACCATCAGAGCGACTACACCCCATTGGCTCTCTCACGGAAGGCGTTCCTTAGGAAATGAGGGCTCTCATAATGAGATCGTTAACAGTGGAGTGTCGAGAGTATCTGCCAGCACTGTGAACACATGATAGGCCATGTATACCTTTCTTATCCACTAAACTTCCGCGAACAGGGCACTGGTGTTGTTCACAGACATCTGCTCCCAAACGTAACGCACAAGCGATTCGAAAACTTTCGTCGGGAAGATGCAGCCCTACGGATGAAGATGGGATAGTTTGTAACCAGGCACCTGCTTCAGGGGAAGAAGTAGCAAGAAGACGTGCCTTATCCTCAGGATTGGTGGAGAACTGAAGAATAGAAGATAATCTGGAGTCTATAAGAGGAGCGTCTCATGAAGTTTGAAAACTTCTCTTGTCAAGGTCGGGTAGATCTAGTCCGCCGCACGATATCCACTACGAGATACAATCATTTATCTCAGCTTCTGAATCCTGATGAATATCCTGGCGAAGAAAAGTGATCAAAGGCATAGAGCTATACATGAGTGAAAGGAAAGATGGAGTAGCCAAGTAAAGGGCTCGACGAATTCCTAGACCTCCGTGATCCACTGGGAGAGATGCTTGTAGCCATGAGTTATCTGGGAGAGATTCTAGGCCAAGTCGGATGGATTCATCGTATTGTTCCAGAAGATCTGTCTCACGCCAGGATGGTGAACTACGAAGGAAATATAACAGTCTAGGAATGGCTAGTGAGGCCCTTAGGAGATAAAAAGCAGAGTGGGTAGATATCTTAGATAGGCGAGTGCTAACTTAGATATTTTGTCCAATAACAAAATGCGTCGAGTATCAGTGTAGCGCTGCACCTAAAAGGGAGACTCTGTCGGATGGTGTAAGTTGAATTCCAGGTGCAGCTTCGTTGAAAAGGGAGTAAAGGGTGTTAGCCTGTTCGTTTGAGACTCCCAGGAAACCGACTTCACATTTGCAGAAATTGAGGTGTAATCCAATGTCACGAGATTGAGTACGAATCTTTGACAAAGCTTCGAGGACATCTTCCTTGTCTCCAGCTATAGTCCCATCGTCAAGGTACCAAATGTGTAATTCAGTACTGATATTTCTGACAATAGATTGAAGTGTTAACGCAAATAAAGCAGGTCCTAGGGGGTCTCCTTGTTGAGCACCTCGCTGGGAGAGTATATCTTCACCAAAAAATAAATGACTAGGCTGTGAGTAGCACTAATGTATGAAGGCGTATATATAAAGAAAGTGCGTTTTTACAGCTGTAAGCATAGAGTCTCTGTTGATTTCGTTGATTGCATCCCGGAAATCTAGTTTCAAGAAAATTTTCTCTTGTTTGTAGGGTTGAAAGTAATATAGTCGGGCGACATGGGCTATGAGGAACGCACACTCCCAACTGATGTGGTGACAAGAAAGTAGATAACGGTTCCCTAATTCTTTGGCATATTATCTTAGCTGATAGCCGTCTCCAAACGTTACCGACAGCGATGGGGAGTATATCACCACCTTTCTTCCTTAACGCTATAAGCGACGCTCCGAAAAATAGTGATCTGATTTCTGTAGGTACGTTTCCAGTGAGGATTATGTGAAGAAAATCACTGATAGTGCTTAACAGACGGTCTCTAGAATCAATGTCCTGGCACAGCAAAAGATCCTTGAGAATGGAAGGGCGTAAACTGTCCATACCTCCTGCAGAGTCGGAAGGGAAGGATCGAAGAGCTTTCTGTACTTCTTTGACAAACTCTAGGGACGGCTGGAGCGTTGTCAATGAGTGCAGAGGGTGTGAAAGTATAGCTGTGTGTAGGGTGTTTGTTGCGTAATGCATCTATCACTGTAGCTTCTGGAGTCGCCAAAGTGTCATCAGAGATGAGGAGTCTGACTGCTCCATGGACATCGCAGTCGGAAAGTTTGTTCTCGATAACCTTGATGTTGAAAGAGATTGGGTCTGTCGCTCGGCGAGGTTTGGAGGGTCGTTAGTGGCGATAAAGAAGGGCATCGCAGCGAGAATTAGTCCAACTTGTGATTCTTTGTTTCACCCATGTAGTGAGATTGGACACTTTGTTCGTTCTTGTTGGTAAACAAAGAGTTACGTAGGGGAAGAAGAGCTCCTTCCACGATTGCAAGCTATTAGTAGATATAATATTCTGCAGAACGTGACAGAGGGAGTCAGCCAACGCTGGTCTAGCTCCTCGAGGAACTCTACGAAGAATAGGAGTTATGGACTTGAGTTTTGCGAGGAGGATGTTGTGTTGTATGCTTCAATCGACATCTCGTTGGGGCTAAAAATACAATTGCTCAAGGTAGAATTGTGTGAAGAAGGTGAAAGCATGGTAGTGACATTGGACGATGAGGGTTTGGCTTTAGTACTAGTGAGATGGCACTTACAGTTGTGGATTGCTAGGCCTCTTGCATTGAGTAATTGTTTGTTGCACTGAGAACACACTGAATCATCATGTATAGGTGCACCAGCAGTATTGAAATTATGAATGCCCGGGTCATCATTATAGTTGGCAATGGCACAGAGTGGTCGACATTGTCGGGCATGGCGCTAGTATCGTGTCCGGTCGACAAATTAAACAAACGGTAGGTAAAGTAAACATTCATGTTTGAAACCGTTCAACCATAGAATATATCTTGCATAAGTGTTTATACTAATCAATCATGACATTGTTAATCAAGAGTAAATATTTCTGTTGCTGAAATACGTCGATCACATGAAAAAAATAAAAATAAGAAACTGTTACTCTCTTCTTAGACTTGATGAATGTAGCCAATAGCAGTAGATTGAATGCTTTGTGATTCTTTCAATCCGGTAATCTTTCACCATTTTTGTTAATGAACTAAATGCTATCGTAATGAAAGGAAGAAACAGTCGATTTTTTTTACACACCAAACCCCTCTATAGGTGCGAATTCTATAACACTCAGAGTGAAAAAGGGACTGAGTGGATCGGAACTCGAACCCGGGACCTCCAGCATACAGTGCCGATGCGTTAACAACTACGCCACCCAGTCCGCTTCCCAGAACAGCCACTCTCGAGGTCGGTGCTCCCATCTCGGACCACGTTGGTTGTTGCTGTAATTGGAGAATTCTATGTTCATATACCGAGCACCTTTTATGGCGGTTGCGATTTCATATATACTAATGAAAGGAGGAAATAACAAACTTTTTATTACAGCAGAATCCTCTATAGGTGCGAATTGTATTGTATAACGCACAAAGAGTAAACTCTTTTCATTAGTATAACTATATAACTCTTCCTTTCATTAGTATATAGTCCATAGGATTGTCCAATCACAGCAGGGGAGGGGGTCTGTGATACAACCCACGTAGTCCGAGATGAAAGCACCGACCTCGAGAGTGGAAGAGTGAGTGGCTGTTCTGGGAAGCGGACTGGGTGGTGTAATGGTTAAAGAATCGGCACGGTATGCTGAAGGTTCAGAGTTCGAGTCCCGGTCCAATTAATCACTTTCACTCTGTGTTATATGCTATAGCTTGCTATATTTCCAATCGCTTTTTGAAAATAGTGTGAGAGTTTCGTTAAAATAGTTAACTGATAGTTTCGGGTATAGCGGAGAGGAAATTTGGTCAATGTTACTATAATAAAACAGTGTTTCTGCAGACTTGGAAAGACAGGGCAAAGACATTTGATCAGGGAAGCATATGAGTAGTCAGGAAAATGTGTATCTTACGAATATACACCAAAAATAGGCTACAGCAGACTGTTAGTAGGTAGCAAATGCGTATTTAAAAATTACTAATGAATTTAGATGAGCTGGCCTATAGCTTAAGTAGTGTGTCTGTCAATCCAGCGATCCGTTTTCAATCCCTGATGGGTGTAGGAGTTCCTCACTTCGGCTACTAGTCCCGGAGGTGCTCAGCCTCGGAAAACGAGCACCGAGGCCAACCGTGGGGACAACAAAAACAAAAGTAGAAACCGAATTAAAAATCTACTTGAAGAGGAAAAGAGAGAGTAAGATAAGAAATAGACTTCATTCAATTAAACATTTAAAATAAGTACAGTGATACTTCAGGTCACGAACAAATCAGTCCACTAACACAATTTTCAAACAAATTTTGACTCTTCCCGCGAACAGTGCCTCAGTGCACAAACATACACACGTGGCTTTGATAGCGTTTTCGGCTCGCTAACCGCAATACCGGGAATATCACAAAGTTGTCCAGCACTGTTTATGGAATGGGGTTTTCCTTCAGAGAGAGAGTTTTCCTCCTCTACTTTCAATTATCAACTACAAAGGTAAAGTTGTACTTTATATTTTATATTATATGTGTATTTTTGCCACAAATAAATTTATACAGAAGTCTAGAAAGATTTTCTGGAGCGGGCTAACGAGTTAAATGAATTTACATTAATTTCAATTGTAAAAATTCAGTTCGCAAACAAAGTTAAAGAATGAATTGAATTTTAAGTCTACGAAACAGATTGAATTTAAACAATAGCAATTTAAACAAAAATATTAAAATATGATATAAACACTTGTAGGGAGGTTTATACTGTATATATTTCTTTATAACTAAGCATTAAATTGCAATATTAAAAATAACCTGAAAAGATAGAATATAGAAGTGAGATATAGTCGACTATAAGGGACGGAGGAACTCGTAATCGTAGAAAACAACTAGTAATCTATTTCAAGCCAAGAATTTTATATATATATATATATATATATATATATATATAAAATATACGTACGTTTTCTCTTTATAGGTGAAAAAGGTATTTGAGAAGTCTCGCATCCTTGTGTGCTCCTCTTCAAATGCAGCGTGTGATCTTCTTACGCGTTTGCTTGGCCCTAAATTGGAGAAAAAGGAAATTCTTAGATTACATTCTTCAACACGTGATTGGTAAGCGTATTTAAAATTTCTTACTGTAAATCTAGTTTAATATTTCGTGAAGTCTGGTTCTCGCTAGTTCTTGTGGAGTGTCCTTCTGTAAGGAAGAGAGAGTTTTCGTGATTAGAACTTCTATTTGTAACAAGGACAATTCGGATACTATTCCTAGTGGCTATTTCCCGCTGGTCTAGTGGCTAGCGCGTGTACCTTCTGTGCATATGCTCTTGAGTTCAATTTGCGGTGGGAGAGACAAAAAATCTAATTTCACCTGTCGAAAGACAGAAAGATGGACATGCTGTTCTATAAATCTCCTCATTCTTATGCATAGCATACTTTAGGAGTCTGTTAATTTAATGTAGAAAAATAAGGCTATTTATTGATTATTTATTGTGATAATGATAACTTAGAAAAATCATGGAATGTTTTCAGAGAAAACCACTAATTTGTAAATTAAATCTGTCTTGGTAAATAGTAATAATGTATATTATAAAATTGAAAGTAACTGTTTGTGACTCTTAATCTCTTGAACCGTCCGACCGATCTCAATCAAATTTTTGACATAGATGCGGTTCTGATCTGGGAGTGTTTTTAGCTGTTCACTTTGACGATCGAACTTTGGGAAACGGGAGGGGGAGGTAGAAAAAAGTAAAACTTGACTCTTGAACCACCAGACCGATCTCGATGAAATTTTCAACATAGATTATATTCAGGACTGGAAAGTTTTTTTATATTTTCTCTTTAACGGTAGAACCTACGAGCGGGGAAGGGGAGGGGGAGATATGTATATAAAAATGAATAAAACTTAACTCTTGATACACTTGATTAACCTTTTAACATAGATGATGTTCGGGCCTGAGATGGTTTTGTCATATCACTTTGACGTTGCAGCTTAGGGGAGGGGGTAGGAACATTTATCGAAAATGACTGATATTAGTGTCGAATCTATAGTTTTCAGGGTGGATTAGATGCACAGTGACACTTCTGATGCCGTTTAAATCTAAATTCAAACCTGTAACTTGGGAGAGGGGGAAGGATATATATATATATATATATATATATATATATATATATAAAATATAAAATTTGGTCGAAATTACCAATATCAGTGTCGATACATAGCTTTTGAGATTGCCGTGAAGAACAGTGATAATTTCGATGCCGTTTAAATCTAAATTCAGTCACGTAACATGGGAGAGAGGAGGAGAGAGAAATATAAAAATTATCGAAAATGACCGATATCAGAGAGCGCTTTAGTAATAGTAAAAAGTGACTGTTTAATGGAACACATTACTATATTTTTTTCTTAATTTAACCCGGCGAAGCGGCTAATTGATGCTAGTAATAGATAAAAATAAGAAAACTAAAGATTAGATATAATCTTCTGTGTATGATATAACTTAAACTACGTAATTTCGAAAGAGTATGCTTGACTTTTTTATTTATTTATTTTTTTTTTATTTTAATTTTTTTTTTTAATCTGTAACTAAGTATAGATTGACATTCAAAAATCCGGCTATCTCCGGACCTGACAAGTGAAGGAATTTGGACGATTATAGGGGCTTGTGTATATTTAACGGAGTCCTTTAAAGAAAGTAAGTTACATAATAAATGAAAAGCAAATGAAATTTTAATGTACACCAACTAAATGAAATAGTTGTGGAGAATGTTAGTTCAACTGAATAAAACAGTTTATGCCATCTGTTTTCGTTGGTGAATCCATAATCGGATTAGACCAGCAGCAAATGTATAATCAAATGAAACGAAATTAGTAGGTGCAAGCAAAACCCAACAACTAGTTATTAACTGCAGCGCCGTCAAAATTTAAGTGGCATCTCCAGAAAAGAGATGATCTCCAGCACAGTAAATTTGAAAATGCACTCCGAAATCCATGCCGGGTACTTGAGGAAGGCAAGAATAGTACATAGAACTGTGTACGATGAAAGTATTTATTCTGTAAACTGGCAGGTACTTACCAAACCAGAAATAAGAGATAATTGTTGCTCTCAGGTAGATAGATAATGTAGCTGCGTAGTTGATGGTAGAATACACCAAACTGAAGTGTTAACTAAATCAGAGCATAAGAATGGCATTGTGAATTTGAGAATTAAAGAATCAGAATAAATAGACAGGAAAGACAAACAACATAAAAAGAGAATCGAACTTTATTTGCAAGAGAATCAAGGAAATGTAAGACGTCTGTGCTGTGAAAGAAATTGTAGATACGCATGTTATAACCGTTATAACTTCTTCACTCATGATCCAATAATTTTGTCAATATAAAATATGATTGTAAATCTTTCCGTATAATTCGTTTTGCGTTAACTTTGGATCATTTGACCGTGAGAGGAAGAGGTGAAACAAACAAAAGGATTTATTTTTATTTTTGTGTTTTATTTTTGTGTTTTATTTTTGTTTAAGTGTGTGCTTTAAATGTTGCATTGCTGAAGTACAAAAGGAAGTCGAAAAATTCATTTTCCCTCTTTTTTTAATTATTATTATTATTATTATTATTATTATTATTATTATTATTATTATTTATTATTTATTATTTATTATTTGAAAAAGCCTAACGCAATGGGGTAAACGAGACCTCGGCTTAACACAAAAACCATCTGTACACCATTGGGAGACGTATGACCAAATATTCTAACGGGAGCTATCTCAATGTTAGGAGAAAACTCGTGTGAGTGGACCATTTTGCACCCATCAAGTATGGACATTAGAACAATCAATGTTTAGTTGTATTATCAGACACCGGCAAGACTGAAGCGTACTGTTCACAGGAGGTAGCCTGGTGTTCTGACGTCCGGCGTTTCCCGTGTTGGACGACAATGCGAGACCACATTCGGCGGCGGCGACACAAAACGATCTTGCCCCTCACAGCTAGGAGTATCTTCCGATCCTCAGTATAGTTCCTACTTTAAGAGCAGTGATTTCCATTTGTTTTCTGGATTGGAAAAGGCTTTTGCGGAGGACAACTTTGACCAATGACAAAGTGAAGATACCCGTAAAGTAATTTTTCCGTATGCAGGACACACATTTTTCCCCAGAGAGGCTTTAAACCTTGTAAAACAGTACAACACATGCATCTACGTCCTTGGTTCTTACTTGCAAAAATGTAATAAGCCTTGTCCTTTATTTTGTTTGTATACTGTTTGTCTTACATGAACTGCCTGTCCTTATCAACATACCCTTGTAATTAATCAGATCAATATATTTTAGATAATAAATTAGTGATTTATTTAAGACCTTGGAAAAAGATAAAACTCTACTGGGAAACCTAATTGTATATAATAATAACTAGCAGAAGTGCTCGTTCTTAACATCGTTACAATAACAGGGTGTCTGTCGGTCACGAATGTCACGAAAAAGTCACGAAATCAGAAAACTGTCATGAAAGTCACGAAATTTAGCTTTTGGGTCTTTTTTGCTTTTAACTGTGCAAAAGTAAGTACAGATTAGAGAATTTTGTTATATAAAACGTCAAAATTCACCACCAAAAATGTCTATAGTCGGCTTTAGACGTTATCAAATGGCAAGCAAAGTACGTTTCTATCGCATGAATGAAAATTCGGCCTAATTCGCATCCAAATTCGCTCTTGAAAATGTTAGGAAATTTTATAATTTGGTAAAGAAAAGTCACGAAATTTCATTGTGGAATTTTAGTAGACACCCTGAATAAAGTTCAATGAACATAAAAGCGAAACATTGTGATATTGTAACAGGACGCAAAATTTCGGTCAGACGCACTCACCAATCCAAAAAGGATGGTCGCCAGTATCTATCACGTACAAATTATATAATCTCCGCCCCCCCCCCCCCCCCCAACACGGCCTTTGGTTTGACACAGAAAGAGATTACATCAGGGTATAAAATTTCAAAACCAGACAATTAGATTCAGGATAATGACTTTTGAATTGGATAATTCATATACATGTTAAATAGCTTCATATACATGATAAAAAATATCTTAAGACTTCACGTTTGTGTAACGCGCTCTCTCTCTGCACTGAAGTACCAGTTGTTGGTTGCTGTTTTTGCATCAAAGTTTAAGTAAAGGGCCATTGATGGAAATTGTCAACAAATCATCCAGTGTGTCAGTCTTCAGTGAATTCCTGTAAGCAGTCTCAACAAAGTTGAGACTCCTGAAGCCTCTTTCACAGGTAAAACTGCACAGAATATGACAATTGCAAGCAAATTTGGGAATCTCGTAATGAAGTTTTCACTGTAAATCATCTTCAGTGTCTGATTCAGCGTCAATGAAGAAAACAGAAGTTTATATGGTTCATTCCCGTTCTACTTAAAGACCCTCCAGCACTTTGTAGAAAATATTTTCAACTATCTTATCTTTATGCAGAACGGGAATTCCCGTTCTGCATAATCTTTGGAGAGAGGGAATTTTATGCGGAGAGTGATCATTTAGGGAAATGCAGCAGCGAAATACTTGACTCCTAGCGAGTTTTTATGCATATTGGAACTCATGCATATAATGGGTGAATAACAATGGCCAGGACAAAATCTAAGCGGTCAAAATCCAACTAAAATTCTGACGAGACGGACAAATCGAAGGAATAGAATCATATGAGTATGCATTGGATGTACCCAGTGCACCCCCCATATGATTATTTTTTTCCTTCAATTGTCATATAGTTTATAATGTTATCTGTAATTTTTTTCAATGTACTATTTTTTTTTTTCTTTTTGAAACTCTGAAAACCCAATAAAACGTAAAATTGTTATAATAAAAGGGCAGATTGGCTTTAGTTTCACACACACCCATATTGGGTACTCCTATTTATTATACATTTAATATACGTTGAGCATGTCACTGTAAAACCATTCACTCTAATTACGAAAAGTAACTCTGATGTTCTTTTTTGGATTTTTAAAATAAATGTTCATCCGTATGAGGTAGCATATAACAGTATTTTATTTTGAGTGTTGTATAAATATTTATTTATTTTAATTAATTCTGGAATATTGATCTTTTTTTTAATTTTAATTTTCTTTATAACAAATATCAAAATGTGAAATATATATACTTATTATAACAGTCTTACGTGTTTTATTGGGTTTTCAATATTTTAAGAAAATGTTATTTCAATAAAGTGAAGAATTGCATATAATATTTTAGATGCATGACAGTTGAAAAAAAAATAATCATCCGTTTATTAGGCTGCGGCTATGATTCTGTCCTCCGTTTTGTCAGAATTTTCCGTGGATTTTGACCTGCATTCCTAATAATCTGTTTAGGAATTCTAACAGATTCTCTAAGAATAACAACATATATCTTCAAGTTTCATTATAAATTTTAGTTATTCCACTTGTTCTCGGAAAAATGACACGGGCACAGTTCTGTTATTAACAGCGTTATTCGCATCTACTTTAGTAAAGATGAATATTATTATTATTATTTTAAATACCTGGAAGGAAATGGAAAATTGATTTACTCTGTAAGAAAACTCGTTTGATATGATTACTGAAATGAACACAAAACAAACTTACTTCAGTCTAATATCAAGTCATTTCACAACAAAAATTCATTCGGATTTCCAGTAATTTATTTCCAGCATGCTAGGGCTCGCAGTATTTAAAAGGTACTACAGTTAACATCCTCATGATATGTTTGGTCATATATTAACCCATTAGTGCATATGATCCGAAAAATCGGATGTTGTGTTAATCACCTTTTAATTCATTATAACCTCACATCCAGAACTTTTGCGAACAAAACATTGTTACCCGATCCTTTAACAGTCGTGAAAGGGTGTTATTGTTGCACTTTGGTTTTACAGGCCAAATCCTTCAAAGCGGCCATTGTTATTGAAATATTACTATGTTTCAAGTACATGACTGTTAAAGAAATGTGAATTCGTTGTCAATAACTAAAAGCGTTAACCAAAGTAACCAAGCGATAATGTTGTATGAAGAATAAAATATTTATTATACAAACATTGGTGAAATATAGACCTACTAGTCAAGTATTTCCCGTGCATGTAATATTTTTATGGCGGTTGCAGTCCACTACAATCGAAAATTTCAGGTAGAATCCGCTACAGTCGTTTAAAGTGCTCTAAACATACCCCAAAATAACAAATTGTAATGAAATATTACCTCTACGGAATTTCATGCATTAATGGGTTAAGCAAACAATGCAAGAGGATGCATAAGGTGATCCTTAAGAAATAGTCGTAGTATTCTACATCACAACTCCTTTTTCGGCATCACCTTATCAGCTGATGTGTCTTCCGTAAATAATATCAATACCACATATTGAAATACTTGTATGTTTTTGTAGAATTTTAATCAAATCAAAATGTCAGATAATCGGGGAGGAAAGGGATTTATAAGATGTTTCCGGTTGCTACTTTTGAAGCTAATTGCATACTGGGATCACCAGTAGCCAATCAGCGTTCAGAACGTGAAGCTTCTATGTTGGAAGTAGGAAAGAAGCCGAAGGAACGAAAGCGAGTTGAACAGAAAATCAAATCATTGAGAAGAAAGCTGGAGTCACGTGTAATAGACTTGGTGACTTACGTAAATATGGTTACATACTGTTTACATTTAGAATAATGATGATGAGATCTTGTTTCAAATTGTGTTGGCAATATTGACGATATGTAGTATTTAGTATTGCTAGTATTTACATTAACAATATTAACAATATAAGCATATATGACATATTGCGTCTGAAATCTGAATAAACTTTTGTTGTGAAATGACTTGATATTAGACCGAAGTAAGTTTATTTTATGCTTGTTTCAGTTACAATGTCAAAACAAATTTCTTATAACTGAGTCAATCAATTTTCCATTTCCCTGCAGGTATTAAAAAAATAAATTCATCTTTACTAAAGTAGATGTGAATAACGCTGCTAATAACAGAATTGCACCTATCCATTTTTTTCGAGAAGAAGTAGAATAACATGTAAAACGTATGATGAAACTTGAACTTTGTTATTCTTCTAACAGAATCTGTTAGAATTGCTAAACAAAAACTCTCTAGAGAAAATCTTCCTGCACAGAATTCCCTATCTCGAAAGATTATCGGAATTCCCGTTCTGCCTAAAGACAAGATCATTTAAAATATTTTTTGCAAAGTGCTGGAGGCCCTTTAGGCAGGACGGGAAGACACCGTTTATATTCTGCCCACTTTGCCAAACATCTCTCGCGTTGACGTGCCAGGAGGCAAGCCATTTCGATTGAGGATGGGGAAAGGACGCCCGTGTTCAGTGCCAATTATTTTCATGAGAAACAGAAACTGCGCAGCCCTGAGTTTAGGTAGAAACCATTCCTCCTGAACACTGGTCGCTAGCTCTAAATTTCTAGTCGCCAGTGGCGACCTGGCGACCGGAAATTTTGCGCCCTGATTGTAATATTGTTCGAATATTGTAAAAGTTGACCTGCTGTTTTTCTCTATTCGAATTTAACGCCTTGAAGTTAAACAAACCCATACACTGGGCATTTTCGGATTAAATAGTGAGAAATTTGAACTTTTATAAATTGCCCCCCCCCCCCTCTTCCGACTTTCCCCTCTTTAGGTGCGAAATCACTGAAACGCGTGATCAGTTATGTTTAATGAGAAGTTTATATATATATTTATAGAAGTTTTATCTTTCTAAGTTCAAAGATTTGTTAAATACACTATTCGAGTGGGAGAGGATGAATCCTCTTTACTCTCCTTGAAGGTATTTCCAAAAATATTTCCTCATCCCTAGCTTTCGTGATAAAATTAATTTTCTGTTCAAATTTCACGGTTTTGTGAATAGTAATATGGTCTGGGTGATGATGAGTCAATCACTTATACTCTTTTATATAGATAATGTGGTGGGAAGCTTCCATATCAAACCAATTTCAGGTATTTTCTGTACGCCCCTCAATCCCCAATTTAACTTCTACTGCTGGTCTCTCGGATGTCATCTCATGTTCTCAGTCCTAAATCAGCTGTATTATTAACAGTAAAGATGAGTGGAGTTTAGGTAGTCCATTTTAATATATTAATCTTTAATCCAAGACCCGAAAATTTCAGAAGGGCCCGTGAAGATTCACCTGCTATTTGTTCTCCTGTGGGATAATGCCTCATTTAATCTCATTTGCTGGTTCACTCTGTTAACCCTTCAACCTCACATTAGTGTATGCTTCTCAGCCTCACTTACTGTATTCTTTAACTTAATGAGAATGTTCACTAATATTGTATCATACGGATGAAAACCCTGACAAAGAATGCTAGAAACTATACATTGATCTCTGCGAAATACTACATCAAATTTTCTATCAGTTTATTGTGCCATATTTTGATGTACAGCCTGTAATAGAAAAAAAATAACATCTAATATACAGTTTTATATAAAATATGCCATTTTCTGTCATCGGTAGCTGGACATCGCTTTTGTTTGCTCCCTGTTGTACGTTTGTTCGACTGTTCATTCATAGCTATTTTGCTCCTGTTTTCAGGAATTCTATTCCAGACGATGTGAAACCATACAGTAATTATAAGGATGGTGATTTTTATTTTCCTCCGGATCTGCCCAAATACAGGATTGTTATATGTACTTTGATTGGGTCAGGAAGGTAAGTTGTTTCTATAATACTTTTCTTTTTTCTTTTTTTATTTTCGTTTGCTTGAATTACAAGAAAAGTAAAATGTGAGATGAGCATAATTTTCAGCATGGTTCCAGCAATTAAAATGATCTTGAATCGTAAGGGTCCTAGTTAAGACAGAATGTTGTTCCTTTGTGTGTTCTATGCTGCTTTTCATTAGATAGTATTGGAAATAAAAACGATTAAGATCTTGCTAGAGGGAGGTACTACTGTAAGTATTTCTACTTTGGTAGAACTCACAATAGGACTAGAGATGAGGGCCGTTCCATATTGATTTACACCATTCCAGGAGTCCATAGCTCTCCATTTGATTTGATATAACTACTGCTGAGATAAACATATTTTTACCGTTAAGTGGCAGGACAGGATAAAATCTTAATACATGTGAACCACTGTGCATTTCTCCCACTGCTGCTATTACGTGAGCTGACAGCATGAAGAGCAATCAGCAGGGACATTGCTATACGACTTGGTTTGTGTGGAAAGAAGGCCACGAAAAACAGTTTGCAACTTGAATGGATGGTTGAAAACAAGGTATACATTACGGAGAACAGAACCAATTTGGCAGGAAAGTGGCAGTACGACTTGGTTTGTGTGGAAAGAAGGCCACGAGAAACCGTTTGCAACTTGAATGGATGGTTGAAAACAAGGTATACATTACGGAGAACAGAACCAATTTGGCAGGAAAGTGGCAGTAACAATACCAGTCACAATCTTGCAAGCGGAGTGGCTTATTCAGGAAAACAGATCCATTGTGTTCTCGGAAAGGGACGCCTCAACGGGACTCGTCACAGCCACCCTGCATCGCACCATGGATAACTTTTAAAATGGAGCATATATTTCTGTTGCGCAGCGCTGTTTCTGCTGATCACTGTCCATGCTGTCCGCTCATGTACTGTCAACCGTGGGAGAAATAAACATTGGTTCACGTATTACGGTCCTCGCTCGTGTTTACACCTCATTGTAGAACTATGTACTGCATTTCAGCGAGTGTTATGCTAGGCCAAATAGCTGACCATGGATTCATGGAATGGAGGAATAATACATTAAGGAAGGCTCCTAGCATATTCCAATTGTACACATACTTCGAACTTAGTGAGGCTTCATATTTTACTATTTCTAAAGTCTTCCATAAAAGCAACACTTGCTAAACCAAGATTCTGCGAATCAAGAGAAATTCGAAAAATTAGAAATTCTACTTGTAGTCAAGAATATTTGCTATCCTACAGACCATGAAGACGTTCAGTCAGGATATGAGACCTAATTATTTCTTAATGGGGATTGTAAAAGAAGAAAATGTTGTAAATAAGGGTAGATTAAAATTTTCAATCTCATCTGTACAATGTTTCGTAAAAAAGCGATCTTGAACAAGCTTCAGTAACATTTGGTTGAAAACATAGACGAATGTTTTATTTTGTTAATTGCTCAAAGATCTCTATATAAATAGTTTGTAATCTTCTAAAACTTGAAGTATCAAAAGTCGTAGCACAAGTACAGAGAGAACGGGGATTAAATATAAGAAGCATTTTTGTGTGTGAAATTTTCTTTAAAAAAAAAGTAGCTATTTCCCCGATTCAGGATGAAGTCTGGAACATTAATTTTCATGTCCATTTAATAACAAAACAATCGTACTTGTTCAGTTTGTTCGACTTCAGTTCTGGTCTTTTGATTCCAGTTTACTGTATTAGTAAGTAGTAGTCATTGAAAAGGTGGCTACGAAATAATCAAGACTCTGGGGCAAGTTACTTTTTTCAGAATTCTAAAACATAAAATATGTCCCTTTCGAAATTGCTAGATATTTTCGAAAGTTATCTTTTGAGCATTAGTAAATAAATAAATTTAAAAAATCTAGTATAAAACTTAATTGAAAGCAACAATTTTAGAAGTATGCTCGATTTTTGTTGTTGTTGTGAAAATTGTTCACTTTTCGCTCCTTTGAAATTTGTTTCAACGTTGAGAAAAAAATATTATCCCTAGTTTCAGTACTTGATGAATATTATGTCGTATTATGCAATTATTATGTTTTGTAGGTAATAACAGTTTTATATCATATGTAAGACGGAGTATTTATTTAAGATTTTCCCAGACCGATTTACCGTTGATTGAGGTAAACGAAATTTGGTACAGACATTAGTCCTTCAGTACATTTGAAGCTCCAATAACCACACTTCCCATGCTTTATTCACTTGTGGAGACATTGTTTGTAGAATTCCGCAAATTCTTCCAGAAGCCATAACTTGACCTTAGAAATCAGTGTTCCATTGGTTTTGAAATGATTTTCCTTCAAAAATGAATTCATGGTTGGGAAGAGGTGGTCAGATGTTGCATTGTCAGGAAAATACGGGGTTGGGTAAGTATTTCATACCCAAAGGATCGTGCTTATCTGTGAACAACATGCAAGTTAAGAGCTGGAGCGTTATCGTGAAGGATACGAATACCTGTGATCAGCATTTCACATCTCTCAGTTATGATGGAATCCTGCAATTTCTGCAGCAGCAAAGCATAGTATGTCCCTATAGTGCTCCATGCTGGCCCCAAGGAACTGATTAACACGACCTTTTCCATTGAGGGTTGGACACGAGCTTTCTTTGGAGTGGAAAAGTAAATACTCTTCCATTGCTTTGACTGAACCTTAGTTTATGGGTCATAGTGATGGACCCATGTTTCATCTTGAGTTACTAACCTGTCAAAAAGTTCTTCTGGTTTTCGTGGTACAGGATCAAAAATTCCTGGGAGTAAGTGACTAGTTTCTGCCAGGGTTGGCTGGTTTAAACCAGCTGGTTTAAAAAAAAAATCAGCTGGTTTAAACCACAAAAAAAAAAAAAAAAAAAAAAACGAAAAATGTTTAAATCATGTGAACTTCATGGTGGCTTTTCCACATATCAAACCATCCGCATTACGTTTATCTACTTTTCACCTTTTAATCAAGGGGTCCCGTATTCAATTCTCGGTCGAACCACAACCCATCTTTCAAGTGTAAACCAAGTAGCGATTCGAGGTGTCTCTTTAAGTGAAAGTCTTCTCCGTGATAACGTTGGTATTTCATAATGATTTTAAGCCTAAACATACGAAATGAAACCAAATTATATATTTCTACTTGAATGAATCCCTGTTGTTTTATAAAGAAGCCAAGGTTGCTTAAACATATTGATAGAAATTGGCAAAATTTATCAACTGCCTACGTAGCTTCCAACATCAGCTTGGATTTGACTTTGTTTTAATTTTATTGAATGATATCTACATACCAAATTTGTAATTTAATACCTCAGTTTTAGCGTAGTGATTATGATACGTTGACCTTAAAATTTTACACACAAATACATTTAAATAACAGGATTTTCCCAATGGCTAAGGCGGGAGTTTCCCGATTTATATATAATTCTGGATAATGTTTTTACTTGTGTAACTGTTTATCTTTTTGTCCTGAAATGACTCTTGACAATTATTTTTAACAAGTAGGCCTATGTAAAGATCTGTACAACGTATTTTTATCACGGATCCTTCGTGAGTGAGTCGTCAATCGCATTTGTGACCAATTAGTCCCAGTTTCGTGTCCAAATGGACAATTTCTCTTGGATGTAAGCTGAGAAGCGGTTTGGATTCCGCTTGAAGGTTATGTGACCCCTTCCAGCATAACCTTGTTGTTGCATAATAACACCAAGGCGAAACAAACTAATTTCTGTCCATATCTAATATAAATACATTGAGTATATTATTTAAAACAAAAAAAAACTGGTTTAAACCAAAAAAAAAAAAACTTTTTTTTTTTCGATAAAAACCATGGTTTTTGCCAACCCTGGTTTCTGCTTTTGAAAAAGTGTCGGGCAGACATCTTACGCATACAGAAATGCTCATGCATTATTTCCCCAGCAGACTCCACACTTACCTTGACATCTTCAGCTAGTTGGCGAATGGCTATACGGTGATCCTCTAAGATAGCGCCTTCCACTTCCCCAATGGTGTTTTCATTAGTAGCGGACTGGGGTCGCCCTAGAATGAGGGCCGTTTCTATGTAAGTCTGACCACACTGGAGCTAACAATGCCAGTGCTTGCAAACATCATATAATGGGGCTTCCTCTCCAGAAGCCTGTCATCTCATCAAATATGTTTGGTGTGCGACCTCTCAGGCACAAACTTGATCACTACTTGAGATTTAATTAAATCCATCTTTGCAGTTTCACTTTAGTGCCTGTAACACAGAAAGTGTTAGAAGTTAAAAAAATAAAATTTTGCTCATAATCTGTAGGAATATGTATCAATACACAACATAAAATTCCGGTATTCTACGCTAACAACAGTTAGATCAGGGGAAATCGTAATAAACCTCCCTTGTATGAAACCATTAAAATTTTATATATCTTCTTCACTGTAAAAGATAGATATCATATTTATTTAATTTGTTCTCTGGATTTTGTGATATTCCAAATATCTGCTTGAGCTTACTCGTGTCGAAAATATGGTTATCGTTCGCGCCTTGCGCGCAGGAGATCTGAGTTTGATTCCTAGCGGAGCTTGCGTTCAGATCCCACGCTAAATTGTAGGTCGCACATCTCACATAATCTCGGTGCTCAGTGAGATGTTAAACTCAATCTAAGCAAATATTTTCTTCGCTACGATGAAGTCATGGAAAACTGAAACTGATACATGTAGTTTGCATCATTTGGTCATGTTCATGCTTTCTTTCTACCAAAATAGGAATAAATATGCCAGACATGAAATTAGTAACTCTTAATTCAATATGACCAAAAAGCAAAAGAAATTTGTATAAAACTCGTTCACTTGAGTCTCTAAAGAGTAAGCTCTCTGAATGAAAGTAACAAGTAACGAAAACATGCAATTTTCGTAATAAAGTCGAAACAAGAAGTGGATTGCCTGCACTACGTGTCTTCCTTATCTTGATTTTGTTAATTGGATTCTTTTGTTTTTTGATCTTATAGCATAATATAAGATGATGAAAGGAGACTAGCTCGGACTATATCGGAACTAGCTTTTTTTTTTGGGGGGGGGGGGACATTTGATTAAAATTTCAGACTTGAAGTAATCGATCTGTACTATATTCATCCATTCGCTTCCGTAATTCTTCCCAAGTTGAACATCTCCATCTTGAAATATTTCTGCCTTCCAGACTTGAATTTCAGGCGCGTTTTCCGCATTAATATTGGTACATAAGTAGCAGCTTTCACGACTTTTTCACCTTTAATGTTTTGCAGTTAAACTGCTCACACCAAAATAACATAGCTTCACATTCAATTATTATATTGTGATTTGTATTAACATTATTAGGTTAGGTGCCTCATGGATGAGTTCATTTGGATACTTTCGACAATTATGGCAGGTATTTTTCGATAAAATGTAACCTATTTGTGAAGCATTATGCAAGATAAAAACCTAAATTACGAGATGCGTTCAAGTTATAGCCCCTTCATTCCTCCTCCCCCTCCTCAGGACTGGGAACAGATAGAAACGTGCTATTTGTGTTAAAATACTCAAGAACTCGTTGTTAATGTGTGACAGAGTTGGCAACACCGTACAGCACACACAACTCTAGCGGCAGCGGTGAGAGTGATGCCTCTTTTTGATACTTGCGATACTCGTTAAAGGCGACGTTTTCTACATTTACGTGGTGTGACCACCGCTTAAAATTCGTCTCCAGTTGAGTGAGACATGTGATGATGGTATAATGGATGTGTCTAATGTACGTTTGTGAGTGCAACAGTTTAAAGAAGGCAGAACGTCGTGTGACAACACACCAAGACAATCTCGGCCTCGCACAAGCCGATCTGACGACATGATTGAGCTAGTGGAGAAAGTTGTTTTGGAGAATCGCCGAATGAGTGGAACACATCGCCTCCAAAGTTGGCCTTTCCATGGGATCTGTGCACAGTCGTCAGATCGGCTTGTGCGAGGCCGAGATTGTCTTGGTGTGTTGTTACACGACGTTCTGCCTTCTTTAAACTGTTGCACTCACAAACGTACATTACACACATCTATTATACCATCATCACATGTCTCACTCAATTGGAGACGAATTTCAAGCGGTGTCACACCACGTAAATGGAGAAAACGAATGTTTACACGCTGTTCTTGTAATGAAAAAGTCGCCATTTTACGAGTATCGTAAGTATCAAAATGTTACCACTCTTACCGTTTCTTCTAGAGTTCTGTGTACCATATGGTGTTGTAATCTTTGTCACGCATTAACAAGAGTGCTCGCGTATCTTCTGTCTAATCTAATATAAGTAAAATAAAGAGTTTGTTTGTGTGTTTGTCTGTGTTCGGCCTGGGAACCAGACGAATGGATCGAGAGCTACCAACTTTTGGTCAGGGGTACCTTGGCCCAGGCCCCAGATCAAGACGAAGCCCTTTTTTCAAATTTCGAACCAGGGGGCGTTTACCGGAACCGGCTTGGGAATTAGACAAATTGACCGAGAGTTACCAAATTTTAGTCACGAATACCTTGGTCCAGGCTCCAGACCAGAGTTAAACGTTTTTATCAAAATTCGAACCAGGGGGGGGAGGGGGCGTTTACCGGGACATGTAAAAGTAGTAGAAAATGACCGATATTAGTGTCGAATTCATATTTCCGCGGTTGCTGAAATCAATGGTGATACTTCCATTAGCGATGACTTGCAAATTTAGTTACAATTGTATGCAGGCCGGGAGTCAGCGGGAGGGATACCGAGACATGTAAAAAGAGCCCAAAATGACCGATATTAGTATAAAATTCATAGTTTTCGCGGTCGCTGAGATCATTGGTGATATCCCACAGGCATTGACTTCCAAATACAGCCCCCGTGCGAAGCATGGGTATATTTAACTAGTTTTAAAATAAACATCACGTTTCTCTCTGTTAGCAGTCCTGATAAAAAAAAATATGGAGGTGTTATAACTTGAATTCACCTCGTATTAGTAAACCATATCTTGCATGATCGTGCTGTACTTAGTGCTTCTTTCTCGTAATGTTATGAGTTACTTTAAATAATAAGTGTTTTTTATATTACTTTTCTTACAGGCTTCTTGATAAGTTTGAGGCAGGTTTCTATACCCACATATTTATAGATGAGTGTGGCCAGGCTTTAGAGCCAGAAGCACTTGTGCCAATCGCTGGACTACTTGGTGAAGCCTCAAAGAATGTTATTGGTGGCAACTTAGTGTTAGCAGGAGACCCACAACAATTGGGACCAGTTTGCAATTCGCTCATTGGACGAAGATTTAAATTTCGTAAGTACATCCATACCTCTGAAATGTGTCTCGAAAGTCCCATTACTTTAACAATTAAAACTGTAAAACCAAATGAAATAGTGAATCATTGTGCCTTGCAAAATATACTATAACTCACAAAGTTTAGTCAGTATGCTGTAATGTATTTCTTTGGCTACTCGCATTATATCCAAGTTATCCATCTTGACGCATACACCCTGCAGTATATTAACATCAAGAGGTGCGAAACGTCAGTGATCTGCCTGCGAAATGTAACATTGTCAAGGGTCCGCAACTGAATCCTTAATGTGTCCCAAAAGAAAGAAAGAAAAAGTTGGGTGGTCTCGAGAAAGCAATTCCTGATTTTTATCAATTTCATAAAGAAAAAAGCATTCAGTTAAGACCCACATAGAAGAAAATCTAATAGAATATCTAATATCTAATAGAATATGATCTCTTCAAAACTGCACTTTACAAACTAGGACTTCTACAAGATGATTTTTTGCTATTCTTACAATATCTTGACAGGGGCGGATCCAGGACCGACTTCTGGAGGGGGCGGTGGGTTGTCATACTGCTACTTTTAAGGGCTCCAAACTTTGGGATGGGTTTTATTTATATATATAAAATAAGAAAGTTTCCTCTTCTGGGGGGGGGCGATCGCCCCCCCCCCCTGGATCCGCCCCTGTATCTTGATATACTATATGATACAATAAAACAAGAAGGGGGAACGTAAATAGCAAGAATGTAACAGAGATCATTTCAGTAAATAATTTCTAAAAACTATATATTTTCTCGAAATATAGTAGAAATTGGAGTATTATGCAGTTCAGAAATGGAAAGGTAGAGAGACTGAAAAGATTGGATAGAACGTCAGTATCATTTTTTGTTTATATGTTTGATTATTTTGTTTTTAGTTTTTCTTTGTTCTGTTATGTTATTCCGATAGAAATTGAAATCACAGAAAGTAAATTAGTACATAGGTGAAAAATAACATACTAATCCAATAACAATTAAGCTTCAAGTCAGTAATGGGCGAAAAATAAGTCTTAAAGAAAGCAAATGAAAGAAAATGAATATATTTGAAAACTTTGTTGTCTGCTGTATGTTATACGTTATATTTGGGTTTGTTTGTGTTCCTAATTTAGAAATGAGCAAACATGTTGGGATGTCAAATGTCAGCGTTGTTTAATTGTGATTGGCTAATATTTGCTGAATATATGATGCCAGATAGAAGAGAGAAAAACTGAATAAGAAAGTAGATGTGTGTGGTATTTAAGTAAGAGTCAAGAACTGTGATGGTGTATTTACAGTTACGAAATAAAACTGAGAAGTAATTAGATTTCTGAGTGGCTGAGCATCTACATCAAGAATGGAAGGATGTACAGCTATTAGGAGAGCGAAGTGATTAACACATCGGCACAGTTAGCTAGAGACCTGGGTTAAAATATCTGTAGAGTCTTACATTTTTTCACCGTATCGCACCTTTAGAGTAATTGGTATGATTTCGTTATTTTCTCAATTTAACAAATATAGTAAGTAGATACCTAGTGAATTATATGAATATGTTATAGTATGGATATAATAAACAGAATAGAACTATTGTTCATGTGTATAATGCATAGCATAAGAATAAAATTGAAATTAGAAATAAATGTAGATTATAGCAATGCTCTATGGAAGACCAATAATGACAACGTTTCCGCATTTTGTTTATGGAGAAAACTAATAAATCCCATGGGGTGAATGAACTGTAGCTGGCAGACTTTAAGAAAAGTACTAGTCCCATTTTAGGGTAAAATATATATATATAATATCGTTAAGCAAAACGATAGAACAGGAGTGAAAGAAAAGCTTTAAAAAATTTTAAAAAAAGCTTACTTTAAAAGAAACAAGTATTCAAGTCACATTTTTCTCCTAAAATATACATACTGTCCAGCCGTCAGTTTTATATAATAAATCATAAAACTTCTGTATTATTATTATTATTATTAATTCATGATCAGTAGTCAGATTTTCAATCTGCTTTGGAATCACTGGTTAGTTACAAGTTTGTTTCTAGTAGTGAAGATCCCCGATTCAATTTCAGACCTATGAGCTTATAGAGAACATATTGGTCATAAATTTCATCATGGATCTCTTCTTTCCTTCCATTACCTTCATTTGACGTATTATTTCACCATTTACATGCATTTATCTTTCACCATCTTCACTCTATAGAACACAGTTATAAGAGGTTACACTTAAGATTCAATCTTCTTGTAGCTACTCTTTCGTTTCGCAGTAGCATATTAAATGTAGATAAGGTGTAATTATTATTATAATCTAGAGTTAATTCCGAGGTCATCCTAGTGTATTATTTTTTAAAATATTGCGTGTCATTACTTTTTGGCAGATATGTCTTTCTTGGAGCGTTTGATGGAAACTTGTCCATTGTATCAAAAATCTAAGACAACTGAGAAGTACAACAATGTTTTCATCACAAAGCTTTTGAGAAATTACCGGTCTCATCCAGATATCCTGCGTATTCCAAATGAAATGTTCTACAGTGGAGAGCTAGAGGTAAGCTAAGTAGTATTTATTATTATCATTACTACCACCATAGGAATAATATTATTATAATAATTTAATTACAAACATAACAACCGCAAGGTTTAGACCCATTATAAAATCACTTCTTACAACGTATTACTTATGAACCACACCATAATATACGCGGAGGTGCTGAGAAACATAACATACGAGGGAGTGAGAAGTTCGTAACTTTGCCTTAAGAAAAAAAGAAAATTAAAAAAAAAAAAAAATCAATGCATGCATGTGATGGATTTATTCACCATTCTCTCCTTCAACGTAACACATTTTTTGCTTCGGTCCTGCAGTTCGTGTCAAGCCATGCATTTTCAGCTTCATTTACTTCAGGAATGTTACTCAATTTTTGCCTCTCCAAGTGTATTGGGAATAAGTAGTGGTCTGATGGGTCTAGGTCAGTTTGAATAGGTTGGGTGATAAGTTTCAAACCCTAATGTAGCCACTGTGTCCATTGTTCTTGTGAGGGGATATATTGTTAGAAAGGTAGACAGCTTTTCGGGACAACTTTCCACGTCAGTTTTTCTTTACCTCTGAGTGAAGCTATGTAATAATAATACAAAAACTTGCAATAAAATTAGTAGCTTCTTGCTCAAAACGGCTCTGGAAGCATGCACCTTTACATTCTTCAACTCTGCATGCAAACATTTTGCACCTATTTAGCGGAAAGTTTTGTCATGTTAAGATATCACAGATACTGTCACTCAGGCGTTCATGGGAAATGTCTAGATTGTCTGCTGTCTTTTTAGCAGAAATGTGTGGTCTGAGAGAATAATTCCATGCACCTTTTCAAATGTTTTCGTACAGTCACTTGAAGGGTCTCCCAGGGCGAGGTTCATCTTCAATGCCGAAATGTCTTGTCCTAAATTTGACAGCCCAGCTTCTTAACAGTGGCATAGCATGAAGCAGGGATCTACATTATTTATATCATCTCATTATATTACTTTGCACTTCATATTACCTCACTCCACCTAGTAACCTCTCAACACCAATAAACTTTACCCTAAGAATGTTTCTGGCCTCTCATTGACAATGAGAGAAATAAAGTCAATCACATGGAGTTCCTAGTCTCTCTTAAATTCAGATATTTTGGAATATACATCCCAATAGTATCCCTTAAATAAATATTATTTATAAAGTTATGCATTGGGTATATTACTAATAACTTATGCTTTTTTTCAGGATCATGCACCACCCGAAGTGAGAAATGATCCTTTGATCGCAGCATTTGCTCACAAAAACAAGAAACCATTTCCAGTCATATTTCATGGAGTTCTTGGCTTTGATAGGAGAGAAGGAAGATCTCCAAGGTACCTTTTTTTTTCTGATTTTCTAAAGAAAAATTAGTGTAGTTCCTCTAATTAAACCTACAATAACTTCAGTTATTATGGGGAATGTTCAGTAATATCATTAATTATCTTACGATTTCAGTGTTTGTGTACCTCCAAGTTTTCAGCTGTCCCACAGAGCCTCGGCTACGAAGGATAAAAATAGGAGAAAAACAATTACATTATTTAGTACATGTATAAAAAGAAATTGATCACAGAAAAGTATCAGTGCAGAAACAGTTTGTCCTATGTAGTCACTAAAACTCCACGTAAGTTTAAGAGAAGTGGCTCACTGATTAGAAAGCTTAGATTATATATAGTTGTTGCAAGTAAAGGTTGTCAGGACGCGCTTTAGTGCCGTGATTGTTCCCGTAGTCTTTGTACTTTTAAGACAGGTTTACATTTGCTATCTAACTAGCCTTTTTTTACAATAATCAGGAACTTATCTAGTAAGTACTTATACTTTATAAATAACTGGGCAATTCCAACAGATAACTTCCGTCATTACTAACGTTATTGAAGAAACTTCTACAACGAAAAAGAAAAAAAAATGATCTTTTCTTGTACGGTAACATTCCAAGCGTAAAAACATTGATGCGTCCAGTGACCTGTTTTATGCAAACTTTTATCTATACTGGGTGGATTAAAAATCTTTGGACACCCGTTTATATTAAAAACTCAGAGGAAGTTGTGAAATTGGATAATGGGAGATGGTGATGGTAGAGCTGAGTCTGCAACTTGCAGTATACATGGGCGAATGCAAGTTTTAAACTTCAAACAGGAAGGGTAGCATTTCCATATCAAGTAACAGGTGTGAACTCAGTTACTCGAAGGTGTAATTGTTTCATATATTGTATGATTTGCACGATTTAAACATTAAAACTTTAGAAATTATGGCACATGCAGCACATGTGGCCATACCATCTAATGCACAATTTGTAGTTACTGTATCCACTTCGGCTGTGCATGCAAAATAATGTCCAGTTAAATGTGGTCACATGTGCTGAATGCGTTCCTGTAGGTGCCTTATATTCCGGGGTTTCTCAGGTTACACCAATCAGCAGATGACCCCACTGATAAAAACCAAGGGTGTGTGAGATCAGATGATCTGAGTGACTATTCTATGAGACCAATACACTTCGCTGGGAGTTGTGCATCGAGCCATTGACGTACACCAGCGCCATAGTGAGGAGAGGCCCCATCGTGTTAAAAAAAAAAAAACATACCATTTTGACTCAGAAGGAAAGAGCACATACTGCAGAAGCGTCAGGTACTGTTGTGCCATTGAGATAATCTCGACGATAAGTGCACCAATATCCCATATGTCACACTACACCATAACCTTTGCAGGAGTATATTTCATATTCAAATCAACCTAGTTCGGATGACTGTCATACTACTACCGACTGCTATACCCGTTCACCTCCCTTTCACATTGAAATAGACCTCATCGCTGAAAAGTATGCTACGTAGAAACGAGGGATCCAGTTCGTATTGGTTCGTAGTCCATGTGGGGAATTCTACCTGTCGATCTAGATAATCGTAATTTAGTTTGTTACATGTATAACCTGTAAGGATGCTAGCAATGGTACGCAATTTCCAGATAATGGAGGATTAGCTGTTACCACTTGCGTACCAACAAGTACGGTAATTAGTCACAATAAGTATTGTATGATCGTGAAAAAAAATACTATTTCCAGTGAGATTACGTTTGGGACTCTTCACAAACGATGCCACAACTGTCGTTGTTATCTCCTCATTGATGGCAGTCTTTGGTCGCCCATCAAGTGCCCCATCTTCCGTAGTACCTATTTCTCAGAGTTTGTCGATCACGTACGCGATCGTGCTGTGCAACACAAGATGTCTATTTGTCATAATTTTCTGCAATGTCTATGAAACTGCGTTCTCCAGATATTAGTATGATTTCTATCTTGTCTTCCTTTTTCAGAGGCACTTTAGATCGCCAGCCACAATAAGATCCTGTCAGCAACAATGAGACTTTTCAGATTTTCAGTCGTGCAAACTATACAAAATATGAAAGAAACAATTGTATCTTTGGAGTCCTGATCTCTCGATGGTGTTACATGATGCTCGACATATCCCCTCCCTATTAGAAATTTTGAACTTGCATTCAAGATGGCGGCCATAGTCGCTATGTACCGTGCAAATTGCTGCCCTATCTCTGCTACCATCTCCCATTAGCATGATTTCACTTTTTCTCCCAACAGGGCTCAAAATTTCAAAGTCAGATGCACTTGCCAATCCAAAAATTGTGGTCGCCAGTGTCTCTCACATACAAACTATAAGAGGTACCCCTCCCCCACGGCCTTCGGTTTGACAAAGAAAGAGATTACATCAGGGCATCTTGGACAATTAGATTCAGGATAATCAATTTTGAATTGGACAATACATATACATGTTTAAAAATGTCTTACCGTAAGACTTCACAAACTCTGTCTCTGCACTGGAGTACCAGTTCTCGATTGCAATTTTCGAATCAGTTCTTAAGTAAAGGGCCATTGATGGAAACTGTCAGCAAATCGTACGGTGACCTACTGAACACTAGTCACCAGCTTTAAATTTCTAGTCGCCAATGGCGACGGGAAATTTTGCGCCCTGCCTCCCATGTTTCAAAATAAAATGATGTCCGAAGACTAATAAGCTTTGATTAAATATTATTTAGGTTGTATGTGCTTTGAAAGTATAAAGCTTTTTAGCTTGTTTTGCGTTCAGAAGTAACATAAAACAATCTAGAACTCACCACAAGGAGATAGCTTTACGATGAGTTCCGACCACTCTCCTACCCACTTAATGTTGTGTTCAAAATGTTTAAAAACAATAAATAATTGACATAACGAATTGTTGATTATGTAATCATTTAAAAACACGAAAATTTAGGTGATTCGAAACAAAGTTAGTGAAATGAGTACAGTATTACTCAAATTTTATTTATTTATGTATTTCAGTTATTATAATGGGGAAGAAATTCGAGAAGTTATTTTCTACCTAAGCCGTCTGTTTGCTGAAAATGCAACAGTACCTGTTAAACCTTCAGAAGTTGGTATCGTAACTCCATACATTAGACAGGTAAGGACTAGTGGTAGTTACACAAATTCATTTGCTCATATTACAGCATTTAACAATGGTTAAAAATACCTCGAAATAACATTCTAAATTGATGGTGAAAGCATAGATGTATAAATGATCTTCCTCGTGACTAAATGGTTGAGTTCACTCCTTTGTTGCAAGAAACGCACGTTTAAGTGTAGATCTAAGTCTCCTATATCTTCATTACTAAAAAGGAACGTTGAATTCAACAAGCAAGCAAAGTAACTAACATAGGCTATAGTAGAAACTGTGAACGTCCATGTTGAAGGTAAACAGTCATGAATTGTTTGAAATATAGGGCAGGGAAATGTAGTGTAATGTTAATTATTGTTTTAAAGCCAAATTATAGAAATGGCAGACTATACTGTATTATTGATTGTTGTGTGAGCAGTTATGCTCAGATTGAGATAAATTATGTTGTCGATTGGAAAATGTGATAAAAGTGTCTGTATTAGGTATCTGTACTAGCTTTTATTACTTAAGATATTTGGAATTCACTGAGGTAACTTGTTAAAGAATCACTAATAGTAATAAGAATCTGTAGATAATTATTAATAATCACGTGTAAATAAAGGAAGACAGCCAAAGAAGTGTTTTTGAATTCTTGACTGAAATTTTCTTTATGGTAGTAACTGAGCAGAGCTGTTCGCATGTAAATAATTGCCAAGGTAGTTACAGTTCATACATCTGTTAAAAACTACACACTGTAGCACATAAAGTATACAACTAACTGCTATTATTAATAATTAATCGAAGATATATAAGTTTGTATCTTGAATTGTTCGAGGTAAGTGATAGTTTCTACAGTGACTAATATAGCAGGTTTTACTGACAGTTATGAAAAGTTTTCAACAAAAGGCCCTACTTGGTTTCGAATCCTCAATTTTAAAAGATAAAAACAAAAAATCCAAAAATCGGTAATTCCCAGAAGAATGCATGCACTCATGAAAAAGGAAATATATATATATGGAGAAATGAATATTTCGTATGCATAGCATATTAAGCTTGTGTATGTTGAAATTACCAAAGAATAACATTGTCCGGTGAAGAAAGTAAGTTTAATGAAAATGAGGGATCAATCAGAAAATGTTATGACAAAAATTAAGTGCTTAGAAGATTCTGTGAAATGATTTACTTCCTTTAATATTGAAGTTGGTCTCAAGTTTTTATTTTCATGTATTGCTTATAGTAATAATGTGCTATTTTGAAACATCGAAATAAAATAGGACTCAACATTGCTTACTGGAATTTATAAAGTGCACTGAACAGCTGAGTGTTCTTGGTATTAATGTAATGATAGAGGCCGCATTGAGGACTATCAATGGGAAAACCTATAGAATAATATCATGTTGATAATACAATTACATTGTATTTATATTCTGCTTTATTTAACATGTTGTCCTTCATTTTTCTTCTTTTTTTAATAGAGAATAATATCTAAAATATTCTAAAATATCGAATTCATATAATATCTAAAACAAATTCTTACTATTGTTGTACCTTCAAATAGATAGAAAATTAGATGTATGTATTCTAGTAGATCGTCAAAGTAAATCTGCACCCATTTGATAGCAGAATATTGGATTACATTATTTTTGATCTAAAGACTTGGAGATAACTAAAGCTCATATACGACAAATACATAGCATTTACCCAGTTGTTTATATTAATCTTAAATTGTAGCCTTGGAAATATATAATAAAACACACTTCAGGTGATTAATATTTATTTTCATTTCAGTGTGGGTCAAACAAAAGGTAATTGTACCAATACGTGCGTACACATGTTGTGTTGCACCCCATACAAACAAATCACTTTTATATTTCTATTTATACATATATCTTCAGAGTGCCCACCGTACAAAATTATACTTTTAATAATCATTTTTGGGTACTCTACCCAAACCTTCACATTATAAAATAATCACTAACAATTTTTCTAAAAAGACACCACACACATCTAAATATGTAAGCAGTGTTAATTTCACATAGCACTTTCTGTTCAAGTACACAAAATTATACTACCCGCGTATTCTTATCACAACAATTGTCACTTGTAACACTGAATATTTTTGTGTCCTGCATACCACAATACATGTCTAACGGGAAAATGTCACTCCAGATTAAATATTTTTAACAACTGCCTGTCATATGCAAGCAGCCTTTAAGAAAATGCATTCACAGTAGCGAAGCTTTAAGTTTCTAATGAACTCTTGAATTTGCTGATGTATGTCATACGTAGTTTGGCACATTCGTAATCATCAGGTGCGCCTGTCTATAATTAAAACTGTAAGAAGTAATTGGAAACTGTTGTCTGATATCAATTCAGTCTCAATAGGTTCAGTCTCGGATCTAATCTATCATAGAGCAATCCATCACTTTTGATTTCAATATCCAGTCTAGTGACAAACCAGAAAAACCGGAAAATAGTCAGGGAATCTGAGAAAGCCGGAAATAGTCACGGAATTCTGCTAAGAGTCAAGATTTCAAAAGCATTTGAAATAAAACATTAAGACTTATTTCATACATGATTGAGTGCTTGTTTTTTAATTGGCAACTTTAAACTTAGAAACTTATCTGTGTTTTCCACTGACGGTGTGTAACAACCTCAGATTGTGTGATTATGCATATCTTCTTTTGCTTTCGTTTGTGCAGTGGAATATCATTTAGGTTCCAGGGCCAAAACTGATCTCTCAAAAATTAATTTTTGTTTTGGACCCTAAACCCAAGTTTGTGGGGGAGAGAGAGAAAGAAAGAAAAAGAACACTGGGGAAAAATAAATTTCGGTTCTGAAATTGAAACTCAATTTTGTGTGTGTGTGTGTGTGGGGGGGGGGGGGCGAATGTTTCAGTTCCAGAACCAGTTTCATGTTCTCAAAAATATCAATTTCGGCTCTCGATTTCGCACCGAGAACAGTTTTTCCGGAAGCCCAGTAGAACTTACTCTCAGCTTGTCCACATTCTGGAAAGTCAGAGAAGTAAAAATGTGTCAGGGAAATGGTAGATTGGTCAGGGAAAAATCGATTTACGTCCATTGTTCAATTGAATTTATGAAGTAGTGTTAATTTCTTTACTGTATTACTGGATGCAAAATATGGTGTACCCAGTGATGATATTAAGGAAGACACTGTTCTCTGAAGTAGCTGTTGAAACTAATTTTATGCGAGGAACACATCTGTGTCCTGGCATATTTGCTCAAAAGAGTAGACACTGTTCTAGAAGTATTGCTTGGTGCCATGAGGATATTTGGACAAGTAGCTGAGAACGCGAAGAAACAGTATCTCCAGCTCACAGTGAAAGCTCAGACTGAAAGATTTAAGGAACACTTCAATGATTTCATAGCCAAGGACGGAGATGGTATTGGATTTGATGATTTTTTTACTTACTTTTAGGAAATGAGAAGGACTTCGTTGACTTATGGTCTGTTATAAAGCTGTATTTTATCTTCTCTCACGGAAACGCATTTGTTGAAAGTGGTTTTTCAATAAACAAAAATCTCATTGTTGAGAACTTACAAGAAGAACCTCTGGTGGCTCAACGGATTATATATGATTCTGTGATGAGAGTAGGTGGATCGTCAGGGTAAACAATTACAAGACGTATGATAAATTCAGTGAGAAGTTCATTGAGACAATATCAGGTGTTTTTGGAAAAGAAAAGAGAAATGAATGCTGGAGAGAAGAGGGGAGAGAAACAGAAGATTCAGCAACAACTAAAGGAGCTGGAAGAAGAAGATAAAATTAAACTGCGGAGACAACAAGGATATTCAGATCAAAGAAAAGAAAACTATGCGAGAAAGGATGAAAATAAGTTGTTAAATGGGTTGCATTTAACAACTGCACCGGCAATAGTGTGTGTTACACAGTTTTTCTTTGTAATCAATAAAATCATGTATGGAATGTTTATTACTATAAGCAATATTATGATGTTCTGTAATTGGTATTATAATTTGTAATTTGTTTTTATACCTTAAGTATGAAGTCTGTATACTGCACACTTTCGTTTGTAAATTTACATTTTGTGTAATATGTAATCAATATCGGCCTAATGCATATATTTGTAAATTTACATTCTTTTGGATTAAAGAAAATTGAAAAAAAGAAAGAAACGGAAGCGGAGAGAGAACAAGGCCAACTATGGGGAGGCTAGAGGCTATGTTTTTTTTTTTTTTTTTTATTATTATTATTATTATTATTATTCAGTGGTCAGGGAAATCTATAACTTTCGTTATGGAAAGTCAGGGATTTTTTTTCGCCAAATTGTGTAGACACCTGTTACTTACACCTATTTGTACTATTACCATTAACAGCCCTGATAATAATTGATAAATCGTATATGTATCATACATTGCAAAGGATAAATGACGAAGTTTTAGTGGAAACTTTTTGAGCTCTGCTTCTTGTTCAAAATATTTTCCTCTCTATTTTCAAACTTCCGAAATTTATTCCAATATCTCGCATTTTTACCTTGTTAATTAGCATATGCTTTGAAATATTCCTCCCACCATAGTTGGGATTCTACCTATTCCATGTAAGAAAGAGCAAGGCAAAAGGACGAGAACAGAAGAGCCAACCCAAAAGGGCCCTGGTTGAAACGATCCCATATCAAAAGGGTCAGACTGGAAACTGTTCCGCGTCAGAAAGCTTTACATCGAGACGACCCTGTGGCTCCGCGTAGCGTAGTCGCCAACGCTCTCGTCTTCGGTGCGAGTGGTGCCGGGTTCGATTCCCGGTGGGGGTACTCGGTCCAAAAAGTGTAAAAAGCTTTTTCAGGCCAGCCATCCTGAATGAGGTGTTCCTCATTCACACCAGGCAAATGCCGGGGTGGTACCTAGGCCTTTCTTCCCCTTCCTCGGATAGTGTGCTCGCCGAGGGACGTCATCCCTCAAAACGTGACGGGTTAACATGGCTATAGATGCCGAAAAGCCCAGAAATCTAAATCGAGACGGTCCTGCACATCAAAACAGCTCTGCGTCAGAAGAGGTGTCAAAATGACTTTTTCGAAAGAGCCCAGTCGAAACTCAAGTTGAAAACGTTACAATCAGAAGGGACCCAGTCAAAACACCCCGCATCAAAAGTGTCTGAAATCGATAGCCTAAGATCAAGGAATTAAAGGTATAAAGTAAAATAAATAAATAAAAGTTTTTTTTTTTTTTTTTTTTTTAAATTGTGGACAGTACCTATATTGTTTGTGTTCAAAGAACATGGTTGCTGAACTCGAGCGAGTCCTCCGTATTGTGAGAGTTAGAGATTGAGAATGCAATGCTGCATCTAAAATCGCAGTAAGGGTCAGACAAAAAGCACGTATGACCAACGAACTGGGAGAAAGAGGGGGGTGAAGTATACAGTGTTTACGAAAGGGGGCACCAGGTAAAGTATTAATAAACCAACAAAGTGGAACACACACATGTAAATTTCAACACAAATAAAATAGGTATTATCCACATATTACTTCTCTTTATTGTCTTATTCCTTCTGTTTATTTCCTTTATTTTTTTAAAAGTAAAATGCGCTTTTGATACTTTAGTCTCAGATTCTTTTGACGAGGAACCTTTGTAACCCGAGCTCTTCTGACGCGGGACCGTTTTGACCAGGTCCCTTTTGGCTCATGCTCTTCTGACATGAAATCCAGAGGACATTATGTGATGATATCAGTTTATAATGTCCCCCATTTGCACTTTGAAATAACTAGAAACTGACAAGGGGATAAAAATTTCCAGGGCCATTAACCTGTCCGGACATCAGACACCGGGACACGCTTCATAGTTCATATCCAAAGTTATCCTGACATTTGATCGCCTACAGGCGGAGAACATTTTTCAAATACTCCGTGAATATATATTATTTTTCCATATTTGCCGAATATTCCGTGAATGTTCATTAAGTGTCCGAACTGATCAACTGCTAATACATTCCGAATATTTGATTACCATTCACAATTTGAAAAAGAATTATTAAGGAACCATTTGAATTAACCCGTTTCGAAACAATTTAGTGTAAGTTTGGCTTCCGGTTCCGTAAACAGAATCGATATGTCGAAATGTATTTCGGTTCTGTTTCCAGAACAGAACCGAATTAAAAGTTCCATTTAGGTTCTAGTACCGGAACCTAAAATATATTCAGTTCCATTACTATTTACAACCTTAATACTAACTATGTTCAAAAACTCATTTCAAATTGTTCAATCGTTTCCCCGTGATGCGATCACAAACAGGCAACATCGATTTAAATGTGAAGAAAGAAATTATAAGATATGCCTTCCTTCTCCCCTTAGAGCTGTAGTTTTCACTGAGTTTCATCTTTCTAACTTTACGGAATTATAAGTTACTACTTTTTAACTGAAATTTTGAACCCCCTCTAGTTCCATTAGGATGCGCCTTTTAATCAAATTTTGAACCCCCCTCTAGTTCCATTAGAATGCGCCTTTTAATCAAAGTAGCATAATAGAAATCCAGCTCTACTTGTATGTTCAAAAATTAATTTCAAACTGTTAAACCGTTTCCCCGTGATGCGATCAGGAACAGGCTACATCGCTTTCAATGTGAAGAAAGAAATTATAGAAAATAATCTCACCCCTCCTTAAAATGGAAATTCTTAAAAACGCTGGGACACGGATTCGCTTTATTTTTAATGACGAGTTTTTATACCAAGCTTCATTTTTCTAACTTGACAGGATCGTGAGATACTCCCAATTTCGAATAGATTTTGACCCTTCACTCCCTTTCCCCTTAGAAGACTCATTTTAATTAAAGTAACATAATAAAAAGCCTTTGAGATATGTGATAGCTACATCCACAAACTCATTTCAAACGTTTTAGCCTTTTTCTCGTGATGGAACAGGGTGTCTATCGGTCACGAAAGTCACGAAAAAGTCAGAAAATCAGAAAACGGTCATGAAAGTCAAGAAAAAGTCACGAAATTTAGCTTTTGGGTCACGATTTTTGTTATCTGTACAAATATAAGTAAAGATTGGAAATTTTGTTCTATAAAATGTCCAAATTAAAAAATAAAAAAAAAAGCCTATTGTCCGCTTTAGACGCTACCAAATCGCAAGCAAAGCGCGCTTCTATCGCATGCATGAAAATTCAGCCCAATCCACACCCAAATTCGCTCTTGAGAATGTTAATAAATTTTATGGTTTGGGAAAGAAAAGGTCACGAAATTTTATTTAGAATTTTAGTAGACACCCTGTGGAATCACAAGGGGGAAGTGTACTATGGATATACTTCAAATGACAGGAATACTTACCATATTTTCATCGTCTGAGAGATACAGCGAAAAATTTATACCTTCCGCTATTGAAACATAATTGCTACCTATATCATCACAATACTTCTGTAAATATCAGACCATTTCGTGAGCATTTTTGTATTCTCTTTTGTGAGCATGTTTTCAGGTCCAAACTGCTGGGAGTACAACACCGTAAATATAACCTTGGCTAGTTTGAATCTCTTTTTAATAGTAATATTTCATCTTTAACGACTTTGCTGTTATACTAAGACGTTAAAGCACAATGAGATTTATAACTTCTGTAAATCAGTGTTAGAGAGAAAATACAGATGGTGATCAGAAAAATGGAGACACCTGAACGAAATTGCAACTTACCAGATTAATATGGTGTCGGGCCACCTTTCGCCTTCAGAACAGCGTTGATGCCACGTGGGATGGAGGCATAGAGGTCGTGAATGGTAGCAAGTGGAATTTTACACCATTCCTCGTGCAGGGCATCGGCCAGTTCTATGAGAGAGGATGGAGGTGGAAATAGTCGCCGGAGTCGTGTTTCCAAGACGGACCACAGATGTTCAATGATGTTGAGATCTGGGGATTGGGCGAGCCAGGGGAGGTGTTGAACTTCATCCCGATGTTCCTCAAACGACGCTGCAACAACGCCAGCTGAGTGAATGGTTGCATTATCATCCTGGAAGATGGCGTCATTGTCCGGGAACAACATCCGGACCATAGGACGCAAGTGGTCTCCAAAAATTGCAACATAATAGTTGGCAGTGATTCGTCCGCTAAGTGTGACCACAGGATCCAATGAAAACCATGATATTGCGGCCCACAGCATCACCGAGCCGCTGCCATGTTTCACAGTTGGGCGGAGACACTGCAGATCATAAGCTTCTTTGGGCGTTCTCCACACATAAACACGGCCCGTGGTTGGGAATAGGGTGAAGGATGACTCATTCGACCATATCACGTTGCCGGTCCTCAACGGTCCAAGTTGCATGGTCGCGGCACCATTTGCGGCGTGCGAAAGCGTTATGGTCCCTGATGAGCGGTTTGGCCCGTGCAACACGACCCCGTAAGTTCATGTCATGTAATTCGCGGCGGACTGTGATTGTCGAAACAGGGTGAGGGAGGTGCTGATTGAGTTCCTCCGTGACTTGTTCCGCAGTGGCACGACGGTTCTGCGTGACAATGCGCTTTAATACCCGGCGTGACCTGTCATTCATGATTTTCTTCCGCCTACTGTTCCGCTTCCCCGGTGTGGTTTTCCCGTGTGTTGTGTAGGCCGTCATCACCTTAGACACTGTCCCACGCGACACACCTTACACAGTAGCTACTGCCGTCACACTCACTCCACATAACCGGCACCAACAATTTGCCCTGTTTGAAAATCTGAGAGGTCTCCCATTTTACACTACCTCCGTCTGCTGCAGCCACTGGACACTGCGCCTGACGTAGTATGGAGACCGACCTAACACACCACCACCAGCGGTCCTGCGCTGCGGGCGCCACGACACCACTGCCAACCCATACATCTGAAGTGTTACCAGCTACAGGTGTTTCCATTTTTCTGATCACCATCTGTATTTTCTGGTGTAGGAAAGAAAAATGAACTTTAACGAGAAAACTGATGTTAGTCCCGAAAATTTATTTTTGAAAAAATAAAATGACTGGTAAAATAAGTGAGAAGATGGCATTGAAGAGAAAGATACCATTGTCATCCATTCGTTGTGTAGCTGAAACTTTAAAAAAAAAAAAAAAAAAAAAAAAAAAAAAAAAAAAAAAAGTTGAAAAACATATAAGGGTGGTTCAATAGTAATGTTTTTTTAAGTTTCAGCTACATAACGAGACACACTGTGCCTTACTTTCACTTGGAGAACCTGTGTGCGAAATATGAACTGGATTAAGCATAATTTAGAACCCCTAAAATGTTTACTTTAGTTGATCTTTGAAATTATTATATATATTTCATGAAATATATGGTCATGGATATGATAACCATATGATAATGTTGATACTTCACTGCTGAGATACAAAAATGCTGCCACACACAAATCCTCACCATTGTAGTAATGTTCATATGCTTGCTTTGGTAGTAACTGGAAACGGCATGGAAGTTCTGATTACTGTGCCGTAGATCCCTAACAACACAGATATAGTTCAAGCCGAAGCCTCTTGTTCGGCAATCCTAGAATGTGGCTTGCAAGATCAGATTAAGGGACTTGTCTTCGACATAACAACATCAAATACCGGCCCTTTGCAGGGAGCTTGCGTCAAAATTTACCAATGTAGGGTAAAGAGCTCCTCTGAATGGCCTGCCAGCCACATTGTGGAAGTAAATCTGTCTGATGTCTTCAAGTACAAACGTAGTCCTTCGGCAGAGCCGAACATCCCCCTGTTTGCTAGGTTTAGCAAACATTATCAATAGCATTATCTTAACCATGATTATTGAAGCCTTGCACTCGATAATCCTGATCTGGGGAAAAGATGATCGGAATCAGAGGACCTAGCAGACCTGAAATCTCTAGCATTGAGTTACCTGAAAAATGCAATTGAATTTTCTGCACATCCGCGTAACGATTACAAAAAATTTCTGGTTCTTTCACATTCTTCTTGGGTGAACAGCGTAAAGGAGTTCACATTAAAACCCCTGGTGCTTTTCACCATGCCAGGTAGATGGCAAAGGATATTTATTTGATAAAGATATTCCTATTTCGGAAGGAGCTAAAACTAACTGCGAGTTACCTTACGACAGTTTTTTTACTGTTACTGTTACACTTTTTCACTGTTTATACTGGCATGAGTTACCAATCGCTGCTCACGCTTCAAAAAATGATTTTGACTTCATGAAGGACCTTGTAGCCGGTCTGCCAGATCAGCCCAGTGCCAAAGTAGCTTTAAATTCTCTTCAGATACATCTGTGGTATCTGTCGGAGGAGTTAGTCTCTCTTGCCTTTCTTAACGAACAAGTCTCTTACTAGAACACACACACACACACAAAAAAAAAAAAAAAGAATAAATTGGACACGCCAGAAGGGAAAGGACTCAAAAGGTTGGAGGGGAAGAACTTGCTCTGCCGACTGCACCACCGAGAAAACTAGGAGGATCTTCCATGGGATATTTTCGAATGGCCAAGAGAAATCTCTTACCTTTCTCGCGATAGATCCGTCAACATGGGAGTATGATACTACATACCAGGAATTTAAGAATGCTTTCAAGAGCATGGCAGTTTCCAGTGACACTGCTGAGCCTGCGATCGCTCATGCTATTAATATTAACAATTGCCTAACGAAGGATTAGTTGCAGAAACAGTACCTTCTAAAGTTGGTTGTAAAGCAAGCATCGTAAGGATATGCCATCTGTTCAGAAGTCTTTGACGTGAAATGTTACAAGTGCGACATGTTCATCCTTAGACGCTACCTGCATTGGAGATTAATTTAATATAGCATTTTTCATTTCTACTTTTGTACTGATATAAGCAATTCCCTCAAAAGTGGGAGAAAACAAATGGATGCGCCTAGACAACGTAGAAAATTGTACCCACGTAATGATTTGTTTCTTACCGAAGTGTTGTGTATATGTGTATATGTGTATAAGCTGTTTCAGAATTACTTTGAAGATAAGAAAATCATTTGGGGGGGGGGGGACCCCTGAATTTTGGACTAGGAAGACAAAATTTTGGAAGTGAACTCTGTACAGTAACTGGTACACATCGAAGATGTGTCCCAATTAGAATAAACACTTTGGAAAACTAAACCACCCTAATATATATTTATATATATATATTATTTGTAACAAACGTATCTTTTTCTTTTCTTCTTTCTTTCTTTCTTGCTTTATTTTGTGACTAAGGCACCGAGCGAAATTACAATATCAACCAAACTGATGAATTACTTATTGTTAATAAGATACATGTTTAATATAAACAAAGCTTTCTACCTGTAAGCAAACACAGGTAACAATGATACACTTTACTGTACACATTTCAATGTTAGTGTGTCATTTTCATCAGTACAATTTCGTTAAGGAGACAACGTTGTTAAAAGAGTACAATGCCCGTGAATTTTCTCGTATTTATAAGCAGATTAAAATATATGCCTTTGCTATAGAAATAAAAATTATAACAGGTTATTGTAGCATGAATACATTACCGCTCAAACGTACTGGATTTACGTGATCGTCTGCTGTGGACCTATTACTTTTGGCACGAAAACTTTGCCGCTGTATATCAGAACTAATTCTATCTAAAGCACAAAATTTGGCGACAATTGGATCGGGATCTAAAAAATATTGCAAATGATATATCTAATTATAATTCTTAAAATGGATACACAAAAAGACAATCTGTAATAGATATTGCGTAGTATAGCAGGAGTGTGGAAGGTGAGGTAATATATTAGTTTTTGACGTACGGGATCAATGCAGTGACAGAAATTAAGAAAGAAAAATTTTATATAATCTGGTGGTTTTTTTTTTTTTTTTTTTTTTTTTATATCTTTTTGATATGTTTACGTTTAAAAAGCCAAAGGTATCATATTTTAAAAAGTGTTTACGACAGTGTGTATATGGCCTTTTGTGATCAATCATCGCTCAGTAGCAACGTATATGAAGTGTTTACTGATGCTATTCAAAGTCGCAAAATGGGGGACCCGGGTTCGATTCCCGGCGGGAGCTCATGTGGTTCGGATTCCACGTTAATCAGTAGGTCCACGTCTCATATAGCCTCGCTGCTGAACGGGACGTTAAACTCAGTCAACTCAACTCAACTCAACTCATTTTAAGAATATAACTAGATATATCATCTACAATACTTTTCAGATCCCGAACTAACTGTAGCTAAATTTTATGCTTTAGACAGGAGTACCCCTGACACACGGCAGCAAAGTTCTCGTCACAAAATAATAGATCCCTAGTAGATGCTCATTAAAACCTGGAGTGTTCGAAAACTTCTGAGCGTTACTGTACTCAATTTCACTTACTCTATTATTTCTTCTCATCAAAAGAATTTGTCTAAAAAATGTGTAATGGGATGATTTTAACACAACACTAAAATATACCCATACTTGATTACCCAATACTTAGTAAATAATACAGTGAAATCGAGTATTCATCATTCTGGGCTGATTATTCTCGTAAACGTTCAGTAGTTTTATAATATGTCGACAATTTTTTTTTTCAGCTAGCTTCAACACACAAAGAGGAAGTATACAAGCTTAGGACGAAAGAAACCTAGAACATTATTACCCACTAAGATTTTATTTCCGAAGTCAAAAAGCACGTAAATAGAGGAAGAAAAGTAGTATTAGTTTTAAAATGGAAGGAAAATCACCGACAATGCAATTTTTCTAGCACCGTTTTTTCCTTAATGAATTTATACTTATGAAGATGACTAACCGTCATTGAATAAAAAGCTTTGTTCATAAACCTTAACATATTTATTTCTCAGTTGCACTTTAATATTAAATATATTATGTACAGTAAATCCGAAGCAAAAGATTTGTCTAACTAAAATATTTTATAACAGCTCAAAATTAATGTACAATTATATAATATTTTTATTTATATTATTGTTACTATATAGGTCTACAAATTGAAACACAATCTACAGTCACGTGGATGGCAGGATGTTCTCGTTGGTTCTGTGGAAGCCTTCCAGGGTCAAGAGAAAAGAGTGATTATCATTTCTACCGTGAGATCAAACCCAAAGCTGCTCGACTATGACAAGAAGTTTCAGCTTGGTTTCTTGGTTGACAAAAAGGTAGGTTCTTTTAGTTCCTCTTCTACAAATCTAGTCTCAATAAAGCGTGAGATACATGCGCGGTTAATTGCACAGAGCGTGCCTAGATCAGTAGCAGAATGATTTTTTTTTTCTGGAAACCAAGGTCATATGTGATGTAGTAGTAGCCATATGTGGGATTTGTGATAAACATATACAGTCATGGTTAAAAGTCAGAGCACACTACTGATTTTTCAGACTCGTTAGGGACTTTACGGCATAGTATTTTTCAAGAAAATCCCGAAATTTCGGTACTTGAATTTTGTTTAAACGGATGTTTACTGCAATCATTGCTTCGTATATTTCCCTGTAAAATAAACTGAATGAAGAATCCTCTTGCATCTGGGTCAGTAGAATTTGCTTCATTTTGTAATTGTTTGTTTTTCACATGAAATGAAGTGCGAATATGCTGCTCTAAATAATTCATAGTGCACCCAACTTTGTTTTTATCGCACAAAAAAATAAGAAAAAGAAAAAAAACTTTGCCATCGGTGGTAAATGCATCATCGACTTCTATCCAAGACCATAACTTCTGAGATAACGAAGAGGCAGGTGAAGCCATTTCGGTTTTGTACAGCTGAAACGCGGATTAAATATTGAGGCAAGCTCTTTAATGCTCAAACTTTACGGTTGAGTTAACAGTGCTTCAATCAGGATTTATTGTCGCTGGCTACAGAAATAAAAACGCTTACAACAACAAAGTAGAGATGAAAGGTAAGTACCATTCAGCTTTATACTTACTGCCTTCCATTGTTGGTTCTTTTCGTTCGCCGTGTGTGATTGCCGCTCCCTGTCATGAACTGCAAACTAAAACACTGTCGATTCGATTCCTGATGTAGTTGCTACGATGCGGCGAATCAGAAAACTACTATGTTCGTACAATGAAGACAAATCGCACTTTTAAGTTAGTATGTTATATTGTCGAGAGCTGAAAATGAGGAGAGGCAAGGGAGAACAGACGGTTTAAATTTTACTTTTTATCTATCACACTAGCATGTATGCCAAAAATCCAATGGATTTTCCTCTTAAGGACTATTTAATGTAAGGAATATTTCATATCTTAAGAATATGTAAAAATATGTAATATAAAAGTCCCTACCGATATAATTTCTAATTCTATGAATCCATATTGATGTAGGATTCGATTCCCGACGGGAGCTCATGTGGTTCGGATTCCACGTTAATCAGTAGGTCCACGTCTCATATAGTCTCGCTGCTGAAAAGGGCCGTTAAACTCAAAATCAACTCAACCCAGACTGATGTAATTCAATATTTAATTTCACACATGTACATGCAAAGGAAAAAAATATGTAATTACATAGAAATCCGGCTTAATTATTACCTATAAGATACTTGAGAGCAAGCTGATTACGGAAAGACCTTCATTTCGCTTATCCATTGATTCTGATTCGTCGAAATTTGCAGTTGAATTTGCATCTGTTAGTCGTGCGCTTAAAATGATAAACGCCATCGATTGTGTTCATTACTTGGTAGAAAAAGAGCTTAAAGAAAGTTATGATTTACGACTTTATGACCGACCTTTGTGGGTTTATCGTAAATAAAACTATATTATCTCTCTCTCTCTCTTGTTTCACTTGCTCCAAACTTTGGTTTCATGGCTTCCAGTGCCCACAAAAGGTTGTCATAAACCATACAAGCAATCCTCGTCTCCACCGACCGCTGGAATGATATCGGGGAAGAGAAGAATGCTTGCCGTAAAGATAGATGAACAAAACAAATTAATGTAAATAATCTATAAATTGTTACAACGCCCTGTAAAGCTATAAGCAATTACGGCTAAGAATTAAACGTGAGATTAAAATTGCGAGTACTATGTATTGTAATTAAACAAAAAATATACAATAAGTAAACTACAAGCAAATTATATTTAACAACCTGAGCGCTCAAAATGATTACTCTCAATTTAACTTTTATTTTCTTAAGATCATTTACTTCGATCAGGTGGCTTTTTCAATTTGTAAGAATGATTCTTTCTCAATTCTACTTACAGTTTGCGTTGGCGGCATGGAATAAGAGTTGTGGATAATTTATATAACACTCGTGTTTCACTATGCACTGCACAAGGAGGGTGGGGATTTAGTCAGCCGCGGTGTCCTCTTCTGCGCGATCCTCTCCACAGAAATCTGGTTCTCAAATCCAATCCAGTAGTTCATATATCACACGAAAGAAAGCATCCAACAATCATGCTGCTCACAATAGGATCATCGTTTGGAAGTGCTCCTGCCAAGATTCATTGACTGCATCGAAGTACGTTTAAAACTAACTTGCTAGCCCTTTATCTTTTCGGCTACAACAACTCATAAAATCACAAAATGAACTTAGATTCAAGGCTCGTTCTATAATTACACAACACCGACACTTGGTTCCTTTTACTTCAACTTCTTAGGAACAACAACGGGCACAAAGCTCTGGAAACAAAGTCAGGTCGACGGGCTGGATGCGAACCCGTGTAAAAGCCTACTCTACGTGCAGGACGCACGACAGGTGCGAAGGCACCCCTGCCTAACCGAGTCTCTTCAATAGACTGACTTGCTTTCTTCGCCAACCTCTTGTGTTGCTTCTCCAAAGGGAAAATCTCGGTTTTGACTTGAAACGCAACCAACTGATGCAATAGCTAAACTTAGCGATGAGACTTCTTGCTGGAATGTTCTGTGAAGCGATTCTTCTTTCTTTCTAGCCATAAAAGGACTGCTGGGCGATTCGATCGAAGTTAGTTGCACACACACACATTCAAACATATATGTATATGCTTGGGAAGAGAGAGAGTTCTTGGAAAATTTCCATACGAGGCCTGTTCATTAATTTTGAATTTCACACTACATAAATTGTCTTTCTTCTCTTGATTAACACAATTAATGACCGCCAAAGATCCGTAATAACCTATGGCGCCCACAGGGCTCCGAGCAAATTGATACAATTTGCGATGAGAATCCTGGCCGTCGAAGGGTTGATGGTCCATGTTGAAATGTCACTGGAAAAATCGCTGTATTGTGGAACACCCTGTATATAAATCTAATGTCACTGGGGACTCACTGTAAAAATTCGGTATATTGGGACTGTACTGTATATAACGGATCATACTTCACTTGATAACTATAAGGTTGTTCAACCTGTATGACGATAAGCCACCTTTTGTTAAAGCCACCTTTATATTCTGATTGAGCCACTTTTGTGCCACCATTAACAAAATGTTCGTCATTTTCAGTTTATAGTCTCTTTTATTTATTTGTCTATTTATTTATTTTCAATAACTGGTTTCTCACCATAATTAAATGTACTTTAGTTTACTTTTCAATTATCTTTTACTAAACACACGATATATTCAAACATGTTAAACCAAATAAATGTACAAATGAACATTGACACAGAACATACTTAACTACTAGACAATAGCAACAATATGTATACCGATTTCGGAAGTGTAGCCTAACAACGGAATGAACATTAATATCGGAATTCCTAATCTCTGTATTTTATGTAGTGTAATGTGTGTATATGCACCCTTTTACAACAAACTTAATCAATACTTAAACTTTTCTTATCCAAGATATTTTGTAATATTCAACTATTAAACGTAAACATGTATTATAATATCAAAAGATAATCATATTCAATAATATTCGTATTCATTCACATAAAAACATTAATGAAACACAATAATATTTAAAGCAAGCATTTCGTAAGACAATTATAACATTAATCTCATACTAATTATCCAAACTACCATATTTTTAATTTACTAAATATCAAAACTACTAAAAGAATTCAAAATCAAATATACTATCAAGTTTCAATAATCATATTGCTCAAACAACAAACAAAAGCTCTATTAAGTCGCTTCAAATAAATTTGGATTCACATGTCAACACATTTTTTTTTTTTTTAAATTTTAATTATCAGCATTACTCACAACAAACGTAAACTTTTTATTTTATTTATTAATTGCAATAAGTATGCGGGCATCAACACAAGTGCACGGATCTTTTATATCATTAGCGAACGTACAATCATGGGCTGATACAGTTATGACTTTACTCTCAGTTTCAACAGACATCTTCCTGGCAATGGCAAAATCAAATCTACCAACACATTGACGGGCATTAATCGCAAACACATGTAACAAGAGGGATATACAATCCACCTCTAAACGCATTAAACACTTAGAATAAACTCTCTCTACTCTTCTAGCATTCCCAAGCTAGGTATTCAAGGAGTGACAAGGAGTATCTGTGTCCGAACGTGAACCGCCCTCTAATGGCCTTTGGTTTCACTTAAAAATACGCGTACATAATAACAATAAATCCATATAAGTATGCCGCTCTATACAGCCTTTGGCATCTCGGAAATAGCCCTAACTCACTGGTAATGCTCAATTGCCATTCGGTTGAAAAATGTATACAGCTCAAAACCCTTCACACGCAATCATTTTGTTCGCTCGACGACCATTACAGATATCAACGTGACTAACAGATTTAAACTTGATTGCCTTAACATACTATAAGCAATGGAATCTATTAATTACTATTAAATTGTACAATAAACCAATTTCTTTCCATTATTTATTTATTTATTTCCCCCTTTCTTTTTCAAATTCTCAATTCTCAAAATTCTCAAATTCAATCTAAATTTTGTTACGTATTACTATTATGTGAGCTTATTGACAAGTGCTGATTCGAAACGATATTTTCTCTCTTTGCGAGCTTTCAAACATAAAATATAATCGGTTAAACAACAAAGTAATTTGTTAATTCTGATCATTCTATTCCAATGAACTGTATAGCGAAAGCTTCAACTAACGCTTTTTACATACTGACATAGATAAAAACTCTAATAAAGTGAATTAAACAATTTTTCCACCTGTATGAATTATCTAAGACAAAATGAAACTAAGTTAGGTACTCTCTCCTTTGTGTGAGTCGTTGAGCAATAGATAAACTTGTAAAAAATTATGAAAGCAAACCCTTTTTTTTTAATATGCTGACTACATAAAAACTACTTCTTCATTTTGGAATATATATATATATATATATATATATATATATATATATATATATATATATCTTTCGAAGTAATAATTAAGATACACGAACATAATACGTAAACGTAATACAATATATGAACAAAATTCAAATTCTAATTGCATTTTCTTTACTAGATACAAATTCTATTCATGAAACTAATAAAGTTCAAAACTAAACAAAATCTGCCTATATACTAACATTTTTACGTATTATATCATAATATGCAAAACAGTTAAACTGTTTATCTATGCACTTGGATTACATAACCTAACTAATAAACTTTCAAACATTTTAATATATACATGGGTTAAACGGCGGTTAAGCCTTTCAAAGTGCCATCCTGCGTGTCATTGGTTGACAGCACAGGTTGTAAGTCGTTAATTAAACAAAAATATAGGTTAATGAATTGGTCCCGAAGACCAAAAGGCACCGACTTACAATCTCACATAGCTAGAGTGGGCGGGGTCGCTGAACTCCCCGACGATTTGAATAAATCGCTCCTGCACTAAATCCTAATCCCTCTCAGCTGAATGCTTCAAGCATTACAGCTATGTCATAATCGGGTAAATTTTTCCAACCCTAATTGGACTGTCAGTACCTAGACCTAAAGAAGGTATTTTAAGAAAATAAACATATGAAAAGGACAATAAGAATACCCTGGGGGGGGGGGGAGTTCGATACTACAGCCCTGCATCTCAATATCATCAACCATTCAATAACTACTAATTATTTTAGGCCCGCTCATACCTACAAAATTAGTAGGTTTACAAAATATTCTTTTAAAGAGCGCTAGCCAAAAAATGTGCGGCCTACTGGCAAAGTGCACGTATCAACATCAGGATTATTGTCGCATCCGGGAGTAAGTTACAATCGAGAATAAACCATTACATTTGACCATATCGGGTTGTGATCATATCACTTACAATCAGAATGTCATATTCGTTGTTCAATTAATTTTAGTTTAACAATTATTATTCACGTTCCCTCAATTTCTAAAATACACTCATTTAAAATTTAAAACAATATTCATCAAATTTTATCCAAAATTAAACCAATAAAATTAATGAATTCAAAATCGACGATAAATTTAACTATCAAATTTCCATAATGTTTATAATTTGTTCATTAAACCTTAATACAGTTTAGCACCTGCTCTTACGTAATAAAGTTGATGTATTCTCATAACATAAATTTAATTCTGAAAAACGTTACCTAAAATCCCAACTTAATATCTTAAGTTTATTTACTTATTTTAACTTGGTTATAACAATTTATCAACAACAATTTTGTGATGGACGTTTAATGGCGACTAACTGGGTTATGGGCACCTGTAAAACTGAGCTAAAATAATTCATATTGCGGTTGTCTTTAAAAAGACAATTTACACAACATAAGAGGGATAAATTCACCTCAAAGCATGGGCGTTTCTAGAAATATTTCTTACGCATTCCCAACATCGAACATAAAAGGGATATACATATCAACCTCATGGACCATTGTCATTCAGTAGCATAAACGCACAAAAATATAGGCTTCTTGCCTCCTCCAGCACCAATGGCTGGGAACTTAACAACAACAACGAGGGAAAAATCAACCTCGAAAAACACAGATGCGGCCTTTCATTGCCCTTTGCATCGTGTACACTCCGCAATATATGTAATTCATGGTCCTAAATACAAGTGTTTGCCTCTCTATAGACCTTATACACGCTATGATCGCCCTCTATGCGAATATCATCGCTAAAATCCCGAAACTCAACATCGGTGCCGCTTTTCAATTAGCCTTTGACACCGGCATTAATCCGCAACATGGAAACTACTTATTAGCTCTTTTTAATCCATTCTTGCCCAATCATAGTTCTTAACTTACCACTGGCCTTTGCCTTGCATATCTCAGTTACTCACTGCCACTATACGTCCTTTTTTTTTTTTTTTTTCATTTCGTTTCAAAGCATTTCAAATTGAACGAAACTAATTGCCAAATCGTTTCACTGAACTGAAACAAGTTTCTGATGCAAACTTAAACAAATATCGAGAATACTTCAACATTGAATTATTTACGATGCAAAATTATTCACACTTAATAAAATATTTCACTTTAAATGTACCAAATATGTTATAGGTAATGCTACCTAATTGAAATAGACACTTGATATTCGATACCAAATTGTATCGGTTGTTATTGGTAGTACAATTTTCACGAAATATTATAATAAAGCTTACAATTTAGATAATAACAGCGTTTTGTATTTTCCAATAGTATTTCATGCACTTCTTATTATTTTATTTCGTGAAAACAGCACTATAGGAAGGAAAGAAGAGAACAAAATTATTTACCCAAATAAATGCAATTTATTATCTCTTTTAAGTCAATTGAAGATAACTGTCTGATTAAAATGTGAAATTTTAAGCGTCAATTAAATGTCTTTCCTGTTTCTCAAATATATATATATTAAACGTCACAAGCCAAAATGGAATTTTGAAGTGTGTGTATACAATTGCCAAATCACACACTAGCTGAGGCCCAATCGGACGCTACCCCGATTTCGTCACTTTAATTTTGAAAGAAAGTAGTGACGCCTCTAAAAGTTGAATCATAATTTTCAACCTTTTACCACTTCTTAACTTGTAGAACGGTTATTTCTAAACTCAATTAAATTTGAAACTTCATTAACATCATGGCAAATACCCATTGACTTTGCATAGCAAATACCATATGTGAATAAATTCGTAAACAGATTTATTAAATTCAACATTATTTTCAATTATTTACAAAATCATACTAAGTATTATTTAATTTTCAATGTTCAGACGCCTAACCAGTCTTATATTACAAAACTCATTATACTTTTGCACATACTTCATGACAAAGTCAGATGAAAAGATTCATTAACTAAGGAACACACTTTTTTTTTTTTTCAAAATGCAAATTTCATAATTAATTGTAACATTCATCAGTATTTCTCTAATTGAATTTTCAAATATCTCTAATTGCCTAACATTTCTCTAAATGCCTAATGGTATGGGGACAGCTAAGTGTTTATATAAACATAAAGGTGAGTGAATAAAAACTCAAAAGAAAATGGAATGGTAAAATTTTATTAATGACATTTGGTTTCCAAAACTGGAAGCACCTGAAAAGAAATGAAACATACGAAACATAAACATCCTAACAAAATTTGATACAGAAGTTCCGTATCCAAAACGGGATAACCATATTTTTCAAAAGTGGTGGGGCATTGTTGAAATTTTCAAAGTCCGGATTCGCGGTCTAAGTTAATTACCTATTTAAAATTTCCAATACTGTCCTTCCTCTGATTTTCCCTTTCATCTCTCATCTCCAAAAACTGCAAAGAAAGAATAAAACATGATATTTAAATGAACGTACCTGATTATAAATGGATACTGGTGGTTCCTCTGGACGGGCGCGTCGGTGACGTTATGCACACATTTGAAGCTGAAAAACAAACTCCTAACTTTCGAGATTCGGTGGGGAATAATTAAAGTGAAAGGGTAATAATCTTTATTTTCATCCTCTATAAAAGCTTAAAAGTCACATTCGGTGTTTAATTTCTCGTCTTTTTCGGGATTCAGTCCAAGTTCGGGCAAAGTTCGCGCTTTGGTTACGCTACAACTTTCATTTTCCACCGATGCCGATTACACTTGTAAGCCTGCAATTTCATACGCTTACGAGTACTTTTCCAATTACTTCTAATGACTTGCGAGGCTTTTCTCCTTTTAGCAATGCATCTACTAAACTTCCACGTAATAATACGTCTTCGTTTACGGCGCTTAAATTTACGATGCATTACGGATTCATGCACAGATTTCTTTTTACGCTTACACTTACCATCACTGTATTCGCCATGTAATTCGCTGCACGATACTCGTACGTATTTACGCTTCTGCCTTTTAGCATTCCTCGGAGTCGACGTACACCTTTTTCGCGTCTTGACTTTCTCACGAGTTTGCTGATGCGCAACTAACTTCGATTTACACTTAAATCTCTTTCTCCCACGATTACTTTGTCCCAACTTTCGTTTTTGAGAACGCTTTTGTTTTACTCTTGCCCTGCTTTTCGCTGCATACCTAATGCGGGATTGTGCGCGCTGTGAGTACATTTTACATTGAAGTCGGCAATTATTGACATAAGCACGAACGATCAGCTGTTTCCGAGTAGATCTACATTTGAACCTTCGTTTTCTACAATTTCGCAATAATGACGTGCTAACTTGATAAAAGGTGACCATACTAGAATCTAATTTACGCCCTTCTACAGCATGTTTACTATTGGTACGCATTGAGACCGAATTCAGATAAACTACCGAATCAGCAAAACTCAACTGGTTATCATGGACTATCTCACTATTCTTCTTGACCTCGGTATTACATTTTAACTCTTTCACTGGTGACAATTTCCCTTTGTCTGCATGCACTTGAGTAAGAATGTTACTTTTAGGCTCAGTTACCGTAAACGTTTCTGACAAGTTATTCACAAATAAAGCGCTTAGCACGTAAAACACAATTCGCTGAATAGGCCTACACTTCAAACTATTGATCTGGAGTTGCTTCTCACTACCGTACTCGAAGTTAGTAAAGTCGAAATGGATTTGCAGCACAAAAATGCAATTCACGTTGGCCGTGTATGGTACCAAAGACAAATTCGAATCTGTTAGGTCGCGCAAGACCACTTGCCCGCGACGTAAAAGCGACAACATTGTAATTAAATCATCACACAAAAACAACAATTCAACTCTCAAGCCTTCCCTGGCTTCTCGGAGAGGATGGGTACGCGCATTCCGAACGCTACCATTCATTGTGTGTGAACCATCGGCATCCCTGGCCGGTAAATCAATGACACCAAATACACGAGAAACATAATTGTCTGTACGTACACATAACGATCCTTTGCTTATTGCTACCTCTACACTACTTGTTTCCTTTTCCTGACTATAACTCTCTGACTTATTAGGCACCTATCTTCCGCGATGTGAGCCTGCGCGAATTCAAGAGTGTTTACGATTTCACTTCCGCCTTGCACTTCTTTGCGGTTAAGCCGTGCCGTCTGCATGCATTCACAAAACTCAACGAGGCTTTTGTTACATTCCGTTACACTGTTTTTAAACTCAACAGTCCCTGATTCAACCTGATTCGTCACATTAATTAGTCCAGCGTGTACCTCGATAATGGAATTGTTGGTGGTTGTAATATCGGTACTCAATTCGTCAAATTTGCAATCAAACTTATTTTCTAACTCTAACTTATTGTTCATGCACTCATTTTTTAATTCATCTATTCGCTCGTTATTACTATCAATTTTGTGCTCTAATTTCTCAGACTGTTTCTCTAATAATGCTTGAATTTGTTCTAATGTAATACTACTCTCCATATTTACTTAACTTACAAACAACTAAATCACAATGTAAAACATGCAAAAATGAACACTTGACTTCGATGATGTAATGTAAACAAACACTTTTCTAAAACCAATGTAATTTCAATTGCACAAAACTTGCTTTGAATTTTCACTTAATGAAATGTTTCAACAAAAATTTACACAAACATGAACAAATATCTTACACAAGGCACATTTTTTTTTTTTCATTCCTTAAGGATAAGGTGCATATGGATACAATTGTGTGTGTGTTTGTGTGGCTATGATCAGCTGTTCAGTGCTTTCGTTTGTGCGTGCTGTAAAAAATTGACGGAAGAAAAGTTCGCGAACAAATAATATGTTTTAATTTCTCACGAAACAAATTATACTAAACATATTTCTCTGATACTTAGATTTACTTTCTGTTTTCTTTTTCAAATCCTATTCATTATTTTCTTTTTCTTTTCTTTTCACAAGTTGAAACGATCTACGCATGATTCTGCACCAAGTTAGCTGCTTGTTACTACGTGATTCAAGTTTTTGCTATTATCATGTTTTAATAAATGAACATTAAAATAATTAAATGCAATTTTATCCGAAGATTGAAGTAGGTCCTGTTTACGGTTTCGCCATTTATGGATATGACCGACCTTTGTGGGTTTATCGTAAATAAAACTATATTATCTCTCTCTGTCTCTCTTGTTTCACTTGCTCCAAACTTTGGTTTCATGGCTTCCAGCGCCCACAAAAGGTTGTCATAAACCATACAAGCAATCCTCGTCTCCACCGACCGCTGGAATGATATCGGGAAAGAGAAGAATGCTTGCCGTAAAGATAGATGAACAAAACAAATTAATGTAAATAATCTATAAATTGTTACAACGCCCTGTAAAGCTATAAGCAATTACGGCTAAGAATTAAACGTGAGATTAAAATTGCGAGTATTATGTATTGTAATTAAACAAAAAATATACAATAAGTAAACTACAAGCAAATTATATTTAACAACCTGAGCGCTCAAAATGATTACTCTCAATTTAACTTTTATTTTCTTAAGATCATTTACTTTGATCAGGTGGCTTTTTCAATTTGTAAGAATGATTCTTTCTCAATTCTACTTACAGTTTGCGTTGGCGGCATGGAATAAGAGTTGTGGATAATTTATATAACACTCGTGTTTCACTATGCACTGCACAAGGAGGGTGGGGATTTAGTCAGCCGCGGTGTCCTCTTCTGCGCGATCCTCTCCACAGAAATCTGGTTCTCAAATCCAATCCAGTAGTTCATATATCACACGAAAGAAAGCATCCAACAATCATGCTGCTCACAATAGGATCATCGTTTGGAAGTGCTCCTGCCAAGATTCATTGACTGCATCGAAGTACGTTTAAAACTAACTTGCTAGCCCTTTATCTTTTCGGCTACAACAACTCATAAAATCACAAAATGAACTTAGATTCAAGGCTCGTTCTATAATTACACAACACCGACACTTGGTTCCTTTTACTTCAACTTCTTAGGAACAACAACGGGCACAAAGCTCTGGAAACAAAGTCAGGTCGACGGGCTGGATGCGAACCCGTGTAAAAGCCTACTCTACGTGCAGGACGCACGACAGGTGCGAAGGCACCCCTGCCTAACCGAGTCTCTTCAATAGACTGACTTGCTTTCTTCGCCAACCTCTTGTGTTGCTTCTCCAAAGGGAAAATCCCGGTTTTAACTTGAAACGCAACCAACTGATGCAATAGCTAAACTTAGCGATGAGACTTCTTGCTGGAATGTTCTGTGAAGCGATTCTTCTTTCTTTCTAGCCATAAAAGGACTGCTGGGCGATTCGATCGAAGTTAGTTGCACACACACACATTCAAACATATATGTATATGCTTGGGAAGAGAGAGAGTTCTTGGAAAATTTCCATACGAGGCCTGTTCATTAATTTTGAATTTCACACTACATAAATTGTCTTTCTTCTCTTGATTAACACAATTAATGACCGCCAAAGATCCGTAATAACTTTAAAGTATTGAGTTGAGTTGATTTTAATGTTCTTATCAGCAGCGAGGCTATATGAAACGGGACCTACTGTTTAACGTGGAATCCGAACCACATGAGCTCCCGCCGGAAATCGAACCAACCCGGGTCTTCCACGCCAAAGGCGCGTACTCTACCCCCTTAGCTACGAAGGACTTTAAAGTGTGTACGACATATATATCTCATATAATTCTCAATTAAAGTATATATATCCATTGTCTGCTTCGGTTTGCACATTACTGTCTGTTTTGCTAAAAACATTTCATAGGATGTTTAAAAACTTTCTAAATGCTGCCCTCTGAAACTTGAAATTTTTGAAATTTTCCGCTAAGAGGCTTATTTTATTTTCCGTTGTCCGCGTAATACAGTTTCCGTTTACTGAATGGAATGCAGCACGATTTTCGCCAGTAAATTCATGGGGCCTTGAAATATTTCAGTTTAATAAAGGGTCCGTTGAAGACAGGTTTTACTCTACTTAGTAAAATGCTCTGACAAGATATTTTTGTTTTGTAATTAATAAATAATGATTCGTTGGCGACATTTCTTGCGTGCTTTAGGTTTATGGTGAACTTTTATTCTATCAAAATGGTGTCCATGTTGAGATAAATGTATAAAAAGCCCTGAAATTGAGACTTAATTGTTTTCAGTCTTCAAGAACTTCCCCTGCATTGTAGTTATGATGCTTTTCGTCATTTCAATGTAACTCAGTGCAGTGACATATGGCTTCGTGTACTGTGGTGCTCACCTCTAAATTTTTATGTATAATAATAGCCTTTTATAGATCGTAGATTGTAGTTTTGTACGGAATAATGAATTGCTACTCGCAAGAAATTATTCAGTTGTATAGTAAAGAGTTTTGCATGCACAGGTTTAGTCTCGATAAAGACTAAACGCAGGCCAGGCTAATTAATGACCAATTATCGATGGAACAAACTAGATTGTAGTCATAAATGCCCAAATACTTGTAATAAAAATGTCTTCTAACATAATGTACAAAGATGTGAGAAGTTACACGTCTCGAACAAGATTCAAACCCGGGTTTCTGGCTTACCGTGCCGATGCATTAAACACTACGCTACTCACTCTGCTTCGTGAACAGCCATATATTCTGATTTCATTCTTGAAATCGGTACCCCGATGTTCAAACCACAAGGACTGTGCCACAATGTGTACTGTGGCTTTGACAACTTCGTGTCTGTATTCAGTGTATGAATGAGTCTTAATAAAACAAAACTAACAAAGCCCCAAATATATGTTAATAATATTTGTGTAACAGTTTCTGTAATGGAACATAAGTACTCTTAACATATATATCTGGTGCTTTGATCAGCTTTGTTTTATTAATACTGTGAAATATTTCTAAAGCTATAGTTAACAAAATAAGTGTATGACTATTAACGGAGCAGACTTGATAATGTAGCGAATAGCGCATCGGCACGGTAGCGAATTTCGGTCCACTCGTGCATTTTGCCATTGTTTGTATATATTGAACTCACATATTTAGAGGATTTGGTACGATATAAAACCGTTCTTTCCTCTACTTACATATAATACTATTAATATACACGATGTATCAATATTCTGGGTTCATAGGCAAGCTCCGTTATGAGTAAAGATGCGAAGAAATAAAAATGGAAAGATAGAATAGGTGGTTTTCAGTCTGAAATGGTGGAGTTTTACAAATCGTACCAGCTGTTTCAGCTCCATGCTGGTAAGGCACCACGTATTAAATAAAAATGCAACGTTATCAGATCAACAGCCTGTTCCCGTGGATTCTTATCATACCAACAATATAACATTGTTGGGAAATGCATTCAAAGTTCTAGCTTCCCTCATATAACAATGTGTACGTTCCCAGTGACCTGTTTGCTTGGCTTTACGTTCCGTTCGAATAACGGAATTAGCCTGTGATCCCAGACTTTCGATGGACTCGGTATATTAGTGGTTACAGTGCTTGAATGCAACATTAATTACTATGTCTTCTTTTTCGTATTTTAGAGATTCAATGTAGCAGTGACAAGAGCACAGACCCTCTTGATAGTTGTTGGAAATCCCTACAACTTATGTCGAGATAAACGGTGGAGAGAGTTGATTAAGTTCTCCATAGCTCACAAATCGTACAGAGGTTGCAATTTCAGATCCAGAGAAGAGATTACGGATGAAATGATAGAGAAGATGAGAAATCTTGGCATCAGAAGTGGTAAGTAAAAACTAATATTTGTAAGTATGGTAAACTGTCCACATGGGTACTATTTAATCTGTGTAGCTGTGTTGTTTGATTATTAAGTCCTCCAAATCAAATTCCATTGTAAACACATCCAAATGTACTCTTTATTATTAGTAATTTTTCTTCCCAACGATGTGTGATTTGATAAATAAAGGACATAATCGATTTCATACCACAATCAATTCCTCTATCAGTTATTTCTTAATTTATCAATATAAAATAGTGAACCCTCGATTCGCCAACAAATCAGTTTAAGAACAAATTTTGTGTCCGGTTCTTCGCTCGAATTACGAACATACATACACACGCTTGTACCCACAATTCCGCCTGACCAATAGAGCTGTTGTGCGTTTGTCGTAAACGTCATCTGTGTGTCTTGTGATCAAAACATATTTCTTGTTCTTTTTTTGCACTTTTAGTGTTTTTTCAGCACTTGTATTGCACAGTGTTACTTATTTGTCTTTAAAAAGAATATTTTTTAATTTTTATTCTGTATTTTTAATCCCAGAAAACACTTAAAAAAGTAAAAAGAGTAAAAAAAAAAGAAAAAAGAAAATACTGTTTCTATGGTTAGGACAGATTAATTGTATTTATATTAATTTCAATGGGAAAAATAGTTTGGGTAAAGAATAGCGTTACGGAACGGATTAAGTTCCTACGTACCTAAAGTCCAATGTATATAATTCAGTTGTCAGAGGTGTTCTGTAATATACATACTGGGTTATCTAAACACAACGGGAGTTTTAGTGCAGTCGATGTGGCCTGAGTGAACGACAGGCTTTCCAATGCTAGTATATTTCCTATTTTTCCTATATATTTCATATCTTCCTATAAACTATACTTTGTATATTTTAACGAAACTTTTTTTTTTTTTTTCCCTACTTCCACTTCTGAAAATAATATACGGAAGCTGTGGGTGGTTGGAAGGCCTTTTGTCTCCACAGTAGGGTGGTTGAATGGAGACTTTTCTATGTTTAGTAGACATAAACATAGTTAGCCTGGACAACAGCAACAGTACATCTCCACCACATACATTTAATAAAACATCTCTAAAGCGAATCAGTAAATAAACAGCGGCAGTTACAAGCGTAGAAGAATGAACTAATGCAGATACTGGGGTTGGAGCAGCCATTGCTGAAGGTAATCAAGCAGAAAAGGGAATTTGAGCACTCTGTTATAGCAGCTAAAATAATTAAACAAGAAATAATTATTATTTCATTATTACTCAGAACTGTATGTAAACAAAAATCATAATTTCAACTACCATAATTTAGTATACAAGCGATAGCTAATAACGAATAGACGAATATTCGGACCCAAGAGGAACGGGAATGGAGAATGACGGAAACTTCATAATTTATACGGTTTACCCAACATTGTTAGGGTCATCAAGTGTAGGAGGCTTAGGTGGGCGGGTCATGTAGCTAGGATGGAAGAAAGTAGAAACGCTTTCAAAGTCTTGACTGGAAGACCAATCGGAAAACGACCATTAGGAAGACCTAGGCGCAGATGGGAGGACAATATTAAGATAGATCTCGCAGAGACTGGAATACAAAGTAGAAACTGGACGCAGTTGGCTAAGGATAGAAGTCAGTGGAGAGCTTTTGTGAACGCGGCACTGAACCTCCGGGTTCCATATGCCATAGAGTGAGTGAGTGAGTGAGTTAGCGATAGCTAATAAAATTGCTAGAAATAGAAAAAAAAGAAAAGAAAAGGAATTAAAATAAAAGTAATAGAATCTTGTCAGTGATGAAATTATTCACATCTTGGAGATGTACATGGTGGCCCAAAAGCAGGTATACAGACCAGCATCTATCAAGTATGACATTTTAATTTATTAAGATAATACATTTATTTGCTTCGGTCTATTCCGAGCTTCTGGTATAAGTGAAACGAAAATAAGAACAAATAATGAAGAAACTAAATCAAAACCATGAATAATAATAAGTAAATGATATAAAATGCCATGAGCCGATCAGTACGGAACTGTATACCTACTTTTGGGCCACCCTGTATACTTACGAACACTGATTTTCTGGTGCAGATCCTTTTAAACACTTCCCTTATGGTCCTTGCTTAGTACTGGTGAGCTACGTACGAAAACACTAAGAAACTCATATAAAATTTTGCAACGAGATAATTACCCATTTAGTTATATTTAGAGTACAATGTATGTTCATATAACAATTGGTGTCAATTCCATGTGATTTTTTTTTTCTTACTTATTGGATAATTGAAATGTTCCATTTTCACAGCTTCACGAAACCTCCTATATTTATTTTTCGTCGTGATTTCCTATATATTTTTTTCATTAGCATTGGAAAGCCTGGAATGAGCACCAATTTAAAGAGTGACAGAATGTATCTTTATATGCATGGCTGTGACTGGTAGCGTAATGGTTAATGTCGGCACAGTAAGCGAGAGACACGAATTCTAGTAGTGGCCCAGTAGTCACTCTTTTTGTATAATGTACGACTGTCCTTAATCTTCCGCAGAAAAAGAAAGAATAAGGTTAATTTGATCAACAAATAAGTACAACACACAGAAAACTACAGTTACTCTTCTTTTATTATTATTATTATTATTATTATTATTATTATTATTATTATTATTATTATTAAAACCTTAACAAAGTAGAAAATACTGATTTCGAAAGATACAAATTGGATTTAAAATATACACACGTTAAAAATAATTTAAAATATCAAGTAAATTGGATTTTTTTTAAAGAAAAATTAAAATATAGTGCAAATAATTTCAGTCAGAATAATTTCTCATAAAATCTAAAACTTAAAAAATATTGTACAGTAATTTTCTTAAAGTTCCTTATTACTTAGAATACTTACTTAACATTATTCAAGGAAGTTATAAGTAACATTAGAATAGAGTGGCGTATTGAAATAAATTATTTGAAAACTTCTTTTTGAATTTTTTTTTGCCATGCTTAGGACAAGAAATAATTCATTATCTCCTCTTCGAGCATGTACCTATGATGAAATATAGAAATGTTATTCTCTTATCAACCTACTGCGTTATAGATATTCTTTCAGTACTTTACTGTTGACGAGGAAAATAACGTCGAAAATATTTATGGAAACTTTAAATATTCATTTATTTATTCTTAACGTGTACTTAGTATCTCAATAGACTGCTCGTTCTTACATAATAAAAGGTATGGACTATCGAAGCTCAACTTTCTTGCTCACATTTATTAAATTTAGTCATATTGTAGTTATTATTGTTAATCATGTATTTAAGAAATATGAACAAACTTATTATAGGCGTTTTCAGAAAACACACCCCTACAACTAAATTACTCTTTGTAATTTTTTCCCCAGGAGAAATTGCTTACCCCATATTACAGTTTTAATGAAGTACTAGCATCTATTACCCGCTTCGCCGGCTTAAAATAACAATTTTAAATTTACAACTCCTTATCTCATGTGTGTGGTACCCGTGAAATATGTTATTTTTGTTCTCAGTGGCATTTAAACGGCATCGGAAGTATTACTGTTCATCTCAGCGACCCCAAAAACTATGGATTCGACATTAATATCGGTCATTTTCGATCATTTTTTAAATATCTTCCCCTCCCCTAAATTGCACCGTCAAAGTGATATAATAAATCAATCTAGGTCCGAACCTCATCTATGTTGAAAATTTGATCGGGATCGGTCTGGTGGTTCAAGAGTAAAGCCACAAAGACAGTCACTTTCATTTTCATTTGTTTTATATACAAAGGGTACTAGAAAAGTTTTGCAATAGAACAGAATGGATCGTCACAGGAGTTTGGAATTTAGCGCGTGTTTAGACGTGTCCAAACATGTCCAAACGTGCACTGTAGAAGCTCTAGTCACTGTCTGTGTCAGTTGATTTTCAGCTGTGTTAGTGAAAAGAGGTGAAGATGTCGTCGTGGCCAGAAACAGAATACCGGGCAATTTTGCGCTACAATTTTGCACGTAGTTTAAGTGTTGATCAGTGTTTAGAGGAAATGATTCCTGTGCTTGGAGAGAATTGTCCTTATCCTACAACGATATTTATGTGGTACCGAGTTTCAAAAAGAAAATTTCAACCTTGAGAACGCTCCAAGTTCAGGTCGGCTATTTTCATCTGTGACAACAAAACCTTGCTGTAGTAAGGAAAATGCTTAAGACAGATAGACGGATTACATACCATCAAATAGAGGTATACTTAGGCATTAATGCACCAGCAGTTCGTGCTATTCTCCGCAATCACCTTCGAGTTAGGAAGCTTTTTGCACCCTTTGGGTACTACATGACTTGACCGACGAGCAGATGGTTTTCATGATGCCGTGAAATGTTGAAAAGATGTAAAAATGGAAAATCTTCCTTTGTAACAGTATTGTGATAGGTGACGAAAAATTTGGCTCTATTACTATGACGTCCCGATCAAGTCTCACAACAAAGTGTGAGTGTTCGAAGATGAGGAGACCCCCCTGGCTGTTCGAAAGTCCACATAAGTGAAAAAGAGAATGATGGCAGTATATTTTAGTATATTAGGAATTGTCGAGCGAATTGTCGTAGAAATACAGAAGACTGTCCCAGGGAAGTGGTATACCGAGGAATGTCTGCCTAAAATTCTTACAGCTCTCAAACAGTTGCGCCAAAACTCAAGGATGGACACATGGTTTCTTCACCACGATAACGCTCCAGCGCACCGTTCAAAAGTTTGCTCAGAGTATTTGGCCAGCACTGGACTAAAACTGTTAGAGTACCCTCCGTACAGTCCAAATCTCGCTCCCTGTGACTTCGAGCTGTTCCCCCATGTGAAGATCAAACTGAAAAGGTGTTTCACAAGCGATGACACTCTACTAAGGGCTTGGGACGATGAGTGTTCCCATATCTCTGCCGAAAGAGTTTCTTCGACGACTGGTTTCGAAGAATGGAAAAATGTGTAATGTGTGGTGAAAAGTACTTTGAAAAAGTATAAGAAATAAGGTCGTATTGCAAATCTTTCCTAGTGCCCTTTGTATATCTCCCCCTCCCCTATGTTGCACATCAAAGTGAAATAAGAAAAATCTTCCCAGGTCCAAACCTCATCTATTTTGAAAATTTGATCGAGATCGGTCGGGTGGTGCAAGAATCACAAACATAGACACTTTCAATTTTATAATAAGGAGTGCGATTTAAGTTAAGGTTACTGGCAAAAAGCATGCATAAAACAAAAACCACTCGTTCGATCTCAATGAAAATTTCACCCTTTGCTTGTCATAGTATCTCACAAGTGTATACTAAGTGTGAGCGCGTAAACATAAACGGGAAGCGAATAACAGCCGAGCAGGGTAAGGCTGTCCGCGAGGGGCTTATCCAATTCTACGAGAACTAGTGCATATGTGATTTTACGGCTGCTTTAAACCATTTTAAGTGTGAATATCCTTATAGTACAGTGCATAGAATGTTGAAAAATTATGTGGAGACTGGTGAAGCATCACGAAAGAAGAAATCTGGTTGCTCAATTTCAAAATGTACACAAAAATTGAAATGTTTGATTAGACGAAAACTCTTGAAGAACCCTAACTTGTCAAACCGTTTTTTAGGACGAAAATATCAAATTTCTGAATGCAGTGTAAGAAAGATCAAGAAAGAATACGGATTCAAGTTTAAAACATGTAAAAGTGCACCATTTTATACAGACGAACAGAAGAAACGCGCTACAATCAACTGCCGCAAACTCTCCGACAAGAAGTTCGCGAACAAGATTGTGATTGTGGATGATGAAACTTACTATTACCAGAACTTTGCGTTCGCACCTGTTTCCAAGTATGTATCGTACATTGGTAAAAGTCAAGTTAATGCTAGCAAGTTCGTGAAACTTAAAGACAGGTATACGAAAAAGTTTTTGATCGCGGCAAACGGTAAAGTTTCGTCTGCTCTTGTTCGAAGTGGGACAATTAACGATGACCAGTATTTCGAGTACATTGAAACGGTTTTGTATCTATGGATACAAAAAGAGTTCACCGGACAGGACATTGTGTTTTGGCTTGATATGGCATCCTCGCATTATGTAAAAAAAGTGCGAGACGCGCTTACTGATGCTGGTATCGGGTTTGTCGGTAAAAACGAGAACGCGCCAGCGAGCATTTTTGGGCTCTAGTTAAACACGAAATGACTAAAAAGCTTACTTTCATCAAGGATGTGAAAGATATGCAAAACAAAGTGGTCGGAAATATCAAAAGAAGTAGCAAAAAGTAGTGGACAAGCGCTTTTCCGGAAGTTCCTGTTGGAGCTTCGAGAAATCGGCCGCAAGGGTGTCTACAGCGTCAAAAATAAACTACTTCTTTTTTCAGATATCATTTGTTTATTATATTAAAATGTGTTGTGATTTCTCAAGAAATAAAAAAGTTATTACAAAAATTCAAAGTTCCCTTAACTTAAATCGCACTCCTTATAGGTAAACAAAATTATATGAGCAGTTTTGGAAAATATCGTCTGACAGGGTGTCCCACCAGGAGAGGACCATATTTTGAGGAACGATAGTATGGAGTTATGACAAGCAAAAATGTCACGGGTCCATTCAGCTTCGGTTTCGAGAAAAAAGACCACTCTTTATTTGTACATTGCTTTGAAGGCGCATGTGTTCGGAACTAATGAAGATATCGGAGTCATTCAAAAACAAGTAGTACACCTAATAGGCAATTGGATACTTACCACATTAGTTACACTTACAGATTCCAATGTCCCAGAATCCAGAAATTTCCACATTTTGATCCTCAAATCTGGGTATCGAACACCTAATATCTTAGATTGTAAAGAGTAAAAATGACCCGTTTCACCACCCAATGTACATTATAATACATATCACGTAAGTAGTCAAAATTGTGTTGTAATGCAACTAGTATCGCAGGAGGTTCAGCACAAAAATAAATGAATTAAATACCAAACTTCAAACTATTGCGTCATTTAAAACTGTACTTTGTAGTGTATCAAAGGAAACTGAGGGTTGTAAAGTAAACAGAATTGGATATCAAATGTATTAACGCATTGTTTAATGTCCAATGCTACGAAACTATCATGCATCAATAAAAACGCAATAACAACTGGAAGAAAGCTATTTTTCCAGTTGAATGTAATGCTTTGGATGAACATAACGTTATCTGGGACGTTGAAGATTCGAGTTGCTCAAATTTCAACTGCACTAATGCATCATTCATCCAATAAACATATTGTTGTTTACGTGTGTGCTTAGATTTCTACATTAAGAATTACACACATGTTTAAATATATATAATAACGACAGATAAAATAAGTAGGATAAACATTAATATAGCTAAACTTTCATTCCTACTTGTTATTATATCAGTATCTATCTACGCTCATAAATATCTGTAGTTACTGCTATGGGTATCTAAATTTGGTGCAATAAGCATTGATTATGACTGTTTTTTCATGTATTTGATGTTACATCAATATCAGCTAAGCAACTCGCAAATGTTTGTAGCTTTCATTTTCCAATTTCTTATTTGCAACGCCTTTAGGTCGTCTTGCACTTGGTCTATCTACCTTCTTCAGTCTTCCTCTTTTCTTATTTGCATAATTAGGATTGCATAGGCACTCATTCTTCCATTGTTTTTCTTTGCATTCTTTGTTCATCCATTCTTTATCATATGCCCAGTCAGACTTATTCTTCTTGATTTAACGAATCTGTCTTTCCCCTTCAGTATATTGTTTCTCTTCCGTATTCTTCACCTTTCTTCTTCGTTGAATACCCAAATCTCGAAACCATACGTAATGACTGGTATAATTAATATTGTGTATATCTACATTTTGATTTTTCTTGTTATGCTTCGACTTTGTAGGAAATTATTCATTGGCATAAAATGGTTTGGTTTCTGTATGGATTCTCTCGATAAAAGGATAATTAAAGCATAAAACAGAAGTCGTAGTTAGATACGTGGAGACAGTTAAGTTTACAAATGAAACACATTTCATTCCTGTAAGCATATGTCATACACCAGTTGTTTATTTGATTAAAAGATAATTAATTATAATCAAATGACGTCAGTTAAATCTCCAACTCTCAAAATATAAAAGAGGAGGAGAGTGGGAGGAGAATCACCCTATCTTTGGATTACCCAGGGAAAACAGTATACCCGAAAGTAGCTATTAGGTTAAAAATAAAACTGGACAGAAGTCGTCTATTAACCCGATTCTTATGTCTTAAATTGTAATTTTTCATTAACAACAAAAGGATATTCGCTTTCCTAACGGCGTTCACCTCTGGTGCTTGGGTTTCCTCGGGGACTTCATTCTCGGAGACATTCACTTTCTTCATTCCACCATTTCATTTATTTCTCATCATCACAGTCTCCTTTAGCTTAGCCGGCATAATCGTGGAACGTAAAACTCAAACCATTTCATTTTTGCTTTCCTAACGAAGTTTGGCAACAACTTCACTACAGGTAAAATTGCTACCATTTACCTATACGTACTTTCATAGAATTATCCAATATATTACTTTCGTCATATCCTGGGTCAATTGTTGTTTAGTGTCATTAAATGTGCTTTTTTTCGTTCTTTAATCTATTGGTAAATTCATTTTTTTTTTTCTCTTTAAATTCCTCTACGACACTTAAGCTTAAAGAAAACCTTTCAATGATAAACAAATATCTAATGTAATAGACGGAAATACACCAGCTGTTGACCTACCACGGAGATTTTTTTTTTTTTTTCCACATGAAATGTAATCGGAACAAACGTAAGACTTTCTAGGAGGAAGGGGTATAAAAGACATTATGATGAACAAGTGTCTAAATTACATTAGATTTTTACTTGTTTACGAAGTTTAATTGGTTTGTTGTTTATGTAAAGAAGTTTAGGTTTACCAAGTATTTTCTGTTTTTTAGATACTGCGTGAACTTCATAGCCTATGTGGATTTTCGCTGTGTAATGGTAACTGAAGTATTTTCTCCTTATTGCGCTTACGCGTATAAGTTGCTTTGCTTTTTGAATATCCTATTTCCAGTTTCTAAATTCATTTGCTTTAGTCTTCGAACTAAAAGCATTTACTACACAATATATGTCACAGTGATTGCTTACGCACTGACACTGCCATAGCATGAATAGTTGAGCTATAATTACGCTAAAGATTAAATTGAAAAATTCATATGACGCTACTTCACTGAAAACATGCATGGGGTTAATTCCAGACAAATGTGCTGATTGCGCGAACTAGGTTTTGTTTTTGCATGCATGGGTGAACCAAAAACCTATATGAATAATATAAGTACACAGACACTCTCATCACCGGGTCTCCGAAACTGATACATCCCTACTTGAAAATTATACTTAAATGTCCTTCTTGAACCCTAGGCTGGGGATAAAATGGGCATTCGCAAAATGCGAAACCTAAGGGTGATTGGCAACTTCAGATTTTCCTCTGTGTTAAATTATATCTTCGAAATTGTTAGGTTTTGGAACTTAAAACTTTCTAAAAATGTTTTACTTGAATTCTCAGTTGAAAGCAAGATGAAATATGACCAATACGGAGGGTAAATGAAGGTTTGAATTCTTTTCGACATTTATCAAGTCTCCGAAACTGTTGGGCGTAGGAACTTGAAATTGTCTACAAATGCTTTTAATGAATTCTGGATAAGGGATGAAAACAATTTTTAAGAAATTTATCTCAAAGAGGAAAAAGGGAGCTTGAAATTATTAGGTAGTGCAAAAGTTCTACCCGATTTTAGTGTGCATATGGATGTGTGAAGGACACAAAATGTAACTAATCTAGAACTGTGTATAATCACCAGCATGGTCAATGAATGACCTTGTAATCTTTCCGGTAGAAGATGAATCCCACGCCAATAAAACTCTACTGGTTTGGCGTTGAAGAACTCGCATAAGGCACTTTTCATAGCCTCCACATCAACAAAGGTCTTCCCAGTGAAGGCGTTTTGCACAGCGCAACATATGTGGAAGTCTGTGGGGGCCAAATCAGGAGAGTATGGCGGCTGGGATAAAACCTCCCAACCAAGATCCATTAACTTCTGATGTATTGTTGCAGCAGTATGTGGCTTAGCATTATCATGTTGGATGATAACCCCTTGACGATTGACAAGGCCTGGCCGCTTCGACCGCAATGATTCCTGCAGTCTTTCGAGCTGTTGACAGCAGAAGGCCGCATTAATGGTATGATTAGGTTCCAGGACCTCCCAATAAATGATTCCTTTAATATTCCACCAGACACTCAACAACACTTTCTTGCGATGGAGTTCTTGTTTGGATATCGATGGAGGCGGTTCAAAAACGCGTCACAGTCCTGCGACGCTTCACGTTCCGGTGCATAACCCATTCCTCATCGCCGGTGACAATCCGTGTCAAGAAGGAATTTTGTCTGGTGGGAAGGCAATGCAACACATGTCGTGACTCTCGTTGAGTTGCACTCAGCTGATGTGGAACCCAACGATCGAACTTTGTGACGAAACCCAGAGCCACAAGCCTTCTGTCCACTGTTATCCGGTGTACCTGGAAGGTTACCGCTAATTCCTCTACAGTTGGTCTCGGACTAGAGGTCTGCACGGGCTCCGGCCGAGCCTGCGAGCTTCAGCCCGACCTGGCCCGCGGGCCGAACTCGGGCTTACAAAGCATATATCACGTTGGGCCCGGGCCGTAAATTTCTAAATATACAACGATATTTGAGTTCGAGTTTAACTTCCCTTTGCAGCAGCGAGACTATATGAGACGTGGACCTACTGATTAACGTGGAATCCGAACCACATGAGCTCCCACCTGGAATCGAACCCGGGTCTCCAGGCGCCAATACAACGATATTTATTGGACCATTCTTTCCGAAAAACTTTCAATGCACAACTGCAAAATTAAACCTCTTATTGCTGTAAATAAAAATATAATTGTGCATTAATTATTAAGTTTTTGTAATTCGGGCTTATTTCGAACTCATTTGATTATCACACAAGCTCGGGCCTAAATGCTAAAACATATTTCGGACTCTGGTCGGGCCTCACATTGTAAGTTCACGGGCTAGACCGGGCCCGGGCAAAAAATACCGCCCGTGTAGACCTCTATCTCGGACTTACTGTTACGGCGTTGTCCAGATCCCCTTCGGAAAACGCTTATGGATGCCCAGACCGTGGTTGATCGTGACAACTTCTGTTGCCGTCCCTAAATTTCCGAAACCAGCGACGACATATGCTTTCTTCTATTGCATCCTCACCATATACTTGCCTAATGTTGCGGCAGACCAAGGCCGCACTACTCATCCCTTATCGAGCTCCCTTACAGTAAACAGTGTCTAATGTGTTCCTTATTGGTCTCCATTTGATCGGCACAACATTATCTCCAGTTACGAGCCACTACTACACACTCACTGCCTGCTCCTGCTGTACTGTCCTCCCGATGATGTGACAGCCGATTCCAGTTTACGGAGCGCCATCTCTTTGGTCAAAACACCTTTCATCAGCGACCTTGTGCAAACGGGTAGAACTTTAGCACGTACCTAATATTTTTCTCCGTATATTCGCTAAGTCATTAGACAGAGGAACTTGTCATTTTTACAGATGTTCTTCTTGAACCCTCTGAGGATCAGATGGAGTTTTACGAAATGTGACTACTAGGGAGGAAAGAGGTCCTGAATCCTTTCTTCGAAATCGTTCGCCGTAGAGAATTGAAATTTTATACAAATGTTCTCTGCAGGTTCTCTACCACAAAAAGGACAAGATTTTGTTAAATTCAATATCTAAGAGAATGAAAAGATACGTTAAATTTTCTTGCTTTAGAAACTTTAAATTTTGTACATAAAATGTTTATGTACCCTAAACTATGGGTAAGACAAAGGTTTGAGAATTGCCACTTCCAGGGGTAGGTAGGAGGATTAAATTGTTTTTATTATTATTATTATTATTATTATTATTATTATTTCGTAAACAGCATACAGTTACGAAACCTGTATAGTATTTTTGGGATATGGAATATGCGAGAAGTCGATTCATCTAAGTTTCGAGACCGTAAAAGGACAATTTAGTGAATATTTCTTAAATTCATTTTGGGGGATAAGGATTTTCTGTAACAACTTCCACAGTAAATGAGGAATTTTCTAATTTCTGGTGCAAGAAAGCGATTTAACTTTGTCTCAACTTTGAAAAATCTCAATTATGGCCGTTTCTAGAAACAAACAAAAATTATTTTGCAGAGATAGGGATCGACGATTTTGTCGAACGATTTTCATAAATTACGATGAATCCACCACCGTGGAGTGTGACTAAACGGTGAATCGGTCGTAGTGTTGCAAAAAGTTGTGTGTGAAGCTATACGTAGCTGTAGTGAAGCATCTTGAAGCAAGAAAAAAATTCTTATATATTTTCAAGCTATATTCTTTCCATAAATTTTATCCTTTTCGTGGGAAAAACGAAAATATACTATACTAGTACTATATAAGAAACTTCTTGGAACGTTTACATACGTTACTGTCAGGTAACATCTTACTTTCAACTCGCATTTACATAAGTTTTTCACACATTGTCTGACTTTTTGCCTTTAGTTTACTTTATATAAGCTCTTATTATTATTATTTTTATTTCCATATTTTCCCACTTTGGGGTAAGGAACGTTACTGATGCTGGGTAGTATCAGTAATAATACTGAGTAATGGAAACGACTAGAAATCAACTGATTCAACTATATGAGAGAATCTGCTTCGTTACATTTTAGGTACATTATAATGTAAATTATTTATTTCTATATGGCTTTAATTTTCACTTGCACATATTTACTCTTCAAATTAATTGATAGCACACACTTACACTTCAAATTTATTGATATTATTATCGCTATACAAAGGTAATACATTTCCAGCTATCAGCTGATTGAACCGAACGGCAAATTCTGCGTCATTACTCTCTTTACTAATGAAGTAAAATTATTTATTCTGACTTTTTTTCACTTCCATTACTGTTTTCAGTATTAGTAACTCCTTGTTTTCTACTGTCAGTTTTTTTTTTTTAAGGTACTGTCAGGTTCTGATTAGTTAACATGACATTGTTTGATGTTCAGATTTACTTTACGTTGTCTCATGTTTGCTCTGCTCTTGAAAAACTTTTGTGAGTATTTTACATTTTTGTCTAACCTGGTGCAATTAACCCGTTACAGTTCCTACGAACTGCAAAGTCAAGGAGCATTGTGAAAGTCTGGGAAATTAAATATGGATAGGGAATATCGGGGAAATTAATTGAAGGTTAGAGAAAATTTTGAAGTTTCATCAAACAGTTTTGTTTGATAAATGAAGGACACTTAAAAGTGTCAGAAATATGTTAACGTAACTTGAAAATACTTTGCACATAATGCCACTATGAATCAATGATTTATTATACCGAGGCCTTCAAAGTCTCACATCTTGCATCAAAGGTAGGAACTGTGCCGAGTGTTAAGTTTAAAGCGTATTGTAAAATGTGCAAAAATAGATTGTAAAGCATGCTTTCTATTCTCACCTCCAAAGGACCCAGTTGAAAAATACCAATCTAATTAATTAATTATTATTATTATTATTATTATTATTATTATTATTATTATTATTATTATTCAAACAAACAAAGTGCTTCCATTTCTACAAGCTCAGAATATTAAACAGGCCCTGTATCTTCAGTCTTGATCACCTACTAGAGAGGAAGATCCAGGAAATTGTAGTCGTTTTATAAAACATGAAATTATGTAGACTCTTCAGCTTGTGTGCAAAAGAATGTCATCGAAAATAACTTAAATTCATTGTTTTTAAGATGATATTCGCAGATAACGAAAGCGTTCACTGTGGAATACGACATGGTTCGTACCTAATTGTTCAGTTTTTATTTTTATTTATTTATTATTATTATTATTAGTAGTAGTAGTAGTAGTATTTTCTTTCTTCAAGATTTTGAAAGCGAGTTTCTGATCTGCTTCGGAGACTATTCAGAAGGAGTAAATAGATACTTCCAAAGTTCTGGAAAAAACTTTCTCCCAGAACCTTGCACGTTGTTACAGATTTCCATTTAAGGTCCAAACAGTTTAAATGTCCTTTCTCGTCTGCTACCGGTTACTGAAGGAAAAGTTTGATAAATTTTCGTACGTGCGGCTCGCGATCTGGTCCCGTTCCTGTTTCAGCAGGGACACACAGGTCAAAACATTTCCTGCATGCAGTTAAACAGGATTATTAACTATATCATTTCGAAAATATTAGAATGGCTCCAATGCTCAAAATTTGTCCTTTTCCCGCAGTCAGTCACTGACTACTGTGCACTAAACGTCGTGCTCGAGACAGTTAAAATGACCTTTTCATTTGATAGGAAATTTGTTATAAACTCGACGAACGAAGCAAAATTGTGTGTGATTTCCAATATCGACATTTTTATTTTCTTTAATATGGACATAAATTATCAGTAATAAAACAAATAGATAGTAGTAGTGATGTGTTGAGTAGATATTAGCTTGTAAATAGGTAATTACGCAATGATATGTCCACAAACACGTGCAGGTCTGAGATCTGCTTAAAAAAATTTGAACTCATTACGGTGATTCGGATTTCCTCTTAAACTGTAGGTCTATGTTTCATATAACTTCGGTGCTGAAAAGAGACTCAGACCTTGAAGAAACAACAACTAAGTTCGAGGCAGAAAGGAAGAAGTTACACAGTTTTCAGAATCGTAGTAGTGTTAAAATTGTATTCATCAATATTTGTCTATTTCACACCGCCGTGCTTTTTGTAAATTTGACTGGTAAAAATCTGACTCTCGATAGTGAAGCCTACTTATAGGTACACTCATGTCCAAAATTATTGTCGCATGTCTATAAATATGTTGTTGTAGGAATATAATTTGATTACGAATTCGCCCGATATTTCTTATAATGTTAGTATGTGTATAATCGGCAAAGACATGAATGTGGCAAATTTCATGTAAAAAGAGCAGTAAATAAGAACAATAAAACGAAAATAAAACTTTCTTGTCCATTCTTGTCCATTTTGTTTTACTCATTCTAATTTTCGTATTTATAATTCTTTTCCTATGAAATTTACCACAAATATACATTTCCCGATTATACACATAGTATTAAGTGTACCCTGCAAAATCATTATCAAATTATATTCTTGCAAGAAGACAGTTATAGATATGCGACAATAATTTTGGACATGAGTGTACGTGATATCAAAGTTCCTCCATGTGCAAAGAGAACAAAGTATGTTGTACTTGTTCAGAGAATGCATGAAAATTGGCATGCATTTATTGTGGCGCGAGCTTCTGCCACTCAACTCAGCCAGCATTTGTGTGTGGCGTATGTCTGTCTCACAAGAACTCTTAATAAAAATTTACCCGATTTGAATGAAACTTTATGTATTTTCCTCCAACCTTCTGAAATCACTCTATTGTTTGGGTTTGAAATCCATTAGCAATAATAGGAGGGCAATATTTGGCCCATAAGTTTGTATATATGTTGAGACATATAGGAGCAAAACTAGACTTCTGATGTGACATTATCGTTCAACAACGGCCCCTACATCGAGCAGGTAAAACTTGGATAATGTCTTTGCGTTATTTGCTAATCACGCTGTATGTGCCCAATTAATATGCGACTTACATTTTAAATCTTGCACATGAAAATAGTAATGATATATATACAAAGCAGATAATGCAATAACCTAATTTATTAATATCAGCTGTGAGCGGTGGCTTTTTAAAGAATCGAATGTCATGTGATTCGAATATAATATGTCATGTCATTGCCGTGGGTTTACAAAGTTTGGAGCTCAGTGCATGGATTCACATGATACGCAAGATTGTAACTACGGTATAATTATTTACTCAAGGTAACAAACAATTTCTAACCATACTTTTTCTTGCCCATGTATTGCCCTACGCAATCAACCTACACTATTTCAGAATTCAAATGTGCCAATATGAGAGGGAAAATAGTGACTGTGAAGCAGCTTCAAATTATAATTATGAATTAACATACGTAAGTGACAAATGTTGCTGTCAAAACTTGGAGTAAAAGGGGAAAAGTTCGATGAAAAACAGTTCTTGCCAGGAATTCAACGATTACCAATACTTCTAGAACTATGAAGAAAGTTTATCAGTTAGTGTGTGTCTGGATTATTATTCAAATTCAAGATTCTCTATCACCTACAAGATACCAGCAGATTGGATTGAACTCATTATACATACCGTGCTAACATATCAACGTAGATGCAGTCACTAAGGAAGATAAATCTGTCAAGTTTCACGTTCATTTTCTGTGGCCAGTGGAAATTTTCGGTTTATTATTATTATTATTATTATTATTATTATTATTAATAATAATAATAATAATAATAATAATAATAATACTGACCAAATAGACAATTATGGTGGTGATTCTAGTGATGATGAAGTTTTAGAACATGAGGAAAACAAATCCTCAAATACTATTTGTTCAAATAACAACTCAAAAGGTGTTTCATGCTGCAGTGTAGTGAATGAAAAGTTAGACCATGTAATATCTATATTACAGGAAATAAGTGACAAGTATGAGGCATTGAAAGCTGAATTAATTTCTGTAAAGGAAGAAAACATCAAATTAAATGAATTAGTGAAAGCAAGTAGTAAGAACAGAGTTAAGACATTTGCAGAAGTTGTAAATAGTCCACTCACACCTAACCATGTTCTAGTGCAAGGGTGCTCGAATGAAAACAATGTCAAGGTCAATGAAGCGAACGACATGCCATATGAGCGAGTTGCAAAAAATGCAAACAATAGTGAATGGAAGGTTGTAAGCCAACGCTCCAGGCGTATTAATCCAGCAAAACAGCCAGGAATCATAACAAACCATGAATCACGTGAACTTACAAGAAGCTCAAATCTAATGCAGGGAAGAAGTGCTAGTGATAAACTAAAGGTAAACAAAAAACCACCTCGTGTATCCGCAGTGTTTGTGACTCGACTTGATCCTAGTGTTTCGTGTGATGAGCTTAGTGCATTTATTAAAGATAGTGCAAACATTGAGGTTGTTAAGTGTGCCAAATTAAAAACAAAACACAACAGCTATTCATCCTTTTACGTTAGTGTACATGAAAAACATTTTGATACTGTGTGCAATTCAGACATGTGGCCTGAAGGAGTATTGTTTACAAGGTTCATGGGACGTTTGAAGGATGAAATAGTGGTACCCACGTCAGCAAGCGATCGGAATGGAAAAGAGCAACAACAGGTAACTAATACATAATCAATGCATACGAGATATTTACAACTGTACTATCAAAATTCTAATGGTTTGAACACAAAAGAAAAAGAATTTACAGATGAAATAAACTGTGAGAACTATGATTTTTATTGTATAACAGAAACGTGGTATAAAGAGGAAAATTGTTATCTTTCTCAAATCTCTAGAAACTACAGTGTGATACGAAAAGATAGAAATCTAACCCTCACAAACAAGTCTAAAGGTGGAGGGTGTTTACTCTTAATAAAAAATGAATATTCTTATGAAATCCTTAATCCCCCTGACGAATCATTAGACATTATTATAGCAAAAATTTTAATTCCTGACAGTACCCCATTGATTTTATGTTTAGTTTATTTTCCTCCTGACATGTTACTTCAAGATTTTAGTAACTACTGTGATTGGCTATGTTCTTTTGTATTGACGAAAGATTTTAAAGTAATTATATTAGGAGATTTTAACGCAGGAGGCATAGATTGGATTTCAGGTAACATCACAACTGATAATTATTATTCGAAGAAAAAAGCAGAAAAAATATTTGAATTAAGCAATATTTTAAATTTAAACCAGAAAAACAAGTCATATGACCATAGTAATCCGGGAAGAGTATTATATTTGTTGCTGACAAATTTGGATAACAGTTCTATGCATTTTGACATCCCACCACTGACTAAAGTCGATCGCTTCCATCCCCCATTCATGTTTGAGTGGAAAATTATAGATAGTGGCAAATATTGTCCCGTTCCTCAGTACGATACATATAATTTCAAACAAGCAAATTTCCTAGGTATTTACAAGGGCATTAGAGAAATTAACTTAATAAATAATTGCAGTAACAGTGTCAATGAAACCACTGACCATTTATATAATTTAATTTATTCTGTATTTAACGAGCAAGTATCTAAGAAGTCAATTGGTTGTAAACAAAAATATAAGATTCCATGGATGACGCGAGAATTGAAAGCAGTAATAAACAAAAAAACTAAATATTTTGTTAAAGCCAAAAGAACAAATGATGACGTATGGTATCAGAGATATTCAGACCTAAGGAAACTTGTGAAAAAGAAATACATTGAAGCAAGAAAATCTTATTATTCAGATTTAGAAAATAGTATTTTTAAGAACAGCTCATATTTTTGGAACGTTTTTAAAAAGTCTGACTGTAAACAAGTACCAAAGCAAATAAATTGTAATGGTATGCTAATTCAAGACACTATCGAAATTGCTGAAGTATTTAAGAGTGTATTTTATGAAGCTTTTAACTTAGAAGTAGGTCAAGAGGTATTGCCTGAGAATATCGTTAGTAATAGTGCTCTAATCGGAATTCCTACCGTTACTGATTTAGATGTAATGGAAGCAATTAAACTAATTAAACCGAACACTACTCCAGGTTCAGATAATATTCCTTATTATGTAATAAAAGCTTGTGCAACTGCACTTTCAACTAATTTAGCAAAAATATTTAACGTTTCATTACGTACAAATGTGTATCCTTCAATGTGGAAGCAAGTATATGTTGTTCCGGTATATAAATCAGGTGATAGACAGATTGCAAGTAACTACAGGCCAATAACTCTTGTCAATGCATTCTCGAAGATATTTGAACTAATTGTCCATAAACACATATATTTTAATGTAAGAAATATCTTAAATAAGTCTCAACATGGTTTTTATAAGGGCAAGTCAATTGTAACAAATCTAATTCATTTTACAGACTTTACCTATAACGCACTGAAAAATAAATTGCAAGTCGATGTAATATACATAGATATATCAAAAGCTTTTGACTCTGTCAGTCATAAGTATCTCATTAGCAAGTTATCAAATATTGGTTTATCACCTTTGTACACTCGTTGGTTTGAAAGCTATCTGTCAAACAGAACTTACGAAGTTAAAATCGGACCTGTACATTCTAGTGTAGGCTATGTAAAAAACGGAATACCACAAGGGTCGCCCTTGGGCCCTCTCTTATTTTCTTTATTTTTAAATGACCTGACAGAAAAAATAAAATACTCTAAAATTCTCCTATATGCTGACGATATGAAGTTGTTCAGACTAGTCAACAATGAGTTCGATAATTATTTACTGCAACAAGACTTAAATGCAGTAAACACGTGGTGTAGACATAATTTTCTAAAAATTAATTATAAGAAAACAAAATTTATGACATACACCAATAAAACTCAATATTATGTCAGTAAATATGAGGTCAACGGTGTACAAATTGAGAAAGTAAGCATTATTAAAGACCTAGGTATTACATTTGACAGTCAGTTAAAGTTTTCTAATCATATAAATTGTATTGTACAAGGTGCCAGAAGGATAATAGGTTTTATTTTTAAACAGTGGCCTGTATTTGAAAGAGATAAAACGTATGTATTTCTATATAAATTACTTGTAAGACCAAAATTAGAATTTGGTTCGGTAATTTGGAACAGCATTTCTAAAACTTTGACAAACAAGATTGAATCTGTGCAAAAATGTTTTATTCGACTGCTATGTTTTAAAATGAAAATGAGCTATTACTCACATAGTTATGAATATTGGATTGATTATTGGGGTATAGAAAGCCTTATGAATAGACGAAAAAATTTCGACAGAGCATGCATTCAAAAAATACTAGATAACATTTATATCAGTGAATATTGTTTACAAAACATAGGTTTTAAAGTGCCAAATCATAGCATAAGAAATACCATGATTTTAGTTCCTCTGAATTGGAAATGTGAAATTTTAAAAAGATTGACACATTCTTTAAGCTCATTTTAGACTTATTGTATTAAGCAATGTGAAAGTTTTATGTGATCTGACTGATAGTTTTTAATCAATGACGTTTAGAAACATTAAGCCAAATGTAATTTTATGACTGCTGTTCTTAGCTTCTTGTTGTTTTAGATGGATGGAAAACTTGATAACTTTTACTGGGTTGACAAGGAATTATTTCTGCTTAGCTGACTTTTATCTACATTGTGTTTTATATTAGTACCCTTCTTTTTATTGTTTTATTTCTTATTATTTATTTTTAGTAGTATCATCATTCCATTGCATACTCTGATACCAAGTGCTGTATTTTTGCCAAAAGCTGTTCGCGGCACTAAAATAAAATTATTATTATTATTATTATTATTATTATTATTATTACAGCATTACTTTGAAATTTGATATATTATACACAAACTGATATCTGTGTTTAGTACTTTTAAGACCTCAAATTTTTAACTATTTCTGATCAGTAATATTTCGTATGCAATACTTATGTCTATTTATTATTTCTTACAGGTGGACGAAATGAACAGCTGGATTAATGGCTGGAAATGTAGTCTCTTGAATGTACTTTGAGTGAGATGTTCATTGTTCCTTTTGTTCCTTTGTTTGTTTTATAGTAATTTGTTTGCGGTTTTATTATACTATATATCCATATTATACACGTATTCGGCACGTTTTGTAGACCAATATTATATATTGAAAGTTTCTTTTTTTGTATGTGCGTGTTTGTGTAAGTAGCATCTGTAAAGCACTATTATTTTGAAATTTGATTGTTACACTTTGATAGGGGTACATTAAATCATGTTCAATCTTCGTACAAGAATTTATAATAAATGGTAAAAGACATGCCATATATGTATGTGATAAGATGGTGCTATACGTGAAAGTAAATATTGATACATTTCTTTATTGTACATAGGCTCGTACTTAAAAGTGAAAAGTAATACAGAGCCTTTTTCCTTGTGATGTTCAGAAGTAGAATAGAAGCCGCTGTTGAGAGAGAGAAGAAAACCAATAATGATTTGGTTTGTGTAATGACTTGAATAGTGATCGTTAGAACAAGTTAGTTCTCTAGGTATGTTTCAGCACCCTGTATAGAGCTCTTTTGAGACCTGTACTAAGTAGTAAATATATTTTGAGTAAGTTTTGTACGGATACAGTGATAAAGAAGTTATCCGTTTTTACTGCCAAAGAGTTGTATTACATTTTTTTCCCCCTCAGATGGGCATTGAATTCCGTCGTACGGATAACGAAAAATGTTTACAATAATATTGATCTCCATATGTTTAGAACATTTTATTACCTTGTTTATATACATATAATTTTGTGTATAATATAATATTATCTGGTTACAATGTTTGTAAACCTCACGATTTGTATAGTATCATTCCAATAGAAGTATAAAGTAGCGATTCTTTGTAATTTCTCTCCCTTCTGCTTAACCGTTTCTTAAATTCAGTATTTTTTTTTTTTTTTAAGCTTAATTAGAATTTCAATAAGCTTAAGTATGTATTTCGTATGTTAATCGCGATTTCCCACTGAGAATGTGTTACGTAATATCATATGCCTTTAAAAACTAACAACGTATAATATTAAAAACGCCAGTAAAAAAAATACTGCGACCTATGCAGAGTAGTTTTTAGCATCGTGTTAAGAGTTAACTAACGCGTGATGCTAAGTTATGTTTCCGTAAGTTCCGTAATAGGCCACCCACGACTTTTCCGCAGGGTTGTCCAAGCACATTAGGAGAATCAGGTTAGAATAATTCTGTGTTATTTTGATTGTGCTTGGACAACCCTGTGGAAAAGTCGTAAATAGCATTTTATCAATATAAATCGTTGCTAACTCCACTAATGTGTTTCTAAATACGGAAGTTAGCATTACGCGGTATAAAACTCTTAATACGACGCTGAAAGAGACTGTGAATAGGGCCCACTTTATACAGGGTGTTACATGAACGTGTCACAATATTTTGGGAATAAATTTCCTCATATCAAAATAAGAAAAAAAGTTCATATGGACCTGTCCTCAAAAATGAATAGTTTTCTGAGTTACGGGGTACCGAAAACAAGAAATAAGTGAATTTTAATAGTTCTTAGCTCCACTACTATGGGACCTATCGTAGTTGGATCAAGACATGACTGAGGAACTGGTATGTAAACTATCCAAATATTCATGTTAAGAATGCTCCATTGCTTGTACACAAATTTTTAGAGAGGGGGTAAAGAGTGATCAAGTATTCCCAAACAGCCTCTCTAAAAATAGTTGTGCAAGTACTGGGGGTTCTGAAAGATGGATATTTGGATAGTTCACATTCCAGTTCTCAGTAATGTCGTGACCCGACTACGATACATCCCATACTAGTGGAGCTATGAACTTTTAAAGTTCACTTATTTCATGTTTTCAGCACGTTTATAATCCCGAAACTATCTGCTTTTGAGCACAGCTCCATATTTACTTTTTTTTTTTTTCTTATTTTGATGGTGGGAATTTGACAGTACATTATTATACAGTGTTGAAAAGATGAATGAAAATGGCAAATAGTTCATGAAACAACTGTAATAACTTCTTTTTTTATGCATTTTAATATGCTTATTTTTGACTGGTTCCAGTTGGTTTAGTAGTATAGTTCTTTATTTGTTAATTTAATCATTGATTACCATTATTTTTCTACATTTCCTCTTACTTCTAAATGGTCATAGACATAATTATTAGTATCCTTGCGCAATTCAGGAACTTGATTGGCTATTAACGCTACACTTTCACACTTGCAGAAGAAAGAACAATATTATGTACATGCTTTCTAATGATTCTTAGTCATGAAGTATAAAACTCGCATTGTTTTATAAAACTTTTCTTTCTTTCTTAAATTTTCCGAGCAGCAATGGTTGTAGTATTCCATACATTTGGTACAACTGGTTTTGATTAGTTCGTAAAGACATATCCTGTTCTTGTTTTACCACAGCACTCGCGAAACTGGAAGTTAGCATCTTTCCAATTTAAAAACAGAGCAGAGAAGTCTATCGTTGCTTATACAAATTATTTCTATTATTTCAAGTGTACTAATTGCCGTATTAATATGTATTATTGCATAATTTCTGTCATGTTGTTGTCTTGCATTGTAGTGTCTTAGTTCTATATGATTGTTTTATATATATATATTTTTTTTTTTTTTTTAAGTGAAGTTCAGTTTGCAACAAAAACGAAACTTTTTTTCTGAATTTACATACAATTCTCTATTTTCCTACGTAATTTCCATAAGAGTTTCAGTGTCTAAACGCTTACCGCTCAGGAAGATTCTCAAATGGCGGAAGAGGTGGTAGTCACTAAGCGCTAGAAAGCGTGAAATGAGATAATGTGTTTTCATTAATAAATTGAACAATACAGGAATAAACTAGTTTATAACAAATTTCTGTTTCACTCATTGCGAACAGTAGAACATTTCGCCATAAAGAACAGATTAAATTGGATGTAGAAGAATTGAAATAAAGAAGTGTGGAGAGATTTAATAAAACTGGGAACAATAAAGAAACAACTAGGTTATTACATAATCTTAATGCATATGTATGACAAGGAATTACAGAGTTGTTCGAGAAAAATTGCAATAAACTGTCACAACACAAGTGTAAATTTTGTTAAAGATGTGAGTTGAGAAAAGAAATTCCGTCCCTTAAACTTACTTTTATATTTAAAAAAAAAATCCTCATGTTTATTATTCCTGCCTAGAATATACGTGTATAGCAATGTAAACAAAAACGGTTTTCATTGTTTTTCGAAGATTACAACTACTGTATTGTGTGATGTAGCTAAAAGTAAAGTTTTCTTTATAATTCTGAAAACAAACTATTTTTGTTTGTAATTTTGGTCTTATGTTGTTTAATAAGTGCTTCTCTATTTTTATCTAATTAAAGTACTTCTTCATGCAAGCAATTCGAAGTAGCATCCTAAGTAGAGAAATACAAATTGCTGTAACGTGTTTGTGGAAAATGTTTTCAGCATTTTTTTTCAAAATGCGTATACTGTTAACTATACGAGTGTAAATTTTGTTAGAAATTGATTTAGAAAAAAAAATCATTTTCCGTCCCATAAATATTCAGAACGCATTTATTTCAAGACTGTAATTGACGCAGGAGTTGATAAGTTAATAATTTTCAAAGTAGGCAAGTGTAACACTTGTTAAATTGGGTCTATAGGAGTTTTTCTCAACAGGTTCAACCACATATTCTGTGGGGTTTTTCATCAGGTTGTCACTCAAATGAAGATATGAGAATCTCTCTCTCTTTATGGAAACATTTTGTACTTAGGTGTCAAGTTCTAAAATTGAAAAGTCTCTTAATTGGCACTAATTGGCTTAGTTTTGGTGTTCTTAAAATGCCTTTATTTAAAAAGTGGGAGTTAAAGTTGGCGTAATCACCGAGTGGGAGTGACTGTAAGAAAGACTCTGTACTATTTCTGTTCAATCTACTAGTGTTTCTGTACGAAAAGAAATAGTGGAATAAGGTACTTTGTGACACATGATAAACACTGATGTAGCAGCGTCAATGGGAAAGGTCTGTCAGGATATCCTGATTCTGATTAGCATTTTTACCTCCTAAGTTCAGCGAGTGCAGAATTTAGAATATTAACAAAGGCTAGATAATATTTTCCTCATTATTTAATGCTTTATTCATTACGACTGTGTAATATAATTGTACTGCTGTTCCAAATATTATTTAATGTAACAAGCTGGTGTTTGTAATAATTAGTAGATGTTTACGAACATTATTCTGAATGAAGAAACTTCCACTCGCAACAGCGTACAGATATTGTGTATTCTAAGAGCAGATACACAAGATAACTGAAACTGTTTTTATGATAAATAGTTAGTTGATGTTCTGTTCAATGCGAAATACTTTACAAAAGCCTAACTTTTACCGTATTCATTAGTAGTAGTATTCATGTAGAAAAGTAATCTTGTATTTTATATATATATATATATATATATATATATATATATATATATATATATATATATATATACTTTGTACTATACTAACAAATATATCTGACGTTAAGGTAATACTTAATCCCTGTATGAATATTTGTTTCCCAATGCGTAAAATAGAAAATGTAAATAGGATATGTAATCAAATTTTGTTGTTGAATAAATGCATCTCCATTTAAGGAGATAATTACCATTGGGTAGAGCAGGGTCGTATTTAATATTTTTGTTGCACCGGACCATTAAACAAGTACCGTCCTCCTTCGTTCGTGTGCCGAAGAAAATTCTCTCTGGTATTTGTTCGTATTCAGTTACGTGTAAGCAAAAACAACCCAAAAATTTATAGAAGACAGAAGTTGATAGTTTTATGCTAGTAGCCAATAAGCAATAGCTTGAGCTTCTTCTAGCGTCAGTAGCATCGTGACAAGGAAATACGGTCGCACTGTGGTACCAACAACCTTTTCAGTATAGAACTCCTTTAAATATCTCATTCGTAGATTTTTTTTTTAATATGCCGCCCTGGACCTAGGTACGGCCCTTGACTGTGCATAAATACGGGCCTGCATATATGTATATATATATTTTTAATAATACAATTTCTACTGTGATATTCTGTGAAAAGAAAAAGAAAATCGTGAACATTGTAATATAGTAAACAATTTGCTCAAAAGCTTTTTTAGGAATGTATTTTCTTCATAAGGAAGTGGTTTCTCGTAGTTATTATTCCTAGAAAATACTAAAATATTGAACAAGTTTGATGGTTATATGACCTTATTTCGATAATTTTTTTCATTCTGCGTGTAATTATTGTACTGAAATAGAACAAATCACACAAATATTCGTAATAAACCAGAATAAAATTAAGAACTAAGGTAATTTTGAAGAAAGAAGTATGCGCTAAACCAGCATTCTTCCCCGTAAATGCTTGGGCACAATAATGAGTCTTTATCCTGATTCATATGAAATGTAGGAGGCTACTTCACTTGGTAACCTGTGCCTTCTTTTTCTTTAAACAGAGTCAGTCTATATCTGTTTATGCCTCCCTTCTCAATTTGTCCTTCCAATCAAATTTATAATCCGCCTGTGGGCATCCCTACGCTGAGCTTTTGAAATTGATCGGCTCTGGTTAGACAAAAGTACAGTGGTATGTGTGTCTAGCAAATAATAATACGGCTGCTCGACACATGATTCAGCGTGTCGTTTTTTAATTATTATTTTCTTCCTTAGTGTTTGGCCTAATATTTCTGAGTTACCGCTTCTTCCTTTAGTACTTTTTTTTTCTGTTGAAGCATCAGGGAAATTATATGTAGTTAGATTTTATTTCTGCCCGTGTTTCTATCTTTTTATGTATCCATCTATCTGTGAGATATGATTGTGTATAATGCTTTACAAAAGTACAATCCCCTATGCCATTAATCGTGGAATGCTAGTGGAAAAATTGAGGGGAAACTAACTTAACGTAGCCGTTAGTGTAGATAATTATTTTGCGTGTATCAGTATTAGAAGCATGTAGGCTAAAGAATATATCCATACAAATATCCTCTTTGCCTGCATTAGAAATGGATGAATTACTGTTTTTCCTTTACTCAGTTTTGGGTTCCTATATGTAGTTTCGTAGTAGCTTGCCATTCTTAGCGTTGGTTTTATGTTCAAGTTTATGAAGAGACCTGTATAATTGACTATACAATGCGCACAAATAAGGTTAGTCAACCAGTAATCGTAAAATCATTTTCAGAATATATGAACAATTCAGCATTTATTGTGTATGTGATGCCTAGTGATAGAAAACTACTAGCATTAGAGTATGAATGAAACATGAAGATCTTGAATGGCCAGCTGCTACATAGAAAATATTACAATTATTAGATCCATTGTTGTTATATGTTTATATTCATGTTATATGGGCAGTTAGTGTTTGTTACCCCTGTTGGTTTTGCTACTTAAAAGCCAAGTTATGTTTTATGTAAAATACTGTGTATATAATGAATTATCTGTTGTATTAACATTAGTTTGTATTTTAAGGGTATTTTAACAACAATACCTTGGTTTGTGTATTTTGAAGAGAATAGAAGTCAGCTTCTAAATATCGTGAAATACCAGCAATCCAGAATATTGTGTTCGTTCACTGTGTTAAAAGGAACGTGTAGGATCTTAATGATTGATCGATCATTCATTTAGAATAAATTACGTCATAATCAGGCGGATTTTGATCATTATTCTCAGTAATTAAATACCAAAACCTCTTATTTTTGAAGTCGGGAACTCAAGATGAGAGAGGAATCATGCAAAATCGTGATTTATTGAAATGTATGTTCAGAGAAGTTACCAGTCCTTTTTGTTAATCGATATTCTTGAAATTCTGCTAGTAATTCGCAAAGAAACACGCTTTCGCAACAAATTCGGTAGAAAAAACAAAATAATTCATCGAATTTCGAACGAAGAAATCTAGAGCTTCAAGAGTGATTAATTCGTCATTACTCATTAACCCAGCAATGGCATTTCTTTCAGGTATTTAAATTCTGTTTTTCACTATCCAAAAATAGGTTATTTTTAAAAGTTCCCTGTTGTAAAGGTTACCGAAAAAAGAACACTTCATTTAGGTACTCGATTTCAGCTGTTAAAGAGTTGGACCACAACAGATTAAATTCTGAAACTAGTTAAATTTAAAAAGAGCCAGTTTATAATACTTGTTGTAGCTGTAACAGAGCTGCCGTTCAAAGGCAAAATATTGTACCTGTTGAAAAACAGCATTTTGAGAATTCACTATTTTTCTGTTTTGCTAAAAACTCCAAACTTAAGGATACGGTACAGTTTTTACTTATAACATCGCTAATATTACGGTATAAACACAACTTTCTATTGTTATCTGTTCACACCCCATGCTCAAATGATTTGTCTGCTGTTAAATTAGCTCAATTTCAGCCATATTTGCAGATACTTTTTTTCTTTAAACGGCAGAGCAGCGTAGTAGGTCTATACATAAAATTTTTGTCAAGATTATTCTAGTTTTTTATATTATTACAACAACTGTGGGATTTTACAAGTTTTCTCTTGTCCTTTTATTTGTTTTTGCCGATAAATGTTCCATGTGTCGTGAATTTGTTTGCTCGTATAAATATAATATGATTTACATTATTGCATAATTAAAAAGTTGCAGAGCAGCAATTTATTATTATTATTCAGAAATTTAAAGAAACTCATATATAAAACGTTCTTCAATTCAAATTCAATTTTCGTTGTATAATTAAGAGAAAATAAAGTTTTTGTAACTTTCAGTACTAAATGGCCTAAAATCTTCATGCCTTAGATTGCAGAAGACATTAATGATTCTTTGCCGACATCGAACAAGTCACCTACTGCGTTCTTTTGAGTTCGTATCTCAAAAAAAGGAAACCATGACATTTGTAATAATTGATAAAACATTGTCTTTCATATGTGCCTTAAAATAATGCAGAAAATCAAATATAATCACTATTTTCACACCAATTGTTAATTCTTAATTAACTAGTATCAATTTTTACATGTCACTAGACTTAGAAATAGTTTCTTGGGTTCTCTTCACGTCAGTGTCGAATGTAATAGATGTAGTATTACTACTAGAAAATATAATATTTGCGTTTTTAAGTAATATATACATATATTGAGCACTTTCACGTACATATTGGGCATATATATACGTTGAGTAGAAGAAAATGAGCTTTATTTTATGTTCGTGTAATAACTTTGTATACAAGGATGCGTTCGAATAATGCGTGAAATTTTGTCATAGTTGCGTGGTGTATGATCTTAGTTAATATTAGAATTAAAATTTTTTCTAATATTAAAGGTTTTCCTTCAAATCTTGCAGTGGGAGTGGGTGGCACCGTCCTCTCTTAGAGGCGAAATACTGCTACGAAACGACCTACACTGTGAAGGTTGTACTTACGTAATGGTGTGTGTGTACCCACCAGCTGTACAGGATTCGGTTCCCGATCATGGCTTTGAGCCCACGTTAATAATAAGTCCCGTCCTTCATGACCTGGGTGTTGCATAAGGACGCAAAACACGAAAACTCCCAAGAGTTGTTAGTCCGTAATTGAAGAATGCCTCCTGTAAACTCAGCCCATTAATGTCAAGACTTTTTAAGAATGAATTTACTAAATGGAAGCGAGAAGAAATTTCCGTTGTGCAAATAGGAAGACGCGACTGCCAGATTACGAAGACGATACCTATATTAGAACGAGCTCTGAACTACATTTCTCTTTTCAAAATATTTAAGCTTCTGTGGTTAATTTTTAACAATACAGTTATTCTGTGCTGAATTGAAAAATTATTTTCGTCTTTAAGAAAACTAGTATTATATGTCAGGTTGACAATGGAACAAACGCATTTTTAGTTGTTACCAATCAAATTTGTGTGTTCAGTACTTCTACTAATTTTTCAATTTCGATTAAGCTCTCCTTCGCCACGTGTTTCTTATGCCTGTGCAGAGCAGTAAAATTTCCATTAATTTCAATGAAAACAATTCCCCATAATAATGGGCTAAACATCAAAGACGGTGTTTGTATTCAGCATCGTTAAATTATAGCCAGGGGAATGTCGTTATAACATAAGTGTGGTGGCTTCTCTATTTCAAGAGTGATTAGTAATTGTACTTGTTTACTTGTGGCTATTATACCAAATAAAGATGTTAATTTTATTTTAAGCGAGAACGGTATAAAGTGGTGGCCTCATTAAGTTGAACGAATTTATCCTTTATGATAAGACGACATTGGCAAACTATCAGATATATTTAACAATTCTTACTAAACCTGGAAAACGTGCAGGAGGGAAGGGAGGGCTCAGACTGGACAGTAAATACAGTCCTAGAGAGTACGTAATTGAATCTTTCAAGAATTCTGGAGAGGAGAATAATATATGTGAAAAGACATTTCAAGTTAATGTGTGTGCTGCCTAGACCAAGTGTCATTATTGAGGAATGTTTGAGGATGAGAATTAGTTCTTTTGTTTCGGTTTATACATATAAAAGCGTAAAATGTACAGAACTTAATTTTTGAAACATTCATTTTCTCAAAGAGGAAATGGTGCACAACCAAGTTCATTTATGTTGTAATAATCATAAAGGTGATTGGTTGAAAGAAATTGATCAATGAGGATTTTTATGTGTATGTATGTACCTGTACCAAAGGAGTAGCGTGATAACAAATGTATTAAAAATGGAGCATATATTTTTCTTATCGTTTTGTAAGCATTTGTGTGTTTGTCATATTCTAAATATAGATATATTCACGAGAAAGTTACTTTTATTTATTCATTTTACTAGGTACATTCCAAAAGTAATACTTCCTCCTTCCTTGATAGCTTTATCTTTGGAATTAAAATTACAGCACTTGGAGAAAGTTTAAAGAATTGCAACCAAAGAAAAGAGGAAGTAAATTATTTTAATTTATTGTAACCCAATATCAAAGAAAGAATTCGCCTCTTCTGTATACTTACACTACATATCAAAATAATACATAATATCCTGTATTACTCTGTAAGTTCTCTAAGTTAGTTTGTACAGAGATTGTTTGGTTTGTATCCGAATACTTTTGATCTGTATTTAAGCCAGAACCATGAATTCACGTAGTTATCAGTGTTGTGTTTCAACTTGCAGGTGCTGGACTACTGTGTTCGTGCTAGTGAAATGCTACCAGAAGCGAACCGTTGTTGAGAATAGTTGAGGTGATTGAGTTTGAGCAGCGAGGCCCTTTCAGCAGCGAGGCTGTATGTGAGACGGGGCTTACTGATTAGCGTGGAATCCAAACCACATGAGCTCTTGCCGGGAATCGAACCCGCGCCACGCTAACCGCTTAGCCACGAAGGAGCTACGTTGTTGAGAAGAATGCATAAACTTACATTTTTCACACAACCTGATGTGAAGCTGTTACAGATGTGGTTCAAACATGGGAGGGACCACAGTTGGAGACCCAGGTAGCAAAGAGGCCCGTTCAAGGTTATCGGCAAAAGTGGCACCTTAAAGTATTGCTTGAAATTCGTCGATTGACAAGCTAGAGGAATCCACCACCTCGACGTGGCATGGTCTAGTGAGCCACGTCGTTTGGCGCCATCTTGACCTGCAATGCGTATATAAGGGCCAGGTTCACAACATCCTTCCGCACGACAGATGCAGAAACCACCCTGAGAGGCTCCATCAGTGCATGTGAATGAAACGCATCACGCGTGTATTGCTGCCGAGTGCTTTCTCTCACGGTATCCGTGTCAGTGCAGTGTGATAGACAAGACGAAGGACCGGAGTGCATTTGACCGTGGTCAAATCGTAGGTGCCAGACGACTGGGTGTGGCTCGATTTCGGTAGCCGCGGCACTCGGATTTTTAAAGGCAACTGTCAAGGATGTATCGTGAATACCAGGCTTCCCGTAAAATCACACCCGCACGAGTAAACTGCCGCGGTCAGAGGTGTCGGTGACAGGGGTAGGCGCCGACTGCCCCTCATCGTAACAGCCGATAGACGGGCCACAGTGCGTCAAATCGCGAAGATGTTTAATGCAGAACAACGCCGTGTTAGCAGTCACAGACTCTACAATCACCTACTCGCCATAGGGTACAAAAGCCATCGGCTCACGCGAGTACCCCTTCTTAACCGTACATAACCGAAAACAACGTCTAGTATGGGTAAAGGAACGCCGCTTCTGGACCGCGGAAATGTGAAAAAAAAGTTAACTGGACAGATGAGTCAAGTTTCACATTGATACATGCCGATGGACGGGTACGGGTGCGTCGCCAACCGCACGAGGCAATGGATCCATCGTGCCAGCAGGGAACTGTGCAGGCCGGCAGGGTAATGATAGTATTCTCATCTGGGGCATGTTTACGAGTACTGAAATGGGTCCGGTAACACATGTAACACGATCTCTCACAGGTGAACGCTACCGCGATCTTCGGGATGACATTGTCCTGTCATTTGCTCGGCTGCAACATCCGGATGATGACCTCATCATTCAGCAGGACAATGCGCCGGCCCACCGCCCTATGGCAGCAGACTGATATGATTTAGCAGCACTTCCCTGTCCATCACGGTCACCGGACCTCAATCCCCTCGAACACGTCTAGGACGCCATGGAACGACGCCTTCGAGCTGTGGACCCTCTTTCGACCAACCTGCGGGCTCTGTGGGAGACATTGCAGCAGATATGGATTGAGATGCCACAACACTTCAGGCCATGCCGCGGCGAGTAGCACCCATTACCAGAGCGAAAGGTGGTGCTACACGGTATTAGTTAGATATTCCTAATTCAACTGGTGATCAGTGTATTATCTCGTGCTTGATGGTAACATTCAGGCAATTATGTACCGTGCCACCTGTGCAAGGCACGTAACGAGTTTTACCGCCAGTGCCGAGAACTGCAAAGAATCATGTTTGTCGCCGAATACGGTTATAAGAAAAAGTTGGGAGGTACGTAAGGTAGACAGAAACGTGAAGGAGAATGATGACTATTTCATGAATCCATCAGGACTCTTAATCTAGCCCTCGTTTGTACGGAACCAACAAGAACTAGGTGTAAATCCACATGAACGGAGCTTCTAGCTATACTGCTCGATCATCCCTCTGATTTTATAATAATACGGAGCAGGAAACGTGAGCCTGTTACTCTCTTTTCACAGAAATTTCACGAAAGATTTGGTGGCAGCCAAGTGGCTTTTTCTGCATTTGAACGTAAAATAATGTCTACAACACACCTCATTGGATTATGGAGAAAAACAGAATTCCTATACTTTGCTGCAACAGTTTCTTATAGTGAAAAATTTCGATATCTGGCCATAGTCCATATGTTGATAGTCCGATAGAACACACATGGTGGTGGCGGTCAGCTTTTCATATAAGTACACTTTGAAAATCGGTCGTATATACACCAAACTACTTTTGTAGACACGATAAAAACTTGTTGTTTCAGCACTATAACAGTGCCTTCCTCAAAATACTCTTTCCTCTGAAAAGGAAAAAGGTTTGTATAACGTGTGGTCAAAAAAAAAACAGAGACAAAGGTTTCAGCAAGTAACTCTTTATTATACACTTACAATAATGTGTCACTGAAAGCATGTAAATGCTGGACATGTACTGCAGACATAGACATCAATGGATTGCACTATCCCGTCCATGTTTAGCAGCTGAGTGCACCTTCCTATATATGCCTGAGAAAGAGTTTTGCCAATACTGGGAAGGAAGTTCGGAGAAGGTTCTCTTCCACCTCTTAATCAGGGTTTCCTTGGAATTTGCTTCCCATCCATTGGCGTATACCAAAGCTTTGTGAGTTGCCCAGAAATCCTCAATAGGGACATTTGGGGGGTTGTCTTCTTTGCGAATGTACCGAATTCCCAACTCGTCAAGTTTTGCGACAGTTGCCCTCGCATAATCAGCTGATGCCAAATCAGGCCAAAACACGTATCCCTCATTATTTGGGTAATGTTCTTGTATGTATGGTATCAGTCGGGCCTCGATACTCTCCGTTATGTATGTATTCGCGTTGATGGCACCCCCAGAGGTCATGAAAAATGGCTCCGAAGCCCCTTTGGGTCCAGCAGAGAGCCATGCCATCAGTTTTGGACCAAATTTTGCCTTCCTGTTATATTTGATGTCCGGATTTTTATCCTTTCCCTTCTTCGTGAAGTACTTCAACGGCCTGTTGCATTTGAACGGATAGTAACTCTCATCATCGACGACGACATCAAGTGCAAATGGACGTTCTCTGGTTCCTTTGAAAAGAGTGGCGAGCCTTTGTCGTTGTCTCTTTGCTTGGCCCTCGTTGACTTTGGGGCATTTCGCTGCTTCCTTTGTATGTACTCCATGCTTTGTACTACTTTTTTCATCGTTGCATGGTGATGGCCATACTTCCGTCCTATCCACCTGTACGATACACCAGGCCTTGTCATTATGCGTGCAAGGGACCGCCTTTGGTTTTTATCCAAAGTAATCCTTGGGTGTCCACTTTCCGCATTCCTTTTTGACCCTTGTCCACTCTTGACCCTTCCTATTGTTCTATAAACCCACGACCTGGCATATCCAAGCCCTACGAACTTCTTCACCACTTCCGCAACTGGAACATCTGGGTGCAGCTCAAGGAACAATTCAAGTTTTTTTCGCCTTTCCTCTTGTTCCGACGTTCCTTCTGAGTCTTCCCTGTCAAGATCACTGTACACGTAGGCATGGCTACGCCCACCACCCTGTTCCATATACCAGTGTTGCCACCCATTAAACTTTGTCTTTTTTTTTTTTTTTTTTTTTTTTTTTTTTTTTTTTTTTTTTTTTTTTTTTTTACCACACGTTAGCACACATTTCTGTAACTTTCAAGTATTGCACCAAATACCATATCTGTGTTGCCTTGTCTGGGCGCACAATGGTCGGAAACTTTGGAAAAAGCGGACAAAATTGTTAGGAACAATGTAGAGGAGTAATAAAGGTGGGGAGAAATTGGGGAGAACACAGAACAATGAAATCCGCCATCTTGAATCATGCTTATAGTTTATAAATTGAAAACATAACATGACGCCTTATGTGAATTAGACATCGTTAGCCAATACGAAATTAGGACATGTATTAATATGCATCCAGGAAGCGGTTACAGGTTCATTGTACTTTCCTTCTAATTGTATGTACAGCTAATTAAAAGACAGTGTAAACAAATATGTGTTTGGTCTTAGGATACAAAATTGAAGTTCTTGGTTTTACATTCGCGCCATCTTCGAAGAAACACTATTACTAACTGGAATGTAATTTGGTTCAGAATTACGTTGTTTCGGTAAGATTAAAAGATTCAATATAGAATCTTCTTATATATTACTACATCGACGTGTAATATACAGCAGCCCCGCGTGACTGATAGTTTATCATTGCAATATGTATGAGGCTTTCACTACATTTTTGATTTAGGGACGAAGGGCAATCTAAATTACGTACAAGACAATATGCCTTTTCCCTTTGTCAGGCTCAGATAGCGGACTTTTATTTGCTCATGTTAACATGCATTTTATGGACAGCGAAAATATTCTTATGTCCTGAAACTCCGGGTTTGGAAGCAGGAGAGATATTTATAATCAAATATCAATACCGGTTTCATAGCCGGCGAAGTTGACAAAATCGATTTTTGACCGCTTTTTCCCAGTTTCCGACCACTGTGGGGCGGTGCAAATTAGTTGCAATATCAAATTGCTTTTACGCTCAGCTAACAATGTGCAGCGCTCTGATTCTAAGAATAATTGTGACATTGCATGTAAGTGTCTGTAAAGAGCTCCATTGACGCACTGTGCATTTGATCAGCATTTCCTAGTAATGACGACAAAGAAGTAATTATTTTGCTGTAAGGGTTTTACTCCATTTTGCTCTTAGCAAAGCCAGCCAAATGTGCTTCTACAAATATTCCATCTCTTAAATCGTCTTGCAAAAACATTTTTCAAATTTAAATAATGGCATAGTAGAAGTTCATTCTGTCTTTATTGACTTTGCAGACTGTAATCCGCACTTGAATATGCATGTACTAACCTGTACTAACCACCTTAAACATTTAGTAAGCGACAAAGTTTCTGGCTCAGTCATTAGAGCAAAGAGAACCGTTTCTTTGCAAAATATAACACAACTTAGCAAATTATTGATTTGCACTTTTCAGTTTTAGATAATGGTGGAACACAAATCAAATTTCTGCAAATCTTGTGCAATTTTTACTTTGCGTTTTCTACTTTGCAGAATGTATTTTTCTTGGATCAGAAACCTTGCTGGAAATTGGAAATGAAAAGCTGCAAAGTTTAATGGTAAAGTAATTCCCGAGATGTTTCATTTACATAAGGTTTGAAACTATGAAATCAAACAGTGAAAACAGAACCGTAATAGCTTGAAAGAAAAATCCACTATCAACAGAATTCAATTCACAAAACTTGTACAAACCATAACGTGTGAATACTTTTATCGCTGGTGTTGGCAACTAATACATGTAACATAGCATTTACATAGAGTAAACAATTCAATGAAAATAACCTGAAAAAAATACAACTTGCCAAATTAACATACGTCAGATCACCTTTCACCCTCAGAACAGCTCTGATAAGACGTGGAATAGTCATAGAGATCGTGAATGGTAGCAAGTAGAATATTACACAATTCTGCTTTCAGTAAAGTTCGTAAAAGGATATAAATCTACGTTGCATTCGGGTTTCCAAAACAGTATCGCCACCGATGATCAAATTCGAAGATTGGGCAAGCCAGAGGAGGTATTCAACTTTATTCCGGTGTTCCCTAAAGCACCTCACAACACTAGCTCTAGCTTTGTGAATGGATGGATTTATCTTCCTGGAATATGGCGTCACTGACAACATCTAGACCAAAGAATGCACATGACCGTTGCCAACCCAGACATCAGATGTATTTCCATTAAATTGATAGCCTCCGTATATTAGTTGTATTCGAGGTCTGACTAGTGTTCCAACACAAAAAACACAATTAGCACATAAATACTTAAAATGATGTACGGTAATACTATAATTCAAAGAGCTGAAGCATATTTCATTTTTTTTCTTAAAGCGCTGACTTATCTTTTCACAAAAAATGTTTATAACATAATATTTACATCACTCTATCAAACATAAAAAGATATCACTGGAATTATGCGATATTTTCACTTTTTACTCTCTCTTTACACTTTAGTTCATGTGGTGAATAGCACGAATAAAACTTTCATATTGTGATGTCATTACAACGATACAATTATATTCACAAATTATTTTAAACTATGCTGTGTGTCTTTTTCCTGGTGCGTATTTTACATAAGGCTTAAAGAATTACACTTGTACCTAGGTATAATGATCAAACAAATTATTGTTGCTCTTGTAAACTTATACATCCACGGCGGAATTATACCAATGATGTTTTTACAGGCCATATTCTGGTTGAGTCTTTAGCTCCAACTGCTTAGGCTCTGCATTCAAGATGTAATGTGTTCACACATCTACGACTTTTACACAGAGAAAAGAGGAAGCGATTACATTGGATGGGACTAACTGTTGGAGAAGTTTTCACATCTTCACTGATAACAATTATAATATTTGGAAACGTATTTGTCTGAAGCTGCACCACTTAACATCAATATAACTGGATTTTGCACAGGAACTGACTATACACAGCAAAAATTCAAATAGAATTTATCGTTTGGGTTGGTTAAAGCTTCTGGAGACAGAAAGAGTGAGAGCAACTTATTCTATTTTTTATCCATGACATCACACATTGCTCATGGCTGAATTACCTAATATGATAAGAACAAGGCAAAAAGAGTATATATGTATATCTTCAATGGGAAATTTCCATTAGCAACTGACATGTACCTCCTGAAATTCCATGAAAACAGAAGCGTGGCGTGACTGTGGTCCTGTAACGAGTTAATATCGCTACAATTCTAGGGGAAAAAAGCTTAACGGTTAGTTTCTCGTATATACTTTGAAAATTATCACAAGAAATTGAGTGCATAAAACTGTCATGATCCCATCTAAACAGATCGTGTGAACGTCTGTTCCCAATAGGAGCTGAATATCACGTGATGTAAATATTGCTAGTATTATTATTCTGTTATTCTTCAAATATTATCATCCAGATTCGCAATCAATATCGCTGAAGATTACTTTGCAAATATAATTTGCTTTTGCGTTAAGTTTAGCGAATTGTGTTTCAGCAAGAAGTCCCTGGTTCGATCCCAGACCATTATAAATCTGTTACTTCCGGTTTCAATATTGGATCCCCATAGTGCGGAAATCTATCATTGTTTAACTTTTATATTCCTTTTTAATTACCCTGAAAAAGAGCTCCGAATTAACATTAAAAAAATCACCCACTGGGAACGGCACACATATTGTGGTCGTACATATTATAATATCCCACATGGTTTTATTTACAAGCAACCGACACGTGCATCTTACTACGGATTACTAAAGCTGCGGACAGGGACACCAGTGACACCACTGGTCATGTGACGACGAAGAATCACGAGTGCCACCACTTCACCTGGAGCACTTATTCGAGAGGATTTCAGCGACAAGCATCAGTCTCTGGCTGGTCAAATCTCCTTCCTCAGCTTGCAGTGGAGCTTTGGAAGTACCTTATCCAACCCAAGCCTTTAAAGGTTGCAGTGGAGCTACAGGCCTTCTTTCCCTCCTGGCTTGCAGTGATGCCTTGAGGAAACCTCTACTTTTCTCTTTTTTTTTAGTAGAGCATTAAAATATTCCTTATCACAATATCCGCCTAGCTTGCAGTGGAGCATTGAGTATTCTACCTCTCCTCACGTAGCCTGCTTCCTGAGGAATCCTTCCCGAGACCGTCAGGTCAAAGAGGACATCTATTTTTACCCAACCATTGAAAAGAATTTGTATTTATTTGTATTATAGTGGAATTTTGTAGTAAGATCTAGTAATGAGAGAAAACGATTTCCGACTGTAATTTGTTCTGTCTGTACCTGCACAAGCAGAACTTTACAATCTAAACCTTAATATATTCTCCTTAGAGATGACATCTGCTTCATTTATCCGTCAACAGTTTTACTTCTAACACTGAAAAAAATTACACGCACTGTAAATCCATATTTGAGGTTTCTCTGTCAAATAAGAATATCAATAAAAGTAACTAACCAATGTATTTTCTTTCGTACACACTTAACACAGCTATTACTACTTACAAAGTATATTTACAATTATAATTAATTCATTGCACATTTATTTTACTACATTCGTAAAAAAATATTTACAAATTTTGCTTACTAATTCATCGATAAACACTGATGAAATATTTACAATGAACACTACAGAAGATAAAAATCACAGCCACTATTTAATTCTTTTCACTTTATTAGTCCTCAATTTCATCCTCCCCAACTCTTGGTGGGCTAACTTGATGTGGCCCTAGCCGAGTCCATACGAATCCTGAATCCGGCTTGTAACTTAATGGAGGATAAGGACTATTCTTTGCTTTAAAATAATCTGATGGCGCATGCATTATAAATTCCATACAGGACAATCTCCTGGGGATATCTTCTTCAGGACCTTAGAAGAAAGTTACAATTATTATATTTCTACATTATTATATAAGTATTGAATAGATGTAAAGTATGTATAAACAATTATTATTATTATACAAAGGCTGTCGCAGAGAAGGTGAGACAGACTTCTTCCTGCCTTGGCAACATTGCCTATTGTCTCAGCACTGGTCTCGTGTAGGATGACTAATTCTGTATTCGTAGCAAATTGTCACATGTTTCTAAACCAAGTTTGTCAGCAGTGGTGTTGATTTACGTGGAACGTGTTTCGTTTACCACCAAGGTCTTGTGTATAAAATTGCTTTTCGCGATGACTATTCATGATGGACAGAGACATACCATAAAGTTTTGTTGACGCTTAGGGAAAAGTGCAGCGGAAACATATGCAATGTTTCAATAGGTATATGTCGATCAAGAGAGACTGACTAGAGGCATAGTATACCGATGGCACCAGTTGTTTCAAGATGTACGCGAATCAGACGCTCTGCTTCCGCATCCTGGACAAAGACTGTCCGTGACTAACGAGACGCTAGTAAATACAATTGCACCAATTACTCGTCATGATAGGCATATGTCTGAGGGAGCGCTAAGTGTACATCTGGGCATATCGAAAGTCACCGTCCACCGGATTTTTGCGTGATCATTTGAAAATGAAGATGATTTGCTGTGCATTTCGCTACAGCAATACAGATGCAGCAGTGTTGATTTCTGCATCCAGTGGGAGAGACATAGGATGATAATCCCATCATTCTCAATCGAATCATAACTGCCGATGAAACATGGATCCATGATTGATCCGCTTACAAAACAAGAAAGCAGCACATGGAAGTCGCCTCGCAAGAAGAAGGTGCGGCAACACAAGGGTGCAGATAAGGAGATGCTAATTGCATTTTGGGATCGAATACGCATAGTGTACCAACGCATTGTCCCTCCCGGGCAAACGGTGAATGCAGTGCACTACCAAAGTCATCGAGACTCTACGCCTGCACGTAGCAAAAAAACAGACACATTTGAAGAACAACTTCATATTGCACCGTCACATACCACGCAGGCTTTACAGGATTACGCGACAAAGAGAAAAACAGACATTTTCCCATTCAGCGTACAGCCCCGACCTTGTACCTTGCGATTTTTTGCTATATTCACTTTTAAAGGTCACTTATGTGCTCGTCATGATATGACGAACAAAGAAGTGATTACCAACGACGAATTTTCAAAGACATTGATAAAGTGGTAGGAGCGTATGGACGCTTGTTGGGCTGTCAATGGTGCCTATTTTAAAAAAAGATGTACGTCGATATGGCTGATTTGAATTAAAATGTTTTGGTTTGTAAAATTTTTGTTTCATTTTACTGATTCTTGGAGGGCTCCATGTACAGTCAGAAACAATATTAAGTATAGGTTGGAGCCAGGCACGTAGCCAAGGATGGGGGGTCCGGACCCTTCCCCTTCGAAACCAGAAAGGAAAAAAATAAGGAAGGATGAAACAAAAAGAAACGAGAAAAAGAAGAATCAGCGTTAAAAATAAAAAGCTACGGCAAGCTTATGGTTACTCTTTCTTACGAAAAGATTTGTATTACTTGCAATACATGTTGGCGAATGAGTGGAATATCCTGGAAAAATTAGTGAATTCGAAATTTCTAGGAAAGTTACGGAATTATCAGAATTCTACTAGTCAGGGAAATTTCAATCTTTCGAGAGCATAATGCCGTTCTGTAACAATGTGGACATTTTTTTATCGTATTTTTTCGTCATCGCTTCTCTGCAGTATCAAATACGTTATTTCAGAAACAGTGTTCTACTGCTCCTTTAACCTGTCATTTGGAACAGACAGTAGTTGATAAAATAATAAAAATAAAAAAGTTATGTGAAACGAAAGTTCTGTTAACATTTGATTCAATAGAGAAAGGAACGCAAATATTGTAAAATATTTTACAAGACATTATTTTGTACTTTTTATATTAGCTGAGGTCACAATGACAGGATAATTGTTATATTTGAATGAACAAAGGAAGGAATGTAAATATCGTGAAATCTTTTTCAATACTTTCTTTTTATTCTTTTACTCGAGATTTTTTTCGTACTTTATTATTAAAATACGTACGAACATATCCTCATTTGATTGTCCTAACAAACCAACATATGTTGCCAGTAAAATAGTTTAGATTGAGCGAGCTCCTAGTGTGATAACCACAATATTTCATGTCACCCCCCCCCCCTAATTAAGAAATCCTGGCTAACCAACCAATATACGTTACCAGTAAAATAGTTTAGAATAATCGAGCCCCTGGTGTGATGACCACAGTATTTCATGTCACGGATTCACCCCCCGCCATCTTGACGAAATACTGGCTACGTGCCTGGTTGGAGCTATAATTTCTTATACCTATACTTAATATTGTTTCTGACAGTATATGCTTGTCTTTGAACTGCAATGCAGTCACTACCTTTTGGTCTATTGCGCTCATTTTGGTCTCAATCGGAAGCTAATAAACCAAATTTCCACCCTAGTACATTTGCTAGTCAATGGAGGTTGCTGTCTTCCTATACATGAATTAGTCTTACTTTCTCTGCGACAGGCTTTGTTAAGTTGCCAAAAAACCATAGAGTTAAGGGTCTTCACTACGGCGAAATTAAAGTACCGCTAATTTTTTTGTAATATCTTCGACACAAATTTAAAATATTCGAAAAGCAGAAACGTAGTGAATTAGACAATACGATTTTGCATGTGATACCGTTGTCACAACTCATCTATCAGCTTTCGAGTTAGAACTGTAGATAGATTTAGCATTTTTTGCGGGTTTTGAAAATAGCGACATACCAAAAGCAGATCGGTGAATTGTGGTAAAGGCATCATATGCAAAATCGTATTGTCTGGTTCACTACGTTTCTGCTTTTCGAATATTTTTATTTCTTTTGAAGATATTACAGAAAAACTAAAATTAGCGGTAGTTTAATTTCACTGTAGTGAAGACCCTTAAGAGGTTGTTTAAATAAGAATAAAAATACTCACGCCATTCCTTCCTCAAAGATGTGCAAATTCACTTTTAATGCTGATTGAAACTTACAAACTAAGGTGTCTGTTTTGTCTAATAGTCTCGTTAAATACAGCTGAAAAAACAGACTGAAGATATCTCGGAACAAAGGGATAGAAAATTAGAGAAAAATGTTACGACAAAGAAAGAAGACATAAAAGAAAGGTTGGCAGACAGACAGACAGGAGTCTACAATGTAATTAAAGAACCTGCTTCCGAAAGAACAAACTCGTATATTAGGTTTCTTTTTCTGCTTAATTATTGATCAAGAGAATGTATGGCACATTTTTGTAATTCCCAGTCTTCATATGGTATTAGCGTGAATCAACACTTTATTTCATTAAAATGGAAGTGTCTCTCACACATTCTTCGAAATGAGACATTTCTGATGGTTACGGAGGTTTTCTTTCGTCGGCACGACTATAGATGGCAGTAACAACTGAAGCAAAGTGAAATTAATGTAAACTGAAAAACCGTTATTATTAATAAACAAAGACACACACACACAAAGAACATCCATGTAGCATACAAATCATGCAAAATGGATGGCGAACTATTATTAACCGTTTAGAAATTGGATATGCAATTAAGAGGCTGTAATTTTGCACTGTTCTCATTTCCAGATTTCAGCTAAGTGTTTCAAATATTGAATTACCAAAGAACTTATGGACTAACATATTATTTTAAATAATATTTACTGTTAATATATTATGCAGTACTAATATCAGTAATGGATTACTAAAATATAAAATTTGTAATTCATCAAATCTATACCAAAAAAATTCTATCCCTTCTCATAAGGTTACTAGCAGGCAATATATTTAATTCCTGCTCCAGTATTGAGCGTCTTGTAGTATCATTATACAGCTAAGATTTGAACTATTAAAGACAACTGAAAAACGTTTTTAAATAATCTGCAACAGGAACTGGTAAATTTCAATAATTTCCAACTCCCACTGCACTCCACTTTCCCAGAATTCCACTTTAAGTTTCTCCCAATTATTCTTCCGAAGGCTCCTTACAAGACGGTTCTCCCATTTTCTGTATTGCATGTATTGAACTCATCTCACACATTCGTATTAAGAGTATGACGTACCTTCCGTAATGTGAAAACTGTATCGTGCAGCTGAGTATTGGACACATCATTGTAGTATGTCCGGAATACTCAGATCGGAGGAACATTTAGGACTAATGGTACTAATCAGGTTTTGGAGCATAATTCTGATCTTGATGACCATGTGGTCGGTTTTGTTCGTGAGATTGCAATTGTTAATGTTCTCTGAAGCTTTTCCATGGTTTTATTATTATTAATAGTACTATTTTGTACTTTTACTTAGGTTAGTTTCTATTTCAGCTTTATCATGGCCTGTTTTAATTTTATAAATCCTTTGTTTTATTCTTCCACCAAGCTTATGACAGATTTACATTTTTACGAGTTTTATTTTTGACCATTGTTTATTCTTGTTTTAAGAGTTATTTCATGAGGAACATGTCGGTCATTGACCTTTTCGTGACGGGGAAAAATAGATTCGATGGTCACCTCCCCATACGATCAATCAGTTAGTTGATTTTATGATTCGTTAACCCCTTAATACGTTTTATTTATTTTATTATTTTTTTATCGATAGTAAATACTGTTCCATAAGAACTAAAACAATAATAAGTAAATACAAGTTGCAACTGGACTTGAAAATTACGATCTAATTATGCGTCATATATATGAATACGATCTAAAGTAACAGAAAGCATTCACATTTCTCTGTATCTTCAGTTGTATTTTCGGAAGCAGTGACGTGTCAGAAAAGAAAGACGCAAAATGGCCACTTTACACTGTTTTTCTAGGATTTAATTTGTTTTTCCTTTGTTCACTACTTCCAACCTATAAACCACACACTGGCTCAGAACTTATCCATGAACTGTAACGGTTATGAAGTAAATTTCTATGTCAAAAACAAGTACAAAAGTACATTATAGATAGAATAAATGAAGAAAGGGGTTAAGTCACACATCGAAAACTGATCACAAACTTAACACAATTAAGTTGCATATCACTACATTTTTTACATTAGATTATACCATAGATCTAGGAAATTAACCATACTAAAGTATAAGATGAATGAAAAAATATATTACTTAATTTCAGTTTTATTATTTACTTACATTCAATTCGTTTTGTTAATATTCACTGTTAAGGGTCTTTACTACAGCTAAATTAAACTACCGCTAATTTTAGAGTTTTTCTATAATATCTTCAAAACAAATAAAAATATTCGAAAATCAGAAACGCAGTGAACTAGACAATACGATTTTGAATGTGATACCTTTACCACTACGTTTCTGCTTTTTGAACATTTTTATTTGTTTGGAAGAAATTAGAAAAAACTCTAAAATTAGTGGTAGTTTAATTTCGCTGTAACTGATATATGACAACTCACCTAAGAAAATACCAAAAATGCGTCTTCGAGACCCAAAGCAGCTTCAGTGAATACTTTCAACTTCATTCGTTGGTAACAACTTGTCGCTAATTGCTTCTCATATCCCAAATTTGTGCATCATCATCATCATCACATCATTTCTGTTGTAGATTAAGAACACTAACCTTTGAATGTGCAAATAATTTATTTTGCTAAGTTCAAGTTGTCTGTGCTGTTTTTCCTTTCAATGCACTAATTGTTAATGTCACATTGCGAATGTAATTAATTACGATTATTCTTCATTACTTACGGAATAAAAGACATTGTGTTTCTGTGTGTCATATAAGAAGCTAATATTTTTGGTGGTCAAAGATGAATTTTATGAATTAATTTTTATTCTTATTCAGCTATACGATTGTTTTTTTTTTTTTTTTAAATGCAGAAATTGATTTAAACTTCTAATGTTAATAAATGATGATTTACACAAAATCTGAAATGTGTGACGAAATTACGATTTTTTTTAACCAATTAGAAAGTAGTTTTAGATGAAAGGTAAAAGTATTTCATGAAACTGTTTATGTTATTGTATCTTAATTGTATCTGAATAAAGTACGACGAATATTTAGTTAAGTTCGTTTTTCTAAATATATATTCTTCGTTGTTTCTGACGTAAAATATCTTCACACGTACATCTGGAATTTTATTAATGCAAAATCTAAAATTTCACCATTCATCAGATTTAACTGACGTCTGTGTCGAAGCAGGTTCTTCTAAATTCTTCTAACAATTGTTCTATTCCAACAGAATATTTCTTAATTAATTATGAATAGCAGTTAACATTCCACGATTCAGTTTCCAATTGAAAAAGATGAAAATAATGCACCTCTAACAGTACGAAGTAGGTTTACGAACTAAGAAATAAGGATCGTGACTGCGGGTGGAGTAGTACTGCCATTGGACAGTAATTTTTTTCTTCTTATTTTTATGTTATACACCCTTTACTGTTTCCCATGAAACAATAGAGATATGTAGTCATGTTATGAATAATTTTGTTCTGCTGATAAGCAGTTGAAGGTAGTCCGGCGTGCAGTAGAATACTGCTGTGGTAATGTAGTAGAAAGCTACTGTGTCTAGTCCATAATATTCGTCTACGTTTGTGAGTATATACTGTAATCTGTAATTAGTAATTCCATGAAATTTTGCATATGTGATTGCATCTAGTTAAAAAGAAAACTGATGCAATTAAGGTATTAGAGGTTTTGCGCCGGATTGATTTTCCGTCTTCATTACATGAAATATTGAGGGTGAAAAAGAAATAGCAATTATTATTTTCAATTTAATTATGAAGCTTGCAGATGTCACTATAACTCAAATCCTGAAGGTTGAAGAACTAGTGCAAACGCATTCCGAGGAAGTTACTAATGTCGAGTCACTGACTTAACAATATTGATATAACCTGCAACGCTGTCATCAACCTTCATGTGCTTACCCATAATCAGTTAAGCGGCCTCATATTCAATAATATGATTAAGCAAGCCTAAAGAAAACCTACTTTTCCAGATGAATGCGAAGCTACTTTTCCAGCTTTTGATGGTCCTGACACTACTACCTAAGACACTGAAGATTTACGTTGCCTAACTGATTTTTACACCAAGAATCACACACGTGTTTATATATATGCAAGGACAGCTAAAATTAATAGATTATCAATCATTATTTATAACTGAACTTGCTTTCGTATTTATATCTATCTACGCTAATAAATATGGATAATTTCTGCTAGGGCAGATAAAATTAGCACAATAAGCACGAACTACAGCTGAGCTTTCAGTTGCATTTTATTTTGTAACAGGGGCCGCGGTGGCTCAGTGGTAGAGCGTTTACCTCTGGTGTTTGGGGTCCCGGGTTCAAACCCTGCTCCCGCCAAGTGAACTTTGTGGTGGATAAACACCGTGTGCGTGGGTTTTCTCAGGGTTCTCCGGTTTCCTCCCACTTTCTTCATTCTAGCATTTCATTCGTCTCTCATCTTCACCGTCTCCTTTAGCCTAACCAGCATAACCGTAGGACGTAAAACTCAAAAATTTCATTTCATTTCATTTTATTATGCAGCAATATCAATTAGGCTCTCAGCGAATGTTCCTTGTCAGGCCAGTCACACAAACAGGAACATTCTATGTTCCTTTAGATATCGAAATGAAATGAAATCATTAAGTTTTACGTCCCACGGTTATGCCGGTTAGGCTAAAGGAGACGGTGATGATGAGTAATGAATGAAATGGTGGAATGAATAAAGTGGGAGGAAACGGGAGAACCCCGAGAAAACCCACGCACACGGTGTTTGTCCACCACAAGTTCACTTGACGGGGGCTGGGATCGAACCCGGGACCCCAAGCACCAGAGGTGAACGCTCTACCACTGAGCCACCGCGGCCCCCCTTTAGATATCGAGTTGGATTCCCAACCCAGTCGAACATTTTCACTCTTTGAAATTCAACGTAATTTTATTTGTAAGAAAATCACAGATAATAGACAAAAGTGTAAAGCAAATATCTAACGCATAGTTTAGGTTTGGATAAATCATGCCGCCTGTGAACCGAAATAAATGTAATACACAAATCATTCCAAATACCTACTGGCTCTCTTACCACATTTCAAAACAGTAAATTAACATATATTTTGAGTACGTTCATAGCTTACCTATTATATAAGTCGATGGGTCAAATCCTTTGTCCGGTGAAGGACTCGATTGGGTTGGAAGAAGCCACGTCACAACAGCACTCTTTTCACAATATTGGTCGCACAATAGACCACGTATCTGAGCATAGTACACGTCTCCACTGACATCTATCATTGACACTATATCACCCACTTGAATGTACGAGCCCTGCAGTAAAATATAGTAATTTTACATTTCACATAAATATTTGTCTGGTTTAAAAATATATAATTATAAAAAGAACTTCACTTTTCACACTTTGTACCTTCACTACTGTGCAAAAGAATGGAAGGGTCGGAATGGATGAAAAATATTTACCACTGCAGTAATTAATTATATTAGCTAGTTTGTAGTAACAATAGCTTAAGAGAGATTATTGGTCTAATATATTGACAATGAAACATACTCTTGCCAGCTCGTCTTGTTATTTTTTCCCTTGAGGGAAGGGCGTGCCCCCGTACATCCTTCTGGATCCGCACTGCTGTCTACTGTATTCTTAGCTTTCTTCGATTAACTTCCTCAGTGCAAATATTAGGTATCTGTATTTTGGAAATATCTTACCTTAAGCGTTATTTGCATAAATTAATATTGCAGATGTTTTCGATAAATCCTGTGATATTAGCAAACTAAATGCTTAATTAATTACATAATGAACTTACTTCTGACTTCCGGAATGATATATGAAAATGCTTTTGTTCCTGAAACAATTTGCTCTGGAAAAGTCTTCTTCAATTAATAGATCACAAACCACAGTTGGTATGATCGTACTAATAAGTGTGATCACCACTTTTGAAAGTAGCATTAAATAACAAATGGACTTGAATTGGTACAAAACTGTAGTCAAAACATTGATTATGTATTTTAACAATAAACGTTTCTTTTAGTTTTCAGATTACAACTCAAAGATGCGGAGAAATATTGGATTCCTGCATTTATTATAGTTGAAACATTTAGATTGATGTTGAAGTAAACGAATATAATCAAATTGACAACAATCTGAATGTTTCTACTATGATAAAAGCTGGAATCCAATATTTCATCTCAATTGTGGTTTGTGATCTACAAACTAAACACACGGAAGACTTGTAGTGTTTCAGGGTCAAAATTATTTTCATCCCTTGTACCCAAGAACACATTGTTCCCCAAGTCACAAAGAAGTTCACTATAATTAATTAACGCTTTACCAACTGAATTATATTTTTACTACAATTTAATGTAACAGTAAATTACTAGCTGAACCTGTGCTGTCTATTCAGCGCATCGTCCTATTATGACAATGAATCTCCTTCCCACTGTGCATGTCTCCTTACTCAAACAAGTAAAGGACAAGAGACTCACAAAGAAAATGAATTGCTATGTATAGATGTTGGAGTGAGTATAAGTAACACGATATCAAGTGGAAATATCTTTTTCTAATAAATCCATATCCGTCCGAGTACACCTCATTGCGTTTCTTGAGGTCTTTGAAGTTGCCAGCATGCAATAAGTTTTACGATTCAGATTTAAGAAAAGCGCCTGCAATGTCCGTCAACCTGCCACAGTAACTTCTCTAATGGTTGCCTAACACCCGTAGTTTCGGCCTGCAACAATGTTAATCTTACGGGCTCAAAACGGCCCCTAAAATGTTGAATAGAACAATAACGACACGGTTTTTGAAAATTTGAATGAGAACTGGACAATCTACACAGAATTTGGACTCGACCAGCGAAAACGGCGCGTTTCTAGCACATGTGGTTTTCGAGATCTCGTTGTCGAAAGGATTGGGGACAAATATATAAACCTAGCATTTTAATATAGTAAATAAAAGGTACATTAGACTATATAAAAATATCTTTTGCTTCTATTGTTGCTCAACAATTCTGATGGGGTGACTCAGGAGTAGTGTCAGACGGATACGCTTCGACAATATAACGCACACAGGTGAAATAATGTATGAGCAAAGAAAATAGGACAGTCGGAAAAGGGTTAAGCAGCTTATTTTGTTCATATCGCACTGATGATGATGAAGGGAATTCATTAAAATCATCTGCAACATTAATTTATGTAAAAGACCTTAAGATAAGTATTTTAAGTACTTAATATGCATCGAATATTATAACTAGCAATTTGTGTATACTGTTGATATTGTATTACAAACGTCATATAGATTTTTACATTTGCATTTGTTTTTGTGTTGGATTCGCTGTTATAAGAAGTCCTTCAAAAATTTCGACAAATTGGCTCGTTAGTATTATTTAACGCTAGTTGCTGTACTTTTCCTTCTCTCCTTCTTGATGCTTTGTACAATTTCTCCCCAATCAGATACATTTTATTGGCCTGTACATCCAACTTATATTCACTGGACTTATCGATCGTATAGTGTTATCCTTATTTCATCAACTCCAGGAAGTTTGCTTGCGTATATTTTTTCATTGATTTCTCGATTTATCTCATATCTGTGATTATTTGCACTGGTACTTGTTATGTCTTGTCATATGGGACAGTAATTTCTTAAAATATTTTTACTATTTTTATTTATTTATTTTTATCTTCCTGTTGTGTGGTCCCTTGGTTTCTGTTTCTTTAATTTGTTGTATTCTTCCTTCGTATGTTCTTTGTTGGCCCATGAAATATTATATCAGTATTCATCAACAGTATTCGCGTTTAGTTCTTATATTTTTTGTCTTCTCTCAGATTTTCTTCCAAGTGGTTCTTAGATCATTTTTTTTATCAATCTTACAATCGAACTCTTTAGAAGAGGTAATAAATAACATGTATAGCTTTAGCAAAATTAAAATAATAATAATAATAATAATGACCACCCACTCTTCGCTTTAAAAGGCCGTATTCTGGCAACAATAAATAGGAAATTCTATCACTTTGGTTGTAAATGGAGATTTCAATTGGACAAAGAAAATCCATATTTGATTTAATTCCAACTGTACGAGTGCAAGACTTCTGAAAGAGAGGTAGGTGGCCAGAATTTTTTGAACAAAACTGTACATTTGTACATTCTGAAACTTATTTACCACAAGACAAATATAAATTATACTAATACACAAAATTTTAACATTGTAGGTTGAAAGCTTGCTTCTATAGAACAATTATATTTACGAAAACCTGAATACTAACCTAATACTTCGGAACACTTTTTTTAAACTTTATCCATAGCTAGAATTACAGCAAACAACGTAATGGAAGTCATATTTCTTTCTTTTCTTTGAAGCTTTTCTTCTAAGCCTATGTACCAAAACGTAAGACTTGTACAAATGGCAAGAAAGTTCAAAAGAAAGATATGCGTTAATGGATTTTTGAACATGACTGCATATAATAATATAAATATATAAATGTAAAGAGCATATGACTCTACGCTTTGGTCCCAAAAATGCAAATTACCAGCACTAAGACACGCGATATGTATTGATGCAGATAAAGGTTATTACGTAAATATGTGTACTTTTTACTAGGAAGATGGCTCAGTGGTATGCCCCTTACCTTTAATACGAAGTATCTCCGACTCGATCCTAAGCAATGAGAATTTGTTGCGGATGGAATTGTGTCCGTGGGTTGTCTCTCACAGTCTTTCCCGTTTCTATACACTCCATTCATTTCACCAATTTCATGTAGAATTCACTTGCAAATAGCATCCATATTTCAGCTGACAGACAGAATATAACCATAAGTTGTTAAACCAAAGACTTAATATCATTTCATTTTACATACCTTGTAAAATACATAATCACTTGTAACAGGAGTCGATACAGCTGATGGAGCTTTGGTACACTGTAAGAACAAAATACAAAAATTATTAGCTATTTTTTTAATATACCTGCGGTGTGAGACAAGAAAGACAAATACCATCCTAACACACAAATAATTGACAAATGCTAGAGAGAGACAAGTAAGGAAGTGACGGAGGGAAATAAGTAAATATTAATTATAAAGTACAATATTATTAGTATGTTTACTATTCTTATAATTTCCCTTCTGCTTCGGACCCTCCTACCCATTATAATGCAGACGGCTGTTTGAAAGAAAAACATGTTAAAACGATGTTCTATTACACGGATGTGACTGAAACTCATTCTATATATATTTTCATTTTTATTTGTCTCCAGTTCTTCAACCAAGTAATGATATTCACCATTTTTTCTCTACTTTCACTTACTGCATAGATACCGTTTGCATGCTTTCTTTCTGAGTTTTAATACGGCACTATGAGGTTTATTTTAATATTTCTGTCAGTCTCAGCCATTATCAATTGTAGCCTCATCAATATCATTAAAAGCTGAGGTAAAAAATTTGAGACAGTGCAGTGAAAAATCAAAGTGGAAGTCGAAAAATACATAAAATAAATGTAAAAATCCTGTGTCATATACATATGCGCGTGCACAATATATATATATATATATATATATATATATATATATATATATATATATATATTCAATATCTAGAACTGTAATACGACAAAAAAATGGTTGAATTTATCATGAAAAAAATGGTTCGCTTTCCTTTAGACCATGAGTTGCTCAAACATAATGCCGACTGGTTTCTACACCGTCAGACGTCCATAGGTTTGTGCACCCATATGTCCCTAGAAAAACTGAATTCAAGTTTTAGCTCAAAGAAGTTCCCAGCACATTTCCATAACAATACAGACTCCAACATTAAGGACTGCAGTCTGTTCTGTCTTTCCCCCCCCCCCCCCTCCTACGTAGAAAGTTGTGAACACGACACTACTAGCACAAGATATTGACATCTCAGTTGAAATGGAACTGATGGTCATCGAAAATTAAAAGATATGAAACAGCCCTACTGGAAAATAAAAGTATATATTTAAAAAATCCAATACTAAAACTAAAACTCAACAAGGGAGATTTTCATAAAACAAATTTTAAAAACAAAACTACGCAACGAACTAAAAAAAAATTACATAAAATAAAAAAAAAAAAAAAACCGGAATCATATCTGCATTTAGAATTTCGAAAATTCTTTGGTTATACCTATCCCCAGTTACACTGAGAAAGAAAACTAGCCTAAATCCTGTAATGATACTTATGGAATTTGACTTAAGATTATACACACTATATAATGTTCTGCTTTGTTTCTATAATGTTTCATGCACTGTACACATATAAATAACAGATCATCTGAATGAAAGCAAATTAAGAAAATTATATGGGTAAAATTAGATTCTCAATTGCTTACAGAAATAAAATACCTACAATGTCTGTCTAGTTATTCGGAAATATTACTGCACATTATACAAAATTTTACAACCTTTGGAGGAAAAAAAAAAAATCTGGTAGTTCTCAGAATTCATATTCCTTAAATAACAACATCGATTTTAATTATGAACTGGCAACATGCAGATATTCGATTCACAGCAAGGATTTCCAATAAGACGAACTCATACATTTAATGCAAAATTTTCCACTCAGCCACATGAGAACCCTTCTACCTTTCTGATAGTCTTAACTTTACAAGTAAATTATTTTATGGCACAAAACAGGGCTGGCAAAAACCATGGTTTTTATTTTTAAAAAAAACGGTTTTCTTAGTTTAAAGCCTTTTTTTTGGTTTAAACCAGTTTTTTAAACCATTTTTTTAACAATTTGCTCTATGTATTTATATCACATCTGGACAGAAATAAGTTTGTTTCACCTTGGTGTCATTATGCAACAATCTGGTTATGGTGAAAGGGGTCACATAAGCTTAAAGCGGAATGCAAACCGTTTCTCGGCTTATATCCGAAAGAAACTGTCCTCCATTTGAACTCGAAACCGGGACTAATTAGCCACAAATGCGATACATCTGCCGACTCACTCACGAAGGACTCTGATAAAAATACGTTGTACTGATCTTTACATGCTTGTTAAGATAATTGTCAAGTCATTTCTGAAGGACAAAAAGATAAACAGTTGCACAAGTGAAACCATTATACACAATTACATACGGACCATTTCAAACTACTGAAGAGTACAGAAGAACTAATTTAGTCCAAGTTAGTTCACTACGACTTTAATTAGTCCAAGTTAAAGAAATACAACGACTTAATTTGCGCATCAGTAAAGGTGAATAAAAATACGAATTATTTGAGTCCACTTTGGCTCTGACCCATTTATACATAAATAGATACCAAAGATACTTCTGATTTCAATAAATGGCTCTCGTGGGGTTTGTATACTCCCCCCCCCCCAAAAAAATACGTCATTTCGATGTATTTTAACAATAGTAAACATTATTAAAACGAAACAATATTTAGAATTTTTCTTTGATTGCAACTGCATAACAATAATAACAAACTATACGAAAATCACAAAAGAAGCATTCATAAATTTGTTAGAAAAAGAAAAAAAAAAAAGTTGCTTTTGTAGTATAATCTCTTTGAGTAATGAATGTGAAATTTAGGTCTGAATATAATACGAATAATATACGGGAGTGAAATGATATGTATGTTAATCAAGATTTTACGAACACTTACACTTTTACGAACATTTTTTTTTTTTTTTTTTTTAACTGGTTTAAACCAGCCAACCCTGGCACAAAATAAATTTGGTTCTGGTATGGTGGGTAACTTAATCACAACATGCATACAGTAATGTTAAATACTGATGTGCCTCTTGAAAGCCATGGTTTCACCCCGAAAAGATAACGGTTTGAAGGCATTACATTAACAAGGGTTAAATTAAATATGTCTGACTTTTAATATAAACAAGGAGAAAGATAATATTTAAAATAATTAAATAAATTTAGTTTCCAAGAACTGAGTTGCTTTTAACTGTGATATGGGAAAGTTTCTTCAGTTGCCAGCAGGTTTGGCAAAAAACGTGTTTTTTTCGAAGAAAGAAAAAAAAGACTGTTGCTTTGGTTTAAATAATTTGCTCTATGTATTTGTATTACAAATGGAAAGAAATAAGTTTGTTAAACCTTAGTTATTATGCAACAACGGGGTTATGCTGGAAGGGGTCAAACAAGCTTAAAGCGGAATCCAAACCGCTTCTCGGCTTACATCCAAGAGAAATTGTCCTCCATTTGGACCCGAAACCGGGTCTGCCGACTCGCTCACGAAGTACTTCTGATAATCTCTTTGATCTAAAATACGTTGTACTGATCTTTATATATTGTAATATAATCGTCAAAAGTCATTTCAGAAGGACAAAATGATAAACAGTTGCACAAATGAAACCAATACACAGAATTATATATAAATCGGGAAACTCCTGCCTTAGCCATCGGGAAAATTCTGTTATTACTTTAAATGCAAAGCAATAACGGGAAAATCCCGTTACTGCTTGGCTTGTAAAATTTTACAGTTAACGTATCATAAACAGTATGCTAAAACTGAGGTATTAAATTATAAATTTAGTATGTAGATACCATTTAATAAAATTAAAACTGGAAGTCCAATCAAAACTCATGTTGGAAGCTACGTAGGCAGTCGATAAAATTTGCCAATCTCTATCAATGTATTTAATCAACCTTGGCTTCTTTATAAAACAACAGGCATTCAGGAAAGCAGAAAATATATAATTTGGTGTCGTTTCGTATGTTTAGGCTTAACATCCTTATGTAATGCCGAGATTATTAAGAAGACCTTCGCTTAAAATGACATCCGAACCGCTACTTGGTTTACACTTGAAAGAAGGTTTGTGGTTCGACCGAGAATTGAACATGGGACGCCTTGATTAAAACATGAGAAGGAGATAAAACTAATGCAGATGGTTTGGTATGTAGAAACGTCACCATGAACTTTAGCGATTTAAAGCATTTTTTTTTTCCAGCTGGTTTAAACAAGCCAACCCTGGTTGCCAGTGATGTGTTACGAAACCATACAATATACTTGCACTAAAATAGCAGGTGTATTTTCAGTTTACTCTATACGATAAGCAAACTGTGTTAATTCATATGGGAATCAAAACATGAAAAGTCTGATAGGCTAAGAACCTGAACTACATTTTAAACACACGGAAAGAGCGGTACACCTATGACCTGGCAGGGACAAAATCACTTATGAAATTTTAAAATACGTGTGTGTTTTAATCCTGTAGTTAATATATGCAAGATTTTGAAGTTTATGTACACAAGATACGTAGGCCTAAGTAATGTGACAATCAATATATCACTCCCCTTTTTGAATACGGACTTTGTGGTCACACAAGGCAGATGGGGCAATCCAAATGAAATCGACCAATGATGGTTGCTGACAAAATTTAGTTATATACTAATTTCTTACTTAAGTTAGTACCACATTCAGGGAGTTGAAAACGGATATTCATTTACGTTTTAGCCGCCCAGGTTTTGTCGTAATGGTCATTTTGTATATGCGCGTGCGCGTATTTTGCACTTTTCAGAGGATTCCATTAAACGCTGTAACATTTTAGGTTTTAAAGCTAATGCGTTCAAACCAAAACCATATGAAAGATAATGAATTGGACAACATTCTATTTCTGTGCACATTAAGACGTACTTTAGAACGTCGAAAAAAAAAAAAAAAAAAAAATCTGAACATCGAGGTTCGAAACCCAGAAATGACAATTTTGGAACGTATATTTTGAAACGAAATAAATGAGACTGGCTTTTTTTTTTCTACATAGAGACTAGATAGTAACGGAAACGAGTGGCTTTTAGCAATGTTATGAGTTTTAATAGCACTTGTCAAAATTTCATAATAGTAACGCTCCACTTGTAAACAGTTCATTGTGTTTTCATATAAGTGCTACACCTCGTTATTTTAGTATACTTCTACAAAACTCAAACACGATATGTCAAAATCTGACATATACTAGCCGTTTCCACACAGTGCCTTTCTCGACAGTCAACAATAAGCGAACCTCTCCGCAAAACAGTACCTTCCGCCTCCCCAAATAGTGCCGCTTACGAAATAAAAAAAAACAGTCAGCAACCACTTTCTTAACTTCAACTATTTCCCTCACTCTTCCTCACGAACCAAAACAAATTATCTAATTCACCCGGAAAATGGTCAATGTTCCGTTAAGGGGGTCCAGTGTCTTCGACACCACTTCTTTCTATTGATTGCCGTTTGATTACATAATATAACGTTATATTAGATTAGGTCAGGTCAGGTTAGGTTAAGTTAGCTTAAGGGGGTCCAGTGTAGTTCTGGAAAATTTCCAAAAATTGTTCCGGCGATATAGCACTTAACAGCATCCTTATTTATATGAACTCGTCATTTTAACCGTAAAATTGCCATTTTTATGGTTGACAATTTTTAATCAGACCATTTTTATGGCGGACTATTTTTAATCAGTACCAAAACTTGCATCATAGAGATCAAATTTCCAATTCACTTTGGATCCCTATTTTCAATCTGCACACAAAATGCTCGCGTATGTCGCTTTACTTGGATCTCTTTAAAAGTGTTAAATTGTATATCGCATTAGTCGTTAAACACTGTTGCTTCAAATTACTTACGCTTTTCTTAAATATAATTCGACGTCCTTTTCCTTTAGGGGCTGCTGGTTTCGGGAGGGCATATGGATTCAACCTGGTTTTATATATTTTTGTGTTTCTTGTGCTTCTTCTGGTAGTGAATTTCGTTCTTCCATTATCTTGATTATTAGATTTTGAATTGTTTTGTTCCTTTTCTTTGTCATTCCCATTGTTGCTTTCTTTGTCTTTGTTAGTTTCATTTATCTCAGCGTTCGAACATGAATTACATATTTCACCATCTGTTGTTTTCTTCCATATCGGAGAATCTTTAGCTTTACATTTTATACATTCAGGATTGACCTCACACGACATTTTAAAGCTTGCATTTAACACAGTTCTGGAACTTACGTAGTAATGGAAATAGTATGAAAATGTAATATACTACTCGCACAGAATAAAATCAGCGTAATGTTATTTAAAATTTAACACCATAACCACACCAACATTATTAATCAAAACATAACCGCTCAACGCTCGTCACTTTTTGAAAAAGTGAAAATCGGTTCTAGATCTTCTTTCTTTCTTTCTTCAATCCGTTCTAAATTAAAGACAAATTATGGTCGCTTCCTTCGAGCTATGTCGACAAAATTACTAAAATTATTTTATTTAGAAGTTTGTTTATAAAACGATAACTGATTAAAAATATGCAGTAAAACTATGAAAGTAAAAGAACATGGATGCCACGGATGAACCGAAATTGCTTGATTCGGAACAGTTTATCATAATTATAAAATATTGATTAAATACGGAGGTGAGGCCGGTACAAAGATGAATTGTTATAAAACTCAAAGGAATGCATTAGTAAAAAAACTGACTAAATGTAGAAAATGATTGCGCATAATAAAGTAGATATAGAAACAGAATTGAATCCAAGTAAAACAACTTCGCATCAACACCCATGTTGAATCTTAAAAAGGTCTCTTCTATCTCCATTATATGCATGTTCACGATAAATTAAAGAGTATAAAGTAGTAATGAAGAAACGCCGTATCGGTTTCGTTCCGTAATGTTCTTCGCAATAGTTTCGGTTCGCAACGCAGTGGAAATAATGCAGTAATTCAAATTTTGGGTAGAATTGATATAAACCGTAGGAGAGTCTATTGTCTACGTTTACAAGTCAACAGAGAACGTAAACTATTTAATATATGTAGGCAACATGTAATCTAATATACCTATTACAAATAGGGTATACTGAACAAACCAAAATTCTAACACTACAATAGTTAAACGATTTCAAAATACAATTATAATGGAAGAAAACATGTATTATTTTAAATTCGAAGTTCCTTCTCTGTGAAAGAGAAGTACAAAGTAGTCCGGTATCTAATTTATAGAAGTGAAAGTGATCTTCTGGAAGATCGCAACTCTGGAAAACGTGTGAACCGCTTGAAGTGAATTATGAATATTTTAATCATCTTCCTCGAACTGGATTATTATTAGGACAATTTGATTCAAATGTGTATCCTAAGAGGTACGATAAAAATTTGTACCAAAATTTAGTATCTCATAACAAGATCGTCAGGTTGGGAAGATAAGACTTGGTATACAAACCCTTCATTAGAAATAAACGAATATCTGTCCGAGTATTTTTGAAACTTTACGTTCTGTGCAGTGGTGCTATTCAGCCGGTTCGCACCTGTTCGGGCGAACCAGTTGTTAAAATATTTCGAGTTGGCAGAACCGTTTGTTATACCGGGATAAACCTACATACACACCTATATACACACATCACCAAGCCAAGCGTGAAAGAAAGAAGCCAAACAAAGTATGTATTTAAACCTGGCAGAACCCATTTTCAGAATTTGTTTGCAGATCATGCAGATCGTTTGTTTACGATTGTTCTCATAACATTTTCGTTTGTTCAGGATTTATAAACAATTTATACCAAAAACAAAATGGGCGGTGGCAACTTCATGTAGCAGAACCCATTTTCGGCAATCGAAAATAAACCATGCAGATAATATTTCTATATCTTTTGTATTTCTATTAGCATAGCAAGTGTGTGCATTGCAAATTTCAGCTGGAAGGGAAAGCTTGTAGAATACAAATTTTTCACAGCCAAAAACAATTGATCTATTTGAAGAACATTACTTTACCCTGTACATACGAGAAAATTAATGGAGGGCGGGGGGGACGGTAAATTTTATTTTAAGTGTCTTCGTTCTTAGAAATTCTTACAGTCACAGGGTTAAACGTAGGATCTCAGAAGAAGGTATAGACATTTATTCGTTAATCTCAAATGCTCAGATATGGAGAATGAGAACTGGGATCATATGAGTGGAATAGTAAAGATCACTGGCGTAAATCCCGGGGGATGAGCGGGACATGTCCCTTCCAATCTTGGAACTGGGGGACTGTCTCCCAATAATCCGATTTGAAATGTGTTTTTGGGGAGAAATGTGATTATTTGTGTCCGATTGTCAGAAAGGAAAGTGAGACGAAATTGATGTCCCCCAGAATAAGCCTCAAATCTCCCCGCCTCCCAATGTTGAAGATAACTCTGCTCCCCTGATCCTCCACAACATTGTTTTTCAACTTCATAAATATTTTGAACATCGCTTAAAACATATATATGGGAACGGTTTTACCTGTCTCCCCCCAATGTTGAAGACAGATTCGCGCCGCTGGTGAGAATTATTTATATTTGAAACTCATACATACCATTATTAACGATTGTCGATCATTGCTGGGTGATTTTTTTTAAAAATACTTTTTGACGACCATCTATCTTGGATAACTCGTTTCCAACATATTCGAAGTAGGACATAATTTCGTCACACCATTTGTATGCTGTGTAGGTCACTACATGTCACAGAAAATTATATCTATCTATCTATCTGTCTATCTATCTATCTATCTATCTATCTATATACATATGTAGATAGATAAAGAGAGAAAGAGAGAGATAACCGGTTGTTAAAGAATTAAAATAGCACCACTGGTTCTGTGTGTGTGTGTGTGTGTGTGTGTGTGTGTGTGTGTGTGTGTGTGTGTGTGTGTGTGTGTGTGTGTGTGTGTGTGTGAGTATGTATGTATGTATGTATGTATGTATGTATGTATGTATGTAAGGGGGAGACATTTTCTGTATTTTTCTCCATATTGAAATCAACATTTCTATTGTTTGTGATCGCATCACGAAAAAAATAACAGCTGAAGAGTTTGAATTGTGTGGAAGATAGGCAATACCTACTTCAACCTAGTTTTATTATTATTATTATTATTATTTTATTATTATTATTATTATTATTATTATTATTATTATTATTATTATTATTATTATTATTATTATTATTATTATTATTATTAAATCGCTGATTGAAGGGCGTATGCCAAGAGGTATAGAGTGGTTCAAAATTTACGTTAAAAATAATGTGTGATGTGGGTTTCTATAAATATGCTTTCATTGAAATGCATATCCTAAAAGAGTAATGTGTCCCTCCCCCCCCCAAAAAAATCTATAAATCTATTTTGTCTGTGCAAAGAATGGATATTTCAGTTAATTCTTTGTATTTGTTATGTTTTGGCAGGTAATGTACGTGTAGCTTCAAGTAAATATTTATAATGAAGATAATGTAATGTTGTTCTCTGATTACCGCCTTTAATTTTCTGCTAACGGACTTATGATTCACATATTTAATATTGTATTATAATCCCCAATATTGTATTGTATTATGTATTGTTATTTCTTACTTTCCACCATAACAATTGGAAGTAGTTGGGATGACGAGTCTTGTAGTACGATGCAGAGTACCGGAGAGAACTTGACGCAATGAATGGTTGTGGGATGGAAAGTTGAAGCACGTGGGTTTACGAATAGTAATACTAAAGTAACAAATAAATCACCGATAGTATTACTGTACAGTAAATTACCCTGTATTTCGCGTCTCCGCATTGTAATGGGTCTTTTTCAAGATTTTTATTGATTACAAAATATCTATATATAAGCTATACCAAGTTATGTAATAATTATTAATTAGGGTTCAATTATTCAATCAAGAAACAGGATAAAAAAGGACAGGAATAAGAACAGGAACAGAATGAATGAATCAGAAACAGGATGACAAGAATGTTATCTGTAATGAACAGTGCAATTAATTAGAAAGCTTAACAGGTAAAAGTAGTGCATATCTCTTCCTATGGAAGTATAATCTTATTTCGTAATGGACAAACATGTCAGTTTTCACTTTGTAGATACTCTCGTTAAAATGTTTCAGGAAGATTTATTTAGTCTTATACCCTTCTTCTTTAGGATCTTGAGCCTATCCATTTGAAGTCTGGCAAAGTGCAGGTGGTACCTTCTTCTAGGACACTGGAAACTAACGTTGTAGTTGTTCCTCTACGTATGTCTGTCTCTTCCTGATCTTCCAGGCACGTAACCTCTTCTCTCCAAGGTCTCTAGTTAGTGGCTTCCTTTTTTGGAGTAATGTATCTGCGACTTGTGGGATATAATGTAAAACACAAGCTTGTACTGGGTCGTAGCGCTCTTTCTTCTTTCCCATGCCAACTCCTACACTTGTAGGTGATGAGCGTAAAATAAATGTGGAGTCAAATAGTAACTAGTCATATGAAAAGTAGGTAACTCGCTGTATGAAACCGGAGAGCTCTAGAAAGAGGGGAACAAATGTCCTATAACATCAATTTTTGGCAAGGTTCTTATGCACGAAATGATCAAAACATGTACATCAAGAACTTCCTAAAGCTGTAGAGTAGCTAAGACATCTTGGTTTCTTAGTCTTATAACGTTATTAAATCGTTATATGTGATTTTTATTTAATTGAACGCTACGCTGCTGTTCTGGTCTTTGCACCAGAAGGTTACATAGGAAAATGTAAATATTTTTTATTTATTTCGAACGGTGTTTTCATCCAATCAATATTTTTAGTATGTGAGTATTTTAGTGTTGTGTATTGTTGTGTATGTTGTGTCAGTGCAATATAGTATAACTAACAGTAATGACATTTGTACAACAAGGTATGATCTCATTTGTATGAGTCAATTTATGCCACATTTGCTTCCACTGACTGATGGTCAACTATGGCAGCATATGTTGCGATAAAACTACCAAGCCTATATCAGGAAGCAATCTTTAGAAACTCAGGAAAATCTTGCGGATCCAGTGATGCATGGCTGGGAAAGAAGCTGTGACAATCTTACCATAAAATGAACGATTGAAGACTACTCTAGAAGAAATATTGGAAATGGTTAGCTGTTCTTGCACAAAAACAAAAACCTGTAGAAGAAAGGACTGCCAATGTGTGTGTGTGTGTGCCGCACAAGGACTTCAGTATACTGATGCATGTACTTCCGTGTCATTTAAGGACTAGGAACGTTCCCCGTCACCAGAACCAGGCTGTGACACTGATTATCCGATGACTGCTCTGCTTGTATTATAAATTTATAAATAACTTATGCAGATAGGGAATATTATTCGATATTGTATAACTTAATAGCTACTCGTAATCCGCCTTATGCAGAGCCGTTTTGAAATATGATTAGAATCATACTAAAAGCCTGACTACTACAGAAAACATATGTTAGTCGATTTCTTTACTATTTCACTAATCAAGCATCAGAACGACTCTGCATAAGGCCCAATGTGTCGGCGACCATCTTGTTTTTCAAAATTGCTCTCAAACGGACATTTTCGTAGCATGATAACATAATTTCTACGTCTTCGGAACTGTTTTCACTATAATCAGTCATAAAATCGTGTTTTTATCAGAATAAAAGGTCACAAAATCCAACACCTAATTCTGCATAAAAGGAGCTACTTCTTTTAGTTTCAAAGATATGGAAATAATATTATCGTTGTAAAGGTGAGATTCCACTCTATAACGTTTACTAAGAGATGATTTTCCATATCTCTAGTAGTTTCAAAGATATCCGCTATGAAGCACGCATGAAGAAACTAAGAAACCCAAATTTTGAAGATAAGTCACCATATTTAAAGGTGGTGGCACTATTTAATAGTTATACTAACTCAAATGACTTTAAACATTTATTACCTTTAATTTGACACCAGAATGAAGTTATATCTTCATTCTGTGATGAGATAAAACTGGTTAAGCATAAATGAGTGTGTTAGTGCGGCTGCCATATTTCTGACGTCATTTTAGGGGACAATTAACACTTCTGCAGGATGGTAACATGCTAACTCGATTTCGCCGTATTTTTTTCTATAAGAATCAGTCATGAAACCCAATTCATAAAGAAGTGCAACCTAGACCCTACTTACCCACCGGTCTATTTCTTTATTAAAATTCTTCGGCCTTTTTCAGCAATGAGGCTATATGAGATCTACACTTTAAGCACCGAGGGACGTACAGTTTAAGGTAGAATCTGAACCATTGTAATGCAATTAATGCTCTCTCGCTGGAATTCGAACGGGGGCCCCATGTACCAAAGACTTGCGCTCTAACTACTAGACCAGCGGGGCAGACTCCTTTCCCCCGTGTAGAATGATAGATTCCTTTCTTATGCCATAAGATCAACAGCGATGGATCGAAGTCCGTCTTCCAGTTATACCTACTAGTGGAGGGAACTCCTTATCGAGTGAAAGGTACAGCATTTTCAGTGTTGGCACTGGAGCGTTTTAAGGCAAGATTACATCTACCTTTTGGTGCCAGGAGGCATTGACTTTGTAAAGTACTCACGGTATAGCCAGAACCAGTCCGTTCTGCAACCAATGATCTGGTAACCTCTTTGTAACCAGAAAAGAGCTACAATCCCATCCCTGTCTATTTGAGACTTGAACTGATCGGCAAAATATCTCGTCACGTTAAGCTCACTTTACTTTACGAGACAGAAAGATAATGTCAGTGTAGGGTTTTCTCATACCCAATAAATTTAACTTTAAAAAAAAGAAAAAGAAAAAAGAAAAGAAAAAACTACACTGTATTCCATGAGAGAGCTTTCTGAAATAACACAAAATTGGGAAAACTGAGATGGTAGTAGTTGAATATTCACAGTTTGCAGTGGCGTATTTACGATTTTGTTTCGGGAGGGGCTTTGCTAACTTTCGGGGGGGGGGGAGGGCTTTGCCTAGAAATGTGAAAATTCTGCAAGATATTTCATTTACTTTACTATACTAAATAAGATTTCGGGGGGGATTAAGCCCGGAAGCCACCCCCCTAAATACGCCACTGACAGTTTGTAATCCTTTGTTTTATTCTTATTGTATATTAACTAACTAACTAACTCTATGGCCTATGGAACCCGCAAGTTCAGTGCCGCGTTCACAAAAGCTCTCCACTGACTTCTATCCTTAGCTAATTGCATCCAGTTTCTACTTTGTATTCCTATCTCTGCGAGATCCATCTTAATATTATCCTCCCATCTGCGCCTAGGTCTTCCTAATGGTAGTTTTCCTATGGGTCTTCCAGTCAAGACTTTGAAAGCGTTTCTACTTTCTTCCATTCTAGCTACATGACCTGCCCACCTAAGCCTCCTAGACTTGACGACCCTAACAATGTTGGGTAAACCGTATAAACTATGTAGTTCCTCGTTATGGAGTTTCCGCCATTCCCCATTCTGGTTCCTCTTGGGTCCGAATATTCTTCTCAGGATCCTGTTCTCAAATACTTTCAGTCTATGTTCTTCCCTCAGAGTAAGTGACCATGTTTCGCAATCATACAGAACAACAGGCATGATTATCGTTTTATATATTTTAAGCTTCAAATTCTTCGACAGAATTCGCGACGACAAGAGATTTTGAACCGAATAGTAACACGAATTCCCTGCTTTTAGTCGACATTTAATTTCTTCGTGAATATGATTTTCGTCTGTTAATATTGATCTTAAATATTTGAAAGTATCCACTTTATCAAAAGTATTATTTAATATTTTAACACCTCCACAATTTGCCGTATTACGGTCCCGACGCACTTTCATATATTTAGTTTTCTCTGCATTTACTTCTAAACCCATGTCCCTGCAAGCATTTAATAAGATCTCTGCATTTATTTCTACTGTTCTCCTATCATCCCCTATTAAATTTACATCATCAGCATATGCCATAACCTGGTGAATACCGTTCAACTCTAGGCCCTGGTTGCTATCTTTGATTTTCTTTATAGCATATTCCAGAACGAACTTAAATAATAATGGCGACAACGCATCTCCTTGTTCCAGGCCATTTTGGACGTGAAAGTTCGTGGACAAAAATTTTCCTACCCGGACTTTACTTTGGGATTCACTTAAGCATATCTTAATTAATCTAATTAGCTTTCTCGGTATTCCAAATTCTGTAAGAGCGTTGTACAAGGTTTCTCTCCTAACCGAGTCGTAAGCCTTTCTAAAATCAATAAATAGTTGATGTACCGGGATATTGTATTACCACTTTTTTTCGAGTATTTGGCGAATGGTAAATATTTGGTCGATAGTTGATCGATTTCGTCTAAATCCGCACTGATAATCTCCAATAATTTCATCTGCGTATGGGGTCAGTCTTGCTAATAGAATATTTGAAAGGATTTTATAGGATGTTGACAGAAGAGAAATGCCTCGATAATTATTACAGTCAGTTTTGTCGCCTTTCTTATAAATTGGAACAATGAATGATTCTTTCCACTCTTGTGGCAATTCTTCCTTGTTTCAGATAAGGAGAATGAGTTTGTGTATCTTGTTCCACAATTTTTCGCCTCCAGCTAAAATTAACTCAGCCGGAATTTCATCCACACCCGGAGATTTGTATTTCTTTAATTTCTTTATAGCGGCTTCTACTTCTATTCGATTGGGTTCTGGAATATACGGTTCTGCAGTGTGTATCTCCTTTTCTCCACGCGCATTAGATTTTGGCTGCGTGTTCAGCAAATCGTCAAAGAAATCTTTCCACCTATTTAAGAGGCTATCCGTATCAGTGAGAACTGTTCCGTCAGCTTTCTTTAATATATAAGCACGAGGTTGATAGCCTTTCTTAAATTCGCTTATCCCATTATACATGTCCCGAATGTTTTTATTTTTACTATTATCTTCAAGTTCCTTAATTTTAGCTTTCAAAAAATCGCGTTTCTTTGTTCTAAAAGTTTTCGAAGTTTCCCGCCTGATATCTGCGAAATTTTGTGTAGTTATTTCATTCGGATTTTGTAGCCACCGTAATTTTGCCTGTTTTCTCTTCTCTGCTAGTTTAATGCATTCTTGGTCGAACCATGGTTTGTTCCTACGTATTTCCGCGTGTCCCAATTTTTCTATTGCTGAACTTTTAATGCTATCTCTAATTTCAATCCAAGTATCCTCAACACTAGTGCATTCCGAGTCTTCTAAAACCGAGAATCTATTCGAAACTTCAATCTGGTATTCCTTTCTTACATGGCTCTCTTCTAATTTCTTTAAATTAAATCTCTTCGTTTTCGGACATTGAATATTACCTTTATTGAACGATAATCTCTCCCGTATTATCGCTACTACCAGGTAGTGATCAGTGTCACAATCAGCCCCTCTAAACGACCGGACGTCAATTATGCTAGATTGCCTTCTTCTATCTACTAAAACGTGATCAATTTGATTATGTGTTTTTCCGTCTGGTGATGTCCAAGTGTATTTATGAACGTCGCGATGTGGGAATTTTGTACTCTTCACGATTAGGTTTTTGGATGTTGCAAAGTTCACGAGTCTAACACCGTTGTCATTACTTTCCTTATGCAAACTTTCGTTCCCTATAATCGGTTTGAAAATATCCTCTCGTCCTACCTTCGCATTGAAATCCCCTAATAGAATCTTCATATGGTATCGCGGGAGTTGGTCAAATATCCGTTCCACTTCTTCGTAAAAACTATCTTTTATATCGTCACCCTTATCTTCAGTTGGAGCATGTACGTACATTTAAAACAATAATATCACACCACCGTCCCTTGAGAGTAATAAAAGAAAGTCTGTCAGTAACAAATTCAACCCGTTTATTTGCTGGTAATATTCGTTTGTGACGAAAAACCCTGTTCCTAACTGGCGATTTTTATTTCCTTCCCCGTAAAAGAACGCAAAATTTCCGGAATTCTCAGATCCATTTGCTTCCCACCTAACTTCCTGAACTCCTACTAAGTCCATCCTGTATTTCTCTAACTCACTCGTTACAGATTTTAGCGCGCCTGCCCTATAAAGACTTCTAATATTCCATGTTCCAAATCTCATGTCCATTTTCTTTTGCTGAAGTCGTGCCAAATTATCAGTCCTTGTCCGAGGCTTTTGTGAATGTTTCTGAACAAGTACCTTTTTTTACAGGATGAGGGTGTTAGCCTTACCCAAACCCCCAGCTGGAGGACCACTCCTAGTCGTCTGTCCGCGACTGCTTATTCAGTATATTCGCAGCTAACCTCTATATCTAGAGGCCTTCTCCTCGATCCGCAACCTGAGGACGCGCCATGCGGTGGTGACAGGAACCCACGTTACATGGATTCTTATTGTATATTACTGAAATCAAACGAAACTTTTAGTTTTTCGTCCTACGCTTATGCCCTAAAGGTTAAAGGAGACGAGTGATTAATGAAGCTAAATGTTTATTTAAAAATCTGTGGAAGGAGAAAATTCAGGAACGACATGGCCTGGAATCGAAGCATGCATTCTTCCCACCAGAGGTCAGCACTCTACCGCTTTTTTTTTTAAGTCACTCCAACCGGAACACTTGTCTCTATGGTGATCTAAGGTGGCCCATCGTATTTTCTACTTAGTCCAACATAACAGTGACACGAACACAGGAGTTTCGGGGACAGTTAAATGAACACACTCTTCAGAGGGACGCAGATCGATCAATTACACCACACTGCCATCTGCCGTGTCGTGACAAAACGCTGTAACTTTGGCGGAGCAGTTTTGCGAAAATGAGCCGTAAAGTTTTCATCCGAAAATGTGATCTGTATCATGTAGAACCAGTGTAACTAGGCAATAATGGTCAACCAATCAATTTTCACCAAATTTAATCACACAACATGCATTTATGTAACATTACATGTAACCACGTGTTTCCAAAGTCAAGATACACTGGTTCTACACGATACAGATCACATTTTCAGATGAAAACTTTGCGGCTCTTTTTCGCAAAACTGCTCCGCCAAAGTTACAGCGTTTTGTCACTACACGGCATTAATCCACCATGTTCTCTTGTATGTTATCATACACTTTTAAGGTACAGCAGGTGTGTACCCAAGTTTGGCAGGCTCTAATACTACAAGACCCTACAAATATGTATACTAAACTTAGAATATTCTGCACCCGAAAAGACGATAAGTAATTGTTAAGTGTTGCCACCTATATTTTCAGAAAAAAGTTCTGCTTTTATTATTGAAATAACAATGTTCACCTTCGCCTGATGTCTTTTTAAAACAAAATAATGAAAATGTCACTTAAATGTAAGGTAATTTCATGTTTTTCATATATTTTTATTTTTATTTTTATTTCGTACTCTGCTTCTTTTTATCATCACACATGTTCGAAGTCTTTTGTACGGCACACCACACTTCACTACACACATACGCAACAGATCCCGTCTCATATACCGGTAGTCTCGCTGCTGAAAAGGACATTAAACTCAAAATCAACTCAACTCACATGAGAGAGAGGGAAAATACAGTACGGCGAAAGCACACAGTACAAGGCAAGTTCAGCCCACTCAGGAAATCGAATGCTTGGTTGCAGAATTGTCTTCACAGAGAAAGAATACTCTAGCTCGGTGGTTCTCAACCTAATTCCTATCACGACCCCCATTTTATCACATTCTCTTGCCGGCGATTCCCTTATAATTTCTGGTTTGTAATACGCTTGTGTGGGATTTTCAATATACCTGTTGCGGAGATCTCATGATATTCAGTTGTTTCTATATTTTCTAATAGTAGAATCTATTATTTGTATATAGTGGATACAGTAACTTCCCTAAAAGCGAATGGATTAAAACCAAATTTGATCAGTTCATTCATATTACAAATATCGAATCCGATCCGTCATACTGTTTCAAGATGGAGGCCGTTTGAAAATTTTAAAACTTCATAATTCTCTTAATTTTGGGTCATATCGTTAAGAAAAATAAAATGATTTCTAATTTTGATTTTTTTAAAACTTGAATAGTTGTTAAAAAAAGGTTACTGAGTATTTTAAATGACTTGATTATGTGCGTTACGAAGGTTGAACCAAACATTTCAACGCTAGTGAAATCACGCCATGATCAGGTATCTCATTAGTTTTCGATTTTAATTGTATTTCTATATGCAGATTTTGTTGCATTTGTATTTTCTGGTATTTCAATATGCAGTTTTCATAAGTTTCATATCGTACCTCTTTTACTTAAATTGATTTTTAAACAACTCTGCACCTGTTGAAAATGTTTAGTAGACCTATTTTTTTCTTTGTTGTTGTGGTTGTTATTAACAGTGTCTATATATAAAAATAAAAATATGCCTATCAGAACAAAATTCAAATAATATTTAAAAGTAATTCCCGCTATTAGGTTCTAATTATATTTACCTCTTCCGCCTATCTTCGCAACCCCCACGAAACCCTCTCGCGATTCATCTAGGGGTCGCGACCCCAGGTTGAGGAACCCTGTCTAACTTGTTCGCTCTCCGTTCTCGAGTTTCTGTCCTTAGTTAAATATTGTAGCGTGTTGTCATGGCAATGACTAACGTGCTGACTTGATAGTCAAGAGAAACCTGACTTAGATGTATATCGGTCCCCAAGTAAGTGTATCGGTGACTATGGCTTGTCACAGCGGAGAGATGTATACTCGCGCCTATAGCGTGGTACCAAGCAGATTAGAAATACTTCAATATTTCATTATTAAAAAAGCAAAAAAGATTGAGCATACATTTATAATCGCGATTCTTATAAGCATAAAAATAAGGAATTATATTTTGAAAACCATATTATTTAATTGCTTTTAATCAAGTAGTGCCCAAGTAGTGCTTAGTTTGCTTGGGTGGATTATACGTCATTGAGAAATAGAAACTCTTTCCGAGATGAGACATCACTTTCACGATACGTCTTGGACAGTCGGAACTCTTGTTTCGTAGACAACTCAAAGGTAAGAAAATAATCACAGGGATGGATGACACGACATATTGTCGTGAAAATAAAGGCATTGAGGAGGTAATTGACCTAACGTATTATAAGAATAACTGGTGAGCGGTGGATTGAAAGCAATTTATGACTAGATATCAAAAGAAAAGAAAGGAACATACAGAAAAAGATCCCAAGATAAATTATTGTAGAGAGAGGCCTTCATCCAGCAGTGAAATGATTATGGTTATACAAAGTATATATATATATATATATATATATATATATATATATATATATATATATATATATGGTGTGTGTGTGTGTGTGTGTGTGTATGTATGTGTTTAATGGCAACTATTATCTACTTATTGGAAATGTAAATATTTTTGTTTCTCAGAAGAATATTGTGTCAATTTGTAAGAGACAAAATATAGAATAATTAGGGTCCCATGTCTTGTTGGTAATGTTTCTATTGATCTGTTGATAAAAGTCTTATAGATTGCTTGTGAATACATACATTACCACGATAAGAGAACTGTCAACTATCTACTTCATCGACCGAAATGTTTTCACATCGCTTTCTTAGAAAGTACATAGCAGGAGAACGAATGTGTGAATATATATCCCTTAACTGATTAATAGCACGTCATCTTGTTAGTTTCGTTTATTCTTTGTTGTTGGCAAGGAGTTCGAAATGGTCTTTCATAAATAAGGTCTGCATCTCACGGGAGTTTCTGTGCTAAAAGGGAGACTCCAACTTCAAATAATATTTTCAATGCATGATTATTCGGCGCTATGTCATCTCTTTCATTTAACTAAGCCACATTTCGTAACATTTTCTCAGTTTTACTTGACGTTACCCTCAAGATGTCGTTACGATCTTCCACATCCGAAGAGTATTGTTGCTTCTTTATAAATAAAAGTGCTTCTATGATATTTCAGACATTTTTATGCATGTGAAAAATCCAATAGAACCACAAACATCTATTTAAATCAAATACTTATACGTATAAAAATGTCAGGCTATAAAGATTATGGTGGTCCGCAACCCTTGTATTCATATTCTTCATCATTAAGAATGAGGAGAGAAAGGAGCAAAGACGATGATCAGAACTGGTTATCAGTAATTCAATTCTACTTTGACAATACAACTCTTCATGGCTTACGATATATTACTTTGAGAGGTTTGACAACGTTGGACAGGTAAGTGAAATTATATTATGAAAGAGATAATACACAGTATGTGTCCTCTAAACTAATTTTACAGAGTTTCTACTAAGGGTAAATAAGTACATTTTATGGGAAGTGTTATCAGAAGTGTCCGTTCTTCGCAAGGGGAAGAATGTGGTTTAGTGAATATGAATCGAAAAATTGAATATTATAGAAGTTAACCCCCTTTCCGCCTTTAGAAGTGAAATTTTTGAAAACATCGCATCACTTGATCCCTTTTTATTAAATAAATAGTTTATAAACCTAATTTCACAACTCTAATTTAAGTCCATATTCACACTGGACATTTTCTCAATAAAAAGTCGGAAATTTCAATATTATAGACATTGCCCCCACTTTTTCACTTTTAGGAACACAATTTTCGAAAACGCTGGAACACGTATTACCTTACTTTAAAATAGGAGTTAATATACCGAATTTCATACCTCTAACTTAAGCGCATAGTCTAATCTGGCAGTTTCTCAATAAAAAGTCGGAAATTTTGATATTATAGAAACTGCCTCCGTTCTTACCCTTCAGAAGCAGAACTTTCGAAATTGCTGATATGTGTTTTCTTATTTTTAATAAATGTACTTAAGTACCAAATTCTATAATTTTAACTTAAGTGAATCCTCATATTGTTCATTATCTGAATTAGAATCGAACATTTTAATATTCTTGAATTTATCCCCTTTCCCCTTTCAGCAGCGTAATTCGATTATTTTTAAACAGGAATTCATATCCCGAATTTCACACTTTTAACTTAAACAAATCCTCACGTTGCTCATTTCTTCATTAAAGAATGAAAAATGAAATATTTCAGTTTTACGTCCCACGGTTGGGCTAAAGGAGACGGTGGCCGGTTAGGCTAAAGGAGACGGTGATGATTAGAAATGAATGAAATGGTGTAATAAAGAAAGTGGGAGGAAACGGGAGAATCCCAAGAAAACCCACGAGCAAGGTGTTTATCCACCACAAAATCCACTCGGCGCGAGCTGGGATCGAACCAGGGACCCCAAGCACAGGAGGTGAACGTTCTATTACTGAGCCACCGCTCATTAAAGAATCGCAAACGTTAATATTTTATTGTAGAAATTGTCCCCATTTCCTCCGCTGATGCAGAGGAGAAATTTCGAAAACGCTAATATACGTAATTAGTTATTTCGAATGAAAAATTCTTAAGCCGAGTAAAACCTCTTTAACTTCAGTAAATAGTGAAATATTCTATTCTTGGCCAAAATCTTCAATCCCTTAGAACACGCATTTCCCTTTGCACTCATGACAAAAGGAGTTTTCTGTTCGAATTTTATGTTTCCTACTATAGTAGTATGGTTCATCCTTCCAAAACAGTCACGTATTTAGGTATCGTCTTTGACGAGAAACTACGATGGACACCCCAGCTTCAGAAACTTGCCACGAAGGCTAAAAACAGACTACAACTTCTGCGACGTCTTGTTGGTCAGAACTGGGGTTTAAACTCTAAGTTACTGCTTAACACTTACAAAGCCTTCATGAGAATTGTCCTCACTTTTGGTCACCTAGCATGGTGTTCAGCCCCACAGATTTGAGATTCTAGAGAGACACGCCATTCGCTTAGCATATCGGATCAAACTCCCATACCATAATACTGATCTATATGACAAAATTGACTTTCCTCCGCTCGTTCACCACATCGCCCACTTGCGTCAAAAGTTTATAACCAAGAATCTCCAGGATCGGAAGGATATCTTTCTAGATACAATATTTACGGACTTACAGCAAGAATCTCCATATAAATACTATTATACACCACTCCGCATCTTGCTTTCAATATACCTTCGCAGTATTCCAGCAGTTCACCATCATACCGCATTCTTCCATCATCACCTCATTCACCAGCATATTCCACATCTTTTTCCATTATAGCACTGTCTCTCTACACCACTAATAAGGGCTCTCCATATGTCTCTCATCAGTCCTGAGCCGCCCCAGGACAGAAGATTAACATGCATTTGTCTATTGTAACATCACTATAATGTGTTGTGGCGTCAAGAGCACCTCATTCATCACCTTACATTAGTTGTCAATTTCTAATTTAATATATTTCAACAATACTACGTATATTTATCAATATTTACTTCTGCACTATTTATTATCATTGTTTTTGCACATAGGTTATTGTTTTGTATGTGCACCTTTGTTCACTAGTTTAATATTATTGTTGTAACATTTGTTTAATATGTTATTATTATCACTATTATTGTTTATGTATATTTCTTTCACAGCTCATTGACCACCTATAAATTAAAGAAAGAAAAATGATAATCACAATTCCCAGGCCAAGACAGAGGGCGAAACCCTCTAGTGGCAGATTTAATAACCCCCTTAATACTAGATTGGTATATTACAAAGAATGCTCTTCCACAAATTGATGCCCCTCAATTTCTGAATAAAGAAATAAATAAAGTATTACTTGCACCTACTCACCTCAAAAAAAAAAAAAAAAAAAAAAAAGTAGTATGGTCTGGGCGTTAATGAGGGAGTCACTTTTTTTCATTTACATTATAGTGTAGATTAGAAAACATCTTTAATTTTCTAAATATTAAGCTAGGTTCTACAAATAATAGTTTAATACATTCCCATTCCTATTTGACACTATGGTGTAGAAAGTGAATATTATTATTTGATAGGGGAACAAGTGAAATATGCATAGTCGTAAAACAACAAAAAAAATCTTTATTTTATTTTTCTCTTCTGTTCAAGACTAATTTTTAATTGCTATTTACTCATAAACAGTATTTATTACGTTTTTATTATGTACAATATATTGACTTAGAAATTTCTGCATAACTTAGGATAAAATAAAGTTTGAACACCGTATTATCTCACACGCTTACATAGAACGTAAAGGTTTACCATCACCTTCACACGCTTATATAGAAGGTAAAGATTTACCGTCATACGAAGTTCCATTTCCATTTGATACTAACAAGTAACACTTCACAAGTGTAACACTCCGATTTTGATAAAATTTCGCAGGTAGATAGTACACATAAAATAAACGAGTATGTCTTTTTTTTATTATTATTTTCTGCGGAAAAACTGTTTTAGGGGCAAAAGTTCCCACCCAAATTTTTGAAATCAGGCGCCCGAAGGGCAAAAACAAGTGGACCGAAGTGAACGAAATTGTGCAGACATTGCAGACCTAAAATGAGGGAATATGTGTTTCGTATTTTTCTGAAAAAACTGTTAGGTGGTTCACGGGCTCCTCCAAACCTTTGATAATGAAATTTCAAAAGAGCTAATTACAGTATGTCAGAAGTGCCTAAAGGACATGAAGAATTGGAACAAAACTTTGTGTAGGAACACTAAGCAAAAACCAAACAAATACTTTTTTTTATTATTTTCTGTAGAAAAGCCCGTATTCCCTCATTTTATGGCTACAATATGTGTGTACTATTTCGTTCACTTCGGTCCATTGTTTTTGCCTTTCAAGCGTCAAATTCCAAAATTTTCGATTGGTGCTTTTGCCCCTAAAGCCGTTCTTCCAGACAAAAAAAAAAAAAAAAAAAAACGTATTCGCTTATTTTTTTGCATATTGTGCCCACACAAAGTTTAGTTGCAATTCTTTATGTTCTTTACACACATCTGACATATTGTTGTTAGCACTTTTGATATTTATTCCCGCCCCCGCCAAGTGAACTTTGTGGTGGACAAACACCATGTGCGTGGGTTTTCTCGGGGTTCTCCCGTTTCCTCCCACTTTATTCATTCCACCATTTCATTCATTATTCATCATCACCGTCTCCTTTAGCCTAACCGGCATAACCGTGGGACGTAAAACTCAAAGATTTCATTTCATTTTAATTTTGATATTTTGTGATCAAAGGTTTGGAGGAGTCCGTGTCTTACCTAACCGTTTTTTCGAGGAAAATACGAAACCCGTATTCCCTCATTTTACGTCTACAATATCTGTGCACAATTTCGTTCACTTCTGTCCATTGTTTTTGCCTTTAGGGCTCAAATACCAAAATTTTGGGTAAGGGCTTTTGCCCCCTAAAACCGTTTTTCCGCAGAAAATAAAAAAAACACGTATTCTTTTATTTTATGTGTAGCATTTACCTGCCAAATTTTATCAAAATCAGAGTGTTGCACTTGAGAAGTGTTACTTGTAAGATGAAAAAAGCAAATATAGCGTGACCGAGTTATCCGAACTGCCGGGTTCTCGAGTGCTGAATTTTAGGGACTCCACTGTATAATACATATTAGCTTCAGAGCATATGCCCTAAATAGCACAAAATACAGCACACTTAAAGTATTATTGAAATATAATGTAATACATTCTATGTTGTTTCACAGTGAAAATTATAATAGTTCAGTAATTGAAGCGAGCATATGAGAGATTCTGCCATTCGACTCTACCAGCATTTGTGCTGTTTGTATATATACCTATTTTTTTCAACGGTAAATTTCGTAAAATTTAACAATTTTGATGAAATTTACTATGAATCTTACCTCAGGTCTCGTCTATAAGGATATGTGTCAACAGACCAGATGATACTAATGTCCGGTCTGTTAGTACGTGTAGTTACATCCATTCTGATTTCACGATTCCAGTATCAGTGTTTTATCCAGTATGTTAGGAGGGAAAGTCCTCGTACCCAAAGTTGTAGAAATTTCTCTAAAAACTTCAACTTATAAATAAAGCAGAACTTTAAAATGAAAACTTTCAGTTTAACGTCCCACGATTATGCCCTTTAGGCGAAGGGAGACGATGATTAAAGCTAGTCAATGATGATGGAAGAATTGGTGGAATGAGAAAGTGGGAGAAAACGAGAGTACCCCGAGAAAACTCACAGATATGATGTTGTCCACCACTAACTTACTTGCTCGGGGATCGACCAGCGACTCCAAGCCCAAAGATAAGCACTCTACCAGTGAGTCACCGTGCCCCGTGAAGCAGAATTAAAAAAGGAGAATAATATGAATTTGATTTTCCCCTAGAGCCAAGGGCGCCAATCCTTGGGGGGCCGAGGCACCCCCCCAAAGGTCATGTGGGCCCCCTAGTGTATTTATGAATATACAATATTTGGCATAATTTGAATGCAATTTGTCTTAACATCCTCATATATTAAATATATACCTTCTGCGTCTGAGTGGGTCCCCCCAAATTTACAGAGAAATCGGCGCCCTTGCCTAGAGCTATAGATTCTTCCCCCCAAAATCGAAAAGACTGGACAAAACACTGACCAGTATAGTTTTGTGTTTGTTGTTTGGAAGTAATGTATTTTAATCTAATATTTGGTGTCGATGTTTAGCTCCATGTTATGTGCTAGAAATTGTTGGATTCTCTTTTCAACATTATTGTGTCTTTCCAGACAGTCAATGGGAGCTATTATATGATACAAACCTGTGATACTTTCAATTGTTTCTGATGTCTCCACATTTTCTGATAGGAAAACACCGAGTGCGTGGGTTTTCTCGGGGTTCTCCCGATCCCTCTCACTTTCTTCATTCCGCTTACAAAAGGGCAGTGCTTCTTCTTCTTCTTTCTCACCTCAACCATAAATTGGTAGGCAACATGGACATTTTAAAAACGTTCTCTCCCTTGGGAGAGCTGTTTTAAGATGATTTGCCACGTTAGAAGAACTTGTAGCTGTCATTAAAAAAAAAAAAAAAAAAAATCTTGAAACTCTACCATATTTCACCATGCACACACAGTTTTGAAAGGGTCATAAAACATTTTTTCCAGCTTACAAGGAGTCGAACAGTGTGCAATTTTCTGGGACGTCTTGCTTGCTACCTGCTATCGCCCTCCCGCTGACATAAAGGAAAATCCAGTTTCGCCGATTCCGAAACAACGGATTCTTTTGGACACTGGAGTGTGCCAAAATACACGTTTTTAATGAGGAGGTTCACTGTTTGTCCACTAGAGTGCAGTGCTGCATGGGCGGTGATACCTTTCTTGCTTATAAGAAGTAAAATCTAAACAGTAGATAGAAAGATCGAGTAGCAAGTTTTTTTTTTTTTTTTTTTTTATGACAGCTACAAGATTCATGTAAAATGGAAACGTACGATTACGTATACGTATAAAATGGAAACGTATACTTTGAACGTGGAAAGGGCAAGGCTAAGGAAGTGTTAAAACAAACGAACACATTTTCCACTTATTTTAAACTTTTTCTTTTAAAGTGTAAGTTTATTATTATTATTATTATTATTATTATTATTATTATTATTATTATTATTATTATTATTATTATTATGTTTAAATGATCAACGTGATTCAGTATAAGGTTCGGTTTTCATTCAGCAAAGAATGGAAAACGGATTGATTTGTTGTAGAAAAAGTAGCTCAAGTTTTTTGTGTATGCACTGGGTAAATTAACATATACGAAGTGTCTACAAGAGTACACAAATAAATGTAAATGCGTGAGCTTTAGAAAAACAATACCCTTAGTGAAATCTTGAAGTACAAACTCAATCAATTCCAGAATTCCATTCGTTCCAATACAACTTTTCCTCTTTCAAGTAGTAGAAACTAGGATTAATTCGTTCCTGGATCCTGGTAACTCGAATTTGCAAAAATACTAAACATTCCTTAGCTCTAGCTTCAGACCTGTTTTGGAAAATGAAATGAAATCTTTGAGTTTTACGTTCCACGGTTATGCCGGCTAGGCTAAAGAAGACGGTGATGATGAGAAATGAATGAAGTGGTGGAATGAAGAAAGTGTGAAGAAACGGGAGAACCCCGCGAAAACCCAAGAGCACGGTGTTTGTCCACCACAAAGTTCACTTGGCGGGAGCTGGGATTAAATCCGGGACCCCATGCACCAGAGGTGAACGCTATAGCACTGAGCCCCCGCCCTGTTTTGGAGTGTTCAGGAATTTTGTTTCGGTGCTGGACAATACCTAATCAGAAACCCTTTGCTCGCTTTTTATTTGAAAGACAATATCGTATTGAACATTCTTGTATTAGTGTATTAAAGGTGTAGAACATTTGTTTACATTCATAATCATCGTTACAAGAGGCTCATTTGACCTCCCAACATTTGAACTAACGATAATCCATTATATTCTGTTTAATTTCCTACTGATAAACCTGAGAAAGAAGTTCGAGTGAACTCTCTTTGCAACGAGAACATACAATATTTACATGGAATGATTTATTACCTTTAAATTGTGCGTACTTATGACATGATCTAATCATAAATTCTACCTTTGAGGCTGTCCAGTGCTTAAATGAACAAATAGATTGTACACAAAGATCGCGTGCTACTAATAGGTAAAAAGAAAACATAAATCATCATAAATGCTTATCTGTAAAATGATAAGGGTGTATACACATAGTTAAAGTTGTTACGAGGCAATGTTTTGAGGTGGACGAAGGTTAGTGAAAGATAGGTTTTGGAATTCGGCCAATGACTGTTGCACGAGATTCAAAATTAGCCGTCCGAGCAAATAATGATCCATTTGAATTTAGCCTAAGTCATGTCCTTTGTCCCTAAGTTCTATGTGAATACGTGCCACACGCAATATATGTCATTTTTTCTCATGATGTTTTTCAAGGGAATCTAAATATTTGTTAACAGATCTTTCTTTTGAATGATTTCTCCCATTGGGCTTTCATGCTCTGGATGTCTTCTATACTTCCACTAAGTGCCTTAACAGATGTTTTCATTGAATTGAAAATAGGAAAGAAAGAAATATTAAATGTTTGCGTTGCGATTTCCTAGTTAGAGTATACCTAAAATTCGAGTTTCAGACATAAAAGTAACAAGGTAAATAACGATAGAAAGCTATTACTTGAACTACAATGGACCATAACCTTTCGAAACTCTTTTTCAATTCGGGGGGCGCGGTGGCTCAGAGGTAGAGCGTTCACCTCCCGGTGCTTGGAGTCCCTGATTCGATCCCAGCTCTTGCCGTGTGGACTTTGTGGTGGACAAACACCGTGCTCTTGGGTTTTCGCGGGGTTCTCCCGTTTCCTCCTTCTTTCTTCATTCCACCATTACCTTCATTTCCACCATTTCCTTCCTTATCACCCTCTCCTTTAGCCTAACCGGCATATGCGTGGGACGTAAAACTAAAAGATTTCATTTTCTTTTTCAAGTCATTGATTTAATACGGCGACTCCAGCGGACCAAAACTGAAAGATGAAGTAAAACATATAACTGCAGTAACAACGTAGTGTGCATGGTATGATAAAACAACAGCTCGATATTCGATATCATGCGTGAAGAAGCTATAAGGATGTTTGATGTTTGTGTTTTACGTTCCACGATTATGCCGGTGAGGCTAAAGATGTTTGATGTTGTTTAAGACGAAAAAAGTGATGCTAATGTGAATAATTTCTCACCTGGATCTGAGACAAGTTATTGTACAGCACGAACAAACGTAGAGCCAACTGCTAAGAGAAGACAAATAATCTATTTTACAAATAAATACATCAATGTTCGAACTACTGTCATTACTGTGGAAAATAATCGGAAATGTTTGCGAACAATATATGAGCGGTGTGTGAATAGGCATGAGTCATTAAAAAAAAATAACTTCTGAATGTTTTCCATATTATGAATGGAATTTCAATTTGTTTTGAGGAGTGTTAATTTTTGTAATTTCATGTTCATTCTTTGTGAGCACAAACGATAATACCATGTATATATGTATGCTTTACTATCATTGGTTCCACTTTATAATTACCGAACATGTATACATCTTGTCATAACAAATAACATCACTAGTGTTCCTACAGGCAGTAGTCGAAGTGAGACGGTATGCGGTGGTATGCCATACCACCTCTGGTTTTTCAGTGATGAACGCATAGCGCCTCTAGTTTTTTGGTGACTAAGACATACCGTCACGGGAGAGTAGATGTTAAATACCTTTAATAAATCCATTTTTTAACACAGTAATTGACAAATAGCTTTGCACGTAAAAAGATTTTATTTTTTGTGTAGAAATAAATTCCTAAGTTGAGAACACCGACATTTTTGTTATCTTTTTCCTATTTTTTGTGTTTAAAATGAGGTGTCTTCAAAGAAGTTCATCTACTTTATATTTTGATATGCATACTGAATTGTTTCTTTCGTATGTATGTGTGTGTCTTCTTGTCTTAATTCATATAAATGTTGTGTTTTGAGCATGGGCGGATTTAGGAATTGTATGCTGTGGGTCGATTCTTCCGGGCTTTGGAATACTTTCAGTCAAGTGGGGAGTCCGGAAGCTTTCCTGCAGGAAATTGTTAATATAAAAACCCGGTTTTTCAGCATTTTCGTGTAATAATTCTTTATAATACAACATAGCGGGATATTTTATTTATTTATTTATTATTATTATTATATTTTTTTTTTACAGAAAGTTGTTGGCGAGGGATCAAAGTCTCTGCATGCCTCCCGTAACTAAAGAGAAGCTCTCCAATGGTTTTCAGTCATTATGTAAATAGAAATACAATGTTTTAGACAACATACTTTCACTGTATTTCAACATTTAGATAGCCGATAGTCGAGTTAAAATCGTAATAAAACATATCGCCTCTGCTTTTTTTTCCACTTCGAACACTGCCTACAGGTATGTTACAACTCAAATATACAAGAAGCTCTCGCCTTTGGTGGGAGCGGTCTCAAGTTCGATTCCAAATGGGGATACTTGGTCGAAAATTTTAACAGCTATTTCAGGCTAGCTATCCTGAGTAAAGTTTTTCCTCATTCACGCCAGGATGGTACCTAACACAGGTTCCAGGCCAGTGTTCGATTTGTAGGGAGGGATGCCTGGGATTTCCCCCTCACGAAAAATCATCCCAGCTTCTGGTTTAGCTAATGTCGTCACAACCAGGGATAGTGGTTTTCTCCTCTCTGTACATAGTACCTTATATAAAGTGAATCACGCGTTAGAGATTCGAAGACGCTACTCGACACCAGCATGATCGGTGACGAACTCTGCATGTATTATATACAATACAATGAAACTCCATTTTGTGGCTATCACAGCATTGCATTTACAGACACGAAGCTTTTCTGGAGTCAGTTGTTAGCGATCGTAACCACCGCTTAAAAACACTCTCGCGTTCCCACTCGTATCGCTATTGGAATCGCGTCATTTGCTCAAGTATGTTTTGCTCAACCATTAAAATGTTGGACATTTCCTCAAGTATGTTATCTTGCTATAGATCATGAACTGGAAATCCATGACAGACACGTAAATCTTGGCTAATGGCCAGAATCGGGGATTGAGATTTTCGTATATGATAAAATATATGCAGGGTTGCCAGAAGTTAGATAAAAAATTTACTGATTTTTTTTTAATGAATAAGATTGGTTTGCATGAATCATTTTTGTCAAAGAAGATCTGAATATTCCTAAAGTATGTGCATGCGCTTGCAATTTAGGACTCAATCCTAGCAGGTATCACATTCTCAGTATCATATGTTCCATATTACGAAGGTAAAACACTGTATCTGAGCAATTCAAGGTACAAACTGGATTTCTTTTATTGCTTAAAAGACTTATGAAAAAAAGAATAATTAATTACAGACGATATTTATTTAAAACAAACTGTCATTTTACACCGTCTGTACGAATTCTTCAATAAATCAGATTAATTTCTTAGGTTATGTCAGTATAATTCAAATGAGATGTATTGAAGGAAATTATATTAAATTTTCCATTGTTTGAAACAAAATGTTTTATGCGTAGAGTATAACAAAGATTAAGAATAGTGTTAGACTAGAGGCGAGATGTTTCATCTTTAAAAGGAGGCGTAAAAGTGTTGTCTTTAAAAACGTTTTTATTGGAAGAGTTCGGTGTCATCTCGAAAGTTCTCCGTCGACATTATGTTGGATAACACTAATACCATATCTATATAAATAAGTGAAAGTGATTTGCTCATCATCGCCTAGATCATACTTCTTTAGCTAAAAAGAAACGTGAAATTTGGACAGAATATTCCTGGGTGTACTCCACTAGCTTACAAAGAAACGAAAGAAAGTGCTCATGGTATCGCGAGCACATAATATTTGATGCTGCGTTGTCATGTTTGGATTTGTTTTGCAAATTATATAAGAGATTGTTTCTGTTACATAGAGAGGCAAATATCAAGAAATATAATAGACGTTTATTATAACACGATTAATTGCCACAGCTTGATTTTTGAAAAACACGGGAAGATTTTTTGTATGAAAGGAGGTAAATAGCAAGAAGTATAACATATACGTACGTGATATTATTATATAGTAAATGCTATATCCATGATATGCCTTTAATTGACATTTACCAATTTTTAGTTCGCACCTATAAAAAAGAAAAAAAGTGAGCACCACGGGCTACCACCACAGTATAAGTGTCGCTAAATGTGTAATTTTCATCAAGGGAAGATTTAAGTTCGTTTGTGTACCAGTTTTAGAAAATTTAAAATAGGATTCTTGAATTTCATTTATGCACAGTTATCCTTGCTGTTTACTTTGAAAACGATTACCTTATGTTAATAGGGAATAGCAGTTTACTCTTTTTAAGTATATGCTGACAATATGAAAGTATAAAGATATGACACGCAATATGTTGACCTAATTATCTCCAAATTCTTCCTTCTCCAGCACTAAATAAGTTAACTAATCTTGTGCCTAGTGATAATACAATATTTAATTCGAGGGCAGAGGATAGTGATTTTGAAAAAAAAAAAAAAATATATCACTGTTGCCAAAAACTGATTGACATAATGGAGTATCATCGCATAACATTTTGTGCACTTGAGGTTTGTTATTTATGTCATGATCGCACGTAGACCCTTGTTTGTGCGCTCCCGGCCTAGGCCTATTCCTTTTATCACCGAGGCAAGAAATAAGAAAGGATTTTTTGGAGCATGTATTGCAAGGGATAGATATATATAAAGAATTTAATATCTCACACATTCATGAAATTAGAGAAATGAAACTCAACATATAAACTCTTCTTTAAAATAAGGGAATACGTATTTCAGTGCTTTCAAAAATCAAGTTTCTAACGGAGACATGTCTATAACATTCAAACTTCTCTTCCTTTCTTCAGAGACAGTCGAATGTCAAGATTCGCTTAAGTTGGAGGTGTGGAATTCGGTACATACATTCTTAATTAAAAATAAGGTAACACGCGTTTCAAGAGCAGAAAGAAGGATCTTGCATCGTTTGTCCCAATCCTCGTTTCGACTAACCAATTATCCGACAATTTTATGACAGATAAAGGATAAGATAAGAATACTCGTTTGGCCTAATCCTCGTTTTGCCTAAAATAGCGGACTATAACAAAAATCGTGGAAATAAAACTGGAGGAAAATTTTTCGGAAAGAAAGTATTCACTACTATGTGAAGAACTGAGAAACACAAATTAGTTTTCCCATAACTAATTTGTAATACGAGTATTTGGTTTCGAAAAAAATGTTTCGACAATTGTGTTACGGTTATCTTTCCGTTCTATTTTGAGAATATTAATGCCCTCACAGTGTGTATAGTGGTTATAGTATTTGAGATGAGAGAAAAAGAACAAGTTACATCCTATTATTAATTTCATTTAAAGATGAGTGCTGTTCACGAGTAACTTTTAGTTTGCAGTTTGTTTCCTAATATCTTATAGTGTCCAATGATTCTGCTAATCAATATGTTAAAGGGAATATAATGTGTGTCAGTATAAAAGGAAATATCACTTGGATTTTATATTTCTGTTTGTTTCGTTCTTATGTGAACGCAAATGTTATTTTATTGTAGGTTTTGATCATCTTGAAGAGGATTTCGTTCCAGTTTTAATGCTTTTTTGAAACTGTTAATGTATTATAAGGGATCCTATTGTGATTCTATTGTAATTTTAATTCATATGAAATTTGTAAATATTTCGAGCTATTTCTGACAAAAGAATTTTGCTCATAACTTAACAATGGACAACTGTGATCGAAATGAGTGATTTGTCCACTGGGAAATTGCTCTTTGGATAATTCCACAATCCAAGCATCTCAATGTGTTACTAACAAAGAAAGAAGAAATATATATTTCAATTCTTATTATTACTTTTTAAACAACTTTTGAGTTGAATTTCCACTCGTTTCACGTACTACCGGGAACGTCCATGGCATAAGTCTCTGTTTAAATCATCCCATTGATGTACAATGAGATTGAAATTCGGGATTCTGGGTGGTTATTTCAACAGGAAGAAGTGAAATGCTCCTAGCTAAGTGGGATCTGTTACGAGTGTGGTTGCCCTGCTGGTACACTCCATTTCCATTCGTATGACAAATAAATAAAGATATAATTGACTCTGGAGATCTTCATACTTCGATACAATATGGGTGCATAATACATGTTCCAAATATCCAAAATATTGCTAACAGAAAAGCACTCCAAATCAACATGGAGTCGCCATTATCTTGTACAGTTCTAACCTGACATGCTGGATCCATGATTTCGTGGGACTGGAGCCAAACTGTAGATCACTATTACTGTGATCAGGTTGAAATCGAGACTCATCACACCATGCTACTCGTTTTTATGGTCCTGTCACGGCATTCTGTTGCCAATGCATTAACTGAAGTGACGTGTAATGGCAAGTGATAACTTCGTGGATTATCGGCTTCTGAAGTCTATAAGGTGAAGCAAACATTGTCTACTAAGCATCCGACTGACTTCCTTTTTCAGTTTGGTGGCTATCTGGGCTAAGGTTTGCTGGTGTTCGGTGTAGTAAGCAAAATTATGAAAATATTTATACCTTGTTCTCTTATTGTAGTTGGCACCCAAAATTCTCTCTAAACATCACTTTTCGTTTATAATGTCATACATACATGAAATTAAATAAATAAAATACAATATTTTATTTCCAACATTACAATAAACCAAATTTGGAATATTGTTTTCTAAGAATTGTCGTTTCCTTAGCCACGCGTTGTATCAGTTATTCAGTTACACATATATAAAATGTTAATGCAAACTCCTTGTTTATACTCTTACTTAATTTTATATTCAAAATATGTGAGTTTCTCTTCACATTGTTAAACTCATGTAGATTTTCAAATTATGCACATTCAATATTGAAACTTGAAATATATCTATAACTTCCGGCAACAATAGAGTGATAATTTGAGACATGCAACATGTTTATCGGAAGCTGAATTCTCATCAAAAACTATTTTTCGCTATCTCTTACGGTTTTTAATATTTGGGAATCAATATTGAAACCGGAAGTTGTACTACTTCTGGCTTCAATAGAAGAATGAAGCGATCCATAAATCGTTTGGATAGATAGACAACGTATCGACATATGAAATAGTTAATATAATATTAATATTAATAATGTATATTTTGCATTTCTTAATTCTTCATATACTAGAGAATTTTCAGTTATAATTTCCCTCTACTTGAATTTCCACATTTTTTCTTATTTCCCGCCATTTTAGGCGTAACGAAGATTAGACTAAACGAGGATATTTTTTTCGCATAAAATGACGGACACAAATCTTATCATTTATCTGTCATAAAAGTGTCAGATAATTAATTAGGCGAAACGTGGCGACACGGAAGGGAGGTCATATTTATTATTTTGAAATTTCCTTTTATTTATACATAAAGTGCCGAGTGTGACAATTTAAATTTCAGGTTTTATATTTATTACACCTTATCTTCCTGTGAGGAGAACGGAAACTTCTGCTACTGTATGTATAATCAGAATACGATAAAAAAAAATATGTATTTAATAACTAGCCTTCGGTTATCTGGGGACTTCGCCCAGAAACCACCGTGTTTTCCCGGCCTACGGCCTCACATCTCATACACCTGCAAGCATACCGAATTTCAGTTCAAACATCAAGATTCATGTTTAACTTTCGGGATCCCCAGGTATGAAGGTATTATTATAATAAATTCAAAGACCGTAAAGAGGATTATATTTTTATCATTTAATATGGAACATGGAAGTTGTATGGTTCTTTCAATTCCGGTTTGAGTAGAAAGATTAGTGTTGAGATGGAATATATTCTTGGGACACTTAAATGATCAAAGAAAATCGCTTTTCGCTATCTATTACCGTTTTTAATTTATAGTGATCAACATTATAACCGGGAGTGAGTAATTTCTACTTCAGGTTATCCTAGAGTGTTAAGGATGAAGATGAAAGTTGTCTTGAAACGTTTAATCGATCACGAAAACAGGTTTTCGCTATCTATTACCATTTTTGCTATATAGTGATCAATGTTAAAATAAGAAGTGGCTTATTTCTACAACTTCCGTTTTCACTAGAGTGTTAAGGATGAAGAGGAAAGTTTTCCTTAAAACGTGTAATCGATTTCCGAAAATCGTTTATCTCTTCTATTACTGTCTTTCCTGTACAGTGATAAATATGTTAACTGGAAATGGCTCATTTCTACTAGTTCCGGTGGGCGAATCACCTCCATCAACGAACTCCCTCGAGATAATCACTCTATCTATCTATGGCAAAAAAAAAAAAAAAAAAAAACAGAATTAAAAGAATTCGCATCCGTTCAAAAGTTATCGTGCAGAGTAACGGATGTACGGACGGACGTACTAACATTATAATCTTATAGGTACCACTACGTGGTCCTAAAAATTATAATACTTCGACTAGCTGGGTGGTTCGCCCTCAGACTCTTGCATTTGTTCATCTACTGCTTAGCACCTTACAAACCTACACGCATACCGAATTTCAGTTCAAATACTAACCGTCCTGAATGCCGAGATACACTGAACATTTCAAATACCAGGGGACTTCGCCGCCAAACCCGCGTTCGATCGGCATACGGATTCACATGAACCTATAGAGTACCCAATTTCAGTTCAAATACGAAGTTTCATGCCCCTAATCTTCAGAGATCCGGAAATATGAACATATTTTAATTGTGATCCTCACCTTTCTTCTTTCCTTCTAAGCCAGATATATAAAATACGATTAGGGTGACATTATAACAATTGCAGTCCCTACCTTATTTACCACCACTTTTCTTTCTGTTTTTACTAAAACATCAGAAAACGCTTAAACACATCTCAAATTAGTTTAAATGGGAAAGAAAAACACCAAATTTCAAGTCTCTAACCTGAAATCGAGAAGAGGAAGAGAAAATATGACAAATCAGATGAGAGTATTAGAAAGACGTGCGCACAATATGAAGTTGACAGAGATATTAGATAGTTTCTTAAAAAAAAAAAAAAAAAAAAAAAGATTACATTCAAAAACTAGAGTAAAACCAGTGAAATTTCTTGAGAAGTGCTTCACATATGTATAATTGATCAGAAACTACAGTAAACTAGAAAATCATTTTGAGAATCATCAACGTTTCCATAGCCTTTGAGCGTAATTGAGAGAAGTTAAATTTTAATATATATACTACATAGGCTTAGACAGAAATATACGATGGGGGGGAGGACTGTAATAACTATGATAATAATATCTCCCTGTTGTGTTTCGTAGAGCGTATGTTCACTTCTCTTCCCGATACTATCCCTCTCCACATAAATATGAAGAGTACGTGGGACGAACGATGAAAGTCATTTCCACATTTCTGAGATACCAGATTTTTTAAAAACTGTTTTACATCGGAAAATTGACTTTCATCGTTCTTCCCGCGCACTCTTGATATATTTCCTCCACTCTTTGATATTCAGGATCCAAATACCAAATTCCGATATTTTCTCTCCCTGTTATTTGTTTATTTAACTAAAATGAGTCAACTTGATTTTCCTTCTTTATTTACAAACAATAAAATATTTGGAATTGTATCTTACCTCCCCCTTTCATAAGTACTTGAGCTACACTATGGAATACAATACGCTACTCTGGAAAATTTTGCAAACGTATAAAATACAATCGGGGATCTCATCCAGGTCTCCTGTCCAATGCAGTTATTGTGTAATGCTTGAAGTAATCGTCTCTACATTTTCTTCTCGGTTCGGTTAAAATATCCCTTTATCTCGTCTCCCTGAATAAGTATATACTATAGCCTGTTAAAAATTTTCTAAATATTTGGAAGCGATGTAATGTAATGCCTATAAATTAACCTCCTCCATACATTGTCACTTTTCCAAAATTTAAGTGTAAAATCCACTCTATTTAAAAGTAGATGAAAGTTCAATGCAACGGGTTACAACCCCCATTAGATACGTCTCTGATATTCTGTTACTAAAGGAATTTCAATCGAGAAGCAAGGAAGAAATGCAGATAACAGACATATACGGAAGGGCTTTGCAGAACATGTTGACATATATATAGAGATACTGGGATACTGATGCACGATAAACTTCAAATGAATGAAGAACATGTGCCTATGTTTTCTGAAATCCCTCCAACATAAAGTTTCCGAAAGTGAATGTCTGAGTTCCTTGAACATGAGTGCATATCACTATTTCTGAACAATACAAGTACATAATTAATGTAGCGACACAAAAACTATTGTCCTTTTGCTGGTGATAAAGTCCCGGAGAATTGAATTTTAAAAGAGACTACTTTTCCTCCATTAGAATTCCTAGTTATGAATATTGAACTTTCCTTTTCCTTTCAATTAGGTAACAAACTAGGCTTAATCAAAATATATTGTACTTATTAAGCGAAAAAAAAAAAAAATACAATTTTTCCTTTGTTAAGAAATAAATGAATGTGTGCACCAGAGCAGTTCTGAGTGGGTTGTATCCGTGTATTGTTTCAGCCTAGAAGAAGTATTTGAAATAAGCTTAATTATTTCGAAAAATAATATTAAATTCCTTTTTTATTGTCAACCTGCACCTTTTGGTTTATGTAGGTTGGACGCTTGTGACATGCGAGCACGAAGCGTAAAGTATGAGCATTACTGAAGTTACAAGAAAGAATGTTAGTTACAATTAATAAACCTAAATTGAAATATAATACAAATAATACTTAACGCACATAAAAATTATGCATATTATTTATTATTTCAATGTTCAGATATGCTGCGTGGCTAATTTAATACTGCATTGTAGAATTGAATCAGTCATTGTTAAAAGGGATTATGTGTCATTTTGGGCCTAATTGAATTACGAATAGATACGTAATGCACTGTATATGAGTAAACCTGAATGTCAGTGGGAAAATTATGTTGTTATTTCACTCATAACCCCGTTTTTAGACATTGAAACAACTATGCTTAGTTTACCATATTTGAAAAAAAAAACAAAAAACAAAAAAAAAAACACACACACACACACCATTCTATCTGACACTCTGCAACCCTGTCTATCAGAGATATTTCATAATAGCCTGCAGCGGAACATCTTCCTTTCCCTTTCTGATATTTGCTAAGAGTGCGGCAGGTGTCCCTTCTGTTTTGGTTGATGATCATCAGATTAAGAAAAAAGATAACCACTGTAGGAAATGACTCTAGTTTAGAGACTTGAGGAAATAGACACTTGAGCAAATGACCCTATTTCTCGCTATTTCATGATTCAAAACTTTTAATTTAAATTATTACCCACTCTATTCTAAGAAGTGTCGCATGTGAAATAGAAGAAACTTTTTTTTTTTTTTTTTTTTTTGAGATAATATTTTCCGTGACGGAACGATTCACGATTTGCAGAGCAAAATAAGATATTGAAAATTAATTCATCGAATATTAATCTCGTACTGAATTTTTTGCTCTTTGGATTTGAATTTTCATGGAGAAATCAAGTTTATTCGCATTCTGACACTGATTTAGGACGAGAAGAACTGGAAAGGGGTGAGCGGAAGTCCAAAGTAGAAAGCTTGTTCACAAACGAGATGCCTCTGCTCCTTCACGTGTGCAGCCACGTCGAGTCCGTGGTCGCCGAGATCTTTGCATCATCGACACAGGCGAGCTTCAAATGCAGGTAGAATTCTGAACTTCGGAAGAAGAGGTCTGTATCAGTTCTTTGGATCCTGTTTCACCTGAATCTTCCGGCAGTACTTCCTCCATGTCAATCATCGGTAACCTAAAAGAATGGGTGCGATCTTGTTGGGAAAACGACAATATGTAATATCGAAGAATTTAAGACTATTAATGAAACAACTTTATGGTGTTAAAATATTATTACGGTACTATCATTGTCTACTGATTTGTTGGCGAAAAATAGACTGCAAATTTATTCATAATACAAACATTTTATAAGTAGTTCTGCCATTAAATTTAAATTGTTATGTAATAATCCTCAAAATAAGCAAAATTAGTGAGAAGACAAAAATAAAAAATCGTTACGTGATAAAAGGGGGAGGGGTTCGGCCTTGCGTTACGAAGTGTGACAAGGGGAAGACAGAAGGTAAAAAATAGTAAAAAGAAAGCGTTATGCAATATGTGAATGGTCCCTTACTACTACGACTAATAAAATACACCAAATACATACAACAAATTAGTTAGAATACCAATAAAAAAAATATCCACAACTAATACCCGTCTCAGGAGAGGTACCGCTACAGTTTCCAACGAGAGGAGAAATACGGTTTTCTAATCTCGTCTTGTAAATTGTTGTAGAATGTTTCTCACGTCTCCATTCTCGAAAATTATTTCTCCTCTCATATTATAAATTTATGTTTAAAATCTATCTTCTGACTTTCTTCAAATTTCATTTAGAAGTTACCAGAATCCTTCTGCGTCACGAGAGATCGAAATATCATGTGATATAACACAGGGGCAGATCCAGGGGGGGCGATTGGGGCAATCGCACCCCCCAGAAGGGGAAACTTTCTTATTTTATATATAAATAAGAAACTATAAATAAATAACTCAGAGTTTGGAGCTCTTAAAAGTAGTTCTAAGTAGCAGCATTACAATCCACCGCCCCCTCCAAAAGTCCCTTCTGGATCCGCCCCTGATATAACATCATTTAAACCATATTTATTATTGGAGTAAATTATGTAAAAACTTGTGAATCTTTAAACATTAATAAAAGCTCTTCACTGTGTTCGTACAGTCACATTATCAACTTATAGTTTTTATACTACGAATTATGTAACAGTAAGACAGTGTTTGAGATCAAAGACTTGGTTGAACCAATGTTGTCCACTAGTCTCGAGAATATTCTCGTGCCGTCTTGAATTTGAAAATGTACTTCTTATCTTAATTTCCAGAAAAGGGCTTAACTTTACAGGTGCCCCTCCAGTTTCAAAAATACACAAAAGACTTAAATCATTAAAAATTGTTATGTTATCTTTCATATATAATTCAGTAAAGCTGAACACAGAAATATCATATCCAACACACCGATTCGCCATACTACACCACTACTATGCACCTTAATAAGTGTCGAAACATTTCGTGAAAGATTTCACGTCTTGCAAATAGTACCAACTTCTACGTATAATTTCTCGTATTTACCCCCAACCTTACACAGCTAAAGATCACATAAGAACTCCAAATCAGAATTTCTCCAAATCCCAATCACAACTCCAAACGTTTCGTCTCGTATTTAACACTAGGTACCACAAGGATAGCATATGTGTGAATGATACCGCAATGAATAAAAACTTGCATTCGAAATTAGGATTATATACTGATAACACCCATTCGATTGACGCATTGCAACAGACGAGGCAGAGTGGTATAGTGTTACCATCATTCAGTAAAAGTCCCAAGAGAGTACACGAGGTGTAGCCCGTGAAAATGATATTAGTAGCACATCAATCACGAGCATTATGTCAGTGAATAAGTGACATCCTTAAAAGCTGCAACTTGACCAACACCTTACGGAAGATGATCCAGATTGTCGTATGGAATTAGCTCAAGGAACCACAGAGCAACTACGATTCGCTTCTGACTTATTATTTACTCGTGAGGCAAACGTTTAAGTGTCGGGCGAGGCTAACAAACAGAACGCGCAGTATTGTTTCGGTTGCAATCCGCCTTGGTTTAACCCATCCACATATGTTCCCAGCAAGCTGATGGTGTGGTGTAGCGTGTGAGAAACAGAGATGGAGTGGGTCAAGTTTTCTGAGTGGGTCAGTGAGTCGTGGGTCAATAGCATGTGACCCATTGTGACCCACCACCCACCGTGACCCACTGCGACCCACCGACTCACTCTGCTCACTGCATTGTAGACAGTATCTTCTGAAGACTGGTAAGTTTGTCTGCGTTTTACTTTCAAGATCTTCATTTCACTTTTCCATTTGTTTCTGTGTACTTACTTGAGGTAAGTATATCTAAGTGAAAAAAAAAAGAACTTCAGGCACTTTTGGATATTGATATCTTTAATTGTGATAGTAGCAATAGGACTTATGATACTACTTGTCCTTCGAAGCCTGTGAGTTTTTAGAGGAGCTAACTACTGGAAAAGGTACATTTTTTTTATCACTGTAATAAATAATTAGACTATATATAAAAAAAATGAATGTAACTTCGTGTGCCTGATCATCACGGCCAAATTGCAAAGTCAAATGAAATGACTTTTGGTATATAGTTAGCCCTTAATCAAAACTTGGATGTTATATTGCTTTCATTATAATACATATCCTAAGGAGGTAGTGAGGATCCGAAATTTTGCGAAAAAAAAAATTGAGTATCTCGCAAGCCGTTAAACTTACGGAGCTGAAATTCAGTGTATTAACTCCTTATTGAAAATAAACAGAATGTGTCGTAGCATTTTTTAAATTATCCTTTATGGGGGAGGGCACTTTCTATATATGAAAAATTGGTAGTGAGTTGGCTTGTAAAAATGATAAAAAACGATCAATTTTAGTTAAGAAAAAATTCAGAAACAAAAAATACAGTGCTTTCCTTCATATATCCATTGCTTTCTACTATAATAATAGAAGCTTATGTTTATTATGTGGAGCGCTTACAGCATAGGGCAATCAACCCATAAAGTTGTGAGAAAAATAGACATAAAATTTGTACTATAAGCTTAATTACACGGAAATTTTAAGTTTGGATTGTATGCATAATTATATGGAAATTTTTATACTTTTTAAAATCTTTACATTGGTCTATTTACCTTGATTTGGGAATTTCAAATTTTCTTTTTTCCACTGAAAAGTATCGGTAATTCAACATTATACTATGATAATTTAATTGAAATTCATCGTAATTTGGCCCATGATGAACAACAGTGTGATAATTAAAGGGGAAGAAGGTGGGAAATTTCCATTCACCTCTAAACACTTCCCCGTGAAAAAGATGTTGTATGGTGATAGAGAGGTGATACTTCTTGCTGGGTATTTCAAAACTGACCTAGAAAAATCGTTATCAGACTTAAGTCTAACAAGTAGATTGTCGATGAGGAGTTGCAGAAATTTCTACGTCGGATAGAAGTATTATCAATTTCCACGACAGGGTGCGAACGGGAATTTCCCCTTATAAATTTACAGATGACTGATATCAGAAAAACACTAAGTGCTCAAACATTGTCTAATTTGTTGTTCATCAATGTTGTTCATCAATGTTCCACCACTAGACAAGCTCAAAGTTGACGAGCTAGTTATTTCTTGGCTGAAGGATGGACATTATTCCGCTGCGGATGATTTACCACAGGAGGCCAACAGGATATAAACCCGATTTCAGATTTGTTTTAAGTTGGCAAATTACGAGTTATGGAAAATGTATACTTGTATTACTAATGGCTTATTTGTGTTATTCAACTTTGTACCTAATTTTTAATAAGTTTCTTCTTTGCTTTCTTATTGTAACAGAGTGGTGCTTGAGCGATTGACCGTAGAAATTCAAACTCCGATTAGTGACAATTTCACAGTCTTGTTTTATTACAAGTGTAAACTCTTTAATCAGTAGAGAAGAGGCCGTGGATTATGTGTCAGAGTTGATGACGATGGATTTTGGTGAGTCAGAGTAGATCACAGTGGATGAGAGTGGATCATGGTGGGTCACGGTGGGTGGTGGGTCATGGTGGGTGGTGGGTCAGAGTGGATCATGGAGGGTGGTGGGTCAGTGGGTCGTGGGCCAACTCTGATGAGAAACTTGCGTTGTGGCCATATTCTTCATCGATTGGGCCCTAACGGGGATATATTATCGGCGTGTTTTAGAATATGACCTCTTGCCATCACTGCTGTCGGAGGTTAGGATATTCCCTAAGTTTTTTTAGCGCCCCACTCCAATACGGTATCTGTATTTGTGAGTGGCTCGATCAGCAGTTTCTTAGTGCGTAGATTGGTCGGCGAAGCGAGGTGCTGTAGAATGGCATCTCGTTCCTTCCCCTGACCTAACTTCACTGGAATATTAGCTGTGGGGCCATGTGAAGTCTGTTGTGTAAAGAAACGTATTGTGAACGCATATTCCAACATTACAGCCAACACTTTGCGCAAGGCTTTGCATAACAGGCAACTCAGAATGCATCGGACAATCGATCGTGGGAAACACATTGAACAAGCCCTGTAGCAGTGAGTGATCTTTGCGGTATGACCAGCTTCTTTTGTAGGGGACAGTACAAAGAAACAGTCATAACTTTCCTACTAGTTAGTGCTAGAGTAAAAATATCAGCACCATATAATTTCTAGGAGAATTAGCTGTTAAAATGACATATCATATGTTATGGTTTCCATCATTGTTTCTTTCAGAAACAATGTTCCAGGGGGCACACTTAGTATTCCGGGGGGGCACTGCTGGTACTATTCTATTTTTTATTATTATAGTATAGATGTATTGTTTTGGGGGACACTCTCAGAGCACCGGAGGCAGTGTCCCTCCAAAAACATGTCTGGAAGAAACACTGGTTTCCATTTAAGACAACTAGGTAAAATCCAAGATAACTTACGTCATTGTGATGTGTTCTCAAATATTTCTCGTTTCCTATTCTCTACTTACATGGTTATTTTGGTTATATTTTGTAATGTTTACCACTTATTACGGTATTTTCACACTTTTGAAGCATTCAGTTCAATTGTAGTACAATTTACCTAAAGCTGGGCAATTTTCAGGGAAGAACATTTTTAACAGTGTTATTTATATTCTTTATAATGTTTTCGTTATTGTGAAATATTAACGAAGAAAATGGTGTGTGAAAACAACAAAGACATTTCTTACTTTTGCTTGGAAAATCCAACTACAAATAAGCAATTTTTCTTTTCACCTTGTGCTATTTTGCTCCATCTCAGTTGCAGTTGTCTTCAGTGTTGCCAAAATCTTACATAGCAATGTTCCTCCTGAACGCTCAAAAGTTTGCTTTCTCCTCTTAAATTTCCCTTAATCGAGGAATATGATCAACATTAGATTTTCCAGCGTTTGATGATATCAGCTTAAAATTATTTTTAACTTAATTTACTTCGAAAAATAACAGTATGATTCTTAATCGTTTCTGCGTACAATCAAATTAATATTGAAGTTGTTAATGTTGAACCTTGAAAACCATAGACAGCAACATTGAATTTTCTTAAAAATTAATTGGTTTACATATGTAATTGCCATTTTTACCAATTCATACTAGTTGATAAAACGTGCTGATAGCATTGAATAGTTGTTCCAACATTTTGTTGAAATACAAAGAATGTTACAATACAGAATAGAATGTTGGTAAAAGAATTTTATAATTTTACAAGGGACATCACCCAATTGTCCGGCTCCGATTTCAATGATTTTTTTTTTTTTTGCTGATAGAGGACATGTTTGTATTACTTGTGATGACAGAATTTTTTGCCATGGTGCATGTTTTCTATTTTTCTATAATTTTTAAGACTTGTGATGTGGTTATTAGAGATTACTGCAGAAGTCCCTTACTACCCTTTGTAAACGGAGTGTTAATGAAAAAACAATCATGTAGATACAAATAAGGCCTAGGGAAAGTCGTACGGTAGGTACCGGTATGACCTTAACGGCAGCCATCTTGAAATCCGTCATTTTGAATTAAGGTTATTTTTTTAAAATTTGAATAGAGTAATATGATACATAATTTCGGGCTAGATTTTAATCAGGTAAAGTTAGTTTTAAGATACGCCCATTCGGGGAAAAGTTACAGGCATATTAATTGTTTATACCTACTATGTGTGTCAGTCCCTTACCTTCGCTTCTAACCCGCGTATTAATGATAATAAGTGGATAAAAGCTTCGATAATACATATTATCCCTAGAGGGAAGTGATACGGTAAGGGTATCTTTGACGGGAGCCATCTTGAAATTCGCCATTTTGAATTAAAGTGAAGTTTGAAAAATGAATACCATAGCATATGACATCTCATTTTAATACTAAATTTTCCCAAAAAGCCAATGGTATGCTTATTTTTGTTCTATAGTTAACCAGTATGAATTTAGGACTGCTTCTAATGTGCATCAAACGTTCATTATTCGATCTTTCAAATTGGCAACACTCCTAATTTTCACCACATGTTTTAAGATTCCAACTGGCACTTTGCAATTGTTGCCATGGCTCATGTTTTCTAAATTTATTACATTTTCTAAGAGTTGCGATTTGTCAATTCGTGAATAGTGTTGGGATAAGTATCCAGCAATCTTTCTGAATTTTGAAGACTTGCAATGTAATTATTTATTTTGAACCATAATACATAAGGAACCTGTGGACCTATGTGACGTAAAGAAATCCAAATGAAATTATAATAAATTGGTGTTATGCGAACACAAAATTATCAGGAAATGTTGGTCTAACGACAAACAATAAAATATTTTTAATAAATACAACTTTAAAGGAACAGCTGCAATGATATAAAATATCAAAGAGGCATAATATGACTGTTCCCAACACTGTTTGTACCATGAACATAATATGGATACAGGTAACTTTTTTATAAAGAGGTTCGCGATCAATAATGATTATATATAAATCTTACAAACATGAACCATCGACAACAATCGCTAGAAAACGAATGACTTTTCTGTCTGACTAGTTAAAAAAATTACCATTGAAAATAAATAAATACACAATAAAGAAATAAATATAAAACAAAACAAAAGACCATTGATTTACACAACAATCATATTTCGTTTTTTCCTTTTTGAAATGAATTTTCATTTGATTTCTCGTCACATCTACTATCCATTACAAGCTACGTCTTCGGTATTACCTGAATGCAAAGTTGAAGTTGTTTCGTTGTGCAATGATTCATGTTAGTAAACGAGTTTTTGAAGGGCAGATATAGGAAATAAGTAATTACATGGCACAGGAAATAAATAGCCACATGGAAGTCTTCAAAATTCAGAAAGATTGCTTGATGCTTATCCCAACACTATTCATGAACTTACAAATCGCAACTCTTAAAATAATTTAATAAATTTAGAAAACATGAGCCATGGCAATAATTGCAAAGCGCCAGTTGGAATCTTAAAACATGCGGTGAAAATTAGGAGTGTTGCCAATTTGAAAGATCGAATAATGGACGTTTGATGCACATTAGAAGCAGTCCTAAATTCATACTGGTTAACTATAGAACAAAAATAAGCATACCATTGGCTTTTTGGGAAAATTTAGTATTAAAATGAGATGTCATATGCTATGGTATTCATTTTTCAAACTTCACTTTAATTCAAAATGGCGAATTTCAAGATGACTCCCGTCAAAGATACCCTTACCGTATCACTTCCCTCTAGGGATAATATGTATTATCGAAGCTTTTATCCACTTATTATCATTAATACGCGGGTTAGAAGCGAAGGTAAGGGACTGACACACATAGTAGGTATAAACAATTAATATGCCTGTAACTTTTCCCCGAATGGGCGTATCTTAAAACTAACTTTACCTGATTAAAATCTAGCCCGAAATTATGTATCATATTACTCTATTCAAATTTTAAAAAAATAACCTTAATTCAAAATGACGGATTTCAAGATGGCTGCCGTTAAGGTCATACCGGTACCTACCGTACGACTTTCCCTAGGCCTTATTTGTATCTACATGATTGTTTTTTCATTAACACTCCGTTTACAAAGGGTAGTAAGGGACTTCTGCAGTAATCTCTAATAACCACATCACAAGTCTTAAAAATTATAGAAAAATAGAAAACATGCACCATGGCAAAAAATTCTGACATCACAAGTAATACAAACATGTCCTCTATAGCAAAAAAAAAAAAAAAAAATCATTGAAATCGGAGCCGGACAATTGGGTGAGGTCCCTGCATTTTCACGATAATTTCATCTCTTACCCACTTATCAAATTTAAGAATGAAATTTTCTTTTAAAAGAGGAATTCCGCCTAAGTGGGTAGCAGACAGATTGTAACCACTTGTCTTGTGAATGATATAAAAAGTTTATCATGTAAATATTTTTTTAGTATCAGTATATAAATCTCTCTAGATAAAAGAAAGTCCTGAGTGAGTGAGTGGTATCAACATCTAGGCCAAACTGTTTTGGAAATTCGACGTTGAAAAGAAGAAAAGAGGTGGCAATCATTATCTTAAAATGTCCATATCTCTTGCAATCTCTGAAGGTTAAAGACAAAAAGATAAAAGGTATATATAATAAGCTCCTTATTCAAAACAAGTGGACATATTCCACAGCGTTTCTGAAAATTCCATTTTAACTAGCGGAGATGGTAATTTCTACTTTTTTTTCTCAATATATCAAAATGACTTCAAGGTTGTGTCTCATCATCAGATGAAAAAAGGCGGTCCCTTTAAAATGAATTTTTGAACACAGTTAGGGTTTGGGCTGATAGCAGTTTTTATAATTTCATTTCGATTGAAATGCGTATTCTTATGGAGAATGGGATTATACTAGGGATGCAAATAAGCAACAACATTTTACTCGCCCAAGGAAAAGCTAGCAGCCCACACAGGCCCGTAGCCAGCCCAAAAATTTAGGGGGGGCGACTCCATCATATTATACTTCATTACCATATTATAGTTCATTTGCAAGTCTACCGTGAAATTTTATGGAGGCCAGTTAAAGTTTAGGGGGGCCAGGCCCCCCCGTGGATACGGGCCTGAGCCCACATCCCACAATAGAAATCATTTGCTTATTTTCGATATACTGTAATATTAAATACTCGTCCGCACCGATGAACCACTCACCCCGGGCGAGTGGGCGAGCGGTTATTTGCATCCCTGCATTATATTTTTCGTAAAGAATAATGTCATAAACCTGTTCTTGGTGTGAGAAGGATGGACGCAAAGGTTGAAAAATAAAGTGCGAGGCCATGCAAATGCGGAGTATGGAGTTGAAGTCTCCAGGTAGTAGATGTTTTGTGTAGTATATTAATAAGAAAGTAAGTTGCCTTGATCATACTGTCTATTATTTCTATATCAGTACTCATTTATTATTTTCTTTTCGTTTATACTGTATTATTGACACTTTGGATGGATATTGATAACAACATTGTGCTAGATTGTTGACTAACTGGCTTAGATATTGATTTTGGATTCCCTTACTGTCACAATTTATCACACGTGGATTATCTTTAAGACAAAGAAAGTAATTTAGCTACGCATACACATGTAGTAGCAACTCCAGAATATTTGTAACGTTAAAAAGATAATTGTTCTTCTCTAGGTAGCCTTTCGTAGAACAATGAAACGTTACACGTTATTCATTTGAAGCGTAATTCTATAATATTGTTAGCATAATGTAACGAAAGAAAATATTTTTTTTCGTTACACGTGTAACGTAAGGATATGTGACGTAAGGTACTTCTAAGGAAGGATTTTTTGGAAATTCAACGGAGAAGAGGAGAAAGAAGGATGGTAATTATTATCTTAAAATATCTGTATCTGGCAATCTCTGAAGGTTAAAAACAAGAAATTTGGCATATGGACTTCTCATTTAAAATAATTAGACATATATTTCATCGTTTTCTGATACAGCACCTACGAAGGAAGAAAAACGCGAAAGTTAAAAAAAAAAAAAGGATGGGGATTGTAATTGTTAAAATAAAATGGCGATATCTCGAAATCCCTTAAGGTTAGAGATATGAAATTTGGTATTTAAACTTTTAATTTTAAATAATTATACACGTGTTTAAACGTTGTTAGATATTAACCCTAGAAAGGAAAACAAAGGTCGAGTAGAAAAAGGTTTGGAGTTACAATTGTTGTAATAAAATGGCCATATCTCGAAATCGCTTAACATTAGAGACATGTTAGGGATACAAAACTTGGTATATGAACTCCTTATTCAAAACAAGTGGGCATATACCACAGCGTTTCAGAAAATTCAGCTTTAACGAGAGAAGGGACAGTTTCTATTTGCTTCCTCAATATATATCAAAATGACTTTGAGGTTCTCAGTCTTATCATCAGATGAAAACGGGTGAACCATTTAAAATGAATTTTCGAACACAATTAGGACTTGGTTTGACATAAGTTTTTATAATTTTACTTTGATTGAAATGCATTTTCTAAGAGGAGGAAAGGGTATTATTTTGCGCAAACAATAATGTCATAAACGTATTCTATCGGTGCAAAGAACGGACGCAAAGTATGAAATATGAGGAGCAAGGCCGTTAGCAGAAGTTTAGTATAGTATATCAATCAGAAAGAAAGTGCCCAGCTCACGCTAAGCGAGCTTTGTGGTTGACGAACACTATTTGCGTGTTTTTTTTTGGGGGGGGGGGAATTCCCCCGTTTCTTCCTACTTTTGTCGTTCCTTCATTATCATTCATCTTATCATCACCGTCTCCTTTAGCATCTGTGCATAATCGTGGGACGTTGAACTATAGAAAAAATCCAAAAGTGGTTCTCCTTTACCTCCCCAAAATCTCCCCAAAACAGAAAAAAATTAGAATATGAGTACTTAATTTACAAACTCATTTTTAGGGAACATTTAGTGGTTTCATTTTTTGGTATTTTTAAAAATGTTTTATTTGAACTTAGTTGACAGTTACAAAAGGAACATTTTTCAATAAAACAATTATAAAAGGTTTCTCGTGTTAATTTGAACAGCTTGTAACGAATCTCTAGAACTTGTGATTTCAATTTCTTTTAGTTGAACACACACGCACACACACACATACACACACACGCGCACACACACACACACACACACACACACACACACACACACACACACCTGTTTGTGCACCCTCCAAAAGGTGTATGCAAGCTGCGCCATAGGAAAATCGAGTATGCACTCATATCTGCTTTACTAATGGAGTTATTTCCCTGATACGCTTCCAAAAGTTGCGCCAGCGATAAAGCTACATTTCCAGAGGCACCAGAATGCAATATCTCGACCCTGACTGGGTACGTACAAGTGAGCACCCAAAACAACTGGGTATTTGCAAAAGGAGTAATTGTAACAAACGAAGACACTAACAAACAAACAAAGATATTGTGTGTAAAATGTGTAAAATGCGAGTTCAGTGAGTAAATGTGAGTAATGCAATTAGAGCAATTGCTTTAAACACTAGTTAACTTTGTAGCAAATGAATCACATGGATAATTGCTGTTGACTTTCTTGGGTCGTCCCATTTCTTTCCACATTTTCCTTTCCACAAATTATTTCATAATCACTCACTCTCATTAACCACCCGTCGGTTATAAGGCTATAGAGGATAACCAAGGGATATAAAACTAGAAATTTGATTTGATTTCAAATGGAATAGTGCATTGATTCAATCCCCGGAGAAGTTAGTTTGTGATGCACAACATCGTTTCCATGGGTTATCTCCGAGTACTCCCATTTTCTTCTACATTCTCATTCCATTAATTATTCTATCGTCATTCACTTGCCTTAATCATAGCCTCCCTTAACCTAAAGGACATTATCGTGGGACGTTAAGCTGTAAGATTTCATTTCATTTTGAAATGGAATGGCGAGACTAAAGTAGGGTTATATCTGTTTGTTTGCTCGATGAAGGTTAGTGTTTCTTTTCAGCACCGAGACTGTATGAGACAGAGACTTATAGGTTAAGGTGGAATCCGAACCACTATAATAGTTCAGATTTTATTAATTCTTCCATGAGACCATGTGACCAAAGAGGCACGTGTTAGCTACAAGGCCAGCGGGAGAACAATATTATATGCCTACAAGAAACACGAGACAGGATATATTATTCATACCAAGTGGGAGACCCGGGTTCGACTCCCGGTGGGAGCTCATGTGGTTCGGATTCCATGTTAATCAGTAGTTCCCGTCTCATATAGCCTCGCTGTTGAAAGGGATGTTAAACTCAAAATCAACTTAACTCAACTATTCATACCACCGAATTTAATATTTTTGTTATAACGTCGAAAATGAAGTACTAAACGGCAAGAATACCGCAAAACAAGATAGAATATAAAACAATAAAGCGAAAAAGGCAGTAAGTTTAAAATTGACAGAGGAGGATTTTAAAAGATTAAGACATCATGTTACTTGCATTAACACTTAGCAACAACACACAAATATACTATTATACTATTGAACGTCGTAATTTTGTATCACTTAAAATTTTTGTTTCTCTGGAATATTATAATATATTTGTCTAATCGAATTAATTTATCTATTTTACTGTTTTAGCCGAAGTAACTATGAAACAAACCATAGCTTATGCTAATATGCAATGTTGTCAATTTTAATGGGAATGGTTAGCAGTAATCTGTGCCTTCACTTTTCCGGTATCTTTTTTTTTATCTATTTGTCTCACATATTTACAGTACTCTTACAGAATTTTTTTTACTTCGATCTCTTCATGAAATCCATACATATGCCCCCAAAGGATTCAACTGTTAATTTAATGTGAGAAGAGCGAGACCATTGAAATCCAAAATTAGTGACCAACGAAACTTGATCCGTGGCTTCTACATGTGCACCATTGTTCTCTCGGTTTTCTGTCTTAAAGACATGCTTCAAAGACTCACTGCCCTAAGAAATATTGCACAACTCAAACGCTACACAATGCTTCATATAAGCATTATATAACTACCTATTAGATTTCGTAGTTGACTTTCCCATCTGCAGTGAACAAAGCCTAATTGCAAGATTCTATTCAATAATAATAATAATAATAATAATAATAATAATAATAATAATAATAATAATAATAATAATAATAATAACAATAATGTGTAACTGTTACTGCTCGACTACTGACATTTGTTCTAGCCATTTGAGAGACATATACTTTCAGTTGAGTTGATTTTGAATTTAACATCCCTTTCAGCAGCGAGACTATATAAGGGAACGTAGAATCCGAAACACATGAGCTCCGCCAGGAGTCGAACCCGGATCTCCCACTCCAAAGGCACGCACGATAACCGCTTAGCTACGACGAAGCTCATGGACATATTTGTTTCGGTGCAGTTTTCATTTGTCTATTGCAAAAAAAAAAAAAAAAAAACAATTCGATATGTTATTGTCGCACTATACTTGTATATACATAAATGTACTACCTCAGTCCCTTGAATCATTACAGGATAAAGTTAATGTCAATTTAGCAGTACCTAGACAAAATCCTATTTTTTAATATAATCCTCTCTGCTATTACATACTTCAATATCACCACCACAACTAGAGAAAGAAGATCAGAAGTCTAACCTCGACGTCGTAGAACCTCCACACCAGGAGAACACTACTGTTTAAAACGATTTTTCTTCCCTGGGCAATAAAATGGCAGATCCGTATTTAATAGTTGCACAAACCAGTTTGCATAACCAAAATAGGAAGGGAATTAAGGGAATCAGCGATGAAGCAAAAAACTATTAGAACGGGGAGAAGTATAGAGGAATCAGGGGTCGCCACAAAACCTCCAAGAAAATCCACAACAGAAGATCAAATACTGGACTTCCCAATATGCAGAAAGCGTAGGCACTGTCCTTCTACCTATTTTAAACGTCCAAAAAGCGAGTAGAGCCAACCCTTGTCCAGGAGTAAAAGATCAAGCAATTCTAATGACAGAAAAAAAGCCTATAAATAATCACTAAATTACGCAGAGGAACAGTGCTAGTGGACACCAGATCCCGCATTTCCATCTGCCCTTTTGAATATTTACTTCCTGATGTTCAATTAATACAACATAAAACAGCGGTTAAAGGGATATGAAATAAAATTAACTTGAAATATGTAGCAAAGCTATCATTCGACGTTGGGAAACGAAATTCTTTTATTTCTTTCGTATGATGAAGAAATTATGTATTCCAGTTATTTTTGGTTTAGACTTGCTTAAACGCTTATATGTTACAATCGATTTAACAAAGAATCTTATCTCTCTATTTAAAAATCAGAAAAAGCCAACATTACCGGAAAGGAACCAGGAAAACATTCTATCACAACACACGACTCATATACTTAGACAAAGAAAACAAGCTTGCTTTTTTTTTATGGACAAACGCATTACTTTAGTTACACTTTTCCACGCATTTATTCCGGTGATAGCAAAAACACAGATTGATGATTCGGCATGTTTCTTCGTATCGTTTCTCCACAGCTTCCTTGACAAACACAAACTATTGAGCAAAGGTTATTCGTAAACAACATGACTGGTAATTTCCAATCCAAATAATTATCCTGTAACTTTAAGGAAAAATACGTCAGTGGCGGACCTTGTGGCATGCCAGGATTAATCTTTTCCAGCAATGAAAGCGTACAAAATAGAAGTAAATAAAAATTGTACAGGAAAAGAGGAGGTTTACCATTCTTTGAAGTATAGATAAACATTTTCAAAATTGATGTTTTTGATATTAATCCTAATTTAGACCAGTCGCAGAAACAGGCCATTCACGAGTTATTATACAAATGCAAAAAATATATATACACTCCGGACGGCATTGAACATTATAGGGGCTACAATCATAAAATAAGAATCCGTAAATCGGCAGTGTTCCAGAAGATAGAACCTTATTAACAAATGTTTCCAGAGCAATATTTGTTTTTCAAATAATCTTGTGAATTCTGTTCCTGGTGTAGTTGCTGTAAGGTTCAGCATCTCAAGTGTAAGCAACTACTATAAAGCATGCTTCATTAACGAGCACGTGTTTTCTGTTCAAAACATAATCACGAACAGACGGTGGAAGGAGGATACCAGAAAGACGCGCAGTTGGTTCCGAAGGAAATCTAAGATGGCCAACCCTCTCCTCACGAACTTTCCCTTTAGAGGACAGCCATAAAAGAGGACCTCATGTTGACAGAAGAATTAGTTCCAGCGCTGATCGCTAAGCTTCTTAAACTATTTCTGAGATCGTTTTGTGTTACGGAGGTTTTCTTAAATCCAACTTCTGAAGCCGTAATAGGCAAAGGTATATTTCTATAACTACCTGTCCCAGAGGATGCAATAAACAAAGAGGTACACCTATACTGTCTCCTGAAACTACGATGAGTAAGAAAGATATATTTTAAATCATCACTAGAGACCGGATGTTAGGCAAAATGCCTATTCCTTAATATTAAAGATATGATCAAAAGTAACGTTTTAAAGTTTATATGGAAGGTTATAGTTTTGATCTAAGACAATTTTATTTTGCCTATTTTGCCTATTTCGACCTTTACTGCCTAAATAATTGCTTTAGTGCCTAATGTTGCCTATTCTATGAATTTTCTTCAAAATAAGCATTCATTGGGAAAATATGTAATTTATATAACATAATTAATACTCTGATATGTAAGCATATTAGGTGTTCGATAAACACAAGCACGTGGTACGTTACAATATATATACAGAGTGAATTTCAAAGATGTGCACATACTTAGGGAGGTGACTAATGATATCAAAAGAAGACAAAAAGTCTTCTTGTATTCTGTCGAATTCCGTGTCGTGTACGTGTGTCAGTGGTGCCAAGTTGGAATAGAATATCGAATCCTGACAATTCGAACGGAACCATGCGCACATAGTTCGAGAGGTGATTCGTGACATGAAACGAAGGCAAAAAGTCCTCTTGAATATCACGAATCACCTTCCGAAGTATGAGCACATCTTTATGTCCCGTTCCAATTGTCAGGATTCGATTTTCGATTCCAAGTTGGCACCCCTGTCACTTGAACACGACGTAGAATTCGACAACATGCAACAGAACTTTTTGTCTTCTTTTCATGTCACGAATCACCTCCCGAAGTATGTGCACATCTTTCAGGTTCACCCAGTATATATGGAATGCATAACAAGCTTCGTTTTTATATATAAAATAAAAAAAGATATTAACAAACAAGTATGTTTCTATATTCTTTGAACATTATCTATGATTTGAATCTATTTTTAATGGTATTGAGTATTTATCTTCATTATTTAGAGATACAGTTTAGTGCCTATTTTTTAAATTTTTAGTGCCTATTTGCCTGCCTATTTTCCAGGTTTTTAGTGCCTAAACATCCGGTCTCTAATCATCACCCTAGGCCGCTGTGAGATAGAAGAGTTTACCTTTTAATCTTAAGTTACTTATCACCATCGACTTTGGTAGAGGCAAAAACATTAGAGCTAAGCTGCATGGTGTTGCTACTGTCGTGGCAACCATAGCACCGATCTGAGAATAAGCTAACAATTATTTATTTCAAACTAATTCACGGCTTTCAACTTGTTTCAGAGGCATATTGAAACGTGTGTCGCATGGATATTGGTCTCAATAGATTAGCATGCACCGGAATATATTCACTGAACACTCAGATATTTACAGACCTGACTATCTGTCCGCAAACTTGATTCGTGTTGTAAGATGATACACTAGGCCTACCTGTGAAGACCCACAATGCTCAACTTCGGTAGGGGTTGAGGAAAAGGGCGATACTTCTTTTTTGTAGTCTGTAGTGATTCATTTTTTGTTTGAAGTGTCTACGTGCACTACGAACAAAAAACGCCTTTACCGGGTGGTCTGATATATATATATATATATATATATACCATCAAACTAAAATTATGAAAGTCATTCCAAGTCCGAATTTCATCCGTTGAAAATTTGAATGAGATTGGTTCGGTGGTTCCAAAGTTATGAAGTTTTACTGGCATATATTTACCCGCTTCGCTGGGCAAAATGAAAATTTAAGTGCACAATTCCGTATCTCATGTGTTTGGCACCCACGAAATATGCTGTTTTCGTTTTTAATGGCATCGAATTAAACGGCATCGGAAATATCACTGATCATCTCGGCGACCCCGAAAATCATGAATTCGACACTAATATTAATCGTTTTGGACCATTTTATTATCTCTCCCTCTCCCAAGTTACGGGACTGACTGTGGTTTTAAACGGGATCTGAAGTGTCATTCTTCATCTCAGTTTCCCTAAAAACTACGGATCAAACAGTAATATTGGAAAATTTTGACCATTTTTATATATCTCCTCCTCTTCTATGTTGCGCGGCAGGGCATCGGATGTCACCGGTTATCTCAACGACGCCGGAAATTATGATTTCGACACTAATATGGTTTATTTTTATCCGTTTGATTTATTTCCCTTCCCCCTCTCCCAAGATGCGAGACTGAATTTGGATTTTAACAGCATCAGAAGTGTCACAGTTCATCTCCCCGATCCCAAAACTATAGATTTAGCACTAATACCGGTCATTTTTGACTATTATATCCCCCTCCGCCATGTTGCGGCCCATGTCATTGGAAGTGCCAGCGTTCATCTTAGAGACCCTCAAAAATGTGGATTCAGCACTAATATCGGTCATTTTCGATTATTTTTAAACCTCTTCCTCCCCCAAGTTGAAGGTATGGATCTGAATTTAAACGGGATCTAAAGTATCACTGTTCATCTAAGCGGCCCAGAAAACTATACATTGGATACTGATAGTGGCCATTTTCGATCATTTTTATATAACTCTTTTTCCCCCTCATTCAACTGGTGGGGATGATTTTGGATTTAAACCGGATCGAAAATGTCACTGTTCATTTGAATGATCCCGAAAACTACGGATTAGACAATAATATTTGTCATTTTTGATCATTATTATATATAGCTTCCCCTTCCCCTCAAAGGTGCTGCGGCACACGCCATCAAAATTGTCACCGTAAATCTAAGCTAATCCTAAAACTATGGATTCGAAACTAATATTAGTCATTTCCATTCATTTTTAATGTTTGTTCCCCTCCCTACGTTGTTTCCTCCCCCTCCCCAACGTACAGAGCTGAACTGGGATTGAAACAGCATCAGAAGTGTCACTGTTCCTCTCATCGACCCCGAGAACTAAAGATTCAACACTAATAGCAATCATTTTGATCATTTTTAAATTTCTCACCCTCCCCTTCCTCTAAGTTGCATCGTCAAAGTTAGTAGCTTAAGTAATCCCTGCACCAAAACTCATGTATGTTTAAAATTTGGTTGAAATCGGTCGGGTGATAAAAGAGCGATGAAGTCGTTTTAATTATAATTTTCATGTATATATATATATATATATATATATATATATATATATATATATATATATATATATATATCCCATCCTCTATGCTGGCTCGTCAAAGTGAAACGATAAAAAACACCCAAGCGCCGACCCTCAAACATGTTGAAAATTTGATCGAGATTGGTTGGGTGGTTCAAAAGTTATTAGTTTTATTAATTTTTATTCATACGTCCCCTTCCCTTCTCGCTCCCCTAGGATCTACCGTAAAAATTAAATTACAAAAATGTTTCCAGATCCGAACGTCGTGTAACTCGAAAATTTGATTGAGATCGGTTGGATAGTTCAAGATATATTAAGTTACAAAAATAGTCACTTTCATTGTTATATAAATTAATTTTTATATATCTCCCCCTCCTTCTCTTCCCATACGTTGCTCCTTCCAATTTAAATCATAGAAACAATTCCAGGCCTGAACCTCATATGTTAAAATTTGGTCAAGATCGCTCGAGTTGTTCGGGACTTATTTATTTTTATACTCACTCCCCCCAACTCTCAGTTCTACCATCAAACTGAATAGCCTAAAACCAGCCCAGCCTCGAACCTCATCCCCAACCATCAGCGCTGAACTTGGATTGAAACAGTACCAGAAGTGTCACTGTTTCTTTCATCGACCCTGAAAACTATGGATTCAAGACTAATTTCCATCATTTTTGATAATTTTGAAATTTTTCTCTCCCCTTCCCCTCCCTACGTTGCATCGTGAAACTGAATAGCCTAAAGCAATCCCTGCCCCGAAACTCATATATGTTGAAAATTTGTTTGAGATCGATCGGATAGTTCAAGAGTTATTAAGTTACAAAAATAGTCACTTTTAGTCTTATATGAATTGATTTTTATATATCTCCTCCCTCCCCCTTCCCTAGGTTGCACTGTAAAAGTGAAATGACAAAAACATCCCATGCCCGATCCCTATATATGTTGAAAGTTTGATCAAGATAGGTTCAGTGGTTCAAGAGTTAAGTTTTATTTATTTTTATATATCTGTCCCCTCTCTTTCCCCTCCCCTTCTTTGTACTGTAAAAGTGAAATGAAGAAAGCACCCTAGGCCCAATCCTTGTTTATGTTGAAAATTAGATCGAGATCGGTAGGGTGGTTCACGAGTTTAGTTTTATTCATTTTCATATATTTCCTCTTCCCCCTGCCCCTCCCCTAAAATCTACTGTCAAAATGAAATCATAAAAAGCTTCCCAGGTTTGAATTTTATATATGTTGAAAATTTGATTGGCTCAAGAGTAATTAAGTTTCATTTATTTTTATATATTTCTCCCCTCTCCTCCCCCTCCCCTAAGTTCTACCGTTAAAGTGATATGATAAACACCTCGTGTCCGAACCTCATCTATGTTGATTTTTTTTAAATATCGGTCGAGTGGTTTAAGCGTGATGAAGTCACAAAGGCAGTCACTTTTATTTTCTTTTTTTTTTTACATATATCTTCCCCCTCCCCTTCCCCTTCATTGCAATGTAAAAGTGAAATGAAAAAAAAACATCCCACTCCCGAAATTTATCTATGTTCAAAGTTTGATCGACATCGGTTGAGTGGTTCCAGAGTTATTAAGTTTTATTTATTTTTTATATATCTGTCCTCTTCCCTTCCCCTTCTCTTCCTCTCCCCTTCTTTGTACTGCAAAAGTGAAATGAAGAAAGCATCCTAGGCCCAAACCTTATCTATGTTGAAAATTAGATCAACATCGGTAGTTTGGTTGAAGAGTTAAGTTTTATTCATTTTCATATATTTCCCCTTCCCCCTGTGCCTCAAATGAACTGATAAAAAAACTTCTCAGATTTGAATTTCATGTATGTTGAAAATTTTATTGAGATCGATCGGCTGGTTCAAAAGTTATTAATTCACAAACATGGTCACTTTTATTTTTATATTTATTGATTTTTATATATTTCTCCCTCCACCCCCTCCCCTACCTTGCTCCGTGAAAATGAAATAATAAGTCATTCCAGTCCCAAACCTCATCTGCATTGAAAATTTGATCAAGATCGGTCTTTTGGTTCAAGAGGTATTAAGTTTTATTTATTTTTTCTATGTCCCCCTCCTCCCCATCCCCTAAGTTCTACTGTCAAAGTAAACAGCTACAAACACTCCAAGGCCAAAACCGCATTTACGTTGGAAGTTTCATCGAGATCGGTCATGCAGTTCAAGAGATTAAGAGGCACAAACATAGTAACTTTCAATTTTATAATATAAGTTTTTATATATATTCACCCCTCCCTCCCCTCAGTTCTAATAAAAACTTTTTAGGCATAGGGTTATTTTTACGTAATATTCATATCATAGTCCTTACTGTGTATAATTCCGCTGCTATAGCTGCTAATTTTCTTTAACATTTCAACAAATACTTGATTGGCAACAATGGTGAACGTTGCTGCAGGGAGTTTGAATTGCTCTAGTTCCTGCTTGGAATACACACGTAGATGGCACTGCGTCGGGATACACACCGATCGAGAAACGAAATTTTTCAGTCTGAACACACACTTCACACACACAAACCGGCTGTATCCGTATAAACGAGCGGAGTCAAAGAACTCGCGGGGGGACCCCTATAAAGGTCCTGCACGCTTTAAAAGTAAAAAACAATTCGAGCAACCACTAAAAAATGCTCGCTTTGCAAAAATTGCTCACAGTGCTGCTGTGTAGACCGATCGACCTACAAAGATTGGCGGGTTCACCAACGCATACACACACACACACACACACACACACAATGGAGAGAATGTATATTTTTCAACGTCATACTATGCTATGCACTTAAAAATCGGATAAATATCGGACAAAGATCTGACAATTTAATTTTAAATATTGCACTGTGAAACGAAGATCTTCAAAAGTTCTCTTCTGTGAAACTTTGCCTATTATCTACAAGCAACCACTTGTAGCGTGAGAATGTACGTTCCACATAACACGAAGTCAAAGGAGCAAACCTCAAACATACTGTATCTGCAGGTGTTGGTGAAAGTGCCATGTCCAGGATTATTGTTCAGGATGGCAGTGAACTTGTCTTTCACCAAATCTGCTGTTGGTCCCTTTGTTGTTGATAACTTTGTTCTAACATCTTCTACGGTTTCAAGACAGTCTTGCACACTGAGACCATTTGTCTCCAATCGCTCAATGGATGACACCGAAAACACAAAATTTGCAGAAATGAACACAATATTAACTTTTAATTTAATATCAATAAGCAATTCCTGAACAACACTAACACACGCTGCATCTTCAGTTTCAAATCCTGCAACTATTTCAGCAAGAATAGGCAGATTGGCGCAGTAATATTGAATTGCTTTTAGCCATGTTCCCCACCGTGTCACCACCTGCTGTGGTGGCAAAGCAATATCCGGGGCAGACTCCTTTAGGGCCTGGCGTCGTGATGGACACTTCAAGAAAATTTTCTTCATAGTTGACACAAAGCGATCTACGTTGGGGTATCTTGCTCTAATTTCTTCACATAGTCTGTGGACTCCGTGTGTCAGACAGGTAATGTGGATTATTTTGTTTTTCCTGTTTTCACTATATACCTAGCTGCACCTGTTACAAGTACGAGAAGCCTGTCACGAGGAACGCCTTCTGGAAAAACCACCTGCATTGAGTTTTCAATATAGCCAGCGATTGTAGAATGGTTAACCTTCTCCAACTGTTGAACATGCACAACGCAAATTTCTCCAGCCTCTTCCGGTTCCAAAATACCAAGCACAACATTGGCTATATAACATCCGCAACCGACCGCTGTCGTTTCGACCACTGATAACCAGAAATTTTTTTACTTTCTGCCGGATGTTACACATAGTTTCACTATAGACATTTTCCCCATAAGCCTTCCTAAGTGTGGATTCTTGAGGTGTTTCCTTGTCGCAGTACTTCTCCAAAAACTCACGAAGATGAGAGAGAGAGTTCCAATTTCCACAGAGGGATATCAGATGCGATAAATCCTTTACACAGGTCCTTAGAGAAAGAGGACATTCGACTGCTCTGGGACGATATCATGTTGAAGTAGCGTTTGTGATTTCGCTTTCTTCCTACACACATTTCTTTTATGCTTCATCGTATCTAAATGTTGTAATACAGAATATCTCTTCGAATATCCCACACTGGATTCACAGAATTTACAGAATAATGTCTTGGCATCTCTACAGAACACATAGCTCCCAAATTCTGCAACGTATGTTCTCAACTTCAACGAAACAGATTGCTTCACACGAGGTATTTTCTACACTTGCTCCGCTGCACGCCTGGCTAAAACTACTGTTGATTTTGACTGACATAAAAATAACTATTTTTTCAATACAAAATGCTAATTTGTTTATTTTTGTTAAAAAGGAAAAATGTAAAGAAAAAAGGACAGTTGTGATTGCCGTACGCATGCTCAACAATGACAAGAGAGTTTTTTTTGTTGTTGTTGTTGTTTTAAACGATTTTCGGCATTATAACGCAAGGCGGTATTATTTATCCCGTACTAATTGAAGGGTTTGATGCAAGGAGGAGGCAGTTCCACTTTGTGCCGCTATTGAGTTGCACACCCTATCACATACAAAAGAAAAAGGCGCTTCGTTTGGTACAAGAATGAGGCAGCTCCACCCGCTAGTTCCAAAGAAATGCGGCAGATGGAGCTGCCTGTACTCCGAGTTTGCGTGATAACGGAATTTTTAAAACTTTTTTTTTTTTAATTTGCTACATGCTACATACGTCCCATTTCAACTATCGATATCAGCTTATTTGAAAAGTAAAAAATCAGAAATCCTGGCATTGGCTGGGAATCCTGTAATTAGTGAATGAACAATAAGCTGTAAGGTCTACATCTCACTGGCGACAAAACAGTTGCGCAAGTATCTTGTCGCTGTCGCCTACAGTCAGCAACTTCACGGCGACAAAACATTTTTGTTGCCACACCCTCACTAACTGGCGACGGCAACAGAAAAGTTGCCGGGCATTTGATATTACAATTTGGTGGGATTGGACAAAGTACGATAGACTTCAAAGAATGTGCTATTGTGTATGCGCTAAAGTTGAATTTAAGAATTAAGAAAAGAAGAAAAAAGAAATACTGGGTACATCCTATACATACAATGAGAGATTGCTGAAAGAAAACGTTTACACGCTATATTGTGATTTACGCAATTATCCCTCGAAGTTCTTTAGCTACTGTAGAATGAATGTGATTACCTTTGAGGAACTATTGTCTCTAGTAGCACCAGCAATAACGAAGATAAACACAAACTTCAGACTAGCTGTACCACCTGAAGAAAAGCTAATAGTGACATTAAGGTAAGCATATACTGTGTGTAGATTGATTTACCTGTAATATAAGCGTTAATAATAATTAGACCGCCTAATGACATTGGTCCATTTAGTTGTAGTAGTATTTCCAGTAGTATTTATTTATTTATTTAGTCTTATTTTACATGGCGAAGTTAAGGCTAATCATGCCTTGTCTCCCACTTGACCATGCAATGATCATGATCATGTAATATAATAAAATAATAATAATAATAATAATAAATGTATAAAATATATAAAACACTCCCAATCACACACACACATGCATCACATCACCTGCACACATGGATTATAACAAATAACTACATAATATAGTCACATTTATTTAGTGAACAAAAAGAACAAATAAAAATCAGCATTTATTCAGATATTAGTAAGCCTTGATAGACTTATGGAGGATCTGCTCAACCGACTTCTTAAATAGATTGATTGTCTGAGATTGCCTTGTGTTGGATGGGAGGTCATTCCACACACGGATAGTGGATGCAAAGAACGCATTTGAGTAGAATTTTGACGAATGTAGAGGAAGAGAAAGGAGTTTATTTACACCTGATCTTGTATTGTGATCGTGATGAGCATTTAGTGGTTGCAAGCGTTGAAATAAGTAGGAAGGTTGTTCAAACCGCAAAGCCTTAAAGAGAAGTGTGAGTCGATGCAAATAACGTCTATCGGCAAGTTTCAAAAGGCCCAGCTTTCTGTAGTATGAAGTTAAATGATTTGATCGTTTGAGATTATAAGCAAACCGTATACAGGCATTTTGGATACGTTGCAAACGATACGCTAATTCTTCATTTAAGTCTGATAGAGCTACATCACAATATTCAAGGTGAGGGAATATTAGAGAGTTTACAAGTAGTAGCTTTGTTTCAGTGGGTAGAATTTTCTTTAGTGAGTGAATGCAAAGACCAGAACGCTTTCTTACATACAGCATTAATGTGAGGTTTCCACTCAAGAAATTGATCTATTATTACCCCGAGATTTGTAACAGTTTCAGAAAATGGAATAATTGTTCCATTTATCTGTACTGTTGGTATATTCAAACGGTGCATTTGTGTGAGTCGTTTAGAGGAAACACAAATGCACTTCGATTTAAGTGGATTTATGGTTAACCCATTTTCTTTTGACCACAAAAGAAAATGCGATGCAAGTCGTCATTCATTTGTTGAATTGAATTGTTCAAGTTTTCGGGTAGACCTGAGATATAGATTTGAAAATCATCTGCGTATAGGTGATACTTGCAGTATTGTAAGACAGAAGGAAGGTCGTTAATGTATAGACAGAATAGGAGAAGGCCAAGGACGCTTCCTTGAGGGACGCCGTGAGTGAGATTACGTAGTGCAGAAGAAGTATCGACAACGGTTACAAATTGCTTCCGTCCCTGTAAATAATTTTTAACCCATTTTACAGCACCATTGGAGAAGTTAAATTTCGTCGCCAATTTATGGAAGAGAATCTTATGTATAATTGATTGAAAATCTTTAGAGAAATCTAGTAGAGCAAGAACAGTTACTTGCTTTCTATCCATTGCTAGTCTAATGTCGTCAGTGACATAAGTAACAGCTGTAGCAGTACTGTGGTACTTTCTGAAGCCTGATTGAAACTGATCAAAAAAATTGTATTTCATTAGATGGGTTCGAATTTGATCACTAACAATGTATTCTAATGCCTTTGAAAGAGCAGGTAAAATACTAATTGGCCGAAAATCATTAATACTTGTGATATTACTTGTTTTGGGGAACGCTAGGACTTCAGCTGTTTTCCAAGCAGATGGAAAAGTGCCGCTCATAAGAAAACGGTTGAAAATATTAGTGATGGGATTTAGTATAAAAGGCATTTTTTTAAAAATAAATTCAATACTAATTTGGTCAGCTCCAGTAGCATTTGATTTTATTCTATTGATGGCCTTCATGACTGTTAGAGGACTGACACATTCAAAGGAAAAAACGTTTTCTGTACATTCTGAACTCTCATCATATGTAATTTTAGAATCTGCATTACTTAAAAACTTAATGTCACAAAAATTGTTATTAAGATCATCTGCAGTAAATTTATTGTTAGCCATATTTTGTTTCCTACTGCTCTTGATCCCTAATATATTTAACTTTTTCCACAAAATTTTCGAGTTACCAGTGCTGTTCGCTAGGTTCGAGTCAAATTCCATTTTGGCTTTCCTAATTCAGTGTGTACATCTATTTCGTAAGATTTTGTATTTTTTAAAATAGTCATCAGCTTGTACTGGATTATCTTTACGAAGATTTCGTGTATTGTCTGTAAGAGGAGTCGCGTTTAGCCATTAAATTTAGAATTTCTTTAGTTATCCACGGAGAAGAGGGTCGCGATACTTTGCGTTTAATGAGTGGAGCATGCTTATCAAGTAGTGTTAATATCGTGGTATTAAAGAAATTAAGTTGTTCGTCTATAGACGAAGAATTGTAGATTACCTGCCAAGGAATATTTGCTGCATCAAAGAAAAGGGCAGCTTCATTTATTTCATTTAAGTTCCTGTACGAAATAAATTTTGACTGTCTCTTCGGAGTGTGTACAGAGTAGCAGGCGGACACTAGATCGTGGTAAGATATACCCGGAATTGGTAATTGTCCATAGTGAACATTTTTTTGCGGATCATTAGTTAAGATGAGATCGAGTAGTGAATGTGATGTTTCAGTATGGAAAGTGAGATTTAGAGTGCACATTGTCAGGTTAAGGCCGGATAAAACATCATGAAATGTTTCAGTTTCACTGTTCGACTTTAGCATGTTATAATTAAAATCACCGAGAACTAAACAATTTTCATAAAAGGGCAAGTATTGCACTATTTCATCTTCGAATTTTTTTTTAAAAAAAATTTGCTTTTGGCGGCCTGTACACCGAACAAATTAGAATTTTCTTATTCCAGAAACTACATTCAATGATAATGTATTCTGTACAGAAGCTGTATTCGTGTAATGACATAGCCAGAATTTTCGTATCCACGTCATCCCTCACATAAATACCAACTCCACCTGCGCCTTTTTGCGTTCTATCGTTTCTTATGAACTGATAACCCGATAACTCATATAGGCTGCTATTCAAGCTTGGCTTTGCCCACGTTTCGGATACCAAAATCAAGTGCAGACTATTTTGAGGGAGAACAATAGTTGTACTGTGATATCAGATTTAAAATCTAATAGGTTTCGGTGGTAAAACGTTCACTTCTGGTGCATAGGATCCCTGGTTCGAGCACAGCACGCGCTAAGTGGGGTTTGTGGTGGACAAACATCGTGTGGATGGGTTTTCCCGTTTCCTCCCACTTTCTTCATCTTGCCATTTTATTCATTCTCATCATCACCGTCTCATTTAACCTACCCGGCATAACCGTGGAACAAAACTCCAAGGTTTCATTTAATTTTCATTTCAAAATAACTCCTGTGTAAATACACGTGTTATTTTTCTCTTAGCTGGGAAGCTCATTCCAGTTTCTTACAATAGCGAAACACACTTCCTCCCACAATTTTTTCTTTCAATTTATATCTGAATATTCTTGCATACTTTTTTTATATAACGCTGGATGTTTCTCTATTTCCTCAATTCCTCATTGTCTTCATCACTAATTAAAGATATACATGTATTAGCTTCCATTGCAAACATTTCTTTTCATACTCTACACACGGAACGAACTGTTATGTGAAAAAACTTGTAGAAAACATCTACATGTATTTTTATCTCTGCTTGGACGTATCTCGGCAACTTTTCTGTTGCCGCAGTGAACGGACTCCCATAAGACTCAATGCATTTTTAGATGTTACACAACTATTCCGTCGCCAAACTGTTGCCCTGCTGTCGCCCTGCTTGGCGACACCTCGGCAACTTTTCTGTCGCCGTCGCCGCAGTGAGCGGACTCCCATAAGACTCAATGTATTTAGGCAGAGCAACAAGATAGTTGCCCGACAAAATGTTGCCAGTGAGCGGTAGGCCTAAGTTATCGCACCACCCTCTTCGATTTGATAGTGAGGAAGCCAATAGACTCACAGCGAAGTGTTGTAATTGTCCAATAGCAGTCAAGCGATCTGCAATCTTTAATAAAGTGCGCGAGCTGAGTTGTCGTTGATAATACATTACAAGTGAAGTGTTCCGATTTTGTATCAACAAAAATGCCTAAACTGAAGTGTATTAACAAAAATGCCTAAACTGAAGTGTATCAACAAAAATGACTAAACTGAAGTGTATCACCAAAAATGACTAAACTGAAATGTATCAACAAAAATGCCTAAACTGAAATGTATCAACAAAAATGCCTAAACTGAAGTGCACATATTCTTCCAATTTGAAGGAGAAGTATGCATTTCTGAAAGCAACGAAGTTGAACTATGAAGTTGAGTGCAAAATTTCCAATGTTACTTTTTCCATTGTAATTGGTGGAAACTCCGATACTCTCAAACACCAAAAAACAGCAAACATAAGACGGCTTCGAGTGCTTCTACATCTACAAGCACAGGGAAGATGAATGATTTTTTCTTCAGCAAGACATTAGATAAGTTACAAAGAATTATAAATAATCTTTTTGAGAGGTTATTGGCACAGAATTGTGCTTTTGTCTAAGGCTTAGAAATATATAAATCCAGCTTTGACAATTACACACGTCGGAAAGAGAAAAATCAGCTAAATTTTCATCAGACTAAACTGTCAAACGTAATTTTGGCAAATACAGCCATTATATAAATATTGCTAAACACGCGAAAAATATAGAAGGTAAATTGTATCACTGATTTAAATAAAACTAGATTATTTACATATTGTTTTCCCGTAAAGCATTTTTATAAGACGTTATCTTGAGTTTGTAAGGCGATTCTTTTGTATGGATTGTAAGCATCTTCATTCCATATAATTAATTGTAGTGAACGAAGAGAGAAGAGGAGCTCCAGCTTAGGGAATTTTCGCCTCATTGCCGGATTTAGGAGGGTGCACTGGTGCACGTTCACCCCCACCCCCCCTCGTTGTAAGTATACACTATCTAAAATAAGAACCTAGCAGTAGAGACCTGCACGGGCCGAATTTTTCGGCCCGAGTCCAATCCAGCCCGAATGTGCCTAGGCCCGACCCAGCCCGGGCCCAAAAAGTTTTGGAGATTTTCGGCCCGGCCCGATAGGTTTTTTAAAATTCTTGGCCCGGGCCCGATAAATTGTAAAAGTTTCATTTTGTAACATTTTTCACGGGCACACTTCTTCAACGTTTGCCTTTATTCTAATTATCGTTTAATGAAAGTCAATAATTATTGCAATCAATCGGCCCCAGCCCGGGCCGACCTGAAGAGAAATCAGTATCGGCCCACCCAAGCCCGGCCCGGCCTAAAGAAATAACAGAGTCTACCTAGCAGTGAAAATAACAACACTTTCCGATGCTTTGTCATCGTGTTTCCGTTTCGGTCTTAAAAGAAAACAGAGTTTTGCAAAAGCAATAGTTTAAGTCGATTTTCTGAAGGTTGAAGGAAGAGGATTCACCAAGAATATTGTCACATGTCACTTTGGTGCACCCCTCTCAGGAAATCCTGGATCCGACCCTGTTTCGCCTATTATACTGTTGTTCATAACTAGGCCTACAGTTCATTGAATTGTGTTGGAAAGTTTTTTTTTTTTTTTGGGGGGGGGGATTGAAGGTGTCCCGTATTCTCATGAAAAGAATATGGTAGGCTTAGTAGAAAGCATATAAGAAAAAGTTTTTTTTTTTAATATAGATTTTGTGCAAGTATATTGCAAAATATACATATAGAAATACGTTTTATTATTAGAAAAGTGAAAAAATATGTTTCAAAATTGGAAAATGTGGAAAATATATGCTATCAACTTTGCTTATTTCAGCTGATTTTCGCATGATACATGAAGATCTCATCCCATTATCCGATTTCCATGTAAAATAAATATAAGTTATTAGAAACACCCGGAACGTAGTCATCAAGAATCCAGCTGACGCTCAAGGACGATTCTTGACCCCACGCACTGCCAGCAACCTTGAACCATTACGTATGATAATCACAGCAAAAAACAGAGCAGTATTATTTCTTTTCTAAACAAAACAACAGTAATACACATTTCTCGTATTATTGCTTCATACATCTTTTTTTTTTTTCTGATTTTAGTACTTCCGTCTCTTCAAGCAGAATTTTACGTCCTTATTTGATAGAATGTTCATGAGATTTTAGAGTTTAAGCGATTTTCTGTACTGGATAAAACTATTATTATTATTATTATTTTTGATAGGATTTTTATACCAACAGAAACATTTTAAAGGAAACTTTTCTCTTAAGATGTCTGGATGAAATACTGTTCACAGTTCACACTGTCACAAAGCAGAATAGTATTGCTCCTCTCAGAAATTTAAAATTTCCATATGTAAATTTTACGTCAACCATTTTTAAGTTACCATTACATGTACTGAGTTTGCTCCAACTTAGCTTACATAAAAATTTACAACACTGTAAACGTATTATACAAATACGTTTTATTATTTCATCGGCATCAAAGAGCTTTATTTAACTATTAAGAATTATTTATCTTCAATAACTGCTATACCCCTACAGTCAATGGTAATATTTCAAACAGTGTCGACCCTACGCAGTGTCGATCGTGCGCCGTTTCGATTATATACCATTTCAAACTTAAGCCGTTTCAATCGTACACCGATCGGTTTTTCCCTACATTTATACATTTTCAAGAAAATTATTGTTACTTAATATTGCGTGATTATAAAATAATGTTTTTATCATTATTATTATTTCAGTCGCATGCAGGTAACTGCTTTCAATCCAATGTCGATACCGGTCATACACTATTTGAATCAAATGTTGTTTCGATGATACGTCATGTCGATCGAATGACGTTTGGATCGTATACTGTTTCCGTCCTATGCCATGTCGATCCTATGCATGTAACCCAGCAAGGCCGGATTAAGGCAGGGCTTAGTGGGCTGTAGCTCCGGGCCTCCACTCTGATCAAAATCTTAACTGGCTATCTTAAGAAAATCATAAAAATTAAATCATTATCATAAAATAAAATATTATCAAAAATATGAAACATATTCCCTTAACTTTCCTACTGTGCTTTCACAGAAATGTATTAGGCGAAGTCAGCAGGGGCCACAAATTTCTTCTAGGCCCGGGCCTTCAGATGGGTTAATCCAATTCTGTAATCCAGAATAATGTAGTCAAGAAACAATCTCACACTTTCTTAATAAAGATTCGATGTTGGTGCAATATGCAATACTTCTTTGAAACTTCCTAATTATTCACAATATTTGGGAACTGATAACGGTCAAAAATAAAAGGCGAATTTATCCCATTTACCCCAATCTTTCACGATAAATAATGCTACGAAACTCTTCTAGAGCATATCTACTGTGTGTTTATTTGAGACTTTATAAGTATCTCTTGCTTGAGATTGAAATTAGTTAAGCATAAGGGGTAAATTTACCTCATGTCAGGAAAAAGACATTTAAATATGTATTTCCTATAAATTACCCAATTTTAAAATTTAAAAAAATGTAAATTACAAAACCTCATGATTTTCTATGAGGTTTCCCAATGTTAACTGTTGCTTGAGATTGTAATACCAGATAAGAGGTAAACTTAACCCATCAACTTTAAGAAAATATCTCAGGATAACAGAATAATTCAGAGTAATAATAATAAATTTAATTTTCTTGAAACCTGGACTGTTTTGTTTAAGCTTTAGAAATTACCATCATTGGTTGGGATTAAAATTTTTCAAGAATAAGATGGAAAATCCTCAATCATTCAACTTTATTAAAAGCTTCTTAGATTTCTACAGCATACAGGGCTTAGACAAAAAAAAAAAAAAAAAAAAAAAAATCTAAAACGTTTGAAAAAGTGTGAAAATCATACCTAGTATGGTGTGGGGCCTCCTTTTGCGTCCAAAACAGCTTGAATTCGCCGTGGAATGAACGTATAAAGCTCCTGAATCGTGGTGTGTGTAATTTTCTACCATTGTTCCTCCAAATATGCTCCAGTTCCTTAAGGGATGCTGGTGGAGAGCAATGAGACCGAACACGCCTTTCTAACTCAGACCACAATGGCTCAATGGTGTTCAGATCTGGTGATTGTGGGACCTAGGGGAGGTGTGATAGCTCCTGGTCATGCTCCTCAAACCATGATTTCACCGTTTTTACAGCGTGACAGGGTGCCAAATCATCTTGGTAGATGCCATCACCATCAGGGAACAATATTTGGGCCAAGGATAGAACCTGGACCCCCAAATGGCCTCATACGCCTTAGCATTCATCATTCCATGCAGGGCTATGATAGGACCTGCAGAAAACCACGATATCACTGCCCATACTGTAACAGAACAACCTATGCTTTACAGTTGGGAGCAGACAGTCTGTATCATAGACCTGCGACGGTATTCTCCATACGTAAACACGACCACTTGTTGGAAACAAGGTGAAGGTCGATTTATCGGACCACATTACGTGTTTCCACTGCTCATGAGTCCACACCTTGTGATCCTTGCACCACTGGATACAGCTATTCGCATTTACTGTGTGACCAGGGGTTTGGCGATAGCGACCCTACCATGAATTTTCATTTTATGAAGATTCCGTCGCACTGTTTTCGATGAAACCGGGTTCTGTAGGCCGGAATTGAGTTCAGACGTAATTTTCATTGCAGTCGTTTTCTTTTTAGCTGCTACAATCCGTTTTAATGCCCTCTGGTCCCTATCTGACAGAATTGTCTTTCGACCACTGTTATGCTTTGCAGCGTCTTTTGCCCATGAATTGTGTATGCCCTCGTGACATTGGATACAATGCCTTTCGATACTCCCACAATGTTCGCCACTGTTGCCACTAAAGTTCCAACCAGACGGGCACCAACGATCATGCCTCTTTGGAAGTTTATCAGGTCGCCCATTTTACCGCACTACTTTCACACCACGACACTCACAGGCGAACTGGTTACTGCTGACGAAAGAGGAAGGTCCACATGACACATCGAAAACAAAAAACGATCGGCAACCGCAACACGTGTTGTACAGTGGAGGGCCAAACTTACGGGTCCTGCTTAGATCTTTTTTGTCTACCCCTGTATAGCACCATTATTAACTTTAGTTACACGTAAATTATGGGAAATGACTAAGGCAAATTCTTTTTAAATGAAAGTTGATGTTACCCAAACCCACATTTAGGTATTTTACGACCCTGGACACAAGAAAATTTTGGGCTTCTTATTTGTCGGTATTTAGTATAAGCTTAGGCAATACAGCCACGTCTGCTTACATTGAGATGGAGTCTACAGAACCAAAAACACGCATAACGGTGGCAGCCAACAAACAATAGACATCTCCATCTGGCATTGGTAGCGTCGTAACGAGAAAACTCGGTCGCACAATAATACTAATTTTCTTTCGAATATAGATTTCCTTTAAATTTCACTCTCGTGTTCCTCTTGAAAATTTCCCTATGACCCTGGTATGACCTGTTCACTTTCTAATACGCATGGATTAAATGCTATTTGGTTGGATTAAAATGATTTAAAATGAATTTCAATATAATTGTATTTCTTTCTAATTTGCAGGTTTATTTGGACCTTGATCTGCATTACCAGTGGCATAACTGCTGTTTATATGATACTAACTGTCTGGGATAAATATGAAACTAGCCCTACAATCACAGTCGTAAGAGACACTAACTACCCAGTTTATAATTTGCCATTTCCTGCAGTTACTGTATGCCACAACAGCAAGGTTCTGAGGTCAAAAATAAAGACTCTTTTTGAGAGGTAAGTTCCATGAACTAATAGACGAGTGTTTCCACTACATACAGACTAATTATTATGAAATAGTGTACATGTCTTTTCTCAATATATGCATGGTATGTTTGAAAGAACGTCTTAAAGATAAATAGGGTATTTTCTGTCTAGACGTTCGTTATAAGTTATGATGTGCGTACTATTTAGAATTGAACTTGATTGCATATTGGAGTTTAATGTCCGTTTACAGCGTACAAATAAGACGTGAATCATAGGATTGAACGTCTCTGTACACATTCTGTAGAAGGCAACCCTCCTTCTTGAGAACTCAATGACAGCACGATGCTTCTACCTGGAATCCGTTAATTACTTGCAAGGAATAGGCACGTATGAAACACCTGTACAGAATAAGAGTCACTCTAACTACATGTGCAATTTGGGTGATCTACAACAGTTAATAAATAAGTTATTATCACATTTGCACTATAAAAAATAGTTTCGGTTCGCTCCTCGTAGAATTTACTCAAATACGCCGTAAAACAATACACTTGCACACCGATGGCTGTTGTGGTAGATAAGGCTCCTGCTACCCTTGGATCTTTTCTACAAAGAATGATCTCTGGGAACTAGGAAAAATTCACTACATCTTAGTTTCTCCTCATAAGAGAGGAGAGAATTCGGATGTAAAATTTCGCTTAACATATGAACTAGTTACTAAGCCGATTACTAGTTTAGAGTAGCACCAATAGGGAAACAATAAATAAAGATATTTGCTGATTGAAAGTAATGTAAATGCCTTTCAAATATCAAAATAAGATGAGAAATAGGACAGAGTTAGAGAGGAAAAAATCTTATCTGCAAAACAAAGAAACTGAAGATGTTAATAATGGTAGTAATACTAATCCCGCAACCGCCAAGACTTGGGATAAAAAAAAAAAAGAATTATAGTTTTTTTTTGCTTAGTATAAATATGTGGTACGTTGTTTGTAACAGGTAGTGACACATATCTTATGTTATCTCCAACTTATCTCCAATCATTTAATAGCTATTACCTTCATCTATATGTTTATTAAGTTACAATTGTCTTTTCAAACTTACAAGATATTTTTGCCTCATATTTTATACCGTAAATGCGCTCAAAACTTGAGGTCGCTTGGGGGCACTATTTAATACTATTTAATTGAGCCCATTTTTCTCAGGGTTACTTTGGTATGATATGAAACCATTTTAGAGGTTGGACCACCTTAATTGAATAAAAGTGGAAATTTATAAATAGTAACGCGTTAACAGTGGATTCTGCTATAAATTTATGCTTTGGAATACTATGGAAATAATTTTGTCTATTTATGTAATAAAAAGAAATACAGAAAATAACAGTAAATAAATATTATACAACGAAGATGGTGTTAAGACTTAAACCACTATTACAGAAAAAGAGAAATAAAGGTGTACTTGAGCATTGCCTCGCAAATCTCGCAATATATCCAGGACACATATCTCAATCTAAATCCCTGGCTCCAGTGTAGTTATTTTACAAGAAACATATAGGGCTATAGATTTTGTTGGATATGTTAGTTCTCGTATTCTAGCACTCGCGAGAGCTACCTATCACATGGGGATTAGAATGATTACTTTCTACCAGTGATCAAATCTGCAGCTCCGAAGCTAAAGGTGAGAATACTAACCATCCTGGTGCAAGAACCATTTAAAGTTGCAGAATATTAGAACATTATCTTTTTTTGCTTACCTCTGGATTTGTTTTTCATAGTAATAACTCAATGTATACTTGAATTAACTATTATTTTCCTTTTTACTTTCAGGTATAAAGAATTGCGCATTTCCGAGATGGAAATGGAAACAGTATTGTTAACTCTTAGCATTGTAAGATTTCCTTATTTGTTTCGAGCCTATGACTATTTTGGAGAAAGTATGAAGAGACTTCCTAAAATACCAATGAATATTACGCATCTTATGTTAGAGGTAAGATAAAATGTTGATATTATGGAAAAAAAGAATTGAATCGGAATTCTTTCTTGCAGAAGGAGTAATTGTAAAATTAAAAAGAATTTAAAAACACACAAGGTGTCACTATTCCGTGATGTGTGCTGTAATAGTTGTATAATAAAGCATACCATACTAAGAAATGTATGCACTATGTTCTTAATAAAAAAAAATGCTCTTACACTTGAACTTTGGTAGTATAGGCTAAGTTAAAGAGTTGTGGGATTAGTCCATCTGTGCTTATGTTCAGATTTCTTTCTGCCTCGGTCATTTCGAGAATAATGTTGGTTATCCACAACTTTTAATATGACTTTAAAGTTCCCTTCCTTACCTTCTGTCCTTGGTTATTTCTCGACACTTGAGTATTATAGACAAAAGTTCATGCTGGTTTTAATCCATGAATCTATCCAAACACTGCCTTGGCCTCGGCCAGTGGTGTATCCTGAAAATTTGAACCTGTTTACCACAGCTTATGTAGCGACACTTAATTGTATTAGAAACAGCTCGCCTAACTAGATCGAAGTAAAGATACGACAACATGCCATAAAGAGAATATTGTGTTTGAGTGTGCCCACGATCACACAGTAAATGAAGTGGCCTGATTTCTCGGTGTATCAATGCGAATTGTTCAGTGCGTCTGCGTGTCAAAACTGTGGTTGCAAAAATATCCTAACTTAGAGGGACCGCCGCCCTGATGAGTGTTATGCTTTGTAAAAGAAAATAATTTTCAACCCCGACAGAAATTGAGTCCGAAAATAAAGTTCATATTAACCGGGTGTCCACTTCGCACTGTGATATGTAAATCTGCATGTTTTCAATGAGTTCCAGAACACAGTCAATGAACTGTCGATAAAGTTTTTCCAATAGAAAGAGACATATTTTCCAAGACAAGACATCACTCGCGACACGAAACAGGCTTAACTCTGATCTAGTAGTCAGCCGAAACTGCCATGGATAGCTGTCTCAAGTATTTGGGGCGTTGAACGAGAAAAGAGGAAACCGCAAATCAACTTGAAAGATATTGCTTTATGTCAATATTGTTTATGATTTTCACTAAATTTACTAATGTGATTTGCCCTCTTCTGTCGTTCAACGTTTTCATTAATTAATTAATTAATTAATTAAATTGATATTTGCGTCGTTTATCACAAACGACGCTATATAGGACGAGATCTACAGCTTGAATTGAGATCTGAACCACTGTAGCACATTCGATGTTCTCCTATCGGAACTCGCACCGGGGACCTTGTGTATCGAAGGTACACGCACTTGCCACTAGACCACCAAAGAGAGACGACACAATGTCGCAACAGTAGAATAATTGAGGCGGTATATGGAAAAAGGGCATATACGCAAAAATACCATTTCGAGAAAATCGCTATCAAAGTTTTCATTGTTGAATACATAAATGCAAAGTGCTTATTTCACTGGGTACATATGATAAAAATAAACTTTGGAATTTAATGTATGGAATTATAGACATTTATACTTGCTGTGTTGAAAAAATATTTCAGAATGATGTAATCTAAAGTATACCTTATATGCCCTTTTTCCATAGATAAAAATGTAATAACAAAATTACTTACATTATACAATGTTTATTACCAAATTTGCATACAATAAACATGACATCGGATTGCAAATGCTTCCAGAAGGTGAAGTCTAACGATCAAATAATTTTCCCAGCCACTCTTTGTCTTCGTCCTTCAGAAATCTGTATAGAGCTCTTACATCTTTGAGTTTTAGGCGGTTGAGTTCTGGATACGGCATGCTTTCATGGTCAGGATGTATACTGTCTCGCGGTGCTTTCTGATTCCAAAAAATGAATGGCTTATACACAGGGAGGTAATTTTCGGAACAAAGCAGAGAGCCAGATTGGTTCACCTTTATCATGACATATTTCATAATCATAAATGTGTGGCGGTTGGAGACAGGTTTCGATAGGAAGAAATGGCTTAATCCGTTCTCCCATTCTTTCAATAGATCTCTATCCATTAGAACTTGAAACGGACTGGGGTTGCGTCTGCAGCAGACCATCTCAGTAAGATATGGTTTCGCTGTTCCTATGACTTCATTTTTACTGATGTGCTTCCTAATAAGTCCAAAATTGCGATCGCGTTGTGAAAATGAGTGTGCACGTACTGGAAATACTTGTATTATTTCAAGATCATTGGTCTTGGCAAACCACGCTAAGAATTTGAGAATGATGAGGTTCCGATTTTGACCTCCAGCTGCATCACAAAACAATACAATCGTCTTGACATTGGAGTATTCTTAAAGTTTCTTCACTAAACAGTCATATAAAAAGAAGCCACTGAATTAGCATTCTTCTTACCATCAGTTTCCATGAAACAATAACAGTACGATGTATCATCATTGAAAACATGCACATTGAAACAATAGAGCCACAGTAGTCGTTTGTAAAACTGTGTGTTTACGTTTAGGCGTGGAACAGGAAAATTTTGAGCATAATCAAATTCCATCACTAAATAAGACATATCCTGTTTTGCCTTCTGCACATAATGGTTCCTTATTTCTTTTCGTCTTGCTGCCTTCCGTTTATGAAGTGCATATAATAATGCACATTCAGCACGGGGATTGTCTTTCAACGTCAGCTCACATGCAGCACAGTAATCACAAATGTCGGTTTTGGGTGTAACAAAGGCATATGAAAATTCAGTGGAAAAGTAGCGGAAATATGTTTTGTAGTTCATACGCAGATTAGTGCCAGATTTCTCTTTGTAATACTCGCGGAAAAGATCATGAATTTTCTTTATCGATAGATTAGGATTCTCAAAGTATTTTAGATTAGTCTTATGCGAGCAAAAATGACCGCAGTCACTGGGTACAGTATTTAAATGTTCTGCCATTGGCTCCAACACATTGTTTTGCAGTTTGTGAGGCCTATTCGCGTGAGACCCCCTTACTTCCCTGAAGTCTGCATTTGCCAGTAGTTTACTTTGAATAACACGCAGTCGCTTCACGGACACTAGTAACAATTTTAGTATGAATTGCTGACATACCGGCATTTTTCCTCCGTTAACACACAACGAATACGACCGTGTGCAAACGTTCCTTCTTGGGATTCACAGTCCTCACGACGTTTTGCTTCTTCCATACAGTTAGCTAAAAATGAGTCCTGGCATGATTTCTTCTGTTGATTGTAAAATCCTGCAAATATTTCGTTTTGTGTATCCACAAAAAACTGTTCCCAACATGATTTAAGACAACAGTTAGAACAGTACCTGAAATTTTTACTGCTGATACGTTTCCCTCCAGCATTGACATACTCTTCGCCTCGAAGATGCTTACGCTTAATATCTTCTTTCTTCTTGTTTCTTCGCTAAATATATATTTTCTTACCCTTCTTTTTGCTTTCCGCAATACTAGAATCATTGCTGTTTCTGGCGTTCATGTTTAGGTTCAAGATATATTCACCACGAAACACAATGGACTGCAGTACGAATCTATTACCGCCAAAATACAGCTCTGCACACGACACAAAAACAGGAGTACCAACCTCCATTTTTTAAATATCTTGATGAAAATTTTACCACATATTCTTGAAAGACTGGAAAATTCGATAAAATGATCTCCGGAAAAAGGGCATATAGCAATATATGCCCTTTTTCCATATACCGCCTCAATTATAGAATTGTTTATAGTGAAAGCACATATGCGAAATCTATGTCTTTAATCATCGGAACGCAAAGTCGCGGTAATTTTTGACCCATATATATTCTTCGTAAGAAATGAGTTTTCTTTTCCAGAATAGGTGCCCCTTATATCGAGCGACTCGACATACATATAGTGTGCATGTTGTGCTATCTAAAATCTTATGAGTTGTATAGTTTTAGCATCTATCCAGGAAGACAACCTCATTTATTTACGATAAACATACATAGATCACAAATGACCTGATCCTGACGTTTCCAGTGTTAAACAATATTTTTAGTGTTTCACTCTATGAACGTAAAATTAAGATGTTTGTACTGTGTATTGATTTGTTTCATTGCTAATTCAAAGGTGATGCCCAGATGTGAGGATCTGTTCTCGCATTGCTTTTGGAAAGGACAAGAATTTAACTGTTGCGGACTTCTTCATCGTCAACGAACGGAGGAGGGATTTTGTTATTGCTTCAACTGTCAGTTTACAGAAGATTGTTCCGATAGGTAGGCCATCTCTTTTGTGTTTATTAAAACTATTTGCGAGCAAGTTCATTTCTGCATTTAACGTATGACAACTTCTTAATATTCGTTTGTCAAAGCATGGAGGCAAACAATATTGTCTCTTTACTTATATCATGTATCTTCTTTGTAAAGCTTTCACATTGGATAAAAGATATATATATATATATATATATATATATATATATATATATATATATATATATATATAGAGAGAGAGAGAGAGAGAGAGAGAGATTGGATAATTTATATTATGTTGAGTTTCAGATAACAAGTTACAAAATATATTGAACGCCATATACTTGTGCTTTTATTGAATATGACGTTCCTTCAGTTGTGAGCACAACTGCTTAGCTACATGAGGTTTCAATGACGATGAAAGGAAGTAATTGTTTCAGTTACAAAGATATGGAATCAATAACTATGTTCTATAAATTTCTTATACTAAACATAAATTAAACATAACTTTTTTACAAGGCTGTCTATATTCTTTATTATAAATTAACGAGAAATGTAACAGTTTCGGAAGTATACCACTTCCTTCTTCAGACTACTATTTCAACTGAAATCATAGATAACATAACATAATTTGTTATCTCTACCAATCAAGAATCATCTTTTTCATTAAAATTCAAAATATATGCCCATTGTTGTGACAATTTTAAACTCTTAACAGAAATAATACATTGTTATCCAATCTTTATATTTCTTTTAATATATATTAACTAAATTAAATACTAATTAACTATCTAAATATAGAAATTTTCTACCTAATATTGAATACTAAATTTTCTACCTGAATTAAGATGGACACAAGGCCTTTTTATAAAAATATTCTTATACTAATTAAATTTCTATAATTGATTTTCCAAATTTTCAACAAGTACTATAAAAGACTTTAAAACAATGAAAACAAGACATCTGTATGATTGTTCGATCATCTGAAAGTACAATTTCTAAAATGTAAACTATGTAAATATTTCATTTCAAGGATTTAATCGTTGCCAAGATTGTCAGATAATTTTTAGATAGTGGAGTTTGTCAATAACTTAGCATAATTTAAATTCAAGTGGCTAATAGTTACCATATACTGTCTTTCAATACTGGGAATATAGAAAAAAAAATAATATATCTATTTGCGTATACTATGTGTTCAAATGATATCACATGAACACTTCATAAGTGTTGGAATTTTTTCAGTCGCATTATAAGCCAGGAACAACTTTTTCATTCTGTTGAATTGGAAAATATGGAATGGATGAAACTGTAATATTTTCATTCAACATTTCTCCTATCTTTTTCATTCTTTTTCTTGTATACTGCTTGTCTTCTACGAGAGTGATTCAAAAAGTAATGCCTCCAAGGTGATGCCTTTATTTGTGTTTGACAGATAGCACCGATGCAGGTATCAGTGGAAAGCTTGCAATGTCAGCTACAAATGGTGGAATCATTATCTAACATAGTCCCCATTACGGGCAACTCACTTGCGCCAACGAGAAACAAGGTTTTTCATGTTGTCGGCGAAGATTTGTAGTGGAGCTGGTGACACCATTGCCGAAGTACTGCTTCCACCTCCGCGTCACAACTTTAGCGTTGGCCCTTAAGGTGATCCTCAAGTTCGAGGAAGAGCCAAAAGTCGCAGGGCGCAAGATACGGACTATAGACAAGATGAGGCAGAATGTCAAAAACACTTTGCCAGCAGATGGGACAGCTTTGAATGTTTTCGGCGGAGGAGAGGGTGTGTAACGGTACTCCGTCGACTGACGCTTCGTTTCCGGGTCGTAATTGGGTATCCACGACTCGTCGCTGGCGATAAATGTTCCTGGGCGCACAACGTTCCACAGTTAAAAATGCAATGACATCCTGCCGTTTCAACCGGACGTCACGGATTACTCCATTACTCTGCAACGAGAAGAGATAGGAAGGTGAAACAAATGACATTCTATAACTTAAACATCATTGCATTAATGATAAACAGTTCAAAATATTTGCAGTATTATTGGCCAAGTAGTGAGCTTGGAGGCATTACTTTCTGAATCATCCTCGTACTATATCCTTTCTTCTTGGTCCTGTGCAGTGTAAAATTGAAACTTGTTTATTGTATCCAGCCGAAGATTACAAATACAATACTATGTGTGTCAGTGTTGGTAGTATGTGTTTTACTGTTACGAGTATGTGCACTATAATTAGGAAAAAAAGTAGCTGCTATTATTAATAATGTGTTCTCTACATATGCAATAGATAAATGAATAAACAATCTGCTCTGGTACGGTAAAAATTATTAATTTATTATTGGCAATGAATGAAAAACATTTTACCTCCATAAAATATTGTTACATCGATTTTTTCAAAAACTACGCTTGAAAATTTCCCCTCTCAAGCATCGAATTTTGTTCGCCTAGATGTCACCTATTGATTGATTTTAACGTTTTACCTTTGGGCAATATTATAGTTAAACAAAAATTGAAGTTTCAGAGTTAATCAAAATTTTGGGCTATATTTCATTAAAATTTAAACGTTAATCATAATTTTGAACTATGTCTTATTAAAGTTTAAGAGTTAATCATAATTATGGGCTATATATCATTAAAGTTTAAGAGTTAATCATAATTTTGGGCTATATCTAATTAAAGTTTAAGAGTTAATCATAATTTTGAGCTATATCTCATTAAAGTTTAAGAGTTAATAATAATTTTGAGCTATATCTCATTAAAGTTTAAGAGTTAATCATAATTTTGTTCTATATCTAATTAACTATACAGTATACTTCATCCTAGTAGAGGCATAATGAAAACCTTATTTAGTGTATACTTCAGTGTCAGTTCAACTTCATAAGTGACGTGGATATTGTACAGCATTAATTTTTAGGTATTTTGTATCATTTTGTTCATATCGATGATATCTATCGATTGGTATAACTCATATCTGAGCAATTTTCTTCCCACTAAAAGCTAATAATATTATAGAATTTGTGCCAGTAATATTAGTTATATAGGCTGCTACCCAAAACTTTGTTAGTTTCTCAGTTTCTTAGAGAAGACCCGGTGTTAAGTAGTGGATATATCTTTTAAGAGAATCCTGAATTCACAATAGGCCAATAGGTATAACTAGAGGGAGTAGGGACGGACAAGCCTCTTTTGAGCAGCATTTGGCTTTCCGTTTTTTTTTTTTTTTTTTTAACAGGAACATAATGATGCAACAAGTTTACCTTAGTTTACATAATGCCATTTTGAGTTGCATTTACATTTAGCATATGTAATATAAAGTGACGTAATCTATATTAATATTTAAAAGAGCTTGTGTATGTGTGTCTATCATAAGATTTTCACATAGAAACGAGTCAGCTAGAGACACTAAATTTTGTACAGAGGCAGATCTAATCGCGTACCAAGCCGTTTATTTCGATTTTCGACTCCAGGGGAAATTGAAGTCATACGTTCTGGAGGTTCAAAAAGGATAGAGTACTGTACTTCAAAAGCACTTCGAGTTAAACAATTCAAACTACTCTACCGTATTACAGGTTGCATACTGTTAAAACAGTACGAATAACGGACACTTCTACTAGTATAAATCTAAATGTAATGTAAGAAAGAATTAAGATGATCATAACAAGTTCTGATAGTTCTTGCAGCTCTTAGAAATACAGAATCACATCCCTTCTCTTCTAACAAAACATTCTAGTTAGGACTGCTACATGTATACACTATGAGATAAATCCTAGGAAATATCTTAGGAAAAATGTTATGACATATCTCGTACGAAATTCTATCCTTTTGTGCCATACACGTGAAGAGTTTTCCTGTCTGACCGAATGACGTTGCACATTGTAACGGCACTGGTAGGTACGTAAAGTATTGCAGGCCTAATGGTTAGGTTTAATCTCACCTGGAAGTTGTTTGTTGCAGGAACCGGAAATGTAAAGTTTAAAGTCACCTTTCGATGCAGTAACAATTTATTTTAACAATTAACGAAATTAATTCCAAAACACTTAAACGTTCAACAAAACAGAAATACTATCATTTCGAAAGGAAACATTAGCTTTTCTTAATGCACGCAATATCTCTATTTTGACGTTGCTAGTAGTGATTACATTACAAATTTCGATTCACATTGACTATTTAAATTTAGAACAGGTTATGCTAAATTGATATTCTTCAAATAGCCAACAATCTAATACTACAAGGTAACTAATCGGCAATAAGAATATGACCCTATGTTGAAACAACTTAAGAGTCTAAAAGGAAACAATACGCAACAGGAAAAAAAAGGGCAAAATAAAGTAATAATTAAGAAACAAATGTTCTACATACGGTCAGATCCTCATCTCTATTACACCTTTTACAGACCCTTATATCACACTTGTCACTTTCATCTCGAAATTATGTAACTCACATCGACTGAATGTGCTAGTGATATTGATACCAAGCGCTATATTGCTATATTGTTAAATTGCACGTCTCTAAAAAAAAAAAAAAAAAAAAAAAAAAAAAAAGCATAAAAATCAGAAGATAAATTAGCAAAACATACCTCATCCGTCCCTGCACCACTCTTCATTTTCTCAATTATATTTGCTCTTTCACCCACATACCATCGCCAAAGATGATTAAACTTCTGTTTGACATCCTCCGAAGTGGTGCGAGGTCTCACAATGCATACTCGGCCAGCAATCTTTTCCTGAATTTGTTTTCACTTTCTCTCACCTGGTGTTGTTAAAATCGAAATCTTACGGACTCTCTTTCGGAAGTAGAGCATGCTCTAAACACAAGAAATCTCATAGGATCGTTCAGATAATAGCAAAATGACATGCGATCTGATACCATATACGTTGAGATTTTGACTCTAGAAAAAAAAATCGTAAGAAATTTCCTAGGATCTATCCTATAGTGTATGGCAGGTCTTGCGGGGGAGAGCAGGGGGAAATTGTTCTCCTGACTATCAAAAATACACCTTTCTTAAATTATATACTGATATACTAATATAATACAGTATACTGATATGTTGATATAATAATGCGACTGACATCAATGATTGCAGAAACGAGCAATAGCGAACATTGCTATTCCATGTTTGCTGTATTTTCTACTTATGCATTTTTTTTCTCTTATATATATCTTCATGGAAATAATGAAGAGATGAGACAGTGCTTTATCGTAACAATGCTGCTGGAACAACCACAGGCCTAGAACTATTTATGAAAAACTTATCAGCGGAGTTCTTAAGAAACGACACGACTACAAGAGGATGGAATGTAAGTAAACATCATAATAATACACATATATTTTTCTTTGCTTAATTTATATGTTAGAGTTAATGCCTTTAAAATTGTATAATATTTTGTAATAAAGATCAAATTATATTTTTTTTTAAATAATTTTCTTCATTAAAGTGGTAGCTCGAAGTTGTAAAGGAAATTTACTGTCAATGATTTTAAAATAAATTTGATTGCGAAAAAGAAAAACTAGTTTCTAAACCTCACTTAATCACTATAGTTTTACTATATCAAGGGATATCAACTAGATACAATGAGAAGATTCAGGACCACCCAATCTGTAACATTTTATACAAAAATCCATAATACAGATTACACATTCGCATGTCAAAACTAAGAATAATGTTATTTCTGTGATGAAATGAAATGATACTACAGATAAACACGTAGGCAGAATTTGTGTTTCCTGTATCTTAAGTTCTAAGGCTGGGTAGCTAACGCGAACAGGGTAATCAATAGATTCGGGTGGTTCATTTGTTAACATGCTGATCAATGGATTCGAGTGATTCATTCGTTAACATGCTGATTAGTGAATTCGAGTAATTCATTTGTTAATATGCTAATCAGTGGATTCGAGTGATTTATTCGTCAACATCCTGATCAGTGGATTCGAGTAATTCATTTATTAACATGCTAATCAGTAGATTCGAGTAATTTATTTGTTAACATACTAATTATTGTTTTCGAACGATTCTTTCATTAACATGCTAATCAGTGGATTCGAGTGATTCATTTGTTAACATAATAATCAGCGGATTCGAGTGATTCATTCGTTAACATGCTAATCAGTGGATTCGAGTGATTCATTTCTTAACATGCTAATAAGTGATTCATTCGTTAACATGTAATCAGTGGATTCGAGTGATTCATTCGTCAACATGCTAATCAGTGGATTCAAGTGATTCATTCATTAACGTGTTAATCAGTGAATTCGAATGATTCATTCATTAAGGGGTTTATGAGTGAATTCAAGAAATTCTTTCGTTAGTTAGCATTGTAATCAGTGGTTCCGAGTATGACTCTTCGTACTCCTTTGTGCTAAGAGTGTAACGTTTGTACTTTTCGTATCATGAATTCTGATCACATCTTCTATGGGGGAAGTAGTCTCAGGTACAAATTTCAGTAATGCACCGGGTCCCACTTTAAGCAGTAGTCACTGTCTCATACAACCTATTTGTAAAAATTGAACTCTTATCTCCAACCAATCAAGGAGTCAATCAAGTTACTCCTTTTTTGAGCAACAATATATACACCGACTGAAATTCGACTTATTCCTTGAATAGGGTTATTTTACTACTAATTTGAAACAAATTTTCCCCATGAATTGGGGTTCGTAAATCAGTGTTTTGGTGTAATTTGCATGTTTGTGCTACTTTTTGAAATTTGCCGATTTACAATCAAAAAATGCATATTGTGAAAGAACGACTCCACTCTGATCACTAAATTGATATTTTTCTAATAGTTTATAAATTAGGTACTACTGTAAAAAATAAGAAAAAAGAAAAAAGAACACCCAAAATTACCTTAAAGTAAATTACTAAAATTACCATAAATGAATCAAAGATCACAAATCGTGTTATTATTTCTTTTTAACCTTTTATATCGCACTGAGTAACTCAATAAGAAATTACGACAATTGGCATACAAATTGCTAGAATGATAACCTCAGTTCACAAGCTTTCCACAAATGACGGCAATGACGGAGGCTTGAATTCTCAAATCGTCATTAATAATAATTAATAATAAACTTCATTTTACGTGCTGAAAACAGTTGTAATGCAGTACTTTGTCATATTCCACAACATTATTTTAACACTATAATATAGTAAAAATGATAAACAATCACTAATTTTTTAACGTAAATTGATAAGGTAAACACCGACAGTGTAGTTTATGACAATTCCTAAAACACTGAGACATCAAAAATTAAAAGTAAAGATAAAAACAACTACTAAGTTATACTAAAAAATTATAAAATGAAGTCACAGTTTAAAATATGCATCTATCATAGTTTCTTAAAAGTCTAGAGATTGAAGTATGTTTCCTATTATGTGGTTAGAATAAAATTTTACCTTTGTACCGTATATTGGAACTTTAAAATCCACATTGTTTAAAATATAGTCCGAGTTACATCGGTTGTCAAATATCTTTTCTACAAATACAGAGTCAATTAATTTTCTCCTGTCAGCCAGTGGTTCCAATTTAAAGAATGTTTTCCAGTATTCATACATGTTAGAGTAATAACCCAGTCCTAACTTAAAACAAAGTATTCTAAGAAAACATTTTTGGACCATTTCAAGTTCGTTCACGAGAGTATTTCTTAGGCTATTCCAAATTACCGATAGTTGTTCTAGTTTTGATCTTACCAGTAATTTATATGAGAGTACATAAGTATCTGACTGACTGGTTCATTAGTCAGGTAACCAATTATTTTTCTTGCTTCATTACATATGTTCCGTATATGGCACTCGGTCGAAAAGGTGTAAAAAGCTTTTTCAGTCCAGCCATCCTGAATGAGATTTTCCTGATTCACACCAGGCAAATGCCGGGGTAGTACCTGACTTGTAGGTCCAAGGCCGTTTCCTTCCTTCCCTTTCCTAGGATAGTGTGCTCGCCGAGGGACGTCATCCCTCACACGCAACGTGCTAAATGGCCTTAGATGTCGACAGCCCGGAAGTCTGAAATCTAAAATGCGATGCAAAATGAACTCTTGCTTTTAGTGCAACTTGCCACTCGCTGTCTGTGTCTCTTCTCGGGGAACCGACCTTGGCATTACTAATCCGCATACAATTGCTATTGCAGTAAGGTTGTTGTCCTTCCACCTAAGTTGTATCCTGAGATGGTTTGTTTACAATTTCAGCATATGTTGCATTTATTATTTTAGTGAATTTTTCTAACAATTGGACTAACTTCAAGTTTTCATCTGCAGAGGCGCATATTTGGATGGTTTTATTGATAATTGTGCCCCTTTTTATCTATTTCTCGTATTGCGATATGCAAGGTTATTATGAATAAAGTTGTCGACAGCCCGTCTCCATGTTTTACTCCCTTTTTGTACTCGAATTCTTCTCCTACTCTGTGTCCTACTTTTACTTTTGCTGTAGTTTGTTCCAGGATTATTTTAACTAAGTTGCTCAGTTTTGGGGGATCTTGAAGTGTTCTAGTCCCTGTAGAAAACCATTTCTATGTATACTGTCGAATGCTTGTTTGTAGACTATGAACAGAATATGTATATCTATCCCATGTTCATAGCATTTTTCTATTGCCTGTTTCATCACAAATAGCTGATCTGTTGTTTTTCTGTTTATTCTAAATCTACTCTGGTACTCTCCGATTATTCCTTCTGTAAATCTCTTTATTCTGTTATTAAGTATGCTTGTGAATATTTTATAGACTGTGTTCAGTAGCACTATTCCTCTGTAATTTAAGCAATCTGTTTTGTCTCATTTGTTGTGTATTGGATGTAGTATCCCCAGTTTCCAGTCTGATGGTATTGTTTCTTCTTCCCAGATTCGTCTGATCATGTTGCCTATTTCCTTCATCATCTCTGTGTCTGCATATTTTATTAGCTCCGCCGTTATATTGTCTTTTCGGGGGGCTTTGTTGTTTTTAAGTTTTCTGATAGCATTCTCTACTTCTTCATCGCTTGGTATTTTTATCTTGATGCTCTATGATATTTCCTCTCTCCATTAGTTCCAATTGTAGTATTTCTCTTTCTTCTGTTTCTGATGTTGGAATTAGCTGCTTTTTAAAGTATTCCGTCCATCTTTGTATGATACCCTGTTCATCGGATAGTATGTTTCCTTTTTCGTCTTTATACAATCGGTTGTGCCTGGAATACTTTATTCATGTTTTTGACTGCTATGTATAATTTCCTTGTTTCACTTCTTCCACTCATCTCTTCAATTTCTTCTATTCGTCGTTTTACCATGTCTCGTTTCTTCTTTCTACATATTTTGTTTGCCTGTCTTCTCATTTCTTTATATGTTTCTATGCTTGCTCTCGTTGATCTCTGTATCATTCTCTTTCTTTTCGATTGCCTCTTCACATTCCTCGTCGAACCAATGTCTTTTTGGTTCTCTCCGTCGTCTTAGCGTTTCTCCTGCTGTTACTGTTATTATTTCTTGGATTTTATTCAATTGTTCTTGCACTGTTGGTATTCTTTCTTCTCTTGATTTATGTGCCAATTTTATCCTTATCCTGCGTTTATATTCCTCTTCCTTTTCCTTGGTTTTTTAGTTGGTTGTTGTTTTCGTATTTTTCCTATGTACCAATTTCCTACTGATCTCTCTAAGTTTAGCTTTGGCCAGATAATGATCTGTGTCTCAGTTGTATCCTCTGTAGCTTCTTGTGTCTATTATAGATTAGGAATGTTTATTGTTAATGAGAACATGGTCTATCTGATTGACCGTCGTGCCATCCGGTGACGCCCACGTTCCTAGATGTACTCTCTTGTAAAGGAAGCATGTACTTTTAATTGTGAGATTGTTCTCTATTGTAAACTGAATAAATAGGTTGCCATTGTCGTTACTTTCTTCGTGCAGTGAATTTTGTCCTGTAACTTTGATTCGTGCATAATTTCTTCCCCCTTTTGCATTGAAGTCTCCGATTACTATTACTATGTCGTATCTGGGAATCCTGTTACCCGTCTCTTTTAGTTTCTCGTAGAAGTCTTCCTTTACTGCCATGTCTTTTTCTTCTGTTGCGGCATGTGCTGTTACGATGGTGATGCTTCTGAGTCTTCTTTTCATCCTTAGTTTACTTATTCTCTCGTTTATGGGTGTAAATTGCAGTACGTTATTTCTGACATGCTTAGCTATCAGCCTGTACCAAATTGACCGTTTTTTCCTTGTGTTCCGCTTTAGTAGATAGTGTAATTTCCTTTATTAATTTTTCCCGTGTCTGCCCATCTTATCTCTTGAAGTGTAATAACATTTATGTCCGTCATGACTGTTTCTCGTGCTATTTCTTCTGCTTTACCTGGTATTAACATTGATTGGACGTTCCACGTCGCTATACTCAGATCCTTCTGCCGTTTTCTAGTCCTATCTATTGTATCCTTCCCATTTTTCCTAGGCTCTGGTTTCTGTTTCTGAACGAATTATATTTTTCTGTGATTGGGTCGTTAGTCCTATGCACAACCCCCAACCTGGAGGACCAGGAGTTTTCTGTCGGGGTTGTTTTCCCCTAGCCTTTGTGGATCTATCCACTAACTGCAAGGCAGCAGTGCTGGTTTTGCTCCACCCCGGAAATTTCCGGTACCCACCATATCTGGTGGGCTTTTCCCTATCCGTCACCTGGGGAGGTGCCTGGTGGAAGTCCAGCAACTTCCCCAGGCTATTAATGTTGTTTAAAACTTCAGATACTTTTGTTGTTTTGACAATACTTGTGGTCACTACTGTGTTGTCATCCCTCTTCCTGATACAATCATGACATTTATATGTTTAATTGCCTTTTCTCATATATATTTCATACTCAACACGTCTATTTCATACTCAACACGTTCAAACAAATTTTAACATGAAATCGGTTTTTGCATATGGAACAAGATAAGTTCAACTATTTGCCAAATATTGGCTTCCTACATAAAGCACATGGATCCTCGGCCGGCGCCATGTTGGCCAATAATAATAATAATAATAATAATAATAATAATAATAATAATAATAATAATAATAATAATAATAATAATAATAATAACCCATATCATCACCAATTTATGTTTAGAAGAAGTGCAGGCAATGTGGATTTCTATTTTCAGTTTAAAAGACAAACTAATATCTGTCCAACTCTGTAGAACATATCTGTTGTAAAACCACTTTTTCTTTATTTGTCATTTTTCAATAAAAATTTCGCTTACATTGCATTCATTTTTGAGTCATTCCTTATTACATCGGAAGTGTAAAGTGGTAAGGTAAACTAGACCTCTGGAGTACTTCTTCCATCCATAACTGCTATTTCTCCTGTCACTTTAAATATGCTTTGTCAAACACTTCAGTCACATTGTAGTGAGTGATAGATCGACTTATAGCTCGGTCTGAGTTACGTTCCGATTTACTTACTATAGAAATGTTTCACAATTTTAATGAATTTCTTGTTTAATAACTGCGGTTTGCAGCTAGAATGAGGTGGCAAACATATCACAACTGTATATGTGTATCCAAGTTCTATACTGCAAATTAATTTCTACATTTTAAGTTAGTATATGTCAGTCATAAATCTACTGAGAAAGTTAGAAAAGAGACAGTTGAAAGCTCGCCAGAAGTAAATCCTGTTCCATTTTAGGCGACATCTAGGGGCCCACTTTAGCTGTCATCGGTGATTACCCATTTTTGCTTAATAATTTTGGTGTTATTCAATGCAAGATTATGCAAAGACGCTATAATATACAGCAATACGTTCTTCTTGATAGCGCATTGCATACACAATCCTACATGGACCAAGTACAGCATAAAAACTGTTAACAAATTTACCTGTCCAAGATTTCAGAATCTTCTACAGACGTACTCGTGTACTTGCATATTCTGACTCAATGGTTTCCTTACTGGTTTTCCCAAACAATTGCCACTCACTGAGATAAAGTCCACCAGAGAAAAAAAAAAGAAAAAAAACTGGCTCCACTTTACCCGACCGAGTCCACAACAACCGAACTTCCTCTATATTTATTACGTTTTAAATTAATTACATAGACATCTTGAATAAGAATAAGAAAAACAAAATTTCAAACATATACCATTCATGAAGCTCGGTAAAGCTAAATGGTAAATGGTTATTACAAGTAGGGCATTTATTTAAAATTTCACAGTTAATTTCTGTCAATAGCCCTTCAACCTCCCAGGTTGGAAAACACTGGCGTAGAAAAATACATTTAAAAAAATGTAAAGTAATCAAGTTTAATGAAACAAATCGAAAGTACACTTACAAATTACAAGCGTTGTTTTGCATTGCCTCCTTTGGCTCCCTTGCTGGTACTTCAGTCAAGACAGAAAATGATCAATCTGCTGGAGAAATGCTGCTACACACAAGAAGAGACATGGTTTTCCAGCATGAATGGCTAACCAGACCACTTTTACCGTGGCGTGCGATATTGGCCTGGCAAGGATTATCCACTCAGATAGATCGATCGAGGTTGTCCGATAGAATGGCCGGCGCGAAGTCAGGTTTTAACGTCATATGACTTCTACATTTGAGATCACATGAAAAGATCTGATATAGAGAACACCGCAATGAAACTATATCTAGCATCTTGGTGCTAAATGTAGCATGATTCGCACACACTTAGCATCTAGTATCTTGCCCATAATTTCATTCTTTCCTCTGGAGAGCAGGAGAAAAGCTTGTGATGGTTCGATTACGTCAGCAACTATCCCTTTTGGATAATAGCGACGCTCGGAGTATTAAATCCGGTCCGTATTTCCCTTGTGTTCTTAAATTTACAGAAATGTTCAGAAATAAATTAAGGAAGTTAAGCGTGATCCTACAAACGACTGTTTACTAATGCACTAATTTATTATTTTCAATTGAAAAGATGGTGCGCGGTTATATACCGTCTCACCTTGTAACCTGAAGAGAGAACAGACGGGGAGCATCAGGTTAGACATAGTAATATACAGTACAGCTAAAAGAAATGTTTCAGCACTATGACGGAATCGGCATTATTGTATATATTGCATACAATGTTCTCTTCATAAAACATAAATCACCTTTCTCCCTCTTTCCGTATTTCCCTTTTCATGTAAATATGAAGGGATCACAAGCTCTAAACTTGAGAGGAAAAAAAAGGTAGATGGGAAGCCGAGTTGGAAACCAGCTATTTATAGGCAAAACTATAAAATGAAGTGAGAAAATGAACCGGTGTTTAAGGTGTAATTGCGGCAATTAAAGATAGTCTTGCAATACATGCTAAACGAAGTGTGTTCGAGAAACACAATGAAACTGAAAGACTAAAAATAATGCTCAGTCTTCAAAAACTCAGTGTACTTTGAGTTCGCATAAAGTTATTTTCATTCTACCTCTAATATTAATTTATCATAGTTGGTTAGGAAATCCGGGGAAGAATCCTCCTAAAATATGCTTAGAAGAAGTAAGTGAAAACATAAAACGGATTTGATGGCCAAATTTACAATGCAACCTGGATAAGTCAGTATTTTTTTAAAAAAAATATTTAGTAGCTCTAATGTTAAATTAGAACAGAGTTTAGCATCACTTTCAGCAGCAAGGCTATATGAGACACGAACATGCAGTTTAACGTGGTACCCAAACTACATGAGCTTCTACTGGGAATCGAACCCGGGTTTCCTACCCCAAAGATGCGTAATCATATACCCAAAAGAAAGCTCAATATTTAGTAATAAGTACACAGAATTGTAAAATTGAATTTTTATAATGAAATACTACTCGTTTTACTAAGATAATCTTCGCAATGTAAAGTCTCAGCTGAATACGTTATATTGTTTAAAAAGAGAATGCTTCTTAATGCTACCTTTCAGCTGCGGGTTCGACTGTGGGATGAAAGAAATCCAAATGAATCTTGTTAGATCTTAGTCTACGTAGTAGTCCCGTTCCTTCATAATCTCGACGTTTGATAAGAATAGCTATAAACTACAAAGGTGCAAATAGAAATTTAAGACACATTCAAGATTTAAACTGCAATTAAATAGATAGAATGTGCTATCTATTAAATTTATTTCATTATCGTTCGTGACAGCCATGTTACACGATTACAGTTACTCTTTAGTACATGAATATAGTTACATAATGTTAAATGAGGGCGAATCTTCAAGATTAGTGCAGAAAGATAACTTGAAAGTCTGGCATAATTCAGGTTTGTGTTAAACATCATGGCAAGTCTCGAGTGTGGCAACCCTGATATACTGGTAGCATCCGCAAAAGAGTTGAGATAGAGGATCTTGGCAGGCATCCAGCAAAACACACGCTCTCCAACGCGAATGACAGTGACCGAAATAATAAAAACGTCGTAGAGTTTATTAATTGTGTTTTTTTTCTTTTCTGTCTTTCGAAAGTTGGCAATGTTTATACTTTTGTGGAAAGCTTATGAACTGAGGTTATCATTTTAGCTATTTGTACGCCAATTGTCATTAGCACCACGTGTATGTTTATAATTTTCTTTAGGTCCAGAACAATACTTTGGATATGAAACTTAATAAAACAAACAAACATAATAAATGAAGAATCAAATAATTATTCTGCATACTGGAAATTATAATTTTGCATACTGGAAATCCTACTATAAGTTTAAAAGTCCAGTTATTTCTTTCTCGGTTTTTCTCTTTCCGATATGGCAGTTGCTTTGATTTTCACAGCGTAAACAGCGTCTATCCTAAGCTTAACTCTTCGGACGGCATGTAATACAGCAACTCTAACGTAATGGTGAAAAATCAATTATAAACATGTGAATTATTATTATTATTTGTTATTTATCATATTCAGTTTCAATTTTATGTTACACTAATTGTTTCTCTAAGCCTTCGGCTCGCTGTAGGCTATAGGTTAAAATCGTGGTCAAATAAAGTTCTAATTGTTTACTTTTAACTTTCGTTTAGTTTTCCCATCAACTAACTTGCGGTTACAGAAATGTTAATGCTTAAGTCTAAACATAGTTTTGGCCTGTTAATGATAATATGATTCATGTGGATTGGCAGTAAAGCTTGTTAAAAATATTGCACTGTCCTAAAAGTAAACGGTAACAACTGTCTGTAGTTTATATACTGTGGTCATGTTGCTTAGTTAATAAATTATATTGTGCTCATTGTGCTTGGCATGAAATAAATACTTGCGGGTTTCATATAAGTAATTACAACCTTATTTATATTTAAAATAGCTCTTGTTTTAATAATAACTGCAAAACATATTCATGTTCAGCATAATCATTATATATTTTCAAATAAAGATAGGCAGTGAACGAAGCCTAGCAATGTATGTTAGCTATTGGATGATTCTGCATTATAAATATTTTTTTCACAACTTCTTCACTAATGTTGCAATGCAAGGTAATAACCATGTTTCGTATTTTATTATTTGTAAACGTATAGTTAATTATACTGTACTTCATTAAGTGTTTAAGGAAGCTTTGTAATAATTAGTATATTGAATAATAATAATAATAATAATAATAATAATAATAAAGAACATCGGATAAGTTAGTTTTTTTAAAAAAAAATCACGATCACAATTGCAAAAATAAGACCAACTTATATTTTCCTCAGATGCTTAGTGAAAAAAACCCTATTTATAGAAACCGTTAACAACACGAAACTTAACTAATACATCATAACATTTGCAATGTCTCTTGTTTTATAGGTATATGTTCATGAACCAGATAAATACCCAGACGTCCAAGCAGGGATCTTCGTTGAATCTCGTTCTGCCTATGTAATGCATATGGAAGTTGAGCCACTAGTCACCCTTAGCACAGATGACATCAAACTCATCAACATAGATAAAAGGAACTGTGTTTTTAAAGATGAAGTGAAGTTGACAACACTACCAGTGTACACATTAGCCAATTGCTACGTGGAATGTAGGATGAAACATATAGAAAATGCTTGTAACTGCTCGCCATATTATTACCCTAGATCAAGTAAGAATTTCCTTCATTCTCATAATCCAATGTCCAAATCATTATCACACATGATTCAGATATTCAAAGTTATTTGGGTACTAATATAAAGTTTTCACGTGTTTGATAGAGGTGTCCTATAGGTGGGCACTAGTTTTCAAATAATATTATACTAAGAAAAAATGTCACAACTTTAGATTTTGTAACTATACTTAAAATATATTGGAGCAATTAAGTTTTCCTTATTTTAAATAAAATATTTAGTCCATTGCCCTAATTACTACCTATTGTTGGCTTGCTTTTATACTAATGCCACCAGTGTGACAATTATATAAATTATTGAAAGTTTACCTTCCTGTCCAAACAGCTGTTCTTACATTGGTGCTGCTTTCCATGTTGCCTGCAAGGAGTGTCTAAGGGGAGTATTGACATACCCATGTGTATATACATTGGTTAAGAGCGAGTCGATTTTTAACTTGCTGTGTATTAGCGCTAGTTAGAAGTTGTAGATTATTTCTGCTAACTTATGTACTAGGTATACACACACACACTCATTCCTCGTTTTAACGAGTAAAAGTGAGAGACAATCGGTCTGATATTCACAATCAGCCGTAAGTTCCGTCAATAAGTTTAGTGGTTAAGATCTACAATTATATTACGAGAGAAGAGTAACACAGTACTAGTATTAACCATGCTCATTATCTAACCTGACAGTGTAAAATACTCCCCACTGAACAACAATATTTTTAGCGCCATAAAAATGAATCTTTCTCCGATTACTGGAAAACTACTACGCATTGGAACTTATCCTCGAGTATATTGTTTTATTAAATAAAATTTAAAGTTTGAGAGTTAATGAACTATATCTAATTAACCATATACTGTCATCGCCCTACCCAAGTAGCAAAAAAATTACGGCCAGTTGGCGTGTGCTTGGCTGTTGGCTTTCTACGCTTGCACTTTCAACGCGTGCTTTCATACAATCTATCTTTTGTTATACTTGCAAACGATGTTTTAGACCCTTCGCAGAGCGTTATAGCATCACTGGCCGTTCATTGCCCATTAACTTGACTTGACTTGTAAAACGCTTGCGTCAAGCTTGAATGGAATACTGAAGTTGCCCCCATGTAACTTCGTTACTGGAGTACAGCTTGCGGCATGCTTGAACGTTTTCCAATCAAACGGGATGCAAGCTTGGCCGACTTGCAATTCAAGTTTACAGCAATCGGTTTGCAAGTTGTCTCTGTTACTAAGCTAGTGTCATAATGAAAAGCTATTTTAGTATCAGTTTTTGTCAATAACTATACATGAGGATTTACACTTACCAATATTATTTTGTTTAGCTTTAGTAAATATATCGACTTGTGTGTGTGTGTTTTCTGTCAATATATTTCTTTTCATGTTATTAATATTGTATAGAATTTTATTTTTTGTGCTAGTATACAGTTCAAATTTCATGCAAAGATAATTTATTTCAATATTGTTTATTTTTCTACTTAACGTCCTACGTTTATACTCATTAGGCTAAGGGAGAACAATATTGTTTGTTAAGAATCTTACATGCCTAACTTTCTACTATCCTAAAAGAAACATTTATTTATTTCATTAGTTTCTTGATATTTGATTTTGATTTTACGTTTTTGTATGCAATGCATACTTTGATTTTTTTTAAAAAAAAGAAAAAAAATATTACACGATTAAAAATATAGACAAATAAAAAGTCTAGAACATCTCAAATTTAGATTAGAAAGATATTGTCCTTTTCCTTTAACTTTTAACATCTGTTGGGCACTTCCAGGCAAGAGCGCCGATCCTGGGGGGACCGCCCCCCACAGCTCATGTGGGCCCCCGATTGTATTTATGAATATACAATATTTGGCATAATTTGAATGCAATTTGTCTTAAAATGCTCATATATATATACCTTCTTCATCTGAATGGGCCTCCCAAATTTACAGAGAAATCGGCGCCCTTGTTTCCAGGCTGCACAAATACACTGTTGGGTATTATCTAAATCAGTGATTCTCAATCTAATTCCTATCACGAACCCCATTTTATCACATCCTCTTGTCAACGACCCCCTTATAATTTCTGGTTTGTAATAATCTTGAGTGGGATTTTTAATATACCTATTGCGGAGATCTCATGATATACATCTATTTCTATAATAGTAGATTCTATTTCTTGTATAAATCGGATACAGTAACTTTCCTGAAAGGAATTAGATTAAGACCAAATTTGGTTAGTTCATTCATATTACAAATAACAAATCCGATCCGTCATACTATTTCAAAATGAAGGTCGTTTGAAAATTTTAAAACTTCATAACTCTTTTAATTTTCTATTTATTTATTTCTATTTATTTCTATTTATTTAACGGCAGAGTTAAGGCTATATTTGCCTTTTCTTACACTCAACCAACTAAAATGTATACAAGATATACGTACTACTATTGTCGTCTAATCCATAAAAATTAGAGTTGAGTTGAGTTGATTTTAGTTTAGCGTCCCTTGCAGCAGCGAGGCTATATGAGACGTGGACCTACTGATTAATAGGGATGCGCACGAGTCGAGTCGAGACAGAATTTTCCTGAGAAAATTCGAGTCGAGACACAGCTCTTCCAATAGAAAAATATACGTTTTTCGAGTCGAGACATCACTTTTACAGCACATTTTCGAGACGAGACAGCCTCAAATCTTGTCTCGTGCGCATCCCTACTGATTAACGTGGAATCCGAACCACATGAGCTTCCGCCGGGAATCCCATATAAATTAGAATTACTACATTAATGCATATGTACACCTTGTCTCAAAAAGGTTGAGCGCATTCTTTATTGCTGTTTCGAGGCAAAAATTTTCTAAGTCAAACTTCGGGTATCTTCGGGAAAAAGTAAACCAGGTTCGAACCTCAAAGCCAACCTTTGCAATCGGGAAAAATCTTGCAGATGTGTTTTTCTTCTTTTAAATATAATAAGACTTGTTACCAATTATATGTAAAAAGCAACACTGATTGAAATACTTAATCATACAATATTTCGAAACTTTGTATTATGTCAGCACATGCTTGTTCGTCATTTTGCTCTCCATACTTAATGGAACATTTAGATACGTAAACGAATCTTTCCATATGTAAAAGAATGGTGAAAGTTAAGATATAGAACATTATTCTCTCCTGAGTACTAAAATAAAAGTTAAAGTAGAACAAAAGCAGCATTTGCAGTGGATATGAATGTAATTATTATCTTAAATACCCCTATATACTGCTAGAACTATTTTTCGAAAAGCGCTTGTGTTAGCTCAGTGGTACGCCGATGGATTATGAATCGTAAGGCTGAGGGTTCGATTCCCATGTGGGCCAATGCTTCTTTTTATGAAATTCTATTTTCTGCAATGCATGAAAAATTATATAAAATAATTACATTAAAATACGTCAGTTGTATATATATAATATATAATCATTGCAGAACATAGTGATTATTATGTTTAAAATATAACAGGTGTTCACAGTACGTTGGTGTTCTATGATATATGTGAATGTTAAATACAAATTAAGAAAATAATATCATCGCAATGAATAAATTATGTAGTGTATTTATTTGCTGCTATTTGTCATCGGAAGTTACTTCTGAATTTTCTCTTTACAGCAAGTGATTTACGCTTTCTGAAAGGTAAAGAGACTATTCGGGTATAAACAGAAATTATTATACAAACTCCAATCTTCGTTACAGACACAAAACTCCCGATCCCCAAACCATGTAAACAGGAAATTTACGAACATGAAGTCATGTCTAAGAGACTTATTTATACTCGAGAAAGAAGGCAGAATAGGATTTCTTTCCAAAGGATTTCAGTTCAATAATCTGCAAGGCTTTTGTATATGGATGTGGTTCCTGTCTCTCCGCCTCTTTTATATATATATATATATATATATATATATATATATATATATATATATATATATATATATATATATATATATAGTAAAAGCGATCGATATTAGTGTCGAATCCATAGTTCTCGTTGTTGCAGAAATTAATAATTACAACTCCAAAAGCAACTTACAGTCCAAATTTAACTCTCATCGTAAAGCTTCTTTGTGGTTAAGCGTATAGCGCACACGCTTTCGGTGTGGGAGACCCAGATTCGGCCCCCAGCGAGAGCTCATGTAGTTCGGATTCTACGTTAATTAGTAAGTCTACGGCTCATATAGCCTCACTGCTGACGGGACGTTAAACTCAAAATCAATTCAATCGATTCAACACCCATTATTATGGCGGACGATAAAGGATGAAAAATAAAATGTCTCTAGTGTCAAATCCATAGTTTGAGTTCGTGACACTATTACAAACAATATGTTATTGAATGCCACGTTTTGGTATGAGCGACTATGCCACCTGGATTTTGAATTTACAGGAGCAACATCGAAAGCATTGCTCACACAGCTCCAAATGTTTTGATGTATGTATACGTGTATATTCCAGCGAAACTCCGGAATGTCTGGAGCAACTTTTACCTAACATGGGAGACATATTACTTTCAATCGAAGAAAAAAAATATTGTGGAATTCAGATACCTCAAGGGATGGAAGTTGGGAGGAGTGACATGTAAAAATAGTGTAAAATGACTGATTGTAGAGTGTTATCCATTGTTTTCTGGGTCGTTGAGATGAGTAGTGAGGCACTCAATGGCGTTATATCCAAAGTCATAACCATCTTCACAGGATGAGGGGCTTGGAGATATGATTAATAAAATATAAAAACTTACTTAAATATTTGTCGAAGTAATAGTTTTCTGGGGTCGCGAAAGCGTTTCTAATAACTTTGGAATGTAGTTTGTAACCACTTCAAGATGGGCTCTTTAATCATATCAATTTCTCACCTTAAGAAGAAATTACCATCTCAACTCGTATATTTTTATCAAGGCTATTCGCAATCGAGAAAAAAATGTGTAGATGTGTGTTTCGTCTTTTAAATGATATACTAAATGTAAAATCAGAGATTGAGTTGGTCGGTGGGTCAAATGGGTCAAGATTTGTGAGTGGGTCAGTGGATCGTAGATCAACAAGGTGTGACCCACTGCGAAACACCATCACTGTGACTCACACTAACCCATTGACCCACCAACCCATTCTGCTCAGTGCCTTCTAGATAGCATTTTCTGAACACTGGCAAGTTTGTCTGCGTTTTACTTTCAAGATCTCTATTTTTCTTCTTTTTTTCATTTGGTTATAATGAAGAAAGAAGTTCAGGCTCTTTCGGATTTTGATATTTCCAGTTGTAACAATGGCAATAGGATTTACTACTTGGCTTTTGGGATGCAAGCTATGAGTTTTTAGAGGAGCTAACTACTGGAAAAAATTGGTTTAGTACAAATATAACCTCTTAAGTCAGTAAAGAGGATGGTGTGGATAATGGATCAAATTTAATGACGATGCATTTTAGTGGGTCGGAGTTCGTCACAATGGTTCAGAGTTTTTTATAGTTGGTGGTTTGTTCAGAGTGGGTCATGGTGGGTGAATGGTTCACGTTGGGTGTTGAGTCATTGTGGGTCACGATGTGTGCTGGGTCAGTATGTTGTGGATCAAGGCTTCATTGACCCACACCATCTCTGGTCAACATTGCACTCAAGAGGAGAGTTTCCGAAGGTGCGCGTCGGCGATTTTCTCAAATTTTGCACATAGATAGTACCCCACCAGAAAGCAATAAATCTCGAAACGGTTCACAGTACCATCTCACAGAACTCGAGATAGAGGGATTTGTTTGATTGGCTAAATTAAGACCTCAATAATTTATCCTTCTACAAGCGAGATTTTCTTCATCGTTTCCGTGGCAAAGTCAGAAGAATATGCGGCAAGTAAACTTAAGGTTGAAGGTTCGCGCACACCTTGGGATACTTGCTTTTTCCCCTAGTGTTTTTTGCACTCACCTGAATATAAACAAATCAAGCATATGGGCGATTTAACATATTTTGGGGGAGGAATTTTGTGGTTCGTTGGCGTTTCGTCGAGTCTCTGCCGCTGGTGGTATAATTTTTAAAACCGAAGTGGGGCCACCACGGATCGTAGCTGCGGGATCCAACTTTTGGCTAAAGGCCGCCAGTTGCGCATCGGTGGTCCACTGACGCTTACGGCATGGGGGCTTGTATCTGAAAACTAAGAGAATAAAGAAGCATGGTATCCATGAAGTCCGTTGACACTAATAAAAGTCTAAAACGATGAAACAGATTTCAACACCGGAAAACATGTATTTTATAATTTGAAAGGTACCCCGTGTCGAGGAAAAAGATTTGCCCCAAGGTTCCCCGGAGGGTCTCAGGAGGGGTGCAACTCAAAATTTGAAAATGGCAAGGGGAATCAAGTAGTATGTCATTTAAGAGTATTACTAATTTTTTTTTAAAATGGTAGGAGTCTCGAGTCTTTATGCTAACTTGTGCAAAATAGCGAGCGTTCAAGATGGTAATAAATCCTTCATTGAAAACTCCGTGACCACCTCTACAAATGTGAAACTGTGAAACTACCCAGAAGAGGTAAAAACTTGTCTTACCATTGCAAAAGTATAATGCACCAAGGTAAAACAAGAAGCGACCCATTATGGGCTTATTACATCACTAATATTAAATTCTACGTTCCACGATTGTGTCTTTAAGCTAAAGGACAGGGTGATTTCGAATTATGAAATTAATGTTAGAATACAGAATGGACCCACCACCAACTATGAACCACTCTGAACCATTGTGACCAACTCCGACCCACCAACATAATCAACTCTGACCCATGATCCACGTCCTTCTCCCCATTGACTAAAGAGGTTACACTTGAAATAAAACAAGACTGTGAAATTTTCACTTATCGGAGTTTGAATTCCTACCGTCAATCGCTCAAGCACCGCTCTGTTACAATACCGGTGAATCTGACCTTTACGATATACAATGGTAAAGTGTTTCTCATCTTTCAAATTAAGATGAATTTAAATTTATCATATATAATTATTTCTTTCTTGGCTTACATATACATTTCAGTAGAAAAGATAAAATAGACCAACGTAAGAAAAAAAGAAAGAAAAACTAGTTTTCCATATAATTAAGCATGCCGTACTAATTTAAAATGCCCATGAAATTAGGCTTGGAATACAAATGTTATGTCTATTTTTCTCACAACTTTGTGGTTTGATTGCCTTATGCTCTGAACGATCCATATATTAAACACCAGCTTCAGCAATTATTATAATAGAAAGCAGTGGGTATAAAATGCAAAGGACTGTAGTTTTCATTCCTCAATTAGTTCCTCAACTAATATCAATCGTTTTCGATAATTTTTACAACAAATCAACCCACTACCAATTTCCAATATATAGAAAATCCCCCCCTCCTTCGCTCATAAAACACATTTTTAAAAATGCCAGGACACGTTCTGTTTATTTTTATTAAAGAGTTATATACTGAATTTCAGCTCTTTAAGTTGAACGACTTGTAAGATACTCAGTTTCTCGCAAAAATTCGGACACCTACTCCCTACTAAGTATATGTGTTATAATGAAAGTGATACGCGTATGATAACTTCCCAGTTGGGATTGGGGCCTGATTATATACCAAATGTCGTTTCATTTGACTTTGCAATTTGACCGTGATAATCACGCAGACATAGTTACTTTCAGTTTTTTATACTAGGTATAATAATTCATATATTACAGGTGATTCAATTTTTTTTCCAGCAGTTAGCTCCTCTAAAAGCTCACAAGCTGTATCTCAAAATTGAACTCCTATTGCTATTGCCACTCTTACAATTGCAAATATCAAAATCCAAAAATGCCTGAGCTTTTTTCATTAGAAACAAATGAAAAAAGAAGAAAAATGGAGATCTTGAAAGTAAAATGTAGACAAGCTCACCAGTGTTCAGAAGATGCTGTCTACAATGCGCTGAACAGAATGGGGCGGTGGGTAGTTGGGGGTCGTTTCGTCCAAAGATATTTCGTCCAAAGGATTTTCGTCCGGAGACATTTAGTGCACACACTTTTGGTCCAGGGACATTTGGTCCAAAGGTCAATTTGTCCAAAGAACATTTTGTCCAAAAGACAATTGGTCCAAAGGACATTTCGTCCAAAAGACAATTGATCCAAAGGACATTTGGTCCAAAAGACATTTGGTCCAAAGGACATTTCGTCCAAAACACAATTGGTTCAAAGAACATTTCGCCCAAAAGACATTTCGTCCAAAGGACATTTCGTCCAAAAGATAATCGGTCCAAAGGACATTTCGTCCAAAACACAATTGGTCCAAAAGACAATTGGTCCAAAGGACATTTCGTCCAAAACACAATTGGTCCAAAAGATATTTGGTCCAAAGGACATTTCGTCCAAAAGATATTTGGTCCAAAGGACATTTCGTCCAAAAGACAATTGATCCAAGGGACATTGCGTCCAGGGATGTTTAGTTCAAAGCACATTTCGTCCAAAGAACATTTAGTCCGGTAACGCTTGGGGGTCAAGGGTTTGCTTCTCTTAGAAGAGTAAAAGTGATGCATATAACATTATGACTCACAAGTAATACCTCCCAAGTGTAACACTCCAATTTTGAAAAAAATAGGCAGGTAGATACTACACATAAAATAAACGAATACGTGTTTTTCTGCGGAAAAATGGTTTTAGGGGGGGGGCAAAAACCCCTACTCAAAATTTTGAAAGTTGACGCCCGAAAGGCAAGAAGAAGTGGACCGAAGTGAACGAAATTGTGCACAGATATTGCAGACATAAAATGAGGGAATACGTGTTTCGTATTTTCCTGGAAAAAATGGTTACGTGGGGCACAGACCCCTCCAAACCTTTGATCACGAAATATCAAAAGTACTTATAATTGTATGTCAGATGTGTGTAAAGAACATGAAGAATTGCAACGAAACTTTGAGTAGGGACAATACGCAAAAAATAAATAAATACGTTTTTTATTTTCTGTGGAAGAACGGTTTTAGGGGGCAAAAGCCCCCATCCAAAAGTTTGAAACTTGAGGCCCGAAAGGTCACAAGAAGTGAACCAAAGTGAATGAAATTGTGCAGAGATATTGTAGACATAAAATAAGGGAATACTGGTTTCGTATTTTCCTGAAAAAAGAAAAAGGTTTGGGTGGGACACAGACCCCTACAAAACTTTGATCGTGAAATATCAAAAGTGCGAATAACAGTATGTCAGAAGTGCTTAAAGGACATGAAGAATTGGAACGACACATTGGAACGACATTACGCAAAAAATAAACGAATGCGAGTTTATTTTCTGAGGAAAAACGGTTTTAAGGACAAAATCCCCCACCCAAAATTTTGAAATTTGAGGCCTAAAAGGCAAGAAGTGTACAGAGTTGAATGGAACTGTGAACAGATATTGTAGACGTAAATTAAGGTAATTGGGTTTCGTATTTTCCTTAAAAAAAAAAAAAAAAAAAAAAAAAAAAAAAAAAAAAAAAAAAAAAAAAAAAGCGGTTGCGTATATCACGGACCTTTTAAACTGTTGATTACGAAATGTCAAAAGTGCAAATAATTATACGTCAGAGGTTCTTAAAGAGTATGGAGAATTGCAACGAAACCTCGTATAGGGACAATTCGCAAAACAATAAACGAAACGTGTTTTAATTTGTGCGGAAACCACTGTTGGGGCCTAGGCCTCCTCCGAAAAAAAAGTAAATATTACCGTAATAGCGCAGGAAGTAGTGGACCAAAGCAAATGAAATTGTGGGTAGACATTTTAGAGACCCTATGTAAAGTAAGGTCTTTCGTGTAAGAATATATTTCACACATGTGTATTTTTCTATTCTCAGTATTTCTTCAAAGATACTTGACACATAATTTTTCACTTTTCTAACACAAGGGTTTGAATAACTAATATTTAGCTTATTCAAATTTAAACTCCATTAATTTTAGTTACCGGTACTATTTTAGAACTATTTTATTCACAACATGAAAATTTTAGATGTCATGTTAGCAGTTATTACAGCAACATACTTCACACTGCAACCTTTCCCTCACTCCTGTTGTTCGGCCATATTGTTTTCAGGCGTTTACATTTTTCTGAATATCTCAGCATTATTTGTTCTATCGAAATGAAAATTGCGGAATAAATCTCTATTTCAAATTTCCTTTAGAAATAAGAAGCTACTGAGTTATAATGTTATATGAATCACTTTTACTCTTCTAATAGAAAAAAACCCTTGACCCCAAAGCGTTACTGGACCAAATGTTCTTTGGACGAAATGTGCTTTCAACTAAACATCCCTGGACGAAATGTCCTTTGGACCAATTGTCTTTTGGACGAAATGTCCTTTGGACCAATTGTATTTTGGACGAAATGCAATTTGAACCAATTCTCCTTTGGACGAAATGTCCTTTAGACCAATTGTCTTTTGGACGAAATGTCATTTGGACAAATTGTCTTTTGGACCAAATGTCTTTGGATTAAATGTCTCTGGACGAAATGTTCTTTGGACGAAATATTTTTGGACTAAAAGGATGGCCACCCGGTGCGCCCGTGTGAGTCACGGTGAGTGGTGTTTCGCAGAAGGTCACGTCCTTTTGACCCACGATCCACTGACCCACTCACAAATCTTGACCCATTTCACCCACTTACCAACCGACCCAGTGACCCACTCCATCTTTGATTTTAACATGTCTTGTTTCATTTAAAAGACGAGACTCGGGTTCGATTCCCGGCGGGAGCTCATGTGGTTCAGATTCCACGTTAATCAGTAGGTCCACGTCTCATATAGCCTCGCTGCTGAACGGGACACTAAACTAAAGTCAACTCAACAACTCAACTCTCCTTATTAGATGTGCTGGGGAATCTCACTCCTACTGGAAGTTGAACTTAAACTTAAAGGTCATCAGAACTGCTCCCAATGAACTTGGCGGCCACGAAAGATATGGGTTGTACTGTATACTAACATTGGTCATTTTCAATTATTTCTACATGTCGCAAATTTCACAAACTCCTTCATTGTGTTAATGAGGGCTTAACTTACATGGCATCTGAAGTGCCACTCTTTATGTAAGAGACCTCCAAAATTATAGATTCGACACTAATGTAGGTCTTTTTTTATAATTTTGATGTCAGCCTCTTTCATTCCTCCTAGGACAGCAAACGGATACCGCCACCACTAGGACTAAATTTGGTCTTAAATCGCATTAAAATTTCTACCAATTAATTTAGCGAACAGTGCTGCATTTAGAAGCTCGGCGTGCCTACGCACTTTTGCTCTCGGCGCCCCCAATAACTACATATTTCTCCGCCCCTTGATCCCTAACTTACAAATAAAACTTAATTCGAATATGCTTAATTAGTGAATTTATTGCAGTTAAATACCACTCACTATATGCTACAGTTACAACTACGTAACAAAAAATAAATGGGAAATATGTTCTGAATTTTTTTCAGATTTCTTACGCTATCATTAAATATATTAGAATAGTAAAAGAGGATTGCTCATGAAATAGTATATTTGCTCTCGATTTTTAAAACTTTTTCATACGAAAAAAATTAAAATTTTAAACTTTGCGCTTTTCAAATATGTTGCCCTCTAGGCACTGGCCTAGTTGGACTAATGGGAAATGCGGCACTGAAAACTTACCCTTCAACTCTAATATCGGTTGATTTCGATTTTTTTTTTGTCGCTATGTAACCACCCTGGATGCTAATGGGAGCTTAATTGGACTTGAATTGAAAGTAGAACTGTTTACCTAAGCGACCACGAAACTATGGATTCGATACTAATATCGATCCTTTTCTAGCATTTTTAATATGTATGCCGACAGTATTCTTTTCCAGATTGTAAGAAATATGGTTAAAATTGCTCTAGACATATCAGAATTATGTCGAAACACACACATACATCCACTTTCATATATATAAATACAGAGTGAGCGAGCGAGAAAGTGAGAGAGAGTGACCAAAGGCATCACCACTTCCACATTGCAAAAGCATATCTCAGGTATTGAATTGAAAATCTATGTAAAGACCTTCTGCTGTGGCATGCTTCATAAGGACAATTCCAGTCTGCTCACGTGACCTTTGGGGTTCATGAATTTCTTGCATGCGTTCCGACTTTGGATTCTCTGTTTATACCCTCTTTTTATGCCTCGGATAATTTTTCAAGAATATCAATGACATGCTGTAATACGAATGTTGAGAAGTAACCTCTATATGACAAATACCTGCAAATAAATACACTACATAATTTATTTATTGCGATGTTATTATTTTCTTAATTTGTATTTAACATTCACATATATCATAGAATACCAACGTACTGTGAACACCTGTTATATTTTAAACATAATAATCACTATGTTCTGCAATGATTATATGTTATATATATACAACTGACGTATTTTAATGTAATTATTTTATATAATTTTTCATGCATTGCAGAAAATAGAATTTCATAAAAAGAAGCATTGGCCCACATGGGAATCGAACCCTCAGCCTTACGATTCATAATCCATCGGCGTACCACTGAGCTAACACAAGCGCTTTTCGAAAAATAGTTCTAGCAGTATATAGGGGTATTTAAGATAATAATTACATTCATATCCACTGCAAATGCTGCTTTTGTTCTACTTTAACTTTTATTTTAGTACTCAGGAGAGAATAATGTTCTATATCTTAACTTTCACCATTCTTTTACATATGGAAAGATTCGTTTACGTATCTAAATGTTCCATTAAGTATGGAGAGCAAAATGACGAACAAGCATGTGCTGACATAATACAAAGTTTCGAAATATTGTATGAATAAGTATTTCAATCAGTGTTGCTTTTTACATATAATTGGTAACAAGTCTTATTATATTTAAAAGAAGAAAAACACATCTGCAAGATTTTTCCCGATTGCAAAGGTTGGCTTTGAGGTTCGAACCTGGTTTACTTTTTCCCGAAGATACCCGAAGTTTGACTTAGAAAATTTTTGCCTCGAAACAGCAATAAAGAATGCGCTCAACCTTTTTGAGACAAGGTGTACATACACACATATATACCCCTACACACGAATATGCTCCCTTACATACCCCCTCCCCCACCATACTCTCATACTATTAATCATAAAAACAAGAAAACTATACATACAGCGTACACAGATCGATATATGTATTCTTAAAATATACTACCTTACATTCCCCCCTCCCCCATACCTTCCCACAAACCTAGTATTATAGATACATACCTCAAGTTTCTGTTTACATTTGGTTGCTACTGCTCATCTTTGTGAAGAAAGAAAAAAAAAATCATTCCCGAGATTGGTGTACATTGGCTAAGGCTATCAGATATTGCTTCAAATTTCTTTTGAATGTCGCAATTGAGGGTGAATTCCTTACATCTGGTGGAAGTCTGTTCCATTCTCTAATACCAGAGATTGTTAATGAATTAGCCATTTGATTCGTATTATGACGAGGTATCGACAACAGTGTTGATCTGCTAGAGCGAGTATCACGATTGTGGCTATCTCTAACATACTGTAGTTTATTGTAAAGATATATAGGCACACCAAATGTCAAAACTTTAAATAAAATTATCATTGATTGGTATATGTAGCGAGCTTGGATATTTAGCCAGCCCAATTCATTAAAAAATGACGTCAAGTGATCAGAACGTTTAAGATTAAAAACAAACCGAACGCATGCATTATGAACCCTCTGTAACTTTCTTAGCGCTTCTTTATTTACATTACCATAAGCTCCAATGCAATAATCAATATGTGATAGTACGAGGCTTTGTACTATAGATGCCTTAATTGGATACGGCAACATATTTTTCAAACGGTATAGAGAGTGCAGTGCAATTTTGGTTCATATGATTAAAAAAATAAAGTGGTTTCTAATTTTGGTTAAAAAATAGACGGTCGGTTGTTAAAAAGGTTGAGTATTTTAAATGACTTGATAATGTATTAAGACATTCCTCATTTTGAGGTTTAAAAATAATAATATAGAAGTACACAGTTAACGGATCAACTCTAAGTTTCTAGAACAATATAGCAGAGTGAAAACATTTTTAAATAGAACTAACAGCACGTTTGTAGGTAACGCGGACGAATTTAGAAAAGTGAAAACAAAAACAATTCCAGTTCCGTGAAATGAAGTATTATAAAAACCGTAGACAATTCAGTCTAGGTGTGCAGAAGAATCTATCAACCTACTAGTTACCACTCTTGCTTCGTAGAAAAGTGACATTGGGAAGGAGTAGTTCTGTTACTGATGGCAATGGACGTAAAGACATTGTAAGTACGCTCGCATAGAGCTCTGTTAGTGACTCTGGTGAAAAATACACATAGACAGTCCTGACATGTAAGACGAGAATGTGAACCCTTCAATTATCTTGTAAATATCATTCATTTAATAAGCTCTTTTGGTAATGGTTTATCTTATATGCACTTTGTTATATATTGTTGTAATAAATTAGTTTTCTTCATGTAAAGCCTATAAAAGTGAATTTCTAACTCTATACCACCTCTCTCAATCTTAGTCAATCATTCAATCAATCATATTATTTTTTAAAGATTTGTTATGGCTCCCCCCGAGGAATTTAAGCTCTCGTTGCTAAGACTGTCTTGTGTACATTTCACATACTTGTAAGGCAAGACTTTTATTTTCATATTTCATTATACTTATATTTTCTGTTATGATATGCCTATAACTCGTAGACAAGCATCTTTCATACCTCTCACCATGAATTCCACTTCAGACAACAATATCAATAATACTTCTGGTACAGTTTCTATCATTCCCGACATATATGATCCAAGTACGCACCCATCCGCGGAATTATTCTTAAAGAATTTTCTCAAAATCGCATTAGTGAATAATTGGTCAGACTCAAAATGTGTGCAGATTTTTGAGAAATCCTTAGTTGGACCCGCTCATTTCTGGTTTTCCACCCAGAACCTCTCATCCCAACCTTGGGCGACCATCCAATCAAAATTCTTACGTCAGTTTGGTCAAGATCAGGTCCCCCGTTCCCGTATTCACCAATACCGCTCACGCGTTCAGCTCCCCAACGAACCTCTCTCTCATTATGTCTTTTCCAAAAAGCATTTAGCAGACCAAGCTTATACCCAGCTAGACTTTCAGGAATTTTTGTTAGAATGTGTTTCTAATATGTTACCTGAATATATTCGTTGGTTCGGGACACGCTCAATTCCTGACTATTCTACCCTCCTAGATGAAGTAACCTTACTGGAACGGACCAACCACCTTGTTCACAAACGGGAAAACGAAACAAAGACACATTCCACAACCACGACCGATACCACAGCGCAGGCTATTTCCTTACTAACAGATCAAATATCTCAACTCCGTCTCCATGTTAATACTCTTTCAAATTCCCAATCCGCTTCTGTCCATTTTGCTCCCTCCCGTTCCCGTTCTCCAAGTCCTCATAACCGCTTCTACTCCTCCAAACCATCCCGACCTTCCTCCCCGAACCCAACTAACTCACCTTCCTCTTCCTTCCTCCCACATTCCCATTCCACCAATTCTCTCACAACCTATCAACACCATTCTTCGCCGACTCCTCCACCTTTTCATTCCACTGCTTCCACCTCTACCTCATGTGCACCTTGCACTACGCACTCCGCTCCCCTCCCACATTCCCATCCCACCAATTCTCTCACAACCTCCTATCAACACTGCTCTTCACCGACTCCTCCACATTTTCATTCCACTGCTTCCACCTCTACCTCATGTGCAGCTTGCGCTATGCACTCCATTTCCCTCCCACATTCCCATACCACCAATCCCAGTACACCCTCCTGCACTAACTGTATCACACAGCAACATCAATGTTGCCAACACGTTTCTTCAACCCCTTCCCATCCTTCTCATAACTTCACAAACGAACCTTCATCTACAAACAATACCAAACGAAAGAACTCCAAGAAACAGTGGCGTTCCAGTCAGAACAAACAACCTCCATCCCAGAATATTTTTTCCACACAATCTACCCAAATACCTATTCCTCCCTACCCGTTTTATCATCCTTTTTTCCAGTATCCCCCACCTCCGTTCCCTCCTTCTGCCCCTGGGACCACACTAAACACTCCTAAGAATTCAAAAAACGGCCAAAATTAGCGCGGGAGTCACCTCACCGCGCGTTAACCACCCAATCTTCGCTCCCCCCTTCCTCTTCATCTCCCACAGCGACTAGCCAGGACTACCATACCCTTCCCTTGCAATTTAAAGGAAATTCTCCGTATATACAGGGCACGTACGCAAACAAAGAATTACTTTTCTGCCTCGATAGTGGTGCAGACGTAGGATTATTTCCAATTGAATTATTGGAACCGAATGCTCATACTTTCCATCTCCCGTCCCTTCTTCACGGTTTGTCAGACAAACCCGTCCAATTAAATCGCGCTACCATTCTCACAATTAACTTTAATGGTCGTAATTACTCCATTCTTTTTCGGTTAGTTCCCTTCAAAAATTTCCCACCCCTTCTTTCATCACGTTTTTTGCAAGATCACCAATCAATTTTGGATTACTCACAAGGCACTTTGTCCTTGAAACATTTTGGAAAAATGCCACATACTGTAAAGGATAAAAACCCAGTTAGTATTAACATCTCGCATTTCTTTCAAAAACACTCCAAACCTCAGGTTGTATTTTTTTGCGCGGCGCACTACCGTTATTCCCCCTCATTCTGTTAGATTCATACCACTGGCTACTAATGGTTATTTCCCTGATGCACAGTTTCGCCTACATACACCGATTTCTCGGAATTTAAGTAAATGTTATATGGCACATACTGTAGTCTCCACACAAAACCTTGTTCTCCCGTTAGCTAATCTCACAAACAAAAAGCAAACGATTCAGGCTCATAATCCGCTAGTTATAGGTTCTCTCTTTTCCCAACAAGACAATGACCACAATATCCTGACTGTTAGGCAAATATATTTTCCTACAGACGAAGATGCGGCACGCAACAAAGAAAAGCGTCTTAAAGAAATTGGTCATCTCATAGATATTAGTAAATTTAAGCTGTCTCCAGACATGAATGAGGAACAACAAGCTCAAATGCGGGAATTACTCTCCGAATATGCCTTTTTATTTCAATGGGCAAGTGACCATTTTACCAAGATAGATTCTTTTGTGGCAACATTAGATTTAGAAGACAAAACTCCATTTCAGTGTAACTCTTTTGTCATTCCGCACAAATTACGTCCCAAAGCGAGAGAGTTAGTTATACAACTTTTGAACCAAGGGATTTTTGAAAAATCGGATTCCCCCTATAAAAACAACATCCTATTTGTTTTAAAACCGAATTCTGAATCTCTTAGAGCCGTATTTGATTTGAGGGTTTTAAATGGGAAATGCCGGACTTTAGCTTCTCCATTAGAGGACATACAGGACGTTATAGATTCGCTTAGTGATTCTACCTTTTTTTCGAGTTTCGATCTCCATTCCTCTTTTCATCAGTTATCCCTTCATCCTGATGATCGCCCTGCAACAGCCTTTAGTTTAAAGGGCCTCTCTTTGCCCTTCAATCATATGCAACTCACTTCAATTCCACAGGGTTTCAAAAATTCATCTATTTTATTACAACAGGTACTGCAAACTATCTTTCGGGACTTATATACCAATAACATCACTTCGTTCGTAGATGACATGTATGTTCATGCTGATTCTTTTGATCACATGATGACAGTTTTACGCGCATTTTTTCATACAGCTGCAAAACATTCTTTGCTGTTCAATATCAACAAATCAGTATTTGGCGCTAGACGGATTAAATGCTTAGGTCATATTGTGGAAAATCATACAGTCAAACCTGATCCCGAGAAAACCGCTGCCCTCGCCAATGCACCCAAACCAACCACCATCAAAGGGTTAAAAAGTTGGTTGGCTTCGGCTAATTACTTTAGGAAATTTTTCCATCACATTTCTCTCATATTAGCCCCACTTTATGAAGCTATTTCGAATGGAAATCGCAAATTGATATGGACACTTGAAAGAGACCGTGCCTTCGACCAGATGAAGCACCTCCTCACTTCCCCACCAGTGCTTGCTTTGTACTCAACAAAGAACACAGAACATATTTTAATGTGCGATTCCTCAGCCCTAGGCGTTGGCGCCGTATTGTTACAAAAAGACCTTAGCTCTAATGTCATTCAGCCCGTCTGTTATGTTTCTTCCAGGCATCCAAAAACTGTCAACCCACTCCCGATTTTTCATCAGGAATTATATGCAATTTTCTTTTCGCTTAAGAAATTAGAAAAATACCTTCTGGGAAAACATTTTACTTTGATCACTGATAACATTTCCCTTCTCGCTATTAGGAAAACTGTTATCCCAAACGCAAAAATTCTCCGGTGGATCACTTATATCAACACTTTCACTTTTACAATCAAACACGTAAAAAGTCAGTCTAATGCAGTTGCCGACCTACTTAGCCGTTTTCCTCTGGACGTCTCACCAGACGCCATTGCCTTAGAACAGGATGACACTCCCGATGCCGTCCTCTTTACCAATACGACCGATACTGACCAGACCCACCTATCCTTGGAGGACACTCCTCCTACTGTTCTAACTACAATAGGTGACAACACTGACCTACCAAATCTCCAGCTTCAGGACCGTTTTTTTGGCAAAATTATTACGACTCTAAATACCAAAAATGAATCAGACCCGGCCTTTCAACGTCTCACGAAACAGTACGTTCTTAAGAACAACATCTTGTACAGAAAAATGTATCGTGCCTCGCAAACCCGTTTGCTTGTCTGTATTCCGGACGCGCTAAAACCTGCTTTATTTCAGGAATACCACGGTGAACTTACTCATGTAGGCTTTAACAAACTTTACTGGATGATACGTTATAAATATTACGTACCACGCTTGAAATCTTGGTTAGCGAGTGAACTCAAATCTTGCAAACAGTGTGCAATTTTCAAACGCAATTATTTGCCCAACAACCCTAACATACAACGTTTTCCCCAAGCTCCCCTATTTTCGGTTTATAGCTTGGACTTAGCAGGGAAATTCATAGCCAGTGACCCAGAGAAATACCAATATTTCTATGCCGCAACCGAACATTGCACAGGCTTTACCATTACACAACCCATCACTACCCCAAATACTGACAATTTCATTTCCTTCATTACTAATCAAATAATCATTCCCTTTGGTGTTCCTTCCTGTATTTATACTGACCGTCAGTCAAGCCACACTTCCACTTTATCCCTGAGCTTTCTCAAATCCCTCAACATTACAGTTAAGTATGGATTACCATATCAGCATTTCACACTAGGAAAAGTTGAACAACGTCTGGGCACATTGCAAACCAGTCTTAAATTTCTGTGTCAATCTAACCAAAAACTGGCCAAAATATTTGCCTCACGCCACTTCCGCACTTAACAAGACTCCATTAACATCTTTAGGTGTCTCATCTCATGAATTGTTATATGGAGTACCTCCTCGCCTACCCATAGATAACTTGCTACATGTTGAGAAAGAACATCTAGATTTACAGGACCGCCTTTTGGCACTGAAAGACATGAGGGATTTAGTTGAATATAGGAAGCATCAAGCATTTCTTGACTTCAAGAAAAAAGTCGAATCAAGCAAACCACCCACAGAGTTCCTACCGGACTCTCAAGTTATGATTTTGGACACATCTTCTCAGCCTGGTACTTGTAAACCACTGTCCAGAATTTATAAAGGACCTTATAGGCTCATATCAACTGTTTCTCCAAACGAAGTCCTCGTTGACATAGAGGGTAAACCCACCCTTATAGGAAAGACTCGTTTGAAACATTACGTACCACCAACAACACCTAATTCAGAGTTCGAAATGAAATATAAGCGTTTTTTGAAATCACCTAATTAAAGTTTAAGCTGGCAAAACTTCCGACTTTGTCTCTCGTTCTGCCATGACTCATATTTCAAAAGGAACTTTATTTTCAAATTCCCTGTTAGGTAGGCAACACACTTCACACAAATCTTTCTCCCGTGCAATCATTTTCGGCCATACAATGCATTCATATCTCACCTCCCAAATCCTGATTTCATATTGAGGCATTGGTTCACTGCCCGACATACCACCTTAACCTCTTAACCCTTTTCCCCTTCCTTCCCTTCACGTACGTAACACGCCACTTAAACAATAGCGACACTGAATGTTCTCAACACACCTTTTCCTAAGCATGCAAGGAAAAGTACTTGTTTATATTCACGTATTTCCTTCCTGTATCTTAATCTTGAACAGCTGGTTCTGTTCAAAAACTTGAGCGCTCTAAGGATACATGAACGAAATCTGTTGAATACTTCATACAACTCACGCTCAATAGACATTGTTTATATCAGAATAGACACACCCACCCTTTACCATTTTCATAGCATCTTAATACAAAGCGACTAAAATCCGTTTCTTTCGATTCAAATATACGGTTACGTCGTGACCCACCCCCACGAAATACTACTCCGCCACTATGTCCTTTCCTTTCCTACGACCCCTTTGCCTTCGATACATCTGATCACTCACTAATTCAGCGTAACATACTGTTTATCTTTAAACTTAGGTGTTTACTTTATTTCCACAACAACAACAACAAAATAAATAAATAAAAATAAAAAGAGAATTTCTAGGTAATACGTACCAAATTTCTTCTTCCGGACGGTCATAATAACATCCTGTTTATGTCCTACTCACATACACATTAAACTTTCACCCTTGAACCTTCCTTCTACTCGCACAAAATTACGGTACAAATCACCAAGAAAACACTTTCGCACAGGTCATTTACCCTGAATTCTCTATGATGCAGTATGACCTACTTATGCTAGTGGACAAAACCGCCTCTCCATACCGTTACTCTTCTACCAAAATATTTTGTTTCTGTTGAGGACCACAACAAAAGAACTACACCAGATTATAGGGACTACCATAATAATAATAATAATAATAATAATAATAATAATAATAATAATAATAATAATAATAATAATAATAATAATAATAATAATAATAATAATAATAATAATAATAATAATAATAATTCACTCCTACTTTCATCCCTTTTCCTCCTTGCAGTTTATTGTGTTGTCCCTCGTTCCACAAATTCCTGCCTTCGACTCCCGATTAGCTCCAATACTTGCAATAATTATTGCCTCCTACAAACATCTTGCACTATTTTCTGTCTGTCGCCGGTTACATTTTTTTCAAACGTGACCTTTGTCAACAGTAATTTTGTGGTGCATACATGGTATCAGACATGTCTTCTCATTATTTTTCTTTTCACCTTTCTTTCCATTTTTTTTCTTCTTTTCATATACTGAAATTTGATTATAAACAGCCTTGCCTACAACCTAACAGAGATACTCGTACACAGCCGTACTTTCATTTTTTTTTTTGATCCACGTCCTTTTTTTGAGTTCCTTTCATTTACGTCCTACTTCCTGGACCCGTGCTCCACCCGCCCTGGGACAGCCATTTCCAGAACCCAGAGGGATGCAGCCAGCAATGTCTCCAGAGATTTCCTGTTCCTGAGAGATACAAACAGCCCTGTTCCTGAGAAATGCAGCCAGCAATGTCTCCAGAGATTTCCTGTTCCTGAGAGATGCAAACAGTCTTGTTCCTGAGAAATGAAGCCAGCAATGTCTCCAGAGATTTCCTGTTCCTGAGAGATCCAAACAGCCCTGTCTCCAGAGACTTCTAGCTTCAGAGCGACGCAGCCAGCCCTGCTCCTAGTGCTCCGGTACGATATGCAACCAGCACTTCTCCACGGCATTCCAGTTTGCAGCCTTCTGCATTTTCACATGGACCTTCTTCGCATGTCAGTGTTTTTTTTTTCATCCCATGTGTTCACACCCTTTAGTGTTTTATTTTGAGGTTTAAAAGTCACTAGTTCATAAGAACAGATGACAGACATTTTTTTGAGCCGAGGATTAAGACATTCCTCATTTTGAGGTTTAAAAATAATAATATAGAAGTACACAGTTAACGGATCAACTCTAAGTTTCTAGAACAATATAGCAGAGTGAAAACATTTTTAAATAGAACTAACAGCACGTTTGTAGGTAACGCGGACGAATTTAGAAAAGTGAAAACAAAAACAATTCCAGTTCCGTGAAATGAAGTATTATAAAAACCGTAGACAATTCAGTCTAGGTGTGCAGAAGAATCTATCAACCTACTAGTTACCACTCTTGCTTCGTAGAAAAGTGACATTGGGAAGGAGTAGTTCTGTTACTGATGGCAATGGACGTAAAGACATTGTAAGTACGCTCGCATAGAGCTCTGTTAGTGACTCTGGTGAAAAATACACATAGACAGTCCTGACATGTAAGACGAGAATGTGAACCCTTCAATTATCTTGTAAATATCATTCATTTAATAAGCTCTTTTGGTAATGGTTTATCTTATATGCACTTTGTTATATATTGTTGTAATAAATTAGTTTTCTTCATGTAAAGCCTATAAAAGTGAATTTCTAACTCTATACCACCTCTCTCAATCTTAGTCAATCATTCAATCAATCATATTATTTTTTAAAGATTTGTTAGTATATAACGAAGATTGAACCGAACATTGCCGTACTAGTGAAACCACGCCATGCTCAGGTGCTCATTAGCTTTTAATTTTAATTGTATTTCAATATGCAGGTTTTGTTGCAGTTGTATTTTTCTAGAATTTTAATATGCAGTTCTCATTAGTTTCCTATCTTACCTCTTTCATTTAAATTGATTTTTAAACAGCTCTGACCTGTTGAAACTCTTTAGTAGATCTATTTTTTGTTGTTCTTAACAGTACGTATAAACATAAAAATATGCGTATCAGAACAAAATTCAAAATAATATTTAAAAATATTTTCTGGTATTAGATTCTAATTATGTTGATCTCTTCCGTTTATCTTCGCGATCTCCCTAAGGGTAGCGACCCCAATTCTCGCGACTTGGAAAAACCCTGATCTATATCATGCCATGTCCCAGATAAGAATAACTCAGATAGTAAGAGTATTTTGATAGTATTGCTGAAATAACTCTAGCAGATGTGCCAGCATTGTTAACATTACAGTCCTTATTATTTCTTCCTAATTGAAATTATTTAATAATTTCATAATTCAGGAAAAATGTTGTTTTACGTGTTTGTGAATCTCTTCCTCATAGAGAAGTTGATTCTCTTCTGTCCACGTCGTGACTCTCTTTGTCGAAAAGACACTCTGAATCATATATTTGTCATACACTCATTATTCAGTCATAGATCATTTATATTGTCAGTCATTCATTAGATTTAAGTTGAGTTATGCATTAAACATTGTTAGGGTCATCAAGTCTAGGAGGCTCAGGTGGGCAGGTGATGTAGCCAGAATGGAAGAAAGTAGAAACGCTTTCAAAGTCTTAACTGAGAGTCCAATCGGCAAATGACCATTAGGAAGATCTAGGCGTGGATGGGAGGACAATATTAAGATGAATCTGGAAGAGATAGGAATACAAAGTAGAAACTGGATCCAGTTGGCTAAGAATAGAAGTCAGTGGAAAGCTTTTGTGAAGTCACTGACCCTCCGGGTTCCATACGCCATAGAGTTAGTTTAGTTACGCATTAAATTTGGTTTACAATGACTTGCAACGTATGAGTATGTTACTTTATTTTTCTTTGGTATTATAGAAAGTTTTTGTGCAACATTAGTTGACGAGTGTGCAACTAGAAATGTGTAAAGTGGAATAACGCTATTATTATATCCTAATTACTTGAATTTGAGCGTAAAGAAATATATTTCAATGTTAAATGTCAATTCATTGTTATGTTACCTTAGTTTCCATTCTAAATTTTAGGCTGTAAATATAGGATGCTTAAAGAGTATTTTCTAAATCTCACTGTAATACATTAATTTCCTATTTTATTTTGATTTCTAGGTGTACGAGAATGTAACCCAACGTTTGAAGATATGAAGTGCCTGCGTGATATTGATAGTAAGTAGTATATAGATAAATATAAATTTAATTGTACAGAACAGACGGTCGGCATTCTGCTTATGAATTCCGCACACATCACCATCAAGCAAAGATTTAATCATTGCTATTCATTATATTCCGTCGTTTTTTTTCTGGTTAAAGGGGATTTAATGTTTTCTTTTAATTTTGTTTTTAATAGTATGGTTTGGTATAAGGAGTAGTATATAAACGAAATGGCTAAATTCATTAATTAATATGAAATTTTCTCTTACAACAGATATACATATATATATTATTTAATTTGTTTCCAATCATAGTGTTATCGTTACGTAATGTGTTTTATGAAATATTTTTAGTGTTTATTTTTTTAACTTTACGTATATTAGTAAGTATAGTAGTAAGTATATAACTAGTTTATAACAATTGTATATATACTGTTCAAATTAAATTGTAATAGTTGTACAGATACGGGAATAGATTGTAATATGATGTGCTTTTCTCTTTGCGTTTTGTTACTATTTGCGTTCTATTACAGATCCCAAGGGACGCCACTCTGGCTCTCATGAGTAATTTTCAGTATGACAACATCTGTAACATCCCTTAATTATTGGATTGGTACAATTGAAATGTCCAATTTTACGTCTGGCGGGAATCTACCCTTTGTAAGGCAATCAATGAATAGACGGAGGTAACACGTACAACTTCACAAACTATGTACATATTCAGAAGATAATCTGGGCTGCCCAATCTGTCAGAAAGTTGTGTATTATGGAACAAAGTGGTGTGTAAGTGCACTATGGAGAATAAACAATTATGAGTGTTTTTTTTCCTTTACGAGTTCAAATTGAGACATCCTGAATATCTCTATCATAACATTGTCTTTAGGTGGGTCCGCTCAATCGAAAAGATGAAAAAAAATTAGACTTTTGGGAGACATGAATTGGCACCAGCCAACAAGTACCACCATCTGTGAATTTGCAGTTCTGGGTGTACGTAATGAGCGAGAAGGTTTCCTGTATCGAATTGCCATTTCTAGGAAAAAGTGGATCTAGCAAACAATCATAAACAGTTAGGGCAGCGGTTGTATCGTTATCAATGTTCAGTGCGGTTTTCAAACAGTGCCGTAACACAACTCTTCGGGGCCCCGGTGCAAGAGGATATCTGCCCCTCCCCCCCTCACAAGTGAACGTATTTTTCAATATAATAGTAAAAGCAGCAAACACAATATTATATAAACACACACACAGAAATACTTTCCTCCAAAGTAATCTTAAATAATGTAATAACATAAGATAGAAACGGTATGTTTACACACTACAGCATTTCACAATTTACAGAGCTTTTAAAAATCACAGTACCATATCCATCGTGCAAAGTAAGTGAAATGTCTTTTCAATATTAGTCAAAATGGAAAAGTTATTAATCACATACATTTTAAAGAGAAAACAAAAAATATAAGAAATGATGTTATTCATAGTGTACCATAGTTATACACTCTTCAAAGTTTCTGAAATGCTCAATTTCAAACACACCTTTTGTGGATTTTACAAGCTCATCATACTTTTCTCAAAGATCTTTCATTTGCTGAAATTATTTCTTCAGATTTGTCTCTGCCATTGCAGATCAATTTCAGAAGACTGCAAATTTTTGGAAGTTACATACATGGACATTAGGATCTTTTCCCAAATGACTAGCATCAACACAAATTGAAATGTCTCTATCTTCTTTAATGCCTCAGCTGCTTGCAACTCATCTGGTTTCTTACTTGTCAGACAAATCGCAAAGACTTTTGCAGCATCGGCAATAACACGATTCATATTATGCTCACAGCAATGAACGTACGGAGCGTTTGAAGTAGTATTACTAACTCTTCCTTCTAAACTACTATAAACTCTGCTCATTACTGATGATCCATCCCTGCCAGTGGCGTAGGGAAGGGGGGACCCAGGGGGGCCGGGCCCCCCCAAAGAGGTCCGACAATGTACTTTGGTACTTTTATGTTCGTAGTTTTTTATATATTTTTATGTTTATATATTTTTTTGTTTGTAATTTTTCTATGTGTACTTATAACAGCACTTGGGCCCCCCCCAAACACACATCCTGGCTACGCTACTGATCCCTGCCCTCTGTACGTTTGTATGTTGATTTGGTTGCTGAGTAAAATCTCACGAACGAGATGTTCATAGTTCTCGGCACCATGCGTATTTAACGCATAAGATCATACGAAACTTTCTTTTAATTTCTAATGTCGCTTCTTCATAGTTCACAACAACATAGCGAAGAATGACATTCACCTGATCAGTTTTTATGTCCAATGTTGAATCCACGATTATTTAAAAAAAAAAAGAAAAAGATTTTCAAACATCTTCAAAAATTGTTTCTCAAATTCCTAGATAGAATGTCAATGAGTTTGTTCTGAATTGCGCGATTCAGATATTTAACTTCCTGTTTTTGTAGCAGCGTGTTCAAAACCGGATCAAACTCTGCGAATAACTTCAATGTTCGTAGAAAATTCCCTTCTGTAAACTCGTTTTCACATTTTTTTACTTTCATTTCCTCTCAAAGCTATGTTTCCAGATGTTAAAGAAAGTATTGTTTTAATGAGACGCACCAAAACTTTTTTCCAAAAAGCACTTTCTTCTGAAATTTGATGCTGCTTATCAATTGTTTCATTTTTCATCCAACTAACTCTGACCGTAGCATCCATGTGAATAACACTTCTTTCATGAACAGTTATTTTCTGAGAAAGATGACCCCAATCATCAATAGCATCAATCCACTCTGTCTTAAAATGATTTATACTTCTATCGCCAAACGACCAACAAGTTTCAGACTACACTTTATCCATGAGAGGAGAATAACTCAATCACAATCGAGAAATTTTAGCCCCTGATTTTGTTTTCATAAAATAAAAATCTTCAGAAAACTTGTGTTTTGTAATTTCATTGACAGGAAAGTTAATGTATAGTCGGCAAGGCCCATAGGACAAAATGCTCCGCTTCAATCTGTCGGAAACGTTTTTCTACCTGTTGGGGAGAAAAAGGAGAAGGGGGTGCGTGGAAGGAGAAGAAGATCTCAGTCAGTGTTTACAACCAGCTATTACGATATTTTCCGCTATATCATGAACACAATGCAAATAAGCGAAATCAGTTTTACTTTCCAACATCACTTGCAACTTGACATAGAAAGGGATCCCAAAACAAACAAATAAAAAAGCTGTTATATCAAAGTTGCAATAGTAACCTAAAATTCTACAATGATTATTTCTGCTACGTAAGAAATAAACAACAGAATATAAGTATTCAGTAATAAACGGATTAGGAGGGAACACTGGCCTTGGGGGGCCCCAAGACAGATAAGAATGCTACAAAATTGCTAGTAATCTAGAAATTCACAATGTTTATTTCTCATACGTAAGAAATGAATAACAGAATATAAGTACCTATTCAGTACTGAGTATCAAACTGGTTCACTGGGTCCCTAGGGTTGGCGAACCCAAAAACAGAAAAAGTGTCACCAAAATTATTCATAATCTAAAATTTCACAATTATAACTTCTTTCACATAAGAAATAAATAACAGAATATAGGTATTCAGTACCGAGTAATAAACGGGTTCAGTGGGGCCCCCTGGGCTTGGGGACCTCCCAAAACGAAAAAGAAATGTTACAAAAGTTACTAGTAATCTAGAATTTCACCACAATGATTATTTCACACACATAAGAAATGGCCCTATAAGCTTGGGGGGAGAAAACAAAAATAAAGTTACTAAAATTGCTGGCAATTTTAATATTGACAATGATTTTTTCCCACACATAAAAAGTGAATAACAATATAAGTATTCAGTACTGAGTAATAAACGGGTTCAGCGAGGCCTCTAGGCTTGGGGGTCCCAAAAACAGAAAAAAAAAATACTAAAATTGCTGGCAATTTTAAATTGACAATGCAATTTTCCCTCACATAAGAAATGAATAATAACATTTCATGGATAATATTCAGTAGCCTACTGAGTATTTAACGGCCTCGATGGGGCCCTCTAGGCTTGGGGGCCCCGGTGCGGTGCACCGCCCATTGTTACGGCACTGTTTTCATAGCCACCATTCTACCCGTAGAAATTATTGTTGCTGATATGATAGTTTCTGGTAAAAGTGATCCATCATTTCCTTTCTCCGTTGAGTTAAAACTATCACTGTGGACCGATATAATGTTGAATTCGATTAAATGCATAGCAAACTAGTCCGCAAGATTCCAGCAAGGCCAGCAAACCTCATTTTGGATGAAAATATATGCCAAACAGACGTGTAGAATTTACACGAGTTTCAGTATCAAACCCTTCCTCAGACGCTGCATTCTTCTGATTTCTTCTCATTGACTATCAATCTCTTCCTTCATCTCGATCACTTCTAGATGATTGGCCAGTGCAATCCACGGTTGAGAACTTCTTCGCATAGCAACTTCATACTGCTTTAGTTATGGAATCCAGTTGTTAACTAAGCGATGTCTACAGCTGGATTACTAATTAGATATCATGATTTACTTTTTTTTTTGCCTTTGTCAGTGACACAAGTAAAAAAAAAGGACATTTCAATCGCACCTACAAAATAAAACTTTATTTTATGTATTGCTTGTCAGAATCATCCGCAAGTTCTGAAGTAAAAGCCGATTTTCATTCCTTAATTACAGTCTTGAAGATTTCAGGTCTATTTAAACATGACATTTATTAAACGATCTTAACTTGATATACATAGCTTGGGAAGAATACGTGTTCAACATATGAACATTGTTCATACTACATGCAGTGAAGGCATGTTTTGTTATTTAAAAAACAAAACGTAAAGTTACTTTTGTATACTATATATTAACCATTAATAGTTTTTAAAGCACTCTTGCATCCAGTTCTATAGTAAAACCACTTCTCAAAAGCATGGTCTTAGGTTCGATTTCTAGTACAACAGGGTTCACCTAGCCTCTTGACGATAATTGGTAAATTCATATACGATAATTAGTAGTGGAAGAACTGAATACTGATTAAGAAAGGCAGAGAAATACGACGAAAAGGAAAACTGAAATCTCAATATATGAAGGAAAATCATTTTCTTCTTTTGTGTTATAACTAATTCTTTAAGCGATAGTTTGTATGGTTTCTCAGTAACTTAAGATTCTTTTTGCAAAGTTTGCCCATGTCCTCAGTAAAGAAAGTGGTCAGATTTTTATTAACATATTTTGAAAATTTTGCAATCATATTTCTCTATCCAATAGTCATACCATTTTTTATATTTCCAGTATCGTCTACTATGTTCAGTATTTCGTTGAACAACTCTATTCACTTCAATAATCAGCGACTGAATCTATTGAAAAAATGAGTTTTATATTTTATATGATGATGAACATGGTTCCTTACAAGTATTGATTGTAATTTGTGAAACGTTCTTTTTTTTTTTTAAAAAAAAAAAAGAAAAAAGAAAGAAACGTAGCACGTATATTGAGAGGAAACTTGCTTTTCAGACATGATGAGAAAAGATCCATCTAATAACTCATTAAAAGAGACATTTCAGTAAGGCGTCGTTTTGCTTTTCCGGCATTCACATTTTCCGGCTTTTCCGGCATTCGTGAACATTTTACTGAGTATTTCAGCTGGTCGAATGATTTTCGATAAGTATCTCGCATATGATAAATAATACACAATAGCAGCTACGTGAGAACAGCAGCCAACAGTTCTGTTCACGGAAACCAAAATTGTTCCAGTAGTGGACGAAAATAGTGTTGAGTATTAATTTCTTTTAATTCATTCTTTATTTGATCATATTAAACACACATATACAGTAAAACCATCGAAACAAATTAAACACATAATTACCTATTAACAACAGGCATATTATTAATTAACTGTTATAAAACAAGAACAATTACTATACAAAGATCTATATATATCACAGAACATTGATTATATGCAAAATTAACACAAAATGCGGGAATGTATAATTTCAGTTGATGTACAGCAGTGGTGTAGCCAATGGAGGTGAGAACAGGGTCGAGAACCCCCTTCATTCTCAGAGACGAATTACCATTAAGACTAAAATACTTGTTATCATAAGATTTCAATGTTATAACAACTTCATCCCTTCCATTCAAAGGTATTGGTTATCCTAGTGGTGTACAGTGTATCATACGTATACCACATAGATGCTGACCTATGTCCATTTGCCTTTTTTTACTATGAGGTACACTTGCAAACAAAGTGAAAAAAATATATGTTGTTAGGGACCCTTTCAAGACAAAACTGGCAAAAAATTGTGGGTGTCCCAGTTAGTCTTCCACTATTTTTTTTTTTTGAAAATTTCAATTTTTTTTTTACTTTAATTTTCAACCCCCAAAAATATTTTCCGACTTTTCTCTTGTTGAGAACACCTAACATCTTGTTTTCATACAAATCGGTTCAGCCGTTTAGGAGAAAAAAATCATTTCAATTTTCCTTCCCCCCTCCTAGCATCCCTCCAAAAGCACTTGGGGGACTGAAAATTTTGGAAACTGAGTTTCTCATAAATGTTAATCGATACTGTAAATTTGGTGCAGATATGCTTGGGGGCAGTTTTCACATGCTTATTTCGCTGGGTCCTTTGTATTTGGTTAAATGAGGATATCACAATAAGAGATGAAATTGCTACAATACTTCCAAAGCGTTTTCTTTCAGAAAACATCCTATAGCTCCATTGCTCAGCATGCGTGTATGTACGTGTACATCATACTAAACTAGTAATAATGTAGCGCCAGAGCTTAGTGTCTCATTATAATTTTCATAATAACTGCATATTTGTTTGTTTACATTGCTAAGAGTGAACGCGGAAATTTGTGATAACTTCTTGTGCACAATGTGTTGTGATAACATCAAAGAGAAGCAGTAGAATATCCGTGTGAGGTCCGAATGAATAGCGTATTGGAGCAGGCATACTATCTTCTTGATTTGAGAATTCATTAACGTAGTGAGTTTAGTGTCTTATTAAATTAACTATTAATAGGTCGATAGCCGGATAATAACCAATCGACGATCCACCAATCAATGCTTTAGGCATTGATCACTTACATTAGTTAATCAATGAAATATATTATATACGTAGATGCAATAAAATATTATTTTGGACACAGAGGTAAATTGACTTAACGGATGGTGGATAATGTTAAATGTTTGCGAGAAGTTAAACTTTTGGAATAAGATTCCAGGCCTGTCCAAAGTTTCTTAATTCATTTTCTTCTCCGGAATAATAGGGGAGTAAGAATTTCAAGTGATGGACTTCAGAATGCAACTTTAAATGATGATAATAGTATTTGTTATTATTAATATAAATTAATACAATAATAAGTCAAATAATAGTTGTCAATTTGCACGCCTCGCTGGTCTAGTGCCAGTGTAACTAATACTATCGGGTATTCGGCCTGCAGTCACGAGGCGCACTCCCATCTGAAGACCATAGAAGTTTTTAACTGTCTTCGATATTTCTGTGTTCATGTCCTGGTCGTGTTGGATTAAGTAAAACACTAAAAAGAAAAAAAAACACACACACATACACAAAATGACTACGGAAAGAACTGTCCCGGTTCGGGTGAATTAAGAAAAAATTCTAGCTAGCGTGCGGGATTTTGGTGGATGGCGTCCCGGATTCAATTTTCAGTGGGAGAGCCTTGAAATTTAAATGCATTACTGTGGTTCGGATTCCACTTTAAACTGTAGATTCATGTCTTATATACGGTAGCCTTTGTGATGAGAATAAATGCTAAATCAAGAATAGTTCTTAATTTGTTTCAGATATTGATTCAGATTGGAAGTACGTTTAGATTTCTGTCCTTTATCATTAAATTTTATTTCTTCCCAGGTCAGTTACGGAAACACAAGCCTCCGGATAATATACCTGGTTTCAATCATAGTAGCGATGACAATGCACTAAATTGCAGTTGTTTAGAAGTTTGTGAACATGTCAGATATAACGTGCGAAGTGAACATACAGCGACGTAAGTAAAGCATTAACCCGTTGTATTATTTTTATTGTAACCCGTTGTAACCCGTTGTTGTATTATTTTTATTCATACATTACGGCAACGATGTAGCCAAAATTCATTTTAGGAATTTACTAGTAAATTTCTCTATTGTAGAAAAAAAGTCCTTAATTTTTAAAAACAATTCTTTAATATAAGTACACAACACATTAATAATATTCTTAATCAATTGTCTCATCATTTACTTTTTTAACGTTTAGCAGATATGCTACAAATATTTTTGTTCCAAACAGCAATCAGATATACCTATATTTACACTGACTTTCTATTATCAAAATATCAAAAAAAAAAAAAAATTGTAAATTCGTACAATTCGATGTTTTCTCTCTCTAACTTTAACATTTCACGCTATTTGAACTGTAGATTCCTAATGTCAACATCTAAGAAAGACTCAGAAATGCCAAAGTCATGTTACAAATTCTTTCCACAAATTCATTATCACTGTAAATAATGATAACTCATATTATACATATGTTAAAATTATAAGTTACTAGAGTTACTGAAAATTTCAGAGAACTGTCCCGGACACTAAAATTCTGATTACAGATTTGTATTTACCACTGTAAATGCCTTACTATCCATTCACATTATTGATATGTTCAATTACAATATAATTACAGGAAATAGCTGGAAAGAACAATCCCTGGCAGCGAAATTCTGATTTCAGATTTGTATTTACCAGAATTAGTGGTATTCATCGCAGGAACATAACCTTTTAACATAGCGTAACCTATTAGATTGACCCTTTTGTTATTTTATAAATGTTAACTATTATATAGGAAACCATGTTAAAGAATGTAATGGAGGCTATAATAAAAGAAGAATATACAAGTATTAAAATAAATTAAAATATGTTTTAATCATTTTCATGTCTATGGCGAACAGTGTTTGAGATCAGAATAAATGGAAATAATGAATACAGAAAGCTAAATATACAAAACTGCTAGAAACCAACAACACGTCCCAGCCTACCAGAAAGATTCAAAGTGAATGAGAATATGTATCATGCAATACTTGATACTGCAGTTAATAAAGCCAAGGAAACTGAATTTGTCATTCCTCTTATTGGGTGGGAATGGACGATTATAACAAGCCAGCTCCTCCATGGGATCGTAGTAGGGAATTCATGCTCTGATCTCCCAGAATACCGTCCTAGGTTGTCTTTTTACCATCTTCTGTCACAAACTATATACTAATATAAGCAGCTCTAAAAAATCCAAAATGTGCTTGTTCAGCTTGAAGACCAATTAATCCTGCCAATCTCCTGTGACGAAGGTATCTTTCGTATGGTCTCTGAGACTGTATGAACAATTCAGACGTATTTACTGATCTTGATCCAATGATGACGCTTTCTACATGACAAAGCCTTGCGGTGAGCAGAAAGTAATGTAAATGGATATGGCGTAAGGCATGCACTCACTGAGACAAATATTCGGAAGCAAAACTGTTCTGTCCATATTGAGGGGAACTCATTATGTTCGATCTTTGCAGGGTATAATAATCATCTTTGAGGCTATAGAAACATTGGATAACCTCCTGGAACAAAGTTGACAAATTAGGTTTCGTAGATATGGAAGGATTGTGCAGGGTACAGGATACTTTATTCAAAGGACATAATGCAAATCCAGGGAACATTAAATACAGTTTGTTTAATGTTACAAACTTTGAAAACCAAGTTTGAAGAGTTCTTCTAAGGATGTGAGGATATGTCAGGGTTTTGCAAGTACTCGGAAAATGTTGTATAATGGGTCTAGAGAAAATCTTAGTCGATACTGATCGGAAAGGGACTAGGAGCTGCACATGAAGTCACTGATTTCTATGTTTCAGGAATTCGATTATATAAACGAAGTGAGGTTGGATCTTGGTATTTCGAAAGAGTAAAAAAAAAAAAAACTACTGTAGAAGTAGAAAACAAGTATGTCTCCAGCAAATTCACCCAAAGGCATTTTGTGTCTGAAGACAAAGAAAGACGGTTCAGTGCTGTGCTCCCAATACGAAATTAGAATAAACCATTCAGATCACAAAATGCTTAAAAGTGACTACGTTAAAGAATAGCAGTTAATTTATAAGTGTTTTTTCTATTTACCTTGTTTTCAGAGAGGAGACTAATTCTAAATTAATAGATACCATGAAACGGTTCTTCTTCATGAACTTACTGGAAAGAAAGGGAATTGTTTTACTAGAAGTGTTGAGAGCCTTGTTCTTTTTTTTTTTTTTTTTTTTTTTTTTTTTTTTGCAGCAACAAGTAAATCCGATTGAAAAGACTGAACCTATGCATAACTTTGTCACAAAATAAGATTTGTGTAAAGACACGTCTACTAGATATATTTCCACATGGATCAGAGTTACACACACAGCTGAACGGGAGAGTTCTGCATTAAAAGTAAAATTCTTATTTGATGTAATCAACAAAGCTAATTTTTCATGCTTTAATTGGAGTAATGTCATACAGTTAGCAACCAAAAGAGCTCCACTAATGGTTTCAAGTAAAATTCCTTCCCAAGGCCGCAGAGACATAGATGTGGCATAAGAAAGGAGGAATCTATCAAAGACATTTTGTTGTTCCATGATCTTCTTCCAATAATCACGTTATTAAATGAAGATGCTGCAACGAAACCAGTGAAACACATGCTCGTTCAAGGATTGGGAAAGAAATTTTCACCTGACGATTGTTTCAAAAAAAAAACGTTAACTAAAGCTACTGTTGCTTTAGATTACATGTCCCAATTGCAAATTGGTCAATCTATCATCTATTGAGAATTTTTGGAGAAATTGCGCACAAAGTTCCTCAAACATTAAAGACCGTATGCACTCTGCAAGAACTGCACGTTGTGTTTGACAGTTATATTCGAATTGAAATGATATACGATAGTTGGAAGACAAGTTTGACAAAAAGTTTGTCATTATTTATTATCTAGAAGAGTAAAGAAGAAGTTTGAGTAGGAAACAGGTTAGTTTGATAAGAACTAGAAGGAATAGGATATTTACTTTTAGTAGATAAACCTGTCGTTGCGGAAAATGAATCAAAAGTTAACATAATGTTAGTAAAGACAAAGTATGAAAATAAATTGAGATTAAAATAAATATGAAAAATATTCAAGTGGTAGAGCGTTGGCTTCCCACTCGGGAGATCGTGGGTTCGAATCCCGCTGCCGACCATCCTGACTGAGGTTTTCCAGGGTTTCTCTCAGTTCTACCAGGCAAATGTCGGGATGGAACCTACTAAAAAGGCCTTGGCCGATACCTTCGCAAATCCTTTCCATTGTGATTGTTGTTGTTGGATATCCAGTGTAAAATGGCCTCTGAGCTGTATCTGGTGATTGTTAAATAAATAATAAATAAATAAATAAATTAGCTGGGATGACTGAGGCTACGACACTTGTATAAATTTGGGTAAAGACTGTAGAATAGATAGATTGATTTTGAGTTTAACGTCCCCTTTAGCAGCGAGGCTATATGAGACGTGGACCTACTGATTAAAATGGAATGCGAACCACATGAGCTCCAGCCGGGAATCGAGATTGTAGAATAGGTTACTAGTTTTCAATACTAAGTAGTACGAGAGATATTAATATAAGAGGTATATTCTATACCTCATGTTATTAATGAATATATGAAATACAAACTAAAAATAAAAGCAATGTGAGAAATGGTGAAATATGATAACGATTCTGGCGAAACACATTGCATGAGTCACTGAATGATGAGTTACAAAGGGGAGTTGAAAGCTGATATTGCATTGTGCGAAGAAGGAACGTGGACATCACAAAAAAGACAACAAATATTGTACTCCAATTCTCCGAAATTAGTATGTTGAGGAGAATGAAAAAAAAACTTAGCTGATTGTCACGATAAAACAATAAAGGACAATAGAAATAACAGAGGTAAAAGAATATAATGTGAATTTATAATAATATAAAAAAGTGTTATTACCAATCCCACTAACTCACGTAACTTCCCATTTAATTCTGGGTTTTGAAGTATTATAAATTTAATTGGGTTTATAAGAATTCCTTAATCTAGTCATCTGCTAGAGATTCCCATTAATGTGGCTTCAAAGACGTGAAAAAATATTTTGTGCGCGCGTAAATAACGAAGTGTAATGTTGACACTTTTGATGAACTTCAGTACAGTGAATTCAAGAGGTCAGTCACGCAAAGTTAAATTCCGCCAACATCATTATCTGTTCATGGACACGCTAAATGAGAGTTTTACTTGGTTAGAAAATGTGTAAATGTTTCGAATCTTGCGCATGTATATAAGAAAAAGAATTAATGTGAGTTTGAATGCGAAAACATTGAGGATGTTCTTGAAACTTATGCAATTTTTAAAGTCTCTTCTTAGTGAAACTACACGAACATATATCTGCTAAACGTTTGCTACGAAAAGATGCTGCTATCGATTCGCTCCTCTAAAATATTCGACATTCTGCAAATGTAATGCGAGTGTCTGTAAAAACACATAATTGAAAATAACATAATTGATCCAGGTTCCATTATATACCTCGCAAGAAAAAATCGTGAACTACAGAATTAAATTTTTGATTTGGATCATTATTCAATTAATTTACCATACATATTTCATCCATACTTAAATCATACAAATGTGTATTTTTGATTTCATGATTTCTATTGTGTTTTCTTTACATGTGCATACTTATACATGTATTTGTATCTGTATACTTTTGTATTATTTGTGTCCCTGTATTAATTACTTCTATTTATTCTGATCTCAAACAGTATTTTCCCTATACATTAACGTATTAAAACCTACTTTAACTTCGTTTGATACATGCCTATTCTTCCATTACATAGCTTCCATAACTACATCCTGTATTATAGTTTCATATACGGTATAAGAGTCATCATTTTCTAAATGACAGAGTAATTGCATTGATAGGTTATTTTCTACGGAGAGACTACTTTACTTCGAAAACTTATGTTTTGATACCAGAATATTGAATGTAGGTGTCATGATTCATGAATTATTAAGTCACTATTAAAAACAGCAAACAAAAAGTCATCTGCCAGAATTAGAAATGTCCACCCTACCCATACTAATTCAATAATAATCCAAAATTATATATTATAAAGTTAATCAAGAAAGTTCTGTCGCTCTTTCACCCACTACCTTCGAACATCGATATGTCACCTAAGACGTACCAGGAAGATCAAAAATAGTCCCCAACAGTATCGACTGCCTTCTGCCAACGTTCTGGAAGGCCATGGATTCCATCGCGGTAAAACTTGGTGGGCCGTGAAGCGAAGAAGGTATCAAGTGTATTTTGCACCTCTACTAACAAGGATTTAATTTGGCGTCCTCTAAGATGATTGTCCAAGGAATGGAACAGTGATAATCGGATGTTGCAATGTCCGGGAAGTATGGCGGGTGCAATAGTGTTTCACATACAAGGCGTATAATGGTGTCCCAGGTCATCCTAGCGACGTGAGGCTTAGGTTGTCCTGTAACAGGAGGAAACCTTTGCGATTTAAAAATGCTGGCTCCAGAATTTTGAGTTTTTCTTTAACACGGCTCAACTGCTGACAGTACGCAGTTGCATTGATGCTCTGACCAGCTGGTAGCAGTTCCCGATGCACGATGCCGCGAGCAGTCCACCAAACACACAGGAGGACCTCTTCTAGTGCAATGTTGGTTTCGGCTGTTTTGGAACCGGCTCATGGAATGCTAACCAATGATGATGGCACCGTGGAGCTTCCTACAAGACCCACTTCTCATCTCATGTCAACACCCTGTCCAGATATGGCTCCTTCCTCAGACAAGACAGCAAAGAAACACAGGTGTTTGATCTCGTTGCCTTCTGGTCCGAAGTCAAATCATGTGGGACCCATCGACCCAATTTATATTGTTTCTCAAGTTAATGGAGGTGCTGCTGAATGGTTTCTTCACTCACACTGAATTATAGTCCCAGTTCCACACATGTCTGGCCACTGTTCGCCTCAATTGCTGCCTGAAAATCTTCATTTTGTACATGTGTTGGTCTTCCGGCATGTGGTGCGTCTTCGATTGTTTCGTCACCGTCCTTAAACTTGTTAAACCACCGCTGCATTGTCCGCGTAGTCACGACACCCTCACGAAAGGCCTGGCATATCTTCCCCCGTTGCAGAGGCGTTTGGCCCCAGTTTGAAGTTACACAACATACACGCCGTTATGATGCTCTGTGGAGGGCCCATATTCACTCTGACCTTACGCAAGTTCACGCTGTAGCTGATCAGCCACAACCAGGTAGTATGTTGGATATACCCACACGAACAACTGACCTTCGCCTTATCTCCATTCGCATTCAACTCACGATGTGAGGGCCAATTAAACACATACCTCCACTAAAAGCGACAGAACTTTCTTGGTTATCTTTATAAGAATGAAATTCTGTGAGCCACGATTTTTTTTATGGGACCTAGACTAAAACAACCTTGAAGTGATAAACTGTGATCAAATGATGTGTTCGAGAAATTTTGCAAAAGCCATAACCCCATAAACTTAAATTTTACTTTATCACTGAGCTAGGTTTCAACTTGGAAAATCTCATCTGTTTACAGAGATGGCTTTATTTTGAGCTATAGTTTAAACTAGTTTGAATTTTATAAAATTATCACAGATCAATTTATATCTGTGGCGATGAACATTTTGTGTAAGTAAAAACTTGAACTCTAATTTATGAGTGACATGGAAACTGTGACTGACACAAAATATAGCCATTCTTTTTTATCCTGGAAATTTTATGAAGTTTTATACCCTGACTTTTGTTGAGGTTGTTAGAATAAATGGTCGTGGTTATGACGCATAGCTACGTGTTTTAAGAGCTAGATCCAGAAATCTGGGATTATGTATAGGTTGGAATTTGATAAGACGATGGAAATCTATTTAATGCAAGCTTCACGTAATGAAAACAAAATATATATGCAAGTTAAGCTGTCTTCAGCACTTAGACAAAATTCACAGAAGAGATTATATAACAATTTTTAACATTTTATAATGGATTTTTGACACTGAATTATGATGTACAGTAATGTTTCACTTTTAAAAAAAATAAGGCCGGTAATTCCGGAAATTTATACATATTACATAAATTTTTAGATTTTATAGTGGCATACTTACTGTTAGATCTAATTCGCTCGAAACATGTGCAGATAAATAGCTGTTAACTTTTCTTGTAATTTAATCTAACTGTATAACACCAAAGTAAATGCAGAATTGAAAGCTTGACTGGACCGTTCCGTCTTTTATGAGAACAAATAGGTCGAAGATTTATAAGGTGTTAGGATGGAAATTAAATTTGGTGTGAGTGCTTCATAATATTTTAGGAATATTTCGAGTATTAGTGGGCCAGTAAGTAGCTGTTTAGCGATAATGTTGAGTCTGATCATATATTTTCTACATATATTATGTCAGGTATAACCGAGAAAGCATGACTTTAAGCTTTTCTATTCACAAAGTAAACTCAAGTACTTGTATATTGTTGTTATCCATATGAAGATTATAGATCTGCTTGTAATCAAAATAGTTGTGAATCCTAACATGCTCGCCTTTGACGCGAGAGGCCTTGATTAAATTCCTTGTTGGAACTTACATAATTTGGATTCTATGTTAAGTTGGTGCACATCTCATATAGTCTCGGTGTTGGAAGTGATATTGAACTTCAAATTAAAAAAAAAACTACTATGAAAAAAAAATGATGATGTGCATGTATTATTGCAATAGGTTTTGTTATGTCCATGATAAGGGGTTTTCCATTTTAGTGATAATGTCCATACATTTTTTGCTAGTTTTCGATGAAGAATAAAATTATTTATTTTAATTTCAGAAACAACGCACTTAGCAGAAACTCTGCTGCATATATTGACGTATATTATAAATATTTAGGTGTAGTAAAGTATCAACATATGCCATCATTTGATTGGATTGGACTTATGTGTAAGTATAATACGGTGTAATTAGAATATTTGCCTGTGATTAAATGCTTCTGTAAGATTAGTACATATGATGTGCCTTGGTATTTCCTGAAACAATAAACTAGCACAAAAATGCGAAAAAGTTAATTCTTTCCGTAACAAATTACAATAATATATACCTGAATAAATTACCAGTACAACTTTGTTATGGAACATCTTGGAACTGTACGAAATCTGATTATGCGGACATTACAATTGCATGAAACTTTGAAGCCAGAAACAAAAAATAAAATATACATAAATTTCAGTGGTAGTACTTAGAGTAAAATTAGTAATATGTCTCCTTTATACTAAGGGGGTCAACTATTAAGAGGCCTCATCACTGCGAAATTAAAATACCGCTAAGTTTACAATAATTATGTGATATCTTCAAATAGATAAAAGATAATCAAAAAGTGGAACAAGACCTCCCTAGACAATATTATTTTGCGTGAGATACAGTTATTATGACTCATTTATCTGCTTTCGATTTCAAGCCATTTAGAAAATGGGCATTTATTTTCGCGTTTCTAAATACATGCAAACGGAAAGCTACTAGGTGACTCGTGATAACGGTACCTCATGCAAAATAACATCGTCTAGGGAGGTCTTGATCCACTTTTCGATTATCTTTTATCTATTTGTAGATAACACATAATTAGTGTAAAATTAGTAGTATTTTAATTTCGCAGTGATAGGGACTCTTAAACATGAAACTCAAAGTAAATAAATAAATAAAAATCCACACTGATTTATCGTTGAAGTAAATCATTAAATGAGTCTTTTCAATATTCAGACTAACGCGTGTACCACCTAATCCAACTATAAGAAGCAAATTAAAGCAGATACTTCAACTTTGTAAATGTACATCGTGAATGATAGTTATTTTTTATTAACCATATATTTCTATAGTTATGACATGAGAAAGAATAACGAATGTATAAATATAAAGAGATGAAACAACAGAAAAGTATTGAAATGGTGCTTTGCGAGTGATTTTTCTTTGAGTTTAAGCTGGAATCGGACATTCTACAAATCTGGCTATCGAAAACAAACACCAACAGTGTATTAGCCAGGAGTGGCGAATAAGCACACTAAGTATACATGAAATTTCAAACAAGTTATCCATATACCGTAACTCTGTCGTTCAGCGCTTCCGCGCAACACATAATTTGAAAAAGTTTAACTCATGCGTGCTATATAAGTTGTCACTGGAAAACAATGGTCGTCATCTGGAGATGTGACAGTTCCAGAAAACCAGTGGCTAAGTTTACGAAATAATCAGGAATCAGGTTTCCTGCATCGGATTGTCACTGCTGATGAATAAAATGTCCCCCTATGTCAATCGTAAACAGTTAAGAAATGGTTGAATCGTGATTAATGTCGAAACTACCCTTCCATCCGCAAAAGTTATTGTTGCTACTATGGTGATTTATGATATGTGTTTCTCTGTCGAGACGAAACCATCACTCAAGATCGTTACAACCCTGAACACCATGAAATTAACGTAAACTTACCCAGAAGCACCCACAAATAGTCGATATACAGGGCGTCTTAATTTTTTAGTTTAACGTCCTACTATTATAGCGTACCCTGAGGATAAGGGAGATGATGATGATAATGAATAAAATGGTAGAATGAGTAAGGTAATGGGGAAACAGGGCAACCCATGCACACAATACTTGTCCACCATTTGGCGCGAGCTGATATTGAACCAGGGATTCCATGCTCGATCACCGTGAAGCCGTATGACGTCTTCATATTGCACGAGAATTCGCGCCTTCATGTCACTCAAACGATAGTATAATATCTCTGTATGCTGCATGAAATCCTTTCTCACCTGCCTTATTCTTGTGACGTCTCTCTCACCACAAACCACCTCTTTCGGCATAAGGAAAAAGAACAAAAGTATGCACCATTGCGTTTTGAGATAATTTTCATATTGAACTCATAAAAAATTAAATGATGTGTAATATTGCTATGGGAAAGGAAGGAAGATATATATATATATATATATATATATATATCATGTTGTACAACATTAAATTACATGTTGTAGTGCCAATTAATACGGTAATTAGAGAAAGATAAAATGTTGTAGATAGCTTAATGTGTCCGTAGCTACTAAGAATAGTTTTACGTTAAGATATTTCATGATAAGATGTTTAGATTTTATTTATTAAGATAATATATTTGAACTTCGCATTAATGGAATATGATTGACAGTGTAACAGATTTGGAATAGACGTTATAAGGGTATAGAATATATAAGAGGTTAATATGGAAAATTAATGGAATACGAGTTTGGCATTTTAGCAAGCTGATCGTGTTCTCTTGGGCATATGCATATTGCTATCTTCAAAGAACTAACTTCACGCCACTGATTAAAAGAGTACTCACGTTTGGATACAATTTTAATTTGCATTTTATACTAATTTGAGGATGCTGGATCCAATAAAACTAGTTTTCAATATACCCATCTATCGGATTGCAAGAAAAATGATCTCAAATTTGGTATATAAATATCTCAAATTTGAGGTTATTTTCTCGTGAGTCTACCGGAAATTAGTAAAAAAAAATGCAATTATAGCTTTATCCAGACGTGAGCACTTTTTGCCAGTGGCAAGAACGTTAGTTCTTTCGTTTGAGAAACCATCAATCATCGCTACACCTAAAGATTTATTTAAAAAAAATGTTTTATCAATCTATCAACACCTAGACAGTAATTATCTATTGCGGTAGAAGTGTGTACATTATAACCTATAATACTTTTTGCTTTCAAAGTGTTTCCTGTTATGTAAGCAAATTTTCGATAGAAATAATGGTTATCTAAGTAGACAAATCTTACTGTGTTTATGTTCTATATTTACAGCTTCTTTAGGTGGAATTGCAGGCCTCTTCTTAGGCTGTAGCATGATTAGTGCAGCGGAAGTAGCCTATTGGATAATATTTCAACTGGTTACCTATTTTCTCCCTCTGAAGAGAAGGACACAGTGTTCAAGTAAACAACGGAAAATAGAACCAACGATATCTGTTAGATCCAGTAGTACTCGGTCAAGGCATGGACCTTCGTCCCTAAAGCATCAAGTTTCAATCAACCAAATTACTTGTGAACCTGGGAATCTTACTTATCTCGAGTAAACATAATCATACTGCACATTTGAAGATTAACGTAATTACCATTTTTGGAGGCATTACTCTGTAGAAAACTCGAATTGTATTGAACTTTTGAAGCTTTTTTGTAAGGAGAAACTGTTTCTATTTTATGCACTTATATATATATATATATATATATATATATATATATATATATATATATATTGTATAAATAGTTTTAACTATGTTGGTGCGAATAAGTATTCAAAATGGCAACATCGGATTTTTTTTTGGTAGATAGGAAAGAGCATATACCTTGTGGACAGTGGCGTATTTAGGGGGGCTTCCGGGCTTAAGCCCCCCGGAAATCTTTCTTACTATAGTAAAGTATATGAAATATCTTGCAGAATTTTCACATTTTTAGGCAAAGCCCCCCCCCCCCGAAACAAAATCGTAAATACGCCACTGCTTGTGTACAAACCATAATAGGTTTTCACACAATGAATATCCAGAGCAATGTTGTTTTCTGAATAAGGCACAAAATAGAATTAGGTTGAATAAGGTTTTAATCATGTTCCAATCAATGTACACATCTTTCCCCATATACGAGGGAGGATCAAATGAAAACCTTAAAAGTACAATAAACGTTAGAATGTGACAATGAAAAGGAAATCTTACCTCTTATTTTTCAACGTAGTTCCCTTGACCTTCAATGCAAGTATTACATCGTTTCGGAAGTGCATGGATACCTCGGTGGAAGAATTCTTTTGATCGAGATTGTAGCCACACGTGCACCGCATTTTCCACCTCTTCATCACTATTGAAATGTTTGCCGCCCATCGCTTCTTTGAGTGATCCAAACAAATGAAAGTCACTGGAGGCAAGATCTGGTGAATAGGATGGATGAATGACACTCAGATTTGGTGTCATAGATAGTCTCAACGGTCAAACGGGCAGTATGCGGTCCGGCGTTGTTATGCTGTAGGAGTACTCCTGAAGACAAAAGTTCTCGCCGTTTACGCCTGATCCCAGGGCGAAGTTGATTTTTCACCATGTTTGAATACGAGGCACTGGTTACTGTCGCTCCTTTTCCATGTACTGTTCCAAAATCATTCCATTAGAATCCCAGAAGAGAGTGAGCATGACATTTCCTGCTGATGGTTGAGTGCGGAATTCTTTTGGTTTTGGCGAAGAGCTATGCCGCCATTCCTTGCTTGCTTTCTTGGTTTCTGGTTGATGATAGTGAACCCAGGTCTCATTGCCTGTAACAATCCTGTCCAGAAATGCATCACTTTCGGCGTTGAAACGACGCAAAAGTTCTTCACAGGCGTCGACGTGACGATCTTTCAATTCAACAGTCAACTGACGTGGGACCCATCTTGCTGATACCTTATTGAAGTGCAGAACATTATGCACAATGTGTTGAGCTGAACCAAAGCTAATCTTCATTATTGTTGCGATTTTTTTCAGGGTAATACGCCTGTTGTCCTTTACAAGCTGTTCCACTAGCGCAATGTTGTCGTCGGTCACTACGCGGTGAGCCTGTCCCGGTCGAGGAGCATCCTCCACAGATGTTACGCCACTTTTAAACTTCCTAAACCACTCGTATACTTGCTGCAGGGACAAACACGAATCACCATACTTTGCTGTCATCCCGCGATGAATTTCAATTGGTTTCGCACTTTCATTACTCAAAAACCGGATCACCGAACGCTGTTCTAATGCAGTGCATGTGGACGGTGGGGCCGCCATCTTGAAATTGCTCCTGTGCTGGCGCTTGTTTGGCTAGACTCTTCTGCCACCTACTGAAGAAAGAGAAACAATATTGCCAACTTTCAAAGCAATAGCACAACATTCGAAATTTATATTAAATAATAAACTTTTAAGGTTTTAATTTGATCCTCCCTCGTATATGCCAAAATTATAGGCATAATACCAATAATAAAATTTAGTAAAAAAAATGCTCTGAATACTCTCAGTCGAATCTAATTGCAGACTCATCAGCAATAGAAACACAACGCTACACTAATAACAATTACTTCTAAACTTCTTTGTGATTAAGTACAACTATACAGGCTCTTGCTGTTCAGAAAACAGGTGTTCTCAGCCCAATCGTTGACTCATACTGGAATTTGGAATTAAAAATTCGAAGCAGTATTATCAGAATTATTATTTTTAGTATCCCTATTAAACCTTATGAGCACTACTGCACACTGAAATAAGATTTCCTCTGTCTTCTTTTTGAACATTTTGCATATATTTATTGAAGAACGTTATATTTAGCTAAACCAATCCCATAGTTATCCATCATTCCAAGTCCATTAGTTCACTGTTCCTAATAATTTATTTATATAACAACACTACAATTATTAAATAATTTCTAAATTGGTAAATCGTCCTGTCTCAGATCATATCAATGCGAAATCCAATGCCAGTATAAGATTTATATTTTTAACCCAACTTCATTTAAATTTTGTATTTTCAAATATATTTTTTCTGCAGTACCAGAATTACAGATGTAGTTCAATAAACAGCAACAGAAGTTCCCATTATAACATAAATTCTAATGTAATATACAGATTCTATCGCAACTTAAAATTCAACCTCTGTGGCTTCAAAAAGAGCAAATAAAAGACGTCATGGTTCACTATCAATGAGGAGGGCTCTTTTAAATAATCGTTTCCGAACCATCAGCAATGAATCAGGAGTAGGCCTTTAGGAGTAGTTTCATTTTTTTTAGATTAAATAATAATACATATTTAGGAAATTTGTCGTATGAAACAAATATATCCTTCTAAGAATTATTATTGAACCTCAAGAAAACTTACACGCAAATCATGAATAAGATTGACTAATTGAAAAATTGAAAAGTCTTAACGACCATTTTCAGCGTTGTGACTATATAGGACGGGATCTACTGTTTCTAATGAGATCTGAACTCTACTCTGATTTGGTGTCCCTTAATAAGTATTCCCACTAGGAGTCGAACCAGGAACTACACGCTCGAAAAAGCACGCGTTAATCATTTGGCCACAAAGAAGCATTGACTCATGAAATAGCAGTAGGGTGGGGACACTTGGGTCTATGTTTTTCCTACTGCGCACGCGCAAACAAGCCACGCCCCCTTCACGGTGATTGGCTGGCGCCGGTCACGTGACCCCACCCATTTGGCCAAGCCCCCTGGCCCCGCCCACATGTTGCCCCGCCCACGGCCACGCCCACTGGCCCCGCCCACTTTGTCAGCACCCACGGCCACGCTCACGTGGGGCAAATCGGACACCTTGAACCGTCCACCCACGGTCTTTTACGACCTCCATTTTAGGAGTGTATTTGTTCCCTTTTATGACCTACTGCGCACCTATGTCAAACTTGGGATATGGGGGTTTTCGAACATGCCACATAGCAGTGGAGACTACGAACACATAGCAAAGCAGATAATACCTAAGACTACGTAACATAGCAGGGGTGTATTCGTTCAACCCCTATCTTAACATAGCAGAAATCACAGAGAGTACAAACATAGCAGATCGATAACATTTTCCAACCGCCTATTTAACATAGCACATACTACATAAGACTATGTAACATAGCAGAGCTAATGAAAGAGTATGGCAGAAATTACATAAGAGTACGAACACCCTGAACCGTCCAGCCATGGCCATTCTTTTTTCAACCCCTATTTTAACATAGCAAAGACTACTCGTTCCATTTTATCAACCCCTGTGTAACATAACATTCGTCAATTACTGCAAGTCCCAAAATTACTGAGCATCGTGGTCAAAACCAGAATAACTGGTAAACGGGGTCACATATCGAGGTGGTGTTTCCAGATTTAGTAATGTCATCAACTACTACAAGTTCCAAAAGCACTGAAAAACGAGGTCAAAGGTCAAATATTCATAAGCGCATAACTGTAAACAAGGCAACTTTTGAGATGCTGTTCTCACATTTATTAATAGGACACCAACTACTACACGTAATAAAAGTTCAAATCCGAATAACTCGTAAACGGGGCAACATATTTAGGTTCTAATAAGTCATCAACTACTACATGTTCCAAAACTACTTACCATGGAGATCAAAAATCAAACTCCTAAACGAAGCAACATATTGAGGTGCCGTTTCCACAATTAGTAACAAGCCATCCACTACTACATGTCCCAAAAAGGCCAAATATTTAAACCCAAATAATTCGTAAACGGAGCGACCGAGAAATTTTGTACCAAGCAGAAAAAGTGAAGGAGGAATAAATTTGAGTGGCATATTTACTTTTGTATTAACGAGAAAAATCAAAACAACGCCATTTTTACTAGCTCAGAATTTCTGTACCTGTTGGGGCTATTCAAGATAAACGAAAAAATTAATTTGGATGGAGTGTGTATTTTTATACTAACGAAAAAGAAAGCGAAGATATGCCATTTTAACTAGCTGAGAATTTTATATCATCTTGTAGTATTTAAAGGAACAAAGGGAACCTACTCAATTTTCTACCAACGAGAAATGCCATTTCAACTAGCTCAGAATTTATGTGCCTTTTTGTGCTAAAGGCTGTTTTAACTCTTCTTGTACTAATTAAATATATTTGAGTCGTCTATTCAATGTTGTGCCAATGAGAAATGCCATTTTTAACTTGTCTAGATTTTCTAGACCACGTTCTAATATTTAAACAAACGAAGGGGTGAATTTGAGTGACCTATTCAATTTTGCACCAACGAGAAATGTCATTATAACTAACTGCGTATTTTAAACCATTTTGTACTATTTAAATAAACAAACAATCAGATAAATTTGTACTAACCAGAAAGGACCATTTAACTGGCTCAGAAGTTCAATACTATTTTGTACTATTTAAACAAACGAAGGTCTCTTGAGTGAGCTTTCCAATTTTGAAGCAAGAAGAAAAAAGCGAAGAAGGACTATTTTCTAACTAGCTCAGAATTTCATTTCATTTTGTAATACTCAAATTTGGATGGAGTGTTTAGTTTTGTACGAACCAGAAAAAGGTTATGAATAGATAAAATTTGATTGGATTATTTCCTTATGTACCAACTGGAAAAAGTGAAGGGTCATTATAGCTTTTATATTATTCAAATAAACGAAGGAATAAATTTTTACTTACCAGCAAAGGCGAGGAAGGTTCATTTTAACTAACTCAGCATTTTATACTTTTTGGTGCTATTCAAATAAACGAAGAAATATATTTGAATGGTTTATTTACTTTTGTACCAAGCAGAAAAAGGAAAGAATTATTCAAGTAAACAAAGGTATAAATTTGCACTGACCAGAAAAGTGAAGAAGGATCAGCATTCTATACTTTTTTGTGCCATTTAAAAACGGGTATCCTATTTCCTTTTGTACCAACAAAAAAAACCAAGAAGGACCATTTTTAACTGGCTTAGAATTGTATTCCTTTTTGTAGTATTTGTATCAAACAAAAAAGTAAAGAAATACCATTTAACTAACTAATAATTTTTGTGCTACACAAATAAAGAAATAAAAAGCGAAGAAATACCATTTTAACTAGCTCAACATGTTATAACTTTTTGTGCTACTCAAACAAAACGAAGCTACATATTTGAGTGGTTATTCAATTTTGTACCAACGAGAAATGCCTTTTTAACTAGCTCAGAATTTCTTGACCATGTTGTACTATTTAAAGAAGCGAAGGGATAAATTTGGGTGACCAATTCAATTTTTCGCCAACGAGAAATGCCATTTTAACTAGCTCAGAATGTCTATACCTTTTTGTACTATTTAAACAAACAAAGGAATAAATTTGTACTAACCAGACTCAAAATTTTATATCAGTTTGTAATACTCAAATGGACGAAGGAATAAATTTGTGTGACCTATTCGTTTGACCAACCACGAAAAAAGCGAAGAAGGTCCATTCTTTAACTAGCTCAACATTTCAGTACCATTGTAACTAGCTCAAACAAACGAAACAAGCCGAAAAAGTGAAGAAGAAATAAATTTGAGCGGCTTATTTACTTTCGTATTAACGAGAAAAATCAAAGGAACTCCATTTTAACTAGCTCAGAATTTCTGTACCTTTTTGGGTTATTGAAACAAATGAAAACATGAATTTGGATGGAGTATTTATTTTTATACTAACGAAAAAGAAAGGAAAGATATGCCATTTTAACTAGCTAAGAACTTTATATCATCATGTAGTATTTAAACAAACTAAGGGATAAATTTGATTGACCTATTCAATTTTCTAAAGACTACAATTGTCATTTTAACTAGCTCAAAATTTATTGTGCTAACCAAAAAAAGGCAAAGAAGGTCGATTTTAAGTTCTGAAAATTTTATGTCGTCTTGTACTATTTAAATAAACGAAGAAATATATTTGAATGGTCTATTCAGTTTTCTACTAATAAGCTGAGTATTTTAATCCATTTTGTACTATTTAAATAAAAAACGGATAAATTTGTACTAACCGGGAAAAGCGAAGAACTCAAAATTTATGTATAACTTTTGTACTGCTGAAATAAACGAACGCATAAATTTGGGTGTCCTACTTTTATACCAACGAGAAAAAAATGAACGTCCATTTTAACTAGATGAGTATTTTATACCATTTTGTACTATTTAAATAAACAAAGGAATAAATTTGTACTAACCAGAAAGGACCATTATAACTGGCTCAGAAGTTCAATACCATTTTGTACTATTTAAACAAAGGAAGAGATAAGTTCGAGTGGTTATTCAATTTTGCAGCAAGAAGAAAAAAGTGAAGAAAGACCATTTTAACTAACTCAGAATTTTATATAATTTTGAAATACTCAAATTTGGATGGAGTATTAGGTTCTGTGCCGAGCAGAAAAAGGAAAGAATTATTCAAGTAAACAAAGGAATAAATTTGTACTGACCAGAAAAGGCGAAGAAGGATCATTTTAACTAAATCAGCATTTTATACCTTTTTGTGCTATTCAAATAATCGAAGGAATAGATTTGAGTGGCATATTTTATTTTTGTACCAATCAAAAGAAAAACAAAGAAGGTTCATTGTATACCTTTTTGTGCCATTTAAAGTTCTAAGGTACTCACGGGACAATTTTTATAGAGGGGCGACTCTAAAGTCCAAAGTTCCCCGATCACTAACTACATATTTGAATGTAAGATTTGACCAACCAGAACTGCCCTTGGTTACAGACGAAAGTTGCGTCATAATTCAATTTTAACTTAATTGTGTAGAACAGACTACATAGCAATTAGCGTTCTAAACAAAACTATGAACGACGACGAATCATGGCAATTAATAAAGAAAGAAGAAACAGCATACTTGACCATTTTGATAGAGGAAAAGGCAGAAGGAAAACTAGACGAAGAAGGGATCATATCAAAGTAAAAATCAGATCACCAAGGAAAAGAAAAGTTTTGAAAGTTCCATGTTGCACACCATCTATAGAAAAGTGCTGAATTATTAGAAGAAAGAATTATAGTTTTTGAGTTGAATAAAACTGTTCACAGCTAATAATTCAGCTCGCTAAAATGGCGTTTCTTTGATTTTTTCTCGTTAATACGAAAGTAAATAAGCAGCTCAAATTTATTTCTTCTTCACTTTTTCGGCTTGTTTCGTTTGTTTGAGCTAGTTACAATGGTACTGAAATGTTGAGCTAGTTAAAGAATGGACCTTCTTCGCTTTTTTCGTGGTTGGTCAAACGAATAGGTCACACAAATTTATTCCTTCGTCCATTTGAGTATTACAAAATGATATAAAATTTTGAGTCTGGTTAGTACAAGTTTATTCCTTTGTTTGTTTAAATAGTACAAAAAGGTATAGATATTCTGAGCTAGTTAAAATGGCATTTCTCGTTGGTGAAAAATTGAATTGGTCACCCAAATTTATCCCTTCGCTTCTTTATATAGTACAACATGGTCAAGAAATTCTGAGCTAGTTAAAAAGGCATTTCTCGTTGGTACAAAATTGAATAACCACTCAAATATGTAGCTTCGTTGTGTTCGAGTAGCACAAAAAGTTATAACATGTTGAGCTAGTTAAAATGGTATTTCTTCGCTTTTTATTTCTTTATTTGTGTAGCACAAAAAATATTAGTTAGTTAAATGGTATTTCCTTACTTTTTTGTTTGATACAAATATTACAAAAAGGAATACAATTCTAAGCCAGTTAAAAATGGTCCTTCTTGGCTTCTTTTCTTGTTGGTACAAAAGGAAATAGGATACCCGTTTTTAAATGGAACAAAAAGTATAGAATGCTGATCCTTCTTCACTTTTCTGGTCAGTGCAAATTTATACCTTTGTTTACTTGAATAATTCTTTCCTTTTTCTGCTTGGTACAAAAGTAAATAAACCATTCAAATATATTTCTTCGTTTATTTGAATAGCACCAAAAAGTATAAAATGCTGAGTTAGTTAAAATGAACCTTCCTCGCCTTTGCTGGTAAGTAAAAATTTATTCCTTCGTTTATTTGAATAATATAAAAGCTATAATGACCCTTCACTTTTTCCAGTTGGTACATAAGGAAATAATCCAATCAAATTTTATCTATTCATCACCTTTTTCTGGTTCGTACAAAACTAAACACTCCATCCAAATTTGAGTATTACAAAATGAAATGAAATTCTGAGCTAGTTAGAAAATAGTCCTTCTTCGCTTTTTTCTTCTTGCTTCAAAATTGGAAAGCTCACTCAAGAGACCTTCGTTTGTTTAAATAGTACAAAATAGTATTGAACTTCTGAGCCAGTTAAATGGTCCTTTCTGGTTAGTACAAATTTATCTGATTGTTTGTTTATTTAAATAGTACAAAATGGTTTAAAATACGCAGTTAGTTATAATGACATTTCTCGTTGGTGCAAAATTGAATAGGTCACTCAAATTCACCCCTTCGTTTGTTTAAATATTAGAACGTGGTCTAGAAAATCTAGACAAGTTAAAAATGGCATTTCTCATTGGCACAACATTGAATAGACGACTCAAATATATTTAATTAGTACAAGAAGAGTTAAAACAGCCTTTAGCACAAAAGGCACATAAATTCTGAGCTAGTTGAAATGGTATTTCTCGTTGGTAGAAAATTGAGTAGGTTCAATTTTTTCTTTAAATACTACAAGATGATATAAAATTCTCAGCTAGTTAAAATGGTATATCTTCGTTTTCTTTTTCGTTAGTATAAAAATACATACTCCATCCAAATTAATTTTTTCGTTTATTTTGAATAACCCAAACAGGTACAGAAATGCTGAGCTAGTTAAAATGGCGTTGTTTTGATTTTTTACTCGTTAATACAAAAGTAAATATGCCACTCAAATTTATTCCTCCTTCACTTTTTCTGCTTGGTACAAAATTTCTCGGTCGCTCCGTTTACGAATTATTTGGGTTTAAATATTTGGCCTTTTTGGGACATGTACTTGGCTTGTTACTAATTGTGGAAACGGCATTTCAATAGGTGTTGATAATAAGCCATGCTCTTTTATTAGCTCTGCTATGTTAAATAGGCGGTTGCTCTGTTCATATGTTAAAATATGGGTTGAGAAAATTGCTCATAAAAGGGAACGAGTCCACCCCTAAACTGGAGGTCGTTGGACGGTTCAGGGTTGGAAACGAATACATCCCTGCTCTGCTATGGTAAAATAGGGGTTGATAGTAAACCATGTTAAATAGGCGGTTGGAGAATGTGTTATCGATCTGCTATGTTCATAGTCTCTGTGTAATTTCTGCTATGTTAAAATATGGGTTGAGAAAAGTGCTCATAAAGGGGAACGAATCCATCCCTGCTATGTTTCTTACTCTTATGTATTATCTGCTCTACTATGTGTTCGTAGTCTCCACTGCTATGCGGCATGTTCGAAAACCCCCATATCCCGAGTTTGACATAGGTGCGCAGTAGGTCATAAAAGGGAATGAATCTTGTGTATTCTCTGCTCTGCTATGTGTTCGTAGTCTTATGTAATTTCTGCTGTGTTAAATAGGCGGTTGGAGAATCTGTTATCGATCTGCTATGTTAAAATATGGGTTGAGAAAAGTGCTCATAAAAGGGGACGAATACATCTCTGCTCTGCTACATGTTCGTAGTCTCTACTGTTATGTGGCAAGTTCAAAAACCCCCATATCCCGAGTTTGACATAGGTGCGCAGTAGGTCATAAAAGGGAATGAGTCTTATGTATTCTCTGCTCTGCTATGTGTTCGTAGTCTTAGGTAATTTCTGCTATGTTAAATAGGCGGTTGGAGAATATGTTATCGATCTGCTATGTTAAAATATGGGTTGAAAGGAATACATCTCTGCTATGTTTCGTAGTCTTATGTATTATCTGCTCTACTATGTGTTCGTAGTCTCCACTGCTATGTGGCATGTTCGAAAACCCCCATATCCCAAGTTTGACATAGGTGCGCAGTAGGTCATAAAAGGGAACAAATACACTCCTAAAATGGAGGTCGTAAAAGACCGTGGGTGGACGGTTCAAGGTGTTCGATTTCTCACACGTGGGCGTGGCCGGCGCCACGGGCGGGGTCACGTGACCTGCGCCAGCCAATCAGCGTGAAGGGGCCGTGTCTTGTTTGCGCATGCGCAGTAGGAAAAAAACAGCCCCAAGTGTCCCCATCCTAGTATAGTGATAGCATTCAACAAGAGCCTTTTCGAGCTACAAGAAGAGAGTCTACTACTTACTTTCACATTTAAGTATCTTGAATGATACCTCGACCAGGATAATGGATTACATACAAAAAATAGCCTTGTTCGCTGAACTGGAAGAAGATGAATGGTGGGCACTGTGAGAAGAAAATACATCGCAGGTTAAAAGGTGGTGTATATATAAACTTGTATTAAGACCGGCAGAAATGTATCCTTACGATGAAAAATTCCTTACCCCTGCAAAGTATGTGACCAATCTCACATATAAAAAGGCAGGTTGCATAAGGATTTGTAATAGAGTAGTCAACTTGACTAAAGAAGTAAGGAGTAGGTCTATCTAACAAGGCTCATTTTACAGCATCAATGCAATATCATCTCTGAAAAGAATCACATTCTCACTTTGTCCTTTGTTTTCTGGTTCGTTAAGATAAGCACCACAATATGTATCAGAACAATGTAGATATTTTTATTTTTGAAAATCGACTCTGAAGCCTATTTGTCGAAACATTAATGTCCAGAGATAAGGTAGAGAGAGAGAGAGAGAAGAGAAACAATTAGCTTATCGTCTATAGCATCTACTTAACTCAACAAACAAGTACATTTGATTCACGAGACATAAAAGAGAGAACCAAGAAGATCTAAAACTCTTAACCTTTAAAAAAAATGTCATAGAGAGGCGAAAGTATGATTAAAATTGCCAACATAATTTCCCTGACTTTTCTTAATTTTAGTAGTAGCAATAAAGACTTCTTCTCTCCACCACTGTAAAAGACACTTGACACTGTTTGCTCGTGCGTTATCGTGAAGATGACGGTGTTGTTCAAGAGTTCTGGCTGTTTGGTGGGCACTACACAACGCAACAATAACACTACAAATACCTGTAATACTGAAAATTGACAGTGTTCCCCTTACGTACTAAATAACACAAGAATGTCTTCTTAGTCATGCACCAGAATGACATTACCTTTGTTAGTGAAGGATTTTGTTTGAACTTTGTGTTTTTATGGCTACCCAGCATGATGCCATTCACTGGACTGTGGCTCGAGGTCTATTTCATACGTACGTACAGATGTTTTATTTACGGCATTGATGCGATTCAACATGGGATCCTCTTCTTCCAGCAGTCCCTCCAGATCGGTGCTACATGTTCCATAGGAAATCCACTTCTGTACCTCATTTAATTGATGTGCATCCACTTTGCAGAACTTCATACAAGTTCAAGTTTTCTTGTAAAATACGGTGTACTGTCTTTACCGGAATTCATCTTTGCTTTTCTAACCACGCAAGTGGTCAGCACCTACTATTGAGTTAGCAATGTTCCACCACCATCACCCATATACCCTTGTAAGCGGGCACAGGACAACCACTGAGCAGCAGATCAGCAGTCGACACATTGCTCTATTTGAAGGCCTGTACTCACCCATGGTAATCGCAAGAGATTGTGATGGCCTTGCCTTGGCATTGTTCGATAGGTCAAGGGACACGTAACATTGCTTCTCGTAACTCTTTGTGGTATTCATGAGCACTTCTACCACGGAGAAATTCTTACAAACGTTGCTCACTCTTTATGACCTTTATTCCTGACCACTATCATTCACAAACTTAACAAACTATTTCATACTTCAATACAGAAAGAGATGTAATGTCGTTGCAGACTGCAGTGAATGTTAAAGATGTAAGAGTTGCAAACACGTTCATACGCGTTAATAGTTGTAATTTTCGGGATTTATTATTCGACTGCGTAAGTCATATATTAACCCTTTTGGCCCTGGCGGTAACATATGTGTATACTATATCTCCAAGTTAACACAATTACTCTGGAGGATTCAAAATGGCGATTCTTTGAAATTATCTAAATAATTTCCCGCCATTTCTCTAGTGCTCTCATCTATTGTTAGGAAGATACGCACAATACTTGTAACTACTACCACGAAATTCAGCCATAGACGAAATTCAGCCATGAAGACTGTTCTATTTTACGCGAAAAAATAATTTGCAGTAAGTATTTTTTCTGCTTTTAGTGATGCATTCCGAGTCTCTATATTACGTAAAATATAATGATTTTCGATTAATGAAATATTGTATTTTCACACATGTTTTAGCCATAGTGTAAACAAATGTGTACGTCTCATAGTTATGTAAATATGACAACCACAATCAAAATGGCGATTGTATTTCATTTGTTAAGTCAAAAAGCATAATAGTGCAAAATAAAAATCGATGAGTAAACAAAATGAGGGCCGAAAGAATTAAGCAGGTCTTGGAATGTTTGTACAAAATTTACAATAAATGAAAAATATTTATTGTTCAGAATTATTTATTTCAATCTATTCTACTCACTAAGTTTTGGTCTGATTTGAAAAATTTTATAAAATAAGTTATATAAAAATACAAAACGAAATATCATTCACAAAAACTGACAGCTTGGTAGTAAAACAACCATATAGCAAGCAAAGACTGAAGTTCAATTCTCTGTCAGTTCAGAGATTTTTCTAACTTTTTTCCACATACTTATAACTAAAGGAAGTAATCAAACAAATGTAGCTGTTTGAAATTAATATAGATTACAGGATTAATTAATGTGGTGTGAGGAAAATGGAAGACTTTGTGGTCAAAACGCTTTGTCACGCCAATTACTGTCATTATCATTTAAAAAATGACACAGAGCTATACAGTTCTAGGTACAATTTAATAATTATCCGCTATATTATTTTCTTTTAAACTAAGATGTGATTCAGCATAAGTGTCGCGAAATTGTAATCAAGATAGAAAGCGCCATACTCACGATAAACTATTTATTCTTTCTTGCACGAACAGAAGGTACAAAACGCTGCAAGAAAATGTTACAACTTGGTTGACATGGGTGCATGCCTGTAGGTCTCCACCAGATTGCTGCGGAACCTCATGAACAGCCTTTTTCCGGACTTTTCTGCCACTCGCTTGGAAATGATTGCCCACACGCACTTGAAACCATTCAAATTCTTTGGAGGCGTCTTCCTTTTCTTGTATTCAGCTTTGCATAGTGCCGAATATCTTTCGATAGGTCGATTTTGGGGTACATTTGGGGGGTTAATGTTTTTGGGAACGAAGTTGTTGATGTTTGACTCGCTCCACTTGATTTTTCACGTACTTTGGTTTATGCCGCTTCTTTCTAGTGACAATCCCAAGCCTCTTTTTTGTTCGATTCACTAAAGATTGCGACGTTCCCACGCGCTTTGCTAACTCACGTTCTGAGCATGATGGATTTTGGACCAATAGTCTCTTGAGCCTTGCATCTAGCTTGGTGTTTGGTTTCGGTCGGTATGACGGCTTTAGATCACTGCTTCCAGTACCCACGAAACGTTTTATGGCTCTCTGGGTTGTCCTGTCAGACACACCTTGCTTCCGGAAATGCTCTAAAGTTGATTTTCGATTGCCGTTTTGGCTCTGGAAAAACTTGCCTATCGCCTTGCTCAGGTATTTTGACTCCTCACGCTTCATTCTGCACCCACTCTTACACTACAGCTAGCTGGCTAGAAACTGTGATAAACACACTTTACAAGGACCTATAGATGGCGCTCCTCGTGCAATTTGTTCCGTGTTGGCATGACGTTACACCACACGACACTTATGCTGAATCATGCCTTATACGACCATTTTCAGCTCCGAGACTATATGATACATGCACATACAGTTAAGTTGGAATTCGAATCACTATAATTAGTTCCAATTTTAATAATCTCCCCCAAGAATCGAACCCGAAACTAATTCACCAAAGAGACCGCAGATTACTACCTAACTTCTTCTTCTTTACGAAGATCAAGCAGTTGCTCAGAGTACGGAGGTTTGCTTCATCTGAAGAAGTCAAGACGCACTCTTAAACAGTTGCTAAACATAGTGGGCCTTATGCAGAGTCGTTTTGACATATCATTAGCATTATACTAAAGGCCTGACAACTGCAGGAAACATACGTTAGTCGAAGTCTTTAGTACAGTACTAATTACGCGTCAGAACCACTTTGCGTAAGGCTCGTACGTCCGACTATTTTTTTTTTTTTTTTTTTGACAAATGGTATCAACAGTTGTAGAAGAGAAGGTCATTTCCCAAGGTCATTCATCACCTTTAATGGTATTCTGTGAAAGGATATATAATATTTGTCGTAAAGGTTAAAGTTCGATTTGAGTTTGTTTTAGAATATTAAAGACAATTAAGAAGTTTTATAATTAATTTTAAGGTTGATTTTCGTCATACAAACATATGATAGTAAATAACCCTCCTACAATTCTAACTTACCATTAACCTGTTTACTGTTACAGCAAATAGACTTACTCTTTGATCTGTAGTTTCCTAATTAGTTACTCAAATACAAACCAACCTTGACAAACAAAAATTAGGATACTGCAGACTATCATGCAGTATAACATATTGAGGTCAATTATCTGAAAAACATTCTTGCTAACACAAACGCTGTTGTTAGTAGTACAGTGAGCACTGTGAATTCATTACACGTCAGGTGAGACTTCACTTTCCCTTGGATGTTTCCGGTAAAATTCTTGCAGAAGTTGAGAATCCAATGTTGGCAATTGCAACTTACAGCATTGTATGGGGCACCATTTAAATTATTATCTACAACATATTGCCGAAGTTTTGCTGGAGATATGGTCACAAATCCAATTTCTTCCCATCTGCCCTCACCAGATGGACGACGCTTTTTGTAGCTTGGAATTAACACGTCGTTTCCATCATTACTGCCTACACCAAAGGAAAAGAACACATTTGAAAGAAAAACTTATTATTACGAAATATACAAGATCATACTCTTATAACTTATCTTTCTACAATTGTATCATAATCCCCTTTTAACGGCATGTAGAGTCAATGAGAGCTAGGTGAGGTGAGTAAAGTATGTTATCTTATTAGGTAACCTTCAACGGGAATTTCTTTTTATTCGGGCATTATATTCATTATATTATTAGTTATCACAAGTGAAATGGTACAAATGTCTACGGGACTTAGAGTATGTTTGTTTTATCTTGGCACACTTCCCGCCAGTGCACTGGGTTGGCCTTTAAAGTGTTTTCTGCCAGCACTCACATGAACGTTTTAATCCAAAAGGCGTCTTGTTGGTTTTGTCGTGTAAGTGACGTTAGTTATTAGCCAGCCCATCAGATGATGACATTGCTATTTGGCGAGTATTTGAAGTGCTTAGTTGCCACACACGAACAAGTATGTTACAGTGATTTGTGAGTAGTGTGGCGTTTTGCTATCTCCTAGGGTATTCTAACTCTCAACTTAACCGTGGAGTGGCAACAATGCGTTGCAGATCGATTCATTCTTTAGGCGAGAAGTGTGCCAAGAAAAAAGAAACGCACTCTAACATATAGTAAATAGATTATTTGAGAGAGGGGCTGCGATGGCTCAGTGGTAGAGCGTTCACTTCTGGTTCATGGGGTCCCTGGTTCGCGCCAAGTCTGCTTTGTGGTGGACAAACACTGTGTGTGGAGGTTTTCTCTTGGATCTCCCGTTTCCTCGCACTTTCTTCATTTCACCATTTCACTGATTTCTCATTATCATTGTCTCCGTTAGCCTAGCCGGCTTAATCGTGGGACGTAAGACTTAAAGGTATCATTTTATTTCATGATTTGAGAGCTATGTGAACTACGAAGGCTACTGGCAAAGTTTCTGCAAATTACTACTAACACTCGCACATAGGAATAGGGTCGAGACGAGACGAAACGAGACTTAATACAGTCTCAGTCGACAAATAGCGGTTTCAGTATCGGCCTAGTTTCGAGTCGGAAATCGCCGTATCGCTTACGGTCTCATTTCGATATTTGTTTCGATCTCGGTCTCAAGGGCCAAGTCTCGATATCGTCTCGGTTTTATCTCGATAGTCTGAAAATAAATTATGTGAAATTAAAAATATATAAGTAATAGTATATTGCAACCTGATGTTTTATCTTTTTCTAGTTCATTCTTGATAGTGATGAGCAAATGCAAGACCAAGACCAAGACTCGGGTGAATCCCAACTTAAATTATGTGTTGTTTAAAACATTTTCGATATGCCTAAGAATCAACGTCTATCACTGCAACCTCCAACAGCAATTGTTTCATTATTTAACATATAACATAACATACAATGAACTCTGAGGTTTCAAGAAAAAGTAATTTCAGTCATTTCTGTTAGTAGTCGAGATGAGGGAGAGGCTTTCGAGACTAGGATTAATCTCGTCTCGGTTTTGTCCCGAAATACAAGTTTCTATCTCAATCTTGGTCTCGTCTCGGGTAAGTCAGATAGATATTGAGTCAGTCTCGTATCGAATTATAAACCTCCGTCTCGATTTCAATTTCGTCTCGAAAATTTGAGAATCTCTGTCTCGGCATTATTCCTGGTGGCGCTAGTGTGTCGCTATTATAAATTACGGAAGACTAGTTTTCTCTATGTTTAAATTATCTTTGTTTAAGCCAATTCGTTTATTCATCACAGGAGTTTGAAACAGTACCTCAGAAACTTCTGTTCGGAATGCAACAATAGCTGATTCAGGGAACACAAGTTCCTCACTCTACATCTCATTTTTTTATGTGTGGAAACAAAACGAACTCATTAGGTGCTAAATCAGATCAGTACGAACAATGAGTCGTTAATTCGACATTATTATTTGACAAAATATCAACCGTTTGGTGTGATGAGTAAGAAACGTCGTTGTGGCGGTGAAGAGTAATGCGACAATTTGGTTTTGTTATGCCCAATCCATTAATGACCTTTGGCAAATTATTGTATACCACCCAGCTTTTACATTAATGAAGATAAACTCATTAATTAATACCGACCGCTAAATAATTAAGTGAAAAGCGGAAAGCCCAATTACACGAATAAAGGGGAGTAGAGAAGTAAGTCGTAATATCGAAAGTCAACTTTAACTAGAGGATTCCAGGAGGAACTGCTTCCTTTGGGTAAAATATTTGCTTGCTCTCTCTAGGTGGCTCGGTGGTAGAGCGTTCACCTCTGGTGCTTGGGGTCCCGGGTTCGATCCCAGCCCCCGCCAAGTGAACTTTGTGGTGGACAAACACCGTGTGCGTGGGTTTTCTCGGGGTTCTCCCGTTTCCTCCACTTTCTTCATTTCACTCATTTCTCATTATCACCGTCTCCTTTAGCCTAACCGGCATAACCGTGGGACGTTAAACTTAAAGATTTCATTTCATTTTTGCTCTCTCTATATCTCTCTTTCTAAGAGAAAAACTGGTAAGTAGGACTATTTACTTTAGTTTTGTAAAAGGACGTAGTTGAGCGCAGATTGGTTAAATATCCGGATGTGACACCCTTTCCTCAATAAGAATTTCACTGCTATTGCAATTTATTTATACCTGCATTCTCTATACTATAAACCTGATAAAAATTACTTAATAAATTTCTTGAATGGAATTTCTTACATGTTCATTCTAATTTGGTAAGGCGTTTTAAGTCTTGCAAAAATAATAATAACCTTGAATTGCCTTCAATATTCAAGATTAATCTGAAAGGGCTTAAAACCCAGTTTGTAATATTGAACCGAGTTAATGGTTACTTCTTAAGTACGTATATTAAATCCTGAACTACATATCTAGAATTTGTTTGTATTCACTTTTCAACCAATTAAATTCAACCTTTTAAATCAACTTTCCATTCCCAACAACCCAATTTTTTCCGCAAATTCTTTCTGGTTGGTATGAATGACAGCTGTCTCTTCTCTCTCTCTTTTTTTTTTTTTTTTTTTTTTTTTTTTTTTTTTTTTTTTTTTTTTTTTTTTAGCAGGGACGGAAAAAGAACAGGTTCTGACACGCTTTTGAACCGTTTCAGGCACCAAGAACCCATGTTAAAGATAGGAACCTATCCAGAACGTTTTCACAAGAACCGGTTCATTTTCCATCCCTGCTTTTTTGGTCTCTTCCAGAGTGGCATGGTTTCAGTTGTATATTTAAATGCTAAAGCAGCAAAATCCAAAATATTCCAGTCCAAAGTCACCAAGAGGTGACGATTACATTGCACAGCATTTCCGGAAATTCCACTTTTAACGAGAGAAGGTGCAATATTTATTTATTTATTTTTTCTACAGGTTGTCAGTCTGATAATCCGAGGGAAATGGGTGAAGCATTTTAAATGATTTTCTTGAACACAATTACAGGTAGCACTTGAACTGATATGAGTTTTATCATTGCACTTTGAAAAGAGTATTCTAAAGAAGGAGTTTAAATTTTTGCACAGAAAATGGATGAACATATTCTTGCCGTGCGAAGAACGGAAACAACGGCTAAAACAAGAAATGTGACGCCGTAGGCCGAGCAAATGCTAGCCAGCTAAAGGCTGGTGTATCTACCTAGGTATACAGGGTGGACCATCTTTATCTTGACACGTCCTTTTAACTTTTAAGCTAATGGATTTAAAAAAAAACGTTGAAATTTTGTACCGTGTAAATAACGGCAGGGAGACATAGTTTGACAAACTCTGTGATACCACAAGGTTAACAGTGTTGTCAACTTAACATAAAGTTGTATTTTTTTCAAAAGGCAGTACATCAAATTGTTACATAATTCAAGTTACATGTAAACCGAAAACATAAATATACATTTGTTACGTAGTGCTGTAAACTAAGGACGTTATAGTATCACAAACATCCAAATGTTGGTGGCGTCTACAGCAGTAACAACGCAAGTGAGACAGACGGAGCAGTGCACATCCATAGTACTTCAGAGTCTAATATTATGATCACGATATGACGGATTTCAAAGAATACGAACAGAGTTACAAGAGATTGAAAATTTGTCTTTTTTTGAAAAGCATTTATTTCGAAAAACTGCTTAAAAAGCACTTGTCCAATTTCATAAATGGTTTTCAATCGATGTGAAGATTACAATGCCATTTATAGCAATTTTATATTTCAAATCATTCTATAAATATGATAAAAATTGTTAAAGTTTGCGACCCTGCTTAAAATTATTTACTTCCAAGAACTGTAATTACACCCACCAAAACCAACCAAAAAAGTAGGCCTATTGTTGTAATGTTAGAGAAACAAAATAAATTTTAAAAAAATGTTTTAGAAAGTTGCCACAAATACGCCATTTTAAGCAATATATCAAATGTTAGTTCTTTTTCATATATCTCGAATGGTTTGAAATATCATATTACTGTAAACGGATGTGGCTTAGTAGTAGAGCATTCACCTCTGGTGCATGGAGTCCCTGGTTCGATCCCAGCTCGCGCCAAGTCACATGAATACACATGAACCTCCTGCAGTCCCACAGAAAACTCCCACCGACGAACCACTGCACAAAACATCTTTTCTAGCATTATAGCTGTGATGTGGAGCATCGCATGCCTCGCATGTTTCTTTAGATGGTAAACAGAGTTGATCTTTATTATGTACACTTGTATCTTAATGCAAAAAAGTCAAGAGAAGGTAAGTAAAGAGAATGAAATGTCCAAAGGCAGCTTCTATGAATCCATGTACATGGAAACCTGTGCTCCACGTACTTACGAACAGACGGTGAGAAATAATAGAGACTTCATCCTGACTCTCAGATGCTATCCTGCCCCATTGTGGTTGAAGGAACATCTGCAACATATCGTAATACGAAATGCTTGTTACTGTTGGTTCTGCAAAGAAGAATAGTCCGTACACATTCACCCTTGTCACCCCAACCAAAACATTCAATTTTCGGGTGTTTTGTTGCCTTGTTGAGCTGCCCACACTCTAGAGTTGTATTGGTTGACTATATCACATGTTTGGCTTCATCACTAAAGAGTACATTTCCCACGAAATTTTCTCTACAACTATCTGCAACAGGTCGACACACATTCCTTCGGGACCAGCGCAGCGTAGTCCTCCCTTTCTAGCTTATGTCGGATTTGGATGTGCTATGACCGTTCTTTCAAGCTGTAGTAGACAACCTTCCATACTGTCGATTGTGGTACATCCAACTTCTGACTTAGCCTCGTGATTGATGATTTCAGGATTCTGGTAAACGAATCCTATACCCATTGCACAGTATCAGCTGACACCTTGGACCTACCGGAACGTTTTGCATCCTGCCCACTACCTGTTATCTTCAGATTCTTACCAGTAGCCCTGATCCGAATAAGTATACGTTAATAAAGATGTTTCGTGTAGGGTGCCTCACTGGAAGTTTTATGTGGAACTGCAGTATGGTCATGTGGAATAAGGGTACTGGTAAGTGTATACTTGGATGAATTATGTGTTACTCTGACAGTGAGTTTCATCTGCATTTTGGGTGGATTCTGTGTTACTATGTGTTACTAGTTCCATTGGGATTATTAGTTTGATTTTAACATATTTTTCACAGAAATGGATTGAAACTTTATAATAACCCTCTATACAAATTGTGTTATCAGACGTACGAGGTCAAAAAGGACTCTTGCTTTTACACAAGCAGCTAGTTTCCATAAACTATCGGTACCACCTACTTATGCTATTCTTGTGTGGTGGATATGTTTAAATCATCTACAAATCTCACGCTGTACTGTAATTACAGATCTGGGCACCTCAAAATGCGACTCCTGTTCCTCTAGCCTGTTCCTCCGCAGTAAGCACCAGAACAAACTTCTGATAGCTCATGAGAAAACTTGGACAGTTACAGATGTTTACGGTGTAACTTTGACCCATGTAAAGTGTGTGTGTGTGTGTGTGTGTGTATGTATATGTTGCTTCAATCCGTTAAACGTTATATTTATTCCGTTTTATAAAAAGATAGTCGATAGGAGCCTTTCGACACAAGTTTTACCACACACATAATTAAATAACATTTGTGAAAGTCAATATTAAACAATATTGCCATACCCGATTATTCGAAAATGATAGATTCTCGATTTCATGAACATCGTTAGAGCTGAAAAGGTTAATTTACTCTATTTATTACCGAATTTTTAGGCATCCGAAAATGGAATTTTCTAGTTTCCGGCTAGTGACGTAGTTAACTTTCATTTCCATACATGAACATTTAAGATTCCTAATATCATTAACATTATTCGAGACATTTCTGAATCACCCGGACAGATGATTCAAATTATGTACAGTTGATAAAACATAGGAAGTAAAATTTCGCCTTCATGCAAATACGAGGACATTACGCTGGAAATGTTAAAAGCTTTGATACATTTCTCAAGATTTCTCATTTCTACAGGTAATGAGACAAGCTTGAACACAATGCAGTAAAAACATAGTATAATCTAAATTCTAAACATGTGTAAGGATGGCTCATTCTAGTTATCAACCCTTGAATTTCTCGTAATAGCCATTAAATGAATATCTTATTGTTGTTGTTCAATATAGTTTAACGTCCTGTTCAGCAGAGAGGCTATATGAGACGTGGACCTACTGATTAACGTTGAATACGAACCATATGAACACAAGCCGGGAATCGAATCCAAGTCTCCTACGCTAAATGCGCATACGCTAACCGCTTAGCCACGAAGAGCTCTAAACGAATGTCTTGTATTATTAGAGATTGAATCTAAAGGGTGTTTTTATTTTAGAGGCGGAGAACTTTATGTTAAAATAAAACACATTTTTTAAAAATATCCTTGAAATTGGCTTTATTTTAGAGATCATTTTATTGCATTAATGTTTGAATATGATTTCGGACATGTGGCCACCGCAGCTGGCGCATACAGGGCATAATATGGAGGTCCAGTTTTCTCACACTCTTCGCAGTAAATCAGGCTCTATTTCGGCAATAACGCGTCAAACCTTGGCTTCCAAGTGCTCATTGTTTCCGGTTTCTCGGCGTAGACGTGACTTTACATATCCTTTGAGTCATTCCAGATCAATACAATTTGAGAACAAAATTTACTTTACCATCTCAGATTGTCAAGAAATTTTGCACAGGGGCACTATTCGTAAATTTTAAAACTTTTAACAGAATTTTTTGCAAGTCCTGTTCAATTTCGCTAGACAGGTATTATATGCTTATACCAGATGTGTTTATTTACTTCTCTGAGTATATTTATTTATTCTTTATTGACATATTCTTGGCGCATTCTTTTTTTATTTGAAAATTTATATATATTCAAGAAGCCAAATGTTTTCAATAAGCCGTGGACGCTTGAAACATTAAAAGCGACCTTGTTTTTATCAATACTCAATTAAGTTCAATTTCAAACATCATAACGAGATTAGAAGAGCGATGATTAGGACTTTGTAGTACATTTGAGCTGTTTGATTAAATAACGAAGCAGACGCCACCAAGATCAATTCGACAAGCATTTCTTCGAAAGACACAGTCAATAGACGCGAAAAATCCTGGCATAAAATTCTTGGCCAATGTAAATAAAGTGTTCCTGGGAACAACGACGCATGAATTTCAGATTTATCGGCAAGTAACATTGCTTCTTTGAAATATTGTCCCTTAAGACCCGTGACACGGAAGGAACATTTTCGATGTACAATAATGTTTTGATTGATAAAGTGCAGGTTTTGCCAGAAAACACCGAAAACTACATAGTTTTGTATGCTAGCATAAATGCATCATAGTTATACGCTATATGTAAATGTAGTTTAAGTAATACAACTTTTTTCTCTAAAGCAATAACATTCCTCATTTAACTTTAGCTTTTGATTGGTGCATATTTACAACTTTAGTGCATATTTTCAGTGCATATTTTCGTGATATTTAGCGCATATTTGCATGGATATTTTGTCGTTTTTTAGTGCATATCGATCAGAAGTCTAGTTATTACCCTACATCAGAATATTCTTGAAAATTAAGTATTAATTTTGAATTTTTTTAAACAATGAACCCATTATCATCCCAAATTCATAGTTTGTCAGGTGCTTCACAACAATACTATCTATTCATGGAATTAATATCAAAATTTTAAAGTATGTACTTTTTGAAAATTTTTGAAGTAAAATTTATTTTGATTTTGAAAATAAAAATTTGTATTAGCGTATATGCTGTTGTATACAACAGAAAAGGGCGTGAAAAGTGCTGTAAAATGACATCTCAACCAACTCGTTAGCTCAATTAGGAGAGCTGCAATTCCAATTTCAAAATACATTGAACCAGTGTTGGGTAAGTTACTTGTAAAAATGTAACGCGTTACAAGTTACTTTACTTTGTCTTAAAATGTAACGCGTTAGTAACGCGTTACTTGCCTCCAAAAAGTAACTGTTACTTTACTTCGAAAGTAGCGCGTTACTAACGCGTTACTTTTAGGTCCGAAACTTTGAATATGTGAAAAAATCTTATTACTTCAGTTTTCCGTACTGCTATTACTACCGCTATTATTATTATTATTATTATTATTATTATTATTATTATTATTATTATTATTATTATTATTATTATTATTATTATTATTATTATTATTATTATAGCACGTTTTGAATCGATTTATGTAAATGCAAGGACAAATTTTTACTTGACAACTATATGAAAATTTTAATGTAATATAACATTGACTAAAATGCCATACTCCGTTACTTGTAGGGATGGACACGAGTGAATTCGAGCAAGTTTTCTTTGAAACTCGATTCGACTAGAAACAGACATATTTGAGCTCGACCCGAGAACTCGGCCTGAAAAATTTCCTCCAGCTCGACTCGAAATCGGGTCGAGTTTCGAGTCGAGTCGAGCCAAATCTGGTGTATATTTTCGAGTACTCTTTTCAAGTATCTTACATAGACAATATTATTATTATAAATGGTACTACTACAACTTCTTCTTCTTCTTCTTCTTCTTCTTCTTCTTCTTCTTATTATTATTATTATTATTATTATTATTATTATTATTATTATTATTATTATTATTATTATTATTATTATTATTATTATTATTATTATTATAACAACACTGTGTATAAACATGAAAGATAGGCGGTTTATATATGAATACTAAAAAAGTAGTTGATTGCCAACCTCGGTAGGCGTGAAGTCTAGGAGTCAAGGACATTGTTCACGAGCTTCTGAATTTGGGTGAGAGTCTAGGTTGAGTATTCGGGCTCGAGCCAAACGTTGTTAAAAGTTATAGGGCACTAGCCAAATATTTTCAAAACTGCTCGGCTCGGGTTTAGAATCGTCAACGACTCGAGCGGATCGGCTCACAGCTCATTCACTATCGACTCAAACCGGGAAGTGAGCTGAGCCAACAACTCACCCAACCGAGTTGGCTAGAGCCCTTTGCTCAGTTGAATCGAACCGAGCAGATGGCTTATATCAACCAAGCCAGCTCGACCGATGGTTCACTCCAAGCGAGCCGGCTCGAGCCATCGGCTTAGTTAAGCCAAGCCGAGCTAAGCTTGCTATAAAAAAAAAACTCTTGTTTTCTTGCTATCGATACGAGACGAGATGCGAGCAGTGTCCCCTCTCGTGAACAACACTAAAAGTATTTCATATTACTGAAGCTATTACTTCATATTACTTACACTAAAAGTATTTCTCATGGCTTTCGCTTTCCAGTGTAATCAGGCCGAGATTTCTAAACGAGTTAAAACGAGCGAGCCATAGCGAGCCATTTATCAAACTCGACTCGACTCGAAACTCGACGCCAAAAACAGTGAATCGGCTCGGAACTCGACTCAATATTACTTTTGACTCGACTCGAAACTCGACTTGGATTCGAGTCGAGTTTTAGCTTGACTCGTGCCCATCCCTATGCGTTAGAAAAACTGGTTGCTTATTATTATTCTGCTAAACTAATTATATAATAATAACAATGTTGCTATGTAAAATTAAAAATACAGAATATAGAGAAACATTACATTACAACTGAGAAAATGAGAATAGATGAACTGGGGGTGAATCAAAATTTGCCAATAACTCTAAAGTCGATACATGCTTTTTAAATCTAGTTGTTCCAAAGTCTATAATCAACGGGACTTTAGGATACGCAAACTGATCTAAAAGAACTCTAATATTACATACCATCAATATTACATCAATAAAGTATGCCTGCTCATCAGAATACAGTTTATTCATATTAAACCCTTACTGAATGTCGTTAATTTTGGCACCCTAGTTGCTGATAAATATTTCCCGTCGGGGCACCACTTTACTTTTAAATTCTGTTCACCAGTGGCGTATTTACGATTTTGTTTAGGTGGGGTTTTGCTAACTTTCGGGGGGAGGGGGCTTTGCCTGAAAATGTGAAAATTCTGCAAGATATTTTATATACTTTTCTATAGTAAGATTTCGGGTGGGCTTAAGCCCGGAAGCCCCACCCCTAAATACGCCATTGCTGTTTACCATCATCTTCAGCTTTTAAGAAAAAGTATACTTTCAAATGTTCGAACGAAAAAATATTTTCGTTCTCCATCTTTATAAAAACAACACCATTCAAAGTAAAATAGACTACCAGTACCATTGCACTCGTAGTTCACTCACTGAACGTATTGATTTGGAGTTGCCAAAATCTAAGACAAAATATTCCAGGTGCTTGCAATCAGTACACGTAATTTCCCTGAGGCTGTCCTCATCTTCCAAAAACAGCAAGTGGCATTTTTTGTTTTTGTTTTTTTGTTATGTAAATAAACAAATCATATTGTATCTATGAAAGCCTACCAACATAAAGTTCGTAAGGCGAAACAGGAAAATGCACATCGAGATTTCCCGTTCCGCCTTGCATTAAGATGAAAAGTGATAACAGGTTTTACATGCAAATCTCATTGCTAGAGGTCATAAGGCGAAACGGGAAAAGACGAACAGAGCAGGAATTGTCGGTCACTGACATCGTTCATGTTCCATTCTGAGAAATTCACTTACAGGAAAGAAATATTTGTTTCCGAAAAAAATATACATATATTGTAGTTACTCATCGAAATGTAACGCGAAAAAAGTAACACAAACTAGGTGCGTTACTTAAAAATTTGTAACGCGTTACCGTTACAGTTACTTTGGAAAAAATGTAAAGCGTTACTAGGAAACGTTACTTGCGTTACGTTACTTCCCAAGACTGCATTGAACATGCTATTTTGGACATTTTTTCAAACTTTACATAGCCCTATCTTCAATACCGGTCGATATATAAAGTTGAAATTTGGTATTTTTCTTAGTCTATCTAGAGGGCATCTATGTACCAAATTTCATTAAAATCTGAGATGGTGAAGTTAAGTCACTGTGTTGAATTGATATGGAATGACCCAATGGCGGTAAATCGCACGAACGAGGTGGCCAATTAATAGCTCCATTTCGTGAAATTAATCGTTCATCAAACGTTTCCTTCAGTAAATTAATTGTGTCGCGCGCTGTGTGGCATGTGGCGCCATCTTGCTGAAACCACATGTCTGCAAAATTAATGTCTGTCAATTGAGACACGAAAAAGTTAGTAATCATGTCTTTGTACCGTTCACCGTTGGTTGTAACGTTTTGAGTAGCATCATTTTTTAAGATATATGGACAAATGATAGCACCGACCGAATGATTCCACCAGATGCGTATTATCATTTAGACTAAACGTATTGCGAAAACGATCCATAGTTTCTCGAATTGATCGCTCTGATGGACGATTATGAGCACCGTAAAATGCCCGTAATTCCCGATGAGTTTGTCAAATTATTTTCACAATTTGCAAACGTTACTCCGGTGTGAGTCTATTCATGATGAATTACCAAACCGAACTAACCTCAAAACAGCCGAGAACTGTAATATTAAATGTCACAGAAAACAGTGTTGCCAGTTTAAAGTTCTCCGCCTCTTAAAAAAACACACCCTTTATAAGCATAAAAAAATTGAATTGAGGGCTTGCCTTGTCTATGCCGCTAGCAGTAACAGCAATAATGCTTACCTTCGAGTGTTCTCCAGGCACCATCAACGAAATGAAATACTAGTACCCAATGAGAGAGAGGACCAAATGGCACATTTCCTCCTCCTGGAGTTCGTGATCCAGTGGTACTTCTAGATCTACTACATCCTAGCTCTATTTCTCGTTTAAATAAGTACACTGTCGCCTTTCGTTCTTCATAATCGAATTCTTCATCAATACCAGACGCAGTACTTGAAAAGAATCTTGACATTTCCAATAACAAACTACTCCTGAAAAAGAAAAATAGCCACTAAATATATATATATATATATATATTGGAACTTTCCATTTTATTCAAAATATTTACATTACTAAATATGTTTCCTTTTCCTTCACTCTTCTTCCTTTCATTCATCACTCTGAAGAACTTTGCAACTGAAAGTATATCTTTTATATTAACAATTTCCGGTGAGAAAACTGCCGGATCCCCACTCGATTGAGGGATATTCCCAGAGGTGGACTGGGAGTACAAGGGCTCACTCGGAGAATGATGCTTAAGAGCCTTGATGAATACCGAGTTGGTCTGGAATCTGGACTGCCCTTTTAGGAATGAATCCTTAGCTGGAGACTTGGATGGCTAAACCCCCGCCAACACGAAATGTAAAGTTGTGCATGCGTATCTATAGCCAAGTATTATTCCACTTTCTTTATTTTCTACACAATGAAAATTTTTGCAATGAATCGTGCCTTCAGAGCAGCAAATGTTTATATTGAAAGAGATCTGAATATGATACGATTCCATCTTCAAAATTAGGAGAAATTTAATGTTCATGAATGGTACATGCAAATGAGTGAATAAATTATAATAAAGTTAATTTTATCGCATAAAACAAGTCTACTTTTGTAGATTTGTTTATTGATATGTAATGAAGAACATTCAGTAACCATCCAATTATGGAGGTGAGAAAAAAGAAGTAACATTTTGAAAACACAGGAAAGTTTGGAGAAAGGCTTTTAAAACATTTCTGATAAAGCACGCTGAGTTTGATAAGAAATAACTTCTTGTTGACTTCTTAAAAAGTGATTAAATTGGAACATTACTACCATATATTAGCACTTCAGCCTAAAATATTTTTTCTACTAACGGCAGTTAGGAATCATCCTCTCAAAATCAAGAAAGAAAAACGGAACGAACACCACGAACTTTTGATGTAAAAATTCGCATACCCACACAAAGGTGACAACGCATTCGTCAGTCATATTTTGATGCGTTCAGTAATTCTTATAAATGCGTGAGTAAGGAAATTCATTTATCAAACCAACTTTTACAGCAGCATTTTTCTAAAGACAGAAGAAGATTTAGCAATTTCATTGATAATTTCATCATTAGAGATTTTTTTTTTTTTTTTTTTTTTTGCAGAACATCTCTTTCAATGGCCACAAGCACAAATGATTCTAGAATATGAGTTGACGAAAACGAGCGCGTACAAGACAAGTTTTAATTAATTTAAAATAACTTAATGCTCGCTCACACGATATTTGAGTAACTGAAAGAGTTATCAAATATTTGTATACAGAAAACAATGTTTGGAAATGGAAACAGTATTTTCTAGGGATTGGAAAGGGTGAAATTATGCTTTATTGCTAAACGCTGCGAAATGAAGTGTCAAGAAAACACCAAAAAAACTCATCCTTAATCGGGTCCCAAGTTACGACAATGATTAACTGTAATATCTTTACGTGACCTGTCTCCTTCTTGGGGTCCTTCTTATTAAAGACCCATATGACTTGTCCATATCCATACATTTCTCTATGATGCATTATTCTACATAACACATGCGTAAATACAATTCAATTATATTATTTTTAATGTTATTATTAGTAGCGTAACTAAGATCGCGTGCTCCCAACCCCCCGCAATATTCGTAAATGCCCTCCCCGTCAATATTCGTGCTCTATTGCTAGGTATTTTGAATTAGACACCCCATCTTGCTATCCCCTTTCCTCTTTACCGACTCGAACTTAAAAAAAAAAACAAAAAAAACTATACATCAGCAATTGAGACCTCCTACTCGAGTTTTGAAAACAAGTAAAAAAATAAAATAAACTAAAAATCACAAGTTAAAAAAATTAAGATTTGCAAGAAAGGAGTGGTGCGTTTCCATGGGGTTCACTATTTCTCGTGTACTTTATACATGCAATAAAAAGAAATTGTCCCAATCTAATGCTCTGTTAATGCCCACAGCTTTGTAATATCGTTGTTACTCTTGGATGAAAACATGAAGAATATTTCATGAAAATCCTCCTACAGTAAGAAAACCTTGTTAGACATGGAGGTGGACATGCTAGTTGTGGCGCTGCAAAGAACCGGTCCCCTGAGCACAGCGATGATGTTGGAAATCGGTCCCGTGACCTAAAGCCCAAAAATTCGGGCCCCACATGTTTGGACTCAGGTCCCTTCTGTTCAATATCAAATATATTGTGCTGTTCCTTACTGACATTCAGCATCACACTATTGTCTTGTAATGTTCTGTTGAATAACATTTAGGCAGGATAATACGAAAACTTACTTTTGAGTGCAAAAAGCATGGGAAATATGGCATGAATATGCTTTGGGGCCCGATTTCTTGGGCTTCCGGCCCCGGGCCAGCTTTACGACACCACCGGTGTGCTAAGGGGAAACCAACCCTTTCCAATGCAGCCACCCACGTCCAAAAATTCCACGCTTCATTCGTGAATAGAAGAGACCCAAACCTACACTTTCGGCGCCAAATATCTGTGGACATCAGTCCCCAGGCTCAATTTGTGGTGACATCACCGCTGTGCTCAGGAGACCATGATTTTCCGATTGCCATCTCCCACGTTCAAGAACGATATATTTAATTGGTGAATAGAAGGGACCCAAGCTCCAAATTTCGGGGCCCGATTTCTGGGGGTTCGGGCCCCTTTTCTGACATCACTGCTGTGCTTAGGGGACCATTATTTATCACCACCACTCGCATCCAGCAACTCCATGTCTAACACGGTTTCCTTATCGTAGGAGAATCAGCTCCAAACTTTGTAACTTATCTATCCTCTATTTAAATTTCTGGGCGATACTCACTCACTAAATACCCGTTCTAAAGGAAATACAACACTCGCCCGTTCAAACGCACAAATCTAATTTGTTTTCCAAATATTTCACACTATTTGCCACCAAAGCTTGGAATGACACTCCTTGAAGCATCAGAAACTCTGGTTTAGTGTAGACTTTTAAACGTCGCCCTAAAGAATATCTTTCTAATGAAGGTCTTCAGTTTAAAAAAAAAAAAAAAAAACTATTCCTTGCTTTACCATGCAGTCGTTCGTTTTTCTCTTTTCTCTCTTTTGTTTCTCTCTTTGTATAGTTTAACATGTTACCAGCATTGTCGTTTGTTTATTTTAGTGTTTATTTTTATATGTAATAAGTTTCATTTTCATTTTTCATGTTTTATTTTCTTTGTATTGTTCTGTATGCCTGTAACTCTAGTGGTAGAGCGTTCACCTCTGGTGCTTGGGGTCCCGGGTTCGATCCCAGCCTCCGCCAAGTGAACTTTGTGGTGGACAAACACCGTGCTCGTGGGTATTCTCGGGGTTCTCCCGTTTCCTCCCACTTTCTTCATTCCACCATTTCACTCATCTCTCATTATCACCGTCTCCTTTAGCCTAATCGGCATAACCGTGGGACGTAAAACTAAAGATTTCATTTCATTTCATTTTCTTTAACGACACCTACGTGTGTATATCCTTTTTATTCTCGTAAAAAAAGCTATGATGAGTTCCGACTGTAAAAGAAAAATGTAAATATTTGAGTGGAAGAAAAGGTTATGCCTTAACTCCGCCATTTTAAATAAGAAGTAAATAAATAAATAAATAATAATTGCACATCACATTGAATACATAAATTGTGGACGAGATTACATTTTCGAGTTGATAATGTACATGTATATTTTTTTAGACTTTTTGTCTTATTGATTTTTCTAGAATAGAGCCTACGGGTTAAGCAAGGGGCCCCTTTCATTAGTGCCCCCCCCCCTCGCTAGTACAGCGTACTCGTTGCTTACGCCACTGGTTACTATGAACGAGAACATAGTTTTGAATTAGCTATAACTAATCCAGCAATATATTAAGTAATTTTGCAGAGGGCAGGGCCCACCCGGAAATTTCCGGGTATACGGGCGGCCCAGTCCGCCTCTGGGTATTCCAACCCCCCGGAAGATCCGCCCGGATGCTCAAAACACGACATTTACATGTTAAGACAAAAAGACACACCATACATAAGAAAGAAACAATTCAATATGGCACATCAAATTGTAATAGATGAATTTCTTTGAAGACACCTCATTTTATAAACAAAAGGTAGGAAAAAGATAGGCCCTACCGGTAACAAAAATGTAGGGTTTTGTGAAATAAAATCTTATTACGTGCAAAGCTATTCGTCAATTTCTGTGTATAAAAACGGATTTATTAAAGCTATTTAGCATCTTCTCTCTAGTGACGGTATGTCTTGATCACTGAAAAACCAGAGATGGTACCGGTATGCCTTCTTCACAGAAAATCCAGAGGCGATATGGCATACCACCGCATACCGACTCACTTCGACCACTGGTTAATTCAAGTTTTTTTTTTTCTCACATAACAACACTTCACTTGTAATTTAATTAACTTAGCTAGGAAATCTTTCAATCGGTTCAAGTAAACCTCATGCAACAAAGTAGATACCATATGCTATTATTTATTACCCAGCAGGAACTCATGTGGTTCGGATTCGACGTTAAAGCTGTAGGTCCACATCTTGCTGCGGAAAGGGACGCTGAAATCAAATCAAACCCATGCAAAAGCTATTATTACCTTACACTTACCTCCGAAATTGTTCCCGAGTTTGATTGAGTCAGTCTTCACTCACTTTTCTTCTGTTCTTTGTCTCTTGATTGTCGGAAGCAACAAGTATGCATCAGTAAGCACGGTGAACAGTGTTTCCAACAACTGACTTCAGAAAGTACCTAAATGTCATAATCTGGGTACGCTCACCAAGAATTATACATAATGTTAATTAACAACAAAGAAAGCAAAGTACTACTATCTTGAGTGTAACCACTTGAAACGTGCAAAATCCTCTCTGTTATTATCAAATCGAACATTTTCCCTATTCACAATCAAACTGTTTATTCATTTAGTGATAAGAGATGCTAACAATACACGCCGTAACCTTGTGCTCTGACCCTTTTAGTACACCACCACCACCACCATCACCATAATCAGATCGCAGTTGAGGAGGTGAGATGCCAATGTTTATACAAAAATATTTCCTGTCTATTTATTTTAAAAAAATACTAATGAGCTGCACATTTATTTTTCTTAATTAACGTCTCTTCTGGTCTAGTGACTACTCATTTGGTGTATGTGGTCCTGAATTCCATTCCTGGTGGGAGAGCACAAAAATGCTAATACATTGTGGCTAGTGTTTCCCATGAGACGAGACGAGACGAGACAGAATTTTCTTGATCATATATGAGACTAGATAGATCTTTTATAATAGAAACACACCCACATACACACACACACACACACACACACACACATATATATATATATATATATATATATATTCTCTATTGTATTCTATTGTTTCTATTCTATTGTATATAGGCTACTTTACGATTACGAGACGAAAAAGTACTTTTATGGTGCCTTTTCGAGACGAGACAGTCCCAAATCTCGTCTCATGGGCAACAATAATTGCATTGGTTGAGGTTCAAACAGAAGCTGCAGGCCATCCAGAATTTTTATTGATAGGGGGGACAAATTTTCCTGTGTGTTTTTTTCTTTTTTCCATGATTACAGGATGTTCGAGTATATAACATTCAAATATACACGAGCAGTGTTCTTTTCGTGTGTAAAGCTCCTTCGTGGCTAAGCGGTTAGCGTACGCGTCTTCCCTACATTCGTTCCCTCCAACGGTTCCTCTCAAGAAATGTTATTTTTAACCGACCTAAATAAAAAAAAGTAGGGGTTCCCAGTTTGACTTGTATGTTTGTATGTATGTATGTTCGGGATTATATTGAGAATCGTCGGTCATACTTCGATGCAGTTTACACCACTCGAATAAGCTATTCCCAAGGAACGTTCTTATGTATAAGATATTTTTTAAAAAATAATAATTGATTATTTATTTTTAAAAATCAAATTATTCTTGCAACGCCTGGTGAAATAAAATTATCCTCAAATATGCGGCAACCGGAAATTCAACAAAGCAAAATTGGTTGCATATCACCAAAGGATTAAGAACATATTCGTAGGTTTCATTCTCCAAATGGTTTAACACAGTTAGATGGTAGATGTTTAGGTCATTGGCGATGTTATGACTGTTTATATGTCGGTTGCACGACTTTTGTCAGAATATCATCCACTTTTTTCTGTGATTGACCGCTCACTGTGAACATATTAAAAGCAGAAAATAAAATCTTCCTTTCAAATTATTCGACTTCAAAATCGCATTGTAAAGCAGAAAATAAAATATTTTAAGAAAATCTGAACTGATTTTTTAAAAAGGCACTAAAAACCAGATGATAATAATAATAATAATAATAATAATAATAATAATAATAATAATAATAATAATAATAATAATAATAATAATAATACCAATACCTATGAACACAATCTAAACCAGGTTTCTCGGAATAAACGAATCTATTCACAACACATCGATCAACCTAACACAGGGTGCATAGTATCTCATTTAGCGTGTGGTACAGTCCGAAGATCTGAGGCATTAGGTTGACAATCATGTGCTGAACTCCATCAGGAATTCCAGACCCTCCGAAGAGCATGAGTAACTTAATTGTTCTCGATGTTTCTGAGTTCGTGTCCTCACTGAATAGTTCATGAAATTGCACGAGGGAGACAATAATAGTTGACAAAATGGTAGATCGCCGCTCTCCTCTGGTGTGAGGGGTCCCTGATTCAATCCCAGCTCACTGTGATTGGCAACATTGTCTTCATAGGTATTCTTAAGCCTCTCCCTTTTTCACACATTTTCATTCCACCAATTATTATGATAACTTATTTTCAATACATATCCGTCTCCTTTAACCTACAGGGCACACACGTAGATCGTAAAACTAGAAATTTCACTTTTCTTGCTCCTGCTACCACTTTCAAATTTTGCTTGTAAGTAGTGAGGGTTGTTAATAGCGAAGTGATAATCACCTCCTTGTGTTTCGTTCCAAAGAAACGTGTTCTTCCGGAGTTTTAGTTTATTAATTACTAACGAAATCCGCAGTCAAGCCTTCAGTATGAAGAAGTAATTCTCCTTAGCTATTCAAACCTGAACCTGAATGCAAAAATGCCAACTGAAGTACAACTTAGTCTAGACTAACATAATATTATACTTATTGATTTCCTTTCTTAATCTTACATCTATTTTACAAGTCGATACTTAATAAGCAAGCACGTCTACAGTAAGTCTAAGTTTGCCCTTAATTTCCCTTTTTGGACTTAAAGTTTCATGGCTTTTCCAAGTGACAGATGTGTCAGTTTAAAGGAATTTTAAGCCTAGCATTATGTTATGTATTATTGGCAAGCCTGGAGCAAGCCTGCAATGAAGGAACTACCAAATGTGCTACTAAAACGTTTAGATCCACAGGCATGTAAATGGTAACATGTGCAAGCCTATAGACTAGATCTTAAATGTTTTAAATAAGGCTATTAAAAGAGACTGAAATAATATTAAAGTATAGATGAGGGAGGAATTGTTTTTGTAATGTCCATGAAATGTTGGAATCATTCATATTTGGATACATTAGCGGAAAATATTTGTTTATTATTAGATAGAACTTCACAGTAACTGATGATCACTCCCCCAACATTTTATTGGAGTCGGTGGTTATGACCAGTAGTCCCTTGGATTTTTTTTATTTTTATCTTTAATCACTTCTGTAATGTTGACTTAATTGGATTGCCCTATTGGTATAGCGCAACACTAAACGTAACAAGCTACTCTTCAGTTTCTTTCTATTTATATTTCCAAAGAGGTTTCGACTGTAAAAGCTGTAATTAAACAATTATTAATGCAGAATTGGTCAAAATTACAGCTAACAGTTGACGCTGAACTAGGGTTATATACTATTGTTTCCTCATCTGCAACATATGTCGACGGCTACATTTTGCCACAAAATATCTGAATTGGCAACACTTTGCCCTCAAGAAGATAAGTAGGGTTGCCAGCACATAGTATACTTTTATCATGTGCTTTTTGAAACTGTGAAATTAAATGAGTCGGTGAAATATGCTGTATTTTACCCCCACTATTTTCTGTTTAATTGTGTTCTAAGAAATTACATATTCAACACTGGTCTGAAAGACTGAAACGAAATAAGACTTGTAGTTTGAAGTCTAAAGATCTTTTTATGCCCTTTAATCTAAAGAAAACGGATGATTGATGGAAGGAAATGATAATTAAATATTTGATGAAATGAGAAAGTAGAAGAAAACAGGAGAACTAATGGACACTATGTTGTCCCCCGTACAAACTTTCTTGGTCTGAAATTGAATCTGAGAACCCTAGCACCAGAGATGTGCACTCTTTATCACTGAACCACTGTGAACCCCTTTGGAAGCAACCGGGAAAATAAAATATTGGAATTTTTCTTTAAATTTGCAAGAGAATACACTCTTTAAAGAATAAATAGATGAAGCTAATCGCATGTGGAATCATCACGGAAACAAAAGTAAGTCCTAAAGTATAAATAGATTAAGCTAATAAAGGGCCGGCGCTAGAAGTTTTGCCGCTCTGGGCTGTACTTTCACATGCCGCCCCTTAATTATTTTCTTTCTTAAATTTTGCCGCCCCTGTATTGTTTTCTTTTCCAAATTTTGCCGCCCTGGGCGGTGACACGCCTCGACCCCCTGTCGCGCCGGCCCTGCTAATAGTCACGGAAACAAAAGCAAGCCCTGCCGCTGGTTTGGTGACTATCGCGCTCATCTTTGGTGTATACGGCCACAGGTTCAATTCAATTAAAAAATGCTTGCCGCTTACCATTTCCGTTTTATCCATTATAAAATCAATGCTGTAATCGAAACATCGTCGATTTTCACCATTTCCAGTTTCCATAAATTTATAGCATAGACACGAGTCATAGCTGGAGTCGTCCGAAGTCGGGAGTCCGGAGTCGAGACATAGTTCATTCTTAGGCGGTTGAATTTGCGTCAAAAACAGTATTGAAACCGGAAGTACTAGTAAATTTTAACCATATTTGGTTTCAGTAGAGCATTTCAGGTGGTGATAATATGTTCTCTAGAACCGCTGAACCGATTGCAAAAAAACGCTTATCGCCATCTGTTACCATTTCTTTATATGGCAATCAAGGTTAAAATTGGAAACGGTTCATTTATACCACTTCCGACTTCAATAGAGAGTTATCGGAGAAGATGGGCTCCACTTTCTTGGGACGCTGAATTTATTTCAGAAAAGCGCTTCTCGATAAATTTTAAGGTTCTTTGTTCTGATACATGTCAACAGACAGACAGACGGACGAACTCAGCCTTTCTATAAGACTTCAGACACTTAGGAATAGCATAGTTTGCAAATTAATAATGTACAACTACAAACGACGTTTATCGCTTTATAGAGTATTTATTTAGGGTATATGAAATAAGTAGTTACATATATTTTTTTTTTTAATAAATAAACACTAAAATGTAGTCAGAAAACTGAAATATCCTTCATAGTTAAACACGCACACATGTACAACGACATACTTCTTTTTTCGCTAATCATACACACTAAACTATCTCTCACACACTAATCTCCACACAGGTCCCCAAGCGCTCTCATGCTACCCTCTACACAGGTCTAAAAGCGCGAGGCTAATAATAGATACTCTATCAACCAACCGACTACAAAAAAAATTAACAATATGAATAATTAAATAAATGTTATCCAATGCAAAATACATTACAGGTCCCAAATAATAATAATAATAATAATAATAATAATAATAATAATAATAATAATAATAATAATAATAATAATAATAATAATAATAATAATAATAATAATAATAATAATAATAACAATAATAATAATATCACCAATTTAATTTATTCCCTCCAAAACTTTCGTATTATTAGTGCTCTATTTTTTTTTACTAGCTATGCTCTTAATAAACCATACATAGTTCTTACTGAATAGTTATTATATGTTTGTATAGTATTTAATTTAACGCCGCTTTGTTTCAACATTCGTAATCTTGTAATTACGACCGTAGTTTATTTCTGCCAGTAATTTATGTCCTCTTGCTCTCTGCTCATGTCCCAGGCAAGGGTAAAAGTGGCTCTGAAAACGTAGGGAGATGCATGACGTCACGCCATCCCTCGTACCTATCTTTGCCCTTTGTAATTTTGCAGGAAGCAGGGAACACCATAGATATTTTTGGAAGTGGGGGTAGGACGTCCCCCCGCGTCCCCCCTTACTTTTACCCCCTGGTTACAGGTACTGAGTCTTCTAATTTGGGAACCACTGGATTAGACTTCAGAATCCCTTTCAGCACCGAAGCTACATGAGACGTGGACCTATAGTTTTAAGATGGAATCCAAACCACCGTAGGTCAGTGCAAATATTTCAACATTATCCCACCGGGAATGTAGCTCAGGACCCCATGAACCAAACACTCTAGATCAGCAACAGCAGGGAGATCGCTTTTCGAAAGGCTTAGTCTATTTTGTCTCACTTTCTGCTTTCGCCTGTTCTTCTGTCATCATTCGTATGCCTTTAACAGCAATTTTATTTAGCTTACAAAGTACAACAAAGGCCGTAAAAATATTAATTCTCAATTCGGACAATATTCAGGGAATTGGATAAACACTACAATAATTTGCGAGTAGTTGCAACGCTGCTGCTGTAGTTTCTTGTCTGGCACAAACGGGAACTTCCCGTTGATTCTCTGGTAAGTCGCGTTGTGTGACTTGAGTGCCAAAGTTTATGCTGTTGCTTTCTCTTTCTGAGGGAACTCAATTGGTAAATACAAGGCATTAGAAATGTTATCGCTACAAACTAAGAAAAGAAAGCTTCATATAGCTCTACGAATCTGTATAGGCCTACAAGAATTAGTAGACCTACATTAAATAAGCTTTCTTCCTTGCCTTCTTAAATTGCAACGATAAATTAAATTTTTTTACCGATGTGACATCCCTCAGGAACCACCGGAAGTTAAAAGAAGTTAAAAGAAGAAAAAGTTAAAATTAGTTCTCTTCAAGTTAAAAGGAGAAAACTTACCTAACGTTATATAAATTTCTTCCCTTAATTTAAAGTGAAGAAGTTTGATTTTTATCTACAATATAATTACTTCCCTCAGTGCTGTTATCATCAGTTTGATCCCAAACAACACTTCTAACAAAATACCCTTCTTTCATATACAATCAGAGGTTCTTGTTTACCTTCATGATAATTACCAGTGGCGGCTTTAGCGGTTAGGCCGCGTTGCCACGGGCCTACCCCAAAGTTTAATATATATATATATATATATATATATATATATATATATATATATATATATATATATATATATATATATATATATATATATATATATATATATATCAGCTAAAAGATACAATAAAGAGTAAATATATTTTCCATTATTTAAATTAATGGTAGATAACTAACAAATAGCATCAGCCACTACTGTAAAAATAATTTTCTACTGTCAATCAAACGTGTATATGTTTACATAAGTGAGGGGGGCGGATATACCCAAAATTAAAATCCTAAAGGAGCCTGTGATAACTATCTTGAAGCATGTCCTAAAAATTGGGGATGGCTCCATTCCCTAGGCCTTGATGTCAAACAAGACATCGATGCGATGTCAAACAACAGTAGAATACTAAGAACCATCTGGAAATCAGAGATAATAAGCAATGTTTCACAAAAACCCTGAAATATGTAGAAAGATTACAGTTAATTTACTTTTATAAAATGAAGTGAATTAATCCTTTCTCTTTGACTAATTTCAACAACAACAAGAGTAAGTTTCTAATATTCAAACAAAACACGCCCGGTACTCAATAAAAAACAGATGATTTTTATTAAATGATCGCAAAACGTATTTTTTTTAATGCGTTATTTAGTTGTTTCTGCCCGATTCCCAACTCCAACGATACCAAACTCGACTAATTTTATCGAAAATTATTAGAGAAGATTAATTTTAATTATCATTTCATTTTAATAGCAAAAAATATAAATTGGGTAACTTTTATTCTCTTTTACCCACTTATCCTTCATTGACTTCAATCTCAATCGTGATTATTCAAAAGCCATATATAAAATATACATTATATTACATCAAATTTGAATAATCTTTTGGTAGGATAGAGTTGATATTTTTTTATCACTTTATGTACGTATATGCACAATTCCAACATAAAGTGGATTTTACCTCTTTATTCTTAACAGAGCCAACGAGTATGCTTATTTCCAAAGATTGGGGGAAGGCAAATGGCAAGTTACATTAAAGTCGCGATTATTGTGGAAGATTTATCGTGGGAGTGACAGACAGATGGAAGGACAGGCCTAAATGTTGGTCCGTGGTATTGTGGCAGCGAGTTTCTATCTACTTGATGGAAACACACATGCCACATTCGAATTTCATTTATTTACTAGCATACATTCCCCGCTTCGCTGGGTTGATCTTTGAGTTTTACGTCCAACGGTTATGGCGGTTAGGCTAAAGGAGACGGTGATGATGAGTAATGAATGAAATGGTGGAATGACGAAAGTGGAAGGAAACGGGAGAACCCCGAGAAAACCCACAAAGTTCACTTGGCGGGGGCTGGGATCGAACCCGGGACCCCAAGTACCTGAGGTAAACGCTCTACCTCTGAGCCACCGCGGCCTGCTTCGCTGGGTTGAAATAAATAATTTAAATGTACATTGATATTGCTCATTTTCGATCATTTTAATGTATGTCACCCTCCTCATCCCCCAAGTGTCGGGGCTGAAAATGGATTTAAACAGCATCAGAAGTGTCACTGTTCATCTCGGCCAACGCAAGAACTATAGATTCAACACTAATATCGGTCATTTTTGACCTTATATCTATCTATATCTATATATCTATATCTATATCTATATCTATCTATCTATCTATCTATCTATCTATCTATCTATCTATCTATCTATCTATCTATATATATATATATATATATATATATATATTTCTCCCTCCACCATGTCGCGGGCCATGGCATGAGAAGTGTCACCGCTCATCAGAGCAGTGTATTCAGCACTAATATCGGTCATTTTAGATTATTTTTAAATATATCTTCCTCCCCCTCCCCCAAGTTTCGGGTTTAAAATTGGATTTATCGAAAGTATCCCTGTTCATCTAAGAGATCCAGAAAACTATAAATTCGACACTGATAGTGGCCATTTTCGATCATTTTTATAGCTATATATATATCTTTCCCCCCCTCCCCCAGGTGGCGGGGCTAATTTTGGATTTACACCGGATCGGAAATGTCACTGTTTATCTGAATGATGCCGAAAACTATTGATCAGACACTAATATTGGTCATTTTCGATCATTATTATATATAGCTTCCCCTCCCCCTTCTCCGTGCTTCGGCACAGAATTGTCACTGTTAATCTCAGCTACTCTTCAAACTATGGATTTGACACTTATATTAGTCATTTTCGATCATTTTTAAATGTTTATCCCCCTCCCCTACGTTATATCCTTCCCCCAACTATCAGGGCTGAACGTGCATTGCAACAGCATCAGAAGTGTCACTGTTTCTCTCATCGACCCCGAAAACTATTGATTCAACACTAATATCGGTCATTTTTGATCATTTTTAAATTTCTCTCCCCTTCCGCTGCCCTACGTTGCATCGTCAAAGTGAATAACTTAAAGTAATCCCTGCCCCTAAAGTCATGTATGTTGAAAATTTGATTGAGATCGGTCGGATAGTTCAAGAGTTATTAACTTACAAAAATAGTCACTTTCAGTCTTATATAAATTGATTTTTATATATCTCCACCTCCTTCTCCTCCCCTACGTTGCTCCATCAAATTTAAATCATAAAAACGATCCCAGGCCTGAACCTCATCTATGCTGAAAATTTGATCAAGAGCGGTTCTAGTGGTTCAGGAGTTATTAAGTTTTATTTATTCTTCAATTTTTCTAGAGGGAGTTTGTCTACGGGGATATAATTTTAAGTACTCACTAACTACCTCTATAAAATGTGTTGCGGAAGTACCGCAGGATTCTGAAACATGGATATTTGGATAGGGAACATACCAGTTCCTAAGTGAAGTCTTGACCCGACTACGGTAGATCCCATAGTTGTGGAGTTACGTAAATTTAAAGTTCATTTTTTCATGTTTTTGGAAGCCTATAACTCCGAAAGTAAGCATTTGTGCACCCAGGTTGCTCTATACTTTTCTTCTTATCTTGGTGTCAGGAATCACCTCTCAAACGTTGTCGGCGTTGTTTTGAAACACCCTGTACACACTAATACGAGTATGTAGCTTTATTTGTTGAATGAAAAGAAACGTGTTGACCTGAGTAGATTGATTATATAGCATGCAATATATAACTCACCTGTACAATTTGTTAAAATCTTCACCTTTTGCGAAACTAAAACATGGAATTCCTTAGTAAAACAAGTAGCAGTGCTACGTGTACACCACGCGAAGGAGTTTGTTTTGTATGGCGTGATATTTTCTCAATTAATATTGAAACCGGAAGTGGTAGTAGATTTCTACCACTTCCTGTTAGAGAGATTACAGTGGAAATGGAATATATTCTTGGGAAAGCTTAATTAATTACAGAAAACCGATTCTCATAATCTACGAATGTTTTTACCATATAGCGGTAAACGTTAAAATAGGAAGTGGTTGATATCTGCCACTTCCGGTTTGAATAGAGGATCAAGAGAGAAGATGTACACTCGAAGAAATATATATTTTCTTTTTGGTTTAAGCATATCTGCTGAGAATAGTAAATCTACTCTTAGCAACACTGCTCGAGTGTGACACTTGAATTTCTCTCCCATCTCTCCCTTGCACAGCACACAAACTAGGCACAAACTACGAACACAGATGAACAGAAGACCAAGAACTGAAACGTGTTTTAAGGCACAAGTAGTTTTCTAAACCATATTTAAAAACATATTCTGCCTGAGAACATTACATAAAGTACTCAAGCTGAAGCGCAAAGGGAGGAAAGGACAGGTTTTGTCATATATTATATACTGTATATTTGTTAGGAAACTATAAACACCATGCATTAGGGATATATCTTTTTCTTAAATATATTGGGTAACGATCCGAATCTTGGATATCAATGAGCATTTTAGTATTGATATTACTTGAAAGGTTTCAAACATTCGAAATGTCAGTGACCAATATTCCTAACGAAATCGACACGAAAATGCATGTATCTGTGGCAATTTGAAGCCCATGCTGTATGTGCGCATGCTCCTAGATTCAACTGCCTGTAGGGAGGTCATTAGTGGGTTCGTTGATCCGAACTTAGGGTCATTTTGCAGCATTCAATTAATAAACCTATCATCCTGTAATTCATTTGCCAATAATAATAATAATTATAATTATAATTATGTAAATAATTACTATAGTATATTAAAAATCATAAATTGGTATATATACTCTTAAATAATAATAAGGGAATACGTATTTAAGAGTTTTTCAAAATCTTAGTCCTGAAAGAGAAAAAGGGAGCAATCGGTACTGTTATATAAAACAATAAAAGGTACTCACTCATAGACGCCCAAGGCATATAAATATGTCTAGAAATGTGAAATTTGTATAGAAAGTTCCTTTTGTTAGCAAAGCAATGAATAAGTAAGTAACTTTTCGAAACACGTTGCTAAAGGAGGTAAAGGAGAATCACATGTTATGTTCCAAATAAAGAACCACATGAGTCCCCAAAGTTCCCATTTAGGGACATTTTCTATCTACCCCTCACCGTATTGAAAGCAAAATTGTCTGTTGTTTATGATTGCATTAGACGAATACGCCTAATAGCTTTGGGACATACCTACTGTTAGTGCCAGAGTTGGCGTGGGTCAATGAAAACTTGACCCACGACCCACTGACCCACCACTCAACATGACTCACTCTGAGCCACCAGCCACCATGAACCACTCTCATTCCACTTTGATCTACTCTCACTCACCAAAATGCATCGTCATCAACTCTGAACACGATCCACGGCCTCTTCTGTATTGACTAAAGAGTTTACACTTGTAATAAAACAAGACTGTGAAATTGTTACTAATCGGAGTTTGAATTTCAAGTCAAACGCTCAAGCAGCACTCTGTTACAATAACGGTGGATCTGACCTTTACAATATCAAATGGTAAAGTGTTTATCGGTGAGGAAATTGAAGCACTTCGAGGTAGGGGAAATTAGTGCGTGCCTAAAATATACTTGTACTAAGAGAGTATTCTTGCAAGTGTTAATTTCTCAACACATTCCAAAAGAAACTTCTATTCACGGGAAAATACCCCTGTACAATATAGAAAAGATTATGGTTTCTCAGTTCACAGTATTTTTCTCACAAAAGACTTGAAAAATCAGTTTTTCATAGTGTTTAAAGGTGCTCGGGTACCCACTGTGAGAGCATCTCCATAAAGTATGCTCATAATTGTAATTTGTGTAATCACTAAAACACCACGTTAAATTTAAGTTACAAATATGCATAATTGCAATTATTATGAATATTTATTCAAAGCAGTTTATCTAAAGCAAAGAAGAGACTTATTAAAAATTAGGTATAAAGTTGAATAACACAAATAAGCCATTACTAATACAAATATACATTTTCTATAACTCGTAATTTTCCACCTTAAAACAAATCTGAAAGCGAGTTTCTTTCCAGTTGGCCTCCAGAACTTTTTCGTGGTAAATCATTCGCAGCGGAATGATGTCCGTCCTTTAGTCAAGATATAACTAGCTCGTCTACTTTGAGCTTGTCTAGCGATGGGCCATTAACATTGATGAACAACAAGTTACACAATGTTTGAGCACTTAGTCTATTTCTAATATCAGCCATATGTAAATTCATAAGGGAAAATCCCCGTTCGCACTCTGTCGTGAAAATTGATAATACTTCTACCCGATTTCTGCAACTCCTCATCGATAATCTGCTTGTTAGACTTAAGTCTGATAACGATTTGTCTTGGTCAGTTTTGAAATACTCAGCAAGAAGTATCATCTCTCTATCACCATACAACATCTTTTCCATATCGTCCATGTCAGTTGGCAATGTCGACTCATGGAGAACAGAAACTTCATCTACCACACCTTCGATAGGGAATCTTGTGGATAAATTATCAATTAAAGCCTGATAAACTGATGATTTCTTATTTATTTATAAATTTAATTTTTGTAATTATACATGAAGGTTTGATGCCATTACCAAGTTTCTTCCCCCCTCTAGAAAGCGAAAGGGAAAGAGGTTCCTGGAAAGTGTTCAGAGGTGAATGGGAATTTCTCTCCTTCTTCCCCTTCAATTACCACACTGCTGTTTGCCATGAGCCAAATTAAGATGAATTTCAATTAAATTATCATAGTATAATTATTTTCTTAGATGAATTGTCGATACTTTTCAGTAGAAAAAATGATGAAATTTGAAAGTCCCAAATCAAACCAATGTAAAGGAAAAAAAAAAGAGTAAAAGTTTCGATATAATTATGCGTACTATCCAAACTTAAAATTTCCGTGTAATTAAGCTTACAGTACAAATTTTATGCCTATTTTTCTCACAACTTTATGGGTTGATTGCCCTGTGCTGTAAGCGCCCCATATAATAAACATAAGCTTCAGCAATTATTATAATAGAAAGCAATGGATATATGAAGCAAAGCACTGTATTTTTTGTTTCTGATTTTTTTTTCTTAATTAATATCGATCATTTTTACAAACCAACTCACTACCAATTTTCCATATATAGAAAGGCTCCCCTCCATAAAGGAGAATTTTAAAAAATGGTAGGACACATTCTGTTTATTTTCAATAAAGAGTTAATATACTGAATTTCAGCTCCGTAAGTTTAACGGCTTGCGAGATACTCATTTTTTTCGCAAAAATTTGGATCCTCACTACCTCCTTAGGATATTATGTATTATAATGAAAGCAATATAACATCCCAGTTTGGATTAAGGCCTACTATATACCAAAAGTAATTTCATTTGACTTTGCAATTTGACCGTGATGATCAGGCACACATAGTTACATTCAATTTTTTATATAATAATTTATATATTACAGTGATTCAAAAATGTATTTTTTCCAGTAGTTAGCTCCTCTAGAAACTCACAGGTCTCGAAAGCCAAGTAGTAGTATAAGCCCTATTGCTATTATTACAATTACAAATATCAATATCCAAAAGTGCCTGAAGTTCTTTTTTCACTTGGTTAGATATACTCACCTCAGGTAAGTAGACAGAAACAAACGGAAAAGGAAGGGAAATGAAGGTCTTGAAAGTAAAACGAAGACAAATTTACCAGTTTTCAGAAGATACTGTCTACAATGCAGTGAGCAGAGTGGGTCGGTAGGTCAGACTGAGTCGGTGGGTCGCAGTAGGTCATGATGGGTGGTGGGTCGCAGTGGGTTACATGCTGTTGACCCACGACCCACCGACCCACTCCATCTCTGGTTAATGCATACCTAGAGTTAGGTTTCAATTGTCTCTGACTAAAGGGCGTACCGGTATCGTAAGGGAATTATGCGTTCAGAGTTATTATGAGAAATAGAGTATCTCACGGGTCTTTAAGTTAGGAAGATGAAATCCTGTATATAAACTCCTCATCATAAATAAGCAGACATTTCACCGAATATTTTCTAAAACTCCGGTTTTCAAGAGAGAACTGGAATTTATATATTTTTTGCCACATTGGAATTTATCACATCACGGAAACCTGCTTACCAATTTGAAATGAAGCTTGGAACATAGTGCCTACTTCAAAGTTTTATTTATCATGTCACAGTTTAGTTAATGAGCGTATCATGAAAGGGTAGGACGGTTCGAAATTTATGTATTTCAAAATATAGTATCTTAATGTGTTTTCTACAATTACGCTTTCATTGGAATGCTATCCTAAGGGAAGGGAGTTCAAATACTGTTTTCCATAACCCTATACTCCTTGTGCTAAGAACTGGACTTTCAGCTAGTCTGTTGTATAAAAAACGAATGAGAGTTTCTGTACTACATTACACACTAGGTACTGACCAATGAAACTTATCAACGTTTGGTCTCTCAAGAATCTTATCATATTAAATTATGCATACAATTGCATAAATCTATTCTTGCCGTGCATGTATGCTGGTTTGAGAATATAAATGGGCGACAAAGCCAAAAGGGCGATGCTCTTCATTATTTGTTTCACTGATTCCTTTACGTTCAAATATTCCCCATCAGGGCCGGATCCAGGATTCTTCGAGGGGGGGGGGCTGCACCAATTACTACCAATACATTTGAATTAAATTTGAGTTTTTTAAGTGCCTTTAGGCATTTATGATGGGAATGAAGAATTCCTTTGGAAATGCTAAGTGTTTGCTCTCGATGAATTCTTTTCCTTCAACTTTCAGAAAATTTGCTTAAACTGTTGATTTTGCAAAACTCACTCTTAGCTTCTCGCTTTAGGTAGTGTATATTTACAATGAAGAGGGGTGCATGTGCACCTTTGCACCCCCGCTAAATCCGTCCCTGTTTCCCATAAACCTTATTCTTCCCGTGCGACAAAAGAACATTTCAGCTAGACTATTTTTTTTTAAGTCATTTTGATTGTGGTCAAATCACAGGAAAACGACTAAACTATTTGCAGTGAATTTTTGGACATAGTATCAACTACCTCGATCTGAGTTTTTACCATTTTTTTTTCCAAAATGCATATCCTAAAAGGAAGCGCAATGGGTCATAATTTATGCGAAATATTGAGTATCTCATAAGCTCGTAGAATAAGAAGAAATTTTGGGAAATGTAAAGAGCGGTGTTGGAAATTTTACTTTTTAGAAGGGAAGGTTTATTTTCAATATAAATAAAAATGAGATGTAAGAATGTTTGATGACCAACTGCTCCTAAATCGCTGCACCGAATTTAATTGCTTTTGGTACGTTATTGCACCATGACTTGGATTAGATTTTCATCATATTGCCAGCATGGGGAATAAACAGAGCTGAGAAGGAAGCGAAAAATTATCGAAAACGACCAATATTAGAGCGAAGTAGATATAGTTTTAGAGGTCGATGGGAAGATTAGCGATACTCTTATTCTAGGAGAAAACCAATGGAAGGCAATAACAGTTTTTACTATTTATATATGGACTCGCTTAAATGCCCGTTCCTCGCACGATAAAAATACACTCATGAAAAGTATCCCATCCAACCTCTCATGCCCCATGCCAGTGGAGACGAATTTGGACTTACCAGCAACGTTACCATTGATTCAGCGACCCAGAAATCTAAGGATCGGACACTAATGTGGTCGTTCGCAATTATTTCAGCATATCATTCCTTTCCAACTCCTTCTTATTTCAAGTCAAAATGAAAGATAAGAGCTAGAATGAAGGGTGAAAGATAATTTAGGAAAGGCTGAACTCATGGACTAGAAATCATCAACATATGTCCAGCGATCTATAGGGAATTCATGAACAAACATCGTTACACTTATGTTTTATTTATATAGAGATAGATAGAAAATGTCTCCCTCTTAAAAATGGATTTTAAAAAAATGGTGGGGAATGTTTCTCTTACCACAAATGGAAGACTACCGAAATGGGTTTTCAGTTTTAAACTGATTGCCGTAGCAAAAATTAACGGTAATAGCTTTTTTTTTAATGGATTTAGTATCGCAAAAATACGCTCAATGTCCAACTTTATTTCTCTGTTAGAAATTGACTATCACTTCTGGATTAAATATTAATCTTTATCTTCATAGAGCCAAAAAGGGTAAAGAGAAAGCAAGAAATTGTTTTTTCAATATAGATCCAACGTCCAAATAACAAGATTCATCGCAACCTTTTATCCCTCTGCTCAAACTGAAAGTTATGAAAATATGTCAGTTGCCGGTTTCTTTCAAAAATGATCCACCACAGTGAAAAAGACAGTAATAGGTCGGGAGACACATTTTTCTATGGATTCAGTACACCAAGAAAGAATACGCGATATCTGCGACTATGTTTCTCTATTATAAACGGATCTGGTAGAAATGTAGGCGATTTTGTTCATATTTTACAAATCAATATTTTATTAATAATCTGACAGCATCGCATAACTCATTTATTCTGTGAAAGTGTACGAGTGGGAGTTTATCCTTGGGGCGAGTTCTTTTACATGAATTTTTTTTTTTTAAACGACTCACGCAATTTTGTTCATACCTAGTCCATAAGTAAATATTCCATTAATAATCTAACAATATGGTATAACTCAATTCTCCTGAAAAAATGTACGAGGAATAGCTTATTCTTGGGGTGAGTTTATCTTTTCGGACGATTCTATCAAAAGCGACTCAAGCGATTTTGATCACCTTTCGTAATTAAATAATTAATTAATAATCTGATAATATAACTCATTTGTCTTGAAAAATCTATGAGGGGTAGTTTAGTCTTGGCTTTAAGTTTTGCAGACTACATTCTCAGAAATGACTCAGGCAATTTTGTTGATATTTCATAGACAAATATTTCATTAATATGCGTATAATGTTACACAAACCACTTCCATACGACTAGTTAGCTCTTGGGGTGATTTTTTTTTAAAGTTTTGTAAACTACGATTCAAGCTTCTTTATAAAAATAAACATTTCACCAATAACCCCTAACATATGACAGAAGTAACTTCTTATGGAAAAATCTACAAGAGAGAATTTAAATTTTAAGGGTGATTTTCTTAGACGAAGTTCTCCGAGAACATCTTATAATTTGGATCATATTTTAAAAGAAAATATTACATTAATAACTGCAACATAAAAATTTAGTGCGGTGGTCCGTACTTTTTATTCAATCGTTTCTCTTAAGCATTTCGCTAGAATTTGCTAGTAAGCAGTAAGCACTAATTTGTTAAATATTTAGTTGCGAGTAATTTTAAGAATAAGTCATTCGTTCTAGCTTAACCACTTTATGGGCATATTGATTTGATTTTGCGTGAGATATATATATATATAAAAGGTAAGGCAAAGTGAATGTCCTTATTGCTGAACTGCTCTTTTACATAATCACCGTGTATTTTGAAAAGAGTGAGTATTGTATGAATTTCCGATTTTGGTAGGTATATAAATCACAATCACGTGATTGTCTCAATCGTTCCGAGTTCACATAGTAAGGATTTTTCTTGGGATATAAACCTTTCTTTAGGGCGCTCAAGCAGCTACAAGGTTAGAGTACAAGAATTAGGATGAGAGACTTGAACTCGATACACAATGGGATCTCACGTACTTCGGATTTTACTTTGAGTTCTCGGACCACGTCTTGCTCAGCCTAATGCTCAAAGAAGATTTTAAACTCCGAACCAGCCAAACCTTCGTTTAGTTAACCTTTCCTACTCGGAATGCGTTATACCTATATGTAGTGTCCTTTTCTTTGAACTGGCTAATACATATGCTTCTTATGTGTATGCTGTCGGTACTTGTTTTCTATACAGATACCAACAGTGGTTCGGATGCTATCTGTTGTTACTGAAAAAGGGTGATAATTTCAACCAATCAATCCTCATTACTGTAGCATTCTACCTACACAGAAGGGTCTCTGTATTTGTAAGCCAAATATTTGTTGCAACAGAGATTTAACATTGAAATAACTTCCAATTGCTGGCGACCCTGTAACTAGAGTTATTCTCGTGTACAATCAAGAACATCCTGTTTTTTCGCTACGCTTATCTTGTGTTGCAGAAACAGAAGTAAGTTTATATATAAATCTGTAGACTCTTAAATAACGAGCAACTTCTTTGTGTTCATTTGCTATGACTATCAAAGACACAAAGGACAAATTACAAAACATGTATCATCAGTAAGTTTGTGATTGTTTGAAGAGAAAACATTCAGAATGTATTGCATTCTGCAATATAAGCAGAAAGGATTGCTAATAAAAGAGAAAGTACTAGTTACCTTTATTTTTTATTCTATTTTATTTTTTGTTCTCTAAAGATCAAAAAGTCACAGGCATTATTAAACTTATTATCTTATGAGTCCTTTTCAGAATACTACATGAGCCAGACATGGCAAAATTCATGAACCCCTTTGAGTTGATAGCTAGCCAGAACTCAAGTCCGAGCGATGCACATATTCTTGGTGCGGGAGACTAGATTTTTATTTCAAGTTGATGCTCATGTGGTTCTGGTTGCACATTAAGCTGTAGCACCACGTCTCATATAGCCTCGCTGCTGGAATTCTATAATCCATCGAGATAGAGCGATTAGCAATGGAAATAATGAGTGCAAGTACGTGAGTTTACGAATCTCATTGAGGATACCGAGCTCGAGTCCTTACTAGCGACCTTGATCCCAATGAAGTTAGTGAGAACAAGCCTCATTGAAGATATTGAGTCCGAGCTCTTTTTAGCCACCTTGATCCTAATAAAGTTAGTGCGCACCAGCGCTATTGAGGATACCGAGCCCGAGCCCTTATTAGCGACCTTGATCCCAATGAAGTCAGTGAGCACCAGCCACATTAAGATAATCGAGCAAGAGCTCTTATTAGCGATCTTGATCCCGATGAAGTTAGTGAGCACCAGCCTCATTGAGGATACCGAGCCCGAGCCCTTATTAGCCAAAGTACGTATAAGGAAAAGTAGCGCAGTCTTAGCTGAACGAAGGGAAAAAAATTGTGTGATGGGCGGAACCTCGCTGTGACGCAGGTGAGGGTATAGACCAAGCCATAGTATGTGTACGGAGTAGACAACATCTCTTCTCGAAGGCGCGCACTTTTTGCAATAGTATATTGGAAACAGTTTACATTCTTTTAACCCATTTTTCGCCGCTTTTATTTTCAATGTACAGAATTTGAAGATTTTGCACATTTTGGATTATCAAGCTCCTATATATTGTAAAATTTTTGGGGTAGAGCAGTTAAATATACTCGGGATTTGGACTTTCCCTTCACCTTTTTATTATAAAAGTCTTCTTATAGACACAATTATAACAAGTAATTCCTCTAATATCTACTTGGATAAGATTAAGATAGGAACCCGGTGACCGAGCGTCGTGGGTTTTGCAGGTGAGGTTCTCTCGGTGACCAAGCGTCGTGAGAGAGGTCTAGATTAGGGGTGTCTCTCTCTCAGTGACCAGGCGTCGTGAGAAATAGGAAAGGAACCCGGTGACCAAGCGTCATGGGCTTAAGGATGGGTACCTCTCGGTGACCAAGCGTCGTGAGAGGGGTTTTAGGTGGTTCGATCAACCTGGGTAGATTGATGTTGGTCGAGGCGTGCAGCTCTCTTTCATCCTGTATTGTCAGCTTCCTTCGGTTATCCTCGTCCTTCCGACTGTTGGCGACGGTGGGTGACTCCTCTTCAGGACCGTCGTCTGCTTGTTTGTGTTTAATATTAACACGTGTATTACGCATGGCTATTGCATAGTACTGCGACGTGGGGATCCTTACAATATACATTAAAAACATTATTTTGTCCTACCTCGATATCTTCACTGATTTTTAAGCCGTTGCGTTTTCGCAACGTTAGCGTGAAAGTGGTACTTTAACATTTGCAGTTCCGTATGTTTTTGCTTTATTTTTTTACTTTCTGTCACAATACTAGAAAGAAACTTTTATTCCAACCGTTCTACACCCAATACAACACCAAAATGACTATTTTATAGGAATAATATAAAATAATATAACTTGTCATGGCATAAAATATAACTTCTAATTACAGCAAAATATGTGTTTAGAACAACACAAATTTATATTTTAGCAAGCGAATGCAATATTGATTCATTTTATAACTTGTGAAATGCCTTTGAACATTTTGTATGTAATGGCACAGCACAAGTAAGGCAAAAAATACAGTCTGACTGACATTTCCTACACTTACGTCGCTGACCCTTTTCAAATTTTCTCAGATGATGAATCTTTTGAGTTGTATTTCTAACACCTGTCTGAGCGGCAAATCTGGAGGTCTATCACTCTGTCGTCCAGAAGCTGCAAGAGCAATGTTCAGAAGATCGCGTGTAATTCCCTGCGAAATTGGAGAAGTGATTTTTTATTTTCGGGATGTACAAGCTGCCACAATTTCCACACATTTACCACAGATACGTCTATGAAGTTCACAAAAATTGGCCACCACCATTTCTTGACTCGGACTTTGGTTCGATAATTCGACACCATATTATCAAGTAGATCGACTCTCCCCATGTTAGTATTATAATCTTTGATGACGTTTGTCTGTGGTACTGTTATTTTAGTTCTCTTCATTGGAGAATATCGTCCCACATTTGAAATTGGTTCAAACGTTGCTACAGTTAGTAGCGACCGTCACGATGAAATTATCATTCCATCGAACAACGAGTATTTCCTTATCTTCCTCAAATCACTAATTCATAGTACTTCTTTCTTGCTTTGCTAAGAATTTCGAGGGCCGTAAGGGGCATGTTCCAGTCCTGTTTTCTCTAATCGTGCCGATAGCTTATAGACCCAACTTCTTCATTTCAGTTAGAAGATTCAAGGATGAGAAAAAATGTCGAAAAGTATACGGTGAGCACTAGCCTTGTCAGCAACTTTGAGTAAATTCAGCACTATACTTCCTCCTAACTTAAGATTTGTGTTTTCTTCAAGACCGGTATCATTGTCCTTTCCGACGTATATTTCAAAATCATAGAGGTATCCTTCATGTGAAGTCAGACACCAACATTTTTATCCAAACTTTACGAGTTTACCTTTCATGAACATCTTAGCGGAGTTCCTTCCACCGTATGGAATCATTTGCTCATCTATGCTTAGGTTATGCCGAAATATATCGAAGCGACTAAACTTGCTATTCAGAAATTGCAGGTACTTCCGAACTTTGTACAGTTTATCCGTTTTGTCCATCTGAGTGTTGCGGGCTAAGTGCAGGTCGTTTTTTTTATTTTTCTATATGTGTTCCCATTCATAGCTTGTCGTACAAGAGCAACTGACACATCATTGTCCCAGGACCAGTACATTTCTGCTTGTGGAAGTGAATGGTACCCAGTAAGTAGCAGAAAACCAATGAATCCGTTCATCATCTCCTCAGTTGCTCTAAATTCATGTCTATTGTTTTGCGTTGCATATAAATTGCTTTATTCTTCCAAAAGATCATAGATTTCTTTAGCAAAAAACAAGGTGAAAAGTTCGAGGCTACTATTGTCAATTAGTTGCTCTTGCATATTTGAGACACACTGCTGCTCTCGATTTACAGGATGAGTGGAATAATGAACATTCTGTTTCGCCCACTTGAAAACTAGTGCTGCACAAGTTTTTCTTTTCCTCTTGTTAGCACACGATGAACGAGGTTTGGGGTTATTATTTGACGTAGAAGGTCGAGTTCCATCCATGTCGTCTGTCGTCTGTCTGAAGCAGACCTGACACGTCAAGCGAAAAATAATCATCGTTCATGTCACAATCACCCTCACTATCCCCTTCTTCTTCATCACATATTTCTGCAGGTTCAGGAGAGTCTGAGAAAAGATAATAAACTGTCGAATGTTAGAAAAGTATGACGTTGAGCCATTGTCACAGCTTGAATCAGCATAATAAGAAAAATAACCACTGGCAAACCGAAATCCAGAAATATAAAAATATCAGTGATGGTTGCTTTTATGTACTTCAGTACTCCCTTTCCGCTGACGTTGCGGAAACGCAACACTAAACAATCAATGGACGTAAACACCCAGCAAACAATGGAAAGTAAACTTTGTGCACACGTTGCCTTCTAGTAACTCCTTTGTGATACTCTGACACCAGGACTAGCTCAGGAGAGTAATGCTCCCGGAAGTAGGAACGAAAAACACAGTTCTGATTGGTTGGCGTTATCTATGCCTTGCCACGTTGCATTCAAATAGCAGAATTCAGACAATTGTTGTTGTCGGTCCTCGGGCCGAGTGGGCTAGCACTATATGCTAGTAACGAAAATCTCTTTTGGCGTGAGTTCAAACCCGGCCCGAGGAAAGTTTTTTTTTTTTACATTTTTAAAACATTTTTATAACACTTTTTAAATTAAAATAATACGAAAATAATACTCAAAAATGTGATTTACTTACTTTTGTGCAAATAAGTAGTAGTAGTGGTAGGAACGGGTTAGAAGACCCGCAGGGCTCGTTTTGTTGCCCTTGTACTCCATGATATAAGGCTCATTTTGTTCCACTTGTACTAAATGATATAGATTTTGTGACCGACTTAAAACAACTGACTAGGATAGCGCGTAAAACAGCTGGCTAGAGTAGCGCGTGAAAAAACGTACTTCCGGGAGTATTACTCTCCCGAGCGGGTCGTCTGACACCGGATCAGGTCAAGACGTGTAATGCAGTGTTGCTAGATCAACAAATAAACTCATGCTCTTGTCAGGTTTCAAACTTATGCATTTAGAGAAAACTGAAACTGTTATCAAACATGAGTTTATATAAACTAACAATCAAAAATTAACAATTATAACTTTCAGTTTGCGAACAATATTAAATACATTGTTGGTTTTGAAGCACATAATAAAAGAAAAACGAAGTGTTGCGAAAACGCAACGTCAGCGGGAAATGGGCTACTTGTCTTTAGTATTATTGAGTAATTAGGAATGATAGTCACACATGTTGCCAGAGTATAGGTACACTCATGTCCAAAATGATTGTCGTATACGAGGGTCACTACGAAAGTTTTGAGATGTAAAATAACTTACATACTTAAAATCAATTTAACACTTACATTTTCTCAAAGTATTCACCATTACACTGTACACACTTTTGCATCCTCGAAAACCCCTATTGGAAGCAGTGTTGCCAATCTTTTTCTTCAAGTGTTGAAAGTTAATTCTCGTAAGCCACTACAGCTTCTTCAGGGCTGCAAAATCTCTTCCCACGCATGCGATCTTTGATCCTGGGGAACAGAAAAAAAAATCGCATGCGGCCAGGTTTGGGCTGTACGGCGGATGAGTTATAAGTTTGACCTCCGTAGATTCTAAAAACTGAATAGTGCTGTTGGCCGTGTGTGCGGACGCGTTGTCATGATGAAGCAGGATCCCACGCAATCCAGTTCTTGGACGCCGTTTCCGAAGTTTCTGGAACACTTTTGTAAGACAAACAGTGGTGTACCACTGTTTCACTGTTCCACTTGAAGAATAAAGGACTGTTACTGATCAGTGGTACACCATTGAACAGTAAGAGTCCTTCATTTTTCAAGTGGAACAGTTGCAACATGGCCAGATTTGAAGAAGAAAGTTGCGACCATCTTCTTCCCAACACTTCGCGGTCGCTTCATTTTCGTGGGTGGATTTTCGTCTGGAAAGATCCAACTACCAAAAAAGTATGAAAAATACGCACTTTTTCATTAATTTTTATTTTTTCTCACTGCATAGTACAAAGAAAATTTGTATGTCTTAAGTATTGAAAAGACAACATTCCAGCAATTCCAACGATGTACGACAATGCAATATCAGTTTTGACTGAACGTCACGGCAGCACCAGTCAGGGGCCTATCTTTAAGATATGGATAGTAGTGTTCTTGCTAAAGACGATTTATCAGTTTTTCTCATTAGTTGTGTATTATGATCAAATAATGATGTTGGTAAGATGGCTAGTTCATACTTTAAGTATTCCCTTGCATCTTCAGGCAGAGTTCCCAAGTTGAGACAAACGAGCATTCTTTGTGTCAGAAGGCGTGCATCAATATGGTGAGCTTCATTATCAATTACAATTCCTTTTTTCAATACTTTCATGATAACTGCTTTGTCTGATTTCAGCAAAGTGGCATTTTTGAAATGCTTGTCAGTAAGCTTGTCTTGTATATTTCTTCCGATAACGTCAACTTTTTCTGCGGTAACTTTGTTCTCACTATCTGTAAGTCCATTGAAAATATTCCATAGACCACTCAAACCAGTACTGAATGGATTATGGGACATAAAAAACTGCAGTACGTTCTTCATATCTTGAAAGTCCCTTGCCATTCTGGCGTCAGATAAGTCAATATGCTGCGTGCTACCGATACGAGAAACTTTGGTAATTAAACTCGTTGCATATGTTATTTCACTGCATTTTGAATGACTCAAGATCCATATGGCTCATTGGCTCTTAGTCATACTTCCCCCATGTGTAATACCTGAACGACTTTTGGTACACCTCATAAGGGTTTCTTCAATACACATATCAGTCGAGACGCCCGACCACTTTTGGTCATGTCTTCGTACAGCAAAATAACCATCATTTAGCATTGCGTACACTTCTGGATTCTTTATTTTTAGTTTTCGCATTTGTTGCAGGTATATTCTTGCACACTTCGCGTAATTATTGTGACCTGAGCTTGCAAAATAAGGGAGCATATGTTCAACGGCAAGTAAGTGCATTTCGAAATTTTCTGTTCGTTCTGCCCAAATAAATGTCTTCAAAATTTCAACCATTTTTAAATACAAAATCCAAAGTTTTGCAGTGCGACTCTGTGACATGAATATGTTCTTTCTCTTTTCTATCAGTGACGCAAGTTTAATGAGATCTGGATGTAAAGTTACTTTCTCTACTTTAATATCACCTCTAAACACCCATCATAAAGCTCCATAAAGATATCTACATTCAGTGGTTGATCATCTATCTCCTCTCCCATACATTCGACCGTATCACTGTTTGAAGACAACTCCTCCGAATGTGAATTAACATTTTCTTCAACTGATAGGCTGTATTTTAATATCAGTTACAGCTGAAGAAATCAAGTAATGTCCTCGAAGAGTACGTGAGTAGGCTTTCCCAGTTAACATATGAAGCACTATATTTTCAGCGTAGACCGTTTGTAAAAATTCTTCAATCCCAGATCCACCCATCGACTCACCCAAGAAAAGATATAAGTATGTGAAATCCGCCAAGCCGAATCACCAAATTATCAAACTCACCATTCTGGTCAGCATTGATTACTTCCATTGCTTTTATCCACAAGGACTGATCAAAGGTTACAATAAGAGTTGTCACATTCAGTCGTTTTGCTTCAGCACGTACAAACTTCAATGTAGTATAGACAAAACTATGAGATGTTGGATTGAGGTCAATCATTGGTAGGAAAGAAGTTGCTGTTACACCAGAATGTTCACCTACAACAACAGTTTGCATATATCCCAGCCATGCTTGTCGTGGTTCTTTAAATAATTTACTTTCCACAAAACATCTAGCAAATTTGTTTGAATTGGCCCGTAAAATAAATGCTCAAATTTCAGCTTATTCATGGTTGTTGCAATAGGGGATTGAAGTGAAGGAGTATCTTTGCAATTTTTGCGATTTCATTCACCAACACGCGGTGTTTTAGCCGTTTTACCTTATCAGTTAGCAACAAGGAAGACTTAGTAAATGCTCCACCTGTGCGCATTATTACTCCCATCCCATGAAAAGTGTTATGGCCATCTATTGTAATTTCGTTATGGTCTACATTATCTGCAACCCATTGAGAAAAGTGACCTGATACAGTCACACTGCCATTAGTTTCATCCATTACTGAGGACTGTAAGTATCTCTGCACTTCGTCATGAGATACGCTGAATCCAAGTCTGTAAAGTTGTAGTATACATCAACTAGTAAACGAGATCAAAATCCCAGTGAATCTGCACACCAATACCAAGAGGAATTGGGCATATGAGAGAACGAGGTCTGGAAGTTTGCATTACAGCTTGACCAATTGCAATCTTTTTTACATCACTTCCTTTGTCAGCTATGAGAACACCCAAAAAGTATCTAAAACAGCTGGTAATAATCGGTTTTCTTCAACGGATGCAATATCTCCTGCACTAGGATAAAAGTCCAAGCTTTTATTCAACAAATTGATTTCCGTTTTAATTATTTTTGCATCAGATTCAATTAGTCTGAACTTTTCTGTATTAGGATCACATTCTTTTTTGTTTGTGATAGTCTAAAATTATAAGTGCTACACTTTTTCCAAATGTTATCATAGTTGGACTTCCTTCTGTGTATGAAATTATAATGTTGTTCTCAAACCGTTCTTGCAGTTTTTTTCTGTAAATATGGGGAACTGTAAGGCTCACTCCCCTCTGGCAAAAATTCACGCATCTTTTCCACAACGTCACTGATTGATGTTGGCTCTTCGTTGTTTTCTTCTAACCACTCACACGTTTTTACAAAAGCTTCTTGCCTGATCGCATCGATAGGACGACCTACGGAAGTAGGCATTTCTTGATTTTTTTTTTCATGTCTGTACTTCACAGAAATGGGATCTCTTTTTCTAAAATTAACACTGCCCACTTGATGGAAGATAGCTTCTGCAGCGGGTAAATCACTGACTGATAGTATTCTAGCATGTACCTTTGCAGCCCAGAGATCACTTCTAGTATTGCATGCTTTAACAATCGAGTCAAGAAATTGAAATGTACGAACAGGAAAGACTAATTTATTCTTCTTTTCTTTGTCAGTAATGAAGTTACCACAAGACAAACAATTTTCTTTGAAATTAAATGATTGCGCACTTCCACGAAGCATTCTTGAGCTGCTCGAAGGAATAGCTAGCTACCTGTGATTTCTTTAATTTTAGATCACTTTTGATTTTGAGAGGGTTAACGTACACACGTCGACAATCACTGTGCACTTGGACCACACCAGTGGGCATAGGATTCAAAAGTTCATGGAGTTTATCTTCCCGCTATTTGCTGACATTGATTATTCCTATCAAGCCTTTCGCTGTTAGTGTGACACAATTAGAACTATCTCCAAGGATGTCAGAGCACAGAAAGCAATTTTCTTCATCTACTTCCATCGTGCTTCCTTTGCAGTCTAACCTGCATCTCATCACCTGAAAAGATATAAAACATCAGAAATTAGAATGCAAAGCAAATACAAGTAACATTTTAATTTTGATCGTTCAAGTAAATGTCATTTTAGGCTATTTCTGAAGAGTTATTGGTCTCCAAATCCTCAAACATATTTTTGTTTCAAAATTCAATATCATATACGTGTTTAGCATACAATTTCAACGTAATTTGATATCTCATATAGTGGTTTTCTCTATTTTCAAATTTTGCCGCCATTTTTCAAAATGGCGCCTGAAACACATATTTGTCGCGGCCGTATGGATGTAAATTTTTAACATGTTAAATAGGAGGGTCTAAATTACATTTTAAACCTAAAATAATTTTTGTAGAAATTAGTTTGACCTTTTTCGATATTTCGACTCGACTAAATCCCACGCCTACTCGGAAAGGTCGACGAGGCTAAAACTCCCAAGACAAGCTCATATTAATACTCTACTTCATGTAGTGGGCAATCTGGTATTTAACTGAAATGTAAAAAACCGCATTATTATTATTATTATTATTATTATTATTATTATTATTATTATTATTATTATTATTATTATTATTATTATTATTATTATTATTATTGAAACTCTTCTGAAGATGTATTTTGTTAGCGTTAAAATTATTTTAAAATGAAATTCAGTATCTTAGGCTTAAATGAATATAGATTTTCCTCGACGTATAATGTGTGGAAAACAATCAAATGCAGTGCTTTGGATTGGATTGGATTTTAGCGTTTCTTTCTGCACCTTTGCTATATGAGACATGGGCCTACAGCTTAAAGTGGGATCCTAACCACGTAAGTTCCGACCAAATTGATTATGTAACATAAGGATTCAAATCAAACAGAGAATGATGGGAATTTCCCTCTTTTGCAGTAGAAGAGTTTTTTTCTTGTCAGGGAAATATTTCTCTTATTTCATATACAAACAGCAGAGTCTTTTTAATTCGAACTCCAAAGGGATAGCAAACAAGTTCGAATTATCCAAAAATACTCATTGTTAAATATATAAAATCAGGAGAACAAATCTACTTATCTACAATGAAAAAATAATACACAGTAGAGTTTATACTGTATCTTAGAGAGCACATTATTTACGTGATACAATACAGCAAACAAAGAAACGAAATTTACTCGCACATAAATCAAGTCACGTGTACTACGGAAAACATACTTAAATACAGTACCACATACACTGAATTAACACAAAACCATATTCAGCAGGACTTACCTTAATTATCTGTACTCACTTAAAGAAGTTCGTCACCTTCGTTTGATTTGATTTGGTTGTTTTTACACACTCAACAAAATCTTCAATTTCATTTATTGATTGAAATACGTTATTAGGTATCATGCATTTGTTTTAAATTTAATATTGGGTACGGTGGCTCAGTGTTAGAACGCTTATCTCTCGTGAATGGAGTCCCTGGTTCAATCTCTTGCCAGTTTATGGTGGACACAATTGTGTAAGTTTGTTCCTTCGGGATATTCCTGTTTCACCTACAATCTCATTCCACCAATTCTTCCATTATCATTCACTTGCCTTAATCATCCGTCTCCCTTAGCCTATAGAGTATAATTGCAGGACGTTAAACTGAACTACTTAATTTAATTTAAAATTCAATAAATCTTAAAATTTTCAACGATTTCGAAAGCTTCACTTGAACTTGGCACACAATGTTTCTTTACTTCATAGTCCATCTTGTCTTCATCTTCTTTATCACCACCACGTGGATTGTTTTCGAACCACTCTTCGCTACGGCTGCCTCTGCATGACTGAAAACTATTTGAAACCGTATTCTTCTACAGAGTCCGGCAGAATAATGTATTCACTGTTGGTTTGTCTTTTGATGAATAAATGTTCACAAAAACTTAATTGTGATAAACGAATACATGTTTATTTGCCCTAACTACACAACAACTGCTAACACTTACAACTTACTGTTATATTGCATTTTTTTTTGTACGAATTCCGGAGGACCGTCTTGTATGGATCTCTTGGTGCTCAACTTGCTGACACTCACACACACACAAAACTGTTTTTTTTAAACAAAAGAGAAACGTTATGCAAATATAATGACAATGATACAAACTCACAATAAAAGTCTCTACATTCTCCCCTCTCTTGATTGAACCAAGTCAATCAACTTACACACAATCCACATGATCATTTTTTGGTAAAGGTACAATTTTAGTAATCGGTCTTTTAACAGTCCCTGTCTTACACTTTACACTCACTACTCTCACTAGTCCATCTTTTCCCGGAAACACTTGTTAAATAACACCTAATTTCCATGACAATGGAGGAGAATTGTCTTCTTTGATTAGAACCACATCTCCAATAGAAATATTAGTTTGTTTTGTTGTCCATTTTCTTCTCTGCTGTAGTTCATGTAGATAATCCTGAGACCATCTTTTCCAAAAATGCTGCTTCATCTTCTGAAGGTGATTCCATCTTGATAATCGGTTGGTTGGAATGTCCACTAGATCTGGTTCAGGAATGCTCATCAAAGGCTCACCAATAAGGAAATGTCCTGGCGACAAAAATGAAGGATCATCGGGATCATTGGATTGAACGGTTATTGGTCTTGAATTCAAACAGGCTTCTATTTGTGTTATAACTGTGTTGAGTTCTTCAAATGTCAAAATCGTGCAACCTACTATCCTTCTTAAATGAAACTTTAATGACTTCACTGCACTTTCCCAAATGCCTGCAAAATGACTTGCTCTGGGTGGAATGAAATGCCATGTAAATCCTTCTTGCACTGCAACATCTTGAATTGAGTTTTGAAATTGTTGTGAACTGAGTAGTTGTTGAAGCTCCTTAAGTTCTCGCTGAGCTCCAATGAAATTGGTTCCGTTGTCACTATAGATGTTCGAAAATTTGCCTCTTCTGGATACAAATCTTCGAAGAGCTGCTAAAAATGCTTGGCTACTCAAATCACTCACTAACTCCATATGAATCGCTTTGGTTGCTAAGCACACGAATATTGCAACATACGCCTTTGTCACTTTACGAGATCTAGTTCCTTGCTTAATCATTAGGGGACCGGCGAAATCCACCCCTACGTGAATAAAAGCTCGAGCTGGCTGTACTCGTGCTGATGATAATTGACCCATGAGTTGTTCTGAGGCTGACGCTTTCAATTTAAAACAAACTAGACACTGATGAATGATAGATCGAACGACTTGTTTAGCTCGTGGGATCCAATATTTTTGCCTCAATGATGAAATCAATAACTGCGGTCCAGCATGTAACAATCTTCTATGTTCCGCTTCAATTACCAATTTGGTGAGATGCTCTTTAGGTGGTAAGATGATCTGATGTCGGCTATCATACGGTAAGTCGGAGTTTTTTAGCCGTCCTCCCACTCGTAGCAACTGTTCATTATCTATAAATGGATACAAAGATTTAAGTTCACTTTGGGATGAAACTTTGCCTGATGAAGCTAAGTCCTTGAATTCTTGCGAATAACTAACCTGCTGGATTAGCTTAATGCATTGTTGTAAAGTATCACTAATTTCAGTAGTGGAAATAGTTCCTACTTTCTTCTCGTTGTGATTTTTACAATTGTAAATAAAACGACGACACAAACAAATAACTCGCAATAGTTTCCACAATGATGAAAATTTTTCCAGAAAGCTTATGTCACCTTCATAACTGACTAAAGATATGCTCGTTACTTTCCTTTCTTCTGGAACATCTTCGTCTACCATTTCTGATTATTTCGGGCCATGCAGATGATTCAAGCCATGCGGGTCCATGCCACCAAATATCTGTTTCCTTCAACTGTTTTGGATCCATTCCCCGTGTAATAATGTCGGCTGGATTGTCCATTGACGACACATGATGCCACTGGTTGACTGATGTGATCTCCTGTATCTCTGCAACCCTGTTTGCCACGAACTCCTTCCATCTGGCAGTTGGAGATGATATCCATGCAAGCACTATTTTTGAATCGGTCCAGAAGTAAGTACTATTCACTGAAATGTTTAATATCGGAATTATTTTCCGATACAGCCTGCTCAAAAGTACTGCCGCACAAAGTTCAAGTCTTGGTAACGTTACCTTTTTAATAGGAGCTATTCTCGATTTAGAACCCAAAAGTTTAACAGTAGTTTTGCCTGAAATGTCCACAGTTTTAACATAAATGCAACAGCCGTAAGCAAGTTGACTGCTGTCAGCAAACCCATGTATCTCGACATGAACATAATTCTTCAATACTACACATCTATCAATTTGTATTTCGTTAACACTTGGAAGATGATGACACAGGTCTAACCATTGCTGATAGAGCTCTGATGGTATTTGATCATTCCAATTGATCTTATGGATCCACATTTGTTGTAAGAAAATCTTGAACGGAGTAACTACAGGGCTTATAAGTCCTAAAGGATCAAATATTTTTGCTATGGTCGAAGTCACTTGACGTTTGGTTGGTATGTTGGTCGTGAGACATTCTTTAACTGACTTGTTGGTGATGAGAAGCTTATCTGATGCAGGATTCCACGATAAACCCAACGTTGAAACACATGACTCGGACTCTAATTCAAACGGTAAGTGAATTTCCCTATGTTTTTCTTTCACTGGTTTCATATGATCTAATTCTTCATATCCCCTCATAAAGTTATAGTACTGCTCGTTAATTTTTGGACACTGCTGCAACCGTCTTTCTAGCTGGTAAAATCTACGAAGAGCTAAATTATATGACTCTCCTAATGGTTTATGATTTGGCTTAATTGGCAGACGTACAACGAATCGACCACTGCTATCTCTGGTAGTGTTTTCCTCAAAGTGTCGTTCACATTGCCTTTCTTCTTGAGTCATGACTGTTGAATGTATAGTTTCGAGCTCCCAAAATGTCTGTAACTGTCTATCAAGGTTACTTTCTTGCACAAAAAATGACACTTGTGGTATACTAGAATCTCTTGTTGTAGGAACTTTACCCGCCAAAATGTACCCAAATTCAGTCTCTTGTACTACTGGATAATTCCCTGGTCTAGTTAGTTTATGTGATCGCAAAATGTCCAAAAACACTTCCGCGCCTAACAGAATGTCAATAGTATCTGGTTGGTGAAAGTTAGGATCTGCATACACTATGTCTGTCGGCAAGTTCCAGTCAGCATGATCTATTGGCCTACTTGGAATGTTATCGGTTATTTTGAGCAAAACTAAACAGTTTACATCAATTGCAAATTCACGAATTCTTGATTCTATATGTACATCTACACAATGCTTTGTTTCACTAATCACACTATTAATACCTTGAATTGGAACTCGGTGTTTATTTTTAGGTAGACGCAACCTTTGAACTAAATCTTCAGTTACAAAATTACTTTGACTGGCAGAATCTAATATCTCTACATGGATGTAATTTACCATTTGCATCTCGTACATTTACTATAGCAGTAGATAACATAACAGTAACATTTGGTTTTCCCTTGAAAATGCAAAAAGAACCTTGTGTTATATTTTCCCTATTCGTATTAGAATGACTCGAAAAATTTCTTGATTGTGAATTAGCAACACTGGATTTCTCATCTGCTTTTGACATTACATCATAATGCAGCAAGGTATTATGCCTTTTGGAACAGCGTTTACAGCCACCTGATCTGCACGTCTTTACTTTACATTCTTTTTTGAGACAGTTGAAACACAATAAATTATCTCGAACATAGTCTTGTCTTTCTTTTGCTTCAGCGTTTAAAAATGCAGGACATTTAAACAACTGATGTATTAGGTTTTGTTTACAAAAGTTGTTGTCACGTATGATTTGGTTGTTTTTTCTTTTTGTTTCGGTTCAGCACTCTGTCTATTTTTATCGCCCCTTGACCTTGACACTATTTCCTGCGATGGTGTATTTTTTATAGTTTCAAATGCTTGACACCTACGTTCCAAGAAAGCAAAGAACTCTGATAAGGGAGGGAAAGAATGATCTGTGATTTGTAACTCCCACGCACGCCTAGTGTTACTGTCTAATTGAGAAACGAAATGTTGAACTAACAAAACCTCTTCTAGTGGTGTCTGCAAATCTAAAGCTCGTAATGCATTCAAGTTACTAGTAGCTGTATTAATAAATTCTCTTAATTCTGATGTAGTTTCCTTTGTGATACATTTAATATGTAACAAATTGCGGACATGAGTAGCTGCAATCAAACGCTTATTCTCATACCTGTCTTTCAATAATTGCCATGCAATTTTATAATTAGCTTCTGTAACTTGCAGATTCGCTATTAAATCATACGCCTCCCCCCTCAATGCACTTCTCAGGTAATGGAACTTTTGCAACACTGACACGTTATCGTTATTATGAATCATAACTTTAAAATTGTCTGAAAATGAAAGCCAATTTTCGTATCGTCCTTCAAATGATGGCAATTCAACACGAGGCAATTTTAATTGATCATTTGACACCTGATTCTCATTTTTCGAGGAATTGTTTGAATGAGATTCCTGGCTACGCTGAATAATAAAATCCTCTAGTTGCGCTAATACATCATAGTAACTGGTTTCAAACTCCTCCCTATATGCATCGTCCTCTACTTGTTTGTAATTTATTTCTAACTGTGATTGTACTTCATCGAACTTTTTATACAACTCAATCATTGCAGTCTTACGTACTTTCACCTGACTAATTGTAGTTGTTGAATTAATATTACTTACGTAGTTTTGAATTCTTGTCAGTTGACTTTTGCACACACCACGTTGTTTCACTAACTTGCTTCTGTCTGAGTCCTCCATCTTGAAAAATATTGTAAGTCCCCACTAACTAATAAACACAAGTCCACACTGATGAACGTGTTCTCACTTATGTCTATTCACATAGTTTCCAGAAGAATTAATAAATGTGACTGCGCACATGAACAGAACTAAACAAAGAGCAATGTAACAATTGTTCACATACACATTCACAGTTTATATCACACGCTAGTTCACTGTGATCCGGTCGGAGTTGACCAATGATATGTCTTTTGATGAATAAATGTTCACAAAAACTTAATAGTGATAAATGAATACATGTTTATTTGCCCTAACTACACAACAACTGCTAACACTTACAACTTACTGTTATATTGCATTTTTTTTTGTACGAATTCCGGAGGACCGTCTTGTATGGATCTCTTGGTGCTCAACTTGCTGACACTCACACACACACAAAACTGTTTTTTAAAAACAAAAGAGAAACGTTATGCAAATATAATGACAATGATACAAACTCACAATAAAAGTCTCTACACTGTAATATATATATATATATATTTCTTAATTACATTTAATTATTATTCAAACATGTGTTACAAACCTTCAAGTAAGCATATGTTTACATTAGATGTTCAAAATGTTGGCCGTTCAAACTGTAGAACAAATACCTAACAGAACGACGAGAGGTCGCTGCAGCTACAGCAGTCAATGTATCAATGGAGATCGATGCACATGCCTCTGTAATCTTCTGGCGAAGGTTCTCAAGCATGCGCAGCTTACTTCTTTTTTTTTTTTTTGCTAGCTGAGGCTAGCTACCTTTGAGAGGGTTACGCCCTCTTTTAGGGAAGTGATGTGAAGGGATTGAGGATTGTGAATCTCTGGTTGGTCTAAGTGCTTTATTGAATTTCTTCCATAGTAGGAATGGACTTAAGGAACTTTGCGTTCCTTAACATTAGGTGAAGAAAGAGACAAATACATATAGACAACATAAACATACATACATAGCTGTTATGAAAAATGAATCTGAACATAGATCTACAGTACAATACATGAGGAACACTATTTAGGTAACATATACAATAAACATAATCAGGAGAATAGAAACTAGGTGATAATAACGCAGTAGTAAAGTAATATAATTAATGAGGATGAAGTATGAGATGAGGTGCAAGCACAGGACAACACATAGGAACATATTAGTGGACGAATGCAGTTATCTTCTTGCCTAGGGGGACTCTAGGCTATGATGAGAGACATGATGAACCCAAGTTAGTATGAGAAAATTACTGTGCATGAAATGATGGAAAAATAAGAGGTAAATGAACATGAGTGACGTAATCGTTCAGAAGCAAGAGTGAGGGATCATCAGGAGGAAGCGTGTAATGGTATAATGTAAATAGAAGAGATATTGACGTGTGAAGATACCGTGTGGGTGTGGGATGTAGAGCTATGTAGTGCATTGTATCGAAAAGTAGTGGATGTTGGGTTTGGAATTGGCGTCGTATGTAGGAGAGTCGAAGGGACTCAAGATGGTATTGCAAGGTAGGAAAAGTAGTGCGTTGATACAAGTCTTGTGTGGGGCTAGGTAATTTTATGCGAAATGCAATGCGGAGAGCATGACGTTCGAGAATAAGAAGTTTGTTGTAGAATCTGTCCGATGCTGCAATCCAAGCTGTGAAACCATAGGTGAGACTAGGACGGAGAAATACTTTATAGGTGTTTAAGACTGTGTGTGATTTGAGACCCCATGTCGTTCCTACGAGACGTTTAAGTAAGTTCAGACGGTTATGCGCTTTGGTCACAACTGTTTTAAGATGTTGCGTCCAGGTAAGGTCTGTGTCGAATGTGATGCCTAGGTAGGTGACTGCCTTAAAAGCCCGTAGTGGAACCTGGTCCACGTGAAGAGATAGGCAACGGCGATTGCGGCGAACCTTAGTTGTTTTCTTTGGCGGTAGAAAGATGATAGCCTGTGTTTTTGTAGCGTTGATGGTGAGTTTCCACTTCCGGCACCAAAAGCTGAAATCTGTGATGGCTGTTTGCAGGATATTATTTATATGCTGGATGGATGTTCCTAGGGCGAGAAAGGCAGTATCATCTGCGTACTGGAAAGAATAGACTTGTTCGGGGAGACGTGGCATGTCAGCAACAAACAGAATGTACAACAGCGGGGAGAGGGCAGAACCCTGTGGAACTCCGGATAGTAAGAATATGGGATGAGAGAGATGTTCGTTGATGGCAACATAAGTAAGACGACCTGAGAGAAAGTAAAGATAAGCCGGATGTATGTTGTAGGAAGTTGGAGCCTGATTAGTTTATGAATAAGTCCGAGATGCCACACTTTGTCGAACGCTTTCTCGAGATCGAATAGTACGAGACATGATGGTTTCACTCTGTTATAGTGTGTGGTGATAAGGCTTGTGAGTCGTAAGAGTTGATCGTTTATAGAGAAAGAAGGACGGAAACCTGCTTGAGTGAGAGGAATGATATTTCTTGTGTTGAGGTAGATATGTAGGCGTTTCACGAGAATGCGTTCAAGGATTTTACTGAATGTGCTTGTGAGTTGGATTGGCCTATAGGAATAGATCTCATGAGGAGGCTTATGTGGTTTTGGAAACATAAGTGTTTTAGATGTTTTCCAAGGCATAGGAAAGTAGCCTGTACGGAGTATAAAGGTGAAGAGATTGGCGATGAGTATGAGTAGTGTAGGGGGACACTCCCTGATCTGACGATAGGTGATATTATCGAAGCCTGGCGCTGTGTTCCGTTTACATTTGATGGTATCTGTGACCTCCTGGACAGTGATGGGTGCAATAACATGTTGATCGACACTGAGTTCATGCATGGTATTGGGTTGCAAGAATGGAGAAGTGCTAGCTTTGTCTGCAACATGGGGTGTCATTACAGGTGGTGGTGGTGTGAAAATGTTCTGCAGATGATCTGCAAAGGCATTTGCTTTCTCCGTATCTGTGTGAGCTGCGGAGTTGCCGATCAGAATGGGGTAAGGAGTTTTTGTGAACTTGCCGCATAAACCGTTGAACTTTTTCCAAAATTTGGTAGGATGACTGGTGGTAGAAAGATTATTACAAGTTTTCACCCAACACCGAAGTTTATAGGCCTTGATGTAGTTGTGCACAGTTCTCTGCAATTGTTGATGATGGTGTAAGGCATCAGGATTTCGTGTGCGAATGTAATCTCGATAAAGTTGGCGAGAACGTGTGATCATAGTCAGGTAATGTGGTGGCAGTCGAGGTTGATATGGAATATTTTTGGTGGTAGGAATGTAAAGAGTGCTAGCTTTCTGTATAGTAGAAGTGAGTGTATCGACAGTGCTGTAGAGGTCGTCTTCGGAAGTGGGCGATGAAAGATGTTGAGTGCGTTTAGTAAGATAAGAGCGATAGGAGTTTCAGTTAGCTTTATCAAAGCGAAAACAGATGCGTGAAGGCAATTGAGGACGAGGGGAAGCAGAAGAGTGCAGATTTATTGAGAGTTTAACAGGAGCATGGTCACTTCCCAGGGTATCAAGTACGGAAATAGTGCTATGAGTTATTAGATTGCTAGACGTAATAACGATGTCTGGTGTTGTGTCAGAGATTGGCCGAGTGGGTTTTGGTAACTGACGAATGGTTCCAGTGGTGTGTGTGGTGATAAAAGCTGCGAAATTGGTACGATCGTGATCTGAGCGACTGTGCATATTAAAATCTGCCATGATGATATAGTGGCTATAGGTGTTTGAAATATGTTGTACAAATTGTATTGGGAGAGGATGGCCAGGCCGGATGTAGATGGTTGCTATGGTAATGATAACACTAGTTAACAAATTTAAACTTTTTGTTTTGTTACATGAGAAAAATCACCTGATCTTAAAGGAACTTTTTGCGCTGAATTCGAATATGCACTCGGTTTCTCTCCATCACGTACAGTTTTCCCGTAACAGAGGGATTTTCGGGAAATTTCCTCAAAAATTTCCCTTTTTCAGATATTTTATTCCCCTAGCTCCTGTCCCCTTACATATAGTAACATAGAAATTATACCTAAGTATACCTTGATTTATATTTAATAAACCCTAAAAATCGCTTTGTTCTTTCTAGAGAAATAAATATATTTGTATGTATACTGTGTGCACTGTTTATTGCACCTGATAGTAATGCTTTCAGATCTCCTGAGTTGGGGTAAAAACGATTTGCTTTATTACTACAAACACAGACATAAAAATGAATATTTACAATAGTCAACAACACACTTGTATTGCTCTCTGTAAATTAGAAACGTGTATAAAAATAGAATGTACTTCCAACGTATATTTTTTTAAACGTACAGTATATGTAGATCTTAATACATATATATACAATTCTCCAAGTTTTTTTCGTTTTGTTCATGAAATGGTTATCAATATTTGTTATCAAATGTAACAGAATGCAAAAGAAAGAAAGAAGCTGATGACAAACATTATGAAGTGAAGGAATGGGAACCTAGAGTGAATTACGTACCTGGAGAATGCAACGTCAAATACGCTCCTTTGGTAGATCCTAATAAGATATTACTACCGCCACTTCATATCAAGTTAGGACTTATGAAAAACTTTGTTAAAGCCATGGACACATCTGGTGAAGGTTTCAAGTATTTGCGAGATAAGTTCCCTAACTTGAGTGATGCTAAGATTTTAGCGGGAGTGTTTATTGGTCCCCAAATTAGGAAATTAATGCTTGATGATAGCTTTGACAGCAAGTTAAACAGTGCTGAGCTAGCTGCCTGGACAGCATTTAAGTGTGTTGTGCGCAACTTTCTGGGCAATAACAAAGCTGAGAGTTACAAAGAAATCGTACAGGACATGATAAAGAAATACAAAGAGTTGGGTTGTAGGATGTCTTTAAAAATCCACTTTTTGCACTCCCACCTCAGCTTCTTTCCTGCTAACCTAGGTGCTCTCAGCGACGAACAGGGGGAAAGATTCCACCAAGATATAATGGCAATGGAGAAAAGGTACCAGGGACGATGGGATCCTTCAATGATGGGGGACTATTGTTGGGGTCTTGTTAGAGAATGCAACATTTCTTACAAAAGAAGGAAGTAGTGTACGTTTTTGTAACCCAATGGAAGTTTCATATATTGTGATATTTTTGATTGTCTTTTCATGACCTTTTGGTACATTTGTATTATTGTTTATTGTAAATTGTCACACTTGTAAATTATATTGTATCATATTTTATATATGTGTTTGTGGTAATAAAGCAAAACGTTTTACCTCAACTTAAGAGATCTGAAAGCATTACTATAAGGTGCAATAAACAGTACACACAGTATACATACAAACATATTTATTTCTCTAGAAAGAATAAAGCGATTATTACGAAACTTGGAGGGTTTGTTAAATATGAATCAAAGTATACTTAGGTATAATTTCTATGTTAGTATATGCAAGGGGACAAGATCTTGGGGGTGCAAAATAAACGAAAAGAAAAATTTTTGAGGGATTTTCCCGAAAATCCCTCTATTACGGGAAAATCGTACGTGATGGAGAAAAACCGAGTGCATATTCGAATTCAGCGCAAAAAGTTCCTTTAAGAACAGGTATTTCCTTTTACGTAACAAAACCTTTGTTAACTAGTGTAATAGATTTGAAATATACAGTGGTAATTATATATTCGGGTAATGGTGTATGAGTACAATAGAACTGACGGTAAGGCAAGTAAGGGGAGAAACCAACCGCTACGCCCCCATTAGCGCGCTGTAGATTGTCTGCACGTAAAATGGTATATCCTGGTAAGCGACATGGAGTTGCTTTTTTAAGAATGTTTCGTTTAAGAGGAAAACTGTTATATGTTCCTCGAGTAGCAGAGTTTGAAACAAAGGTTTGTTTTTAGTAAAGGATCGGATGTTCAAATAAAGAAAGTTTAGAGCCATGATGAAATTAAATTTAACCGGTTTGAGTTGTTGGGGATGCATGAAAATGCACTGAGTTTCCAGAGTATGTTGCTGTGAAGTGAATATGAAATGTTGCTTTGGCTGCAAGGGTGATTTGCTGTAAGATGTGTGGCCGGATGAAAGGATGGATATTTTGCAGTGAAAGAGTAAGAAAAGTAAGGAGTTGATTTATTGTGACAGGGGTATCTACTGTGGGCGGAGGGATGGTAACAAGAGATGTGGTACGCAAGGGTACAACCAGTTCCGGATGTTGCGGCGTTGGGTCCGGTTTTGCTTTACATTTATAGCTATAAGTAGGGTGGCTGTCCGGACATGTAGAACATTTCGCCGGTTGGTGCAAATTAGTGCATAAACGAGTTGAGTGTGGTCCTTCACAGTAACCGCATTTGAAGTCATTCTTACAATCAGCTGTATTATGCGTATTATATTCTTGGCAGCGTTCGCATCGAACTGATAAGGGTGCCATTGAACGCGATGGTTCGACTCTATGTTTACGATTATATATGAAAGCTCCATGTGCAAGCAAATCATCGATTGTCTCTTGATGGGGTGTGAGGATGCGAACCATGAAGGTGGGCCCACGATCGTTGCGAATTCGGAGTACTTTAGAAATAGTGTAGCCTTCGAGTTTTAGTTCATCATGAACTTCCTCGTCTGTGTAAGACGGGTCGACACCTCGGATGACTACAGAAAGAAGAGAGGGTCTCCGTGGTGGAGGGGGTTGCTTGCGTGTCGAATTAGTGAGATTGGTGATTTCGGCTTGTGCTCCGAAAGTATCGATAGGCACTTTGTTTCGAATCGTCGTGTATAGATCAGGGTCAGACGTTTTAAAGATATAACCATTTCTTGTGTGCACAATTTCCCTGATGGCAGCACGAGGAAGATACTTCCTTAGCTGGAGTGCAACAAATTTCTCATTTGAGAACTTCGTGTCGTAATTGCGGAGAAGGATGGAAAAAGATGACTGAACAGATGGAGGAGTAGAATCTGCTGGTGGTCCTATATCCATGGCGTCATTGGTCGGGTATTCAGTATGATGCTTTTTCTTCGGCGGTGAGTTTTGAACTCGGGCAGCATAGCTGGCCTTTGATTGAGGCGACCTGGATCGGACTGATGTAGAAGATTCGACAGATGCACAAGAAGTTTGAGAATCTTTCCGTTGGCGAGAGCCAGAAACATTCGTTTGTGTCTTTGATGATCCCTTCCGTGGCCCCACCTTCGTGGGACAAACAAATGGTCCATCGACAACAGTAGGTAGATTCGTATGTCGTCCGCTAGTTCGTTTACCAGGTTTCGTGCCAGAATCCGCCATAGTGAAGTCTATCCGGTGGGCAGATGCCCAAATGCTGTGTATATGATGTGATGTGATGAGATGAGATGTTAGCAAGGTTGGACTACCCGTTTGGATAGTAGTCCAGGTAAGGCAGTTCCCCTATTAATGCAGTGACACTGTACACCCTTGGCTGAGATAAGTCTGATGAACAGTGTCCTGAAAAAACGCGGAGAAAAGCCCAGGATCAGGAGTAGGAAGGTTTTCAAAAATCGTCACCGTTCTAAGTAGGTGGCGCTTCAGATGCAAACCTCTGGAAAGTATGTTGCAGCTTACTTTTTTTTTAGTGCTAGCCGAAGGCTAGCTCCCTTGCGAGGGTTACGCCCTCTATCCGGGGTGAGGAGTGCAGAGACTGGGGAAGGAAGGATATTGGAGGTGGTCTATGGGAAGTAAGAGTAAGCGGAAAGAATCATTTATTTTATTTAGATCATAATTTCAGTTTACTGCTTTTATTGCATTTTATTCAATTTCATTGGACATTATGAACTTTGTTCATAATCATGAGGACAGGAAAAAAAAATGACAATGAAGTGCATATGACAGGACAACACAAGGATATGTTAGTGAGACGAATGCAGATTATCTTCTTGTCCAGGGGCTGCTCTGGACAGTAATGTAGACAAGTGGAGCCCTGTTAGCACAATAGGTTACGGTGCAGCATATGTAGGTGATATATGAAAAGGAAGGTGATCAGAAGAATAAGCTGAAGCGACAAAATGATCTGGATGGTCTGGTGGAATGGTTTTGAGATATAAAGAGAAGAGTAGGGATAGAGGGCAAGTAGAAAATCGATATCCTAAATCATAGTGGCGGTCGGCATCCATAGTATCTAGAAGTAATGGATGACGTTGCTGAAACCGGTTTGTGATGAACTTTAGTCGCAACTGATAAGATGACGGAGAATGGTAGGAAAAGAGATACGGTCGTAAAGCTCCTGTGTCGGACTGGGAAGCTTGATTCTATAAGCCAGACGAAATGCGTGCCTTTCAAGAACTTGTAACTTCTGATAGAAAAAAGGTAGTGCAGCAACCCAAGCGGGATGACCATAAGTTAGAACTGGACGTAAGAATACCTTATACGTATTAAGGATTGTAGTGGGTTGCAATCCCCATGTGGTACCAACTAGACGTTTTAGTAAATTGAGCCGAGCATACGCTTTACGAATGATTGCTTGAAGATGGGGCCGCCAAGTTAAGTGATGATCGATTATGATACCAAGATAGGTAACCTGTTTAGTAGGTGATATTCGTGTGCCGTGAACCTCTAGATTAAGTAGATCGGGGTTTTTCTGAACCCGAGAACGTTTTCGAGGTGGTATGAAAACGATAGCTTGGGTCTTAGTCGAGTTAATATGAAGGCGCCACTGAGTACACCATCGGAGGAAAGAATCTATTGCTAGGCGGAGAGCAGAATTGATTTGTTGAATAGTTCTGGCCGTGCAAAGAAAGGCAGTATCATCTGCATATTGAAAAGTATGAACATTGGGAGGAAGGGTTGGCATATCAGCTACAAACAGAAGGTATAGAAGAGGCGAGAGAGCGGAGCCTTGAGGTACACCAGAATGGATAAAGATCGGATGTGATGAGGAACTATTGATGGTAACATAAGATAGGCGGTTAGAAAGAAAATGGAAAATGAAACGGAGGTAGCAGAGTGGAAGCCTAAAACGGTGAAGTTTGAACATGAGGGCTAAATGCCACACTTTATCAAAAGCCTTCTCTAGGTCAAAAAGAATGAGGCATGAAGGCCGAGCAGTGTTATAATGATTTGTGATTAGGTTGAGAAGTCTGAGCAATTGATCATTGATGCTGAAATTAGGTCTGAAATCAGCTTGGTGTACAGGCAAGAGATTATATTGAGAAAGATGGTGATGTAGTCTGATGACAATGATGCGCTCAAGAATTTTGCTAAATACGGAGGTTAATTGTATTGGACGGTAAGAAGCAACAGAATCTGGAGGTTTGTTGGGCTTAAGAAACGTGAGAGTGGAAGAAGTCTTCCAGTCACAGGGGATGTAGCCAGTCCGAAGAATAAAAGAATATATATATGAAAGAAGCAGAAGAAGACAATAAGGAGCCTCTTTGATATGACGATAAGTTATGTGGTCGATACCAGGAGCTGTGTTGTGCTTGCGGTTTACGACGGTGGCGATATCAGATGTAGAAATTGGAGCTGTGAGAGGATTGTCGTCTGGAAGAATGTGTGCTGCACTGGGTTGTAGATATGGAGATGATAAGTTCAAGCGATCAGTAGGATGTTTTTGAACAAAATCAGATGGGAATGGGGTGAAGGTAGTCTGCAGGTGGTCTGCAAAGGCGTTCGCTTTCTCTTCGTCTGTGTGTAATGGTTGGTTATTTACTAACAGCGGATATGGTGTGCGAGTAAGCTTCCCAGTTAACATATGAAATCGCTTCCAATACTTAGTAGGGTGTGAAGTTTCAGCTAAGTTGTTACACGTCTTCACCCAGTTGCGAAGTTTATGTGCCTTGACGTAGTTACGCACAGTGCGCTGAAGTTGGCGATGATGACGAAGAGCTTCTAGGTTACCAGTGCGCTGATATTCGCGAAAGAATTCGCGAGAACGATGTATGAGAGGTAGGTAGTTTGGCGGTAAACGTGGTTGGTACCTGGATATTTCAGTTGTGGGTATATGAAGGTCAGAAGCGTGATGAATGGAATGAGTGATTTCAGAGACCCGTGCGTAGAGATCATCTTCGGTAGCAGGAGGCTCGATGGTAACCAAATCTTCAGCAATAGTAGTGCGATAGTCATCCCACTTGGCTTGATCAAATCGTGGAACACGACGAGGTTCAGGGAGCAAACGAAGAGTAGGAGCCTGCGGTTGATCGATATGAAGTTTTATGGGAAGGTGATCACTACCTATAGAATCGAGAACTTCGAGAGTGCAGCGCTGGAAGAGATTGCTAGAAGAAATAACTACGTCAGGTGTGGTATTTGTGATGGGTCTGGTTGCTTTAGGTATATCAAAAACATGGCCGGTGGTATGAGTAGTAATGAAGTCAAGGAAGCTTTGCTTCTGATTATCTGGACGGCTGTGAATATTGATGTCGGCCATTATGATATAATATTTAAAGTTATTGGAGATGTAAAGAAAGAATGAGCGTGGGATGGGGTGTCCAGGGCGTACATATATGGTAGCTATGGTAACGTAAAGAGAGTGGAAGTACAACGTAGTAATGAGATACTCTGGAACATTAATCAATGCAGGATGATATTGACGGTGACTAATCGAAGGATGGAAGCCAATGGCCACTCCCCCGTTTGCTCGGCGTGCTGCGATGGTAGAATCTGAACGGAGTAGGGTATAGCGAGGTATCCTGAACGTCATAGATGGAGTAAGGAGAGTTTCGTTCAGAAGGAAAGCCTGAATAGTTTCTTCTAGAAGTAGCTGTTCGAAGAGAGTGTACTGGGAAGCAAGTGATCGAATATTAAGAAACAGTAAAGAAATACCCATGATTAAGGTGCAGCAGTAGTGTTGGAAGTGGCGGAGGAGACATGTAATTCCTCAAGAGGGGTGGCGTGAAAATAAACATGAGGGCCAGAGTAAGTAGCTTGAAAAGAATATTTAAATATAATGCGGGCTGCATGATTGACCACCTGGAGGATATGCTGACGTAGAAACGGGTGAATGTTCTGCAAAGCGATGGTAAAGAATGAAAGGAGTTGCTGTACGGAAATTGCTTCTTCAAGAGGTTGTGGTGCTACATGTTGTTGAACTTCTGGTAGGACGGGTCGCAACGGAACAGTGAGCTCCGGATTTAAAGGTTCAGCCGTTGGCCGTGCTTTGCAGCGATAGCTATATGTTGGGTGTTGTTCCGGGCACGTAGAGCATTGAGGTGGCTTCGTCAGGTTAGTGCAAGCTTTTGTTTCGTGGTTTCCGCTGCAGTATCCACACTTGCTTGGCTGGGTGCATTTCGATGTTGGATGTGAATTGTATGCTTGGCAGCGCTCACACCTCAATGGTAAAGGTGGTGGCGATTTCGATGGCTCTACTCGATGTTTCTTTTTATAGATGAGGGCACCATGAGTGAGAAGGTCATCAATAGTAGTTTGAGAGTTGGTTAATATTCGTACCATGTAGGTAGCTCCTTGATCGTTTTTAATACGAATGCATTTTAGAATGGAGTGTCCCTCAAGAGTAAGTTCTTCCATGACCTCGTCGTCGGTTAGAGAAGGGTCAACCCCTCTAATGACAACTGAGAGAGCCGGGGTTTTACGTGGTGGCGGTGCTTGTCGAAATGCCTTGGGTTCCAGGCGCTTCATACTGGCGTGCTTACCAAAGATTTCAAAGCTGCACTTATTTCTCACAGTAGTTAAAAAAGTAGAATCGTAAGATTTGAAAATTATTCCGTTACGAGTGCGAACTATCTGTGCTACAGAAGCGCGTGGCAGATATTTTACCAGTTGTTGGAAGGCTAGTTTTGTATTGTCAAACTTGGTGTCAAAATTGGTCAGTAAAAATGAATAGAGACATGGTTTGGAGGTATCCTGAAGAGATGGGAATTCTTTGTCGTCGTCTAGATTCATTGAACTAATAGACTGTTCGGAGTCACTAACAGTGTGATGGCGTTTAAATGGCGGCTGATGAGAAGTGCTGTTAGTTTTGTCGGGAGTGCGAGAGCGGGATCTACCGGTATTCTTGCATTGAGATGATGCTTTCTGCTTGCGGTCGGCTCCCTTGCCCACCGAGGTAGGTTCTAGAGACGGACCCGGAGGTTGCGGTGGTAGTCCCGGATGGCCACCTGATGCCATCCCTTGAGATGTTAGACGACTCTGACAATGAAGATGAGAGGAAATGCAATGAAATGAGGTGCTAGGGGAGGCCCACTGTGGCTCTCACTTGAGGCAGCAATACGTCCTCGCGGAGATGTCGGTCAGTGTGATCACTGACCCTCCACAAAAAAGATGATGAAAAGAATAGGTGGTGATGGCCACGGGCTCCCACTTGAGTCAACAATACGGACTTCAAGGGGATGTCGATTGTCTGTAGCAGAACAATCCTCCCTGAGTAAACAAAAGTAATATTAGTAGCTCACAGAGCGTTAGTAATTCTTCTCAGACGTATGAATCGAAGATCGATTCTGAATTCTGAGTTGAGTATGCAGCTTACTCCGATACACTTCATCTTTCATAGTTCCCCACAAGAAGAAGTTCATGAGGGTAAGGATTGGGGATTGGGGAGGGAACTCAATGGGCCCTCTTCGTCCAATCCAATATCAAATGTGCATCTGCCATTTTTTTATTTCACTAACAGTGCTGATAATATTGACATCTGTTGAGCGAAAGACCGTTCTACAACATAATTTAACTGAAAACAATTGATAATGCTGACATCTGTTGGGTGAAACACCATACTACAACATAATTAAATATCAGAACAATTGTCAAGGGCTGTATCCAGATACAGAATGACAAAGAGTGTGATGTAATGTATAGTATACATTACATGCATGTATTTTTCTGGCGGACTCTGTATATGCATTCTGTCTAACATTAAAATTTCTTGGACTGCATTACGTCGAATTATCCAAATAAGAGATTCAAAAATTCGATTTGCCAGGGATTTTTCGAGAGTCCGTTATACATATATTGTATCACCGTGTAAAGAAGCTAATGATCCTATACAAATGCTAGTAATATAATGACACGGTTTATTGTTTGGTTGTTTATTCAAGTACAAATACATTGTGTGTTACAACACAGATAATGATAATGTTTTCTGCAGAACGTAAAAGATGTTTTGGTACAAAACTAACATTCTTCTTAAATTTTGAAATTGAATGGAAACAAAAGTAGCTATGGCCTGTGATTATTTATTAATAGGTTATGCTTGAAAGACTACGGAATGTTTTGCAGCAGATTAGACATAATTATGCAATTGATCCTCCTCACAGGGAAGAATCAACACAGCGTTTACGTCAGCAAGGCAAACATTTCATGTACTTTATTGTATCTCATTTTCACATCCACTAGAGCATGAAGATGTGATGTTAGTATATACTAGTTAAACGACATTAAGTATATTTTAGTATAATACACCTACACACACGTTATAATTATATACATACATGTGAAACTTCTTGCATCTTCTTGATAATTAATTAAACATACGTACCCAAGGCCGTCTGCAGGAAACATACGTAGGGTATACCCAAGGCCGTAGGGAATATACTGCAATCTGTAGTTTCCGTATACTGTACATATAAAATGTACGGAAAGCAGGATTGTACCTAAATTGTTAAAATTTTGGTGGGAGTTGGGATCAAATCGAAGGGTGCACGCGCCAGAGGCGCGGTTTCTATCACTTATCCACAGTGGGTCACAAAGAAGGGAGTAAAGTAGAGAAGGCTAAGTTTATATTCGTCGAGAGATAGAATAAGGAAAAGATTCAAGGCATTTCTGTGCTTGAAAGTGAAGTTAATCGTGTCCAAAACGCCAGTAGCACGTGACACAGACGACAAAAGATCACTCGACATCAAGTCAGGGCCGGCGCTAGCAGTTTTGCCGCCCTGGGCGGTGCTTTCACATGCCGCTCATTTAATCCGCAAACCTTATTTTGACAAAACATTCAAGTGTCTCGAAAGAGTAAGATGCTGGATTTAAAAACATATATGAAATGGAAAAGTCAACAAAACAATTAAATATTTCTCTCGAACACTTACGTAATAAAATAAACGACTCCATACATGACACAATATTCAGTATGCTCGATTGCGCTGTATATCTGTGATATACAGCAGCGCATACAGAAAATAAAATTTAAAAAATATGCTTTAATCACGACTAAGAATTTTAATTTTTAAGCTTATTTTATATCAAAAGGTGTTTCCAATATATTATAGAGCATGAAGATAATCTAGTGAATCAGATATTATAGCAAAGCTAACGTAAGTGATTAGCCTAAGCCTTATAAGGTACTAAAACACAATATACATAAACTTAACATACCTCAATTGAAAGAAAGCTTTCTTGCTTTTATATGAGCAAATTCCATTACCACATTCGCGTAGTCCAATGTTTCAGCCAATTCGGATTCTATTGATATCGCTAGACCACTCAAACGTGTTTCAGACATGGAAGAACATAAATAGCTTTTTAATAAGCTTAAGTTTCGAAAAACTTATTTCTCCATTTGCCACTGTGGTAAGGTTAACAAAATCCTAAGTGCAACACTGACATTGGGAGGAAAGTCATGTTCCTTGATTAATTTTAAAGTCTCTTTTGGTGAACTTTTATAGTGGATAACATTTATAGTCCATTTATAGATCCATTTATAGTGGATAACATTTTCAGTTTGTCTTTCAAATCACTGAGGTTAATATATTTCGATTCTTCGTGTGTTAAAATGCTGGCAATTTTTTCAGACAAAAGCAGGGCCGTTACTTGTGAAGCCCCTCCAGGGAAGCTCCCCATCGTTCGAGGGGGGTCCACTTTAACCGAACATGAAATTATAAATGAAGCAACAAACAGTAAACTACATTACATAAACAAAACAGCACACAAAAGATAAACAAAACGAAAATGAGTCATGGGTTCATTTCACTAAAAAATGTAAAACTATTAAGTGTCTAGAAATATACTAATATTTATTCGTATGCCTTTGATATCTGTCAATATTGTCCCCTTAATTTGTCATGTGAGGAACGAGACCAGGGGCATAATTAACGGTCCCACAGACCTTGCCGTGTGGGAAGGTCCACAGGTTACGGGGGCCCATAAAGAGTAAGAGAAAGATCGATAGAGGGAGCCCAAAATTTGGAAAACAATTTTTTCTAGGGGACCCAAATACACGTATTAATTCTTGCCCCCCCCCTCCCAGAAAAAATCTAAGTTACAGCACTAGACAAAATTTCAGGTGGCATATCTTTAAGATTACTTATATGAGCTATATCGTAAAGAAAATCGAAGTACTCGCTGTGATGTTTAAGTTGCTTAAAACTTTTACTTAAAGGTAACACAATCATTTCTAGAAGTTGGTAATAAAAGTCGATCTCATATCTTGGTGTGGATCTTCAATAGTTTCCTTCTGTGTCTCGTACTGAAACTGTCTCTTCTTTCGACTTCAAGCTTGCACTGTATTACCTATACGTGGATCACACATATCTAATGCCGATGCCAAGTCCATCGCTTCAACTAAGTAAGACCGCTCTTTAGTCTTATTGAAAGCTCCATCCACCTTCTTTGCCACTCAAGGTGAATAGGAGACCTATCATGACTAGCCAAAGCTTCAGAAATGCGGCGCCAATTGTTATAGCCATCAACTATGAAGGATATTTTATTTGTGGAAAATAATTTGCAACAAGAACAAAAAACAGCATTCTTACTTTCTGAATAAACTAACCACTTTCAGAACACAGTTTCACCAGGCCCGTGCTGGGACAGTAATGAGGGTGGTGGACAAGTCTACCAAAAGGGCGCCCATACAAAAGTGAATACGTATATACAGATGGTGATCAGAAAAATGGAAACACCTGAACTATATTGCAACTTGCCAGATTAATATGGTGTCGGGCCACCTTTCGCCTTCAGAACAGCCTTGATGCGACGTGGGATGGAGGCAGAGAGGTCGTGAATGATAGCAAGTGGAATTTTACACCATTCCTCGTGCAGGGCATCGGCCAGTTCTGTGAGAGAGGATGGAGGTGGAAATCGTCGCCGGAGTCGTGTTTCCCAGACGGACCACAGATGTTCAATTATGTTGAGATCTGGGGATTGGGCGGGCCAGGGGAGGTGTTGAACTTCATCCCGATGTTCTTCAAACCACGCTGCAACAACACCAGCTGTATGAATGGGTGCATTATCATCCTGGAAGATGGCGAAATTGTAAGGAAACAACATCCGGATCATAGGATGCAAGTGGTCTCCTAATATTACGCCATAATCGTTGCCAGTGATTCGTCCGCTAAGTGTGACCACAGGACCCAATGAAAACCATGATATGGCGGCCCCAAGCATCACCGAGCCGCCGCCATGTTTCACAGTTGGACGGATACACTGCAGATCATAAGGTTCTTTGGGCGTTCTCCACACATAAACACGGCCCGTGGTTGGGAATAGGGTGAAGGATGACTCATCCGACCACATCACACGTGTCCAGTCCTCAACGGTCCAAGTTGCATGGTCGTAGCACCATTTGCGGCGTGCGAAAGCGTTATGGTCCCTGATGAGTGGTTTGGCCTGTGCAACACGACCCCGTAAGTTCATGTCATGTAATTCGCGGCGGACCGTGATTGTCGAAACAGCGTGGGGGAGGTGCTGATCGAGTTCCTCCGTCACTTGTACCGCAGTGGCACGACGGTTCTGCGTGACAATGTGCTTTAATACCCGGCGTGACCTGTCACTCATGAGTTTCTTCCGCCCATTGTTCCGCTTCCCCGATGTGGTTTTTCCGTGTGTTGTGTAGGCCGTCATCACCTTCGACACTGTCCCATGCGACACAACTAACACAGTAGCCACTGCCGTCACACTCACTCCACATAACCGCGCACCAACCATTTGCCCTCTTTGAAAATTTGAGAGGGCTCCCATTTTACACTACCTCCGTCTGCTGCAGCCACTGTATACTGCTGTTCCACTGCGCCTGACGTAGTATGAAGACCGACCTAACACGCCACCACCAGCGGTCCGGCGCTGCGGGCGCCACGACAGACACCACTGCCAACCCATACATCTGACGTGTTGCCAACTACAGGTGTTTCCATTTTTCTGATCACCATCTGTATATGTAAAAGCAGCCATACTCGAGAACAAAACGTCGGATCGAAATCGGGTAAAAGGGAATGTCTTTATTCTTACTCGTAGATTCTAATAATGTACATTCGAAGATAGTGAAGTGGCCGTAGAAAAACCACATCGGGGAAGCGGAACAATGGGCGGAAGAAACTCATGAGTGACAGGTCACGCCGGGTATTAAAGCACATTGTTACGCAGAACCGTCGTGCCACTGCGGTACAAGTGACGGAGGAACTCGATCAGCACCTCCCCCACGCTGTTTCGACAATCACGGTCCGCCGCGAATTACATGACATGAACTTACGGGGTCGTGTTGCACAGGCCAAACCACTCATCAGGGACCATAACGCTTTCGCACGCCGCAAATGGTGCTACGACCATGCAACTTGGACCGTTGAGGACTGGACACGTGTGATGTGGTCGGATGAGTCATCCTTCACCCTATTCCCAACCACGGGCCGTGTTTATGTGTGGAGAACGCCCAAAGAACCTTATGATCTGCAGTGTATCCGTCCAACTGTGAAACATGGCGGCGGCTCGGTGATGCTTGGGGCCGCCATATCATGGTTTTCATTGGGTCCTGTGGTCACACTTAGCGGACGAATCACTGGCAACGATTATGGCGTAATATTAGGAGACCACTTGCATCCTATGATCCGGATGTTGTTTCCTTACAATTTCGCCATCTTCCAGGATGATAATGCACCCATTCATACAGCTGGTGTTGTTGCAGCGTGGTTTGAAGAACATCGGGATGAAGTTCAACACCTCCCCTGGCCCGCCCAATCCCCAGATCTCAACATAATTGAACATCTGTGGTCCGTCTGGGAAACACGACTCCGGCGACGATTTCCACCTCCATCCTCTCTCACAGAACTGGCCGATGCCCTGCACGAGGAATGGTGTAAAATTCCACTTGCTATCATTCACGACCTCTCTGCCTCCATCCCACGTCGCATCAAGGCTGTTCTGAAGGCGAAAGGTGGCCCGACACCATATTAATCTGGCAAGTTGCAATATAGTTCAGGTGTTTCCATTTTTCTGATCACCATCTGTATATACGTATTCACTTTTGTATGGGCGCCCTTTTGGTAGACTTGTCCACCACCCTCATTACTGTCCCAGCACGGGCCTGGTGAAACTGTGTTCTGAAAGTGGTTAGTTTATTCAGAAAGTAAGAATGCTGTTTTTTGTTCTTGTTGCAAATTATTTTCCACAAATAAAATATCCTTCATAGTTGATGGCTATAACAATTGGAGCCGCATTTCTGAAGCTTTGGCTAGTCATGATAGGTCTCCTATTCACCTTGAGTGGCAAAGAAGGTGGATGGAGCTTTCGATAAGACTAAAGAGCGGTCTTACTTAGTTGAAGCGATGGACTTGGCATCGGCATTAGATATGTGTGATCCACGTATAGGTAATACAGTGCAAGCTTGAAGTCGAAAGAAGAGACAGTTTCAGTACGAGACACAGAAGGAAACTATTGAAGATCCACACCAAGATATGAGATCGACTTTTATTACCAACTTCTAGAAATGATTGTGTTACCTTTAAGTAAAAGTTTTAAGCAACTTAAACATCACAGCGAGTACTTCGATTTTCTTTACGATATAGCTCATATAAGTAATCTTAAAGATATGCCACCTGAAATTTTGTCTAGTGCTGTAACTTAGATTTTTTCTGGGAGGGGGGGGGGCAAGAATTAATACGTGTATTTGGGTCCCCTAGAAAAAATTGTTTTCCAAATTTTGGGCTCCCTCTTTCGATCTTTCTCTTACTCTTTATGGGCCCCCGTAACCTGTGGACCTTCCCACACGGCAAGGTCTGTGGGACCGTTAATTATGCCCCTGGTCTCGTTCCTCACATGACAAATTAAGGGGACAATATTGACAGATATCAAAGGCATACGAATAAATATTAGTATATTTCTAGACACTTAATAGTTTTACATTTTTTAGTGAAATGAACCCATGACTCATTTTCGTTTTGTTTATCTTTTGTGTGCTGTTTTGTTTATGTAATGTAGTTTACTGTTTGTTGCTTCATTTATAATTTCATGTTCGGTTAAAGTGGACCCCCCTCGAACGATGGGGAGCTTCCCTGGAGGGGCTTCACAAGTAACGGCCCTGCTTTTGTCTGAAAAAATTGCCAGCATTTTAACACACGAAGAATCGAAATATATTAACCTCAGTGATTTGAAAGACAAACTGAAAATGTTATCCACTATAAATGGATCTATAAATGGACTATAAATGTTATCCACTATAAAAGTTCACCAAAAGAGACTTTAAAATTAATCAAGGAACATGACTTTCCTCCCAATGTCAGTGTTGCACTTAGGATTTTGTTAACCTTACCACAGTGGCAAATGGAGAAATAAGTTTTTCGAAACTTAAGCTTATTAAAAAGCTATTTATGTTCTTCCATGTCTGAAACACGTTTGAGTGGTCTAGCGATATCAATAGAATCCGAATTGGCTGAAACATTGGACTACGTGAATGTGGTAATGGAATTTGCTCATATAAAAGCAAGAAAGCTTTCTTTCAATTGAGGTATGTTAAGTTTATGTATATTGTGTTTTAGTACCTTATAAGGCTTAGGCTAATCACTTACGTTAGCTTTGCTATAATATCTGATTCACTAGATTATCTTCATGCTCTATAATATATTGGAAACACCTTTTGATATAAAATAAGCTTAAAAATTAAAATTCTTAGTCGTGATTAAAGCATATTTTTTAAATTTTATTTTCTGTATGCGCTGCTGTATATCACAGATATACAGCGCAATCGAGCATACTGAATATTGTGTCATGTATGGAGTCGTTTATTTTATTACGTAAGTGTTCGAGAGAAATATTTAATTGTTTTGTTGACTTTTCCATTTCATATATGTTTTTAAATCCAGCATCTTACTCTTTCGAGACACTTGAATGTTTTGTCAAAATAAGGTTTGCGGATTAAATGAGCGGCATGTGAAAGCACCGCCCAGGGCGGCAAAACTGCTAGCGCCGGCCCTGACTTGATGTCGAGTGATCTTTTGTCGTCTGTGTCACGTGCTACTGGCGTTTTGGACACGATTAACTTCACTTTCAAGCACAGAAATGCCTTGAATCTTTTCCTTATTCTATCTCTCGACGAATATAAACTTAGCCTTCTCTACTTTACTCCCTTCTTTGTGACCCACTGTGGATAAGTGATAGAAACCGCGCCTCTGGCGCGTGCACCCTTCGATTTGATCCCAACTCCCACCAAAATTTTAACAATTTAGGTACAATCCTGCTTTCCGTACATTTTATATGTACAGTATACGGAAACTACAGATTGCAGTATATTCCCTACGGCCTTGGGTATACCCTACGTATGTTTCCTGCAGACGGCCTTGGGTACGTATGTTTAATTAATTATCAAGAAGATGCAAGAAGTTTCACATGTATGTATATAATTATAACGTGTGTGTAGGTGTATTATACTAAAATATACTTAATGTCGTTTAACTAGTATATACTAACATCACATCTTCATGCTCTAGTGGATGTGAAAATGAGATACAATAAAGTACATGAAATGTTTGCCTTGCTGACGTAAACGCTGTGTTGATTCTTCCCTGTGAGGAGGATCAATTGCATAATTATGTCTAATCTGCTGCAAAACATTCCGTAGTCTTTCAAGCATAACCTATTAATAAATAATCACAGGCCATAGCTACTTTTGTTTCCATTCAATTTCAAAATTTAAGAAGAATGTTAGTTTTGTACCAAAACATCTTTTACGTTCTGCAGAAAACATTATCATTATCTGTGTTGTAACACACAATGTATTTGTACTTGAATAAACAACCAAACAATAAACCGTGTCATTATATTACTAGCATTTGTATAGGATCATTAGCTTCTTTACACGGTGATACAATATATGTATAACGGACTCTCGAAAAATCCCTGGCAAATCGAATTTTTGAATCTCTTATTTGGATAATTCGACGTAATGCAGTCCAAGAAATTTTAATGTTAGACAGAATGCATATACAGAGTCCGCCAGAAAAATACATGCATGTAATGTATACTATACATTACATCACACTCTTTGTCATTCTGTATCTGGATACAGCCCTTGACAATTGTTCTGATATTTAATTATGTTGTAGTATGGTGTTTCACCCAACAGATGTCAGCATTATCAATTGTTTTCAGTTAAATTATGTTGTAGAACGGTCTTTCGCTCAACAGATGTCAATATTATCAGCACTGTTAGTGAAATAAAAAAATGGCAGATGCACATTTGATATTGGATTGGACGAAGAGGGCCCATTGAGTTCCCTCCCCAATCCCCAATCCTTACCCTCATGAACTTCTTCTTGTGGGGAACTATGAAAGATGAAGTGTATCGAAGTAAGCTGACTATTCCTGCTCTACAGCCGTCACTTTTACACACAATCGATGAGGAAGCCCCTCTTACATCACCAATCACTAATCACGAACTTCAACGTGCTCTCCATAGGAAACGAAATACTGCACCAGGCATTGATCATATTTCCTACCGACTACTGAAAGAGGCTCCGATTTCTTTGCTTACGTTACTTGTTGCAGTATTCAACTTTATTCTCCGTACCGGCTTTTATCCTGTCGATTGGAAAGTATCCAAAATCTGCACGTTTCTCAAACCTCATAAACCGGCACATGATGTAACGTCTTATCGCCCTATCCAGCTCACATCAGTCTTTAGTAAACTGTTCGAAAAAGTCCTGGTACAAAGGCTTCATATATATATCCAAGAACATAACTTATTACCTACACATCAAGCAGGCTTTCGACCCTCATTTTCTATTAATGACCAGTTACTTCGTCTTTCGACAATTATCACCAATCAATATAACAAAGGTCTCCCATCATGTCTCGTCTTAATGGATCTGGAAAAAGCATTTGACAAAGTTTGGCACTATGGGCTCATACGAAAGTTGCAGAAACTTAACCTTCCGATCAGTTACTTACGTTTTATATATACCTTCTTAACTAATAGAATCGGATATGTTTACATAGGATCAGCCATCTCCCGTCCTATTTTTCCATACTCCGGAGTTCCTCAGGGTTCTGCACTCAGCCCACTTCTCTATATACTGTACGCCTCCGATATACCACCACCTACACAGAATGTGTACTTATTTCAATATGCAGATGATACGGCATTCTTAGCTCTGGGCAAGACCATGCAACAGATCAACATAACCTTGCAATCAACTCTAAATAATTTTATGCAATGGTGCACCACTTGGCGACTAACTTTAAATGCCGCCAAAACACAAGCACTGGTATTTCTACCTCCTAAACGCCGCTCCAAGGTTCAACGAAACCCTCGCAACCTTAATATATCTCTACAAGGCCATCCACTTCGACCAACACCTACAGCTACATATCTCGGGGTTGTTTTCGACTCTAAATTAAATTGGAAAGCTCACTTAGAGAAAATAACACAAAAGACCACTTTGCGGCTCAATCTTCTACGGCGTCTAACAGGAACTACTTGGGGTTTAAACGCACCTCTCTTAATCAACACATACAAAATGTTCCTCAGGCCCATTTTAACATTTGGCCATATTGCTTGGTGCAATGCTCCAACAAAGTTTTACGACCGATTATCGATACTAGAACGCCATGCTATTAGACTTGCGTACCGCATAAAATTACCATACCCGAACTTCATGACATACGAACACATCAACTTTCCTCACCTTATTCAACATCTTGCAGACCTCCGTTTGAAACATATACTCTCTCGCCTACCGGTCTCCCACCCATTACTCCTAGATACTTTACAAGCTGATGCTGAAACTGATGCACCGCATAAATATCTGCATACATCGTTAAACGTTCTCCTCACGCTATACCTAAAATCTATATATCCTACAGCTGAAGACCACGACATATTTCATATATATCTTATACCAGATCATCTTCATCATTTGTTTCCATTTTAGCACTATGTCTCAATTCACTACTAACTTTGGGCTTTCCCCGTGTTTCCATCAGTCTCGAGTCGCCCCGAGACAGAAGAACTAACATGCATTCGTGTATCTAACACTATGTTTGTGATTGTGGCGTGTACGCACTGCATTTCATTTTATACTATCATGTTTATTTCATAACAATTCAACGCACTGCTTTCATGCCAAAGTTCCATTCTGTTTTCTACCTGCACCAATTCTATAATTATATATGTATTTTGTTTACTTATCTGCACATTTAAATTTATTCACTCACTTATTGTTTTGTTTATTGTTACTTTTAGCACTATTCATTTATAAAACTGCACTTAGACCATCTTATATGTTAAAAACCCATCAGTGTCGTCAATTCTGTGCCAAAGAGAGGGCGTAACCCTCTAATGGCTAGGGTTAGGAGACACTCTACCAGCATACCTTTTGAAATGAAAATAGATGAATAAAGTTTAAAGTACCAATCCCTAACCCTGTAACCTTAACAAAAAAAAAAAAAAAAAAAGTAAGCTGCATACTCAACTCAGAATTCAGAATCGATCTTCGATTCATACGTCTGAGAAGAATTACTAACGCTCTGTGAGCTACTAATATTGTATAATGTATAATGTATATAGTATGGTACAAAATTGGTATGCAGAAAAATTTTAAAAATCGCAGGCTGCCTTTTATAAGAGCCCACTGTACCCTTCACAAGTTCTTTACGAACAGCCACTATATGAATTTACTATATGGAACTGATACAGAAGAACAACTAAAACCACTTATCTATATTGTGATGTTTCGCAGGGCGCCCTGTGCGTAGGGTGCACTGTACCCTTCACGGGTTCTTTACCAATGTATTTACTGTACAGAACTGTGGTATACAGAAGAATAAATAAAACAGTTTACCTTTGATGTGGTTTCGCAAGGGCGCCTCACCTAAAGGGCGCACTGTACACTTCACGGCTTCTTTACCAATAACAACTGGAAGAAATTATTATAAAAGAAACTTGTACCTTCATTTATAATGTAATGTTCCGGAGGGTGCACCGGGACATGTCCCGGTGTCCCGGTGGGCCAGCACGGGCCTGAGTTTCACCATTACATAATGTGTACTTGTAACAGTTACCTATGAACCGACGGTTGAAATTATCTCTGGAGCAGTTGTCAATCTTGGATAATTGCTCTGTAGGACCTCTTTTGACTAGGATGGTTCTAATAAAATCATTTATATGACGAGGTCAATTCGCTGGATCTTGATTTATAACGACATCACTATGCGATATTTGTGCTCGCTTTTGTGCCGAGATCGTCATTCATTGTATCTATAGAAAAATTTGAAGACAAAGATGTATTGCTGTCTAACAGAGAGCACTCGCTCTGAATTATATTTCCTGACTCAGTGAGTTGTTCATTTAAATATAATTCTTTTGAATCATCTTCATTTTGAAGAACCTTAAGAACATTTTCGTCACAACTTGTGTCTTCAGAAAGATGTAAAGATGAAAGTGTGTTACTGTCTAACAGAGTGTGCTCGCTCTGAATTGTGTTTCCTGAGTGAGTTCTTCATTTAAGTGTAATTCTTTTAACTCATTTTTATGTTGAGAAATAGTCAGAAAATTTTCTAAAGATAATAGCAGTATTTTATCACTAACAAGTTATTTTCCAGAACGCCGTCTCTTATATTGGCACCCAGAAAGACGTTTCCTACCGTCAGCTATAAAAAGTGACATCAATTAAATTATCAAATTGTTAAGTTATTTCTAATAGAATCTGTTCAGGTAAACTCTTGCCTAAAATAGAACTCCTTTAAAGCTTCTGACATTCCTGTTCACTGCTCATATACAACAATATGTACTTTTCACAATACTCTTTATTTCACACTTCTACAATAACATATTCTCTGAATACAATCACATCTCTTGAGTAATTATATCTCTTTTCTCTCACCTAACTCTCTTTATCACTTTACAACATTATTCCGCAACAAGCTCCGAAATAACAACTAACGTGATATCTCTCTAAATTCCATAATCAACTAACTTGATATCTTCATAACTACATAGCAACCATTCTCAGTTCTTCTTCCGTCTCTCGCTTTTTCTAGTACAGTTCTAATACTAAAATACTTTCCACCCTAATGTATTACTCAAGCCTCATTCCATACACTAAGCCTCATACCCCTAACACAAATATCAAAAATATATAAGTAAATGGAAACATATATTAAGTAAATAGAAAAATATAAGTAAAATATATAAGTAAATGGAAATATATAAGTAAAAATATATAAGTAGTTTTCCATATTAAAGTGATGAAGTGGTCAATCACCTATTCGTCGTCCGAGCAGGATAACAAGTTGTTTTCTTACTTCGTTGAAGAAGTGGATGGTTCAGACGTAGTCAGACGATTACTATAGTACATGTATTACGTAGTCGCCAACGTACCCAACAGAAAGAAAGTACGAAGTTGTCTATCGAAAACGGGAAAACTCCGTAACGCATGCACAATTCCGCAAATGATTCTAGCAGACATTTCTCAAGAAAAAATATGCTGTACGATTTACTATATTCGGAATGAACAATTTGTAAGTTGGACAAAAACTCGCTGCTAGAACCTAAATAAATGACTTTAGATACTGTAGGCTGGAACCTTTGTCTCAAGTGGGGATGCACCTTTTGCATAGTAGGAGTGAAGCGTTAGAACATTGCTGAAAAAAAATAATAATATAAAAGACACCTTGATAATCTTATCCAGAGTCCACCCTAAATGAAAATCTTATCTACGCCGGGCGATCAGACATTAATAGAAATATGTCATAGAAACAATGTGGAATTGGTAAAATTTTGCAATATGCAGACACGTGTACAGTTTATCCTATGCTCATAGAGGGCAACACAGCATGGTTCATTCTTTGGCGAAAAGATAAACGCACCGTGTCTTGATAGAAAGATGCATATACAGTAAGTCATATACTACCTAGGTAAAATGATCCAAATTAAGTACTGTTTATTGTAATTATAGTAGTATGACATGACATTTCAAATTAAGTGAGTAATTAAAGAAAACGTAGCTTTGACATAGTTCCACCAAAACTAGTGTCTATGAACAATAACAGACAGGTTTGTCATTGAAAAAAGTATACTTTAGAAGAGAGTTCTGATGTTTTTCAATAGCGTTCCGGGGAAGCAAAAGGACAGTTACAAGAGTTGCTTGCAGTTGATTGTCGAGAGTAGGGGTGAGAAGTAGAAGTTTAAAAGTTCCCGAAATTGCTAATGACAATATAAATCACTTAAATTTCAACTGAGAAAGTGATATGGATCAGGTATAAAAGTGAGGGGGAACACGGGAGGATGTCTTACTCCAACCTCCCAAAAATATGTACGGCGTCCGCCCACTTCCTAAAAAATTCCAATGGGCAAAGATATGCAGGGGGACGCCATCGCGTCGCGTCATGTCGCGTCTTACCTTTTGAGATCCACTTTTACCCGTGATATGGATACATAAAATGCTTATATCCCAAAGTTCATTTATTTAGTTGAAATTTGTTGTGTAAATACGATAATTATTCTACATGGAATATTTGCAAGTAGGTCAATAAAGTGACAATGTGTTAGACATTCTTTCAAACAAACATAAATTAAATTTTATTAACTTCTTTTTGTTGAAAATAATTAGAATACAAAATTTATAATTGTGCACTGAGAAAAATCCGTTCTCCGGACAGCGGGATATTGTACAAATATACGGAATCATCTTGCTTGCTACAGAAATCAGTACGGAGAATACGTTATCCATATGCTACATAGGCACTGCCCTTAGATGATACATCATGCCGTTGCAGAATGTCTGATATCTAACAGACTTCCTTGTATTACACACATATATGTATGTTAACTTCGTCAGCTATATGTTTATACGTCCATTTGTATGTGAGATCCTGACCGCCTATATTGTTTCATACGGAAAGTACGTACAGATGGAACACTTATGCAGAAAGTATTATAAAACATGCGTTTTCAGTTATAAGTTCGCTGTACGTTAAGTCCAAAAAATACAGGATTTACAAATGTAACATACGATTTTACGTACGCCACATACAATATTTTTTCTCAGTGAGGCACTATGTAATTGTGCAAATAGTGAAAAGCCATTGCAAAAGTCAACTAAAGCTTAAAAAAATATATATACCTAAATAATTTCATAAATAAATGCATTGACTTGCACCTAGAAAAATGTATGCAACCAATAGAACTAAGATGTCGTCATGGTTGCTGTGCTCGTGTAAACGTTCACACAGACACACACACACACACACAATTTAATTCTAGAGTTTTGGTATCAAGTAGATTGGCATGAAATTGTAAGATAGCAAAACTCTCTTCTGATTTTAAATTTAGACTTAATAATGGATTCTATGATGAAATAGAACTAGTCGATAATATAAGTTGTTCTATTTGTCTTCGTAACGGTATTTATAAAGTTAAAACCATATGCAATCAAGAAATGTTTGAGATACTGGTTGTGTTTTAATAACTGTCCATTAAGCAGGAAAAGCTTTAACATGTATCACAAAGAAATTGATATAACTGGCACGCTTTATGATGGCATTGATTTTAATGATGCAACTGAATTTTTTCTATAAATCTGTAAGTTACAAAATGGAAAAACAAGATGATACTGTAAGTGAAGAAGATAGTGAAAACCTAAATATAAATGTAAATAAGTAAGTAGATGAAGAAGGCGAAGACTAAGAAGACAAAGACGAAGAACAACTAAAAGAACATGAAAGAATGAAATTTTAAATAAAATTTTTTATAATAAGTGAAGTATGCATCAAGTGAATTATCACTTAATAAATATGCGCCACATTTAGGACCATCATACATAGAACCACCTCATGAAATTAAAAAGAAAAAAAAGCTGTAATTAATACACAAAATAAAGATGAAAAATTCTTCTTATACTCAATACATAGAGCTTTATACCATTCATAATTATCATAAGAAGCGAGTATCAAAAAGAAAGAAACTAATGAAAGACTTAGAGAGAAAATAGAATATTGATTTTTCTGTAAAATTAAGTGATATTCCAAAACTCGAAAGAGTATTCAATATATCCATTAACATTTATACATATGACAAAAGTACATATATGTTGTACATATTGTATCATACACAGAACAAAAAAGAAAACCATGTAAATTTATTATATGAGAAACAAGAAAATAAAACACATTACTGTTGGATTAAAAATCTAAGCAGATTAGTTAGTAGTCAACGAAATGGAGAGCATGAAAATATTTATGTGATAGATGTTTGTTACACTGCTACTTACAAAGTGCATTATAAAGATAGTTCTACTCACGACAAAATGAAATGGAAAGCTGTTAAATGGAAATGACAAACGAAAATACATCTCTTGAATTTGAGATCTACCAATAAACGATTAAAATACCATTTTTGAAATACGGCCAAAATGCCATGTTGGCTTTGATCTTTTTCTGTATAAGGTTATGGGCTGCAAATGTTTTTGCTCCAGAATAATTAGACAGTTGTGTTAATTACTGTTGCGCTAAACAATGTTAATCAAAGTATAATTGCACTTGCACATTTTGATTATCGTGAATATTGGGTACCAAAAATCAATACTTTTGCGCTAGTGTAATTAGGCGGGTGTGTTAATAAAGAATTGCGCTAAATAATATTGATCAAAAACTGTCCTTGAAGTTAGATACTTGATCTGCTGAGAGTGCAGACCCAAATTTCTTACAGCTGTGAATACTGATGATAAAACACGGGTATAAGGATCCAATATGAAATCGAAGATCTAATTTTCACAGTGAATCGTAAAGTACTCACCATGGTCCAGATACTACGTATGAGTAAATGACATATTAAAGTAATAATGGTCATGTTCTTTAATTGATAGGAACTCTATTTAGAATTTATATTACTTTCATCCACAGCGAATGCAATATTTCAATTTATGTCAGGGAATTATTACGAAAAGCGGTACGTCATCAGAAACTATAGATATGACAGAACAAGTCGTAGTTGGTTCATCACGATAAGGCACATACCAATTCCTCACTAGTTGTTCTACATATTTGCCAAAGACCGGACACTTGTTATTCTAGAAACGAACTATAGCCCTTATTTAGCACTGGCTGATCTCCTCACATTTTCTAAATCGAAATAAACCGTCAATCAGTGGCGTAAATAGAGGCCACGCAGACCCCGCATTGCGGGAGAGCCTCAAGCCATCAGGAGCCCGCAAAATCGTGAAGTTGGACGTAGAGAACGGGCCCCTCTCCACGCTGTCTCCGGGGAGGCCCCCAAACCTTTAGTTACGCCACTGCCGTCAATGACGTAGTTTTCATATCATGGAAGAAATCACTGATAACCCCCTCCCTTACCATTCCAAAGCTACAGTTCCAGCTACTTGGAAGAAACGTTGGGAACTTTCTTTTCCAACCGATTTTGTGTGTGCAGAACCGGTGGGAGTATTTGGAAAGAAATATATGGACAAGTGACAAATATTAGCATTTTCGCCATCTTTTAGAAGTTCGGCGTTTAGTTGAACAAACACTGAATTATGGAACTAGAGTATTGAAATATTAACTCTACTGATGGCGACTAAAATATATATTTCTACATTACTGTACACAAAATATTCAGTTTTAGTATAAATGCTTCTTCTCTAGTGATAAGTTCTTTGAAGGCCAGGCCTGAGGTTTACTAAAATGTTAGAGGAAGGACATTCAGTTTAAATTACAACGTAAATGAGAACCACGTTCCAATACGATCGTTAAAGATTAGAGCATGTAGGAATCCCGTGTTTAATGTTTCCTACATTGTAAATTTTATATCAATATAATTTGTTGCAAAATTCGTGTACTGTTAAAATTATTCAATCTTTCCCATTTTCCGGTTACGTCAATTTGTTAATCATGTCTTTATTTGACTAGCTTATTTTTGGCTTAGAGATTTCTTTAAAATTAAGTTAGAACTAAATATAACGTTTTAACAGTTTTAACATTAGAATTCAAATTTCTTCTACTGGCAGAAGAAGTTGAAATTTTGAAAGCATGGCAAAGACAACTAACATGTTTTATCTGGCTTTTTTTTTTCTTGTTTTAGTCGCTCCTTCTACTGAGTAAAATGACTATATTTTCGAGCATTGCACAATATTTTACTACGTATTTAAATTATTAGTATTTTGATAGAATGGAAGAGTCTTGGTAAACAAAGATTTAATTTTGAATTTTTAATTCAATGACTTTAAATTCATAGTAACGACAAAATCCTCAAAAACCAGTTTTCTTCTATAGAATACTGCTTATTATTGCACATATAGTCAGAGCAAATTAATATCAATGGAACATGCACAGTTTAATGAATGCTTTTATTTAAAATGAGTCTTTGCTGGTGTTTACAAAAATAATTCTAACAAGTATTTAAACTTATTATCCTTCCTATTTTGATTCTGGTACAGATGTATGCTTAATGGCCCAGGTTGAATTATATTTTAATATATTTTGATAATTATAAATAATGAAACGTGAATTATAAAATACAAATCGTACGTAATTTTCAGTTATGTAAGGCCCAATATTAGAGTAATGTACTGATGGATGTTACAATATGTCTAAAGAACATGCAAGGCTATTATAACTTGGATTTGATATGTATCTTAATTTTGCATATGCTTAAAACAACGATTTCGTATTTATAACCTATGCATGTAAACACATAAACTCAATCTTATAAGAACATGTGAAATTTATTTTATTCGAAATTTGATAATTACAAAACGGTTGAAAATCGATTGCAGCGACAGATATTAAGAAAATTATGGGTTAATTCAGATCAACTGTTACTAGATGTTCATTGCAATTCTCATTCTCTCTGGGATCTGTTTCTTCTAGGTGATTCCCTTGAGAATAATTTCCATAGAAGAGCTAGAAGAGCTATTCCAGTTACAACCGCGACCCCTGCGGTCGCCACAAATTGACTTGATGTGAAGTGACTATCTATCTTTTCTTTAATGTCTGTCGGAAAACTGGCTAATTTTTTTACCCATTCCTGACAGTTAGTAGAGACTTCACTATATTGTTTCCCGTTTAACTCATTGTTCACAACAAGAGATCGCAGCGTTGCTGGAGATATTTCCTCTACAGTTCCCATTTCTTCATACGTCCCTTCTTCAGATGGACGACGCAAGATATAGTGTGGAAGCAATATACCATTCCCATCGTCAGCAGCTATAAAAATAAAAAAAAAACTACATGAATAACATATTAAAAGTACATTTAGATAGAAAGTGTCTATCAAGTAGAGGAACATATTAAGCAGATGAACTTAAAAAAAAAAAAAAAAACTAGTTTCTTAGCAATAAACACACCAAATGTTAATGCTGTAGTTTAACATATCTACATCATATGGTTATCAAAACAATGGAAGAACGTGAAGAAAATGTTCTCATGCAGCACAAAATTCAATTCTGTCAGTGAGGATGAGGGAGGATATTTGTTCCGAAGTTTAAACTCCAGAACTAACCATAGGTATTCAATAATATTGAAGGGTACAAATTGGACTGGACAGTGGAATTAATCTCGATGATAATGAAACCCCGCCTTCATACCTGGCTGTGTGAAGTAGTGCATTACCATCTTGGAAAACTGCATCATCGCCGTAAATATAAGGAACATAGTACGCAAGTGGTAACCTAAAATATAAACGTAATCACTAGTAATAATGCATCCTGTGAACATAATCAAAGGCTAATAGAATAACAGGAAATTGTGGCCCATAACTTCACAAAGCCGCTGCCATGTTTTTGGTAGCGACGAGACCTTCGAAGCGTTAAGTTCCATTGAGAATCTCTCATGCATAAATATGGCCATAGGCGCCGACTCCAGGGGCTTGCGGGTGCACAAGTACCTAATGTTACTGATGTGGGGGCTGATCCCCCAATCTTAAAGGAGCAGTTCGAGTTAAAAACAAGTTTGGTGCAATAGAAAGATAAACAAAAAATAAGAGACCCGTATTTTTTAATATCTTGATAGGCCGTCTCGTTCAGCTTCTAAAGGCATTTATTTGTTTTTGATGAATCGTAAATGGTGACGTCATTGGTGGGGCGCGAGAAACTCAATGTGAGTCAGCAACCACTCCCTTGTACGCAGCTGATAAACATTTAATAGTGCATTGGATTTAATAGATTGTGTTTTGGATTTGTTAGCAGTCTTGCTCTGTTGAATTTTTGAGGGAAGTTTTTGTTAGTTGTTTTTCCTATAGCATTAGTATAAAAAAAAGAGTAGAAAGAGAGAGAGAGCAGAAATTACGATTGTTGTGCGAAACAGTGTTTCTTCTAGACATGTTTTTAGGGTGGCACTGTCTCCCGGAGCTCTGAGAGATTCCCCCGGAGGAGACCAAAATAATACGTCTATAATATAATAAATATAATAGTACTGTGTAAAAATAATGATTTTTTTTTCTGAAAGAAACACTAGTGTGAAGTAGAAAACACGTGTTAGTACAGCGCGTGCTGTGACTGTGAAGTGAAGTAGAAATGCCTAACACCTGCTGTGTTTTCGATTGTAATTCTTATGCAATTGAAGCTGAGGACGTAAAGTATCTTTTCTTACGTTTCTAAGTCGTGAGAAATCACCAGATCGATATAAATTATGGCCCAAGAAAATCAATGGGAAAAAATGTACCAAATAAAATCACTCGTGTTCCAAACATCTTGAAGAACCTGCCTTCGAGAAGTCAAGTTTACTGAAAGAAAAGTTAATGCCAGTGGCGGATCTAATGCCTAGGCCCCCCCAGTTAATGCCTAGGTCCCCCCAGTTTTTGAGTGACAAATTTGATTTAAGCTATTATTTAGATATTTTTGAAAGTTTTTAGTAAACATGATATACATATCATAGTCTGGGTTCTGACTCCCCCCCCCCCCTGAGTTTTTACCGTCTAAATCCACTTCTGGCAAATGCCAGAATTATTTACACGCAAACTGAGAAAGAATGCTGTACCAAGTATATTATTGAAAGGTTTAAAATCCGAGCCATTAAACAAGCACCGATCTATGTCCAGTTACCAACGTACAAATATCGTACAAGACGCAATTGATGGTTGTAGTCAAGACGAGGCATTAGAGGGTAATAAAGACGATGTCACTCATGATTCTGAAGATACTGCTTTAGAAATAAGCTATACAATGTGAATTAGGGAGTGAAATATACCGGCTTGTAGAAGGAATCAGTGACGATGACTGTTCCTCAAGACATTGATCCATCGTTTAATTTCTCTGTATCATGTGACAATGATGATGAAACGGGTGATGAGAAGCGGACAGCTATGAGAATAAAAGAAATTTAACCGGTGAAGTGTTTTTCGTATTCTGGCAAACTTTACAGATGTTATTTCATTTTTGCCTCATATGTTACGCTCCTGTACATACCTTGAAGCACAAAATTATAGGGTCAGCGTTAAAAATTGCAACAAAACGTGAAAATGAACATACTTATGTTTGGGAATCGGAAGAATGATTAAAGAAAAGGTACTTAGGTGTTGCAGCAATCTCGTCCGCCATCTATTTACATATTGGGTTTTTTTTTTTTTTTGAAACGCTGAACTCATGCTTTATAGGATACGTTTTATAATATTATAAAAACGTTTGTACAGCCCACCATCAGATATCATTTTCTACTTGCAGATGATATTTGTAAGTCTTTGCAATCAGTTCTGGAAAAGGAAACCGCACTTAGAACGTGCCACCGCACCTCACAAACGAAATGCCTGGCACTGTGTAGTATGTAAACCTTCTCTCGCGCCTTGCCCACCTATGACGTCATAACAAAATCTTTCTTCCTCTGTTACTCGCTAACGACTGAACGTATCGCGATCAAACAAACACCATTCCTTTTAGAATTTTCAACTCTACAAGTGGAAATAAATTGTAAAAAATGCATTTCTAAGTCGAACTGCTCCTTTAAGGATGTGCAAGCAAAGCTTTCGAAATAACTTTGGATCTAATTTTAACAGGATCTAATTTATTATTTATTTTCTCCTTTAATGTTCACTATGAATTGTACACAACATGAACTTAACTTTAAATAAGAATTTGAAATGTTTTATTTAGACCATCAACTTTGTGGAACTTAAGACTGCTGCATCATAAACGCTTGGGAGAGGGAGAACAAATCAGAGATGGCAAAACACAGCAGGTATGCTAAATTGAGTAAGAATTATTACCATTTTTTTCTTAAAAGGAGTTTCAATAATGAACTTACTATATATGACAATTATACCAATATGTTATTTAATCAAAATTGTGAACCATTCGAGGTCATTAACACGAATTTTGAGCAACATTGATCTGTACGATATTTAGTTCTCAAAATCCCTTCCTCTAGTCCAGTATTCCGCAACCAGTGTTCCATTTTAAGAAATTAATTGTTATTATTATTTTACCGAAGTTACTGCTTTGCATATACTTATATAGAATTTCATTCTGTGCTGTATTGTATTCTCTGTACAGCAGATATACAATATTTTTGTCGGTTGATGGAACAAAGCGTTGAACAAAGGAAGTTCATGAATGTTCATTACGTGTTTCGGAAAAAATACAGGAAGTCTAATTCTATTACGTTTTGTGTAAACAAGAGTTCAAAATTAATATACAAGGACTTAAGAAAACATGTGGGGCAGAAAGTAACTGATTCACGGGTGGACACCACGTGTGTTCCTGCCCTCTGAAGGGCTTTGTGACGGCTCAAGTTGTGTGTGAAACATTGTGAAAAGTGGCTGTGGAAAGGCCGCCACATCGCTCTAATGTCGTCAGTGAATGGTTCGAAGAGTAAGTATATAGGGAAGGTCCAACGACTTAACTGGTCTCTTCAGAATCCTAATATAAACCCCATCGAGCATATCTGCATATCTGGAATGCCGTTGAACTCAGGTTCCGTGCATTGGATCCTCGACTACCGAACATGCCGCAATTGTCTGCCGCTCTGCGAACAGTGGAGTGTCAACTGCCTCTGGAAGTAGCCAGAAACTTGTAAACTCAGTTCCATGTCGTGTCGTGCGCTCCGAATGGCGAGGGGCCACAGAGGCCAGACCAGAAATTAGGTGAGTATTTCATGAGCGTTGCTAAGTCAGTGTACACTGGACATCGGGTGAAAATCGAATGCACGAGAGAGAAACTAAGCACACAGGTGATAAACAACCTGTATAAAACCAGTAAGAATTAAAACAAAATTCAACATTAAAGTAGTAATCTTAACTTTAAAGAAGTCAACAAGTGGAGAAAACCATTTAATTTGTGAATATCTTTATTGTGTTGTGAGACCCATACTATGTATTTATGTGTATTTTGTGGTTCATAATTAAAAGAAAAATGACTTAAGTGCATAACAAAACTACGTAAAATTTTAAAAGTCGCGGCTTCGAATTTAGGTCCCAGGCTGACAAAAAAGCATAATACAGCTCCCACTCAAAATTTTGAAGTTCCAAAAAGGACAATAATACTTAGAGATAAAAACCAAAGAGGAGATTCTGTTGAAATTGTCCGGGCCAGAAGCGGCTCTCTAAGTCGTAAGCAAAATGTTGGCAAACTAAAGTAGAGTGATCCCTACTACTATTACTACTACTACTAATAATTATTATAATATACTATTATTATTAAAAAGAAAATGAGTGGCTCATTCATTTAAGTGATCCGACCCCCCGTCACAATAGTTCTGACAGGTCGGCGCCAATGAATACGACCTGTTCTAGAAAATAAGGTGGAAGAGGACTCATCCGTCTAATAGACCTTTCCAATCATTGGAAAACAAATTTCAATGTTTTGGCACAGATTATTTTGTACTAGAACCGTTGCTAGCGTTCATGACGTCCTTGGAAATTACAATCAGGCTACAGATGCTCAAAACTGTCCACCTTTCATCAAACTGATATTCAACGCAACAGGCTGTTACAGGACCGATGTCCATAGTCACTTCCCTTGCATTCGGTCTACGGACATTGAAAAAATATAGCTTCAACGCTCCGCGATCCATGCCACTAACTCTTCTCATCAATTTACTATTACACTAGACGGGGGACAAACATGTCTTTTTCCCCTCCACTTTTGCGGCAGTAGACAATATCGTAAAAATCAATCTTTCAGGGGATACTACCTCTGTAATAATTAGTTTCTAGACGATGCATATTGCACACAATTATTGTTTGTTACACGTACTTTAACAAATTAGTCTAGAAATTTTGATTTAAAAAAGTTTAACTGAGTCTTCTAAGCCTGTGATACTACGATTACAGCGAAGCCTTTATGGTACTAACAACAACAGTATCTTCTTTCCATGTGAAAAACTTTGATCTGTTATATGTTTGTGTTAATATACGTGTGGTTTTTGGTTCAGTCTTGAATTTGAGATGCATACTGACAGATTTTCATGGGCTTTCCTGTTTCATCTATCGTCTTTCTTCTCGAGTAGGGAGCACAGTCTTCTCTTAAAATTTATACGAACAGAAACCACAGTTGCTGTAGCCCCAAACAAAATAAACATTTTAGCTATGCTTATCCTCAAACCAAATGACAAGAATTATTATTATTATTATTATTATTATTATTATTATTATTATTATTATTATTATTATTATTATTATTATTATTATTATTATTATAGCCTTCCATTTACCGACTTAGTGTCCCCACTTTTGAAATGTGTTAGATGCCTATTAGTGGCAAAGCTATAGCGGTGCCAGATTGAGCCAGGTTCTTCCACTCGAATATTTGAACCCCAGCTCAGAAGTGGCTAAATTGTTGGTTACTTATAACTGAATAGAAGGTATAGAAGAAATAATCAATTCAAGTGTTAACAAACTCTTTTTCTATTGCAAGTATTATTTAACCATTAAAAACTCCAGGTAAAGAATTCCAAATTTGCCTGAAAGATTTCTTTGTAATATAATTACTCTTATTTGAGAAACGTATTTCTTGTCTGTCTCTTGGTCAATTTTATTTTTATATAATTGAGTGACAAGTTAGTTACATTTTGAAAAATGTGAGCCTATACTTGAAGTTAAATAGGAGTTTTTAAGTTCTTTGAAGATTAGAGTTCTTTTCCTCAGAATTCTAAATAGCCTGCAAACTGCAATTCCGAGAAAGATACAAGATATATAGAATAACATCAATGCAGGTGATGCAAATAAAGCTCTGCGCGACACACTCTCAGTCTCTTAGTATTGCCTACATCTTCCTCCCAATGGTCCATGTTTCTTTTTTCTCGCTTTCACAGATGCGGTCTCAGCTTCGGAGAACATAGAGTTATTTGAGGAGGAATCAGGACTTACTATGCTTCGCTGTAATCTCGTAAGACATCGAGTTACTTTGGATGGCGTGCAGTGGCGGCAAAAACGGTTTCGCTCCCCCCCCCCCTCGCAAAAGCGAATCAAGAGTCCATGTGTTATTCGAGCTTGCTTTGAATGGGGCCCATTGAGGTCCAGCCCAGACGCCATGGGTTCTTCGGGGCGGCTTCACCGCCATTGGTGGAGTGCGATATGTTTAATAAGTAGCAAAAAGGAAAGTAATGAACTAAATAATCTGAACAGAAACAATGTTTCTAATATTTAGAGTTACGGTACATATTTTATGATATAGAGGTAGACCAAACAGTAAATGTTAACTTTAAATAAAATGTTTAATATTAATCGCTTGAAAGGTTGATTTTTAATGGTAATTATATTGGTAGAAGCAATACACTCTAAGTTCACACTGCTAGTATATCTATAAATTCCTTCTTTTAATTCTAACGAGAGTTTAATTTGCCTTTTTCTAAATAATAATAACATAATAATAATTGTTCCAAATATAAGTTTAGCATCATTATCATTAGTGCTCTTGGCAGGTTCTTACAGCAAAGTAATCGTCCTTCATTCATTTCTATATGCAGCCTTAGTTTTTGTTAAGGCATAAAAATGTTCGATCTTGATATCGTCCAGGAGCTGACACCTTCTTCATCCCCTGTTGCTCCTTCCATAAATTTACCCTGATATGGTATTTCTTACAAAGTAATTTCTGACACATTACCCTAAACAATTTCCCTTTCCTTTTTGTTATCAAAGTCAATATTCTTCTTTCTTCACCCACTATAAACTAATAATAACTTAGAGCATGAGTATTCAAAGTGGGCGTCGCGATACTCAAGGATGCCACGTGGTAACCTCAAGAATGTCGCGACAAGTTGCTTGTTTTAAGTTTAGATAATTTAACGAAGGCAGAGCTGGAAGAAAACAAAATACTTAAAATAAGTATAGCGAGTAGAAATTTCTCTTGGTTGATTAACGCCAGAGCAGGTATGTTAAGGACATGCCTAAAAGCAATTAGATCGCAGGTACATGAAACAATTTCTGTCTGCGAATGGGGATTTAATCAGACGCGTCCACAGATGTCAGTAGATTAGCTGAATTCGTTCTCCTTATTCGTATCATTGATGAATGAAATAGTCGAACAGTACTTTTTCTACAAACAAAGTTCGTCTACAACAAAGGACAAGATATTTTTAAAGTAATAATCCTGGTAGTAAAGGCAGATCCTTGCCTATTTATCTAACTTAGTAACCGGGGACAGTAAGTCCAAAGAGCATCGGCAGGGTAGTTACTTTATTTTCCTAGCAATTGAAAGGGGTGTATGTAAATCTATAAATTAGAGATCTGGAGTAAAAGAATTGATTAAGCTATCACGTATACAAGATTAACTTACACACGTCAATTAATGTTATCCAAGGAGCTGTAATTTTTTATAGTGCAGAGAAGCAAGATCATTCACATATGAAAATGAATACATTAGTATAGTGAAAATGTCATGGGAGAGTTTTGTCAGTTTATGGCAAACAGTAACTCATCAATAACAGAATCCATAAAAAAAAAAATTATCTCACCTGCGAAATAAACACATAATTTATGCTTACTCCCTGGTTTCTTTCTATGGAGGTTAGGGTTGACAACTATTGGAGCTTATTTACGAGTACCTAACCGATATTTCTATTACTTGGCCAAAAGATAACAATAGTGTGTGGAAAAATATACCGGTAAATATTTACTTGAACCTAAAACTGTAATCTACATTTACTACGACATTCCAAGCTGTGATCCACAGGTCCCATGGGCCCCACGAGTGATTTTCAGGGCCTCCATCAGCAGCAGTGACGAAAAGGATAATTGTTGGCTGATAAACAATATAAAATGACAAAAAATGAGTTGATTTCTTCCTCTTGCGGTAGAACGAGACGACTTCTATCAAGCAAAATTATTTTCTCTGATATACGATTGTTTGTAATAACGTTACTAAAATAATATGATTTCTAATAAGTGGATTTCAGTATGAAATAAAAATAATATTATTTCTTATTTTGTACTATTGTTTGTAATGAAGATAAAAGAATCCATTCATATTTTATTCATAATAAATATAATAGTTTTTTTTAAAGGGATAATATAGACAGATAAAACTAAATACTCTTGGGACTCCACAAGAAAAGTTTGTTTGAAAAAGGTCTCCGCAGTCGAAAAAAAATTGGGAAACGCCGCACTACATAATTGACCACACTGGAACGTTCATTACAGATCTAATATTTTTGAATCAGCAACTCCAGGAGTTTTGTGAGAAATCTAGGGAAGTCACAATTCCACGACCCCCGCTACGAAACCGACGTCCTCACTCATGACGTAAACATCGGTCTCATATTAAACGCACCTTGGGCTTTGAATGGTAGATCCCATCATGTACAATGAAGACAAATCGCGAACAATTACATTGAAGAATTCTTACAGAATATGTCATGTATGCTCAGTGTTTTATTCGGGAATTTTGCAGAGGGACAAATTAACTGAGAAGTTTCTAGAGGGGGAGGGGAGATCCGGTCCGTAACTAATGGTTAATATTTTAATCAGTACTGTACAAATCATTTAATATTTGATACTTTTTATTATATATATATATATATATATATATATATATATATATATATATATATATATATATATATATATATGTTGGCTATATATTAGTTGAGATTCAAACGATAACCTTAGTTTGTTTAGAGAAACTATTTACATCTAAGCTAATGTAACAGATTATAACGTTTATGAGGAGTATTATATAGGATAATTTCTCGAGGGGTGGAAAACATTCTTTCCAGCCTGGGAATGTAGTAAGTTAGTGTCAGGGAAGGGAAAGCTAGAAAAGAGGAATTTCCCTGGCTTACCCGGCTAGAAATAAATTAATATATTCTACCCAATAATTTAATTAGACAGAAATTCTGGAAATATTTCTTGAATTATTTCTAAACTATTCAACTTAAGTTCATATTATTAATGAATATAAAACGTAGAGAAACATTATATTATTTAGAACAGTGACAAATTAGTGAAACAATATTTATCTTTACAAGACGTTTCACCTTGTTAGTAAACTATATTCTCCTATTGCAATATGTGTAACCAGTGATTTATTTGAATAGGAGAAGACTGGGAAATTCCATCCAATAGTGAGTTTTCTTAAAGATATGTTGGTAAGAAAATAAACCGATAAATCTAAGAGAAACACTTGAAGTGATACTGACGAATTTTATCGTTCATTGCATCGCATGAACGTACTTACATCTGTTATTTGATAGGCAAGTTCGAAATCGAATTTCGAAGAGAAACTACCTATCAAACATACTCTGGTCTACTCCAGCTGTAATAATAATAAGCATGCATATTTAACTTGCGTGCTCTTTCAACTTCGATGCTTATCATACTAAGAGATGACAAACGTTCCTGCATCATCGAACTGCGCACATGGTTCTTAACTAATTTTAGTTTTGAAAAAGATCGTTCTGCTGAAGCCACTGTCACAGGAAGAGTTAAAAAGAATTTCAACGCCACAGAGACCTCAGGAATACTGGAAATAATCACATGATTTTTAATAAGGATCAATTTCGCAAAATCTTTCACTGTTCCCACTTTTAAGCATTTGATATCATTTCTAAGTACACTACGGGTCATAAGTAACTGATGAGGGAATTCTGAAGAAATATCATTCGGATAGCTCACTACAAGTCTACCGCCTTTAAATGGAGTTCCTTGTTACTACTGTTCACGAGAACACTGGGTTGCAAACACTCAAATTTTTCAGTGATGTTCATCATGCTTTCAAACCTGGCCTGTAATTGACTCAATACAGTATCCAAATAACCATAGAAAACATTAATTCTGAAATAGTCTTCTGAATTACTTAGCCTTTCATCCTCACATAATTCGTCAAGAAACTTTTTTGCTCTACTTGGACGTTTACTTGTGAAACGGCATTCGATCCCCTACATTTGTGCCATTTCATCGGACTCTTTCTTCACTTTCTCAAAAGAATTTCTCAATTCTTTAAGTGAAATAAGTGCCTCACCCAATAAGTTTGTTACAGCTTGTACATCTTCATCTGGTGACTGCATTTTTTTCGATACGATAGTTGTCGTTTCCAAAACTTTATGTTGTACTACCACTTGAACTACAAACTCGTAGTATTCCATGTGTTTTCTTAAGGAAATTGCATCGTCGCGTTCCTCTGATTTGTTTAATGTCACAATTGTGTTGCTTAAAGCCTTCAGAATTTCTCCATAAGGAAAACGGGCAGCTAATAACGCGTCGTAAGCTGAACCCCACCTTGATGGACATAGTCTTTTAAGAGTCGTGGCTTTATTATTATTTTCTAGAAGTTGCCATCTTTTAATACTGGAACTAAAAAATGCATAAAGTTTTTCAAGAATATTATAAAAGGATGTTATCTGCGAAATATTAGCTGCGTCTCTCAGCACTAGATTCAAGTTGTGAGCAGCACAATATACATAACTGGCTGAAGGCTCAAGGCTTTTGATGCGCTCTTGCACTCCCGAATACACTCCGTTCATCACTTTTTTCCCGTTGTAGCCCTGCCCCCTGCGCTGTCTTATTGAAATTGCCTTTTCTACAATGAATTGTAAAATTGTATTTACTAATCGTTGTGCACTTCCGTCCAATACCTTCAAAAATCCCAAGAAACTTTCATGTATAATGAGTTCTACGGGGCTGTCGTTTATATCCTTCTTTATTAGGACGTATCGAAAAATGAAGCTTAATTGGTCGTGTTTTGAAATATCTTGAGTAGTATCCAAAATCAAAGAAAAGAAATAAGCGTCCTGTATTTCTCCGATTATTTGTTTCTCTATTTGCGTTGACAACATTTGAATAATTTCATTTTGTATTTCGGTACTTATGTATGTATTTTTGCTCTTTGTTTTATCATTTATTAACCGATACAAAATGAGTCGTATTTACTCAAAAGTTCAACTACCGCAAGAAAATTACCACTGTTAGGTTCACCCCTAAAGGCAATATTACACATTGCCAAAGTGAGTGTGACGTCGATTATTCTCCTCAATAATTCCCGAAAATAATTTATCTCGTCTTCCATTTCAGATACTAAACTCTCTCTCACTGTACTATTATTTTTTCATGTCGTGTAAGTAATACAAGCTTGCAAATGATATTGAGCTCGTTCGTGCTCTTTAATTTTTTTTTCGCTAGTCCTTGCCAGTCACTTATTCCTTCAATCCATACTGAGTGAAAGTGAGTTGCTTTCTTGTCAGCCAAGAGCCAACAGGGCTCACAAATATGAGCAGTTCAGTTTTTTCAAATAACATAACTATTGTCGTGGAGTTTTGCCGTGTTGCGTATTTTGAAAATAATAATCGGAAGAGAAACATCTATTTTTCTCGTCTCTAATAAAAGGGCCGGATGGTTTGCAGGGGCCATAACTCAAAATGCCCTTTTTAAGTTTGCTGGGATTTAGAAATTAAAATTACCTCAATCTGTTAGATATTTATGAGAGAAATCTAATGCTTCAGCAGTATGGTCAACATTAGATTGAGAAGTGGAGGGGAAGGGGGAACTAGTGTTGATTTCAGTAAGTTTGTTATCCGAAGGGGAAGAAACACTATGCTCACTTTCCACGGGTTCATATTCCATATTTGCAGACACCTCGAATTCACAAACACTTTCAGATTTTTCATCTTGTAAAGTTTCTCGTGAAATACGTTGTTCATTTTCTCTGATCACGGAAAAATGTGAAGAAATTTCAGGGATGCTTTTCAAAAAAAGCATCCCTTTGTTTCGTTTTTTTTTCTTTTTGTCGCTCCGTTGGATACACACGTTTACTTGATATAGCAATTTGGTGGGGAGAGGTACTACAAAGGGGGAAATCACAGCCTATGATTAAAAAAAAAGTCACACATCAGATATCACACTCACCACTAGAAGTAACACTGTAATGCAATTCACTTCAACACAATATCACACACAACTACCACTTTGCTGCTTGTATTTGCTTGACGTCCTACCAACAAGCAAGGCTTCTGGTTATGAAATGCATGTCACATGGTCAACATATTACCCCTTTTCATTCCATTTTGAAACTCCCTGACTCATCCTAGGTATTGTTCGCTAGTTTTAGCTGAGGATGCGGGACACGGAATAATGTTTTTAGTTTTCTTCTGCCTGTCACTGGTGACCCTCCTCAAAATAACTTAGCGACCCACGAATGACAACCATTAAGTTGAAGGGGTAGGGAAACTTACTGCTCATCTCTGGATTCCCAGCCTAGCAAACTTCTCAGATTCTAGCAATACATGTGTACATAAAGCGAACCGACAGTCAGTTGGGGGTCCCAAAGGTCAAAATCTCGGAGAGGGAGGAACAAAAGAACATTCTTCTGCTACGAAACTGAACTAAAGTTCAGCGTACTTGTTGATGATTTTTTTTTCCGAAACCGACAAGTCTTTGTGGTTTGGAAATCACGATGTACACACAAACATTTGCAAGTGGAATTATTTAGTGGAAGTAGGGTTGAAGTTCTACTTCTTTAAATCTTTATTAATCGCAAGACTTCGGGGCAACCTATACCTCGGCCCCCTGCACTGTAGGGGTTGTGGGGACAGCTGCTACGCCACTGCACCGGACTTAAAATTCTATATCGCCTTAAAATTATTTAAGTCACCAATCAAAGGTAGGAGGGTTTGGGTTTAAAAATATCTCTAATTCTATGTTTAAAGTGTCTTGAGATTGATACACAAATTCGTAAGCCTCACGGTCTTCTCCAGCTGTTGAAATATTGGCGAGAGCTATCCAAACGCTTAAGAATACTCTATAAAGTCGGAATTAAGAAACCCAAGTCTCCGCCACGTTGAAATGTGAAAGGATGGGTCATGATAAGGACCATTTTCTGCCTAGAAACGGATTGCTATGAAAGTTTATACCAGTATTCTACACGATATTCCGCGTCAAAGGTCGTTTAGATTATGCTGAGATCATTTCCGGTTATCCGTGTAGAGCGTCCGGAAGTTACCCCTCACTTCAAGCTTCGAAAAGTCTTGGTAGGCAGGTAATAAACGAATTTCCTTGGAAAGCGTCAACATGACGGAAAAATTCTTAATAATATTTTGTTCCACTGCTAAAAGCACATAAAATAACCAAATAGTAAGACCACAGATGTATTTGCTACACTATGAGAGCAATTTATTTAGGAAAAAGCGTGTTCGGTGAACCTGTATTTCGCTACCAAGATTCGTTTTGGGAGTTGTAGTAACAATAGAGCGGACACTCAAAACAACACCAAAAATATGCCAAACTGTAGTCAAATATGTCTACTTGAACATACTATAAACTCACTACGTTCTGGAAATCCGCTATGTATAAAATAAAACTTTAACTCACATGTATAATATGAATCCACAGGGAAGCAACAACAAAATTAATTGTGCAAACAATAAACTATCAAAGGAAAATATATGAAGACATCGGGGTTAAATATCGTTCTCAAGAATGTTTAATCGTCTTCTGAATCGTCAGTCCAGTCATCATCCACCTTACTCTGTGTATCTTCGACGTATTCCTCATGCATATTCATGGAACGCTGTTGGTTCGTGCCTGCGAAACCCAAGGTATCACAAGACCGAAGCTACGTGAGCACAGTAACCTATCTTCCTGGCACCTGTCTTGCACTGGCAGTATCATCCCAGGATATCTGCAACATCGTACTTTATCCAGGGAGTGTTGGTGCAGGAACCTATGTGATGACACTGGATTTTAACACGAATGACATCACCATCTTGCTGATTAAGAAAAATTCATAGGCGTCTCTAGTGTTCACATGCTCCCCAGTATAGCTTTTTGCTCGTTAAAAGCTGGTATATGCCGAGAGTTAGTTCACGCAGCATCTCTTCGGATAATACAGGAATGTTCGGGAGATCTGCAGCATCCATCGGAGCCTATTTTATTTTGTTGCCCTCGCGATCCCAATCTTTCTCTTTACCGTTGTTTGGAGATCGTTTTCATTGTGAAGAAGAGCCCTCATCCTTCGTGCAATGTACTCGTCGTGGGAGGCGTCAAGTATGAGTGGGTGCTGAAATGTATTGCAAACCGTGCAAACAATTCGTACATAGTCCCCAATAAATGGAATTTGGTTATTAATCATAATGTGTTCCATAGCCTTCCATCTGGAATTGGCGGATTGGACAACCTATTTTATTTTTGTTACCACACAAACTTGGTTGTCTTCCATTGTTGTCGTTGCTTCTGCGCTTCTGGAAGGAAACACGGCATTTCAGTATGGAATCCGAGGTCTTCTACTAGCTACGGTGAGTCTCTAAAACCCCGGTCTACGACGAATACATCGTCTTCTTTTAACAAGGCACGCATCTCTTCAACATCAACATGTAGTATTTTGTCCGTAATCGCTGCATCGAAATCTTTAGCGCAGTAAGGACCCAATACAGAGAGCACATATACGTCACTGGCGAGGATCATCATAGGTTTGACAATAGGACGATGTTTGTGCATAATAAACGAGAGCCTCTGAAACGCATAGTTCAAGCTCTTCTCGCTATACTTTCCATCAACCACAATAACTGCCACATCTTTTTCATCCGCCATGATGTGTTTGGCCAACGGTCTGGTCTGGTCTGCTCTGGAATGAAGTCATCTCGTATCATATGTTTGAATATGAGATATAAGGGAACAAAACACGTCATTAGAGCTTTCCTGTCTGTGTGAATTGCTCATAAGCATTGTGGCTTTGTAGTCCCGAGGAGTTCCAATGACTCCCAACGACATTCCTGTTCTCAGTTTAACCAAGAGCCGTTTTGGGTATTGCGTATTTCGTCTCTGACGTAAACAAACAGCGCATTGACTTGGGCAGACTTTAAACCTGTCAGATTGTAGCAGTCGGCATCGGTCGTTTTGGGTATCTTTGGTATCTCTTTGTAACAGCGAAGGCACATGAATTCTTTCGTTCCACATCCCGTTATACATATTTGGGAAACATGTTTCCTTAGTTTCGCGTTCTTCAAATGTTTACTGCACTGTACACATTTTACTGTCTTCGATTTTATAGGCATTCTCTCTAATAGTATTACGTCGACACACCTTACATGACAAATGTTAAGGGCTAGTTCTACTATCCACACTTTTACACTCAAACACAGACTGTCTTCGAAGAGAGCCTTTTGTTGACTAGTAATCTATACAAAAAGAAATGAACAACGTAATTGCTATTTACACTATTAACACTATATCGTTACACTCTAACACACACTAAGCTATATTCGTATACAACATACTGACATTATCTGCCATTATTCCTTTCTTCCTTTTTGAGTGTTGGTTTGGACCAAGACTAACCGATCACAACGGCATTTAAGTGTGTTCAACACACTCTGTTATTTATCTCGTGGACACACGTGAAGTAACATTTTCACGCCACAATGTTCTTAACAACAGCAACTGCCCATTTGTCGAACGTACTCTGTTTTGCGATGTTTATAATACAACGTTGTACGCGTATCAGTAAGAATGTCTCCCTCCTCCCAAACAACACGAGTAGAAGAGAATAACAAAGCGGCGTTATGGTTCACATGGAGACGCTCTTGCAATATTTTCCTTTGATAGTTTATTACTTGCACAATTGATTTTGTTTTTGCTTCACTGTGGATTCGTATCATACATGCGACTTAAAGTACAAAGTTTTTTTTTTATATACATAGCGGATTTCCAGAGCAAAGTGAGTTTGTGGTATGCTCAATTATCACATCAGACTACAGTTTGGCATATTTTTGGTGTTCTCCTGAGTGTCCGTTCTATTGTTACTACAACTCCCAGAACGAATGTCGATGGCAAAATAAAGGTTCACCGAACACGCTTTTTCCTAAACAAATTGCTCTCACAGTGTAACAAATACACCTGTGGTCGTGCAATCTGGTTACTTTAGGTACCTTTATCAGCAGAACAAAATATTATTACGAATTTTCCGGTCATATTGACGCTTTCCACACACATTCGTTTATTACGCATCCAGCAAGACTTTTCGAAGGTTGGAGTGAGGGGTAATTTCCGGACACTATACAGGGATAACCAGAAATGATCTCAGCATAATCTAAACGACATTTGAAGCGGAATATCGTGTAGATTACAGATATAAACTTTCATAGCAATCTCTTGCCAGGCAGAAAATGGCCCTTGTCGTGACTCATCCTTTATACTATTTCTAGGATTCTAATTTGGGTTCGTTTAGCAAGAGGTAAAACAATGAAATCTCAAATTAAACAAAACTTTTAATAGAGTTTAATTTGGAGTGTAAATTTAAGTGCCTGCTATTAAATAGTCTTATGCATTGAATTAAGTCTACTATAAACAAATTCCTTTACCAAATACCTGATAAATCCTGATGATGATGCACATTCCAATTTGTGCTATAGATTATAGTTCAGATCCAATTCTGATATACTCTTGAATGGTGGCCGTTAACTATTGGGGAGACAAAGTAACGATGGCTTGGTACTGTCTTACTAGTTCCTTGTAAACTACGCTTATCACCCACTGTATTGGTGGTGATGAACGTTCCACAAATACTGTTTCACATATAAAAAAGACCAGTTTATTTTTGCTATAGTTTAAAACTAAGTCTGTTAAACACAGAATATTAAACGTAAGTTGTGTACACGATGATAACCAACAGATCGAGCAACGTCTGAATTCTGAATACCACTGCACACCACCTTTAAAATTACATATTAGGCTGATAATCTAAAAGCTGGTGGACATGACGTAAGACACATGGAGTGTGAAAACTTTTCTGAGTCTGGGTTCCAGGTGTTCCAGAACAAATTTCGGAATATAGGAAGTAAGAACTATGTCTGTGCTAGATTTCCGTAATGAGCTCATTCGTTATATAAGTGAAGTGCATAAAACGACTTCACAGACGTTATTATCTAATAGAGTGTTTACAACACGATTCAATTCTTCACATACAATTATTCACAAGTGAACTTAGTTCTGTATTTTCTGGTGTTTCGTAAACTTATACCACTAAAATGAAAATTATATTTAATTCTAAATAAAATCTATTATTAAGACTACGACAATATTAATAGTGAGTAGCAGTGTCACCAGATAATCTTTACGCTACAGCATAATTTTTCCGAAGTAAAGAACAGTGATAATAATGCTACTACTACTACTACTACTACTACTACTATTACTACTACTAATACTAATAATATTAATAATAATAATAATAATAATAATAATAATAATAATAATAATAATAATAATAATAATAATAATAATAATAATAATAATAATAATAAACATACCCTCTACTGTTCTCCAAACATCATCGCCGAAATGGAATACCAGAGCCCAATGAGATAGTGGACCAATCGGTGCACTACCTTTTGATGTAGAACATCCTATAGTACTTGATCCTACTTTGAATGTCCTTTTGAATAAGTATACTGTTGCCTTTCTTGGGGTGTTATCGTTGTCGGGGATAATACCGAAGTCATTGCTTCTCAAAGAAGAAGAATCAGATTTTGTAGATCTCGAAGAATGTGACATCTTAAGCGGTAATATACTGAAAAAGTAATAGATATTATTTTACTAATACTGTATGCCTTACTTGTGCAGTACATACACACAGGTACAAATACATATAATGGAAGACACAAATAAATATAAAATAAATATATTGCACACTTACATAATATTGTAATGTACCACGTGCTTGTGTTTATAAACACCCAACATTTGATCGTGTTTACAAAACATAACAACAACAACCTCGTGCACTTTACTACATTTTACGTTGAAGTACTACAAGTAGCAGACAAAATATAAAAACCTCATCTACACTCACATGACGACGAGGCAATAGCAGCGCCACCGCCTATATAACGGAGAGTATTCCATGGACAGTTATCAGTTTGCGATTGGTCACCCCTCCTTTAGCTTGCCTGGAGCTCTAGGAGATACCCAACACAAAACCTCTAGTTTCCTTCGAAACTCTAGGCTTTTCCTTTCCTCTTCGGGTGACCCTTGCATTAGAGAAATTACATTATTGGACTATTCTTGAAGAATACTGTTTGTACTGTATTTTGTAATACAACCGGTAGTGGGAAAATATTCCGGACATATTATTTTACACCAGTAAGCTCTACCTACTCCTTCATAGCGGAATTTTACAATATGAAGGATTAAGAGTCAGACTGTGTCCATTCTTGATCGAGATTGAGATAATGTTTCTTTCACATCATATATGAGACAAGTCCATCATATATGAAAGTCCAGTATCTCCAGAAACATTTTTGTACAAAATATACAAGCATAATCTCTCATTTAATACTGAATTGTTATATATTGTCTACATAGTGCCGTACTGTTGGTGGGGCAAGCAGAGAGCTAAGTCCTTCAGGAAAAGTAACAAAGGGCATGGATGGATAAGTATAGTGAAATGGCCCCAGATGAATCTTGGAACGACAAGTGGGTGGTATGTAGGTACCCCCAAGATATATCATCTCACGTTTTTCACGGGCTATATTTTCGTGACCATTCTACCTACTCCTAGGTCCTTGGTTCTATTCTCGTTCACTTTATTGGAAACAAACTTTTATCATTACTTTCGTTGTTTTACACATGTATTGCTTATAGGAACAACAATCTTTATGGTTGATTGTCATTTCCTTTATATTTTCTAATTTACCTCAAGGAGAGAGGGATTCAAGAAGAGAGTAAATAGAGAGAAAACGGTTGGATGACAATACATTCGTTTCATCCAAACCTGGAAGTTATGTAAACAGTTCGTTTTCTTCCTGACGCAAAGGCATCGGATGACTAGTCAAGAAACCGCAAACAAAAACAGCTGAAGGTTATGTTGCACGACCAATGCATACGTGACCTAGTTAAAAAAAATAAAAAAAAAACAGGATATTGGCTCGATATAAATCAAGTGATGCCACAATTCAGGAAATTTCAGTAGGATGATAACATAAAGTTTCAGGTAGGAGTGATGTGATGCTTCTGATCAAGTGAGATACCATCTCCCGAATATCCGACTTCTCTCTCTCCCTGCTTAGACAATCACTTACGTATTTTGATTGTTGAAGAAAACAGATTCCGGATAAGCAATTGCGTATGGCTCTCGTACTATCTTTCTTCCTTCCTCACATGGACAAGTGAAGAAGAGACTCATCCTGATTTCTGGTAAAATCCAGAACATCACACCACCACATGCGTCAACAGTGACGGAGTCGGCATGATAAAATGACCGAATCAGTCAGACTTTGAATGAGTTCAGTGCGATTGACAGTGTAGTGTTCATCAAGTGTCAACACATTGCACGAAGCCTAACATCATTTTTCAGGTAAATATGTTTCTGTTTTAAGTAACCTTTTGGTGGCAGGCAGCCTTGGAACATATTCAATATGGCAAAGTACTAGTGGAGAACTCTCAACAAAAATTCATTATCTTTCAAATGCTAGAATAACTTAAATTCTATAGTAAAGGTTATGACTAGCTTGAGTGGAAATGATTGCAATTAATATTTGACATTGTAATTTGTAAAGTCCCTTTATTGTGTAATTACTTAAACTTGAAATTTGAAACAGCTAAGTTGCTATATTTTGTCAAAGCATTTGAAAATTTTGTCTCAGCACTCCGCTGTTACACATGTATTCTGAGTTTTGCAAACTACTCTGTTTCCTTCCTTCTCTTTTCTTGTTATCTTTATTTTAATTTAATAAATTGTATATTGTTAAATGAAGAAGAGAGTTCTTTCTTTCCTAAACCCATCCTTTCTACGATAGAAATGTAGGGTACAACTAGATGGGTATATCGTGATCCCTATATCCCTAGACAAAGTTTAACGTGTAGTATCTCATGTTTCTCTGCCTTCTGGCCGGGAAACCTGAGCCGTGAGACGTTTCAAACCTCAACTCTCATTGGTCCATGAGAAATTGCGTAAAATCCAAAAAGTGGGATTAGTTTATTTCTCAAAAATGGCTCGATCGATTTTCTTCAAACTTGGATGTATGCATATATGTATACAAAGGTTTTCTCTGAAAAAATTAACAGCTCCCCCTGACCATTTCCACCCTCAAAATAATTCGATTCAATATTTTGAGCCCCTTTTGATCTGTGATAGTCTGCGAGCATAATTGTAAAAAAATAGTTTTAGATGTCGCTTTAGCCCTACAATTACATATATGTTTTCCAAAATTGTATCACGAGTACGCCATGGTCAAAATTAGCCAAAACCGACCATATCACACCTGAAAGGGGGCAGTTGCAAAACGAACAGCTATTGATGTAACTTTAGCATATTTACTACTTAAATGAATGAGAAATCACACCTGAAAAGCACCAAACTCACTGAGGCCCCATTTGATGGACTGTGTAGTCTCCATCCTTTTTTTGAGCCAAACTGAAACTGTTAATATTGATGTTTATTTCATATGAATCAATCAGCCTGAATATGAATATGAAGTGAAAATTGCCATTAAACTCCCGTAAATATCCCATTTGAGGATTCTGAAGCTTCAGTGTGAGTGCTCATATAAAAAATCAATGTTACTTATACCTATAGTGTATAATCAAAGTGAAATAACCTCAGCTGGAAAGAGAATAACCATCAACACCATAATGTGATGCAACCTTTGCTGTAGTATCTTCTACAGGTCCTGAGAGGGGGGATGGGAATAAGAAGTAGAGTAGTGGAAAACGGAAACATTTGAATAAAATGTATTTTCATCCAAGAAATAAAGAAAATAAAATGCAAACGGAAAGTAAGTTACACGTAAGAAGTACAGGTATTTCAATGTGTGAAACAAGTAAGGATGAAGGGAACATTGTAGTACGTACGTCAATCCTTGTCACTGCTTTCAATTATGACCACACAAATATCGTAATCGAATATATTGCTCAATATTTAGGCAGGTTTGGGAATCCTCGACAAGTATCTTTCATAACTAAGGTAATAAATAATGGCTGCAACATGGGACCAAGAGCCAACTGTTGGCAATCCATTTGCACAGTCGCAACAATACCTAATTACATTTCTGTAACCTTCTGTATTTGGTTTTAGATTAAGCATTTGTATGTCTTGAATGCAATGTCGTTTTCAATATCTTTTTGTTGTCTTTAACATGCTGCATATTAATATTATCTCTTTCATCCAACATTTCAGCCAAATAACATATTACCTGTTTATATTGGAAGGATCCACAAAACAATCCTTCAAACAGTGACGGATCTAGAAGGTAAAAAGTGGGGGACAGCCATAACCCTGATTATGAAGGTATATCATTAGTTTACCATAAACTTCAAAAACTATATAAATAATAGGTTCAATTATTTTCGTCACTCGAAAAACAGGAAGCGCTTGGGTCCCCCCGGCCAGATCCACCACTGCTTTCATATATTTTCTGGTCATTCAAGGAAATTCTTCAAGATCCTGTGAAGAAATAGATGTAAACGGAATTTCTCTTTTCGCAATTTCTTATGTTCAATAAAGGCTGCAAAGGTGTTTTCGTTTCCTGAAGTTTTCGCAGATTTCATGATTGCGGTGATTGCGGAGTGGTTTTCATCTGGTGTCACACGTATGGAGAATTTATTGTGTAGAAAACTAGCAATTCTATATTACGGGCCGATACTAGCTATCATTTCATTGTCAAATATTTCATCTAAGAGACGATACTTTTCTTTCAGAATTCCATGTGTAGTTTCAATTGCCCAACGAATTCTTGTAACAAACCTGTATCATTTGTTTCTGCAGTGGACCATTGTAATTTTTTGCCTTTAAATGCAAGCATAGAAACTTCATAACCTTTGTTCTCAATATAAGTTTTACAGGGTCTATATTTTAATCCATTGACTACTAATTTACTAATATAAAAGTACAATTCTCATGTAGATTGGGGCTCTTGCAACCCACGCTTCTGGCTGTTGGTATTCCTTTTTTCGAGACAAATTCACACAACCACAAAGATTCATTGTTTCGTGTTTGTCTTAAAGTGATAAGGGTGTTCATTCCCAAATAAATTGTTAATTACCAACAGTTTTACTCTCTCTCATACTAGGGATGGGGTCGCCACAGACCATCAAATGGGGGCTCAGTGAATTTGGCACTTCAGGTATGATTTCTCATTCATTCACGTAGCAAATATGTTAAAGCTACATCAATGGCTGTTCGTTTTGCAATTGCCCCCTTTCAGGTGTGGTATGATTGGCTTTTCCTAATTTTGACCATGGAGTACCCGCGAAAAATATGTGATTGTAGGGTTAAAGGATATCTAAAATTATTTCTTTCATAATGTGCTCGCAGACCATCATAGGTCAAAACGGGCTCAAAATATTGAATCGAATTTTTTTGAGGGTAGAAATGGTAGGGGAAGCTTTAATTTTTTCAGAGAAAGCCCTTGTATACACATATACATACATCCAAGTTTGAACAAAATCGATCGAGCCATTCTTGAGAAATAAATTAATCCCACTTTTTCGAATTTGCGCTATTTCTCATGAACCAATAAGAGTTGAGGTTTGAAACGTGAGGGATTAATTATCTTGGGGGTACTTATGTATCACCCACTTGTCGTCCTAAGATTCATCTACTACCCTAACCTTTGGTGAGGGTAGTAGATGAGTGCGTATGAGAGGAAGCTAGGAGTTGGATAATTAATTTGATTAATTCAGTTATTGCTTTTTTTCGTTAGCGTTGATATTTTGACCAAAGTAGGAAATTAAAATTTCGATCCCTCCCAACTAAAATTCCGATCTGATCATTTGATGTTAAATTGAGTATATTTGTGTCTGAATAATCCAATTCCTCAGAAAGAAAGTTTTTCATGTATTTTTGCCGATTCAGTTGTTTCATTTCTATATTTTTACCGTACCAGTTATTTTTGAATTTCATTGCCTTGCTTTCTAAAAGTAAAATACTAGCTGATGAATTGTCAGTTGCTGATTTGGGTACAGAATTTTTACGAAGGTTTGCGAAGAGGAGAGTTTAAGATTGCTATGATAGCAGTAATTACTATCTGTTAGTAAGAGGATGATTAATCCGATCGAGCGGAACATAGTGTTCGTATCATTAGTTGCAAGCTGATGCGATTAGCGATAAAGTTTGTGATTCTGATTATTAAAAATTATAGAGTATCTATATAAATGAACAGACTAATAGTTATATTAACTGAATTACAATTAATTGAAATTCTTGGGATTTTTTGGGTTATGTTTTGCGAGAGTTTGGAAACTAAAAATTGTCAAGTTGCAGATTTATCATCAGCATAATTGGATTTTGAAATTGCATTGAGGATTTGAATTCACGATTTGAGTCGATCTATAAGTCTCGGATTAGGGTTAGGATTTGCGTGAATTTTAGGAAATTTTGAAAACTATTTAACTTCGGATAATGAAGACAGATGTTAGGATTGGAATCTTGTTTGTTCCTATTAAATCGAGTTATCTTGTTAATATTTCGAATACTTGTTGAAGTTTAACTAGGCTTCCTCCCAAAATCCGGTTTCAACCAGTTTTTAGTATTTTTCATTCGCTTTGTATTTTCCGCCGCCAAAATTCTTTGCTCTGATTGGGAACTATTTCTGACGCCTTAGTATTATGGCGCGTATTCCGTTGTTCTACTTGGAAAGAGCTTCGAGCAAGACCATGTCTCTTTCCATTCGTGAAACTTTTTTTTTTTTTTTTTTTAGAAAAGCCGCATTAAAAGGTAAAATTAGTTTCAATTAAGGAATAAATAGTGAGGAAGCTTGTGAGAGTCTCAATTTAGTGGAATTTCATCTGAAAACAGTCAGAAAATCCGTGAAATATGGAATTCAGCTCAGCAGACGCCATGTTGGTGAACATTGATAGTTATGGACAGGATTAATATTGGTTTGTGATCTCTCGAAACGAAGTTTTTGAAGATTAATGCTTTCCTTTAAAACTTCCTTCACCCTCCAAATGCTCAGATTAGGATTGCGGCAACCTGTCCATATATCTATATCTATACCTATCTATCTATCTATCTATCTATCTATCTATCTATCTATATATATATATATATATATATATATATATATATATATATATATATATATATATATATATATATATATATATATTAAATATACTCCATGGTTCTGGATAATCACAATAACATTTTAAAACACATTTTTCTGACCAGAACAAAATGAATTATTTAATAATTATACGATTTTTGTTACAGTTTCAAGGACCTAACGTCCTCTTCATCAGACATGGAGAAAAGACAGATGACAGCAAATCTTATATCTTCCTCAGCCGTTAGTTAGCATTTTCATTTATCTATATATCATTTATCATATATATATAGTTAGGTCCTTGAAACTGTAACAAAAATCGTATAATTATTAAATAATTCATTTTGTTGTGGCCAGGAAAATGTGTTTAAATATATATATATATATATATATATATATATATATATATATATATATATATATATATATATAATATGTATGTATGTATTATACGTAGTTTATGTGATTTTTTAACTGACTGTACTTGTAGGCTTCCTTGTAGTCAATGTCGCCGATTTCTCAGTAAATTTGGGGGGGCATTCAGATGTAGAAGGTATATATATATAAGAATTTTAAGACAAATTGCATTCAAATTATGCCAAATATTGCATATTCATAAATAAAATAGGGGCCTACGTGAGCTTTGGGGAGGACCGTGCCCCCAGGTTCGGCGCCCTTGCTTGTAGTTAAATTTCATTATGTCAGTGTAAATTAGCATAGGGACTCTCATTTATTCTTAAATTGACAAAAGCTTCAAACGGAAATGGGTTGAGTAATTTTCGTGGGGGTTCTTTTCCCTTCAGGAAAGGGACCCATCTTCCTTTTCGTTAATAGTTTTAATATGTCCCTCTTGGGGCATTGATATAACTTTGTAATTGGAAAAATGAATTAGTTTGATAGAAGGGCCATTCAGTTTTGATTATTCCCTTCCTTTTGAGTTCCCGAGCCGGTTTACAATGGGGTAATATTAGTGATTGGTTCAGATTATACTTCGTAATTAATATGTTTAGTGAAATGTGTTAGCATGTATGTATAATTTAGTATGTAGAAAACAGGAGTAATGTATGTGAAAGCATGATTTATTTATTTAAGGACAGTGTGTTGTTGCTCATTGATTATTCATCTCGTTTGGTTCGTCGGAATAAGTATATTGATCAATGATGAAAATTTATAGTAATTCCGTACCATTATCTCATGGTATACGACGCATAGTCAGGTTTTCGTACAGTACAAAGCGTGTTTAGTAGTACAAAGTTTGTTTTCATGCTGCCATGCCATCTAGCGTTAAGTGAAGAATTATTCCCGCTAGTGTTTTGTTCCTCCAAAGCTTCTAGAAAAGTCAAAAATTACCCTTCTTTTGTGATTACACTAGCCTGCAAAATTAAGGTCACTAAAAAGTATTTAAAATATAATTGCTAATCTTTATGCATTTTGGTACCCTGATTCCAAAAATAACATTCATATTTCTGTATCACGTAAGGTTTCTGTATAAAAGAGTCATACCTGCAAAGAAAACACCTTATATATTCTTACTTTATCAACGTAATTTATGAAAAGTTAACCTTTCTGTTTTTAATTAAAACGAACAAATATGTTTACAGGTCCTCATGTTGCCCCTTTGCATGAAAACACCGTCTTCGGCATTTTCCTTTGTGGGTTGGTTGTGGAAGGTCTCTCTGCAGCATCCAACAGTAATCGCTAGCATGTTGACTTTCTATCTTTCCGGGCACGTTCGCTCCCGTACCCTTAATACTTTGATAGAATTGCTCTCCCTGTTTGATACATATTACTGGGAAGTAATCTAAATGTTTATTAAGGAAGCAGTTTTAAACTCATTGAGCATCCCAAATCTTTGGATTTTACTAACCTGTTTTCTACAATAGGCTTGAAGTTAGGATCCTTAAAATTACCAGGAAGTTTGTGAATTACTTCTTCAAACGATTTCCAAGTCTCTTGCTCAGGTGCGGTCATCATAACATCGAACTCCTTATCTTTCATTAGTTTTCTGATGTCAGGACCAATAAATACACCCTCTTTCAATTTAGCTACTAAAAGTTCTGGAAATTTTTCAGTCAAGTAACGTAAACACTCTCCCCCTTTTGACAGCTTTTACGAGCTGTTTCATGCCAGCAAGTTTAATATGAAGTGTCAGAAACAGGATTTTACTAGGATCAACTAAGCTTTCCCGCATTACATTTTTACCTCCAGACTGTAGGAATGTTTGAGATGGCCAAGTGATGAGCTCTATTCCTGATATCTTATTCGCGGAGAAAACACGGATATTTGGTCTAATCTGCCTGATTCCTAGAATTATGAAAATAATTTTTAAATCACTGCATATTGACCAGCCGTAAGTTTTGAGAGGATTACAGATAGATTTTCGTAATTTTCTTATAGTAACACAGAGTGAGAAACTCCAACTTTGGTGTATCTACTACCATTGTGTAGCAACACTGCTTTAATGAACGTTTCAAGGACTCGATGAACAATCCCGAGTCCTTAACCCCATATTGTATATTTAGCTCCTCCATTAATCCATCGACATTGGAAAATTATACTAGACTTTCTTCTTGACAAAAGTAAGGCGTGAGATATCTTTCTCTTCTTCAAAACCAAGAAAAAGAAGTACCTGGTGCTAAAAGATGTTTTTCTTCAGTCGAGAACCCATTCCTTTGTAAGACTCAAATCTCTAACTAAATCATCAAAAATAGCCCATTGTTTCCTGCAATAGCTTCAAACTAATCTGTATCCTGATCATCATCAACTTCAGAACTTATGTTGGTGTCTTCTAATGTTTGTGCACGAGTTGGCATATGTATTTCTGAGCAGTGCAAAACGGGGCGTCTTGCTGAAGGTAGATTTGGATAGACAATGCGCTTTGTTGTTGTTGTTGTTGAACCCTTGTATGTTGCACGAACAGAAATAGGTCATCGGTATGACTTCGGAGTTCTCTCTAGAACATAGGCTCACCGAAACAAAAAGACTGTCTTGTTCTTTCCCACCACTTTCAAAGGTCTTTCACACATGCATAGGGGAGCCCAGGTTTTATCTTTGTCACCTAGTTTACACCAAAATAAGAGAATAACTTTCTGAACAAAGTTTATGTTATGCTAATATTTCTTCACTGCATATTTTCCACAAATGAAATAATACAAATCTAGTGAGTTCCGACAACCCCTTGGGGTCAATTACACCATTTCACAAACACTATGGAGAATTAAAAACGCGCACCATATAGCGTTTACATTCAAAGCTAAGTCAATTTACGTTTAGCAAAGGTATACTTACAAAGAAATTAACTGACAATGCTATAAGAAATGTCTTTCTTTGCTATTACAATTTCACAAAGTTTAATAAAATAAAGAAAGGTGTCTGTTTAACAAATTTAGTTAAGAAAGAGAATTTTACTTAAGGAAAGTAAATTTAATTGCTAGGTAGTATATTGTTTCCTTCCTATACAATTACTTTGTAAATTTGAAGCTAAAGTATCATTAGTCTTCCCACATCTAGCGAGACGTATTTAATATGCCCTCTACAGAGCGTTCAGAGAAAGAGCCAAAGCATATGGCAAGATGTGCATTTATGAAGAAACCTTAGGTGATAGAGCATTTTCGATTATTCCGTTGAAATCAGCACCCTGAAATCTATAAGAATCACTTACTATTTCTAAACACTTTTTCCATTGCAGGCTAGTGTTATTGATGCATATATAGTAGTTCTGCTCCATATGAATACATGCGTAGACGAATTACATTACCAAGTAACTGTTCTGGAAACCACAATAAGTTATCTAGTCTAGTAATTAAATAATTGATAAAAAATAACTTCGCGCTTATTCTTAAACCGAAGTTTGCATACATAACACTATTCTGTCGTCAGACTGCAGTTTTAAATTCTCTCTCTTAGTCACGTTCTATGAAAGACCTCACTCTTGTCATTTTCAGAATATAAATGCATTTAGTTCTCATATTAAATTTTCACCATATATATAGTTAATATGAAGCCGTGAAGTGCAAATATGTATGTAGGAAGAATTAAGAGTTAGATTCTCGCGTATTGATCAGTATACGATAGTTTATGTAGTGAATAGTTGATTTCAATATATATAGAATGAGACTGCTTTGAACAGTCTTAGGCAAAATGAAGGAATTGGGTGTCTAAAAAGGAGTTTATGTTATAGAACGTGAATAAGAATAAACGAATAATAATAATGATAATATATATAGCGAGTGTAAGTAAATGATAGGACACCTATGAATATATGAGCCCAGTTGTAATTTTTGCCAGAAAGTATTGATATATATATAATGTTTCGTGAACTCACCATTACGTCAGAATTTTGTGTGAGGAAGGGTCTTATGTGAAAACGATGGGTCATGTTTTCACTTCGTGGCTTGGCATTCACTAATAACTGTAAATACTAACTGTTTATTCTGATCGGATGACATGAGTAGTGTTTATGTGGCAAATGATTTCGAACAATTTCCATGTGACTACAAAACAGAATAACAGTTTCTCCACTTAGTACAGTTTAATTATATGCGTCCAGTTTTACACTTATAATAGTACTCTACAACTTTGAACTTTTTTCCACGTCACCTGATTGAGCCAAGTTCATTACGGTTCGCAGAGGCAACGAAGTGGATAGGATTGAATAACCTAATAAATTTATTACAGTAGAATCTCGTTATTTCCGTACCAAAGTGTCGATATCCAGCCCTTAAATATTTTCATTTTCCTCAGTTTTTACACAAGGTTGTGATTGAAATTAAAGGACCTCTCAAGATGTAGCGAATCTTGCAAATTGCGAGCCACTAGTAAGATTTGACAAACAACTTGCTATTACTAAGTTTATTTTATTGTTTTTCTTTTAATTTTGGCAAATCCTAGTTATAATTTTCTCTATTTTATCGACTTTATTCTAGTTTTCCATACTTTACTTGTAATTCCTATGAGTTTTCTGAGAGGTAGGATATTACTTTTTATTGTTTTAGAAATTTCAAAATTTAGGGCAATGTCGCCTTGCCCCTCCTTCCTTCTTTTTCCCTTGTTGGTTTGGGCTGGAGACGGCTACTAGATAATAATTTCACAAGAAATAACTTGTGAAGTTCTTATTTACAAGACACAGACTTGCTACTTGGCTTTCCCGTTGGGCCACGCATTTAGTAGGTCACCTGTTTCGGCATATAAAAGTATATTTGGCTGTGGGTTGTCATATGTCAAAATTCGACCACTTATCTTTGTAGTATTTAGTGTACTAGTGTATTTTCCTTTGGCGCGCCGTTGTTTTCTTCTCTAGCTAAACTTCTATTTTCTCTTCTCTAAGATTTTTAAAAACTTTTTCAACCTCCCCCTGACCAACCTAATTTTCCAACAGAGATGTCCCGAGACACGATTCGTGGAGGTATTTGTTAATGTCAAATATTAAGGGACCATTTTCCATCACAATTTGACCCATCGTGATAGCGAGCGATAATTCAGTATACGATTCAATTTTTGCTTTCGTCTTTTTTATCATTTTCCATTTGAAATTCTCCCTTGTACTATTCATTATTTCTAATTTTGTTTCCGTTGATTAACATAGAAGTGAATGTTATGTAAATGTTTTGACCCATAAGTATTATTAACACTTTTAGAGTCATATATATGTATAATTTCTGTGTTTACGTGCCTGCCTTGCATTTTAAAGGTGCATTATTTTGAAAATTGTTTGATAATAGAAATGTTTATCATTATGCGCGGTTAATTAGTCGAATTTTGTTATATAGACCGATTTTTCTTATATGAAGTGTTGCAACCTTAGAATTTTATGAATCGGGGTCATTGATTTGAAAGATTAAATGATAATAGAGTATATGTATGTTGAGATATAAATACGTGTTGAATATACATGTGATATTGAAGTAAAATGTATAATGTTGAATTAAGTAGATAAATATGTGTAAATGGTCTTTGTACCTACCCCAAACGGTCGTTGGTTGCCATAGTTTTGAAATATTCGACGAATGTAAAATGTGAATTCAAAGTATACAGCCGCATTTTTTATATTCTCTTTAATAATAATGTAATATCTACTGTTCAACAATATCGTATATGAAACTATGGACGCAGTAGTAGGCCCCCCCGTTGGTGCGAATGACTCATCCTCACTCTCTTTTATGACCGGGGTGAAAGGTCAATGACCTGGCCCGGGGTCAATGACCTAGGGGTACCTAGGACCACCCCCTCTAAATTTTGGCAGGGGTACCATGGCCCACCCCTAAATTTTGGCAGGGGTACCTAGGACCACCCCCCTTAAATTTTGGAAATTGCCAAATCTAAAAATTTGGTATGGTAGCCTAGGACCGTAGTGTGTACCTCTATCAGTATTGGGTGTCTATGTCGTTCCCTTTCAGGGGTAAAAAATTGCCAAAAATTCAAATTTCGGGGGTTTTTAACCTAATTTATCCCCTTTGATGAGGTGTTATTACCCTATATAGTTATATGGGCGTATACAGGGGTCCATTCCCTTTCATAAGACATGGGTATATTAATGCACCCTTGAAAAATTTGGGAGGGGTACCTTGGCCCACCACCTAAATTTTGGGAATTCACCAATTTAAACATTGGGTATTATAGTACAGGACCCTAATATGTATTATGATAAATTTGGGTGGTCCACCTCGTTCCCTTCTAGGGGGTACACAATTGCCAAAATATAAACGTAAGTAATACGTTGTACCACGTGTTTGGTTTCGACCTAAGTTATCCCCTTTGATGAGGTGTTATTACCCTATATGGTTATATGGGCGTATACAGGGGTCCATTACCTTTCATAAGACATGGGTATATTAATGCACCCCTTTAAAAATTTGGGAGAGGTACCTTGGCCCACCCCTTCATTTTTAGAAATTGCCCAATTTAAACATTTGGTATAATAGTATAGAACCCTAGTATGTATCACTATAAATTTGGGTGGTCCACCTTGTTCCCTTTCATGGGTACAAAATTACCAAATTTTAGTACAACCACGTGTTTGGTCTTTTGACCTAATTTATCCCCTTTGATGAGGTGTTATTACCCTATATGGTTATATGGGCGTATACATTGGTCCATTACCTTTCATAAGACATGGGTATATTAATGCACCCCTTTAAAAATTTGGGAGAGGTACCTTGGCCCACCCCTTCATTTTTAGAAATTGCCCAATTTAAACATTTGGTATAATAGTATAGAACCCTAGTATGTATCACTATAAATTTGGGTGGTCCACCTTGTTCCCTTTCATGGGTACAAAATTACCAAATTTTAGTACAATCACGTGTTTGGTCTTTTCACCTAATTTATCGCGTTTGATGAGGTGTTATTATCCTATATCGTTATATGGGCGTATACAGGGGTTCATTACCTTTCATAAAACATGTGTATATTGGTGCACCCCTTGAAAAATTTGGGAGGGGTACCTTGGCCCACCCCTTTAAATTTTGGAAATTGCCCAATTTAAACATTTGGTATAATAGTATAGAACCCTATTATGTATCACTATAAATTTGGGTGGTCCACCTCGTTCCCTTTCATGGGTACACAATTGCCAAATTTAGTACAACCACGTGTTTGGTCTTTTGACCTAATTTATCACCTTTGATGAGGTGTTATTATATTATATCGTTATATGGGCGTATACAGGGGTTCATTTCCTTTCATAAGACATAGATATATTAATGCACTCCTTGAAAAATTTGGGAGGGGTACCTTGGACCACCCTTTAATTTTGGAAATTGCCCAATTTAAACATTTGGTATAATAGTATAGGACCCTAATATATATTACTATAACCTCGTTCCCTTTTAGGGGTACAAAATTGCCAAAATATAAACGTAAGCAATACGTTGTACCACGTGTTTCGTTTTTTACCTAATTTATTCCATTGGATGAGGTCCTATTACCTTATATGTTATATGGTCACATATGGGGATTCATTTCCTATCATAAGACATAGGTACATTTGTGCACCCGGGAGGGGTACTTTGACCCACCCCTTTAATTTTGGAAATTGTCCCTTTTATATGTTTGGTATTATAGTATAGGACCCTAATATAAATTACTATAAATTTTGGTGGTTCTTTACTAATGAGTGCACAAACTTTTAAAAGTGTCAAATCAAACCTTGAAACAAAAATTTCAAACAAAAATTTCGAAACAAAAATCTTTGAAACAAAAGTTTGAAAATTTTTGAAACTATAAAACTTAGAAACGAAAAAAATTCAAACAAAAAAATTTCAAACGAAAAAAATTCAAACAAAATTTTGAAACGAAAAAAATTTCAAACAAAAAATTTTAAACAAAATTTTGAAACGAAAATTTTTTTAAAATTTCAAACGAAAAATTTTTAAACAAAAAATTTTGAAACAAAAGTTGTCAGAAAAAATTTCAAATAAAATTCTGAAACAAAAAATTCAAACAAAAATTTGAAAGCAAGAATTTTCAAACAAAAAGTTTCAAAAAATTTTACGTTTCACGGTTGACCGTCAAACTTTATCCGGTTTTTAACTATTCGATTAACAAATAAACGGTTTTGATCATATTTATCAGTGAGTGTAAAATGTTGAACGAAACCAAGATTTTTAAATGTTAAACAAAACTTAAAACTGAATGCAGCAAAGATTTGAAAATCATCAACCAATCAGATTGCACGAAAGATAGTGATCAACCAATCAGATTGCAGGAAAGATAGTGATCAGCCAATCAAATTGCATTAACAATAACTTTGCTAGTGTCAGATTACATCACCTTATGATTAAATTTCAAACTGTTGTAGCATGTATTGCCTTTCGTCTATGAGTCATAAGATTCAATAAGGTTAGCTATCAGATTTCAAATCAATCACCACCAATGATCTTAGACTATGAGCTGTGACTAAAGTTCAATGTATTGTTTCAAATTTCGCGCCTTATGTTAAAATTCTGTTTATCACCATTCCCAAATTTAAAGAATACTTCTCTTGATATACCTAAGTCTTAGAATTAATCATATCATTATATGTTCAATAAGGTCAATAATGTCCGTCAATTGTTTACCTGAGTAGAACCAACTGTTTTCTAAAAGTGTGTGTACTCAAACTTAAGAAGTACCACAACAAAGGAAATGAATCCCTGTACACTACCCCATCAAGGACAATCACGTGGTACAACGTCTTGCTTACTTTTATATTTGGCGGGAATAATCAAAACCAATGACGCATTCTCAAATTATCCTACAAAGTTTCAATGTACCAATGTTCTGGACTCCTAATCCCATCATAGGTTAATAACTGATCACGTGATCATACTCATATTTGACAATGATTTACCCAATGAATGAGATACTATCCAATTTTAAGAACAATTACCAATTATTGATATGACAATAAGAAATGTACCCCCTCCCAAAATTTAAGATTGGTACACAAATACACCTGTGTCTTATGAAAAAGTAATAAATCCTGTACTTATTCAATAATAAAGCCGGTCAATAACCTTTAAATTTTGAATATTTGGTCATAAGAGGAATACCAATGGGTCCTAGAAAACGTTTACCGAATTTTGTTATTTGATAATTCCCAAATTTAAAAGGGAACATAAATATATAAAGGTAATAAACCATATAACGTGCTAAATAGGGGTCAATAACTTCCGAAATTTGATTTTTGGTAGTTCTTTACCCATGAAAGGGAACGATGTGGACCATCGAAATTTATAGTGGTACATATTGAAGTCCTGTACTATGATATCAAATGCTTATATTAAAAATTTCTAAAACCGAGTGGATGAGCCAAGATACCCCTCCCAAATTTTTAAAGGGTGCGTCAATGTACCCATGTCTTATGATAGGAAATGAACCCATATACATGACAATATAACCATATAAGGTAATAGAACCTCATCAAAGGGGAGAAATTGGGCCAAAAAACAAACACATGGTACAACATATTGCTTATGTTTATATTTTAGCAATTTTTACCCATGAAAGGGGACAAGATGGACCACCCAAATTTATCATGATACATGTTGAGGCATGTACTATGATACCGAATGCTCAAATTGGAAAATTTCCAAAATTTACCGGGGTTGGCCATGGTACCCCTTCCAAAAATTTAAAGAGTACATCAATGTACCCATGTCTTAAAATAGGAAATGGACCAATATATACATGACCATATAACCATATAAGGTAATAGGACCTCATCCAAGGGGATAAATTGAGCCAAAACCAAACACGTGGTTGTACTAAAATTTGGCAATTTCCTACCCATGAAAGGAAACGAGGTGAACCACCAAAATTTATAGTAATTTATATTAGGGTCCTATACTATAATACCAAACATATAAAAGGGACAATTTCCAAAATTAAAGGGGTGGGTCAAAGTACCCCTCCCGGGTGCACAAATGTACCTATGTCTTATGATAGGAAATGAATCCCCATATGTGACCATATAACATATAAGGTAATAGGACCTCATCCAATGGAATAAATTAGGTAAAAAAACGAAACACGTGGTACAACGTATTGCTTACGTTTATATTTTGGCAATTTTGTACCCCTAAAAGGGAACGAGGTTATAGTAATATATATTAGGGTCCTATACTATTATACCAAATGTTTAAATTGGGCAATTTCCAAAATTAAAGGGTGGTCCAAGGTACCCCTCCCAAATTTTTCAAGGAGTGCATTAATATATCTATGTCTTATGAAAGGTAATGAACCCCTGTATACGCCCATATAACGATATAAGATAATAACACCTCATCAAAGGTGATAAATTAGGTCAAAAGACCAAACACGTGGTTGTACTAAATTTGGCAATTGTGTACCCATGAAAGGGAACGAGGTGGACCACCCAAATTTATAGTGATACATAATAGGGTTCTATACTATTATACCAAATGTTTAAATTGGGCAATTTCCAAAATTTAAGGGGTGGGCCAAGGTACCCCTCCCAAATTTTTCAAGGGGTGCACCAATATACACATGTTTTATGAAAGGTAATGAACCCCTGTATACGCCCATATAACGATATAAGATAATAACACCTCATCAAAGGTGATAAATTAGGTGAAAAGACCAAACACGTGGTTGTACTAAAATTTGGTAATTTTGTACCCATGAAAGGGAACAAGGTAGACCACCCAAATTTATAGTGATACATACTAGGGTTCTATACTATTATACCAAATGTTTAAATTGGGCAATTTCTAAAAATGAAGGGGTGGGCCAAGGTACCTCTCCCAAATTTTTAAAGGGGTGCATTAATATACCCATGTCTTATGAAAGGTAATGGACCCCTGTATACGCCCATATAACTATATAGGGTAATAACACCTCGTCAATGGGATAAATTAGGTTAAAAAAACCCGAAATTTTAATTTTTGGCAATTTTTTACCCCTGAAAGGGAACGACATAGACACCCAATACTGATAGAGGTACATACTATGGTCCTAGGCTACCATACCAAATTTTTAGATTTGGCAATTTCCAAAATTTAAGGGGGGTGGTCCTAGGTACCCCTGCCAAAATTTAGGGGGTGGGCCATGGTACCCCTGCCAAAATTTAGAGGGGGTGGTCCTAGGTACCCCTAGGTCATTGACCCCGGGCCAGGTCATTGACCTTTCACCCCGGTCATAAAAGAGAGTGAGGATGAGTCATTCGCGCCAACGGGGGGGCCTACTACTGACGCATTTTACTTTATATTTTTACGTAACATAATATAGAAATATTTAATTTTTAACAAATTTTATATTTAAGTCTTTTATGTATTTGGATGATGATTGAAATAAATTAATATTACATAGAGCAATATTTCTCGAATTGTCGTCATCGAAGTATGTCCTTGTAGTTCTCTTACAAGGAATGTTAGTCCAAAAAGGACATAATAATAAATATCAAGTGAATTGGGTATTACCCACTATAGGTATCACATAGGAATGGTGCAACCCAGAAACCTGATTTGCGTCATTATATTTACTGGAGATAGATACCATTGGACGTCTGTAGCGCTTGGTGTCAGTTCTCTCCTTTCATACAATTCTTCCAGCGGACGAAGTGTAGTGTTTAAAGTGTGTAGTCTGTTAGCTTCAGTGGCGTTCAGTAATCATTTTAGAGACAATTGCGAAGGCCTGGAAGACTATTCAGTGACTCACACTTCTATAAACAGAGAAATAGAAACTGATGGAGAATCAGTCGTTAGAAATTGCGCGGTGGTGGAAAAGACCCAAAAGAAGAAGCCAAGGCTGCTTATAGCAGTGAGTGCAGGGTTGTTGGGATCCTTCTACTTCGTCAAGGAACGCTGGATATTATAATCGTAATCATTTCTAGTTAGAAAGGAGTAACGCTATGTGAAATGATTTTCTTTTCATTTAAAAGACTTCCTTACAGTGATGAATTTGATAGAAAGGACTTCTTTTTATGAGGAATTTCCGGTACAGAAACTTTAGTTTTCAATTAATAGTGGGTCAATTTTCATTCTCTTCTGCGAAGCTACGATGTAGATACAAGACAAATTGTAATGTCATTCATATTTCTGTTATATTATGTGTAACTTCTCAATCTCCTTTTATTTACTTACACAATAAATAACTTACAGTTTACAATAATATTGTTATATCTCGTGCAAATAATACAAAATTAATTGTTGAATATATGTAAGCTATTTTCATTCTCAGCACCCGCAGGAAAACACTTAATAGTATAGAACATACATACAGTACCATGTTTCTGTGACTAGAACGAATTAATTGTAACTATATCAATTTTAATAGGAAAAATTATTTCAGTTCACAAATAATATTACGAAACATTAAATTCATAACTTGAGGGACTCCAAAAACACAAGAGTCAATAATCCTATTTATTGCTCTTTATATTTATTGTCGCCGAGTATCGAATATGAATAAATCTATACCATTAAAGTTTCCCATTTATTCTACATTGAAAGGCATCTGTTAATCTTGTTCAGATTCATTTATTGAGCTATCAATGTTCTTTGTTTTCTTCCTGTCTTCGAAGCCTTTCCATTCTGAGAAGCTTGCAAAAAAAAAAAAAAAAAAAAAAAAAACGACGATCGAATTCATATTGCTAAATGAATAAAAAAATATAACTACACAATAGTGGCGGATCTAGAGGGTAAAAACTGGGGGAAAGGCAGCCAGAACCCAGATTATAATAGGTATATCATGAGTTTACTAAGAAAAAAAGTGGTCAATCTAAGCTTACAGTGACGTAAGCACTGGTCCACTCACAATCAGAAGGAAAGTATTTTATTCATGCGCGCGGGGATAGTTCACTCTTGGAGATGAATTTCTGTTTTCGACGATTTTTTCAGAAACTTGAAGCGATTTTGTTCATATTTGATAAACATTTCACTAAGAACCCTGTAATGTAATGTAAATCAGTTCTCATGAAAATATCCACAAGGGATAGCTTATTCTTGAGTAGTTATTTATTCATTTTTTATGATTTCCTGAAATCTTATATATAAAAGAGAACGTACAAAATCCTTTGTTCCCTCATCACGCTAATACGGCTGAACCAATTTCTTTTATTTTTGGGGGGTTATTAGGATTTGGACCCTAGATGGTTTTTATCATATCACTTTAATTTTTAATTACCAGTGTCTTGAGATAATTGACCATTCAAGGGTCTATAACGTACAAATCCTTTGTTATTAGTTCATCATAGGTAAAAATAAACGTATTTATATGCAACCCGCATGACCGTGTCACTCGGCGGGTTAACATAAATGACAGGCGATATACAGCGGAAAATAGCTTGAATCTTCTGTTTAAAATTTTTTAATTGATTTGCTTATTTTTACAGACACTTTTACAATATGCCAGCACCGGGATGACCGCAGCGAAGCGGGGCGGGTTAACATAAATGACAGGCGATATAATGTTAAGATTTACTGCAATCTTCTATGGTTTTTATCATATCACTTGAAAGCGAAAAAGTAAAAATTATCTAAGTAACAAAGTTTATTGCGTTCCGGGGTGACCGCAGCGAAGCGGGGTGAACGCTGCTAGTAATCTTAATATATATTATGAGCCATTTCCCATGAAAAATCTTACTTGTTGGGGTAAGTTTTCTTCGGACGAAATGTTCCGCAAAGCTTCATAATTTTGTTTGTATTTCCGAAATAAATATTTCAGTAATAATTGCAGCATAATATGATTTAGCTTAAGAAATTTGAACGAAAAAGCTTATTGCATGGGCCGTACTTTTTCTTTTTACCGTCTAACAAGTATTACATCACGTTCCTAGTAAGACAATTTCTTCTCAAAAATGCCCTAATCAATTTCTATTTCAAGTCCCTTTTATCTATTTCGGTTTCCTTTTTTTTTTTTTTTTTTTTGAGCTTCATTGTGACTGTTCGTGGGTCAGTGGCTAACTAACATGCACACTCTAAGAACGGTATAGTTGGTACAATAGAAGTATGATTGAATGCAACAATATGGCTCAAGCAATACTTATAGCTGGGAGGATAATATTATATAGTTAAAAATATAGCTGGATCAACAAAATGTATTTCTGTCGCAGCCATTTTTATGATAATAAAACCTGTGTCAATTATGATATACTTGTAATTATAAAACTGCCACATACTTGGAAATACCAAGACCATCACAAAATTTATAGTGGCTGTTTCAACGATAAAAAGATATATTGTAAGCATACTGAAAATAATACTAAGGTAGTTGGTGTAACGTCTGCACTTCAGGGTTGCCACGAATTATATATACTTCATACTTCTGGTTGTTCTAACTATACCGTTTTTAGAGTGATGTAACTTTGTTTCTACTTGCTCGAAATACGTCATATAATTCGTTGGAAGCAATAACAGGCACACATTAAAGTGAAACTGATACTAAGCTAGTGTTTCGCATCAGCATCATTGCGAACCTCGAATTTGGCAACCCTGATGTACAGACGTTACACCAACCACCTTAGTATTTTGAGTATGCTTACAACATATCTTATATCGTTGGAACAGACGCTATAAATTTTGTGATGGTATTTCGAAGTATGTGGCAGTTTTATAATTACAAGTACCATAATTGACACAGTTGTTACCATTATCAAATTGACTGCGACAGCAATACATTTTGTTGATCCACCTATATTTTTTTACCATAATATTTTCCTCCCAGCTATAAGTATTGCTGCAGTCATATTTTTGCATTCAATCGTACTTCTGGTTGTTCCAACTATATCGTTTTTAGAGTATGATTTTTGCGCGCATGTCCCTGGGCTCAATTCCAGTCGGAGTACAGATTCTCTGATAAAAGCCCAAGTAGTGATTCGAATTTTAATGTAGATAGTAATTTCTGTCTCATGTCAATGACTAAGTAACAGAGTGATGTTTCTCCAATGTTGGTATTTCACAGCAGATGGGGGAAACTAGGTATCAGAGATTCAATTTTGTTTAACTGATATTTAGTCAGAATCAGTTCAAGTGTCACACGTACACCTCGTGAATGAGTTTGTTTTAAATGGTATGCAACCAACCTGCAGGTACAGTTGGATTGCACACTACAAAGGTGCCATATGATACACGGGAAACTGATTTTTGATGCTTCATATCTTGAGATCAAATTGATGGATTTCACGAGAAAAATTATCTCAAAGTTGGAGTCTTTCAACTACTGCTTGTGTCAGTAGAAAAGTGCCTACGCTTAGAAAAATGTCTAATTGCACTTTTATGCTAGTTAGAGGATGCTGAATCCCATGAAAGTATTTTAAAGCCTATCCATTCACGAGATCAAGTGAAAAGTAACCTCAAATTTGTGATCTTTGAGGTACACTAACACACGGAGAAAAATGCATAATCCAGTCGGCATGTAAATGCTGTTTTTACCAGATTACGCGCGTCACCACATTAAGTAATGTTGTTTCATCAGTAGTACGATCTACACCAAAGTCCAGCGAAAATTTTGTATTGTAGGACCACCATTTCAAATCTAGAATTCACGCCGTTCCCATTCCGACGGTGGTAACTTAGGTATATAATGTTGTTACTACCATCCTACGAGTGTCCTCTCTTGGTTCTTTCTAAATCTGTGACTCCTTATCTTACGAGAGTAATAGTTTTTAACACGAAATCAATCATGCGAATAAAATTATCCAATCACAGCGAGTCTAGTTCGACGCCGAACTCTAGACTTGGCATGGTGTTCCCACCTGCTGTACTTTTATACATGAACTTACATTACTTAAGGAGCGCACCCGCGTAAATACGACACGGAAATACTAGTCCTTTTTTTCTCAGTGTAGTAAAATTGCCTACGGTTCAGACATTTTTAATAGCATTTTAATACTAATTTAAGACTGCTGAATTCAAAGGAATAATTTTCAAACATATCCGTCCATGGAGTCACGAGAAATATTACTTCAAAGTTGGAATATTTATATGACATTTATTTGTCCCAAATTTGAGATCTTTGTTCTATGCATCCCATGAATGTTTAGGTTTAAAAATAGTTTCATTGGATTCAGTATCCTCAAATTACCTAGCCAATTAAAAAAAAATGCAATTAGAAATTTGTACAATGGTGGCTACTTTTTACTAGTAGCGTGATTGTTGGTTCTCTTCCACCAAAACATAATAAAATATTGGTATTACATATTGTAAAGATTTTACAGCTAAAATATTTTCACAGGAGACTGGACTTTCTTATCGCCTTTTATTAGAAAAGTTTCCTCTTGTATACAATAGCAATAAATATTACAAACAAGTATAAGTTCCTTTAAATAACTTGGTAATTTGTTGGTAAATTAGAAAATCAATGACCATGCGTCTTAGGGCGTATTAGATAGGTGCCTCTCAATGACCAGGTGTCTTAGAGAGGAGAATGGGAACTCTCAATGACCAGGCGTCTTAGAGAAGGGAAGGAGAACTCTCAATGACCAGGAGTCAGAGAGGGGAAAGGGAACTATCAATGACGAGGTGTCTTTGTGAGTGTAGAATAGGTACTACTCAACGACCAGGCGTCTTAGAGAGTGGTGGGTGATCAATCGATGGAAATCGATGTCTTCTGCGGTACTCCGTCTTCTTTTGCAAGAAATGTTGCTGACTGCTTGAATCTTCGTCACTTGGTGATCGTGTTCATGATCTCTTCTTCGTGGCTGTCGTCTGAAGTATGTTTACAGCAAGCATTTAGTGAAACACGTAGCATCTTACACACATGGAACCTTACAATATTGTTAGAAAGTTATAATTAAAAATTCAACAAATAATGTATATGATTTGCAGTAACTAATTATGATATGCTATAATAATTAGGAACAGAAATGTCTAAAAATCAAAATGAAAGCTTTCGAGGGATTGCCCTCTCCATCTTCTCACTAGATCCGTCAGTGTAGAGAGTTATTTGACTCGAAAGTGAAGTTAAAATGATGAAATTGCATAATAAAGATTCTGTCGCCTTTATCTTCTAAAATTAATTTGTACTTTTAAATGTCTGCTGAATGCATTTTCCGTTTATCTAGACCAATATATATCCTTGTGAGTTGTAAATGTGCTACGTGTCTTTCACAGGCTAACCACTACTCAATTAGTACTTAAGTTGCTGAAAAAAATACTGCTATCATATTCGAGTGCTATTAAAGCTATATAGTTTTACGAGATGTCGTAGAGTTGAAAAATATCCTTAACTATTATTTGCTCTGAAAGATACCCTAATAAATTATTGAGTGTTGTTGTCTTGGCGCATGTTCACGGCTCCCAGATTTTCATCCTAAAAAGTCTGAACATCCTACGAAAATCTACAGAATATTCATACTTGGGCACTTACTTTTTGTTTAAATGTCACAATTAATTAAATGAGGGATGCAAATAACCGCTCGTCCACTTGCCCGAGGCGAGTTGTTCATCGGTGAGGGCGAGTATTTAATATCATACCGAAGGTAAGTAAATGATTTCTATTGTGGAATGAGAGCTAGTAGTTTTTTGATTGCGCGAGTAAAATTTTATTGCATCCCTGAATTAAATGATAGGCAAATACCAAAAGTAAGGGTCAGAGATATTATTCGTATTAACTAAGTATCTAAAATGCATTTTCTACTGCACTAGTATATTACAAACTCCCACTTTAAAGAATTTTCTGGACAGCAGTTCAGAAGACATATAGATTTTGTTTACTTGTTTACTTTCTCTGAATAAGATCTGGTAATTTCACCTTTCTACACAGTAATGCGTTTCTTTTCGTTTTCACAGTATGATACCAGCTTTGTTTCAAAGACAATTTGTCTTTGGCAACCTAATATTCCAAATAATCACTGTACATCGCATATTCTGCTTGCTTGCTCTTTATCGTTCACTCTCTTCTTACTATTTGGTGCATTCTAACTTTGTTTTCTTTATTTTGCTCTATAGTTCCTCTAGTATAGAAAGCATAGTGACTCCGTGGTAAAGTGGTCACTTCTGGCGCGAAAAATGTCTTGTTCGATAACGGCTATATGAGACTCATATACTTTGCTTGGTTCTATAAATTTTGCTATTTCTTACGCAAAAGAGTTACTCTTTTAAATGACAGGAGTAGGTTCGGTTGACACAATAGTGTCTGTCTCATAGAATCAATAGTGTCTGTCGCAGGATTTCTCTGTTGCACAATGTAGCTGAACTACTATAGATACTTCTTAGTACTACCATTACGATGTCTTGATTCGACGGTAATCCTTGTTCGGAAAGCGACGAGCATAAGCATCTTCCTACTCTGGACAGCTCTTCTCGCACTGTTAGGGACTACGCATTATTCTCTATAGCTGGAAATGTAGGTGCCTGTCATCATTTAAACTACGGAAAAACTTGAAGCACAGTTCGCAAAAAGCACATATTTTATAAGTTTGTTCTTCCTTTACGAAGTAACCAAATAAAGCAACTTAGAAATGAAAACGATAGAAAACAATACTAAGTTCAGTATCTCATACGTGAATAAGAGTATGGATAATAAACGAAAGTGAATTCTGAAGAGGTGGAGCAAAAGAGAGAACCCCAGGAAAATACATATACCCAATGTTACTGCTATTCGACAAACCGTCCAAGAAAACTTACATAAGCTAGAATAGGACGAGGGATACTTTGTACCAGACCTTAAGTAGTCTTGAGCCATACATTACAAGTAAAACAAATACTCTACATTGAAAACATTGTACTACTGTATTTCGGCTTTATTATATTCCTTTATTATGTATTATTATTAATAATAATCATAATATTTCTTGATGATTAGATTTTCTCGACATACTTTCAAACCCGTATCGACATTTCAGATTTTGTTGGGAAAGGGAGTAAGACTGTCCACCAACATGTTACCTTATACATCGTATAATGTAACATGGCCCGGAAGTTTTGGGCAACCAGTGTATATATGAATTCTATATTTATTAAAATTTTATTTTAATATATATAATTAAATCAATGACTCGATTTGAAGTAGGTCGCGAAATTTGCGTTAAGTTCCTTGAACTACTGATTTTAGTATATTTAGAGGGAAATATATGGTAATATATTTACATTGAATAATTATTTGTATATTTAGCTAAAATATAATATTATTTTAGGAAATAAGGTAATTTCTGGTCGTTTTTAATCCTTTCCAATCAATTTTCATTCATATTTTGGCTTAGGGGATCTTCAAAAGAATTCACAATTTTTTATTTCAAAAATCTTCTTCAAAATTTTTCATTTGTAAAGTCAGCCATAGTAGCTTCTTGAAGCATCCCTTTGTTTAATTTAAATTATCTGTGATTGGATCTTCTGCAATCACAGTTGTGGTTGAGATTTTTCGGCTCCTTTGATCTTGAGAGAAACTCCTATCATCGTATAGTTACGTCACAATGAACCTCCAATTAGGGATCTTCTTCCCATTGTCTTGGTCTTTTCCAGAAGCGGTGTTTAGTGATGGACGTACGATAATCTCAGTCCATAAAAAAAAAACGTGAAAAGAGAAGTATTTAAAGGTTACGACACTAAATAATTGATACCTTTGATGTCTTTGGGCAGTCTGTGTATACAGAGAGTGTTTTGCTGTGCTCAATGGACGATGAAGCTACAGTTGTGAGAGCAAAATTCATACGTCAGGGTGTGAGTGGCTGACGTAAGCCATTGTGTTGGTACAGTTCAATTGCCCGGTTTCGAAGGAGAACTTCAATATTTTTTGGAAAACACCATGTAATCGCTCGGTAAGAGGCGGTGGTGTAGAATATTGCTTCAAGAATAACAACAACCATCAGACGTAGGAGGGAAGTATTTATTAGTTTTTCCATGGAACATATCAAGTAAGTTATAGACGATAGCATCAAAATTATTGTTGTTTTCGGCCATACTAACCTGCTAAATTTCGAACCTCTTTCGGATTGAAAAATGTGTTATGTTATTGGTGTTGTGATGCCTTATAAAATGTTCTAAACGCTGCGTAGTTTTCCCTAAGTTGTACATTATACAGACTCAACGATGTAACATAAATCACTCGTTCAATGGAGGGGGGGGGGGAGGATTGTTCTTTTGGAGTTTTCAGTGTGGACGTTTGTTACCAACAGTCCATGAAATGTGTATACTTTCGAGTACATACATTTCACCCCAAAATTATATCTTGAATATGTAATCTCGTATATATTTTTTTTTATTTATTATTTTTCCGTACTGCTATATTACTAAATTAATCCATTCTCTGGTTTGTGCTTACCTTCACTGTAGTTTGAATACGATGAGACAAAATATATACAAAGTTTCGGCTCACATTGATAACAAGGGTGCTGGCATAGCTATTGATAATGGGAGATGCTCTTTAACAGTGAAATATCCGTTTTGTGTTTTGGAAATTCCCTTAATTAGCAAAACAAAAGTTCAGTTTTGAAACCTTATGCAGATTTTTTTTTTTATTTAAAGAATTGGAAAGCTGACTGAAAAATGTTCTGTACGTCCTTGGAACCGGCTGTGCATACTATTCTATGAATATGTCTGACAAAGTGAATTTTCTATGTGTTAGGTTAAGTTAGTTTTAGATAGTTAGGCTAGGGATTAGGTTAAGTGTAAATTTTGATTTGAATTTTCTAATAGGTATTTTCTTTAATGTCAAGAAAATGATTTATTGTTGTGGAAGAAAATGTGAATAGGTCTGAGCTTATACAAGAGGTCACCCTACTGGTATAAATCCTCTGTGCCAGTCCCACTTTACACAACCTTGACTAAGAGAAAATACAAAAGAAAGAAAATTAGTATGCACACAGCCATGGAAAGTAGTACGTGTGTCGTATAGTGTTTTGTAATAAGGTTTTTTTTTTCATTTCGTAACAAAATGTGATGACATGATTTGTTTATAGTCAATAGAAATTAAAACACATGAAGGTTACCCACGAGATGTGGAGAGAAAATGTCATTCTAATTAATTTGTATCCAAACAAGCTTATTCATTCTGCTATGTCAGGAATTTTCCTCAATTTCCAACCTTTGCGATTTTTTTTTTTAAATATGTATTCTCCTGTCATTTCTTATCATATAAGAAGTTAGTGTAATAAAGTATGCGAGTCGAAACAAAATCTTTCATTATCCAGTGCAAAGCTAAATCACTTAAATATATGTAGTAAAGTAACTTCAATAGTATTGTTAGTACTCAGGAAGTAAAGTGTTTAAAGCAGTACGTGAACAGTGTAACGAAAGTAAATCATAGCGTCTTGAAAGTGTACAGAATTGATTTCACTTAGTGTGACCGGGGTTGGAATCACAGACCTGCCAGAAAATTTCACTCCGTTAATAAGATCAACTAAATTCACTTTGGCATTCAGTTTTTTTGAAATTCCATCCCGTTGCGCGATTTAGATTTGATTCGAGAATTTTTTTTTATCTGGGTTAGTAAACACAAACATTTAGATTTTCGAAGCATTCACCGTCAGTTTCACTCTTGGGTCAGTATCTTGTTCTGTCGGGTTGTGGTTTGTAACCTTATCTCTTGATGGGATGCAGGCTATGACCTGCGGATCGGGATACTGGACTGCGAGTGAGAATGAGGGAGGCTTAGAAAACTTCACATTTTGGGACGATTTGAGTTCTACTTTCCGGAGATGATTGGTGTAGTGGATGGGTTAGTGAGTGTTGACAGCTTGCCCGTCTGGGCCCGGTGGGTTCGCGTTCAGCAATCAGTGACACATTCACGCAACCATAGTCTTAAGGAAAGTGAACGTCATACAGAAACACAATATCAACACAACATCATCATTTTATTTATTTTTTTTTCATTTTGTTTTACATTTTATTCATTTATTTTACTAATTTTTTTTTTTTTTTTGTAAAATTGGCGTTCCACAGCCAGGATCTGTTATTTCAACCTTTCGTGAGTGCTAAGTGAATCATATTGAAAGAGCAGTGTAATATAATGGGGAACTGTTGTGACAAACGACTCCTTGAACGATGTGTAGTCACTCTTGAGTTTGTATATGTGTAACTTGGGGAAAACAATTTATATGAAATGGAGATGTCTGCTGGTAGCAGGTCAAGTACTGAATCCCGTAGCCCGGATGAATATGTATGTTGTAGGGAAGAAATACAGGGCTTTAGTGTTTATTGTGACGGTTGCTCTGGATGGGTGCATGCACAGTGCTATAGTATAACCGATGAACAAGTAGAAGAATTAAATAAGTGTAGTGAGCCCTGGTTTTGTAAAACTTGTGTGGCCAAACAGCTGACTGTGCGATCGCTACCAAAGTCACAGGAAAGTGGAAATGAACGGGACACCACGACGCACGTCACTGGAGAGAAAAGTTTGCACGATGCTGGAGATAGTACCGGAACTGCAGGTTCAACTGCACCCGTAGTAGACCTCGCGGAAATGCTAGAACGCTTCAGTCGAACTCTGACTCTAACTTTGGATCAAAAATTTGAAAAGGTTGATTGTGTCATGAACCAAAAATTCGACATGTGTAAAAGTAATTTCCAAATTATTCATGAAAAATTCGATACTTTGAAATCAGAAATGGTGCAGATAGTAAACGAAAAGGTTGAAAATGTAAACAAGGACGTATCGGACCTCCGTAACGAAGTTCGCGATTTGTACACTTCGGTGGGGGAATTTCAGGATACGATAACAACGCGGGTAGACACCGTCGAGGAGAATCTCCGGTTGTCAGTAGAAAAACAAAATCGCAGATGTGATCAGCTCGCCAAAGAACTATCGCATCTCGAGTCGAGCACCCAGAAAACTTATGACGTACTCGAGGCTAAGATCCAAACTTTGGTGAAGGATCGGGAGCAAAGTAAACCAGGTCGCGTCGGTCGCAAGCGGTCACGTGACTTTGTTGGTTGTGAAGGGGTTGACTCTGACGGAACAGACTCTGACACCCGAGTGGATGTACCAGTCTCTTCGGTTGGGGAGACTCGTACTGTCCCAACGGTGACAGTCTCTGTCTGTCAGCCGACCAACGTTCACACTAAGAATGTCTGGCCGTTTGACTTAAATTCGCATTCGTTGGTCACGAACAATTCCAGTCCCGCCTGTGGGGATATCATGAGTGGTCAGGTTGCCTCTAGGGCTTTAAATCCTTTATTGACGTGGTCTCAGGCTTCGGTCTCGACTTCCAATGTATGTAGCTTAAGTCATGTAGTGTCCAGTACTGTTGCGGATAGGACTCCTTCGTTTGTTGGAATTCCGGAGGGAGTATGTAGTCACACAGTGGTATCGATGCCAAGCAACTTACCTTTTGGACCAAATTATAACTCTTACTCGAATTTTGGACAAAATTATAATAATGCAAAGAGCCCTGTGATTGGCTGCAACTCTCCCCTGAATCCCGGCAGATATGAGGGATGTTCTGGGAATAGAGCGTTAAATTTAAGGCTGTCGGAGCTAAATCACTTACCAAACTTCGCAGGAGAATATGGTTTGGCCAGGTCTTTTCTTGAAAACTTAGAACAGGCGTTTAAGATAATCTCTGCGTCGGAATACGAACGCATGGTTTTGGTACCGTGTTGTTTGTCGGCTGGGGCCAAGACTTGGTACCAAACGGTCTGCAAAGACATCAGCAGTTATGCGGACTTTGTGCGTCTATTTAAGGAGCACTATTTCTCGGCCAGGATGGAACGCCTGCAGAAGAAATTCATCCAAGGAATGAAATTTGACCGGTCCAAGTATAACCGGCTAACTGACTTTGCCTGGAAGGTCATAGCTGAATATTATGCTGTGGCACAACATCCAGACGAGACGGAACTCATTGAAATAGTTCTAGATTGTCTGCCGGCTGGAGATGCTAAGTTGTTGCGAGCCGTGGAGCCCAAGAATATTCAGCATCTGATTGTTAAGATAGCCGAAATAGAAGGTCATCCGGAACCTGTGGAACCAGTGACAGATAAGAAATTCAAGCGTCTGCACATTCGGCAGGCCAAGATAGGGAAAAAGACGGAAAAGAACGGAAAGTCACAACAGACTAAAGACACTTCGTCGCAGACGGAGGAGGACGAAGGAAAGAAGAATGGTGATGCCAAGGGAAATGGAAATGGCAATCGATTCTTGGGGAACCGAGGTCGCAGAAGAAATTTTCAGGCCAGAAGACCCTGGTTCAACAACCGAAGGCAAAACTGGGGGAACGGAAACCAGAATGCTCCATATGTTTCCAACCCTAACTACCAATCGGGAGCAATGAACTTTGGATGTCATCGAGGTGCATCCCAACAGTGCGCGCCGAGTTCGAACCATATACCGGGAGCGCAAGCCTATCCGGGGTACATGCCGAATTTGCCTCCTGGAGGAGGAGTGGCAGCTCCCACATCCACTCCTTCCCCAGCGGTGAACATGGCTATGTCCACTGGTTGGCCTTCACCGTATACGACGTTCATGCCGCCGATGGCGCAGTCATCTGAAGCGAATGGGAATAGTTCGGGAAATGCATGTCGCAGCCCTCATTAGGGGAGACTGTGGACTGCGATATGAATTCCTCGACTCCCCAAAAGGAAGAAGGTTCGGTAACGGAACATCAAAATTTCTGTTTGGCATCAACCTGTCCAGAAGTTAATTTCGAACCTCAAAATTCAAAATTAGATGTTTTGGTAACTTCCGGAATTCGGGGAAACAAATCGAGCACGCCTCTGTTCTCGGTTCGTTTCGTGATAGACGAGAGGGAGTGTGACTCCAGTGCGGAAAAAGGTGTTCTTTTATCCTATCCCTCACCCACTCTAACTTGTTCGGTAGGAGAGTTATCTTTGGTCTGTATCCTAGATTCTGGAGCGGATACGAATTTGCTCTCGGGAGATGCTTGGAGGCGAATAAAAGAGATCTATCCTTCTGCCAAACTTCGACCGAAAACTAATATCTCTTTAAAAGGTTTTGCAGGAGACGAATCATTCCAAGTTAAAGGTTTCCAGATCTTAAACTTCACTATCCAAGGTTGTGTGTTTGAAGTCCCAGTCTATGTTGTCCAGAAATTAAAAGCACATTGTATTTTAGGATTTCCATTTTTCGTTCGGTATAACCTTTCTCTAAATTGTAAGTCTAAAGAAATTTTGCTTCAATCAGACTCGGGACAGACCATCTCTATTGACATGGAACAGCAGCATTGTTGCCAGGTTACTGTCGCCGAATTAACTTCAGATAAAGAGGACGACTCGTTATTTCAGCCATCGGTCACGAAGGAGGAACTTCGGAACTTTGTTTCTCAGAGAACCGATCTCGATTCGGATTCTCAGGAGAGGTTATTCTCATTATTAGTTCGATTCAGGTGTCTCTTCACAGAGAATCCCCGTATCATAAAGGTCGAGCCGTATAGAATACAGCTTTCCGACGACCTCCCGGTGGTAGGAAAGTTGTATCCTGTACCCATTCATCTTCAAAAAGAGTTTGAGGAGGTCTTAGATAAGTGGGTAAAACTTGGGATTATTGTTGAAGGTCCTTCACCTTACAGATGCCCTGTACATATTGTGCGTAAGGCGTCTGGAGAGCTAAGGCCCGTGATTGATTTGCGTGGTATCAATGAGCGTGTGATTACACCAAAGATTCAGGTCGAGCCGATCTCCGATCTAATCGCGCGAGTCAGTGGTGCAACCATCTTCACCTCGTTGGACTGTACGCAATCATATCATAGTGTCCCGATCCATCCAGACTCTTACAAATATGTTAGTTTTGTTTACAAAGGACGTCAGTATCAAATGACTCGTTTAACAATGGGTTTGAAATCATCACCAGCGGTTTTCCAGTCTGTCATGCACACCTTCTTTGGATTAGAAACCTTCAAAAATTTTCTTATAGTTTACCTGGACGACGTACTTTGTTTTTCATCTTCCATAGACGAACATTTCCAGCATTTAGAAAAGGTCTTCAACACTCTTCGTTCGGCTAATCTTTCTCTCAATTTTCGGAAATGCAATTTCTTCAAATTCGAAATTCCTTTTCTTGGTCATCTTGTTTCAGGATCTTCTGTAAAAATAAATCCTAAAAGTAATGAGGCCATCCGTCACTTTCCCCTTCCGCGAACTAAGAAGGCTCTACGGAGATTTCTTGGTCTCGTGGGATGGCGAAAGCGACATTTTCCAAACTTCGCAGGTTTAACTGCTCCGTTTTACGATCTTCTTAAGAAGGACCGGAAGATAGAATACTCTTCGGAGTTATTAGAAAAGTTCGATCATCTAAAAGAACTTCTAAGTAGTCCTCCTGCTCTTGCTCAACCTGATTTCAATTTGGATTTTCATCTGTTCAGTGATGCCTCTGCGGAGTCATTGGCTGGCTACGTGGCACAATTTCCCCCGGGACAGGATGACCCGGAGGTTATTGCGTACGCGAGTCGGCGAATAAAACCGCATGAGGCCTCCTTGTCAGTTTTCCAGTTGGAGTTGGCAGCTGTTCTTTTCCTTTGCGAGAAGTTCTCCTACTTCATTTTGGGCCGACGGACTACGGTCCATTGTGACAATGCTGCAGTCACGTATGCTTTCAGTTTGAGAAATCTCGATGCTCGAACTACTCGTCTTTTGCTCAAACTGCAACGTTTCGATTTACAATTTGTTCACATCAAGGGCTCTGATAATGAAATCGCTGACCTATTGAGCCGTTATCCTCCAGAAATTCCTGAGGCAGAAGAGGATCATTTTATAAATTTTTTGACCGCGGAGGACGCTGACCTCTTGGATGTCGCGGAACTGAGGCGAGAACAGCGGAAAGATCCGTATTGTAGAAAGCTACACGCCATTTGGAGGGATTCTCGAGACAATGACAGGATACGTGTGGAGAATCATTTAGTTTATATTAGAAATTCTCAAAATTCTGTTTGGCTGCTGGTCATTCCTGCCAGCTTGGTGGAAAATATGGTTTCGGCAATTCACAACAAAGGCCATTTTGGTGTGAAGCGATGTTTGTCGTTCGCTAAGGCCATGTTTCACTGGAAAGGTATGCGTGCGACTTTTACTAAGTATATTCAAGAATGCCTTCCTTGTGCACGAACTAAGTACTCGTACAGGGTGATCAGAAAGGAACCCTGCCATGTTGAGGCCTCTGCTTCCTTCGAGAAACAATGCCTCGACCTGGTCGGGCCCCTTCCTAGGAGTCAGGGTTATAAGTATATCTTGTCTATCTTGGACGTCTACAGTCGCTTCGTGTGTTTCTTCCCCCTTAGGACGGCTCACACGAGGGAGATTGTGGCTGTCCTCGAGAAAAGATATTACTATCAACTACCTTATCCTAAGTATTTGGTGAGTGACCAAGGTCCGCAATTCTTGTCGCGCGTCTGGCGAGAATTTTGTCAAAAACATCGAATCAAACACATACTTACCACGCCATACCATCCTTCCTCCCATGGCATTATCGAACGCAGACATCGTGACCTCCACCGCATTCTCCGCCTCTATTGTAGCGAGAATCAATCCAAATGGAGTACCTTTCTAAAAGCCGCCCAAGATTTGTGTAACCATTCCTGGTGTGATGCACTTGGATGCACACCGGCAGAGCGTTTCCTATGCTACTCTGCGTCCAAGAGTTTTAAAGAGAATTTCATTTGGCCAAAAGAATCACTTCCTGTCAGTGAAGACAAGAAGCTCGTCATATCTAGTCCAGCAACTGTGCCCAAGAAGGAACGAAAACAGCGTAAACATCAGGACACCATTACTGAAGGCTCATTGGTAATGGTTAAAACACATCACGTATCATCCATACCAAAGAAAGTATTTGCCAAGTTTATGGACACCTATGTAGGACCATACATTGTTTCCGCTTTAACTAGAAACTCAGCTAGACTACAAAGTCTAAAAGGAGAGAATATTGGCACTCAGAGTTTCGACAACCTAAAATTATTTCGATGCTCTGAAGAAAAGAGGAGAGAGCTGTTGGGAGGTTGAACAGAAACAAAACATAGTCGTAAAGAAAAAAGAAAGAGAATCGTAGGTTAAATTTAGATAAAGGTAAATTTTTGTTTGTTTTTGTGTCTATTTTTGTGTCCAATTTTCTTTTCTTTCACTTAGTGTAGTTATAAATTCTTTGTTAGGTTTAAGGTCTCTGGAAAATCTTCAAAACATTTCTTATATTGATTGCATTGCATTAGTGTATTTTATGATTAAAATGTTAGGTTAAAAAAAAAAAAAGGAGCTTAACTTAGAACTTCTAAGTTAGATTTTTTTTTCCGAAGCTCCCGGAGGATGTTACCTTATACATCGTATAATGTAACATGGCCCGGAAGTTTTGGGCAACCAGTGTATATATGAATTCTATATTTATTAAAATTTTATTTTAATATATATAATTAAATCAATGACTCGATTTGAAGTAGGTCGCGAAATTTGCGTTAAGTTCCTTGAACTACTGATTTTAGTATATTTAGAGGGAAATATATGGTAATATATTTACATTGAATAATTATTTGTATATTTAGCTAAAATATAATATTATTTTAGGAAATAAGGTAATTTCTGGTCGTTTTTAATCCTTTCCAATCAATTTTCATTCATATTTTGGCTTAGGGGATCTTCAAAAGAATTCACAATTTTTTATTTCAAAAATCTTCTTCAAAATTTTTCATTTGTAAAGTCAGCCATAGTAGCTTCTTGAAGCATCCCTTTGTTTAATTTAAATTATCTGTGATTGGATCTTCTGCAATCACAGTTGTGGTTGAGATTTTTCGGCTCCTTTGATCTTGAGAGAAACTCCTATCATCGTATAGTTACGTCACAATGAACCTCCAATTAGGGATCTTCTTCCCATTGTCTTGGTCTTTTCCAGAAGCGGTGTTTAGTGATGGACGTACGATAATCTCAGTCCATAAAAAAAAAACGTGAAAAGAGAAGTATTTAAAGGTTACGACACTAAATAATTGATACCTTTGATGTCTTTGGGCAGTCTGTGTATACAGAGAGTGTTTTGCTGTGCTCAATGGACGATGAAGCTACAGTTGTGAGAGCAAAATTCATACGTCAGGGTGTGAGTGGCTGACGTAAGCCATTGTGTTGGTACAGTTCAATTGCCCGGTTTCGAAGGAGAACTTCAATATTTTTTGGAAAACACCATGTAATCGCTCGGTAAGAGGCGGTGGTGTAGAATATTGCTTCAAGAATAACAACAACCATCAGACGTAGGAGGGAAGTATTTATTAGTTTTTCCATGGAACATATCAAGTAAGTTATAGACGATAGCATCAAAATTATTGTTGTTTTCGGCCATACTAACCTGCTAAATTTCGAACCTCTTTCGGATTGAAAAATGTGTTATGTTATTGGTGTTGTGATGCCTTATAAAATGTTCTAAACGCTGCGTAGTTTTCCCTAAGTTGTACATTATACAGACTCAACGATGTAACATAAATCACTCGTTCAATGGAGGGGGGGGGGAGGATTGTTCTTTTGGAGTTTTCAGTGTGGACGTTTGTTACCAACAGTCCATGAAATGTGTATACTTTCGAGTACATACATTTCACCCCAAAATTATATCTTGAATATGTAATCTCGTATATATTTTTTTTTTATTTATTATTTTTCCGTACTGCTATATTACTAAATTAATCCATTCTCTGGTTTGTGCTTACCTTCACTGTAGTTTGAATACGATGAGACAAAATATATACAAAGTTTCGGCTCACATTGATAACAAGGGTGCTGGCATAGCTATTGATAATGGGAGATGCTCTTTAACAGTGAAATATCCGTTTTGTGTTTTGGAAATTCCCTTAATTAGCAAAACAAAAGTTCAGTTTTGAAACCTTATGCAGATTTTTTTTTTTTATTTAAAGAATTGGAAAGCTGACTGAAAAATGTTCTGTACGTCCTTGGAACCGGCTGTGCATACTATTCTATGAATATGTCTGACAAAGTGAATTTTCTATGTGTTAGGTTAAGTTAGTTTTAGATAGTTAGGCTAGGGATTAGGTTAAGTGTAAATTTTGATTTGAATTTTCTAATAGGTATTTTCTTTAATGTCAAGAAAATGATTTATTGTTGTGGAAGAAAATGTGAATAGGTCTGAGCTTATACAAGAGGTCACCCTACTGGTATAAATCCTCTGTGCCAGTCCCACTTTACACAACCTTGACTAAGAGAAAATACAAAAGAAAGAAAATTAGTATGCACACAGCCATGGAAAGTAGTACGTGTGTCGTATAGTGTTTTGTAATAAGGTTTTTTTTTTCATTTCGTAACAAAATGTGATGACATGATTTGTTTATAGTCAATAGAAATTACCTTATTTCCTAAAATAATATTATATTTTAGCTAAATATACAAATAATTATTCAATGTAAATATATTACCATATATTTCCCTCTAAATATACTAAAATCAGTAGTTCAAGGAACTTAACGCAAATTTCGCGACCTACTTCAAATCGAGTCATTGATTTAATTATATATATTAAAATAAAATTTTAATAAATATAGAATTCATATATACACTGGTTGCCCAAAACTTCCGGGCCATGTTACATTATACGATGTATAAGGTAACAAACATAAGAGTTCCATGATTTTTTTTTATTAGTATACAATTTAAAGCATGTGCGTCTTAAACTCATGAAGGTAATTGACCCTGCTCTCCCCAAATGACGCCCCTATTTCAAATCATTACAACATCAAGGGGGGTGCAGTTTTGCAGGGTCTTCATTATATATTAGGTGTCACGGAGTACTTGGATTGCAAATTGAACACTTGTAAAATGTCCGAAAGAAATATTTCAATGTTCACTCTGTGTGAGTAATACTTGTTTGTTTATACCTCAATAAAATGGAAACAATAATTGATATAATTAACATTAGTTTGACTTGCTTGGCATATGTATGGTTCTTGTGACATTTTAAAATTACGGCATATTTCAATTAAAAAGGTGGATTCATGATTGACTGATAAAAATACAACGAAATAATCTAAATTTTTTGGTCATGTATTCTTTCTCCAAGTCCCTCTTCCTTAAAAAAACAAAGTTTCCAATACTTACCATGTTTTTTAAATTTTGCAGAAATCGATCGAAATATTGCGTTTGAAGCGACGGGAATACCACAGAGTACGGGTAGAGCATATTTATTAAAGCGTCTCCCTGTGATACCGTATTTAGAAGTTAGTTCAATTTTAGCGTATCAGGTTGTTTGAGCCAATTGGTTTGATTTGAAATTAATGAACCATCTCTCCTTGAAGCTATAAGATTTAAATATTTTAGCACTCACATAATCCTTGACCCAGGAAAGTTACATTAAGTCAACGCATTATATTTCTTTTCTCATAGCTCTCTATATAATTCCTGTTCACTTTTCTAAAAGTAGATACTTGAAAACGAATGTAAAAAAAATTATAAAATACTGTATTCAGGAAACAATGGAAGGCGAGTTCACAACAAATAAGCGCGTAGTATTGTCCTTTACGTAACAATTCTTTTTCGAACCGTAGTTGCTGTTCCTATCGTTACAAATTAAACAATCAGTTATCTAAGTGTTTTCATTTTGGTCCGCGTTTATTACCTATAAAAGGCCTCATTACGTACAAACATCACTCGCTAGCTATATGCCGGCGAAAGCAGACCAACGGTCCCGTAGTTCCATATAAAAAATAGTGTGGTACCCTTAGTGTTTCGTCGCAGAGCGGAGTCATACTACGGATACTCCAATATTTTGAAGTTGCATATCTTTCTCCCCGATTGGGCTGAGGAACTATGCAGAATTCCCATTTGGCGTCTAGTCTTCGGACTGAAATTTTAGTACGAACTACGGAGTAATCAGCTGGCTGCCGGCACACATCATCTGCAGTGTGACAACCCCGGATGAGACAACTCTACAAATGACTTCACAGATTATGACAAACATTGACTGCCGAAGATATGTGTGTCGTCATGAAGGATTTGGAATTGGTACTCGATTGGATTGGTACTCGTACTGCAATTCAACTACGAGATGGAAATCTTGAAATTTTGCCTGTCAATGACATTTTCTTGTGAGCTGCATAAGCAGATCTTAGCCAAGATGGCCTATTGTGATTAGTCTCTAAGGATTTATTGTGGACCTTCAAAAAATCCATGGTTACAAGTTTTGAAATTCCGATTTTGTATACAAGTTGTTCTGGATACATTATGGTTAACCCAGCTAGTGCATCTGATAGTTATATACTTTGATCTGATCCAGTAGAGGCGATGCACAGAAGTTTCCTGAAATTGTGTTGCGTGAGCAGATCTGGAACCAAAGATGAGTTTAAAACATTACCATAAATAGATGCGACTGGATGGGTGTATATTTCAATTTTATCCTGATTTGCAGTTTTTTATTAGTGGTTGTACCTGGTTGGCTGGATCCTGGTCTTTCTATCTACTGGAAACAAATTACTTGTAATGACGAGATCATGAAAATTTTCCATCAAGATGATTTGTTCATTCTGCGATTAAGAGAATGTGCTGTAGCCATAGATTTCCAATACATGTAGACAGAGGTAGTGCCTGAATAGCAACCTGGATCAAGAAACTATTAGATCGATATTTTTGTTGAAATCTTGCAGTTAATTTGTGGTTTTGTGTAACTATTAAGTTTCAAGAATAAAATTACTTGTATTTTAATTGTTGTTATTTGTCAACAATACAGTAATCATATAGATTTTATTATTATCTTAGCTACTTATTTATTATCTTCGTTATAATCTTTTACTTTCTTTATGAAAATAGTTGTTTCAGCTATGTTTGCTTGTCGAAGAAAGAGAAACATCAAAAAGGAAATGGAAGATAAAATAAATAAAAAATATTACTACTAATAACAATTTGTTCAAATGATGGGAACTTGTAATACTTTATATAAATAGCAATACAGATCTTAGACCAGCGTTGTTACATAGTTTCTGGTTACATGGTTGGTTACATGTTTTGTGTAGAAGAATTTATAACGCGTAAGTCAATCGTGGTCGTGCAGCGAGTATTCATACGTGTATTTGGTGACCAGCAAGGAAGAGGAAAAGTACCATCAGGGAAAACAATACGTAGGTGGCTTACACAGTTGTGCACAAGTAGTAATATAGATGACAAAACACACTCACGTAAGAAAACAGTCCGTACACCCGAGAACATCGCACGCGTGCGTGAAGCAGTGGCATCTAAATCTTAATTACAATCTTCAGGCGCGCAAATGTTCGAAATGTCTTCATTGAACATTTCTATGTTCTTCAAACCTACCGAAAAGGCTGCGACACACATTACGACAGAACTATCGAAGATATCCAAAAAGACAAAGAGAAAAGAAGTTACAAACAAGAAGTTATGGCAATACTACGACTCTATACCTACTTTTGGGCCGCTATATATAATCTTCAGTCGTTTTTTATCCCCTGCTGGATAAAGGTTTCCCACTTTTTTTTCCACAAGTCTCGGTCTCCTGCTATCCTCATCCATGTAGCTCCTGAAAAACGCTTGATTTCGTCTACCCATCTCGTGTTTCGACATCGTCTCGGTCGTTTCTTTTCCCTAGGAATCCTATGTGGTACATTTTTAGTCCATCTGCCATTTGTTCGTCTAGCTACGTGACCGGTCCATCTCCACTTCGTCTTCTTCGCAGTCTTGATTACATCCTCTATATTCGTTTCTGCGCGAATCCATTCATTAGTTTTCCTGTGTCTCCTGGTTATTCCGAGCATGCATCTCTCCATTGCTCTTTGCGTAACTCTTAATCTTTGAATCGTTTGTGCATTCAACGTCCAAGCTTCACAGCCGTGACGGGTAAGACACGTTGATTATAAACTTTACGCTTGAGACACATTTGTAATTAGTTTTTAAAAATAAAGTGTAGTCTTCCAAACGAGTTCAATGCCATTTTACACCTTGAATTTATTTCATCACTTAACTTGTCATTCGAAGATTTGAGCTGCCCTATGTATAAGCATATTCATCACCTATGCCAATTGTCTCTCTGTTAATCTTTATTTCCTTCAAGGCCAATTTTCGAACTCTCATTACACAGCTCTCCCATTCTGGTTTCTAGTTCTGCACTTGAAGCAAACAGGATTATATCATCAGCAAATCATAGCTGATTAAGATATTTAATTTTTTTATTCCAGCTTCATCCCAGTTAAAAATTTTGGAACACTTGCTCCAGGACCGCAAAAAACAGTTTTGGAGAAATTGAATCTCCTTGTCTTACACTCTTTTCAACTAAATTTTTCGCTTTCTTCATGTAGTCTAATGACAGATGTAGCAGTCGACTAAATGTTTCGCAGTAGCTTGATGTATGCACTTTCGATGTCCTGATGTTCAAGTGATTTAAGTACTGCTGCCAAGGAAATTGAAAGCTTTTTCAAAATCTATAATCCCAGTCATAGTGCAAGCTCATATTCATTAGTCCCTTCCATAACTTCATTTAATGTCTATATGTGGCCTATTGTGCTAAATCTACGACGAAATCCGGCTTGTTCCCTTCCCTGATTAAAATCTAAGTCTTGTTCTATACGATTTAAAATGACTTTGGTGAACATATTGTATAGATCTGACAGTAAACTAATTGACCTGTACTTTTCGACGCGTTCTTTGTCCCCTTTCTTGAACAACAAAATGATAACAGCATTATCTCAACTTGTTGGTATATCTCTCTTCCTCAGGTGCATTGAGAATAATTTGGCAAGTTCCTCCTTCACCTTTTCACCTCCCCATTTCAACATTTCTGCTGTGAGGCGATCTTCTCCTTGTGACTTTCCGTTCTTAATCCCTTATTCACTTCTTTCATTACGCCTGAAACATCTACACTGTTTCCTTCTAAATATTTATTTCCTAGTACTTCTTCGGAGTAGTATAATTCTCTGTAAAAACTTTCAAACATTTTTATAATTTCCTTCTTATTTCGTGTTACAGTCACGTCCGTAAGATTTTGAAAGTGTTCAGAACAGACAAGTCTTGCAGAATTTCTCTGTTATTCCATAATACGTAGTCTATTTCGTTTTTAGTTCCATTTGGGCCTTTCCATACCCACTTCCTCTGGAGCATCTTGAAAAATGCATTGGAAACGAACAGTCTGTTGCCTTCTGAAAATTCCACTAACTTCTCTCTTGTTTCGTTTGCCAAATCCAAAGTTTCCCACTTTCGTGTCACTGCTCTGCTTAGTTCCTACTTTCACATTGAGGTCTCCAATCACAACTTTGTAATGCGATTGCTACTATCCAAAATATTCTGCATCTCATCGTATAGATCATCGAGCTTCTTTCCCGGATGTGACGTTCTTGGATCATATACCTGTGTAACTTCCATAGTGTTTCGCTTGTTTATCTTTATTACTACTCGTGCGATTCTATCTGAAATTCCTTCAATTTCTGTGATTCGTGTCTTCATGTCTTTATTAATTATAAAATGAACGCCTGTCGGTTTTCCATTTTCTGTTCCTTTATAGTAGAACGTGTGCCCTGACGTAGTTCGAACTGTTCTTCATTCTTCCAACACATTTCTAATAGTCCTATAATGTCCCACTTTATCCTCTTGAATTCATTCTGCAATTCTTCTAATTTGTTTTCTTCTGCTAGTGACTGACAGTTCAGACTCGCCACGTATAGGTCCTTTAGAGTTGCCGCATCGGTGTCCTGGTACTCTACAATCAAAATCCGGGCATTTTGATCCCCTGACTCACTGCTGTTGTCAGCTGCGTTTCGTCCTCCGGGCAATGAGGTAGTCTGAGGCTGGGTCCTTACTTGTACAATCACGTGTAAAGAAAGGAAGGGTGCAGATACTGACTCACACGTTGTCTGCTAATGCGGGTTAGTAAGCAGCCCACCCATGTTCGTTCGCCAAGCAGTTGCTTGGGTACTAAAAGTTCCCACAACGCGAACTTATGGATTTGGACATTAGGCGCCTATTCTTGTCGGTTCTCTTAAGCCTTTGCACGAGGAATTAAGAAGTCTCCTTCCAGAAGCTATTTGGGACGACAGTCCCGGTTTGTGGTCCTGAGCCGGTTTTCCATAATTGTTCACATCGATTATTGCGACAAACAATAAAAATCTTGCGATAGCGGAAAAGACCTTTTCTCCCTATTCTACACAAAATATTCTGGGTGAAGATGCACTCCTCTTATTCCCTTACAACACGAAAGCGTAAATTATAATTAACGTAAGAGCGTTCGAGAGCACTTGTCCACAAGAGTAATCACTAATCCATTCGAACTTCTCTGAGAATATGTGGAATCTAATAGTCTATTCCCGTATAGGATAGATTACTCTCAAACTAAAGCCCTTCGTTACTTACCATTCATTAGGTGTATCTAGCATCGTTAGTAGCTCTCTTGACAGCTGACAAAATCCTTGCCGAGAAGAGCCACCCAGTCATTCAGGCAAGAGGAAGATCTCAATCTTACTAGGTAGACATGCCAATTCTTTTCGCACTTCAGTGTTCTCCTCATTCACTTTCACGAAATGCAATGTTTCTATTAACACAAACTATTTCAGATTCGTGAACTCCATTTTAGTTTGTAAAGAAATTAATTTTAAACGAAAGATTTCGACGACATTGTGAAGTTTTTGTTGATGAGTAATGCATTGGAATAAATTACGAGCTTATAGAACTTAAGAATAAATTAGGAGTAGACAGTTACAATGATATTGTGATAATGATGACACCTGTTTTGTTACCAATATTCTGTATTCTATAATCTGAATCATCGTGTTTCTCTCGTCAAATACTACAAGAATCAAGCGATAAAAGACAGGGCCCAGTTTGCTCCCTCCCTTTCATTTTACATACATAACTCCAAAATTGCCCAAATTACCCATATTCTCATGGTGCAATTTCGATAATTTTGGTACCATCGTCTTTGTCTCGTCACATACTACAAGAATCAAGCGAAAAACGACGGGGCCCACTTTGTTCCCTCCCCTTCATTTTACATATAAAACTCAAAAATTACCCAAATTACCCATGTTCCAGTGGTGCAATTTCGATAATTTTGGTATCATCGTATTTGTCTTGTTACATGCTACAAGAATCAAGCGATAGAAGATGGGGCCCAGTTTGCTTCCTCCCCTTCATTTTACATATAAAACTCCAAAATTACCCAAATTACCCATGTTCCCGTGGTGCAATTTCGATAATTTTGGTACCATCGTGTTTGTCTCGTCACATACTACAAGAATCAAGCGAAAAAAGATGGGGCCCAGTTTGCTTCCCTCTAACCATCAGGATTTTGCAACGGCACTAAATGTTCTAAGGCTTCTCTTGCTGGCTATCATATGACGAGCGTTTTTTTAAAAAACTCGATAGAGCACAAATTTTGAGAATCGGAGGTATATATGGGATAGGTATGCTTTTTATGCTACCAATCGAGCTGTGAAATCAGAATTGGCAAATCTCGATATGTATCGTGTGTATAGTATGCTGAATCATGAGCGTTTTGTCAAAACTAGATAGAGCTCATGCACAGCAATTTCTCAAAACTACAGCACATAGCTGACTACTACCGAATCCTACAATCTCCTGGAGTTGTCAAAGTTCCTGAACAAAGTTCTTAACAGGAACTGGCAAATTAAAACACTGAAGGAAATTTCTCGGAAGATTCTGAAAGCAAAGTGGCCATTTCACATAGTAATGCAACATGTCATGTCCTACAGTAAGAATGTACTGATAGTGTAAGTGTGTAGTACACTTACATTGGGTTACCTGTGGAGGTTTCTGTTTTCAGATCAGGAACTAAAACATGCCACAGAGAAATGCTAGGATCCTCATGCCTACAGAAAATGAACATGGTGTCCAGTGAGGAGAAGAAGAAGGACGTAAAGGAACTCTTACACTTTTTCGAAATGCCGGAAGAAGCAAGAGGATTTTATGAAGATGCTCTCAGAGACTGCTAACTACAACGTAAATGTATGTTTCATTATTAATTATTGTAAACGCTTTGTATTCTTACATCCTGGTGTTACTTTTTGAAATTTTCCATAATGTCTATTACTTTTTCATTCGTGTAACTATGTAGAAGTAACCCTTTATAGTGTACACAAAACTAACTCAATAAAACAAAATACTAATCAAAACTAAATAAATAATATATCATGGCAATATAAAACTAAAATTACAATAGTAATATAACAATATAACACTATAAAACAATAATACTAGTAGCAAATTCCTGTCCATGTACTCTATCAAGTTTTGAAAAAACCTGCACTTTTTACGTAGCCAATTCTATGACAAATATTTGTATTTTCTAGGAGATTCACGTTGTCTGTACTTGTCCCAGGTTAAAAACTACTATTACCTACAATTACGTTTCTTAAATGAAAGGTTATGTACAATAATAATAAAAATGCAATTCCTGTAAAAATGATGTTTTGTGCTCTATCGAGTTTTGAAAATACGCTCCTCATATACTTATTGAACTTGTCGATGGTTCAGATCTTGTGAAGGAGCTACAATATAGCACTAGACTTAACCGTATTCCGAAGTCATTATCATTGGAGAATTAGGTGTTTTATTTACGAGGAGCTGTAGTGTTCATTGGAGGTGCAGTTGGTGTGGGTCACTATGTAGCATACTGTCACCGTCTGAGTAATACATGGGAGTTATATGATGATTTAAGGGACAATAAAAAGTGTGTAAATGAAAACAAGGAAGTTAACGTTCATGCAATTGTTTACGCAATATGATAAATTTCTTTTTATCGTGTAACGTTTGCAAATAACCAATATAATTTGCTACTGTATTTTCCTTTAAAGTATAGTTTTAAAAAATAATACTAGGTGAAATATTAACGCGTGCAAAAATTTGAGTGTGGGTAGCCCAGGAGCTTCAAAATGACATATCACCAACGTTACGGCGACAATGTCACAAATGACGTCATTTATCCCAAAATGACGTGATTAGTATCGGTTGGGGAAATCACAGTCGAAGTAGTATTCCTTGTTTTTGCTTAACCAACGTTTATAATTAAAAACTGAAACGTCGTACGAATTTCTATCCTTCCTCAATTAAACTATCTGAATTCCCTTACAATGAAACTTATATTTCATACCTCTCAAATAGATGTATTGGGTCATACTTCAAATGTGATTTGCTAAGCTGACATTGATTACGTAATTATTTCTCCAATTATAATTTGAGATGATTCTGCAATATCTCTGAGCGTCTCTACGTCTGAAATTATGCACGTTTCTAATTTTCTTCAACGAAGCATTTTCTTGCTTCAACCTGAGCTACTCGTATTTAACTCAATAATAATGAAAAGGTACAACACTTTCTAGAAAAATACTGTGTAAGAAGTAATGTTTCAATACTATAACAGTATCTTCATCAGATGTAAACACATTTATAAAAATATACAAAAACTTAACACCTATATATACAGTCGTGGAAGATAACCTCAACTACTGCCAGCCAATCAGGCATCACTTTCCATAAAAATGTGCATTTTGTGTCCTGACACCAGCCAACCACTTTTCATTTCCAATTTTTTCTTTATATTTTTCTGAAATGACTGACAGGTGAAAGGATTGTTTATTTGAATAACAAGAATAAGTGATGGTAAGACTCAAACTTATTAATTTGAAATGAAAAGTGATTAGCTAGTGACAGGACACAAAATGCATATATTTATGGAAAGTAATAAGTGGTTGGCTGGCAGTAGTTTAGGTTATCTTCCACGACTGTATATATAGGTGTTAAGTTTTGTATATTTTTATAACTGTGATTACGTCTGATGAAGATACTGTTATAGTATTGAAACGTTTCTTCTTGTACAGTGTTTTTACTAGAGAGTGTTGTACCTTTCACTATTATTAAGTTAAATATAAAATACGTTTCCAAGGTCTATAAGTAGTTCATTTAAAGCTGAGCTACTCACAATCAAATTTTTTGCATGCAATAACCCATCACCCTGTATATATTTTAGGTTAGCAATAAGTCGAAAGAAACACTACATGATCATTAAGAATAACTACCAAAGTAATTAAGATATTATCAGGTATTGCAATGTTCAATTTGCACGTTAAAGGTGAAAGTTGTATCTTAAAGGTAATTCGTAAATGCCTAGAAGTTTCTCTGAAATAACTGTAAATTTATTATTAATATATAGTATATTTAACAGTAATCCTGAAGATACTATAACTATGGTGCTTCATTATTATTTCATGTGCGGCATGATGATGTTAAAGACTTCACAGAACTAGAAATCTGTATAATTATTACTATTTTGGAATCATACAACTTTATTCCAGAAATTCAACCAACTTTACATTTCATTACTCAATATCCTCATATTATTGCGTAAAAGCAAAGATAAATGGCATACGTTCTATGCACTATTGAATATACAGTAGTTGCAAGTTATTTTTAGTTGAATTTAAATTGACACTTTTTACTATTTTACACGCGATTCTCTATAATGTAAAACTTTGCATTCCTTTCCTGTATCTTGAATGTTATGTATCGATCAATACACTTTCATCAATCACCTTCAAGGCATTAATTTCAAGACAAATTACCACCCAACAAGGTTCCTGTAAAGCAAGCTATTCAATTCAGTTACACTTTAGTTACCGTCGGCTCGATAAGTAGTTCTGAGTTAGACACACTACTTCTTATATCTAACCCACAACTAATATGTAGGTGACTGTTCAATGCAATATGTTTTAGTTACAAACTTATATAATGATGCATACATCAAGCAATTACTTCTTGCTCTACAACTCTCAACTTGCTACGCGTGTCATGAATTTTCTGAATATCTTTGTAGGTGTGTTTTCTTCCTTCCGATATGCGCACGTATGGAATATTAGTTGGTACATAAGTAAGCAGGCTACATTTGAATGTCGCACTCAAGCGTTACATTGTACACACTTTAGTCGTTTTCCATGGGTTAATATTGTGCGCACATAAGTTGATAATGCGCACACATAAAGGCACATATGACGCTCCAGAAACAAATGGTGTTTCATCTTATTCACAGTTTTTATCTTATTGATTTAAGTGCGAGCCTTGAACTACACTGAAGTGCATTTGAATTACCATATATATTGCGTCATTTTGTGCGCACACAGAAAATTTTATGTGCACTTAAGCGCGCATATAGAATTCTACTTGACAACTAAATATGAAGTCGTAATTCAAATATCATTAGGCGCTTCCCTGATGGAGTGCACTTTTATCATCGTTTTCATGTGTTAGTATGTGCGCACAGAAAATGATACTGAGCGCACATGAGGGCAAATATGACGCACATAAGAACAAATGTTGTTCCAAGTATCTATCTTATTTCATTGCTTTAAGTGCGCCCTTTGAACTTCACTGATTTACATTTTTCAATACATCTTGCATTTGATTATGCGCACACTAAAAATATTATATGCACTTAGGCGCACATATGGAGTATTACTTGCTGCAGAAATCTCAAGTTGTTATTCTTAGATTTAGAGTGAATAAAACGTCACATATATATAAAATGCAATTTTTGAAAGTAGAGTCGATCTATTCAAAATGCAGGATACAGCTCTTTCTATTTTGATCTAATGTGATTTAAGCTTGTGCCACTGATGCAATGTTCTCAGCTTCGTTTCCCAATGGAAGAACATTAATAATAATAATAATAATAAAAATAAACGCACCTCGATAGTTCGAAATCCTCCTAAAAACTGTAGTTCCACGTGTTACATAGCATCGTTGGTGTAAACGGACGCAACAACTTAATTAAACCAACAAAAAGGCAGATTATATGCAGTAATGTTATAATGGCAGTCGTATTCCAAATCTGCACCAATGTTACAATCAAGTCATGATTTCGGGGTTAGTACGGGAGGAAGATTCACCCCCGGACATTCGTTAGATCGTGCTCCAAGTGGATTGTCGGTGTTTTAGCAGCACTAAAAGATCTTCCCGGGTAAAATCTGTATCACTATTGGTTTCAACTATTTTTTTTCTCGACACATCCACTAAAATATTCGGCGTCATATTTTGTGTCATTGCCCTGTCTACTGCTTTCATTGATTTATTCATTGACCATTCTGTGGTTTTAATATTACAGTACTCGAGTTAGTTATTGCACTATTACTGTCCCAAAACTGAAAAATTCTATTATATTATATTGCACAAAATATTAGTCACGGCACGGTACAACTGGTAACCCGAATCCACCTATCCTAAATGATATACCGTATGTTACAATGTAATTAAGTTGCAGATAATAAATACGTTGACACCACGTAGGCCCGTATCCAGTGGGTGTCTAGGGGGACACCCCCCCAAAATGTTCACGGTAGGCTTGCAAATTAACTATAATATGGTGTTGAACTATAATATGGTTGGATCGCCCCCCCTAACTTCAGCCGGGCCCCCCTACATTTTTCGGTTGGCTACTGGCCTGACACCACCTATGTCTACACATGATAAAAATTGAGTACAAAGGAAAATGAATCTAAAATATCACTTGTATTAAATAAAACAATTGCACGAAATGCTAGTTCGAAATAGTCCACTGACGCCATCTTGCCTCGAACTCCTGTTTTACTGAATTAAAAGGAAGAGGAATATAGATGGCAAAATGTAAGATAAAACTTACAACAGAAGTGGCAGCAATTCATGCGTTTTTGAAAGAAACAAAAAAGACAAACGTTTAGGCAGGAGTCAGAAGTCGTTTACGTACCGGTATATGAAACAACGTAAATCCATGTAAACCTAAGTTATATTTTTATTTCTTGCCATGTTACTCAGGTCATTACCACCTAACAACAGCATACGAGGTGAATTGTAACAGAAGATCATATGTTAATTCTAGTGTTCGAAGTGGAAAAAAAGCAGAGGCGGTATGTTTTGTTTCGATTTTCACTCGACATACCGTCTGTCTAAATGCTGAGATGCAGCGAGGGTATGTTGCCTAAAAAATTTTATTTCGGTTTACATACTGACTCAAAGCCATTGGATAGTTTCTCTGTAGTTACGAGAGGGACATGGAGAGACTTTGATTCCCCGCCAAAAACTCTCTGAAAATATACAATGAAAAATATCCCCTTAGTTTGCATTATGGAGAATTATTCACGAAAATGTCCAAAAACCGAGTTTTTATATTAAAAATTTCCTGCGAGTAACCTGCCGGATCCCCACGCGACTAAGGGATATTCCAAACCCCCGGAAGATCAGCCCATGCTCAAAACACGACATTTATATGTATTAAGACAAGAAGACACATCATACATAAGAAAGAAACAATTCAATATGGCAAATCAAATTGTAATAGATCAACTTCTTTGAAGACACCTCATTTTATAAACAAAAGGTAGGAAAAAGATAACAAAAATGTCGGTTTTGTCAACTTAGAAATTATTTCTACACTAGCATTAATTACCCGCTTCGCTGGGTTAAATTAAGAAAAAAAACAGTAATATGTTTCGTTAGTCAGTCACTTTTTACTATTACTAAAGCGCTCTTTTTGATATTGGTCATTTTCGATGATTTTTATATATCCCCTCTCCTTCCCATGTTGCGGGTCACGGCAATATATCCCACTCCCACAATTTTTGCCGAGCTTAATTTAAATTTAAATAGCATCAGAACTGTCACTGTTTATCTTAGCGACCACATAAACTATACATTCGACACTAATATCGGTTACTTTCGATCATTTGTAAATGTTTTTCTCCTCCTTTAAGTTACATCGTCAAAGTGATATGACAAAAATCATCTCATGTTCGAACGGAGATCGGTCCGGTGGTTCAAGAGCTATTAAATTTTATTTTTTATACATTTCCCCCTCCTATCTCCTCCCGTAAGTTCTATCGTCAAAGTGAATAGATGAACATCATCCCAGGCCCAAACCTCATCTATGTTGAAAATTTGATCGAGATTGGTCAGGTGATTCAAGAGTACAGTCACATAGACAATCACTTTCATTTTTATTTTTTTTTTTTTATTTTTTACATATATATCTCCGCTTCCTCCTCTTCCTACTCCCCTACGTTGCGCCGTCAATGTTAAATGATAAAGATTATCCCACGCATGAACGTCATCTATGTTGAAAATTTGATAGAGATCGGTTGGGTGGTTCAAGAGTAATTAAGTTTTATTTATTTTTATATATCTTTCCCCTCCCCTTCCCCTACCATAAGTTCTACCGTCAAAGTAATATGATAAAAACACCCCAGGTCCGAACTTCATCCATATTGAAAATTTTATTAAGATCGATCCTGTGGTTAAAGTGTGATGAAGTCAAAGGACAGTAACTTTTATTTTTATTCTTTTTACATATATCTCCCCCTCCCTCTCCCGTATGTTACACCGTAAAATGAAATAACGAAAATATCCTAGGCCCGAACCTTATCTATGTTGAAAGTTTGATCAAGATAGGTCTGGTGGTTCAAGAGTTATTAAGTTTTATTTATTTTTATAGTTTTCTCCCCTCCCCTTCCCCCTCCCCTAAGTTCTACCGTTAAAGTGATATGATAAAAACCACCTCAGGTTCAAACCTCATCTATGTTGATATTTGTAAAAGATCGGTCGGGTGGTTTAAGGGTAATGAAGTCACAAAGACAGTCACTTTTAATTTTTCTTTTTACTTATATCTCCTCCTCCCCCTCCCGTTCGTTGCACTGTAAAAGTGAAATGAAGAAAACATTCCAGGTCCAAACCTTATCTATGTTGAAAGTTTGATCGAGATCGGTCTGGTGGTTCAAGAGTTATTAAGTTTTATTTATTTTAATAGATTTTTGCCCCTTCCTCCCCCCTCCCGTAAGATCTACCGTTAAAGTAATATGATGAAAACCACCTCATGTTTGAACCTTCTCTATGTTGAAAATTTGGTTAAGATCGGTCGGGTGGTTTAAACGTGATGAAGTCACAAAGACAGTCACTTTTATTTTTACTTTTTTGACATATATCTCCCCCCTCCCCCCCCCTTTCGTTGCACTGTAAAATTGAAGTGAAGGAAACATTCCAGGCCCGAACCTTCTATATTGAAAGTTTGATCGAGATCGGTCTGTTGGTTCAAGAGTTAAGTTTTATTCATTTTCATATATTTCCCCTCCTCCTCTCTCCCTCCCCTAAGATCTACTGTCAAAATGAAATGATAAAAAAACTTCCCAGGTTTGAATTTCATATATGTTGAAAATTGTATTTAGATTGATTGGGTGGTTCAAAAGTAATTAATTCACGAACATAGTCACTTCCATTTTTATATTCATTAATTTTTGTATATTTTCCCCTCCAACCCCCCCCCTACGTTTCTCCGTCGAAGTGAAATGATAAAAATCATGCCAGTCTCGATCCTCATCCACATTGAAAATTAGATCAAGATCGGTCGGGTGGTTCAAGAGTTATTGTTTTATTTTTTTATATATATATATATCGCCCTCCTAACCCTCCCCTAAGTTCTACCGTCAAAGTAAATAGCTTAAAACACTCCCAGGGCAGAACCGCATCTGCGTTGAAAACTTGATTAAAATCGGTCGGGCGGTTCAAGAGATTAAGAGTCACAAACATAGTCACTATCAATTTTATAATATAGATAAGAAATAAAATCTTTTCATGTGCAAAGCTATTCGTCAATTTCTGTGTATAAAAACGGATTTATTAAAGCTATTTAGCATCTACGCTCTAATGACAGTATGTCTTGATCACTGAAAAAACAGAGGTGCTATGCCTTCTTCACGGAAAATCCAGAGACGGTATGGCATACCACCGCACACCGATTCACTTCGACCACTGGTTAATTCAAGTTTTTTTTTTCTTACATAACAACACTTCACTTGTATTTAATTAACTTAGCTAGGAAATCCAGGGGTGGATCCAGGACGAACTTCTGGGGGAGGAGGGTTTGTAATACTGTTACTTAGAGTTACTTTTAAGAGCTCCAAACTCTGTGATGGCTTTTATCTATATATATAAAAGAGAACGCACAAATCCTTTGTTACCTCATCACGCTAATACGGCTGAACCAATTTCTTTTATTTTGGGGGGGTTATTAGGATTTGGACCCTAGATGGTTTTTATCATATCACTTTAATTTTTAATTACCAGTGTCTTGAGATAATTGACCATTCAAGTGTCCATAACGTACAAATCCTTTGTTAGTTCATCATAGGTAAAAATAAACGTATTTATATGCAACCCGCATGACCGTGTCACTCGGCGGGTTAACATAAATGACAGGCGATATAATGTTAACATTTACTGCAATCTACTATGGTTTTTATCATATCACTTGAAAGCGAAAACTTCCCGGGTGACCGCAGCGAAGCGGGGCGGGTTAACATAAATGACAGGCGATATAATGTTAACATTTAATGCAATCTTCTATGGTTTTTATCATATCACTTGAAAGCGAAAAAGTAAAAATTATCTAAGTAACAAAGTTTATTGCGTTCCGGGGTGACCGCAGCGAAGCGGGGTGAACGCTGCTAGTTTATATATAAATTAAGAAAGTTTCCTCTTCTGGGGGCAGGGGTGATGGCCCCGATCGCCCCCCCCCTGGATCCGCCCCTGAGGAAATCTTTAAATCGATTCAAGTAAGCCTCGAGCAACAAAGTACCATATGCTATTATTACGCAGCAGAAACTCATGTGGTTCGGATTCGACATTAAGCTGTAGATCCACATCTCGCTGCGCAAAGGAACACTGAAATCAAATCAAAGCTATGCAAAAGCTATTATTACATTACACTTACCTCCGAAATTGTTCCAGAGTATGATTGAGCCAGACTTCACTCACTTTTCTTCTGCTGTCTGTCTATTGATTGTCGGAACGCAGTGTTGCAAGATCTGAAGATTAAAAAGTAGCGAGGTTGTGCACCAAAAGTATACCGAATTTGAACTATTTGTAGCCCAAATATAAAAATGTCAGATGTCAGATGTCAGATGTGTGGGTTGACAGTGGTCATGCGGCGACCGCAATTTCGGATCATTGGCGGTGGTGTGTTAAGGCAAACTCCATGCTACATCATTGCAGTAGAACTGCAGTGTGCGGATGAACTGGGCAGGCAGTGTGTAGTATAAAATGGGCGACGTTTCTGATTTTCAAGGGGACATGTTTGCTGAAGTCAGTTTTGTGGGCTCTGAAATATATTTTACAACGATTACAGTATGTTTGTTCACTGTTATTCCTTACTTCTTTGCTTAGTTGCTAAATTCTTTATCTGGAAACCATGAAGGTTCGAAGATTTACTGTAAATCCATTTACGCATTATGTTAATATGGACAATACAGTATCAAAATTAAATTTCCAATGTTCATGTTTACACAGCTCGGCATAACTGAGGCCTTAAGAGTCTTCATCCCGGCGAAATTAAAATACCGCTAATTTTACAGTAATTATGTGATATCTTCAAATAGATAAAAGATAATTGAAATATGGAACAAGAGCGCCCTTGACAATATTATTTTGCGTGAGGTACCGTTATCACAAGTCATCTAGTAGCTTTCCGTTTTCAGCTGTTTAGAAACGCGAAAATAAATGCCGATTTTCAAAATGGCTCGAAATCGAAAGCAGATAAGTGATTCGTGATAACGGTTTCTCATGTAAAATAATAGGGCGCTCTTGTTCCACATTTCGATTGTCTTCTATCTATTTGAAGATATCACATAATTACTGTAAAATTAGCGGTATTTTAATTTCGTCGCGATGAAGACTCTTAACTCAGAGAGCAGTACGGTCAGTGATACCATAACAGCGTAAACTCAACAAAAGTTTAATGTTGTCAGATCTGGAGGTTAAAAAGTACTAAAACAAGAATTGAACTAGTATTGAACATCTTAGTTTTAGCAAAGCTGTTATTCGTTGTGAATAGAATACTCAACAAACAAATTTTATTTTATTATATAAAACTAATAATTCGTGATTTCATATATAAAAATAAAAAAGTAGCGTATTCATAAGAATTATAGCCTGCAGATAATTAAAAGTAGCCTAAAAAGTAGCGTGCCGCCCAAATTGATATTTGGTAGCGAAGTCACTTTAAGAATCGCCCAATCCGCTACTTGTAGCCCAATCTGGCAACATTGGTTGGAAGCAACAAGTGCTGTATGCATCAGTTAGCACCGTGGACAATGTTTCCAACAAGTAACTTCAGAAAGTAGCTAAGTGTCACATAATCTGGCTAAGCTCACCAAGAATTATACATAATGTTATTTAACAAGAAAGAAAGCAAAGTACTACTATCTTGAGTAGTGATGAGCAAATGCAAGACCAAGACCAAGACCGGGGTGGTCTTGGTGCAAATCCAGTCTTGGTCTTGGTCTTGCACTGGAAACCTTGGTCTTGGTCTTGCTTTGAAGAAATCTTATGCTTTTCATAGGTTAATTTTACTCTGGATATAAAGGATAATAAATTCTACAATGCGCCAATGGTGACGGAAATACAATGTATGTTTCTAAATGAAAAAATTGAAATGAAATTTTTGAGTTTTACGTCCCACGGTTATGCCGGTTAGGCTAAAGGAGACGGTGATGATGAGAGATGAATGAAATGGTGGAATGAAGAAAGTGGGAGGAAACGGGAGAACCCCTAGAAAACCCACGCACACGGTGTTTGTCCACCACAAGGTTCACTTGGCGGGAGCAGGGTTTGAACCCAAGACCCCAACCACCAGAGGTGAACGCTCTACCACTGAGCCCCCTTATGTTTCTAAATGTAATATAGTTTACCTTCCCGTAAGTATGATGATAGTGTACAACAAAGGCGTCGAATTTTTTTTAACGGGTACCCATGCTTCACTACTTGTAAGATAAATCACAACGTTCCGTAATCTTTTTATATATATCAGTGGAGTATTGGATCTGTTAGTGTATATATATAATTATTATTATTATTATTATTAACAGGTCCAATACTGCACTAACTCCCAAACTGGGGAAGCTACCCCTAAAACCATGAATTGCAAAATTATATTTACACCCTAAAGGCACAAGATTTTTTTTTCTTTTTAACTACGATTAGCTAATCTTAGTATTGAACAAACTTCCAAATAATTAATGAGATTTAGTTTTACTGATTCCAATATGCATCCTATGGGGCAGAAACATGAACATTACGCAAAAGCGATGAAAAATTGGAGGTTTTCGAAATGAGGGCATGGAGGAAAAAACGAGAGAATTAGCTGGGTTGAACGAAAAACGAATGAGGTGTTAGAAATAATAGCAGTAGGGGAGAAAAGAATTTTAGATGTAATTAAGAGAAGGAAGAGGAACTGGTTGGGACATGGCTGAGGAGGAACTGTATTATGAGGGACGTGTTAGAGGACATGGTGGAACTAAAGAGAGGGAGAGGGCAAAGAAGACTGTAGTTAAACGAAGGTATTAAAACAGAAAATTCCTACATCAAGACGAAGAGACTATCTGAGGACCACCGTACATCGAATCTTTTCAGTTGCAGCAAGTGATCTGCCAATAAAGGCAAAATAGCTACGATTATTATTATTATTATTATTATTATTATTATTATTATTATTATTATTATTATTATTATTATTATTATTATTATTATTATTATATATTTAGCAATATTGGTCAAAAAAGAGAGAAAGAAAAATAAAATAATGATTATAATCGAACCTCTCAATATTTTAGAATAATTTGAGTGAAAACTGAAAACGACTAAAGTGTCTATGTCTATTGTGTAAGCTCAATTTATTTAAATACTTTTGACCTACATTAGAAATACAAATATAACGGCATCAAACTCCAGTTATTTGAAATACCTGTACAAAATCACTCCCCCTTGTGAATATGGATTACTTATTGTTGTATAATGTTATATTGTTGGATCCTCGAAGTGCCGTATGTCCATGAAATCAAACTTGCGGTCACGTGCAGTAATATTTTGTCGTCATGAAAATGTTATTTCGATATTAATTTTATGAGCACACATTAAACATTTCCAACGGATGCTTGAGCTTTGGAGCCAAGGCCATACCCATGTAGTCGGCACCTATCGTGTACTGAATTAACGATGTTTAATACTACATTTCTCTTTAGTTTCGGAAGAAGAACACCATTAGTAGCTATGTTTTGAAATGTAATAAAATATCTAGTTTAACGTCCCACAATTATGCACCGAGGCTAAGGGAGACGGTGATGGTGATAATGAACGAAACGTTGGAATGAAGAAAGTAGGACAAAACATTAAAACAATGAGAGAACCCACTCACACGGTGTTTGTTCAACAAAGCTCACATGGCGCAAGCTGGGATCGAACCAGGAACCCCATGCACCAGAGGGAACGCTCTACGACTGAGTTACCGCGGCCATAACATGTTTTAGTTTACTTTTCGCTTATCCGCTTCTTACGGACACAACTATTCTTCGTTTTTTTTTTTTTTTTTTTTTTTAAGTATAGTTTGCACAACCCACAGGGATGCTCTCCACTTCCGCAACAACTTCGAAGTAGGCATGAAATTTACTTTTTGCGCTCGCCACTTGCGTTATTGATTTTCCAATTTTATTCTTACGTTAAACGAAAACTTCATGTATACTACTATAATTGCTACTATCGTCTGGTGGTACAAAACTACTGTTATCACTTAATGACACATCTGTTAAGTCATTATCACTTTTTTTTTAAGAAGACAATCTTGCACTCCAAGATGTTAATTTTAAAAAAAAATCAATGCACTTGTTTCGAAGCTAAAGAAGATTAGGTATGACTGTTCAGTATTGATGGAGAAAGACTTTTTCAATTTCACATTCAGTTCCCTACTGACAGGGGCGGCTTTAGGATTTTAATTTTGGGTAGACCTGCTCCCTCTCTTATGGATGCATATATACATTTTATTGATTAATGACAGTAAGAAATTACCATTAGAGTAGTAGCTGATGCTATTTGCTGAATAATTATCTATCATTAATACAAATAGTGAAAGATATATTTACTCTTTATTGCATCTTTTAGCGTTTATTATATTTCAAAATTTTTGTGCCTACCCGACCTACCCGCTAAATCTGCCACTGCTTACTGGACGTTTGTGGCGTTTCGTCAGCAAACTGCCTGAGGCAAAGCAACTGAAGAGTGAAAAACGAATGTATTTTGCTATATTTATTCCAGGATGAGCCGACAAATTTTACCAGCTCGAAGGTCAAAGGTTTAAGTTTACTCCAGATAACACACACCCGTAGAATAGTGTATAATTTTCGGATAACTAATCTTCATTGTTTAAAAGCGCACGAATGCATCGTAATCCAGCACCAATGACACATTTCTTAGATTAGAATGACACCTGTGTGGCTTGAAAACGAGTGATAACTACAGAAAACGCGAACAACCGATTCAGAAAACATGAACTACAAGGAACATATTTTTGCTGAAGCTAAGAAATTCAGGTGAAAGATGTAATGGTTTTCCCCCTTCCTTTTCACATTACATAAAATATTTCAAGTAGTACCGGTACTTCTGTAAGAGTCTTGGTCTTGCATCGGGATTCCTAGTATTGGTCTTGGTCTTGCATGCAAGACTCTTGCAAAAACTGCAAGACCAAGACTCTTGCGCTCATCACTAATCTTGATCGTATCCACTTGAAACGTTCAAAATCCTTTCTGTTATTATGAAATCAAACATTTTCCCTATTCACAATCAAACTGTTTATTCATTTAGTGATAAGAGATGCCAGTGTTGGGAAGTAACGTAACGCAAGTAACGCGTTACTTGTAACCCTTTACTTTTTAAGTAACGTTTCCTAGTACCACGTTACATTTTTCCAAAGTAACTGTATCGGTAACGCGTTACAAATTTTTAAGTAACGTACCTAGTTTGCATTACTTTTTTCGCGTTACATTTCGGATGTGTAACTACAATATATGTATATTTTTTTGGGAAACAAATGTTTCTTTCCTATAAGTAAATTTCTCAGAATGGAACAATGGAGCATGAATGATGTCAGTGACCGATAATTCCTGCACTGTTCGCCTTTTCCCTTTTCGCCTTATGACCTCTAGCAATGAAATTAGCATGTAAAACCTGTTATCACTTTTCATCTTAATGTAAGGCGGAACGGGAAATCTCGATGTGCATTTTCCCGTTGGTAGGCTTGCAAATACATTCATAGATACAATTTGATTTGTTTATTTACATAACAAAATATAGTGCCACTTGCTGCTTTTGGAAGATGAGGACAGCCTCAGGGAAATCACGTGAACTGATTGCAAGCACCTGGAAGATTTTATCTTAGATTTTGAAAGCTCCAAATCAATACATTCAGTGAGTGAACTACGAGTGCAATGGTACGGGTAGTCTATTTTACTTTGAATGGTGTTGTTTTTATAAAGATGGAGAACGAAAATATTTTATCGTTCGGACATTTGAAAGAATACTTTTTCTTAAAAGCTGAAGATGATGGTGAACAGCAGTGGCGTATTTAGGGGGGCTTCCATGAAATATCTTGCAGAATTTTCACATTTTCAGGCAAAGCCCCCCCCGAAACAAAATCGTAAATACGCCACTGGTGAACAAAGTTTAAAAGTAAAGTGGTGCCCCGGCGGGATATATTTATCAACAACTAGGGCGCCATAATTAACGACATTCAGTAAGGGGTTAATATTCATAAACTGTGTTCTGATGAGCAGGCCTACTTTATTGATGTAATGTTGATGGTATGTAATATTAGGGTTCTTTTTGATCAGTTTGCATATCCTAAAGTCCTGTTGATTATAGTGTTTGGAACAACTAGTTTTAAAAAGCAAGTATCGATTTTATACTTATTGGCAAATTTTGATTCACCCCCAGTTCATGTGTTTTCATTTTGTTAGTTGTAGTGTAATGTTTCTCTAAATTCTGTATTTTTAATTTTACATAGCAACATTGTTATTATTATATAATTAGTTTAGCAGAATAATAATAAGCAACCATTTTTTCTAACACATAAGGATGGGCACGAGTCAAGCTAAAACTCGACTCGAATCCAAGTCGAGTCAAAAGTAATATTCTCGAGTCGAGTTCCGAGCCGATTCACTGTTTTCGGCGTCGAGTTTCGAGTCGAGTCGAGTTTCATAAATGCCTCGCTCGTTTTAACTCGTTTTGAAATCATGGCCTGATTACATTGGAAAGCGAAAGCCATGAGAAATGTAAGCTAAGCAGTAATATGGAATACTTTTAGTGTTGCTCACGAGAGGGGAAACTGCTCGCATCTCGTCTCGTCTCGATAGCGAGACTACAAGAGATTTTTTTATAATAAGCTTAGCTCGGCTCGGCTTAACTGAGCCGATGGCTCGAGCCAGCTCGCTTGGGGTGATCCTTCGAGTCGAGTTGGAGGAAATTTTTCAAGCCGAATTCTCGGGTCGAGCTCAAAGATGTCTGTTTCTAGTCGAATCGAGTTTCAAAGAAAACTTGCTCGAATTCACTCGTGCCCATCCCTACGAGTAACATAGTATGGCATTTTAGTGAATGTTACATTACATTAAAATGTTCATATAGTTGACAAGTAAAAATTTGTCCTTGTATTTACATAAATCGATTCAGAACGTGCAATAATAATAATAATAATAATAATAATAATAATAATAATAATAATAATAATAATAATAATAATAATAATAATAATAATAATAATAATAATAATAATAGCGGTAGTAATTGTAGTACGGAAAATTGAAGTATTAAGTCTTTTTGACATTCAAAATTTCGGACCTAAAAGTAACGCGTTAGTAACGCGTTACTTTCGAAGTAAAGTAACAGTTACTTTTTTGAGGCAAGTAACGCGTTACTAACGCGTTACATTTTAAGAGAAAGTAAAGTCATTTGTAACGCGTTACATTCTTACAAGCAACTTACCCAACACTGAGAGATGCTAACAAAACACGACAGAACCTCGTGCTCTGACCCTTTTAGTACACCAACACCATCACCATATTCAGATCCCAGTTAAGGGGATGAGATGCCAATGTTTATACAAAAATATTTCCTGTCTATTAAAAAAATTATTAATGAGCTACACATTTACCTTTCTTAATTAACGTCTCTTCTGGTCTAGTGACTACTTATTTGGTGTATGTGGTCCTGAATTCAATTCCTGGTGGGAGAGCACAAAAATGTGAATACATTGTGGTTAGTGTTTCCCATGAGACGAGACGAGACAGAATTTTCGTGATCATATATGAGACTAGATAGATCTTTTACAATAGAAACATACATACATACATACACACTCACACACCACACACAAGACTGTTCCATAATTCGTGTAATTTTCTACAGCATTGGGAGAAGATGAAGTTAACGTGAAATTTGGCACTCTTATTGACAAATATCTGAATTTTTCCAATTTTTAAAGCAAATAAGAGAAAATTGCTGTTTAGTCCCCCTTGTGGGGGTGTAAGCACAAAAGTTCATTTTCCTTATGGAAGATTCAATGTTAAATTTTGGAAGAAGTTTTCTCCAATAATTATTCGTAAAGATTTTGAGGCAAATGAGTTACAAAATGCAAAAGCACTCATTCACAAAGCTAGTAAAGCCGTCCCAAACATTATTCTGAGAAGGAACTCCTTTTGGGGGGGCAAGGGGCGTAAAAAAATGGTGGGTGATGTTACCAAAATCCAAAAATTTATTTTCGGAATGCCAGTAAGAGTCACATTAATCACGAATATCACAGAATTAATGTTCCAATTCTCCTTACATGTAAGAGTGACTGATAGTCGGGCTGCAGTCAACACACAAAAATAAAAAGATCACCATGTACACCTTATCTCAAAAAGGTTGAGCGCATTCTTTATTGCTGTTTCGAGGCAAAAATTTTCTAAGTCCAACTTCGGGTATCTTCGGGAAAAAGTAAACCAGGTTCGAATCTCGAAGCCAACCTTTGCAATCGGGAAAAATCTTGCTGATATGTTTTTCTTCTTTTAAATATAATAAGACTTATTACCAATTATATATAAAAAAGCAACATTGATTGAAATACTTAATGATACAATATTTCGAAACTGTATTAATGCCAGCACATGCTTGTTTGTCATTTTGCTCTCCATACTTAATGGAATATTTAGATACGTAAACGAATCTTTCCATATGTAAAAGAATGGTGAAAGTTAAGACATAGAACATCATTCTCTCCTGAGTACTAAAATAAAAGTCAAAGTAGAACAAAAACAGCGTTTGCAGTGGATATGAATGTAATTATTATCTTAAATACCGCTATATATCGCTAGAAGTATTACTCGAGGAGCGCTTGTGTTAGCTCAGTGGTACGCCGTTGGATTTCAATTCGTAAGGTCGAGGGTTCGATTTCCATCTGAGTCAATGTATTTTTTATGAAATTCTATTTTCCGCAATGCATGAAAAATTATGTAAAATAATTACATTAAAATACGTCAGTTGTATATATACACAACATATAATCATTGCAGAACATAGTGATTATTATGTTTAAAATATAACAGGTGTTCACAGTACGTTGGTATTCTATGATATATGTGAATGTTAAATACAAATTAAGAAAATAATATCATCGCAATAAATAAATTATGTAGTGTATTTATTTGCAGCTATTTGTCATATAGGGGTTACTTCTGAACATTCGTATTACAGCATGTCATTGATATTCTTGAAAAATTATCCGAGGCATAAAAAGAGGGTATAAACAGAGAATCCAAAGTCGGAACGCTCGCAAGAAATTCATGAACCCCAAAGGTCACGTGAGCAGACTGGAATTGTCCTTATGAAGCATGCCACAGCAGAAGGTCTTTACATAGATTTTCAATTCAATACCTGATATATGCTTTTGCAATGTGGAAGTGGTGATGCCTTTGGTCGCTCTCTTTCACTTTCTCGCTCGCTCACACTGTATTCATATGTATGAAAGTGGATGTATGTGTGTGTTTCGACATACTTCTGATATGTCTAGAGCAATTTTAACCATATTTCTTACAATCTGGAAAAGAGTACTGTCGGGATATATATCAAAAATGCTAGAAAAGAATCGATATTAGTATCGAATCCATAGTTTCGTGATCGCTTAGGTAAACAGTTCTACTTTCAAGTCCAATTAAGCTCCCATTAGCACCCAGGGTGGTTATGTAGTGACAAAAAATATCGAAATCAACCAATATTAGAGTCGAAGCGTAAGTTTTCAGTGCCGCATTTCCCATTAGTCCAACTAGGCCCGTGCCTAGAGGGCAACATATTTAAAGAGCGCAAAGTTTAAAATTTTAATTTTTTTCGTATGAAAAAGTTTTAAAAATCGAGAGCAAATATACTATTTCATGAGCAGTCCTCTTTTACTATTCTAATATGTTTAATGATAGCGTAAGAAATCTGAAAATAATTCAGAACATGTTTCCCATTTATTTTTTGTTATGTAATTGTAGCTGTAGCATCTAGTGAGTGGTATTTAACTGCAATAAATTCACTAATTAAGCATATTACAATTAAGTTTTATTTGTAAGTTAGGGATCAAGGGACGGAGAAATGTGTAGTTATTGGGGGCGCCGAAAGCAAAAGTGCGTAGGGACGCCGAGCTTCTACATACAGCACTGTTCGCTAAATTAATTGGTAGAAATTTTAATGCCATTTAGTCCTAGTAGTGGCAGTATACGTTTGCTATCCTAGGAGGAATGAAAGGGACTGACATCAAAATTATAAAAAAAGACCTACATTAGTGTCGAATCTATAATTTTGGGGGTTTCTTAGGTAAAGATTGGAACTTCAGATGCCATGTAAGTTAAGCCCTCATTAACACAATGAAGGCGTTTGTGAAATTTGTGACATGTAGAAATAATTGAAAATAACCAATGTTAGTATACAACCCATATCTTTCGTCATCGCCAAGTTCATTGGGAGCAGTTCTGATGACCTTTAAGTTTAAGTTCAACTTCCAGTAAGAGTAAGATCCCCAGCACATCTAATAAGGAGAGCGTAGTTCTGGAATGTCTCGGACAACCTTTACCAAACTTGGGGGACATATTACTTTCAATCTAAGAAGAAAATATTAATGAAGTATGAAGTTATGGAAGTTGGGAGGTGTGACATGTAAAAATAATGTAAAACGACTGATCTTAGTGTTTTATCCATAATTTTCTCGGTCGTTGAGATGGATAGTGATGCTCACAATGGAGGTTACATCCAAATTCATCCCCATCTTCACAGGATGATGGCCTGGGAGAGCTAAAAATAAAATCTCAAAAATTACTTAAATATTTGTCGAATTCATAGTTTTCGGGGTGAGAAAGCGTTTCTAATAACTTTAGAAGGTAATTTGTACCCACGTCAAGATGGGCTTTTTAATCATATCAATTTCTCACCTTAAGAAGAAATTACCATTACAATTATGATATTAAGCCAACCTTCGCAATCGATGAAAAAATTATGTGGATGTATGTTTCGTCTTTTAAATGAAACAACACATGTTAAAATCAAAGATGGAGTGGGTCAGTGGGTCGGTTGGTAAGTGGGTGAAATGGGTCAAGATTTGTGAGTGGATCAGTGGATCGTGGGTCAAAAGGACGTGACCTACTGCGAAACACCACTCACCGTGACTCACACTGGCCCACCCGGTGGCCACCCTTTTAGTCCAAAGATATTTCGTCCAAAGAACATTTCGTCCAGAGACATTTAATCCAAAGACATTTGGTCCAAAGGACAATTCGTCCAAATAATATTTCGTCCAAAATACAATTGGTCCAAAGGACATTTCTGCCAAAGGAGAATTGGTCCAAAGGACATTTCGTCCAGGGATGTTTAGTTCAAAGCACATTTCGTCCAAAGAACATTTGGTCCGGTAACGCTTGGGGGTCAAGGGTTTGTTTCTATTAGAAGAGTAAAAGTGATTCATATAACATTATGACTCAGTAGCTTCTTATTTCTAAAGGAAATTTGAAATAGAGATTTATTCCGCAATTTCCATTTTGATAGAACAAATAATGCTGAGATATTCAGAAAAACGTAAACGCCTGAAAACAACATGGCCGAATAACAGGAGTGAGGGAAAGGTTGTAGTGTGAAGTATGTTGCTGTAATAACTGCTAACATGACATCTAAAATTTTCATGTTGTGAATGAAATAGTTATAAAATAAGTACGGGTAACTAAAATTAATGGAATTTAAATTTGAGTAAGTTAAATATTAGGTATTCAAACCCTTGTGATAGAAAAGTGAAAAATTATGTGTCAAGTATCTTTGAAGAAATACTGAGAATAGAAAAATACACATGTGTGAAATATATTCTTAGTGTCCAAAGATAATACTCTTAAACAATCACATTCTTGGCTCCAACATTGTGAAAAGTGATTGACAAATATAAGATGAAAGTCGGAACATTTCGTGTAGAATATACGTATCTTTTCAGGTTAATCACAAGTCTGGTTTCTATTTGTAGACTATTGATAGTGTGTAACTTCGGCAGACGTTTCTACATAACTAGTGAGTTGTATGACAAACCAGAATTGTTAACTTGTCTTGTATTTTTATTTCAGTGTTACTCCTTATGCAAATATAGTATATACTTTTGCTTTCATATTAATTTTCTCGGTACAGCACAGTACATTTAAGATATCCATTGCAAAGTATCAAACCAAATACAAGATTCACATGACCATGCGGAGGCAATGTTGTCCGCAAATGAAGAGGGAGTATGCTCTTCAAGGGGTTGTTTATCATTTTGGGAGGTGAATTCCTTAACCAACGAAGCTACAACTGTATTTCTGCGAAGCTAAAACTGTATTTTTGTAAAATTATTAATGAAAGCAAAGAAAGGTGGCCATTTAGTTTTCAGGCGTTTACGTTTTTTCTGAATATCTCAACATATATTTGTTTTATCGAAAAGAAAATTGCGGAATAAATCTCTATTTCAAAATTTCCTTTAGAAATAAGAAGCTACACAAGTAACACTTCCCAAGTGTAACACTCCAATTTTGATAAAAATTTGGCAGGCAGATACTACACATAAAATAAGTAAATACGTGTTTTTTTATTTTCTGCGGAAAAACGGTTTTAGGGGGCAAAAGCCCCCACCCAAAATTTTGAAAGTTGTCGCCCGAAAGGCAAGAAGAAGTGGACCGAAATGAATGAAATCGTGCACAAATATTGTAGACGAAAAATGAGGGAATACGGGTTTCGTGTTTTTCTAGAAAGAATGGTTGGGTGGGGCGCGGACCCCTCCAAACCTTTGCTCATGAAATATCAAAAGTGCTAGTAACAGTATGTCAGAAGTGCCTAAATTTACATAAAGAATTGCAACGAAACTTTGTGTATGGACAATATGCAAAAAATAAATGAACACGGGTTTTTTATTTTCTGCGAAAAAAGGGTTATAGGGTGCAAACACTCCCACCCAAAGTTTTGAAAGTTGAAGCCCGAAAGCCAAGAAGAAGTGGACCGAAGTGAATGAAATTGTATGTAGATATTGGATACGTAAAATAAGGCCTTTCGTGTTTCACAAGTGTCTCCATCTCATTTCTTCAAATTTGGCAGATCAACGACAAGCACAAACAGTATAGTGTATTTTATAGCATTTCAGGAGGCACCTTTAACCCTTACAATGTTTTTCCGCATAAACAAAAACACGTGTCGATTAATTTCCTGTTTGCTGTTGATGTGCCAAATTTGAAGCAAAACGGATAGGGATACTTCAGAAACACGAAAGACCTTATTTTACAAAGGGTCTCTAAAATGTCTACCCACAATTTCATTTGCTTTGGTCCACTACTTCCTGCGCTATTACGGTAATATTTACTTTTTTTCGGAGAAGGCCTAGGCCCCAACACTGTTTTCCGCACAAATTAAAACACGTTTCGTTTATTGTTTTGCGAATTATCCCTATACGAGGTTTCGTTGCAATTCTCCATACTCTTTAAGAACCTCTGACGTATAATTATTTGCACTTTTGACATTTCGTAATCAACAATTTAAAAGATCCGTGATATACGCAACCGTTTTTTAAAAGAAAAATACGAAACCCAATTACCTCAATTTACGTCTACAATATCTGTGCACAGTTTCATTCAATTCTGTACACTTCTTCTTGCCTTTTAGGCCTCAAATTTCAAAATTTTTAGTGGGGGATTTTGTCCCTTAAAACCGTTTTTCCTCAGAAAATAAACTCGCATTCGTTTATTTTTTGCGTATTGTCCCTACACAATATGTCGTTCCAATTCTTCATGTCCTTTAAGCACTTCTGACATACTGTTATTCGCACTTTTGATGTTTCACGATCAAAGTTTTGTAGGGGTCTGTGCCCCACGTAACAATTTTTTCCAGGAAAGTACGAAACACGTATTCCCTCATTTTACGTCTGCAATATCTGTGCACAATTTCGTTCACTTCGGTCCACCTCTTCTTGCCTTTCGGGCGTCAACTTTCAAAATTTTGAGTAGTTGCTTTTGCCCCCCCTAAAACAACTTTTCCGCAGAAAAACACGTATTCGTTTATTTTGTGTGTAGTATTTACCTGCCTATTTTTTCAAAATCGGAGTGTTACACTTGGGAGGTATTACTTGTGAGTCATAATGTTATATGCATCACTTTTACTCTTCTAATAAAAGCAAACCCTTGACCCCCAAGCGTTACCGGACCAAATGTTCTTTGGACGAAATGTGCTTTGAACTAAACATCCCTGGACGAAATGTCCCTTGGACCAATTGTCTTTTGGACGAAATGCCCTTTGGACCAAATATCTTTTGGACCAATTGTGCTTTGGACGAAATGTCCTTTGGACCAATTGTCTTTTGCACCAATTGTGTTTTGGACGAAATGACCTTTGGACGAAATGTCCCTGGACCAAATGTGTTTGGACTAAATGTCTCTGGACGAAAATCCTTTGGACGAAATGTCCTTTGGACGAAATGTTCTTTAAACCAATTGTGTTTTGGACCAAATATCTTTTAGACCAATTGGCTTTTGGACGAAATGTCCTTTGGACCAATTGGCTTTTGGACGAAATGTTCTTTAAACCAATTGTGTTTTGGACGAAATGTCCTTCGGACCAAATGTCTTTTGGACGAAATGTCCCTGGACCAAATGTATTTGGGCTAAATGTCTCTGGACGAAAATCCTTTGGACGAAATGACCCCCACTACCCACCGTCCCATTCTGTTCTGCGCATTGTAAACAGCATCTTCTGAACACTGGTGAGCTTGTCTACGTTTTACTTTCAATATCTCCATTTTTCTTCTTCTGAATCTCCATTTCTAATTAAAAAAGCTCAGGCATTTTTGGATTTTGATATTTGCAATTGTAAGAGTGGCAATAGCAATAGGAGTTCAATTTTGAGATACAGCTTGTGAGCTTTTAGAGCTAACTGCTGGAAAAAAAATTTTGAATCACCTGTAATATATGAATTATTATACCTAGTATAAAAAACTGAAAGTAACTATGTCTGCGTGATTATCATGGTCAAATTGCAGTCAAATGAAATGACATTTGGTATATAATCAGGCCCCAATCCCAACTGAGAAGTTATCATACGCATATCACTTTCATTAAAACACATATCCTTAGTGGGGAGTAGGTGTCCGAAGTTTTGCGAAAAACTGAGTATCTTACAAGCCGTTCAACTTAGAGAGCTTAAATTCAGTATATAACTCTTTACTAAAAATAAACACAACGTGTCCTGGCATTTTTAAAAATGTGTTTTATGAGCGGGGGGGGGGGGAGTTTCTATATATTGGAAATTGGTAGCGGGTTGATTTGTAAAAATTATTGAAAACGATTGATATTAGTTGAGAAACTAATTGAGGAATGAAAATTACAGTCCTTTGCATTTTATACCCACTGCTTTCTAATGTAATAATTGCTGAAGCTGGTGTTTAATATATGGATCGTTCAGAGCATAAGGCAATCAAACCATAAAGTTGTGAGAAAAATAGACATAACATTTGTATTCCAAGCTTACTTTCACGAGCATTTTAAATAAGTACGGCATGCTTAATTATATGGAAAACTAGTTTTTCTTTCTTTTCTTCTTACGTTGGTCTACTTTATCTTGATTTGATACTTTCAAATTTCATCCTGTTTTCTACTAAAATGTATATGTAAGCCAAGAAAGAAATAATTATATATGATAAATTTAAATTCATCTTAATTTGGAAGATGAGAAACACTTTACCATTGTATATCGTAAAGGTCAGATCCACCGGTATTGTAACAGAGCGGTGCTTGAGCGATTGACGTTGGAATTCAAACTCCGATAAGTGAAAATTTCACAGTCTTGTTTTATTTCAAGTGTAACCTCTTTAGTCAATGGAGAGAAGGACGTGGATCATGGGTCAGAGTTGATTACGTTGGTGGGTCGGAGTTGGTCACAATGGTTCAGAGTGGTTCACAGTTGGTTGTGGGTCAATTCTGTATTTTACCATTAATTTCATAATTCGCAACCACCCTGTCCTTTAGCTTAAAGACACAATCGTGGAACGTAGAATTTAATATTAGTGATGTAATAAACCCATAATGAGTCGCTTCTTGTTTTACCTTGGTGCATTATACTTTTGCAATGGTAAGACAAGTGTTTACCTCTTCTGGGTAGTTTCACAGTTTCACATTTGTAGAGGTGGTCAAGGAGTTTTCAATGAAGGATTTATTACCATCTTGAACGCTCGCTATTTTGCACAAGTTAGCATAAAGACTCGGGACTCTTACCATTTTTTAAAATTTTAGTAATACTTTTAAATGACATACTACTTGATTCCCCTTACCATTTTCAAATTTTGAGTTGCACCCCTCCTGAGACCCACCGGGGAACCTTGGGGCAAATCTTTTTCTCGACACGGGGTACCTTTGAAATTATAAAATACATGTTTTCCGGTGTTGACATCTGTTTCATCGTTTCAGACTTTTATTAGTGTCAACGGGCTTCATGGATACCATGCTTATTTTTTCTCTTAGTTTCCAGATACAAGTCCCCATGTCGTAAGCGTCAGTGGACCACCGATGCGCAACTGGCGACATTTCGCCAAAAGTTGGTGACCCCGCAGCTACGATCCGTGGTGGCCCCACTTCGGTTTTGAAAATTATACCACCAGCGGCAGAGACTCAACGAAACGCTAACGAACCACAACATTTCTCCCCAAAAATATGTTAAATCGCCCATATGCTTGATTTGTTTATATTCAGGTAAGGGTAAAAAACACTAGGGGAAAAAAGCAAGTATCCCAAGGTGGGCGAGAACCTTCAACCTTAAGTTTACTTGCCGCATATTCTTCTGACTTCGCCACGGAAACGATGAAGAAAATCTCGCTTGTAGAAGGATAAATTATTGAGGTCTTAATTTAGCCAATCAAACAAATCCCTCTATCTCGAGTTCTGTGAGATGGTACTGTGAACCGTTTCGAGATTTATTGCTTTCTGGTGGGGTACTATCTATGTGCAATATTTGAGAAAATCGCCGAGGAGCACCTTCGGAAACTCTCCTCTTTAGTGCAATGTTGACAAGAGATGGTGTGGGTCAATGAAACCTTGATCCACAAAATACTGACCCACTACACATCGTGACTCACAATGACTCAACACCCAACGTGACCCATTCACCCACCATGACCCACTACCAACTATAAACAACTCTGAACCATTGTGACCAACTCCGACCCACTAAAATACATCGTCATTAAGTTTGATCCATTATCCACGCCATCCTCTCTACTGACTTAAGAGGTTATATTTGTAATAAACCAATTTTTTCCAGTAGTTAGCTCCTCTAAAAACTCATAGCCTGCATCTCAAAAGCCAAGCAGTAAGTCCTATTGCCATTGTTACAACTGGAAATATCAAAATCCAAAAGAGCCTGAACTTCTTTCTTCATTACAACCAAATGAAAAAAAGAAGAAAAATGGAGGTCTTGAAAGTAAAACGTAGACAAAGTTGCCAGTGTTCAGAAAATGCTATCTAGAAGGTACTGAGCAGAATGGGTTGGTGGGTCAATGGGTCAGTGTGAGTCACAGTGATGGTGTTTCGCAGTGGGTCACGCCTTGCTGACCTACGATCCACTGACCCACTCATAAATCTTGACTCATTTGACCCACCGACCAATTCAATCTCTGATTTTACAGTTAGTATATAATTTAAAAGACGAAACATACATCTACACAGTTTTTTCTCGATTGCGAAGGCTAGCTTGATACATATACTAGTTGAGATGGTAATTTCTTCTTAAGGTGAGAAATTGATATGATTAAAGAGCCCATCTTGAAGTGGTTACAAACTACATTCCAAAGTTATTAGAAACGCTTTCGCGACCCCAGAAAACTATTACTTCGACAAATATTTAAGTAAGTTTTTACATTTTATTAATCATATCTCCAAGCCCCTCATCCTGTAAAGATGGGGATGAATTTGGATATAACGCCATTGAGTGCCTCACTATTCATCTCAACGACCGAGAAAACAATGGATAACACTCTACAATCAGTCATTTTACACTATTGTTACATGCCACTCTTCCCAACTTCAATCCCTTGAGGTATCTGAATTCCACAATATTTTTTTCCTTAGATTGAAAGTAATATGTCTCCCATGTTAGGTAAAAGTTGCTCCAGACATTCCGGAGTTTCGCTGGAATATACACGTATACATACATCAAAACATTTAGAGCTGTGTGAGTAATGCTTTTGATGTTGCTCCTGTAAATTCAAAATCCAGGAGGCATAGTCGCTCATACCAAAACATGGCATTAAATGACATTGTGTTTGTAACAGTGTTACGAACTCAAACTATGGATTTAACACTAATCTCAGTCACTTGAGACATTTTTTTTTCGTCCTTTATCGCCCGCCATAATAATGGGTTTTGAATCAATTGAATTCATTTTGAGTTTAACGTCCCCTCAGCAGTGAGGCTATATGAGACCTACTAATTAACGCGAACTACATGAGCTCTCGCTGGGACCCGAATCTGGGTCTCCCACACCAAAAGCGTGTACCACAAAGCTTAACCACAAAGGAGCTTTACGATGAGAGTTAAATTTGGACTTTAACGCTTTCGGAGTTGTAATTATTAATTTCTGCAACAACGAGAACTATGGATTCGACACTAATATCGATCGCTTTTACTTTATATATATTGGCGGAGAGAAAGGGACCACATCCATATACAAAAGCCTTGCATATTATTGAACTGAAATCCTTTGGAAAGAAATCCTATTCTGCCTTCTTTCTCGAGTATAAATAAGTCTCTTAGACATGACTTCGTGTTCGTAAATTTCCTGTTTACATAGTTTTGGGGATCGGGAGTTTTGTGTCTGTTTGTATAATAATTTCTCTTTATACCCGAATAGTCTCTTTACCTTTCAGAAAGCGTAAATCACTTGCTGTAATGAGAAAATTCAGAAGTAACTTCCGATGACAAATAGCTCCAAATAAATACACTACATAATTTATTCATTGCGATGATATTATTTTCTTAATTTGTATTTAACATTCACATATATCATAGAATACCAACGTACTGTGAACACCTGTTATATTTTAAACATAATAATCACTTTGTTCTGCAATGATTGTATGTTATATATATACACAACTGACGTATTTTAATGTAATTATTTTATATAATTTTTCATGCATTGCTGAAAATAGAATTTCATAAAAAAAACATTGACTCAGATGGGAATCGAACCCTAGACCTTACGATTTAAAATCCAACGGCGTACCACTGAGCTAACACAAGCGCTCCACGAATAATACTTCTAGCGATATATAACGGTATTTAAGATAATAATTACGTGCTGGCATTAATACAGTTTCGAAATATTGTATCATTAAGTATTTTAATCAATGTTGCTTTTTTTATATATAATTGGTAACAAGTCTTATTATATTTAAAAGAAGAAAAACACATCTGCAAGATTTTTCCCGATTGCAAAGGTTGGCTTCGAGGTTCGAACCTGGTTTACTTTTTCCCGAAGATACCCGAAGTTGGACTTAGAAAATTTTTGCCTCGAAACAGCAATAAAGAATGCGCTCAACCTTTTTGAGACAAGGTGTACATCCTTAGTAGGGACATACGGGAACAAGGTATTTTTTGTTAATTAATGTGAAATTTGGCGTCATTGTAGCGAAAGAGTACGCATTTTTAAAATCTTGAATGCTATTTTGGTAACGCACCGCCTTAGAGTGGCACAGGGGACGAAGTATAAAAAATTTTGTTCCGGAAATGCCAGTGAGCATCAGATTATCCACAAATGTCACAGAACTAATATTCCAATGCTCCTTGCATGGTTAGTAACTTATATGGGGCTATAGAACCCTTTCAAAAATAAAAATATCAACATAAATATTATTAGTATTGATATAGGAGAAAAATGATTTTTTCTCTCAATTAATGTGAAACACAGTCAGTTTTTACTGCGAGAAAATGTTTACTGACTTGGGAATGTAGATTAAACGAAAGGACATCAATCTCCTGCATGAGTTAACAGTCAAAACAAGAATAAATAGGATTGAATATCATTGATATAGCAAACAGCAAGAGCAATGAGTACTTACGGACTTTTTGTCTAGTGTGCATTTTGACTTTTCTCGCCTTCTGCTGATGGCGGCATTCTTCATCAGTGCTGCTGTGGGTGTGATAAGACAGTGTTACAACTAGAGGAAAGAAACGAGCTTGAGAGCCTTGAATGGATTAAGTATTCATCCTACTTGATTTTACTTCACAACAACGAATTTCCAGTTGAATTTATGAACAAAATACCTCCTAAAGTATGACGTGATTACTTAATACTTTGACCCCCGTCTGCTCAAAAACACAGAACGCACTTGTTGTGTGTTATGGTTTACTAAGAACTAAATGTTCCCAAAATTTCAGATTTTTTTTTATCCAGGCCCATTGGAGATATTGGACACTGAAACATGCCAATTGGCATAATTCCCCAACTTTACGATTTTTTTCAGGCCTTTGGGAGCAGCTACAGGTGTGTAAATTTTTGTATATTAACTTATGACCCCGAACTACATGCACACAAAAATTCAGACCTCTACGTCAGTTGTTTCCTCTTCCCAAACTTGTCTTCAATATCCAAAAATGTTGCTATTGTAGGCCCTGATTTCACCCCCTTCAGATGATTTTAGGTAAAAATGTTAAGAGACCAAAGTTTTAGCTCTGCACGAGTTGGAGATCTCCAGCAATTTTCAGTTTGTAGGACAAATATATGATGAGATATTCAAACCAACGTAAACGCCTAAAATCGAAAAAAAAAAACGCAAAATGGCGGCAGACGCTGCGTCGCCATGGGAATGTTGTAAAAAAATAATTAATTGTAGTTTTGAAGTACCCTGGTATAGGATAAACAATCATGAAAAAATTATTTTTTTGGAGATGTTCCGAGCGGCACATGCTTGATCACAGAATGGATTGACTCAGTGGCTTTAGTAAATCGCATTAATTCATGTCTTGCTCGTTCACGAGGGCATGCTGAATAAAAGTAAGTTCATTTTATCTGTCTTACACGTAGATTAATGAATTCTTTAAACAATTTAGTTAATGACAACTGAGCCCCCTCCAAAAAAAAAAAAAAAAAAAAAGTGTTGTTTTTAAAAAGGAGTAATATGTTTCCTTGGGTTTATGGTATAGCCTTACTCAACCTGATCCTCATTCCTCGCGAGACATTTGCTTTTACTACAACCATGTGTCCATAGTATACGATTTCCTGACGTGCTTACATGTGCAATATACGAGTAAGCTACTGCGGGGAAAGTGGAATCATACAGTTATTGTGTAAGAAGTATGGAAAAGATACGTTTTTTTATGAATAAAGAAAACAATATTGAAATTTAAAGGTCACCTATTTGACTTTTAAAATATTACTTCTCATTAAGACTTTTTCATCTGTAGTACCTGTGACATTTTCCATTGTCATTTTGTGTTCTATTTTGAGCTGGTTTGCTTAAGTGTGCATGAGTCCAATTTGGTGTTTAAAAATGCAAAATTCTTTGATTATATTCCAGTGATGCCAAACCAACGAAGCTATATCCTAAATCGGGCACACTGACAGATGATATTCATTTACACTAGATTCGAGATTTTAAAAAATCAAAATATTCTTCTAAAATAATGACAAATTGCACATGAGTTATAAAGCATATTTCTTTCTTTCCCGTACGTCCATACTAAGGAAGACTATCGTAAATTATATGGTTTTTGCAAAGGTTGCTGTAGTCCAACATCAGTCACTGGCACATGCAAGGAACACCGGAATATTAATTTTGTATCATTTGTGATTAATCTAACGCTCCCTGGAATTTCCAAAATAAAATTCGAAATTTTTATAAAGATCCACCAAATTATACTTCGCACCTTGTGCCCCCCTAAGGCGGTGCGTTATCAAAATAACATTCCAGATTTCACAAACGCATAGTTTTTTGCTACAACGACGCCAAATTTCACATTAATTGACAAAAAAATACCTTCTTGTATGTCCCTAATAAGGATATTTATGGTATTTTTTTTATTTTCGAAAGGGGGCTGCAGCCAGATTATCAGATACTCTTACATGTAAGGAGCATTGGAACATTAATTCTGTGACATTCGTGATTAATGTGACGCTTATTGGCATTCCGAAAGTAAATTTTTGGATTTTGGTAACACATCTCCCACTACCTTTTTACGCCCCTTGCCCCCCAAAATGGGATCCTTCTCAAAATAATGTTTGGGACGGCTTTACTAGCTTTGTGAATGAGTGTTTTCGCATTTTGTAACTCATTTGCCTCAAAATCTTTACGAATAATTATTGGAGAAAACTTCTTCCAAAATTTAACATTGAATCTCCCATAAGGAAAATGAACTTTTGTGCTTACACCCCCAAAACGGGGGCTAAACAGCAATTGTCTCTTATTTGCTTTAGAAATTTGAAAAATTCAGATATTTCTCAATAAGAGTGTCAGATTTTACATTAATAGTGTGAAAACTTCATCTTCTCCGAGTGCTAAAAGTGTGTGTTTTATTGTATTGTATTGATTATATTCTATTGTATATACTTTACGAGACGAAACAGTACTTTTATGGTGCCTTTTCGAGACGAGACAGTCCCAAATCTCGTCTCGTGGGCAACCATAATTGCATTGGTTGAGATTCAAACACAACCTGTAGGCCATCCAGAATTTTTATTGATAGGGGGAGTAAACAAATTTTCCTGTGTATTTTTTCTTTTTCCCCTTTTTTCCATGATTACAGGATGTTCGAGTATACAACATTCAAATATACACGAGTAGTGTTCCTTTCCTGTGTAAAGCTCCTTCGTGGCTAAGCGGTTAGCGTACGCGCCTTCCCTACATTCGTTCCCTCCAACGGTTCCTCTCAAGAAATTTTAGTTTTAACCGACCTAAAAAAAAAAAAGAAAAAAAAGTGGTTCCCAGTTTGACTTGTATGTATGTTCGGGATTATATTGAGAACCGTCGGTCATACTTCGATGCAGTTTTCACCACTCGAACAAGCTATTTCTAAGGAACGTTCTTATGTACAGTCACGAACATTAATAAATGGAGGCTGAAGCCATTATTTCTTATGGCTCCAACCTCCATTTATTAATGTTCGTGACTGTACAAGATATTTTTAAAAACAATAATAATTGGTTAATTATTTTTAAAAATTAAACTATTCTTGCAACGCCTGGTGAAATAAAATTATCCTCAAATATGCGGCAACCGGAAATTTAACAAAGCAAAGTTGGTTGCATGTCACCAAAGGATCAAGAACATATTCGTAGGTTTCATTCTCCAAATGGTTTGACACAGTTAGATGGTAGATGTTTACGTCATTGGCGATGTTATGACTGTTTACATGTCGGTTGCACGACTTTTGTCAGAATATCATCCACTTTTTTTCTGTGATTGGCCGCTCACTGTGTACATATTAAAAGCAGAAAATAAAATCTTTCTTTCAAATTACTCGACTTCAAAACCGCACTGTAAAGCAGAAAATAAAATATTTTCTTTAAAAATCTGAACTGATTTTTATTTTTTAAAAGGCACTAAAAACTAGACAATAATAATAATAATAATAATAATAATAATAATAATAATAATAATAATAATAATAATAATAATAATAATAATAATTTAAAAGCAGAAAATAATGTACTGCAATTATCTATGTTGATAATTGAATTCGCGTCAAGCCAAACATTAAAATTACAATCGAAATAATTTTATATTTACTGATTACTTTGTTCGCTTTGGCACGACTTCAAAGAAAATATTTTAAAACAAAAACTTATTTTCTCCTTTTAAGTGCTTTATTATTATTATTATTATTATTATTATTATTATTATTATTATTATTATTATTATTATTATTATTATTATTATTATCTGCATTTTAGTGTTTTTAAAGTCGGTTAAGATTTTCAAAAACTTTTTATATTACCTGCCTGCCATTAAGTTCTGAGCATTATCTGAGGCTATGTCCTTAAGCTCTTCACGTACGAGCGATGACGTCCCTCGGTGAGCACATTATCAGGGAAAGTATAAGGAAGAAAGGAATGGGGCAGAAAGGAAGCAGCCTGGGACCTGTATGTTCTGTACCATCCCGGTATTTGCCTCGTGCCAATGAGGAAAACCCAGGAAAATCCTTAGTCAGTATGGCTTTTATGAACGCGGCATGGAATTTCCTGGTTCCATAGGCCATAGAGTTAGTTAATTTTAGGCAAAATTTATGTACTTTATATGTATTTCGTGCCGCTAGCTTAGCTAGTTTCGATTTTTTTTTAATATGCCCCCGAGAAACATCAGGAACTTTCGTGAAAAGAAAAGTGTCATGTTGATATACGTTGCTGTACTTTCTCCTTAATGCTTAAGAAACATTGTTTGGTATTGAAATAGGTTAACGATTGGGAATTAATTCAAAATTAAACTCCAATACTTTCACTTGAATGGCATAATTAACATTTAATACTAATTCCTAACTTTTTTTCTTCAGTTCGCGACTTGTATTATACGAGGGGAAAGATTTGATTCAAATCAAAATATCGATTTATATCAAAAAATCAACAAAAATGATTTTTAAAAAAATCATGAATTTTCCATATCCTGATTACTGTGGAACCACCTGACTAATCCAGAAGTACACTTTCAGCAACCTGGAAGAAACGTTGGAAAGTGTGAGTGCACAACCACGTTTGACTCGACGTTCCCTCGGGGACAGGGGCACATCGAGTCGGCCGTAGCACAACTGATGGGAATATTTTGAAAGATATACGGTGCACAAGAAACAAATATATATAACTATTTTCTCCACTTTCCAGAACTTTGGCTTCTACTTGAACAAACACTGTATTATGAAACTAGGGTATTAAAATATTAACTCTAATGATGGCAATTAAAATATATATTTGAACATCACTGTACCACCAAATATTCAATTTTAGTATAATGTTTGTTCTCTAGTGGTGTGTTCTTTGAAGAGAGATTCTGTGGTATACAAAATATGAGAGGTATACAAAAAGATCCATTCCCTTTAAATTACAACATAAATCAGACCCACGTACCATTTTTCAATACGACAGTACAAAGCTTAGAATACAAATACTTGGAAAGCATTCTTCTGTGCCATTTATTTCTGAAAATGCGGTAGTCATGTTGCACCTTTATAACATGACCACGAACATTTTCTCTCACTGGAGTCTGTTTGTTCTAGCTCATTTTCTTATGAATAATCCTAGTAAGAGTGCCAATATTCCACCTGCAACCGCGAACCCCGTGAATTCCCCACATGTAAAGTGGCGTTTTACACTTTCTCGAATCTCTAGCTTGAGACTTTCACATAATTTTATTATCCAGCGTTGACAGTTACACGAGACTGCATCATATTTTCTCCCATTCAACTCATTGTTCACAACAAGATTTCGAAGTTTTGCTGGAGATATTCCATTTAGAGTTCCCATTTCTGTATACGTTCCTTTTTCACGTGGACGGAGCTTGATATAGCTCGGAAGCAATATACCATTCCCATCGTCAGCAGCTATAAAAAAAAAGTAAATGAATAACATATGAAAAGTAAACAGTGCATTTAAGTAGAAAGTGTCTCATCAGGTAGATGAATATATTAAGCAAGTGAACTTAAAAAAAGAAAAAAAAAGTTCCTTAGCAATAAACATATCAAACGTTAAAGCTGTAGTTTAGCTTATCAACATCATATAGTTATCAAAATAACGGAAGAACATGAAGAAAATGCAGCCCTCATGCAGCACAGAATTCAGTTTTGTCAGCGAGGATGAAGAAGGATATTTACTTCGGTGTATAAACTCCAGAACTAACTACAAGTATTCAACAATATTGAAGTGTGTAAATTGGACTGGCCAGTAGAGGTGTTATAATTAATCTCGGTGTGCATGAAATCAGCCTCAACATCTTGTAATTTGAATTAGTACATAACCATCATGGAAAATAGTGTCATTAGCGTAAACGCTATTTATTTTATTTATTTATTTATTCTTATTTCACATGGCGAAGTTAAGGCTCCTGCCTTGTCTCCCACTTGATCATGCAATGCAATAGTATCATAATTAGTAATACAATAATAATAATAAAATATGTATAAAATATATAAAACACTCCCAATTATATGTATACAGACACACACACAAACACGCGCGCGCATCACCGACTTATGGAGGATCTGCCCAAGCGACTTCTTAAATAGGTTGATTGACTGAGATTGTCTTGTGATGGATGGAAGGTCATTCCACGCACGGATAGTGGATGCAAAGAACGCATTTGAGTAGAATTTTGACGAATGTGGAGGAAGAGAAAGTAGTTTATTTACACCTGATCTTGTATTGTGATCGGTGTGAGCATTTAGTGGTTGCAAACGTTGAAATAAGTAGGAAGGTTGTTGAAAGCGCAGAGTCTTAAAGAGAAGTGTGAGTCGATGCAAATAACGTCTATCGACAAGCTTCAAAAGGCCCAGCTTTCTGTAGTATGGATTTAAATGATTTGATCGTTTGAGATTATAGGCAAACCGTATACAGGCATTTTGGATACATTGCAAACGATACGCTAATTCTTCATTTAAGTCTGATAGAGCTACATCACAATATTCAAGGTGAGGAAATATTAGAGATTTTACAAGTAGTAGCTTTGTTTCAGTGGGTAGAATTTTCTTTAGTCTAGTGAGTGAATGCAAAGACTAGAACGCTTTCTTACATACAGCATTAATGTGAGGTTTCCACTCAAGGAAATGATCTATTATTACACGAAGATTTGTAACAGATTCAGAAAATGGAATAATTGTTCCATTTATCTCTACTGTTGGTATATTTGAACGGTGCATTTGTATAAGTCGTTTAGAGGAGACACAAATGCCTTAATATGTCATAGCTACTCCAATTTTGATTGAGTAACACTGTCGACTTTGGTGAGAGCAATCTCACTGTCAGATTCGATTCTAGTGGAAACCCTCGATCGAGAAGGTAGTAAATCTTTTTTTAAGCATTCGTCTTGATTCAAGCGTCCCCTTTTTTTCTGTAATACTAGTCAAATGCTGGGATGAAACCTTAGTTGCAAGCCCAAGCTTCTTCATTAAGTTCAGTTCGCTTCCTTTCCTAGTCCTTTCTGAGTTATTGTGGTCACTGAATGATGCCATTTCCTAGTCGTGATGGACTAGGCCACAGCTAATACAACAGCCCATAAAATATAGATCAAATCAAATTAAGGAGCAACTTCCTTTCCTTGCTCTTGATGAGCTTTTTTTCTTTCTTTAAAAATATGTTTCTGTGTAACCGTACCACCTCAGTTAGTATTAAGAATTGTAGTAGAGATAAAGTTCTAAATGTCAATTAATGTATCAAAATTAATGTATTAATGTAGCTGTATGTGTATACAAAATACCATATGCAGCCTCGAGCAGTAACATGTATCTTTATAATTAGTAATCCACCACTATTCAGTCTGAATAGGTTGTATAAGAAGCTTTATCGTTCACGCAAACACATAGACGGATGCAGGGGGAGAGCGAAGGATTGTTCGCCCCTACTCCAGCGGCACCATTAACGTGTACTTTAGTAGTAATTTACGGCAATTTCAGAGCATCTAAGTAATTTTTCACTGCTAGCATCCCCAATTGGCCCCCTAAGAGTTTATCCACCCCCTCCAGGAGTCCGTCCTGGATCCACCCTTGCGCAAACATAATATACAACTGATTCAAGAGTACAGTTTGTTGGCTTTTTTAAATTTATATTTTAAAGTGTTGTCATTTCTCGTCGCTATTTATGCAATTTTGTCCACAGCTATACACGCAATTTCCAGTCATTGCGCAAATACATTTATATACTTACTAGCCTGCGGCTAGTTGGGGGCTTCGCCATGGGTATCAGGACATTTGCGGTACAACCAGAAAACCAGTTTTTCTGGGATACTTGCGGTACGGTTCAAAACTTTCCCTTAGTCAGTGGGAGATTTTGCGGTACACACCGTGGAACGTGCGCCAAAAGCATCCATTTCACACCACTTTAGTCTAAATTAGAATGAATATAATAATAAAGGAGGTGGGTATGAAGATGAAACAGCCTAATATTATGCGATTCATTTTGATTAGCTGATTTTGGTAGGTTATGGGTATATAAGAGTAGATCACACGGGTCACCTAATGGAAACTATCACAGTAATCGAAACCTCTAAGAAGAAACCATGCACTTTTCATCAGGGTTTTAAGTACAGACACTATCGAAATTTCAAGAACGGGAACATAACTTGGAGAGGAAACAAATATTGTTCCGTTGATCTTAGGCCTCTTACTAGCAAGAAATAGTAAGACATATCAGGGATTTTTCAGTTTGGTAAAGGCTAATATTAATGATTGGAATTCGAAATTAATCAAATTGGATTTCGAGCAAGCAGCAATAACATCTCGAAGAACACTGTCCCAACAGGAAACGCACATTAGTTGGTGTAATTTTCATTTTAATCAGTGGAGGAAGGTTAAGGAATTGTGACTTATGACTAAATCAGTTCCAGAGGTAAGGCTCTGCCTCAGAATGTGTTATGCCCTAGCATTATGTGTTAGTGTTATATGTTTATCTCTAATGTACTAATTGAACTTTATTATAAATCATGCAAATAAATTACTAATTCATTGAACGTTAATTTTGACTCTGTGTCTTATACTTTTTCCGAGCTTGATCTGACTAAAAATCCCTAAATATGCTCATAACTAGGGCAACCAACTTTATGCTTTATACAGCTGTATATTATGCTTTATTTTTTTCTTATATTATGCTTTTTTTTAAAATTATGCTTTAATATGCTGTTCCTTGAATTATACTTCATTTTTAAACATTTCTATTAAAATGTATATGAAACCATTAATTTTTCTCACTAAACTTACATCAATAAATACTACATCATCTTGTGTAGTTTTCCTTAAGCGATGTTTCCAAGAAGAAACATGTAGCTGCACAGTAGACTTCTCATATTTAATGAATTCAGAACAAAGAGTACAAAGTAGATTACCGCGCCTTGTTCTTTGAAATGGTCAGTTGAGAATTTTCTTACTCTCTGAGATTGCATAAACTTTTGATTTTGGCATCTTCGAATAAGCGAAACGAGCCTTGCTTGACTCTTAACACAAAGTGAGGAAACAAAAAATCCTTCTGAGTGGAAGGTGCGGAGAGAGGAGGAATTCGAACTTTCCATTATTACGCGTAAAGGCAATTGGTAGTTGATTTCCATTGTTTGCGGAATTGATAACAGCCTTTGTTGATATTTTTTCTTTGGCACAAAATATATTAACATATATTTCTTTGATGAACACATATCAGGTTCTGGAATAAAAAGCATTAAGCATTATGCTTTATTATGCTTATAAAATTAGCAAATTTGGATATATAAAGTGGTCAAAATCACAGATATGGTACCAACCATAGGTGAAAACTTCCATTATGCTTTTATCTCTTTCTATGCTTTATGGTCGCCCTACTCATAACAATAGGCAACTGTGTGCAAAATGAGTGACTTATGATAAATCACTCTGCAGGCAAGTTGCTCTTTGGATAATTCCGTAATACTTTCTCGTAATTAGAATATGTTGAAAACGAAGAATATTATATTTCAGCTCTAAGTAAACACTGGCCAGTGTTGCCAGACCAGTCAGTTGGAAAAGCAGGAGATTCGAAGATAAAAAACAGGAGAAAGCAGTAGACACATACAGTGGTGGCGTTTGAATGTAAATCCGGGGAGGAGGCAATAAAATTCGCCATTATTAAGGGGGCAGTAGTCAAAACAAGCAGTCCAGAATTCATTTCCGATGAACTACGTTGAGCAAATGAAAGGGAAAAGTCCCGATTTATATTAATATTATTTGACACACACGTGTGTGAAGTAAAACGTAGTGAAAGAGCAAAGTGAAGTGGGAAAATGATTTTCATGCACGTAGCGATAACGTAGCTATATGGTACTGTCACACGTGATCGTGGCGTAAGACGATTTCTTGCTGACGATCGTGGAGAAATGATCTAAGCCACTCTTCCAACCCAAGTCCCAATCTAAACAACACTTACTTGTAAAAAGCTAACCACAATGCATATAGAAGATGACGTACAGTTGTATTCTTTGGATCCATATTATATACAGTAAAGCTCTTTAGCCATATGCTCTACAGAGCTTTGTGTATTATAATAGAGAACAGAGATGGAGTGGGTCAGTGGGTCAAGTTTTCTGGGTGGGTCAATGGGTCGTGGGTCAACAGCATGTGACCCACCACCCACCGTGACCCACTGCGACCCACCCACTCAGTATGATCTACCGACCCTCTTTGCTCACTGCATTGTAGACAGTGTCTTCTGAGGACTGGTAAATTTGTCTCCGGTTTACTTTCAAGACCTTCATTTTCCTTTCTTTTCCACTTGTTTCTGTCTACTTACCTGAGGTGAGTATATCTAACCAAGTGAAAAAAGAACTTCAGGCACTTTTGGATATTGATATTTTTAATAGTAATAATAGCAATAGGACTTACACTACTACTTGGCTTTCGAGATCTGAGTTTTTAGAGCTAACTACTGGAAAAAATACATTTTTGGATCACTGTAATATATAAATTATTATATAAAAAAATTGAATGTAACTATATGTGCCTGATCATCACGGTCAAATTGCAAAGTCAAATGAAATTACTTTTGGTATATAGTTAGGCCTTAATCCAAACTGGGATGTTATATTGCTTTTATTATAATGCATAATATCCTAAGGAGGTAGTGAGGATTCGAATTTTTGCGAAAAAAATTAGTATCTCGCAAGCCGTTAAACTTACGGAGATGAAATTCAGTGTATTAATTCTTTATTGAAAATAAACAGTGTGTGTCCTAGCATTTTTTAAAATTCTCCTTTATGTGGGGGGGGGGGTGGCACTTTCTATATATGGAACATTGGTAGTGAGTTGGTTTGTAAAAATGATCGAAAACGATCGATGTTATTTAAGAAAAAGAATTAGAAACAAAAAATACAGTGCTTGGCTTCATATATCCATGCTTTCTGCTATAATAATTGCTAAAACTTATGTTTATTATATGTAACGCTTACAACACAGGGCAATCAACCCATAAAGTTGTGAGAAAAATAGGCTTAAAATTTGTACTGTAAGCTTAGTTACACGGAAATTTGAAGTTTGGATTGTACGCATAATTGTATGGAAAATTTTACACTTTTTCTCCCTTTACGTTGGTCTACTTACTTTGATTTGGAACTTTGAAATTTCATTTTTTTTTCCAGTGAAAAGTATTGATAACTGAACAAGGAAATAATTATACTATGATAATTTAATTGAAATTCATCGTAATTTGGCACATGGCAAACAGCAGTGTGGTAATTGAAGTTGAAGGAGAGAAATTCCCACTCAACTCTGAACACTTTCCAGGAACCTCGTTCCCTTTCGCTTTCTTGACGGGGGAGGGAACTTGGTAATGGTATCAAACCTTCATGTGTAATTACAAAAATTAAATTTATAAACAAATAAAAAATCATTAGTTTATCAGGTTTTAATTGATAATTTATTTACAAGATTCCCTATCAAAGGCGTGATAAATGAAGTTTCTGTTCTACATGGGTCGACATTGTCAACTGACATGGTCGATATGGAAAAGATGTTGTATGGTGATAGAGAGATGATACTTCTTGCTGAGTATTTCAAACCTGACCAAGAAAAATCGTTATCAGACTTAAGTCTAGCAAGTAGATTGTCGATGAGAAGTTGCAGAAATCGGGTAGAAATATTATCAATTTCCACGACAGAGTCCGAACGGGGATTTCCCCTTATGAATTTACAGATGACTAATATTAGAAATACAGTAAGTGCTCAAACATTGTCTAACTTGTTGCTCATCAATGTTAATGGCCCACCGCTAGACAAGCTCAAAGTAGACGAGCTAGTTATTTCTTGGCTGAAGAATGGACATCATTCCACTGCGGATGATTTACCGCCAAAAAGTTACCAACAGGAAATAAATCCGATTTCAGATTTGTTTTAAGGTGGAAAATTACGTGTTACGGAAAATGTATATTTGTATTACTAATGGCTTATTTGTGTTATTCAACTTTGTACCTAATTTTTAGTTGAGTCTCTTCTTTGCTTTAGGTAAACTACTTTAAATAAATATTCATAATAATTGCAATTATGCATATTTGTAACTTAAATTTAACGTGATGTTTTAGTGATTACATAAATTACAATTATGAGCATACTTTATGGAGATGCTCTCACAGAGGGTACCCGAGCACCTTTATACCCTATGAACAACTGATTTTTCAAGTCTTTTGTGAGAAAAATACTCTGAACTGAGAAACCATAACCTTTTCCATATTGTACAGGCGTATTTTCCTGCGAATAGAAGTTTCTTTTGGAATGTGTTCAGAAATTAACACTTGCAAGAATACTCTCTTAGTACAAGGATATTTCAGGCACACACTAATTTCCCCCCCACCTCGAACTGTTTCAATTTCCTCAATACAATAAAACATATATATATGTTTTATTGTATTCTATTGTATATACTTTACGAGACGAAACAGTACTTTTATGGTGCCTTTTCGAGACGAGACAGTGACAAATCTCGTCTCATGGGCAACAATAATTGCATTGGTTGAGATTCAAACACAAACTGTAGGCCATCCAGAATTTTTATTGATAGGGGGAGTGAACAAATTTTCCTGTGTATTTTTTTCTTTTTTTTCCTCTTTTTTCCATGATTACAGGATGTTCGAGTATATAACATTCAAATATACACGAGCAGTGTTCTTTTCGTGTGTAAAGCTCCATCGTGGCTAAGCGGTTAGCGTACGCGTCTTCCCTACATTCGTTCCCTCCAACGGTTCCTCTCAAGAAATTTTATATTTAACCGACCTTAAAAAAAATGGAGGGGTTCCCAGTTTGACTTGTATGTTTGTATGTATGTATGTTCGGGATTATATTGAGAACCGTCGGTCATATTTCGATGCAGTTTTCACCACTCGAACAAGCTATTTCCAAGAAACGTTCTTATGTACTGTACAAGATATTTTTAAAAACAATAATAATTGATTAATTATTTTTAAAAATCAAAGTATTCTTGCAACGCCTCGTGAAATAAAATTATCCTCAAATATGCGGCAACCGGAAATTCAACAAAGCAAAATTGGTTGTATGTCACCAAAGGATTAAGAACATATTCGTAGGTTTCATTCTCCAAATAGTTTAACACAGTTAAGTGGTAGATGTTTAGGTCATTGGCGATGTTATGACTGTTTACATAACGGTTGCATGACTTTTGTCAGAATATCATCCACTTTTTTTCTGTGATTGGCCGCTCTCACTGTGAACATATTAAAAGCAGAAAATAAAATCTTTCTTTCAAATTATTCGACTTCAAAACCGCACTGTAAAGCAGAAAATAAAATCTTGTTTTAAAACAATCTGAACTGATTTTTTAAAAAGGCACTAAAAACCAGATAATAATAATAATAATAATAATAATAATAATAATAATAATAATAATAATAATAATAATAATAATAATAATAATAATAATAATAATAATAATAATTAAAAGCAGAAAATAATGTATTGCAATTATCTCTGTTGATAATCGAAATCGTGTCAAGCCAAACATTAAAATTACAATAGAAATAATTTTATATTTAGTGATTAATTTGTTCGCTTTGGCACGACTTCAAAGAAAATATTTTAAAACAATAACTTATTTTCTTCTTTTAAGTATTTTATTATTATTATTATTATTATTATTATTATTATTATTATTATTATTATTATTATTATTATTATTATTATTATTATCTGCATTTTAGTGTTTTTAAAGTCGGTTAAGATTTTCAGAAACTTTTTATATTACCTGCCTGCCATTAAGTTCTGAGCATTACCTGAGGTTATGTCCTTAAGCACTTCACGTATGAGTGATGACGTCCCTCGGTGAGCACATTATCAGCGAAAGTATAAGGAAGAAAGGAATGGGGAAGAAAGGAAGAAGCCTGAGACCTGTATGTTCTGTACCATCCCGGTATTTGCCTCGTGTCAATGAGGAAAACCCAGGAAAATCCTTAGTCAGCATGGCTTTTATGAACGCGGCATGGAATTTCCGCGTTCCATAGGCCATAGAGTTAGTTAATTTTAGGCGAAATTTATGTACTTTATATGTATTTCGTGCCGCTAGCTTAGCTAGTTTCGATTTATTTTTAAAAAAAAATATGCCCCCGAGAAATATCAGTAACTTTCGTGAAAAGAAAAGTGTCATGTTAATATACGTTGCTGTACTTTTTCCTTAATGCTTAAGAAACATTGTTTGGTATTGAAATAGGTTAACGATTGGGGATTAATTCAAAATTAAACTCCAATACTTTCACTTAAATGGCATAATTAACATTTAATACTAATTCCTAATATTTTGTCTTCAGTTCGTGACTTGTATTATACGAGGAGAAAGATTTGATTTAAACCAAAATATCGATTTATATCAAAAAAATCAATAAAAATGATTTTTAAAAAATCATGATTTTCCCCCATCCTGATTACTATGGTACCACCTGACTAATCCAGAAATACACTTTCAGCAACCTGGAAGAAACGTTGGAAACTGTGAGTGCACAACCACGTTTGACTCGACGTTCCCTCGGGGACAGGGACACATCGAGTCTGCCGTAGCACAACTGATGGGAATATTTTGAAAGATATACGGTGCACAAGAAACAAATATATATATAACTATTTTCTCCACTTTCCAGAACTTTGGCTTCTACTTGAACAAACACTGTATTATGAAACTAGGGTATTAAAATATTAACTCTAATGATGGCAATTAAAATATATATTTGAACATCACTGTACCACCAAATATTCAATTTTAGTATAATGTTTGTTCTCTAGTGGTGTGTTCTTTGAAGAGAGATTCTGTGGTATACAAAAAATGAGAGGTATACAAAAAGATCCATAGATTCTGTGGTATACAAAAAATGAGAGGTATACAAAAAGATCCATTCCGTTTAAACTACAACATAAATCAGACCCACGTACCATTTTTCAATACGACAATACAAAGCTTAGAATACAAATACTTGGAGAGCATTCTTCTGTGCCAGTTATTTCTCAAAATGCGGTAGTCATGTTGCACCTTCATAACATGACCACGAACTTTTTCTCTCACTGGAGTGTTTGCTCTAGATCATTTTCTTAGGAATAATCCTAGTAAAACAGCCAATAATCCAACCGCGAACCCCGCGAATTCCCCAAATGTAAAGTGGCTTTTTACATTTTCTCGAATCTCTATCTGAAGATTTTCACATAATTTTATTATCCAGCGTTGACAGTTACACAAGACTGCATCATATTTTTTCCCATTCAACTCATTGTTCACAACAAGATTTCGAAGTTTTGCTGGAGATATTCCATTTAGAGTTCCAATTTCTGTATACGTTCCTTTGTCAGGTGGACGAAGCTTGGTATAGCTCGGAAGCAATATACCATTCCCATCGTCAGCAGCTATAAAAAAAAAAATAAAAAAGTACATGAATAACATATGAAAAGTAAACAGTGCATTTAAGTAGAAAGTGTCTATCAAGTAGATGAATATATTAAGCAAGTGAACTAAAAAAAAAAAAAAAGTTCCTTAGCAATAAACACCAAACGATAATGCTGTAGTTGAACTTATCTACATCATATAGTTATCAAAACAACGGAAGAACATGAAGAAAATGCCCTCATGCAGCACAGAATTCAGTTTTGTCAGCGAGGATGAAGAAGGATATTTGCTCCGGTGTATAAACTCCAGAACTAACCACAGGTATTCAATGATATTGAAGTGTGCAAATTGCATTGGCCAGTAGAGGTATTATAATTAATCTCGGTGTTCATGAAACCAGCCTCAACTTCTTGTAATTTGAATTAGTGCATTACCATCATGGAAATTCGTGTCAGTAGCGTAAACATATGGAACACCGTACTCAAGTGTTCACCTAAAATATCCACGTAATTACTGGTAATAATGGGTCTCGTGAGCATAATCAATGCACTTATATAATAACAGGAAATTGTGGTCCACAGCATTAGAAAGCCGCTGTCATGTTTTACGATAGGGATGATACATCCGAAGGAAATAAAGTGAAAGAGGACTCATTGGTCCGTAGTAGGCGCTTTTAATGATATCGTCGCTAGTTTCCTGCAGTTGTGATTGTCTTGAGCAGCTTGGAAATTGCACCCAGACTGCAGATGCTCAAACTGTGCAAAACTCGCGTCAGACTGATAGTTGCAACGCAATAGGCTGTTCCAGGACAGATTGAGTTCAATAGTCACTTTTTCCGCATTCGCTCTACGATCCTTGAAACAAATCTATCTTCAACGTTCGGTGATTCGTGGCATTGAGACTTCTTTTCCGTTGACTACTACTCGAGTTATGTAGGCCTTCATCACCGTCGACTCTCCACCGCAACACACATAACACACTGGCTACTTTAGATACAAGCACACACACATACAATATGGCCTCTTTGAAACTCGGATAAGTCACTCATCTACCAGAACAACAGTCTGCCCGCTTCAACATATGTATTCACTCTATCCCGCCTGACATACTACAGACGACCACCTGTGGAACAGCATTTTTATAAAAGAAAATTGACCCAAATATTTCTAGACCCTGAATACAATTAACTGACCTCAAGAGGGAACAGATTCGCAGCTCTCTCTCTAAAAAGAAAAAAAACTGATTTTCAATACAACTATATATTTACTATTTGGTATTTTCGAAGTTTCTCGTCAACTCCTTTTTAACACAGAAGAGACAATATTCCGTTCACATTAAAAAGGTGCCGGTAGGCCGTATCGTTGCGCACCACCAGAAATAACCACCATATATATATATATATATATATATATATATATATATATATATATATATATATATATATATATATATATATATATATATACAGGGTGAGGCAAAAGTCAGGATACACTCCTATAAAAGTCGAGTTATGTGAGGAATCATAACGTCGTTTAGTATGGGTGTCTATAGACGGAGGCGCAACTTATAGGAGCTATGACGACAGCGGCGGCCATCTTGAATTTGGGTAACCTTTTTCAAATGAGAAGGGGGTCATATCATATATCATTTTACACTGCCTTTTCCAGAGGAGTACACCTGTGTAATTCGTTTTGCGACATCTTTATTTGTGTAGGAGTTATGACCTGTTAAAGTTTGGCATACTTGTCAGAGTCGGCATTACAGCATATGCTCAATATGACCTCCACTGCGCTAAGAATGGGCAGATTCGGATCTTTTTGAATTCGGATATCCCCGATCCACTTGGGCCCGGATATCCGGACACGATCCGGATCCGAAATTTCGGATTTTGGATCCGGATCCGAAAATCCAATTATTAGATCCGGATCAGAATTTCGGATCTTGGATTCGGATCCGAAAATCCGGTTATTAGATCCGGATCCGAAATTTTGGATATTTTATCCGGATCCGAAATTCCGTGTCAGAAAATTCGAGTGTTCCGAATCAGCAAAGACACTTGTGGCATGTGATCGTGTGACGGTCTTGCGTTCTCTTCATTCTGTCGATATTTGGTTTTTGTGCCTTATTTATTTTATTTATTTATTTAGTCTTATTTCACATGGCGAAGTTAAGGCTCCTGCCTTGTTTCCCACTTGACCATGCAATGCAATAGTATCATGATTAGTAATTAGAGATGCAAAACACCCGGCTTTTTTGAAAAAAAAAAAACGAGAATTTTGGAAATTTTCGCTTTTTTCATTTTCAGGATTTGTCTATCTAAATAGCTTTCTTACAGTATATTCTATAGTTAGATAAGAATTTCATGACCAAAATGCCATATTTCGCTCTGAAATTCACCATCAAGATGGATGGAGCACATGTTTTACGAATTAAAGCTAACATGAAGAATATAGTATTTGAGGGCAATTTTAGAGGCTATTTAACTTTATTTTAACTTTTGAGTTATCGACATTTTTTCTTCTCTAGATCATTTTAGTTTGTCATCCGTGTTTCATTTCTAAGAGCTTAGTACTCTATATTCTAGCCCAAAAGTTAAACTTATGTTTTTCGATATATCCGTCAAAGCGTATGTTTTTCAATATATCCGTCAAACCGTACTTCCACATTTCTGTTATACTGTAACTGTGCAACGATTTAGCAATAAATTCCCGGATACAACCTTGAACACTAATTTATACAAATAACACTAGTTAACAAATTTAAACTTTTTGTCTGTTACATGAGAAAAATCACCTGATCTTAAAGGAACTTTTTGCGCTGAATTCGAATATGCACTCGGTTTCTCTCCATCACGTACAGTTTTCCCGTAACAGAGGGATTTTCGGGAAATTCCCTCAAAAATTTCCCTTTTTCAGATATTTTATTCCCCTAGCTCCTGTCCCCTTACATATAGTAACATAGAAATTATACCTAAGTATACCTTGATTTATATTTAATAAACCCTAAAAGTTTCGTAAAAATCGCTTTGTTCTTTCTAGAGAAATAAATATATTTGTATGTATACTGTGTGCACTGTTTATTGCACCTGATAGTAATGCTTTCAGATCTCCTGAGTTGGGGTAAAAACGATTTGCTTTATTACTACAAACACAGACATAAAAATGAATATTTACAATAGTCAACAACACACTTGTATTGCTCTCTGTAAATTAGAAACGTGTATAAAAATAGAATGTACTTCCAACATATATTTTTTTTAAACGTACAGTATATGTATATCTTAATACATATATATGGGTGATTCTGAAATTAAGGGGAATTTTCAGTCCCTCTGATTTTTCAGCCTCTAGATATACAATATTAAAGTAACAAAGTTATTATTAAATAAAAACTTATTAGTACTTTGTGTTCCCAGAGTTTATTTTAACATTTATTTTTATTTTTCTGCTTTTAAAAAAGCGAAAAATAAGTGAAATGTAACCTCCGTGGAGTGTCCCCACCAACATTTTTCAACATTAACAGAAGAGAAAAACAAGTTTTCACTAGAAAATTCGTGAAAAATCAGCATAATTTACTACTGTAAGACATAAATAATGAAACTACGTAGCAAGAAATTAAATTTTAAGGTTATTTTCATGGCCTATTTAATGCGAAAATATTGTCCCTGGGTTGTGAGGTAACCTCCATGGACTACTTTTAAAATTACCAGAAATTCTACTAGGAAGCAGCGCTGTCCAGTCTCTAGATCTGAAAGTGAAGCTCAGAGCAGCCATTTTGTGAGTGATATGTTGATAAGTGTGTGTGCAGTATTGTGTTCGAGAAAAATCTTCACATCTTGTGGAAAATAGGTGTGTACTCTTTGATCTTGTAACCTCCATGTATTTGCTAGTTTTATTATTTAAAATGTTGAAAATGTTTTTTCAATTGATTATTGTTAAAATAGCAGTTTTCCTACTAAAAACGAAGTCATTGCATGTATAGTCTTCTAGCTTTGAGTATCAGGCTGTCTGAAGTGCACTTTTGTAACCTCCATGGAAGTAACCTCCGTGGCTTCTATCTAGCATGGAGGTTACACATGATCCATGGAGGTTACCATAATGAGCATTTCATGATATTATTATAAAAAATAGTTATATATTTGAGTTACTATGAGCTTCTTATTGAAATGCTACCTATTAGAGCTACCCGGAGGAAAAATTCCAAAAATTTTATCATATGTTTGCTAAACATGCTACTATAATATAAATTACATGTTGTCTTCAATAATATATGATTTGGCTGATGAATATTGAATTAAAATTTAATTAAATGTTATACACGAGTAAAACTTCGAAATATAACATATGTATCATTTGTTGTTGCTTATCTCTTTGAACAAAAGCACTAAATGTTTGAAGTTAGGTGTTAGGATGTGCACTTTGTAGAGTCCAAGCTAATAAATACAGGTTTGTTGCTGATTAAACCTGGATTATTAAAATTATTGATTTACTTTTTTATTTTATAGAGAGAATGGCACAAAAAATGCTAGTGAAAAAGAAACAATGGAATCAAATAAAAGGGTTAATTGTAGAGAGAAAAAGCCAAGTAAGGTATCAGAAATAGAAAAGAAAAGAAAAATGAAAAGAGAATCAGAAAGACGAAAAAGAGAAAGAATAAAAGCAGATCCTGCATTCAAAAGAAAAGAGAGAGAGAGATACAAAGCCAGAAGTACAAGCTGAATGATTTTAAAAAATAGCAGAAATGAATAAACGAGAGAAAAGAGCCCAGAGAAAAAAATACGTGAAAAAGTTAGATGGCATAGAGAAGAGAAGAAACGAAGAAAAGAAGGAAGAGGTAAATAAAATGCTGGAAGAGGCAACTCCTCCTGACAGTGATAAGGTGGTAACAATCGAAATGTCGTAAGGAATTATATTGTTGGACCCAATTTTGACCGGGTAGAAACCAGCCGAAAGAAAAGTGGTAAGAAAATTGCAAAACGAAATAAAACTAACAAGGGGAAAGCAGATTTTGGTAAATGAGATTCGGGTCCATTTTTTGCAAAGTGGTAGTGCATATTTAAAGTGTTAATATTACAAACTGGAAGAACGCAACAGCCAAAAATAACGGAGAAAAAGCGTCTTGAAGTTTCCGACTCGCCGCATATATCGTACGACGCATGAAGTTAAGTGACGGCATGACAGATTGAGGAACATCTACGACTCTCGTGCAAAGGGTGACGGGTTCAGTTTCCGCCCGAGTCAACTTTACTTGTTTTGCTTCAACCAATAAAGTAGTCAATTGTAGCTACAAGTAGACTATTATTTGTAAAATCCTTCAATGTTCCATGTTAACTATCAACAAAATGTAATCTATTTCGTAGATATATTGATATCACGAGTTATATTATGGTTGCCTCAGTCATTGTGTGAAAAATGTTCTCCACGCTTCGTGTTTACATCTGTTGGCAGTGTGCGAATTACAAGGGAAATGATGGGGGTAATCTCCTTTGGTTATAGCTACAAAAGGGGATGGAAGTGCTATAAAGTGACATGGGGAAGAAACACATCGGCATTAAATATGCGCAGACTAAGCTCCTTTCAATGTAATCCTGACACTAAATGCAGTCATTTTCATGAGGGACAATACAACTCTGTGCCTGCTGCACAGAGAAAAATCCGTTATCCTGACAGCGGTATATTGTACAAATATACGGTATTCTCTTGCTTACTATAGAAATCAGTACGGAGCATACGCTATCCGTATGCTACATAGGTACTGCCCTTAGATGTTACATCATGCCGTTGCAGGATGTCTGACATCTAACAGTTTTCTGTATATCACATGCATATACTTATGTTATCTTCGTCAGCTATATGTTGTATACGTCCATTTGTATGTGAGATCCTGACTACCTACATTGTTTCATACGGAAAGAAAAAGATAGGTTACATGCGTAATTCCTGTAGTATTTGGACTTAACGTACAACAGACGTATAACTGAAAACGCATATTTTATAATACTTTCCATATAAGTGTTCCATCTATACGTAAAGTACGCCACCTACAATTTTTTTCTCAGCAGAAACACCATCAGACATTACGTGACCTTAAAATGTCTACTAACATCTCGGAATAAAAAATCGAGTTTTTTTTTATTTTTTACAGAATAGAGGCAGAACTCATAATTGTGTTTCCCTCAAAAGCAAATAAAGCCACTGTGGATACTAAGGACATTGTTGCGGAATTGGAACAGCTTTTCTTGGAAAATAGAACATTCCGGTTTACGTTTACTACAATTTTAGATGTGTGCACAAATCTATATTAAGCATTCAATTCAAAATATTACATTGTCTTACATTTTACTAGTGAATAAAACTTAAATATATCTTCACTGAGTATGTTTTGTAACCTCCGTGGATATTAATGTAACCACCGTGTTTGTCAAAAAAATAAATTACCATTTTTTTAAAAAAAATATATTTTCTTAACCTCATCCACTGTAATGATTGTATTTGTTTAGCCCTTAGGTGTGTAAAAAATAAATTATACATTATTTCTCCGATTTTAATTTTTAAGATTTTTCCAATGCCAAAATTCCACTTAATTTCAGAATCACCCATATACAATTCTCCAAGTTTTTTCGTTTTGTTCATGAAATTGTTATCAATATTTGTTATCAGCTTAAAGCTGTCCTTTTACATAATGGAAATAAAAAACCTTCTATACCACTTGCGCACTCAGTGAAGATTAAGGAATCCTATGACACCATGTCAACTTTGCTAAATCTTATAAATTACAAGGACCATTGTTGGCAAATATGTTGTGATCTCAAGGTAGTTGGTATTTTATTAGGACTGCAGTGCGGTTACACGAAGTACCAATGTTTTTTATGTTTATGGGATAGCCGAGCTGATGACAAACATTATGAAGTGAAGGAATGGGAACCTAGAGTGAATTACGTACCTGGAGAATGCAACGTCAAATACGCTCCTTTGGTAGATCCTAATAAGATATTACTACCGCCACTTCATATCAAGTTAGGACTTATGAAAAACTTTGTCAAAGCCATGGACACATCTGGTGAAGGTTTCAAGTATTTGCAAGATAAGTTCCCTAACCTGAGTGATGCTAAGATTTCAGCGGGAGTGTTTATTGGTCCCCAAATTAGGAAATTAATGCTTGATGATAGCTTTGACAGCAAGTTAAACAGTGCTGAGCTAGCTGCCTGGACAGCATTTAAGTGTGTTGTGCGCAACTTTCTGGGCAATAACAAAGCTGAGAGTTACACAGAAATCGTACAGGACATGATATAGAAATACAAAGAGTTGGGTTGTAGGATGTCTTTAAAAATCCACTTTTTGCACTCCCACCTCAGCTTCTTTCCTGCTAACCTAGGTGCTCTCAGCGACGAACAGGGGGAAAGATTCCACCAAGATATAATGGCAATGGAGAAAAGGTACCAGGGACGATGGGATCCTTCAATGATGGGGGACTATTGTTGGGGTCTTGTTAGAGAATGCAACATTTCTTACAAAAGAAGGAAGTAGTGTACGTTTTTGTAACCCAATGGAAGCTTCATATATTGTGATAGTTTTGATTATCTTTTCATGACCTTTTGGTACATTTGTATTATTGTTTATTGTAAATTGTCACACTTGTAAATTATATTGTATTATATTTTATATATGTGTTTGTGGTAATAAAGCAAAACGTTTTACCTCAAAAGAGATCTGAAAGCATTACTATAAGGTGCAATAAACAGTACACACAGTATACATACAAACATATTTATTTCTCTAGAAAGAATAAAGCTATTATTACGAAACTTGGAGGGTTTGTTAAATATGAATCAAAGTATACTTAGGTATAATTTCTATGTTAGTATATGCAAGGGGACAAGATCTTGGGGTGTAAAATAAACGAAAAGGGAAATTTTTGAGGGATTTTCCCGAAAAATCCCTCTGTTACGGGAAAATCGTACGTGATGGAGAAAAACCGAGTGCATATTCGAATTCAGCGCAAAAAGTTCCTTTAAGAACAGGTATTTCCTTTTATGTAACAAAACCTTTGTTAACTAGTGTAATCAGTAGCGGATTTAGAAAAGTACTTTGGGAGGGGTTTCTCTGATTGCTTCGTTTTCTAAAATGTCCTAATTTTATTTGGGAGAAGCTTGAAGTTTATGAGTACAGGCATAACTAATATTTCGTTTGGTTTATATATTTAGCGATAATCTTCCGGATACAACCTTGAAGATAATTTTATACTGAGAATCAGTGGCGGATTTAGAAAAGTATTTTAGGAGGAGTTTTTCTTACTAATGTTTAGTTTTTCTAAACATTTATAATTTTTATTTGACGGGAGCTTAAAGTTTATGAGTAAAAGGCATAACTAATATATATCGTTTATGTTAGACATTCCGTAATTTTGGAGAACAGCCTTCAGTCCGAAAGACCGCCCCATTAACCTTCGGAAAACCGTCACTGCTGGTAATTGGTAATAATAACGATTTAAAAACAATAAGAAAGGAAGTCGGCCAACTCACAGTACACGCACTATTTCTGTTCACAGATGGAATGAAGAAATGCTTTGTCAGAATGGTCGAATGCTAGACTGAATCCCGGACTTCCCGATAGAAGCGCAAAAGCTCCATTGAGTCATGTTTGCTGTGCAGTTGTATTTATCTTAACTTAAATATATTCCATAGGTTTTGTTTGTGTGTGTGTGTGTGTGTGTGTGTGTGGTGATGGAGGAGAGTTCTGTAATGTTATGAAGGGTGTGAGCCAAGAACATGGTAACCAACAAATTTTCAATTGTTGAGTTATGCAGCATCAGATAGACAGCAACGAGTACCGCTTCGTTTAATCCTTCATGTATAGTCTTATGTGAAAAATCTGTGGAAAATCAGCTTTCCGACTTTCAAAATGGATTGTGCAGCAGAAAATCTCTAATTTCTTAAAATAGTAAAACTGTGGGTTACCATGTTCTTGCCTCACACCCTTCATATGTTGAATCCCTCTTGTTAAAAATTCAGAAAACTTGAGGACTGAGTAAACCGTGATGGTGGTTATATAAAACTGTAGAATTCAAGAATATACAGAACCAAAAGCTCTAGATGTGCAGCCTTTTAGTGTATCATATAAATCTAAGTATCTCTCTTATGTTTTATTTTAATTTTATTTTGTTCCAAAAAGAGGGTATGGAATATTTTGAAGTAAAAATACTACATAGAATGTTGCTAGTTATTTGTATATTTTTTTAAAAGAAGTATTTACTTTTAGGGTTGGCTGGTTTACAGCAGCTGTTTTTTTTCTTTTTTTTATTAATAAACAACTGGTTTAAACCCAAAAATAAATAAATAAATAAAAAACGAAAAATGCGAATCGTGTGAACTTCATGGTGACGTTTGCGCACACATCAAACCATCTGCATCAGTTTTATTTCCTTTTCACCATTTAATCAAGGTGTCCCATGTTCAATTCTCGGTCGAACCACAACCCTTCTTTCATGCGTAAACAAAATAGCGGTTTGGATGTAACTTTAAGCGAAAGTCTTCTCCTTGATAATCTTGGTATTACGTAAGGATGTTAGGCCTGAATGCCTGTTTTATAAAGAAGCCAAAGTTGCTTAAATATATTGATAGAAATTGGCAAAATTTATCGATTGCCTATGTAGCTTCCAACATTAGCTTGGATTGGACTTTCAATGATATGTACGTACTAAATTTGTAATTTAATACCTCAGTTTTAGCGTACTGATTATGATATATTGACCAGGGTGGATTGATTTAAATCAGACTGATTTAAATCACGATTTAAATAACTTGACTTTTTTAAATAAAAATCGTTGATTTAAATCAAATTCCGAAATAAAATAATTTAAAGTGAAAATAAGTAAAATCCCGTTTCTGTTCTGTTATTTCGGTTACGGAAGTTAATAATCATAATACAATGAGACTCAAATGTACAGTATGTACAGCATAGTATGAAAACAAGTTTCATGCACAGGATGATTAGGGAATATCCCGTTTTGAACGGGTAACGGAGCAATACTTCTTTCTTCTCTTCGTAACAATGGGTTTGGGTTTTAAAATCTTTAACTGTTTTAACAGGAAAATCACCATCGACATTTAAGACGAAAATTCTTTCGCGTGCGCGTCTGTTTGTTTGTTCCCAATAATAGGGCGTATTTAGAGGGGTCTTATCCCCTCTCCGATTTTTTAAAGATTTATAACTTTAGGCGAAATTTATGTATTTCGTGCCTCAAGCTTGTTCCAATTTTTTTTTTTTTAATGCCCCTACCAAATATCAGTTACTCTTGTGAAAAAAGTGACATTTTGATAAACGTTGCTATACTTTTTCCTTAATGCTTAACCTTATAAATTATATTACCTATTTTCATTCTATTAAAAATAGAATCTTCATTATTCGATTAAAAATGTACCAATAAACTTTTTTACTTCGTTTTTTTTTTTTTTTTTTTTTTTTTCAAGACTGAAGGCGTTGTAGAACATATTACAGATGCTTTCACGCCTTTCTGAGTCGAGACATAGTGTGTGATAACATCATATATTTAAAAAGATATTTTTTGTTATGCCTATTATTCTTATTTTTTGGCAGGCTTACATTTTGCATTCAAAGACTGAAATTTTGCACACTCGTTCAGTGCTCCCCTTAGTATTTTTCAGATGTTTTCCGATCTCTGCGTGAAAACAGGGGAGTCCAGAGGGGAAAATGTAAATAATAATAATAATAATAATAATAATAATAATAATAATAATAATAATAATAATAATAATAATAATAACAAAATAGCTTTTTCCGCGATTCAGATGGAGACATACGAATGGTACCGTTTGAAAGGCTATTCTATTCTGAAGAGAATGACGTACGAACCATGATCCTAGGATGAATAGGGATGTTTCAGGAAACTGTTACCTGATATCTTCTTTTATACGGGAATCTGGGGTATTTGGGGGATATTATTTTTAGCGGGCTTACTTTTGCACCTAGAAAATTGAAATTTTGCACATTTATTCAATGCGCCCCTTAGTATTTTTCAGTGTTTCAGATTTCTACCTTAAAACAGAAGGTTGGTCCAGAGAGGTAAAAACTAAAAAGGATATTTTTAACAGAAAATCCCTTTTTTCGTGATTTTTCCGCCCCAGATATACGATGGAGACATTTGAATGGTACAATTGAAAATCTTTTTTATTCTGAAGAGAATAATGTACATATCACGACCCTAGGATAAATAGAGATGTCTGAGAAAAGTTTTATATTACATGCGGGTTATCTGGGGAATTGTGGGGATGTTCTTAGCTCATTGTTAAATATTTTCCCCGCCCTCAGTATTCAAGATAGCTTGAAATTTTATATACACATTTAGTACAACCCTTAGTATTTCCCAGTTGATTTTGAGATATGTGCGTTAACACAAGGGAGTCCAGAGGGGATCAAAATTTGAAAAAAAAATCAGAAAAATCCCATTCTCTCTCAAAATTTCCCGCTTCAGGGACATAATAGGGAAATGTGAATGTTACCGTTTCAAAGGCTGTTCCATTCTGAAGAGAATGAAGTATGGACCATGATCCTAGGATAAATAGGGATAATGATGTAGCTGCTTGACTGAAAGTCCATAATTTTCCTTTTTCAAAAAGCCAAAATTTAAAAGGGTTAAGAAACATTGTTTGGGATTAACAGAGGTTAACAACTGGGGATTAATTCAAAATTCAACCCTAATACTTTCATTTAAATGACATAATTAGCATTTAATACTAATCCCTAATGCTTTTTCTTCAGTTCGCGACTTGTAATTTACGAGGAGAAAGATTTGATTTAAATAAAAAAAATTGATTTAAATTAAAAAAATCAACAAAAATGATTTTTTTTTAAAAAATCATGACTTTTTTTCCACCCTGATATTGACCCTTAAATTTTACATGCAAAGCAATAACAGGATATTTCCGTTATTGTTTTACATTTAGAGTATTGACGGGATTTTCCCGATGGCTAGGACGGGAGTTTCCCAATTTAAGAAATTTACTGACCGAACTTGTTTAAGCTTATGTGACCTCTTCCAGCATAACCCCGTTGTTGCATAACAATACCAAGGCGAAACAAACTTATTTGTCAATATGTAATATAAATACATAAAGCAAAATATCTACCCCCCCCCCAAAAAAAAAAAACCTGGTTTAAACCAAACAAACCTAGTTTGAACTCCCTCCCAAAAACGGGTTTTTGGCATTTTCAAAACCAACCATGGTTCTTGCCAACCTGCTTAGTTTTGTATATAGGAGGTTAAAAAAATCTTATTATATACATTTTAATATATAGCTGTCAGCCCAGCTTTCTGTAGTATGGATTTAAATGATTTGATCGTTTGAGAGTATAGGCAAACCGTATACAGGCATTTTGGATATGTTGCAAACGGTACGCTAATTCTTCATTTAAGTCTGATAGAGCTACATCACAATATTCAAGGTGAGGGAATATTAGAGATTTTACAAGTAGTAGCTTTGTTTCAGTGGGTAGAATTTTCTTTAGTCTAGTGAGTGAATGTAAAGATACAGCATTAATGTGAGGTTCCCACTTAAGGAATTGATCTACTATTACACCAAGTTTTGTAACAGACTCAGAAAATGGAATAATTGTTCCATTTATCTCTACTGTTGGTATATTTGAGCGGTGCAATTGTATAAGTCGTTTAGAGGAGACACAAATGCCTTAATATGTCATAGCTACTCCAATTTTGATTGAGTAACACTGTCGACTTTGGTGAGAGCAATCTCACCGTCAGATTCGATTCTAGTGGAAACACTCGATCGAGAAGGTAGTAAATCTTTTTTAAGCAGTCGTCTTGATTGAAGTGTCCCCTTTTTTTCTGTAATACTAGTCAAATGCTGGAATGAAACCTTAGTTGTAAGCCCAAGCTTCTTCATTAAGTTCAGTTTGCTTCCTTTCCTAGTCCTTTCTGAGTTATTGTGGTCACTGAATGATGCCATTTCCTAGTCGTGATGGGCTAGGCCATAGCTAATAGAACAGCCCATAAAATATAGATCAAATCAAATTAAGGAGCAACTTCCTTTTCTTGCTCTTGATGAGCTTTTTTTCTTTCTTTAAAAATACGTTTCTGTGTAACCGTACCACCTCAGTTAGTATTAAGAATTGTAGTAGAGATAAAGTTCTAAATGTCAATTCATGTAGTACCTTCCATACAGTACTGTGTGTCACACTCATGTCATGTAATATGGCCGAGTGGTTGTTGAAGGTTGCTCCTCCACAAGCGCAAGCACCTCTTCGAAGGCAGGCGTCCTGGTAGTTCTGTGTCCCCTGTGGTCGTGAAATTGTGATCGCAACTGTCCCGTTTCCCGCAAACGCTGGAAAACGCGCGAAAGTATGGAACGAGTGGGGTGTCTCCTTGCGGCGGAAATCGTGCACGATATAACCTCTCCGCTTCAAGGCTGTTATCATTCGCCATTCCGTACGTAAAAACCATATTTGCGAGCTCGTCAAACGCAAACTCCATTGCACTGAAAAGGTAATTCACACAAACTACAACCGGACAAACCGGACACCAGTCGATCAACACTAATCAACTCAATACACGCTTTATCAACCGCATTTGACGAAACACCTCACAGGCAACTAACAGATGATGCGATAGATACGAAAATCTTTCGAACCGCTGTAGAGAGGACGTTCTTACATTCGTACTATCGTTGGTGTCGACTGGCACGCTGTCTACAGGCCCTTTACTCACTCTCCCTGTGTTTGTCTTGTTTCAAACAGAAAATGTGTTTACAGCTATTACGTGTAAGAAAATAACTGCACCACTTGCTTTTGTCGATACACGCGATAAACGTCGTCTGTAATTTTTGTGACATATTAACATAATTTCTAGTAGACCAACATGCAGCTAACCAGAATCATTTGTGTTCGTCCGCGCGGAGAGTTGGAGTGGGTCAGTGGCCGAGAGTTACGTAAGACAAACTTGAGCGTAGAGGTGGGTTGTAAGCCATTTCGATGACCCACGAGAACGTACGTCCTTCTATGACCCATGAAACACAACTGACTAACACTAACCAGAGAAACGACGCAACCCACAATGACCCATGACCCACCACGACAACTGACCCACTCGTACCATATTAAATTCGTGGGTCAGACTGGGTCAGTCGATTTATATGGCATGATGGGTCAGAGTGGATCGTAGGTCATGGTGGTTGGTGGGTCACTGGGTCGTGGGTCGTTTTTGTTGACCCACTCCATCTTTGCGCGGTACATTTACTGCCATACTGCTACGGCTTTCTTTCACACTCCTACCGTGTATTTATTGTACTGTCGCATGTGCTAGTAGTAGTTCCTCACCTCGGATTCCTTCTTTTGTGATTGCCCCCCCTCTTCATCTTTCCCACGTGCACAGTCACCATCACGTAGGCCTACGTACCTCTTTGTTTCACAGCATACTACTGTGTTCAGCTCATAATTAAGCTAGTGGCATCGTGACTACCCGAAACATCTGTGCTGAACACAGTTACCAATTTCTCGTCGCATGTTTGTTGGAGGTGTTCGAAATATCCTATATTTCTTTGCGCCGTCCCTGTTTTCAATCCATTCCAACATTAATGATATCTGCAGGTAGAAATAACGCACACTGCCTTTGACTGGACCTTAATCAAACATTTCATTCTCGAGTAATGGCCATTCTTGTTCCGTTGCGACAAATTATCGGCGGCACCTATCCCCAAAACGACACTCGTTCCTATCCTTAAATTGTTTATTTTGGCATCTTTCATCCCTCTGAGTTTAGCACAGCTTCACGGAGACACCCTATATATATATACAAGGTATAAGTAGTTCATATACAGGATGTTAATGACCTATACCGACAAACTGTAATAGGTGATTCCTTACATCAAAATAAGACAAAAAGTTCATATGGACCTCTGGGGAAAAGTGCATAGTTTCAGAGCTAGGGCTGTCCAAAATCACGAAAAAGACAAATTTCAAATGGCCCTATTTCATATTCGAAACTGTGGATGGATCAGCGTAAAGGAAGTCACACATGCGCAATCCAAAAATGCATAATTCATTAATGCTCAATGGGTGTACATAGAATTACATTCAGGGTGAAATTCCCAGACATAACATCAACCGAATTTTGAGATATGCTTTGACTTTATGATTGGTCTAAAGTAGGCAAACGATAAGCCTTGATAGCAGTGAACATGGAATCCTTTGTCGCGATGTTGGAAGTGTTAAGGATTGTCAGCAGCACGGTCTCGCGTACTCGGGAAAACGCATCCTGCAGTGTTTTCTTTCACGCTTACAAATGAAAATAACGTGAAATATACCATGAAGAAATACATCGCATCACACGTTATTCCGAACACAAAAAGCATGGAGCTGCCGGTTCCTAACACTTCCGACTTCCCTCCGAACCACTGGTTGTCCATTGTTGTTGAGGCTTACCTCCTGCAAGTTTGGACAATCCTTGAAATCAGGGTATATCTGAAAACTCTATTGAGAGCATATCTGACAGGTAAGAATTACACCTTGTAGGGAATACCCTGTACACCTATTGAAAATTGACGAAATATGTACTTTTGAATTGTGTATGCGTGGCTCCCTTTACGCTGATAAGGACCGCCCTCCACAGTGTCTGGAATTCGAAATATGGCCTCATGAAATTTGGCTTTTTCGCGATTTTGGACAGCCCTAGCTCTGAAACTATGCACTTTTTGTCAAAGGTCCATATGAACTTTTTCTCTTATTTTGATGTGATGAATCAGCTCTTACAGTTTGTCGGTATAGTTCATTAACACCCTGTATATATTGTAGTTAATAAGGTTGTGCAATGTGCGTAAATAATTTATCTCTAACATGAAGTATTATGAAATATGTGCATCAAAATATGTGCATTAGCGACTTCACTATGATCTGTCTTTTTCCATCTTGAAAAAAAAAAAAAAAAAAAAAAAGGGCGTTTCTGCATACGCATGTCTGATAAAGTATAAAGAGGGGCAATAAACTTTAAAATCCTTTCCTCGCTTCTACTATGTTCAATACATAGACAACAGCAAATAATAATAATAATAATAATAATAGCACTACTTCTAGGAGTATCAGAATTGAAACGAGCTCCTTCCATTTCACCCAAATGTCGTTTGCAATCTTTCTGTTTATGTATTCCACACTAACTTCCGAAAAATTTGTTTGATGTTTGCTCTCTTCGAGACTTAAGCATATCGTTTAGAGTTGAAATTCGTCAAGAATAGGGGTATACAATGAGCATAAAATTAGTCCTATGTTTCATGTTTGCACACAAACAATGTGATACCAAAATGCTTTTGGGGTATAACTTCGATTACATATAGAGTATACCAGGGGTAAAAGTGCGGTGGAACGCGGGGGGACGTCGTCCCCCACTTCCGGAAAATATATGTGGCGTCCCCCACTTTCTAAAAAAAAATTACAATGGGGAAAGATAGGCACGGGGGACGGCGTGACTTCAAGCGTCCCCCTGCCTTTTCAGATCCATTTTTACCCCTGGAGTACACGTATTCGATTTTGATGCAATATAGGGTCTAATGCATATTTTTATTAAGAGGTTCTAGATCATCGCCATTCTTGCTGTTTAAATGAGTCAAAGATAAAATTGCATAAAGTCACCCAAATTTGGAAGTTTCTTCACATGTATATACAATACGGTTTAAGAAAATTTTCCACAATAACTTTCATAAAAACCTTGTTCAATTTCGATGCAATAGGTAGTGTATATTTTCTTTGAGTTTTCTCTATCAGCCTCACTACTTTCAAGTGATTGGTTGAGGTGGGGTGTTCTGTTAATCAGCGAAACTTTCCGTAATTAGTTCATTCGTTATGTAAGTGAAACTGTTATCAGCGCACGAGACGAATTCACAGACGTGATTGTATAACGGACTGTTTAGAGCATAATTCAATTCTTTATATACGCTTATTTGCAAGTGAACTAAGTTCCGTATATTCCTATAATTGGTAAACTTATACCACTAAAATGAAAATTAGATTTGACTCCAAATAAAATCTAAGATTAAGACTACCACAATATTAATGGTGAATAGCGGTGTCAGTGTTTTCTTATACCTGAAAATCTTTACACTACAGCACCCTTTTTCACAGAAAACGAGTAGTGATAACAAATTGTCGGCGATTGATACTACTATTACTACTACTACTACTACTACTACTACTACTACTAATAATAATAATAATAATATAAACATACCATCTGCTGTTCTCCAAGCACCATCGATGTAATGGACTACTAGAGCCCAATGAGATAGTGGACCAAACGGTACGTCACCTCCTGACGTACGTGATCCAGTAGTACTTGATCCTACATCAATTGCCCTTTTGTATAAGTACACTGTTGCTTCTCTTGCGGTGTCATCGTACTCAGAAGCAATACCAAAGCCATTGCTGCTCAACGAAGACAAATAAGAAGGATCAACATGTGTAGATCTGGACGAACGTGACATCTTAAGCGGTAATGGACTGAAAAATAATTAATATTATTTTACTAATAATGTATACCTTACATGTGGAGTATATTCACACAGGTTCAAATATATATAATGGAAGACAGAAATAAACATATAGTCTACTATATGTTTTGCACACTTACATGATATAAAGGATTAAGAGCCACAGTAAATCCATTCTTGATCGAGAATATATACAGCATACTCCCTAATTTAAATATTGAAATGTTATATATTGTCTATACACAGTGCCGTACCGTTGGTGAGGCAACCAGGGCCTTTACCCCAGGCCTCGCTCATAGAAGGAAAGAGTTAAGTCTTTTAGAAAAAAAGTAAAAAAAAATAACTATTTCCAATTCAGTTCTGAGATACAAAATATTAAAATACGAGGAAGAACCAACATGAAAAAGGAGTTTTGTTCTTAAAAAGTAATTTATTAAGTTGTTTTACAGAATTATTTCAGTCTCCTTCAAAGTACTCCACTACATGCGATGCACTCTTCCAACCTTCTTTCCCACTGTTCGAAGCACCTCTGGAACTCTCTAACTTTGATATCGTCCAGTGAGTGCTCTCTGCTGATCTTTACAGATTCCACATATTCAAAACACTACCATTATAGACGATTTTCATTCTCAGGAGCAGAAAAAATATGGAACGGGGCTAGGTCTGGCGAATACAAAGGATGGAGAACGATAGCCCACCCCTGAGAGCCCAAATAGCATGAGCCTATCTGAGCAAGCAAAAACAAAACTTAGCGGCAACACGTCTTATCTCATTTGCAAATCCTCAGTCAAAATTAACTAATGTATTTAAAACAAACAGCCTATACTGTATCCAGGACACAATGTTATTAAAATCATAATGCGGTTTAAAAGCAACAATTCGATCATTATTGTTATCATTTAGCAAAATAAATAATTAAAATAAAAAATAGTCTTATCTGTCTACCCTACTGTGAGTGATCAGAATTGCAAACTAAGATACGAACAGAGTGGTAACTGTATAAGCCCAACAGTAATTGTCTAGCCCCCATGCAACCAGCAATTTTGTTTTCCGGTGTTGAGCTGACAAACCGTATGCCTGAAAAACTGAAATAATGGTAAAAAATAAGTTTATCACATGACATGCAAAAAAAATGTATGTGAAAAAGAATCCTGCTGTATTGCAAAGTGGTAAAAATGAAAACACGTATAAGTTTAAGTCTGTTCAGACATAAATGTTAATTACAGTTTCAAACGTATAAGTTTAAGTCTGTTCAGACATAAATGTTAATTACAGTTTCAAACGTATAAGTTTAAGTCTGTTCAGACATAAATGTTAATTACAGTTTCAAACGTATAAGTTTAAGTCTGTTCAGACATAAATGTTAATTACAGTTTCAAATCAACCTTATTTTGTTTCTCTAACAAATATTGCTAAACATAGATTTAAAAAAAAGAAAAACATACATGGAGCGCGCGCGGGGCCTAATACCAATAAAGACCCCGCAAAGCCAGTACTAGTAAAAATCGCCGAGTGTGTGTGTGTGTTTTTGTGTGTACGGTAATTTTCTATCTATTTCTTGGACGACAATGCTCAGAACGCGGAGCCTGGGCGGTTGCCTCATTGACCGCCCTCAAAATCCGCTTCTGGGTGTGTTTAACTGAAATAAGGTTCTAATTTAACGAAATTCAACTTGGAGCACTCAAGCTGTGAATGTACGGGTGAGTAGGTTTGAAAAGTTGGCAGCCCTGAAGTGGATGCGAATTAAAAACATAATGACATTGTATGAAAATATCATTGATTCGAATGTTACAAGAAATTTAATGTAATTAGTAGAGTAACCCACATTATGTTTTATTTTTTGTTTACTTATGCTTCATTTTTCCAAATTATGCTTTATATTAATTTCAATCATAGTTTTACATTAATCGTGTATAATGTATAATACTTACTATACATTAAATATTCTAAATATCTTATTCTATTTATTAATATTTTATACAACCAGTTTCTTTCATATTTAATGAACTTTCTACTTAATGCTCTGTAAAGAGATGCCTTACTCGAGTCAGTTTTTTTAATCACTTATGTGCGCCTTAGAGGTGCATATATACAGAAAGGGAAAGTAAAAGATGCCAGCATAAAGTACAGAAAGTGCTCAAGTTCAACAGGTACACATAACAATATCGTGTGGAGTTCTTGTGTACTATTCATTGTTGGCGGCAGCAGTGGCGTAGGGAAGGGGGGCCCCCAAAGAGGTCCGACAATGTATTTTGCGTGGAGTGCACTTAGCGCCCGTAGATTTAGCGCCCACATACAATATCGTGTACTTAGCGCCCAGAAAATATTTGATGCTTATCAGTGTGCTAGGGTTGACCAAAGAGAACTAGTTTATATGTATAAATGTAGTTTCGTACTCAAATCATCTATCCCATCCCCTCTCTTTTGACGACTAAAGAACAAAAATTTTTCACTTGAAAGATCCTTCTATACTTCCTGCACAATTGTCATGTCACTTTTAAAACCCCTTAGGCAAGTTGAAAGAAATGTGTTCTTTTCTTCCTTTTCTGTTCATCACCGTCAGCTCTAACACTCTGACTTTTCATGTATCCTCGTCGCCAAAAGTGCCTTTACATCGCCGTGACGGGTATGTGACACCGCAGTACTCTAAGGAAGGGATGGTTGCATAAGAAATTTTGATTGATTTTGAAGAGTTTTTATTTTGACTAGGGAAATAACGTAGGTATAGGGAGTAAGGGCATAGATTTAAAGCATCAGTGCACTGTCATCTCTGAAAAGATTTGTATTCTCAGTTTTTCAAATTATTGTCTTATATGTTAAGTTAAAAACTGCTAACAACTGCTACTAGCGCTTTTCACTCTTCAGGAATTTACTACGACATGTTCGGGCTTGAATTATTTCATTCGCCTCACTGTAATTATTTGTGAATGGAAACTGATTACGCTGAACATGAATATGTTTCGTTGTCGTAAAGCAAGGGCCGTAATAAATGTAGATCAGGTTCTTATTATTATATAAAACACATAAGTATTTATTCCGCGTATAGAATAATATAATACAGTAACTAAGCAACATCATAATCACTAACGCCCGCAGGATTTTTTCTAACGGGGGGGGGGGAGACCGATATAGAGTTTTTCGTTTTATTCCCTATATATATTACGTTAACAGTCATAACACTGATAACGTATATCGTCTTTCGCCGCTGTAGGCTATTAGTCAGAACACTGATCTCCAGATATGTCGAAAGAAAAAATAAATTGATATGAACAGTGATGTGATTAATTTTACTGCGCCCTGGATCGATCTACCTTCGATTTACTCATACTCCCCCAGGCCTCCTGCCCCAGGTATTTCAGCTGCTGCGTTATATATACGGTTCCATGTCAAAAGGGCCTGACAAAAGGGAAAAGACCGAAAGGCCAGAGTCAATATGGCCCGCAACAAAAGGACCCGAGTCAAAACGGCCCTGCTTCAAACGGACCCGGGTTGAAAGAGGCCCCGCTACAAAGGGGCCCGAGTCAAAATGGCCCATGTGAAAAGGACCCAGGACGAAACGTCTCCGCAACAAAAGGGCCCAAGTCAAAAGGGCCCGAGTCAAAATGGACAATGTTTTAAAAAAGCCAGACCACAATGACTCCGCAACAAAAGTGCTCGAGTCAAAAGGTTTCCGAAACAAAAGGGCAGGAGTCAAAATTGCCCGAATCAAAACGACCCTCATCAAAAGGGTCCATGACAAAAGGGCCCGAGTTAAAAGGGACTTGCTTCAAACGAGCCCGGCTGAAAAAGAGCCCTGCTACAAAAGAACCCGAGTCAAACGGCCCAGGCTAAAAGACCTCCTCAACAAAAGGGCCCGAGTCAAAAGGGGCCGAATCAAAACGGCCCTCATAAAAAGAGCCCGGGTCAAAAGAGACCCACGACAAAATAACCCGAGTCTAAAGGCCCCGTGTCAAAAAGGGGCATCGCTGCAAAATGGCCCGAGTCAAACGGCTCGGCGTCAAAAGGGCCCTGTTCAAAAGGTCTCCGCAAAAATGGGCACGAGTCAAAACGCCTTTCATTAAAAGGACCCGAGTCAAAAGGGTCCCACTATAAAAGGGCTTGAGTCCCAAGCGACCTGCGTCAAACGGGCCAGGTTCAAAAGGTCTCCGCAACAAAAGGACCCGAGTCAAAAAGGGCCGAAACGAAACGCCCCTCATGAAAATGGCCAGGATAAAAAGAGTCCCGCTACAAAAGAGCCCGAGTCAAAACTTTCCCACGTCAAATGGGACCGGGTCAAAAGATCTCCACAAGAAAAGAGCAGAAGTCAAAAATGGCCCCTCTATAAAGGGCACGAGTCGAAAGGGACCCGCGAAAAAAGGGCTTGCGACAAACTTCTCCGCAAGAAAAGGGTAGGAGTCAAAAGGGCAAGAATCAAAAGCTCCGCGTCAAAAGGGTCCCACGACAAAAGAGCCCGAGTCAAAAGAGACCTGCCTCAAATGAACCCGTGTCAAAAGGTGCCGCGTACAAGAGGGCCCGAGTCAAAATTGCCCCGGTCAAAACCTCTCCGCAATAAAAGGGTTTGAGTCAAAAAGACCCGAATCAAAACGCCCTTCATTTAAAGAGCCCGTGTCAAAAGGGTCCCACGACAAAAGGACCCGAGTCAGAATGCCCCGCGTCAAACGGACCCGAATCAAAACACCCCTCATCAATAGGGCCCGAGTCAAAGGTTCCCAGTACAAAGGGGCTCGAGTCGCAAGGGCTCTGCGTCGAACGGGCCCGAGTGAAAAAAGCCCCGCTACAAAAGGACCCGAGTCAAATGACCCCCTATCAAAAGGGCCTGGGTCAAAAGATCTACGGAACAAAAGGACCCAAGTCAAAAGGGGCCGAATCAAAACGCTCCTCATGAAAAGGGCCTGGGTCAAAAGAGTACCACGACAAAAGGATCCGAGTCAAAAGGGCCCTGCGTCAAACGGGTCCGAGTCAAAAAGGGGCCCGCTACAAAATGCCCGAGTCAAAACAGCCCCGCGTCGAAAGGGCCTAGGTAAAAAGGTCTCCGCGACAAAATGGCTCTGCGTTAAAAGGGCCCGGGTTAAAAAGGATCTGCAACAAACGGAGCCGAGTTATAAGGACGCTGCGTCAAAAGGATCCGGATAGAAAGGGTTCTGCTACAAAAGGGAAAGAGTCAACAAGAAACTTCGTCAAACGGGCCCTGATCAAAAGGAGCACCATTACAATAGGGCACGGGTCAAAACGGCCAGGCGTCAACTGGGTGCGAGTCAAAAGGGCCCTGCGTCAAAAAGGCACAAGTCAGAAAGACCCCGCGTCCAAAGGGCCCGGTAAATACGGTTCCACGTGTAAAAAGCTTGAGATCAAAGCAAGAGTGGAGATCAATCATGCAAAAGAGGATTGTGTCCCCTTAGTAAGTTGAAGTGTTTATGCAAATGAAGGAAATATATCTGTGGTTATTAATAACAAATAGGAAATTTGAATGATAATATTAGTTTTGTTTGCTTGTTGATTGTTTTGGAACAATCGCTATCGCTTAAGTCGTTCTTAATGAAAGGTTGCTTGCACTCCCGTCATAGGCGGACTGGGTGTATTAGGGCCTAGGCCGCGGTTACTATGGAGGGAGCTCAGACTATAACACCAATTTCTAAAATAACGTACAATCAGTGGCGCAACGAGCTATGAACTCGGGGGCCCATGCCCTCTCCGAAACAAACCTGATCTATCTTATACAGCAGCGTTGCAGACAAATTTTGGTGAAATTTCAAAATAGATCAAAGCATAAATGAATATTGAATTAAGTCAAAGCACTGTACGAAAGGAGAAATACCCAGTGAAAACCCCTACATTAATTTCTTAGAGTAATAAACGTTAGTAAAGAGTGCGTCATTTTATGCAAAAATAAAGATGTTCAAAATATTTATTATAGCGCAAATTTTAAAACTTGTAACCGTTAATAATAGGGAATTTGTGAATTGGAATTTTCATTTTAAGGTTTTTTAGCATGTTAATAATAAGGATAACTAAATTGCTTGTAATGAGGAGAATTCAAAATTTCAATTTTGTCCGCATCAAATGGTGCAGCACGTCGTTTGCAGACTACTGTACTGGATATTCTTGGCCCCTCCCGAAATAAAATCCTGGTTGCGCCACTGCGTACAATCAACATCTGCGATGAGCCATCGCGTTGTGCAGTTGTAAATTGGTTGTTACTTGATAGTTTTTGCAAGCTATAATTTATCATTGGTCGGTGAAAATTTGATGACACAGCAAGCACAGAATTTCCAGAAACAAACTTTCAAGAGAATATTTTATAATTATTATTGCATTGCCACACGGGGTGTCTAAAAAGTCCCCTGACATGGATAACTCTGTTGTTATCAGAGTTACAACAAAATGTAAGAGAGGAAACCGCCTACAAATATAATGTTTTTAATAGACAGTAACTTCATTCATTTATGTTGTGGGTCCGGGTAAATGGTAACGTTGCATTTTCATGTAACATTGGGCGCATATAGAGTGTACAGCCCAAACGGCTTGTCCGATTTGAAAAATTCTTTCACTTTAGATCGAAAACATCATATTTGGAGACCGTTTCCCCGCCTATATTTTGTTGTAACTCTGATAATAAGAGAGTTACCGTATGTCACGGGACTTTTGAGACACTCTGTATAGTAGCTGAAACACTAAAAAAATAATAGCGAATAACTTTTACTATGGAATGAACAGGGCAGCTTACTAAAAATTGTAACACTAAACAACTAATAATAACTTTTGACTGTGGAATGAACACGACAGTTTTACTGAAAATGATAAACTGCTGAACCACGAAACAACTAATAATTTTAAAAAGTTAAGATTCTTTGCATTTCAGCTTATGAATCGCGGAGTTTCTGAATAACTTCGTTCACAGACACTAAATTTAAATGTCTCTTTCCATATTCATTAGCAAAAATGTGTCCAAATGTCTTCACACAAACTAGCTCTGAGATTTGTTTACTCTAACTTTAACTTTGAGAAGCACCTTCCACATGTCACTTGGGTGCATGGTAGAGACAACGCATGTTTGTATACAATGTATAAATTATTAAAGCAACTAGACTGACGGAAATTGGTGCAAAATTTTCCCTGCACATGACAAACAATTTTTATACAAGGTGTTTGCAGCATCATTATCACTCTTACCGTGAATCCCGTCCAAAGATGTTCCATCTTCCATAGCATGCTCAGATGCATAATCATCATCATCTTCTACGGATTCAGGGGTATAATTCTCTTCAGGATCATCAAAAACGAGAACGTTTTGTGACAGGGAAATACACGACAGAGAACTGCTGGAGCTCTTTGTATATTTTCTCCTGTTTTATATTTAGTTTTTTTTTCGGAAGAACTCTGAAAGCTCTTGCAGATACACCATTCTTCTTGATTTCTGAAAAGTCCTTAGGTTCCAGTATTTGGAATTCTTTCGGCTGCTGAAATCTATCACTGACACATGTAACAGCTGTATTCAGAATTTTCGTTGAAGTTTTTTATTCTGAATAAATCATTTTCACTTATATTTAAGTTCTTTTCCAGTTCATCTGCACTCCTGGCATTTTCTTTTTCTTTAAGATTCTTCTGTGCAAAAAGTTTTTTCCATTGCTATCTCTACACCAGATTGCGCAAGCTGTTGATTTATTTTCACACAAAATATTTTTGTGTTTTCGTAAAGCATTAAACAGACATCTTTTGCCTCTATTTTCTTCTGAAGCTGCAGCTGCAAATTGTCTAGAAATCTCCAGGTAGTAAGATAGTCCAATCCGTGAGACTGCAGGTATTTTGAAACAGGCTCCGTTTCCGTAAATAAGTCCTGAAACATAGAAGTCCTCATTACAGTGTTAAATTCTGCCAATTTATTCAGCAAAGTTTAGCTTAAAATTTTCATTTCGCATTAAAACCCCTGTTCTGTACATCATCACTGAGGAACAATAAAAATGAAAGAAATCTTGATGATAGACAGTCATCCTCGTCTTGGTTACATGTTTCGTAGCGAAACTCATTAGTGTCCACTACTGCATTCAGTGCCTTGTTTCTGCTCCATCATCGTGTTGTACCAACTTGTTGAACTTTTCGTAGTCTGTCATGTCCCTCGTGGCTTGCATCAATCATTTTCTTACAAACATCCTTTCTTTTGTAGTATTCAGACAGAACATGGCACTGGTTTCAAATAAATTTGCAGCTTCAGGTATCTACTCAGTCGAATTTGTCATAACGAAATTAAGAGCATAACCCATGCATTGGGTGTAAATGATTTCAGGATTATCCTTCTCCAGTAATGCTTTAACTCCTTAATAGCATCCACTGAAGTTAGCAGCTCCATCAAAAAAGCAACTTACAATATCATCACAAGCATCAAAACATTTTTGTCACAAAGTACTCTTTTGATTTCATTATAAGTTACTTGTCTTGTAGTGTCATTGTTTACCACTGGCGTCTCTGGCATATACAATTTGGGGAGGACATCAAAGAAAGTTATTGAAATGGTACTATCTAGCCCAACCTGTTTATTATCTTTAATTCCATTTGTTACATTTCTGCTTACCTTCACGGACCCCGTGAGGCATATGAAGAACTCTGTTACACAGCCTGAATATTATATGACAAATAAATATAATTATTATCATTTATATGTTATTCTGCCGTTAGTAAATAAATTAAATTAGAACAAAATATTGAATAATTTGTACTTCAAAATATTGGAGGGACGCGTCCCCATCGTCCCCCTGCCAGAGACGCCCAAGCTGTTTACGACAACTACTAACAGCCGCTCAAATACTTGACCGTTTATAACGCAGAGAATTGCTATAGCCAGCTGATTGAGCCCTGAAACATCTTGGATAGAATCAACCATTATGTTGAAATGCCCGCTTTCTTGGCGTCTTCCACTGTTTTCTCCTGTTATTTTGTAAACTTTTTGATGGAAAATAAATTTTTAAAAATGCGTTGTTTTCCCATTTTTGAATTATCAAATATAGACCTACAAGGTGTATTAACATCCATAAAGAACCAACCAGCCTGTGGTTAAATATGAACCCAGCTACAAACCAGGCACCAGTCTTCAACCTTGAAAGGGATGCAACTACCCTACATTATGAAAAAAGGTCCCAGGTCCCAACAGCTCAACATGATGAAAAACATGCCTAGGACCGCAACTGCTCAATGAAATGAAAGAAGGGCCCCAACTGCCCAATATAATGAATAAAGGGCAAAGGGCTCCAACTTCTCAATGTAATGAAAGAAGGACCCAACTGTCCAATATATTGAAAGAAGGGCCCAAGGTCCCAGGTACAAACTAAATCACAGTTTCTGATAATAAAAGACCATAGTGAAAGATGGACCTAGCCACAAATCTAGTAACGAAAGGACCCTATTAAAAAGATAACTTACTGATTGATGGAAGGGTGGAAGAGGAGTGTGTGTTGGTAGCATAATAACACTGAGCTACCGAATTATTTAGCTCTCTTTTGTTTTAGCTTTTCTTTCTCTTTCTTTCTTTATTCTTTCATTGTTTTCTTAGAGGGCCTAGGCCGCGATTGCGACCTAAGGGCCCTGGCCAGTCCGCCCCTAACTACTGTCTTTCTGAGTTTGTATTCTCGTGACATAGCTCAATCAAACTTTATCTATTGCTGACTTTTCCCTTACTTCTAGAATTCCATTTCTACTCCTGGATCAAAGTATAAAAATACATATTAGTATGAAAAATATTCTGTGGAAAACATTAGATTAATTTTGCTGTGAGAAGACATGTGGATCTGTATACAGGGTTACTGAAAAGTATTGGGACAGAACAATAATAACGACATAAATGATTTAGTGCACATCATGGCAGCCATCTTGAATTCCGAATATTGTATACCACACAATATTTTTAAATAGAAAGAGGTATGTGTTGAGTTTTGATTTAGAGTTTAACGTAGCGTTCAACAGCGATGTTATATGAAAAGAGGTATGTGTGTCACATAAATTGATGCTAGAATCTTCGTACAAACTACATTCATCGTCCGTTTCAAAAGCATCGGAGTCTACATTATTTATTATTTCCATAATTTCTCCGGACGAAAATACGCCACTATCATAAGAACCACGACTTGTCGCGGTGGTATTCATTAGGGATGGCCTTTTTAAAAAAATCTTATTTTCGGAAATTTCATTTCTCGTTTTTTCGTTCGTTTTTCGAAAAAAAAAATGTCTTTCGTTTTTCGGAAATTTTTTCATCTTTCATTTTTCGAAAAAAATTGTTTTCCGTTTTTTCGAAAAATTCGTTTTCCCTTTTTTGATGATTTTTCGTTTCTCGAAAAGTTTTCGGAATTCGTGGAATGATAATCTGGGAGGAAATGGGAGTACCCCGGGAAAATACACGGACACGATGTTGTCTGCCACGAACTTACTTGGTCTGGGATCAAATGCACAAGAGGTAAGCGTTCTAACACTGAGCTACCGTGCTCCTTGGATTTGGGTCTAATGAAAGGTTGAATTGATTTTGAGTTTAACGTCCCGTTCAGCAGCGAGGCTATATGAGAAGTGGACCTACTGATTAACGTGGACGTTCACCTCTGGTACTTGGGGTCCCGGGTTCGATCCCAGCCTCCGCCAAGTGAACTTTGTGGTGGACAAACACCGTGCTCGTGGGTTTTCTCGGGGTTCTCCCGTTTTCTCCCACTTTCTTCATTCCACCATTTTAATTCATCTCTCATCATCACCGTCTCCTTTAGCCTAACCGGCATAACCGTGGGACGTAAAACTCAGATTTCATTTCATTTCATTGATTAACGTGGAATCCGAACCACATGAGCTCCCGCCGGGAATCGAACGCGGGTCTAACACGGCAAAGGCGCGTACGCTAACCGCTAAGCCACGGATGAGCTCGATCTAATGAAAGGATAGTGTGTAGTGCTACTATTGACGAAACTCATCCAATCACGACCAAAATTAGTATGGTTATGGACTGCAATGTATTTAGTACACATGTTAAATATTATGGTGTTTGGGACTTTGGTTCCCGAGTTATTGCTAATCAAATTTGTGTTTTAAGTTAGTGATATCAAGGAATTTCACCAAGTCGCATTTGATTAAACTCAAATGATCTTGACTAAAGTTGGTAGGATCGTAAATATTGACAAGCTTGGTATGCATGGAAGCTCATATAAAATATTATGATGTGCAGACTTTTTGTTCCTGAGTTATTAGCTATCAATGTTAGGTTTGGAATCAGTGAAATCAAGAAATTTCATTAAAGCGCGAAAGATGGAACTCATCCAATTTTTACCAAGCTTGGTAAGGTGGTAGATCTTGACGAGCTTAGTAACTATAAAGGTAACCAAGAAAGATCTGTCGCTTTTTCACCCAACACGTTCAAACATCGATATTTAACCTAAGACATACCTGGAAGATCAAAAATAGTCTCCTTCTGCCAACGTTTTGGAAGGCCATGTATTCCATCGCGGTAGAACTTGGTGGGCCGTGAATCGAAAAAGGTATCAAGTGCATTTTGCACCTCTACTAGGGATTTCAACTAGTGTCCTCTAAGCTGATTGTCCAAGGAATGGAACAGGTGGTAATCGGACGGTGCAATGTCCGGGGAGTATGGCGGATGCAATAGTGTTTCCCATCCAAAGTGTAGAATGGTGTCCCGGGTTATCCTAGCCACGTGGGGCTTAGCTTTGTCCTGTAAGAGGAGGATCCCTTTGCGATTCAGAAGTGCTGGCTCCAGAGTTTTTTTTTTTTTTTTGAACACGGCTCAACTGTTGACAGTACAGAGTTGCATTGATGCTCTGACTAGCCTGTAGCAGTATTTTTTCTCAAAATACTGTTCAGAAAATTTGGACTTGAACTTAGTTAAATGAATAAATTTCATTAAAATGCGTTAATCTCATCCGATATTGGCCAAAGTTGATATGGTCATAGACTTTAACAAGTCTAGTACGTGTGCGAGCTAAGCATGAAATATTGTGATCCACAGACCCTTGGTTCTCGGTTCTTGAGGGATATAAATTAGAAATAATAATTCACAAAGGTAAACAGTGTAAAATTTATATTTTACAGAATATTAAAAAATAATTATTTACTAGTGATTATTAATGTGTCATCGACAATATGGCATTACTGCTGAATCGCCGGATCAATTTGAAAATCGAAAAACTGGAACAAAATATACTGCATTCGGTTATATTTGGTTGGATTACATTAAGTTACGTTAGATTATGTTATTAGGTGCGTAGGTTTACTATACGGATCCATAGTATAAGTAGAAGTAGCAGTAGTAGTAGGAGGAGGAGTAGGAGTAGGGGTAGTGATAGTAGTAGGAACGGATTAGAAGCCCCACAGGGGTTTGTTGGTTTCTGTTCTCGACATGAAATGGGAAAATTAAAGATTTGCTCAAATTTATCTATACATTTTACAATCTATGGATTCGTATAGTAAAACAAGTGTACCTCTCCGCGAAATAGTCCATCCGTCTCCACATACAGTGCCGCTTACAACATCAAAAACAACCAGCAAATGCAATCACTATCAGAGCTTTTGCTATTCCCCTTACCTGACTTTCAATCACTCTTCCTCATAAACTTAAATAAATTCTCCAATTGACCCGGTAAATTTCCTAAAATTAGTCCGGCGATACAGCAATTAGCCCGACATTATATTTTCTAATGTAAAAAAAGACTAATAAATTACCAAATAGAAGGATGCTGTATAAACTGATCGTGATAGTATCAGGCAACTCTGTAATAAATTGACTTTTAACAATTGATTTTAACAAAATATGAAACATGAAGTGATTATATGTACTGATACTAAAGACTTCTCACTAAGATCCCCCATTCATTTATCTTATTTTCTATAACTAATTAAGTCAGTATCAAAAACAATTTGATTGCTTTCAAAAATAGGCAATTTAATACTAACAAAATACTATTGAATGGTTTATTTGTTCTAAAGATGTTTTATATACGGTAAGACAAAGAACTAAGTATCTGACTATAATAATCTCATCAAACGAGAATTCAAATTTTAAATAGGTGGGTCTTCGTTTTCGTATTAGTTTTTACTGCTACTAACTTCAGTAGAAGAATACTACTAAGATGAAATATTTTTTATTTGGTTGTTTGTTGAAGTTCAGCGTCCCTTTTCAGAATCGAGCAAGACTATACAAGACTTGGACCTACATTATAAAGTGGAATCCGAACCACCATAACACGTTCAATGTTTTCCCACTCGGGACCCTGTGCATCAAAGGAATACGCGCTAGCCACTAGACCAGTTGCAGGGCTTGAAATCTTTTCTTGGAATTATAAAATTATATATTGAAAAGAAACGTTTGTCGCTTCCTAGTACTTCTCTCGTTCTATGAGAAAGAAAGATTGTAACCAGAGATATAGTAAGTATTTATCACTTTCGGTTGCATTAAACTTAGAGATGGAAACTACCATTGTGGCATAGAATCCATATCAAAAACTGCTTCCGGTTATCGCCTTTTCTTTACTATGAAATCGGAAATGGTAGTTTCTCACTATTTCCGGTTTACATAGAGGGATAGCGATCGATATGACAATCTTCGAATCCTGGATTCATATATATAAACATATCTCATTATCTCTTATTAGTTTTGCTCTATGGTGATCACTATTGAAATTAAAAGTAGTAGTAAATTTCTACCACAGGATAAAACTTGGACATAGTCTATTGCGAAGGTACTGAATTCATGCTTCTCGCTTGCTCTATGATGATCAATACTGAAACCGGGAGTTGTGATCAGGGGCGGATCCAGGACGGACTTCTGGGGGGGGGGGTTGTAATACTGCTACTTAGAGCTATTTTTACGAGCTCCAACTCTGGGATGGGTTTTATTTATATATAAAATAGGAGTGTTCTCTTCTGGGGGGCGATCGACCCCTGGATCCCCTCTGATTGTGATACATTTTTTCCTGTTTTTGTAGAGCAACAAATGAGATTCGTTTCACAGTGTAAGACTGAGGCAGACTTGCAATCCATGCGAATTGAATATTCAAAACTTCAGTACAACAAGTAGCACAACTAAAACTCTTGGTTGGAATAGGTTAATAAAATCAAAGATAGAATCTGTTCCTCGGATGCTGAATCCATATCAAAAAGCCATTATTAGCTATCACTTATCGTTTTTGTTCTATGGCGATAAAGATTGAAAGCAGGAATGGCTAATTTGAACCACTTCCGGCTTGAATAGAGGGTTAAGGGAGGAGACGGAATCTATTTTTAGGACGCTGAATCGATTTCAGAGAACTTCTCGATATCTTTTATAGTTATTGTTCTATGCATATAAGTATTGGAACCGAAAGTAGTAGTAAATATCAAGCATTTCCGTTTCAGAAGAGTGGTGCAGGTTATGAAGATATGTTCTCTTAAAACCCTGAATTGATTCCAGAAAATTGCTTGTCGCTATCTATTACAATTTTGTTTTATCGCGACAAGTGTTAACACCGGAAATGGTTAATTTGAACACTTTCGGTTCAAATAAAGTGTTAACGAAGAAGGTGGAATCTATTCTTGGGATGCTGGATTAATTTTAAAAAATGCATCTCGATATCTCTGACCGATTTTGCTCTATTGAAATTAGTATTACCTATAAAATCAAAAATAGTAATAACCTTCAACCATTTCTGCCTTTGTGGAGTGTTGTGGATTGTAATTGTATTTCCTCTTGAGAACCTGAATCGATTGTAGATGAACCACTTGTCGCTATTTATTACCAATTTTCTTCTGTGGCGATTAATGTTGAAACTTGTAATCGTTAATTTGAACCACTTCTGGTGTGAATAGAGATCAAGGGAGAAGGTAGAGTCTATTCTTAGAACGCTTAGTCGATCGCGAAAAACCGCATCACTATTTCTTCAATCTTTTGCTTTACAAAAATCCGTATTGAATCCCTATTGAATATACTAGTAAATTCAGCCACTTTCAATTTCGATAGTATTGTGCGTTGAGATGATATATAGCTTATATACTCTTGAGACGCTGTATAGATTCGTTTTTTTTAAAAAAAAAAAAAAAACACTTGTGGCTATTTATTACCATTTTTGTTCTATATCGATCAATGTTAAACCGAAAATGATTATTTTAAACAACTTCCGATCTGAATAGAGGATTAATGGAAAAGGTACAGCTATTTCTAGGTAGTTGAATCGATTGCCAAAATCTACATCTCGATATCTCGTAATTCAGTATTAAAACCGGAAATAATAGTAAATATAAACAATTTCTGGTTTTGATTAAATGTTGTGGATAGTTGTATGTTGTCTAAGACGCTAAATTGTTTGCAACAAATCGCTTCTCGCTATCTATTACGATTTTCGTTCTATAGCGATACAAATTGAAACCAAAAATGGTATTAGAACCACTTACGGTTTTAAATGGAGGGTTAATTTAGGAGATCGAACCTATTTTAGGGGCTCTAAATCGACCGCAAGAAACGACTTCTCAATATTTGTTACTGTTTTGCTCTGACACCTCTCGACAGACAGACGGACAAAGCCATTCTCAAGATTTTCGACACTTATGCATAGCTTAAGCTGCAAGTGTAATAAGGGCGAACATTGAATATATTCTTGGGACACTGAATTGGTTCTGGAAAATCGCGTCTTTCTATATGTTACCGTTTGTGTTCTGTGTTGATCAACAATGTAGCAGAAAGCGATAGATCTCTATCACTTCTGGATTATTAAATAAAAGTCAAATGCATTAGATGAATCTATTCGTGTTGCAAACTTACATGTATGCTTCTCGCTATTTCTTGCCGCTCTTGCTCTGATACCAGCTGACAGACGAACGGATGGATAGGCAGACAGATGAACATAGCCCTTCTATAAGACTTCCTATACGTATGCATAGTATACTATAGTTTGGAAGTACTAACAAATGAAATAAACTCAGTTTGTTTTACAGAAATTATCCGTTTTCCGTTTTTCGGTAGTTTTCGTTTTCCGGTTTTCGGAAAAATTTCGTTTTCGTTTTTTCGAAAAAAAAATCGTTTTTCGTTTCTCGAAAAAAATTTCGTATTTTCGAAAAAATTTTCGTTTTTGAAAAATTCATTTTTCGAAAAAGTATTTTTCGAAAAAATGTGGCCATCCCTAGTATTCATAGCCGAAAGCTCAACTAAAAAGATGAAGTGAAAGTGCTAAGCAAGCTACAAGAAGGATGTTGAGTTGAGTTGATTTTGAGTTTAACGTCCCGTTCAGCAACGAGGCTATATGAGACGTGGACCTACTGATTAACGTGGAATCCGAACCACATGAGCTCCCGCAAGAAGGATGTTGAAACAACGCTTCCACGCTAATAGAAAAAGGAAAACAAAAGTAGCTACAGGCTTTTGCCTTTTGAGTACTCATATCTTTTTGGGAATATATACTTGACACAGCATGCCTTTTAAATGCTCGCCAGACGTGATCTGTACACATGAAGGTGCAAAATATTCGTGAAAAGTAAACAGATGAGACTAGTTATATGCTTCTGTTTTCTAACAGTCAACTTCGTGTTCAACTGCAGGAACTGACCTTGATACTACCTGACTCAACACCTTGTAACAAGAGGGCAACTATAGTTACCCATAGGTCTCTTGCAGGTACACAGCGAGCTGTGTGTTCTGTGTGTGTCTCTCTCTCTGCCCCTGGCTGTGTTTGCTTTTCATGCTTTGGGGGAAGGGGTAAGACACCCATGCACACCTTCGAACATAAAATGATCGAAAGACGACCTATGTTAATGTAGACTTCATAGTTTCAAACAGTGGCGTATACTGGTTTGAAGGCATGGGCTACCACTGACCTTGCATATTATTATTAATAAAAATGGTAATAATAATAAAAGTAATATAATAATAATAATAATAATAATAATAATAATAATAATAATAATAATAATAATAATAATAATCACAATATGCATAACAATGAACAAAAAGTGATTGATGTGTTTTGTTTAGTGATGAGCAAATGCAAGGTCTTGGTCTGAGCTCCTCCGTGGCTAAGCGGTTAGCGTACGCGCCTTTGGCGTGGGAGACCCGGGCTCGATTCCCGGCGGGAGCTCATGTGGTTCGGATTCCACGTTAATCAGTAGGTCCACGTCTCATATAGCCTCGCTGCTGAAAGGGACGCTAAACTAAAATCAACTCAACTCAACGCAAGGTCTTGGTCTTGGTCTTGCACATCGAGCCTTGGTCTTGGTCTTGCACATCGAGTCTTGGTCTTGGTCTTGCACTGGAACCCTTGGTCTTGGTCTTGGTCTTGCATGCAAGAGTCTTGCAAGTCTTGCATTTAAGAGTTGAGTTGAGTTGATTTTAGTTTAGCGTCCCTTTTAGCAGCGAGGCTATATGAGACGTTGACCTACTGATTAACGTGGAATCCGAACCACATGAGCTCCCGCCGGGAATCGAACCCGGGCCTCCCACGCCAAAGGCGCGTACGCTAACCGCTTAGCCACGGAGGAGCTCTTTGCATTTAAGAAATCTCAAGCTTTTCATAGGTAAATTTTACTATGGATATAAGGGATAATAAACTCTACAAAGCACCAGTAGTAACGGAAATACAATGTATGTTTCTAAATGTAATATAATTTAACGTCGTGTAAGTATGATAGCGTACAACATAGGTTATGACCTTTATTTTTTTTAATGGGTGCCCATGCTTCACTACTTATAAGATATGCCTAAATCACAGGGTTTCGTAATCTGTTTATATATATATTTTTTTAACAGATCCAACATTCCACTGGTTCCCAAACTGAGGAGGCTACCCCTGTTTCGCATGAAAGAAAATCAGACGGCACAGATTATTGAAATACCATGAATTGCAAAATTATTTTTACACTCTAAAGGCGTCAGATTTTTCTTTCCAACCACGATTAGCTAATTCTTGTATTAAAAAAAACTTCCAATTAAATATTGAATTTTTGTTTTACTGATTCCAATATGTACTCCATGGGGCAGAGGGGGCCGCGGTGGCTCAGTGGTAGAGCGTTCACCTCTGGTGCTTGAGGTCCCGGGTTCGATCCCAGCCCCCGCCAAGTGAACTTTGTGGTGGACAAACACCGTGTGCGTGGGTTTTCTCGGGGTTCTCCCGTTTCCTCCCACTTTCTTCATTCCACCATTTCATTCATCACTCATTATCACGGGTCTCCTTTAGCCTAACCAGCATAACCGTGGGACGTAAAACTCAAAGATTTCATTTCATTTCCATGGGGCAGAGACATTCACATTACGCAAAAGCGATGAAAAAATTGCAGACTTTCGAAACATGGGCATGGAGAAAAAAGGAGAGAATTAGCCGTGTTGAACGAAAACGAATGTGTTAGAAATATTAGCAGTAGGAGAAAAAAAGAAGAATTATAGATATTGTTAAGAGGGGGAAAGGGAACTGTTTAATATATTGGCTGACGAGGAACTGTATTACAAGGGACGTGCTAGAGAGTATTGTGGAAGGAAAAAGAGGGAGGGAGCGAAGCAGACTAGTTGAAGGAAGGTATTGAAACAGAAAATTGCCACGTCAAGACGAAGAGACCAGCTGAGGACCACCGAACGTCAAACCTTGTCTGTTGAAGCAAATAACCTGCCAATAATAGCAGAATAGCTATTATGATGATGATATGTTTAGCAATATTGACAAAAAAAAGAAGAAAAAAAGAGGGAAAGAAAATTAAAATAATAATTATTGTAATCAAACCTCTTAATATTTTAGAATAATTTGAGGGAAAACTGAAAACAACTCAACTGTCTATGTCTTTTGTGTAGACTCAATTTATATAAATACTGTTGACCTGTATTAGAAATACAAAATAAGGGCATCAAACTCCAAGTTATTTGAAGTCTCACTTGTGAATATGGATTACTAGCATCAAGTATCTACTTTATTGGGTTAAACTAAAATAATAATAATAATAATGATAATCTTATATATATATATATATCGTTAGTCAATCACTTTTTTTACTATTAGTAAAGCGCTCTCTAATATCGGTCATCTTCGATTATTTTTATGTTTCCCTCTCTTCCTCCTCCCCAAGTTGCCGGGCTGAATTTGGATTTAAACGGCATCACAAGTGTCACTGTTCGTGTCAGAGACCACGAAACTATGGATTCGGCACTAATATTTGGTCATTTTTAATCATTATTAAGCATCTCCCTCTTCCCCAAATTACGAGGCTGAATTTGGTCGTAAATGGTATAGGAAGTCTCAGTATTCAACTCAGCGACCTCGAAAACTATGGATTCGACACTAATATTCGCCATTTTCGATCATTTTTATATATCTCCCCTCCCCTCCGCCAAGCTACGGGGCTGAATTTTGATTTAAACAGCACCGGAAGTATCATTGTTTACCTTAGCGGTCCCCAAAACTATAGATTCAATTTCAATGTCGGTCATTTTCCATCATTTTTAAATATCTTTCCTCTCCCTCTCCCCGAAACTTCAAGATCAAAGTGATTTGATAAAAACCATCTCAGGCCCGATCCTCATCTATCTTAAAATAAGATCGAGTTCGGTCAGGTGGTTCAAGAGTTATTAAGTTTTATATATATATATATATATATATATATATATATATATATATATATATACTAGCAGCGTTCACCCCGCTTCGCTGCGGTCACCCCGGAACGCAATAAACTTTGTTACTTAGATAATTTTTACTTTTTCGCTTTCAAGTGATATGATAAAAACCATAGAAGATTGCAGTAAATGTTAACATTATATCGCCTGTCATTTATGTTAACCCGCCCCGCTTCGCTGCGGTCACCCCGGAACGCAATAAACTTTGTTACTTAGATAATTTTTACTTTTTCGCTTTCAAGTGATATGATAAAAACCATAGTAGATTGCAGTAAATGTTAACATTATATCGCCTGTCATTTATGTTAACCCGCCGAGTGACACGGTCATGCGGGTTGCATATAAATACGTTTATTTTTACCTATGATGAACTAACAAAGGATTTGTACGTTATGGACACTTGAATGGTCAATTATCTCAAGACACTGGTAATTAAAAATTAAAGTGATATGATAAAAACCATCTAGGGTCCAAATCCTAATAACCCCTCAAAAATAAAAGAAATTGGTTCAGCCGTATTAGCGTGATGAGGTGACAAAGGATTTGTGCGTTCTCTTTTATATATAAGATATATATATATATATATATATATATATATATATACCCTTTCGCTCTTCTCCCCCTAGGTTCTACCACCAAAGTGAACTGACATATAACATTCCAGGCTTGAACCTCCTCTATGTTAAAAATTTGATCGAGATTACTCGTTTGGTTGAAGTTGTTAAGTTTTATTTATTGTTATATAACTCCCCCTTCTCCCCTTTCCTAAGCTTACCGTCAAAGTGAAATGATGAAAACACTCCCAGGCTCAAACTCCATCTGTGTTGAAAATTTGATCGAGATCGGTTGGGTGGTTCAAGAGATTAGGAGTCACAAAAATAGTCACTTTCAATTTTATGACATAGATTTATTGTTGTAGGATAATGTTATATCGCTCAACCCTCGATGTGTCGTATACCTAAGGATGCTAAAAGTTATATTGATAAACAATTATTCAACGTATAAGCATCCGCCCATGAAATCAAACTTGCGGTTACATGTATTAAGTTTTTTCAATGTCATGAAAATGTTATTTCGATATTAATTTTATGAGCACACATTAAAAATTCCCAACGGATGCTTGAGTCTGGGAGCCAAGGCCATACCCATGTAGTCGACAAATATGGTGTACAGTATCACCAATGTTCAATACTACATTTCACTTTAGTTTTGGAAGAAAAACACCACTAATATGTTTTAAAACGAAACGAAATATCTAGTTTAACGTCCCACGTTTATGCATTGGGGCTAAGGGAGACGGTATTCATGAGAAATGAATGAAATAGTGGATTGAAGAAAGTAGGAGGGAACATCAAAACACCGAGAAGTAGAGACCTGCACGGGCCGAAGTTTTTGGCCCGAGCCCAATCCAGCCCGAATGTATGTAGGCGCGGCCCAGCCCGGACCCGAAACGTTTTGGAGATTTTCAGCCCGAGCCCGGCCCGGCCCTATAAGTGTTTTAAAATTCTTGGCCCAAGCCCGGCCCGGGCCCGATAAATTTTCGAAGTTTCATTTTATAACATTTTTCACGGGCACACTTCTTCAACGTTTGCCTTTATTCTAATTATCGTTTAACGAATGTCAATAATTATTAACCCTCGAGTAGTCGCGCCGCGGTCAAAAGCACCACAGGGAAATTATTTTCGATCGTGTGTCCATTCTGTTTGTCCGACAGACTTCTCCGTCTAGCTAATCTTGCCCCTCACCTTCCCAAACATTCCTGCTCAATCACTCCGTTATCCGTTGTTTAGTTTAAGTACTAGTGATTGTTTAGTGATTCTGCGGTGCTTTCCACCGCGCGCGACTAACCGTGTAATGTTTTTTCTCAGTGTTTCGCTCTGCACGTGACCTTTGCTTTGGAGGTGTTTAAGCTTTATAAACATAAATATTATTTTAATGGACGGAAGAGAGGTCGACAGAGTTAACAAACTGATACCAAGTATGAGAAAAGAGAAAATTAGAACTGAACAGCTTAAAACAACGGAGGGAAATGTTAGGGATTGACTATTTGGATAAATCAGCCGACATGATCTCGTGGAAGTTTTGTCTGAGGAAGATCATAACGAATATTTATATATGAGTGAACACGAAAGGTCAAGTGAGGAGTCTGCGAGCGAATCTGAAGACCTTAAACCCAGAAATGACCAGCGATTCTCCGAATGTAGTCAGAGCAAGAGGGGACGAAATAAGCGACGACGAAGTGTAGAACAGTGTAAATTTGAAGATAACTTAAAATAATTCAACGTAGTGCTGTATAGGTGAAGTTTCAAAATAACAGGACCTTAAAATAATTCAATGTAAATTTGATTTGATTTCAATTTAGCGCCCTTTTCAGCATCAAGGCTATGTAAGACGTGGACCTACTGCTTAACGAAGGATCCGAACCACATGAGGTCCCACCGGGAATTGAGCCGGCAGTCCCACGCCAAAGGCGTGTATGCTAACCGCTAAGCTACGACTGAGCTCTAATTCAATGTAAAATGCGCTGTGAAGCTTTGTTTTATTGTTATGTTTATATAGTATATTTTTAACTAATTTACTATTGCATTTCTAATTTTAGACGAACCACAGTTGACAAAAACAAAAGATCATCATCAGGTTTAGATTTTCAATAAAACCAGTGCGTAGCTATCTATCTAAAGAAATATGTAACGACAAAATCATTTTATTCCAAATGAGAAATAAAAAAATAACATGTCTAGTTGTAGGTTTCTCTAACAGTCATTACTCTAAAACTTATTATAATAATAAAAATGTTATTCCCTCTTAATCAGAAAATATACAAAATTACGTTTCTAATACAAGAAAACTGTTTAAAACGATTTTTGCAACACATTATGTTCGTTCGGTCCATTTGACCGCTCGCGACTACTCGCGTTACTTTTTCAGCGCGACTTCTCGAGGGTTAAAGAATTGCAATTAATCGGCCCAAGCCCGGCCCGACTCAAAGAAATAATAGAATCGGCCCGCCCAAGCCCGGCCCGCGGGTAGGGCCGGGCTTCGGGTCTCGGGCAAGGCCCGGCCCATGCAGGTCTCTACCGAGAAAACCCACGCACACGGTGTTTGCCCACTAAAAAGTTTCCATGGCGCATGCTAGAATCCAACCAGGGACCCGTATAACCACATGTGACTGCTCTACCACCGAAACGGTACTTGTGCAAGAGTCTTGGTCTTGGTCTTGGTCTTGGTCTTGGTCTTGGTCTTGCAGGTGTGGTCTTGGTCTTGGTCTTGCACCCCTTGGTCTTGGTCTTGGTCTTGCATCGGGATTCCTGGTCTTGGTCTTGCATGCAAGACTCTTGCAAAAACTGCAAGACCAAGACTCTTGCGCTCATCACTAGTTTTGTTTGATCTTTTGTTTTGAGACCGTTAATGTTTTCCACCGTAAATGAAATTCCATCATACATTTGTGCAGTTAACTTCTTGTGGATTGCGTTCGTAAAATGTTAATTTTTACCAATGTCACTTCCCTCAAGAGTCGCCTCTGTTACTGACGTTGGTTGTCATTCCGTACCAGTATACACAAAAATTCTGCAGACATCATTATAATTGTTATGTTTATTATCGCTATCTAAATCTCAAATTTTTGCGTTGTGTTAACAAACGATTCTCAGGCCCTTTTGTTGCGGAGACATTCCGACCCGGGCCCTTTTGATGAGGGGCGTTTTGATTCGGGCCTTCTGTCTCGGGCCCGTTTGTTGAGGAAATATTTCGACCGGGCCCTTTCGACGCGGGCCCGTTTGACTCCGGCTTTATTTGACCCGGGTCCATTTGACGCAGGGCCTTTTGACTCGGGTCCCTTTGTCGTGGAACACTTTTGACTTGGGTTATTTTTATGAGGGGCGTTTTGAGTCGGCCCCTTTTGACTCCAACCCTTTAAACCAGCACCCTTTTGACGCACGGCCGTTTGACTCGGCCACTTTAGTAGGGGGACCCCTTTGGACTCGGCTCCTTTTTATGAGGGGCATTATGATTCGGGCCCTTATGTTGTGGAGACCTTTTGAACAGGTCCCTTTTGATGTGGGGCCGATTTCACTCGGGCCCTTTTGTAGCGGGGCCCATTTCGACGCAGGCGCGTTTAATGCAGGTCCTTTTGACTCGGGTCTTTTGTCGGGAGACTCTTTTGACTATGGCCCTTTTGATGAGGGGCGTTTTGATTCGGGCCTTCTGGCTCGGGCCCTTTTGTTGAGGAGACCTTTCGACCCGGGCCCTTTAGACGCGGGGCCGTTTGACTCCGGCTTTATTTGACCCGGGTCCGTTTGACGCAGGGTCTTTTGACTCAGGTAACTTTGTCGTGGAACCCTTTTGACCCGGGCTCTTTTTGAGGTGCATTTTGATTTGGCCCCTTTTGACTAGGGACTTTTTAATCCGCGACCTTTTGACTTACGGCCGTTTGACTCGGGCCCTTTCGTAGCGGGGCCCCTTTTGACTCTGCTCCTTTTTATGACGGGCGTTTTGATTCGGGCCCTTTTGACTCGGGACTTATGTTGTGGAGACCTGTTGACCCGGGACCTTTTGATGTGGGGTCGTTTTCACACGGACCCTTTTGTGGCAGAGCCCCTTTTGACCCGGGCTCATTTGACGCAGGGCCTTTGACTCGGATCCTTTTCTCGTGGGCTCCTTTTGACTATGACTCTTTTTATGAGGGGCGTTTTGATTCGGCCACTTTTGACTCGGTCCCTTTTGACGCAGGGTCGTTTGACTCTGGCTCTTTTGTAGCCGAGTCCCTTTTGACTCGGGCTTTTTTATGAGGGTCGTTTTGATTCGGGGCCTTTTGACTCGGGCCCTTTTGTTGCGGAGACATTTCGACCCGGGTCCTTTTTATGAGGGGCGTTTTGATTCGGGCCCTTTTGATCCGAGCCCGTTTGACGCAGGGTCTTTTGACTCGTGCCCTGTTGTTGCGGAGATCTTTTGACTCGGGCCTTTTGTAGCGAGGGGGCCATCTCGACCCGGGCCCATTTGACGCAGGGCCCTTTTGACTCGGGTCTTTCTGTCTTTGCTCTTTTGTTTGGCCCTTCTAACATGGAACCATATATATAACGCAGCAGCTGAAATACCTGTGGCAGAGGGCCTGGGGGAGTATGAGTAAATCGATGATCGATCGATATAGGGCGCAGTAAAATTAGTTACACCACTGTTCATATCTATTTCTTTCTATTCTCTCGACATCATGTCTGGAGATGAATGTTCTGACTAATAAGCTACAGTGGCGAAAGACGATATACGCTATCAATGATAAATGTTATGACTGTTAATATATAGGGGATAAAACGAAACATTCTATATCGGACTTCCCCTTCACCCGTTGAAAAAAATCCTGCGGGCGTTAGTGATTATGATGTTGCTTAGTTACTGTATTATATTGTTCTATACACGGAATAAATACTTATGTGTTTTATATAATAATGAGAACCTTATTTACATTTATTACGGCCCTTGCTTTACGAGAAACATTTTCACGTTCAGCGTAATCACTTTCCATTCTAAAATAATTACAGTGAGGCGAATGAAATAATTCACGCACAGATTTAGGACTTAGAATAATGTTTTGCGAACATGTAGTAAATCCCTGAAGATTAAAAAGCGCTAGTAGCAGTAATTAGCTTAGTCGTTTCCTATAGTCCCTTAGTGAATTACATAAATCTTACAGATGTATCTCTTTCTTTCTCCTCTCTATACATCATGTCTGGAGATTAATGTATGGACAAATAGGCTACAGAGGCAATTTTAAAAAGTAAGATGATCTACGCTATCAGTGACAGATGTTGTGGTGTTTAACTTAACATATAAGGCAATAATACGAATCTTTTCAGAGATGACAGTGCACTGATGCTTCAAATCTGTGTCATTACTCCCTATACCTACTTTATTTTCCTAGTCAAAATAAAAACTCTTCAAAATTAATCACAAATTCTTATGCAACCATCCCTTCTTTAATGTACTGCGCTGTCACATACCCGTCACGGCGATGTAAAGGCACTTTTGGCGACGAGGATACATCTGTAATTACGTACAATTTAATTACGACTTAAGAGCATTACCATATCACCTATGAGATTTTCATATATGGATGTGAATTCATGTGCCAGCGTTATTTTAAAATTTATATAGTTTTAAATAATAATCATTACACGCACCTTAATGCAAATACTACTGCATGGAAAACAGCAATTATTTATGCACATTGCATAACTTCATTTCCTATCGTAAATACAGGGTGTCAAAAAATTCAAATGCCAAAATTTGCTGGTAATTCTTTATATCAAATGAAAATAAAACGTTCTAATGAACATGTGTCAAGTGTTATAAGCCGCCCTAAACGCAATCAATCACATTTTAAACCCTAGTTTAAAAATAATGGAACATATCGTAAGTAGTTAAAGAAATTCGGCAAGAACTAGTATTTCCTCTATCTAAATATCCATACAAGGATACACTTTTAACCCTAGGACCACGGGCGGCGATTAGGGGGGCAAAGGGGGGCAGTTGCCCCTCCACTTTTTGAAATGACCCATTAATGTATATAGTTTCATTTGGAAATATAAAGTTTTGTATGTATTATTGGTTAATAGAATACAAATGGTGCCATAAAATATTTGCCGTTCCATGAGTACGTATTGGTTATCTTTCTGTGAAGTTAAGAAAGCTACAGAAATTGCGTTTTAAAAATGCCAATAAAAATGGCCCAAAAATTAAGCTGTTGGAGCGAGACAATTCGAGCGTACTTTCATTTCATCTTACAAGGGCTCGATATGTTAGTAAACCGCTCTGGATCTAATTGAGATATCATTTCGCAAGAAAAGAAGTCCTTCACAAGTTCTTCTTTAATTGCTCAAAAATTGACAGTTCCTAAAACAGTTCTTTTCTTGAAAAATTGACAGTTCTTTTCTTCTTTCTCATAGTAAGGAATATTTTGATTTGATGTTTTTCAGTTTAACATCCTGTTCAGCAGCGAAGCTATATGAGACGTGTACTTAATGATTAACGTAGAGTCCGAACCACGTGAGCTCCCTCCGGGAATTGAATCCAGGTCTCCCACGTCAAAGGTGCGTACGTTAACCGCTTAGCCACGAAGGAGCTCAGTAAGAAATATATAATTTTGCAGTGTAATATACGAGTTTAGGGGTGTACATATACAGTTTTGTTATACAATTAAATTTAGTAAATTCAACATAATTCTAGGTTTTAGGATTATTTTGTATAACTGGAATGTGGAGTGACTAAGTATTGTTGAGTTGTGATGTATTCCAAGAAAATGAAAACTGTATATAATGGCAACGAACATGTTTCGGGAAGCTGCAAAAGTATTTCTTTGAATGTCGTAGCATATGCTTGTAGTATTCACTGTCTTCCTAAGAGTAATAACACATATAATAACATGCGTGGAATTAAAAATATGTTGTTCATTAATTTCCAGTTTCAATATAACTTTTGCAAAACAAGCCTTATTATCCATTACTATGATTATTTGATTAATATTATCCTTTCTATTTATTTGTTTTGCAAATTTGTTATTAAATAGGTCCCTAATCTGATCACACAATTTTCCAGACAGAATTTTAAGATGCATGATTTTATGATTTTTTGATTTCATGAGCAAGGAATCAGATCTCTTCTTACACCTTCGTTGTATAAGAGTACAAAGAGTTAGTATCTTGTGTTGCTCTTGTCAATTTACGTAACAAAATATGAAACAAGATATATGGTATTTTAACTGATACAGTTGTACAGCCTTTAGTCTATATAACAGTCTCCTAATAGTTATACAGCCTTTAGTCTAACAAAGTGTTACAAGCAACCAGGAAAAGTAACATTGACATACAAATACTGTATTCAGATCATGTCTTGCCTACCCACTTTTAACGTCCAACCGCCGCCACTGCCTAGGACTACCAGGTGGGTCCATTGCACTCGTACGCATACTTTCTGTAATAATTACTAAGGCTTAGTAAGTATTGAGATTCTATGACATTTCCCTGGTTGTGTTCTTGTATTGTTATATGTTTTTTTTTTTTCATTTCGCTGAGTTAAGTGATAGTTTTTAAAATTTATAGCATTGGGTACCGAGTGGGTCCATTAAACTCGAGCCTTAATGAAGAAATATGAGGATAGATTCAGAATAGATTGAGATTGTGGCTCGTAGCGGAGTGAACGTTCTGATAATCTTTTAACTGTCCCAATGAAGTCAGATATAACATATTGCAACTTTATGTGTTATTATTTAGTTTGATTGATTTAATTATTTGCAATTTTGCTTATTTTAGTAGCAGCTTTTCTTTATTTATTCACTTATATAAGTCCATTATCAGAAGCATAATAGTTGCTTTTGTCTATCAAACTGTATTAATTTTTCCATTGTATGCAGTTGCGTATCCAGGGGGAGTTTCCCGGGATATGAACTCCCAAGAACCAAAATTTTAAAAAAGTTGCTAGAATAAAATCTAAATTTGCGCTTTCAGTCTCCACATTAACAAAGAAGTTTTCCGGAGTAGGACACTGACCCCCCCCCTAAAAGAAATCCTGGCTTTGCCACTGATTGTATGTACAGTTTTGTTTATTGTTAGTGTGTTTTGATCATTGCACGTGGTAGACAAACAGATCAATAACAATACACGTCACTATTGATGGTAGAGGAGGAATATTTTTGGTAAATCAATAAACAATGAAGAAATTGATTCCCGACAGACGATAGATATTAGCAGACTTATATACAAATGCAACTGAAGTTTCTTGTTCAGGTACCGATATTGAAATGAGACGTTGAGTAGTTTTCTTATCCAGAGGATTGGTTAGAAGTTTGAAGCATAGCACCTATAGCTAATGGAAAAGCACGTGCTAATGCAAAAAGCAAAACTCCGGAGAAAAGCGATCCTACATGGGCTGCCTTATGTTTTGATGACAACATCGGCGCTATTAGAATACCTGATGATGAACTGTTCCTAATTTGTGAAGTTGCAGATTCTTCACACACTCTGCAATATAATTTTATTCTTACATATAATATGACTGTAGACGAACAATTTCTCATTTTTTGTGTGCGCTGTCTCTTTTGACAATATATACCCAGTAAGATCACCCATTGCAAAACATAATGCACAACTATCCTGAAGTTGTCACTTCTAGAGCGGAGGAAAAAACTCAAAGTTATCATATATTACAACACAACAAAATCATACGTTCACACTAACAATCATATGGCTCGCTGTTACACCACAAAACAATGAACAAAATAGCCTATGACAGTATTTTACATAACTGATGTAAGTGGACTCAACACTTATGGTATTGTGTCATCAAAGCGTAATTTCAAACGAGAAACAAACATTAAAAAGATTGAAATTCCGTAAATTTTTCATTTCAGCAGTTCGCCAACGTTGAGAAGAAATCACGGAGAATTGAAGCTTCCCAGCATACTGAAGAGGAACAGCCTAAGGAAGTCTCTCCAGCAAAGAGGGAGCACAAATCAAGAACTTTTTGCCGCAAATGCAAGCTACATGAATGTACTGACATTTAATATTTTTCAAGTGTAACACTCCGATTTTGATAAAATTTGGCAGGTAGATATTACACATCAAATAAATGAATACGTTTTTTTTTCTTTTCTGGGGAAAACTGTTTTAAGGGGTAAAAGCCCCCACCCAAAATTTGGAGAAATTTGAGGCCGGAAAAACAAGAAGAAGTTAGTCGAAGTGAATGAAATTGTTCACAGATATTATAAACGCTAAATGATGGAATATATGTTTCGTACTTTCCTGGGAAAAATGGTTGGGTGGGGCACAGACCCCTTCAAACCTTCGATCTCGAAATATCAAAAGCGCTAATAACAGTACGTTAAACATGCCTAAAGGACATGGAGAAGTGTAAGGAAATTTTGGGTAGGGACAATATAGAAAAAATAAATGAACACTTCTTTCTTATTTCGTGCAGAAAAAATGTTTTTAGGGGCAAAAGTCTCCACCGAAAATTTTGAAATTGACGACCGAAAGACATGAAGAAGTAGACCGGAATGAACGAAATTGTGTGCATATATTGTAGACGTAAAATGACAGAATATTGTGTCGCATTTTTCTGGAAAAGATGGTTGGGTGGGGTACACACCCCTTCAAACATTTAATCACGATTTATCAAAGTGTTCATTAGTATAGTGAAAAGTACCTAAAAGGAAATGGAGAATTGTAACGAAACTGTGTTTAGAGACAATACTCAAAAATATATATATATATATATATATATATATATATATATATATATATATATATATATATATATATATATATACGAATACGTGTTTTTAGTTTCTGCGGAAAAACTGTGGTGTGACTAAAGTCCCTCCGAAAAAAAAAGTAATTATTACCGCAGAAGCGCAGTAGTTTTCACAGGAAAATACGACACGTATTCTCTCAATTTACGTCTACAGTATTTGTGGACATTTTCATTTATTACAGTATATTTCTTTCTGGGCTCGTGGAGTTGAATTTCGTATTTTTAGGAGGGGGGCCCTTTGTCACACTTTTGTTTTTCTGCACAAAATCAAAAACACGTAATCATTTCTTTTCTTTTCTTTTCTTTTCTTTTCTTTTCTTTTCTTTTCTTTTCTTTTCTTTTCTTTTCTTTTCTTTTCTTTTCTTTCTTTCTTTATTTATTTATTTTTGCGTACTGTTCCTACACAAACTATCGTTGCAATTATGTCCAACCCTTTCTCCCAGGAAAATACGAAACATCTATTCCTTCGTTTTACGTTTATAGATCTGTGCACAATATTATTCACTTCGGTTCACTTCTTGCCTTTCGGGACTCAAATTTCAAAATTTCGGGTGGGGGCTTTTTCCCCCTAAAACTGTTTTTTCGCTCTAAATTTTATCAAAATCGGAGTGTTACACTTGGGAAGTGTTACATGTGAGAACAGCAGAATTGTATGAGAAGAGTCTTTGGGAAATTATACTGTAACTCGTTACAATCCAATAAAACAATTACCTGTGAATAATTAATTTTTAAATTTTGTTACGCAGAAATAAATTTCCTTCTTGCAAATTTTAATATTATATTTCTGAATAGTGTTTTACTTCATAATAAAACGTTCCTTTTGCGAAAAAAGAAAAGGTTTGTATTTAGTTTTACGTTCCATGGTTTTGCCGGGTAGGCTAAGGAAGACTTGAATTTACTGATTATAGTGGAACCCGAACCACTTTGGTCACTCAATGCTCTCCCACCAGGAATCGAACCTTGAACTTCATACGCCAAAGGCTTGCGTGCTTGCCACTAGACCAGCGGGGAGGGATAAAACAAACAAATATTGGAATATGTAAATTAAATTCACAACCAGACGTGGCTAGTGAGGGAAGTCGTAAGCCAAAGCGTTCCAGACAAGTCACACGAACACGAAGTACATACTGCAGCAGTTGGGATTGGCGAATTTTTACAGAAAGAATGAGAAAGTCCGATTTCTGTGGAATGGTGGACGGATTTGTTTTCCTTCTCTCTGACAAGGGTCAGAAGGGATGGATTACTTACAGCAAATCGTACCAGAAGAAACTGAAGAATTCCTAATTTATTTTGATCAACATTACGTATCAGGTAGTCTCTGGAGTATGTGACTTTCATCCAGTGGCGGCTAATGTTAGTGTTGCAGCGTTGCGCAACGACCAAAGTATTTAAAAAAAAATATTATTAGCAATGGTAGTAAAGAACAGAAAAAATACTTTCTAATACTCCCATATATACTTTAAATAACATATTTTTTTACTTCTCTAACTGTCCGTTTCGTTAATCCGTTTTAAAAAGCGAAAAATAATCCGTCACAGAGTCTCTAATTTATATTGTGTTGCAGCGAGCATGCAACGACCAGATTCCTTCAGCGCGGGAATTGGAGCAAATGTTAAGTCTCCTTTCCCCTATCTCAGAAGTTAAAGGGTCTGGTCGTTGCAGTGCTTCTGCAACACAGCACGGTTTCGAGTGAACGAGAAGGTTTTCGCGCTAAATAAGATTTCTAAATTTTATTTCACTAGCAGTTAACAAATGGAATTTGTTTTTATGCATTCATATTTTTATATTACGGTACTAATACTGAAGCAAATCAATATAATGATAATTAAAAAAGTGATAGCAGAATTACAAAATAAAAAAGAAAATATATCGTAGAGCAGAAATCAAATGAAAGTAGATCCGCATTTACAAGTTAATTCTTAGCTTATATAGATAATGAAAATTTCTTCTACAGTAATTTGTGAACCAAATATTAATAAGTCAATATGCAGAATCCCCCCCCCCTCTGGGGATAGTATTTTAGTATATACATATTTCTTTTATAAAATAAGTATATTTTATACTCTTGATAGAAAGAACTGTATGGTGGGGAACGCTACATTGAATTTGGGACTAGTTAGCAATGCTCAGAGGCGTAGCCACGAGGGGGTCCACCGGGTCCGGACCTCCCCAAAATTTTGAAACTCGACTAGCATTTGTAGACTTTCTTAACGAACTATACTTGTTTAACAGAGAAATGATTGATGTAAGCTAAATATTTTATTTTACGCCTCATCATGTACTCTTTCTTTTCTTATAGAAATAATCGTTCTATCATTTTTTTCTAAAAATATAGGTGACAGTAATTAAGAATTACTTATCTTTTCGGGTACAGTAAAAGACAGGTTTGTTATTACGTAGACGTATTGGACCTTCCTCAAATACTTTGGACCCCTACCAGCTAACATGTTCCTATATCTGGCGGGTTTCAAGGTTGCTTTCCAGAACGTTGATAAACATTGTTTCGCCTCATGTGGAAATATATTGTGTTCATCGTGCATTGCGTAACAACCAAGACCGATGATTTGGAATGTAGTTCTTTTTTTTTTTTCTTTTACTCACAAGTGTGAGTGTGTGTGTGTGTGTTGATATATGAATAGGGTTGCCAACTCTGTAAAATAAAAAGAACCGACACTTCCTCAAAATTCTCTGTGATATAGGTCTCAGCGTGAAGTATCTCTGTTCGGACCTATCCATGGAAAGGAAATGTACTATCATGAACGAGAGTGCATTAACACATATATTCTGTATGTCCTTAAAACATTCACTAATAACCTTAATAGATATTGTGCTATAAATGAGAAACTAAAATTGATCAATCGGCATTGATCAATTTATTGTATTTACCAGTAACTACCATTCCTTTAAAATTATCGAAACAGATGAACAAAAGTATAATAATCTTTACGTGACAATTTTGGATTTGGAAAATGAAATTCACTTTTTAAACATATAGTCTCTACTTCAACAATAGGAAATTGCTTTAAGAAGTCCTTTTCCACTCTTAATAAATATATAAAATTCCTTGAAAGTAAATTTCAAATTTTCCCTGATACAGTCCCTGTCATCTCTCTAAAATTTTCTAAACAGGTGAACAAAATATATTAATCGTTGATACATGGTGAAAGGTAACAGTTTTGAGTTTACAGAATGACAGCTACTTTTCAATATCTATACTTCGAACTAGATACAAATTTGAAAAAAAAAACGGTTATAAAGGGGCTGGTGAGAAGTTTGTACCCGTCACCGGCTTTAATCAAAATAACATAAATTTTTCCGGCCAGGCCAATGAAAAGCCGGCCAGTTTACAGCCCTATGTATGAATATGTGACATTCGCAATTCATATACTAGTATCTCTTTTGTATCAGCTGTTTTGGTTATTAGTTATTAGATTTAATTTTATTTTGTGTGCTTTAATTCTGTACATAACCTACAAATTCTGAATGAATTGCATATCATGACTTCTGTAAATAACTTACAAAAAAATTGCTCAGCTTTCAATTGAGGAAAACTTACAATTAAGGCTTAGACAAAACAAGCAAAGTGCAATTCAGGAGAGTGTTCAAAAAAAAAAAAAAAGTTTAAGTTTACAGGACACCTTATGGCAGTAATGTTGTATGCACTAGGTACATTTCCACAATTTATTTGAAATTTTCCTAGATAAATTGTGAATAAAGCGTGTTCAATGTACATTTTTTTGTAACATTAATCTCTGCTACGAACTCTCTTCAGTCTACACTGAAGAGGAATTCGGATCACTGTCAGGGACTGAGTTTGCTAGAATGAATTGTTCACAAAAATCTATAAAAAATATTTAGTGAATCTACAAAGCTTCTGCACTTAATATTAACTGTACCTATGGCGTCAGTAAAAGAGGAAAAGTTCTTTTTCACATCAAAAAGAATTGACACTTTCAAGAAATTGAATGTCCCAAGAAATGTTATCACCATTGGTTATGCTTTCCATCGAAAAAGACCTGACAATAAGAATACTAGAGTTCAACCAGCATCTATTAGGCAGATTTGTTCCAATCAAAGAGAGAAGAATGAACTTACTAATTAAATAAGGTGATTAATCGGATTAAATGTTCTCCATTTTTTAATTTTTAAAAACAGATTTTTATTTAATTTAACATGTCCATAGCATTTGCATCTAAATTTATGCTGATTAGTCAATGAGTCCACTTTATATCTTCTGTCTCCGATCGTTCGTACTGCAACACCCGAAACCACAAACCAGCGGCCGCCACTGCTTTCATCTTCTGGTGATATTACGATTCGATTTCTTTGCTAGCCTCTTTTGTTTCCTCGCAACATACCCGTTCATATAGCAACATTACAGAAAGAGACACAAACGAGTAAATTGACCGAAGCTTCGAATTTGAAATTCCAAAAGGTTGAACCTGTTCATCCTTCCTTGTGGATGGACATTGCAAAAGGATGAGGCCATGGTTTCAACTGCATCGAACAAGAGTAGCGAGATGAATTACCAAAGAAGAGGATAAAATGGAAGACGATTAACCTTCAAAGGCGCTTGTTCAACTTATTGATGGATTATTCTCAAGGAAACACCATACTCGTTCAATATCTGATTGGAATTGATTACTGCATAAGGCTGTAACTTTAGGGTATAATGTGTACAATAAGGTTCGTAGAGCGATTAACTTATTGGTTCGTAAAGTAACGTTCTTTTTATTATAGAACGTTACGTTGTTTTCCAGTGCTTGTAGTGTATGATATCAATTGCTTAACTATATACATTTATATTACGCATAAAATTGTGAAATATGTATCAGACTTAATGCGGCTAGCTTGTTAGATGTTTTTTTTTTTTTCTGAAACTGTGTAATACCATATGATAATTTGACTTTTTCTTTTTTGGTATCGAAACCGATGTTGTTATATAGTCAGAGTTACCATATGTCAGTCTTTTACCGGGACAGTCCCGGTTTGAAAGCTCTTGAAATGAAATGAAACCTTGAGTAGGATAGAGAAGACGGTGATTGTGAGAATGGATGAAATGGTGGAATGAAGAAAGTGAGAGAAAACGAGAAAACTCCGAGTTTATCCATGCACGCAGCGTCTGACTACCACAAAGCCCATTTGACGCAAGATGGGATAAAACCAGGGATCCCATGAACCAGATGTGACTGTTTCTACCACTGAACCACCGTGACCTCCATGAAGACTCTTATCCCGATGTTTCGCCAGTTTACATTTTGTACCGGTTCTCAGTCGTGGGAATATGTTCACCGTTTTTTGTATGCCTTATCCTCATTGCGGTATTCTAGATTACGTCTGTTTTACATAGTTTTCACATTAAAAGCTAAATATGTAACCTTAGTTTATAGTACATTTAAATATTGTAGAGCATTGCATACCACGGAGTACAGTTACATACATGCATATATATATATATATATATATATATATATATATATATATATATATATATATATATATATATATATATATATATATATATATATATATATATATATATATAACTACGTTTCTGCGTTTCACCCTTTCCCCCGAGGTTATGATTCATTGAAGCATCATAATCAGTGCTATTGGCTGGTCTCTCTCTCTCTCGCTCTCCCTCTTCATAACAGTTTTACTTATAGTGGACGCTAAGTACACGGAACATGGATGTAAGAAGATAACAGGAATTAACGACCTGTGGAATGAGTGGTAAAATGAACTGGACATCCCTGATTGTGAGATAAAATCAATATAAAATTCCTTCTGTGAGCCAGAAACACTGGGCGCTAAGTCTACGGGCGCTACATGCACGGAACCGTATTTTGGTACTTTGATGTTTGTAATTTTTTATATATTTTTATGTTTATATGTTTTTTTGTTTGTAATTTTTCTATATGTACCTATAACAGCATTTCCCCCCCCCCCCAAACATGCATCCTGGCTACGCTACTTGGCGGAAGTTTTCTTCTTTTTTCTTTTTTTTCTTTTCTCCACATCAAAGGATTACACCAAAAAGTTTACAGAAAAAAATAAGCCTTTCATTGTTGCATTGTATGTTCTCAATGATTTTGTATTGCAAATATTGCTTTTAAAATATTAATACAGTATGTTAAACTTGCAGTTAAACAGAATTTTTCAAGAATTGTGCTATATAGTTTCTTCTGGACCCTTAGACAACCACGACCATGTTCAAGGTATCAACTATATGTGTAAATTGCTGTTATGCTTTTTATGGTTTTGGGTTGCTCTAGTAATTAGCAATCTTGTGTTTATAAATATCATTAATATTTAAGTAACGGGAATTCTATTATAACACTAATGTGTATCAACATAGTGTTAAAATAGCTACTACTGTGGCAGAGAAATCCCCAAAATATATAAAGGCAGGAAAATTCCATGTAGTTGCCAACCCTGCGTATAATATTATCATAATCTACGTACTGTATCATATACTATGACTATGATTGCATCAGTAGCTTACAAATGATTGTCTGCGTGTTAATGGTAACCCACACAAAAATAAATATGTGGGGAATGATATTCCCCACGGACCTGCTGATGTTACGCAAATTGAAATCGCTTAAGACATAGTAAAAACAATACAAAATTTGCCATTTTTCTTTTGCTTGTTTTTCAAAAGTGAAAGGAGATAATGAAATGCAATTTATAACAATCATATTCTACAACAGAAAATATGAACCAGAAGATTTTTCAGTGTTGCCTTCAATAGAAATTACTGTGTTGCCAGAAAAACGTTTTCACCCAAATATAAGTTAAGGCACCGAGTAGACGAACGGACTCAACTGCATTTAATTATGTATCATTTTTTTTTTTGTATACTGTGAACTACTTTTTAAATAACATTATTATTTAATTTGAATAACTGTATGTTAAAACTATTTTGTTTATTACAAACTAAATGTAACTATTATTTAAAAACTAGTTTACAAGATTCCAAGACAACATGATATGTAATCAAATGCAGTTGAATTCGTTCTAGGGTTGCCAACTCTGAAAAATAAAAAACCGGCACTCCCTCAAATTCCCTTATTCCTTCCCATGACATAGGTCTAAGTGTGAAGTATCTATGTTCGGACCCATTCATGGGAAGGAAATGTACTATCGTGAATAAAAGTGCATTAGCACCTTCAATCTGCATATCCTTAGTACATTCACTAATAAGTGTAATAGATACATTGTGCTATAAATGAGAAACTGAAATCGCCACTGCCACTTCTTTAAAATTATCGAAACAGATGAGCAAAAGTATATTAATCTTTACATGACAATTTTCGATTTGAAAAATGAAATTTATTCTTTAAACTAAAACTTCAACTATAGGAAATTGCTTTAAGAAGTCCTTTTTCACTTTCAACAAATGTATAAAATTCCTTACAAGTAAATTTTAAATTTCCGTGATTTTTCCCTGATACAGTCCCTGTCAGCTTTTTAAAATTATCTAAACTAATGAACAAAATATATTAATCGTTGATAGATGCTGAAAGGTGAGTGTTTTGGATTTACATAATGAAACTTACTTTTTAAATCTATACTTCGAACTAGATGAAATTGCTTCGAACTAGATACAAATTTAAAAACACCGTTTATAAAAGGGTGGTAAGAAGTTTGTACCGGTCACCGGCTTTAATCAAAATAACAACAATATTTCCGGCCAGCCGCCGGTGAAAACCGGCCAGTTGGCAACCCTAGTTCCTTCCTCTAGTCGCTGCCTTAACTTAGATTTTGGGGTAAATGTTTTTCTGGCAACACTGTAATTTATATGGATGGCAACAGTAAAAATTCTTCAGGTTCATATTTTCTGTTGTAGAATAACATTATCTATGATTGTAGTAAGTTGCATTTCATTATCTCCTTTCACTTATGACTAAACAAACAAACAAACAAAAAAAAAAAACTTTTATTTTTAGTATGACCCCGGCACCGACAATGCCTAACCGGGACTGCTTTGCACACGCGGCCGGCAAAACCGGTTCCGGCGGTGCTTTGCACACACATCCCGGTAATACCGGTGCCGAGAAGTAGTTTGAGTTTGAACGTGGAAAGAACATGAGTCTATCAATAAACAAACCCCTTGCCTTGCTGTACTTACGGCGAAGAAAGAGGAAACAAAGCAGCACTAGAAAGATTTGGATCCATGCATTATTGACAGTGAGTCATTATATGAAAAGCTGCGGAAATATGATTGGAAATTTTTAAATTACTTTCGCAAGTCTAAAGAAACTTTCGATTTCTTAGTACAACGAATTAGTAATCATATTCAGCGCCAAGATACAGAAATCCGTTCTATGAAACAATCTTTCTGTGGTACAAATACCAGACTAGACACAGCGTACATGAATATTTTTATTATGATCTATAGAGTAAAGCAGAGTGCAACCACAAGACTGGAAATGTTCTTGTCCTGTTTGTGCTTTTTCAGTTCTTTCTGTAGTTGTGTTTTAGTTTTTATTTACTTTAATACAACTTTTGTTAAGCTTGGGAATGCCTACTTCTTTAATTATGATGGAGATTTAAACCCTTGTTTTCTTATTATGAAGGTTATTTATACCCTACACACTGGCTTGAATAATTAACAGGATAAACACTGGGCAACTATCCTAGATTCATAATTTCTTCATATCTCCATTTTGTTCATTTCCGCCATGTTGATTTTTTAATTATGACTTCATATATGCTAAGACATATTCTCTATCAAAACGAATCCAACGACACCTTTGTTTAAATCGTTTAAGTAAGTTTCGGCTGAAGAAGATAACAAATTAATATATATACACAGTGGCGGATCCAGGATATGATCAAGGGAGGGGCTAAACCATAATTTGCCGTTTTATCCAGTGTAAAGCTGAATTGAAGCCCATTTTATCCAGTGTAAACCTGAGCGTCAAGGGGGGGGGCTATAGCCCCTTGTATATACATATATCTGTGAAACTCACTTTTCGTTTTGCCGCAGTTGGGTAATTCAAACAAGATCCAAATTTCTCTTTCTGAGAATTTATGTAAATAGCAAGCCGCTATATTTGTGGTACCTCAGAGCCATTTTGATTATTTCATTCTTCATTATATATTGAAGTGATGTGAAAAAAAGAAAATAACAGAAAAAAAACAAGTAAATAAAGCAATCCAAATACAGGAAAATAAACAAGAATACACAACACATTGCTACTCATCCACTGTAGCTAAATTGAAGAAACCTATCCGACATTACTTGGTTGCGTGTGCATCCACGCATAAGAAAGTATTGCCGCCGACAAAACTGGAACCGGAGCCGACACCGACATTGTCGGCGACTAGGCCGACTGCATTTGCTGGTCCCGAGAGTTCCACCGGCTTTTTTGCCGGGCCGGAAAGCGTGTGCAAGCTACCATTTGATTACATTGCCGCCGATTTCATCGCCGGAATTGCCGGGGACGTGTGCAAACGCTGTAAAGGGACTGCAGAGAAGCGAAAGTAGTAGGAATGCCGCACACACTCGGTGTTACTTGTTAAATTGTTATAGGAATAATATAAGGAAAAGGAGGGAAGTTTCAAAAAGTGCAAAAATACAAAATTTGCCTTAGCGAAAAAAAAAAGCAACAACCTAGAAACTGAGTTACATCCTTTGAAAAGAGGCGGTCAGCGAAAAGGAACAATTTCACGTGCGTGAGTTGAGTCAGTAATTTTCTTCAGCTTCATGATAAACATGAAGCCATGACGTCATTCGTTTTTGCCATTCCCTCGCCCGCTTGTTTGGAGATGAACTTCCAAGAGTTGATCATACTGAGAAATATGACGACCAGACCAGATGAATTATACATGTACAGTATGTCTTACAGTAGCAGAATTCCTTCCCTTTCTTTCCATGTTAAATCTTTTTAACACCTTGGTTTCTTTAAAAGAGAAGGACGGATACTTATATTTGTTTATTCTTTCCTTCATTGTGAATAAGTTCATAGCTACTTGCTCTTTATGTAAAATAGCACCTGAGACCTGATATACAGTTATATATATATATATATGTAAACAGAATGCGTACTTCTCACTCATATACATCAAGTGACTAAATTGGCATGAAATTAAGGCAGGTCATCGTAACCCCAATTTATCATCAAACTTACCCTCAAGTCCATAAACCTGAAATTTTCCTGTGCAATTACATTCCAATTTCATCCATCTTATACGAATCCTCGAACCTAAATAGTGTTTTCCCTTCAGTAATTGTGGTCTTGATACAAAAGTAAAATCTCTTTGAACCTAGAAAATTTTCGTTTTTTATCCACATTGTGCTAATCTAACTATAAATGTGTGCACCTAAGGTGATAAAAGGTGATAGTGATTTAAAAGGCTAGTAAATGGACGAGGTAATAAATGGAATAACAAAATGAGTGACGTACTCACTGTGAAATTAGTGACAAAACTTTGTTTTTCAATTTTGGAATTGGAAAAATATATAAACGAATAAGTTTACAACCTGAATACGTGCTATTCACAAATTATTATTACTTTATGTGTGTATAGCTAAATAAAGTGGAATTAAGTGCATGGACACCAAAAGGGTGCCTTACGAATACGTAACACAAAATGTCGTCCGAAAGTACGAGAAAGGACTCGTCAAATTATCTCTTTAATTTTTCTTCTTTCTTTGCTTTCATATGAGATATGGACTCATTCAACCATCATCTTAAGTTTTTTTTCTTTCTTTCAGATGGAATATAATAGACTGTACCTAGATTTTCAAATTTACGCATTATTTTATCAAGATTTAAATTATTTTCTTCCTTCTTTCACCTTTCTGTTAATTTCAGATCTACGGTGTATATTGACGTAATCCAAGATTTTATATGGAACGATCCTTTTACATGTGTATTCACTTGCATGTTACAAACATTTGCTTTGTGTTTAAATTTTAATAGATGCAATAAATGTTAACCAACTGTAGTTAGATGGTAGTTTCCTTTAATCTGATTTACCTATATCAATACATGGCCCTGTATGGATGTGTGTTCGTGTGAATGAATGACAAATTTAGCTTTGAGACTTTAATCTTGATTTATGACGATAATGTTTATAATATGTGTCTAATACTATATTATATGTGTATTGGTGCATGGCCGAGGTCATGAATGATAACTAACTTTAAATTTTTCTAAATCGGCTCTGGAAGGAAAGCTTAAACAACAGAATAAGCCGGGATAACGACAGTCTCTTCAAGAATGCCAGGAACTTTGATTTGCGTAAAAGACGTAAACGATTTTGATTTTCTTTCTAATTGAAATGTGTGTTCGATCTCCACTATGGAAATTCAGCTACTGGATAAAGGCTATTTAATGTTTGGAAATAACAGACAAACGATTAACTTAAAACTTCTCATCACCTGGGTTGGGTCAGGGCAACTCCCACTTGTGCAGTTGCCTGGATCCAGGTCAGGGCAGTATGAGGGAACATGTGTCTTTTCAGAATCAATTCGAAATTGATTAGCAAATAATAAAATTCGGGTATGAATCACCCTTTTAAAACTATTCAAGTTCCTTTACCATAATCTCATCATTATCCAGTAACCCTTTATCTCTAATTAATTTTCCTTTCTTCTTTTCTTCTTCTTTTTCTTCTGTCCTCCTACCTCCTTCTTCCTTCTCACTTCTCCTTTTCCTATTTCTAATAAAACTGAAGAGGGGTCGTGACTAGGAGTTGTCGCTTTAGACACTGTCATTAAATTCTTTTGATGTTTCTCTCCGGAAGTCGGATATAAATTAACCAACACGAGATATACGTAAACAGCAAAAATACCGAAATTTATTTTCACAATTATCCGATTAAGCTCAAGTTAGCGACAATCACTTTCCCAATCACGACGATTCTCTTTTTACTCTTCATGCAACACTTGATCGCTGATCGCCAAACCTTCACAGCTCTGGAAGTCACATTGGACGAAGGGGACTCTACCTTTCGTAAAAATCCCTAGAGGTTGCTTTGAAACAGAGGGGATTCTTCAATACAAACCATAACTCGCGAGGCTGCCATGAGCCGAGGAAGTTACTTAACGACCTAAAACTGAAGTAGCTACAAGACATCCCGTTGTCTGCCATGAGCGAAAGGGTTCCCGTATGAAACATTACTTCCTTCACCTCTGGTCATAGGAAGATATATCATACTTTGTAGACACAAAGACTATTTTTATATTTTTATAAAATAAATAGAATCCCTGACTATCATTGTCTCTTCCTACACAAATTATTACTACATGGTGGTTGGCGCAGAAGTTTTGTACGGGACGATGTTTTTATTAACTGTCTAACAGGTACAAGAATCAAATAGGTCAGTATCAAAATTTTTCTATGTTCCATTTTAACTTCTTATTCTTTTAATTCTTCATTTTTGTTTTAATGTGATTTTATGCTGTAAATAATATCTGGTAGGCAGACATTATAGATCAGAAAAAAGATAATACAAACTTTAATATGACAGAAGACGCATCTAGTATGTCCCATCTTAATAAATATTCCGGCCACGTGTTTGATATAAAGACCTAGATAGATTTTTGTTGTTCGATCACATGGCTACTATGTAGTCGTGGTCGTCAGCCAAGAAAAAGAAAATTTTACCGATATATTTACCAGATACAGCATTAGATTTAGTATTGTAACTCAAAAATCAGAATCAATTTGGGATGTTAACCTACGAAAATTTGGTAAATATATTGCATTCGTCAGCCAAGAAAAAGAAAATTTTACCGATATATTTACCAGATACAGCATTAGATTTAGTATTGTAACTCAAAAATCAGAATCAATTTGGGATGTTAACCTACGAAAATTTGGTAAAACTAAATTAATTGCATTACGCAGATCGAAGGTTCCGTCATATAAGTCAGAACAAAAATTGTTTCAGCAGAGACCCGAGGCACCTATAGATTTATACTTCGTGCGTAAATTTTGTTCAATTAGACAATTGCTACCGGACGCGTCAGAGGAACAGAAGATCCACCATTTATCACTAGGACTTCAACGGGATTTTCTTAATAAAACTGCACTGGAAAGATCTGAGGCAGTTGAAGCTTTGCAAACTAAATTAAACGCGTTAGAGTCCGCCAATGATCTTTTAAGTAAGTGAGACTATGTTGAATTTACGCAGAAAATACACACTTTATATGGCCATAACCCATCATTTATATTACCAAATGACCCAAAAATAACATATCCCATCCAACAACCTTACCATCATACTTTTCCTGTACAAACGCAACCTGCTATACATCAAATGCACAATTATATTCCAGTACCTCCACAACAAGTTAATAGCTATCAATCTAGCCCATCTTTAAAATCCTCTCAACCATTAGCACCAAATCCGCAAGAGCAATGTAAAGCTAGTCAAGAACCTAGGAACGTTCCCCAAAAGGAGAAAACGCCTGCTCAACCTGATTTTTCCACTTTGGCCAATAAAATGGCGGAACTAGATGTTAGTAATAGCACAATCAAGTTATAGAAATCAGCCAAAGATAGGGGACAGGAATTCACAAGAACACCCAATATCAAAATAATAAAGGGAAGAAAAGGCAGGGACAATCCCAGAACAATCAACGGGCCACACCTATGGAAGACCATATATTAGTCTCTTCCGTGTATCGAATGCGTGGACATGGAGCTTCTACATGTTATAGGCGTCAAAAAACGTGCAGGGCTGCCCCTTGAAAAGTGGGCCGATAGTCAAAATCATACAAATATCCGAGAAGAAAATATAAGTTAGTAATTATAATTCAAATGAAATAAATTATGACATTCCTGCTTCGGAGCACCAATCAGAAAATTTAGCATATCACTTTAGAAAATGAAACTAATAGATCAAATCTAGTAGTCAATACTAAATTAGAACCACAAATTGCGATAATAAATACAGGCAGTTCTATTTTAATATCACCCTTTGATAGTATACCACGAGGAACGGATCTAATTTCATTCCAAACTATAGTAAAGGGAGTATCAGGAAAAAACATTTATTTGAAACATTCAAGATAGGACAGACAACGTTTAGCCACTATTTTAGGATAGTAAACAGAACATTGTCAATCATTTTTGGAATTGATTCCCACCAAAGTACTTACGCCACCATCGATTTAAACACAATTTCTTTCTTTTAAATATCCATGGAAGTCAACACTACCAGCAACGAAGATGAAAGATGCATTATCAACTTTTACAGCACGAGTCATAATGCAACCTCAGCGATACTGTTCTTTCCTGACTAAGAACGTAACACTTCCTCCACGTTCGCATACATTCATTCCTGTTGTAAGAACGAAAGAATTACATGACAATTTTTTTTTTGTTATTATTCCCTGGAATATTTGAGATATAGATTACATGCTCTCGATCAGAAAATTGACGTTAACAAAATGACAATTTTAATCTCTAATCCCAACAGCCATACCATTACTATAAAGAAAAATAAACCAGTGGCGGTTGTCGAGGAGGTCACGAAATTTCTTTTAATGCTCTAGAAACACCAAATTCTTCAGAAAATCCGCACCAATACACGCCTAAGGGAGAAATTGAGGAATGTTTAAGATATACAGAGATTTTTTAAGAAAGAGCTCTTTGACGTCAAACCTAACTTATATAAAACTCAAAAACAGGCGGTTTATGACTTCTTTAAATATAAACTTTTCTACATATGTTCCCGATTATATTTGGATATTTTAGAGGGTACAAGATCATTATTTTAAGTAAGCCGCATTCCACGATCGCTCACCTCCCATTCCTCTCCATATATGAGACCAGGTAGATAAGCAAATTCAAGAACGTCTTAATGCAAAGCTCATTAGACCCACAGACAATAACAGCTTCAGTTCGCCACTTTAGGTTCTCCGCAAACCGGGTACACAACTGTTTCGAATTGTACTCAATTTGCAGAAGTGTAATAGTTATACAAAGTATTTATCAGTACCGTTTTAGTGAACAGAAGACGTTTTAAGCTCTCTAAAAGGAAAAACTTACATAAGTACTTTAGATTTATCGACTAGTTAATTCCAAATTATTTCCAAATTTTCCTTCATCTCAAAAGCCAAAAAATACATGACCTTTGAGGTCAATCACACAAGAAAGTCGTACGAATTTTTGAGGTTTGTTATAGAACATTACCTCAAGCAATCTTTGTCAATTCTGAGGAGAATGATTTTGAACGGATTACCCAACAGAATAACTTCATTTGCAGATTATATTGTGTGCGGGAGCTACGACGTCCAGCAGTAATTAGAGGATTTAGAACTTTTATTCAAGAAACTTAGAAAAAACGACTCTCGTGCCTCACCGAAGAAAACACACTTGGGCTATCACAAGTTGAACGTTTTAGGATATCTTATCAGTGGAAAATCCATGAAAATATCACCTAAAATTGGTAAGAAGGGGCTTTAAAAGGCCACTCACAAAAAGAATTCTTAAAAGTGTTATTTGGTTATGCTCGTACCTTAGGGCTCATATTAAAGATTTTACAACAAAAATTGAACCATTTCAACAATTGGCAACTCCTAACTCGAAATTCAAGTGGACAAAGGAACATGATATTCTTTTCGAACAATTAAAGGAGGACTCCGAGCTCCACCTCTTAAGCATTTCGATTATTCTCTAGAAATCATAGTTTATACCGTCAGCATCAAGATACAAGCGGGGGGTATACTTGCTTGTTATAATCCAGAAACAAACACGGAGAGGGTAGTCACATACTATAGTAGGTTGACCAAATCGGAACAAAAGGCTAGTATTTGGTAGAAGGAACTATATGCTCTTATATACACCTTACGAAAATTTCGTTACTTTCTACTCAACAGAAAATTTAATATTTATGTGGACGCCAAATGCCTAGCTACACTGAACACACAGCCAAATAAGATTGGGAAATACACCAGGTATAAACTATTTTAGTCGACGATGACTTTAACTTACCAGGCTCTAAACACCCAGCCGACATCATTAGCAGGCTTAAGAAAACAAAGGACATATTAAACGAAGAACAGAATAAAGATGACAATGAGGAAAAAACGAAGATTATCATGCATTCAGATCTAATAGTCTTCAGATTAATGTTTTACAAACGGAGGATAGCGATCTTTTACCTAATACAGCGAAGGAACAGCGTAAATACCTTGTATGATAATTATAAGGATATTATCTCCGTGTTGGAAGGAAAGGAGCCTGACAAACTTTCTGCAGTTTGAGCGGCAAGACTTTTTTGTCTTAAGGACGGTATATTTTACATAAACAGAACAATCCTAAATACGGACTTTTACATCTTTTATGTATACCGAAGTCTTTGGCTAACCTGTGGTCATCTTACACACATTCAACAAGCGATCCACCGCTCCGCATTTCGGATTTTCCAAATCTTATGAAACTGCTATAAGAAAACTCTATATGCCTCTTCTTCAGAATTATCTTCCCCATAAGATACGTACGTGTCCTGAATGCCAGAAATTAAAGAGACTACCGGAGAAAAAACAGGTTGAGCTATTGCATCATCCTGTAGGACACATTGAGGAAGCTTGGGTATATGATGAGCTTGCATTGCATCCTTTCTAAATGAAGAAGGACGAAATAAGTATATATTAGTGGCAACAGAACTAGCTACGTGCTATGTAATTGCAAGGATAGTGGATTCAATAACTGCCGTAAACAAAAAATTTTTGGAACATAAAATCATTTTAAAATTTCGAGCATTCACATTATATTTGATCAACATCCAGTGTACGGAGCCGCCCGTCTGCAGCACAGAAGTATGACCACCTAAAAATACTATCACCCTTCGATAGACTTAATAGAACAAATGATTAAAATTATACAGAGTTGTCTTAAATTTTTCGTACAGGAGCAGACTGATTAGGAAAACTGGCTACCGCATATTATTTTTGGAATGAATATGCATGTACAAAATGGAACTAGATACTCATCTGGCTTTTTTTATTATTTGGATACAAGCCTAGAGTTCCAACAGAATGCACATTTGGTTCCAAAGAAGACTATACAAGTGGACAAAAACAAAATTAATGGTCTTTGAACCTATTAGAGAAAAGGTTCAAACCAATCCCACAGAGCAAGGAATATTTTCTTAACCAAAAGAAAATATTTTCCTTGGTTTCCAAAAGGTTTTCCTTCTCTGGAGATTTCCATGCTGCTTTCCCTAATGTATTCCGAATATTTCCGGAAAACATTTTCCCAAAAATGTTTAAAAAACATTTTAGAAATTACCGAAAGTACATTTTGAGAATGCTAGCCGGAAAATAATTCAGGAAAATATTCACAAAATGTATTAGAAATATTTTATTGGATGTAATCTAATATGTTTTCACTGTTGACAAGGAAAATATTTTCGAAATAATACTAAAAATGTTTTCCATATATGATATGGAAAACAATGAAACGAAATATATTTCATGTATTTAAAAAATGTTTTCTAATACGTTATTTGCAACATTTTCTAGTTTTACAAGAAAACATATTGAATATATATTTTTAAAACGTTTAGAATATTTTAAAAATAAATTCTTTCGTAATATAAGAAATGAAAATGAAATGAAATTTTTGAGTTTTACGTCCCACACTTATGCCGGTTAGACTAAGGGAGACGGTGATGATCTATAATGAATGAAATGATGGAATGAAGAAAGTGGGAGGAAATGGGAGAACCCACGCACACGGTGTTTGTCCACCACAAAGTTCACTTGGCGGGAGCAGGGTTTGAAGCTGAGACCCCTAGCGCCACAGGTGAACGCTCTACCACTGAGCCACCGCGGCCCCTGTAAAATAAGAAATATTTTTCAGAAATGTTTTAAAAAGGTTTACTTAATTTTAACAAAAGTATTTTGGTAATCTTCTCTTATAACGTAAATGAAATATTTCGTACAATATTTTAGTATTATTTCCAGAATATTTTATCGAAGTTTGAATATAAAACTTTAAAACAGGAAAAGAAGACATTAAAAATGAATAGAAAATGTTTTCCGTTATGTTTTGGGAAATATTTTCTTTTTAGCGAACAACATTTTCTGATATATTATAGAAACATTTTTACATTGTTTTCAGAATATACTCTTCCGTTACTGGAGAAACTATATTCCTTGTTACATCTGAGAAGAATTCCAAATATTTACCGGAAATATTTTTTAAAAATGTTTGGAAAACATTTTCTGAAATACAGGAAGTATATTTTTAGAATGTTAGAAGGAAAATAATCTAAGGAAAATTTTCACAAATTGTACTAGAAATATTGTGTTGAATGTAATGTAATATGTTTTCAATGTTGAGAGAGAAAATGTTTTCGAAGTAATACTGAAAATGTTTTACATATATGATATAAAAAACAGAATAGGAAATGTATTCCATATATTTTACAAATATTTTTCAACGTGTTTCTTGCAATCTTTTCTATAGTTACGAGAAAACGTATGAAATTTAATTTTTATATATATATATATATATATATATATATATATATATATATATATATATATATATATATATATATATATATATATATATAGATAGATAGATAGATAGATAGATAGATATTGTTATACATTTTTAAATATTTAAAATAATTATTAAAAATGATTATTAAAAATTATTTTTAATGATTATTAAAAAACTGTTATAATGAAAATTTAAAATGAAACAGTAAATATCTATTTTTCGGTACTTTGTTCCCATAATGTTCGGCAGGTAGTACTAAATCTTTTGCTTTCAAAGGCTCCAACCTGTCACGTTATGTCACTGTCTTGACGTACGGTACAGCATTCATGCCGTAATTTTTCATATAAACTTATGGACTGTGAGCTGTTTCTCCATACTCCTTGCTCGGTTGGTACATAAATTGATGCACCAATGATGTCTGTCTTTACTCCTAACCTCCCTTCTTCGCAATTACAGAAGAAAGACATCTTCTAGCTCTTTACTAGTGGGTAACGTTCCCATTATAGCCGACACGTTCCCACGTTGAATGGCTATGCTTATGCGCTGAATCAGGAAACTTTTTGTTCGATTATCTCCTGATTTAATCGATAGACGGTGATCGATTTCTTTTATAAATTTGAGGCCTCCTTCTTCCCAAGAACCGCTAGACTCAATTGCTATTGCGACAAAGCAATAGTTATCGAGTATATTGCTATATTTATTCCTTTTTTCTTTCGCTCTTCGAGCAGCTACGAGTCCAGCTTGTACTGAGGCACATTGTAGGTTGGAGGGGGCATAGGTGTCTGAACATGTGAAGTCCCAAATCAATGCCTTTCCTTTCTTCCAAGGTATTAATGTCATACCATCGGGTCTTTTTCCGTCAGATCGGCTGCATCCAATCGGTTCCCTCACTGCTGGGACTCCTTCTGATATTAGTGCTCTTAATATTATATCATTTACACTTGAATGACGTGGGTGTCTGCCTGCGCTGCTTTTACACGACAAACCGTGTAATCCTTTTTTATCTACAAAGGTGTTACAAATGGGGCAGTGGTGTGGTTCACATATATCTGCTCCCAACCGTAGTGCAACTGATACTCGGAAGCTCTCATTGGATAGGTGTGGGCCCAGAGATGGTGATGGTAGAGCTTGAAGCCATGCTCCGTTTTCTGGGGACATGACAGCTAAAAGTCTGGCTTTATCTTCAATGTTATTTGTAGTCTGCAATAAAGAAGCTGCCTGGCAATTAACGATGGGCTCGTCCCAAGCCGACTGATTGTTACGATTTTCGAGAGCCGGAGGGTCTAACCCAACTAAATTTGTCCATTTAGCTATACAGTCCATCACATCCGGATTGGTGATTTCGTCGTTATCCCATTGAAGAAGAGAACTAACTATTTGACTTGCACCGTAGAAAGACGCTAAAAAAGACGGAATAGCCATATCTGTGGCGCGACGGATTCCAAGGCCTCCATTTTTGACTGGTAAAGAAGCTTGTATCCAAGAGTTGTTATTAAGAGAACAATTGAGGATGGATTCCAGACCAGTTTTAAGAGTATCGTCATACTTTTCCAATAGTGCATCTTCCTTCCAAGATGGAGAGCATCGGAGGAAATAAAATAATCTCGGCATTCCAAATGAAGCCCTTAACAGGTAAAAAGCAGAATGGGCTGAAAGCTTGGGAAGTCGTGACAAAAAATTCTAGTTTTGAGATTTTGTCTAGTAACATTTTGCTCCGTGCCTCTGTTGAGATAGCTGAACCTAAAAGCTCTGCATTACTTGGTGAAGGAGCTGAATACCAGGTGCTGATTTATTAAATATATCATAGAAGTTCTTGATTTGTTCTTCTGTAGCACCGAGGAATCCTACTTCGCATTTGGAGCAATTTAGCGATAACCCAATTGATGATGCATGTATACGAATGCTGTCTAATGTTTGTAGTATTACGTCTGTATTTCCAACTATTGTTCCATCATCCAAATACCAGACATTCAGCTCTGCGTTTATATTATTAACAATTGGTTGGAGAGTCATAGCAAACAGTACTGGACCTAACGGATCACCTTGTTGAACACCTCGCTGTGATAAAATAGTGTTATCTCCTATATATAGGTTGCTTGGTTGAGAATAGCATTGAGAGATGTACGAAAAATATGCTGGAAAATTATTTTTAACAGATAGCAACATGGAATCTCGATTTAACTCATTGAAGGCATTTCTGAAATCGATTTTTAAAAATGCTTTCACTTGGGTGTGCGAACTAGAATAATATGTGCGGGCTGCATGTACTGCTGCTTCCGTCCCAAATGGGACACAGACTCCTAGTTGGTGTGGATATAGTATGTTGATTAGTGATTCCCGCATCTTGTAGCAGATTATTTTGACCGACAATCGTCTCCAAATATTGCCCACGGCTATTGGCCGAATGCCTCCGCTTTTTTTCTTAAGGGCAAGTAAGGACGCACCGAAGAATATCGGTCTCAATGTTGTAGGTACATTTTCCGATATAATGAGGTGTAACAGTTCTCTGATAACACTGATAAGCTGATCTCTATATTCATAATCGTGTGATAGAACTAAATCTTTTAGAATTGAAGCTCTGAGGCTATCCATTCCACCGGCGGATCCAGAAGGAAAAGATTTAATTGCTTTCAATAATTCAGTTGATGATATTTTAGTTGCTGATGCTGATGCCTCTGGAGGTTCAGGAATGTCTAATAAATGTGAGTGAGCTGGATGTTTTGCTCTGAGTGCTTCTAACAATGAATTATCTAGAGTTGCTATCGAGTCTTCGGATGTTAATAGTTTTACTGCACCTCTAACATCACCGTCTGATAGTTTATTTTCAATGTTCTTGCTGTGGATTTTGAGAAATCACGAACTTTGTATAATTTAATGAATTCGGCTGACAAAGATTCTCGATGATTATCCGACCAGTTTCGTAGTCTTTGCTTCACCCATGTGGTGAGGTTGGTAACTTTTTCGGCATATCGAGGAATACAGAGAACCACATAAGGTAAGATTAAAAGACCTAGCCAAGCATCAATACTATTAGTATTCGTGACCTTTTGTAGAACTTCACTTAAGGAGTGAGCCATAGCTTGTCTGGCGCCTCGGGGAACTCGTCGGAGTGTAGGAATGTGGGACTTAAAAAAAAATAACAGTTCGCCTATTTTAGCTGTTGAGTCCGTTGAATTTTCATCAATCGCTTCGTGTGTTAATATATTTGAAATATAGGTAATGGCACTTTTCGCATTGGAAGAAGATAGATTTCTCTTGAGTGATTCGCGGTGGCATCTACTAGTATGTATGGCTAGACCTCGTTGGCTTAGAAAACACGTATGGCAATATGAACATTGCGCTTCATCTGGCTTGCTAGATGTGTCCAAATTCGGACCTGGATCTTCCTTCTGAAATGTTTCTGAAACATTTTTCTAATTTAAATATGTTGGAGATTTTTTTATGCACGGGTCGGGCTTGGGCGGGCCGGCGCTTCAGGTAGGGCAGGGCTCGGGCGATTATTTGCAGTTCTTTAATAATTATTGACTTTAGTTAAATGATAATTGCAATAAAACCAACGAAGAGTGAAAGGTATTAAAAACAATGCAATTTTTACAGTAGGTATTGCTCAGCGGCTCCACTTTTCCTATATAGAGAATTAATTGTTCACCCTAGTGATCGGCACGGGCCGGGCTTGGGCGAGTTGGCTCCACTATTAATTTGGGCCGGGCCGGGCTTGGGACAAAAACTTCCAAAATTTTCCGGGCCTGCGTTGGGCTGGGCCGGGCCTAGCTACATTCGAGCCAGATTAAGCTCGGGCCAAAAAATTCGGCTCTTGCAGATCGCTAATGAGTATATATACAAAGTGTTCGCGTGCACTGTTTGCAGCGTTTGGGAGGTGAATGTACTCATCAAAACATGAAAAAAAGTGTATGAACATGTGGTCAAAAGCAGGGATGCCACATTTAGTAATTTCGTACTGGATTCAGTGATTTGCTATTGAACTAGTGATCTAGTACGTACTTCGGGTAAATCTGCACATTCTAGTGACTTTTGGCGTTTCCCTTCTGACGCAGACAAGTGGTAAGGAAATGGTTCTTACAAATGGCAAGGAAATTACTCATCTAATTAAGGTAATTTAGCTTAACTTTATTCTTCTACGAGAACAAACATGTGAAAGTCTTTGCAACCATTACTTTTTTGGCGAATGTTCCACCACAGTTCTTGTTTTACATATCACACCACAATCAAGGGCGCCCATCTTGTAGTTTCCAAGGAGGGGCAAGTATAAGCGACGTTTCATATATAGTTTTAAATTTTGCTGTAACTAATGTAAACATTCTATTGGGGTTTCGATATTCTGAAGTACAATTTCTTCTAGGGGGCGAGCGCCCCACCTTGCCCTTCTTGATCGGCGCCCTTTATCACAATAATTTACTAGAATCAGTTGCCTTTAACGGAACTCGGAGCTCTTAATTCACTTCACAACTAATTGTTCCACAATTAATCTAAGGCAGCGTTTCCCAACTGGTGTGCCGCGCCACACTGGTGTGCCGTGAATGGGCCGTTGGTGTGCCGCGAGTAAATCGAAACAAAATTATTAATTCTATAACAATTAAATTGCAAGACATAGGGAAAAATGTATATTTGTATTTCACATTACTATGAACCTCTAATATAAATCTACAATTTTAAGTTCCATACCGCGTTACTTAATATTGAAAAAGGTATTTGTTATCATTGTTATGACGTTATGACCATTATTGCTTCTTTATTGTTGCAGACTATTTCGTAACTTCAAATTTTAAAATATCCAATCCTTTCGAAAAAAAAAAAAAACATGCATACGAATTACCCACATTTCTGTTTTAAAAGTAAAAGAGATTTGTTTGTACGTTCGTTATTTAGTGATCTTCCTTGTTAGTGAAAGTTTGGAAACAGTTTTCGAAAAAGAAAGCGTATTTTTAAAAACCTAAGTCCAATATTTCATTGCAATTGTTTTCTATTTTTAAATTAGTATAAAAATTAAGCATCATTTACCATGGTGGAAAATCAGTGATCGAGCTTTCTTCTCTGTGAGGATATCGGTAATCACAGAAAAATATACCATGGTATTTTATATTTAAATATAATAAAATCTATGAGTGTGCCGCAAGAATTCAAGTTACATTCATAGTGTGCCGCAAGTTGAAAAAGGTTGGGAAACGCTGATCTAAGGTTTGCTGTTGACGAGGATTTTGCAGTGCATGTATGTACTACAACTACACAATAGAATAACAATAACCTACCGGCATTACTGCAATCGACAAAAGATAAACGCTTTGTTCCTGCTCCTGTATTTATGATTTGGCTTGCATTAAGCACTTCACATTTCGTCCCCTACCTCCCAGATCGCTATTTCAACTGTGAAGCAGTGGGGTAGGGAAGGGGGGCCCCAGAGGGGTCCAACCCCTCAAAGAGGTCCGACAATGTACTTTGATGTTTGTAATTTTTTTTAATATATTTTTATGTTTATATATTTTTTTTATTTGTAATTTTTCTATATGTACCTATAACAGCACTTGGACCCCCCAAACACACATCCTGGCTACACTACTGGCGTGAAGTATTTTGAACATATTCCTTCTTTTGCTTCAATATGTATTGTGTCATTTCATATCGAGATTCGAGAAGACTGATAAACTTTAACTCCTTTAAAATATGTTTAGAAGTGTTCGTCAAATAGTTAAAATAGAAAAATTCTTGGAATAATCTCTTTTATATTGCATTTTATGTTAATGTTTACACATATAATTAATAGAGACTTTTGTGCAAGCCTCCCGTGAAAATTTTTGGGGGACCAGTAAAAATTTAGGGGGTCCGGCCCCCCTTGCCCTCGTGGATACGGGCCTGATATACATCCATTCATCCTATGCAAGTAAAAGGAAAGCTTATTCAGCCTACAATTGCTCGAATACTACTGTTATTATTGTCAATGATAATTTCATGACAGAAAAAGGAGATAAAAAGTGAAAATGTAAAATTAGAAGCTTCCTGTGCTTTTGCCAACTATTAGCATCTAACGTAAGATTCATACAGCAGCGTAAAAATTACAGAATTTCACGTAGAACTATCGCACTAAAAATTGATTAATAATAATATAAACGGCACATTACATTATGATGTGTAATGCAAACAAAATATGTGACCAGAAATGTAGCATACAAATTAGCCTCTACGACTTCTTTGAACATCCGTTCCTTTCCCTATCCGGATCTGATTCTGATAACGCCAAACAGGCGCGCATCCAGTATTTTTTGTTCGGAAGGGTCCAAGGTTTGTGGGGAGGGGTGAGGTCTAATATTACAAGTCACTATGTTTATATAGTATTGAACGGGTATTATTCTGCACCCAAAAAGACGATAAGTAATTGTAAAGTACTTCTACCTATATTTTCAGAAAAAATGACAAAATTATATAGTTTTTATAAGAGAAATAGTACAGATAAAGTGTAAGATTAAATCTTCATGCTACAACAATCATTTTTCTGCTAAACAAGTATAGTTTTATTACGAAAGTGCAGAAATATATATTGACTTCAGAAGTTTTGGAGGGCAGTAGCGTACCCAGGAATTTATTTCGGGGGGCTCTAAACTAAATATGAAGGTATTTTATATTAAAATTCCTAAAATTGCCCCTAAAATTAGGCTAAATTTACAAAAAAAGTCGAAATTTCGTGGGGATCCGGACCCCCAGGACCCACCCCCTGCGTACGTCCCTGTTGGAGGGGTTCCCACCTGGTGAATCCCGTGGGTGCGCCCCTGCTCCAAAGAGGCCACAAATATATTAAAATAATAGTAATAATAACAGGTCTAATATAAAAAGGACTACGAACTTTGTCCTCCTTCTGCAAAAAATTCCGGATGCCCACTCTACACTCTACACCACACACTGAGAAAAATTCGCTCTCCGGACAGCGGTATATTGTACAAATATACGAAATCTTCTTGCTTACTACAGAAATCAGTATGAAGTATACGTTATCCATATGCTAAATACGCACTGCCTTTAGATGTTACATCATGCTGTTGCAGGATGTCTGACATCTAAGAGTTTTCCGTATATCACATGCATATACTTATGTTACATTCCTCAGCTGTATGTTATATACCTCCATTTGTATGTGAGATCCTGACCGCCTACATTGTTTCATACGGAAAGTACGTATAGATGGAACACTTATACTGAAAGTATTATAAAACATGCGTTTTCAGTTATACGTCTGTTGTACGTTAAGTCCAAAAACTACAGGAATTACGCATGTGACCTACCTTTTTAAGTATGCCACCTACAAATATTTTTCTCAGTGCACGGGCCGCCACTGAGCTACAGTGCGCTCCAGTAAAACTACTATCATTCTTACTTTATTTGTTTAAATAATAGGCTATTTAACTTACCTTTGAACAGACGTGTCCTTTACCGAAAATGAATCTGAGTATTTTCACTATTCTTCCATTAACTTCGTCTGTTCTTTCTACTTTGAATGCACTTTCAATTCTTATTAATTTTAAAATGTACGATTTCACGGAAACGCAAAATCAATTTGATTTTAAACGGATAATGAATGTATTATACGACGAAACCACTTAATTAAAATAAGAGAGGAATAAATATGTGAGCTCGCTTGAATTCTTCAATGCATGGATGCATCTCACTCACTGCTTGACGTTTGGCGAGACGAGATTAAGCTAATAGCCTCAAAAGAAGAAGGGTTGCCAGGTCGCTCTCACTTTTCTGTCTTTTCTTTCTGTGTCTGATTTTAGTCCTTCATATTTGTATAGGCCAAAAGAACAGTCAGCGATCCTTTGCACTCCAAAACATTTTACTTAGGTGAAATTAAAATGCAGTACATGAGCAAAATAAATAATAATTTACTTTATTACTCGTGTTTAGTTATAAAATAAGCACTAGTTTGAAGTGCCTCTATTCCAGATCCACGATAAGAAAAAAAAATTACGAATAAAAGTTTACTAAATTTTCTCGCTCTCACTTTTCACATTAAATAATATTGTACTGCAGTTACTACTACAAAAATATTTATTTAGGAAATATAAACAAAATTATAATGAGTGTCATCGCAAGATCGTATTGAAGAAAATTTACCTCCAGAGAGCAAATTATCCCTTGGAGGCGGGCAGATTTGAGGCTTATTCTGGGGAGGATATCAATTTTATTTCACCTTCCTTTGTGGCAATGGAATACAAATCATCACATTTCTCCCCAAAAGACACATTTCAAATCAGATTATTGGGGGGTATTCCCCCAGTTCCAAGATTGGAGGAGACATGTCCCTCTCATCCCCCGGGAACTGCGCCAGTGCCCCCATGGTTCTTTTAATGTGTTTGGCTATGTCGTTATCAAACTTTGCAAAGAGTTCTACCACTTTCAAAAAATTACTATTATTACTTGTATAAAGTTATGTGATGTTCCGAGTAACGGTAGACATTGTTCACCTAAAAACTGTATTATTGCAACTAGTCGTTCTGTTAGGTTCTTCCAATGTTGTGCTTTGGCATTTAATGTTTTCTGGTGAGTTCTGTGTCAATTGTAAGACCACTCTTCAGTCTTAACGAAAGCTCCATCCACCCTCTTTGCGACTTAAGATGAATAGGAGAGCTAACACGTCTAGCCAAAGCTTCAGAAATGTGGCGCCAATTGTTATAACCATCAACTGTAAAAGATATTTTTCTCATGAAAAATAATTTGCAAGAAAACCGGAAAACAGCACTTTTACTTTCTGAATAAACTAACTACTTTCAGAACACAGTTTCGCAATTACATAATGTACTTGTATCAGTTACCTATGAATCAACGGTTGAAATTATCTCCCGGGTACAGTTGTCAAACTTGGTTAATTGCTTTGGAGGATCTCTTTTGACTAGGGTGGTTCTAATAAAAATCATTTACGGTATACTACGAGACCAATTCGCTGGATTGAAAAATAAAAGGGAATGCTCTGAATTTCCTGAGTGAGTATTTTCCTGAATGTAAGTGAAGTAAGTTCAGTTACATTCCCAGGTGAGCACAATTTTATTTTTCCGTGTGGTCCTATTACGAAACATTATATTTTGATAGTATTCTTTTCTTTCTCAAATTTTGCCGCCTATTAGACTTGCCGCCCTGGACGGTGGCACGGCTTGACTCCCCCCTCGCGCCATCATTCACTCGCCTTAATCATCCGTCTCCCTTAGCCTAAAGAGCATAATGGTGGGTCGTTAAAGAAAAATTTCATTTCATTTCATATCTCACTTACAATGATTCAACCGTGCACTCACTTCTTGCAACCTTAATATCACTCATCTCCCGGTGCCATATAACTACTAAATTTTCCACAGTGATATAACTCGGACGACAATACAATATTCTATTGTTACTTTTACTGTATATACTCCTATTAATTTAATTTACTGAAATATTCAAGTTATTAATATTGTTCTCTGCTAATTATACGACATCCTATTTTGTTATGCAACAAAAAATGCTTGGTAGTTGGCATCTACAATAAAACATGCAAGAGATCTTCATAAATTAAGATTCAGATTATGAAACAGGCCCGAATCCAAGGGGGTCTAGGGGGGCCGGGCATGTCCCGCACAAAAGCCGCGTTCACAAAAGCCGGTGATGGAGACCACACTCATATACAATACAATCAATTTACAATATAATCATATGAGAGTGCTCCCCATGATTTTCTTTTTAGGCATGCATAAATTGATTTTTTAAAAAGTAATTATGTTAAAAAAAACTAATTTACTTTTTCAGTACGATTTGTTTTGTTTTGTTTCATGTTTTAAGGAAAGCATGTTTTTAAAAAAGTAATGTTTTTTTTTTTTTTCATGCAGACCGTTAGATAACTGGAGAACTACCTGAACGAAGAGATAACGAGCGAACTCCGATGGTCCAAAAGAGTCTGAGGAAACTATGGTACTATTGAAGATGACGCGTAGACCACTCCCGGTGAAACACTTGCGAAGCCTAAGTCGACGAATAATCTAAATAATAACATTTTAAACATAATACATAATGTGTTGCTAACTAACTAACTTTATGGCCTATGGAACCCGGAGGTTCAATGCCGCGTTCACAAAAGCTCTCCACTGACTTCTATCCTTAGCTAACTGCATCCAGTTTCTACTTTGTATTCCTATCTTTGCGAGATCCATCTTAATATTATCCTCCCATCTGCTCCTAGGTCTTCCTAATGGTCGTTTTCTGATTGGTTTTCCAGTCAAGACTTTGAAAGCGTTTCTACTTTCTTCCATTCTAGCTACATGACCCGCCCACCTAAGCCTCCTAGACTTGACGACCTATCAATGTTGGGTAAACCGTATAAATTATGTAGTTCCTCGTTATGAAGTTTCCGCCATTCCCCATTCCCGTTCCTCTTGGGTCCGAATATTCGTCTCAAGATCTTGTTCTCAAATATTTTCAGTCTATGTTCTTCCCTCAGAGTAAGCGACCATGTTTCCCAACCATACAGAACAACAGGCATGATTATCGTTTTATATATTTTAAGCTTCAAATTCCTCGACAGACTTCGCAATGACAAGAGATTTTGAACTGAATAATAACACGAATTCCCTGCTTTTAGTCGACATTTAATTTCTTCGTGAATAGGATTTTCCTCTGTTAATATTGATCCTAGATATTTCAAAGCATCCACTTTATCAAAAGTATTATTTAATATTTTAACGCATCCATAACTTACCGTATTACGGTCCCGACGCACTTCCATGTATTTAGTTTTCTTAACATTTACTTCTAAACCCATGTCCCTGCAAGTGTTTAATAAGACCTCTGCATTTCTTTTTATTATTCTCCTATCATCCCCTATTAAATTTACATCAGCATACGCCATAACCTGGTGAACACCGTTCAACTCTAGGCGCTGCTTGCTATCTTTGATTTTCCTTATAGCATATTCCAGGACAAAGTTGAATAATAATGGCGACAACGTATCTCCTTGTTTCAGTCCATTCTCGATGCGAAAGCTCGTGGACAAAATTTTCCTATCCGGACTTTACTTTGGGATTCATTTAAACATATCTTAATTAATCTAATTAGCTTTTACGGTATTCCAAATTCTGTAAGAACGTTAAACAATCTTTCTCTCTTAACCGAGTCGTAAGCCTTTCTAAAATCAATAAATAGTTGATGTAATGTGTTACTATTGTGCGTAATTATTTCCATTTCTAAAATAAATTTTTGATCACTGGCAATCTTGTACAAGAATATCACTAGGTTCCAAACGGGAAAATCCCTATCTGTCGGAGAAAGTTTTGCTGCTTCTTGTTAGATGAAATAAAATAAACAATGAATGTACTTTAGGGAATGTATTGGTGTGGCCCTTCGACCACTCCAATATGTACAGTCAGCGTCAAAAGTTCTTTCTGTTGATTAAAGTAGTTTTTTAAATAACATCAAAACGGAAGGAAAATTTGAGGACAGTTTTCAGTACATTGAAAAGAATGTAATTTTCTGTTCCAGTCATACCACCGTTGCACTTCCAGCCTTTATTTCTTTATTCTCAAAATAAATTTTACCGAACGGAAAGAATTTTTGTCGCTGACTGTACTATCACGTTCAAATGTTCTTTTTTGAAGATTAGCGTTCCTTTTCTGCACTGTGGCTATCTGAGACGTGGATCTACAGTTCGTAGTAAAATGAGAAACACCATAATGAGGTCAAAATGCAATCCTCTCCCACCAGGAGTCGAACCCGGAATCTGTACACCAAGAGTCTACGGGGTAATATAATGATACAGAATTGTCATAGAGTCTATGTGATTTTTTGGATAATTGAACGCTACGTCACTATTCTGTCCTTCGCTTTAGACATAGCTTAAAATAGTTCAGCAAGCTGCGAAGACAACATATCGATACAATACTATCGATATACAATACTATCTAAACTACCGTGAACCGGGGCAATGCTGAACCTGAACGAACAGGGGAAAAGATTTCGGTTTTACCCTGAGTGTAAAATATGCAATGAATGTGTAAATTAAATATATGGAGATATATAACAAAGTAATACAGGTCTTACATTGTGTATTTTTTTAGCCCCACTTTGGCCCCAATAAAAATTCTGTACAGAGCCTAATTTCTCAATTTTTCGTGGGTCTGTACTTTTTGACAAATGAAATTTAAAAATATTTTCCAGGCAGATTATTGCAGAAAATGTATCAGCGTCGCTATCTGCAAGTATTACTGTAGTGGTCATCTAGGCTAAGTTGTGTTGCCTAAAAATGACCTCACATTCAAAGAGGGACAAAATTTTTTCGGAATGGGACAATATTGAATAGCGGGGCAATGCTGAACAATAATAATGTAGGCTATTCATAGTTAGTTAATTTACTTGTCCCATTTTGTGCCTGATAATGACTCATAACAAAACAACGTACATAGACAATGATATTTATTGACATTTTTTTTTTAAATGATGAACATGAAAATCGTACTGCAATTAAAGTTGAACAGTGGTTATTGGTTAAATACGTACTTAGGAAAGAATTCAGCGAAGCATATTGTTGGCCAAGTAATTCAATTAGTTGATTCTTTTTATGTCAGATTTGTTCGCAAAAATATGAATGGTACTATATTTTACTGGGCAGAACAAGAGGGCGTGGATACTGTTTCCGTTGATGATGTGGTCCTGCTGTTGCATCAACTTGTGCTAGACAGATTGGGCACAACTATGTCTTTTTCAGTTGCATTTGAGGGTCTGAATGTACAGTAAATAGATGTTCATGCAGTAAATAGATTAGTTCATGCATTGAATAGATGTTCATACAGTAAATAGATTATTTTTGACAGGTAGCCCAATGTTTTTGTGGCAAATCTGTTTATTTTGTTTCATTTATGCTTCTGTTAAGCATTGGTAATTTTTTACAAGCACGAGTAATATGCTGCTTCTTTCACTTACTGTGAGAACTGCATGTTTTTTTGATATTGTACAGGTATTGCATACAACGGATCAGCAGCGAAAGTTCATTAATATGTGTACTGTATTCACAGAAGCAAAATAGCTGTTTAATTTTATTTGTTTTTCAGTGTTCATTCTCATTTTATATATATGTAACTTTTGTCAGGTTTTATTTTTTGGGCAATTGTCATGCTCCTTGGTATATAAAGGCCTAACGCTGAAAGTATTTTGATTTAGTTACACTATTTTGTTACCCAATTCGCCTAATAAAAGTTATATTTTGCACAACTTCCATTTTCCATGTCACCTGTATGCAGTGGCGTATTTACGATTTTGTTTCGGAGGGGGCTTTGCTAACTTTCGCGGGGGCTTTGCCTGAAAATGTGAAAATTCAGCAAGATATTTCATATACTTTACTATAGTAAGTAAGATTTCGGGGGGACCTTAAGCCCGGAAGCCCCCCCCCCTAAATACACCACTGCCTGTATGTAAACGGACAAAATATGCCAAAAGTATTTCATGTTACATATCTACAGATTCAGCTAAAAGAGAACCCATTTTTATATTAATGTGAAGATCTAGGAAGGATGTACATAAAATAATTTTGTTTACAATTTCAGCTGTAATCGTTTTGAAAATAAGTACCTTTTTACTCAAAAAGTGTATCAGCATTTCCTCGTTTGACGGTAGTCCAGGTATCTTTGGTGCCAAGTTGAAACGTAAGAAAATTATTATTTTATACTCTTGTACTAAGTCCAATTTCTCATTTAAAATGCAAATAAAAGTGGGGTGTCTACTATTTAAGGTATGATATGTACGAGGAAAGAACGGTAATTTTTCGAAAAATTATCAATAATTTTCCCTCATGTAAAGCTATGTATCTCTGGTGATAAATCAAAACATAAGAAAATTATTATTTTATAATCTTCTACCGGGCCCCTTCCTTCATTTAATATGTATCTAAATATGAACTGTTTATTATTTAAGAATGATATGTAAAGAAAAGGACAGGCATTTTTCGAAAAATTATCAACACCCATATAAAGTTATATATCTGTGGTGCTAAGTCGAAAACGAGGCCCCTTTAAAAATTTCCCAATCTGCTACTTGTACTGTACCTCAAGCTGACACCTGTATGCTATTGTTTATTGTATCCCAGTAATGGAATTGTCTGTAATACTCGTGATAAGTGGTGCATCATTTAGAATATCCTACATGTTCTTCCATAAGAATACATTACTAAGTATAACTCTTAACGCGTTCTGTCTATCTCTTGAAATTCGTCGTATACGCGTCGCGCTTGCATGTTCAATATAAGGGCATATCTATAACGAAAAAAAGATAGCAAATGTAATTCATAATTATCTAAATATTAACAAATAACAATATTTGTCTAAATTCCATTCGATGTTCTAGATTTAATAATAATAAAAAGATTGTTGGAAAAATATAGCAAAATATTAATATATTTTATATGTTTAACACATTTTCGTCCTGCTATTATTTTCTGCACCTAAATATTTTAGTTCTATGTGCAGCGCCGTAACTTTGATTTTTTTTTTCTGAAGGGGCAAGCATTAATACGCGTATTTGGGCCCCCTAGAAGGAAAAATAGCCCCCTTCTCTCCATCTTTCTCTTACTCTTTGTGGGCCCCCCGGAGCCTGTGGACCCTCCCGCACGGCAAGGTCTGCGGGGCCGTTAGTTACGCTCCTGGGCCCGTTCCACACATGACAAATTAATTAAAGGGACAATATTGACAAATCTCAAAGCCATACGAATAAATATTATTTCTAGAACCCCTAATAGTAGACATTTTTTACTGAAATGGGTCCACGACTCATTTTTGCATTATTTACCTTTTGTGTGCTATTTTGTTTATGTAATGTAGTAAACCTGTTTGATGCTTTATTTATAATTTCTGGTCTTTTTTTTTAATATAGCTATAATAAGAGAAAGGATATGCAAACAAGTCGAACTGAGGCTGATTTATTTGATACCATCTCGGTATTCACGGTAGTATCACATGACATAATCAGTAAGAACGCCAGGAACTTTTACTTAGTGGGGTGTTCAAAATAAAAGAGGGTGAGCGCCCAGAATAATGATATACATTTTTACACAAACTCAAAGGAAACAATATTTTTACGTGTGTGTAAGGAAATTTGATGGAGTGTTAGGGATGTTGAGGGTGTGCAGAAAACTCAATGGACATAATATCTGTTTTGAAGAGAAGTTGTAAAATAAATAAATAAACTAATGCAGCATTAAATTCAGAAAATATTTGCTTAGACCCCTATGCCCGGAAACTTAATACAAACTATTCATTTACTTGTTAGGGAGAGGCCATACCCTCCCTTTGAAATATGTTGTGTGTACTTGACAACCGAGATTAGCAGAGCCATCTTAGCGGTACCATAGCTACTTGGCCAAGGATCCCGCAAGCATTCGGGGCCCCACGAGCAGAATGGCATGTATTAATTACATGTATTAGGAACAAAATTTAGTCATTGGGATCACAACATATTTGTTTTCTCTGGAGCCTAATATGCTGTTAAAACGGCAATGAATAATAGATTACACTGGAGAGTAGAGTAGACGGCACTAGCGCGGGGCCCCCTTAGACACGGGGCCCGATTGGGAGAAATCGGTCCAATCGGCTTAAGAGGCTCTATCACTGCGAAATTAAAATACCGCTAATTTTACAGTAATTACGTGATATCTTCAAATAGATAAAAGATAATTGAAAAGTGGAACAAGACCTCCCTAGACAATGTTATTTTGCATGAGTTACCGTTATCACGAATCATCTAGTAGCTTTCCGTTTGCAGTTATTTAGAAACGCGAAAATAAATGCCGATTTTCTAAATGATTGGAAATCGAAAGCAGATAAGTGAGTTGTGATAACGGTATCTCACGTAACATAATATTGTCTAGGAAGGTCTTGTTCTACTTTTCGACTATTCTTAATCTATTGGAAGATATCACACAATTACTGTAAAATTAGCGGTATTTTAATTTCGCAGTGATAGGGCCTCTTAAGGCCGGCCCTGCGTTGAGAACGGGGAAGAAGAGGAGAAATTTGCCCCTCTGCGTTTATAAAATGAGTTTTATGCAATTCTCATTTTATTTGGGTGTTTTTGGGATAAAATTGCATACTTAATGGTAGTTTTGTATCCTTTGAGAGAAGTAAAAGAATACAACACATTTATGAGTGGTGTTGACTTGCACGTATGCTTGTTCAACTTTATTGCACCAATATCAAGGGTCGGCGATACTACTTAAGAAACTTAAGAAAATATTTTTCATTTCATAAATAAGGCATGCGTGAATGCATGGCTTCTTAGAGAAGGTACTGTAATCAAAAGAAAGAAAAACACCAATCCTTATACTTGATTTTGTATGTGATATATCTGCTGGTCTTCTGAAAAGGCGAACCACTGAGCCGAAAAGAAGAGGACGTCCATCAGCGTCGCCAAACGCTGGTCCATCAAAGCTGAAGAGAGTATCAAAAGCTCCCCGTCCTGTTGCTGACGTTCGATATGTGGATTTCGTCATTGGCCAGAAGCTGTAGCAGATAAAGCAAGATGCAAATTGTGTATCAAAACTTACAGTAGAATTAAGTGTGGCAAATGTAACGTTTTACTTTGCCTGAACACGGAGAAGAATTGCTTCAAAGCGTTGTGCATAAAATGATTTTCATGTTTAAAAAAAAAAAAAAAAAAAAAAAGCAAAATTGGTCAAAGCAATTATCAATATTGTCAGAAAGTTTGTTTATGTAACAGAGATTAATAAAGAAATAGTAATGACATTCTTTAATCACTTTCTATATTGTACGCATCACAAATGTCCCAATGATGCCATTTGGAATCATTCCGAAATCTCCCCCCTGGTAATATATTTTTTGAGAAAAAAGTTGATTTTCTTACTTCCTTAGACAAACGTATAATCCATTGCAATAAATAAAATAATTTCCAAAACAAAATTCAGGTCAGAAAGGGTTAATAGAACTATACTTTCTTTAACAATGAAATTATTAATGTGGCTTAAAGATTTGAACTTATACTATATCTGTATTCTTTTCTTTCTTACAAAAAGAATCTACTAGTTCTTCAATTTTTTTTTCTGTGAATATAAGTAAAGTAGGAGGGAACATGACACCTAGAGCTTTCCTGATTTTCTTACCAATTTTGTCTTCCTATCACTGAATTCAGTTTTCTATACTTCATTTGGGTAGCATAAAGTAATTGCATATAGAGAGAAACGAGTGAACTGGAAGGCAATAGATATATGTTTTTTCGTATATCAAAGTATTTCTTCTTTCGTTGCTGAAATTTTGGAGAGTTTTTCTTGCTGGCGCATAAGTGGAAGTAACAAGTAAATGCTCCAATATATTTAAGTTACCTATGTGTTGCTTCTACATTCTGATCACTTTAATTTATTATACACTCCTTTCGTTAACTTTACTTTAATTTATAAATAGGGCGATCCAAGTACCAAGGGACAATGCTTTGCATATGATGATAGCTATTTGATGTAGCGCGAATAAACTTACGAATTTGTAAAATAAAAAAATAAATAAAAAAAAGCCTAGTTAAATACTCATTGCATGCTATTTCAGCAAACAATGTGATAAAACTGCAATATTATTTGTTTCATATAGCATTATATTCCTTGTAGCCTATTTAGAAGGTTACTTGACAATGCAAAAATTCCCATTCTATTGAGAATATGGAAACAAACTATGGTTTCTGTATTGTACTTATAATTACTTAATTTAACAAACAAATTGGTTGGCAATAATCGATTATCATCAGATTTATGGTTGTCCTTAGGTACAATAATTTAAGTCCCTTGGTAATGCCCTCCGTACCAAGAGACGAGATGACTTCCTCGGTTAAAATTGCGCTGGTTCTTGTTATTGCTGCGATACCCATGTAACTTTTACAATATGAAGCTAAATTATCAGGTTATCAGGAACATGTTTTTTTTCTTTAGCATAGCATAAACATACTCCCTTTTCAAAAGCTAAATATAAAGGGTACACAACTTCCGCTACTTGGAAATTTTTATCATTTACTTGGGTGCAGAATAACATCGTGTCTTTGTCTTGCAATATTGTAACCCTCCCAACTTTCGACACCCTGCACAAAAATTTCTGAATGCGCGTCTGGTTAAAGTTTATACCTTAATAATGTAAACACAAACTTCAGTTCATACTTACTTTGAATGTTGCGAAAATCCGCAACGGTTCCATGTTCTTAATACTTCTACATTCGCTCTGTTAATGTAACAATCTATTGTACAGATATACAGGGTGGCCCAAAAGTAGGTATACAGTCCCGTACTGATCAACTCATTACTTTTTATATCATTTCTTATTGTTATCCATCAGGTAGACTTAGTTACTTTATTATTTGTTCTTAATGTCTTTTTACTTGTATCTTTACCTCGGAACAGTCGAAGCAAATAAACCTATAAGTTAGAATGTTATACTTGATCAATGCAGGGGTGTACACCTACTTTTGGGCCACACTGTAGATGTAACAGAAAGTAGAAAAACAAGAAAAACAAGGGGAACCAATCACATTGTCTTTAAAGACTCCTATTAGGGTTGGATAATAATAATAATAATAATAATAATAATAATAATAATAATAATAATAATAATAATAATAATAATAATAATAATAATAATAATGAAAAGCAACAAACTATATTGAATAGAGACTTTTGAATGGGTAACAATCGCTTGAGTTTAGCAGTTGAAGAATTCGGCTTCTTCTTACTTTCCTTTGTTTTTTACTCTGAGAATCTTAACTATTCAAACATTACTATGCTATAAATAAAATAATAACAATAAGACTGATTTATCATACATATATAAACAAGAAAAGATTACTACGTCAATAAGTTAATTACTTGAAACAATACAAACATAATTTACATTAACGAAGCTATCAAATGAAAAAAAAATCGCATACAGCGCAAGTCGAGAGGTCGCTATACTGCCCGCTATCACATTAGTCCAGGGATTTTATTACATCCAGGCACCTGACCATGTTTAAAAGAAATCGATGGCGGATGAGTATAGACACTATTAAATATGTCGAATGCAAACATCACTAAAATCTTTTTGCGTAAAGTGAGGCAAATTAATAACATCATTTTCATCCAGTAGAAAAATTCTGGGGGGCAGCATTGCTTCTAGGGGGGCGTCCCCCTCTAGTTCCGCCTATATACTAGACCAAGCGGGAGAGCTTTCAAAGAACCTAAATCACGCACCGTCCTTACAAAATTTCTCCAGTTGCACCAGTACAGGGATGCCCCACAAGCAGGTTTTAGAGCGCAGGTTTCGCTCATGAGAATAGTTAGGGAACATTCTACTTATATTTTACCTACATTTTCTTTAATATATAATATCGACTAGAAAGTCGGCCAAAAAATGCAAATGGCGTCATCCGCCATTTCTAAACTTCTATCTATATATATTCTAATACAAGTGATTCAAGTTAAACACAATTGTAGTATACTAGACTAGTGGACTGATGTATCTATTAATTAAAACACCGATAATGGTGAACACAAGATAAGGCAAAAGTTAAGAATGTTTGAAGTATTCCAAATACCACGTATTAATGTATATGTTAATCATGTATTACGACTTTCACAGGCATGTTTTTGTAACGAATGTACTTGATACCATCAATACTTTGCATCTGGTAATGACTATTTTAATATGGTCCATGATGATATTAAGCCAATGTAAAAGATTGATTTCATGCATTTGGTGATGCATTGTTTAATTTCGTATGTGGCGGAATGTGAGTTTAATGAAAATATATCTATTCTCCAGTATCAAGGGAAGGCTTATAGTTATTTTATCCTTAAAATTTGATTGACTTCTAATAAAATTTAAGAGTTTGATAAAATACAGTATCACAGAAACTTATCGGGGTTGATAATTCCTTTTAGATACACTTGTTAAGATGAATGAATTTTGAAATATATAGTTAACCAAATTGGTTTATAATGCTATTGGCCATTTTCCTATGATTTTGTTTGCTTTCATTTGAGGTTGAGTAACATTCACTGATCTGTTATTTATAGTTCTTTTCTATTAGAGTAGAGTAGGCCTACCGTAAATTTAATGATACCTTGTAATTGTTTAAATACGTAGAATTCATACCATTTATCAAAGTGGTTAACTTTTTTCACTATATTCGAAAAATTGATCCAATCTAGGCGATGTGAGATGTGATAAAATTGAGATTTTTTCCCACTTATATTTGTTTTATCATTAATATCCTTTCTGGATATTTTAATTATAATAAGGAAGTAAGTGATTATTGCACAAAAATCGTGAGGCACAAATTAATTGAAGGTATGGATGATTTATTTGATCACTGTTAAATCTGGACAACTAGGGTCAATTTCGGAAATTTCTGTTGGAGTGTCATCATTTAGATATAAACATGAGCTTTCCGAAAAAGCTGTAATAATATGTTTTTCTGCCTTATTTCCTTTCCGCATAATCGAGATTTTTTTTTAAAAATCTCTAAGAATTACATCAGCATTTACGTTATTTTGAACGAGGTTGGACTAGAAACCAGTGTTTGGAATTACGTATATCAGACGGAATGTTAATTTCAAGAGCAACATCTTTTGGTAGTTATAAATTAATTATATTTACTCTTTTATATGTTAGATCATTAATGCATGATCTGTTTTCCATGTCAATCTACTGTATACGTAAATTGTTCATATACGTATGTTGTACTTTGAAAATTTTAAATATTTTTCAGGTTTACTTTTAGTTTGTTGAAGAGCAATTAAACGTGCTTGTAACATGCTGTAAGATCATGAAAAGTATAGAATTTTCTGTATATACTTTGAACATAACATTGGAAAATTGAGAAATTACTTTTATGTTTAGCTGTCGATCTCATCATCAAAATTTAGAACTTTGATTTGTTGAATGGCTTTGTCAAGATCCTGCTTTGAAAGACCAATACTTCGTGACACAAACAGTTTCCAAAATTTTCGTTTCTTTTTCTTTTTTTCTTTCTTGGATTTGGTTTTTCTATTAAACTGTTATGTTGACTGACATTTCCATTAATATTACCATTAGGGTTAGAAGTTTCAAGAAAGATTTTGTCCATAATCTGGTTTCGTAAATTGCCATTGTTAAAACTCCTGTTTATCTTTCTATATTATTGTTCGAAATTATAATTAATGTGTTCCGAATAGTCGTATATTCATTTGATGATTGGGAGCGACGTGGGTACTGCAGAATTTTCCTTTAGGATTCTTTGTAATTCATTTTCTCTACAATTGTGCTGGGCTGATAGAGAAAACGATCTGGGGAGAAAATTGCAGTTATGGATCTGAATAGTTTGAAGTTGTACCTGTGGAAATGTGTTTTTAGTTGTTTTATGTCTCTTTTTACTAGGTGAAATTCCTTGTTCATTTAATATTATTAATTTCCTATTGAAACTGTATTTGAAGTTGAACTAGAATGTAAATTCCTATCAGGATCAGAATCCTATGGATGAAACTTGAATTGTTTGGCAATTTGTGTGGTGTGGATCACTTCTTATTGAATCTATTAGAGAGGGTAGGCGAGGTCTGTACCACTTTAACAATATTTTATTTATTAAGCTTCATTTATGCACGCACTTGCCTCACTCAAAGCGTCACTGATTAGTCATGATTATCATTATGTTCTTTCGTATTTGACATTCAGGACAATTGAAATAATCCGCCTCATGTTCTTGCTCACGCCATGTTTCTTACAGATTTCGTCTGCGTGAGCTTGAACGCATTTATGCATTGCTTTTATATGCTTTGCACGTACGAAGTGTATCCCCGAAACGGTAGCACGTTGTTCAGTGTCGTACTGCTGGGATATAGACCTCAATGTTTTATTTTTAAACGATACAATTTATTTTTTTTCGGTAGAGTTTGGGAATTGAAAGTCATGAAATGAGTGTTAGCGGATTTCTTGATTTGTCGGAAATGATCAGAATTTCGCATTAATGATTTGTAGAAGTTCGTCGATAGATATTTCAGGTTTTACTGCTTTAATTATGACAGGAAAACAAGGCTGATTAGAAATAAATGCCAACAAATTTTATCTTAATATATCATGCATTAAAAAGGCATTAGTTTCCATGCCTGTTTTGAAAAATATTTTTATGAGGTTTCGCTCTTTATTGTTAAAATTTAGAATATCTGGCATCTCTACATGAAAGTTTTCTACTATAATTCATCAAGTGTTTTTTGCCCAAATATTCTGTTGGATTTTAGGAATACACAGACGCAGAATGTTTGTTATAGTAATTTGTTCCAGTAGAATTTGAATTTGAATCATTGGTACTTACATTTGATTTAGTAAGGATATATTCACTTTTATTAAGAGTAATAGATGTAGTACTGTTGGGTATTGTATTAATATGAATTACTCGAGTCGGAATATTGATTCATCTAGTAGTTGTATTTCCATGTTTCCATGCTCATTAAGTGTTTTCATGAAAGATTCTGGTAATAGCTGTATCGCCATTTGGATTTCGTTACCCATAAACATTTTAATCACTTATACATATACACTATCCTAACAATGTAGTACTAACGCCTTACGTTAGCTAGACTTCCACTAATTTTAGTAACAGCGTAATTTTAGTAGCTCTTTCCATCTTACTCTCTAAATTGATCAAGATTACGTATAGTCGTTAGAGGTTCAATTGTCATCCTCCCAGAAAACTCAAGCCTGCAGCTTAGATAGTGTAACTTATTTTGCCAGATAGATCTGCAGCTAGTGTATCTATGAACCATAATGCCAATTGAGTCATGTTATTTAATAGGTGGCTCTTGAGAGAACAATAAATAAATTTTTATAAGTAATAAAATCATTACACTTAATAGAAGGCATGATGCTCAGTGGTAAGGGTATTTACCTCTGGTGCAAAGATATACCTGGTTTGATCCACAGACATGAGAGTTTGTGGATAACATTGTGTCCATGGGTTACCTCGCGGTTTATCGTTTCTCCCACATTCTCATACCACCACTTAATTCATAATCATTTACGTCATTAATTATCTGTCTCCTTTGGCCTAAAGGGTATAATTATGGGACGCAAAACTAGAAACTTTATTTCATTACATTTAATAAAATAATAAAGAAACTCCGTGGTTCTGGATAATCACATTAACATTTAAAACACAGTTCTGACCAGAACAAAATGAATTATATTAATAACTATATGTTTTTCGTTACAGTTTCAAGGACCTAACGTCCTCTTCATCAGACATTTAGAAAAGACACATGACACCAAATCTTATATCTTCCTCAGCCGTTAGTTAGCATATTCATTTATATATAGTTAGCATAAATGAATATGCTAACTAACGGCTGAGGAAGATATAAGATTTGGTGTCATGTGTATTTTCTAAATGTCTGATGAAGAGGACGTTAGGTCCTTGAAACTGTAACGAAAAACATATAGTTATTAATATAATTCATTTTGTTCTGGTCAGAACTGTGTTTTAAATGTTAATAAAATAAATAGATGATTTTTTCTATTAAAAAGAAATACATTTCAGAGCTTTTATTTCCCCTGAAATGTATCAAATATTTTCCCAATGGGGCAACTCAGCCCTGGTTGAATTGAGTTGCCAGTTTGAACTGAATGCAAGTTCGGAAACAAGTGGCATCTATGTAATTGAAATAAATATGAAACTTTCTTTCTAATGTTATTACTATCGTTACTTCTAAAACTTATAAAACCAAAAGTATACTATATACCAAACTAAATATAAATTACACAAAACATTAATGATTATAGACTCCTACCTTATTATTCATACTTTTTGAAGTTTCATACTGCTGAAGAAGAGCTCCATTTCCAGAACCGTTTTGCAGCAATCGTAACCGGTTCATTTCAAGTTTATCTGAACATAGCCATCACAAGTTCTGTTAATAATCTGTTTCCATGGTAATATTCTATCATGTGATCATTAAACTTTCAATACTTTAAACAATCGTTTGAAATGTAAATTATTGACTAGTTTAGCGAGAGTACATTGCATTATTTTGATTATCTTATAAGTTATAACTTCTGATGAGGTAGAGATAAATTTAAGGAGTAGACTTCAAGTAGAGATTTCTCCTGGATCATAATTATTCATGTCAAATTAAATTATGAAATTATTTTAAGCTTGTTATTTGGATTTAGTTGTTGTTAGACTGAACAAATATTTCATGTTACCACGTAAAGTTCGAAACGCAGTTAAAGTGAAATTCAGCTCTGACGAAGATGGTAACATCTACCGAAACAGTTTAGTTACTTTTTACTTTAGTAATAAATTTCTTTTGTTTCATTTTTTCTTTCTGTTCTTTATAAGTATATGTTATGATAGTGCAGATAGTCGATAATATTCTTAATAGTATTTCAATTCCCAGATGTTAAGACTTGATTTATGCTGATTGGTCCAAAATTCACGTCGCTGCGTACTTGTTTAACAGTACTTCTCGTTTATCTTTAAATAATATACAGTTGAATATTATATGACCTAAATTCCCAAGTATCGTTGCAACAGAATATAGGTAGTTTCCTTTACGATTTGTTTTATACAACATGCGAGGAGTTAGTACAGTATTTACTCTTAGTACATATTATCTTGTGCTGAAGCAAGATAGCTCTTTCAACACAAATCCAACGCCGGCAACTGTAGGGACATGTCCCTAAACGTAAATACGTTTGAACACTTTTTGTTAACCGTAGAGACGGACTTCGTAAATTGGTATAAAACATACGAATTTTTTTTTAAAAAAAGCTCTTAATAAGTGAAAATAATATGCAATTAACCGTCTTACAGTTAATATTAATAGGTCAACGTCATCGTGCTTCACACTATTCTTACAAATTGTAACACCTGAATTGTTAACCCTTGTTTCGATCGATTCAAAAAATGAAAACGAATCACCTGCAATGGGTGACACTAAAACAAAGATAAAAAACTAAATTAGGGCCAAAGCTTCTTAATTCCCTATTAATTAAGGAATAACTTTTGTTATAAATTCCTCTCCAAAGGCACAAGAAAGAGGCTGTAGAACTTTTGACGTAACTAATCAGTATATATATATATCTCCATCTTTCCATAACTAAGGTATTATAATTAAAGGTTGTAGCACAGGGTCTAGGTCAAAACCCCCACAGCCAAAACCCCCACACTCAAGAAATGTCAAAACGCCCACACAAACGGTCATAACCCCCACACAAATGGACAAATCTCCCAAACGCACGAACGGTCAAAACCCCCACACTCAAGAAATGTCAAAACGCCCACACGATCGGTCATAACCACCACACAAATGGACAAATCTCCCAAACGCACGAACGGTCAAAACCCCACAGCCAAAACCCCCACACTCAAGAAATGTCAAAACGCCCACACAATCGGTCATAACTCCCACACAAATGGACAAAACAGCCACACATAGCAACGGTCATAATCCCCACATAAATGGACAAAACTCCCACATGCAGAAGTTGTCACAACTGCCACACAAATGGACAAAACCCCCACAAAATCGGACAAATCCCCCACAATCTGAAATGATCGTGATTGCACGTCTTTGTTGCAGCTCTTTATGACGCCCAAGAAGAATAGTTGCAACATCAGTTTAAGTGGAATAAAAAATGTTATTAAAAAGTACAAGGGCAAGACATGCAACCAGGATCATTTCAGAGTGTGGGAGATTTGTCCGATTGTGTGGGGGTTTTGTCCATTTGTGTGGCAGTTGTGACAATTTCTGCATGTGGGAGTTTTGTCCATTTGTGTGGGGGTTTTGTCCATTTATGTGGGGATTGTGACCGTTGCTATGTGTGGCTGTTTTGTCCATTTGTGTGGGAGTTATGACCGTTGGAGGTTATGACCGACTACCAGTGTGGGGGTTTTGGCTGTGGGGGTTATGACCGTTCGTGTATTTGGGAGATTTGTCCATTTGTGTGGGGGTTTTGGCTGTGGGGGTTTTGACCGGTTCCCGTAGCACAAGAAATATATGTAAATAAAGGGAGGAAAGGAAAAGGGGTAAAACAAAATAGAGAAAATAAAATCTATTATTATGGGTCGCCGTAAAAAATTAATAAATAAAATACGAAAAAGAAATACCAACTTTACATGTTTTGTTTACAATGGCTGACATGGACCGCTCTTATACGTAGCCTGATGTAATTTGAAAGACACCAGCACAAGATAAGGAATGGATGCTACAGTTTTTGATATAAATAACTTCTATTTGAATAACAACCGATCAGCTTGAGTAAACATTGGAAACTTGCACAATATAAAATATTAATCAAGGGATAATCTTCGAATAAATGGCTCCAGACGCACGAAAAGAACGAAATTTTGAAGAGAGAAAATAATACGCATGCAACTAAAAAAAAAAAAAAAATCACACTAGTCCTACGAAATGAGCATTGATTCAATAAACACTTGCCTTATAATTCTCTCTTGTGCCCAATTATATATCTTTCGTGTGACAACACTAGAACAACACAAAATGTTTCCAATGAAGAGGGTATTCGATATTACTTACATTCAATAATTTTGTACACTCAAATTATAGGGACAACTTATTTATTGTATTGAAAAAAAAAATAGAACATTAATATAGAAATTACACATCCCGACTGTTTTCTAGGTATATTCTTGCCGTAACAGCTGCAGCTAACATGGAAGAAGAAAGAAACTGCTTGTGATTTGTACTGTAGGCAAATACATAAAATAATACAGGCGAAAGCATTGATATTCAAGATATCTACAGTTATTTTTCAAAATATAAAATGTGGACAGTTAGTAATCTATTATTTCGACTTAAAAAATCAATAATGACGATAAAAATCCCCCTTTCCCGCAGCTATTTTAGGAGGGCTCGCGCAATGCGATAAGGTCGATTTTATTCACAAATTCACATATAATTGACTTTAAGACTACTGCAACTACTTTTTCGGTTCTCATATATTCATGTGAGATCTTGGGTAAATACACTCTACATATGCAAATTATACTAGAGAAACATACTTAACGCGTATATCAATACTAAAATACTTACATTTCGATAATGAATCTATCACTTAATGTAACTATCTCACGTAGTATCTCTACCAATCTTTGGCCTTCCAGTGGAGAGTATAAATTACAATAGGTGCTTTCTCAATTCACATCACTATTTCTGCACTGTAAATTAAAATATGAACAATATTCATAAAATCGCTTCGCACCCATAGATAAATCATATTACGTGTAAATACCGACGGTTTATGGCAACTTAAGTCAAGAAAAGTTAAGAATAAATTCATTCATTTATTCTTATATTCTATATTAATGTTATAAATGTACAGGAAGTCTACAATATTATGACGGTTCACATACTAATCAACTAATCGAAGAGTTTAAATAAATCAAACGTGGAGAAAATTTTAATATCGGCGCTGCTTTTAAGAAAAAAAAGTAACATCTAAAATATATCGCAGCCTAGAAAACTGCGGAAATTAAAGAAGGAGATACGCATGCCAATGCGAAGTTCAAAGGTAAACAAACGAAAGAAAAAGTCGATCAACACAATGTCTCTAATTTGGTCATGCTATATAGATCAGATAAAAACTCATACGGCAAACTGCAATAATTTCAATGTAAAAGACAAAACCTTTTGGTAGTGAAAAGACTAAACCAGAGCACAGTCTATGATTAAACTATGGCATGGTTATTTGTAATGTCCCTCTCCTGTGGATAGGAGAGGCTCGGTTTACGCTTTGCTCGACATGGTAAAAACTAAATTCATCTCATGCAAGCTCCCACAACATCCCAAAATAAAACATGCTGGAAAGGAGAAATATTCTCTGGCATTCTAAGCTTGAGTAGGAAAAGATATCATCTTATTTGAAGTTCTTCTAGGCACAAAAGCCCCTCTTAACACTTGTATGAGAACCACAATGACTCAATTAATACAGATTATTGGATTCACTGAACAATTCTTATGTCTCCTCAACACGTGGCTTCGATGAACCATAAATTTCTAGGAATCACTGCACCTTCCATTCCTTAGCTTCCAAATCGTTACAAACATCAAACCTACGGCTTCCTAGAATTGCTTGAAGACTTCTTCGCAAATCTTTAGCTTGTTCAAATGTAAATAATGGAATGATGGCTTCTAAGTTTTCTCCCAGTTAAAGTCAAAAGTACAACGTTGCTTTCAAACTGCAACATTAACGGTCAGCGAAACAAACACGAAGTTTCGGATAATTTGCAATCTGTATAAACACTTCTGAGTCATTTGGTGAAAATAAAGTTGGCTGATTATCAACCCAATCTACATATATGGTTATGCAATTGATTTAACCAATCTTCAAAATGCAATATGGCGCTGTGTAGTCCCAACTCGACGCTACTCAAATTTCCTCAAATTTCGACTTAACATCACTTTCTCGTTGTGTTAAAAACAGTTCGAATCAATATCACAACACCCCACAACATTAATTCATAACGACGGTTCTGAACATTTAAGCCATTAAATCGACAATTTGCAAGAAACTAGGCTCCGTAGCCCATAATATTTTCCTATCACAATGGAAGCTGACACTCGAATCTTTTCCCCTTATAATGCAATCACAAAAGCTCTCGCAATACTTGGTAGAATGTGGTAACATTTTGTAGCTCCAGATGAAGTAACAATACTCTTGTTACTAACTCAACGGGAATTTTGTGAGATACCGCCAATCAAAGACAAAAATAGAAAATTTGGACCAATCAAACAACAACACAAAGATGAGACATCCTACGAAAAGGGGAAAGAGGTAATCTCCAGAGGCTCTTTTGAGAAACGGGAGTACTAAAGAAAATTTTACAACCAAAACTCATTCTATTCGTAACCTATAAATATTTTTCAGACGAAAACTGCATACTAAGAAATGAAGATATGGCCGAAGAAAGAAAGAAAGAAAGAAAAAAAAAACATTAATTTTGAAATACAGAGATAGAGGAAGATATTTTTATCAAAAGTATTTTATTCTGGAAATAAACGGAAAATTTTATTGAAATATAGATACTGCCGTTTTGTTATCAAAGAAAATATAATTCGAAATCCAATAAAAGGAACCTAAGCCCTTATAATATTTATAACGAAACTAAAAGAACTTTTAAAATATTTCAAATGAAGCCAGTAGTTTTAGCATACTACATAAGCTTCACATGTTCTTCAAGAGATTCGAACTCTGTGATGCTGGACAAGAGCTGTATGTGAAACACAAACTCGTGTTTCAATGTTCTAGACATTAGGCATAAAGGATTTCTGTTGAGTAAAAATACGTTCATAACTTTATGTAGTGGACTTATATGATCATACATTCATTGTTCTTTCAGAAAAGAGGGCCTTTCCGTGGCTTGTCTACCAAGACGAGACCAAGATTGTATGCAGTCTCGTATCGATACCACCCCTAAAAATTGTATAGGGTAAAAAAGTCCATAACCGTTAAAGAAAAAAAGAAATATGCAAAGGCACAAATAACATCATTTTAGAGTTATTTTATTACACAGCAGTTAGTGATCATAGCCAGATATATATATATATATATATGGCCATACGAATAGCCATATGGCCATATGAACTATAGCGACGAACTATAAGAGATCATTCCTCACATCAAAATAAGATAAAACATTCATATCGACCTGTGGAGAAAAGAGAATAGTTTTAGCGCTAAAGCAGCACAAAATTGTGGAAAAGTTGCACTTAACACGCGTTATTTTGAATTCGAGAAACTGAGGAGTGGCGGTCCATATCAGCGGAGAGAAAGTCTCACACACGCCATCCAAAAATTCATATTTCAGCAATGTGCAATGGGTGCACAAGGGATTCGCTAGAGAGCATAATTCCTAGACATGCTCTTAACAGAATTCTCAGATATGCTGTGAGTTCAAGGTTTGTTCAAAGTAGGCAAAAATTGTCTTGACAGCGTGAACACAGAATGTTTCCACGGGAGTCGGAAATGTTAGAAGTCGCCAGCACCACGGTCCCACGTGTTCGGAATAACGTGTGTTACGATGTTTTGTTTCACACTTATACGTGACAAGAAAAAAAAAGAAACCGTTGAATGCACCATGACAAAATACATTGTTCATGTGTACTGCATATTTTCCTTTTTTCTTTTTTAACTTTATCACAAATATTGCACTAAGTTAGTGACGTCAGATTTTGTCGAGCTTGTATCCCCACCGAATAAACCGCACAGGAAACAAAATAAAGCATTGGCTACGTCACAACCATTGATCCAACTGTTTTTCAAATATACGGTATATTATTGTAAAATAAACTCAATTTTTCCTTGTTATGGGTCAGTTAGTTCACATACAATTTTAAATTAGGCATTGGACTTTTTAATTTTTAACAGCTACTTTGTCATCTATCGTAGCAAAGATTGCTTACCGTATTCATCGTGATGTAGTGTCCTAGCTTCAGCAAGACTAATTAAAAGAGAGAGGGGGAAAAAGGCACTACATTGCAAGGCAGCACACCACCAAAATTTCGCAGAAATACAGAATTCACACTTTAAAATATACAACATCACACAACCAGAATTCTGGCAAATGCGAATCTATGACCGCTACCCGTAAAGAGTAAGGTTTAAATATCTCTACGTGTGGACGTGCTGACATTAATAGTAGTAACCATGCAAGTACATTGCGTTTTTGCCTTCAGCAGTAGGTGGGCTATATTACTTTGATACGATATTTTTCAAATTTATGATACAGCGCTTGTATAAAATAATTTTTGAAAAACAATTGTGTTTATTGAAAGACAAATAATGAACTAAACGAACAAAAAATAAATAAAATGAGTGTACACTATCCAGATTGACCCTGAAAATCATATCTGACACTAGGTGAAAATTTTCAGAAAATTTTCAGGTAAAAATACCAAACATCAAAATTGTATTTTTGTGGCCTCGTACTTGGTAAAATCTTTTAACACATTTTCTATATCTATGATGCTGAGGACTTCGCTTGCTTTTGTCAACCTTAATAGTCTGCTCAGACGTTCTTCTACAATGGAAGCAGTGGCAGATCTAGCTCGGGACCGAGGGGAGGCCTAGGCTCACCAGTTTTTTGAGTGACAGAAATAATTTAAGCTATTATTTGTATATATTTTTTTGAAGTTTAATAAACTCATGATACCTATCATAATCTAAGTTCTGGTTGGGCCCCCCAGTTTTTACCTTCTAGATCCGCCATTGAATGGAAGCCTTGAAGCAGTTCCTTTTATTAGTTTTAAGTTTGGAAGAAATTATTTCCTTGCTAGCAACTGACACTGGAATGGTGAGTAATGTTCTTAAGTCAACAAAAATATTCGGGAAAGTGTCAGTAAACGAGTTTAGGGTTGTGTAGGAATGGACTGCTTTTACGAGGCACCACTGTTAACAAAAGTAAGAGTTGTAGGACCTCATTTCTGTCAATATTACATTCATTTTCATGGGTCAAAAATCAACTGGAGATTGACGCAACACTTTTTATGTTCACTTCTCTAACACTTTCAAAGGCAGACGCTGTTCTACAGAAATTTCAAGTCATCAATGTGCTTTTAAATTTGTGCAAACTTTTCTGATATTGAACTGATGGCTGTGCCTAAAACCACATAAAAATTTTAACTTTGAAAGAAGTCCTTCCTAACCCTGCTCCGACAGATTCCAAAGGTAATGGTGAAAAATGAAACCACAGATTCCTGGCACTAAAACAAGAAAAAAGTGTATATGACACATAGTCCGGAAGTGGACAGAGGCAGAGTTGGACAGCTCCAAAAGTGAGGAGAAAGAAACTTCACACCTGCCTACCGTAATAATTAATTAATAACTATTTCTGTGGAATCCCGTAAAAAGTGTATATCGATAACGAATTCACTATTCATACTAGTGGAAGTTCAAGGATGTTTCAGTAGCAGTGGATTCGCATTTATTCCTGAGAACAGTATCTTTCAAACTATACTAGTGTTAATTACGGAACATGAAGAAAGTACTGAGATGTAGAATCATATCTAAAATTATAGTAGTAGTATAAAAACAAGAAGGACTGGATTAAAACCTTAATGCTACTCATTCATAATGGAAGCTGCATAAAGAATTTCCAGTTTCAATTCAGACAATTTTGGATAACATGCCACACCACGTTTCGTGAATGAAGAACTTCAGTGGAGCACCGGACAAAGACAAAGGGAGAAAGAATGTATATATAAGAATGTAAGAATATATGTAAGAATGTAAGAATATATGTAAGAATGTAACAATATATGTACACACACGTTAACAACTGATAAATTGATACCAATCTACAATCAAGTCAAGGTTTTCTGTCAAATAGAATGTTTGAGAAAAATCCATAATTTTTTCACTATGTACATATTCATAGCGAAGTTTATTTTAGTGTTATGTATTAAAATTCGTGTGTTAAAATAAAAGTGTTTAAACCTAAAATTAATCGAGTTATCATCCTAATTAAGCAGTCTTCCTTCGATGATAGTGAGTACCAGAGTTTTCTTTTAGGTTTGCGGTGATATTTGCATATTAATGCCAAAATTCGTGAAATCTATTAGTAATCACACAAGCTCTCTGATATTGAGGTGACAGATCTCTAAACGCGTAAGTTCACATATCATAGAAAGTCCGAGAAAAGAAATCGGACTAGGTAACAATGGAGCTCACGCATATAGGAATGTAAAGAAAGCAACTGAATCAGTATTGAAAAAGTCATGAGCTAGAAAATGTCAATTTTGCTTTAGTCCAACTTTTTATTTATTTATTTTGTGACAGCAATTGCTCACAACAGGTTTTTCATTTCGTACAATAGTAAGAAAACTCTTACTTTCTCAAATAGAGTAGAGAATTTTCAAAAATTAAAGTTTCTTTTTTTTTTTTTTTTTTAATGTTCTCATAACATTACTTTTCTGACTCACGGCCTTTTCAAAACTATTAATTCAATTGTTTTTAAATATTTTGGCTCTACCAACTTAAAACTGATAATTCTTTGTTTTCATATTCGATTACTGAAAATTTATTATTAATTTATGAAATCAGATATTCCTGTAAGCAAGGGTTGTGGGAGAGAAGTTTACATATGCTTTGTATATCAAAATTTCTCCTGTACCTCTGCACGACAGCAATTGTTGAAGGATTGAGCGTGTTCACTCACATTTATTTTGGTAGAGCTAAAGTGGGGCCATTCCCACAGGGCATTAATTGAAGAGAAGCATAAGAGCACATTCAATTACCACGCGGTATAATCATATAGTAATACGTATGTCAACTGACTATACTAATCACAGAACCGGTTGTTTAACGATTTGAATGACACCACTGGGCACACACACTTCTAAATGTGACGCACATGCTTCTAACTATGACACACATATTACTAACCATAACGCGCATACTACTTCTAAAAATTTTACATTTAATTTAATATAATGATAAAAGTAGTTTTAGATAAATCAGTTCTACGTATGAACAGAATAAAAACATCTTTAAATATACACAAGCTCACTTAAAAAAAAAAATAACTTTAATTCTTTCATACTTCTTTACATAGAAATTAAATACATCCATACAAAAATTAAAATTAGTGTGTGCAAGACTAACGTGCTGCACAAAGTGTTAATAAGTATTGTTTATAATCTTCAACAAGATATAAATGAATACATACATTTTGTAGTATACAAATATTCATGAGTTGTAATTTTATTTTCCCGTCCCGGAAGGCCTTTGTAGTAGCAATATTCAGGAAGAACTTGAGAGTATTAACATGGTTTATGATAGTATATTTAAAGTTTTTGTTAGTTTTGGTTTTTTTTATGATGTAAGTTTCAACTTCTGACATAAGTTCAATACAGTTCCTATACCATTTACAACTTGCACTCCCGTTTTTATAAGTTTGTCACATGTTAGGTGACTTCTTGCGTTATCTCGAATATCTTTCCCTAAACCTCCGCATAAATAGAGAATCCAATGTTGACAATTGCAGGAAATTGGATTGTATATATTTCCGTTTTTCTTATTGTGTAGAACACGACCTCGGATTTTGAACGGCGATATATTGACGGTTCCAAGTTTTTCGTATGTTCCATCCTCAGCAGGACAACCTATGAAGTACGTCGGAACCAAAATGTCATTACCATTATTGAAACCTACGGAAGAAAGAAAATATTGTAACATGCTAAAAACAGTCAATCGCAGACTAATGAAACTTAATGAAAATTAAATGAAAATTCTAGTTTAAGGTCCCACAGTTATGTCCTTTATGATAAAGGAGAGGAGTGATTAATGAAGGTGATAATTGGTGGAACTGAGAATGTGGCAGGAAACGAGAGAACCCCAAGGAACCCCCTACGAACACGATTTTATTCACTACGAACTCGCTTCTTCTGGGACCTCTACCACCGTAGGTGAGTGCTGTATCACCAAATCACTGTGCCCCGTCTCCCTTTGAATTTTATAGTTCTACAATATTAATAAGCGTTTAACACACACACAAAACAAAAACTTTGAATTTTATAGTTCAACAATATTATCAACGTTTAACAAACCAATAATTAGGATTAGGAATGATAAAAAAAAAAAAGGGCTCAAAAGATTGTGATCTTCGTTACGAATTTTAGAAATGATCAAAAAATCCATTAAAAGATTGTGATCTTGAAAAATAAACTATTATTTGCTAATTAATAGTTTTAAACTACTATTATTAAAGCAATTATAACAAGGTTTCATTCTAGAGGTGGTTGAAGTAATATAAATGGTTGTTATTGTGAATTATTCTTGATTTAATCACCCAGTCTTGCTACCATTCTTTGTTCACATTTCCTTTGTCTGACTTAATGTGAAATTCTTATATTGTCTCTCACTTTTATATTATACTAGCAGCGTTCACCCCGCTTCGCTGCGGTCACCCCGGAACGCAATAAACTTTGTTACTTAGATAATTTTTACTTTTTCGCTTTCAAGTGATATGATAAAAACCATAGAAGATTGCACTAATGTTAACATTATATCGCCTGTCATTTATGTTAACCCGCCCCGCTTCGCTGCGGTCACCCCAACCCGCCCCGCTTCGCTGCGGTCATCCCGGAACGCAATAAACTTTGTTACTTAGATAATTTTTACTTTTTCGCTTTCAAGTGATTTATAGCGCCTGTCAGTTATGTTAACCCGCCGAGTCACAGGGTCATGCGGGTTGCATATAAATACGTTTATTTTTATACCTATGATGAACTAATAACAAAGGATTTGTACGTATGGACACCTGAATGGTCAATTATCTCAAGACACTGGTAATTGAAAATTAAAGTGATATGATAAAAAACATCTAGGGTCCACATCCTAACAACCCCCCAAAAATGAAAGAAATCGGTTCAGCCGTATTAGCGTGATGAGCGGACAAAGGATTTTTTGTACGTATGGACACCTGATTGGTCAATTATCTCAAGACACTGTTAATTGAAAATTAAAGTGATATGATAAAAACCATCTAGGGTCCAAATCCTAACAACCCCCCAAAAATGAAAGAAATCGGTTCAGCCGTATTAGCGTGATGAGCGGACAAAGGATTTTGTGCGTTCTCTTTTATATATATAGATATATATAATTAATTTCAATTAAATTAAATTAATGAATTTTTTGAAGAGTTTAAAAGTTTTATATACGAGTATATCAATAGAAATTTGATCATGAGTTTGACTGCATTCCACTTACTAGTTGCCAGTATCTATTTATATGACAGGGGGCTGTATCCTCTATCCGTGATTTTTTTTTTTTTTTTTTTAATTGTGTTATTAGTATTGCTCGAGAAGACTGAAGATCACATTCAAAAATTAGAAAAATTAATCGTACCAATTCCTTTGTCTCACAAACAGTGATATGATTCTTCTTCTTATTATTATTATTTTGGTATAATTTTAAAAGTGGTTAAGGTCGTGCCCAAAAGTAATCTGTAATAGAGTAAAATTTCATGTCTAAACCAATTTTGTATGAATTTTCTAGGTTTATCTAGGTTATTGTCATGAATATGCCAGTATAGACTACGTGGTTCTGTGTCAAAAGAAACTTTGCTGTTATTGTACTATGGTAAGTTTCAATCCTTGTTAAATTATGGAATAATTTTCTGGGGAGCCTCCTATTCCAGTGTTACTATTTTCGTCGACAGAAAAAGGCAATAAGATCTATTTTTAATCTATCACCAAGGTCCTCATGCAAAAGGGTCTTTCAGTCAAATAAAATTTTAACTGTGCCTTGTGTGTACATATACAAAAGTATCATATATGTAAAGAGAAATGAAAGTAGTTTTCTTCATGTTGACGATGTACATTCATACAACACACGACAAAAGAATAACATATTCACTGCATACCAAAACTATGCGTGCACCAAAAGAAGTGTTGTTCCTATGTCCGCTAAGTTGTTTAATAAACTCCCAAGTTATTTGAAGGATATAAAAAACATACGGAATTTCAAAAATGAACTATTTAATTTTTTGTGTAATAAAATGTATTATGATATTAATGAATACTTGGGTGATAGTTTGTAAAATAATGTAATATCAATTATATTGAAATGTCTTCTTAGTATTTGACAAGTCCTATGTACTGGTCTCTGACCAATAATGTACGACATGGATGAATAAAAGAATGAATGAATGAATATAACTTCCCTGGAAGTTGATCGAAGCTGTTAATTCTGATTTAGATTTCTCTTCTATGAGACAATAAAAATTCCTAGGAGGTAATTTAATTTCTATTTTAGTTCCTTCATTGCATACGCTTTTGGCAGCAGTATCAATAGTATTGCTGTATTTAATGTCTACATGTGCCTTCATAAAGGCAAAAGTGATCTTATAATTATTTTTTGTCACGTAAAAATATAAATACTTTATATTTAGTATGTTCCATGATGCTTTATTATTCCATTGTGTTGTTTTTAGAGAAGGTAATACACTTAATGAGTATGTACAAATAATAGCTTTTAAGATTTTTTGTGTTTAGTATATATTAAAGCTTGTCTAATGGCGAAAGCTTCTTCAAAAGTACATAAATTGCTGCACCGACGTTAATATTGGAATATTTTGAAGCGGTTGTGTATATATAAATGTAGAATCTCGCTCAAATTTAAATTCGAATTTTCCAAGTATTTTGATAAATTTGGTTTCTGAGCTTCATATTTTCTATCTTAATATAGTTAGGTATTATAGCTTTAATATGAACCCAATTAATGTGGTACTGCCATACATAATATGGCAGTGAAAGGTATTTTATGAATAAACATATTTTTATCTTGGATACTGATGAATGCTTGTACAACTCAAGATCTGTTCTTAGTAAAATGAGTTTTATTTTTATTTTTTATTGTTTTATTTATTTATTTATTTTTTGCACGATATGTTTTGATTTCTGAAGTTTATATACGATAGAAATCTAGATTTACCAAAACTAGTAATGATAAACTTATAAGCTAATTTGAGAAGCAAAATTTGCAATGAACTACATTCAGATTCTTTTAATATGGCCAATTTAGGACAGAATGCCGGCTGTGAGAAAACAGTTCTAGCTAAGTTATATAATATTTGATCCATTTTGTTGAAATGTTTGCGAATGTTATTATAAAAAAATACCTCCATATCTAATATGGCTAAAAAAAAATGTTTGAGTATAGTGAGTAAAGTAAAAGAATTAATACCCCATTTCTTTGCTGCGAGATATTTAAGTAATCCTAGGTATTTGTGTCATTCCTGAAATAAATTATTCATATGATGATTCCAGTGAAGTTTACGATCCAGATAAAGTCCTAAATATTTAATCACATTTTCAGACGGAAGCTTGACATTCTGATAATGGAGATGGTGGTGGTGAGTATTTCTCTTCCTAAAAAAGATTATAAGCTTCGTTTTGTTCCAGTTCAACTCGACCATCATTTAGCATTCAATTATTAATTCTATGGAAGTTGACTTCCATTGTAGAGAGACTTTTTCCAATATCGTTGATAACTGATCACCTCTCTTTGCTATAGTAACAATAGAAACAATACATAACAACGTCAAAGTTAGCAACAATGAAAATGCCAGAAATTCCTATGTATAATAATAATCCATATAATAATAGAACAATCTGCATTCTCAACAAGTAGTTAGCAGTGAATCTATAACATATCACAGAATGGTTGATAAATGACCAACCTTCTTTACCACAGTAACGATAGAAACAACGCATTTAAAGACTGCAACAATATCAAAGTTAGCAACAATGGAAATTGCCAGAAATTCCTAAGTATAATAATGTACATAATAATAGGATACACAGTGGTGAGCCTTCAACATTTGCGCTACTCTAAACTTCATATAACAAACAAATATGGATGTCGAGCACGAGATGAAGCTCATTCTATTATAAATCGCTTCTTAAAAATACATATTTAGATAAGAACAGTTCTTGAAATCCATAACTTTCCATGTAGAATGTGTACAGTTCAAAATCGACCTAAGAATTATGCACACGAATCTTAAGTTACATACATAGTTCACATTACTAACATCTGTGGCAAGAAAGCAGGTTTGACTAGGTTCAGCTTTTATTTTCTTGAAAATGAGAGAGAAAGAAGAAAAAAGCAAGAAAGCCCATGTACATGGGAGAAATCATACTTAAAAGCAGATTTTCTTCCAACACTGGTAACACTTTGTCCGTTTTCGTAATGTGACTTACGTCACTTGAGTATAACGATCAATAAAAATTTATACGTATTTACGTTTTAGAAGCTAGTTTGAAAATTTGCTACTTGCATAGAGATTTCAGGTCCGATATGGATGCATTTTTTAATTAATGTGCCTTATCAAAAGAAACAGAAAAAAAAAAAAAAAAACTAAAATCGAGAAAAGGAAATAAACTTTTCTAGTTACTAATACTTCTGTAAACATTACTACATGGCTTCTGAAAGTGAGGTCAAAAACCTTTTCTTACATTTATAAATAGGATTATACTTTGATAAGGAAATTAACTTATATACTTTCGGTTAGCCTAAACAAGACACAAAAGCACTTTCTATAAAATGTTTTAAAGTGTGTGTATGGGGGAAAGGTTATTATAGAGGTTAATTATTCGTTACCAATTGCCTTCCAATGTTAGATTTAAAAAATATGTCTATAGTAACCCCCAATCACGTAAGTAATGCATTTCGCAAACCTTTATGTAACTTTAATTTTGCGGAAGTCTAATTTGTAAATGGCTTAAGTGTAAGTTCATAAAAAACTACAATATTTATTATTATTATTATTATTATTATTATTATTATTATTATTATTATTATTATTATTATGTTTACACCTACATATTTACACAGTATTATTTTGTAAATGAAACATCATGCATCAATATTTACTTGGGTATAACCATAAAAGTACGAAAAATATAAAAATTACATATAAATGTTCTTAAATATATATTCTTTTATACAGAAAATATATTTCCTACGTCATTGCATACTGCAAGGAATGTCTAAAACGTCTAAGAATGTCCAAGAAATGTAGATACGCGCTAGTAGTTGTAATTTTCGAGATTTATTAGTAATTGTGATTTAAGTTGGGGATTACTGTATAGTTTGGTGGTTGTAACAAAAACCCTCTCATTATGTTGCTGAATTTGAAGATAGATATGAGAATGATCTTGTAACATAAACTATACTTTGAATTGCTCTAAATTTTTAAGTTTTGTAAAATATTGTGTATTATTTCTATAGTAAAAATATTGCAAACATCATGTAGTTTTATTATTCTTACTGACAGTCTATTGCAACTTTATTATTTTTTAAAGACGGAAACTACCCTGTGATTACGATTAAGAAAACACACAAGAACTTAAGACCTCATGAGGAAAAAAGAAAAACGGTTTAGAGGAAAGTAAATTGACAAGGTAGTGTGACGGAAATTAGGACAGTTCAAAGTAAAGAATATTTCTTGCATGTATTTATTTACAATCATCGCTTCAACTATTACATGTATCGATATCAGTTCAACAACAGAATAAATAAATAATAATATTTATAAAATTCACTGAAACAGAAATCATAAATGGATTGACCTTGTATACGGAAATGGTGAAATAATACCCAAGGAATTTACTGGTACCGAAATCATAGCTGCTTGGATTTTGTGCAGAAATCGGACTCATGTTGACTGCAACTTGCTTCCTTATTTTGAGTGTACACCCTGTTTCAAAAAGAATATACGTATTTCGAATGCATATATTTATTAAACTTTAAGACATACGAATATGAAATTTTACACACATTTTTACGAACCTCTCAAATTGAAATCACAGTTCAAAGTTCAAATTACAGATGTTCAATATGTCCTCCATCAGCGACACGAACAATATCACATCGATACTCAAATTCCTTCCATACTCGGGCAAGCATGTCCTGCGTCACTGATGTTATGGCAGTACGGATCCGGTTCTTCAACTATCCAGGTTCTGTGGGAGTGGTGGTACATAAATGTTATCTTTAACGAAACCCCACAAGAAGAAGTCACGGTCTCAAATCCGGTGACCGTGGAGGCCAGCTGAGACATGCTAAGTCGCCAGCTCCTTGATGACTAATCCAACGGTTCGGTAGAGTTTCATTCAGATATTCACGCACTTGGCGACTCCAGTGAGGGGGTGCCCCGTCTTGTTGAAAAATGAAGTTGTCGTGCAGCCTCGGAAACAACCAGTTTTGTAATGTAGCGAGATACTGCTGACTGTTAACCGTGTTCCCATTAAAGAAGAATGGACCGTAAACAGATGATCGGGATATCGCACAAAACACATTGACTTTGGGCGAATCTCGTATATGTTCAATGACTGCATGTTGGTTCAGCAGGCCCCAAATTCGAACAATTTGTTTGTTTAATACGGAACGTCGCTTCATCATTGAACACGATGTGTTGTGCAAAAGTGTTATCATTGTCAATAGCATGCAGAATCTCGTTACAAAATTCCACACGTTTGCGTTTGTCATCAGGACGCGAGCTTTTAACAGCTGTAACTTGTACGGCTTCATGACCTACCGACGTCTCAGAACACGCCAAATTGTTGTTGTCGGCACTTGTAACTCCTGACTGGCACGACAAGTTGATTTTGAAGGACTACGTTGGAAAGCAGTTTGAATTCGTGCAACATTTTCTTCAGGAACACGAGTGCGGTCAGGATTCTTTCCTTTACATACACATCCTGTATCTACAAACTGTCGATACCATCAGCGAATGTTCCACCTATTCGGAGGATCAATTTAGTACCTCAACCTGAAACGTCTTTGCACTGTAATCACGGAATTGCACTTTGCAAACTCGAGAACACAAAATGATTTCTGGTGCGGAGTAGCCATTTTAAACATATGACGGTTACCAAGCAAAACAGAAGGCAACTGACATCTAGCGGCTATTAATATAAACTAGACTATGTATTCGTTTCTCCAATAACCGAGCCCAGGCGCAGCGATCGATGGTTTGGACAAAATAATTCTTCGTAATACGTATATTCTTTTTGAAACAGGGTGTACTATCGACTACAGGGTATACACTGTTGATTGAATTAATGGAGCTTAACGTCTGTTCCCAAAACGAAATTATGTGAGACAGAAAATACCGACTGAAGTGGGTCCTAATCACTACCCCATTTTTTTTCAAGGTTTTATGACCTCATCGATGATCAAACTAGTAACTACATGCACAGATGGAATGTGCATTCGCCATTAAGAGCCTGCTATACTAAAAAATAATACAAAATTTATCATTTTTCTTTTGCTTCTTTTCCATAAGTGAAAGGAGATAATGAAATGCAATTTACCACAATCATAGATAATGTTATTTTACAACAGACTTGAAGAATTTTCAGTGTTGCCATCCATAGAAATTACAATGTCGCCAGAATAAAATTTTCCCCAAAATCTAAGAAAGGCAGAGACTAGACGAACGAACTCAACTGTATTTGATTACGTATCATATTGTTTTGGTATCTTGTGAACTACTTTTTAAATAACATTATTGCTTAATTTTAATAACTGTATGTTAAAACTCTTTTGATTATTACAAACTAAATACAACTATTATTTAAAAAGTAGTTCACAGGATTCCAAGACACCATGATGCGTAACCAAATGTAGTTGAGTTCGTTCTTCTAGTCGATGCCTTAACTTAGATTTTGGGGAAATGTTATTCTCGCAACACTGTAATTTCTATGGATGGCAACACTAAAAATTCTTCAGGATCATATTTTCTGTTGTAAAATAACATTATCTATGATTGTGGTAAGTTGCATTTCATTATCACATTTCACTTATGAAAAACAAGCAAAAGAAAAATTGTAAATTTTGTATTATTTTCTAGTATGTCAGGCTCTTAAAGGGCACTACAATCTCTGAGTATACAAGTTGATATTTTACTTGCTAGGTATAAATGTATAATACGTTCCTGGATGCGCAGAATGAATGGGAAAGGGGATTGGAGCGTTTTTTTTTTCTTTCTTTCTTTAATTTTTACTATACAAGTAGATAAATCTTATAGTGACTGAACATATATATTGATGAAGCTTATGGAATACATATTGCAAGTTAAAAAAAAAAAAAAAAAAAAAAAAAAAAAAAAAAAAAAAACACACACTTAAGTTGTATTTCTAGAAACTGAAACACTTTCCGATCTTTTGAATACGTTAGCAAGTGTACTTACTAGAGGATCTTAGAGGCTTAACACATGTTACGTAAATACTTCTTTACATGTTTTAACTTCAATATTAGTGGATATTTTAAATTTCTATAGAAAACAACGAAGTGATGGTTTTTGAACACCAACATTTATGTGCAGGATTGACAAAAATATTTATATCCCTTTAAAATTATGCTGCGTGTGAAATGCATTTACACAACTATTATCTACTTTAAATTATTTATTTTTATTTTTCACATCTTTGCAAGTACCAATTTATATCTTATAGGCATTATTCTTGATGTGTTCTTCAATATCTTACACACAATCATTATGCAATTCATGGGAACTCGTACTTCTAACGTATATTGATTACTAGTTTTCCATTAATCAACGAAACTTGTATAAAGACATTTAAAAATAATTAAAGTGAAATATGTAATGTTATAAACTTGTAATATATATAATTATCCTTTACTTCTATTACGACTGTTGAACTTTTCCATTATTCATTTTTATAACAAAGTTTGATCAAGATAACAATCGAAGTAATAAAGGTAAATGGTACAAGAATAAACTGTTTAATCTTTGTTAATGAACTTGATAATAATGGTATCCCATTCCTTGTCTGAATTTTCTCTTTCGGGATCAAGTTTTGGCTAGTTTGTCCTAGTGGAATAAGCCTTGAAAACGTTCCTTTCACTATTTGATGTTCTTCGGTGTAAAACCTTGATATCCTGCACACTTTGTTTGTGTTCTTTTAAACGTTGTGACCGAAATAGTCAGCCTCTTGAAACCACCTAGGAATTTGGATGGATCTGTGAGGCAATACGAAAACCATTTCGCCGATAAATATACTTTAACCAGCAATTATGACCTATCTTGCTCATGCAAAGATACTTACATTGGTGTGACTAAAAGAAATATAATACTAAATCAAAAGAACATTTAAAGAAGTCACGGAAAGATAAAGAAGCTATTTCGGGGAGTGTTCACATTTACAAATACCAAACATAATGTGCAGGATATCAAGGTTTTACACCATGAAACATCATATATCGAAAGGAAAGTTTTTGACGCTTATTTTATTAGGACGGAAAATACAAAACTTAATATCGAAAAAGGAAATTAAGACAAGGAATCGGATACTATTATTACCAATATCGTAAACGAAAATTGAAGTTTAACCCTGTACCATATAGGGAAAGTTGGTCACACCAGGAATAGGATGTATTACGAAACATGGCACTTACAGTCCATCTGAATATTCTAGACACTTCTTTCTTTCTTCCAGTAAAGTATTTTTTCCAGAGTAACTTGCGTACTATAAAATAATCACATACAGCAACAAAAAGAAGCTAATTAGAGGCCGTTTATGCAATATTTAAGGCCTCTGTCTACTGTTCCTAAATGTAGGTAATTTTAATTTACTATGCACTTCTTTTAGCTTTTGTTTACGATTAAGGCAATGTCGTATCAAGAAGCATGTGTCTTGATGTACCAAGAGACAATACTTTAGATATAATCAGCAGTATTTATTATAATGATCTTACGAATATATCTATTTTTGAAATCAGAATGCCTAGTTTTATATTCATTGCAGTTCTTTCTGGTAAAACTTCAATACATTTGTTTTTAAACGCGCCCTTCTTATTAGAATTACGAGAAAGAAGAAAGAGATTATAGTTCTTGTATAGTATTTTTAACGTTTGTTTTATAAGAAACAAATTAGTCGTTGAAAAAGAATTGATTATGATTAGATTTGATAATTGTCCCTAGAGAGATTAACCATTGTCCCTTGGTACATAAGGGACAAAATGAATTTCCCGGCGAAAAATTGCTGTGGTATTCCTCTCGTTTTAGGAATCTCCTTATAATGTTTACGGTATGAAGCTGAAATATCAAGCTATCATTTACATATTTTTCCTTTAGCCTTGTCTAAATATACCCACTTCTATAAAGCAAAATATAAATAGTATTCCTAATGACCTTTCTTACTCCGATTTTTCTCTTGATTTGTTGCAAATACACATAACAGAAAAGCTCACAGTAGTAACAGTTTATAATATACAAATTTCATTTTTATTACTCCGAAATTTCTTTATTCAAGTTATATTATTATTATTATTATTACTTAGGAAAAACTACTAATCAATATACGATGAAAATATGAATTGACAACTATGCACTTCAACTGGACTTCATAACGCTTATGTGTAGGAGACAGAATGACACAGAAAAAAAAAAAAAAGCCAAGAAAATATTACAAACACCTGTAAAATAAAAATAGGTAATTTGGAACAGGTGTAATAGTTGTGTAAATGCACTGCACATAAAGTATAATCTTAGAGAATATGAATAGTTTTATCAACCCTCCACATAAAAGTTAGTTTTTCAAAACTCCATTACTTTGCGAAAATACGCTACTTGGTACAGAAATTTAAAATGTCTGCTGGTATTGAAGCTAAAAACATGTGAATTTCTTGCAGAATATGTATAAGGCTCTAAGATTCCCGAGAAAGGATAGTTACTAACGTATTCGAACTATCGGAAAGTTTTTTTTCTTTTATCATTCTATTTGCAGATTTCTGTAATTTACTTTAAGCTGGGGCCGCGGTGGCTCAGTGCTAGAGCGTTCACCTCTGGTGCTTGGGGTCCCGGGTTCGATCCCAGCCCCCGCCAAGTGAACTTTGTGGTGGACAAACACCGTGTGCGTGGGTTTTCTCGGGGCTCTCCCGTTTCTTCCCACTTTCTTCATTCCACCATTTCATTCATCACTCATCATCACCGTCTCCTTTAGCCTACCCGGCATAACCGTGGGACGTAAAACTCAAAGATTTCATTTCATTTCATTACTTTAAGCTTTCAAGCTTTCGACTCTCCCCTGGAGTCTTGGTCACGGAGGTTGAAAACAGGAAGGAAAAGAACAGAAACATCAAGGCATAAAATTGGAATGTACTTACCAAGAGAAGAGCTGTGTTGTACGGACACGTTGTCAAGTACGACAGCGGTCTCCAGATGAAGATGACGCAAACTAAAATATGGTGGAGTCGGTTTGTGCGCTTATCTTGTTTCTTTTTGTCAACTCATGTTATTATTTTTATTGTCATGCCAATGCTAAGAAAATTCTGTAATTACCGCCTCCCATTCGTCACTCAACCATCCCTTCTCTAAATTTAATTTCTTTTATTTTTATTTTTTTTTAATGAGTAAACAAATTTTCAAAAACGAGATTCTCTACTTTATTTCTAGCTTCAAATAAATTTGAATCTTAAACTCGGTGTTGCGTTTCTTTTTAAATCTTTCGTTAAACCTGACACCCAATTTTCCGCTTTTGAATCTCTTAATATGCTCCTTTACTCGGACTTTTAGATTTCCTTTTGTTTTGCCTATATAACTCTCTTGACAAATGCATTTTACTTCAGCTTCTAGGAATACGATTTCGAAAACAAAAATATGAGCCGTTAAATACGTTGCTGGGGACACGTTGTACTAGTGGCAGTACGCTCACCTCTTGTGAAACAAATCCCTGATTCAATCCCAAGAAATGTGAGTTTGTGATATACGTGGATTTTGTTGGTGATCTTCCATTTTTTTTCTACATTATCTTCGTACCAACTCTATCGTAATCAATCAGTTTCATAAATCATTAGTTTCCTTTAGTTTAAACAGCATAACTATAGGACCCTAAATTTAAGAGTTCATTTCATTTTCATTAAAAAAAAAAAAAGTTTTATGCATATTTACTTCTTCCTGAAAAGTCTTGTAACTTCCAGGGGAAATGTGGCAGGCGCCACTGAATATGTCGAATACGTTAATTATTATTTTATATTTATTTATTTTTTATTCTTTTAATTTTTATTTTTTTAATTTTTATTTATTATTATTACTTTGATTCAATTTAAACTAATGTCAGCAAATAAAATGAAAATTTAATACTTGAATACTGTTCATTCTAGCTTCGTACTTAGAACTTAAATAAAAATAAAATCTAACAAAGTAAACATGAACTGTGTTACTACAGTTTCGACAATATATCTTTGCATTCATTAGATAATATGTCTGATAAAGGCCTTATATTGCCGAAATTGTAATACATACTGTTGATATAAATGTTTCCTTTGGTCAGATTTCATTTTCATTTAAAATTCAATAATATTTAGAATCTCTTACCTTCTGCAGTTCTATAGACGCCATCTTTAAACTCGAATACGAGAGCCCAATGAGACAATGGTCCAATAGATGCCCCACTCTCATTGGCGTCAGAGGTACTGCCTCCCATGTTTATTGGTCTCTTATATAAATACACAGTTGCTGGTCTTACTATTCTATCAAAATCCTTCGCAATTACCCATCCATCTCTGCTTAATTGTGATAAGTTATTTCCCACAGCAGAAGCATAATCAAGGGTTCGTGAGGAAGACATCAAAGCTCTTGTGGCTGTTTTATAATCACTACTTCGTGAGGAAGAAGAGGAGAAAGACATTTCAAGGTGTGTAGAGGGTTCTGAAAGAATAAGTAAATAACATTGTAAAATTTTAGGGAAAAAATATTTGTATAATTTGGCTACACTTTGGAATTTGGAAGATATGCGCAGTATTGCTACATTGAAGGCTAATGGTGTTACAGATTGGAATTTCATAAAGCCTAGGCACTAAACCAGTGGTTCTCAACCTATTTTGACTGACGACCAACTTTACTGAACATCCAGGACATTTGTTTTATATTTTTATTAGTAATAATAATAATAATAATAATAATAATAATAATAATAATAATAATAATATAAATTATAATACCTATAGTGTATGCCTGTAAGTTTTTATAATGTAATTAACTCTATTTAGTACTGAGCATTATTGCTGCCACTAGAGACGTTGACTGGTACAGTCCGTCTCAAAGTTGATTTTAACTAATTATTATTAAATTCTTCATGATTTTTTTAAATTCTAAAATTTCGCGACACATGCTAGGGGGACTGCGTGACACACCAATGTGTTGTGACACAATGGTTGAGAACCGCTGCACTAAACTACAGCTCTACAACTCCACTGAAAAAACTAAAAGAATGCAAGTTTGATCTCAAGTTGCGTCATCCCATATTAAACATTCAAAAATTTAGAAAACTTATCGCATGAATTGTGAACTTCGTAGACACAGACAAGTGATATATATATTGTCTATTATAGTGTGAAGAAAGCAGCCATTTTCAAATGATGGTGTGCGTGACGGAATTACTGGCGTACTAGGAGAAAATTAATTCTTTACAGAATTTTAAAATGTTAACAATAACTGTTTTTCATTGTTTAATTGTTAGGCAGCTACAGTTCAGCAGGTAATGTTTCTTCACGATCAAATTTACGAATAATTTTAAATTACACAGTTAGTATCACAAAAACTACAAAAGTGATGCAATAAAGAATGATTATTAGTGCTTGACACACTAATATCATTCTTTATTGCACCACTTTTTTAGTTTTTGTATTAGCGCTTGATAGCCAAGAGCTAGTATTTCCAAAACTACAACCCTTATGGGATTTGCGAGGTCAACAGTGCCATAGAAAGTAAACTGTATTTAGGGGATACTTTTTTCTTGAACTATATACAAAATTGTAAACTGTATTTCGAAGTCATATTCACCTTTATATCTGTTATAATTCCATTTTATTAGCAGTAAATGTTCTCTGTCCTTAAATGTATAGTTGAATGAATGTAACATATATTGTTTTCTCACTTAATATGAGCCAGCACCTTATTTTCCCAATGGGTAAGGTGTCGGGCATTCAGAGTTTACCATCGTCCATACTCTGTATAATCAAAAGGGTACAAATAAATACAAATACACCAGTATAAGGGCCCAATATTATAAAGTAACTCTTATCAATGACTGCCATCTTGAAATTCCTCACATTGGATCGAGGTAAAACTTTTGAAACGAAAAGGGAGTCACATGAATCCGATTTATGTAATCAGATTTTACACACAAATATTATAATTTAACAGTTAAAAACACTAACATTTAACAGAACTCGCATTGTTATCCTCCAAAAGTCATTGAACAGAAACTTTGCAGGACAAGCACCGTATATGTACGTGCGCATTACAAGATGTGTTCAATGTGTTGTCCGTCATGCATTACACGTAGTTGCAGATGTTTGGTAGAGTGAATAATTATCCGTCAAAAAGGTAGAGTGAATAGTTATCCGTCAAAAATTTGTTGGAGATGGTGTCTCTCCTGGGCAATTGTAAATTCGTAGTTTTACTAAACGGAAGTCACATCGTCAGTGCCAGCGAACGCGGCTTTGGGACCTCAAGTGATGTTTCACTTTGAAAGTCTCTCTAAGTTTTGATGTGAGGTACACATATTACAGGAAAAATAGTGAATTTGTCATTGCATAATCACACGGTCCAAAGCCCTAGAATTCTATACAAATGTCTTATCAAATAATTATGATGTAATCACAATCACCGAAAGTTTTTAAAAAGACCGTCATACTGATGTTTAATTCTTTGATACAAGACAGAAGACAGGAACCTTGAACTATCAAATAATTGTAAGGGAGGGGGTGTAATAATAGCAGTACATCAATATTACAATGTCTTCTGTAAAAACTCTTGTGATCTAAATTTCGAATGTGTAATTGTCAGGCTCTCCAGTCACTTACTAAAGTTTATTTGTGCAGTATACATTCCTCCGGATTCAACTGTAATGACATATGAATTGTTTTATAAATTTATTGAGAGCAATGTTCCAATAGGAAGCACCGTTCTTTGCATAGGGGACTTTAATACAAGTCAAATAACGTGTTATAATTTTGACCTTCCACTTTCAAAAAATAAATGTAAAGACTTAAATAACTTCATGTCCCTGTACGACTTAATGTCCCATAATGACATTCAAAATAGTAATGGCCGAACCTTAGACTTAGTACTCTCGAATCTTAATGACATTTCCGTAATAAAAGAGTATTCTCTTGTTACTAATGAAGACAAGCATCACCCAACTTTACTTATCTCTTTCCCATTTAAACACCTGTAGAAACATAAGAAAGAAGTTACAGAACTCGGTCTTAATTTTAGGAAACAGATTTCCAAAAGATGTACATAGAACTCTCTAAAGTAAACTGGGATTGCCTTTCGCAATCGGATGATGTAAATATTGCATTAACAAACTTTTATCAAATGATTAACAACACATTTTCTGTATGTGTTCCAGCCAAAAATAGTTATCCATGTTGGTTTACTTATAATATAGTTAAGAAAATAAAATCCAAGAGATACTACCATAGCAAGTGGTTTACTTATAATATAGTTAAGAATATAAAATCCAAGAGATACTACCATAGCAAGTGGAAAAAGGGATCAACAAATATACTTGATCATCGCCATCAGTTTGAGAGACTGCGTAAAGAAATAAAATCTGACATAAACTAGGCTACAAAGCTTTTATTTTAAACTCAGAATGCTCTATCGATAAAGACCCAAACCAGATCTGGAGCTTTATTAAACTTTAAACATAGCATTTGCCATCAAACTCCCTTACATACAATAGTCATGATATCCAACATATCACTGAAATAGCACAGGCATTTGCACATTATTTTCATTCAGTTTACAATGTACCCGCCACATACAACATTGACTCTTTGCTTGCTAATCGGACCGAATGTAACATATTAGACAACTTTCAATTAGATGAAATAAAATTCGAAGAAACAGAAAATGCTGCACGAGCACTGAAACCAAAAACATCTTATGGTCCTGATAACATTCCCCCTTATGTTGTGAAAGGTTGCAGTGATATATTTAAACACCCACTTTGCATTTTATTTAATATTTCTATTAGAACAAACACTTTTTCAGATAAATGGAAAGAAAGTTTAGTTTGTTTATTACCAAAATCTGGAAATAAAAGAGAAATAGAAAATTTCAGGCCAGTTGCTATTCTGACGCCCTTTGCCAAAACTCTTGAGAAAGTATATTATATGCGCAAATTTAAAATCATGTAAAATCTGTTCTTTCAACTTATCAAAACGGCTTCTTACATAACAGGTTTACTTCGACAAACTTATCAATTTTAACAAATTTTATAGCAATAGAATTAGATAAAGGCGGTCAAGTAGATGTCGTTTATATCGATTTTAGCAAAGCATTTGACGTCGTTGATCATGATGTCTTGCTACTAAAAATAGCATCTCTGAATTTTTTGAAATATGCAATGGCGTATCTTGTATCATACATGCATAACCGAAAACAATATGTTTCATACAAAAGGATTTGTTACTGAAAAGTTTAATACTCTATCGGAGTCCCTCAAGGATCTAATCTAGGTCCCCTGTTGTTTCTTCTTGTTATTAATGATATTATTCTGTGTATTAAAACTTCTCAAGTTCTTTTTTTTTCCCACGCCCTCAATTATACTCCAAAGTAAGTTCAATTGATGACTGGGTGAAACTTCAACAAGATCTAGAGAGAGTTCAAATGTGGTGTGATAAGAATAAATTAGTCCTGAATGTATCCAAATGTAAATCTGTATCTTCCACGAGGAGAGAAAATGCAATTAACTTTACCTATACATTAAGTGGCACTCCATTGTCTACTCCAAATACTATCAAAGATCTAGGAGTTACATTTGATAGCAAATTAATCTTTGCTCAACACATTGACACGATAACGAGTAGTGCATATAGAAACCTAGGTTTAATTTATAGGATAGGACAGAATTTCTACAACTTAACAAGACAAGAGAAAGATGGAAAGTTACCAAATGAAGAGAACCCAAAAGAGATATCTGAAGATGGCAAATGAAGTGTTGATGCAAGAAGTAAAAAGGGAGTACTCCTTTGTACAGGATGAAAAATAGAAAGACAGTACGAGCAGATCAGACTCCAGTAGAAGCATGGGAAAAGTTTAAGTAATGAAGGAATTGATATATTATAGGACCTGACGAAAAAATATGGCGACAAAAAAGAATACCAGATGACTGGAGGAAAAATATATTGGTTCCAATATACAACAAGGGAAAAGTGGATATTAAGGAAAGTAGCAATTATAGAGAGATAACGTTTATATCCCATACAATAAAGGTATCGAAAAGGGACTTAAGACAAGCTAATAAAAAATTAGGTGTGCAATACTTCGAAATGGTTAATATTATGCTTCTTTTCTACAGTGTATTAGGACAGAACGCTCAGGTGATTACAATCTTCATCTTTATAGCATTAAGTGTATAACCTCGTTCCTGCATGATGCAGATCACTTTAATTCTGCGAAGTCCTTCCACATTTACTTGCAACAAATGCTACATTTAGAAACAACCATGACTCTTGTAAAATTTAATAAATTGGTGAGTCATAGTTATTTTACTATTAGAACAACCGATAAATTTTAGTCAGGAATACAGAGGACTTGACAATCTAGCAAGTGCTAATATGTACAAGGAAGACTTGGATAAATGACCGGAAATGTTTGCGAGCTGGTTGTGTTCAATGCCTGCATCAGCAGTACAGACACTTTCGAAAACTTCAGCAGTGTGGGAAAGAAAATGCTAGACAGCATTTAGTGAAAGATATGTAAATAATTTCTAAAGAATTGTTTCTACTGGTGGCCCTAAACTTTTACTTTTCTGAATGGGGTATCGGCACGAGCCAACACAGGAAGAGAGCAGTAAGCATAATAATACTGTTTCCATGAAGAAATATGAGTTTCACTGTTAGGCTAAAAAAATGTCTCGTATTCTTAAGCTGTAGCTATGCCGGAATATTAGTCAGCTGTTTCGGAGGTTAGTGTCCCGTTCAGCACTGAGACTACCGTGCCTACAGTTTAACGTGGGATCCACATCACATCAGGGGGCCGCGGTGGTTCAGTGGTAGACCGTTCACCTCTGATGCATGGGGTCCCTGGTTCGATTCCAGTTCGCTCCAAGTAACTTTGTGGTGGGCAAACATCGCGTACGCGAGTTTCCTCGGGGTTCTCCCGTTTCCTCCCACTTTCTTCATTCCATCATTTCATTCATTTCTCATCAACACCGTCTCCTTTAGCCTAGTCGGCATAACCGTGGGACGTAAAATTCAAATATTTCATTTTCATTTCGAAATCACTCAGCTCCCACTGGGAATCGAACCAGGGTCATCTCCCGAGCCGAAGATGAGTACGCTACTCCTATAATCATAAGGGAGTTATGTATGCCGGAATATGAATACATTTGCCTTGTAGTAAGTACATACCTAACACTGGGTGGTGAGTGTTTGTCACACGAATACTGATTTTTATGGCACCATCAGAGTGACGTAAGTTTCTACCCAGATAGTACTCATGCACAGGAAAATAGGATTGTAGGGTCACTATTACGTTAGGCCTATTTACAAAGAAACATTGATGTTTAATTATTTCATCAAATGGCTCCCATATTCTTAATTTGCAGCGCATTTTTTAATTTTCTGATTTTTATTTCTGTACGGAATACAATTGGAACGAAAAGATCACTACCCAGAATATTCTCTTCACTTCTTGTTAAATTCAGATCAAAAACTGAATATGCTAACCAATCACAGCCTGTTTCACAAATTGACCTCTGTTCCCTTGAATCACATGTACTGAACTTAGATTTTACATGGTGCAACAGAAAATCTTGGATAATAATTACATACTCGCGATTAATTTGAGATTGGCTCAATAACCTTGATTTGACTATGTTGGCGTGCGAGACCCTAGTTCGATTTCTGGCGGGAGCTCATGTGTTTCGGATCCCACGCTAAGCTGTAGGTCCACGTACCATATAGCCTCGTTGCTGAAAGGGAGGTTTGGATCTCACCTTAAATTGTAGATGCACGTCTCATATGGAGACGGTGCTGCAAAGGGACTACAATCTACCAACGTTTAGTACATGTTCTATTAACTCAACGCGTTGCGTTTAGAGCAGTGTTGGGTAAGTTACTTGTAAAAATGTAACGCGTTACAAGTTACTTTACTTTCTCTTAAAATGTAACGCGTTAGTAACGCGTTACTTGCCCCCCAAAAGTAACTGTTACTTTACTTCGAAAGTAACGCGTTACTTTTAGGTCCGAAACTTTAAAAATGTGAAAAAAAATTATGACTTGAATTTTCCGTAGTACTATTACTACCGTTATTATTATTATTATTATTATTATTATTATTATTATTATTATTATTATTATTATTATTATTATTATTATTATTATTATTATTATTATTGCACGTTCTGAATCGCTTTATGTGAATGCAAGGACAAATTTTTACTTGATATATGAACATTTTCATATAATGTAACATTGATAAAATGCCATACTGCGTTACTCGTAGGGATGGACACGAGCGAGTTCGAGCGAGTTTTCTTTGACACTCGATTCGACTAGAAACAGACATCTTTGAGCTCGACCCGAGAACTCGACTCGAAAAATATCCTCCAACTCGACTCGAATTGGAGACACTTTACTTTTAAATTCTGTCCACCATCATCCTCAAATCTTAAGAAAAAAGTATTCTTTCAAATGTTCGAATGGTAAAATATTTTCGTTCTCCATCTTTATAAAAACAACACCAATCAAAGTAAAATAGACTACCGGTATAATTGCACTCCTAGTTCACTCACTGAATGTATTGATTTGGAGCTGTCAAAATCTACGACAAAATCTTCCAGGTGCTTGCAATCAGTACACATGATTTCCCTAAGGCTGTCCTCATCTTCAAAAAACAGCAAGTGGCACTACGAACTTATATGTTTCTCTGTGTGTCTGTGACTGTCGGTCACTGACATACGTAGTTCATGCTCGATTGTTTCATTCTGAGAAATTCACTTACAAGAAAGAAACATTTGTTTCCGAACAAAAATATACATATATTGTAGTTACTCATCCGAAATGTACCGCGAAAAAAGTAACGCAAACTAGGTACGTTACGTAAAAATTTGTAACGCGTTACCGTTACAGTTAATTTGGGAAAAATGTAACGCGTTACTTGCGTTACATTACTTCCCAACACTGGTTTAGAGGAATATACAGGTGAATGCAAAAGTAGGTATGGCTGGTAATTATGTCATATTAATTATGTCATATTAATTATGTTTATTATATTTATTGCTTTTTATTATTTATTATATTTCAGATATGATAGACTGTAATTTAACAACCGACCAACGGAAGTGGATAATCAAACAACACTGAAGACAGAGAATGCTGAAAAGGATTTGACAGAAACAGGCTACCGAATTTGATATACTTTCATCGTTAGACTAACACTTTACAGATTACGCAATAAATCATGAAACTGGCTCCATCTGTAATGCGCCAAAGTGTAGTCGACCGGTCAGTATTATTACCCAGGGCAATGAAATGTTAGTTGCGAGGCATGGGCATTTAAAAAAAAAGCCCATGTTCGTTTTTTCTCGTAGATCTTTGGTGCGTCGGATGCAACGTTTAAGTTTGAAAAGTTCTGATCAGATCACCGATTACAATTCTGTGAGGTAATGTTGAATGCAGAAAGACAAGGTGATGGTATCATTCGAAAAGTGCGTTGGTCAGACGAAACTATTTTTAAACTTTTAGGCGCTGTTAATAGGCATAACTGTGTCTTTATTTATTACGCAACAGAAAACCCACATGTAACATTTGAACAATTGAATCAACCTAGGGTTACAGTTTGACCGAGCATTTCATGTAAAGGGGTCATTTACTCTATATTAAAAAAAAAAAAAAAAATTAGAACTGTTACCCACGACATGTATCTTAATACACTACAGGACAATGTTATCCCACAATTATGGCAACATGATAATGACGACTTCTACTTTCAGCAAGATGGAGCTTCTCCCCATTATGACGAAACAGTTCGCGAATTTCTTGACAACGAATTACCCAATCGTTAGAGAGATCGACGAGGGCTAGTTGAATGGCCACCACGCAGAGTTGGCAAATCCATGGTTTTTATTGAAAAAACAAAAAAAAGTTTTTTTTTTGTTTAAACCAGGTTTTTTGGTTTAAATAATTTGCTCTATGTATTTATATTACATATGGACAGAAACAAGTTTTATTCGCCTTGGTGTTATTATGCAACAACCGAGTTATGCTAGAAGGGGTCACATAAGCTTAAAGTAGAATCCATCCGCTTCTCGGCTTACATCCGAGAGAAATAGTCCTTCATTTGGGCTCGGAACCGGGACTAGTTGGTCACAAATGCTATAAGTCGTCGATAGTCATTCACGAAGGACTCCTGACAAAATACGTTGTACTGATCTTTACATACTTGTTAATGTAATTGTCAAGAGTCATTTCAGAAGGAAAAAGATAATCAGTTGCACAAGTAAAACCATTATACGGAATTACATATGAACAATTTCAAAATACTGCAGAGCACAGAAGGGCTAAATTAGTCCAAGTGAGTTCACTACGACTTTTATTAGTCCAAGTTATAGAAATACAACGATTTAATTTGTATATCAGTAAGAAAAGTGAATAAAGATACAAATTATTTGAGTCCACTTTGTCTCTGACCCATTTATATATAAATAGTTACAAAAGATACTTCTGATTTCCATAAATGCCTCTCGTGGGGTTTGTATGACCCTTTCTTCCCAAAAAGTATGGCATTTCGATGTATTTTATCAATAGTAAACATTATTAGAACGAAACAATATTTAGAATTTTTCTTTGATTGCAACTGCATAATAATAATAATAAACTATAAAAAAATCACATAAGAAATAGGGATGGCCTTTTTCGAAAAATCTGTTTTTCGATTTTCGGAAATTTCATTTTTCGTTTTTTCGTTTTTCGCTTTTTCGAAAGATTTTTCGTTTTTCGTTTTTCGAAAAATTTTTCGTTTTTCGTTTTCCGAAAAATTTTTCGTTTTTCGTTTTTCGAAAAATTTTTCGTTTTTCGTTTTTCGAAAAATTTTTCGTTTTTCGTTTTTCGAAAAATTTTTCGTTTTTCGAAAAAATTTTCGTTTTTCGAATAAAATTTCGTTTTTCGTTTTTAGTTTTCGAAAAAGTATTTTTCGAAAAAATGTGGCCATCCCTAATCTCAAGATTAAAGAGATTCGCAGTCACGTCCGGATGTGTCCAACACTGGCACTAGTACCCGTAGAGTATATTTCTGATGGTTTGTTGATCAACATGGAGGCTGTCCGATTAGACGAAGAGTCGAAGTCTTCAATGATTAGGAGCAATGGCTGGAAAATCGAAATTTTTCTCCGGAAAGTTGGAATTGTAGCAGTCACAGGAATCGAACAAATAAAGCAGTAGAAGACTGACACAAATGCTTAAACAAAATATTATCCAGAACCCCTGCACATTTCCAATCTTGTGAAGACTATTGAGGGAAGATTCTATATGTAATCATGTTTTCAGAAGAATGGAAATGCTGAGCATTACTCAAAAGAACGGAAAAGCCATGTATATGAAAGTTGACGATAGGATACAGTCAATAATTCATAATTTGAGAGAACATGTTGACCTGAGAAAATGTCTCAGTCGCTTGAGCTTTGTATGTACATAACCTTGAACAATTTCCTATGGGGGCGCGGTGGCTCAGTGGTAGAGCGTTCACCTCCGGTGCTTGGGGTCCCTGGTTCGATCCCAGCTCGCACCGTGTGGACCTTGTGGTGGACAAACACCGTGCTCGTGGGTTTCCTCGGGGTTCTCCCGTTTCCTCATTTCATAGCGTTGCACCATTTCATCCATTATTTTGCTCATCAGCATCTCCCTTAGTTACGCAGCCCCATTCGAGGTCCCTCGTGACTATATGTTTAGCGTATGCGTTTTCGGTTCGGGAGACCGGGTTCGATTCCAGCCTGGAGCTTAAGTGGTTTGTATCTCATGTTATGCTGAGTTCACGTCTCTATAGCTGAGTAGGACGCTAAACTAAAACCAATATCCTCATCATCATCGGAACACATTTGCAAGGTGTTGAGCTTAAAATAAAAACTAGATTGCGAATCTTCTATTTATATGTTTTCTTTTCACTTGAAAAATATTTTGAGTCTCTTTAAAAGAAGAAAACACAACAGTCATTTGAGATTTTACATTTAAAGAAAGAAAAAAAATGATTAATTAGGCTTATATTATATGGAACTTCTCCACTTTATAGTATAAAAATTTGAGATGGACCATTTATCTTGATACGCCCATGTAATTTTGAAACTAATTGACAAAAATGGCTGGAATTTTGTAAGATGCAAATAACGACAAGGGAACTCTGTCTAATAAACTCTGCAGTACCAACAAATTAATAGTGTTGCCAACATAATATAAAGTTATATTTTTAACGCCACTATGCCATGTTATTACATATCTCAAATCTAAATATTAAACGAAACCTTACAACACAAATTTGTTATTCAGTGTTGCAAATTAAGGACGCTGCAATGTGACAAGCATCTAAACTTTAGAAACCTGATAATAGTATTAATAAAAGCAGAGGCGGATTCAGGACGAATTCAACGGTGAGGAAAGAAGGTAATGAAAGATTCTGTTTTCTCTCTCACCGACTTTTGCAGCACTAGTGATTGTGAAACTCAGGAAGGTGAATACCCTTTCCCCCCTGGATCTGTCTATGAATCGAAGTGAGACGGACAGTGAAATGCAAACCCGAAATACCTTAGTGTCGAATACTATGACCATGGCTTATTTCGAATGAATACAAGAAATTAAAAATTAGACTTTTTTCGAAAAATTTCTTACATAAACAGAACGTCTAATCACGTAGGTGATTCTCAAAAGACGTAAACTTCTCGGAGCCGTTACAGCAATTTGATATCTCAAATCGTTCAGGAGATATGAAAAACGTGAATACTGATAGTGATACTCCTAAAAATGACGTATTTGGGGATTGTTCGTAATGTATCTTGACTCTCTTTGCTTTTATAACATTACAGAAACAGATTTTGGTACTTGTAATTACAATAAATTCTTGCAATTACATAATTTTAACCAGTGTTGCAAACTTTACCAATGTGTATCACATCTCCAGATCAGTTTGAGATATCAAATTGCTGTAAACTGCATTATGATCTTTACGTCCGTTGAAAACCTTCTATGTTGTTGGATATGATACTCATCCAAGCAGTTATCGAAATAAAATCTTTCTGGAAAAAAAGTCAAATTTTCAATCCCTTACGTGAAGACTAAGGAGCATGGAAGCTTCTCAGTTGCGGCAAGTGACTTGTCAATAATGGCAGAATACCTATGATGACAACTTTGTACCTATTTATTTGAAATAAATCATATCATGATCATAGTATGTAATGTGCTAATGTGCTGTGGATGTGCATGCTCCGTCCAAGTTATTATTTATTACTATTATAGAAGCCTAAAACATTTGGATCTTTGAAGGCCCGTGATGGCCCACCGGGACACCGGGACATGTCCCGGTGCGCCCTCCCAAACATCTCATTATAAATAAAGGTACAACTTTTTTATATATATAGATCTAATAAATTCTTACATTTATTATTGCTAAAGAACTGGTGGTGAATACAGCGCGTTCTTTACATAAGACGCCCTCGCGAACTACATCAAAAATAAACAGTTTTATTTATTCTTCTGTATGGCACAATTTTGTACAATGAATACATACTGTTACTGTTGGTAAAAAACCCATGAAGGTTACAGTGCGCCCTCTATATAAGGCGCCCTTGCGGAACCTCACCAAAGATAAACGGTTTTATTTATTCTTCTGTATGGCATAGTTCTGTACAATGAATGCATACTATTACTGTTGGTAAAGAACCCGTGAAAGGTACAATGCGCCCTTTATGTAAGGCGCCCTTGTGAAACCAAATCAAAGATAAACGGTTTAATTTATTCTGCGGTATGAAACAGTTCTATACAATAAATACTTACTGTTACTGTGGGTAAAGAAACCGTGAAGAGTACAGTGCGCCTTTTACGTAAGGCACCCTTGCAAAACAACATCAAAGATAAAAGTTTAATTTATTCTTCTGTATATTGGTGGATCCACGACCACGTGGGGGCAGAGGGGGCGACAGCTCCCCCAAAGGTATTTTACTTCCAGTTTACTTTCGGAAATAAAAATATTGTCTTTTCAATCTGGCCGATCCAATCTGTGTGACAAGCCTAGCAGAGTCTAATCAAAATGTATGGTACTTAATACAGACATATTTGAATTGTGAATACTTCTGTCCCTAGTTCCTTGAGACTGTCACCATAAGCCGCAAACGAGCGAGAATGATTTATTCGTTGAACGAACAGCTGTAGGAAGAAGGAAAGATGGATCACTCTTTGAACTAAAAATGTATATTTTAAAACTATATCCTAGAAAAAAATGATGTGTGATTCAAAACCCGAATCTTCAATTACGTTTACTTTGAATAAAGAGAAATATAGAATATTCAGCGCTCCTTACCGAAAAGCTCTCTGAATCTAAAAGGAGACTTTTCGGTTGGTTGATTGATTGATATGTATTTATGTCGTTTGTCAAAAGCGATGCTTTACACAGTGGTGCCCACCCCCCCTTATGTCCATGACGCACCCCCCCCAATTGTCTATCCGTGGGTGTTCTTCCATGAAAAAATCTTCTTTTCGATTAATTTTACCCCCCCCCCATCAAACATATTTATATAGATTTTTACCCCCCCCAAATATTTCAATGACGCAGTTTGCGTCATAGCCCCCCCTTGTGGGCACCCCTGCTTTACAGAACGAGAACTAGAGTTTAAAGTTGGATCTGAACCACTGCAGTGCGTTCTATGTTCACTTACCTTGTATCAAACCACAGAACCTCATGCATCAATTATCAAAGGTATGTCCGCTAGCTACTACATCAACAAAGAACTGTGACTTTTGGGGTTCAACACGGAAACATTCATTGTGACTTTTAATGGCATTTCATCTTTTCTTAGGAAATAATACAAGCTACAAGCTGTTATTGTAATCATATATAAAGAAGTCGTCCTGATCTTCACACAGGCCAAACCGCTTAAACTAGAAACTTGAAATTCGGACAGTAGATAAGATTTTCGATCTAAGGTATCACTAAGGAAGGATTTTTGGGAAATTCAAAGAAAGGAAGGGGGAATGGGGTGGGAATTATTTTAATAAGATGATCATCTCTCCGAATCCCTTAAGGTTAGAAAACTGAAATTTTGATTTTGATTTCTCATTTAAAATAATGCGTTTCAACATTTTTTGATACTTCAGTAAAATGGGGAAAAGAGGTGTAAAGAAAAGGGGGCGGGGATTGCGATTATCATAATAAGATATCAATATCTAAGAATCTTTGAAGGTTAGAAACTTGGAATTAGATATATGGACTTCTCACTTAAAACAATTCAATATATATTTCAGCGTTTGTATTATTATTATTATTATTATTATTATTATTATTATTATTATTATTATTATTATTATTATTATAAGATGCCTATATTTCGGGATTCCTTACGGCTAGAGACATGAAAGTTGCTAATTTGATTATTCATTTAAAATAATGAAACATGTATTTGAGCATTTTTTGCCACTTAACGTACAGTAGAAAGGAAAAAAAAAAAAAAGGTGAGGGTTGACTAAAATGCCTTGCGAGGTGTTTGAATTTCGTGACAGCGTTTTAGCTCGATTCAATTATATGTATATGAAAGACACAGAAGGGAGAACGCAAAATATTGTGCCACAATACACGTAGAAGCATTTTCTACATTTGTACAGGGCCGTATTCCGAACAAATTGGGGGTCTGGGAGCGAAATCCCACCTAGGTAAAGGCTACTATAATATAATTTTATTGTTGTTGTAGGCATACATGTTTCTAAATGCTGCTTTTAAGAAATTAATTAATAGAGCCAATTTCCAACACCCTCTTCCTCGTCTGGTCTTTTTTTTTTTTTTTACATACTCAATTATACCACTGCAAAAGCAGAGTATTCGGACAAAATACCCTATACGGTGTTTAAAGTCCCCAGTTTGATTCCCGTTGAGGGTACATTTCAACGAAAAATGTGGTTCGGATTCCATTACAATCAATAAGTGCACGTCTCCTTTAGCCGTCATGTCACTACCATGGAACGTTAAGCTCAAGCAACAAATCAAAATACCCTATGTATAGAGGTCTACACTTTTGTAATAGTATCCTATATTTGTCTTCTTGCTCTCTCCTGCTTAAGTTAAAAATTCCTGAATGTACCAGAAATTGAATTCCTTACACATTCATCTTTAAATGCATCAATTGAGTATAGTTGGGGGCTTTTCTTGAGAAATGAACTATTCCATGCACACATAACGTCAAGGCTTATCAATGACTCCCCAACTCCTCGTGAATCCTGGGTTCTATACCAATCATAGAAATGTTTTCTTCATCTTTGATACATCAGAAGATTTTGGTACGACTTATGTAGCCGCAATCTTAACGCGCACTGAAGAAAATGTCAATAATGTTGATAAACTGAAATCATGGTGAAATATTGAGTTTAGCAAAACGAAACGTAACGGAAATCCAACATCTTGCCCTCAGGAAATGTTCTTACCATAGCGCCATAGATCAAAGATCAGATCAGAGAGACAGTGAAAAAAAATGTCATGGATAGGGGTCGACGAACGTCAAGGCATTCTATTGGATAATGAAATTGATAGTTATATCAAACTTCATGTTTTCTTGCGATCACTTTAGTGAAACAAAGGGAAGCTATATTTATATACACAGAGGAGATATGGGAGAGGCTCGTGGCAGATAACAGGTGACATATAAATGCAATCGTCAATATAGTACTTTGTGTAAGTACTGTGCAAGACAGTGCATCTGATATATTGTGGTGACTAAGTGTGAAGTGAATTATGATACCGCCACGCCTCCGAAACGGAAGTTCGTATTTAATTTAACTCTAGAGAAAGAATATACTTTCATAAAAATAATAATAATAATAATAATAAATCGGGTCACAAAATATAATCTGAGAATCAGGTTTACGCCCCCCATCCTCTCCAGCCCCGGATTCATATGTGTCCCATTTTTGCACATTAAAATTCTGGTCACTTTTAGGCTATCTCATCTTCCAGAAAGCGAACCGCACCTCCAAACGATACCTCTGGATCCGCTAGTGCTTCTGTATGGCACAGTTCTATACAATATACATACTGTTATCGTTGGAAAAGAACCCGTCAAGGCACCCTTGCAAAACAACATCAAAGATAAACGGTTTTATTTATTTTTCTGTATGGCTTAGTTCTATAAAATGAATACATGCTGTTACTGTGGGTGAAGAACCCGTGAAGGGTGCAGTGCGTCCCGCGCATACAGCACCCTGCGAAACACCACGTTAGAGGGAAGTGGTTTTAATTGTCCTTCTGTATATCAGTTCTATATAGTAAATTCATATAGTCATTGGCGCAAATCCCGAGAGGATGAGGGGGACATGTCCCCAACCTTGGAACTACGGGGGACTGTCCCCTCAATAATTCGATTTGAAATGTGTTTTGGGGGGAGAAATGTGATGATTTGTGTCCGACTGCCACAAAGGAAAGTGAGATGAAATTGATGTCTCTTGGCTTGTTTCATTTTAAAAAAAGAATCGTATTCTTTCATATTTCAAACTGAATTTCGTATCCTGGCGTATTTACGTCACACCAATCTGTATTAATTCAGCTCCCGTTACTTGGACACAAATTGCAATAAGTGTCAGAAAAGGATATGTGCCTCTCCTCATGCTGGAAAATTGTATCAGCTGTAGATAGGGCATAAATCCCGAGGGAATGGGGAGCCTGCCCCCCAATTTCAATACATTAAATTCGTCTTTAATTATTGTTAGTCTATTTATTTAATTCCTGTAACGATTCCTATAATGCTATTGAGATCATCATCATTTTTCTCAAATAACAGTATTCTTGCGTCATATATAATTTATTTTCTTTCTTCATAGTTTTGGGAAAGTCATTATTTAAGTTATTATAAAATAAGTGTCCTAAAATTTAATGCGATCTAAGTAGAAGCATACCAATTACAAATATGCATGTATTCAGATTTCAGAATAAGTTCATGGCACTGATTTGTAATACTGATATTTACCACTATTTCATCTACATCGCCTGATATATAATATACATGTTCACCTCAGAAAGCAGATTCATCTGAGTCTCATCTGCCCCTTCGCCACCAAAAAAAGCCTTAAATCTGCCCGTCTCCCAATATTGAAGACAACTGTGCTCCCCCAGTTTCTTTGGGAGCCACCCTTGCACCGCCACTGCACTTTATCCGATTGTACACTAATGGAATCTATGACTAAAAATAATGGACATTCACTTTTGCCCAATTTCAATCCGACATTATGTTCTGGAGTATGTCTGTTTTTGCATTTTTCCGAAAATTTTCGGATGGTCATCGCTCCGAGGCATTTCTACACCCAGGTTGGTCTATACTTTTCTTTTTATCTTGGAGACAGGAATTAAATCTTCCAAAAGACACACACACACACACACACACTCACGTTTGTATGAGCGCCCTCTTGGTAGACTTGTCCACCGCCCTCATTAGTAAGCCAGCACGGGCCTGGATCTTTGTGGATGTTTGTGATACTGTAGCATCCTTAGTTTGTAACAAAATTTCAGCCTTTTTTTTATATTATTCTAAAAGTTACAAGAGTGTAAAGATAAATAGTCCACTAAGTGTGTTCGTGTCACGTTATTTTTTTATTTTTACTCTAAGAGTGTCAAACACGAGTATCCTCTAAATAAATCTTATCTACCCCACTCGGGGAGGGGGCTAGAAGATTCAAATGACACCAATGTACAATCACTTACCTCTGTTTCTTTTGTGGCTCCATCTCTGGATCACCCTCGGCCTCAATAATCTCTTCCAGTGACTGCTATCTTGATGTTTCCTGTATAACACCAACGTGTCGTGATCTTAAATGGTACCACAAGCCAGTCGTTGAATTTCGATTGTGGATAATACTTCGACAGTAATTGCATTTTGAAGAAACACCATCATTTTCACGAGTGAAATGTTCCCATATATTCGACTTTCCCATTGTAAATACTTCCCGAAAATATCTCTTCTTGCGGTTATCTTATATAGTTCGAAACAAGCTCTGCGTTGGTAACTGATATAATGAACTCAGTTGGGTATTCCTCATAACGAACTAATGCTTCTCCCACTAGGCCAATAAACATATCAGAAGTGTTGATATCGTAGGACACGTATCATTTCTCTAAACAACAATCTTTTATTGTTACCAAAATATTCAGTCACAGCGAATACGAAACCACGTACCGTATCAACAAAGGCGAGTACGAGATAGCTAGCTAAAAGCAGTCTCAAATAGCTATTACGATTAGAACACGCCGCATCAGCGAAATAAGATACTATTCAATTTCAGTCAGGGAGTAAAGCTTATCTGTATGTAATGATGCGTTTCTTTTCTTTTGTTTATAACTTCAATCAAACCAGGCAGGGAAGGAAATGTTGCTCTTTCGCAACTTCAAATTTCTCATCAGTTTCGTTTCGTCCCTTCGTGTTCCATCTCCTTCTGTTTCGATTTTTTTCATTTTTCGTTTTCCGAAAAATTTTTCGTTTTTCGTTTTCCGAAAAATTTTTCGTTTTTCGTTTTCCGAAAAATTTTTCGTTTTTCGTTTTCCGAAAAATTTTTCGTTTTTCGTTTCCGAAAAATTTTTCGTTTTTCGTTTTCCGAAAAATTTTTCGTTTTTCGTTTTTCGAAAAATTTTTCGTTTTTCGTTTTTCGTTTTTCGAAAAAATTTTCGTTTTTCGTTTTCGAAAAATCCATTTTTCGAGAAAGTATTTTTCGAAAAAATGTGGCCATCCCTAATAAGAAACATTTATAAACTTATACAAAAACAAAAGTTGCTTTTGTAGTATAATCTTTTTGAGTAATGAATGTGGAATTCAGGTCTGAATATAATACGAACAATATACGGGAGTGAAACGTGATAACCCACAAATGTATGTTCATCAAGACTTTACGAACACTTACACTTTTACGAACATTTTTCGTTTTTTGGTTTAAACCATTTTTTTTTAAATAACAGCTAGTTTAAACCACCTTGGTTTAAACCAGCCAATCCTGCCACTACGATCACCAGTCCTCTTCCCAATGGATTTCTTTTGGGGAGTTGTCAAAGACAAAACATTGTCGGAGAAACTACGCACTATTGACGACATGATTACTTCATAACGAAAGCTTATCAATAAATTAATAACAACAAAAACCTCTGTGCCAAAGTGTGCGTGAGTGAACAGAAACTAAGACTACTGGAATGTATAAATGCTCAAAGACAGTACTTTCAGAACCTTAGAGACTTGACTTAATTGCAATTCCTGTATCATCCTGATTGAGGTTTCATAAAGTTGTTTTTTTTTTTCATAAGCATAAACTCATTAAATGTATAACTACTTTTGTAACCCTGTATGTGTAAATTCTTACAGAAGTCATGTCCCATATATTTTCGCAACTAGAAAGGACTCCAAAACATCAACCGATTTTTCAGCATTTAGGACATCGATATCCACGATAACAAATCAAAAACGAGATTTTAAATTTAGAAATAATACTATTTAGAACTGTGAATAACGGTAAAGACTTTTTTTTTGAAAACATGAAATTAGATGAAATTCTTTCGTTTGCGAGTGAACACAGCGGGCATAACACTTTCTCCTTACACACGTATCTGCCACCACACTAACAGCATTTATTTTTGAGTCTGTGTGAACTTTGTAAGTAATAATTTCAGTGCAAAGTGATCAGTTTGTACCAGTAGCGTAACCAGAACTTTTGTTTGGGGGGCCTTAGTGTTGGGAGGCATATATATATGCGTTTGTTGAGCCAAAATGTTTAGCTTTAACAATGATGACAATAATAATAATAATAATAATAATAATAATAATAATAATAATAATAATAATAATAATAATAAGGGGAAAAGCACCAAAAGCGGGTTGGAACACGCTGCACTCTGGCTGAGATGTTATCAATAGTTTCTACTCTCACCACTAGGCGGAGCAAGCGCAGTTTAAACTAGTTGTGAGTGTGGATTAGTGTGTGAGGAGCATTGTTTTGTTTTTCGTTGTGCTAAGATTTCTGTTGATAATTCATCATAATCAGAAATCGAGAACTATTTAGAAGTAAATGATTTAGTCATTACATACTTTTATTCTTTAAGTTATTAAGTTTGCAAATCACCGTGGTTACTGCGCCAACTGATACTCTTTGGTAGTGAAACATGTGAAAACAAGTAGGAGTAAGGTGTTCTATAAACCGACGTACCCTTTCATTTACAATCTACAAACCTGTAAGAGGCCATAAAGCTACTCAAGCGGCAGTAATAGCCTCGTCACCATATAAAAAAGAACTATTACGTACGATGGAAAAGAAGATGCAGACAGAAACTAAACGGATTGCAGGTACACAAGAAGACTCAAAAGGAAATGCAAATAGGGCTAAGTCCCAATCTACATCTAGGTCAAGGAAGACGTTAAGGTATGGATAAACAGATGAAGGTTTAATGTCCTGTACCAGAGAGTAATGATGCATTGTTTTTTTTTTTTTTTTTTTTGCGAAAGACTTTTTTCGGAAGACACCAGCGGAGAAGAATGGGTTCAGTGTGTATCCTGTGAGGTCTGGGCACACAAAAAATGTGTCGGTGTGGAAGGGGACCTTTACATATACAATTATTATCATAGACAGAATGTGTAATTCCATAGCGATATTCCCTCTTAACCCCTTCAGTGTGGGTGGCGAGTTAACTCGTGTCTTAAAAACGCACCTGCTGTGCGGATGGCGTATATATACGATTTCATTTTGTTTTGGCTATTTTATATTGCGTATGGCGAATATACTTGCCCATAGTATGAGTTCTGTTATCCCGACAATATTTAGCGAGTTTGCGCTCAGTTGGTTTCAATTGTTGCTTAATTAAAAGAAGAGGAAAAAGAAAGAAATTGAAATAGAGTTTGTGCTTCGTCAAATTCAGTTTTCATTCTATGTTTTGTTTGAGAGCAGGCAGCACAGTAATGGCGTCAAAACGATATTTCAACGATGCTGACATCGAGGAAGAGTTATTAATTAGTGATTCTGATGTAAAAGATTTTGAAAAAGATTTAGAGTCAACAGGATTGGTCGGAGAAAAGTGATGATTGCGCTTTTAGTGATAATGACAAAAAAAAAAAAAAAACTTTTTACAGCGGTTCGCATCTGAAAATTACGCACTGAAGGGGTTAATGTTTACTTAACTTAAAAAATACCCATAAATGTGTAGATTATTTAGAACTGTGAATTGTGTCTAATACCACGATAGGACTATTTCTATCAGCACTTATTTCCACTTTTAATAAGCAAAGTATGGTGCAGATCTAACAGTATCTTAACAAGTAAACCTACTTTTGTGCGTAACAGAACTTATTCAAAGATATCGAAATATAAATTTAAAAAGATATGTTTTTCATATTCCAACATAATAATTTTCTGAAAGTATGTTGGTTTTGGGGCCTGGTTTCTAAAAATATGATTTCGGAGACAATTGAACAAATTGTCATAATCTTGGCAATATACGGCAATTTTTAAAACTGGTTATATGATTTTATTGAATAGTGTTGCTGGTTTAAGGAAATTATTTACTTTATAATCCCGGTTCTTCAGTTCAACTTTATGAGCCAAAAAACAAAATGGTATGTGATTTCCTCTAATAATAATAATAATAATAATAATAATAATAATAATAATAATAATAATAATAATAATAATAATAATAATAATAATAATAATAATAATAATAATAATAATAAATGCTCAAAAATGCTGATATTTTTAAAGAACGAAAACGATGTTGGCGAACAGCTTATCTAGGAACTGTTTAATGACATATTTTGTTTTCAAATAGAAAATGAAATGAAATCTTGAGGCTAAAGGAGACGGAGTTTTCAAATAGAGTACATGTAAGGCAATTGCTGTTTCTTCCGAGAAAAAATTACGAACATCAAAGTACCAAAGTGAATTGACGGAACCCTTTGGACGGACCCGCCCCCCCTGGACCCACCCCTTCCCTACGCCACTGGCTTGTACAGAACTACGAAATTATTCTACAATATTTTTTTTCTCTTGCTCTCTTGTCGGTGACGAACTTTAAACTCTCGTGGTGATATATAAAAACTGATACTTATCGTTTAAAAATAAAATATAACTCAATTTTTAGTACAAACTAAGCTATTAACATTACCTACACAAAAAGATACGCACCGTCAATTTTCAGTGTTATTCTGTGAGAACGAAAATGTGAAAGTGAAATCTATTATTGATATGTGGGCACTTGCGTGGCGTTAGGATCAGCTACGCATTCAGAAAATTTTCCACTTTCTATCTGATAAGCCGGTGTTGCCATGTTTCCCTCATCCTACCTCTCTCCCCAACATATCGCTATTCCTTCTACCCGAACGTCAAAAATTAGAACGGCAAAAGAATCTTTTCAACTTAGGATAATTTATTATTGTGTTGTATTGGATACAAAATTTAATTTCAGTTTGTTTCAGTTTGTCTATTAATATCTAGGATCTGTGTAGCTATTTGTGTGAGTTTTTTACTTGTATATTATATATATCGGCACGTTTGGTGCACATTGCTGTTCCTCTATTATAATAATATATTTAAATTCTCTTGTACTTTGATTCCTTAAGACAATGATCACGCGGAAAATAACCCACAACGAAAGATTTACTAACGATGCAATAATTCTAATTTTTGAATGTACATATTTTATATCGCGACCTCCTTTAATCACATCCTCTTACCTGTGACCCCCAACAATTAATTTCCGGTTTGCAATAAGTTTTTGATTATTGCTGCCTATTTGCTTACAGTTGTAAGTTGTATTTGAAATGAAATGAAATGAAATTTTTGAGTTTTACGTCCCACGATTATGCCGGCTAGGCTAAAGGAAACGGTGATGATGAGAAATGAATGAAATGGTGGGATGAAGAAAGTGGGAGGAAACGGGAGAACCCCCAGAAAACCCATGCACACGGAGTTTGTCCACCACAAAGTTCACTTGGCGCAAGCTGGGATCGAACCAGGGACCCAACATACCAGAGGTGAACTCTCTGCCAATGAGCCACCGCGGGCCTGTAAGTTGTACGAGTATTTATATTCTGGCATTTCAATACGCATATTTTCACCAGTTTCTTCCTCTTTTATACCAACTGTTTTTTAAACTAATAAGTATACAAACTATAGGAATGGCAAAAATTATCTGGAATTGGAAATTTTACTTTTCTGGATTTCGAAAAATTCCGATATTCGGAAAAATTCAGAATTTGGAAAAAATCCGAAATTTAGAAAATTCTGGATTTCAGAAAATCTGGAATTCAGAAAAAATCCAGAATGAATTTTTCCAAATTCCGGATTTGTTCCAAAATCCGATTTTTTTCTGGATTTCAGAATTTAAATTTCTGGACTTTTTCCGAATTCAAGATTTTTCCAAAATCCGGCTAAAGATGTTGAAACAAAAGTAATCTTAAAATTGGTGCTGGCTAGATAGGAGATCAGAACGCAACCTGTTGCATTTTCTTTCTGAATACTAATTTCATCATAGGGTTACGTTGCTAACAGTGTGTAAGAAATCAGTTCATCCAATTTCTTTTAAAAATATATATTTTTCGCGCTAACTCTAAAAAAAAAAAAAAAAAAAAAAAAAACATTTCTAAGCTGTCTAGGACTATAATTTCTTTTATTCATTTCAAAAACCGGAATATATCATTTTACGGCGAAAATTAGAAACGTATAACGCAAAATGTACCAGGAAAACGTAAACCTTATCGAAAAAACGTAAGATCTGGCAACCCAAAACTCTGTGCACCAAACGCGGGTGTTTGGCCAGCGAGGAGGGCTACATAGTGACGATTCTCCACAGATAGATATAGATACTGACTAAGAGGGTAAATTAATTCAATTTTCTCTACTGATAAATCAATTAGAATCCAATTAAACTATTTAATGTGTGTTCTATTTCTAAACAATTGAATATGACATAAATATCGATATATTATATAAAATGCTAGTCTCATATGTTTGTCCTGTCTCCAATCCTTTCGACAATGAGATTCGAAAACCACAAGTGCTAGAAACGTGCCGTTTTTGCTGGTCGATTCCAAATTTTATGTAGATTGCCCAGTTCTAATTGAATATTTTTAAAAAGTGGCCGTTATTTCTTTATTACAGTTTTAGGGATATACTGGAAGCGTGGGAATTTTTAAAAAGCATAATATTCTATGAGTTATACGTTCCAATACAACATAGTTGAATACACGGGTTATATATCCCTCAGGCGTTTGTATCATGGCCAAGTGATAATGAAAAACGAAGGATAACCATCTTTCCAGGCTAAGATGAATCTTTATTGTTTCGAGTGTTTTGTCCAGTGAACACATCCTGACTCAATCCTGACATTATAGTTAATTATGTATTGCTTATTACGTACTGCATGCAAGAAGAAAGAAAACACTGATCATAGCATGAATTAAAAACTCCAACCAGCAAGTAGGCTCAATCTTGCAAACGGCAAGAGATATTCAAAAAACAAAACAAACAAACAAAAAAAAAAACCTTCCCCTAATGGTACCCCTTGCCGATTTTTATAGACATCTTTCACCTCTGTTTGTAAATGAATATGTACAGATGTTTAGGAATGACAAGGAGATTCATGCTCGTATGTGAATAATGCGCTGTACAGAGAGCGCAGGTTCAGCTAGTGATCTATTTAAAATAAATATACGATATTTAAACGAGTAATAAATAAAAAATATTCAATTTGAATTTCTTATTGACTATTAAGGTAAATAACGCATTAAAAATCACATCGTTCTTTAAAAATTTTGTGAGAATTTGATGATAAATACAAGAATATATAAACTAGTCACACTAAAAGTTACCACTCAACATTCACACAGAACAGAGAAAGAGGAAGGAAAGAATTATAATTTGCTTCGATAACAAAAGTTATAATTACGCACTGAGGCCATAAAGAGGAGAAGGCAAATAATATAAACACACCCACCCACCCACCCACATACATACATACATACATATATATATATATATATATATATATATATATATATATATATATATATATATATATATATATATATATATATATATAGATAGATAGATAGATAGATAGATAGATAGATAGATATAGATATATAGTTTAATTTCTGGCGGTACGCAACTGTACGGCGTACCGGTATCTTTTTTATGGAGAACGGAATATTTCTTTTTCTGTCTTAAAATATGGTTGACGAGAAACTTCGAAAATACCAAACAGTAAATATATAATTTTATTGAAATTCACAGTTTCTATTGTTTTCCTTTCTACAGAAAGAACTGCGAATCTTTGTTCCTTCTTGAAATTTGTTAATTGTATTCCGGGACTAGAATTTTTTTTTTTTTTTTTTTTTTTGCACTATAATATAAACCATGAAGACTGAACCGACCAGATTTTTTTCTTTCTGAAATGAATTACCTCCCACAACGAAATAATCCCAACAAATTTGTCTGTTGCTGAAGTTCGACTAAACTGAAAGCCAGTACAAAAATTATATCGGCACTCCACCTCTGTACTTTCTCCGCAGAAGAGCTTTTGCTCAGTTAGTGTTTTAATGTATCCAATTAATTGTTTTTATTCATTATTAGGAAGTGGATTAAGTGAAAACATCTAATTTTTTTCGCAAAGTTTATCCATTAATTTAGTAGAGGTTTTTAGAATATTTTGGTAGCATAATTTGTCCTCTGAAGAACATTATGTGAACAATGTACTGCATGTATGTTGTTATTGAAATTCAGTATTTGTGAAACTCTTGATGTGTTTCGGAAAAAAAAAAATGGGATGCGCACGAGACGAGTCGAGACAGGATTTTCCTGACAAAATTCGAGTCGAGACACGGCTCTTCCAATTGAAAAATATATATTTTTCGAGTCGAGACATCACTTTCACAGCACATTTTCGAGTCGAGACAGTCACAAATCTTGTCTCGTGCGCATCCCTACAAAAAATAGCAGCTTACTTCGTCCGTTTACAAAAAGAGAAAAGCGCAAGAAATATATCAATAAGAAATATTGATTTCATTATAAAATGAAGATGTAAGAATAAGAGATTTTTAAAGTACATTTATACAGGGTGGCTCATTTTAATCTTTCCACGGAAATATCTCGAAAACGTTGAACATAAATGAGCTTAACAAAAACAAATAGGAAATACCATGGGGCAAATCGAATGGTGATGTCGCGTTGTCCTCCAGGGCCGCTCTTCAAGGGGGCCCGGGGCCCAACTTAAAAATTTTAAATGAAAACATGGGACGTGTGACGTGACACCTCGTTCGATAGATCTTTAAAAACTAAAAAGCGATATGGCAAAAGATGTTTCATATGGGTCAGCGTTTTCAAAATGACCGCCAAGATATGTTACCTGTATCAAATTAACGTCAGTAGCACTAATATGAAAACGGTTGAACATAAATGAACCAAACAAAAACTCAAATAGGAAAGCCATGGGACCTCATCGAATGGTGTTGTCGCGGTGCCCTCCAGAGCTATCCTTCATGGTGTCCCAGGGCTCAACTTTAAACTTTTAAATGAAAACATGGGGCGAGTGATACCTCGTTCGATAGATCTTCAAACATTAAACAGAGTTGTGACTAAAGATTTTTCATATCGGTTGCCGTATTCACTAATGGCCACTCAGACATGACACCTATATCTGATTAAGCGTCAAGTACAACTAATATGAAAACAGTTGGAGATAAATGAACAGAACAAAAAGTGAAACAGGAAAATGACTTAAAGCACGTCGAATGATGTCGCTGAAGGACGCTTTCATGGGGGCCCAGAGACCAACTTCAAAATTGTCAAAGGAAAAAACATAGGACAAGTGATATCTCGTTCGATAGATCTTTAAAAACTAAAAACCGTTGTGGCAAAACATTTTTCATATCGGTCACCATATTCAAAATGACCGCCAAGACATGGTACCTGTATCAGAGAAAACGTTTAGTGCCACTAATATGAAAACGGTTGGAGATAAATGAACAGGATAAAACTCGTATAGGAGATGACAGAGGGTATTTATCATTCCACGCCTCGAGAATAATTTAACGGAGAAAAAGATTATTAAAGTATGAGTGACATAATGCTAAAGAGGAAATCTAATTCTTAGAATATTATCATTCCGATCTCCCTCCGTAAGTGGGTAAAGCAGAAATGAATGGTAAAATCTCAAATGAGAACCCCACTTTTACTTGCAATATGTATGGTTTGTCTGAAACCAGGGTTGGCTGGTTTAAACCAAAGTTGTTTAAACGAGCTGTTTAAAAAAAAAAAAAAAAAAAAAAAAAAAAAAACTGGTTTAAACAAAAAAAAAAAAAAACGAAAAATGCTTTAAATCGTATGAACTTCATGGTGACGTTTCCACATATCAAACCATCCGCATTTCGTTTATCTACTTTTCACCTTTTAATCAAGAGGTCCCGTGTTCAATTCTCGGTCGAACCACAACCCATCATTCAAGTGTAAACCAAGTAGCGATTCGAGGTGTCCCTCTAAGCAAAAGTCTTCTTCGTGATAACCTTGGTATTTCATAAGGATGTTAAGCCTAAACATACGAAATGAAACCAAATTATATATTTCTACTTGAATGATTGCCTGTTGTTTTATAAAGAAGCCAAGGTTGCTTAAATATATTGATAGAAATTGGCAAAATTTATCAACTGCCTACATAGCTTCCAACATCAGCTTGGATTTGACTTGGTTTTAATTTTATTGAATGATATCTACATACCAAATTTGTAATTTAATACCTCAGTTTTAGCGCAGTGATTATGATACGTTAACCTTAAAATTTTACATACAAATACATTTAAAGTAATAACAGGATTTTCCCAATGGCTAAGGCGGGAGTTTCCCGATTTATATATAATTCTGTATAATGTTTTTACTTGTGTAACTGTTTCTTTTTGCCCTTCTGAAATGACTCTTGACAATTATATTAACAAGTAGGCCTATGTAAAGATCAGTACAACGTATTTTTATCAGGAGTCCTTCGTGAGTGAGTCGGCAATCGCATTTGTGACCAATTAGTCCCGGTTTCGTGTCCAAATGGACAATTTCTCTTGGATGTAAGCCGAGAAGCAGTTTGCATTCCGCTTTAAGCTTATGTGACCCCTTCTAGTATAACCTTGTTGTTGCATAATTAACACCAAGGCGAAACAAACTAATTTCTGTCCATATTTAATATAAATACATAGAGTAAATTATTTAAACCAAAAAACAGGGTTGAAACAAAAAAAAACTGTTTTTTTGTTTTTATCAATAAAAACCATGGTTTTTGCCAACCCTGTCTGAAACACTTGGGTGTATAAGTGACTGGCACTGTAATGAACCAATATTGTGTAGATGACTTTTGAGCAAAACCAACGTTTGTACACGTTGTTCTAAAATTGCATTGTTCGACAAATTGGTTTCACATTTCAGTTGGTTCATTTTTGCACAAATCATCGCCTGCAATCAAAATGGAAGGTACCATTTAACAAGAATTTTACCTACTTTTTTTTCCATTACAGACATCTAAATATATGTTATAAAAACACATTTCAGGTAATTTTGTCGTGTAGATACAATTTGCAAAAACTAAGGTTCTCATTTGCAATCTCACCGTTCCTTCCTGTCCCGCTTCACCCACTTACGGAGGACTTTGGAACCATGATTTTCTAGGAATTAAATTTCCTCCTTTGCATTATGGCACTAATCATCTTCTCCTCCGTTGCAATACTTTCGAGCCCTGGAATAAATACCCTCTGTGATTTTCTATAGGAGTTTTATTATTATCTTCAACCATTTTTATATTAGTGGTACTGGACGTTTTATCTGATATAGGCACCATGTCTTGGCGGCCATTTTGAAAACGCTGACCTATATGAACAATCTTTTGCCACAACGCTGTTTAGTGTATGAAGATCTATCGAGTTTGGCCTGGGTCCCCGTGAAAGACTACCCTGGGGGGCACCGCGATAACATCATTTGATTTGCCCCATGGCTTTCCTATATGAGTTTTTGTTTGGTTCATTTATGTTCAACCGTTTTCATATTAGTGCTATTGGACGTTTATCTGATACAGGTAATATATCTTGGCGGCCATTTTCAATATGTGACCGATATGAAAAATCTTTTGCCATATTGCTTTTTAGTTTTTAAAGATCTATCGAACGGGGTGTCACTCGCCCCATGTTACCATTTAAAATTTTAAAGTTGGGCCCTACGCCCCCTTGAAGAGCAGCCCTGGGGGGTACCGCGACATCACCATTCGATTTGCCCCATGGTATTTTGTATTTGAGTTTTTGTTCAGTTCATTTATGTTCAAACATTTTCGAAATATTTCCGTGGAAAGATTAAAATGGGCCACCCTGTATATATGTACGTGAGAATTTTTAGTTATGAGACTGCACTGATATATTACTAGACGTTGTTGCTGTTATTATTATTATTATTATTATTATTATTATTATTATTATTAATAATAATAATAATAATAATAATAATAATAATAATAATAATAATAATAATAATAATAATAATAAACTTTTTAACCATTACGAACCTGATCTCCAGCGTACCGCACCTTTATTTTTAGAAATAAAACACTATATACAGGGTGTTTCAAAACAACACCGACAACGTTTGGGAGGTGATTCCTGACACTAAGACAAGACAAAAAGTATAGACCAATCTGGGTGTACAAATGTTTCCTTTCGGAGTTATTGGGCTGCCGAAAACATGAAAAAATGAACTTAACTATCCAAAAATCCATGTTTCAGAATCCTAAGGTACGCAACAATTTTTATAGAGTAAGCTTGGCTACGGGCATGTAATTTGAAGTACTCACCAACTATCTCTAGAAAAATTGTTGCGGAAGTACCGCAGAAGTCTGAAACTTGGATATTTGGATAAAACACATACTAGTTCCTAACTGAAGTCTTGACCCAACTACGGTAGGTCCCATAGTTTTGGAGCTATTGACATTTGAAGTTCATTTTTTCATGTTTTCGGCAGCATGTAACTCGGAAAGGAAGCTTTTTTGCACTAGGTCGGTCTATACTTTTTGTCTTACCTTGGCGTTAGGAATCACTCCCAAACGTTGTCGGTGTTGTTTTTAAAACACCCTATATATAGAATATGTGCATGAAACAAATTTAACAGCTACTTTGAAAATGAGAATTATGTGTCTCATAGATGCGTTCTTTTTAGGGAACAATGCGGTATTCAGATTCTTTATTACTTCTCTCTTACTGAAACGCTGATGACATAAAATTTACCCACTAAAGATTCCAAAATAACGCTTGCACTTCACTGTACTACACACAGGTGAATCGGTTACTACTTTCTCGAAGAGTAATCCAAAAGCTTATGGCATATGAAAATGGCGTGTAGAGATGTCCATTAGTTTTCCCATATAATTCGAGATGAAACGTACATTTTAAAGGTATGGGTGTACATGTTTGGGTGTCATCATTTACTCTCACTGCCTCGCAAAATTATCTCCTTGAGAAATACAGTTTACTGTACTGTAGCTTAAAAAGAAAGGTCTCGCAGTAAGTCTAGAGTTGACTTATCTTCGCTTAATAAATATAAATAAGTTAAAACCAATGTTACCTACCTAACTATGAAATTGATTTTAAAATAGTTGAATCAGTCTCAGGTTTCTTCAGAAGATGAATTCACTCCTCCGAAATTGGAGCAAATTTCTTTGCTTCTGTAAACGAAGTAGATAAACAACAAACACGTCTTCTGCAAAAGAAGATTCAGAATGAATTATTAGATCTTGGCCTCTAACTACATAGATAACAAAGAATGAAAGTGACAAATGATAATATTTACAAATCCCTCAGAACAATTATCTGAAATATACACAATATTTTTATTTAAGATAACTTACTTCAAAAAACACAATAGATTGGTTTTAGATAACATACTAGACTGATCATTATTCTTATCTAACCAAACAATGAAAAAATATAATTTATAACACAAATAATTACACCTAATATTACAGAACTCCATAAAAATTATTTTGTATTACGGTAACTACATGAAATTGACTATTATGATTGTACTATGACAAGAAATTGAACTACATCCTAGTAATACATAAAATTTAACATTTATCATGGTAAGAGAAGCTATAATATAGTATATTAAGCTTATCTTCTAGTTATTAGCAGCACGTGGAAATTTATTTAGCTTCGCATGAACACTTTGGAATAACGTGAAGCTGACAAACGCTTATGCAGGTTGAGATTGACGTACTTCAGTTGTATTTTTGGAATATGTCCCACGATTATGGACCGAGGCCAAGGGAGACGATGACAATGGTGGAATGAAGAAAAGTGGGAGGAAACAGGAGAATCCTGAGAAAACCCACGTACACAGTGTTTGTCCACCAGTGAGCTTTGTGGTGGACAAATACCGTATGTGGGAGTTTTCTCTGGGTTCTTCTGTTTCCTCCCACTTTCTTCATTCCATCATTCTCATCATCACCGTCTCCTTTAGCCTACCCGACATAATCGTGGGAGGTAAAATTTAATGATTTCATTTAGCTGTTGTTTGTCCACCACAAAGACCACTTGGCGGCAGCTGGGATCGAAGCAGGGATCCCAGCACCAGAGGTGAGCATTATACTACTAAGCCACAACAGCCCTTAATTTCTGAATATGAATCATCTTTGAAATAGACAGGTTAACCACAAAGTAGTTTTGATGAAATCTGATCTGAATTCTCATCATTATAAACACCTTTTGTACGTTAAGTCATGCAATGCTGGTTCTATTAAAGATAACCGTAGTGGCCACTTTTTGGAGAAATGTATTTATATATGACTGTATTATAAAAGCAAGCTACCCTCTTACTCATTTCAACCCCAAACTATACAAGTAAGTCTCTAATCTCGAATTAAGACATTGAGGCATATTTTCCGAATTCACAAACATATTGATGATGCTATCGACGACTTTTTCATAGGATTGGCGAAACACATAAGAAAACAAGATAACAGAGAATAATAAAGAAATACCATTAGAATATAATTGACACACTTAGTTTCTGGAGATGTGAACTAGGGTGTTTTACGCTACAAATTGCTTAAAAATATTTTTTTTTCCCCTTCTGATACTCTTACTCAGGTTAGGTTAGTTTAGGTTTTCTAGGGATGGCCAACTCTGGGATTTACACCTTAATTAATTCTTAACTAACCTCTTGGACATCTGGCTCTGAATCAGCTCATCCTCACGTACTCACAAGCAGGAGGGAGTGAGTTTGAGGTGAAAATCCTTTTATGAGCCAATCTTTGCCCATCTTTGGTCGAATGCAGGTGGAATGTTTCCCATGATTTAGTTGGATGATAAAACTAAAACTTACTGCGTAGGAATGTGTACTTATCTCTGTTCGCAGTATCATAAACGTTATTCGAATAAATAGATAAATTTATCTTTCATGAAAACAAAACAAATGATAAAGAATATTTCGTAGGGTTATCTTGATTAATCTTGAGGGTAAATAACTTTCATAAATTACAAAAGGGGAATTTCCCGAAAAGTAAAGAAAACTATACGGCAGCTTAAAGAAAATATGATACGCCACCAGACTATAATTAAAATACAGTACTTATATGCGAACTCGGGTAGGATCTCCGATTGCATTATATACACTTCCAGGGCTTCCCAGAGGAAGATACTGTGTCAAAAGTCGTGCCATTAGATCTTCTACTGGTGGTGGTGGTAAAGGTAATAGTTCAACTATTTAATTATTTTTATGTAAAAGAGGAATCAAACTGACAAATTTCAGTGAAATGGGCGATCAATAAGAAGATGAAATACTGGTGTCCTGTATTTCGAATCTAAACATGTTGGAGTGATATATATTTATATAGAAAGAGGGAAAGAAGTCTACGCATTCTAAGAAAACAATAATAAGCAGATTATTATTATTATTATTATTATTATTATTATTATTATTATTATTATTATTATTATTATTATTATTATTATTATTATTATTATTATTATTATTAGGCTTGTGACAACTCTTATAAAAACAATTGGCAAGAGCTATATGCAATCACACTGAAGCGGAAGAAAACTTTCGAAGAAAACCATTAAATAAGTCTTTTGAGTTTAACGTCCCACATTTATGCTCTGAGGCTAAGGGGGACGGTGATTATGATAGCGAATGAAATGGTGGAATGAAGCAAGGAATGCCGGTCTGGCTAGTTCGGCTTGTCGGCAACAGTGACGACGCCAGCTTTCATTTCTTAGGGAGAGCAAAGGAGAAGCAGATACATTTTTGGGGGACCAGTTATTTTTTATACCAAGAATGACAGTTTTCTTATATTTGATTTACACTACAGTCAGGGTTGAATTCAGCGGGTAGCCCGGGGGGAATCTCCCCCCCGAAGAAAATTAATTCCCCCCCGGAGAAACTCAAAAAATTTCAGTCACAAAATGTAGAAATTACTTCACAAAATTATTTGCTTTCTTTCTGTGCACGTGCAGACGAAATCCGATCTCTCAATATACATATAAATGACGCAGACCCATTCTATATAAATATTAAACATGTAACATCTAAGGTAGAATACTAAATAGTCAATAAAACTTGTATTTCTTAACGCTAGGACCGAGTTTGGCAGAACATGAAATTGTTAACTATTGAAGAAAGGTTTGTATTTTAGTAGGTACTATACCCTCGCCCTATATTATATATTAGTTGGTAGCACTAGCACAGATTGAAATAGGAAAGGAAAGATAGGGAAGATCTTTCGATCATTCCATATGATCTCTGATTCAGCAGACTTCAGTTCTTGAAAATGTACAGTTCTTGCATTATTTGAAATAGGGCACCTAAATCCCATTTCTCGCATCGGAAGTAACAGACGTAAATGTGTTTTACGATTGTTAAAGTAAACACACCTTTCTTTAATTAAAAATAATTCAGTTAAAGAGGGAGATTCAGAGGGCGTTATTTAGAGGGATTAGGGAGGAGAAAGTTATCCCTCCTGGGTTAGAGATTTATATAGATATATCAATATAATAGTAGTATATAAGTGAAAGATTGCTATTGAAGGTGATGAAGATCCTGCTCAGTGCCGTGCCATGGGGAAGGGGCAAGCGAGGCGACGGCCCCGGGAGCCGAAGTAAGAGGCGCAAAATTCGGGAGGGAAAAAGAAAAGAAAAGGAAAGAAAAACAGAGGAATGAAACACATGTGGACATGTGCAATTATATATAAAATGAAAGGAAAAAAGTAATGAAAAGTGCTCAAAATCAAGGAAAAGCAGGATTTACTTTTTAAAATTTTCTCACCTTTCGCGGCTGGTCTGTCGACCTCACTCATATATACGGGGGTGCCGTCGTATACTCTCGCGCCAAGTGCTGATTTTCCACGACACGGCACTAATGTAGTGAAGATTACGTAAACTAAACTATTGATGTGTATGCAGTGAAGAAATCAAGGCTAATATGCTTGATTTAGAATCAGAAGTGTGAGAAAGACTGATAACTTTTCGTTAAGATATTCCTATGTATGTTTGTTTTAGGACCAAAAATATTTTGGTTAATTTAAATCATTTTGAAAGCTTCTACATTAGTAACAAACAGTAACTACTGAATATAGGAAATAATAACAAAAATAGATACTGTAAATAGCAGTTAAAGTTTAGTGTAAAATATTTTTGCCAGTCTTTATTTAATGTTTTAGATAAAATTAAACGATTGTTTTGTTTTTTTTAATTATAATCTCACATTGAATATTTATCAGCAATTAGTCTCAATATTAGGTAAGATGTGGATGTGAATGGAATTGTTAAATATGCTGTTTTCTTGCAAAAATACAGAAAAACAACTCCCCCCGGAGGAGTTGACATTCCCCCCCGGGTGAAAATGTCTGAATTCAACACTGACTACAGTACAATATATACTTCGTAGTTGTTCTCATATATAATTATAAATTAAACTTATTTCAAGTAAAATTCATAACCAATAAATAAGGTAAAGTCTGCACAAGAAATATTTTTCAATGCAACTTTTGATAGCCTAAATATATATTAAATTAATTTTGCGCATGCTACAAGTAACATATTCGTCTATATCATAGGTACTAATATATGCTATATTACGAGAGGCTGATGAAAAACTCGTAGCGCAAGTCAGAAAGAGTGTAGGTAGAATGATGAAATTCAGTTTTGAAGAAAATATCTCTGTATGTGCAAATACAAATCTTCATATTAAAGCTGAAATTCTTATTGTTTTTCATGATTCTGAAGTGACTGTGATTGTGTGTGTCCAACCAACGAATATCACGAACATCGAGATCACAGCTCTCATAAAATTTTTTTCACCGAAGTAAATTCATGAGGAAATCCAGTGAAACACTACGGGACTCTCCTCCGTTATATACAGTGGTGAAGAAGTGAGTGGCACAATTTAAACGTGACGATTTCTCTACAGATAATGCTTTACATTTAGGATGACCAAAAGCAGTGACTGTTTCCGAAATCATGGACGCAATTCGTAACATTATTCTTGAAAATTGCAGAATTTCAGCAAAACGTGTGTCAAAGATTGTTCGCATTTCTCTGGAACTCGTCGGTAGCACAATTCATAATGATTTGGACATGCGCGAGTTCTCGGGATAATGGGTTCCCAAAAATGTGTCAGGAGATTCAAAGAGCGAAAGAGTAACGGCATCAAGGGAAGTCTTCTCCCATTTTGATTGTAATGCCGATCAGTTTCCATCACGAATAGTACCCATGGACGAAATACGGTTGTACCTCTACGATCCTGAAACGAAATAATAGTCAATAGGGTAGTAACACTCATTTCCCTTACTCCCTGGAAGTTCAAGAGACAGAAGTAGGTTGAGAAAGTGTTTGCAATATTGTTCTGGGATAAAGATGCAGTCGTACTTATAGACTACCTGTACGAGAGTCAGATATTTAATGCAGAATCTCTGCATTACTACTCACAAAATTGTCGGAAAAATTCAAAGGCCGCGGGAAATTAAAAGAAAGGTATTCTGTTCCTTCAGAATACTTCAGTTCATCAAGCACTGCAAATACAACTGACATTGCATGATCTAGGATTTTAATGTCTAGATTATCCTCCTCATCCCCCAGATTTAGCTCCGTCTAACTATTACCGGTACTTATTTCTCACACTCATATAATACTTGAAAAGATACCATTTTAGATCTGATAAGGGTAGTGCTACGAACAGTGGTGCGAGGAGGTCTCCAGATTTTTTAATCTGATCTGCAAAAACTGGAGCACTGTACAAGGAAGTGTATTGAACCTCGGGGAAGTATGTAAACAACTAAATTTTCATCATTCCACGTGCACTCCTGGGTTGGGCTACGAATTTTTCAGCAGCTTCTCGTACATTTCTACTCAATATGCTAGATGTCACGTCAGTGCTTTGAAGCAAAATAACACAGGGAGCACTAGTACATACAATTACTAACTAAAGATCGGCACTCTAACAATACATTTTATTGGGAGTTAATTTAATTCCATAAATTTATTATTATCATCATTTGCAGTAAGGGAAAGCACAACTATTTTTATCTCCTCCAAAAATTAAGCTCTGGTTCTGGCAAATTCAGCTATTTTAAGCTCATCTCATGAATATTGAATGCTGATGATATTATTTCAGAAAAAAAGTATAGTACCTTTAAATAATAAAAAAAACGTGTAACTGAAAACTTCAAATCTGGATGAATACAAACGAGTTATTCAATGTATATAATATAATTAATGGTTTTACCTTTTTTTTTTGTTTCTAATCGAAGCTGATCCAATGCGAAGAAAACAAGTCGATCAACTCTAATATTGTTGCTAGGCACAATGAAAGTTCTTGTTTCAATTGAATCGGATCTACAATGTTGTCTATTCTCATTGTTGGAAATTAAAAATCACAAGAAATAACTATGACTAAAATTTCCAGAAAAAGAGCAAAATTAGAAAACAGAAGTATATATGCATACTCAGACGCTCAAAAAAGAAAGCTTGAACACTAATCTACCACGTAGTAAATGAATGGTTAGTACAATTTGACAATGAGATTGGTTATGATACTGACATATTAAAAAAACACACGAAGAATGTTTTAAGATTGTAGGAGTCCGGGAGGGGGGGCACAAGTAGCCACCACGCGCTCGTTGTCCCCCTCTGGCGTCGTCACTGTTCGGCAATCATCGAGGGCCCAAGGGGTCTGAAAGCCTTGTGGAAGGATGGAAGCATAGGAAAATAAATATTTAAAATATATAATAAACTTAATTATCCATTTAAAAAAATATATGAAAAACGGAATAAATTATTTTTATTTAAAAACCCTCGAAGTATACTTTAAGGTAATGCTCGAAAACAAGTTCTAAAAACAACAAATTAGAAAAATCCACTTTACTTTATTTCTCCTTTCCTTTATTTATCTCAGGAAGAACCATCATTATATTTATTCTCCTCTTTCGTGCTTCCTAGGAAAAAGAAAATGTGATAGTATTCCCATCAAATCTGGTACGTACAAAAATTTAGGGCGGAACCACGTTAAAGCCCAAGATGTATGGGAACCAATTGTAGTTCAGATTTACTTTATGCTCGCACAAGTATAACGACTATAAATAATGAAAAGCTGCCTTCAAAATTGTTATCCGAGTAGTTTCAGTTTAACAAAGTTAACAGACATAAAACATGTCCACGGAGTGTCCAAAAAGTCGCATACTTTTCCCGGAATGTCCACTCTCATTAGAATTTTTAAGGATTTCCCTGGGATTTCAATAGGATGTGCCTGTCACTGCAGTAACTTGCTTAATCGAAATATCCAAGGTACTTCCCTTGGATTTTAATAGGATGTGCCTCACATATAGGTTAATAGTTGGACATTCTAAGTCACCTTCTGATTATCCCACAAAGAATTCAGAAATGTACTGCAGAAATTCAGAATGGGACGTCAGACATCCTGATATCCATCTGCGCCTTCGAATCAGTTTCGTCGTTTCAGGTTTTGCCTGGGAGGAGTTGCAAGATTGTCCACAGACATAAGAGTTTCACGTTTTTTATTAGTATATTAACACAGAATTTATTAGAAAGCATGTTTTTCTCGAACCTAAGGGGGGAATGACGTCCCGCTTCGAATTCCCCGCATTCAGGACTTTGGTAGTGAAATGTAACTTACACTGGTTGTGAGATCTTTGTAAAGTCAGTTGCCATTAGGGTTTTTGCTTGTGATGAGACTTCACAACCTTATTTTAGCGTTACAGCGACCACCTGAGCATTTCGAACTCCGTGCTAAACCAACTACAGTGCCTTATTTGGTACATAAGTTCTCAACCTCACCCTTAGAAGGTTAGCCGTACACTGAGATCACATGGAGAGTAATAAGATAGATAAAGAATTATGAAAAATGGAGTAGGCACTACTAAATGAGATAATTCATCAGCATACTAGTTATCACTTGTAAATAGTAGAACTTTGCAACATTTAACAGTTCGACTGTACTACTTTTACGTAGTAATAAACATGGCGGCGTACTATTTAATAAAAATGGAATAAAATACTAATATAATGAATATTTGGAACTGAAAATTACGAAAGGAAACTGAAGCAAGGAGATTACTCGGTAAGCTATACTAACCTGTAGATTACCTTTCATTTTCCTGACATCTGCGAACCTTTCCGAGATTTTCTTTCTGCACCCTTGCAGTAATCAAAAGTTAAGGCAATTCATTAAATACACATTCTTAAGGTATAGGGATATTATATATATATATATATATATATATATATATATATATATATATATATATATATATATATATATATATATATATATATATATATATATATATATATATATTTGTTTTTTAAAAACTACATTTGAATTACTAAATTTGCTTGTGGCAGGACTAAAGTAAACCTGCATTCTAAATGCAATCCAACAATAGCATTAAAAATGCCCAAAATTTCCGAATAGTCTAGGTATCAACTTGACAAAATGCTCTCCTTTTCGAGTTTAAGGGCAAATCATGTAACAATTTGGCATCCGATATTTTTTGAATATATACCCTCACTGATCACAAAAATGCCGAATGCCAGAAAATAAAACCTCACGGGAGAGGAGAGGGAGGGGGAGTGTTAAGTCTTATGTTATGTAGTAATATTTTTTAAGAACTGGAAACACTGTTTCTACGAAATTTAGATTTCATTTGTTATTCAAGATGGAAAGTGTTGAAGAGAGACGGTGCATAAGGCACGAGGCACGAACATTTCTTCCATAATTTTTAAGTTAAGTTTGTTATTTAAGTGCAATGAACACAGTGCAGTTATTATATGTACTTTGTGGTTTATCTTAAGTGTTAGTTAAAAACCAGCGATTAGTAAGATACAATAAAAACTAAAAACAAGTATTGGAAGTTTCCATTGTTAGAAGACAGTCCATTACCAGTTAAGTAAATCGCGAACATTTAAGAGCATAAGCATAAACAGTTTTTTTTTGGTCCTCCAGTGCCGAATGGAGGAAGTGTTGTGCCAAGAAAAAGAATAAGTGAATCATTCAAACATTCATATTGACTATGTGTGTGTAAAGATAGTGAGTGTTAAGAAACAGAAGCAAAATTGACCTATTGGACTTATCACGTAAGCGCCCACGCATTCAGCTGTGCATTGCAATCTGAAGAAAAACAAAAGGGACATATAGCAGTCACGTAGCTAAGTATATTTTTTTTGTTTCTTTTACTTGTGTAAAGGTCTGTTGTTATAAGGACTTCAGGTAGATATATCACAAGCAATGGATTCAAATACAAATTCTCTTATAAAGGCAAGAGGCCTAGCTAAAGCGTCCCTTACAAGAATGAAAACATTTGTTGAACAATTTGGAGCAGACGGCGATGTAATGCAAATTAAAGTTAGGTGTGCACGTTTACCCAATATATTCAAAGAATATGATGAAGTGCAAAAACAGCTTGAGTTAAAGGACGAAAACGATGAATACACACAGGATAGAGACTTGTTTGAAGCCACTTACTACGATACTCTTGCAAAAATGACGTCAATTGTTGAAACAGCTGAGAAGGCTAGTAGTAGCAATAGAAGTTCGTCAGGTGATTCAACCGCGAATACAGGGTGTCTAAAATTACCAGTCATAAAGCTACCAACATTTAAAGGTCAAGTTATAGATTTCAGACATTTTCATGATACTTTCAGTAGTTTGGTTGTAAACAATCAAAGTTTAGATGATATTCAAAGATTTCATTATTTGTTGTCCTCATTATCAGGTGAAGCAAGCAAATTAGTTGAGAATATACCAGTGACAGGTGAAAATTTTAAACTTGCTTGGGAAATGATATGCAAAAGGTATAATAATCCAAAGCTAATAGCAACTGCTCATGTAAAGGCATTGTTTTCATTACCAACTGTCAGTAAAGATTCAGTGGCGGACTTAAGGACATTATTAAATCAAACTATAAGTAACGTAAATGCACTTAAGGCGTTACAGTTAGATACTCCTTTGGAGGATATATTGTTATCGCACCTAGTTTTGGAAAAGCTAGATGAACAAACACGTAAAGACTTTGAAAATCAAACAAATAGGGAACAGTTTGCTAGTTTAGAAGAACTTCATGTCTTTTTAGAAAATAAATGCCAGGCCTTAGAATTGGTAAAGTCTACACAATCAAAGTCGCATGTCAGTAAATTTAATGTTGTTAAGGATGTAAAAAATGCCAGACAATCTTATGTGAGTACTAATGTTTTGTGTTCGTTTTGTCAACAAAGTCATGCGTTACACAAGTGTAATGAGTTTCAGAAATTAAGTGTATCCAAGAGATTAAGTTTTGCGAAACAGAACAAGCTTTGTTTTAATTGTTTGAAAGTTGTCAATCATATAGCGAAAGATTGTTCGCTAAGTGCATGCAAAATATGTAATCTCAAGCATCACACGTTATTGCATAGTGATTTTAAGAAATCAAAGCCTAATCATGTTGTAAGTGTTGAAAATGATTCTGTTACGGAACCTGTAGGGGAAAAGTCAATGTCTCAAGGACAGGAAGTTGTTAATACTAGTACTTATTGCTCTGTGAAGCCTAAAAGTAATGTGCGTGTTTTACTTTCAACTGCAGTTGTTCAAGTTAAAGATTGCAATGGTAAATTACATATGGTTAGGGCTTTGCTTGATAGTTGTTCCCAATCTCATTTTGCAACAGAATCTCTCATTCAAAGGTTAAAATTAAAGAAATATCCTATGAATGTTCCTGTACAAGGTATTAATAATGTAAGTTGCAACGTTAAATACGGAAGTAAGTTACAAGTATTCTCTGCTGTAAGTGATTTTAGTGTAGATGTTGAGTGTTTTGTATTGCCAAAAATAGCGGGAAATTTACCTGATGCTGATATTGACATTAAAGAATGGAACTTTCCACCGAATTTACAGTTAGCGGATCCTAATTTCAACAAGTCTGGTAAGATTGATTTGTTGTTAGGTGCTGGAATTTTCTTTAGTCTACTCAAAGCAGGACAACAGGTGCGTCCAGGAGCATTTCCAGTTCTCCAAAATACAGAGTTAGGATGGATAGTTTCAGGACAATATCAGATGCCAAAGCACAACAACTTCACGCCAGAACATCGAACATTCTTTTTGCACAACAACGATGATTTAAGCCATCAGCTGCAGAAGTTTTGGAAAATAGAAGATATTCAAGAAACTCCTCTATCCAAAGAAGAAAGGGAGTGCGAAGAACATTTTATCGCAAACACTAGAAGACATTCAACAGGACGCTTTATAGTGAGACTGCCATTCAAACAAGAAGTGATCCAGTTAGGTGATTCTTATAAGACAGCTGTTCAGCGTTTACAACAACTAGAAAAAAGGTTAAATAGATGTCCCAAGTTACGCACAGATTATGTGGCATTCCTTGAAGAGTATGAAGCTTTGGAACATATGGAGGAAGTGGAAGGCAGCTCTAATATTACTCAAGGATATTACTTGCCTCATCATCCAGTTATTAAGGAAGCTAGTACTACTACGAAGACTAGAGTAGTATTTGATGCATCCGCATGCTCAACTAGTGGCATTTCACTGAACGATGTTCTCAAAGTTGGTCCAACTGTGCAAGACGATTTGCAGTCCATTATATTAAGATTTCGCACCTACCCTATAGCTTTTACTGCAGATATAGAGAAGATGTATCGACAGATTTTGATTGATGAGCGTGACTGTAAATTCCAGAAGATCTTGTGGAGAAGATCAGAAGAAGAACCCATTAAGGTATATGAATTAAAAACTGTCACATACGGAACAGCCTCAGCGCCTTTCCTTGCTACTCGCTGTCTCCAGCAATTAAGTGCAGAAGAAGCTTGTGAATATCCGAAGGCAGCACAAGTTCTGAAGAATGACTTCTATATTGACGATTGTATTTCAGGAGCTGAAAGTGTGGAGGAAGCTTTAAAGATAAAGGACGAATTAATACAAATGCTACAAAAGGGTGGTTTTTTGCTAAGAAAGTGGTGTTCCAACAGTACTGAGTTATTGGAATCCATCTCTGAAGAATTGAGAGAAACACAACTTCCATTACGCTTAGACGATAAGGGTCAAATCAAAACATTAGGATTACTTTGGCATCCAGCAACTGATCAACTTCAAGTGATGAATGGATTCACTCTAAATCAAAGGTCGAATAATAATTTAACAAAACGCAAGATGTTGGGTATTATTGCTTCAATCTTTGATCCGTTGGGAATTGTTAGTCCAATAACAATCGTATGTAAGATAATTCTTCAAGATCTGTGGCAAGCAGGATTGGAGTGGGATGAAACACTTCCTAAAGAACTACAGCAAAGATGCAAGACAGTACTTGAATTCATTCCTTCATTATCAGATATCAGTGTAGACAGAATGGTTCTTCAGTCAGGTACCTTGATAGACATTCAAGTTCACGCTTTCTCAGACGCTTCAGAAAAGGCTTATGGGACATGTGTGTATTTAAGATCCGTCAACAAGGATGGTCAAGTTACTTCGAAGCTATTATGTGCTAAGTCCAAAGTGGCGCCCATAAAGAAGATTTCCCTGCCTCGCTTAGAGTTATGTGCTGCAGTGTTATCAGCAAAACTTGTCAAAAAGGTAACTAAGGCATTAAAACAACGAATATCCCAGGCATACATGTGGACAGATTCTATGGTGGTCTTAGCATGGTTAAGAGCAAGTCCAAATAGATGGAAAACATTTGTTGGCAATCGAGTTGCTGAGGTACAAGAAGTGGGAGGAGAATGGAGACACGTCGCTTCAAGTGACAATCCTGCGGATATTATATCAAGAGGAACAAGTCCTGACAAGTTAATACATAATAGTTTGTGGTGGAATGGTCCTCAATGGTTACAGTGTTCTTCACTTAATTGGCCTAAGACGGAGCCTGCCTCACTCAGAGAGATTCCTGAACAGAAGAAATTAAAATCAAGTTACTTAGTGACAACTCATGATAATGGTATGATCGAAAGATTCTCTACTTTGAACAAACTTCAGAGAGTCTTGGCTTATTGCATGCGGTTTTCCAAGAATGCTAAAGTAGAAACATCAAGAAGAAATGTAGACGCTCTTACTTTGGAAGAAATTGAAGAAGTTTTAATCAGACTAATACGAGAAGTTCAAAGTTCAGTTTATGCTAAGGAAATGGCTGATCTTAAAGAAAGTGGAAGAGTTAGCAATAAGAGCAAACTCTTGTCTCTCAATCCTTTCATATGTGATCAACAATTACTAAGAGTTGGTGGAAGATTAAAGATGTCTGAACTTGAATTTGATGTTAAACATCAAATTATTCTACCACCAGATCATCACCTAACAAGACTAATTATGGAACATGAACATAGGCGATTGCTACATTCTGGATGTCAGTTAATGCTAGCCTCACTAAGGCAAAGGTATTGGATACCTAATGGTAAAAATGCCATCAAGAAAGTAATTAGAAGGTGTCTTACATGTCAAAGATTAAAGGCGTCTGGACCAGATCAATTAATGGGACAACTACCAAAACATAGAGTAGAACTAACAAGACCTTTCACAAATTCTGGAATTGACTTTGCCGGTCCTATTTACATTAAAACTGGTACCAGAAGGTCAAAAACAAAGGTGAAGTGCTACATTGCAGTGTTTGTGTGTTTAGCAACAAAGGCTATCCATCTCGAAGTTGTGAGTGATCTTACTAGTCAGGCATTTTTAGCTGCTTTGAGAAGATTCATATCTCGTCGAGGTAAATGCAACATATCTATAGCGACAATGGAACTACGTTCATTGGTGCCAACAAGGAACTTCAAGAAGTCGCAAAGTTGTTGCATACAGCTGACCATCAAGAAAGGATTAAGAATTTTGCAACTACTGAAGGAATCCAATGGCATTTTATTCCGCCATATTCGCCAAACTTCGGTGGTCTTTGGGAGGCTGCAGTTAAGTCCTTTAAATACCACTTAAGAAGAGTCATGGGAATGTCATATCTCACGTTTGAAGAATTAACAACATTAACCACACAAATAGAAGCTGGCTTAAATTCGAGACCTCTTATAGCATTATCCAATGATCCTAATGATCCAGTAGCATTAACTCCTGGTCATTTTCTTATTGGTCAACCATTGACAGCACTACCAGAACGTGACTTACATCAGAAGAAGATTAGTTCAATTCAAAGATGGCAAAGGATCCAACAACAATTTCAACAGTTTTGGAGAAGATGGTATATTGAATATTTGTCACAACTACAAGGAAGAAACAAGTGGAAGAGAAGCTGTGCCAACATACAGCCAGGTCAATTGGTGGTTCTCAAAGAAGATAAGCTACCTCCTCTATCGTGGAAATTGGGAGTCATCACTGAAGTGCATTCTGGACCTGACGGTTTGGTTCGAGTGGCTACTGTTAAAACTTCCAATGGTTTATATAAACGCTCAATTAGAGGACTTTGTGTTTTACCAAATAATGATGAATCGTAATGTCATTCATGTTAAAGTATATTTATTTCCTGTTTTAGTCTATTTTATTTGTTGTTATGTAAAGTTTGTTTTCTTTTCTTTTCTTTTTTTAAAAAAGGTCACTAGCCCTTTTTTGGCGGGCGGCATGTTAAGTCTTATGTTATGTAGTAATATTTTTTAAGAACTGGAAACACTGTTTCTACGAAATTTAGATTTCATTTGTTATTCAAGATGGAAAGTGTTGAAGAGAGACGGTGCATAAGGCACGAGGCACGAACATTTCTTCCATAATTTTTAAGTTAAGTTTGTTATTTAAGTGCAATGAACACAGTGCAGTTATTATATGTACTTTGTGGTTTATCTTAAGTGTTAGTTAAAAACCAGCGATTAGTAAGATACAATAAAAACTAAAAACAAGTATTGGAAGTTTCCATTGTTAGAAGACAGTCCATTACCAGTTAAGTAAATCGCGAACATTTAAGAGCATAAGCATGAACAGGGAGAAAGCCGAAATTTTAGCCGTTGCTATTATTCACTATATCTCCGTAACCACTGGAGCTAGAGCATACATACGTTTTGCATTTTATTTCTCTAATTGCCTTCTACAATTTAATTCTAGTGTATTTTTAAGCTAAATATAACAGTTTTCTTGTTATTTTCATTTTTACTCAGTATTGGTTGCGCGTCACGTCAATTTTTTAGTCACAGATTCTTTACAAGATGGAATTCGAAAAAAATCTTTCCTCTAAAAGTTTTTTTTTTTTTTTTTGTCATTTTATGCTCTTTCAAAAAATGTATATATATATTAGTGCAGGACTAATAGTGCCTGAATTATAAGTTGTCTGCCTGCAAGTACCGGTATATAATCCTGATCATTAAGTCTGTCTATAATCTAATTAGAAATATCCATTTTTAATATCAATTGAGGGGCTTTTCGGAAAATAACCCTTGTCAAAAACACAAAATTTCTTATGTACTAGAATGGTAGTGAGCGAAATAGATCAGAAACCCGATTTCAAAATTGCCTTCAAGAGAGAATCATGAACAATTTGACATCCACGTTTTTCTTAAATATATTACCAACTTTCCGTCTTAATACTTACTGTAACGGTAAGAAAAGAAGCAAAAAATAAGATATGTCTAACACATTTTATAAATGATCAGTTTTTAAACAGTTAAATCTTATTTACAGAAGAAGCACTTGCCTATTAAGATTGTGTAAGTTGCTATAATACAATAAATCTATAATAAGAAACGTAATACAAGGAAACTATATACTGTACTTAAGAAATCTCTCCACAACAGAATACACTATTTGATTTCTAAAAGTAGTTCTCAATAATGTTATGCCACTCTTATATCCTAAAAGATAAAGAAATTTGTGATTCCTTTAATGCACCATTCAGGCTTCATCATTCTGTCCATTAACTGGTGTTGAATTTTTATTCTCCCTCGGATAACTACAGATTGGAGTGCACAAGAAACCACGATTCTTACATTTGTATTTCAAATTTACAAACTCAAGTTTCTGACAACTACACGAAGTAATCTCTAAAAAAAAGCCTTGGGAAATCATCTAGTGGTTTCAAAACTGGCGTAAGAATTTGGTCCTCCAAGTAACTTACCATCTGGAGTCTTCTGGCTTTGATAGATAGATCTCACACTTATCAGCGTTTCCCAAATTGCTGTTTGGTAATGGGATCTCTTTATATGTTGTTTCAGAGCATTACTAGTTGGAGGTAATTCCTTCAGGTTGCATTATGCTAAAAGTAGGAGCCTAGCTCCATCACATTAACCTTGAGGAGCTTTCTGAAAAACAGTTCTTCAGATTGAATAGCGTTTGCTAACAGAGAAATCTGTCCTAGAGAAAATGAAAGGTCACAGTTCTCTGAGTAAGTAGACCATAAGTAGATAATGCATTGCTGGAATTATCACCTTCAGAACTCTTTGTTGGTGTTTCCGGTAGTTTTAAAGATCAGAAGACTATTAAGTCCAACTTCGAGATCGATGTTCAAAATTTTGAATGGAAATATGAAGAAGATGATTCTAGAATGATACTTCATGCTGTGAATCACAATTCAGAAAGAATTGTTGTGATGAGTAGAGACGCTGATGTATTCCTGCTGTTGATACACCATTATGGCAAAATTTCTTATAAAGTATTGTACATGATTGCGGGATTTCAAAGACAAGAAGGTGTATTCCAGTTCATCACCTTTGCCACCATTTATCTGAGAATGAGTAGAGAGGTAATGGTTTATCATGCTCCACTTGGATACGGCGTAACGTCATATCCAGTTGGGACATCAAAGATCAAGAATTATCTATCACTCATGTCAGAAAACTATGACCTTTTATTTTCCTTAGGACAGGTTCCTTTATCAGTAAGCTCTATTGAATCTGCAGAACTGTTTTTCACAAAGCTCCTCAAAGTTAATGCGAAGATCTGTGATGAAGCTAGGCTCCTACTTTTAGGAAAATGCAACCTGGAGGAATTACCTCCAACTAGTAATGCTCTGAAACAACATATAAAGAGATCCCATTACTAAACACCAATTTGGGAAATGCTGTTAAGTGTGAGATTGATCTACCAAGGCCAGAAGTCTCCAGATGGTACTTGGAGGACCAAATTCTTAAGCCAATTTTGAAAACACTTGAAGATATTCCGAGGCTTGTTTAGAGATTACCATGTGTAGCTGTCAGAAACGTGAGTTTGTAAGTTTGAAATGCAAATGTAAGAATCGAAGTTTATTGTGCACTCCAATGTGTAGTTGTCCGAGCGAAGATAAAAATTTAATATTAGTTAATGAACAGAGTGGTGAAGAAGACTGAATGATGCATTAAAGACATCACAAATTTCTTTATCTTTCTCGATATATAAAGGTAACTAAGAAAGTTATGTCGCTTTTTGTGGAGGTCTGTGTTCAATTGATCCTGACATGGTGAGTTGAATGCGAATGGAGATAAGGCGAAGGTCAGTTGTTGGTGTGGGTATATCCAACATACTACCTGGTTGTGGCAGTTCAGTTACACACTGTGTAAGGAACATGGGACCTCCACAGAGCGTCACAAGGGCGTGTATCCTATACGACTTCAAACTGAGATTAAACATCGCTATAGCGGGGCGAAAGATGTGCCAGGCTTTTTGTGAGGGTGTTGTGACTATGCGGACAGTGCAGTGGTGGTTTAACAAGTTTAAAGACGGTGACGAAACACTTGAAGACGCACTACTTGCCGGAAAGCCAACACATGTACAAAATGAATATCTTCAGGCAGCAATTGGACGAACGTTGGGCAGACATGTGAGGAACTGGGACTACAATTTAGTGTGAGTGGAGAAACCGTTTGGCAGCACCTTCATCAAGTTGGAAAGCACTACATGTTAGGTCGACGGGTCCCACATGCTTTATCTCAGGCCAGAAGGCAACGCGGGCAGACAGCAATGTTTCTTTGCTGTCAAGTCTAAAGAAGGAGCCATTTCTGGAGAGGTTGTTGACATGTAATGAGAAGTGGAACCTGCACGAAGCTCCACAGCGCCTTCATCACTGGTCAGCATCCCATGAACCGGTTCCAAAACAGCCGTGACCACCACCAGAAAAAGATAATCCTGTGTGTTTGGTCGGCTGCTCGCGGCACTGTGCATCGGGAACTGCTACCAACTGGTCAGAGCATCAATGCGACTGAGTACTGTCAGTAGTTGAGGCCGTGTTTAAAAAAAAAAAAAAACTAAAAACTCTCTAGCCAGCACTTCTGAATCGCAAAGTTGTCCTCCTATTACAGGACAACGCTAAGACTTACGAGGCTAGGATGACCCGGGATACCATTCTAGGCTTTGGATGGGTGCATCTACTATACTCCCCGGATATTGCACCGTCTGATTATCACTTGTTCCATCCCTTGGACAATCATCTTAGAGAACGCCAGTTCAAATCCCTAGTAGAGGTGCAAAATGCACTTGATTCCTTCTTCGCTTCACGGCCCACCAAGTTCTTTTGCGAAGAAATCCATGGCCTTCCAGAACGTTGGCAGAAGGTCGTCGATGTCGATAGGTATTTCCAGCTACGTCTTGGATGACATACCGATGTTCGAAAGTGGTGGATGAAAAAGCGACAAAACTTTCTTGGTTACCTTTACATAAGAGTGGTATAACATTATTAAGAACTACTTTTAGAAATCAAATAGTGAATTCTGTTGTGGAGAGATTTCTTAAGTATATGGTTTCCTTTTATTACGTTTCTTATTATGGATTTATTGTATTATAGCAACTGTACACAATCTTAGCAATAGGCAAGGTTCTTACCGTTACAGTAAGTATTAACACGGAAAGTTGGTAATATATATATATATAAAACGTGGATGTCAAATTGTTCATGATTCTCTCTTGAAGGCAATTTTGAAATCTGGTTCCTGATCTATTTTGCTCACTACCATTGTAGTAAATAAATCGTACAGCTTGCACCAAAAACAACCCTTGTCGAAACAAGATTTTTTTTTTTCAGAAAAATGAATAGAAAGCTATGTTTGTGCATGTTTTAGAAGGTACCAGCGACTGGTATAAAGAAACAGATTTGCAGCTCCTCAGAGTGTATTCATTCTACAAAGTAATTTTGTTTTTGACAAATTTTCCGAAAAGCCCCTCAATTGATATTAAAAATGGATATTTCTAATTAGATTATAGACACACTTAATCATCGAGATTATATACTTGCAGACAAACAAGATTATATATATCTCTCGGGTCGCGCCATGATCAGTTTCGCACAAAACGGAATAAAGTCGCTTATAAGGCCGCGCCTCCATTGCATCCGAATGCGATTGCGAATGCGAATTTCCCAGCACGTTAATGAATTGGAGTGCCTCGACTAGTTCCGACCTGCGAATTGCGAAAACCGACGAAAAGATGCGAATGCGAACGATCCCAACATGCTGGGATTGTTCGTCCGAATTGATGCGAATGGACCGTCGTCTGCAGAGAAATTGAGCGCTACGTGAGAGAAGAAAGTTCTTTTTGCGTGAAGTAGTCGATGGTGCGAGGTGCGGAGATAAAAATGAAAATAATAATGGAAATATATGTTGATGTTTTAATAAATTGTGTTTTTTTATAAAGTTCCATTGTGGATCCAAGGTCATCCAGATTACCACAAACGACACGTCGTGAACAAATTATGGGCAGATGTAAGTAAAGAACTTGGAGTGGAAGATATTTATAATTTTATTTGTTTTCTCTTTAAAATATGAAAATCTAATTAATACACGAACCGCAACTTTTTATTCAATTTATATTTCCTCTTTGTTCCTCAAATAATGATTTTACGAATACATATAATTATTGACTAATATGTTTGAAATAGCAAAAACGGGTTTTTTACTCATGGAGAAAATTTTCTTAGAAAGTTGGTTGATTTTGCAATCTCAAATTTTATTTAGTTTATTTATTTTAAAGTGAACATAGCGGTTACCACAGAAGCATAATAATAACAGGAGCGACATTTGCGACATTCACTCTATTTTGCACATAAAGGAAATTAATACAGTATTATTATTATTATTATTATTATTATTATTATTATTATTATTATTATTATTTATTGCTCTGAAAACTTTAAGATATGAATTTTCAAGCAAAAATATTTCACATTGAAGGTTTGAAAGAGATATTACAACTTGATTCGCATTCACAAAACTTCGGATGTAGTAGAGGCACATGAATTCGCAGTTCGCATTCGCATTCGCGTTCGCAGTCGCATTCGGATGCAATGGAGGCGCGGCCTAACTCAGGTACTATTAGTTCTACACTAATGTACCTACATATATATTTTTTGAAAGAGCATAAAATGACAAAACTTTTAGAGGAAAGATTTTTCCGAATTCAATCTTGTAAAGAATCTGTGGCTAAAAAAACTGACGTCATGCGCAACCAATACTGAGTAAAAATGGAAATAACAAGAAAACTGTTATATTTAGCTAAAAAAAATGCACTAGAATTAAATTGTAGGAGACAATTAGAGAAATAAAATGCAAAACGTTTGTATGCTCTAGCCCCAGTGGTTACGGAGATATAGTGAATAATAGCAACGGCTAAAATTTCGTTTCTCCCCCTCCTTCCCCCCTCCCGTATGGTATTTTTTCTGGCATCCGGCATTTTTGTGATCAGTGAGGGTATATATTCAAAAAATATCGGATGCCAAATTGTTACATGATTTGCCCTTAGAACTCAATGTGTAAGCCCCGATGCCTAAACTAGAATAATACATAGCCAAATGTACGTTTTCTTTCTTGGAAAGGGGCACCGTGGCTCATTGGTAGAACATTTACCTCTGGTATGTGGGGTCGTTGGTTGGATCCCCGGCCAAGTAAGTTTGTGGTGGACATCATGTCAGTGGAATTTCTCGGTACTCCCATTTTCTCGCACATTCTCATACCACCAATTTTTCATCATAATTCATTTGCCTTAATTATTCGTCTCCATTATCCTAAAGGAGAGTTAACTGAAATATTTCATTTCATTTTATTCCTTAGGATTGACAGACGAACGAAATTTGTCTATCATTCTCGGGGCGGAGGTATAGGCGTGCGCAACGTGAGTGCCATGGGTGCCTTGGCACCTCTGTTAGACAAACTTTTTTATGTAGAATTATTAAAAATGAGAAGAGATTACGTGTAAATTATTTCCCGTCTGCATGTGTGCCGTGTGTCGCCGACGCAGCGTCGGGTGCAATGACGCTATCTTTTCTTAGGAGTAAGGGGAGGGCAGGACGACATTCCATATGGTGGTATTTTAGATCTGGCACCCACATTCCCAATGTCCTGCGTACGCTAGTGGGCGGAGGGACTTCCAATCCAGTCAGTGGCTGCTGTATTAAATGACTTCCTTTAAAAACAGAATCTTCGGAACAAAGTTAGCCTTTCTATAACTCTATGTTACGGGTAAATACTAAAGAAAGAATAATAGTAAAGTACAGAGAATGGACCTACTGACAAAAAAAAAAAAAAAAAAAAACCTTGAACAACACACACACAATAGCGGCGGGTCTAGACGGTAAAAACGGGGGGGGGGGCAGTCAGAACCCAAACTATGATAAATATATAATGAGTTTACTATAAACTTTCAAAAAAATATATAAGTAATAGTTTAATTTATTTTTGTCACTCAAAAACTGGGCATAGCTCCCCTTCAGTCCAGGCTAGATCCGCCACTGACAAAACACCCAATCTGTGAACATTATAGCATGACTTTAGTTTTTTTTATATTTGTTCATATTATGCATAAAAATATAAAATCATATTACCTGAGAAATTGGTGTTCTTTTCGCAGGAATGATGAAAACTTCACCTGCCTATTTACACACAGCTCACTTACACCAAAACGGCTTGGAATATAAAGAAAACTATACTATGCCAGTCACAAGTTATTTAAATTTATCATGTACAAATTAAAGTAAAAAACACAACTAACTACAACTTGAAATTACGGAAGGGAAGAGCTCGTCACAACACACCGAAACCAAAATGGTTTACAACAAACTTCGGTTGAACAAAGTAAGGTTTACGATTGGAAGACTGATGTATATTTTCTTCTAACGTAAGGTGGAAGTAGTGTTGCCAGTGCTTATTAAACTTATATTAGCCTACACTTCATTAACTTTCGTGTTAGTATATTATATGAAAGTACTATGTTATAATTTTTTCGGTTAAAGGAGTGACTAAATTGAAGTAATAGTGGGTCATCAGCACTAGCACAAATCCCGGGGACATGAGGGGGACATATCCCCTCTAATTTCGGAACTGGAGGACTGTCCCCCCAATAATCCGATTTGAAACGTGTTTTTTTTTGGGGGGGAATGTAATGACTTGTGTCCGATTGCCACAAAGGAAAGTGAGATGATATTGATGTCCCCCCAGAATAAGCCTCAAATCTGCCCCGCCTCTCAATGTTGAAAACAATTCTGCTCTCTGATTCTCTACAGGATTGAGGGGCGCGGTGGCTCAGTGGTAGAGCGTTCATCTCCGGTGCTTGGGGTCCCTAGTTCGATTCCAGCTCGCGCCATGTGGACATTGTGGTGGACAAACACCGTACTCGTGGGTTTTCTCGTGGTTCTCCCGTTTCCTCTCACTTTTTTCATTTCACTCATCTCGCATCACCACCGTCTCCTTTAGACTAACCGGCATAACTGTGGGACGTAAAACTTAAAAATTTCATTTCATTTTCTCTACAGGATTGTTTTTCAATTCAGAAATATTTTGAGTAATGCTTGAAACAAAAAGGAAACGGCCTTACTTGTCCCCCCCCCCCCTTGATAATGTGTTAGACAGATTTGCGCCGCTGGCCATCAGTATGAAAGACACTGAAGTTTCGTTAAAATGAGTACGAACTTCTTGATCATTGTTTCGAAAAGTTCAGGTTTCTAAGCGTAACACGTGCAACAAAACCAGAAAAGAATCCCCAACCGATTAATCTTCCGGAGATTCAGATAAGAGAAGTGCTAAACAGTGATGTCATTCAAATGATTTAACAACCGCGATTAATAGGCCTATAAGTAATAGTAAATTGATTGATTTAGTATTTATATTATTACTACCGTATACGATCATTTTATTATTATTATTATTATTATTATTATTATTATTATTATTATTATTATTATTATTATTATTATTATTATTATTATTCCAAAACATAAACATAAAGGGCCAGGGACGTAGTTCATAGTAACTATAGTGGAACCGAAAATAGAAGTAACATTCAGTCGCTTTCAGTTTTAGTTCAGTGATGTGAGATGGAGATAATAGGTATCTTTTCCTTGAGACGCGGAGGTAATTCCCCTTCCCCACCAAAAGAAAAAGTTTCTGCAAGTATATACGTCGTTGTATGGCCATTTTTTTTTCTATCAACATTAAAACCGGAAATGGTTAATTTCTACCTCTTTCCATTCGAATAGAGTTACGGATAAGAGAAACTCATTCTTGGAAAGATGAACTGATTCCAAACAACCGCTTCTAGATATCTCTTACTATTTTTGCTCTCATATTTGTTGACGAACAGATCAACTGACGTACTTATTTTATAAAACTTGCAATACTTATACATACTACAGTATAGGATAATAATAATAATAATAATAATAATAATAATAATAATAATAATAATAATAATAATAATAATAATAATAATAATAATAATAATAATAATAATAATAATAATAATAATAATAATAATAATAATAATAATAATAATAATAATAATAATAATAATAATAATAATAATAATAATAATAATAATAATGACAGTTTGATTCAGTGGCACATGCTCACTTCTAATGGAAAGGGTCCCTACTTCGATCCTAGATAATAAGAGTCTTCAGATTAAGATAGACTACTTCCTTGTTGATCTCAATTGCCTCGATACTTCTTTCACATTCATTTACTGACATTAATCATCTGTCATCGTTTCGTCTATGCGGAATATAATAAAGGGATGTTAATTTAAAGATTTCACTTTTTTTTTTTTAATGAAAAGATCGGTGGATTGAATAATTGCTTGAAGTTTTAGCGTCCTTCATCAGCATCAAGCCTATATGAGACAGGACTTCTGCTTAAAGTGGGGTTAAACCGGAGGCTGATCTAGCCCTGGGCGGGGCGCCTAGAGCCCCCAGCTGTTGAGTGACAAATATACCGTGTTTACTCGAGTAATAGACGCACTTGTTGTACCAAATTTTTAATGCGAAGATCCAACTGCGACCATTATGCGAGGAAAGCTGCTTTTCAATATCGCTACGATCAAAACAATTTTGAATTTTGATAATACAGCATTGTTGAGTTGAATTTCAGTTTAGCGTCCCTTTCAGCAGCGAGGCTATTTGAGACGTGGACCTACTGATTAACGTGGAATCCGAACCACATGAGCTCCCGCCGGGAATCGAACCCGGGTCTCCCACGCCAAAGGCGCGTGCGCTAACCGCTTAGCTACGGAGGAGCTCTAATACAGCATTGTGTCAACATCGGCAAAACATTAAAACCTGTAAAAATTAAACTCGTAACTTACCGATTCGTGGGAGACAAAAAGTCTTCTTGGCATTGGCACATAAGAACGATATATTTACATAATCGGAAAACACAGGAATAGCAACTATGTAACACCACAAGAAAGAAACACACTCGCACAAGAAATGTCAGAATTATCTATACATGTGAAAGGCACTATTCACTCCCATCCGGAGTTTCACTTTCTGTCATATCTGCGTCTTACGAATCTGGGTAACTGTTCTAGAGAGCATCATCTTCTCAACTGTCCAAAGCGTTGGATATGCCGGTCTTTTTGAAGCTCTTTGACACGGTGTCAGATGTTATGGAAGACCAACTTTGTACTATCCGCTTGCATAAAATTTATGCGAGGAAATTTCTTTGGCGAATGTTTTTACTTCAAACTTAAGGTGCGACTATTATGCGAGGGCGATTATTACGCGAGTAAACATGGTAATTGAAACTATTATTTGTATATTTTTGAAAGTTTATAGTAAGCCTTGCCTTTTATTGTTGTAAGGAAAATGAAACATTAACTATAGTTTCGGTTGCAGTTTTTCTGTTATGCAATGTGTAAAACAGTACTTGAAATCCACAATGTCAACGTCCAACCTAGCCATAATATACATCAGGAGAGAATTAAGTTAGAAACTTCTGCAGGACCCGTGAAAAATTCTAAACTTATGATATAACTACCACTGAGTTCTGACTGCCCTCCCTTCCCCCAGTTTTTATCTTCTAAGTCCACCACTGGCTTAAATCATGCATACTAAGGAACACGCATTAGTAGTCATTCGGAAAGAATGGGACTCTTCAGAATGATTTTATATGGCTTGATTAATATTACCCACGAAACGAGACGAGACAAGAAAAGTTTTCTCTTTTCGTCTCGAAAATTTTGTAGAAATTTCGATTCTCAAGAATTATTTCTCATTTGATCTTGTCTCAATTCTTGAAAAACTGCTTCTCGTCTCGTTTTGTAAATTTATGGCTTTTTTTTTTTTTTTTTTTTTTTTTTGCTTACTAGAAGTTTTGTTTGAACGACCAAATGGATAAAACAAGTGAAATGAAGATTAATAAGAAGAAACCCAAAGTGATAAAGTGCACAAGAGCAGGACAGGAAGGAGCAAACATATGGTTAGATGGAGAGAAAATCGAAAACGTTCCCCTATTTAGGAAGTCTAATATTCTCGGATGGAAGAAGTAAAAAAAGACGTAAGTTCCAGATTAGCGCAGGCTAAACAAGCATTCAATAGGAACAGAGGATTACTAACATCAAGAAAGGTGTTATTGGACGTTCGTAAACGAATTATTAAGACCCTGGTATGGAGCGTAGCGCTTTACGGATCAGAGACATGGACATTGTGAAAAGCTGAAAGATCCAAGCTGGAAGCATTTGAAATGTAGTGTTAGCGCAGAATGCTGCGCATATCATGGACCAAAAGGAAAAGGAATGAAGACGTACTAAAGGAAGCTAATGAAGGACGACAGATCATGAAGATGATAGGGAAAAGAAGAAACAGCATGCTTGGCCATCTTATTTGACACTCCGATTAGATCTCCGTGCTGATATAGGGAAAAGCAGAAAGAAAACCAGGAAGAGTGAAAGACCAAGGATAGAATAGCTATCTAGATACAGTTACGAAAAAAAGGCCGTATCAAAGTATAAAACAGCTCTCCTAAGGGAGAAAATAGTTTTTAAAGTTTCCATGTTGCTCATCAACCTATGGTTGAGGGTTGAGGTGAACAAGAAGTTATCAGATTCGTTCCGCGTCACGAGAACTTCACGAGGGATGCGATATAAAAAAAACATCTTCACTATTGGAATACATTGTGAAAGGACTTAGGTATAATACTTTCAAACATTGGTAAACATTCCAAATTGTGTTGGCAAAATCACTTCATCAATGTATAGTTTCCATACTTGAATCATATAACACTAGAAATACTATTCGAGATCCATCAAATATTTGAGTGAACTTGTGTTGTCCAGGAGAGATTAGAAATTTCTTGGGTAGAAAGCATGGGCACAAATCTGTCTTCACCATTAGGTGGGACGGGTAAGACCGTTCAAAATATGTTCAAAATATTTATGAAGTTGAAAAACAACGCTGTAGAGGATCATGGGAGCAGAGTTGTCTTCAGCATTGAGAGGTGGGCAGATATTAGGCTTATTCTGGAGGGAGGAGGGGAGAAGAGAGTCATATTACGGTACGGTAGATGATGACTGATTTCTGATGTGAACCTGTTGTACATAATGCAGCAAAGGACATTAATCTCATCTCACTTTCCCTTGTGGCAATCGGACAAAATCATTACATTTTCTGCCAAAAAAAAACACATTTCAAATCGGATTATTGGGGGAACAATCCCCTTAGTTCCAGGATTGGTTGACATATCCCCCTCATTCCCCCGGGATTTGCGCCAGTGCTCGAAAGCGAGACAATTTGTTGTTTTTCGTCTCGTCCCGAATTTAAAAAAGTGTGAGAAGTTTGTCTCGTGGATACTGCTGTGGTTTCATGTTTGGAACACTGCATTTGTTATATAAGTAAACTTTACCAGGAAACAGTGGCGTATTTAGGGGAGGGCTTCCGGGCTTAAGCCCTCCCTGAAATCTTACTTACTATAGTAAAGTATATGAAATATCTTGCAGAATTTTCACATTTTCAGGTAAAGCCCCCCGGAAGAAAATCGTAAATACGCCACTGCCAGGAAACAACAAATTACGAACTTGTACATAAGAAATTCTGCAGAAACAGTGAATAAATGTTTACCTTACATAACTTTTTAATTATAAAATAAGAAATATATCTAAAAGTATTTTTGTCAAAATATCTTTTTATCTTCATTATCTTTTTGGTAAGGTTGAGTACGGTATATACTGTATAAGTGCTGTGTGTTTGATAGCACACAACATAAATAGGTAAATATGACAAATTACAATTAACAACGTCTAATAGGCAGGGGCGTCATTTAGGGAGGGCAGGAGGGGCAATTGCCCCCCAAGAGTTTGAGGAATCCATATACTTCAATCGATTGTCTATACAAAACGTGAATTCTTATGTCTGTTTTGCTCTTGCACCCCTTCAAGCGAAGTCTGAAATGACGCCCCTGCTAATAGGTAGGAGATTGTAACAAATTATTACTGATATGATACTCCCTATAGTTCTTAATAATACCGATGATAAAATAGTGGATTACAACATATAGTTCCCGTTTCTTTCGTATTGACTTGAAATTATGTTGAGAATACAAAAATATTGTATCACAGGCAACACTGCAGAGGGAAAAACCCGTTAGTCTTATTCATTTACATTGCGGTCTTCGTTGGCTTTTTAATTTTTTTTTAGAAGTTATAAAAGTGTGAAAGAGTTTATGAGCATTATTTTATTATCTTAACGTTACTTAATAGCATTGGAAAAGCGTGTTACACGGAACCCACCAAAAAAAAAAAAAAAAAAAATCCAACCATTCGAAGACAACATTGAGATATTAGCGCTATCTAACGGGAAGCTACAGAGGAAGCATTCCAATATGGAAGTTTCTTCAGTCAATACTAGTGCATCAGCACCATCTATAGGTTTCGTGGTAAACTACTACATGTAGTGTCTGAACAGAGGAAAAGTAGGGAGTGGCAAGGTCAGTAGGGACGAAGGGTTTACTCTTCCCTTCATGCTCCCCCCCCATCATTCAAACAGAAGGTGAGGTGCGAATTAAGATGCCAAATCGTTTCAATTAATAATTATTGTTACTTCATTTAGCACCTCTGAAAAACATACTTACTTAAGTATAAACAACTTTTAATCTGCAGAATGGGCTTCAAAAGTAGATACTAAGTATAGTCTAATCTTGTAAATAATAATAATAATAATAACTAGGAATGCAATGGATGTACCCGATTGCAATGAAATGAGCTGAGCGAGCTTAAACTACGTAATCATTCCTGGCCATTATGCAATAATAAATGCCATTTTTAATTGTTGACAAAAAAATCGCGTGAAAACTTTTTCCCCATGTTAAGTCTAAGCAAGCGTTTTTCGGTGATTATTCCTCGATGGTACAAAGAATTTTTGATTTCGACCTATGTTGTCACTCAGCACGACATACTCTATCAGCGTGCTAAGTTTGGTTGAGATCGGCCAAACGGTCTAGGAGGAACCGTTTTTCGGTGATTATTCCTCGATGGTACATCGGATTTTTTATTTCGACCTATGTTGTCAGTCAGCACGACATACTCTATCAGCGTGCTAAGTTTGGTTGAGATCGGCCAAACGGTCTAGGAGGAGTTCGCGGACAACCAAACGGCTAACCCGAGTATAAGAGCTTCGCTTCGCTCAGCTCAATAATAATAATAATAATAATAATAATAATAATAATAATAATAATAATAATAATAATAATAATAATAATAATAATAATAATAATTATAAATAAAAAAGAAAAATAACTTTTCAATAGAAATATTATATTCTTGAAACCATATGCAGGACATTATTACTTCAGCTTGAAATAAAATATCAACTGATAAACAGAGATTCATGTTTGTCCCATTCAGCTAATTTAAGTTGTGCGTATGAATGCGTGGCTTTTTCAAAGATAAATTCAGATCTAGTTACGAATAAGAGTAGAGCAATATTTTATCCAGTCTTCTCAATTTGGGAGGGGGAAAGGAGGGCAGATGAATCTAAATCTTTAGGGAGAGATCTTATTTATCAGTTACCAGTGGTGTCATTGAAATAATTTAACAACCAAATGAGTAGAAACAATATAGGGATATGTTACCAAAAGCCGTAATCAAATTGGTCTATTCTTTCCACATTTAAACGCAAAAGAAAAGAAAAATAACTAAAAGGTACGGGCCACCACACTAAACTTTCTCGTTCCAATGCCTGAAACTAAATCATGTAGTGCTGTAGTTATTAATGAAACATTTTCTTGTAAAATACGAACAAAATTATAAGGCATTTTCCGAGAACTTCACTGAAAGAAAACCCACCCCCTAAAGTAAACTAGCTCTTTAGATTTTTCCATAAGAAATAACTTATGCTATGTGTTACGGTTATTAATGAAAAATGTGGTTTATAAAATATTAAAAAAAGTCTCATGAGTGGTATTTTACAAAATTATATTTAAAAAATACCCAAGAGTAAACTATCAACTGTGGATATTCTCAATGAAGTGATTTATGCAACATTATAAGAATGATAATGACATATTTATTTATGAAATACAACCAAAATTGCCCCATTCGGTTTTGAAAAAGTAGTTTAAAAAAGAAACGCTTCCCCAAATGTGAACTACCCGTTACAGTTTTCTTTCCCGTAAGGATTAATTTACATAATATTACAGAATTATTAATGAAATATTTATTTATGAAAAAAATGAATAAAATTGCCTCAGTCGTTTTTGAGAAAAATCATCCAAAAGAAAACTCGTCCAAAGAATAAACAACACATCGATTTTTTTCTCAGAGAAATGACTTATATTACGTGATGGGGTTGTTTTTGGAGAATTGATTTATGAAATATAAACAAAATTGTTTAAGACGTTTTTAAGAAAATTGATTTTTTTTAAAGTTTTACTTTCAAGTAAACTACTCTTATTTTTAGGGGTAGGAAGAAAATTCGAATCTTCCTTGGAAGATCACATAACAACCTGAAGTTTAATAGTTCATTGGGATACATTGGATGGTAAGTAAGGCCTTTAGGTGAGTGCACATCAGTATGAACGCTGAACAGAACAATGTCGAAAAATTACTGTTTTGGTATCCATAGACCACGAAACGTCTAAATTCGCTCAAATCTCGAATTCGATTTTTTTCACCATCACCACCGTACTTTCTTCTATCCTTTTGTTGCTCGATATTTTTTTTTTTTAAAAAAAAAAGGAAATAAAACGGTAGATTTTCTTTGAAGAATCTGATTGTAGTAGCGATGGAGCATCTGAGACTTCCAAACGAAACCGAAGAACAACAATTTAAAAATATTGATTTTTGATGTAATAGTTCAGAAGACCGTATCTCAAATGGATTCTTGGTGTGGAAAAATGAAAAAAATATTAGCCCAACTTTTGAAGCCATTCTAGCCTGTTTTGATGATTTAAGTGACAATCTTGTCTAAGAACAATGTAGAGCAGCGTTTCCCAACCAGTGTGCCGCGAGGATATCGAAATAAAAGTATTAATTATATAGCAACCAAAATGCAAGACATAGGAAAAAATGTATATTTTTGTATTTCACACTACTATGAATTTCTACCATGGAAAAATTACTGTAATTGTAATATATTTTTCTACATCTATTACCGTGTAGCAGACAGTATTTTGGCTTGTATACATTTCCACGGTTAGCTGCTATATTACGCTTCAATTGAGAGTCATACTAACACCGAGAAATGGAAGCACTTGTACGGTACGCGTCAAGTGAACGTTCGTAGAACCCTCATTCGCACGTGAATGACAGAACATTTTGTTTAACAGGTGTGTTTTGACTTCGACGCATCGCAAACTGTGTGATTGCAATAATATTTTCTATACACAGGTTTTGGTTAAAACAGCAAAGTTAAAAGTACAAGACATTTGTTTGTTCGTTCGTTATTTAGTGATCTTCGTTCTTAGTGAAAGGTTGGATACAGTTTTCGAAAAAGAAAGCGTATTTTTAAAAATCTGAGTCCTATATTTCATTGCAATTGTTTTCTATTTTAAAATTAGAATAAAAAATAAGCATAATGAATTAGCATAGGGGAAACCCAGTGATCGAGCTTTCATCTCTGTGAGGAGATCAGTAATCACAGAAAAAATACCAAGGTATTTTATATTTGCAAATATTATTATTATTATTATTATTATTATTATTATTATTATTATTATTATTATTATTATTATTATTATTATTATTATTATTATTATTATTATTATTATTATCTATGAGTGTGCCGCGAGAATTCAAGTTACACCCGTAGTGTGCCGCAAGTTGAAAAAGGTTGGGAAACGCTGATGTAGAGGTTAGTGTGTGCTGCCACTTTTCCGAATCTGATCAAATCAATAGAAAATAAAGCACTTTCATTTCTTCTACTCATTGAAATGTAAAATTGAAGTTACAATTTGTGTTTCCTGAACTTTGCATTGCACTAAGAATTTTCCTTACCCTCTTAGTGACAATGATTTAAGATAAGAGAAGGTTTAGTAAATGTAATAGGTTTAGAGTATTTTTAGTATTGCTAATTAGAAACCATTTAAGATCAAAGAGTTAACCTTTGAGGTCACTTTTCTCATTATGCACGGACAAAAAAATATGTTTAACTCTTTTGGGGGACTTGTACATTCTTTAACAACCATTGAACGTCTATATTGCTGGACTTTTTATTGTTCAGTCGTACATCCATTGCGAAACAGGTGTGTTTTGAGAAGCAGCTCCTCAAGTTGGTGGGAGTTATAACGTCATCTGTTTGCCCTTCAAGAGTACAACGTAAAAGGTTATTTTGTTCTCTCCCAAATGCTGCATAAAAGGTTTTATGGGATTGAAGAACACATATATATGTCGTCGATATGACCATCAGACAGAGTACACTTGTTATAACTTCTTTCCTCATTCTTCTTTCCCCTCCCCCTCTACAATTTCTTTATTATTGTTTACTCTGAGTTAAAAGGTACCCTGTTATAACAGAACAAAAAAGATCAAAATTACCATATACATGTGCAGCGTATGTTTGTCAGATGAGAGAGTCTGCTGGCAGCAGCTGTACACACCACCATCATAAAGTAAGTAAATGTTTCTGCTTTATCTAATGTTTTAATTATAGGAGGAAAATATTTCTCTCTTTAGTTTTCTGCATTATCTAATGTTCTATTTTTGTTATGGCTAAGGGAAATATTTACCCCTCCGTAGCTTCCAAGTTATCAGATTAATATATACTTTTTTTTTTTTTTTTTTTTTGCATACACTACTAATATTTTTTAGGTGATTTTGAGATATGTACGTTAACATAGAGCCGGTTTAGAGAATCCTAAACTTTTACAAAAAAAAGATTTTTTTCATCAAAAACGATCCCCATTTCCTTGAATTCTTCTTTTCCGGTATATGACACACAGTGTCTTACTGACCTCTTTGGGGCCCCAAGTTGAAGAGCAGTTTAGGAGTCGTATACATCCGTAAAATACGGAATCGTCCCTTTCTCAAAGTTCTGTCCCGATGTCGCAAAAACGTTTGCCGGAACGTTAAAATGTCCCGTGTTTTGTTTATGGAATAAAAACTACAGGGTCAATACTCGTTAATGAGATCAGTCAACAAAAAATGAACATGACAGCTCATTGTTTGTCCCACAAAGTCATTTAATTTCTTCTTTCAAGTGACAGACAGTAAGTACTTTAGTTTCACAAATTTAGCGTTTAGTTGTTGTAGAAACATAAATAACCGAAGACAGAAATAAATTTTTCCAAAAACCACCCTTTTGGTAATCAGGATGCAGAACAAAACAATGGTTTTCTCATATCAATTAGAATTTTCTTGATCACATATGCAATTATGTATATGTAAAAACGAAATATTTTTTATGTGAAATGTGAAATTATCCTAGTTCTACTGATAACATAAATTCAATTACTGCAATGTAGAAAAGGGACTCCAATATGTTTGCTCTATTGTAAATTTAGGCTATAATGAACATAATTGAACGAGAAATGACGTATAAGCCATGCTTTCTAAATGCTATTTCTGTTGTACATCGCATTAATCTCCGGGAAGGAACCCGTAAGGTATTCTGGACGAAGTTAGATCAACAGTTCTTTCTGATGTCTGTGGGAATACTCAGTAGCATGCATCTAATTTAGGCGCGAATTTTGTGGTACTATTTGTAATGTTGTAGATACTTACATAAGAATTAAAAATTTATACATATATATATGGAATAAAACGAAGTTGAGGCTGGGGCCCAGTCTGGGATTCCGGCCATCCGGCCCTGGTTGGTCCGAAACTAATGATACGGACACGTGAGTGATAGCGTTTGGAAGGTTGCTTTATTCTGAAGAGAATGAGGTGGGAACCAATATCCTAGGATAAATAGGGATGATGCAGTAGCTGCTTGACTGAAAGTCTAAAATTTACCTTAAAAAAAAAAAATCATTGGATTCACTGCTCTCAAATATTGGTATAGAAACCATAAGTAGTGTTCGGAAGTTGAAGACCTAAAAATTGCCTAAAAAGGACCTATAAAAACGCCTAAAAATATCTTGAAGAAATCTAAAGCTGGAAAAAGGACGTAAAAATAAGACCCAATTTAATTAGAATTACATATTTAACCCTTTCGTGATCTTATCGTACAATTTGTACGATACGGGTGTTTCATGGCACATTGCATTATAACTCTCCTATTTGAGCTTTTTCGTTCGTTTTTTTTTTTCAAGTCCAGAGGCATTGTAGAAGACGTTACGTATGGTTTCCCACCTTCCTGCGTCGAGACATAGGAGGTGATGACGTCATTAACTTTAAATATATTTTGTTTTATTAAGGCTATGTTCATTATTTTTTGGCGGCCTTATTTTTGTACGTAGAAGATTGAAATTTTGCACAAACATTCAGTCTACCGATTAGTATTTGCCAGATTTTTTTTCAGATTCCTGCGTTAGCAGAAGAGGGGTCCAGGGGGACAAAAAAGTAAAAAAAGGGATTTTTTACCAAAAAATCCCTTCTTTACTATTTTTACGACTCAGATACATGATGGAGACACGTAAATGGTACCGTCTGAAAGGCAGTTCTATTCTGAAGAGAATGATGTGCAAACCATGATCCTAGGGTAATTAGTGATGTTTCAGGGAATTTTTACAAAATATCCTTCTGTATACGGGAATATGGGACATTGTCGGTATATATTTTTTTTCGCTGACTTACTTTTGCACCTAGAAGATTGAAATTGTGCATAAATATTCAGCTCACCTAGTAGTATTTATCAGATTTTTTAAGATCTCTGCGTTAAAACAGGGGGGTCCAGATGGGCAAAAAGTTGGAAAAAAGGGATATTTTAACCCAAAAATCCCTTTCTTCGGGATTTTCCCGCCTCAGATACATGATGGAGACACGTGAGTCGTACCATCTGAAAGACAGTTCTATTCTGAAGAGAATGATTGGTGAACCATGACTTTAGGGTAATTAGGGATGTCTCAGGGAATTTTTATCAAAATATCCTTCTGTATAGGAGAATATGGGGCATTGTCGGTATATTTTTTGGCGGGCTTACTTTTGCACCTAGAAGATTGAAATTGTGCACAAACATTCAGTCCACCGAGTAGTATTTAACAGATTTCTCTCAGATATCTGCGTTAAAACAGGGGGGTCCAGAGGGGCAAGAAGTTGAAAAAAGGGATATTTTTACCCAAAAATCCCTTTCTTTGGGATTTTCCCGCCTTAGATACATGATGGAGACATGTGAATGGTACCGCCTGAAAGGCAGTTCTATTTTGAAGAAAATGATTGACGGATTATAGTCCTAGGGTAAATAGAGATGTCTCAGGAATTTTTTTACCTGAGATCAGGGTCTTTTGCGCTAATTTGGGGCATTGTGTTGATTCTTGATAAAATTTACCCCCATTACTATTCAAGATAGAAACTTGAAATTTGGCACACACAATCAGGCTACCGAGTACTATTTATCAGATTTTTTTTGAGATCTGTACGTTCACACAGGGCCGTTCCAGAGGGGCCCAAAGTTTGAAAAATAAATTCCCCGAAATTTTTCCTTTGACATCACTTTTCCCTCTCTTGGTATATAGTATGGGTATGTAAGTGATACCATTTGAAAGCCTGCTCCATTCTGGAGAGAAGAGGTGTGAACCATGATCCTAGAATAAATAGTGACGATGCAGTAGCTGCTTGACTGAAAGTATAAAAAAAATACCCCAAAAACCCAAGATCCAGAAAGGGTTAATGGATATAATACTCAAGAAATAGAAGCTTCTGGTAGGTTAACGGTATGTCCTTCCTCGACAAACCGAAGTACAAACTAAAATAAGAAAACTTCTCCACCCTCACTCCACCTTGCTGGAGGACATTGTTATGCATCTTTATCTGACTTGTGATTGTTGCAGATCTGGTCTTATCAGTCCAGTCTTGAAGAATGTCTTATCTTTTGAATTTTGTTTACTAAAGATGTTTAAGAGGTGGTGGTGGAGGCCATTCGAGTTAATGGCCAGTAAATTTATTGTCGAAAGATGAAGTGGGAAAAAAACATTAAGACCTATAAAAAGCTTTTAAAAAGACCAATAAAAAACGCCGAAAAAGGCAAAAAAAGGACAAATAAAATCCACCAATTTCTGGCCTAGAATGACCCAAAATGAACATATATTAAGCCTAGTCTTCGGGCACTCGTAAAAAAGAAGATTTTTCCTCAACTTCTGGGCCCTAATAATCAGAAATGTGTCTAAGCATTGGTACTTTCACCACTGTCATAACCTGGCAAAAATCTGTCTTCAACTTTGGGGGAGGGGAGGAGAACGAGACCGTTCCCATATATATATATACGAAATGTTTATGAAGTTTGAAAAACTGTAAAGAATCAGCGGAGTAGAGTCGTCTTCAACATTGGGAGGCAGACAAATTTGAAGCTTAGAAATATTCTGGGGGAGGGACATCAATTTTATCTCAGTTTCCTTTGTTACAATCGAACACAAATCATTAGACTTCTTCCCAAAAATCACATTTAAAATCGGATTATTGGGGGGACAGTCTCCCCGTTCGAAGATTGAAGGGGACATATCCCCCATCGCACCGGGATTTGCGCCAGTGATCTGTAGTTTAAGGAGAGCAACTTTGAGGTAATTTTTCTCGTAACCCCATAAACGGATGTTACTAAACAGTTCAATTGGGAGCAGTGTCCTGAAATCAGTATGCAAAGCGCAATTAGACATGTATCGAAACGCAGGAATTTTTACCTGGTTCTTTAGTCGCTTAGCATAACGGAAAAATAGAACATTTTATAACAGAAGATATCATTAAGAACCGCGTTAAACAAGAAAAGACAATAGTCAATTTATGAAACTATTGTGTAATCATGGATGTTTTGTGTTCGTTTATATGAAGCTTAATAATATTATTTTTCATGTAGCGCGGCTATATCAGATTTTTTCTCATCCCGAAGGGGAGAACACTTACTACTTACTCATAGGGGATCAAAAATAGAAGTGCCTGGCAATCCTTGGCTGTTACATCAGGTATGTGTCAATCTTCACAATAATGACATATGATAAATCCGTAATGAAAATACATTGACAAACAATACCAACGTCATCGTCAAAAGTTGTGAAAAACTACACGCCATTTCGTGGACAAACTTACTAGTTACATGTGGATACTTTCTAAGCAGCATGGGTAAAATCGCCACATTTATTTTCGAAAAATTGTTAAGGAAGTCAAAAGCAGAGAAATGAGCCTGTCGACGAGAAATGAAAACCATATCGCAAGAACCTTTTTTTTTTCCTTATTAAGTCGCTACTGGTGCTAGAAGCACCTGATGCTATTGCCTATTAGCTGCAAGTATAATCCGTGCATTTGATTCTTTAGACCTCACCCTGTAGCTGATGGCTCAATGTAAGCGGACGTGGCCGTATTATTTTGGCCCATACTGAAGATGAACATATAAATAAGGAGAGAAAGGTATGCAAAATATCATTGGGCCCAGGGATGTAAAATACCTAAAGGCAGGCCTGGGGCCGTGAAACATATTTGAAAATATCACATTGAAAGAAAGAAGTTCCTGGGTTTAGACCCTGCTAAGCACCTCTTAAATTTTATTTTAATTATAGATAATAGATTATACGTTAGTACATAGATATTTTAACTGATAACATTTGAAAGAAAAACATGCATCAATATGAAATTTTAAATATTATTATTTTTCGAGATATCCTTTGTAATTCCAGTTCTGAGCTATAGCAAAAGATGCTTCTCTTGTTCGACTCTACAAAATAATTCCATATCTTCCTGTCTTTTTGCTATCCCACCACATCTACATTAATATCTCATATTACAATTTTGTATGTAACTAACATTCACTGCTTTAATCATCGTCTCCCTTAGCCTGACAGGCATAATCGTGGATCGTAGCTTAATAATATTTCATTTTTTCGTTGTAAAGAGTTAAAAAAAAAGTATTCTTCACGTCTGGATTCTACATTATGTTTCCACTTAATTTCAGAAATTCGTACCAAGTCAAGAAAATGAAATGAAATCTTGTTTTACGTCCCACGCATATGCCGGTTAGGCTAAAGGAGACGGTGATGATGAGAGATGAGTGAAATGAAGAAAGAAGGAGGAAACGGGAGAACCCCAAGAAAACCCAGAGCACGGTGTTTGTCCACCACAAGGTCCACACGGGACGAGCTGGATCGAACCAGGGACCCCAAGCACCGGAGGTGAACGCTCTACCACTGAGCCACCACGCCCCCGACGAACGAAGTCAAGCTTTTGTCTTATCTCCTACTTAAGATTTTCTAATTTTTCTTCCTGTAATCTGGTAAGTACTTGTAGATTGAATCATACTTCCCTGTCCTTTTGTTTTTACTTGCCTATTTCCATACGTCTAGGTTATTTTTCTCGTCCGATAGGCTTTCCCAAAACTACTCAAAATAGTTATTTCTCTTTTCCGATAGCCTTTCCAAAGATCAACTAAAATATTAACTAAGAAAACCAAGAGAACTTGAGAGCTTTAATGTTGTTTGGCAATAAAAAATTACTATCCAGGTAAGATTTGCTGAGATTATCTTTTCATTTCTTAAGAAATCAATTCCTTCTTTCTACGAATGAGTAAGTGCTTAAGTACTGTGTGATAAGGGTTTATCAACCTTAGGAAGTGTTATCATAAGATTAAGTTAATAAACATAACATCCGTGGGAACTAGTTACAATGTTGTATATATATTACACCTTACCTTTATCATATTTACAAATGCTTAATCTTCTCTTTATACGGTATTAACAATTCTTGTAAGTTTCATTACTACAAAAGTTCTCTTAGAAGTGCGATCACTTTGGCGTATTAACGGGTTGCAGTTTTTACAGTAATTTTGACATTTCATTGGTGTATCAGGGATAATTAATCATCCCGAAGTATTGTTTCTCCAGAAGTAATCTTTCACACGCAGAACTTAAGGATACTTGCCAACCATCATACCTCTCGATCTTGCTTGTTTATCCAAAAAGATCAAAGGTAAGGCTTATGTTAATCTACAACAACTTGAAATTTTAATTTATGCCTGTATGTTAACTTAATAGAAATACGCATTAAAAGACAATTAAGAATTGAATACCTCGGTGAAAGAAGGGGACAGTTTCAATTTTACAATATTTTCAAAGTTGAAAAAAAAATTACAATCCTTTTGTTTTCACTTTAGCCTTCAAACTTTTCGTAAAGGGCTTTTCCCTATTAAATAAAATTAATTTTACAAAACGTTTCAGCTAAAATAAATAAATAAATGTACAGGGTGTTTCAAAACAACACCGACAACGTCTAGGAGGTAATTCTTGACACCAAGATAAGACAAAAGTATAAACCATTCTGGGTGCACAAATGCTACCTTTCAGAGTTATAGACTGCCGAAAACATAAAAAAAAAAAAAATGAGCTTTCAAGGTCCATAGCTCCAAAACTATGGGACCTACCGTAGTCGGGTCAAGACTTCACTTAGGAACTAATATGTACGCTATCCAAAATTACGTGTTTCAGAGTTCTAAGATACTCATAAAGCAATTTTTATAGAGGGAGTTTGCTATGGGCATGTAATTTGAAGTACTCTCCAACTACCTCTATAAAAATTGCTGCAGAAGTACCGCAGGATTCTGAAAGTTAAATATTTGGATAGGGCACATACTAGTTCCTAAGTGAAGTCTTTACCCAACTACGCTAGGTCCCACAGTTTTGGAACTATTGACCTTTAAAGTTTATTTTTTCATTTTTCGGCAGCCTCTAACTCCGAAAAGAAGCGTTTGTGCACGCACATTGGTCTATACTTTTCATCTTACTTTGGCCCGTGGCGAGTGATTCATCGGTACGGGCGAGTATTTAATATCACACCGAAGGTAAGTAAATGATTTCTATTGTGGTGTGAGGGCTAGTAGCTTGTTTCTTGGGCGAGTAAAATTTTGTTGCTTATTTGCATCCCTGATATATATATTGTGTGTGTGTGTTAAATATAGAAGATATTGTTAAATTGGAGCTGTCCCCTTCTTGCAACGAAGTCTTCGATTTTTGATGTCTACTTAAACAACTTTTCTGTACGAGTAAGTACTTGGTTGTATCATTTTCAGACGAGCCTAATGCCAAAGACGTTCAGTCTAGTATCTCTCATGATTAGAAAAAGAGGTATTCAAAGTACAAGGTAGAAAGGTAAAAGTGTGTTACGAGCAGGGGGTAAAGGTAAAATGTCTGTGCGCTAATCGGAGAAGAAAAATGTACCCACAATTATGTTATGTGGAAAAAAGAAAACGAGTGATTAATCGAAATGAATGATTGTGGGTGAAACGAGGAAACTCTGAGAAAACCCACGGGCACCATGTTGTCCATAGGGATGGGCACGAGCGAGTTTTCTTTGAAACTCGACTTGACTTGAAACAGGCATCTTTGAGCTCGACTCGAGAACTCGGCTCGAAAAATTTGCTACAACTCGACTCGAATTCTGGTCGAGTTTCGAGTCGAGTCGAGTCAAAACGAGCTAATTCGAGCTAAACCGTGTATGTAGTTCCAAGTACTCCCTTCAAGTATCCTACATAGTCAATATAATTATGAATGATACTACTATTACTACTACTACAAATTATTATTATTATTATTATTATTATTATTATTATTATTATTATTATTATTATTATTATTATTATTATTATTATTATTATTATTATTATTATTCAAGTTCCTTAATTTTAGCTTTCAACAAGTTATCAGTCCTTGTCCGAGGCTTTTGTGAATGTTTCTGAACAAGTACCTTTTTTTACAGGATGAGGGTGTTAGCCTTACCCAAACCCCCAAGCTGGAGGACCACTCCTAGTCGTCTGTCCGCGACTGCTTATTCAGTATATTCGCAGCTAACCTCTATATCTAGAGGCCTTCTCCTCGATCCGCAACCTGAGGACGCGCCATGCTGTGGTGACAGAAACCCACGTTAATAATAGTAAAAATAAAAATATTCGGGACATGTATAAGGGGATCAGCGAATTTAAGAAAGGCTATCAACCTCGTGCTTATATATTAAAGAAATCTGACGGAACAGTTCTCACCGATACGGATAGCCTCTTAAATAGATGGAAAGATTTTTTTGACGATTTGCTGAACACGCAGCCAAAAAGTAATGTGCGTGGAGAAAAGGAGATACACACCGCAGAACCGTATATTCCAGAACCCAATCGAATAGAAGTGGAAGCCGCTATAAAGAAATTAAAGAAACACAAATCTCCGGGTGTAGATGAAATTCCGGCTGAGTTAATTTTAGCTGGAGGCGAAAAATTGTGGAACAAGATACACAAACTCATTCTCCTTATCTGGAACAAGGAAGAATTGCCACAAGAGTGGAAAGAGTCAATCATTGTTCCAATTCACAAGAAAGGCGACAAAACTGACTGTAATAATTATCGAGGCATTTCTCTTCTGTCAACATCCTATAAAATCCTTTCAAATATTCTGTTAGCAAGATTGACTCCATACGCAGATGAAATTATTGGAGATTATCAGTGCGGATTTAGACGAAATCGATCAACTATCGACCAAATATTTACCATTCGCCAAATACTCGAAAAGAAGTGGGAATACAATACCCCGGTACATCAACTATTTATTGATTTTAGAAAGGCTTACGACTCGGTTAGGAGAGAAACATTATACAACGTTCTTACAGAACTTGGAATACCGAGAAAGCTAATTAGATTAATTAAGATATGTTTAAGTGAATCCCAAAGTAAAGTCCGGGTAGGAAAATTTTTGTCCACGAGCTTCCACGTCGAAAATGGCCTGAAACAAGGAGATGCGTTGTCGCCATTATTATTTAACTTTGTGCTGGAATACGCCATAAGGAAAATCAAAGATAGCAACCAGGGCCTAGAGTTGAACGGCATTCACCAGGTTATGGCATATGCTGATGATGTAAATTTAATAGGGGATGATAGGAGAACAGTAGAAATAAATGCAGAGATCTTATTAAACGCTTGCAGGGACATGGGTTTAGAAGTAAATGCAGAGAAAACTAAATACATGGAAGTGCGTCGGGACCGTAATACGGCAAATTGTGGAGGCGTTAAAATATTAAATAATGCTTTTGATAAAGTAGATACTTTCAAATATTTAGGATCAATATTAACAGACGAAAATCATATTCACGAAGAAATTAAATGTCGACTAAAAGCAGGGAATTCGTGTTACTATTCGGTTCAAAATCTCTTGTCGTCGCGAATTCTGTCGAGGAATTTGAAGCTTAAAATATATAAAACGATAATCATGCCTGTTGTTCTGTATGGTTGTGAAACATGGTCGCTTACTCTGAGGGAAGAACATAGACTGAAAGTATTTGAGAACAGGATCCTGAGAAGAATATTCGGACCCAAGAGGAACGAGAATGGGGAATGGCGGAAGCTTCATAACGAGGAACTACATAGTTTATACGGTTTACCCAACATTGTTAGGGTCGTCAAGTCTAGGAGGCTTAGGTGGGCGGGTCATGTAGCTAGAATGGAAGAAAGTAGAAACGCTTTCAAAGTCTTGACTGGTAGACCCATAGGAAAACGACCATTAGGAAGACCTAGGCGCAGATGGGAGGACAATATTAAGATGGATCTCGCAGAGATAGGAATACAAAGTAGAAACTGGATGCAATTAGCTAAGGATAGAAGTCAGTGGAGAGCTTTTGTGAACGCGGCACTGAACCTCCGGGTTCCATAGGCCATAGAGTTAGTTAGTTATTATTATTATTATTATTATTATTATTATTATTATTATTATTATTATTATTATTATTATTATTATTATTATTATTATTATTATTATTATTATTATTATTATTATCATCATCATCATAACAGCACCGTTATAACCATGAAAGATAGGCGGTATGTATCTGAATACTGAAAACTAACTGATTTTCGATCTCGGTCGTCGAGAAGTCTTCAGAAGGCAAGGACATCTGTCACGAGGTTCTGGCTTTGAGATCCGGAGGCGTAATTATTCGGACTCGAGCCAAATATTATTAAAAGGGCGCCGGCCAAACATGTTCAAAATTGGTCGGCCCGGGTTTAGGGTTGACAAGGGCTTAAGCAGCTTGGCTCACAGCTCATTCACTATCGAGCCGAACTGAGAAGTGAACTGATCCAACAGTTCACCCGATCGAGCTGGCTCGTACCAATGGCTCATCCGAGCCGAACTGAACCGAGCTGATTGCTCACCCAACCGAGCCAGTTCGATCCATCGGCTCAATTGAGCCGAGTCTATGACTTATCCCATCCGAGCCGATGGCTCAACCCAATGGAGCCGGCTTGAGCAGTTCGCTCAGTTGAACTGAGCCGAGCCGGTTTTCATCACTACTCGGGTTGGGCTTCCATTATCGGGACGAGACGAGACACACTGAAAGTACCCCACAATATACACTAAAAGTACGAGACGAGATGCACCCCTGTCGAGAGCAACACTAAAAGTATTCCACATTACTGGTTACATTTCTCATGGCTTTCGCTTTCCAGTCTAATCAGGCCATGATTTCAAAACGAGTAAAAACGAGCTGAACGAGCGAGCCATTTATCAAACTTGACTCGGATCGGAATCGAATTGAGAAAATTATTTTTGACTCGACTCGAAACTCGAGTCGAATTCGAGTCGAGTCGAATTTTAGCTCGACTCATGCCCATCCTGAGATGTCGACCACAAACTCGAGTGGCTGGGTATTGAACCAGACCTCCTTGCACCAGAGGTAAGCGCTCTGAGACGTTTTTATATTTTCATTTCCATTTTTTTAAATTCACTCCAACCAGAACCTCCATGATCTAGTTAACCCCTTTAATGAAAAAAGTGCCTTTACCCTCGTTAGACGCGCTTCGTATACGGCGCTAAATCGCATCGTCGGGGAATGTGTCGGCAAGGTTCGTAAAATTCGTGCCATCCCCAGATAAGAAAAAGAACAAAAAAAAAAAAAAAAAAAAAAAAAACCACTTGGAAAGTAATTTTTGAAAACAACATCCCCATTAAAGGGATTAATCTTACAGTTAGTTACTTAATTCCATACGACACGGACACATATAGAAACTTCGAGAACAGTTTGATAAATTCCATACACGTTCTTCAGGGGTGCTGGAACCTTACGATTATCAGGCTAACGCTTTAGACCGCTTGACTACACTCACCGGCTACCGTGCACTCTATAGATTGTGCAGAGGCCATGGTTAACGAATGTAGAAAAGTTTATAGACGAGGTTTACGAGTCCTCTCACCTAGATGAGATAAACCAGTCATTTCCAACTGTCCGATCTATGATGTAGAAGCAGGCCTTTAGGCTGGCCGCTAATTGACAGCAGGACAGCCTATCTAAGCTGAAGAGCAGCACAAGAAACTGTAAACAATGAAATCGAACCTTGTGTCGCACAGTCAAGGAGAGAAGACGTAGTGTAGATAAGGCCTTTCTAATGGAATGTTACCGTTTCCTGAGACTCAGCTCCAGTAAAGAGGGATAGGGGAAAAATAATTGTGAGAGTGCAACGAGTGCTTATGATACTAGTCACGAAAATTATATGAGAGCCAAGTTCAAAGATCAATTACGGACTAAAATGAGAGGCGAGTTTGATTATGTTCAGTGGAGCATTTATACTTCTTTGTCACACAGCTCCACAAATACTAATATCGGTCTATAAGTTTAGCAAATGTGAAGTGGTCGGGATGTTTACTATCACATCTTTGCAGAAATTCCTTTAAACTGATGCAGGAGATTTAGGATTTAGGATTTTAGATTTCTGAGCTCTCGGTACATAAGGCCATTTAGCCCGTCACATTGTAAGGGATGACGTCCCTCGGCGAGCACACAAAGAGAAGGAAGAAAGGATTGGGGAAGGAAGGAAGCGGCGTGGGACTTATAAGTTAGGTTACTTAAAAGAGTCTGTAGATGCATGATATGACGAACAAGTATGATTTATTGGAAAATACCAAACTCTTTCATTATTCTTAAAGTCCTCACCAGTCCACTCTTACTTTCCACTATCAATTTCTTCTGATTACTACGTTAGTTTGATCTTTATATCTGTACACTCTAAAATATGTGTCTCACATAGTAGATAATTACTTCTTGCAGTTTTTCTATTTTTTGAAGACTTCTATCAACATCTCTGACAAAGGTAGCAAGTTGGCCGATATGGGAAATGTCATTACTACCGTCAATCGCCAACAAATAAGCATTGAAATTTCTTACTATCAGCATAGTAATACCGCCGCATTACTATGCTGATAGCTTTAAAATCCGGTATTTGATCTGGACAAAGTTCTGGTGCTTCAATTGAAGATTTCATCACTAAACGGTCGCAGTTTTCTAGTTATGTGGCATACTTCCTATTCTCTGCTACAATGATCATTGCTCGTAGGTTTTTCGTTCAGTTATTTGATGATTACAGAACGATTGTCATTTTTTCATACCTAATAAAACACAATACTGTTCTGCACATACAGACAGAAAACAGTTGGACATTCATGGCCTATTAAAGTAAAATATCGCTGTAACATATAACCAGCGGCGTATTTAGAGGGGGGCTTCAGGGCTTAAGCCCCCCCGAAATCTTGCTATAGTAAAGTATATGAAATATCTTGCAGAATTATCACATTTTCAGGCAAAGCCCCCCCCCGAAAGTTAGCAAAGCCCTCCCCGAAACAAAATCGTAAATACGCCACTGCATATAACGTATTCAAAATTGCGAAATTGTTTTATGCCTCTCGCTTTCTCTATTTAATATGTGTTGAAACATCTCGTTTTAACGAGTTTCAAATTTCCAGTATAACGAATGAAAACGGCTTTATATTACCTTTTTCTCTATATTTAACTTTATTTTTCCAAAATATGTGATATCAATTCTTTTTATAATATATTTTATAACATTATTTTATTATTGAGATGATATGGTTCCCATTTTTACTTCCGAGCTACGAAAGGGAAAAGAAAAGTAAGGTGATCGTGAAAGAAATCAAATTCGAGATTTCAATGGATTTACACATTTTATGCCCCACAGATATCGAAAAAATGATTTCAGTATAATTTTCAAATTTTCTTCCTACCCCTAAAAGTATGGGTAGTTTACTTAAGGGTAAAAATAAAAATTTGCCGTATTCTCTAAATGTCCCTAACGATTTTGTTTATATTTCGTAAATCAATTTTTCAAACAACCCCATCATGTAATAGTATAAGTCACTTCTCTGGGAAAAGTCTGAGAAGGAGTAGTTTATTCTTGGGGGGAGTTCTTTCCGACGATTTTTCTCAAAAACTACTCACGCGATTTTGTCCATACTTCATAAATAAATATTTCACTAACAACATGAAATATAGCATAATTCATTTTGCCTCAAAATACAGGATGGCGCGGAGTCGACTGACACGTTTCAAAGTTGAATATTTCGCAGGGGCGATAGCTTGGAGTGGGTTGCAGCTGGGGGATTGGAAAAGAATAGGATGCCATTTTATAGGAATACCGTAATAGTTATCATGGACATCGTTGGAACGTTGAGCAATGTGTTTTCTGTGTTCGTACTTATTACGAAACGAAATCAGTCATTAAAGTGCAGCGATTGTTCAGGAATTTCATTGTTACCTGACATTCCGCCAAAGATCCATTGTAACAGTAACATGGTTCTTATGAAATCCCATCCTATCCACTTTCTATCCCCCAGCCGGAACCCACTCCAAGCTATTCCGCCTGTGCAATATTCAATTTTGAAATGAATCACACCGTATGCACTAGGGGTGGTTTATTCTTGGGACAATTTTCTCAAAAATGACTCAGGCGATTTTATTCGTGCTTCATAAACAAATATTTCATTAACAACATGAAAATATGGCATAACTCACTTGTCCTTAAAAAAAAAAAAAATGTATAAGGAAGATATTTTACAATTTTCTCAAAAATGACTCAGACGATTGTCTTCATATTTTATAAATAAATATTTCATTAGTAACTTTTCCATATAGTATAAATCGTTTGTGCTGAAAAAATCTAACTAGAGATGACTTCAAACTTGAATCTTCAAACTGGTCTTCATAATCTATTAGCTGTTATCACACTGATTACCTACGCGGAAATGTTTTGTTATATTTATTGTTTTATAGCTGAAACACTAACTTATTTTCAAGTTAAATTATTTACATATATACAGTATGGCAATTAGAAAACGAGACTTTTTTGGGGGGAGTGGGCTGCAAAGATAGTTTTTGCACGAAAATTTTTTATAGTGGTGATCTTGCGTGTCACCTTGGGAATACGTGCAGGAATGGCCGGTCGCCAGAGTGATGCGACTTAGTCTTCGATAGATTTGCAATTCTCGATTCATCAATGAAAAACAGAGTGTATATAAACTTCTGTGCACGCTTAGGTCCAATAAAAGCATTTGAAATATTGAACAAGGTTTATGGAGGCAACTGACTTCTTCTTTGTCATGTTTTGGACGAAAGGTTCAGTGCTAGAAGGGAGTCTGTGGAGGATGATGAGCTTCCACAACTTTCATTTCTTTAAATCCACCGTTATTAGTTGCTGAATAGGCTAATTATTCATCCCTGCGAGATCTAATGTTATCTTGATACCTCCTTTCCTGTCATTCAAACTGGTATCTCGAACTTTCTTAATCATTTCAGTAAGTTTTCACTTTGTCACTCGTCATATGAAGTTTAACCCCACATTTTGAGAATGCTGTACTGTAAATAAGTCATTAGAAAATGTTCTACATAATTCATCAAATAAGGAATAATCATGATCTAAATATTTGGAGTGATTTTGTACAGGTCACTCAAAGGAGGATCCAGGGGGATCGGGGCGATTACCCCCCGGAAGAGGCAACTTTCTTATTTTATATATCAATAAAACCAATCCAAGAGCTTGGAACTCTTAAACATAGTTCTAAGTAGCAGTATTACATTCCGCCTTACCCCCCCCCCCCCCAAAAAAAAAATTCGTCCTTGATCCGCCCCTGGCGTCACTGTTGTTATAAAAGCTTCACTTTTGTTTCTACCTGACGTTTTAGGGGAAGGGACGCTTTAACCATGAATGGACGACAATAATTACAAAACATATTGAACAAATAAGAACCAATTATGCCCTAAATATTGTTGTGAATTGATTTGATGTGGCATCCTTGGGTTCGGAAATGAGAAATTAACTATCTTAGCCATGTTATATGGGACGCTGTGCATATGAACAAGTGTGATTCACCGAACATTGTCGGTGTCTTGAACAAATAAGAACATGTTTTTTATCTAAATATTGTTGATGGTGTTGAATTTTAAAACTTTTGATTATGGATGATCTATTTTGTACTTAACCCTTTAACTGACACAGTTCTCTGAGATGACAGACGTAATACTACGTCGTAGCCATAAGAACCTTAAAACTATGAAACAATGATGTATGTTTCATACAAACAACAATAGCACACAACAATAAACAAAAAAAAAGTTACAAAGACGTTCCCGAATCACCAAGACGAAAAAATGAAATGAAATTTTTAAGTTTTACGTCCCACGATTATGCTGGCTAGGCTAAAGGAGACGGTGATGATGAGAACTGAATGAAATGGTGGAATGAAGAAAATGGGAGCACGCAGAGGAAACCCACGCACACGGTGTTTATCCACCATAAAGCAGGGATAAACCTGCACCTTTGCGGGAGCAGGGTTTGAACCCAGGACCCCATGTACCAGAGGTGAACGCTCTACTACTGAGCCACCGCGGCCCACCAAGACGTTTGCTGCTGTTTTAAAATGCAGTTTATGTTTCTTTTATTACAGCAGCAGCAATGTTCTTCTTATGAGGAACAATGTGCTATCTGTTACCAAAAGCCAATGTCGTTTGCAAATTATGCTCATTCAGAGCCATCTACTGATTGGTTTCCGATTTAAATGTAAGAAGAAAAGTTTTCAAGAGAGACCTTCGTTATTGCTACTGAACATTAGTGACGTTTTAGTCAAGACGTAATACTACGTCGTAGCCGTTTTAACTGCACATATGCCATGACGTAGTACTACGCCATAACCAGTGAAAGGGTTAAAAGTGTATGTCCAAATGTTGTTTTGAAAAGCATTGTGGATAACAAAGCATATATATACAGTGGCGGATCCAAGGGGAGGGCTATAGGGGCTATAGCTACCCCTTGACGCTCAGGTATACACTGGATAAAATGGGCTTCAATGCTGTTTTACACTGGATAAAACGGCAAAATATGATTTAGCCCCTCCCTTGATCATATCCTGGATCCGCTCCTGTATATATATATATATATATATATATATATATATATATATATATATATATATAGATAGATAGATAGATAGATAGATAGATAGATAGATAGATATAGATATAGATATGTGTGTGTATATTAAAGATGTGAATTATTTTCCAGGAATAATCAATATTTTAAAATGTCAAGCACCTTAAGTTAAAGAATAATGGATAGTGCTTATTTGTCTTCATTGAAAGAGAATGAGTTCGGTATTGTTGAAGATCTCGACGATGGAACAAGAGAGGCAACAGTTTACATGTTCAAACGGACAATAAATCTTGGATCAAGCACTCCCACAGCAAATCCTTCTGCATCAGTTACTGGAGCTGGATCTGGAACTCCATTTGGACCGTTATCTCATTGGGCTCTGGTATTCCATTTCATCGATGGTTGTTGGAGAACAGCTGACGGTTTGTTGTTAACGGTCGTAATAGTAATAATAATAATAATAATAATAATAATAATAATAATAATAATAATAATAATAATAATAATAATAATAATAATAATAATAATAATAATAATGTTCAATACTTTTTAAAAAATCGAATGACAATGCTAGTAAAGGAAGTGAGAACAAGCAATTCAGAATATCAACAATTTGTTGACCGCTACCAGGTCCGCTGACCCTTACCGAAACTCAGCCATCCCTAAGACAGCTTCAGCGCTATCTGAAACTTTCAGTTATTTGTTTCTACAATACGGTAGGGTCAACTATACGCTAGTCCAGTGTGCGAATTAGATAATTTATACTGGGCGGGGATAAAATTAAGTTAATAGGACGTAGCGTCTGAAGGCGCAATAATTCAAATAAGACAATAATGCCACCCCCTCCCACATACACACGTACTTAAATATGACATGACAGGAGATTTTTTAATTTAATAAATCTACGGACAATAACTATGTATATATTACCTGACATGCACACACCACACCTAACCTTTCTGAATGTGTTTAAATACCCCTTGCCCGGCTACTCTTGTGCGCGTAGCTGTCTTACTTAATAATTCGGCCCATTTACTTTCCTAGAAGTTTGCGTCGACGCAAAGCAAAATTTGCGTTTTAATTTGCGTCGGTACTGCTGGAATTCAATATGGTGTTGGCCCACCCTTAGCCTTGATGGCAGTTTCCACTCTCGCAGGCATACTTTCAATCAGGTGCTGGAAGGTTTCTTTGGGAATGGCAGCCCATTCTTCACGGAGTGTTGAACTGAAGAGAGTTATCGATGTAGATCGGTGAGGCTTTGCACGAAGTCGGCGTTCCAAAACACCCCAAAGGTGTTGTATAGGATTCAAATCAGGACTCTGTGCAGGCCAGTCCATTATAGGGATGTTGTGGTCGTGTAATCACTCCGCCACAAGCAGTGCAGTATGAACAGGTGCTCGATCGTGTTGAAAGATGGAATCGCTATCCCCGAATTCTCTTCAACAGTGGAAAGCAAGAAGGTGCTTAAAACATCAATGTAGGCCTGCACTGTGAGAGTGCCACGCAAAACAACAAGGCGTGCAAGGCCCCTCCAAGAAGAACACGGCTACACTGTAACACCACCACCTCCGAATTTTACTGTTGGCACTACACTCGCTGACAAAGGACGTTCACCGGGCATTCGCCATACCCACACCCTGCCATCGGATCGCCACATTGTATACCGTGATTCGTCATTACACACAACGTTTTTCCACTGTTCAATCGTCCAATGTTTACGCTCCTTACACCAAGCGAATCGTCGTTTGGCATTTACCTGCGTGATATGTGGCTTATGAGCAGCCGCTCAACCATGAGATCCAAGTTTTCTCACCTCACGCCTAACTGTCATAGTATTTGAGTGGATCCTGATGCAGTTTGGAATTCCTATGTGATGGTCTGGATAGATGTCTGCCTATTACACTTTACGACCCTCTTCAACTGTTGGCGGTCTCTGTCAGTCAACAGACGAGGTCGGCCTGTACGCTTTTGTGCTGTACGTGTCCCTTCACGTTTCCACTTCACTATAACGTCAGACACAATGGACCTAGGGATGTTTAGGAGTGTGGAAATCTCGCATACAGACTTCTGACACAAGTGACACCCAATCACCTTAAGACGATAAATCACTGGTTCTTCCTTTTTATAATAATATTATCTGAGCCATTGAAACAAAGCACACACTGCTCCTTATTTCATTCCATTTATTTATATCCTATATTGTTACATTGTTGTCTTGCCTACCACGTATTGACAATCTCATTATTTTTATGACATTTGAATATCTTTTTGTATATTTGACAATTATATTATTTTTAACTAACTTCTTCTTCAAAATAACCTGGGTTAGTACATATAAAAATACTTATTGACCAAAAATATAAAAAAATATACAACGTACTGTTGTATATAATGACGCCCGAAAGGACTTTTCTTTTTATTCATTAACTTTCATAAAAAGAAAAATAATTCTGGACCGTTTACATATACATGTGAATTATTCGAGTTTTCGAATGCACCTCGTATATTTAAAAATTACAATTTATAGAACTATACATATATTTCCTATTTAACTCTATAACAATATTATTATCATATTTATCATATTTATTTTAAACTTTATTATCATCTTCATATATTTATACGTTTCATCGACGATAAGGCGCATTCGAAATTAGATTAACAAGTTATTTAAGTCCTTTTTCGGGTCCATTAAATGCTGGTTACAAGCTATTAATTATTTACTCGGGTATCATGAAGAAGGTTTTAAAAAAGATGTATGTGATATTCATATAGTTGTTCCTTGAACACATGATCGATTATAAGATATAATTAAACAAAATATAGATCGAGATTGAAATATCGATAATAATCAGGACATAACATAATAATTAACGTCTTATTAACATCACAACATGAATAATGAGATTGGTATTACATGTTGGAAATTATAAGAAAAACATAACATTACGATATTTGTAGACATAATTTGAGTAATTGCAATCATATACATGAACTTAAAATACGAACAACATATGAAATCATAATAACATTTGAAGCAAAATCAAATTGAGTGCGGTCCCCTCAGACACCGTAACTCCGATCTAAGTTACATGTCCAACAAATTCCTTATAGAAAACAAAACTTATTAACTTCAATATATATCCTCGCATTACAAAGATGCTTTTCAATATACTTCAATAACATAGAACACGAATAATGAGATTGCTAATACAAATATCGAAGAAAAAACATAACCTTAAGCCATTTGGTCAAATTAAGAATCGATTTGATATGTCTTTTCGGACGCCTCTACATCAGGTTAAGTTACATGACTAACAAGTTCATTCAAGTCACATTGAAAGTTCCAAATCGGAATACGGTTTTCCGCTTTCTTTACTTCTACAGTTCTTAGTTTCTTACGTGTATTACCATGATACCTGCCATCTGGACAGCGTTTCAAACAAATCGCCTTATTTCGGCTGTGTTTAGGTGGTGTTGTATTATCGGCCAAATCAGGTTCAATTCTTCTTCGTTTCACAGGTGGTGAAATATTGTGTCTTCTAATGGATCTGTATTTATCCTTTACATGATATCCACAATAGTCTGTCCTGCATTGTTTTTCGTTTCTTCCGTAATTAGATTGCGTTATGTTACCGGTACCATTATGTTCGGTTGTGCAATTACTACCACTGTTACTGTCACAACTAGGTTTAGTTACCTGACTACTATTACGGTTGCTATTATGATTAGGTTCGCTTACCTTACCGGTAAAATTAGGTTTGGTTCTCATTCCTTTTACTTCTGTCGAAGTATCAGGTCTCTTAACATATCTGTACCTCTTCTTTCCACAATGTTCACGGTACTTTGTCCTTTCTCGGGTTTTGTTTCTTTTGTGATTAAGTTCAGTTGTATCACCGGTACACATGAATTTAACATCTTGCTCATTGAGGTCACGATAGAAACCAAGGCTTAAGTTTAGAATTGCCCCTCCAGTCTGAACGTGCCCTTGGACTTTGCAACATACAAAAAACAGTCCTTAAAGTATTAAAAATTGCTACATTTCACTTAACTTTAGTACTCGGTGGGCTTCGCAAAAATTTAAAAGGTTTTCTTCATTATTTTTGAGCATCCTTACACCTGTTCGCCATATTTTACAACTACCATGCTGCTGAAACCTTCCGCAAATGCTTCCGCATCTGGCAAATAGCACTAACTTCCACATGTCTTTTCTCGTATTAAACATAACTCTCATGCTGAACTTACATTCCTAAACATCAAATAAAAACTTCAAATTATCATTTCTTACCTCATTTCTCCTGTAAATTTTCCTGATTTTTATAAAAAGCGGAGGGGTAACTCTAAACTTAACCCGAAACCAACGCACTGTATCACGTTCTGTGAAAGCATCATCGGATTGTGTACTAACATCATTCTAGTCCTCCCGTTGAATGAACAATTCAACAGATTTAATTCACTTGACCAATCAACACAAGCACTAATAGGAACACATGTTTTCTTTCTGCGTTTCACAAATATTGGAATCAACTTAACTTCTGCTAGATGAACCATAGGATTGATATCATGTTGAATATATTGTGAATTCAAACAATCAATAGCGTTCTCAAGATGAGGAAGATCGTAACTTGCCGCATACTGATAACTACCAGAATCTTCGTTATACGCTACGTCCATAAGACAATCAATAGTATTCGCATGTAAGGAAAAGTCAGGATAATCTAAACCAGCACTACACCAGAAGAAGATTTTCCTGTATGTTTGGTGGACTGCTCGCGTCATCGAGCATCGGCAACTGCTACCGTTGAGCCATGTTCAAGAAAAACTCGAAAGTCTGGAGCCAACACTTCTGAATCGCAGGATACAGATTCCTGATACAGGACAATGTTAAGCCCCACCTCGCTAGGATGACCCGGGACACCATTCTACGCATTGGATGGGAAACAATATTGCATCCGCTATACTCTCCAGACATTGCACCGTCCGATTATCACCTGTTCCATTTTTTGGACTATCACCTTAGAGAACGCCAGTTCAAATCTCTAGTAGAGGTGCGAAATGTACTTGGTACTTTCTTCGCTTTACCAAGTTCTACCGCGATTGAATCTATGGGCTTCCAGATTGTTGGCAGTTGGTCGTCGATGCTGATGGGGACTATTTTTGATCATCCAGGAACGTCTTACGTGACAAATCGATGTTCGAAGGTGGTGGGTGTAAAAGCGACAGAACTTTCTTGGTTACCTTTATAATTTATCCTCATATTGAATTTGAATCCCCCCCTCCAAAAAAGCTTTGGACTTCTCCCGAAATAAATCCCTTCGTACGTTTCTGTAGTAATCCATCAAGTAGTTTTTAAGATTGTTTTATTTCCCGGGCGAATGTACACACGGATCGACAGGGTAAGTATAGAAAGGCGTTTTGGTAAACCAAACACCTTAAAAAGGAACTTGTGTTTTGTTTGTACATTTTTCCTTGAGAAGAGGCAGACTTTCCGTTGATATAATTCTTTCTTTTGAAATCAGCATTCTTCATTCATAATTCTTTTATTTGAAATGTTTTGCGTTGTGATCATAGTCCAGTTAAACAATAATAATAATAATAATAATAATAATAATAATAATAATAATAATAATAATAATAATAATAATAATAATAATAATAATAATAATAATAAAAATGGAAAAGCATTTTGTTTATAGACACTTTTTTGAGTACCGAGTTTTCTTTCCTTTTCGGAAATGTGGACGGTTCGAAAGATTTTAAATAATAGTCTACAATATTATTTTTACTATTTCTATTAATTTCGCTTTTTGTTATGCATATATTTTAATCACGCCCTTCCGTAGCCATAGGAGCTAAATACACGGTTCTGATTGGTTGAAGTTACCCGTTTCTCGCCACTTAGCATACACATAGCACAAATCAAACGCCTAATGTTGTCGATTATCCTGGCGAAGCATACCAGCGCAAGGGTTATATATATAATATGAAGTATCCTCGCGCACAGAAGACAGGGGGTTCTTATGTATACTATTACCACATAATCTTTTTAAAAACGTCTACTGCTTTAGTGTTCTATTTCTAACTCAGATTTTACCTGTAGCAAATTCCATCATTTTTTTTTTTTTCAGCAATAGGTGATGAGAACGGTGTATTAGTTCCAAACTACATCAAGCTACGACCTCCAGTGCAAGGAACGTATGAAAAAATTGGAACAGTGATCACGTCTCCAGCAACAATTCGAGCACTTGTTGTTACCAATGAGCTGAACGGAAAACTGTATCACCTGGTTACGTGTAACTGTCAGGAATGGATTAAAAAGTTATGCGAAGATCTTGTGGAAGAGATTCACGGAAATGTTGGCAAACACTACACTTCTAGCAATTTTACAACGTATACAGTTGGAGGTGGCATATTGGTCGGATTATTGGCTATATTTGCAAGTAGATAACTCAGAACAAAATTTTCGGCGTACAGCACCTTGTATTTCCAAGTTTGGTAATGTAACGCTTCAGTATGTAGGGAACACTGAATTTGTAGAATAGGCTATTACATAAAATACTAAATAGTTATTTATTTAGTTAATTATGTTGTCGATGGAGCTTCACATAGAATCAAATAAACTACTTTATACATACATTTATTTCTTATTATATTGCTAAAATTTTTGTCACAAAAGAAGGTCCATGTTCCGTTAAGGGGGTCCAAAGCTACACTGGATCCCCTTAAGCTAACCTAATCTGACCTGACCTAAGCTAACCTAACCTGACCTAACCTAACCTAACCTAATATAACGTTATATTATGTAATCAAACTAAAATCAATAGAAAGAAGTGGTGTCAAAGACACTGGACCCCCTTAACGGAATATTGACCCAAAATAATATTAAAACAACTCATTTTGTAGATTTAAAAACAGTATTTTTATTTTCGTTATTTACAGGAGAGTACTCAACCTTCCCTCCTTAATCTTACTTCATACTTCACGTCAAAAGTGTTCGTCCAACAAGTTTCTTCAGCTGATAATCTAAATTTACTAATCTAACGATATTTCGTAGCATGTTTGCAATACTTTCCCTCGACTTTTGAACAACTCTCATTACCCGTATATTACATAATATAGAATATCTAGTATAAACACAGTCAACTTTATATGGTGCCTTCCATTTCAATTCAGGCAGAGCATGTACCATCACCATCTCAGATATTGTTGAAACTTTTTTTACAGCAACTAGACATGTTTTTAAGAGACCCATATTTTTTTGTTTTGTCGAAAAAAATTTTCCCGCCAAGTAATGGGCCATCAAAGACGGGGAGTACAATTTATGAATTGTAGAAGACATGGAAAATGGTCAACTTCGGAGCCTCACCATTCGGCTATGGAGACAGGTAGAGTTATAATTCTTGTTGTGGTATGTACATAGGGATATAAATAAACTATATTTTATTATAGTTTGGTTTGCGCATGTGTATCTTTTTGTACATAAATTAACAAATGAACGTCAATTTATCTGAAAAGTCGAAGTTTGCGAATTTTTTTTCGAGCACTTCCGGTTCGAATTTTAAGGTTCTGTTTTCCGGGTTGGTAAGACCTGGTTACCCGCTTTCCGAAAAAAATTTTGTATCGCTTCTGTGTGCAACCGTTTTGTCGCAAAAAATTCGAGAAATTGTAAAATTTTCAAAAATCGCCATTTTTGGGCGCCATTTTCTCGAAAACACCATCTTTTAAAATTCTGAAATTTTGTCAGATGGTTCAACTTTACATGAATAATAAACACACCAAATACCATTCTCGACCAATGCTTCATGAATTAACTGCAGCCTTTTAAAGTTAGCAAAGTTTCGTTAACTTTGATGTCACAGTTAGCAACACTGGGAACAATAAAAGTGCAATAATTTGATGATGTTTGTGGTTCACATTTATTAAATGAAGAATAAAAGATTTTCTTGACTGTTTTTTTTTCATTATTTTGATCAAGAAGGCTCTCTGAAATAGTAAAATGAGCCTTCTCCTACTCCTCAGTTTCCTTAAACCGAAATAATCTGAGGTGGAAATTACGATTACGAAACACACAAATTTTAAGTTTACTTGAAATCCAATAAATTCTGATGATCTACAAAAAGCCTGAACTATTACGTCAGTGATGATTTGGAATGCTCCAGACAAAGTCTCATTTAAGTGCGATGTCATTACAGTGATCGAAAAAGGACAAAAAGTGAAAAAAAAAATGAAACGTTTTCTTACGCGTTCCAAAGAAATTTACTGACTTTTTAAACAGAACAATCGCAACATAAGAATGGGTCACTCGGAATTTTACAGTATTCCTCTAAAGTGGGTCAGTCCGCAACCTGCGAGGGAAATGTGTATGTGTGTGTGTATTGTGCAAATTGTAAGTTAGCTGCTACTGCGTTACTACAAATCAAAGGTTCAGCCTGTATTCAAGCTGTCATGAGTGACCTATTTCCTTTAGTAGTATGATCCATAGAAAATGACAACTGTCTTCTTCAAGAATGTGGTGAATGTCCCGGAGTGGAAGGAATAAGTATGGAATCTTTAATCATTGATCCTGATGAAAATGAAAGTGTTACGTATGCCATATGGGAAAACAATAATCTCGTTAAAAAAAAAAAAAAAAAAAAAAAAAAACTGTGCCATTTTCTGTTTTCGTATCGTGGATTGCTGGTTTAACTGTAAGAAATGTAGTTCACGACTACATCAAGAAAATCCAAAGAGAATTAATTGCTACCGAAAAGCACCGTATAAAATTTCAAGATACAAATCCTACTTTACTTCATGTGGACTTCGCTGAAAACTGGACTGTTATTCTGCAAAGTGAAATTCAGAGTTATCACCGGAATATGAAACAACTGACTGTTTTGTTGTAATAAAAGACGATAAAACACACGATTCGGCTCATGTACTCATAGCCATAGACAAGATTCTAAAAATACTCGAAGAAAAGCGAAAATATAGGTTATAGAAAAAGGTTCTCATACGTGGAAATAAGTGTCTACAATTTCCCAAACCGTGTCAGTGATTTATGATGGTGCTGCATCCGACTTTAAAAATCGCTTTCAGATGTTCGACATGCAGACAGGTCCGATAAAGCAGTGGTTTTGCAGTGAAACCGGCCATGCAAGGGTCTCTGCGACGGTATTGAGGAGGGGGAAGTGTAAAGAATGTGGCAACGCGGCATAACCGTAAGCAAAAACAGATACACAGTATTAAAATCGCAGGAGAAAAACATGAAATGAAATCTTTGTTTTACGTCCCACGTTTATACCGGTTAGGCTAAGACGGTGATTATGAGAAATGAATGAAATGGTGGAATGCAGAGTGGGAGGATACGGGATAACCCTGAGAAAACCCACGAGCACGGTGTTTGTCCACCACAAAGCCCACACGGCGTGAGCTGGGATCGAACCAGGGACCCCAAGTACCGGAGGTGAACGCTCTACCACTGAACCACTGCGCCCTCACTAAAACCGCAGAAGAATTCGTGAGTATAGTGCAAGTACAAACTCCGGGTATTACTCTCGTTTTGTTGCCTGGAACTGAATTCGACGACTTCCGGAAGAAAAAAAGGGAAAGTATGCGACCAGTAACTGGTATTCAACGAAGTCATCTTTGGCTTTCGGAAAATGGCGAAGTTTTTATGGCAGTAACGGGTCACCATGAACTAACTTCATGCTTCCCCCAAAATCGAACTTCTGCAATTCAAAGTGTAGATTTAAGAAATTTGCAAAAAGGAACTTTTGTTACATACATATATGTATGGTAACCAGTGCTGCGTAGCAAAAATATTATGAATAAATCATGAATTACGTGAAGTTGAAGTGCTGTTTATGCTTCCACACAGAACTTCAGCATTTGTGACTATCGACAATGTGCTATGCAGAGGCGGATCCAGGACTGACTTCTGGGGGTAATACTGCTACTTAGAGGTACTTTTAAGAGCTCCAAACTCTAAGATCGGTTTTATTTATATATAAAATAAAGTTTCTTCCCCCTAGATCCACTCCTGGACGAGTTGTGAGTGAACCAACACCTATTGGAGCACCTGCACGGTTACACGCTATTAGCGAAGAAGACACCAACCAAGCAAATGATTGGTCCATGTAATTAATAATAATAATAATAATAATAAAATAATAATAATAATAATAATAATAATAATAATAATAATAATAATAATAATAATAATAATAATAATAATAATAATAATAATAATAAACCGTGAAATTTTGTTTCCAAAGACCATTTTAAGTAAGTGAACTTGAAATTTGTGCGTTTCGTAATCGTAATTTCCACCTCAGATTATTTCGGTTTAAGAAAACGAAGAAGTAGGGGGAGGTTCATTTTACTATTTCAGAGAGCCTTCTTGATCAAAATAATGAAAAACACAATCAAGAAAACCTTTTATTCTTCATTTAATGAATGTGAACCACAAACATCATCAAATTATTGCACTTTTATTGTTCCCAGTGTTGCTAACTGTGACATCAAAGTTAACGAAACTTCGCTAACTTTAAAAGGCTGCAGTTAATTCATGAAGCATTGGTCGAGAATGGTATTTGGTGTGTTTATTATTCATGTAAAGTTGAACCATCTGACAAAATTTCAGAATTTTAAAAGATGGTGTTTTCGAGAAAATGGCGCCCAAAAATGGCGATTTTTGAAAATTTTACAATTTCTCGAATTTTTTGCGACAAAACGGTTGCACACAGAAGCGATACAAAAATTTTTTCGGAAAGCGGGTAACCAGGTCATACCAACCGCGAAAACAGAACCTTAAAATTTGAACCGGAAGTGCTCGAAAAAAATTCGCAAACTTCGACTTTTCATATAAATTGACGTTCATTTGTTAATTTATGTACAAAAAGATACACATGCGCAAACCAAACTATGATAAAATATAGTTTATTTATATCCCTATGTACATACCACAACAAGAATTATAACTCTACCTGTCTCCATAGCCGAATGGTGAGGCTCCGAAGTTGACCATTTTCCATGTCTTCTACAATTCATAAATTGTACTCCCCGTCTTTGATGGCCCATTACTTGGCGGGAAAATTTTTTTCGACAAAACAAAAAAATATGGGTCTCTTAAAAACATGTCTAGTTGCTATAAAAAAAGTTTCAACAATATCTGAGATGGTGATGGTACAATTTTATATTTTTTTGCCTGAGTTGAAATGGAAGGCATCATATATATATCTTTCTTCTATATATATAAAAGAGAACGCACAAATCCTTTGTTACCTCATCACGCTAATACGGCTGAACCAATTTCTTTTATTTTGGGGGGGTTATTAGGATTTGGACCCTAGATGGTTTTTATCATATCACTTTAATTTTTAATTACCAGTGTCTTGAGATAATTGACCATTCAAGTGTCCATAACGTACAAATCCTTTGTTAGTTCATCATAGGTAAAAATAAACGTATTTATATGCAACCCGCATGACCGTGTCACTCGGCGGGTTAACATAAATGACAGGCGATATAATGTTAACATTTACTGCAATCTACTATGGTTTTTATCATATCACTTGAAAGCGAAAACTTCCGGGATGACCGCAGCGAAGCGGGGCGGGTTAACATAAATGACAGGCGATATAATGTTAAGATTTACTGCAATCTTCTATGGTTTTTATCATATCACTTGAAAGCGAAAAAGTAAAAATTATCTAAGTAACAAAGTTTATTGCGTTCCGGGGTGACCGCAGCGAAGCGGGGTGAACGCTGCTAGTATATATATATATATATAAAAGTGTACTAAAATTTTGAAATTTAAGAGGAGCCTCAATATAATCCTCAATATGTAAAAATTGAATGTCTTTATTGAACCCGAGCACTGAAATCTCGTTGAGAGGGGTCCAAGGTTGGGGGGGGGGGGGTCCAATAATATACGACAAATAGTACAGATGATGAGTAAGGTCAAATTTGTAATCTATATCAAGTACTTCTATGCTAAACAATTATACGTACAAATGTATGGAGAGTTACGAAGTTTTTAGAAGGGTTCGGACCCGGTGGGACCCCTCGTTGGTGCGCCCTTATTCAGTAGGCTACTACTAAGACCTAGGTTCAATCTGAGAGCAAAATATAGTGCAGTCACTTCAAACTGGCGATGCATAACCTAAGAGCACGGTTTAACCATCTGAGAAAAGCAGAGAGAAACACAATGAAGAATGGAAGGGAGAAGTTGATGTAGCAAGTGTTGGCAGATAATCCATGAGTAAAATTCATGCAAAACCATTCAGAAACTTTATCGTCGAACCACCGTAATGCATTCAGTACTCTCCTACCAGGCATTGATCCTGGGACAGCGTGCTCCAACTAATTGTACAAGCTAGACACTAGACTACCAGAAAGGATTTTTGATGGGAACAATGCTAGTGTAAATATTAATTGATTGAATCAAGTGAAGATGCGATGCCAGGAAAAATACAATATGTGGAAAAATTGTGAACCATAAGAATTATATTGAAACTCTATTATGAACCACTCGACATAATGGTTGGGCAATTACTAATCAATTCTATAAAAATAATAAGCTTTAATTTTTGGCATTTTTATATTTTGATTGAGAATCTCCCCTAAGGTATTAGTTATCTCCACCTTCCCAATGACAGAATACCCATCTTGAAGTCCAGACCTTAAGTAAGTAAAGAGACACATCTATGTAAGTTATCTACTTGGTTGTTAATTTGTGTTTTTAATAGTACAGGGCTATTAGTAATGAAGGGAATGGTATCATAAATTTCATGTAGCTACAATATTTGACGAATTGGCACGAAACTTTATAGTAATGCAGAGACAATTCAAAAAGTTTTCGTTTTAAAAGGACTCCAAGCTCTTCCTTGTAATTGCCTTTCAGTAACTAATAAAATCATGCGTATATTACTCCAGTGCAGTATTATCAAAATTCAGTTATTTGTATCGGCCCTTTATACATGATCAGACTTTCAGAAGACCTTTAAACATATCGGGCGGCATTCAGAGAGAATTCGTTAATCGAGGATTAGTCACAGATTAGTTAGTAAGCATACTAACTCTTTACTAAGGAAGGTGCACTTTTTGGTATTCAGAGTCTACTTTGAGTACAACTAAAATGATGATTTGGGTATAATTAACATATAGAACCCCAATGCATCGGTGACTAAAATAAATGAGGCAACTACGGAAAAGTAGATGAGCGCATGCGTAGTTTTTAAAAATGAAAATACATGAAATACGAAATGTTATGTCGCTCGCTAAATCGTGGGTAAAAGATTAGTCTCTGCTTTAGATTAATTAGTCACATGTGATTAACTTCGACCAACACTACGTTCTAATCAGAGACTCTGAATACAATTTTGATAGCCATCCGTTAGTCAAACTCGAAGTATCGTGTTAATCAGACGTCAAAACGACTCTGCATAAAGCCCATCAAATTTAGGATTGAATTTGGATGTGCCCTTGCCTGATTTACCTTCTTTCTTGCTACTAGCACCTCTGTGGAATATCGTTTGTTAGCTATAAAATAAATATCGATGAATAAAATAAAAAAAAAAAAACTTAGTTGAGAATTAGTAAAATACAAGAGAATTTACCCAGTTGTCATTAATTTTCATTGAGAAAACCTTCTTGAAGAGCATTAATAAGGTCCAGAGTTTCACCAGGCGCGTATCCAGAAATTTTCAATTGCGGGGGGATGAAAATTTTGGAGTAAAACTGGATACAATATAGGCCTATTTTGTGTTGCACAGGAAACCATATGCAAGTATGCCCATTACACACAGACACGCACTCACACACACTGTGTTTATACATTAGCAAACATGCACAGGGGAAAAGCGCCAAGAACAGAGAGAGCCGATTGTTGGTGTGTGTGTGGTGGGGGGAAGGAAGTGAAGATGGATGGGTCATTCTGTTGCAGATTTGCTTCCTTTTGTTCTGCATTTCTACAAGAGACGTTAGGTGACAATTTCGTGAGTTTTTCTTTTATTGCTGCAAGTAGATTAAAAAAAATCTTTGCACTCAATGGGAGGGGGCTCGAGTTGGGGTAGCCCCCCTAAATACGCCATTGGGTTTCACGACGTAGTAATATACATATTTGCTGCCAAACACAACTTCTAGAATCAGAGATTCCGCTACAACATCCAACTACACCTCCCGAATTTGAGCGAACAGCCTACATAACCATTGATCAAAAAAAAAAAAAAAAAAAAAAAAAAAAAAAAAAAAAAAAAAAAAAAAACCTGAAATTAAATCTTTGAGTTTTACGTCCCACGATTATGTCGGTTAGGCTAAAGGAGACGGACTATTGATTCTGAGTTTAAGGATTGAGAATCTCCCCTAAGGTATTAGTTATCTCCACCTTCCCAATGACAGAATACCCATCTTGAAGTCCAGACCTTAAGTAAGTAAAGAGACACATCTATGTAAGTTATCTACTTGGTTGTTAATTTGTGTTTTTAATAGTACAGGGCTATTAGTAATGAAGGGAATGGTATCATAAATTTCATGTAGCTACAATATTTGACGAATTGGCATGAAACTTTACAGTAATGCAGAGACAATTCAAAAAGTTTTCTTTTCTCACAAACTTGTTTCGGATTACTACCGGGAAAGTGCAACACTGAGCAGTGAATACAGATAGTGAAACTCGCCTAAGAAAGCGTATTTCAGTGGTAAGCTTTCATGCACAACAGTCGATCTAAGGTGACCAGACGTCCCGTTTTAGCCGAGACAGTCCCTAATTTTCAACCGTTGTCCTGTATTTTTCTGATTCTCAAACGGGACGCCTAAATGTCCCGTTTTTAAGCAAACATGACCCAGGTGTCCCGTAATTATTATTCAAAATATAAATGGTCAATGCTAATTCTACACTCTTCCGTACCAACACTCATTGGGAAGGTTCAGCCGTGCCTAGAACTTCTGAATATTCAAATGAGAATTGAGTGTTCTGTGGTTCAAGTGAGAATTGGGTGGGAATTGTGAGTGTTGAAGTAGTTAGAAGTATTTTTGGGTGGTACTTAAGTTAGAAACGCTGTGTTATCATTCTTGCTTTGCTTGTGTATTTTGTAAATTGAAAACTCTGCTGAATGTAAATTGAAAAAACAGCCTAGGAAATGTCCGCATACAGGAAATTGTAACAAAATCAGGAACCACTGGGGAGTAACCTGGAAAAGAATTACCCAAGATAGATAGTTGTAGAGAAACCTTGGGAACGCTTCATCCAGCAGTGGATTGATGATGCTTCATTATGATGATTGTGATGATTTTATATCGAGACCTCAGAGGTAAACTAAACCAAGTCATAATTTCGTAATTTTACAGGAGAAGCGAAAAACTGGTTCCTTAACTAAGATCTATAATACTGTTTTTCAAACTATAGTAAGTAGTTACAAAGTAGTAAGATGGCTTTAGACTTACATTATTACACCACTAGAAAGAACATAGTCTATTAAAAAAAGTATTCTAACTCAATTTGACCAAAAAGTGACTTAACATAGTCTACCACTAATGTTCATATATATATTGGGTAAAATATATAGGATATGAGCTCCTTTCCAAAAACCACTTAAGTCAGTTTTTCTCAATTTTAAACTTTTTATGTTATTATGATATTGTGGGAGAGATCCACATATTAATCTTGAATAAACTGCAAAACTCACTCAAGTCTCACTGGTGTAATGGCTCAAAAACTACGTTTTTTTCCAAAGTCCACCTTAGTCATTGAATATTTGGTGTTTCCTGTAAATTTTAAAAATATGACTTAAGTGGTATTTGGATAGGAGCTCTTCATATATAGGAGTAGTTAGGGGTGGTTACTTCTGGCGCATTTCCCCCTCCACCCCCTAACTACCAAAAACTATGAAGCTGCCACTGTGCACTTTAACACAGAGGGATAACCCAAAGTGAGATTGAATATGCTTTTATGACATTTAAAATCATAAAAACTTACATCTAAACCTAAACCTAAAACTAACTTATACCTACTTACATCTACAACTCTTCTAACTTATAATGTCCCCATGGTAGGGTATTGATCCCATCCTTTAAAACACATCTCTTATCATCCACACAACTTAAAGCTAACTTATTTACTTCTATACTGTACAAATCGTGCTTATAACTTCTAATCAAATTCATCTTCTTATAATATTCTCTTTGGCTAATCAAACAGTCTTTATATTCGTTAAATGTGAGTTCTTTATACACGACACTCTTCTTAACACCTTTAGCTTTCTTACAACACTTTTCTTTATCGAATTTACCTTTAAAGTCTTTATCTGTTAAATCTATTTGAGGTGCTTTTATACTGTACATCTTACTTCTTAAACCCACAAACTCTTCTATGATTGTACCTTTAATTTCATCCTTCATCTTACCAAGTATTTTCTTATTGATTTGTGGTATCCTATATTTGTTATCTTTAGGGTAATCACTCGTATCGAAGTAATCAATGTAATTTTTCATGTCTTTGTACACATCTTCTGTTTGAATATGGTATATATAACTATCGGTATCTGTATAACATACTTCTATTTTGTCTTGATATTTTGGTTTCATCACATTATAATGGAAATCGTACATTAAATATTTTGATAAATCTAGAATTGACATACCAACATAAATCGGTTTGTTAAATTGCACTTTAACCTTGTTCATGTGAACTGTTACTAAATTTTCCTTAAAAACTGTAGTACTCTTATAATTCGGTTTTGCTACAAGTTTCTCGTATTTTTTATCATGACTTACAAGTTTAATATTAACTCTCTTTCTAATATTCTCCATAGTCTTCCCAAACACGGAATTATTCATGAGCTTATAGAAGTCTTTTTCAAAATCATTTGCTGCTTTCGTTCTCATCTGTGTGTTTAAATCAATATATTTCTTTAACCAATCTGATTGTTCGAACTCTATTACTCGATGTATCTTGTTAAGTTTTAATCCAAGTGAAAGACATTGTTTCAGGTTTCGATAGTGAATTACATATTTCTCTTTGTCATATAGGGTTGTTAATAGCTTCGATTGTTTTGAACCAGGCGGACATATATTTTGAGGAGCTAATGGATAGTCTTTGTGATAGTCATGTAATTCTTTAGGATATTCAAGATCAACTTCTAATATGTAACCAGTATCAGAATCATCAGGTATATTTGTGAAATCTATTTCTTCAATCTCATCTTCACTTAACCATCTAAATCCCTTATACGGTAAATATTGACTCATTGCCCATCCATACAAGTTATTGGCATCTAGATACATTAAGTAAGAATCTTCTTTGTTCTTATCATAATCTTCCATATACTTATTGTTTGCTTTTACATACCTTTTTGAGCATTGACTAATTCCACCTCTTATACCTTTCTCTACCATTAATACCATATCATAATCCCACAACAATTCTAACTATATTTGTCATCTTTAACATTGCATCCCAAGCTAAACCTGGTGCCGTCATATACCAAGCAGGATCAAGATCATAAGCTTTAAGACATGTTTCTCTAAAGTTCTCAAACACATCTGCTAACAATAATACATCTGTTTTCAAATATAAATCATGGTATTGTCCAAGATTCTTAATGTCAAATGTTTTCCATACTTTCTTTGCATGTTCATAATCCTCATCACTTATATGTGTGTTCATAAGCTTGTTGAAGAATGCTTCCTTTAGTGGTAATTTTCTTTCTCTAAACCTATCCCAATTGTTAACATAATCATATGGGTAAACACCTTTTCTTATTACAAGTTGAAACTGTTCTTGATTAGGATAAAAGTGTTGCGTATGTATCATTTGCTCAGGTTTCAAGTTCGATGACAATTTGTCTAGACTAGAAGCCATAAATCTAAATGAATCTACAAATTTCAATTTAATAGTTCCAACCTTTTTACTGAATGATATGTATCTTTCCTCGTTATTGGGTATTAGATCTATTTCTTCTTTATTACATCCAAGCTCTTTTATAAACAAGTGTGAGTCATATCCTGTCAAGTTATGTATGATGACTGGTACAAACTTTGGTACTTTGACTTTTAAATTGCAGTTATTACATAGAGATGCTACAAACTCTCCTGTTATATGATCGTGATGTTTAACTTTGTGGTTTTCTGGTGTATATTTTACTTTACAGTAAGAACAGGTTTCGGATTGGTTGAACTCTTTTATCTGTTTACGTGTTAATGGTAGTTCATTATTTTGACTATATATGTTTGATATTTGTTTGGCTTCTTTCTTTAACATTCTTATGAACTTCTTAGCTGCATCTTTACCTCTATACACAACAGGATTGGTTTTACTTCCATCACTCTTTACTACATAATAACAAAATCCAGATGGCTTATGTTGTTGATATTTTTTCGTATATGGCTCGTTATCCGGATAACATTCTTTACAACCCATAACTTTATGTAACAAACATTCAAAATCAGCATAAATCACAAATGGCATTTTCATTATGTATTGGTAGTTTTTAAATTCAACGCATTTACCTTCTTCAGGCATTATCATTTTTACTGGCTCATTTAACGAACAATCTTGCTCATGTTTATTTAAAGCGTTTTGAGAGTAAAAGTATAACAAACATCTGTCACATAAATATTTTCGAGCTCTCTTTTTAGTTAATTGTGTACATACTAGTCTGCTTAAATCCTTAATCCAACAATAGTGTGTTTTAACTTGGTCTTCATTTTGTTCTTTTATATATAATAAATTGATATGATTTTCTCGCTTGTTTTTTGTGTGATGTAGTATATAGATTGAATAGTCTTTATCATATGCATAAACATTTATAGAAATATTAAGTAATTTTTCAGCTCTTGGAATATCACATAGCTTTACAGGAAAATGAATATTTTTTAATTTTTCTTCTAAGTATTTGACAGCTTGCTTGTACTTGGAAGGTCGTTGTGGATCTTTATTAACTGGGTATAGCGCAGAACAAATTGAATATAAGAAACATTTTTCATCTTCATTCTTTACATTAATTACTGCCTTTTTGTTTTGAATTTGTTTAGGTAATTCTATGTATGTTGATCCTCTATATGGTGTATATTTGGCGATTGCTAGTTGTAAAAAGTTAATGTTTATAAGAGCCCAACCAGAACCTCTAGCTTGGAACTCGTCCATTCTTGTTCTTAATCTTTGTTTCATCTTAGTTATTTCTTCCTTTAGATTACTTGATCGGTATATTTCCTGGTTTTCAGTGTTAAAATAGAAGTTTTCAGTTTCTTCACCTTTCTTATATGTACAACTTATATAAAGATTAGCTTTCAATGAACTATGTTTACTTAAGCTAATTCGTAATCTGTTTGATATAGCTTTAGATGTTGCAGTAATATATTGTTCAAGTGGATCTTGTGGTTTGTAATCTGTTGTAAATCTCCATGTTTCTAATCTTGATTTTAATGCAATGTTCTGGCGTTTTACATCGATTGGTTGTGGTTCAACTTTGATTCTTGGTTCTTCAAATACTTCTTGTTTAAAGGGGAATATATTTCTAATCTGCCTTCTGCTTTGTTCATCGTCATATTGTGTAAGAAGGTCTATCAGTTCTGCTTTTCTTAATCGGGAATATCTTCTGATTCCCCTCTCTTTACATTGTCGTCTTAACTCTACTACAGTAAATCTACTATAATTACTCATCTTATTTATTATATAGAAAATCTTCAATTTTTATCTTCACTGGATTATTTCAGTTCATTTTCATTTGTCATAGTACAACGCTTAACGTTGTACACCCCTGCCATTGTCTACATATTACGCGTTGTATTAGAACACGGCTTTCATGGGAATAACCCATCAAAGTCACATATACACATATTAAAATTAAATCATTTTTGTAAACTTACTCATCATCATCATCATCATCATCATAATCATCACTACCATATTTATATTCATCATCACTACTCAAATCAGATGTTTTTTGTTGCATTATTAATAATTCTTTTTCCTTCAACAGTATTTGCTTCTCTAGTAGTGCTGCTAAAAGTTTAAGATCTTCATGAATAAGGTTAAGTCTATCATGTAATAAATCAAATTCTTTCTCCATATTTATTATATACAAAACCAACACAAATGAAATAAATTTTAAAAATCTAAGAATAAAAACGAACATGACTAGTGCTAAGGAAATATTATCTTACAAACCTGTATTTGATTGTGTATGTAAATATTTAGATATTGGTGGTTATAATGATGAAGACAAAATAAATTTTAGCGTGTCCATAGGTATGTTAGATCATTTGTTCAAGAAAGCCACTAAAGAAAACAACTCATTTCTTATACAAAACATTCTCTATGTAAACGTTATGGACTTGTCTGATGAGATATTAGATTCACTGACTGATGAACAATGGCTATCTATAGGCTATGATGATTATGAGGAGGAATATAACTATGATCACATTACAGAAGACTTCATACGCAAATAGGAGAAAGTTAATTTGATTGAAATATGTTTATGGAAAAAGTTATCGGAAGAGTTTATAAGAGAATTAGCTGATAAAGTTGATTGGGGGATTATTTCAGGAAGCCAAGACTTATCAGAAAACTTTATAAGAGAATTTGCAGATAGAGTTGATTGGGGAGAAGTATCGTATAATCAAAAGCTATCTGAAGAATTTATTAATGAGTTTATAGATAAAGTTGATTTTCATGCTATATCTTATAAAAACAAACTCTCTGAAACCTTTATACGAAAACATGCAGATAGAGTTCATTGGTGGTGCTTATCTGGAACTCATCAATTATCAGAAAACCTTATAAGAGATTACGCTGACAAAGTAGATTGGGAAATGATTTCAATGTCTCAAAATTTAACAGAAGGATTTATTGAGGAGTTTAAAGACAAAGTTCATTGGCAAAACATTTCAATTTATCAAGACCTCTCTGTAGATTATATATATATATATATATATATATTTAGACATTACGTAGATTGGAGAGCCATAATAAGAAAATATCATAATAATCCTGATTTAGGTAGTATATTGAATTTAGCATTCGGTGTTATAACAGATGGTTTGTTTAATGTTTAACACTTAAATAGTACTTTGATGGGTTAACCCATAAAAGCAATAGCATATTTAGTTTCTCGATTTTTATACTTAAATGTCTCTTAACTGAATAAACCTGTCAACAAGATCTATATCACTTAAATCTGTGTTCATATGCGAACCGTGCCAAGTTATTCTATCATCATATCTTTCTTTAGCTCTGTTGTATAAGTTGATAGAGTTTGGATCGTCGACGTTAAGCAGAATACTCATACTTGGATACTTAAGTTTGAGTTGTTTAATCCTACTTTCGTAATTGCATGTTTGTACTCTTCCAACCCAATACTTATATCGTTCTATTCTTTCTTTTTGATCTCGTTCTTCTTCGTCATAGTAAAAGAGTATATTTTCAAGTTGTTCTTTAGTAAGGTTTTTCTTGATAATGAATAGCCTATGTATCTTTCCTGGATCTTCTGTATATGGTGCTGCAACTGTTTTAAGATAATCAACTTTGCTTTCTAGTTCTTGATTGTACAATCGTAATTGCTCCATTTGTTGTTCTGTCTCTTCTACTCTTGATTGTAACTCTTCTTGGTCTTCTTGAATCTGTTTAAAATTAGAAACGAAATAGTCTTCGATGATTACAGAACATTTTTCGTAAAAGTCATGTGATGTCCAAAAAGCAATAGCTAGGAAAATTCTTTTGTATACATATGTGCCAGAAATTAATAAATCTTTCTCGTTTGTACCTTTTGGTTCTATATAATACGTTAAATTTAGCCTCCTACAATTATAGGAAGCTAATTTTCTATTGTAGTATTCCAATAATTCTTTAGAGTCTTTATTTTTCAGCCAGTTGTCAAACCTCTTACCACCACTCTGACACATCTTAGTAGCATTAAAGTATCCTGTATTCTTATCTATAATCAACTTGAAGTCACCAAACAGACCATACCAATAGTTGTCCTTGATCTGTTCATAGCAGATATTGTTTAAACTAAGTGAACTATCCATAGTACTCATATTTATTATATAGAAAATCTTTATTTTTAACTTCATTTTCGTTACCAGCTAGTTTTTACTGTGTAAGATGAGTTTCTGAAGTCCCCGGAATCCTAGGAATTTTGAAGTTTGTTATAGTAGACCAGACTCCTTGATGAAGATTGTATGTTGTTGTGGATTAACGCGGGTCCCAGTTTCGAGGACCTTGATTTGTTTGTATGTAACTTTGTTTTGGAGCGACCCCTCGTATATGAGGAGTCGCTTATTTTTTGATAATTTCTATAGCTGGAATTCTGGCCCTGGAAATATAGGGTTTTGCAGCTCCCCGGAAAACTGGTAAGCTGGTTTTCTTTGATAATTTCATCGGCCCGAATTCGGTCCCTGGAAATATATGCTATGAGTTCTTATGAATTTTCAAAGTAGCCCGAATTCCGACCACTTATTTTGTTATTGTAAATCTTTGATCACTGTTTGTACCTTTTTTGGCTCTATATAATACGTTGAGTTTTGCTGGCTTGGATGTAGGCCAGCTAATTTTTATCAAAATATTCAAGTAGTTTCTTACTTCTTACTAATCTTAAAGTCATCCCTACGAATTCGGTGCGATCACTTTATATAAGAAATTAACTCTTTAGATTGTTTATTTCGTTATCCAGCTAGTTTTACTGTGTAAGATGAGTTTCTGAAGTGGCCGGAATCCCGGTCACTTCGAAGTTTGTTGTGTTGTTAATTTTCGATAATTTCATCGGGCCGAATTCGGTCCCTGGAAATATATGCTATGAGGGGTAGCGTGTCGATACCCCTATCTCATTTAAACATTTATATTTACACTACACTAAGGAATACAGACCAGACTCGTTGATGAAGATTGTATGAAGATGTACACTTGACAATGTCCTGGAAAACGGGACCTTGATTTGTTTGTATGTAACTTTGTTTTGGAGCGACTCCCAGAATTCTGGGAGTCGGTTATTTTTTGATAATTTCCACAGCTGGAATACCGACCCTGGAAATATATGTTATGGGGGTATCGTTTCGTTACCCCCTTATCTCATTTAAACCAACCTTTTATGGCATAATAACCATAAAAGACAAACATTTATATTTACACTACAACATTACTTTTATCTACCCAACTATTATGCGAATCATCAAACCCTAGCCATTTAACGTATACTTTGTCACCTTTCTTTCTTAACACCTTTTCCACCAAGTATTCATCTTTATGTTTAGTCTTTAATAGTTCTGGTTCGTAAAATCTACCTTGCACATCCTCTTCCTCTAAATCTTTAATTCTATATGTAGGCGGATTAGATGGAATAACTTCACTAATAACAAATACTTCTGTTGACCAATTAGGTGTATATCCTTTCTCAAATAACCCTTTCGACTTACTTATACGAACATGATCACCTAACTTGTATTTGGGCTTAACACGCTTATATTCTTTTTGATACACTTTCTCCAATATTGCTCGCTCATTTTTCTTGCTAACTTCTATAGGTTTTAAACCAATTGTTCTATGAATTTGATGATTATACTCTTTAACTAGTGTTGGTAATATCTCTATCCATTTATAATTCCCTTGTGTTGTGAATCTTTTCCACATGTTCTGTTTAAGTGTTCGATTAAATCTCTCAACAACAGAAGCTTTCTTACCACTATAGGTTGAGTAGTGATTAATCTTATTTTCCTCCATCAACTTCTTAAACTCTTTATTGTAAAACTCTTTACCTTGATCAGTTTGTAAGTTACTAGGTTTTCGCGTTCTTAATATGGATTCGAATGCTTCTGTAACATTCTTCCCACTCTTATCTTTAACAGGAACAGCAAACGCATATTTCGAGAACACATCTATAATCGTTAGCAAATACTTATAACCTTTATTTAATTTGGAAACACCTTTTAATACTCCACTATCCATTTCAACAAGATCAGCCTGCCAAAGATCATCGATACCTTTTATAACTACACTTAATCTGTCAAAGTTTTTTCTAGATGGTTTGTGAATTTCTTCTATAATGTCTTCTCTAACACCTTTACCTTCTTCTAGTCAATCAGGCTTTTTAACGAATTGAGTTTTAGTAACACCGCATACAGAACAAATACCTTTCTTTAGATATCTTCCATTCTTTGTTTGTTCAATTCTAATAGTATCTTTCTTCGTATCTGTCGATTTCTTACACTTAACACAATACATCCTGTTTATTATATAGAAAATCAATAACTATCGCTGTTTAATATTATGCTATCAACATTCTCACCATCATCATCACTATCTTCGTCTTCTCTTTCTACCTGCATAAGAAGCAATAGTAATTTACCATGTTTCAGATCAGAACCTTTAGATGGTCTAACTGCTAATTTATCATTTGTATTAAAGTGCAATGGAAAAGTTTCAACTAGAGAATCATTTAAATATATATCTATATAATACGTATTGTAAGATGATTCTATATGCATTAACCTCCTTTATAAAGAAATTTGTATGCGATAGATAGATTATGTATTAAAAAGAACGGAGTTTCAACATTTTCTGATATCAATCGACTATGAAGCTCTATAACATAACTCCGTTTGATGAAGTTAAGCTCTTCTTTCAACATAGCAATATCTTTTCTCACAACTGTATTATCTAACTCATATGTCATTTTAACATTACCAAAGATATCCATATTTATTATATAGCAAACGTCTTTAGGAAAGCTCTCTTTCTATGTACATTACAACAAACAATAATTGTCCTTCTTCCATAGCAGAATTTTTATTTGGTTTAATTGTAATTATATCGTTCTTCTTAAAGTTAAAAGGTATATTTTCAATCAAAGTATCACCCAAATATATATCTAGAAAGTATTTATCCAAACTTAATTCCATGTGCATTATTTTCCCATTATAGAGAAATTTGTAACCATTAGAAAGATTAAATATTCTAAAAATTGGTTCCTTAACGTTTTTAGCTCTTAATCGATATAGTAGAGGCATGGTTTCTTTCTGCATAACCAATTTAGTAGTATCCATCCTAATCTTTTGAAAATCTTCTTTCTTTATGTATGTGCCTTGTAACGTTTCTAATGCATCTTCAAATCGTTTTCTATCGTTCTCTAATTGGGCTTCTATTGATCTAAGTTGACTTACGCTAACAACATCATTTAAATTCTCCAACAATTTTAATTTTTCTTCACTAATATCAACATCACCTTTTCTATCTTTAACATTACCAAATATATCCATACTCATTTATTATACAGAAAATGCCCATCCTAATTTTTCAAAACATTTCTTTAATATCTCTATTTGTTTAGGCGAGTGTTTAAAATCAATATCAACATGAACATCATGCTTTTTCAACAGATGGTACAATACACATTTCAAGTTAATAAACAATGCTCTTTCCGGATACAGCTCCCTAAAGACCTCGTGTAAGTTTTCGAACTCATTTATAAGTGTTTCCTCCATATGTTGTAATTTTAATGGTTTTTGATCGGTAAGGTGATAGTGTATTAAATAGACATCATCATAATATTTTGTGTATTTGTTTTTCTTTAGTACTTCTAGAACATCTTTTGTTGATATTAAATCTCTTGGTATATCTCTAAGTTCATCATTTAACACCTTGAGCACCTCTTCGGGAATAATTCTATCCTGTAAAGCTTGCAAACGAGATAACTGTAACTTAAATCTTTTTGTAGTATCGTACCATGGTTTTCTTACGCAAGCAGCTTTCACTTCTTCACAAGTACTGTAAACCCAACCACTCTCTACAAAACAATCAACACAAATGTATCTACTCATACCTTTTGTTAATGACTTACTACCACAATTACTGCACTCTAATAGTCTAGAGCTATAATTTGACAACAAGTCCTTTAAGGTAATTATTCGGCGTAACTTTTCCAACTCTTCTTCCGTGTACAAAAATTTAGGTATTACCATTTTCCATAGATCAATAACATTATATACGTTGTTTTTATCTTTAAAGTCTATCTCACTAACTTGCTCAAAATACTGATAAAAATTATATCTAACTAGATCATCGAGTTCATCCTCATGCTTCTCAAAATAATCTAAAAATCTATTGTGTATAGCTTCCATATTTATCTTAAAGAAAAACTTTTATGGATACAAGCCATAAAAGCACTTAATCATTTTTAATCATATACATAACATCACTAAAAGAATACCCTTGATTTAGAAGATTTAAAACTTTAACACAAAGATGACCACATATAACTGAATTAAAGTCTTATATTCGTTCATCATTGTAAAAGAAGTTTTCGGTACCAAGATATTGTACCAGTTGTTTAGGAGGAACACCACCATAAGAATCGAACACGTACTTTATGTTATCTTTCCAATAGCATATCCAATGAGTAACAATGTTTTCTGATTTATCGAAGTTAACTACACCACACTCATGTACATGGGGTTTTTGTGGAAGTTCATCACTCATAAATACACCTCTAAATCGTTTTATCTTTAATTCTTTAACCAACCTCTCTATATCGAAGTTGGTCAATGGTTTTAGTTTTTTGACTTCTTCGGTTTACCTGCACCCTGCTTTTCTTCCATAGCCATATTGTGTCTCTTTTGTTCTTCAAGTTCTTGTTTATTCTTCTTAGCATCCAGTACAGTTTTAGTAATCGCTGCTGCACCACCTGCTAATGAGCCAACTGCCCCTAAAGCTGCTAGAATGGCTGGAATTGTAAAAATAAAACCACCCATATGCTCTTTCTTAATCTTTTTCATTTGTGCAGTAGTTAAAGTTAAATTCATTCCTTTACCTTCTTTAATTTTCTTAGATTTATCGTTAAGTTGTTTCTTTGTTAATACATGATCAATATTTAAATCCTTTAGTTCGTTGTAAGGAACACTAAACATACAACCTTTAATAGAACACATCTTCCTATTTATTTAAGAGAAAATCTTAGTTTGTAAAAGTACAGTTGTTGTTGCTCCACCAAAATCAATTAAGGAATCATTCTCATCTGTTATCCTTATCTCAAAATTGTCAACCTTGTCTTTGGATATAGGGAAAAATAATGGATAAGTAGGTTCGTAAATGATGCTATGTTTAAACTCGGCATCTGTTTTAAATGATGCTAAAATTCCTGTTTCTCTATGTGTGTATTCTGTATCTTTAACAAACATGCCATCTGCTATATTACAGTGAACATTTATAGTATCAAACGGATGAAACTTTGGCAACTTACTTCCAATATGGGTTTTGTTCTTTTCTAAAACTTCAAAAACATTAAACCCGAGGACAGTGCCTATACTCCCAATTGTAACATCATTACTATCAGTTTCAATTTTAACTCTATTTCTTAAATGATCTTCTGATAATGTTATGTTGATGGATTGAGATTTTAAATATTCATTAAGACTGTTTAAGCTGTATTGCCCTTCTGGTATAAAAACTTGTCTATCACCACATGAGAAACTGTTTTTTTGTGTTGTTATGTTTGGTGTCAGATATGTACTGTAAAACCCAACTAGTCCTATACTTAAATAGTTGCTGCTGTTGTCTAATTCGTAATGGAGTTTCTTCTTTAAAACGGAAGTATCACTCGTTAGCTTAAATACCTTAGCCATTTATTATATAATAAATGAATGAGTTTGATTTACCTAGAGATATTCCGAGAGAGAAAGTAATCAAGTTAATAGAAGATGTCATTCAAAAGTTAGAATACAGTTTAAAGAAGAAAAAGAGAAAACTACAAATTGTTAAATATGCATACTACACTTTGATCACGTTATCAGTTATTCTTTCTGCAACAACTGGGTTTATTAATATTTTTATACCTGTAACAATTTACTCGATATTAACAACGTCTCTTGCAACTGGAAGTGCTATAATAACAGGTTTGTCTTCGAAGTTAAACATAAGCAAAAGAAAAGACGAATATAAAACCATTGTCATTTGTATTAACTCATTTAAAGAACAGTTAGAGATGATAATAACATTAGATGGTGAAATGGATAGCGAATATATAAAAGATACGTTGCTTAAGATCAGAGAACAACTTAAAGATATAAGATAGGCTATGTAAATACAAGTCAAGCCCTTAAAGACAACGTAACACCTGGAGACTACAAATGGTGTTCGCATTACGGACACCCTTCCAAATGAACAACCTCACACAACCTTCATCAACGGGTATATAGAGATTTTAAGGGTGAGCAAAACGCTCACCCTACAGTTCATCCTCAAATTGTTTGAAAGGGGTCCAGTGCTGGTGGATCCCAACGTGGGGCGGTGAATTGCCGCTCTTAACTTCTGAAAAATTTTTCTTATCTTCTTCGTCTACATGATCTTGGATGGTGTTTCTAGGTTGTGAATACTCTAAGACAAATAAGATCATAAAAGGTGATGATTTTTCTCTATAATAAATGAGTAAGAAAACTATTAATTGGGATGTGAAAGAGATGATAAAAGAAACAACAGCTAAGAAAAGAAATGGAGAACTTATACCTGATGATATTCGTTGTCTTATCGTAGGTTCGTCGGGGTGTGGTAAAACGTTTTTGCTATTTAACTTCTTATTACAGCCAGGTTGGTTAAACAATAATTACTTTTACATATATTCTAAAAGCATGAATCAGCCAAAGTATGAGCAGTTAAAAGATCGATTTGAAAAGGCAGAACTAAAGTTTAAGAAGCAAATAGCAACGTTCTTAAGCGGTAATGATTCTATTGTACCTATTGATGAATGTGAAGAATACTCTGTTGTTGTGTTTGACGATTACATTTTAGAGAATCAACATACTGTTAGAAATTACTTTACAAGAGGTAGGCATAGACATTTAGACTGTTTCTATCTTGCACAAACATATTCAAAAGTACCTAAACAGCTTATAAGAGATAACGTTAACTTCCTATGTATATTAAGGCAAGATGATACTAATCTTAAACATGTGTATAATGAGTTTGTTGGGGGAGATATGTCTTATGATAAGTTTAAAGAGATGTGTTCAAAATGTTGGCAAGAAGATTATGGTTTTATAGTAATTGATATGACAAGGAAGGTAAACAATGGTAAGTATAGGAACAAGATAAAACACTTTATAGACGTTTGACGTTTTAACGTTGGACGTTCTTTGACGTTTATTGACGTTTTTTCACGTTTGTTGACGTTCTTTGACGTTTATTGACGTTTGTTCGTTTGCTATACAATAAATGGATGAGAAAGAAATTGATAAGAATATTAAGTTGAAGGAGTTCTTGATAAGGGGCTTCAAATCTTGGAAGAAAGAAAGAGCAGGTATATACGATAAATTTAAAACACAAGAGCAACCTGTAATTGATGCTATTCAAAACTTGGGAAGTGAGATCAAAGAAGTAGCAGAACAAAATAAAAATCTAATAACTGAACTTGTTCCAGTTGCACATAAAACGGCTTCAATAGATCCCAGTCTACTAGAAACACCTAAAAAGATAACTTATGATAGTTCTCCAAGTAGTAGTGATACGCCTATAACCGGAGAAATAAAGCAGATGAGAAAACAAATTAAAGACAAAGTGGAAGGAGTAGAACCTTTAACAACAGCACAGTCATTTGGTAAGATTGCAACGAAATATTATAGTAAAAGAAATGATACTGTGTTTGGAATAAGAACTGTAGAAGAAGATGGAAAAATAATAAACAAGATAGGAAATTTGGAAGTTAAAGTGAATGGTGATGATTTGATAATTAATGGTAAAACTTATAAAGGAACAGAAGGTCTGTGGGAATTGTTAACGACGAATACTAGTAAAACCATTGAAGATTATGATGATGGTGATTTGGAACAGTACAAGGAAATAATAATAGACTCAGATGCTGCCTTCCAAAAATATAATCGAGATAAAAAGGTAGCATCTAGTAGAGGTTCAAAGTACATTAATATTATCAAGCCTATTTGGGATAATTATATTAAACCATCTTTACCTCCAACACCGCCAAGAAAGAAAACACCAAAGTCTGGGGAAGGAATTAAACAATATACAGAGATACCTAAAGAATATATATGGATGGATGATGTGAGAAAGCTAATTGATCGGTTAATAGTTATAGATGGAGAAGAAAAGGCTGGTAATCATAACTTTTACAATGAGAAAGTAGGTATAGTGAGTATGATTAATAATAAGCTTTCACAATTTATTCCTAGTGATCCAAAAGGTATAGGTTATTTGATTAAGATCTTAAATACATTACCACCACGATTCTGGAATGATGAGAAGCTTGGAAAAGGATTAGTAAATGATTTGATTAATAAACTTCCATTTGAATTACATATTCCAGGATTTTCATACTGTGGTCCGGGAACTAAGCTACAAGAAAGATTAGAAAGAGGTGATAAAGGTATTAACCCATTAGATGAGGCTTGTAAAAACACGATATATACTACAGAGACAATAAAGATACAGAGTCAAGACATATTGCAGATAAGGAACTAGAAACTAAAGCATGGAAAAGAGCATTTAGTAGTGACGCATCAATTGGTGAACGATTAGCTGCTTTTGGGGTTGGTACTGCTATGAATGCTAAGGTTAAGTTGGGATGGGGATTATAAATTTTTGATTGTTAATATGCCCTTCACATGTGAAGGGCCAATGATTCTTTTATGGGCATATCCCATAAAAGCGTTGTTACCGCAACGGGTTCATGAACGCAACTAAACTTTGTAAAGATGGGGGAAAGGAGTTGTTCAAATGGAAAGAAAACAAACGAAGCAAACAGATGGTACTAAATTTCAAAAAAAATTTAGCCCCTCTATATTCGGAGGTCCAAAATGTTAAGTATTTTCTCGCACCTAAAGGTACAAATCCATCAGGCCTCTTAATCTCAAAAGCGTTGTTTCAAGATTTTCTTTATAATAAATGGATAGTGTTGAGAGTTACGAGTTACAGAGTTTTAAAGCTAACGCAAGAACATTTAATAATTTGAATGAAGCTAACAAAGATATTGAGTTTGATTTCAATGTAGGCGATGGCTTTATACATCCACACAAAGCAGATTGTCATATGACTTTTGAAGTTGTTGGTGCCTCAGTTGGAGGAACATTTGGTGCAAACGATACTATAAAACTTGTAGATAACTTCTTCCCATTCTTCTTTTCTCAAATTGAGGTTAGAAAGCATGGTGTTGTTATACATAAGATTGAACTACCAGGAATAACATCTACAGCTGTCGGAACATTAAAGATTTCCAAGCCAGAAGTTGAATATCTAAAACAAGCAGGATTTGAAACGGATGATAAACTTGGTCTGAGAAAGGACTTTAGCGTTTTGTACCCATTAAGATTAATTCCAGGCTTCTTAAGTGATTATAAAGAGGTTATGTGGAAAGGTGGATTGAGAATAACATTTACAAAAGCTAACAACAATAACGATGTCTTGTACAAATGGGTTGGAACAGGAGCAGGTGCAGCAGCTCCTCATGATGGAAAAATAACAATAAAAAGTATGGAGATAAGAATGCCCATTGTTGAATACGAATCTAATTATGAAAACAAGTTAAAGTTGAATATTCTTAAAGAACCCAAAATCATGTTTTCATTCCATACTTATCAATGTGTTCAAAAGACTGTTGTAGGTTCTTTCTTGGAGTTTGATGTTACTACTCAATTTAATTCTAGACAATTTGATATGCCTGATTTCGTAGTTGTAATGTTCCAAACTGATAGAAATGGTAAACAAACAGCAGATGCAAGTAAGTTCGATCATTGTAAGGTAAAGAATATCTATCTTAAGAATGGGAGGAATGAGGTATTTCCAAAAGAATCAAGAAACTTAGATATTGCTAACAAGGATTATTTTAAGATGTACGAAGACTATACTGCGTTTAAGAGAATAACGTGTGGCAATACCGAAATGTACTATGACCCTAAAGAGTTTATAGACAACAGACCAATGTATGTGATTAAGAGGAAAAATGTATCGGTAAATGAGAGAACAAACATAAAGATTGTTGTAGACTTTGCAGAAGCTGTGGCTGCTGATACCATATGTTATGCGATTTTAATTGGGCGAAAGAACTTTACATATGACCGTAAGAATGAGAAAGTAGTAGAAGAGTTTTAGATAGTTAACAAAATATCATAAACAATTCAAGGATCTAAGGGTCAGTATCACTGGCCCTTTATCAGTTAGCCATAGGCGACTTTAAAGGGTATCGAAAAGATACCCTTGCAACCTCAAACTGTTTTCATTAACGATTGTTTTATGGAAGTTTTTCCATAAAACGAAATTGATAAAAATGATTAAATATTTTTGGTGAAAATAAAAATTGAAAAGTGTTCATTGATTTTCTATATAATAAATACGATGGTGAGTCATATTGAACTTTTAAACAAGCTTGGAAGTCTTAAACAAAAACAAGTTATTGGATTAAGAGAATTAGAATTAAATACAGAATATAAGATTGTGAAAATGGAAAAGATTAAAACTAAGTTTGGAAAGAGCATTTTGGCCGAGTGTGAGAAGTTCAAGGTTTTTCTTCCACCTAGATTTACAAAACACTTAACAGATAAAATGATTGATGAGATTGTTAAAGATGGAATAAAAATCAAATACACTGGTCTAAAAATAACTATCCAACTGTTGAGTTCTGTATGTAAATTTCAAATGAGGATTGGTTTTGTGAATCCAAAAAATAACAAAAATGAACAAAAATATTTTGTCAGAAGTAAAAAATGGAGTGATTAGAATGGATCCCCAAAAGAAGTTTATACTTACTAACAATTTCAATGTAATTGTGAAAAATGTGCAAACCGAAGTTCAAGTTGTTTTTGATATTAACGGCTGTCTATTCAGCTTGAATTATGATCAGTGGACAGAGTTAAAGAAGTCATTGTTTCCTATAGAGAACGAGGTTAACAGAAGATTCCATTATCAGTATCCGAACTTGTAATTTTAAGTACGTTCTAAGTGTTTTATGGTTATAAAGCCATAAAACGGAGATCTCTTAAACATACACCATGCATAAGGAGAAGCAGTACTTTTGAATGTCATTCGAATTTTAAATATCCATACATAAATAAGAGATTTATTTGAGTTTTTAAATAATATCCTTAAAGTTATGCAACCTACAATACATTCAAAAAATTTAAATTTATTTCTCTATTGATTGAGGTTTGAATTTTGAAAATCGGTTAATATTTGACGATGTTATAGCCAATTCAAAATTTCGGGAATTTTTTACGGGTTTATTTTTGAGTTTTCGGGAAAATGTTATTTTTTAAAAAGTCTTAGAATTTTGTGTAGATTATACTAGTATTTTTTATTTTTCAAATATCTGAATTTTTATTTTTGCAGTGTTGCAAACTTAGGATCAAATTTGTTACTAGACTTAGTGATTTTTTAATTTTATAGGTTGGCAACACTTATGGGTCAGCCAAACACTAATTGCCAAAAATTAAATATCAACTCTCTATCTCTTATAGGAACCAAGATATCCACAATTTTCTTATTTTTCGTTTTAAATTTGCCGGGCAGGTGAACATATTCAAGCAGTTACTCACCTACTCAATAGATGGTGTTACATACCATTTAGTTTATCACTTTGCTAATAGATGGCGTTACTTGTAGAAGTATTTGTTCATATATAAGGACCGATTTTCTCTCCTATATACAGCGTTAACCCGTAGCTCAGTTGGTTAGCGCGCAGTTCCATAAAGCTTGTGGTTCGTAAACTGATAATGTAGGTTCGAATCCTCGCCATGGAATTGCAAATTTATATTAGGGATGGCCGGATCCGGATCTGGCCGGATCCGAAGATCCGGATCTGATTGGGTCCGGATCCTTTGGATCCGGATCTCGGATCTGGATCCGGATCTCGGATCTGGATCCGGATCTCGGATTTCGGATCTGGATCCGGATCTCGGATTTCGGATCTGGATTCGGATCTCGGATTTCGGATCTGGATCCGGATCTCGGATTTCGGATCTGGATCCGGATCTCGAATCTCGGATCTGGATTCGGATCTCGGATCTTGATTCTTATCCAAACCCACATCCCATCCAAATTATGATAAACATGAATATCTAAAATTCGCCGAAAGTAATTTCACGAAGTCCTGACAGTGAAGAAGAGAACAGAAAATTAAGACGAATATTGACAAGTCTATTTGTTTCCTTCATTCTACTCTAAAGATCAAATGTTTGGCTTACTTAAGAAAAAAAATGATCCGGATGAGAGCTCAAATGTCGAATCTAGTTCCACTCGGTTGCAGGACCGAGATGAATATTTAAAATTCCTATTGACAGTTAAGAAAACATAAACAGTTAAGACAAGTATTGACTACTTTTTACGTAAATTTATCTTGCTCAGTCTGCTCAAAATATCAAATGTATACCCTACAATTAGATTTAATAATTATTTAGTAAATCACAATATGAGCACCGAGAATAAACTATGAATTTTGGTGCCTCTTATCTAGATTTGAAATTTCGGATTCATACATAGAATCAGGCTGAAAAATAAATATTTGAGATCTGGAAACCGAAACATGTGCTAGTACCAAGATCGTAGCCGTTTGTACAGTGGCGTATTTACGATTTTGTTTCGGGGGAGGCTTTGCTAACTTTCGGGGGGAGGCTTTGCCTGAAAATGTGAAAATTCTGCAAGATATTTCATATAGTTTACTATAGTAAGTAAGATTTCGGGGGGGGGGGCTTAAGCCCGGAAGCCTCTCCTCTAAATACGCCATTGCGTTTGTACCTAGGTAATGCGAGCGGAAGGCACTTGCACTAATTCCGCATGTAGTTTGAGGAACACGAGAAATTAAAAACAGATAAATATTCTTTTTCAGGAGTAAGTCGCGCTTTAACATGACTTTTCATGAGTGTTGTGTTCAAATATGAAAACTGTAATGACAACTTGTTTGAAATAAAAACCTTTTCATTTTTAACAATAAAATTAGGTACTTTCACATTGGAGAAAAATTAGCAAGGCACGTACCACTGATTAGGGTGCTGATTCTTATGGAAGCTTTCACTTGAACCGGAAGATTTCCGCATGTTAGTATCGGATTGCCACAATTCACCTTGCTGAAAGACGTGGTTTATCAGGAGGTCGGACAAGATTCTTTTGAACGTAGCCTGTAGACTGCTTCTAGTCTCAATTATTCCCATATAACAAGACTAGCCATATACATAGTTGGTTCGAAATAAGTTAAAATATCACTAATTGACCTTAAGGGGATAATCGTGATTTAAATATTCGTAAATCAGAAGAGATGTGAAAGTTAAGCGGTAAAATAAATCCGATAATTCCGGAAGAAAGAGATTTATATGCAACCTAATGATAGCAATAAAACTCTTTATGTAACATTTTCAAAGCTAAAATTAACAGTTATCTTCTTGAAGAGGGTTTACGGCAACATAGAATATTACAAATCCAATTATTATAAGTAGTACCTCTGACAGCCCTGCATTTCACATCACCATCGCCCTTCATCCTGACAAGTGGGCAATTCACTTACCCACAATGACTTTTCAGGCGTTCCAGTGACATCAATATCTCAGTTTGGGTTTGGGATCATGCTTCGGTGAACCTTGATTATCACCATCAGCAGCTATTAGAGAATCAGAACTTATTTCTGTATTAGATAATGTGGGTAACTATATAGCTTTTCGTCTATAGAAGTCGGAGAGTGTATGGTATTATCGCAGGAAATATTTGATAGTATACATAAAACTTAGATTGTCAGTATTTAGGAGCAATTTTTAAAATAATCAGTTACTGTAAATGTGCTACAGATTAGCCGAGAAAACCCGACAGCCATAGTCGAGTGATCTGCGGCATTAGGCTGTGGATCCTTTTACTGTAAATGTCTTGCATTCAAATCCCGCTTCAAATGAACGTAAGCCCGATGGTAGGAACCAAAGGACTGTCGTGCCAAGAATTTAATTTGTTTTAATTATCATAAATGCCTTCTTTATTATTAAATTTTACCCAATATTTTCTTTTCAACCAGTTTGCGAAACTCAGAGCTAGCTACTCGTTTTCTTTTTAATTCATATTCATAGTTAGCACAGCTAATCACTAAGGAAAAACAATCATTTCAATAAAATTCGCCTTGCGTCTTTCGTAGCTCTAAGTTATTTTCAGCTTTTTTTTAAAAAAAAAACAAAAAAAAAGCTGAATGGCGTTTTATCACTTTCCCCTCGCTTTCCCTATTTTTTTTCTAGTTTTACCTATGTTTCTTTGCACGGATATTGTGCCTATATGCACGTGCTTAATGTGTTCGTTTACAAAAGCGGGCCATTTCCCTGCCACTATAGAAAGTAGAGTGCCCTGTATCAGAGAAATATTAATTGACGTATGTAAGTGAATATATCTGTGATGAAGTCATAATTTCTCAGTTTTTGCATCGCACATAGTTTCCTCATCCTCATTAATCTCTTCACCCCCGCTTCCTGAATTCCAGTTCTGGTATTCTTTCTTGAGCAAGGCCTATGTAATGGGAGACTGATGTCTCATGTAGGCTTATTAACTATATCATCAGCAATAAAGAAAGTAGGGTTTAATTTGCACTAATTTTAGAACATTACGTTAATTAAATAATAATAATAATACGGAGTGAGCTCAGGCTACTTGTTAGGATTCTTGCTTCGCAATTGGATTATACCGAGTTCGAATTCGGAGACCAGCTATCCTGACTGAGGATTTTCCAGGGTTGTTCCTCAGTTATACTGGGCAAATGCTAGGTTAGTACCTTGATCTAAGGCTCTGGAGACCTTCCTTCCATTCCTTTCCCAATGTTTTCATCTGTTGATTATTACAGTGTAAAGTGGCCTCTGAGGATGTATCTGGTAGCTTATAGTAAATAAACAATAACGACTTAATATATCTTCACGAAACGTGTGGGTTAATTTAACTATAGCCTTTCAGTCACAATAGATAGCTAAAGTTTTAATATTAATTTCCTGACTTTTAAATACTATTTTCATATTGTTTCAGCTTTCAATTATCTCATGTATGTTCCACCGAGAATTGAACCTGAGATCACATGAACAAATGCGAATATGTTAAATATTTTTGAACACTAATATACAAAACACAAAACGCTTCAATGATACGATGCATGGATATGTTTTGGTTACGTCCTGCAATGTATGATTAAAGAAACCTGGAGGGTGAAGAAGAAATAACAGAAATCTCTTTTATATTTACTCCTTCAACAAACTCCTGACCTCAGAAGGGCAAGCCATAAGTTAGGTAATAAAGTCGTACAACGAACACTTTTATTAATACTAATAATACTACACAACCATATCGCTCTCCTGAAATTCTCGTGTGTATGTTTAAAGATCTACTGTTGTTCCACGCCAACCAGTGTATATTTTTTGTTGTACCTTCGAAGTGAAAGATTTGTTGATGGTTGGACTCTAGTGAGTCAGAAACTACTATTAATAAAGAGTTTGTTTTGTCCAGTATTCCTGCGATTAGAAGGGTCTTATTTAAAAGATATTTCATTTGTATATGAGAAAATAAGAAAGTTTATATAAGAAAGTAAATATTGCAAGGTTAAAATAACATAAAGAACAAAGGTAGCACAAACGTGTTATGGAAACATTTAAAAGCACAGCATCCTACTATATTAGTAAATCCGAAAAAAGTTTTGACGAATTTTAGATATTCAATTTTATCATCACAATTTCAGATGTAGGTTTGGATACGAATCAATATCTGAGATTCGGATCCAGATCCGAGATCCGGACCCAGATCCGAGATCCGAGATCCGGACCCAGATCCGAGATCCGAGATCCGGACCCAGATCCGAGATCCGAGTTCCGGATCCAGATCCGAGATCCGGACCCAGATCCGAGATCCGAATTTCGGATCCGGATCCGAGATCCGGATCTGAGGTTCGGATCCGAGATCCGGATCTGAGATTCGGATCCGAGATCCGGATCTGAGATTCGGATCCGAGATCCGGATCTGAGTTTCGGATCCGAGATCCGGATCCGGATCTCACTGGATCCGGGATATCCGGATCCGAAAATTTTTGGCCATCCCTAATTTATATCTGCGGCCGGGGTATAAATTTGTAATTTCTCAAGGAACTGTAAAGTGAACTGAGCTATACTGCTGTCTTTCATCACAGATGGTTACAGTGTCCTCACCTCTGACTCATGTGTGGATATGGCTGGGCGTCTCTGTTACTTGGGACAGCAAAAAGGGAAGGGGGAAGGAAGGGGGAAGGAAGGGGAACCTGGCGCCAGGGATGGGACGGGATGGATGCAATAAGATTGTGAGCTGTGTGGGTGAATGTTGTGACTCGTATTCAGATAGGTAGCTATACTGAGGCTGGGTGGAAAGCCACAAGTTCGCTTACAGACCTCAAAGGAAGGAAGGAAAGAAAGAAAGAAGAAAGGCACATAGAAATTGAACAAAAAATCCTAGGATCTATCTGGGGGGAAAACAACAACAACAACATCAGCGCTGACCTCAGATGGATCCTAGGATTTCTGCGACGGCAGTTTTGCTGAAATAAACTCTGATTTTTTAAAACATATTTATTTAACCTACTTCTTATGATCTCGTGTTGTGATGTTCCAATGTTAGTACTGGAATCGTTCAAAATGAATCAGTGACAGATCACCTGTTCCGAAGCTATATGTATTCCTTCTTATTGAGTTTTTAAAGCTAATTATTAACGGATTTTCATGATTCAAGTGTCAAATGAAAGCTTATAAACTGGAGATTAAGATGCAATATATATATTTTGTGTAGGATTCCATTGTAAGTTTTTAGATGTAAGTTTTTATGATTTTAAATGTCATAAAAGCATATTCAATCTCACTTTGGGGTATCCTTCTGTGTTAAAGTACAATAGTCAGTGGTGGCTTCGTAATTTTTTGGTAGTTAGGGGGTGGAGGGGGAAATGCGCCAGAAGTAACCACCCCTAACTACTTATAGGTAGGGTAAAATTGGATCCAAAATTTAACGAAAGTCATACAGCGAAAAAAAAATATTTTTGACTATTTAATACTTCATGTTGCTGCAAAACTACGAAAATGAATACAAATGAAAACTAGAAAGTTAAGAATCACTTGTTTTGGCGCGAGAGAGAAAATAGATACAGCTAGCACGAATTACCTATATATTTATATAATATGTATGTTCATGTTTCGCAAGTAATTTTCAATCAATATAAAATTTCAACGTAATGAACGCACGATTGGTTTTCTCGAATAAAGATCACATGCACTTCTAAGAGCTCAGGAAAAAGCTTAATCTATGTTACGGCAGTGGATATACGTATGCGTATGTAATGCTTTACAACTTTAGGAATAGACGCAAACTATGCGAAACATCTGACTTTGAATCTAACTTGTTTCGTGATGCAACCCGAGGCCACACATAGCAAAGATGAGTGTCGTAGCTCCCACCACAAAGTTCAGGAATTTCGTGTTATACGGTGTCAATTAAACACGTAGATGTGAAATAGTAATAAAGCATTTGATCAATTTTAAACAAAGTATATTGTAGTAATAATTTACCCTATTTGTTCAGATAATGAACGTTATGTTTTTAAAATGACAGTCAAAACAGAATGTATTGGATAATAAATGAGAAATTGTAAAATTTCAATTTCGGTACGATTAAATACATCCATGCTGCTATGTGTTGCGTTATCCGTTAGAATGTATTGAACAATTTTTATTCTAAGGAAGGAAATAAACTACTGTATAGCACTGAAGTTAATTTAATAGAGTTTAATTGTATAGGCAGTACTGAAGCTATATGAGAAAGTCTTTTGCTGAAAGTGAAATATGGGTTACTAATAGAATTCTATCCCAGATATGATATACCCACTGATGATTGAAACTGGAACACATGCATGGAAGGCATCAGCACTAGCTAGTGTTGCCACGAGACGAGACGAGACGAGACTTCAGGCTGTCTCGTCTCGTCTCGTGCAAAGCATGTCTCGTCTCGCGTCTCGTCTCGAAAAAATGTGGTCGTCCCGTCTCGTGTCTCGTCTCGAGAGGTTCTGTCCCGTCCCGTCTCGTCTCGTCTCGTTTGTCTCGTCTTGTCTCGTAAAGAATATAGCAGCATACCATGGAAACGAAACGAAAATGTAGCAGACTGCACCATGCTAATCAAGATACAACTAAATTACAAGTAGAGGTCTGCGCGGATACAAAATATCGCATCCGCATCCGTACCGCATCCGCAGCATCTCTATCCGCACCCGCATCCGCAACATCTCTATCCGCACCCGAATCCGCATCCGCAGATAATGAGGTAGCAAATATATACAACTTACATATTCTATAATACAGGTACTTTTCTGAATTAAACGAAACAATATATTATATCAGTTTCCTCGTGATCAAATACCAACTACGATAAATAAAATGCAATATAAACCGTGCAGATATAAATCCGTGGTGATGATAAGTAGAGGTCTGCGCGGATACAAAATATCGCATCCGCATCCGTACCGCATCCGCAGCATCTCTATCCGCACCCACAACCGCAACACCTCTATCCGCACCCACATCCGCAACACCTCTATCCGCACCCGCATCCGCAGATAATGAGGTAGCAAATATATATAACTTACATATTCTATAATACACGTATTTTCTGAATTAAACGAAACAATATAGCCTATTATTTCAGTTTCCTCCTGATCAAATACCAACTACGATAAATAAAATGCAATATAAACCGTGCAGATACAAATTAGAAATTAATGAACGATTTATGTACTTACCCAAGATCTTCAAATGTAGATATCGGACCAAAATAATGCCACGTAGGTAATATCCCCTCAATCAACTAATTTTAGAGCACGTCACTAAGTTTTTAAACTTCATCATACTCATTAAAAAAAGGGGCATTTGTTCTAAACACAAAGGCGAAATAGAAATCATCGTTATTAAGAAATAAAAATTAATCACAGGACCGCAAACACATCCACATATCCCGAACTTCATTAGCACCAGTAATTGCACTAATCATGGCTTTGGATTAATTGTTTTAACAAAAGAGACACTGACCAAAGCTTGAAACTTTACTTTATTTTAAATTATATTTAACAGAGAAAGAATTTAAACTCTGTTATAACAACATTTATATATATGTCTGTATTTTCATTAATTTCGATCGTGTCTGAAGAAGGATATGCTAGATATCCGAAAAAGTTACAAATTATAATTTAAAATAAAGTTTTAAGCTTTGGTCAGTGTCTCTTTTGTTAATTGCACTAAATTTAAAAAATAAGTGACGAAACTAACAACGCAATACAATGCATGCTTTCACGACCAAGCTCCTTCCTGGCTAAGCGGTTAGCCTACGCGCCTTTGGCGTGGGAGATCAGGGTTCAATTCCCGACGGGAGCCCCATATGGTTCGGATTCCACGTTAATCAGTAGGCCCACGTCTCATATAGCCTCGCTGCTGAACGGGACGTTAGACTCAAAATCAACTCAAGCTTTCACGACCACGCTTTTACTGAAACTAGAAGTGAAAATAACTTCGAATACAATTAGGAAGTCTATACCGTTAATTTCGGGAAGAGGCAATAGAGGAAGTTTAGAATTTACGTTTTCCTTTGCAGGCCCCACTCATTGTTGGACACATTTAGGATAGGAGTAACAATGCATTGGTTGTTCTTTCTTTCTTTACCTGAGGCCCAGAACATACATACATATACACATACACACATGAAGAAAGAGAGAGAGAGAGAAACAATTGCTGTTATAAAACTCCAATCCCTCAGAATGTTCATTGAGGTCCGTGGCACCTCTCCGAAGAGAGAAATCTATGGGGTCGTAAATGTGCATTCAGTATCTGCTGTACTTCAAAGGAAACAGTGAAGATTTTTTTTTAAGAGAGAGGGAGAGAGAAAGATGAGCGTATGATGTGATTTGTTTACTATTTCGGGGACGTACGTGCTTCTCCAGTTTGTCACAAAAGGCAAAGATAATTCTGCTGACCAGTTTTCAGTTTATGGAAGGGGATGCGGTGTTTTAAATTAGGGTTTTGGTTCCTGTTCTCTCGGGCTAGAAAAACTTTATTTGAAGATATTTCTTCCTCTTCAAAGCGAATGGTCTGAAAATTTTCAGCTTTATCAGAGGGGCTTTGGCGGCAATTATTTGTCTTTTTTTTTACAGCAAATAGCGGTACTTGAGGAGTAGCGATGGGGCCTGTCGTTTCTTTCTGTTTAGGTCAGAGATGTCATTCACCTACAAAACGGCTGCTAAAAATATTGAAAACAGCAATAAAAGAATAACTCTCTCGTGTCATTTTTTGTCCTTTTGCTGTCACTGAGTAACAAGCTTCAAACACACTTGTATTTCGATTTTAGTATTTTTAAACAGGTTTTAAAACTTTTAACACAAAACGAACATTTCTAGTACTCTTTCCACCATTATCAGAAAATTCACAGCATTTTTTTAGGTGGAAAAAATGTAGGAAACATTATCCGCAACTTTATCCGCTATCCGCACAGAAAAGAGATATATATCCGCATCCGCGCAGACCTCTAGTTACAAGTATTACCCAGAACACACAAGACAAGAAACGTCACGGTAGCTACACCGTGAAGCCTTTTCCTCTGGTGAATGTGGTAGTCGGTTCGATCTCGGTTAGGGCCATGTCAGCTTTGTGGTGGACAAATATTGAATATGTGTACGGACCGCGGTGGCTCAGTGGTAGAGCGTTCACCTATGGTTCTTCTCGGGTTCGATTCCAGCCCGCCAAGTGAACTTTGTGGTGGACAAACACCGTGTGCGTGGGTTTTCTCGGGGTTCTCCTGTTTCCTCCCACTTTCTTCATTCCACCATTTCATTCATTACTCATCATCACTGTCTCCTTTAGCCTAAAAGGCATAACCGTGGGACGTAAAACTCAAAGATTTCATTTCATTTTTCGAAAGTGTGTGTTTTCTCGAAGTTGTCTAGTATCCTACCACTTTCTTCATTCCACTAATTTTCCCATCATCATCCATTCGGTCAAAGTTGCCTAAATGTCTTAAAAATATATTCAAATAAGCTCACAGGACGAGAACAAAAAAGATAATACTGTATATCTCTGCTGTTAGTTGTCTGAGACTTCTCGGCCCTGGCTTTTTTTTTTTTTTTTTTTTTTAAGATTCTAAAACATTGAAATTTGTTTCACCAGTTTCAATACACGAATATACAGTAAATTGCTCATAGGTACGTCAAAGATGAAGACACTAATGTCAAATAATGTTTGCACGACAAGCAAATTTCGATGTAAAGGTGTCACCATCCCCGACACTATCGTATACTATCAGCCCACTTGCTTTATAGTATATATATATATATATATATATATATATATGCAGTGGCGGATCCAGGATATGATATAATTTGCCGTTTTATCCAGAGTAAAGCAGAATTGAAGCCCATTTTATCCAGTGTAAATCTGAGCGTCAAGGGGGGCTATAGCCCCTTAGCCCCCCTTGGATCCGCCCTTGTATATATATATATACAGTATAACCTCGTTAACACGAACTCGCTTAAGCCGAACACTCGGTTAAGACGAACAAAATTTCGGTCCCGGCATTGCTGTACGTTATCTTATAGGAAGTTTTTCCGGTTAACACGAATTTCGGTTAGCACGAATTACGAACTAATTTTTAGTCCCTTGAGTCAGTAAAGGTTTTGATTTAACACGAACTTTCAATCCTTTGTTCTTGTTTTTTCAGATCATTTTTCTTATTTCAGATTTCAGTCCAGATCAGTTTTTGTCATACACTATTTATATAGACGAAAATTTCCTTGTAAACGAGAGAAAAAACAGAAACAGGCATCTTTCCTCTCTTATGAGGTGTTTATTCTGTCCTCCGTCAAGCGCTGAACATGCAGGTGCTTGGCAGACGAGCTGGCGACAGCTCGAGACAAAACATCTTCTCTCCCCTGTAACTCCAAACTGGTGACAGCAATCATAAATACTTTTCCGTTACTAGCGGTACTCACCCTGCTAGCGGAGTTATCAATTTTATAACTTGACCTGGATTTTCTGCGTGGAATTTTTTTTTTTTAAATATTCGAAGATAGAATAATAAATTTACTATAGTGTTTTCACTTTTCGGAGTATGTTACCTAGACCGAAACTAGTCTCGATCTCGATCTTAACTCGAATTTGAGACCGAGGAGTGCTTTTCGAAATCGAGACGAGACCGAAACTCAGTCTCGTCTCGATACCATCTCTAGTGTTTTCTATGACCTACATAATATACTAGTGGTATGTATAGGCTGTGTACTGTAGTGCGTGTGTATTTAGAAAATGTATTCGAATAATAAATTTTGAGTCCCCGGTTAACACGAATTCTTTTAACACGAACTCCTGATTTTTCAGTCCCTTGGAATTCGTGTTAACGGGGTTTACTGTATATATATATATATATATATATATATATATATATATATATAGAGAGAGAGAGAGAGAGAGAGAGAGAGAGGGATGGAAAGATGTATAGATAAATAGAGAGATAGATATGTGTGTACACTTTGATTTCATATATTCCAGCCTTTAGGTTTCACAGTGTTAACCCATACCAATCCAAAAACTACTTTCCATTTTAGCATGTTTAGATTTGTTGCAATTATTATTTTTTTTAAAAAAATGCTCGGAACCAAATAATTTTATTGAGTAATGCGTTTTCATTCTCGAGACACGAGACGAGACGAGACATTTCACAAGACGTCCCGTCTCGTCTCGTGTCTCGTCTCGTTTTCGAGACGGGACAAGTAGCCTGTCTCGTCTCGTGTCTCGTCGAAAAGGATTCTGTCTCGTCTCGTGTCTCGTCTCGTGGCAACACTAGCACTAGCAAATTAGCTCTGAAGAAGTACACTATACTAAATTCTAAGTCAAGAATAAGGCCAAAAATAGGAAGCAGAAACGACAGACTTTACAATAATAATAATTTTAAAATTTTAATTTCACCTTTTTATTTCGAGAACTTCGAGACGAGACCGATATTTGGCCCTCGAGACCGAAATCGAGATCGAGACAACCATTTGTTGACCGAGACGGCGATTTTTGACTCGAGACGAGACCGAGACAGCTATTTTTAAACCTAGACGAGACCGAGACTGTACAAAGTCTTGTCTCGTCTCGTCTCGTCTCGATACCATCCCTATTAGTGAGTTTGGCTGTTGATGACAAAAAGTAAAGAAATAAATACTACGTAAAATTAATCTACATAGAAATTTATACAAATGTTACGAGGGAGTGTAGAGAAGTTCTTGGCTTTAACCAGAAAGAGTATAGCTATAGGGATGAAATTACACAATTATTCAGCATATCCTCCCTGAGACTTACGTGCTTAGTACAGCTGTGTTGCAGCTTTTCAAACCCTTACAAACAAAATTCCTTTGATTGACTTTAAATTCATGCCTTCGCACCATATTGGAGGTTAGAACTCAAAACTATGTTCCTTAAGTTGGGAGACATATGATCAGATGGAGCCAGATCAAGCAAATATGGGGGAACGGCGGACCAATTGGAATCCCATGGTGGGATATATGAACTAGATAATTATGATGAAAAATAAGAATCCCTTCGAACAACTTTCGCGGCGTTTCGCCTTAATTGCTCTGTGCAGAAGATACAATATGTTAGCATAATACTAGGTTAGCATAATGATACTAGTGTTTCGAGATAGGTAGTTTACCAGCAGCATACCGTCTTTGTTACAGAAAATTGAAGCCATGATCTTTCTAAAAACGCCCTCCCGTTCATCTGGTGGCTAGCGCGTATGCCTTTGATACGTGGCCGGGTTCGATTCCTAGTGGGAGAGCACAAAAATTTAATATAACAATCACTCACTTTCATTAATCATCCGTCTCTTTTAGCCTGAGGAGCATAACCGTGAGACATTAAGTTGAAAGATTTTATTTTCCTTTGCTGATTTTTGGGTGCGATTTTTTTTTTTTTTTTTTTTTTGATCGCTGAGACCCGGAGTGCTGCCACTATGTTGACCGATCTGTGATCTCGAGATCAAAGAAATGAAACCAGATTTCACCTTTAATAACTAATTGGGTCAAAAAATTTGAAGCACATCCTCAAAACTGCCTTGTGTGCTTCAGCTCTTTCCTTCTGATTACTATTCAGACATTTCTGAACCCATTTCACAGAAAGTTGCGCATACTCAGTATACTGCTGATAATGAACGCAAAAAGGCTAACGTGAAATGTTGAATATCAGGAACTATGTTCACTGATATTCGTCTATCCTCAAGGTCCAGTGCATGGACAGCGTTACATATTACCGAGTCAGTTGAGGTTAGAAAGAACCCAGTGCAAGGCTCATCTTCAGCGGCGAATTTCCAGTTTTGAAACAAGCCATTCAGGTTTTGATGTTGCTGTAGAAATGACCTGCTCCCCAATGTTTGTAGCATCTTAATATAAATGTCCTTTGCCGACTCTATGGTGAAACGTAACCTTCATGAGGTCCGACAATTCAAAGATGTGAAATTTGTTTGAGTCTCCACCACTACTGCTTCAAACTCGAAAAAATGGTTACATTAATTACAAAAAACCTACATTTACACCATTACGTACTAAGGTACTAAGTTTTTACACGAATCTAACTCAACTTTTTGTTGTTAATGATGAAGGGATGATGAAGCCAGGAACTTTGTGCCCAATAATATTGGAATTTTGTTTTAAAAGATTAAAATATATTATTTTGTAAAGTTTTGCTGTTCTTTTATTGAAATCAGATATTGTATTTCATCTTACGTAATCTTACTTAATACTACAAGTCAAAAGTGTTTGACCAATGAATAAAAAAAAATGACTTCCTTTCTCTCCTGTCTTCTTGTATTTTGTACCATGGTGATTTGAAAGTTCAAAACTGGTATTGCCCGCTATTGGATTTACATGAATACAGTATGACAAATATAAGTACAGTATAGTAAATACATAAATATAAGTACAGTATAACAAACAACTGAAGGTCTACACGAGAAGAAGAACGCAAATAAAACTTTATAATTGTTTTATTGTTTTGTACTTGTTGTTATTGTGTGTAATTGTTTTTATAAAATACCAATATTTCGAAATCACTTAATGTTAGACATATGAAAATTGGTATTTAGACTTTTCATTTGAAATAGTTGAACACAAGTTTCGGCGTTTTTTGAAACATTCAGTTCATATAGGGAAAAAAAGGGATGAGATTGCAATTATTAAAGCGTACAATTAAATTCTGCAACTTTATCAGGGTCAAGTAATACGTGATGCTGTTCCAAAACATTCTGGAATTCTGAAGTCTTCCGAAACTGGGATTTCTGTAAATTGTGGAAATTTCCAAAGCCTGAATTTAATAGAATTCAATAATATTCGCGACTATGAAATTTTCATTTTTCAGATTTTTTCCGAATTTTATGATTTCGGCAGGAGTTAGAGAAGAACAAAGAACATGAAGATTTAGGAGATAGTTGATTTTCGTAGGAAGTGAATGGTTGACCCAAAGCTGGAACCAAATGAAAAAATGAATGAAGTTGTGTGTAACTAAAATAGGGAGAGTAGCTTACAACTTTCCACACTCGATACTTAACATAACCAACAATTTTTCAACCAGATCGACCATTTTTCAACTTAGGGCTAACGATTTCGGCTACTTGGAGCCTTTTCATTTCACAATCTAAGATGATTAATCTAAAAGTTTCTTTACAAAAAAAATTAAATGTTTTAATTCAACCTCGATTTTGTAAATCAGTAAAGGAAATCTTTAAACCTTAGATTTGGTCGGAGAACAAGCTATTGTGTTTTATTTTCAGAGTTACACTATATTATTTTACTTGTAACTGTTAAGTCATAACGTCAAAATATTACTGGAAGAAGGTTATATACGGTATCATTTGAATTTCTTCGTTTCTTTACTTAGCATTCGCAAGGAAGGAACACTATAGTGGGGTGGGGTGACACTGAACAATTTCGTGGTAATTTATCTTATAAGCAAACGGTTCGCAACGAATGGAAGAAACTTTACATGGAATCAAAACCTCAATATGTTGTTCAACACTCGGTGCAAGCAATGCGCGATATCTGGTATAGAATGGATGCTACGTGCGTGGAAATGAACACGTGTGTTGTGTTCAGAGTCACCCACGATCGGGAGGTGAAACTGAACAAAGGAAGAGATTTACTAAAGTCAAAACAGTGTATTAAAACTCCTTGGGGAACGTAGACCCCGTAGAACTGACATGTGCTCACGCACTGGTTCTGCATCGTCCATAGATTCAAAGTACATTGTAACCAGCGCTCACACAGACTATGCGGTACCAACGGCTGCATCTTGAACATTGGATCCAGTTACCTATTGCAGATAATCCAGGACAGAGAAATGAAAGCGCTTGCAGCATTACATCACGTAATTAACGAAACATTTTCTCCTTTCTCGGCTCATGTCACAAACACTGCGAACAACCTATGTCTGCCACAACACGCTTTGGTTTATTGTTCAAAGAAAGGTCAGTCTCTTCCACGTTGTAGATATATTCCGGAGAGTTGATCAAGCCAGTGCCTTACGGTTTGATGCAGGAGATCAAAATATTATGTGACAACTTCCTTGCTGAAACCATTTGCTCTTGTAAGAGATAGCTGTTTCAGCGTTCGTAATAATAATTCAGGGTTTCATTTGAGAAACAATCGAAACCAATCTTTTCCCGCCGATCACGTCTCCCTGTCGAAAAGATGTTTCAGTGCATTCTTTTCAGCGTAGTCAAATGCGGCTTTTCGTACATTTTGCGATGTTATAGGGAAAGCTTTCCGTGCCACCTTGAGCAACAAGTTTGCCATTTCGTCTTCCTCTTCTTTCCCAAACACGGACTGACCTCCTGGTGACCTCCTACTGACAGATTTCAACCGCAAGTGTAACGCGCCCCTGCTTATCTCGTATTTCTCGGCAACCTGCCAGAGGGACAGTTTTTTTTTCCCTCGAAGGCTTGCGCCATTGTTTGCTCATTCCACCGTTCGTATTTTGTGCCATTCTTTACTCTCTTGTAGTCTCTGGGCAGCTGTAATGAAACATGAAACTCTGATAAGGCATTGTATACAAATTGTACAGTAAAAACATCATAACAGCAATACAAAGCTGTGTTCAGTGTCACCCCATCAAATCTGTTCAGAGTAGCCCCACAACGCAGGTTGTCAGTTAAGTGTTCGTAATTTTTCACAGATGGCAGCACCAGTCACCATGTAGCAGTCAGGCATGACTAAATCCCCGCCAAACTCCATGCATCAACAACGTGGTTCTGTGCTGTCTCTAATAGAAATTACACACTATATACACACAAGGTCTCAAACTACAGTATGGCTATTTTATTACTTGATCCTTACATTTGTGTTTGTCTCTTTCGCTTTCCTCTCCAAAACAAACGTGAGTTCCTCATGTCGCACGAATATTTAGTTCACCACATAAACGTCTTCCAATTCCACCACTTTCTACCAAACTCAAGGTGGCGGTTTTTGGAAACAAATGACAAACGTTAATATGTTCAGAGTCGCCCGCCGTTCAGAGTCCCCTCACCCCACTCTATATTATTTTGAACACTGAAACATAGATAAAAGTGAGAAACCATAATTTTTCTTCTGGTATTGGAATTACGTTGACGGATCATGTTCTCATCTCAGGAATACTTCAAATAACCACTCGCCCGGCGCGAGTAGTTCACCGGTGCGAGAGAGTATTTAATATCATACTGAAGGTAAGTAAATATAAATTATCTCTATTGTGGGATGTGAGCTAGTAGCTTTTTTCTTGGGCTAGTAAAATTTTGTTTCTTATTTACACCCTTCTTCGACGAAGGCTGGTAAGAACACTTGTAAATTCAGGAAACGAACAGCAATATTAGGGTGTAACTACGTTAAACTAACTTCGTTCTTGGTCTTTGGTAATAAACTGATTACTTGTGTGTAATTAAAACAATGACATTATTGTTATCGAATTAAAAGGAATAAGGTGTAATTGTTCCTACTACGCCTTTTTATATAATGTAACGTATTGAGATTTGTACCCATGATTAAAAAGACTGAAGAACTATGAGAGACCAGAGACGTGTGTTCTAATATTGAATGAGGGATTATTATTTCTCTTATTACGGTAGAATAAATTCTTTCAGAAACATAAATTTTCGAATAAAAATTTATAGTATTGTCAGTAAGCGTGAACACAAAGTATGAATATGTCAATAACACTACGAATATTCTGGATATAACTAAGATTTATTATTATTATTTTTTTTTTTTCGAAAAGTGTTATGGAACTTCCATGATACATGTAGCATGAAATCTATTTTTGCAACTCATGGTGATTAAAAGGAAGAGTAGAAGATCACGATCCCTACTAGTACATCACAATTAACAATACTTACCCTCGGAGTTTAATGTGAGGCAATGAAAAATACTTTTACAGATGCAAAATCTTATAGTGTAATACACTTAACAAAGATACAATTTTCGGAAAAATAATTTCTCTATAATAAGGTAAAGGGTAAAATTCGTATCAAATCAACCAATGATAAGTTACTACATTTTTTTTTATTTCCGTTTATAAAGTTGTACTATATTTAGAGAGTTGAAAACAAGCATAATTTATTTTTTTAGATGGTCAGTTTTCTTTCGAGCGACCATTTTGTATAGATAGCTAAGCCTATATTCCACTTTACAAATCTTTTCAGTAATTGCTGTAGCTCTATTATTTTTTAAGATATCGATTCCAAATAAATAACATTTGAAGCAATTAAACGTATATTTCATGTTCAGTACACATTTAAGTTTGCTACACGAAAAATACCTTTAAAAAGTGTTAAATGTTAAAGTTTAAGAGAAGCAAATTGTCCTTTTTTGAAATAAAAAAAGTTTTTCCTTAAAGTGTGCACTGTATAAAATGAGATAGGGTAGTATTACTAAGATATAATATAGTACTAAAAGACTAGGATAGTGTTGCTAATGTTATATTTCGATTGTCAATACAGTTTTTAAAATCATATTTGCACATCGTATCACTTCTTGTGATTTCAACCCATCAAAAGTGAACTGCTGCTGAAAAACTAGTCAAATCTCAGTAATCAAATTTTAACCATTTGTTACTACTTAAATAACCACTGTTTCGTAAAAATTTGAGATTTTTGAAGCGTCCTCCTTTTGAGATATTTCAGGTTGAAAATAGCCGATTATCTACACAAAATGCCAACTCAAAAGAAAACTGAGCAGCTTTTCAACTCTAAATATAGTACAACTTAGTGTACAAAAAAGTTTTAAATAATAAATTTGTCAGCAATGTTTTAATCTAGTAAAATTGCTGGATCTCAAATAGATTGACTCTAAGGTAAAAATCTTGCCTGGGAGAAAACAAACTGGTACGTATATTCAAGAGACCGCGAAAGATTTCAGGAACAAATAGAAAACAGTTACTTCATTAGACCTTTAATTCTAGATTGAAATGCTCTGAATAGAATCCGAAAAACATCTAATTCAATGTTATTTATCTAACTACACAGGTAAGAATTAGCTAGAGATTTACAAACTTGAAAATAATTAACAAAATTTCAACATTTGTTATTTAATCAAATTTAAAGTTAAAAATAAAATCAATTCAATTTACTACAAATCTAAAGTGATTGACTATAACTCAAGTTATTCTTAAAACTTCTATGATTTATCAGCTGTCAAACTAATAAAATTATTGTTCTTATTTAAACACATAAATCTAAATATAAAATATTCACTTCATCTAAGTAATATAGAAATTTGAAAATAATTCTAATATGTCGATTTCAATTTTACCAAGAAAGAAAGACAATTTTCTTTATTTAATTACCGGGTTTTCAAGTAAGTGCATTCTATTTACGATGCTAATTCTACCAAATTCTACTTCTAAACTCAATTGTTGCAAACTACAATGCATTCATTGGTACTTTAACTTCCAATGATAAAAGGAAGAAAGCTGACTGTGTAGAATATATATCCTTTCAACCTAGTTCTTAGTTTCCAAATGTCTAGCCGAGCTGGCTTGTGGCTAACGGGTTAGTATATTCTCCTTTGGCTTGGGACACACGGATTTGATTCCCTGCAAAGGTTCATGTGTTCAGATCTCACGTTAAACTATAGGTTCAAGTCTCATATAGGCTCGCTGCTGAAAGATTCGCTAAACACTAAATCAAATCAAACCAAATGTTTATCCATTACTTTTCCACTAAGATCTTGAATGTAGTTCAGATCCGTTTATGTAATAAATATTGATTTAGCTATTTTAATCCATATCTTATATTTGAAAGGTAAAGTTCCATTTATTTAGTGAACATACTTCAATTTGAACAACTATTTTACATGATAAAACAGACCAACTTAAATGAAGGGAATTGTTTTTCGATTATCAAAGTGTCTACTAAAATTCCAAAATGAAATTTCGTGACTTTTTCTTTACCAAACCATAAAATTTCGAGAGCGAATTTAGATGCTAATTAGGCCAAATTTTCATACATGCGATAGAAGCGTGCTTTGCTTGCAATTTTGTACCGTCTAAAGCTGACCATAGACATTTTTGGTGGTGAATTTTGACGTTTTATATCATAGAACAAACTTTCCCAGTCTGTACTTATATTGTACATACAAAAAAATGACCCAAAAGCTAAATTTCGTGACTTTTTCTTGACTTTCATGACCATTTTTTGATTTCGTGACTTTTACATGACTTTTGTGACCGATAGACACCCTGATTATTTAACAGATTTACGTTTTTTTGACATCAGTGAATAATTCAACTCCTCAAATGTCAATTAACAAATCTCTAATTATTTAAATTTATTAGCACAACAACCAAAATCCAATCATGCAATTATTTAAAACAAATGAGTTTTAAGAAAAATATGATTTAAAAGAGCATTCTTTTGAATCTGAATTTTCAGGAGATTTAACCAAATTAATAATTTAAAATTTTTAATTAATTATTAATTTAGATTCACTAATTACTTTAATTTTAAATTATTACGTTCTTGTTTAAACAGAATTTAAATGTATAATTAAGTTTCTTTCCAAAACCCAGAATTTCAGTACTCTTGGTATGTTGGTAAGTGGCCACTTTACCGAATTATATCCCGAATCTCGTTCCTATCACTTTTTTAAAAAAAAAATATTCTTTCCAAATCACCAGCATAATTATTCTGATTACTCAAGCATTGATTTAGCATTCTTTAATTACATTGCACTAATTTAACCAGTTGTATTAAACCTCCATTCCAGTCAAACTGTTGCGCTTCAGGCATACAACTCATCTTCACGCTCACAAACATCTATATGAAACTTGACATTATTTCGAAAAATCATTACACAAGCAATTTTCGTATCAAGTTTTAACTGAAAAACTTTTTAAAAAACTTAAATCAACGAAGGAATTAAAGTATCCCAAAAATTTACTTTTAAGTACGGCTTATGTGTAGTTTTCGAGAAGTTTGAGAAAATCATAAATTATTTGGTAAACCTAAAAGAATCGTACGCTGAATGAAAACCACGCTACTCAGTAAGCTGAGATTGATATTGAAATATACCCTTATGAAGCTCTTCATTATCACACTAGCAAGATGACAGCATGTCGTATGGTTAACGATATGTAGCTCAAGATTATCCCTTAAACTTTATTTTGTATTGTACTAAAAATAATATCCAAAGGTAAGACATTTGTCAGTTAATAAACCCGATCAAGCTTAACAAAATCATATGTATAGGATAAATTTTGTTCCGTAGTGACCAATGATATAAAATCGAGGTTCTGCCATATGTATCTTCATCCTATTTAATCAATAAAGCGAAAAAAAGCAGCCGAGTTTCGGCACGTTTGGTTGGCTATTTTCGTTACCGCTATCACCTGATTGGCTACTTTCGTTCCCGCCATGAGTTGTGACTCAAAACATTGCTTTTTATTGGGCAGAGTGGGCAGAGTAGGGTGGCAAACTGTGACGTATGGCCTCAAGATTTTGTTGTAACGGCAGATCCTCCATTTTATAGGGCCTCGGTGGCTCAGTGGTAGAGTGTTCATCTCTGGTGCTAGGGGTCCCGGGTTTGATCCCAGCCCCCGCAAAGTGACCTTTGTGGTGGACAAACACCGTGTGCGTGGGTTTTATCGGGGTTCTCCCACTTTCTTCATTCCACCATTTCATTCATTACTCATCACCACCGTCTCCTTTAGCCTAACCGGCATAAGCGTGCGACGTAAAACTCAAAGATTTCATTTCATTTTTTCCTCCATTTTATAACATCCTTGGTAGTGACCGAGAAAACAAACAAAAACAAACTTTTGTGGTAATGAAAACTATGTCATTCATTGTCAGTGATAATTGATTGTTATCCTGGAACGGATTGATTATAGCTATACTTACTGTATATGTAATATACATATATATACAGTGGCGGATCCAGGATATGATAAAGGGAGGGTCTAAATCATAGTTTGCCGTTTTATCCAGTGTAAAGCAGGATTGAAGCCCATTTTATCCAGTGTAAACCTGAGCATCAAGGAAGGGGGGCTATAGCCCCTATAGCTCCCACTTGGATCCGACACTGTATATACATATACACTCTGTTAAGTATCAGATCATGTCTTCTACTGACAATGATGCTGACATTCACAGCAGTGGCACACATACTCCTAACAGTTACGAACATTATACTTAAATACTTTCCAAAATATCGTTATATTAACTCGATTTTCCCCAATGTTCGTTTATCATTTCCTAATCTAAAAAACATACATAAAAATTTACACAGTAATCAGAATTTCGTAATGTAGGTAGTTGTTATTCCATAATATCCACAACCTTTATTAGTTTACAATTATGTAATTTATTAGTTTAAAACTATATATCAATTAATAGATCAGATTGAGTTGAACAAAGTAACTTGTTTGAGGGTGAATTATCATGCGTAGTTTTTGAGGAAATTGTAAGAAATTAAAACAATTTTATTAGTTTAAAATGCAGTATATTTGAAAGATATGAAAATATAAATACGTAAGCAGTATACTCAAAACATTAAATTATAGAACCTTCTACAGAATAACAATATTGAACAGAAAAAAAAAACATAATATGGAATATTGACGTTAACGAAAAAAGAATTTCATGGAGAAAGATTCAGTAATGGAACTGGTAGTTACACAAAATATTTAGATTTTTTTTCTTCTAGTAGCGATCACAAAAAATACTATCGCTATGTGTAAAAGTAAAAACTAGATGCTTTATAATGTAGTTTTCTCCATTTCTCTAACATTTTTATCTGTGCTATAGAAATATGATTTTATTTTAGTTTCTGATTCACGACATAAATTAATGATGAAGTGGCCTTCTAAGAAGCAAATGTATTTTCTGGGAAAAGATAGAAATGAAGATTAAGACCATAACTATTCGATGCGATTAAAAGCGAAGGAAAATCTCATGTTCATTAAACCATAGCATAATAAGTACTGGATATTCTACAATATGATTAGCATTTGACGAAAAATATGTCCAAAAGTGAAACATATTAACAATCAATCGATTTCATTGAACAGAGCAAAATGATTTGGACAAGTCTTCCTTACGTAATTTTCAAGAACATTTTTTTAAACCCTAAGAGTGCGTGTTGAAGTATTCACTAAACAAGCTTTTCATTAGGACATTAGTAAGACGATACTGTTCAGTTTGGTTAATGCGATAATAGCCTAATATTATGGTCTACTCTTAAAAATTTAATTTTTGTTTTTCTATGATATCGTCCAAAGATCAGATAAATAACAATTGATAAATCATATTGAGACGAACAAAATAACATATTTGAAGGTGAAATTATCATGCGTAGTTTTCGAGGAAATCGTAAGAAATTAATTTTCATAACAGTAAAATGTATGTCGTGCTAATCTGATGGAGTTGATAGTTTTTATTCTGCTGTAAAAGTTATTTTTATTATTAATTCGTGTGTACCATTCAAAAAAATCACCAGTTAATTAGGATTGTATCTAGAAGTATTGTAGTTTCAATCCTCCTAGTAGCTACTAAATTGTACCTATTTTTGTTTGATTTCTCCTATGAGCAAGAAGACTGTATTTATTATTGTTTGATTTCTCCTAATAGCTTGCAAATTATATCTATTGTTTGATTTATCCTATTAACTAGCAGACTGTATCTATTGTTGTTTCATTTCTCCTATTAGCTAGGAGATTGTATCATTTGTTATTTGATTTCACCTATTAGCTAGGAAATTTTATCTATTGTTGTTTGGTTTCTCCTACTAACTAGTGGATTGTATCATTTGTTGTTTGATATCTCCTATTAACTAACAGATTGTATCTATTGTTTCATTTCTCCTATTAGCCAGATTTCATCTATTGTTGTTTGGTTTCTCCTATTAGATAGTAGATTGTATCATTTGTTGTTTGATTTCTCCTATTAACTAGAAAATTATATCTATTGCTATTTGATTTCTCCTAAGAGCGACGCACAGACTACTTGTAAAGTTAGTTTTCCAGGGTCAAAGGTTCCTGATAAATTCTCTCTGTAGTCTATTACTTTTCATATTGTTTTCAGATTAAAATAATTTTATACGGATTGTACTTGAGACTTTAATGACAAAGAAGGTACGCTAAGTTTCTTTGACATTTCCTAGTTGTCCCCCCATTTATTCACACGTACATAACTTATGGTAAGAGTAACATAATTAAATTCTTTTACTCTTATCGTTGCTGCTATGGTATTGGTAGACACTCGATTAAGCTTCCCACACTGTATTTCCAATATATCTTGAACCCAAATATGATAAACAGCATAACGGTCATCTTCACTGAACAAATTGAGATCACCAAAAATCATTCCATATTAATGACACAGACAGGGTGTATATGTGACACTTCTTCAATTTCGCTTGCTTGACAATAATTATCAGCGCTTTGATTATTATCGCAGCTCAAAAGTTTGTTACTCTGAATTGATGTTATCTCAGCTGCTTTCGGTAAACAACGTGCTGACTTCTTATTGAGAATATACTGCACTCCGAATATACTGCACTCCATTGAGAATATACTGCGAATCAACCAGTAAATAGTTTCTATACCACTAATAACACTGCAGCCAAGAAATAGACTTGCTATTCCACCCAAGGAAGCTGAAAAATAGGAATTGTAGTTAAAAAGGATTTAGAGAATTAAGAACAAAGCAGCAATAATCTATGTATATTATGCATAGTTCACGAAATTCCTCTGTGTTCAACGATATTAAAGCAGTAGCGCGCAACAACATGGGGTCTATATTCATCAGTGTTACGAACAAACTTTATTAATGAAAGTGACGTATCAACAATAAATTAACTGTGACCTGACCAAGCATCAGTTCGTGTGTGTGTGTGTGTGTGTGTGTGTGTGTATTTTTTCCCGTTCTGTATCCCTATATTGTTTAAACTCTGCAACCTGGGGACTTGTGAAACCAATGATAACAAGTATTGGTATATCGAGGGAAATTTCCTAATTTAGGGAAATTTGGGAACAAAATTCAGCAAGCAGAGAAATACGGGATTTTAAGGGCAAAATGCTAAATCCAGGGATATAGTTGAATTTGAATACATGTGGAATTTTATACCATTGTTTCCAGTCTACTTTCTACTGATAAACTTAACTTCTTTTAGTTCATTTTAGAAATCTTCGTGTTTGGAGATATTAGATAATTCCATACTATTCTCTCAGTTCTCCTGTCATTACTCTGGAGAAGAATAGAAGAGAAAGGACTCTCCTCCCTACATTCAATGCTCTTCCAATAAAGAAACATTCAAGTAAACTGTCATAAGTGTAGAAAGACCATCACTCATTAAGGCGAAAATTCTTACTAAACACGGGGAATTTTTCTGTTGTTGATCTTGTGTAATTGCATTGAACTGGTCTTTACTATTTACAGTGAAACCTGTCTATGATGGCCACAATCGGTTCCATTGAAAAGTGGCTAACTTACAGAAAATAAGTGTGATTGGTGTATTTCTAGAATAGGATTTTTAGTATTACTTGTGCTTGTAAAATTTTCAGCACATTTGAACATTCTAATTTCGTGGTCAACTACCTCATGTTAATGACCTACAAGTGTTTTTCTCGGAGCAAAAGATGTTTTGAGAAAATCTTAAGAGAATTTATATCTCAAAACTTCCGCAATCTATCGACTACCCGTCAGGTGCCAATAGTGACAATTGAGATGTTTAGTTTTAACCTTAAGAATTTTCCGGAATTACTAAATCTTCCCACTGATGAAAGGAGCTGATATAGCTAATGGTTTTACCAAAATAGACAAGGTGAACAAATACGTACAACCATTTCTTGAATTCATGTATGTACTCTTTCTTATTCACATCTTCCTTCACCACCCTTTTATCAGGGTAGTGTTCTGCCCATTGACCTGCAAGAACAAATCTTGTGAATCCATGCTTCTTTGTCTTGTCACAAATATAGAACATCTGCCTATCATATGGGAATACGAAAGACTCAAGAAAAATAACAAAACGGTATTTTGCGTGCCCAAGATATACAGGTAAATTTATCATTACCCTCATAGGGTAAACATTGCCATAATGCAGCCAACTTCCAAGGTAGACAGGTGGCCAACTTACAGAGTAATAAGTAACGCATGTCTTATGGAAAAATGCAGGTTCAAGACGAACTAGGCCAAGATGAGCAGGTGGCCAACTTAGAGAGGTGACCAAGTTGACAGGTTTTACTGTATTTGAATAAAGATGTAAATATTTATGAAATATCTCATGCACATATGCATTAGCAAAAAAAGTATTAATGGTAACATCAGCATTTGATTTTAAATTTCAACCATTTCCTCCAAGTAACCTTTTATTTAATATTCTACGAATCTTGGGGTTGCATCCAAATAACGTGAATAAACGTTGGTACCTAATACTGTAGTTTTCTGATCTTAGATTTGTGACCTATTATCACCTGCACAAAATTATCGTAATTTATTAACGCTATGACTCTCTCACTTACAAATGTGCTTACCTGCTAACAATCTTTATGCGACAACACAAAATGAACCCTTAGGTGCGGGATTTTTTTCTCCAAAAATAAATTTGACAGTAGGAAAAGGTGTCCCTTCTCATTTGTTGCTAATTTCTTCAGTCAGAAATGAGACAACATACTTTTATTATGAGATTACAAGGAAACAATCAGCTGTAAGTTTTACTCGCGTAAACGGGGCTTCAAGTTTCGCCTATTCAATGTTCGCCTAATACTTTATAGCTATACAAACGTCAATCAAAGTGATGACACAGAGTTAATTTTCTTATTAGGCGAAAGTTGATTATTATTATTATTATTATTGTTTAAACTTGGTTTAGTTTGCTTACGCTTCTCTAGGTCTGCACCTCATTAATAGTTAACATTTTCTATTTTCGCGCTCTTTGTCTGAATCTAGTATGTAGGGGAAAATTTTGACAAACCCAGCAAAAATTAGTAGCTTAATGAAACTTGCAGGATAATTTCCTTTCATCAAGTATAGTAATATCCTGAAAGTCCCCGAACATCCCTCTTCCGCTTCATCCAATATGGCTGCCATATCCAATTTGGTCGCCACCGTCTATAAAACGATCATGTTTTCCTTGACTTACCTTAGGTCTACGGTCTTGGAACTTATAACAAAATATTTTGTAAATAAAATTTCCTTCGTTTGATATATACTTCATCTTTGTAGATTAGGTAGATATAAAGTTACAAATGACAAAATAGGCTTGCGTCGCTTGATCTTGTAGCTATGTTTCTTTAAGCGTATTTTCTTGATTTCCTTGTTGTTATACATATAATATTTATAGAAATAAAAACTTAAAGAAAATATGTCAACATGCCATAATTAGAATTGACATATACAAAATATGATACATTTGAGAATAGTGGGGTTTCATACGAAAATTTCTGTAAATTTATTTAGGAAAATAATCCGTAGAGAAAACGTTATTTAAGCAAAATAGTTTTCTTAAATAAGCGATAGAAATAATCTATAATAATAATAGAGACAAAAATTAACCCATCCCTGGCATGGTGCAATACCGGGACATAAGCAGTACAGTTAGGTTGGATCAGAGTTACTGCTGCTTCAGATGAAAAAAGTCGTTGAAACAACGAGTTTTAAGAAAAACATTTTTATTTTAGTAATTTAGGTTTCATATAATAAACTCTGCTTCTTTTCGAACAGCAAAGGTACCTATTACAGTGAAAAACAACGAAGAAAAAGAAAGATAAAACTTTGAAAGATTCATAAAGATAATATAATTCGAGGGCAGTTCAATACTAAGATAACTGCAACTTGTCACTTTCATCCTGTTGTCTTTTGATTCAAAAAAATGGGATTTCCCTACAATTATTGCACATGTCTGAGTAAGACATTTTCGAACATGAACAGTTGGATTAAGCAAATGAGAGTTTTACATTTGCAATTCACCAGCTTCAAAAAAGAATTTGGTGCTGGTATGTTCAAACAAGTAATTGGATAACATTTTTAATTTTCTCCTTCGATTCCCCAATTAATTGCTGGAATATCTTGTTCTAGCCAAGTATTCTCCTGATGTTACGCCTTCAATACGTGTCGTCTCATCGCACTTCTCTTATGGGTAAAACATCAGGAGTCACTGGTGTGAAATGTCTTCTGTATATGAAATATCAGCAGAAAGCCAGTGCGTTACCATCATACGATGTATAAAAGTGTAATTGGAAATGTTATCCCGGATTCGTAGTAGATCGTAATATACTCACAACTTGTTGCAATTAACTGTCTACCTCCCGAGTAATTTCTAACAAGTTTTCTTCCCTTTCTAGAACACACGCAAAGTCGTGACACTTCCTGAAAATTAATGTAAAAATGGTATCACATCATCCATGTTTCTTCCGTATTTTCATGTATTTAAACAGTTTGGCTGATTGAAGAAATCTGCCTTCTTTATGAAAAAGTTGAAAAAAATCAGGAAAATACGCTTGAAAGAAACAGATGCAAGATTAAGCGATACAAGCCTACTCTATCATTTGTAACTTTATCTAGCTAACCTACAGATATGTAGGTTTCAAACAAAGGGAAATTTTACTACAAAATATTTTGTTGTAAGTTCTGTAAAATTGGACCTAAGATAAGAAATTCTAGGAAAACATGATTTTTCTCTAGATGGAGGTGGCCCAAGTAGGTATGGCAGCCATATTGGATGGAGCTTAAGGCGGATACCTGAGCATTTGTAGGATATGCGTATACTTGATGGGATGAAACTGTTCTGTAAGTTTCATTAAGTTACTATTTTTTTTTCGGTTTCAAGCCCCTACATACTGGACTACAAAGTTTGCACTTAATTAAAAAATTAATATTTCTAATGTTGATGCTCGATGTCAAGGATATATACTATCTATTCATACAATGTAATTGTGCTTTTACTGATTCTTGGTGTTTTGTTTATTTTAAGATTATGCAAAGTCTCGTAGAATTTATTACGTGATATATTTACTTTATTTTGTTTTGCGTAATCCCTTCTTTAACTTCATGTAATATTTTGATATCTTGATGTCAAACATATCATATCTCGTCATATACTGTAATTGTGCTTATACTGTTTTAATATGCACTTATATTTATATAAATTTAGAACCTACAAATTTTTGGCATTTCTTGTTAGTACTACCAACATACTTTCGCATTAGGCAAATCTTGAAATGTGAATCTTGAATTCAAGATTCGCTTATACTTTCTCTTGAGTTAACATCTGTAAATTCCATTTCCTTAGGTTATAAGGCGAATCTTGAATAGTTGAAGTCATCCGTGAAAATGGATTACTTTCTAAACTAACATGACCAAATTTAACCTACCAACCTAAACATAATGTAACGCAATTTAACCTAACTTTCAATAATCTAGTGCTCAGCAAATGAATTTCCCTTGTTTTGATTACTTAAAGTTTTGCTGCATAAGATAATATATAAGACAAACTCTTTACTAATAACTCATTTGTGAGACACCAATCTTAAATACTTACATACAAGTTCAATCCAATCGAATGAAGGTGTGTGGTGATACAAAACAACACCTATGTGTTTGTAGTAAATGTCGATGTAGCCGGTGAGTGAGTGAGCAAATGGATTACTCCTGAAAGATAGAAATGTGTTGTTTTCACTTACAAGGACTACATAATTATTTTAATTTCCAATCTACAGTTTATTTCAAATAGTGTGGGTATTGGATCCCTTCACTTCAGACCATATACATACGAGGAGACATGCCTTAATATTAGAGATTGCTACCTACTGTATAGGAGACCTGGCTCAACTGCTGATCCCTCTTATTTTCCTCAATCAACACGTTCCATCTAAAGTAAAAGACAAAACATATTTCTAGTAGATCACAAAATATAATGGAGCAGATCCTCATCACAAGAGTATTACACTGTTCAGGGCGAATAAGTAATATCTTGGTGTATTTCTTGCAATCGATTCTTGTTCAAGCCGATGATTTCTTTCTCACTGTAACACAGTATCGTCCACCTAATAATTTACTAAAAGCGGACTTGACAGTTCTCTACTACTATCGGCTACAGTGAAACATCCGCTGTAAATAACTTAATCCTTTTTAATCAACAAGGTATTTTCCTTTCCTTCAAATCCATGTGGGTATTATAATATTTATATAGTCGTAATTATATGAATCGAATCGAGTTTATCACTGTAATTATTTTGGAATAAAATTGATTTAGATATTTTCAAAATGGCCCGTCCATAAGAATGATTGGCCAGATATTAGTAAACTTATTATCACTAATAAATATAAAATTAAAGATGATAAATAGCACCGCACATAGTTAAAATATGCTAAATATTTTAACAAATATATCAAACAGTAAAATTGTCTAAAAGTAAACATTGGTTGAGATGTGAAAAGAGAAAAAAATCGGAGCTTGACGCTCAAATACTTATCTGACCTGCAGCTATCTTGATCCTCTTGAGGCATGTTTTAAACGTTGAAATGAGGACAAAGAACTTAGCAACCATTTTTCATTTTTTTAGCAAATTACAATTCAGATATTATTATTGTGTAAAATTATTATTGGTTTTGAAATGTAAGAAGTAGGCATACACAATATAAAGTATTGTAATGTTCTTTGACTTCAAAATATTCCTTAAATGTATTTGAAAATACTCCTGTTTAATCAAGTTTGTGCAATACCAGAAAATATAGACACACCTAATTAGCTCCTATAAGTGTATGTTTTTCGCTGGTTCAGCAACCATAACTTAACCCCTTACCGCATGCCGTGCCATATATAGTACGTACCCTTTTTTCACTTTAGCTTTTTTGTGATTTATCAAAGGCATCAAATGACTGTTTCGTCTGCTGTGTGAGATATTGGCGTATATGAATAAGATATTTTGGTGTCATCTGGCATGTTCTTTGTGAGTTGTAAGTGTGTCATGTATGGCACTTACTTATTTCTCGTCGGAATTAAGTGAAAAATCTAAAATTCAAGTTTTAATTCATTTTTCAAATTCCCATATGAGGATTTCCAATACTGATTATATTTTTCGCTAAAAGAAAAAATCATGCAGAAAGGGGTTAAATAGCTATTTAGATAAATTTTGAAATTGTTAAATAGAAATCAAATAGTGCTAAGCGACTTCCATCTGCTTTACTTTCAAGATGTATATTATTTATAAAAAGTTTGCCTTACCAAAACTCTACTCTTAACTCCTACTAACACCGGAAGTGTTGAAAATTCACTACAACTTCCTTTTCAATATTAATCTACATAAAATAAACACGATAAGAGATCTAAAAATAGGTACCATTTTGTTTCTTAGTCTTCCATACAAACCGAAAAGTGGCAGAAATCAAACGCTCATGGTTTTTAAGTTGACTATAGAGTAAAATGCAAGGATCTTATAAAATAGAGGATCTGCCCACATGTATCTTCATCCTATAAAATATATGAAGCCAAAAAACAACCGAGCATCGGCACGTCTGATAGGCTACTCTCGTTTCCGCCATCGCCTGATTGGCTACTTTCGTTTCCGCCATAATTGTTGGATCAAAACATTGCAATCCTATTGGGCGGAGTGGGCAGAGTAGGGGTGGCGAAACTGTGACGTATGGCTTCAAGATTTTGTTGTAAGGGCAGATCCTCTATTTTATAAGATCCTTGGTAAAATGGGTATTAGAAAGCTGAAAGTATGACGCACAGAACAGTAAATTGAATTATTTTTCATTTGTTAACTTAAGCTATGGAGAAAATATTGGTAAACTTTCAGTATAAAATCCAACAATAAAAGAACACTCTTATTAACAACTTAATAATGAAAATATTTGTTTTCGCTCTAAGAATGCAATTTATGAAAACTATGAATTAATAAAACCTTATCAGTAAGGACACCCATTTTTAGTTTCAATGAAGAGAAATTTGTATAGATATTGAAATATTTTCTACTAAAGCTACTATACAAAGGTACAAAGTACAATTTCAAGCCACCCCATTTTGCTATTTAAATATCAGTGATATATATTTAGCACAATTGTACTTACGATTGTTCATAGTTACTACGTAGATTATATGTAACATAATTGCAGACCTGCTGGCATCCGCAATCCATTGCGGGCTCGCTGTGGTTGAAGCCCAAAACTTCGGCTGGCGGTTTATATCGACGTAGATCATCTAGAAAGGTAATATCGATAGAGGTATGAGATTTGATGAACTACAACAAGATGTTATTAACCATTATAGTTAAAGAAAAACAGCAATACACTATTCAGGTCTACGTAATAAAATTTCACTGCAAAAAATGAATGTTATAATAGAATAATGAGCAATTCTTGTAACTCAGAAGTAATAAAATATTTTTAAGAAAATGAAATCAATTGAAAATAAGCTTCTTTCAGTAAGGGTCATGGCAACTTGAATATCTAACAATTCCAGTACTTTACAAATTACACATACAAATAAAGTGTAATGGTAATGGTTTCCAGGCTCGTACCAGAGCACGTTGACCGAGACTAGTACATCCCTGGTTTTTAGTTTCTTGAATGTAATCCCTTGGTAAATGAGCTTTTTTCATTCATTATTCAACGTTGTTCTTCATTAATCCTTGTTTCCGAACCGTACAAGCCGAGTTTCTATTGTTTCAGGTCATTCTTTATACCAGGGATGCAAACAACCAACAAAATTTTACTAGCCCAAGAAAAAACTACTAGCCCACATCCCACAATAGAAATCATTTACTTACCTTCGGTATGATATTAAATACTAGCCCGCACCATGAACCACTCGCCCCTGGCGAGTGGTTATTTGCCTCCCTGGTTTATATGTTTGTTGGTTTAGGAATTAGAACTAAACCGATTGCACCTCACTTTCGCTTTCTGGCTTATTCAGTCTTAACCAAGTTTAACAAACTACAAATGATCACGACACCTATATTAAGTACGATGAGCCAAACCGTTCCTTATAAATAAAAGTGTTAATTCTAATCTTTGACCATGATGAAACTTTTGCGTTTCTTAACCAATATTCTTCTCCAATCCTTCCAGATCCTCTTAATGCATTCTAAGATATGTGGTTCAAAAACGTAGGTACTTACCTGCTTCTCTGGAGCATAAATAAAGAATGGGACTTTTCCGCAAGTTACAAACTCAACAACAAAAGTAAAGTAGTTAATCTATATAATACGTCACTACATGTGATAAATAGAGATTTCTAGAACTGTACGAAATTAACAGAAAAAAAAAACGTTCACTCAACAAAAATAAAGTGAATCGTAAATAGTACGTCATTTTGGAAACTACAGAAGGTTCTGGTGAAAACAAACTGTTTTTATAAACAATCCCTTTCTTCAAGGATTTGAAAGGCCTGGTCCAGAACAACCTTCAGCTTCCGTATGTGTAAATTGTAAATAAGAAATGAAAACCCCTGTGAAAGTGTTTGTTTTCCAAAATAACGACTATAAAACCTTTTGACAACTTGACTTAGTCATCATTATCACGATCATTCTCAATCACTAACATCAGTGTATCGAGTGAAGTGCGGTGTGACCTGGTATCATGGACTTCTATGAATTGTGAGTACGTTTTTCTCTTAATTCTCTGCTTGTCAGTGCTGGGACATGAATGCAAGACAGTCTTAACTCGCAAACGAGTTACTGAAACCCTGTGTATTTTGAGATGACACTAGTAACCCTCTGCTTTAATAGACAATGTATTGTATCTCTTAAATTCACCTTGTAATTCGGTTATGGTGTTGGTCACAATCATGATGTATTATTATTAATAAACTTCTTTGGTGATGTTGTTTTGGGAATCACTATCCTTTTATTTCAATCTGGCTACATCCTGTAGATTATGCAACCTAACATACAACCACTATACCCATCTATCAGCAATCTTAGACAATAACTCTTTAAACCTTTTATGGCTCTCCAGTGGTAACATTTTCAATTTGAGGTAATTTTTAGACCATTCGCGCTCTAAATCTCATGCCCTAGTAGATATTATTCAGAGTAGGCATATCACATAAATGGGGATCACAGTCTTTATGACAATTCAGGTTCGAATTTGTCAATAATTTTCTACAAACATGAAATTTCACATGAGAACTCTTTAATATTATTCGTTTCTAATCTCACGTTATTTGTCGGAACCTGAGCAGAAAATTAAAAGAAACCGTAAGAAAACAAATTATGATTGGAACAAAGTAGTCTGTATCAAGGATAGAAGAAAGACGGGAAGCAGAAGGGGTGAATAGATTTCGGTACTTATGTAGTATTACCAGTAAAGAAGTGAAATACGAAAATGAAACAAAAGTAAGATTAGGAAAATCAAAAGTAGCATTCAAGAAGAATAAACGCCATTTTGTGGGTCTTTGAATAATGAGTTTCGAAAAAGCATAGCACCAAATGTTCGTGTGGAGTATATGGAGTAGGAACATGGGCAATAACGAGAAACAGCCAAAAATGATTGGATGATTTCGACAATGCTACATGGAAAAGAATGTAGAAAATTAACTTGATAGAAGAGGAAACGAATGAAGAATTGTTACAAGTTATAGAGGAGAAAAAATAATATCAGATACTTAATTAGAAGAAGATAAACTAGTTGAGATATTGGCTCGGAAGGATCTGTACCCTGAGGAACAGGACAAAAATTTTTCTCGAAGGAAAAAGAAGGAAAAGCAAAGGAGAGTACAATTAATGGACTGTTACGAAGAATTGTTACATCAACAGAAAGAGATAGATGGAGACTATGGCTCATGAAAGTTTCTCAGTTTGACTATGATTTTTCCAAGCTGTTTACAAAACAATTGATAGTTCAAGTTATTTCCTGCCGTTAGCAAATTAGCATTTTTAAAAAGTAATCGTTGTCTCGAATCTTTATTGAGCCTCCGACATTGTTATAATATCTATTATTACTTCCATTTTCTTTGATTTATTAAAAAAAAACATTTCTCGATTTCTACGTAAAGTAAATGAAAATTAGTTTTTCACCTTGCTAACCTCAACCAAATGATTCAGGAAACATGCAATCGTATTGCTAAAAAATAATGCATACTCAAAATCAGCTAATCTCTAGATGTAGATGTTCTGTAATAAAATTTTAACAAATATAAACTAAAATAGATCTAAAGTGAATAACTCATAACAGGATGAACATCTAACAATTATCACGAAATTGGCAAATCAACCATTTTAGGACGTAAGAAAGCGACTCAGCGAAATTTCAATCTTGAGCAAATAATTTAGAGATTGTAGGAAAACCCATTTTAGACCAGTCAAGATAGAGTCAAAAATACATAGGTCAACCTGGACAAAATTGCAACCTAAGGTTTTTTAACCTGTAATGAAGACTAGACCACCCCCTGAATACTATATCCAAAATCCGATACCATCCAGACAGGGGAACATGGAAAATTACATTGGGCTCAATGCGCCAGAATAATTCAATTTAATAAGCCAAGATAGATGTTTCATTTTACTTTAAGCGTTTGGTAACGTTTTTTATTTCATTAACAAAGGCGGGAGAATGGTAGAATTGTAAAGTTGTTTCAATTTTCATAGTTCTTGAATTATTTTCACACTTCTGTGCTCTTTCCTTCAAAGGTATAAGTGCTAAAGGTGTTTTGACGATGGCGGGTTTTGTTTTTTGCAGAAACACGATATTGGTCTTGCATGAGCCTACACACTGAAGAACCATGACTGATTCCCTTACACCTTGCGAGTGCTGTCAATGCCAGCATGCGCCGAGCACAATCTGGCGATGCAAACTCTTACTTATACAGAATATGTCACTAGCAAACAACATAAAGAAGCCACGATATCAAGAATGACATCTGGTAACAGTGACACAAGTCGCATTTTATAGCACGACTGCAGACCATCTCAGCATTTGATGGAGACAACTCTCTGAGAAACTGCTATTAGCGTCACAGCGGGTTCTTCTGTTAACGTCCATAACCTATTTTCAGTTAGGGAAGTGCTTGCGAAGAAAATATCTGGGAAAGACCTGTTCACTGTGAAATTAAAACGTACTGATAAAGTCAAAACTCTAGCATCCCCGAGTCGTGTTAAAATTAGCAGTGATATCTCTGTCGATTCGAATCTGTTATATCAAAGACTGTCAGTTGCCGTTAATACAGGCAGCACATCTTTAGAGGAGACCTTAGTGCATGAATTATTTGTCTATCCATCAGCTTCATTAAAGTCACCCACATGATGCGAAAGGCAGACAAAGCACCACCCGCCTATGCGATACTAGAGTTCAGCAAGCAGTGGACCGCACAGTGTGAGGAAACAGAGGCAGTGTGAACGGGGGGAAGATTTAATGTATGTGATGTGAAAAACAAATATTTAATTAACTTAATAAAGTAATAATGTGGGAGGAGACATCACACACAAGCTATTAATTACTTTACCCTTCCACTCACAAAGTTCAATGCGAAAGCATTTAAGTCAATCGGTAGAGTCTAAAAGGTTAAAATTAAAATTTTGAAAATAGAATTTAGAAAATATGAAACATGAGAATCTTAATTACAAGGTACGCGCAGTTTTAACGACCAACCTGGGTCGAAAATTACTCACTCACACCTAAAAACATGCCCAGCAGATTCATAGGTGCTTACACAATCCTGGCATCTGGCCTGAAAAGAGAACATAAGGAATAAAATTGCCAACACATACCTGGCGGCAAAGATGGGTGATGAAATGGAACACTCTCCAATGTTTCAGCTTCAATCCTTTTAATGAAGTTGTTAGGAATCCAAAGAATGGGGATACATTTTCACAATACACTCGCGCGCAGGTAAGCAAAGAAGAGAGAGAAAAAAATAATTTTCAATTTTGAATTTTCGAATGTAACACTTATATTTCAGCGGAGCTCTCGCTTACGTTTACCGTTCGTGCACGCTTTTTCTCGCAACTTCACTGAGGTCTTCTTTCTTGAAGTATCCTTAGAATTTTGTACTCAATTCTTCTCCACATCACCAATCCTGAAGAAATCCTACCGTTGACGGTCGGAGTCTGGATTCGTTTCCTAGATGACCTGTGTCTCTGGATTCCAAGTTGACTGTATTCCTCCTTCTACAGGGGTCTATGACGAACACCCGCCACGCTGCATCGAACCAGTGTCCAATGGTCTCTCGAGCATAGTGCGATTGAATTGACTTGCACTAGAAAGTCTTGCTCGACTGAAGCACCAAGAACTCACATGAAGAAAATATTTCTATATACACGAAGCACTAAACTACTAATATACATACATGGTGACGGTGAACTATATACAATTTTCTACGATGCGGATCATAACTTAGTCCCTACTTGTACAAAGCTATTTTGTACTCAGTCTCTGTACGTAGGTACGACGCTGGAGGTTATGTTTGAAATATTACTGAATCGAACCATTGGTTCACTGTGCATTATATTGAAACTATAACACTGAGTTTGTGAACATCAATGAAATAGTAATTTATATAAAGTTTACACTGAATAAAAGAAAATGCTTATCTTGAGCTTAACACACGATCACCATGTTTGAAGTTTAAAAGCACACTTGCACGATCAACTGATAATTGCCAATAGTATCTCACTTTGTGGTACTTGTCCACGCACAATGCGTGTACCACCGAATCTATCAATAAACTGCCCCGAGTCTCATGACCTCTTTCATTGTTCGTCTGAGACTCGCGTCGGGTGAATCCACTTTCAAAACTTCCAAAAAATAGGTGTGTGGGAGTTTTCACCATCACAGGGACGCTGCCTGTGACCTACTTATTGTGAGCTATAGCAATATTGCATGAACTTTGACACATTACAGTTCACACGAAATAAAGTATCTCGTGTCACTAGGCTCTTTATGTAGCTCGTTCTACGAGCTTTAATTTGATATATTTCACTAACTAACACTGTAACGTATGATATCAAAATACTTAAATAAACACAAAAAATAGTAATATTGTCACTTGCCCTGCCTTGCGACCTGTGTCGTGACATGTGCTGCCACCTAGTGACCAATAACCCAAACTCTTGTCCAAGTGACGTTTGGGGTTGAATCAATGTACACTGTTTTCTTTCAATGTTTCTTTGCTTTAAAAATGTTTATCAACGTAAATGAGCTAAAATAAACAGAACATCTACATTAATTAAGCTATGGACAGCCTCTCAAGTGCTGTCATTTCGTGACACCTGAAATAAAGGATTGTTTTTCTGGCGAGCGTTCCTTTCCTTGCTCCCAGTACTAGTATATAGGTGGAGGTTTAAAAAACAAAACAAAAAAAAAAAAAAAACAACAACAACAAAACAACTCAGGTTTGTGTCTTCCCATATGCTACCTCCCAAAACCATCAACCAGGCTTCTGATCATTATTACTACAAGCCAGTACTTTAATGAAAACATGTTAACGATCTAAAATTTATGTAAATAGTTCGGGATCATTCAGAAAGTTTATTTTACAACATCTCAAAACATACCCAAGTAGCAGAACATGCTATGGAAGCAGACAAAAATTCTTAAACTACAGAGACATTTATCGTGTGTTTCTAACACACTACATCAAGGACCAGGATGGATTCTTCCAAATTTCAAATTCTCTAGGCTGGACAGCCAGGCAGAAGTTCGTTAGAGTAAAAGGATGCTTACTCTATCTAGAACGCTAAAAGTAGGAGGAGTTATCCAAAACCACACGCTATTGTGTCTCCGATTTGACACGGACACGCTAAATTTTCGTGTGCTGGAGAGCTATTGTATTTTCCGACTTGCCGTCTCCACAGGAACAGTGTACGCTACTGACAAATAGTACTCTAGAAGCTTGTGCCTATCTCTTCTTTCGTATGATATTTGAAGCTCTTGGGTTACTATTCTATAACTAGATGGATACAGTGTATAACTGTAAACACCCAAGCTTCGCTCACACAAAGCAACAGCGTAGATGCTTGCTTTCTTAAGTTTTTTTTCTCTGAGCTTCTCTGCCTCTACGAAAAGCAAATTTTATCGTTTTCAAAACTCAACTTCCATGTCCTTCCATATTATAATATGCAAATAATATCAATATATCGATGTTCCTGTTGTCCTGTCCTGTCCTGATGCGATATACATGATTAATTATGCTATACAAAACAATATTTATATACACAATACCAATATTAAATCTGCTTCCTCTGCTACATATGTAAATTAATTTAAATTTAATATAAAAATCGACCTATTTAAATGATTAATTAGTCATATTATAATGCAAAAATTTGATATGCAAATAACACCTTAATATGCTGATTACAGCAGAAAATATTCTGTATGTCTTAGACAATGGATCTGTAACATGGGCTTCCATGATGTAAAGGTAGTTCGTACGACAATATCGCTGCATCATTTGCTGAGTATACGGTTCGTAAATATGGCACATCAGCCATCGTATTTGATGGGTATGGCTTAACATCATCGAAAGATGTCACACACTGTCGTCGCGCTGGATCCCGTTCTGTGCCAACAGTGCATTTTATGACATCGATGGAATGCATTCCTTCTTGTCTAACAAAAGCAATAAGGAACGAATGATCACCCCATATCAGTCCACCTGGAGATAGTAGGTTGCACAGTTCTTCACACTAACGAACATGTTGATGTTCTAATAACCACAACAACAGCCACGGCTTGCAAAACACGTCACACTTTTTGTGATTGGAGAAGATACAGACGTACTACTTTTGCTCCAATATTACTCACATCCGACTTCTTTCTACTTCAGCTACCGCAGTGACATGCAGCCAAGGTAAACTGTTAAGTCCAATTATGACATACACCTAATTTGTAAAAGTCTCAGACCCAGCTTGTGTGAACATCTGCTGTTTTTGCATGCCTTTACTGGCTGCGAGAGCGCATCACGAGTGTATGGGCTTGGAAAGCAGAAGGCATTTCTAAAAATGCATAGAGACTCTAGACTACGAGAAATAGCTGCTGCATTTTGATTTCTTGGCCAGCCAGCGAGCGCAATAACCGAAGATAGACATAAAGCAATAATTCTATTGTTGGGGGCTATGAGGACACCAACCTCACTCGTCTTAGACATCGCATGTTCAGTGCAAAAGTCACAGAAGCCAAATGTTTCGTATCTCCTAAAAGACGGAAAACCAACTGCGTCTTACACCAAATTCCACTCTCTTCGCACCTACCACCAGGTTAAGGTGTGGACGCCGAAACCGGCAAACGCTACAGAATGAGGTTGGCAAGAAAGGAATGGCAAGTTCCACCCAATCTCATGTGTGATCTACCACCAGCTTCAGCGAATTGGCTCAACATTGTTCGTTGCTACTGTGCTACCATGTGTGCAATAACACATTCCACTTGCAGAAAGCGTGGCCTTCGATGCACTATTGCTTGTAGTGTGTGCCAAGAAACTGAATGTTTTAACAGTTTAAAATAACATGGCAAGGACAATGTTAGCGTATGCGATGGCGATGTACACCTTGTCTCAAAAAGGTTGAGCGCATTCTTTATTGGTGTTTTGAGGCAAAAATTTTCTAAGTCCAGCTTCGGGTATCTTCGGGAAAAAGTAAGCCAGGTTCGAACCTCCAAGCCAGCCTTTGCAATCGGGAAAAAGTTTGCAGATGTGTTTTTCTTCTTTTAAATATAATAAGACTTGTTACCAAGTGTTTAAGAAAGCAACATTGATTGAAATACTTAATGATACAATATTTCGAAACGTTTTATTAATGTCACCATATGCTTGCTTATCATTTAGCTCTCCATACGTAATGGAACATTTAAATACGTTAAAGAATCTTTCCATATGTAAAAGAATGCTCAAAATTAAGAAATAGAACATAATTATCGCCTGAGTACTAAAATAAAAGTCAAAGTAGAACAGAAACAGCGTTTGTAATGGATATGAATGTCATAATTATCTTGAGATTCGTTATACAACGCTAGAAGCTTAGTTCTGGAAGTTCTTGTGTTAGCTCATTGGTAAGCTGTCGGATTTCAAATCATAAGGTTGTGAGTTCGATCCCCCTCTGGGTCAATACTTTTTTTTCAAATTATATTTTCCGCAATGCATGAAAAATTATATAAAATAATTACATTAAAATACATAAGTTGTTTATATATAACATAATCATTGCAGAACATAGTAATTATTATGTTTAAAATATAACATCTGAGATAATTTTCACAGTAGGTCGGTATTATATATGAGGATGTAAATACAAGTTAAGAAACTCGTTCAATAGCAATAAATAAATCATGTAGTGTATTTATCTGCAGCTATTTGGCATATAGAGAGTAATTCTCAACATTCATAATGCAGAATGTCATTTATGTTCTTGAAAAGTTATTCGATGCATAAACAGAGGGTATAAACAGAGAATCCAAAGTCGGAACGCTCGCAAAAAAATTCATGAACCCCAAAGGTCACGTGAGCAGACTGGAATTGTCCTTATGAAGCATGCCACAGCAGAAAGTCTTTACATAGATTTTCAATTCAATTCCTGATATATGCTTTTGCAATGTGGAAGTAGTGATGCCTTGAGTCGCCCTCTCTCGCTCCCTCGCTCGCTCACTCTCTATTTATACAGAATATAAAAGTGGATTTATGTGTGTGTTTCAACATAATTCTGATATATCTAGAGCAATTTTAACTATATTTCTTACAGTCTGGAAAAAGAGTACTGTCGGGATACATATCAAAAATGCTAGAAACGGGTCGATATTAGTATCGAATCCATAGTTTCGTGGTCGCTTAGGTGAATAGCTCTACTTTCAATTCAAGTGCAATTAAGCTTCCATTAGCACCCAGGGTGGTTACGTAGCAACATAAAGATATCGAAATCAACCGATATTAGAATCGAATCGTAAGTTTTCAGCGCCGCTAACAGTGCAGCATTTCCCATTAGTCCACATTAGTCCCATTGCCTAGAGGGCAACATATTTGCAGAGTGCAAATTTTAAAACTTGAATAATATTTTAATTTTTTTCCGTATGAAAAAGTTAAAAATCATGAGCAAATATACTATTTCAGGAACAATCCTCTTTTACTATTCTAATATGTTTAATAATAGCGTAAGAAATGTAATAGTAATTCAGAACATGTTTCACAGTTGTTATTTTTTGTTACATAGTTGTAGCTGTAGCATGTAGTGAGTGGAATTTAGCTGTAATAAATTCACTAATTAACCATATTCGAATTAAGTTTTATTTTTAAGTTCGGAATGAAGGGGCGGAGAAATATGTAGTTATTGGGGGCACCGATCTTTTCTACATTTTACTTTCAAGATCTCCATTTTTCTTTTGTCATTTGTTCCTAATAAAAAAAGTTCAGTCACTTTTGGATTGTCATAGGATAGTAGGAGTTGGATTTTGGGATGCAGCCTGTGAGATTCTAGAGGAGCTAACTGCTTGAAAAAATATTTTTGAATCATCTGTAACATATGAAATAAGGATATGTATCATAAAAAATTGAAAGTAACTATGTCTGCGTAATCATCACGGTCAAATTGCAAAGTCAAATGAATTGACGTTTGGTATATAATCAGGCTCCAATCCCAACTGGGAAGTTATCATACGCGTGTCACTTTCATTATAATACATATCCTTAGGGGAAGTAGAAGTCCGAATTTTTGCGAAAAAGTTAGTATCTCACAAGCCATTCAACTGAGAGCTGAAATTCAGCATATAACTCTTTATTAAAAATAAAGAGAATATGCCCTGGCATTTTTTAAAATTGTCTTTTATGAGCGGGCGGACGGGGGTGCATTTTCTATATATTGGAAATTGGTAGTGGGTTGATTTGTAAAAATAATCGAAAACGATTGATATTAGTTGAGAAAAAAATTGAGTAATGCAAACTAAAGTTCTTTTTGAATTTTATACCCACTGCTTTCTATTTATAATTGCTGAAGCTGGTGTTTAATATATGGAGCGTTCCGAGCATAAGGCAATCAAGCCATAAAGTTAGAGAAAAATGGCCATAAAATTTGTATTCTAAACTTAATTACATGGGCATTTTCAATTAGTACGGCATGCTTAATTATATAGAAAATTAGTTTCTCTCTCTCTCTCTCTCTCTCTTTTTTTTTTTTTTAACGTTGGTTTACTTTTCCTTGATTCGAAACTTTTAAATTTCACCCTATTTTCTACTGAAATGTGTCTGTAAGGCAACAAAGAAATAATTACATATGATAAATTTAAATTCATTTTAATTCGGAAGATGAGAAACACTTTGCCATTATATATCGTAAAGGTCAGACCCACCAGTATTGTAACAAAGAGGTGCTTGAGCCAATGACGGTAGAAATTCAAACTCCGATAAGTGATAATTTCACAGTCTTGTTTTATTACAAGTGTAATCTCTTTAGTCAATGGAGAGGAGGACGTGGGTCATCGGTCAGAGTTGATGTCGGTGGGTTTTGGTGGGTCGGAGTTGGTCGCAATGGTTCAGAGTGGTTCATAGTTGGTGGTGGGTCAGAGTGGATCACGATGGTTGATGGGTCAGAGTGGGCCAATGGGTCATTTGGGCGGTGGGTGATAGTGGGTCATGGTGGGTCTTGGATCAAATTTTCATTGACCCACAGCATCTCTGATTAAAATTGTACTAAAGATAAGAGGCACCGAAGATGCATGTCGGCTATTATGCTCAAATTTTGCGCATGGATAGTACTCCACCAGAAAGCAATAAATCTGAAACGGTTCACGGTATCACCTCCTAGAACTCGAGATGTAGGGGTTTGTCTGATTGGCTAAATTAAGACGTCAATGATTTATCCTTCAACAACCAAGCTTTTTATGATTGTTTCCGTGGGGAAGTCAGAAGAACACGTGCCTAGTAATCGTAATATTGATAGTTCGCGTCCACCCCGGAGTATTTGTTTTGTGTTTTTTTGATTCACCTAAATATAAACAAATCACACATATAGGCATTTTAACATATTTTGGGAGAGTAATTTTGTGGTTCGTTGGCGTTTCATCGTGTCTCTGCCGCTGGTAGTAAAGTTTTCAAAATGGAACTTGGGCCATCACGGATCGTCGCTGCGGGGCCACCAATTTCTGGCGAGAGGTTAATAGTTGACCATCTGTAGTCCACCGACGCTTACAGCTTAGGGTAATGAACGATGTCCTTGCCTTGTAGACTTCATGACTACCGACGTCGGCAGTCAACTAGCTTTTAGTATTCCTTTACTAACCATCTATCGTTCATGTTTGTACACGGTGTTGTCATATTATTATTATTATTATTATTATTATTATTATTATTATTATTATTATTATTTGTAGTAACAGTAGTATAATTGATGCTAGAATAATTATTGTCTATGTATTGTCTAGGTAGGACTACACACAGGATTTGGCTCGTTTTGGTTCGACTCGACTCTAATCCGAGTCGAGTTGGAAGATATTTTTCGCGCCGAGTCCAAGAGTAGACCTCAAAGATGTCTGTTTCGAGTCGAGTCGAGTTTCAAAGAAAAGTCGTTCGTGCCCATCCCTACTAATGAGAGCTTAATCGGAGTTAAGCAAAATTGAAAGTCTCACTATTTATCTAAACGACCCCGAAAACTGAATCTAATATCTATCATTTTCTAGCAATCTTTTATATGTATCCCCCTCCCATTCACCATAGGTAACCCGACAGCTTTCTTTTTGAAACTATAAGAAATGTGGTTAAAATTACTCTAGGCCAGTGGTTCTCAATCTAATTCCTATCACGATCCCCTTTTATCACACGCTCTTGCCAGCGACCCTTTTATAATTTGTTTTATAATAAGCTTGTGTGGGATTTTTAACATACCTATTTCTATAATAGTAGAATCCATTTTTTTGTTTATAATGAACAGTGCCATGGAAAATCATTGCCCCGGGGCGAGAGTATAGTACGATGTCACCGTATATATGAGTGACGTCGACAGACTAGCTACGAAGCGCCACCATGGTTGGCACGAAGCTCAATAACATTTTCAAAATAAACCCTACCTTTCCTTAATTTTGAGCACATTTTATTGCGTTTTTCCTTCTATTTTACACATGTGCACATGCACTTTCCTAACATGAGTAACACACTTCCTCCGAAATGTGGTCCCTTTTTTCGGCGCCCGGCACTGACAGTGGATACAGTAACTGTAATATCTATATTCCCAAAGACGAAGGTGCTGGTTCAAGATGGATGTTAAACTCTTCAATGATCGGAGTTTAACGTATCCGATCTAAGCCCACAACTTCTTCACCAAATAATAGAATGATCATGCGACAAGTCTTTGCAACTGGTTTTCTGTAACGAAGACTTGGACAAGTTCTGCCTGATGAGGAGAGAAGAATATCCTGGTCTGGTGATTGCTGCTTTAAAAGTAATAATTCCATTTGCTATATCGTACTTGTACGAAAGTGTGTGTTTTTTTTATGGTAAACATTAAAACAAAGATAAGAAATCGCTTATCAGTTGAAAATGGCTTGATAATGTTCGTCATGAAGATTGAACCGGGCATTGCTGCACTAGTGAAATTACACCATGCTTAGGTATTTCATTAGGTTTTAATTTTAATTGTATTTCAATGTGCAGGTTTTGTTTCATGTGTATTTTTCTAGTATTTTTATATACAGTTCTCATTAGTTTTATATCATACCTCTTTGATTTAAATTCATTTTTAAACAACTCTACTAACTAACTAACTCTATGGCCTATGGAACCCGGAGGTTCAATGCCGCGTTCACAAAAGCTCTACACTGACTTCTATCCTTAGCCAATTGGATCCAGTTTCTACTTTGTATTCTTATCTCAGCGAGATCCATCTTAATATTGTCCTCCCATCTGCGCCTAGGTCTTCCTAATGGTCGTTTTCCGTTTGGTCTTCCAGTCAAGACTTTGAAAGCGTTTCTACTTTCTTCCATTCTAGCTACATGACCTGCCCACCTAGGCCTCCCTAGACTTGACGACCCTAACAATGTTGGGTACCCGTATAAATTATGTAGTTCCTCGTTATTAATTATGTAGTTTCCGCCATTCCCCATTCCCGTTCCTCTTGGGTCCGAATATTCGTCTAAGGATCTTGTTCTCAAATACTTTCAGTCTATGTTCTTCCCTCAGAGTAAGCGACCATGTTTCGCAACCATACAGAACAACAGGCATGATTATCGTTTTGTATATTTTAAGCTTCAAATTTCTCGACAGAATTCGCGACGACAAGAGACTTTGAACCGAATAGTAACACGAATTCTACACCCTTTGAAAATGTTTAGTAGACTTATTTTTTATTGTTCTTTACAGTGTGTATAAAAAATAAAAGTATGCCTATCAGAACAAAATTAAAAATAATATTTAAAAATAATTTCTGGTTTTAGATTATAAGTATATTTATCTCTTCCGCCTATCTTCGCGATCCCCTAGGGGCCGCGACTCCCAGGTTGAGAAACCCTGCTCTAGGCATACATGAGCTATGATGGAACATACATACATACACTTTTATATGTATAAATGCAGATAAGAGAGAGTTGAGAGAGAGCGATTAAAGAATTACCGCTCTCAATGTCTTCACTTTACTTTTGCGATTCGTGAATTTCTTACGTGACAGTTTGGGGCTAGCTAGTTTTTTGTCTTGAACCACGATCCGATTTTCGATATGCTCTATCTAAATGCTGTAATGCGAATATTGAGAAGTTATCTGCGATGAAAGTAGCTGCAAACAAATACATTACATAACTTATTTATTGCTATTACACGATTTTTTAAATTTGTATTCAATATTCACACATAACACACCGACGTTCTGTGAATACCTCAGATGTTATATTTTAAAGATAAGAATTACTTATGTCGTGAAATGATATGAATATATATATTCAACTGATATATACAACTGATGATATGAATATATATATTCAACTCATATATACAACTGATGATATGAAAATATATATACAACTGATGAATTGTAATGTAACTATTTTACATAATTTTCATGCATTGAGGAAAGTAAAATATCATAAAAGAATCTCACCTGAACGGGTATCGAACTCACGATTTAAACGCTCGGTGGTGTACCACTTTTCGGAAGCTGCTTCTGAAATATAACTGAGCTCATACGTAAATGCTCTTTTCCGTATGGAAATCACAATGACGAAACGAGAGTGTGAATACATAGTCTCGAAATATTGTATCATTAAGTATTTCAATAAATGTTACTTTTTTCTACACTTAATACCATTTCAACATGTCTTATTATATTTAACAGAAGGAAAAACATATCTGTACATCTTTTCCCGATTACTAAGGTTGGCTTTGGAGGTTCGAACACGCAGCTTTAGTTTACTGTTTTCCGAAGATACCCGAAGTTGGACTTCGAAAGTGTTCGTCTCGAAACAGCTATCATCATATCGCTCAATCTGTTTGATATATGGTATATGTTTTTATACGTGTAAAGTCAGTATAACAATTCATTCTTTAAACAGCTTTTCGTATGTATTAATATTCCTTTATAAAAACTATTTTTAATATTATTATTACGGCGCACCATTTTCAGATTTCTTTCGCGAGTCGTTGACCAAGTCGTTCGCCACCAGCGTTGCCAGACTCACAGCTCGGAATTATTCCAAAACCTGATTGAACTTATGCTAGATTCGGTCAAATTATGCTAGATCCTCATAATTACTAATTCAGGAGTTAAAAAAAAACGAAGTTGAGATACGATAACGTAACTTAAAATACACAGAGAGCAAGAATGCATGAATAGAACTCAATACTTCACGAACCAAAATTTTAACTCAACTAAATTACTGCAGTCGTTGCCAGACTCAATGGCGTATATATGGTATAAATGAATGCAAAGTTTTTGTTTACATATTTTGAAAGAAAATTACTTCGCAGCATAAGCGGAGTTGGGAATCGTCTGCTGGGGGGGGCAGATTTTTGGTCGGTCTCGGAGCTGTCATTTCAGGTATAAATATGATCATAAAGTCAGAAATAAAGATGGTGAAGTTGTCAAAAAGTTGTAGGGAGAATGGCCCCCATAGCTCCGCCCATGCCTCGGAGTTAAAGGATTAGAAAACCCTGGGTGGAGCCACAAAAGAAAAAAAAGCCCAAAGCCGTTCCGAACTTACTTCGGAAAATAAGACTGCCTGTATGGTTTACCGAGTGTATGAATCAATGGAAGAGGATACATTTCTGGGGAACCGGTCAAAACCCCCACAGCCAAAACCCCCAAACTCAAGAAATGTCAAAACGCCCACACAAACGGTCATAACCCCCACACAAATGGACAAATCTCCCAAATACACGAACGGTCATAACCCCCACAGCCAAAACCCCCACACTGGTAGTCGGTCATAACCTCCAACGGTCATAACGCCCACATAAATGGACAAAACAGCCACACATAGCAACGGTCACAATCCCCACATAAATGGACAAAACCCCCACACAAATGGACAAAAGTCCCACATGCAGAAATAGTCACAATGCCACACAAATGGACAAAACGCCCACACAATCGGACAAATCTCCCACACTCTGAAATGATCCTGGTTGCATGTATTGCCCTTGTAGTTTTTAATATTTTTTTTTATTCCAATTAAACTGATGTTGCAACTATTCTTCTTGGGCGTCATAAAGAGCCACAACAAAGACGTGGAATGAGGATCATTTCAGAGTGTGGGGGATTTGTCCGATTTAGTGGGGGTTTTGTCCATTTGTGTGGCAGTTGTGACAATTTCTGCATGTGGGAGTTTTGACCATTTGTGTGGGAGTTTTGTCCATTTATGTGGGGATTATGACCGTTGCTATGTGTGGCTGTTTTGTCCATTTGTGTGGGGGTTATGACCTATTGTGTGGGCGTTTTGACATTTCTTGAGTGTGGGGGTTTTGGCTGTGGGGGTTTTGACCGTTCGTGCGTTTGGGAGATTTGTCCATTTGTGTGGGGGTTATGACCGATCGTGTGGGCGTTTTGACATTTCTTGAGTGTGGGGGTTTTGACCGTTCATTCGTTTGGGAGATTTGTCCATTTGTGTGGGGGTTATGACCGTTTGTGTGGGTGTTTTGACATTTCTTGAGTGTGGGGGTTTTGGCTGTGGGGGTTTTGACCTAGACCCCATTTCTGCCGTTCTTTTTCTTCCCACGACCAACTTCTTTCTCATCTCCAGGTTTTACGGCTTTTTGATAACTTGCTGAAATTGTGCTAGATTTGGGCAGGATGCTAAAAGCAAGATGCTAGATGCTAGAGACATGCAAATTATGCTAGATCTAGCATCATTATGCTAGATCTGGCAACGCTGTTCCCCACAATAGGCGTGTCGTGCAAGTAACCAATCACACGTCAGGTACTAGCTTTTACCTATTGCTTCCTTCTCACAGCTCAGAACATTGGTAACTATGGATAGACGTACAGCAGTAATTACTTTATGGGAGTTGGAAGGTTATTCTGCAACTGCAGCTAGCAGGCGAGTAGGTGTCCCGGCCTCTACAGGAAGGCGATGGATTCGGAAATATGGTGCTACAGGTCAGGCTGGTAATTTACGATCTCCTGGTCGTCCGCATGTGTCAACCGAAGCTCAAGATGCGAGATTAGTAAACTAAGCCCGGTTAGACCCACTAAGTACGTCTAGACAGCTAAGGGAAGCTTCTCTCTTTCCTGGTAGTAAGCATACAGCTCTGCGAAGGCTTCGTCATGCTGGGTTACGTGGCCGTGTTGCTGCCGTGAAGGAAAAACTCTCAGACGACCACAAAATTTACCGTCTCGCGTTTGCACAGGCGAATGTGGGTCTCAATTGGGAAAACTTAGTTTTCTCAGATGAATCCATATTCACAACATCAAAGGAGGGACGCCGTTTTGTGTATCGTCCGAGAGGCACCCGAAATGACCATGGATATGTGGCTGCTTGCAATCGCAGTGGCCATGTATCTATTTTATGTTGGAGTTGGATTTCCAGTCGCGGAGCAGGACAGCTTCATAGAATTGAAGGACATCTGGACAATGCTCAGTACTTAGACATTATCAGTAATATCATGGTGCCATCTGTACGAGTATTTCAGCCTGATGGTGTAATTCAGTTCCAGCAATACCAGTCGCCAATACATACTTCCCATGTGGTTCAGGAATGGTTCGCAGGGCACCCTGAGATTGATTTAATCGACTGGCCGCCTCGTGGAGCAGACCTCAATCTCATGGAAAATATGTGGGCAGAAGTGAAGCGTACTCTAAGGGAAAGTTGGCCTGAGGCAGATCCACCAAGAACTCAGGATGACCTGTGGCATCTTGTTTCCGAAGCATGGCTGGAGGTAGGGGAAGGAGATAAATTTGTCACCCATGTAATAGATTCCATGCCCAGAAGAATGGAGCGTGTAATAAATTCAGAAGGGTCTTGGACACAATATTAATGCCCCCGCCTTAACTCCCGAAACCAGCCCTTTTCAGGGCTACCTAAACGCTTCTGAAAATATTTGTAGAAGTAAACCACTCCTTGTATCCGATTTCTGTGCAATCCTACTAACAAAAAAATGATAATTAGCTGTAGGCTTTGAACTCAAGACCTCTTCAGTGGCAAGTCCGTACTCTACCAGTGAGCTAACATGAACTCGCAAACCCAACCTGAAGAAACACGACTTTCAATTTCTGGTATTCGATGACAATGATGCTCATATACTTTGCAAATGTTGTATTCAACTTAAGATATTCCGCAACACACACACACACATAAACAAAGCGAAAGAGAGAGAGAGAGAGAGAGAGATGAATACACAAAAGCATATTCAACGTATTCGAATAAGACTCTAAGTAACGACATTCCGTTCTAAAGAGAATTTGTGTTTCTTCCCGTGACGTTAAGGGGATCGGGAAAAGTTATGTGTCTTGAAGCAGGATACGACTTTGGATACTCTGTTTATACATTTTCTATATCAGTAGGAATATACTGCATTTCACGAATATAAATAACATACTGTAATGAGAATATTGAGAAGTTAAATCTGTATGACAAATAGCTGCAAATAAATACACTACATAACTTATTTATTGCTATTAAACGATTTTCCTAACTTGTATTTAACATTCTCATATATAATACCGACCTACTGTGAAAATTATCTCAGATGTTATATTTTAAACATAATAATTACTATGTTCTGCAATGATTATGTTATATATAAACAACTTATGTATTTTAATGTAATTATTTTATATAATTTTTCATGCATTGCGGAAAATATAATTTTAAAAAATTATTGACCCAGAGGGGGATCGAACTCACAACCTTATGATTTGAAATCCGACAGCTTACCAATGAGCTAACACAAGAACTTCCAGAACTAAGCTTCTAGCGTTGTATAACGAATCTCAAGATAATTATGACATTCATATCCATTACAAACGCTGTTTCTGTTCTACTTTGACTTTTATTTTAGTACTCAGGCGATAATTATGTTCTATTTCTTAATTTTGAGCATTCTTTTACATATGGAAAGATTCTTTAACGTATTTAAATGTTCCATTACGTATGGAGAGCTAAATGATAAGCAAGCATATGGTGACATTAATAAAACGTTTCGAAATATTGTATCATTAAGTATTTCAATCAATGTTGCTTTCTTAAACACTTGGTAACAAGTCTTATTATATTTAAAAGAAGAAAAACACATCTGCAAACTTTTTCCCGATTGCAAAGGCTGGCTTGGAGGTTCGAACCTGGCTTACTTTTTCCCGAAGATACCCGAAGCTGGACTTAGAAAATTTTTGCCTCAAAACACCAATAAAGAATGCGCTCAACCTTTTTGAGACAAGGTGTACATGTATAATTTGCCTTCCAAAGTTCTTTTCTTTTTGTCTTCCCTTTATTTGCTTAAGGTTATTCATTACGTCCAAATAGTTTGTGTCTAAAACGGTAGATGGGGCCACCGTCAACAATGTTAACATATGCAACTAATAAAATTAAAACAATCAAAAATAAAATGAACAATTCAAAAATTAAGCAAAAACGGATATAATCTGGTTAATGGACGTTACAAAATCTAGGGAATGGTACGTGTCGATTTCACTTATTGTTATTAGTTTCATTGTTAGACGCCACCATTGTTAAGTAAACAATCAACTTTATCTGCCGTACTTTTTACCAGAAACTGACCAAACTTTACACGCCCATTTAAGATTGAAATATCTAGGGAATGGTACGTGTCGATTTCACATATTGTTGTTAGTTTCACTGTTGAAGACCACCATTGTTAAATAAACAATCAACTTTATGTGCCACACTTTCTAAAACAAACTGACCAAACTTGGCACACCCATCCGATTAGCACAGATACATCTAGCAAATGGTACCTGTCGAATGTTCGACAGGTTTCATTCTTCGAGGAAACCATTGTTAAACAAACAATTGCTGGATTTTTCCATTGTTAAATAAACAATTAACTTTATCTGCCATACTTTATACTACAAACTAACCAAAGTTGGCATACTCATTTACAATTGAGACATCTATGGAACCGTACGTGTCTATTTCACTTATTGTTGTTAGTTTCATTGTTAGAGGACATCATTGTTAAATAAAGAATAAACTTTATCTGCCACACTTTCTACCAGAAACTGACAAAACCTTGCACACTCATTTAAGATTGAAATATCTAGGGAAAGATATGTGTCGGTTTCTCATATTGTTGTTAGTTTCATTGTTCAAGACCATCATTGTTAAATACACAAGCGTTGGATTTCTACATTGTTAAATAAACGATCATCTTCATCTGCCATACTTTCTAACACAAACTGACCAAACTTGGCGCACCCATCGGATTACCACAGAGATATATTCTGAATGGTACCAATCAATTTCTCATATTGTTGTTAGCTTCATTCTTCGAGGCCACCATTGTTAAACAATCGTTGGATTTCTCCATTATTAAATAAACAATCAACTTTAACCGCCATACTTTCTACCACAAACTGACCAAACTTGCACAATCATTTACGATTGAGATGTCGATGGAACGGTACGTGCGATTTCACTTATTGTTGTTAGTTTCATTCTTAGAGGCCACCATTTTTAAAAAACAATCAACTTTATCTGCCACACTTTCTACCAGAAATTGACCAAATTTTGCACACGCATTTAAGATTGAAGTATCTAGGGAATGGTACGTGTCGATTTCACATATTGTTGTTCTTTCATTGTTAGATGCCACCATTGTTAAATAAACAATGAAGTTTTTCTGCCACACTTTCTACTACAAACTAACCAAAATTTGCAGAATCATTTAAGATTAAGATATCTATGGAATGGTATGGGTCGATTTCACATATTGTTGTTTGTTTCATTGTTAGAGGCCACTATTGTTAAACAAACAATCAACATTAATGGCCATACGTTCTACCAGAAACTGACCAAACTTTGCACACCCATTTAAAGTTGAAATATCTACGGAATGCTATGTGTCGATTTCACATATTGTTGTTAGTTTCATTGTTGTAAGATACTATTGTTAAATACATAATCGTTGGATTTCTTCATTATTAAACAACAATCAACTTTATCTGCCATATTTTCTACCACAAACTGACCAAACTTGCACAATCATTTACGATTGAGATGTCGATGGAACGGTACGTGCCGATTTCACTTATTGTTGTTACTTTCATTCTTAGAGGCCACCATTTTTAAAAAACAATCAACTTTGTCTGCCACACGTTCTACCAGAAACTATCCAAACTTTGCACACGCATTTAAGATTGAAATATTTAGGGAATGGTACGTGTCGATTTCACATATTGTTCTTTCATTGTTAGATGCCACCATTGTTAAATAAACAATCAAGTTTTTCTGCCACACTTTCTTCCACAAACTAACCAAGCTTGCACAATCATTTACGATTGAGATATCTATGGAATGGTATGGGTCGATTTCACATATTGTTGTTACTTTCATTGTTAGAGAACACAATTTTAAGTAAAGAATCAACTTTTTCTGCCGTACTTTCTACCACAAACTGACCAAACTTTATACATCCATTTAAGATTGAGATATCTAAAGAATAGTACGTGTCGATTCCACATATTCTTGTTAGTTTCATTACTGAACTCCTACATTGTTAAGTAAACAGTCAACTTTATCTAACACACTTTCTAACACAAACTGATCAAACTTGGCACACCCATCGGATTACCTCAGAGATATCTACTGAATGGTACCAATCGATTTCACATGTTGTTAGTTTCACTGTTCGAGGCCAGCATTTTAAAACAATCGTTGGATTTCTCCATTATTAAATAAACTATCAACTTTATCTGCCATACTTTATACTACAAACTAACCAAACGTGGCATACTTATTTACGATTGAGATACCTATGGAATGGTACGTGTCGATTTCATTTATTGTTGTTAGTTTTATTGTTAGAGACCGCCATTTTTAAATAAACAATCAACTATATCTGCCATACTTTCTACCAGAAACTGACCAAATTTTGCATACCCCTTGAAAGTTGAAATATCTACGGAATGCTATGTGTCGATTTCACATGTTGTTGTTAGTTTCATTATTGATGGCCACCATTTTTAAATACAGAATCGTTGGATTTCTCCAGTGTTAAGTATGCAGTCAACTTTTGACTGCCATATTTTCTACCAGAAACTAACCAAACGTGGCACACTCATTTACGATTGAGATATCAATGGAATGGTTCGTGCCGATTTCACATATTGTTGTTAGTTTCATTGTTGAAGGCCACCGTTGTTAAGTAAACAATCAACTTTATCTTTCGTACTTTCTACGAGAAAATGAAGAAACTTTGCACACCCATTTAAGATTGCAGTATCTAGGGAATGGTACGTGTGGATTCTACATATTGTTGTTAGTTTCATTGTTGAAGGCCACTATTCTTAAATAAACAATCAACTTTATCTGCCATACTTTCTAAAACAAACTGACCAAATTTGGCACACCCATCGGATTTGCACAGAGATATCTACTAGTCGATTTCACATATTGTTTTTAGTTTCATTGTTCGAGGCCACCAATATTAAATAAACAATCGTTGGATTTCCCCATGGTTAAATAAACAATCAACTTTATCTGCCACACTTTCAACCACAAACTAACCAAACTTGGCACACTCATTTAGGATTGAGATATCTATGGAATGGTACGTGTCGATTTTACTTATTGTTGTTAGTTTCATTGTTAGAGGCCAGGTTTCTTAAATGAACAATCAACTATATGTGCCATACTTTCTACCAGAAATTTGCCAAACCTTGCACACACATTTAAGGTGAAATATCTAGGGAAACATATGTGTCGATTTCTCATATTGTTGTTAGTTTCATTGTAAAGATCACCATTGTTAAATAAACATTCGTTGGATTTCTCTATTGTTAAATAAACGATCAACTTTATCTGCCATACTTTCTACCACAAACTAAGCAAACTTTGCACACTCATGAACGATTGAGATATCTATGGAATGGTATGTGTCGATTTCACATATTGTTGTTCTTTCATTGTTGAAGGCCACCATTGTTAAATAAACAATCGTTGAATTTCTAAATTGTTACCTAAACAATCAACTTTATCTTACACTCTTTCTACCACAACTAACCAAATTTGGCGCACTCATTTACAATTGAGACATCTATGGAACAGTACGTGTCGATTTCACTTATTGTTGTTAATTTTATTGTTAGAGGACACCATTATTAAATAAAGAATCAACTTTATATGCCATACCTTCTAGCAGAAACTGACCAAACCTTACACACTCATTTAAGATTGAAATATCTAGGGAAAGATATGTGTCGATTTCACATATTGTTGTTCTTTCATTGTTGAAGGCCACCATTTTTAAATACACAATCCTTGGATTTCTACATTGTGAAATAAACGATCAACTTTATCTGCCATACTTTCTACCACAGACTAACCAAACTTTGCACACCCATTTAAGATTGAAATATGTAGGAAATAGTACGTGTTGATTTCACATATTGTTCTTAGTTTCATTGTTGGAGGCCACCATTGTTAAATAAAGAATCAACTTTATTTGCTATATTTTGTACCAGAAACTGACCAAACTTGGCACACCAATCGGATTACCACTGAGATATCTAGGGAATGGTACTTGTCGATTTCACATATTATTGTTAGTTTTATCGTTTAAGGCCACAATTGTTCAATAAATAATTGTTTGATTTCTCCATTGTTAAATAAACAATCAACTTTATCTGCCATACTTTTTACCACAGATTAACCAAACTTAGCACACTCCTTTACGATTTAGATATCTATGAAATGGTACTTGTCGATTTCACTTGTTGTTGTTAGTTGCATTGTTAGAGGCCACCATTGTTAAATAAACAATAAACTTTATCTGTCATACTTTCTACGAGAAACTGACCAAACTTTGCGTACCTATGTAAGATTGAAATATCTATCCTATGGTTCATGTCGATTTCACATATTGTTTTAGTTGCGTTGTTGGAGACTACCATTGTTAAATAAACGATTCACTTTATTTTCCATACTTTTTACCAGAAGCTGACCAAACTTGTCATATTTACAATTCAGATATCTAGAGTGGTACATGTCGATTTCTCATATTGTTGTTAGTTTCATTGTTGGAGGCCTCCATTTTTAAATAAACAGTAAACTATTTTCCATACTTGCTACCAGAAACTAAGCAAACTTTGCTTACCTATTTACGATTGAAATATCTATGGAATGATACATGTCGATTATCAAGGGCTAACAAGCTCTACCCAAATTGTGTGTAATACATCAGTATGCGTTGGGATCAAACGATAATTATTCGTGATCAAACGAGCTGGACAAATTCCGATTGAATTTGTTTTCATGGTGGCTGTGGTGGAGGGGCTAACAGGTCATCGGTAAATGTTATTGTTCGGAAAAGGAATAGTATATATATATATATATATATATATATATATATATATATATATATATATATATATATATATTTCATTCAGAACTTTGTTGCGCCAGAACTTGTTTATAGCCAGTGTGAACTAGTTGTGTGCTTCCAGATTTTTTTTTGTCTCAGGTGGAGCGGGATGGCCCCCTACAGCGTTCCTAGAATTACACTCTAAAAGCCCACAGTGTTCCTAGAATTGCACTCTAAAAGCCCCTCCCATACAACTGACCTGTGCTTCCCAGCAGACACCTCACATTTGAACTCTGTTGAGATTCTATGTAAGTTTGTCGGCTGTACGTACAAATTCAGAGAATCAACATGTATTAGGGAATGAGAAATTCTCGAAATAAATTTGCAAGCTGAATATTTTTTCGCGACATAAGTGAAGAGTAATTATATACCCTTGAAGAGTACCCTGGAGAGTAAGAAAGCTCTAAGCAAAATAATCATTGAATAAATAGCAATGTAATCACAGTAATGTGTATATATGGCATGTTGTATTTCTACCAGATTGTCAGAGCACTAATTATCTCATTTTTTGATGTGAGCGATCTCGCTATCGAATTTCCAGAAGAACATTTAAAAAAGTTGTATTTAGGTCTATTCCATTTTAAACAAACGAAATACGTTGCGTAAAAGAATTTTCCATGTTAAAATATTTGATGGGTAGAGTAGTTTGTGTGGGATTTGATTGTTATTGCATGTATCTATTGCATGCTGAATGGGTAGCTGGGAAAGCAGCCAGGATATTCATTCTGACGGTTGCAAGCCCATGAAAATACAGAGCAAGAGTTACTCCAAGGGAGTAGATAATAGATAAAAATTCTTAAAACAACCGTGGGGGAGAGAGCCGAAATTTTGGGCCAGAATCACCTGTATACAGCTCTCATTGTTGAAACACTAAAATTTTTCAATTACTCGTATACGGAAGATAAACATTACGAAACTATTTTTATTTATTTACTTATTCCTCGGGGGGTAGTCTATCTCAGAAAATTACGATTAGCATAATTCTATGTTTCAGGAGTGCGCTTCGAACCCACCCCCCAGAGGCGGTTTTTCGGGCGGGCGAACTATACCTTGTCCGCAGGTCCACACATTAATTAAAGTATATGTAACACACATGTACGTGTGTGTATGTATATATATATATATATATATGTGTATATATGTATGCTAAATGTAAAATATTTTTGAACCAATGTTTCTAATCCAAATAATAGAGCCCCACGGCTCCAACTCGCCAAGGGCTCCATAAGAACAAATTCCGCCTGTGTCACCTTCTACACATCAGTGGCTATGCCCATAGTATATTCTATGATAACAATTGACTGAATGTGCTTTTCAAGTTTCACTTTCTTGGAAAGAGAATGCGTAAGACTCTCTTAGTGTTCCAACGAGACAGGATTCGACTCTTTGAAGCGAGACACGATACAATACGAAACTTTTTGTGAAATGTCTCGTCTCGTGTCTCGAAAAATACAAACACAGTTTCTGAATTTGCTTAAAAATTTATTAAATCGGAATAAATTATTTGCCTTCGAAATGTATACCATCTTTTATTATTTCAAATGATCCAAATGATTCAATGTTTCAAATCCTACAAAGAACAGGGAATACCTAAAGAATTTTTTAAAAATGATTCTTACAAACAGCTTTCACTTCCATTTTTCAATCGATTCAAGTTTAATTATTTTGTGATAGTGCTCCAGATTCAAATACAAATGTAAAGCGTTCATTGAGATCAGTGTTTCAGAAGATTTTATTCCGGAGGCTGGTGGAGATATCTACGTATAAAAATCCTGTTATAGAAGTACAAGTAGAAGTGGCAATTTTATCAGTAACTAACTATTGTTTCATTGTCTTTCTCGTTCCGAACCAAGACAGAAACGTGTCAGCCTTTCTCGATACTGAGTTATGAAAAGATGCTGATTTGACAACAAAATTTATCTTTTTTATTGTTTTATGATGTTATTCGAAGCTAAACCATTTTTTAAATGGGAAAGTTACATAGGCCTCCTTATTTGTTGAAGTGGCGCCAGGGGTTCTGAAAAAAGGATATCAGAATAAATGGGGAAATCTTGCCTTTCGTCTGTACTGACGGTATTGACAAATGTTCCTATCAAAGTAATTACTGGTTCAGTCGAATCTAAGCAGCCGTTGCTGGAAGATTGCAGTCGTGTTGTGTGTTGTGCTACCAAACAAAACTTGGTTAAAAGTTGTAATTTTAACCACTTGGTATAACAGCTCTTTTTGTGGGCCTCAGCCTTTCTGGTGTTGCCACGAGACGAGACAGAACCATTCGATATGAGACGAGACCACACAGCCAGAAATCTCGTCTTGTCTCCTGGCAACACTAGACTCTCTAGATATGTCAGTGAAAGGAATGACAACGTTCCTCACGGAGCACGTGTTAGCTCTCAGCCTCTTTCTTTCACTGATGTTTGTTTACATAGTAGATGAATATATAGAGAGTAACAAAAGGACGAGATATGCAGATTCTCCTGAAACCACATTAAAATTGTAGCAGTATTTGGAGCTTGTTATAAATGGATGTACCGGAGAACTAAAATAATTCTTGGAATTGATCATACAGTATTGATATAAAAAAAAACAACATGGAAACAAGTAAAGACAAAGAACTGAAATCGTGAATTTGTTTTTAAAATACAGAAATCTCAAAGGAATATCTGTTTAGCCGACTTTAATTGTAAACGAATTTTGAATAAATTTGCATTCCCTGAATTCTTATACATAAAAAATAGAAATCTTTCTTTTAGCGTACGAATGAGAGGCTTTAGGAAATTAGGCCAAGATAATTAAAATGATACTGTCCTTTACAAAATTTAAGGGGAAGACCATGATCGAAAAAGCATCAGTCAAACTATAAAGGTCAATGGTAGCTTTTGTCATTTCTTACGACCACTATATGCACCTTATTGCGAAAAATTTATTCGTATTATAAAACCGCTATCGTTCAATAAATGTCAAATTTAATAGATCTTAGAGATGAAATTGTCATTACCTCTGTCGCATAATATATTCTAGCTTTGGGACCTATGTCATTATATGACTTTCACGATAAGTGACAAGAAGTATATAAATCCCAAGTTCAAAACGTAAGGAAAGAAACCGGCTGTTCGCCCTTCAAATTATGAAAAATGTACCAAAATGGTTGAAATTATGATTTTGTATTTCTTTACGAGAGAGAAGAATAAAAATAAAAATTGGAGCAATTGTGTATGTATAAGGCCACTATCTTCTTCAAGTTACTAAACTAACTTCAAGTGTTTCAACCATTTTTGACACATATCTCGAAAACTTTTAGTGATATTAGAGGCAAGAATACGTGGTTGATAATGAGCTTTTTAATTATGTCACAATACTTTTGAACTTTACCTTATGAGAAATGGCATATTCCAAAAATAATTCAGTACCACCCTAACCTGAATTTTACCAAAAGATTAGCGAAAGTGATACGGTGTGCGTCGTCCAGGGTTTAATTCCCGGTGTGGCACTCAAACATTGCTGTGTTGACCAAACATCGAGAGAAAAGTTGGGAAACTAAAAGATAGCGGACTTCAATCTAGACAGCCGGCTACGTTGGGTGTAGTTGTGCTGACCACTAACATAAGCCCGCTGCAGACTCAGATCACAAGGGACTGTTGCGCCAGGAGTTTATATATATGTATATATTGGTGTAATTATTTTACCTTACCTCTCAGTAGCGTAAGTAAGGACGAATGGGTCTCCCCGCAAAAATGTTAAACGGACCCCCTCTATCCACATCCATGAGTCACGGAAAGTTTACAGAGGACAGTTTTGACTTTCTATGTTGTATCAGTGAGTCACAACTTACTCATATGCAAAAAAAGCACATTATTATTATTATTATTATTATTATTATTATTATTATTATTATTATTATTATTATTATTGTGCTATAGTTTTCGTCTATTCTTCTGTACCAACCTCGAGAGTCTACGACATTTTTAATGAGATGTAGTCGCCCCACTTTTTGTTGTTTGGTTCGATGCTGGTTTCACTGTCCTTTTCCCATCTTTGAAATACATAAGCACTGCAGATCGCGAAAACTCGACAAGTCGCGCTGTTCCCGAAATGAAGCTCCCAGCCATTTAGTCACCCTGATATATCGTCGTCCTTCCCCATTCAAGGCACAAGCACCACACTGACTAATCGAGTGAGATTCTTGTCGTGTTTGGCGCGCGGTTGTGATATGCCTTGTAGCTCTTATCTCAGCCCGAAGATTTCGTTCAAAAAGTAGCGAGTGGTCATAATGTTTTCGCTGGTCAGTATAAGTTTTGTTGGCATTTAAATTACTAAATAATCGCTCAGGTGTTACCGTCTTCACAGGTAAAAATGATATATAGTTGAAACATCACATAATTTTTAACATCCTAACATTATAAAGTTTAAGTTCGAAACTGAAATGGGCCTCTTTCTGTTCTGGGCCTCTCAATGTTGCGGGCCCTGCAGACCCTTTAGTTGCGCCACAGCATTCTATATACTCAGAAGGATAGGGACAAATAGAAAAATCAAAATTCATTCTGTCCATTTTTCAAGCATCATACACTTAATGAAAAAAAAATCATATAATACTGATATGTAAGAAAATATTGGTATTGTTTGTTTTCTGTATACAAAGAACCATTTAGGTTTCTTATCTCATATTCTGGTAATAATCGAAAAAAAAAGAAAAGAGCTTCATGTGATAAACGGACGAAAGAAAATTTGTCAACGCGATGCGAATGACGCTCTTTGCAACCTAATTCACGTTTTTCGTACAAAAACTCTATTTCTACCTGCAAAAAGAAAAGATTTCTGTTACCCGTCAATGGTTGAGATTTTGCCCTGCGGCTGAACAACACGGCTTGCTGACTGACTGCAGGTGCACGAAGGAAAAAAAAACTGTTGGATTCCTCTCCCCGCCCACTTCAATTGTGGATATCCTGGACACATTTAAACTGAGCGGTACGATCTTTCAGTTCTTCCCAGTAGAGGTGCCAGCAGTGATTGCTAAATGAAAAAGTGAGCATCTGGTGGCGAAAAGGCGAAGTGCTCGGACAAGGGGGTGGGCACAGTAACCTTAAGCATTTTTTGTTTTATATGTAGGGACAACGTTTCTGAAAAAACATATTGTCTTGTATACTGCATTATGATAATGCATTCTTCACGTAATGGATTGCTTTTCAGTTTCCTTGTTGAAATAAATTAGCATGAATTTTGAATTGACGCTTCTTAATAATTTGTTTTTATTTCACTTTTACTTGAAATGGCAAAAAAAAAAAAAAAAAACTTTTAAAAATGTCAAACTCTGAAAAACAATAAGTTCTGGGTGGCAAGGCAATACATGAAGATTTGTTGCCGAAATGACAAAAAAATCAAATTTTCACTCAAAACAGCAAAAGAGTAAAATTTTGGTGTTCCCCTATTGGGATTTTTATCGGATTTAGGATATTTACATCAGGGATGGTACCTAAACAAAATGCAGTTGTGAAACTAAAGGTTGCAGTTTTGTCCAGGTTAAACCGTATTTTGACTGGTCTATTTGTGGAGGCTTGACAAAAATATTCATCAAGTTGGATGAATCTACCGTTTATGGATCCAAGGAAGCAATATTAGCTAGGTCTAAGTATATGTATGGTTTAGCAGAGATTTATGTATTTGTTCACCACTTACTATGGATATCAAATAGGCACTTCATATCTTCGTAAGTTGCACGACATTCTCTGACACCTGGAAAAAAGTATTAATTATTTTCAACTCTTCTCTCTTTCACACATATCAAATCTGAATAAACAATATCAGTAGCGTACGCAGAAATTCGTCAAAGGAGAGTGAGTTCAAGCTCTCACGTTCACATAATTTTAGATATTTTTTATACATATCCTTAATATGTTAAATGTTTATTTTTGCATAATATCTTGCTCAAGCAAGAATAAAATCCAGAAATCCCTTTGCGCATCCCACTGAACAAAATAACATATTACATACATTCTCGAGTAATTTAAAAGTGGTATCAGAAAAGGTATCAATTTACCTTTTACGCGTAGAACATAACAAATGTGTCTAAGAGTGGATTTATCACAAACAAATGGACACGTCAACAAGGGAATGAACTTTTACATCTTTTTCTTTAATAATAATAAAATAATGTATGCATGTGCCTGTTGTCAGCTTCTCGCATATAAAGGAGTAACCTAGAATCATCATAGATCTAATCGCCTACAAAATAATTTTCTGAAATTTCGGCCCTGGAAGACACAAATGGGGGTCACAATGTATGCATAAAATATGATAAATACCTTATACTTCGGATATAGGTGTCCAATTCACATTTTCAGGGTCTCTAAGATGAATAGTAACACTCCCAACATCGTTGAAGTCTAAATTTAGCCCTCATCGTTATAGCGGGTGAAGATGAGAAACCCATTGGAAGATGAACATTCCCAAAATTCCCTATAGTAGTGTCAAATTCATAGATTTCGTGGTTGATGAGATGAATAGTTAAATCACTTATGCCATTCAAGTACAACTTTAGCCTCATCGTCATGAGAGGTTGGAGGACATAAAAATAATTTATTTTACTCATTTCTTTACCTTTAAATATAATATATTGCATAGAGCTCATCTTCTCCGTGCGAAGGATAGGTATTTAAGCTAGTATGTGATATATTTAAATTAAATTTCCAGAAGCGAAACTTACTTCACACTATCAAACATATATACTTGTGATATAAAATCTACACAGATTATTTTTAAGTTTAGAAGTGATAAAAATATAACGACATTACGAACCGCTATCCTATCCTACTTCCAGTGGTTTCGTTTTTCGGTAAATCTCTTTGCACGAGTTTTGTACAAGATTTATTTTTCAATAAATTATATAATTTCTTAGTTCCCTTCGCCCAAAACAAACATAAAATTGATGTCCAATTCCATTCGGAACAGTTTGTTTGAATACCTAGAGTAGTTTTAGAGTGGAGTTTAGGCTGTTACAATCAATCTTCAGTCTCACTGAAACAGATCTTAATTAAGATGAGGATAGAATTATCGTAAATAGAGAGTACGATATCCTTCGTTAGTGTTGAGATCTTTTGTTCTCCTTCAACATTATTAAGAGATGATTCTCGTCCCTTTCTACAACCCTTTTCTCAACTTCTACGTTTATTTTGAAACTTGAACAGATTTCAAGTTAAATTGGATGTAGACGAGGAAGAAATATAAGATAACCTCTTCACGGTACTGTTCTGAACCATATACACGGAATGCAGAAGAAAATTTATCTAATATATTCACCATCGCCAAAAATTAAGTTCTTTATCGTGATCATCAATATAATACAATCACCAATTTCAATCCGACGTCATTTCATATTGTCATTGTTAACAGATCATTATCTCTCTCTCGGATGTTACATAACAACAAAATTTCCAAATTACCTATTAACCCAATGATATGAGAGTAGCTATGACCAAAATTATTTGTGCCATTGTAAATACAATAAAATACAAAATCAAAAACTTACCAGTTCGTGAATAATAATATGGTGTACACTTGCAATGGTCTTTCGTATAATTCATTCTGCACTCTATGTGACAATTTTCCAGATTATATACTGAGGTGGTTAAGAGGTTAACTTCGTCAGTATAAACACATTTTCTTTTGTCCTTATTCACGTACCGAACACCATGGGTACTAACTGTAATGGATGGTTCGATTTCGATCTGCATCCCATAAGATCGTCTACTACGCACAAATACTCCTCTTTGAACATCGGGATACTTGTCAGGATCATGAATGTATACCTGGAATTTAAGAAAGTCAATAAGTAACATGGTTTACACACTTAATAAAGAGAATTAAGATTAATTTCTGATTGTCAATTAAACATTTTTATTACAAACGTTAATTGACTTCGTTAATTTAAGTATTTTTAATCCAGTTATTTGAAGCCTCTGATTCTTGTATAATATACAAAAAGAATCACAATGTATATTAATGAGATGTCAAAATATTAGAATAACACAAGAAAAAAGTGCAATTTACCAGACTATGTTGTTGGATCAGCTTCCGCCCTCACTTGTCAGAGGAGCTGCAGAGGTCGTGAATGGTAACAAATGTAATATTAAGCCATTCCACGTGCAGTGCATCACTCAATTCCGTGAGAGAGAATGGAATAGAAATTTGTACCGGATTCGTGTTTCCAAAACAGACCACAAATGTTAAATTCGTTCAGATCTGGGAATCTATGGATCAGAGGAGATATTCAACTTTATTTCAATGTTTCTCAAACACGTTGACAAAGTTCTACCTGTAAGAATGAGTGCATTGTCATCCTGGAATGTGGTCATTGTGCAAAACAACATTTGGAGCATATGATGCGCACGGTCCCTTAAAACGGTAACATAATTACAGACAGTGACGTAACAGGTAAGATTCAATACATGAACCACTGCAACCAGGATATTGTAGTCCATATCATCATATAGCCTCAACCATGTCTCATAGTTGGGCGGAGACACTTTGGCGCTTGTTTGGGTATCCGCGACACATAAACACAACCTGCGGTTTAAAATAAGGTGAACCATGATTCATCCATATCACATTTCCAATCATCAGTGTTTCATGTTGCATATCTGCAGCACAATCGGCGTCGTGCCAAAGCGTTATGTTTTTTTTAATCAGTTGGTTCGCTCATGCAACTCATGCCCTATGCCCATGTCATGTAACTCCCTATGTCAATAGCGAACTGTGCAGACGTGGGTTTTCGACATTTTGCTTGAGTTCCTCCGTCACTTGCACCGTAGTCGCACGACAACGCTGCATGATAATCCGCTTTAATGCTCGTTGGCACCTGTCACTGAGAGTTTTCTTCAGACCACTGTTACTCTTCGCCGATGTGAGTTTTGTAGATTGAACCTTAGACACTGTCCTTGCCAAAACATTCAATACACTTGCTGCCTTCGTCAAAATCATACTATATAATCGAGCGCCAACAACTCACCTTTTTGGAAATCAGAGAGATTGCTCATTTTACAGCAATACCGTGTTCCCAGTTCATTGCACGCTGCCGTTCTACTGCTCCTTACGTAATACGATTTGCCCTAAAACACCACTACCAACAGCCCAGCGCTGGTTTTTCCACTTAGCTTTGGTTCCCAACCAAGATATATGACTTGTTTCCAACTTCAGTGTTTCTTTTATTTTGATCAACATGTGTACTTATCCTCATACTTATAAACCATACTTTCACAATATGTATAGCACCGTTTTATGACGTCCAATATTCAGATAGGTCCTTTGTTTACTTCGTAGTCTGCAGTGAACGATGACACAAATACGAAAAAGAAAGTCACTTCTAGAATTGTAAAAGAATGATTTCTATGTTCGCTCTGGCGGTAACTGTTGTAGAGCTCTCAATTGAAGATAAAATGCAAAAACGCAAAATGCCTTGTTGTTTCTATATTTTATGTCCTGATACAATGATGAGGTTGTATCTATTATTAACATATGTTCGCAACCTCAATCGACGAGTAAATTTCGTGCAGTAGTCGGGTGCGTAGATCTTCATGCAAGATCAACCATCACAGACGTTCCTAACCATTACTCCCCATCTCTCCATATCTCCTCTAAGAAACCTGGATTTCAGACCACGCTACGAGCACCAGCTAGTTAGTAATTTCAATTCATATGTAATTTCATTCATACACAATATCACATGTAATGAACTAATTAAACCAAACAAATAAAGTACATGAAAATGGTAAGACTTAAAGCCTTACTCTAAGTTTCGTTACTGATTGGGTTGAATTTTGAATTTTCTGATTCCCCTTCTTCCAACATTAAGGAGGATCACCACCCGGAAGTCAGTACATATTTTTAGCTCTTTCCCTTAACTACTGCGCAATGAAACGTTACATATTATAGATATTGTACTATAAGATAAAGTTATGTTTCAGCTACAACACAAGACACTGATTCATTTGGTAATGTCTTCTAATATCGAGAAAGGGAACAAATAAAAGAAAATATTTTATTCGTTTTACAATGAGCACACAAGATGGCACTTGCTGTTAGATCTTACTAGAAGTGCTCAATTTTATGAAATGTTTATTTGTATGTGTAAAGTATTTTAAAGTAACGATCTTATTACGAAATATATATTGTTTGACCGTTTTTCGTGTTATGTTTCACATTTTTTTAAAATATTAACTTACATTTAAGAAAATAAACTTTGAGAAGAAACTTGAGCAGAACGCCATAATGCGTTGTTGCCAAATTTGTACGTTTAATTCCTAGTTTCTAGCATTTCAGTTCGAAAAGCGGAACTTAGCTGTGAATTGAGATAAGGGTCGAAAACTAATTTTGTCCAGTAAGTATCCAAGCAGAATTGCATGATTACTTCTTTTATTATCTGGCACCAGTAAGCACACCACACTACCTGGCAACGCAGCACTATTCAAGCAGCGTTTAGCATAGCACCGAGAACACGTAGTGATCCACCTTAAACAACTTCAAATGGGTAGGTTACAATAAAGCTAGAAGGAAGACTACGCACACTTATAATAACAATATATGAGAATACTTCTTTACCAATTTAAAGGCAATGTGACTGGTCACAGGCCTTCATGAGCCATAACTCCAGGGAGTTTGCTATTCAAACAATACGAGGTTAAATTCATATCTATCTCACTCTCTATATATAAACACTTGACAAGATGCGCAATCAAAAAACTTGGAAGTTATTTGTTTTCCTGACTACGACAATTTGTATCAAATAGTATGTTGTCAAACGTGTCAAGTTTGCCTTGCCAAACTAGAGTTCTATTTTGTCGCCAGATGACTTCAATTTGTTGCGGCTCTTAAAAAAACCTCTACTGCCCTAAATGATTTCGACTAAATCGTTGTATTATTTACCTAATAAGCACACTTACATTCCATCCTTTTGGAGTAATATCTTTCTCTAGATATTCATTAGATAGATCCTTCATATAAAACTCTAATCCTGTGGTAATGCCTGCAGCATTATTACGATAAAGTGTTTTCTTTTGTATTCTTCTGGAATCAGAGAATATGTACAGAATCAACTGCAACATATAAATTAATTAAGTAATGAGCACAAGTAAGATACATTTGACATTTTGTAATTATAATGAAGCAAATAATATCAGAAAGGATGTATACAATTTAATAGATAGAACCTGCGCATCGTTTCGAAGGTGAATTGAATTATCATTACAATAATAATAAGTGATGTAATGAAAATATTGGATAAGCTTGCATATGTGCATTATTTTTATTCATATTAGTTTCATTTTTGTATATAGTTTAGTGATTTTTCTGGTCAGTTTTAGTGAGTTGTGTTTGCATTGGTTGGCAACAGTGCCTTCAGTGTTCTATTCAAGTTGTTTCTGTGCATTCGACAAAGTGCCGTGAAGTGCAACTAGGCAAGCATATTCACTCATAGTTTTAGAAAAGCATATTTATTCATAGGTTTTAGAGAAACAGTCATGTTCATTAATATACAAGATTTACATCTTCTTAACGGTGTTTAGAGTGCTACTCAGTTTATGTGTGACCGAAGACAAAGTATGATGGTTTAGCATGCAACCATGTGGTTAAGCAGCAAGCAAGCAACAATTACTGCAGAAACAAGTTAAGATAAGTAATTCATTGTACTAATATTTAAGTATTATATCATTATATTGACATATGAACAAAGCATGTCATATTTATCATATTAACGCATGTACTTTTGAATAAGAATCGAAGCAAGTAACATCTAAAATATTCGTCAAGTCTTATTTCTCGTTCCTCCATGATATCTGGGTGAATCAGTAATATGGGTTTAATCATACAGTTCATTAGCTGTGGATGTGATATGCGTGATTTGTAAATAAAGTACATAAACATATCACCCCTTTATACATAATCAAATATTTATCACATTTAATGAAAATCGAATAAGTTTGAAGGAAATTGTTGTCAGGTCTGGTAAGACAAAACTTTTGTAAAAAAAATAAAATAAAATGTTTTTGAACTTCCTCTCGCCGTCCACTTTTTTCTTTTTTAATGTTTAATTTCTGGAAACTGATTTAAAGCAGGGTTGCGAAAGGGTTTCATGGGGGTCGCGAAGATAAGCGGAAGAAATAAATATAATTAGAATCTAATACCGGAAAACAATTTCAAATATCGTTTTGAATTTTTGTTCTGATAGACATATTTTTATGTTTATATATATATACACTGTTAAGAACAATAAAAATAGATCTATTAAAGATTTTCAACAAGTGCAGAGTTGTTTAAAAATCAATTTAAATGAAAGAGTTACGATATGAAACCAATGAAAACTGCTTATTGAAATACCAGAAAATTACAAATGCAACAAAATCTGCATATTGAAATACAATTCAAATTGAAAGCTAATCAGATATTTGAGCATGGTGTGATTTCACTAGTGCAGCAACGTCCGGTTCAATCTAGGTGACGCACATTATCAAATCATTTAAAATACTCAATAACTATTTAACATCCGTCCGTTTTTTTTTAACCAAAACTGGAAATCACTTTATTTTTCTAACGTATGACCCAAAATTAAGGGAGTTAAGAAGTTTTAAAACTTTTAATCGGCCTCTACTTTGAAATAGTATGACTGATCGGATTCGATACTTGTAATATGAATGAATTGACCAAATTTGGTTTTAACCCATTTGCTTTTAGGGAAGTTAGCTCTGCACTCACTATATACAAGAAATGGAAAATTCTATTATAGAAATAGATAAATAACGTGAGATCTTCACAATAGGTATATTAAAAATCCCACGCAAGCTTATTATAAACCAGGAATAATAAGGGGGATCTCTGGCAAGAGGATGTGATAAACTGGAGGTCATGACAGTAATTAGGTTGAGAACCACTGCTTTAAAGAAAACGTTGATTCATCTAGAAAATAATTGCTTTTCCTTAGACAATCAAGAATTTTGTAAAGAGAAGGCGCAAATATACTGTAAGAGAACTATAACAATACTCATCATTGAGATTCTGCCACAGACATACCAAATAAATAAATAAATAAAAATAAAAATAAAAAATAAAAACTTGGCTAGAGGGCCTTTTCAATACTGGTGTGCGTGAACACAACGTGATATTTGCGGTTTACTTTGCGATAATCATCATTGCAGTAAATTACTTGCTGCATTTTTGTTTCGTTGCGTTCTGATCTGCAAATTTTGCAAAAACATTTAAGGAGTAAGACCCTAGGAAAGCATACTGCTTTATGCGTTCCTATAAGACTGGGCAGGGAGTAGCACAATAATGCCTTTTTAGTATCCCTCTTCATAATATTGCTGAAAAATATTTCAATATGGTATAATAATAATAATAATAATAATAATAATAATAATAATAATAATAATAATAATAATAATAATAATAATAATAATAATAATATTCCAATAAAGCTAAACACCTGCAACTCTTACGAAATTACACTTATAATTCCTAACATCATTTTTCTAAACACAATACCTCGGATAGTAAGCTACTTACTGTCCGATGTGATTTTCTGACGTTTGAGAGTTAAAAGAATAACAAAATCCTTCCTCAGATCGCTGTAGTTCTAAAATTTGACAACAATTGAAGTCTTCTCCTTTCCAGAAACATTTTTGGAACATTTCTTCACACTTTGGCATCAGCTGCAAAAAAAGAATAAATGTTGCAAACCTGATATAAAGCTAGACTAAAACACGATTTAATGCATACTGACATGTTTTTAAGGAGAGAGAAAAATGGCATAACAGACAAAATTTTAGAGAATAGATTCTTTACGCTTGTAAACTCTCTGAAGATTTAAAATAGTATATGCTCGTTCGCGGATGATATCATTATATGGGAAACATCCTCAAGTAAAGCAAAGAAGAAACTGAAGGAAGGAGAAAGAGTGTTTAAAGATAAATGCATGACTATAAGTAGAACAAAGACAGAATATGTGGACGTTTGGATGCCAAGTGGTGTAACTCGAGATGTGAAATTTTCTAGGAGAGAACTTTGGGGGGAGATAAGACGGCGTTGTGTTTATAAAACAATGGAGCGTTGTGCTCTTTAATTATTTCAATTTTAATTTCATAAGCAATTTTATTTCTAGACACAATTTACTTTATTACAAACTTTATATTATTTTACATGTTTTTTATATGTCTTGCGCCTCTGCCTTACCTTTTCTTTTAACAAAATAGTGTTAAAACAGAACTACTTAGAACAGGCCAATTTGTCCATGTTTGGAACTCGCCATCTTATACAATTATAATTTTATCAAAACGTTTCAAAACAAAACTAGTGAAGCAGTCAACTGGGCCTTAGTGCTGTGACTTTTTATAAAATTCCCCGTAAGGGTGATGAATAGAATAGAATAGAGAACTTTGAACTTCAATGTCTCATATAGGCCTAAATCCCATCAAGAAAATGCTAACTATCAGCATTAGAAAAATAAACATTTTAATTATGATTTTGTTAGCAATCATAAAAGGTATATGAATTTTTCATGAGATATTGAACTTTAAACTTCGCTCCTGAAGAAATTTATTTTGGAGTTGACAAAAGCGGTCTATATGGTACTCAACAAATAGTAGAAGACATATAGTAGAAGACAAGAGTTTCTTACGGGTACAAGGATAGAAGCTACTACCTATATCAACATTTAAGCTTCTTGGATCTTACTTCGACTAGGATGGAGGATAACATACAGAACCCCAACACATAATATATCTGGTTGATTAAACTGGGCAAGAATGAGCGGGGAGATTGTGATAAGACGGTAAGTTGCAGGTTAAAAAGGCTGTGTGTATATATAAAGCTGTAATAAGACCAACTATAATGTAGTGAAACCTGGGTAATCAGAAGGGTCCAGCAAGATGGGAGATGCAGAGACGAAAATGTTAGGATGGATGTATGGTGTCACAAGGAAGGATAAAACAAGGAACGATTATATAAGAGGCACGGTTAAGGTGCGATATTTGAGTGTAAGATTTCAACAATGGAGGTTAGGATGGCTTGGACATATAGAACAAAGAAACGACTGAAATACACTTACTCACAGTAGTACGTGTTTTCCTTGTAAAAGAGATTTGGGGGTTCGATATGCTGATGAGAAACTCCAACAGTATAGTACAGGATTATACCATTTGATACATACCCTCTGATAATTGGCGAATAGATAGTCAACCTATGCATAAAGCCACTATAAAGCCACATGACTGATCATACCAATCACGTAGTATAGGTGCATACGAAAAACAATTTCTGAACGTTTACTTGATTTTTACTCGAATTCTTTAATATTGAACAGCTTTTCTATATTATATTTTACACTAGTAAATATCCATGAATTATTATTATTACTATCTTTCAATATTCATTATACAGTCATTATCGTACAGTATCTTTCATTACATCAAAATTCGTATTTCATCATGTTACTTAATTTTAGATTCCATAGAGCTATTTCCAAAGTTAAGATCAGACATTCGATATACTCATAATTAACCCTTAACAGGAAATATGTGTCTGTCAAACACGTATGGTTTTTCTTTGTATTACATTGGCAACACTGATTCACTCAATGTATCGGTTTTCTCAGCACCTTCCTATTATTTAACATTACACATATGTTTTTTTTAAAAAAGATATTGCTTTATACATGTCCGTGTCCCACAGAGACACATTTTCTGTAAGCGAAGAAAATAGCGTTTCCTGTTAAGGGCTAAAATCATAAAATATTGTTTCTCACTTGTCTTCTTAACTGAATACCGGTATCAGAAGCAAAATATTATTACGATACAGTTGGATTTTGCAATATACATGTCGATCTGAGGCTTTGATTAATTTAGAGCTGCATATTTAATCTAAATTCCAGTTCCAGTTACCTCCCTTACAGGAGATTTATATAAAGGAAGTCCCGGCCTTAGAGTCCTGTGAACTGTTTCACTAATTTTGTTTTAAATGAAAATTGTTTGAAATAAGATTATGTAGTAAGATGGCTCGTGCCAAAATGGCCGAATTAGCCTGTTTTAATTATAATTGTTTTTCACACTGTTAATGTAATAAGGAAGGATAAGCGGCGCATTTTGAAATTAAAGCACAGTATATTAAAATTGAAACAAATAACAAAATTGTCAAAAATATTGAAATGTAAATAGTAAAAACTGAAAAAACTGAAAGCAAAGCTCCCCAATACTTAGTGTTTATAGCGCCATCTCTTATACTTGATTTAATCTAAATTATTCAGCACAAACACAAACTTACACGTATATAATCAATTCGGCTATTTACTAATATCGATTAGAAAAACTTTGTTTAGAATTTTAAGTTTTAGATCATATATTACGGATCAAATTCCAGTTTTAGCATCTTAAGATACCGATCGAAATTCAAATTGCTATTTGTCCAAATATCAAGTAATGCGCTAGGTTCAGATTCAATTTAGTGGCGCGTTATACGATAGCTACTTGAAAAAGATTGGAAAGATGGAGACAACAGGAAGAAGGAAAAGGGGAGAGCAAAGATGAAATAGAAGGACAAGATACGACAGGATTTGAGGGAGGAGGAAAAATAGAGGACATTCAGGATAGAAGGGAATAGAGAAAGACGGAAATGTCGATCCAATGAAGTCACAGCAAAAGGTGAAACAAAGGAATAAAAGAAGAAATAAATATTTTAATACAGTTGAGTTGTCTATTCTTTTCTAATTCAGTTTTTACTTTTGAATAATTGTCATTATAGATTCCACTTGGTTATCGACTTACCATCATTATCAACTCCACTCGTGACTTACATTCTTATTACCGATCACTTATCTCACTCTTTCATGACTCAATTTTCACTTTCAACCAATTGTCATCGCAGATAAGATTTTGTTATACATTTAGCATCAATCTCAATGAACTTCCTGTTAACAATCTTTCTTTCAATGCTGTCTCTCGTCCCATTCGTCAATTGCTCCTATCCATGGATGTTCACTATTGACCAATTTTATTCTTCATTCCATTTTGATAAATATACGCGTAGGTTTGCTGTCAAGATGTCTTTTGGAAAATTGTGCTCACATATCAAACAATATTTTATTATTATTATTATTATTATTATTATTATTATTATTATTATTATTATTATTATTATTATTATAGTAGTAGTAGTAGTAGTAGTAGTAGTAGTAGTAGTAGTATTAGAAGAAGAAGACGACGATGAAGAACTCTACTAAGCAGAACACCTTTAATTCAAAAAAAAAATTGGTTAATTAAAACTAGCCGTTTGCTAATTAAGAGTAGATAACTCGTATCTTTTTGAATCTATAAACCAGCAATTAGTTTGCAAGTGTTTGTCGAGGTTAACTACTACTAAAACCAGTAAGTACACTACATTATTATACCGTAGATATTCAATAACTTTATTGTCTGCAATAAAACTCAAAATACTTTTCAAGAAATCTAAAACAAATGAAAAGTTTACAGGATTTAATTAGTTATATAATTGATATATCTTGAAGTCTGTCAAAATATTACTTCTTTCGAATATATCCTCTAGTTTGAAATATAAAATATGAATTTAAACTCATGTTTTAATTCCTACTGTTTGCCAACAGCAATAATCTATATTTCTGCACCTTTATTGGACACTTCTCTTATATAATTCAGTACCCAACTGTACCAATCTAACTGAATACTTCAATCCGTCACTGTAGATATGAATACTTCCTTACTTCATATAGAAACTAACTTATCACAACTCGGTTCCCACACATACACAAATCAATTTCATCTTACTAAATAAAATAAAAAAAATGTTCATATACTTAGTAACAACTTATTTAATGTCGTCATGAAGATGATCTACTTCACCACCTTTCAATATGGTATTCTATAATTGGCATTTCTCGCCATCTACAACAAATTCCCACTTTTTCGCTTTGCTTTTCTTTTGCTTGTTTTTCATCATCGTTATCATCTTCTTCTTTTCCTTTAACAAACCATCATTCATAGTTACCTGTTTTCAAACTTCATTCTTCGTCCACTCAACATCATCTTCATCACCATCAGTTTCCTTTTTTATCATTATCATTTTCTTTCTTATATTCTCCTTCTACTTTTCTATCTATACTCATTTGTAAACTCTTTCCTGTTTTTCTTCTGGCTCCTCTTCTCTGATGCTTATATAGTTGTAGTTAACTTAAGAAGCATTTTAGTGAGCAGAATACAGAAGCAAAATAAGTTATTTTTCTTCTCTAACAATAATTTGAATTTAATCAAAGTATCATTGTCTTTATGCCTTAAAAGAATTGTCATCAAATTATTTTGTCGCAATATAAAGCACACGGTATGTCCAAAAGTTAATACTCTTAATTAAGGTAATAATTTTGGATAATCCGAAAACATACCATCACCTATAGTTCCGATTAGCGGCTTACGGATGATGTAGCGGTAGTAGTAGTGAAATTTAGTTACATGAAGCGAAGACAATTGATTGAGTTCGTTCGATAGTAGTTATTTATTAAGTTTTATAATTATTGATATTTGCTTCAGGTAATGCATGATGTAGGGATCACGTAATAAGTCAGGAAAGTGTTATATTGTTTTTGTCTGATTATTTGAAACTATGGTAATAGGAATTATTAAAACTAAAATTTTATCGAGAAAAGATGGTCTTGTTTCCAAAGGTATGTGATATACAAATTACGCTTCATTTATGTAAAGCTACTAAACATAAATAATGATAAAGCTACAGAATAATAATAGTATTGATTATAAATCTTTTGTAATTTATATTAACTATCATGAATTGCTCTGAATTTTATTCATGTGTGTTAAAACAAAAACTTATTTTAACCTCGAAGTATACTTACCTCCAACATAAGATTTGTGATATTTGCATCTAATTTTGGCAGTTTGGATAATGTGTCATTCCTAAACCAATCTAGTCCTTCAAAAAGTATAGGAAACCTGGCAACACTAATAGTCAGTAGTATTTGTTGCAGATCATTATTGGAGATGTTTAATCTAAAATAATTAAATAAGTTTTAAATATTGCAGTTATTTTGAACTAATCCTCCAAACCAAGACAGTGCACAGAAGTATATAAGAGTAAAAACCTTCCAAACATTCTCAAATGTATAATGTACGTATAAAATAGCATTTTAATTTGATTTCATGTCTTCGTAGAAATAGCTTTCTTCCTTATTTGGTATTTAAGAAAAATCAAATCCTCGAAATGTTTCATCTCTTTACGGCATCTTAATTACTACAGCGTGCAATAAGTTCTCAGATTAAACCCATGAAAATAAACGTTTTCTCCTATCAATTTGACAGGCTTTTTAAAAATAAATTTAAGGAATTGTGGGTATTACTAGATATGTCCATAAGCGGGGCATAAAATATGCAACTTTAAATGTGTGTTTTTTAAAAATCTATTAAAACCTATGAATATTGAAAGTTGATTTCAAATTATTATATTTTCATATATTGCACATGTTAATTTTTAATTTAAAACTAAGTTTAAGTAAACATGTCTTCGTGGTTGCTTTAGTGCAAGTGGCAAGATAGATCATATTTACTCGAATGTAAATGTACTCTTTAAAAAAATGTATGGCGAAAGTTCTTGAGGGACGCTTATTATGACACAATAATTTTCTGGACATATGATAGAAATATCAGTAGGTTCATTTTAATTGTAGTTTTCCTTCAAGTTATTTTGTTGTTTCTGTTGTTTATTTTAGAATGTATTTTTACGATACATGCAAAAAAAGCTCTTCTAACAAATCACTGGTTTTACAGCCAATGGTGAGCTGTTGGTTTGTGGGTTTCGTGAATTTTATGTAATTATCTTATAAGGAATGCATATATCCACATAATAAACTGATTCCCACACCAGAGACAACATATTTGAAGACTCGTTGTAGAAAACAATGTAAGCGCCAACTTGAAATTGTTTCACTTATTTTATTTTATGAACACGTTTATACCTTAGTTAGATTTTAATACTTATTTATATAATAGGTTGTAGTTCTAAGCAATAGTATGTTCTATCTTTTTGACGCTTGGGCACAAGTTACTATCTTTTGTCTCTACTGTTACAGTAACTTTTCTATTTAGCACTTACATTGTTTTCTACAGCCAGTCTTAATTCATATATTAAGATTCGAGGAATGTTTATGCTTATATTCAATATAGTAAATGTTATATTAATGACAATAATAATGTTTTGAAAATGACTTGCAAGGACTGTGTATTACTTATTGTACGTAGTAGCTACAATACAAAATGTGAACATTCTAGAATGTTCCTGCAGTTTGACATGCTTTTCTCTATATGCCACAAATTTACATTAATGGGAAAAGAATAGCTATATTTAATTGCTTAATACTATATTATGTTCCTGACATAATACTACAATACAGATACGTATTATACATGTACATTGTAAATAAATAAAATCTTACTTTTCTGCAATTTCTTGGATCCGAGACACTTGTACCTTGCTTCCGTGACAAATAGTCACTGCAGGGAAAGGAATTCTATAAATTGGATAGTTCGTATCTCCAACAACAGTGATGGTAGGGCTTGTGGCATATTTATTCCAAACAGATAGAATCATGTACACAGCTATTGTACCACTAGCTATAAATGTCAGCAACCAAATTAATCTGAAATGAATATCCAAAGAATAATTTTGTTGACAATTAAAATAAAACAAAATATAGTACTATCTAGATTGTCAATAGTTCAACGCTTTCTGTTCTACAGGCTTTCTATGTTGTACAATGAAATATTACATACACCCGTAGGTTTATTTAATTCTAAAACTGCATATAACTTTGCAGTATGGCGTCATTTTAATGAATAAATGCCAGTCAGCTTTGTCAACCTTTCCTGTTATTACTTCGATGTTACGAGGATTATTATTATTATTATTTTATGATAGGCTACATCTTAGATTTGTTAGATATTCCATGTAAACTCAGCTGTATCTGGAATTATGTTCGTAATTAAATAAAACTTATTTTCTTTTCCTCCTGTGTGAGGTGTAAATTTCGATATAAAGCCACATTACATCGTTTTGTCTAGCCATATTACGAATTTCTTTAGCGCTGACTTCTAACTATCTGTATTTGGAAAGATTTTCTTTTAAAAAGTTAAGTTCCATGCTGTTCTCTGAGAGCAAAGACGATCATCTATAGTTTCTTGAAAGCTTCTGTTTCCATTACTTCTAGAGTAAGCAAATTCGTCATGCCATCTCGTACAATGTACATCCTGAAAATAAGTTCTGTTTGCAACTTGAAGACACAGCTGCGCTACAATCACATCTTGCACCCTAATAGGTAGACTCTTTGTAAAGTAGAGACGTCATTGAGAGTATAGTGATTTGCAAACATTTCGTAATGAGTTGGGATAAGATTCAAGAAAATGGAAACACCAGTCAAATGTAAAGTGCGCTAAGTCATACAATATTTTTAACACTTAATGTGTCAAGTGTCAACAGCCGAAAATTATGTCAAGTTGGCGATGTGTATGGTGAACAATGTCTTATTAATAAGTAAATGGAACGCTTACAGACTTTGCCGGGGAAACATAAAATTTCCAGATCATTCAAATCTTTTCGCAATTGAAAGTTTTCTTCACAAGCCAGAACTTCGGTGATGACGATGCAGTCAAACAAGCTGTTACCACTACATTATCATCATGAGACCCAATTTTCTTCGATATGAGGATATAAAATATTTTCTCTCATTAAAAGGTAACCGTCTTAATAGGAGAGGAAAATATATTGGAACGTAGCTCAAGACCTATAGTTAAGAGTACTATAAAGTGTTTTGTTCCCTTTCGTTTCATGGCGAACGAAACTGTCTAAATTACCCTTATATATATATAATGTGTGTAGGTAAGCGGTAGACTTTTATGTTGAAATGTCCTTGTTGCTTTCAAACTACTAATAATACATAAAAACAATGGATTTTCTACATTGTAAATATCAATAGGATTGAACTTGCCTGACATACTCTGTAGTACCACCAGACTAATATTTTCGACAAGTTGTATTTCTGTCATATGGAGCTAGATCAGGTTATTAAATATTTATTTGTTAAACTAAAACTTACAGTACCACAATTATTGTTCAATGTCAGAAGCAAAGGGCACTACAATACTAGAAACAACCAAGCTTAAGAGATCTCTACAACACTAGTAAGGCAAGTAAGACTGAAGGGGCAATTCACATTCAAAGTATCTTAGTGCCAAATACTATGATCAAGATATTAGGTATTTCCAATAAATAAGAACAAAATTATAGGGGATTACAACTTTGACTTTCTTCGAAGAGCTGTATTTCTAAAAACACTATTTATGTAAGGACATTCAATCACGTAGATAGTTTTCAATAGTCGTAAAGATTGTAATGCTTTTTACAGCAATTTGACGTCAAAAACCGTTTCGGAGATATGATAAAAGTTTGCAATATTGCATAAGATTATGCAATTCCGAGAAGTTGTTATAATTTCATTTACCAAAAATTACTGTTATAATGCTTTATATAAACAATAATTACCTTTGATATATGCCAAAATTACGTCATTTTAAGCAGTACAGTAGAACCTCTCTAGCACTTCACTTTTGGGACTGGGGGTATGGTCGGAACGCAAAAAAGGTTGGATTATCAGAAAATACAGAAAAATACGGATTTACAGTAAAATAACCAATCTTTGAACTCAAAAATGACTGTATTGTTCTCTACAGTAAAAACAAAGGAACAGTAAGCACTAAAAACTGCACAGTACAGTACAGAAAACACGCACAACGAAAGAAACTATACAAGAGATGATAGAGCACTAAAGCCTATATGCGGTAACAGCAAGTAAACAACAATGCCGCTACAGCAGTAAACGACAATGGGCCTCGTGTGTCACCGACGAGTCGGGACAAATTCGGCTCGCGCACGGTCGGATCAACCGAAGTGGTGGACCAGCCGAGGACGGACAAGAGGGGTTCTACTGTTATATGAATCTCAACCTTCCACTTTTTGTATGTCCAGAACAGTTTGAGATATCAAAATGTTGTAAGTGATATTATCATTATTACGTCTACTTTAAACTTACGTGCATGATTGATTATGGTACTTACCTAAACAGCATTTTGAAATATGTTTAAATCCTACTGACTTTGTTCCTATTTAAATGAAATGCGTCATATCATAACCATAGTACTTGACAATAACGTATTTCGGATGTTCATTACCCCGTCTGTTTCACTTACTTTCTTGCTATTGTACAGACAAACTTTAGATATTTGTGATCCTATATTGTCCTTAGCTTGTGACACTGAATAGTAAATGTGGCAGTGTAAGTTTATGTTTGCTATATATATTTATTTGAAATATGTGATAAAGTTTTATTTTCAGTTGGCAAAATTGTTCACTTGGTGGTATTGCAGGGTATGTCAAATGACTTTCTCCTGTTGATATTTTTATCTTACAAAGTTTTAGCGTTTTTTTTTAAATCTTCCAGTTTGAAATAATAAGAACACGTCAAGATAAATACTCCATCTATATATATAGAGAGAAGAGAGAGTTATGGGTTCTAAGTCCCCTTCATCTCCAAATTTACAACGCATATAATGTCACTTAGGACAGTTAATTGTATCTTTATATTCGATATTTGTCTAAAACCCAGAAACACAGCCTGAATTTAGCCATGTGATTCGGAAGTAATCGCCTTTTATTTCTTACCAGGTAAATAGTTGGTTTTTGAATTTGTTATTTTATGTAGAACTCTGTAGTGTCGTTGTAAATTTACGTTCCTGAAAAAATAAAATGAAATGAAATCTTTGGGTTTTACGTCCCACGATTATGCCTGTTAGGCTAAAGGAGACGGTGATGATGAATAATGAATTAAATGGTGGAATGAAGAAAGTGGGAGGAAACGGGAGAACCCCGAGAAAACCCACGCACACGGTGTTTGTCCACCACAAAATTCACTTGGCGGGGGCTGGGATCGAACCCAGGACCCGAAGCACCAGAGGTGAACGCTCTACCACTGAGCCACCGCGGCCCCCTTCCTGAAAAAAGAATAGTCTATCTCGTAGATCCAGTCTTCTCTTCTGAAAATCTAATGAAGTCCAGAGATCATATCGTGAAAATGGAAATACCTTGATGGGTAACTACTTTTTGTTGTGTTGTGATAGCTACATTATCATAGCCTTCGCGAAACCAATTTAATGGTAGAACATTCTTTATGAGCGTAATTTTCATGTAGCCTATTTAATATTTGTCAATTTTTTTTTTTTTTACCATTTCACTTTTAGCCATCAATTTTCTGTAACCATCTAGTATTTATTATAATGCGCACCGTATAAATAGGAGGGTATCGCAAAAGTCATGGCAACTATTTTTTTCACTGAATAAAAACGAAGCAAAAAATTCTGATGTGTAAACGTTACATGTAACGAATCGAATGAACATGCATATCCCATCAGGAGTCATCCTGCCTCGCTACACAGGGAGAAATTTCGTCACGATTTCTCTGCTAAGTTGGTGGCCATCCGAGTGAATTGTATTAGGGGGTAATTTTCTGCCATTTCGTCCCGCATGACCAAAGTGTAAGCGCACTGTATTACTCCCGCACTTTCCTGCAACAATACCTACGTCTGGCTATTCGAGATAAACTTCCTGAATGTCTACACGGTTTACATAACCTTCGTGATAACACCTGAATATTTACACTGTGTATAACCTTCGTGACAAGGTAACAACCCATACGACAGCGTGTATGCAGAACTTTTTCGCGCGGTGGGAATGGGAAGTACTCGAACATCCACCGTATTCGCCAAATTTACCACCTTATGATTTTGACTTCATATTAAAACTGAAGAGGCCAGTCAGTGGAACACACTTTTGGCCATATGAAGACATTACCACACCACTGAGCCATAAAATCAGAAGATTTGCTCATGGTGAGGAAACTGGTATTCATCGCTTTGATTATAGTTGGCAGTATTAATTGATTCTTCGGAAGCAACTTCGAAGGACTCTAAATACCATTGGTATGTGTTTCTGTGCTTTACGAATAACTTAATGGTTTGTAATGTTGTAATTTGAAGTAAAGATCCGATACACTACATGTAAGGTTTATATATGTACTAACCTTCTACTTTTCGTTTAAAAACAAGTTACCATGCAGGGCCGGATTTAGCATTTTGGCGCCCCTAGGCCCAATAATTTTTTTCCGCCCCCTAGTCTGATTAAAGTTACTTTCCTAAAAACCTTTATTAAAAAATTATATCAGGCCTATATGTTAATTGCTTAAACACCACTCCACGATGCAATTTTATCATTGCAAGTTTTTTGAGGAATTTACTTGGTTCTGGGCGTAACAAAATACCGTTAATGTATTAACAAAAGATAGGTGAATAACTTTGGTTTTGTTCAATTTAGCCAAATAAATAAAAAAAAACTCTGTAATACATTATAAAATAGTTTTAATCTCAGAAACACAGCTTACATGGAGTATTTTGATAACGTGACACAAAAACTGTGTTTTAAAGTAAAACTAGATATTTTGTATGTACAAATAGTAAATTGTACTAGTATAAAAAATGACATTTTTGAGATCAATGTTGTAACGAAGTTGATGCATAATGTTGAAAAATAGTTTAACTTTACCAACAATTATTTGTTCCAATGAACTTCAAAATCAGAATGCTTTATTAGCCTGATTTTTTTTAAAAATCAATTCAAAAAATGTGTTAAATTATTTTTATTTCTAGATATTTTTAATTTTTTTCTCTCGGCCGTGCGCCCCCTGGGAGCTTGCGCCCATAGGCCCGGGCCTACCGGGCCTATTGGAAAATCCGGCCCTGTTACCATGATATTTGTGGTAACTTGTAATACAAAACAAAAAAAAATATGAATATTTTTCACGCACCTGTCAATATAAGAAAGTTGTTTTAAACCAACATATCGAATGCCGTGAATAGAGTTATTTTCCAAGAAGAATTGAAACCACGATTGACAGTCCCTAATATTAGAATGTTCTTTGTCTTCTTGCTTTCTGAGGGATGAAATAGATGGGTTTTGTCTTAGTCCACTGTTCTCGAAATCTGAAATTGTTTTCTCTTCGTATGATGCCATCCTCAACTAAAAAGAAATATAATTAAAGTTTTCATATATTGACACTTAGACAGCAACAGACTTCCTGAAGTTGGAGAATCTTTGTAGCACACTTTTAAGACCAATGTTGGCTAAAACCGTTCAAAAACTTGTGTGGCTTCTGTCTCTTGGACCACATATTCTTATTAAATGAGCACTGCTAATGATTTCAGAACTTTGACCCATAGATCACCCGTTAAAAAAAAGACATCAGCACAATTTTTTGGAGTTGACCTGATATAAGTAAAGAAATCAGCAAAGATATTAACAATCAAACAGCAGAGGTCACCAAAGGTTGTTTCTTGTCCAACTATGTAGCTGCTTGCAAAGAAAAGAATGGAAATGTATATGTCCAGTTTTCATAAACTTAGCAACCAAAAAAGTGTTTTTGTTAAAAGTCTGGGAAATATTCAATCAATATAATGGTGATGTATTTGATATTGATTTTTTTATATAAAATTATATTTCAATATTTTCTTTCTTTAAGGAAGAGAATTAAATGGAAAATAAATATTGATTTCCACTCACCTGAATCATTCCAATTGTTCTGAGTCAACATGAATGTTTGCTTTAGTTTTCCTAGGTCATAAAGAAATTGCTCAGATCAGAAACTACGAGATGTAATATTGTATTTATATAATTCTTTAGCCATTATAATAATAACGAAAATTACGTGTATGTAAGTGGGGACAAATACAGTAGAGCATCGGTTATTCGAGTCTTGACTAACCAAGTTAACAGAAGTGATTCATTTTTTTAAAAAAATGAAAAAAAGAAAAAGAAATCTCGTAGTGACTAGCTCAACTTTCAAATGACGTGCGTTGTAGTGTATGAGCGGAAACTGACGTGATGCGGCAATTAATATAAATTAATAAAATAAGAAAAAAAGTTGAAAAGGGAGTGGAGAAGGCACGAAAGCTCGATCCGGAATCACTAGTATGGAGCTCTAATACTATTTTTTCCTCCCTTATAAATCTTCCACCCGTAGAAATGGAACAACACCACACCCACAGATACTGGTGTTAACATTATCTTTTAAACTTCAATACTATTTCATGATGTAGTTTTGAAAAGTGTTTTGATGTGAGTTCCTTACTATATATACACATTTTCTATGTTTTGTTGTTTCAAACTGCTATACAGCAATTAATATAGACCTATTTATTATATTGTACTACTATACGTACAGTACTGCCGTTCATTTTGTACAAAGTCTGTATTTTCCGGAGTTAGTCAGATCCATATTATCTCGGGTAATCCGGATTCTAATATACTTTAATTAGACGTCGATTATGGAAAAAGAAATTTAGACTCTACTTAGAGGTTAAATTTTCGATTTGAATCATTTATTCTAGAAAGAACGTAGTCATAGTTTTAATTTTTTTTTTACAAAAATCAGTAGACCCAAAAAATTGTTTAGCATTAACACAGTTCGTTTGGCTTCAAGCCTTCCTATACAATTTCAGGCAGGGTTCCAAAATACACTTTACATATGAGTTCCAATTTTTTTTTACATAAAAAGAGTGGGTTCTGTGGATGTTTCTGTGTTGTGGATATGTGCCCTTCCTAAAATAAACACAAGAAAAATTAGAGAAAACAGTGACCACTGAACAAAATTGGGTACAATTCATTTTTCATGAATGCTATAATGAAGAATAAGTGTACAAAACAATGATAAATATTAAAATATGTGTTTTAGTTTCTCTCTTGGCATTACAAACTTTACTCTGTATTATCCTGAGTTGTAGTCAGCCACATCGCAACGATCTCGTATAAAAGCTCTGCCTCCTTACTCACATATTTGAAAAAAATTTTGATGTCTTCAATTTTTTAGTCAATAATAGAGTTTTGTTTTAAAAAGCTTGTTCAAGGTAAAAGTGATACGTATTACATTAGGTTTCTTAACATGGAATTTACTTTGATCCAGTTCATTGGTAAACATACTTTCTTTAACCGTTTCGTTGTCCATTTCAGAGTAGTATAGCTAAGATATTTTAAATATCATTCCTTCTTTCTTCGACATTGTTTCAGCTAAAGTTACATATTTTCTGAAATAATGAGACCACCAGATATCAAAATTCAATATGATATTACTGTCTTTTAATAATACTGTTTCAATTTTATATCTCAAGCCCTTGTTATTACCAGTATTGTCATAGAGGAATTTGGTAGCGTTGTATACTCTTCTGGGGTGTACACTCTGTCTTTTTTAATAGCTTGCTCTAAAATAAGCGGGTTTTTCTAACCACAATAACTATGAATGCAGCCGAATTAGTAATGCATCTTCTCTCACTCAAGTCCGAGTACCTCAATAGGGTATATATATATAGATGATAGATAGATATATAGATATAGATATAGATAGATAGATACATACATATTTTAAAATTTCAAAAATAATGTGATTTGTGCCCTTTCTAAAATAAACGATCAATTATTGTACAAGAAAGGGATTCACAAAGAGTGAAACAGACATAAAAAGAAACAGAATTCGTATAATGCAGAACAATCAGCATATAATTTAAGAGAAATATAAACAAGTCTGATAGACGGACAGATAATTATTGAGGACAGTTTGTTTCTGTTTTGGGGAAGAGGGTGGTATATACTGTACTTGTATATACATATGTAAAAATACCATTACACAATTGCTTGAAAGTGGTGCTAAGTCCCTGGGTTAATCGAAGTTAAAGATTCAGTTAGGCATATATAACATACAGAATATTAAGGTTTTTACAAATATGAAAATTTTCACAAGATATTATGAATTATAAAATTTTAGCACGCTATTTCGATTCGACACGTCATGAAATATCAAGACCTTTGTTCCCTTTACCCTACAAGGCATGTCTAAAATGTGAAATTTCATATTTTACCTCTCTAATTATTACATTTCTTATAGTCTTACAACTATATTAGGTTACAACTATATTATGGAAATTTTGTCAGAATGTTGATACGCTCACATAGCTATTTTAGTAAAGACCACAGAAACTGTAGTACGTTGTTCGTTACTTGCTATAAATGTCATATATATATATAGTCCTTGCAAGACAATGGGCATGCTAAAAGTTACAAGTGTAATATGTTTTATACCCAGGATTTTGAAGATGCTGAGACAGCTCTGCTAAGTCACTGTTCTTAGCTAATAAAAGGCACTATTCTTCCAATAGTAATACTTCTTGGCATGCCACCATGGGTGTGCCACTAACAACCATTGGTGTATTTGGAAAGAACAAAGTAGTGGTATTCATATATTTCCGCATTCCTGCGTTCATTCACGTAGATTTTTAATATTCCACCGCGCCACAGTATGATTTTCATGCTTTAAAATTATCACAACCATTTAATTTAATTCACTCAATACTACCTCTGTGTCTGACTGATAATTTCAGTTCTGTGGCGATGAAGTAACACACTAAAGTAATAATCATTCTGAGTAAACTCTCCTTTGTTAAAAATAAGATGTATTAACACCATCATGTCTTATTGTTTACAATTGTGATTATGGTTTCATCAGGTATACTATTACGGCACTTTGTCATATTGAAATTAGACTACCGAACTTTTGTACACTTTTCTGCAGTTGATTTGAAATAAAATTCCCAATTGGTCAAAGAATATCTATGTTTGTTTTATTGTATTCAATATAGATGAAAAAAATTACAAGATTCCCAAATACATTGATGGTAGCTTTCTGAACAAGCCTGTTGATAGGTTCAAGTATTGTTGTACAATAATAAATCATCGATGTATTCGTGATATTGCAAACTTTATTTATCAGGATCGTAACTTCCATTTTCATAGAAATAGAAAAATCTATTTGAAAAGACAATGATCTTTCCCTTGTTTAAAAAACTAGGTTTCTTGTCATATAACATATCTAGAACGTAAATGTAAATAGGTGATATAGTTGTAAAGTAAAAAAAGGACCACCGAGAAGGAAAGCAAACGGATGAAATAATAGAAACAGTTTAACTATAACTGCTTATTAAGATTTAATGACTCAGTTATGGTATAGAAAATTCTAGGAAAAAATATTTTTCCTACATCCTGCATTAATTCTGCTTAAAGTTTGTAGGGTTAACAGATCTATTTCTCTCATAAATAAAATGACGGAATTGACCAAAGTTAGAGACAAAATTATTGACCAATACGTAAGAAAGATATCAAGTCGTTTTACTACATATTTTACTTCTGTGTAGCTTCACATTCTTCTTTCTTTCGTATATTTTAGTTAGCTATAAGCTAAATTATTCTTAAGTTATTTTATCTAGTTCATGTTCATAATGAATAAACAAAAAGTATCTAGTGAGATTTATTAAAGCTCGTTTACTGCTATTAATTTCTTGTATAGTTTTACACTAGAATATATTGATCGTCATCTTGTTCAGAAAACTATATGTTATTATATCTGTATCACCATGTCAACTTATACAAGAAGGAAAACAATGTTAGAATAATCAAAGATGTTATAAATAGAGGATCTGCCCATATGTATCTTCATCCTATTAAATCGATGAAGCCGAAAAACAACCGAGCATCGGCACGTCTGATTGGCTACTTTCGTTTCTGCCATGATTGTTGGCTCAAAACATTGCGATCCTATTGGGCGGAGTGGGCAGAGTAGGGGTGGCGAAACTGTGACGTATGGCTTCAAGATTTTGTTGTAAGGGCAGATCCTCTATTTTATAAGATACTTGGGAATAATATATGTTTATTCTTTCCCGACGTTTAGCTTGTTGTATATAAAGCACTTTCTGTTCAGCTGTTATTTTTGTAGAAATGGCTCTGAAATTGTCTTTAGAATGATTTCATACAATGGCTAGTGAGTTACACAAAAGGTTGATATAAATTCGATTTTGTAAAAGATCCTGGACTATATATTATATATTAATTAAACGATACTCTTATATAGAATATACTGAATAAAATTCATGAATTACAATTATGCACAGTAGAAAAGATTTTTGCACTTTTTAAAACATCTTTTAAGATAAAATATTTTCGTTATACATATTTAACTTATTTCTGTTTCCACGCTTTTTCTGGTCCTCGAGAGCTTATCTTTTTTAAATCTCACGTTAAGCTGTCGGTCAAAGTCTCATATAGCCTCGCTGCTGAAAGGGGCGCTAAACTCAAATCAAATAAAAATCTATCTCCCTCCTTCTCTCTCTCTCCCTTTTGATATATATATATATATATATATATATATATATATATATATATATATATATATATATATATATATATATATAAAATCCTCACACCACACATAGAGTTACAATTTGTGTGGATTATGGCCGCAGTTTCAGAGTAAACATTTCAGCCCGCATACATTTTTCGAATTCTCTTATATATCCTCATTCTCTGCCGTATTTATTATCCGCAGAACAAATTACCCGCAGATCTGATTATCCCTATATCATCAGTTTAATTTCATCACATGTAAATATATGTTTGGCTATTTGTATTTAAACAAAGAATGTTAAAAAGAGATCAAATCTACAGAAAAATATAAATAGGGAAGTTAACATGTATACGTACTATTGTTTAGTTATTTTCAATACATTTCAATAAATTTTTCATGATGTAAAAACAAACTCGAAAGTGGAAAATAAGACATATTATCATTCTTATGTCGAAAGGTAGAACGAGTGGTTTGTACAACGAGTTAGCCAGATGGAAGGGGATTCTTCACTTTTGGCATATCAAAATATGGTAACCTTAACTATAAATAGTGTATACAGGGTGTTAATGAACTATATCGACAAACTGTAAGAGGTGATTCCTCACATCAAAATAAGAAAATAAGTTCGCATGAACTTATGGTGAAAAGTGCATAGTTTCAGAACTAGGGCTGTCCAAAATGGCGAAAAAGCCAAATTTCAAGAGACCCTATTTCGAATTTGGGAAACTGTGGATGGTGGCTCTTATCAGCTTAAAGGAAATCATGCATACGCAGTCCAAAAATTCACATTTCATTAATGTTCAAGGGTGTACAGAGTATTCCCTGCAGGGTGAGATTTTCAGACATGCCATCAACCGAATTTTGAGGTGTGCTCTGACTTTATGATTGGTTCAAAGTAGGCAAACGATAAGCCTTGATACCAGTGAACACAGAATTCTTTGGCACGATGTCAAAAGTGTTAAGGATCGTCAGCAGCACGGTTTCTCGTACTCGGGAAAACGCGTGGTGCGATGTTTTCTTTCACGCTTATAAGTGAAGAAAATGTGAAATATACCGTGACGAAATACATGTCATCACAAGTTATTCTGAACACAAGAAAACATGGAGCTACTGATTCCTAACATTTGAGACTTCCTTCCGAAGTACTGAGTGTCCATTATTATTAAGACTAACCTCCTGCTTACTTTGGACCCTCCTTCAAAAAGGGTATATCTGAAAACTCTGTTGAGAGTATATCTGAGAATTATACCCTGTATACCTACTGAAAATTGATGAAATATGCACTTTTGGATTGTGTATGCATGGCTTCCTTTGAGCTGTAAAGAACCAACATCCACAGCCTCCGGAATTCGAAATAGGGCCTGTTGAAGTTTAGCTTTTTCGCGATTTTGGACAGCCCTAGTTCTGAAACTATGCACTTTTCGAAATAGGTCCATATGAACTTTTTTTTTCTTATTTTGATATGAGGAATCACCTCTTACAGTTTGTCGGTATAGTTCATTAACACCCTGTATATCTAAAATATTCAATTACTCAATTGCATTTTATCAGATCCTTGTATCAACACTCTAAGTATAGTATCATTTAAAACTGATTAGCGAGTGGAATTATACAGTTGATGTTATTTTGCAGTAATGGGTATGCATTTCTGTGTAATCGTTCTGAAAGCCAAGCGTATGTTGGAAAAATTACATAATATTGAAGGTCCTGCTCAACATCCTTTTGAAAATAAACTTTTCCACTTTCTATAATGTTTTCAGAATAAAATAGACTTATACAAATAGTATTTGATATTTTGACAATAAAGAGTAAATTGACTTTCTTCCATATTTTTATAGCAGTTATCCTATTTATTTGATAGTATTAATGACTCCCATAGTTAATGCAATTGATCTATTTTATATTTATTTTTGCAGTTACGGTAATGCTGCATACTCAATAGTTTCTTCACTAACTTTGCAATATGCAGTGGAACTTCAGATGAAGAGGTAAAACATGATAAATAAAAAGAATGTTAAGTCGCTTGGTAAATAACAAGGTATCTTAAGTTACAAATCACTGAACAACTTTTATAATTTTCTATGTAACACTGAACAAAATCATTCAAGATATGATATAGTGATAGGATGAGTGTGTGATACGTCTTCCCTTGCATTTGGTTGTTTCTCATCCTCTGTCAAATTGTTAGTGCTTGAACATTCGCAGCTCAAGAACCTGCTACTCTGTACATTTTGTATCCAAGTTTCTTTCGGAAAGCAGCGTGATGACTTCTTGCTGAAAATATACTGCATTCCGAGACGAAAGATCAACCAGTAAATGGTTTCTATACCACTAATAACACTGCAGCCAAGAAATAGACTTGCTATTCCACCCAAAGAAGCTGAAAAAACAGAATTATACTTAAAAGGGATTCAACAATAAGGCACAAAATAACAATAATCCACATCCTATAATTCTCTATGTTTATCTGTAGTCAACAATTAATACAGTGACGCGTAAGAACATGCATGTTGAACAGTGTTAGTACCAAGTAATACATCAATGGAAATGATCCATCATAAATAATATACCTAAGTAATTGCATTCAGATTAACTAATAAGCTTTTCACTTAATACCTGTAACAGACCTCTCATCTACAGTATAAATTCGATAGATTCTATCCAAGGTCATGCGGCTAACGTTCTTTTCCTTTATTTCCTCATATCTTCCACGTTTCTCCCACTGTCCAGTGGTAGATCTAGAAAGTAAAAACTGGGAGGGCCAAATAGAACTCAGACTGTGATAGGTATATCATAAGCTTACAATAAACTTTCAAAAATTTGTAATTAATACCTTAAATTATTTTTGTCTCTTAAAATTGGGGGAGCGTAGGCCTCCCGACTCCGGGCTAGATTCGCCACTATTTTCATTGCATCAGTCCTTATGTTATTCGTCTTAACATGTTATTTTTATCCTTCAGAACACAAGCACGGTACTTAACGATAAATATAATTTCCATATTTCAATGATTTTGCATTATCTGAATACTCTTGTTTCATGTAGAATCTTGGAACTTAACCCTTTCACAGAGGAAGTCGACTTTTGTCGACAGAACCAAATTTCCTTAGCATGCGAATGTCGACTATAGTCGACGTGTTAAAATTTGTTTGTCCGTATCTTGGCTTTGTCGAGAGTAGTCGCCAAAGTTGTACCGTTCATTTTTGTTTGTGTTCTATTGTTTTCGATAAACAATAAAAATCACACAGAAAACCTTTGGCGACTACAATCGACAAACCCAAGATACAGACAAATTTTAACACGTCGACTATAATCGACATTCGCAGGTTAGGGAAATTTTGTTCCGTCGCCTTCCACAGTGAAAGGGTTAAAATAAGTACATTCTCATAATATCAAGATAGTTTCATAGAATCACAATATATTTTCAATACTACTCTTAATGCCGACGCAATACTCCATTTGAACTAAATCCTCTACTACATTTTAACTTCGGCGTGGGAGACCCGGGTTCTATTCCCGGCGGGAGCTCGTGTGGTTCGGATTCCATGTTAATCGATAGATCCACGTCTCATATAGCCTCGCTGCTGAATGGAACGTTAAACTCAAAATCAATTCAATGCAATACATTTTAACTTCAAACCGTTGTATATAACAATTAAAAGTTATCTCTCAAACATAAACATGTTATTGCCTTCTCTATAAACTAGATTTTTGTATAAGATAAACTAGATGTATTTACTTTTAAAACATGTCGTGTGTATGTAGGAATGAAGAAAATATTAAAGGTAACATTGTATTTCAACTTCAAACTAGTATATCCAAGTACTCTCTAATATAATAAATATAAATATAAGTACTATGTAATATATAATAAATATAAGTTGTATCGAAACTATAAATTAACTTTCATATCTGCTTTTTTGTATATCTTTGGTTTGTGAGCTACCAACATTCGCTTAGAAGCATAGAAAACTTTCTAATTCTTTTACTGTTTAATCTACTAACATGCTGACTTTCCAACAAAGCACACTTTGTAGCAATTTTCCTCTGAAATAAACATTTTCACAACGGAGATATTTAAAAGAAAATTTGTTATTTGTTTCAACTATAAACAAGAAAGGAGCAGGATTTTATCGTATGATCATAAGGGAGCACTATAACTGCTATCTGTGAAAATAGATTACTCTGTAATTACTGTAGGTGAGCAAACGAAACCTAATTTAATATGACATATACTTTACATAACATAATAATGCAACCTAATTTAACTTTCAAAAAATTTACTATTCGGCAAATGTATAATCTCTTAATTTTTTGGGGCTCCTTCGTGGTTAAGCGATGAACGTACGCGCCTTTATGGTGGAAGATCCAGATTCGATCACCGGAGGGAGTTCATATGGTTCGGATCCCACGTTGAGCAATAAGTTCACGTCTCATATAGCCTCGCTGCTGAAACGGAACACTACACTCAAAATCAAATCAACGATAATTTCTTTGCTTGATGTCCTATAATTTAACATGAAATTCTTTACTAGAAAGACAATTTTTAATTAAATCAGAATTTGAAATACTCATATACAAAACCAATACTTACATACGAGTCCAATCCAATCGAAGGAAGGTGTGTGGTGATATAAAACAACAGCTATGTGTTTGTAATAAATGTCAATATAGCCGGTAACAGAGAGAGCGAAAGGATTGTTTCTGAAAATAAAAGCAAAAATTTACTTTCTTTTCTTTCTTCACAAGGACTGCATAATTATTACAATCTACACCTTATTATAATAATATGAGTATTGAGTTCACTTTAATTCTCATTATTTCTTCTGGAGAACATGCTGCCAAGTAGTACATATTTTTGCAAAGGACTTCTGGTTCAATTCTATCCCATATCATTTCGTGATGGATATCATGTATCCACAAATATACTTCATATTTTTTTCGTTTCCTCCAACTTTCTTCAATTCACTTATTAGCTCCACAGTAAAAGCCAAAAGACCCACAGTAAAAGCAGTAGGTAACACAGCTCCACAGTAAAGCTGCACAGTAAAGCTCCACAGTAGCTCTACAGTAAAGCTCCACAGTAAAAGCAGTAGATAAAAAAAAAACACACACACACACAATTGAGATCCTTGTCACAACAGGATTACAAAGCTCGGGGAGAATAAAGTACCAATAATAGCTGTTTTGCAATTGACTTTTGTTTCAGCACTATGACATCGTTACCGTTCTTATTGTTAATATTGTCCATGTAGTAAGTTATGGAAAGTGAACTTGACGGTGCTAATCCAGTACGATATACTTCACTTGCAGAGTGGCAATATTATCTTGTGACTTACTAAATAAAACATTAAGATAAATAACATACGGTAATTTGCAAACCAATACATAAAATAAAACGAGGAGAGGGCACTTAGCAACCAATTGTTTGTTTAAATTATTGTTCTTACATTATTGATGAGTAAAATCATTGTTGATGCTGAATTGCAAGTATTGTTATGTAAAACTTCTCGAGTATTAAGCGGGGCATTGTATGTCTATTTTCATTAAAACATTATCTACTAAATAGTCTTAAATAGTTTCAAAAATTATCTTTTCTATCTTAGGTATTAATGCTGCATTTTGAAGAAATCATGTTCAAGGACATTCGGAACACACCCATATAACACTCAGCATTACATCCTTCAAGACATTGATAAGATTGGATTCACCTTGGCTTATCTACCAAATGTTAATTCCACACCGAGCCCACGAACACCTGACAATTGACCATCGGAACTTCCTCTGTGACTACAATACTTCGTACCACAATTATAATACTACAAGATCAAATCTACTTCACATATAATTAGAGGCATCAGCAATATAACAAAATCTAATAAGAAACTCTAATGGTTTCGAAAAGATGATAATCTGCGATTGAATAAGTTATATTACTGAAAAGTAGACTTTCTCGCCCTGAAATTTTCCTTCGGCAATACTTGATTAAATAATGTTCATCAGGTACCTAAAAAGAAAACTTGTGAAAAGGTAACAGTGAAACTTCAATCGACAGTTTGGTGGTAGATTATCTAAGATGGTGATAATTCGGTAACAAAAACAAAATTATATAAAAAGAAAACTTCATCTGTCTATGGCCTGAAGTTATAACACACCAAAAATTGTAAATTTGTGTTCGAGCTGCCTCTGTGTAACAATACAATAAATCGCTGATTACTTCAATTTTACGAATATACTATAGGTAGCGGAACAGATAAATGAGTAAATTATTTATTTAATAAGTGAGTAATAAACAAGTAAGTGGATAGGATATAGAGGTATCTTTCTTTTTAGTTTGTTAATTAGTAGAGCAACCTAAAAGCATAAAGAGCATAACAAGCACAACAACAATTTACACATATGGTTGGTACCTTCAACATGCTTGTGGTTGTCTAAGGGTCCAGAAGAAACTAATTTTAAAAGCATAATTTTAGAAAATAAAGCATAAAGCATAATTTAAAATATTTAGCACAATTGTTGGAAAATTCTGTTTAACTGTAAGTTTAACATACTGTATTAATATTTTTTAAAACCAATATTTACATTGCAAAATCATTGAGAACATAACAATGCAACAATGAAAAGCTTATTTTTACTTCTATAAACTTTTTGGTGTAATCTTTTGATGTACAGAAAAGAAAAAAAGGAAGAAAATTTTCCGCCAACAATGAATAGTACACAAGAAATCCACAATATATTGTTATGTGTACCTCTTGAACTTGAGCATTTTCTGTACTTTTTGGTGGCATCTTTTACTTTCCCCCTCTGTATATTTGCACCTCTAAGGCGCACACAAGTAATAAAAAAACTGACTCAAGTAAAGCATCTCTTTACAGTGTATTAAGTAGAAAGTTCATGAAATATAAAAGAAACTGGTTGCATAAAATATTAATAAATAGATCAAAATATTTAGAATATTTAATGTATAATAAATATTGTGCGTTATGTAGGATTAATGTAAAACAATGATTGAAATTAACAATAAAGCATAATTTGAAAAAAAAAACATAATTAAACAAAAAATAAAGCATAATGTGGGTTGCTCAAATAATTAATAATATGTATTACTTAATATAATGTAAGTAAGATGAGTTGTTTATGCCCATAGTACACATTATGAAATTTATCCCGTACATGAAACAGTATTTGAGGGATTAAGCTTTCAGAACCATACATACTGTACATACATAATCTATACTCGGAACGAAATAAAGAACAAATCGACGTTTGGAGGAGCACGCGTAGCCCTATTGCACGAAATTTGTTCCAATGAGGTCTCCGTTATGCTCCTTTTACTTCCGTTGTGAAACAGGTCTGAACGGCTGCAACGTTGTAATGTCCCTTTTAACAGAAATGTTCCACCTGTAACTACCACCAAGACATTTATGATTAGCCCCTCTCAACTCTTACAGTGACCTTAATAACTCCGTGACGTAGTTTCCTTTCTCAACACAAATATCCATGTGGCTTTGAGCCGTGAATTCGTTTCTTAATTTGCTTTATGTTTACTTTTGCCATTGATAACGTATTGATAGAATAGCCATTCAGCACCGAGAAACCAGAATTCAAGTTCTCCCCTGTCATATGGCTAAAGTTTTCGTATTATTTGAGTGTTTTCGGTTGACACCCCTGCATATGTACACGGCAAATATTTATCACATGTAAGCAAAAGCATTGGATGTAGACGAAATACAAAGACTAATCCTTTCGTCTACATGTGAAATATTTTCCCAGAAATAATTAATGGCTAGAATTATTTTTCTTTATATTCTGTGGAAAGCTGTGTTTGCAGTAAAGAGTGACCTTATATAACACAATCTTGACGTTGTGTACAAAAATATATAAAAGTATGAGTACGATTAATTAACGAGAACGAGAATTACAGTAAATTATTTTGCCGATGGGACTTTTAGCATCTTACACAAATATAGAAAATTAATATAGACCAATTCAAATATTTATGTGTAAATGACAAAACGTTCAGCCATAATTCTTTTAAATTAGGTATATTTGAAAAGGATCTTCTGTCACAAAGATGATTAAGTGTGGCTCTGGGATCTATACATCTCAACTATAGAACTATAAAATATGAATATGTAAACTTTTAATATTAAATCTAATAGAGCATGAATCTGAAGTTTAAAGGTTGACCATGGAAGGTTCGTTCTAATGAAACAATTTTGGAAAAAATATTTTCATAAGGCCACATCAACATGGACGACGGACGACCTTTTTAAATTTCTAAGTTAAGGTTGCAGACACAATGAATTGTATTTTCAACTCAAATTATTATGCATATATACTTAATAACTAAGAGCAATATGCAATTTTAGACTACTCAACCCCTATATATATAATGCATCATCGTACTTACGATTCTGCATAGTTACTGCGTACATCATACGTAATATGATTGCAGACCTGCTGGCATCCGCAATCCATTCCACGCTCACTGCGATTGAAGCCCGAAACTTCACCTGGTGGTTTATGTCTACGTAGATCATCTACAAAATTAACATAGTTATTTTTATAAGTTTTGGTGATCTTAGGTCAAAATTCTACCATGCATAATAGTGAAAAAAAAAACAACAAACAGCAATACACTGGTGAGCCCTAGCAATAACATGACCAACAATCTTCTCCGAGCCTTACAGAAATAATAAAATATTTAAAATTAAATTCAGTTGTAAATAAGATCAACTAATGTCCAAAATTATCAGTGCAACACGCACAAATAGAAAATAATAATAATTTTTTGCTGACGAGTTCCAATGCACATTAACCGATACTTGTACATAATTTTTAACTATATTAGTGAGTGTTCATTAGCTGGATAGCTTTGATCACTCATTACTTTTGACATAACTCATATTCTCCATTCCATTCTTTAAAAATCCTTATCTCAGAATCTTAAAACCAGGATTCGTCTTTCAGATGTTGTCGATTTAGAAGTTAGGACTTGATCAACGTTAGCTTTCCTTTGACTGACAAGGAACGTATGCGAAAAGTGACAGCTAGATATTTATGAAATTTGGTACCCTGACTAACTGCGGATCGCTAATCATCGTGGTAATAGTCAATCGGTGCCGAAATGCCTTGTTTGTCCGCTACGTATAATACGTATACCACGACCACGCAGTGACCGGGTGAGGCAGTGCCTAGTTATATCCTAAAAAACACTGAAAAAAAAACAGATTATGAAAAATGTATGTAGGTAACCTGATATGTACGGAAGGGGACACGTGACCAAGAACACGGCAGTAGTGTCACACAAGAAGTCCTGTCAACCCTACACAAACTTATAGTTTTTCAAATAAAAAGTATACAATTTTATGGCATTAAAACAATTGGCACGAATCATGAAAGAAAATAAGCAAACGTTGGGTTATCAGTATTGTCAAATAAAAGAGGTACGAGTCTCTAAAGTTGAGAAATTATGGGATTCGTGCAGAAAAACGAACAAATGTTCAACAACAAGATTGCGGGAGGAAAATTTATAGTAGGGAGTAAACCACAGCATCGAATGTTTAACGGGCTTGATGCTTCACATCGAGTGTGCCGCTAGGGCGAGAAATATACGTATTTTGCTATATTATCTATGTTTTTTCTGTTGTGTGTATTGCTGTATTATGTGAAAGTAATATTTTATATACTGTACAGTATATTACTGTTAACCTGAATGCAGTGTGTTTTGCTTTCATCGTTGTCTCACATGTTAATGCTTCATATACTCTTCACTGACGGCTATCACAGGTCGATTCTGACGTACTTTCTTTTCACAGGTTTGTTACCTTTCGTGCCACAGTTTTTTTGTAATCTTTTCAGGCGCTGCACCGTCGTTTCTGTGGTTTGGAAGGCATGCAGGACCTTATGCGGCGTTGTAACCCCAAGAGAGTTCGTTTTATAGCTTTCGGAAACGGCTTGAGATATCGATTCCTCACAAACGCCATTGAAATTGCTGCGCTTCAAGAAACTTCCTGTTCACATTTCCGCATTATGTCACATGGGACTTCTTCTTTCTACGGCTACTCCAACATGCCCTTTTTAGGTGAATTCCGTATCAGGCTCGTTAGTAACTGGAAGCTGTGCATGCTGTAGTTTACTCCCTACTGTACATTTGTTCCTTCCGTAGTCTTGTTGTTGCTGTACATTTTTCGTTTCTCTGTACGGATCCCATAATTTCTCAAATTTAGAGACTCGTATCTCCTTTATTTGACAACACTGTTAACCCACCGTTTGCTTATTTTTTTCATAATTCGTGCCAATTGTTTTAATGCTATAAAATGTTATACATTTTATTTTTTTAAAAAAACTATAAGTTTGTGTAGGGTTGGCAACACTGCTTGTGTGACACTACTGCCGTGTTCTTGGTCACGTGTCCCCCTTTCTTAGGTATCAGGTTACCTGCACACATTTTTCATATTTGTTTTTTTCCAGTGTTTTTAGGATATAACTAGCCACTGCCTCACCCGGCCACTGCGTGGTCGTGGTATACGTATTATACGTAGCGGATAAACAAGGCATTTTGGCACCGATTGACTATTACCACGATGATTAGCGATCTACAGTTAGTCAGCGTACCAATTTTCATAAATATCTAGTATCACGATCAGAGTTGGCGTGGGTCAATGAAAACTTGACCCACCACCCACCGTGACCCACGACCCACCGTCACCCACTCTGACCCATCACCCACCATGACCCACTGTGACCCACCACCCACGGTCACCCACTCTGACCCACCACCCACCATGAACCATTTTCATCCACTTTGACCTACTCTGACTCACCAAAATCCATCGTCATCAACTTTGAACACGATCTACGGCCTCTTCTGAACTGACTAAAGAGTTTCCACTTGTAATAAAACAAGACTGTGGAATTGTCACTAATCGGAGTTTGAATTTATAGTCAATCGCTCACAAAAAACTTGAAAAATCAGTTTTTCATAGTTTATAAATTTACTCGGGTACCCAATGTGAGAGCATCTCCATAAAGTATGCTCGTAATTGTAATTTGTGTAACCACTAAAACACCACGTTAAATTTAAGTTACAAATATGGATAATTGCAATTATTATGAATATTTATTCAAAAGTAGTTTACCTAAAGCAAAGAAGAGAGTTACTAACATGTTGGTACAAAGTTGAATAACACAAATAAGCCATTAGTAATACAAGTATACATTTTCCGTAACTCGTAATTTTCCACCTTAAAACAAATCTGAAATCGGATTTATTTCCTGTTGGTAACTTTTTGGAGGCAAATCATCCGCAGTGGAATGATGTCCTTCCTTCAGCCAAGAAATAACTAGCTCGTCTACTTTGAGTTTGTCTAGCGGTGGGTCATTAACATTGATGAGCAACAAGTTAGACAATGTTTGAGCACTTAATCTATTTCTAATCAGTCATCTGTAAATTCATAAGGGGTAATCCCCGTTCGCACTCTGTCGTGGAAATTGATAATACTTCTACCCGATTTCTGCAACTTCTCATCGACAATCTACTTGTTAGACTTAAGTCTGATAACGATTTTTCTCGGTCAGTTTTGAAATACTCAGCAAGAAATATCATCTCTCTATCACCATACAACATCTTTTCCATATCAACCATGTCAGTTGGCAATGTCGACCCATGTAGAACAGAAACTTCATATACCGCATTTGATAGGGAATCTTGTGAATAAATTATCAATTAAAGCCTAATAAACTGATGATTTCTTATTTGTTTATAAATTTAATTTTTGTAATTACACATGAAGGTTTGATACCATTACCAATTTCCCTCCCCCGTCTAAAAAGCGAAACGGAACGAGGTTTCTGTAAAGTATTCAGAGGTGAATGGGAATTTCCCTCCTTCTTCAACTTCAATTACCACACTGCTGTTTGCCATGTGCCAAATTACGATGAATTTCAATTAAACTATCATAGTATAATTATTTCCTTGTTAAATTATCAATACTTTTCAGTGGAAAAAAGGATGAAATTTCAAAGTTCCAAATCAAAGTAAGTAGACCAACGTAAAGAGAAAAAAAGTGTAAAATTTTCCATACAATTATGCGTACAATCCAAACTTTAAATTTCGGTGTAATTAAGCTTACACTACAAATTTTAAGCCTATTTTTCTCACAACTTTATGGATTGATTGCCCTGTGCTGTGAGCGTTCCATATAATAAACATAAGCTTCAGCAATTATTATAGCAGAAAGCAATGGATATATGAAGCCAAGCACTGTATTTTTTTCTGATTTTTTTCTGAAATAACATCGATCGTTTTCGATCATTTTTACAAACCAACTCACTACCAATTTTCCATATATAGAAAGTGCCCTCCCCCCCCACGCACACATAAAGGAGAATTTAAAAAATGCTAGGACGCATTCTGTTTATTTTCAATAAAGAGTTAATACACTGAATTTCAGCTCCGTAAGTTTAACGGTCTCCGAGATACTAATTTTTTTTTCGCAAAAATTCGGATTCTCACTACCTCCTTAGGATATTATGCATTATAATAAAAGCAATATAACATCCCAATTTGGATTAAGGCCTAACTATATACCAAAAGTAATTTCATTTGACTTTGCAATTTGACCGTGATGATCAGGCACACATAGTTACATTCAATTTTTTATAAATAATTTATATATTACAGTGATTCAAAAATGTATTTTTTCCAGTAGTTAGCTCTAAAACTCACAGGTCTCGAAAGTCAAATTGTAGTGTAAGTCCTATTGTTATTATTACTATTAAAAATATCAATATACAAAAGTGCCGGAAGTTCTTTTTTCACTTGGTTAGATATACTCACCTCAGGTAAGTAGACAGAAACAAGTGGGAAAGAAAAGGAAATGAAGGTCTTGAAAGTAAAACGGAGACAAATTTACCAGTCTTCAGAAGATACTCTCTATAATGCAGTGAGCAGAGAGGGTCGGTAGATCATACTGAGTCGGTGGGTCGCAGTGGGTCACGGTGGGTGGTGGGTCACAGTGGGTCACATGCTGTTGACCCACGACCCACTTGACCCACTGACCCACTCCATCTCTGGTCGCGATTCGCATACGTTCCTTGTGAGACCTATGGAATCTTAACCAAATTTGGTATACTCGTAAATATTACCATACCTATTTTAGACACAGTTGGTCTACTTTTGAGAAATCAATGTTGGTTGCGATCTTTTGCATTGATGAAACTTCTCCTTTATCGTGTAATATTATTCTCAGAGTCTTAGAGAAACTTTTCGTTTTCTGTTGATTTTTTAGTTAACTCTCGACTTCCATTTTACACGTTAGCTATTTTAACTATATTCTCCAAATTCCAAAAAACACAAGCTCTGTACCAATTTAGTATAAAAGCATCTATATATCAAGTCTTTTCTACTTGTATTTCACGTCAGAGCCTTTTAATATTTTTGTTTCTACTTTTAGATAATTTTCCAGGCTTTTCTGGGAAACTAGACAGGAAATTTCTAATAAAATGATTGGAAAAACTCGAGTAAAAGTTGCGAATAGTCTGTGGGATGAAAATAAACATCAGAAAGAAAATAAATTTGATGATTAGTACAAAGCGATGATTGATATCAAGTATAGAAGTAAGAGGAGACAATACACATCAGACGAACAGTTTTCAGTATCTCAGTAGTGCTATTATTAGCGAAGACATGTAGTGCGAATGTAGATATGAAAAACAAGGAAAGGAATGGCGAAACAAGCATTTATGAAGGAGAAATATTTATTTTGTGGATATTGAAATAAAGAGTAAGGAATTATTACAATGGATGGTAGTAGTCTATGAACAACGAAAAACGATTACTAGCTCGCAAAATTCAGGTATGGACAAGAAAGCAGAAAGTTTGTTGGGTCAAATGGATAATCAATGAGGAAGTTCTGATAATAGTATATGCAAGAAAAAAAACGTTGGATACAATTGCAAGGTAAAAGAGGAAGAGAAACTGGTTAAGTTCAATTTGTTGAAAAGGAACTGTATTTGAGGTACTTGACATAAAGTAGGATGGAAGGAGAAACAGATTAGGTGAAGAAGGCTACAATAATGGACGGTATTAAAATCGATAATTGTTACATAGATTCTAAGAGGTTACCTGAATACTGTTGACCTTTTCCTTAGGATTGGTTTAATAGTTACTGTAACGTTCTTAGTTTGTAACTCTGAATAATAAATGTTATATTATAAATTTTCGTTTTACATATAAATTCTGTTACAATCTAATATACTGCAGTTAAAAAAATTCAACTAAATGTTGGATTGGCAACATAATCTAGTGGTGTAGATGGATCAAGCACAATGTACTTCCGGTTCGTTTCTGGTAGTTGTCAAAGAAATGTAGGATGGACTTTACAATGATTTTACTGTATTTTGTATTTGACATATAAACATTATACTGAAACAGTTGCATTTTTCTTGAATAAATTTAGGAAACAATAAACTTGAGAGTAGGGAAAAGGTTTAAAAGGCAATGAAACATACATGTGAATTGTATATCTTTTTATGTTTTTTTTCTTTACCTATCAGTCATACTGTATAGTTCCACAAATGGAACTTTCGAAACCTTGCACTTCCGATGTCACAGGACGTAATGCGTATTTGTCTCACCCATTGCGGAGTATGTCAAATAATATTCCCCTGTTGATATTTGCATTGTATTAAATTTCAGTGTTTTCTGATGTATATGTTTAAAAGTTACAAGGGTATTTCAAGATAAATGGTGTACTCTATACATACATATAGTAGACATACAAGTATAGAATATACTCTTACACATGGTGGGGCAAATAAAAGTAGCCCGGACGAGTGATTCGATTGGACGTGAATGTATGCACGGAACCACACCACGTGAGGCGCATACCGCCTGTACGCACCTCACCATCGGTTCAGATCTTAGTGCGGGCTGTGTCAGTGTGAGTTGAGCAGTGCACAGATAAGATGGTACTCACAGTGCAGCAGAAGATGTTCATTGCGAAAAGTTACGTGAAAACCAATTCGTGGAAAGAGTGTGGTCAGTTGTTTGCTCATGAATTTCATAGTGTCAAAGTACCAGCAAAGAGTGCAATGCAAGGATTAGTCCGAAAATGGCGTTAGAATCTGATTTAAACAAGGCAAAAAACATTCCGAAAAGTGTTCGAACACCTGAAATTGTGGTCATTTTCATTCATGTGGTCATTTTCAACATCTGCTATAAGCAGGCTAGCGGACTGTTTCCTTTCCTTTGCTGTGTTTCTTTGTACCATGGAACTCTATTCTCCGGGCCACTTTTATTTGTCCCACGTTGTATTTGAGTACACAAGTAGGCATATTGTATGTTCACCACTTACTACGAATATCGTATAAACATTTCACATCTCCGTAAGTTGCATGACATTCTCTTACACCTGAAATAAAATAAAAGTGATATTCATTTTTTTCTCTTTTACAGGCATAAGAAATTTATATCTACAAACAGACAGTCATATAATATATTCCTTTCCTAATGATTTCAATGTGATGACACTTATACAAACTTTGCGCTAGAATGCACGTGCCAATAAACATGTTCTATTCAGTAAGAAAATAGTATACGTACATTCAGTGAATAAGTGTAGTATTATTGCAAACAGATTTCTCAACAATCATGAGTAACGCAATTCAATAGTTCAGAATTACTATGATTATAACCTGAACACATACGGTGGCCTCTTGAAGATCCCTGTTGTGGTTTTTATATTATAGTGTTATAAAATTATAAAATTAAGAATTGGGGTTTTGCGAGAGGCTTTTATGTACTATTAGTTTACCATACCTTTAATGCTGAATGTTTACTTACTAAACAAGAGAGAGATGAACATAAAACTGAAAATTAAAATTATTTGATTGCTTAATGAATATAAAATAGTGATCGCTGTAGGGGTTTGTATATTTGCTGTAGTGTTAGATATGGCGTTGTTATAGATAGATTTTTATTATTTTTATATACCTGCTAATTTGTTTGATATGTTTTTTTTTTAAATGCTATTTTGAGACAACTTTAGTTTTAGTTTTGGTTATTTTGTAAATCAGTTGTTTAATTTAAGATACATGGATTTTATTTGAAGATTATGATTATGATTATGATTAATCTTGGCAGACTAATAATAAATGACTGATTATTATATTCAGTGCCGGATTTACGTTTGATCGGGCCCTAAGCTATTGAAAAGGGTCCTTTATACGTCAAGCTTTCTTGTTCAGCATCAAAATGTTGCCGTTTCTAGGTTTGAATATATGGTATATGCTATTTATGGACCTAATGGGTGTCAAGAAAGGTCAATTACAAGCATGGCTAGGAAACGGGGGCTCCATTATAAGTGAGACTGGATAGGAGGGGCCTCATTACAAACGGGGCTGAGAAGTAGAGCCCTATTACTTGCTTAATAAAAGCCTAATACATAACAGTACAAAACACCATTGTTGTATGCGCATTTTATCTTATTTGCTTTTTCTTGTTATTTGGAAATTACGTTACAATAAGTTTTTTCTTTAAATTTTAGGCCCCAAGCGTTTGGGGCCCTAAACTATAGCTTGTTTAGCTTATGCGTAAATCCGGCACTGATTATATTGTTAGTGGGAATGAACTTTAGATTACAGCTTTATGATTTAAATAATATTGAGTTTGATGTGTTGTGGTATGAACTTAAATAGTTTTAATTTTTGAATGGTACGAAATTTTCGCTTTTTAATAACTTTCATTACTATGCGCCATTTTGATTATTTTAAGGTTTTAAATAAGGATTTTTTGTGAGATTGTTACCCTAAGTGTCTCTTGTAGTAGGACTAAATGCCTGACCCATAAATTTAGGTTTATGAACAAAACAGAATTATGTTAATGGAGAGAAATTTCTTCGAGCAAGTTTTTTTTACAATGAAAACCTTTAACGCCATTATTAGCATATAGAATAAATTTGCAGGTAATATTATATCATTTTTTTACACTTTATGTTACATTTTTAGAATATAAATATTTAAAGCGATTTTCCGCTTTTTTTACTCTTTAATGGAAAGATAATATTAAAATTAAAAATTAAATTTTAACTTGAAACAAATCATAAATATTGACCTTTCACATCATCTTTTATTTTTATACTTGATACAGGAAAAAAACGTAGATGTGTCCGCAACCTCCGTATTGGAGAACCATAGGCTATTGAAACTTTTGGAGACAATCGATAGAGCAATTAAATAACACACCTCTCCAAAACAAGTTCGTACTTTGTAGAATGTGGGATTTGTTGAATGCAGTTAATATTGCATTCAATCTTGCCCACTTTCAAGTGAAACACGTAACAACAAACAAAATAGAGCAGAGTCCAGGGTTCGATCCTCCAACTGCCCTTGGCTAATCAATTGCCGCCACTGGAGACCGGCACTCAAAACCTGGAGTTTGAATACCAAGTTAAACGTGTATTTTCATCAAACGAATGCTAAATAGAAGTCGGTATGGACTCTACATTCTAAATATAATATAACAAGAAATAGAACATTGATCATAAGCTGCAGACATAGATCTATTAGAGGACATTTTGTCCATTACCTGTAACGCGAATGATAAATGTAATATCTATAAAAATATGTCGTATTTACAATAAACTTTCGATAATCATTTAGAAGATACATGAGCTTGAGTGGGTAGCAACAGACAATAAAACGTCGAAGGCTCGAAGCTAAGAGAAAAATCATGGAAGAAGAAATGTGAGGACTAGAAAAAGACAAGAAGATGTAGAATCATTCAAAATAGGCAACGAAACAATTAAAGGAAACTGAAACGCTTGAGAAGGACAGGTATCAATCAATAAGAAAAAAATACTCATTATTTTCCGGAGATGATTTTAATGAAGACTCGATTCGTGCAATGAATATCAGAGATAAATTCATTAACTTTTAGTCGATCAAGCCCGTTTCGTCCTGCAAGGCCCTGATACCGCACGATCAAAATGCAGTTTTCACACAGTAATTTTTAAATGCTAGTATCTCATTCCCTAATTGGATTAGAAGCATGGGAGAAGGAGTATAAGCAAAATAAATCAAAGATATAAAATGTATGATTTATGTCCATTAAAGCACGCATTTCTAAACGGGACGCCGGAAATGGAAAATGTATATATCTTAACGAAAAAATGAGATTAACCGTTTAGTCTCCCGAAATATGCACCCAACGATTATGAAAATGAGCTAAAACTATTTATTTATCACGAATGATAATTGTATTCTCACCATAGGACTAACACAACGTAGCCTTTAGCCCCAAAGAAAATTACAACTTGGCAATTTAACAACAACAACAACAACAAAAGGTTTCAATACATCCTGAAAATGAAATTTCACATAAAATAAGTTAAAAAGGCAGAGAAAAACAACTGGTACTCGCTCTTTGGTATAACAAGCCCAGAGCATAGTGTGGTACCTTCTATCTTTATACATAATAATCCTTGAAACAGGCCACCACAGACAATGGAGCGTTACACACTATAAAAGTACACTTTACTTCATTTTTGTAAATGGTCCACAGTGATAGAATCTTCCTCTTTACCGCTGTGCCTAGGAAGTGTTTATATCTTCAAACCTTTTGTCTCTTACTAAAGGTAAAGGTTAGGTATCTGAACTCTCTCACAGGTGTACGAAGCGATGTTGGTACATTTACCTTCAGCCAACTTCAAAAGTAATTGCCAACTTTTCACGGAACTCGTGATGTTTCTTGCATGGATGGAAAGTCAGAAAGAATAAGAACGTGTTGAGTATACTCTCACTGAATAGATGGAAAAGCCATTAGATAGTGCATTTGATCGTCACTTGGTTGAAGTTATATGAATTTATCATTTGATAGGTCAAGTCAACGTAGCCCGTATGGGTATTGTAAGGAATTAAGCTCATCAGAAGATGAGTTTAGAAATGAACTTGCAATCTCTTCATTGTCGTTCCATTCAGAATGGGTCAAATTTAAATTGGTTCGAATTTAGTTGAAGTTTTTTGTCAGAAGATTGGTTTTCACTCATCACATTACTGTTATGAATACCTATTACTTCACTATATAACATTTTTTTTTATAACAATTGCATTATATGAGGCAATTAAATATTTGGTTTCATTGAAAGAAAGATGTGTGTTTGCTATGATATTTACGATTCTCTTTTCCCTAAGTCTTTCAGGACAGTTTAGAAACTATGCTATATGACCTTGTTTGCAGTGATAATACTGTGCTTCATTAGTACATTTATTATTATGCTTTCTTACCACAGTTTTTGCATAGTTTTCTGTTTGTTTTGCATGTACGTTTGGTGTGCCCGTATTTTAGACACCTATCAACACATTGTCTAATTGGGTAAGGCTTAACTTTACGAATTAAGTAGTATAATTTGATTTCGTTAGTAAATTTCTAGAAGTGAATGTAAGAAATACTGATTTGGTTGCAATTGTAGTATTATTTGGACCATTTCTCAAAATTTTTCTCTCTGATGTTACCGGTATTTTCGCCTTAATATCATTTGACAGGTTATCCATGGATATATCAACTTCTATATCTTTTATGATTTCTATTGAATAAAGAGCATGATTGGGAATAATAAAAGATCAATTTTGTTTATTAAGTATAGGATGTTTCAGGAAATTATAAGCCACCTTACCAGGAGGAAACACACTTTTAATAAATTCCTACCTATCGCTGTTATTTTACTTATTCCAACTATTTCTGCTATAAAAAGTTTCCTACTGACCTTCATAATACGCCTTTTCCGTAACTCTTTATTAGCCTTCAAAAATTCAAGAAAAGGCACAAGATGCTGACAGTTATATTTGTTCACTATATTATCTGCTTGTTTCGAATATGTTTTGCAACGATTGTTATTCTTCCATGATACATGAGCTATAAAAATGATTACTTATATACTTACAAACTAAAATTAAAAGCAAATATAAAACTAAATACTAACTTACGAATAACTAGAACAATCTCACCAAATACACCACATCATTGCAATGTCAAGTTTTCGTGAAGAAAATACATACGTTAAAGTTTCTAATCATTAGTTAAATTATAAGATTTATGCACCACTGATAATAGTCTGCTTCGAAATATGTTGCACACTGTAGTCATATTCTACACACCTTGTTCACCCAACCCTATCTCCTGAAATTTCTTGTCGCGATCCGGAAAAAGCATTCATAATCGCATGTTATTTGTTATTGTTATTTCTAGTAGATCATTACCAACCCCTTCTTGGAAGTTCAGTAACAACAAAATTTCCAAATGGCCTATTAACCTATGATGTGAATGTAGCTATAATCGAAATTGTGTGTACTATTGAAAGTAAGTTAAAATACAAAAAGACTCGAAAAAAACTTACCAGTTCTTGGATAATAATAAGGTGTACACTTGCAATGGTCTTTCGTATAATTAATTCTGCATTCTATGTGACAATTTTCCAGATTATAAACTGAAATGGTTGAGAGGTTAACTTCGTCAGTATAAACACAATTTCTTTTGTCCTTATTTACGTACCGAACACCATCGGCACTAACTGTAATAGATGGTTCGATTTCTATCTGCATTCCATAAGATCGTCTACTACGCACAAATACTCCTCTTTGGACATCTGGGTACTTGTCAGGATCGTGAATGTATATCTGGAATTTAAGAAAATAAGTAAATAGGTTGATAAAGTATTTAGAAACGTCAAAGATTGGTACTTATTGATCATTAAACATTTTTATTATATAGACTAATCTGTTTCTTTTTATTGCAGTCATTTGAGACTCCTGGTTCGCATATACTAGTGATGTCGTGTATTGTTGAAGTGAGTGATTCGCCCTCTCTGTAATTCAACCTCAAACTGTATGAGTAAGTCTCTATTGTTTGACGAAATACACAATGTTTTATAAAAATTAGGAAACAATTGAACTCAGATTTTCTTTCTTCATAGATTTTTAATGCCAATGCCATGAAGAAAATATACAATGAGTTTTGTCATAATCTTTTAAAAAATATGTGGTTTTCATAGGAAAATTGTTTTGCATATACACTCATGTCCAAAATTATTGTCGCATGTCTATAAATATGTTGTTGTAAGAATATAATTTGATAACGAATTCGTCCAGTATTTCTTATAATGTTAGGATGTGTATAATCGGCAAAGACATGTATGTGGCAAATTTCATGTCAAAAGAGCAGTAAATAAGAACAATAAAACGAAAATAAAACTTTTATTGTCCATTTTGCAACATTTTCTTTTACTCATTCTAATCTTTGTATTTATAATTCTTTTTCTATGAAATTTACCACAAATATAAATTTCTCGATTATATACATAGTATCAGTATTAAGAGTACCCTACAAAATCATTATCATATTATATTCTTACAAGAAGACAGTTATAGATATGCGACAATCATTTTGAACATGAGTGTACATGTGTAAACTTGCAACATGAAGTAGATTTACTCCTCCCCTTATACTTAATCAATTGCAATTCCAAACAATAGAAATATTTCTGCAAGTGAAAGAAAGACATATACCAAGTTTCATCAAAATCGGATAAATTTTACGAGAGTTATCGTGGAACAGACGGAGGGACAGACATACAAATGCCAATCGAGTTGAATAGTAGAAGCTTCGTTAATGCTTGTTTCAATTAACGAATATATTTGTTTTTTCATAACTTCCATAAATCATATTTCCAAATTTATATACATACATCTAATAAGGAGAAAAAGGACATATAGAATGTTGAACTAAAAAGAAATATTTTAGTAATGATATTTGCTAATATTATCAGTTTCGTAACGAACTCTAACGGCTCTAATTCCTTTACTGATATTAGGAACAAACATATTCAGATATTCTCGTCGACGCTCACAGAGAATCAGACAAAAGACTAAAATACTCAAAGCTATTGGACAAATATTGGTTTGTAATAGTAGCAATAGAAACCAGTGGGTCTTGGGGGTCACGAAGGATCTAATTTCATTAATGAAGTTGGTCATCTAATAGCAATCAAAACTGGTGATCCTCGATCTACTGCATTTCTTTTCCAACGTATCAGCATCGCCATCCAGCGCGGGTATGTGTCATCGATCTTAGGCACATTACCTCCTGGTAAAGAACTGGACGAGATTTTTCTTCTATAACCCAAAATAAGACGGAAGTAGAGACTCCTAGGAGGCTAACAACCACTTTGACGATGTTCATGAAGAATGTTTTGAATCCAGTTTGGATAAATATAAATTCTTGGAATTAATGGCTAATACCGGTAACTTTGAGAGTAGTAGCAATATTATCTATATATTTTACTTTGTTGCTCAAAATCGTTAAAGACCCGAATGATATTGTTGTGAAGCTGTCCGATGTTTATTTTGGAACAAATATGATGGTTACAGATAATCTATGTATTCTTAGATGTACTGATAATTGACAAATATTATTATTGGTTATAATAACAATGATTGCGATAAAAAGTTTGAAATATGGAAGTAATAACAATCACTCACATAAATCTAGTAAAATATCAATCAGTGTGCCTGCTACTGGGATTATATCTGGATCTTTATGTTGCGAGTAAAGAACAGGAAGTTCAGATATAATAAGCTTCTTAATAAAAGAGGATAGAAAACCTTATTACCTTCCTAATTTGTTTGTAAAGTATTTATGTATATACATTATATGTATTTCTCTTTTAACAGCTTCTAGTCAAACACCAAGTTATCATGCTGGAAATTATTTAAAACTTAACATCATCAATGAATTATTATACAATATTTATATCATATGTCACTTGAACAAGAGAACGAATTATCAAAGAAAAATTATTTAGCTACAATTTACTGAAGTTTTTCCTCCTCATCTTGTCATCATGATTCGAGATAGGTGAAATTGTTGCTTAAAATTTGAAGTTTTAACATTCTTTGTCAGAAAAAAGCCTAAGATTAACGTTAAACATGCAAAGACTATACTAGACCACAATGCATATATATATATATATATATATATATATATATATATATATATATATATATATATATATATATATATATATATATCATCGCTTACACTGAAAAATTAAATACAGTAGATCCATTATATTATTTATTTCTTATGGAGATAATATTTATTTTTTATATAAATTACTAAAACCATAAATAAGCTTCGATAGAATAAGTAATGAAATGAAAAAATAGAAGAAAGAAATGAATACCCCAAGAAAGTTTGTGCTTTCCTGTGGTTAAATTATTAGAAATTTAGTCTTTTATTAGAAGTCCTGGGTTTGATCACTGGTAATAGTACAGGTAATTTTCTGCCCACGCTGAACTGAAGATACTAGTCTCATACAATTCCGTTTTTCAAATGGTGCGTTGAACACAAATCAAACTAATAAACAATCACAAAAGACTTACACACATGGTTTTGACCCATTAGTCTATATACATGATATTGAAATTTTTATAAGGTGAGTACTTATAATTTTAAATAAAAGTTAAAGTTACGATTCTTTTAATATTTAGTTGTTATGGTGACATAATGCTATAAATTAATTATTGTTTTCTTGATTATTAAGTTAATTCTGATCTTGAAATTTAAAATATATTAAGTAAAATAGCTAATAAACGAAAACATAACGACACACATTTCCATATTGCATTTTTAAGACTCTATTTTGTATTACGTAAATCTGTCCAAAAGTAAATAGCAGATGATACAATTCGACGTAAATCTGCTTAAACATAGGCAGCATGCTGAGATTTACCGTAGTAGTAGAAAATCTGAAGTCCATTCGTTAGAAAACATCGAAATATAAACGGCATGAATGGTGAGAAATGTATTTCAAAAGAAACTCGATTGCTTACTTACGAATGTTTCTCGGGAGATGTGAAACACTGAAACACTTTTTCGTTTCTTTGTTAGACACTGTGAGGAACTGAAACGTATTCAACGTTGTTTAGAAACTGTCCATTGCAACGTTATTTATATAATACCATAGATTATATTCAACTAAATAGCCACCGACACAATGAATTTGTTATAACGCCTAAGTCATAGCCAAACTTTATCAAAACTTGAATTTAGAGGAAATGATTCAGAACAATGTATACAATACAATACAATAAAATAAATGGTTAAAAATAAATGAAAATACAGCTAGACATGAGAAGTTTTTAGTAGATGCATGAGATTATGAAAGATCACCACAAGGAACATCACATGAGTTTGAGTTTTGAAGTTGATATGCTATCAAGGCAGGTGATACTTCATGTTGGAAATCTTGGTTAGTGTTGATATATGGTATAAATGCTTTGAGTAGTATTCATTGCGAGAGAATCATCTAAGATTACCGATACAGAAGAAAAGATACGCGTTTCTGCTGGTAAAGTTTTGCTTAATTGAAAGGCTTTTACAGCTAGAATTTTACGAATGAAATCTTTGAGTTTTACGTCCCACGGTTATGCCGGTTAGGCTAAAGGAGACGGTGATGATGAAGAATGAATGAAATAGTGGAATGAAGAAATTGGGATGAAACGGGAGAACCCCGAGAAAACCCACGCACACGATGTTTGTCCACCACTAAGTTCACTTGGTGGGGGCTGGGATCGAACCCGGGACTCCAAGCACCAGAGGTAAACGCTCTACCACTGAGCCCCCAGTAGAATTTTAAGTGACCCGATATGATAAACCACACATCTCATCCTTATGGCTGTCTGACTAACTACCGGTATATCACGAGTTAACTTAAAGGAGTTTAGTTTGAATTTAAACCATATGCGATTAAAACCAATATCTACTTGTGCAGAGATCACAATTATAAGTAAATTCTTCATCTGAATGGTTGTTTCCTACAATAATACCCTCCACATGTGGACAAAAGTATCCAAAAATGTTCCCAAGAAAAATGTAAAGATTATGACTTTAATTTGTTTCTTATGACTTTAATTTGTTCTGATTCTTACGACTAAGTATAGTTTATCGCATAATATCTGACTCACATTCCATCCTCTCGGAGTAACATCTTTGTTAAGATATTCATTTGATAGATCTTTCATTAATAACTCTAAGCCTGTTGTAATACCTGCAGCATTATTATAGTAAAGTTTCTTTTTGTGTATCCATCTGAAAGCAGAAAATTGTACAGAGTCAATAACAAACAAACAATAAGATAAATACTATTATGGTAATAATTAAGCATATAATAAAACGCGTAAAGATCAATTTATACTCATAGTATTTTAGAATCAAGTGAATATAGTTTTCTTCTTTTAACTTTGGGGGATGAATTCGATCCTAAACTATAAGAATAATTGTTTTGTTTCTTAGTTGAAGTTCAGCATCCCTTTTCAGTATCTAGGCTATATCAGACGTGAATCTTATAACGGTTCTTCATTAATTATTGAGCCATTAAAATACACCAATTACCTTTTTCACACTTAGTTTAATAATTATATGAGAGAAGTGTACATTTTACTTCTACACACCTTTTTCAAGATGTCTTCATAATTTACTGAATAAAATCTATTTATTATATGTTGTCATGACGACAACATCAAGATTAGATTACATAAAAACATTTGAATATCTTTTTAGATATTAACATTATAACTATATTATTTCTTTTTCTTTCTCTTCTAATTGCTAATAACAGAATCAGCCTAGTACATATTTAAAACACATTATGAACCAAAATTACAAGTAAATAATAATTTACAAGTAAAATAACAAGTAAAATACACAACATACTGTTGTAATCTGAGGTGGAAGCTGAACCACCGTCACGATTTCAATATGATTTCCACTTAGGCGTGGTAGTCGAACCCGCGAACAAGTTTACCACATCCGCGCGATCTAGTAACTAAACTAGCAGAGAAAGTGAGAACAATTCTTAAACCTGGAAGACTATGAATAGCATATTTTGTGAAAGTTGGAAATATTTTGAACAATTGATATTGTATATTTTTTTCTCTTACGAATATTAGCTATAAAGTCACCCATTTCATCTTAGCCAGTTTTTTGTCCCTTAAGTAATACAGATGATTCATAAGTTACAAGCAAAATTTGCCCTATATGTAGTGAAAATAGGAAACGTTTTATGAAAGGTATCGAGAGGCATGTTTCAGTAAGGTTGAAGTAGATTCATCCATTTATCCTTGGTCCCTCTCAACCTCAAACAGTGGAGAACATTCGTTAGATTCAAAGGAAATGCAATATCACATTGCATGAAAAATTTCTACCGAAACCATAGTAGCACGTGTATTTTTTATGTTAAAAGAGGATAAATTCAACTCTTTTGCCGCGACCAATCCATGAGAATTATCAGTAAGCATTTAAAAAAATACACGTCATACTTCAACAAAATCAGGTAATTCTGAATTATCTTGGAAAGCTTTTTGCTATCACATGACGTACATCCGCAAAGTCATAAATTTTAAGATGCACTCTACCCCTTGTCGTTAATCAATTTCGGTTTTAAGCAATGATTTGTGCATGTAATATCAAAGAAAAACATTAAGCGATATTAAAATCGAATATTTTTACGGAAGTGTCATGAATGAGACTAAAAGACACAACTACACACGATCTGTCTAATAGTAGACACTCGCTTTTACTTGCTTCAAGTAGTCTAACTGAAAGTGGGCTTGTATAATATATTTATGTTATTATTAATGGTCCAGTACGCAGTAGAAGCGACTAATGGATGAGTTTTAATTTGGAGTAATTTTGACCTTGCCTCCAACGTATTTCAACTTGAAGCAGTAAAAAGAATGCTTCAAGAAAACGCATGACGTGCTTCATTGAAGAGCTCATTTTCGAAACCAAACATTTACATTTTATTTTTCCAATTCACTTTCTAACAGTCGCTGAATCTTTGGAATGTTCAAGAGTTTATTCATATGGGAACGTTTGGGAAAGCAATCAGAATGTAAAGTTAGTCGCTTCTACCAAAAGGGACCATATCCATTCGAAAGAATACGATTTTTACTTGTAGTGTAAAATTACTAATTGCGGAAATCTTCCCTTTTAACAGGTTGACTACCAAGGTGATTTGAGAGTACTGGTCCCAGGAGGCCATAAATTTCTTCTTACCTTTGACTCGATTATGGATAGTTATATCACATTTTTGTCGCGATATTTTTTTCTCCCGAAAATGTATCAATGGGAGCCGAGCACCATATGTGATGCTAATGGTCTTTCTCAGTAATTTGTGACAATGAGCATCATATATGATACTCAAAAACCTGAATAGGTTAGTAATTTGTGATATCAAACATGAGCATCATTATATGGTGTTCATAGCCCCACAGAGAAATAAGGTAAGCACCACATACGATGCTCATGGCAGTCAACCTGCTCTTCTCAATATCGAAATATTTTGAAGAAATTTATCTTGGAACATGTTTAAGCAAGAAAGGAAGTATGAGTGCATATTCTTAGCTAGACCAAATTAAAACCCAAATATTTGGTGTGATTAGAATGATACGAAGCAGAAGTTAATAGTTTATAAAGTACGAAGTGTAGAATGAAAAGCAAATGTATTTCTCAATCTCATTTCTATTCTGTTCTTATGATGCATGGAATATGTTCGTACATAACAACCGACTCGCTACTAACGTAGCAAAACAGTTCCTATTGTAAGGAAAGTTTACCTGCAACAAATATTATCTTAACTATCTCTTTTTAAACACAATGGGCGGTATTCAGAGAGAATTCGTTAATCGAGGTTTAGTCACAAACTGGTTAGTGGTAGTAGTCCCTCTTTACTAAGGAAGATGCACTGTTTGGTATTCAGAGTCCACTTTGAGTACAACTACAAAGTTGATTTGGGTATGATTAACTTACATACAATGCATCGGGTGAGAAAAATAAATGTGGCAACTACGGCAAAGTAGATGAGCGCATGCGTAGTCTGTAAAAATGAAAAATACATGAAATACGAAATATTATGTCGCACGCTAAACCGTGGGTAAAAGATTAGCATCTGATCTAGATTAATTAGTCACATGTGATTAATTTCGTCCAATACTAAGTCCTAATCAGAGACTCTGAATACAATTTTGATAACCAACCGTTAGTAAATCCCGTAGTATGGCTTTGATTAGACGTCAAAACGACTCTGCATAAGGCCAAATATCTATTAGATTCTGAGTATTTTCAATTTCTGATAACAAGGCAATAGCTACTTACTGTCCAAGGTGATTTTCAGCTGTTCGAGAGTTGAAAGAATAACAAAATCCTTCTTCAGATCTCTGGAGTTGAAGTACTTGGCAACAATTGAATTCTTCTCCTTTCCAGTAACATCCATTGAACATCTCTCTGCATTTAGGCATCAGCTTCAGAAACAGTAAGTAGATTGAAAAATCTGGTCTAATCAAGGATCTTATAAAATAGAGGATCTGCCCTTACAACAAAATATTGAAGCCATACGTCACAGTTTCACCACCCCTACTCTGCCCACTCCGCTCAATAGGATCGCAATGTTTTGAGCCAACAATCATGACGGAAAGGAAAGTAGCCAATCAAACGATGGTAGAAACGAGAGTAGCCAATCAGACGTGCTGATGCTCGGTTGTTTTTTTTGGCTTCATGGATTTAATAGGATGACGATACATATGGGCAGATCCTCTATTTATAACATCCTTGGGTCTAATACTAATTCTAACAGAGATATTAAACGATTGATATATCTTTTACAAACCAAAAGGGGAAAGTAATGTTACAAACTAACATTTAAGAATAAATTCTTTACCTTTATAAAAAACGACTAATTAGTTCCAGGACCTACAAACAGACAATACTTAATAATAATTTCATAAATGATAGCAAGATTAAAAATATGTGCTCCAGTAACAGTACGAACGGTAAGACGGTACGATGCGGCACGAAAAGCCAAAATTCGAGAATTGATCCGCATTTAGTTCCACATATTCTCTCTGAAATTTTGTATAGAATATACTCGAGTAGTCTCTCATTCGCGTCAACCCAGTACTATGCAAATGAAGCCTTTATTTCTTAACGAAGATCTAAACCCAATTACAGTACAGCGTCGATTATCCGAAGTAATTGGGGGACATAGGTGTTCGGAAAACTGGTTTGTTCGGATAATCGAACTGTACATGTTTATTTGCCATGCGCGGAGCGGCACGCCTCAACTCTAAGCTGGCGCAGCTGTTGCTGTGAACAGCTTTGATACTGCCGCTACTTCTACAGCCAGTGCCAAACCGACAGAAGTGTGCTGATTGTTGAAACACAGCGACTGGTGGCTTGGCCGGTCAGCAGCGCCTTATGAAGGCTCCATTAGAAGCAATATTCCGCCAGCGGTGGCTCAGTGCGGCGACTACTGTGGGAAACTTGGTTTGGGAGTGAGGGGGATGATGGACGGTAGGGTGGGAGAGTAACAGGTGCGAGCGAGTACACAGTTCGGTTAAGCGGTCGTTCGGTTGACCGACGTTCGGATAATCGACGCTCTACTGTACTACGTACTTCTTTCAGGCATTAGTACTAAAAATAACACATTATCATTTGAAAAAAGTATTGTATTGTTCATTTATTTATTTTTGTTTATACTATAAACTTTAACAAAGTATGACTGAAGGTAATGTTATTACATGAACGTAGCGAACCTGAAAGATTGATGGATATTGAGATATACGGAAATCAGCTAATTACCAGATATCAAAAAGGGCCAAGAGAATTTCAAATTTTACACGGCAATATCCTTTTCTGGTTATAGCCTACGTTAAAAGAAAAATCGCCGTAGCTGTTTTTGTTATCATTACCTCCACTTGTTATAATTCACATCAAAGTTAAGTAAGGATTGTTGATTGTCAATGGCAATTATTCCATCATTATCAATAATTTATCTCGTTGGTGAATTGCTTCAGTTCATATAATTTCAGTGTCAATTTTGCTTTCGATCAGTTGTCATGGTCAATTTTATTTGGTGATCAACCAAGTATCACCGTCAAGAACCTGTGTTAATGACGATTATTTTCTCATTATCGACTACTAGTTTCATTGTGGAATTTATCTGTCCAAATTTCCACTTTCGACTTACTATCGTTAAGTGATTTTTTCTCTTCCTTTGTACATGATTTTTTAAAAAGTATTTGCTGTTTTTCAAATTTACCTATACGTCTAAATAGACTAATTGTAGCAATAATGCGGTATACGTGTTTAGAATCAGTGTTGATCAGACTTTTGAACGGTGTTAAAAATGTGTTATTACTAAGAGCACGTGAGGGATCAAAGTGGCGCAGGTCCCGGAATCATAAGAACCTAATTTGAAATGAAAGTTGAAGGGTTGGAAAAAATCACAGGTGTTCTTCCGTTTCCTCAACCCTTATCATTTTACGATTTCCTTTTGTCTCCGCCAAGAGACTCTTGTTACTGCCTTTCGAGAAGACCCCCTGCCGTCCGAGCAGGTGAGAACACTGACCTTGAAGAAAAATTTCGTCACATAGAACTAAAGCAAGAAAAAAAATTCTCCCACGTCGGACATTGGTATCAGTTATAAAAAGAAATAACCAAACCTCAAAAGTGCCAAATATTCATTAAGATGCATATACAAATCCCCCGCTTGATCTAGCTACTGGTTAACGTGTAAGACTTCGGTACACGTGGTCAGGTTTAATTTCCAATGGGATTGCATTTAGGCGTTCACCCAGTGTCGTGACCTAGTGCTCTCAAACGGGTCGGGTTACTTGTCGGGTCATCTCGGGTCGGGTCGGTCTTCAACCCGACCTGTTGAGAGCACTAGCACTGATTGCGAAGATACTTGAATGTGTATCTTTAGATCGTTATACAGAGACCAGCACTTCAAAATCAACTTTTTTGAGTTCTCAATTTACACACCCTACCGAGAAATTGTCTTCTTCATACCGCCACAGAATGAAAGATGGAAGGAAAGCGAGGAATAGGAAGAAGAAGAACACAAGTGATGGATGATTTGCAAAGTAGAAGAAAATATTGGGAGTTAAAAGAAGCTGAAAATCGAGAAACATGGAAGAAACATTTCCAGGTCCAAACTGAAAATTAAGAAGAAAAATAAGAAAAAAGAAGAAAAAGGAAAAAAACTCACTAGTGCCAGTACCTGCCAAAGGGCTTAATACTTAATAATAATAATAATAATAATAATAATAATAATAATAATAATAATAATACCAAGAATTAACATCTCGTTACAGATCACTTATCTATCCTACCCTTTAATTGGCCCTGTCTTTCTATTCTATAAGTCTATTGTCACTTATAACCAATTGTCATTGCAGATTACATTTGGTTATCGATTAAACTAATTTTCTATTCCTATCATTCTCTCATTATAATTCCTTGTCCCTTAGTAAACTGCATTTATCTATGTGTCATTGTCATGTTCGATTTCATTTGGTTAAAGACCCAGTTTTTGCTATCAACAAATTGTCTAGTTCCTAGAATCAATTTACAATTTCATCCAATTATCATAATTGGTCTTATTTAGTTGTCGACGTAGTATCAACAATGGCTAATCATGTAGTTAGTTGCTGGGGTCGAATTATGATTTCTATAAATACCGACAAAATACATAGAAGTACTGTATTAGGTATCTTCTCCCTTTAAATTGAAAAAAAAAGTCATATGAGAACATACGTATTTTCAAACACAACAATCAGTATAGTTATTTCTTTGAGAGATGGGTATCATACATCTATTTTATTATTATTATTATTATTATTATTATTATTATTATTATTATTATTATTATTATTATTATTATTATTATTATTATTATTATTATTATTATTATTATTATTGGATATAATCTTTTCTCAGATGCTTAGATTTCAGTTTAAATAATTTGCTAAATTCAGGGAAATTACTAAAATGTAACATTGTTTAATGTGTTTGCTCAATGTTTATTTTACGGAAATAAACATTGAGTCCGGAAATTTTACGTTCTTTTACGGGGAAGGAAATAAAAATCACCAGTTAGGAACAGGGTTTTTCGTTCATAAACGTCTATTACCAGCAATTAAACGGGTTGAATTTGTTACTGACAGACTTTCTTTTATTACTCTTAAGGGACGGTGGTGTGATATTATTGTTTTAAATGTACATGCCCCAACAGAAGATAAGGATGACGATATAAAAGACAGTTTTTACGAAGAAGTGGAACGGATATTTGACCAACTCCCGCGATACCATATGAAGATTCTATCAGGGGATTTCAATGCGAAGGTAGGACGAGAGGATATTTTCAAACCGATTATGGGGAACGAAAGTCTGCATAAGGAAAGTAATGACAACGGTGTTAGACTCGTGAACTTTGCAACATCCAAAAACCTAATCGTGAAGAGTACAAAATTCCCACATCGCGACGTTCATAAATACACTTGGACATCACCAGACGGGAAAACACATAATCAAATTGATCACGTTTTAGTAGATAAAAGAAGGCAATCTAGTATAATTGATGTCCGGTCGTTTAGAGGGGCTGATTGTGACACTGACCACTACCTGGTAGCAGCGATAATACGAGAGAGGTTATCGTTGAATAAAGGTAATATTCATTGTCCGAAAACGGAGAGATTCAATTTAAAGAAATTAGAAGAGAGCCAGGTAAGAGAGAAATACCAGATTGAAGTTTCGAATAGATTTTCGGCTTTAGAAGATTCGGAGTGCACTAGTGTTGAGGATACCTGGATTGAAATTAGAGATAGCATTAAAATTTCAGCAAAAGAAAAATTGGGACACGCGGAAATACGTAGGAACAAACCATGGTTCGACCAGGAATGCATAAAACTAGCAGAGAAGAGAAAACAGGCAAAATTACGCTGGCTACAAAATCCGAATGAAATGACTACACAAAATTTCGCAGATATCAGGCGGGAAACTTCCAAAACTTTTAGAACAAAGAAACGCGATTTTCTGAAAGCTAAAATTAAGGAACTTGAAGATAATAGTAAAAATAAAAACATACGGGACATGTATAAGGGAATCAACGAATTTAAGAAAGGCTATCAACCTCGTGCTTATATATTAAAGAAATCTGACGGTACAGTTCTCACTGACACGGATAGCATCTTAAATAGATGGAAAGATTTCTTTGACGATTTGCTTAACACGCAACCAAAAACTAGTGTTCGTGGAGAAAAGGAGATACACACCGCAGAACCGTATATTCCAGAACCCAACCGAATAGAAGTAGAAACCGCTATAAAGAAATTAAAGAAACACAAATCTCCGGGTGTAGATGAAATTCCGGCTGAGTTAATTTTAGCTGGAGGCGAAAAATTGTGGAACAAGATACACAAACTCATTCTTCTTATCTGGAACAAGGAAGAATTGCCACAAGAGCGGAAAGAATCAATCATTGTTCCAATCCACAAGAAAGGCGACAAAACTGACTGTAATAATTATCGAGGCATTTCTCTTCTGTCAACATCCTATAAAATCCTTTCAAATATTCTGTTAGCAAGACTGACCCCATACGCAGATGAAATTATTGGAGATTATCAGTGCGGATTTAGACGAAATCGATCAACTATCGACCAAATATTTACCATTCGCCAAATACTCGAAAAAAAGTGGGAATACAATACCCCGGTACATCAACTATTTATTGATTTTAGAAAGGCGTACGACTCGGTTAGGAGAGAAACATTATACAACGTTCTTGCAGAACTTGGAATACCGAAAAAGCTAATTAGATTAATTAAGATATGTTTAAATGAATCCCAAAGTAAAGTCCGGGTAGGAAAATTTTTGTCTACGAGCTTTCACGTCGAAAATGGCCTGAAACAAGGAGATGCGTTGTCGGCATTATCATTTAACTTCGTTTTGGAATACGCTATAAGGAAAATCAAAGATAGCAACCAGGGCTTACAGTTGAACGGTATTCATCAGGTTATGGCATATGCTGATGATGTAAATTTAATAGGAGATGATAGGAGAACAATAGAAAGAAATGCAGAGATCTTATTAAACGCTTGCAGGGACATGGATTTAGAAGTAAATGCAGAGAAAACTAAATACATGGAAGTGCGTCGGGACCAGAATACAGCAAATTATGGATGCGTTAAAATACTAAATAATATTTTTGATAAAGTGGATAGTTTCAAATATCTAGGATCAATATTAACAGAGGAAAATCATATTCACGGAGAAATTAAATGTCGACTAAAAGCAGGGAATTCGTGTTACTATTCGGTTCAAAATCACTTGTCGTCGCGAATTCTGTCGAGGAATTTAAAACTTAAAACATACAAAACGATAATCATGCCTGTTGTTCTGTATGGCTGCGAAACATGGTCACTTACTCTGAGGGACGAACATAGACTGAAAGTATTTGAGAACAAGATCCTGAGACGAATATTCGGACCCAAGAGGAACGGGAATGGGGAATGGCGGAAACTTCATTACGAGGAACTACATAATTTATTGTTAGGGTCGTCAATTCTAGGAGGTTTAGATGGGCGGGTCATGTAGCTAGAATGGAAGAAAGTAGAGACGCTTTCAAAGTCTTGACTGGAAGACCAATCGGAAAACGACCATTAGGAAGACCTAGGCACAGATGGGAGGACAATATTAAGATGGATCTCGCAGAGATTGGAATACAGAGTAGAAACTGGATGCAGTTAGCTAAGGATAGAAGTCAGTGGAGAGCTTTTGTTAAAGCTTCATTGAACCTCCGGGTTCCATAGGCCATAGAGTTAGTTAGTTAGTTCAATGTTTATTTTCAAATTTTAATTCCCGTCTCTTCTACATCTTACAGTACACTTGGTGCGTTCAGTGCACAAGGAAATCAAGTTTACTTTGGTCATTTTGGACATGTTTAATCTTTTAAGAATTCTGCATAAAGCTCCTTTCAGTGCTTAAAGAGCTGATATTGTAAATAACTCTCATAATGTATAACAAGGGGAAGACAAACGGTGAACTGAAGTCAGAAGCTTCCGCCGTACAAAGTTTTGGAATACAGCCTCTGTTGTTGAGCCGAGCCTATCTAGCGATCTCTGTTCCTTAGAACTTCAGCTACTTGCCCACCAAATTTGGACCAGAGATGGGCATTTTTGCTAACCCTCACCCTCAATCGATACCCTCACCTGAGCCACTCTCACCCTCACTTGATTCCGTCACACTCGCTCTCAGCCACTCTCACCCTCAATCGACCCCCTCACCCTCAGCCACCCTCACCCTCAGTCGACTCCCTCACCCCACCCTCAACCAGCCTCACCCTTAATCGAACCCCTCACACTCACCTTCAGATACCTTCATCCTTAGTCTACTCCCTCACCCTCAGCCACCCTCACCCTCAATCGACTCCCTCACACTCACCCTCAGACACCCTCACCCTTATCTACCGAAATGAGGGTGTGAGAGTGAGGGCGGCCCTTTTGAGTGCAAAAATGAGTGAGGGTGCCCATCTGTGATTTGGACACTGTAGTCTAGTGATTAGAGCGCTGGACTCATGTCCACGTGGTCCCCGGTACTATTCCCGGCTGGTGCTTCTCAATTTTCGGCGTTCACCCAGGGTCGTGAGGCAAACTTGGGAGTCACGTGAATAAAAGACGTGACGGGCACTAGATCTAGAAAGCTCCTGAAATGCCTGTTGGACACAGAACAACGCAGCCCGCTGACCACGTGTTTCGCTAGGCTGGAGGTAGTTCAGCCGGTCGCTAACAGGTGGCATTGCAACGGCTCAGGCCCGCAAAAAGGACCGTTACGCCAGGTTTTTTTTTCCAGCAAAGTTAGCTCAAATTCAGCCAGTAGTTACCAAGAAATAAAGTGCCACATATAAATCAAGCCAAGCCGAGTCGAGCCTGTACCTTCAGAGCCCTGCCATCAAATATAATAATCTTTATTTCGTAGACGATGGGCTACTTGGACAGTAATCAAGAAATAAATTACTACATACACGTACAGTACGAATTCTCGTATGTCTCCTTTTTTCACAGCTTTGGCAATTGAATGTGATTCTTTGTGCTCTGAATGCCCCATTTATGGTAGCTGCGTTCCTTTTTAACGTCCAGTGTTATCTCTAAGGTTATACGGCGAGTACTTATACAGGGTGATTCTTTTAAATCTCATGGATTTCATTTGGGTCTAGAATTTCTAACAAGTCCGATTTTCATGCAGTGATCAAGGAAGAATGGAAGATTTATGAGACCATGCTTACTTGTTTAAATTCATCCGGGATAATATCTATCACGCCTCAAGAAAAACAGCAAAATTTCGCCAGTGTACCTTACAATTAGAATGAGGTTTTGGATTTTTTAAGCGAAATTGCAGAAAACAAATTAAGTGTTAGTAAGAACAGAAATTAAGTGTTTGTGCTAACACCCATAAATCACATGTTGAATAGCTATAGACGGTTTCTTGCCACAAATGACTGAGAGATTTCTTGGGTGACCTAAGGAGTCGACAAGGGGCACAACACCCGCCTGCGGGGTCCGATGCTTCCTTGTCTCACTCAGAAGCGATCCTGTTTCTTCCAATTTATTCACTAGCGACCATATTATGTTCCTGTCTGGGGGAAAATGTGAGGCAAATTTGTTTCTGAATGCCCTTTGCATAGGAACAACAGATTCCGTTCTCCAAAGCTTTAACGATAAACTAATGTTGCTTCAAAGACTACACTATTCTCACTATACGCTGATCATGCTCACACAGTAGCATAGGACTGTACAGCACAATTTCCAATACAGCCGGCCCAGTTTCCTGTTTCTTATTAACTTTGGCGAGGTTGCCTTCTAACGAAGAAAACTCAAATCTCCACACCGCACTACACCTCATTCCAATTGTAAGGTATACTGGCGAAAATTTGCTGTTTTTCTTGAGGTGTAATCAGCCACGTAGCCAGAATTTCGTGAAGGGGGGGGTCCGTGAAATGAAATACTATGGTCATCACACCAGGGGCTCGATCATTCTAAACTATTTTACTGGAACATATATTGGTTTTTTAGCCAGGATTTCGTAACAGGGAGGGGAGGGGTGGCATGACATGAAATTCTGAAGGTCCAGGAGCTCGACCAGTCTAAACCAGTGCTATTCAATCTTTTTTCTCGCGTATCCCTAGACTCAGTTCGCCATCCAATTGTGTACCTCTGAAACTGTTTAAAAGATACTACTTATGTAAATCAAAATTGACTTATTAACCTTAATACACATGTTCTATTGATTAAAAAGGGGGCAAACAGAGACCCAACAAAAGAACAATCAATGTGCCAATCAAAAGACTATTTAAAGGGGCATAAAGTCCACATCCCTAAAAATTAACATGGGAAATTTCAAAACATATGAGAGACATCCAGTTTTAATGAGGACGATTTTCCCCTCATCCTCCCTGATAACTTGCACACTGAGGACAATGTTAAAAATTCAAAAACTAAAAGTAACTTTGGAACTAAAGTGTTAAGGAGATGACCGAGCTTGTTTCCGGGATACCAACTTGTTGATTTTTGTTCGAATCTTCGAGAGTGCGAGACTAAGAGCTGATTCTGGATTCAAGTAATTTCTGTGCCTCATTTTTATTGACGTTAATGCAGAGAAATCATTGGAAAGAAAAAATCTTCAACTACAATAATTCAATGAATATTGGATATATACTTATGTTAGGATTAAGTACCCTCAGAAACATCTCCGCGTACCCCCAGTTGAATAGCACTGATCTTAACTACTTTACTATCAGCATATATTAGTTTGTTAGAACAATAAAATGAGGATACGTTGGTATTTTAATAACAAAGTATGAAGAAATCTCGAGTAAAAAAAAATAAAAAAAAGTATTGAAAAAGATTATTCAATATTTACCTTCATTTTGATCTCTACTATTCTAGAAAGTACATATTCACAATTATAAAAAGCACATACTCAATATTCTATTTTAAAATATTTTACAATATCTGCGTTCCTTTCTCTGTTGAATCAAATGTTAACAGAACTTTCTTTCTACATAAATACTTGTTTTTATTATTGCGTCAACTACTGTCTTCCAAATGACAAGTTAAAGGAGCAGTAGAAAAGTGTTTCTGAAATAACATGTTTGATACCACAGAGAAGCGATGGGGAAAAATTATGATAAAATTTGTCTACACTATTACAGAACGGCACTATGTTTGCGAAAGCTTGAAATTTCTCTGACTAGTAATAGAAATTCTGGGAATTCCGTAAATTTTCTAGAAATTTTAAATTCCTTGACTCTTCAAGGATATCTCACTCACCTCGCCACCATGTATTGTAAGTAATACAAATCTCCTCATAAGAAAGAGTAACCAAAAGCTTCCTGTAGTTCATTTTTAACGCTGATCCTTCTTTTTCTCATTTCATGTTTTATCCTTCCTTAATTTTTTCATTTCTGGTCCCGAAGGGGGGGGTCCCCCCCTTGGCTACGTGCCTGGTGTAATCGATATTACCCCAAAAGAATTTAAACCAGTAAACATACTCCCATAAATCTCCCATCCTTCCTTGATCATTTGCCAGAAACCGCATGAAAATCGGATTTCATTTAGAAATTCTAGACCCAAATAAAATCCGTGAGTTTTAAAAAAAAACACTCTGTAATTTAATGCGAAATTCCAACCACAGCAGTTACCATATGGAACTGAACCCATGTCTTTCGCGCCAAGATACATCTGCTAATCATATAATCACACGGAAACTCCTGCAGCGTATTATGTGGAAATGCAAACTTTACCAAAACTAATTCTTTTCTGTTGTTTGTATTATTTTAGTAACTACTTTTATGTTATCTGATGCTTCGTATACATAAAGCTATTCTACAATAATATTAATTATGAAGCTTATGACAATTACAGTACCTAACTCAAATAAAACTTTCTTTTATTTTTTTAAAATAACTATTATTTTCAACATCAAGATATGCTTACCTCTAACATTAGGTGAGTGACATTTTCATCTAATTTAGGCAGTTTAGATAATGTATCATTACTAAGCCAATCCAATCCTGCAAACAGTATAGGGAACCTGGCAAGGCTAATAGTCAACAATATTTGTTGCAAATCACTGTTGGAAATATTTAATCTGAAACAATGAAAAGACTTTAAATATTGCTTATGTTTAGAGAAGTGGTATTGAAGATAAGAACTCCTAAAATCTTTAAATGTACACTGTAAATAGTACTTTAAGTTATTTTTATGCTTCTGAACATTTTTATTATTTGTTCAGAATCTATTATTTGAATATTCGAATAATAAATTGTTCGAATTTTAACAACAAAAGTGTCCTTTGTAAGTGTGTGCAAGAACTATTTAGGAAACCATAAGGCAGATAATTATCGATATGTTGTACAGTCAGCGACTGTAATAAGTGGAGGTTGGATACATAAGAAATGATAGCTTTTTCCAGTAGCAGGATAGTTTCACTCTATGTCTGATAGTTGGACAACCAACATGACAGCAAATACATGCCCGAAAACATAACATGCCAGGATATTCCTCCACTTGGAGGAAAAAGTATTACTATCTGAGAGCATCACTTAGAGAAACAACCACGAGATAAATCTGCAGAAATTCCATTCACTTTAAGATCAAACAGATAGAAATTAATGCAAAGGAAACGAAAACAATAATACGCATCATGCAGAGACCGAAAAAGTATGGAAAGCTAAACAAAATAAGAAAAGAAGGAAAGGAAAGAGCAAAAGACATGGGAATAAATTAAATTTTAACACTTAAGGATAAACAGTGTCCGTCTTTCCCCCTGCCCCCATCGTGGGTTTTCTCCCTTCATAGGATAAATCTCTTTCAGTATCAAACGCGAACATCATTTATAGTGTTGGAAAAAATTTAACTCAGTCTAGGCCGAGACTCGAACCCCACACCCTTAGAATGACAGTCTCACGCGGTATCCACTTACCTACACAGGCTCTATCTATAAGTCAGCTATTACCCGCGCTGTTATCAAACGTGTTAACTCAGCCATTGTCGGTGAGCCACCCCAGTTCCATTTGAAGTTTAAATTTTATTTACCTCACTTAGCCATCTATGTGTGTGTGCGTGTGTGTCGAATTGATTTTGGATTAAAAGAGCGACTTCGTAAATTTACGGAACGCGTGTTAACACGACAGTAAGGACATCTCGTAACGTCGTTGTTACGTAACACACGCAATGTAAATAAAGTTTCAAAACCAGAAGTCGGAAGATATGCCGTGGGTAAGTCGGTAAGACGTGTGCTTGCTGAGTGGAGAAATCCGGGTTCAAATCTGGGCTGTTACGTTTTTTTTTTTGTTCCGTTGAAAATACATTTCTATATTTTTGCGTTTGAAATTGCTTTCTTTCATTTTTTGTAGATTATCTTAAATTAGTGAAGGCCAAGTAAGATCAGATTACATATATGTCTGCTTTATCTGTGTGTACAGTCCAGAGATGGAGTGAGTCAATTGGGTCAAGATTTGTGAGTAGGTCAGTGGATCGTGGGTCAACAGGACGTGATTCACTGTGACACACCACCCACCGTGACCTCTCTGACTCACACTGACCCTACGTTTTAAATTTTAAGGTCTCCCTCTTTATTCGGCCTCCCTCCTTATTATTAAATTCAATGTATAGATAATTATTCAGTTGAGTTGATTTTGAGTTTAGCGCCCTTTTCAGCAGCGAGTCTATATGAGACGGAACCTACTGATTAACATAGAAACCGAAAAACATGAGCTCCCGTTGGGAATCAAACCAGGGTCTTCCACGCCACAGGTATATAATAGTGTCTTATATAGCAGTTAATATTTTTGCTATAAAGTATCAAATAACTAAACATTTGATGTAAATAAATGAGAAACCTAAAATATTGCAGATTACTGCAATTGCGATTTAATTCAATTTTAAGCATTATACATCCATATGATTGTTAAAGTTGCTTTATAAAGATGCAGATTATGAATTATAGTAATTTTTTCAATGAAATGAAATTAAATTAAGTTTGACGTCCCATGCTTATGTCGGCGAGGTAAAGGAGACGGTGATGATGAGAAGTGGACGAAAATTGTGCAACGATGTAGGTAGGAGGAAACAGGAGAATCCTGAGGAAACGAACGCACACGGTGTTTCTTCACCACAAATCTGACTTTGTGCAAGCTGGGATCGAACCAAGGACACCATGCACCAGAGGTGAACGCTCTACCACTAAGCCACTTTGGCCCTATGAAAAATACAACCATATTTATTCTCTCTCTCTCTCTCTCCATTTTTATATAGGTATCAGAAGCATGAATAATTTTCATTTTGGGGGGTGCGGTGGCTCAGTGGTAGAGCGTTCACCTCCGGTGCTTCGGGTCCCTAATTCGATCCCAGCTCGCGCCGTTTGGACTTTGTGGTGGACAAACGCCGTGCTGGTGGGTTTTCTCGGGGTTCTCCCGTTTCCTCCCACTTTCTTCATTCCACCATTTCACTCCTTTCTCATTATCACCGTCTCCTTTATCCTAACCGTCATAACCATGGGACGTTAAACATAAAGATTTCATTTTATTTCAATTTTTGTTTTGAACGTATGGTTTCAAGCTGGTATTAAACTCAGAACTCTGATCTTAATGAGTTGAATTGATTTGGAGTTTAACGTCTCTTTCAACAGCAAGACCATATGACGTGGACATATTGATTAACGTAAAACCCGAACCATGTAAACTCCCGCCGTGTGGTGGTGATTGTGATTTTGAGTTTAACTGCCCGGTCAGCAGCGTGGCTATAGGAGACGTGGACCTACTGATTAAAATGGAATACGAAACACATGAGCTCCCACCGGGAATCGAACCCGGGTCTCCCACGATAAAGTCCTGCGTACGCTAACTCCCACCGGGAATTGAAATCTGTTCTCATTGTAAGAATGTTAACGTTCCTTATTTTACCGGTTTTTGTATAACTTCATGGACCAAATTTCACAGAAGTAAATCCCCACGGTAAGCAGGTTTGCATATCCAGACTCCTAAGTATGAAAACATTTACGCTCACTTCAACCTCAAACAATTCATGAATTGAAGAATAAAGGATAATATTCCCGATAAAGTATATGGTTTGAAAAATACCATATAGGAGAGGGACATATCAGTCCTTTCTGCTCATGGAGTTATTAAAACAGGATCATCGGGCAGTGGTCTTTACCATTGAAAGATATTGCTTCTAAAATATTTCCAAGTAACTTCCAATTTTCTTGTTCTTGTTGTGGGGCTCAATGGTAAACCGCTTACCCTGGTGCGTGTGGTCTTTATTGTTTCGATCCCCGGCCAAGTAAGTTTGCGTTGGACAAGATCGTATCCGTAGGTTTTCTCAGGGTACTCCCGCTTTTTGCCACTTTTCATTCAACCAATTCTTCTATCATCATTGACTTCCTTTAAACATTGGAGAGGTCTTGATCCCTTGAGCATTGCGGTGATGTAAGAAATCAGATTCGATCCCAAGCATTTGGGTTGTGATGTAAACCTTTGCTATGGTTCAGTCTCAGTATTTTATTACGCGAGGTAAAACCATCCATACAGCTATAAATGTTGTTCTATCTTACGCAACCAGGTATTGATATTGAGCCAATGCGGAACCACATTTTTGGCGCTTTGAGGCCAGGAACTGACTTCGAACATTACGCTGTTTTCAAACGACTAGGATCTTTCCAATGTTACCATCCGCGTCCAACAACCCCATGTTTAAAAGGGGAATAGAAAGAACCCGTGTCTAAAACTTCCGGACCCAGTTTCTTGACGTTCAAGTTTAGGGATCGACTTCTGACATCACAATTGTGCTCAACGGATCAAAACCTTTCAAATGCCGTAAACGCCGTCCAACAACTTCATCTTTAATAGGTGAATAGAAGGGACCCGAATCCATAACGTCAGGACGCCATTCCTTGAGTTGCGTGGCCTGGGCCAGACTTCTGACATTACTACTGCACTCAGGGGACCCGGACCTTTCCAACGCTATCACTCGCGTCCAGCAACTCCATGTCTAACATGGTCGTCCTGACGTAGGAGGATCGACTCCATGCTTTTTTCATAATTATTCTCCAAATGGATTTGTATACAAGGTAGTTTGGCAAGTTTAGCAGCAGGTCTAAAATAAGCCTCTTCAGAGTGGCTCTTATTTGTTAAATAATACATAACGATCGCTTTTGGCTGTTGCAATGGTCTGTCTAAGCGGCTTGATAAAAAAGAAAAAACAGCGTAGCATAACAACAAAAAGGTGTTTCTCTTATATGTTAAAAATAAAAGCACAGAAAGAAAAAGTCAAAGTTTGGTAAGGTGAGTGTCGGGGGACGCCGAATTCTACTTCGCCCCGGGCAACGAAATTTCTAGCTACGGCTCTGAACTCCAACACTTATCGGTCATTCAGAGTCTCATCCCTTACCTACAACAGCGTAGTTTGATTAACCTGTTATACCAAAACGTTTGGAAAGAACCTTTGAGTGTGACTTATTGATAGCTATGCAATATGTTGACAGAGTGCTAGTCTTCAGTTTAGCAACGAAGGTGCCCTTAGGCGAAATTTCACGTTGCTCTCTACTTTTGTCTGTGCCTTGTAAATCGTAACATTATGTTTAAAGGCAAGCAGAAACAACGTCAGTTGCAGAGCCACTGATAAGGCGTTTGTGTCTTTTACACAAATAATTTTTGCCTGATTGCTGTTTGAAGCCTTTTTGCATTATACACTATAAAACAACATATCCAGATTCAGAGAAATACACAGAAAGTTTAAAGAAGAGGGTTAAAAATATCATTATTATTCAGATGCTTCATTATTATTATTATTATTATTATTATTATTATTATTATTATTATTATTATTATTATTATTATTATTATTATTATTATTATTATTTTCTTGAGTACAGAGATACAAAGAACAAGAACTCCGTCACTATTAACATGGAAGCGAAAATGACTTCGAATTGGAAATAATAGATCAATGCATTTAATTTCGAGGAGAGGCTATAGGGCAGACACGGATCCAGGGAGCGATCGGGGCAATTGCCCCCCTCCCACGGAAGAGGAAGCTTTCTTATTTTATATATAAATAAAACCCATCCCAAAATTTGGAGCTCTTAAAACTAGCTAAGTAGCAGTACTACAATCCACTTCCCCCCCCAGAAGTCCGTTCTGGATCCGCCCCTGCTACAGGGGTACTTTAGAGTTCACTGCTTTTCCTTGCAATCCACGCTCATTGCTGGATAAGTATTATATTTTATTATATTATTTGTCAAATTGAGCGAAATAGTTTTACAGCAGCGGCAAATTCAACAATTAGGTTTTGGAAAAACAACTCATTGGTTCAAACACACACAGAAAGAGAGAGTCCATTTGTTCGGGATGTTTTTTGAGGTTCGCGGCGTCTCCCGTTGTTTTTAACAAGGAACGTAAATGGGTATCAGGTATATCAGTACTTCAAATGAAAAGCAAAAAGAAAAGAGAGATAAAGACGAGTAATTTCCTATACTGTATTTTTGGCATTGAAGAATACCGTTACTGTTTTATTGATCTACTGTACGCACTTCTGCGTTTTACTAACCAACCCACAATCATGCTATATATACCATATATCGGCTAGGTCCAATCTGCTGCCAATGCGCCTTTTCTTCAAGGAACATTTTTTTTATTATTATTATTACACGCTCAGAAACAAGGATAATCACCCGAAACCTGAGAAGATCTGGAGAATGACCCAGTAACAATAAACTGACAAAGGGAAGGAAATACAAAAGTGGAAAACTATTGTAATCCAAAGTCGAGGCATTTTTTCTTGCAATAACCGACCCTTCAAGTCGGGGGAAGTTTCTTGAAATAATAGTAATATATTTTTAACTTGCTCCTTATTTTAGCTTATGTAGTAATTTAAGACACAAAGATGTATCGCAATTTGCAATACATTTTTCAACTTGCAGTGCAAACATGTAAATGCAATGTTGCATTTCCATGTTTGCGCTGCATTGCATTCCCATTTGCACTGCAAACTGCGATGCGATACTCCATTTAAAAAATGCAAGGAGATTCCTGACCAGTTGTTCTTTCAGAAAAAATGTTCAGGGTGATGGGAGCACTGCTGGTACTATTCTATTTATTATTGTATTATAGACGTAATATTTGGGTCTCCTCCGGGGGGCACTCTCAGAGCTCCGGGAGGGGGGCAGTGCCCCAAAAACATATCTGGAAGAAATACTGTTCCTGACACCAAGATAAGACAAAAGATAATAACAAACCTGGGCGCACAAATGCTTAATTTCGGAGTTATAGGCTGCCAAAAACATGAAGAAATGAACTTTAAAGGTCCATAGCTACAAAACTAGGCGACCTACCGTAGTAGGGTCAAGACCTTATTTAGGAACTAGTACGTGCGCTATCCAAATATCCATGTTTCAGAATTCTAACATACTTCTACAACAATTTTTATACAGGTATTTGGTGAGTACTTCAAATTATATGCACATAGCCAAAGTTCCTCTATAAAAATTGTCGCATGTGTACTCTAGATTCTGAAACATTGTATTTTTGGATAGCGCACATATTAGTTTCTAAGTGAAGTCTTAACCCGACTACGATAGGTAGGGATGCGCACGAGACAAGATTTGAGGCTTTCTCGTCTCGAAAATGTACTGTAAAAGTGATGTCTCGACTCGAAAAATGTATTCTTTTTTATTGCAAGAGCTGTGTCTCGACTCGAAATTTGTCAGGAAAATTCTGTCTCGACTCGTCTCGTGCGCATCCCTAACGATAGGTCCCATAGTTTTACAGCTATGAACCCTTAAAGCCCCGGATCCAGGATATGATCAAGGGAGCGACTAAATCACTGTTTGCCGCTTTATCCAGTGTAAAGCAGGATTGAAGCCTATTTTATCCAGTGTATACCTGAGTGTCAAGAGGGCTGTAGCTCCCCTTGGATCCGCACCTGTATAATATATATATATATATATATATATATATATATATATATATATATATATATATATATATATATATATATATATATATATATATAACTGTTTCTGAGTGATTAGTTTCTTCAAAACTATTTTTAAAAATATGTGAAGAGTTTTGAGACATTCGAGTCGAATCAAGATTTTTACGAGCAGTCTCGATTCGACTCGAATTTTACAAATTGTGTCTCGACTCGTGCACATCCGGTTCGGTTCTCGGTTCGGTTCGATATTGAATAAGCTGTGAGCCAAGCCGCACAAGTCGTTGACAACCGTAGACCCAGGCAGAACAGTTTTAAACATGTTTGCCTGGCACGCTATAACTTTTAACAAATTTTGGCCCAAGCACGAATACTTGATCCTCCGGAACTCAAACCTAGAACCTCGTGAACGATGTCCTTGTGTCCTAGATTTCACGACTACCGAAATCGGCAGTTAACTAGTTTTTACTATTCAGATGGAAACCGTCTATCTTTCAAGCTTAATTACAGAATTTAATAATAATAATAATAATAATAATAATAATAATAATAATAATAATAATAATAATAATAATAATAATAATAATAATAATAATAATAAGTTGTAGTGGAAGTAGCAACATTGATAATAATTATATTGTTTATGGAGAATAAGTGAAAAAGGAACTTGAAACTACACACAAGATTTGGCTCGATTTGGCTCGACTCGACTCGAAACTCGATCCAAATTCGAGTCGAGTCGGAAGAAATTTTTCGAGTCGAGTTCCCGAGTCGAGCTAAAAGATGTCTGTTTCGAGTTGAAGTTTAAAACAACTCACTCGAACTCGCTCGTGCCCATCCCTAACCACTGCCCCTGAGTGCAGTAGTAATGTCAGAAATCAGGCTCAGACCACGAAGCTCAAGGAATGGGGTCCTGGCGTTATGGGCTCAGGTCCCTTCTATTCACCTATTAAAGATGAAGTTGTTGGACGGCGTTGGCGACATTTCAAAGGTTTTGATCCGTTGAGCACAATGGTGATATCAGAAATCGATCCCTACTCTTGAACCTCAAGAAACTGGGTCCGGAAGTTTTAGACACGAGTCCTTTCTATTTCCCTTTTAAACATGGGGTTGTTGGACGCGGATGGTAACATTGAAAAGATCCTAGTAGTTTGAGGACAGCGTAATGTCCGAAATCGGTTTCTGGCCTCAAAGCGCCAAAAATGTGGTTTCGAATTGGCTCAAAATCAATACCTGCTTGCGCAAGTTAGAACAACATTTATAGCTGTATGGATGGCTTTATCTCGCGTAATAAAATACTGAGACTGAACCACAGCAAAGGTTTACATCACAACCCAAATGCTTGGGATCGAATCTGATTTCTGACATCACCGCAATCCTCACGGGACCAAGGCATCTCCAATGATTAAAGCAAGTCAATGATGATAGAAGAATTGGTTGAATGAAATGTGGGAGGAAGCGAGAGTACCTGGAAAAACTCACGAATACGACCTTGTCCACCACAAACTTACTAGACCGGGAATCGAAACAACAAAGATCCCATGCACCAGAGATAGAGCTCTACCACTGAGCTATCGCGCCCAACGATTAAAGCGTCAATGCTAATATAGAAGTTGGTGGAATGGAAAGTGTGAAGAAGCGGGAGTACCCTGAGAAAAACCACGAAGACGATCTTGTCAACAACAAACTTACTTGACTGGAGATCGAAACAATAAGGACCCCACGCACCAGAGGAAGCGCTCTACCACTGAGCCACCGCTCCCAATGATTAAAGCAAGTAAATGATAATACAGGAGTTGGTGGAATGAAGAGTAGGAAGAATCGGGAGTACCCTGAGAAAACCCACGGATACGATCTTGTCCATTACAAACTTACTTGGCCCACCAGAGGAAGCGCTCTACCACTGAGCCACTGCGCCCAATGATTGAACCAAGTCAATGATAATAAAGAATTAGTGGAATGAAATGTGGGAGGAAGCGGGAGTACCCTGACAAAACCCACAGATACGATCTCATCCACCTCAATGTTAATTGGTCCACCAGAGGAAGCGCTATACTACTGAGCCACCGCGCGCAATGATTAAAGCCAGTCAATAATAATAGAGGAATTTGTGGAATGAAAAGTGGGAAGAAGTAGGAGTACCCTGAGAAAAACCACGGATATGATATTGTCCACTACAAATTTCCTTGGGTGGTGATCAAAACAATAAGGACCCCACGCAAAAGAGGAAGCGCTCTACCATTGAGCTGCCGTGTCGAATGATTAAAGCAAGTCAATGATAATAGAAGAATTGATGGAGTGAAAAGTGGCAAGAAGCGGGAGTACCCTGAGAGAAGCTACGGATACGATCTTGTCCACCGCAAACTTATTTGGCCGGGGATCGAAACAATAAGGACCCCACGCGCCAAAGTAAGCGGTCTACCATTAGCCACCGCGCTCAACAAGAACAAGAAAATTGGAAGTTACTAGGAAACATTTTAAGAAGCAATATCTTTCAATGGTAAAGACCACTGCCCAATGATCGTCTTTTAATAACTCCATGAGGAGAAAGCATTGATAAGTCTCTCTCCTATATTGTCTTTTTCAAACCACATACTTTATCCGGATATTATCCTTTATTCGTCATCCGGATGTAATCAGTTATCCGAATGTTCTATTATCCAGATGTTATCCGTTATCTTAATTTTATAAATTATCCGGATAAATCCATTATCCGGATATTATCCGACATCCGTTATCCATCATGCGGATAGTATCCGTTACCTCTATATTATCCGTCATTCGCTATCCGGATATTATCAGTCATCCATTATCCTGATATTATCCGTTATCCGTCATCCATTTTGTTGTCCGTCAACCGGATATTGCAAATCCGGATAAGTTTCTATCCGATATCAGTATAAAAATTATCCAGATGTTACAATCCTTAATCACCATCGCAGGAGCTAAATATCTTCAAAGTCTGCTACACAAGAGCGGGGGCGGATCCAGTGGGCTATCATGGCGATAGCCTCCCAGAAAGGGAATATTTGTTATTTTATATATAAATAAAACCCATTCCAGAGTTTGGAGCTCTTAAAAGTAGCTCTAAATAGGAGTATTACCAACCACCGAGCCCCCAGAAGTCCATCGTAGATCCACCTCTGGACAAGAGAATGGGAAACACTTATTATTCACATTCAGTTTGCGCATCTCAACAATATTTTCTTTCACTTCTGCATTCTACTACTGCATTCTAGTGAACTGTAATGTCTTTTATGTTTAAAAATAATTATTAATTTTTCAATAATTGTCAATGTTTATAAGTTCAGTAATTCACCATGAATAGAGTCAACTAGAAGTGTTTTTGTAACGAAGAAATAACAACATGAACTGTGAAATATCTTCTTACAAACTGTCGAGAGTTGAGAGTCGAAAAACTTTGCTCTTTCGTTTACCGATTACCTCAAAACCGCGGTAGCCAGAATTAGCCCAGGATAGGGGACTTATATTAAGAAAATGAAAATCTTAGGAAAATGCAGAAGTCTTTTAGTCTGAGAGAAAAAAGGAATGAAATCTTTAATTTTTAGTTCTGTTAGTCTTGTAGCTCTTAGTCCGTACCAAAGTTCTGATAGAAATATAGCCAATGAATTATGACTATTTTGTAGAATATTCCACTTTAATATTACAGGAAATTCATCTTCCGGCTTGCTTGGTTGTGAAAAGTTATAGAGTGTATTGGTATACTATGTAAAGTATGTGTACTGTCGCTGATTTGTGATAACAATCAGAAACAGAAGTAAAAGGTAAATTGCAGTAATAATTTTCTGTTAATTTTTATATTCAAGGGGACACGGAAAACCTACTTTTATCTTAACATTTGTTTTTCTTAAAATTTCTATTCGGGTTCACATTCTTCCCCCTCAACATTGAATACGGAAATGGAGAACTTATTTAGAATTTGATTGTTGATTCCAGTATATTCCAAGCATCACTTCTCGGACCTGGGCCTGTGATATGTCGATAAATCGCTATCGTTGATATATAAATATATATTATCATATATCAACATTCGATATCGCGAATATATGGACATGAATATATCATTCGAAATTTTCGATATCGATATTCGGGGGGCGGCGAGGTATAAGGGGCCCCTAAGACTTGCGATGGATGAAGAAATTAAACTTACTTATTACAGTATTGTTTTCTAATCATAATATCTTTATTACCACAAATTGCAATGTAAATACATCCACTTGCAAATTTGCAATATTATATGGTATAATCTCTTAGGCGCCAGAACTTTTCTGTTCCCTGAAAAATGAAACAAAAAATCACGTGCAAAAGCAAGTGCTTCGAACTTTGAACTAGAATTTACCATAACAAAGTTTTTTTTATTTCTCTCTCTTGGAGATTGATTGATTGATTTTGAGTTTTACGTCCCGTTCAGCAGCGAGGCTATATGAGACGTGGACCTACTGATTAAGGTGGAATCCGAACCACATGAACTCCCTCCGGGAATCGAACCCGGGTCTCGTTACAAATCTGAGGATAATAATGGGAAAACATACTTTATATTTTGTTTTCAGCAATGGATTTTAGATTTGCAATTGATATTTTGTTCCGTCTTAGCCGAATTTGAAACAAAAGAAGTTTCCAATGGGTTATTCAAAGAAATGTTTTCCGCCTCCAAATGAAAATAGGAAGACACTTAGAAAAACTTATTATCGGGTTTTAACACACAAACATATGATTGATAGAGTATCGACCTAAACCACTCGACCATTTTGCATGCTTTTGCAGGCTTTCTTTTAACCTTTGTGAAAGCAGTTTGCTGTTCCATACTCGCTTTTGTTTATTGCGATACGACTATGAGTTCTCAGTGAATATTTAGACGTTACAGCTCTTGCAATGTATAAAAGTGTTTGTAGAATAAATCACATTCAATTTTACGTCCTAATAACATATGTAAATCAGGTTGAATTCATGAAATGATTGAGGTTGGAGTGAACGTAAATGTTTTCATACTTACAAGGTAGGGTCACGCAGTGGCTCCGCAGAGATCGGAACGAGACCATTGTGTTTGCATTTTATATGTTATAACTAGATGGATCCCAAAGTTATACGTGCCACCGGGGGAATATCGTGAGTTACAACATATTTTGTAATGTAAGAACTACAAAAAATTACCATGCAGAATAGTTTGAACCGTCATTTGTTCGGAAATGGTTGAGTAAGTGAAAAACTCTGCCAACACTTATCCCACCATTTTCAACGAGAAACTTTTTGTGGTAAGAAAAAATGCCCCAGGGTCCCCCGCGGGGTCCCAGATGGGGTCCAACTCAAAATTTTCAAATGGCAAGGGGGGTTAAGTGGCACATCATTTGAAATCTGTTGTAAAATGAAAGAAAATGCAGCAAGTCTCGACTCTCTACAACAAACGTGTGCAAAAGGGCGACGGGTCAAAGTGTAAATAAAATCTTAATTGGAAAGTCCATGACTACCCCTATAAATCGGAAACGGTAAAACAAATGTGGAAACAGGAAAGAAAGCGTGGCATTATTTTCAAAGCACAACGTGAAAATGTCTTGTTCCAGGGTCCCCACATGGTCCCAGGTGGAGTTCAACTAAAAAGTTTCAAATGGCAAGAGAGGTAGGACATCGTTTTAAAGCTCTTGTTAAGTGAAAGAAGATGGAGCACGTCTCGACTTTCTTCGACAACCCTGTCCAAAATTGCGGCGGGTCAAAATATAAGCAAAAGCTTAATTGAAAATCTATGGCCACCTTGAATCCAAGAGACAGCTTAAAACCTATATCGAAAGGATAGGCATACCAAACTGCTGAAGCTAGGAAAACCAAATTTGGCATGAATGTTGATCAGTGGATGACGAAAAGATGCGAAATGTTCAAAAAACGAAACGTCTTGAGTTCAAAATGCCATAGTATGTATCGAACGCATGTCCAGCTCAAACCACTGGTGTTGGAGGTAATCCAATATGGCTGCCAGCGTGAAAAATGAGTTTGTATATAAATATGTTATTTCTTGGAATACTGTAATTAAACCAACAAAGTTTGGCGCAACTCGAAGTACTGAAATGACTTACACATGGTTTGGTACTACTCGCCAATCTTGCAAATGATTTTTTTTTTTTTGTATATTTGGTATTGCTTGGAGTATTGTGATCAAACCAACAAATGACATACAAATGTAACCGCCACGAATACGCAGTTACGAATTACAATAGAGCCACCCACCTACTGGTGCAGCAAGTCCTTTATGCATGAACTACGTATGACAAAATTAGTGGAAGTCAGAGTTGTGTGTTCATCGCATATTCGTTATATTAAAGTAAATGATGGCGAGGGAACCAAACAAAACATATATGTGTTGTTACCGAATGAAATTATAGTTGAGGTGAATCGAAATTCAATTGTTCTTTAATCTTCCTATTGTTTCTAAATGTATAATAGAGAAAAATAGAGATTTAAATTTGTACTGTTATGAACGACATAAGTTTTAACCGGCCATCTTGGATTCGAGGTGGCCATAGTTTATCAAATAAGCTTTTGATTACTTTTTGACCCGCCGCAATTTTGGACAGAGTTGTCGTAGAGAGTAGAGACTTGCTCCATCTACTTTCATTTAAGAAGATCTTGCAAACGATGAGCTACTTAACCCCTCTTGCTATTTGAAACTTTTTAGTTGGACCCCACCTGGGACCATGTGGGGACCCTGGGACAAGACGTTTTACCTTAAATTGTTGTACTTTGAAAATAATGCCACACTTCCTTTCCTATTTTCACATTTTTCACCGTTTCCGATTTATAGGGGTGACCATTGACTTTTCAATTAAGTTTCTGTTTACATTTTGACCCTCCGCCATTTTGCACAGGGTTGTCGTAGAGAGTCGAGACTTGCTGCATCTTCTTTCATTTTGCAACAGCTTTCAAACGATGTGCTACTTAATCCCTCTTGTCATTTGAAAATTTTGAGTTGGACCCCATGTGGGACCCTGCGAGGATCCTGGGCAAACTTTTTTATCCGAAAAAGTGTGTTCTTGAAAATGACGGGATACATATTATCCGAGTTTTCCATTTACCCAACCGTTTCCGAACAAATGATTCGGTCAAAATATTCTGCCAGCTTTGTAGTTCTTACATTACAAAATATATTGTAACTCACGATATTCCGCTCGGTGGCACGTATAACTTTGGGATCTATCTAGTTATAATATATCAAATGAAAACACATTTGTCTCGTTCGGATCTCAACGGAGCCACTGCGTGACCCTTCCTTGTTAGGAGTCTGGATATATAAACCCGCTTAACGTAGGGATTTATTTCTGTGAAATTTGGGACATGGCGAATAAATACGAGTGAGCTTGGAAATGTGAAAGTTCATCTGAATTTGTTTTACAATCACTTCAAAATACAACTTCATATATACTTTTAAAAAGCCAAACCTATTTTGAAAAAAAAATACTGTACTCAGGCTCGAACCGCCGCCCTCCGGTTCTAGAAATTTAACAGCGCTATTAAGCACGCTTGACCACAGAGGCAATTCACGAAAATGCGTTGTGATATAGCTAATAGAATCGCTCCAAGCGCAGGTTTACACTTGGAATTTTAAATAGCCAGTTTCTGTCATTTTCAGTAATTCCAACTGAAGATATTGACTGATTTCCCATATTGGAACTTTGCGTGAAGTGTGAATTGTATGCTCATTTCAAAAATGCACTATTTTCTGTTCTTTCAATTTTACGTATTTGTGAGTGTTCCTAAGACCTGTTGTGTGCAGCGATTTTCACACAGTTCAGCGTTTTACTAACCCCCGGAGGCATAATATGTTAAACGTAGGCAGCATTCTGTTGTTATCATAGTAGTCACTTGTAAAGACACACCTAGTATTAGTTTTTTTTTTTTTTTTTGTGTTGACCTTGAAGGACCAACAAATGCCTTTCGTGAAGCTACAAGTTTCTTTAACTTTATACTTTATAGCAAGAATATTAACTGCTATATAAGACACAATTATATACCTGTGGCGTGGGAGACCGTGGTTTGATTCCAACGGGAGCTCATGTGTTTCGGATTACATGTTAATCAGTAGGTCCCGTCTCATATAGCCTCGCTGCTGAAAAGGGCGCTAAACTCAAAATCAATTCAACTCAATAATTATCTATACATTGAATTTAATAATAAGGAGGGAGACCTTGAAGGAGGGAGGCCGAATAAAGAGGGACACCTTAAAATTTAAAACGTAGGGTCAGCGTGAGTCAGAGAGGACACGGTGGGTGGTGTGTCACAGTGAGTCACGTCCTGTTGACCCACGATCCACTGACCTACTCACAAATCTTGACCCAATTGTCCCACTCCATATCTGGACTGTACACACAGATAAAGCAGACATATATGTAATCTGATCTTACTTGGCCTTCACTAATTTAAGATAATCTACAAAAAATGAAAGAAAGCAATTTCAAACGCAAAAATATAGAAATGTATTTTCAACGGAACAAAAAAAAAACGTAACAGCCCAGATTTGAACCCGGATTTCTCCACTCAGCAAGCAGACGTCTTACCGACTTACCCACGGCATATCTTCCGACTTCTGGTTTTGAAAGTTTATTTACACTCCGTGTGTTACGTAACAACGTTACGAGATGTCCTTACTGTTGTGTTAACACGCGTTCCGTAAATTTACGAAGTCGCTCTTTTAATACAAAATCAATTCGACACACACACACACATACACACACACACACACACACACACACACACAAACATATATATATATATATATATATATATATATATATATAGACATATATATATAGATAGATAGATATGTTGGTGCACCAGTAAGCTCCCAAGAGTACAGATTAATTCATTCTTGATTTTAATCTACAGAACAAATGTTTTTTTTATGAAAGCAAGGGGACTGCTACCCATAGATGGCTAAGTGAGGTAAATAAAATTTAAACCTCAAATGGAACTGGGGTGGCTCACCGACAATGGCTGAGTTAACACGTTTGATAACAGCGCGGGTAATAGCTGACTTATAGATAGAGCCTGTGTAGGTAAGTGGATAACGCGTGAGACTGTCATTCTAAGGGTGTGGGGTTCGAGTCTCGGCCTAGACTGAGTTAAATTTTTTCCAACACTATAAATGATGTTCGCGTTTGATACTGAAAGAGATTTATCCTATGAAGGGAGAAAACCCACGATGGGGGCAGGGGGAAAGACGGACACTGTTTATCCTTAAGTGTTAAAATTTAATTTATTCCCATGTCTTTTGCTCTTTCCTTTCCTTCTTTTCTCATTTTGTTTAGCTTTCCATACTTTTTCGGTCTCTTCATGATGCGTATTATTGTTTTCGTTTCCTTTGCATTAATTCCTATCTCTTTGATCTTAAGGTAAATGGAATTTCTGTAGATTTATCTCGTGGTTGTTTCTCTAAGTGATGCTCTCAGATAGTAATACTTTTTCCTCCAAATGGAGGAATATCCTGGCATGTTATGTTTTCGGGCATGTATTTGCTGTCATGTTGGTTGTCCAACTATCAGACATAGAGTGAAACTATCCTGCTACTGGAAAAAGCTATCATTTCTTATGTATCCAACCTCCACTTTTTACAGTCGCTGACTGTACATGAAATAGTGAGATTATATCACTGTATGGCATGTAACATGTCACTTAAACTGCGTTTCCTGAATGACCATTTGAACTTCTTTCCGGATAACCTTCGTGGCGTTGGTGACGAACATGGTGAACTTCGCTAAAAAGACCACTAAAAAGACCATGTAAAGTTACTCATATACCAATTAAAACTCATTTTTCAAAGAAATGGACACTAGACTTTCCAATTTAAGACCTAATGGTATCTTGTCTAATTATACTGCTATACAAATAAATCAATAAAATAAAATAAAGTTTCTGTCACAAGAACAAAGCAAACTTTTCTGGATGATAATTTGACCCTGAATCTAGATTAAATTGCAGAATTTCTCCATCGGCCTCAGTTTTCATGTGAAAGTGGCTTTTGTGCATGTCTATTGCAGCTTACGTATTATATCTAGATATACCCTATGCATTTGTCATAAAGACATGGTCTCACAACAATAATTTCTTACATAAAGTTTTTAAAAAATCGGTATTAGTACACAAAGGAATCAAAGGAATAAGCAGCATAGAAGTAAGTAAAAATTAAGAAACTTACCTAAAAATGTTTTCTACCTGATTTCCTGCGAAACTTTACCTCAAGAAAATCCCGTCGTCTGGTCCAGCAATGGTCAGACAACATTGCTACACTCAACTTCCTTTGATAACGATTTTCCGTTTGAGAAATATAATTGTGAAAGCGTTCACCATGTTCGTCACCAATGGCACGAAGGTTATCCGGAAAGAAGTTCAAATGGTCGTTCAGGAAACGCAGTTTAAGTGACATGTTACATGCCATACAGTGATATAATCTCACTAGTTCATGTACAACATATCGATAATTATCTGCCTTATAGTTTCCTAAAAAGTTCTTGCACACACTTACAAAGGACAGCCATGCCATTTCTTCAACATCACTAAACAAGTCAACAATATTCTTATCACTCATTAATTCCCTAATTTGCGATCCTACAAATATTCCTTCCTTTATTTTAGGATTACTGATCTTTGGGAACTTCTGTCGTAAGTACATGAATGCACGTGATGTTTGATCCATAACTTTTACAAAGTTTTTGATAAGTCCCAATTTAATGTGAAGTGAAGATAAATCCACATTTTTAGAGTTAACAACAGTAGTGTTCGCCACCTTTTTATGTCTAGGTAGCCGTCCTTTGCGAGCAGGCCATTATATTTCACAATAGTGATTTTTTCTGTTCTTGCTGTCCCACTCGCATAGAATGCAGCAGTACTTTGTGTACCCCGGCTGCATGCCAAGCAGAATAGCAATTACCTTTAGATCTCCACAGATATTCCATTTGTATATGTCATATTGGATACGAGTGAGAAGCAATTTAAAAATCTCATAAGCCTCCTTAAGGTTAACTGAGTGAGGAATCGGAACAAAAGAACATTTTTTTCCGTTGTGGAGAAGAACTGCTTTGAGGCTCAATTTACTAGAATCTATGAACAGACGCCACTCATTTACACTGTATACATGGCCGAGAGTAACGGATTCGATATTGTTACAAAAAAAAATGCGTCACCTTCCTTCGAGAAATATTCAGAAAAAACAACATGACGGACACGAAAAACACTCACTTTTGCATCGGGAGAAAGAAGATTTTATCCTTTCAATCGCGAAGCTAAAAGCTCAGATTCCTGCTTAGACAAATATTTGAATCGCGAACAAGATCGTTGAGATCACCTTGTGTCAAAACGTGTGGGATATTTGATTCACAGGGCAATTTAAATGTTGGGTCGACATGAGTGGATCCCTCATCTTATGAACTTCTTCATGTTCGTTACCAGATTCATCGTCATTCACTATTAGAATACCTTGCACATTTCTCGATATCTCACTTTCTCTCAACTCTATTTCAATCAATTAATCTGCAAGTTACTTAAATTCAGCCATGGCAGAATAAACCGTACGCAGCTTTTTTAAAACTGATTTTCAAGGATTTCAATAAGGTGGGGTAATATTAGACAAGAAAACTGAGCCCGATAGACAAAAACTGATTTCATTTTTTGAATTTAGCATCCTCGACTTAGCTTAGAACACTATTCAGATTCATTGTGACAAAAACATTGTTGACCAGTGCTATAGAGGAGAACAGTTACGTTCAATTGCTTAATGTTATATTATATTCCTGGAATAACGCTATCAGGAGTTACATATTTACATTGTAAAAAATAAAATATTAAAATCTTACTTTTCTGCAATTCCTTGGATCCGGGACACTTGTATCTTGCTTCCATGGCAAATAGTCACTGCAGGAAAAGGAATCATATAAATTGGGTAGTTCGTATCTCCAACAACAGTGATGGTAGGACTTGTGGCATATTTATTCCAAACAGATAGTATCATATACACAGCTATTGTGCCACTAGCTATGAAAATCAGTATCCAAATCGCTCTGAAATGATTACCGATTTTTATTTGTAGTATAAGTATGATAATTAAAGAATAATATTTATTTTCTAGTACTGATGGCACATCAAGAATTCAATCAACCAAAATTATGCGAAACGAAATTAAAAATAACGTTAATAAGGCTTCCTGTTACTTCAGTCCATTCAAAGAATTAAACAGCTATTATTTCATAGTAGTTTCTTAGTTATATTACATGCACTCATTTTTACCCACTCTACAAGTTTTTAAGAACTACGAATTCTTCCTAGGCACTGTATATCTTGTCTCTTTTTAAACAATCATAGGCTCTTTTACAGACTATGAACGCTTCGTAAAACATATCTTCTTTTCGTCTAATAAGTGCCTGTAGAATGTCTGACCCAGTGTTGAAGTGTCTAAAGCTACTACTAATAATATCTGTGCATCTTCTATATACGTTATACGTTACATAATTTATCGAAAATATTTGAAGAAAATCCTATACATTTGTCGTTTCACAATACTTATATATGAAAGCTCTACCTGCTGGTCTAGTGGGTAACGGGCGAACCTTTGGTGCACTTGATCAAAGGTGCGATTCCCGGTAGGAGAACCTTGATATTTGAAAGCATTGCGATGGTTCGGATTCCGTCTTAAACTGTACCCCACAGATACCCCACAGTGCTGAAACGGGACTCTAAGTTCCAACCAACAAATTCTTCTATGTAAGTTATATTTAACTGCAATTCATAAACTCAGATAACTTTTAATAACGCCAAGGCCGAATCAAATTGATTTCTTGCACATCACCATAGTCCATTAACGCCAATTCATGCAAACCGTTAGATAACATCTTTAATCCATCTCACGTCTCCGAAATACATGTTTACATATTTTAATCCTCTCCCCAAACAGTTTATTGAAATATTCTAAAACTCTCCTCACCTATAGTATCCTTACAAATAAAAGTAGAGTATCTGTAAAAAATGTCAATTTCCTAATCTGAACAATTTTGGAAACCTTAGTAGCTACAAAATACTTTACGCTCGTTCTACTCTGTAAGTGTCTAATTGCACAAAAACCGATCTTATTCAAACTCTAGGGTTTACAAAAACATTCATATAAAATTTAAGTTTCCTGTGAACAACATATAACCATTACGTGGTTATATCATTTATGTGATATATGTACCAAATCTCACATAAGTAAATCCCCGCCTTAGGCAGGTTTGCATATCCAGACTCCTAAATATTAAAACATTTACGCTCACTCCAACCTCTATCACTTCACGAATTCAACCTGTTTTACATATGTTATTAGGGCGTAAAATCGAATGTGATTTATTCTAAAAACACTTTTATACGTTGCAAGAGCTGTAATGTCCACATATTCACTAAGAACTCATAGTCGTATCGGAATAAACAAAAGCGAGTATGGAACAGTATACTGCTTTCACAAAAGTCAAAAGAAGGTCTGCAAAGGCATATAAAATGGTCGAGTGGTTTGGGTCGATACTCTATCAATCACATGTTTGTTTGTTTAACCCCAGTAGGGAATGGTTTCTTTTTTTAAGTGTCTTTCTATTTTCATCCGAAGGCTGAAAACATTGTTTGAGTAACTTATTGGAAACTTCTTTTCTTTCAAATTCGATTAGAAATGAACATTATATGAATTGCAAATCTAAAATCCATAGCTGAAAACAAAATATTAATGTTCACTATTCCATTATCTTATGATTTGTAACGAAAACCTATATATAAAAAGTGGTGATTTCAGAAAATTATCCTCGTGGAGATTTTCAATATGCCGGTGGAGGACATATCCCTAAAACACTGGTAGTCTATAGTAAGCACAATTGAAGATATAGTTCCGAAGGGGGAAATTTCTTAGCCCGAGAGAGGTATCAAATTCTCCCTCAGATCACACCCTGAAATCATCACTGCTTAAAAGCTTTTCGTAACGAATATGATATTACACTTGTTACTCGTTTTACATTTTGAAATGGTAAAATCATAACTTATAGAGAATTATAATAAAAGCATTAAAAAATTATAATACAAATCACGTAAATATTATCCTGTAAGTTACCAATTTTTGATCGGATCGAAACAAATATTTCTTCGGATTGCGCTTAAAAGTAAGTCCTCTCTATATAATCCTGACTGGAAAATCATGTTCAACTCCAATTATTTAATCAATATTTACACGAATATATTTTTATTTTACTATTTTTACTATTCAATATTATATACACTTCATATCCAAAATCAAAATCTCGAAAATGTATGTTGGACGAGTACAGACTCGCAAATAAATTTTCATTTGTCAGATATATTGGTCTCTATTCGAAATTCTATTTAATCGAATTCGAGAGGAATATATACACGCCTTAGACCACTCGGCTATGATAACAATTAGTGATTGTAGCAAAGGCTTCGAGTAGCAGTTCTTCTTACAGAATAACATGTATTTCGTATTGCCTAAAATGTAAGCCTAATTTACTTTGATGTAATGTATCTATTAATTTGTTTTATAAACACGTTATTCGTAACACGTTATTTGTAACACGTTATTCGTTACTTTGACGATTGATGTATGTTGTTGATATAAGTTCTATTACACGTTCTTTCATAAATATTATAGAAACTATCAGGGTTATTTATGATCTTTCATGGAAATTGACTGGTGTATGCGCAGTACACAGAGAGTTCAATTGGAAGGCGAGGAAGGAAATGCTAACAGACTGTTAGAATGTCTCGCTCGCGTGCTACTGCTTCTGGGGGGCGCGAAGTGTTTATGAAGTTTCTTCGTTTCGTTATATGTCTTGAATGATTATACATAATATCCAACCACATCTTCCACACATTTGGAAGTGATAAATCGTAGTATAATTTAACCGTCCTCCACACACAGTGATCGTCGCTTTTCCAATATTTAAAACTGACTTTTTTATTTTAATAGAAATAAAAGTTTCAATGGGAGGGTTACAACTCCCTCAACCCCATGACTCTTCGGTACGTCATTGCCTAAACTGTAACTTTCAAGTTAGAATCGAAAATAGAAACATTTGACCTACTAAATATATTTTTGATTCATTATACTTTTTCAGAAATAAAATATCCACAATTATAATGGCAGTAAATGATAAGTAGTTTATTGTAAATTTTTGCACTTTCATTTTCTCACTTTCTGTCCAACTAAGCTTGAAAATGTAATAATAGTAGGTTAAGAATTCGAAATATTACGTAAATTTTAGCGTATTACGAAATATCGAATCCGACAGGAACACAAACAGAAACGTTAAGAAGAGTTGTACTCTGGTGGGATTTGAACTACTCTTGAATAGTGCCTCATAATCTACAGCCAAATGCCTTATTCTACTCGGCTATTGTAACAAGTTGCGATTGTAGTAAGCATATTTCATATTTTGTATTATCTGAAGTTTAAGCCTATTTTGGCCCGATGTAGTATATCTATTGAAATTGTTTTATGTTTGCGGTATTCCTTACTTTGACGAATGATATATGTTGTTGGTATAGGTTCTATAACTTATCCGTTCATAAATCTTAAAGGAATTATCAGGATTATTTATGATCTTTCACGAAAATTCACTGGTGCATGCGCAGTAGAAACAGATAGATACACTTTACCGACATTTTCCTTACGAGTCAGGACACAAATTTCTAACAGGTTGTCAAAATGCTTCGTTCTAAAGGCTGTGGAGAACTATCTGTTGCTCTGCGAGGAGAAATCATAGGCCGAGCAAAAATGGGACAAACTGTGCCTCAGATAGCTAGGGATCTGAGCTGTGGCAAGAAAACAGTCAAGAAATGGATTCAGTGGCATGAAGAAGGTGATGAATGATTCAGGTTTCAGTCAAGAAGTGGAAGGCTTAAAGTGACAACTGAAGCTCAAGATCAAGCTTTAGTTACAGAAGTAATCAACAGGCCTCTACGCCACACGTCGATCCTCTTCGACAAAGCCAGATAATATAATTGTTCTCGCGAAACAATAAGAAGATTATTGTAGGCTGGTCTACACTATTCAAGATCCGCTAAGAAGGCTCTCCTGACTGAATCTCACAAGACCAATGGATGGAATGCGCACAGAAGAACATAACTCAACCTCAGTCATATTGGGACTTAGTCATCTGGATCGACTAGAAGGTTTTCAAGGGATACGGACAAAATCTCGCGGCCGAAACATCGCTGCCCAAAATCTCGCCGGTCAAAACCTCGCTTGGCCAAAACCTCGCCGCCCAAAATCTCGCATGGCCAAAACCTCGCCGCCCAAAATCTCGCATGGCCAAACCCTCGCAGGACAAAATCTCGCCGAGCCAAAACCTCGCCGCCCAAAACCTCGTGGGACAAAATCTCGCCGGGCCAAAACCTCGCGTTGCCAAAACCTCGCCGCCCAAAATCTCGCCTGTCAAAACCTCGCCATCCAAAACCTCGCGAACCAAAATTTCGCTTGGCCAAAACCTTGCGGAATGAAACTTTTCTTTAAAATTGACCCAACGCGTTTCTTAATATGCAATTCCACATTACAAATAATAATAATAATAATAATAATAATAATAATAATAATAATAATAATAATAATAATAATAATAATAATAAGAAGAAGAAGAAGAAGAAGAAGAAGAAGAAGAAGATACAAAACATCGTGTGCGTGGGCTTTCTCGGGTTATTCCCGTTTCCTCCCATTTTCTTTATTCGATCATTTCCTTCATCCTGGTCATCTACGTCTCCTTTAACCTACAGGACATAATCAAGGGACGTCGTAAAAACTCATATATTATCTCATACTTTCATAAATATTATTAGATTTTTGTTGAAATTTTAAGTATATATTATTTGAAGGTTGGCACAGTTCTCACAGCTTTGATTAAAATCAGTCAGGAATAAACGATGAATTTAGCCTCCAATTAACGGCGAATTAATTCCCCTTATCCCTGATTTAAAAAAGTTCAAATATACAGTAATTTTCATTTAAATAAATAATATTACATATTGAAGCAATATGGCGCTTCTTTTTAGTTATTTTCAATAACTGGGGACTCGAGGTCGGTTGAACCCGAGAGCCTGCCATTGGAGCTGGCACACGTTCGGCCTAAGACTAGGGGTGTTCGATAAGGCTGAAGACCTATCGAACATCGGGAGTGAAGATTTATCGAGTTGCCATCGGTTACTCGAAACCGTTCGAGTATTTGAAATTGTGGGTATGGCGATATTTTGGGGCACGAGGTTTTGGAAGACGAGGTTTTGGCAAGGCAAGGTTTTGGCCCGCGAGGTTTTGGGTGGCGAGGTTTTGGCTCCGCGAGATTTTGGCCAGGCGAGATTTTGTCCCGCGAGGTTTTGGGCGGCGAGGTTTCGGCCCGGCGAGATTTTGGGCCACGAGGTTTTGGGAGGCGAGGTTTTGGCCAGGCGAGGTTTTGGTCCGCGAGGTTGTCGCCGCGAGGTTTTGTACCCAAACCGGTTTTGAAGTCTAACCAACAAGGCAGATTTATATTGTCTAGACCACATAGATCCAGGTATGCTGAACAAAATATTATCAGAACAACTTGTTCAGGACGAATATCAGCACACTTTTGGGGATACGTGACGACTGCTGGTCCTGGAGATTTGGTTGCAGTCCCTGACAGAATGAAGCAGTGTTTACGTTAATATTCTGGAAAATACGTTATTACTGTCCTTAGAAAGAAACCTCCCCGAACACGAAGAATATATATTTATGCATGACAACAGTGCTGTTCACACTTCCCGGCAAACACGAGAGTGACTAAGTGAACATCCGGACTTTACTTGTATAGAGTGCCTCCTTCATCCCCAGATTTAAACCCAATTGAACATAATTGGGCCTACATGATGCAAGAATGGGAAGAGAGACGTGAAGACAAAGACCGATCGTTTCTTCAATATCATGTTATGGAACTGTGGCAACACTTTCGTGACACACCTTCATATTGCTCGAGACTTGTATCTAGTATTCCCTCCAGACTTCAAGAAGTTATTGACTCTGGAGGTGACTACACGAAGTACTAGTGTGTTATTTTTTGTGTAAACCTTTTATTTAAGTTTCATTTATTTATATTTTTTCAAAAGCAAGACATTTGTTCTCCATTCTTTTCTTTTGTTTGTTTACTTATTAGTTCGTTAAAATGTAAATGAAGAGTAGTATATCTTCAAAAAGTATTTGTGAATTTACTTTGAACGTTTCTAAGAATACATTTATTTATTTTTTTCTTACTCGTATATCATGCCCAACATTACTTTCATTTCAGTTCATTAATGACTTTATTTCACATCACGGATAAAAGTATTCTTGTCTTTTTAACAATAAAGTACATTTTGTTTATATTGGCACTTCTTTAGCTGAATTCGAATTCGAGAACAATGTAGTGTAATTTAAATTCTTCATTCTTCATATAGTTTAGTAATAACAATATTAATTATTATTTTTCATGAGTCCACTTGATTAGTTAGAACTTGGACAAGCATTAACCTGGTGATTGTTTACGCAATGACAAGCTTAAAATACATCTTACAAGGGAAGGTCACTTACTGGCTTGGCTGAGATCCGAACGAGACATTTGTGTTTGCGTTTGATATGTTATAACTAGACGAATTCCAAAGTTATATGTGCCACCGAGCGGAATATCGTGAGTTAGAACATATTTTGTAGCTGGCAGAATAGTTTGAACCGGGTCATTTGTTCGGAAACGGTTGGGTAGATGGAAAACTCCACGGAAACTTATTCCATCACTTCAAGAGCACAATTTTTGGGGTAAAATGTCTGTCCCAGGGTCCTACGCAGGATCCCAGATGGGGTCCAACTCAAAAGTTTCAAACAACAAGGGGAATTAAGTAGCACACCATTTGAAAGCTGTTGTGAAATGGAAGGAGATGGAGCAAATCTCGACTCTCTACTGCGAAACTATGCAAAATGACGGCGGGACAAAATGTAAACAAAAACTTAATTTCCATGGCCACACCTGTAAATCGGAAATGGTGATGCAAATGTGAAAGCACGAAAGCACGTGTGGCATTATTTTCAGAGTAAAATGGTTTAAAGTAAAAACATCTTGTCCCAGGGTGCGAGGTGGGGTACAGCTCATAAGTTTCGAAGGCAAGGAGTGTTAAGTAGTGCATCGTTTGAAAGCTGTTGTGAAATGAAAGAAGATGAGTTCACAATGACGAACTAATTTATGTATGATACAAACAGAATAGAAAATGAAAGTAAGAATAACAAACACATAAGAATTAATCGAAATGGTAAATAAATAAATGAAGAAAACAATACTGCGTTCTATAATGCTTCCAATTGTCTGCTGCGACGATTATAGCTGCCGCCTGGTGGCAACAAATTCTGTACTTCGGTCGAATCATTCCTAGATCTCTTTATTTCCACGGATCGAATGAATGAAGATGCAACATATTTGTCAGCTGTAATTCTCAGATGCAAGATAATTATCAGCATTTATATACAAAGTAATTTTTCACGATGACAGCTATATTGGATTACAGATGATACATCTTTGACTTGTTGTGGATATCTACTATTGACAGTAAACGTAAATACTGCATTCCGCTTCTCCATCTCCACTGGTTTAAGCTGGACATGCGTGTGATACATAGTGCGACATTTTGAACACAAGATGTCGCGTTTTTTTGAACATTTTGTATCTTTTGGTCATCTATTCTTACTGATCAACACTCATGTCAAGTTTAGTTTTCCTAGCTTCAGCAGTTAGGAGTACCTATACTTTCGACATAGGTTTTAAGCGGCCATCTTGGATTCAAAGCGGTCAGCCTTTTCAGTTGTTTTTGTTTACATGTTGACCCGCCGCCATTTTGCATAGGGTTATCGTAAGGAGTCGAGACTTCTGCGGTCTTCTTTCATTTCGCAACAGCTTTCAAATGATATGCTACTAAAACTCCCTCGCCATTTAAAACATTTGAGTTGGACCCCGTTTGAAGGCAAACTTTTTACCCCGAAAAGTGTGATCTTGAAAATGATGGGATACGTGTTCGTCGAGTTTTTCTTATCCGACATTCCGTATCCGTCCGTCGAGTTTCCGTTTCGAACAAATGACCCGGTTCAAACTATTCTGATAAATTAGCTACAAAATATGTTCTGACGATATCCCGCTAGGTGGCGCGTATAATTTTGGGATTCGTCTAGTTATAACATATCAAATGCAAACACAATTGTCTCGATCGGATCTCAGCGGAGTCAGTACGTGATCTGTTCTTTATACTTCACAGCGATGAAACCAGTGTCTTGTATTGGTTAAAAAAATAAAGCAATGAGAAGTTTCCTAAGAAGACCTTTCGTTCCATACAAAACATAAAATAAAGTGAGGCAATACACTTCTAAAATTTACATAATATTTCGAATTCTTCACCTACTGTTATTACATTTTCAGGCTTAGTTGAGAAGAAAGAAGGAAAATGAAAGTGCAAAGATTTACAATAAACTACTTAACATTTACTGTCATTGTAATTGTGGATATTTTATTTCTGAAACGTAATGAACCAAAAATATATTTAGTGGTTTACATATCTCTATTTTTAGATTTTAATTTGGAAGTTACAATTTAGGTAGTGACGTATCCAAGAGTCAGGGAGTTGGGGGGGTTGTAACCCCTCCTATTGAATCTTTTATATTCTATCGAAATAAAAAGTATTTCAATTTTTAATCTTGGAAAAGCAAGAATCACTGTGTGTGGAGGACGGTTAATTTATACGACGATTTATCACTTCCAAATGTGAAGAAGATGTGAATGATATGTGACTGTAATCATTCAAGAAATGTAACGAAATGAAGGGACTTCATAGACCCTTCGCGACTCTCCAGGAGCAGGATGAGTGCCCTCCGGTTGGGAACTGCTGCTGGCGAGCGAGACATTCTAACAGTCTGTTAGCATTTTCTTCCTCGCCTTCTAATTGAACTCTGTGTACTGCGCATACACCATTCAATTTCCATGAAAGATCATAAATAATCGTGATACTTTCTATAATATTTATGAAAGAACGTGTAATAAAACCTATATTAACCACATACATCATTCGTCAAAATAACGAATAACGTGTTTATAAAACAAATTGATAGATGTATTACATCAAAGTAAATTAGGCTTACATTTTAGGCAACAGAAAATACATGTTATTCTGTAAGAAGAACTGCTACTTGAACCCTTTGCTACAATCACTAATTGTTATCATAGCCGAGTTGTCTAAGGCGTTGGGCTTGTAAAGCACTATTCGAGCTTATTTCGAATCCCTGTTGAGTACAATGCCTTTTTCCTCTCTCTTTTTACGTGTTCTCGACGTTTCTGTCTGTGTTCCTGTCGAATTCGATTAAATAGAATTTCGAATAGAGACCAATATATCCGATAAATGAAAATTTATTTGCGAGTCTGCACTCGTCCAACATACATTTTCGAAATTTTGCTTTTGGAAATGAAGTGCATTTAATATTGAATAGTAAAAATAGTAAAACAAAAATATATTCATGTAAATATTGATTAAATAATTGGAGTTCAACATGACTTTCCAGTCAAGATTATATAGAGAGGACTTATTTTTAAGTGCAATCCGAAAAAAAAATATTTGTTTTAATCCGATCAAAAATGGGTAACTTAGGGGATAATTTTTACGAGATTTGTATTATAATTTTTTATGCTTTTATTATAATTCTCTGTAAGTTATGATTTTACCATTTCAAAATGTAGAACGAGTAACAAGTGTAATATTATATTCGTTACGAAAAGCTGTTAAGCAGTGATGATTTCAGGATGTGATATGAGGGAGAATTTGATACCTCTCTCGGGCTAAGAAATTTCCGCCTTCGGGACCATATCTTCAATTGTGCTTACTATAGACTACCAGTGTTTTAGGGGTATGCCCTCCACCCGCATATTGAAGATCTCCCGAGGATAATTTTCTGAAATCACCACTTTTTATAAATAGTTTTCGTTACAAACCATAGGATAATAATGTTATAGTGAACATAATTAATGTGTTGTTTTCAGCTATGGATTTTAGATTTGCAATTCATATAATGTTCATTTCTAATCGAATTTGAAACAAAATGAGTTTCCATTAAGTTACTCAAAAACTGTTTTCGGCCTCCCGATGAAAATAGGAAGACACTTAAGAAAGAAACCATTCCCTAATGGGTTTGAACACACAAACATGTGATTGATATAATATCGACTCAAACCACTTTTTTGACAGGGACGCGAACCCAAACATCGAGGACAGTTAAAATCGCAAAGGCTCTCTCACCGGAAATTGAACTCCGTACATCAAAGGTGCAAGTGCTAACTACTACACCAGCGGGGAGGGCTAACCACTCGACCATTTCATACGCCTTTGCAAACCTTCTTTTGACTTTTGTGAAAGCTGTTTACTGTTCCATACTTTTGTTTATTCCGATTCGATATGAGTTCTCAGTGAATATGTAGATATTACAGCTCTTGCAATGTATAAAAGTGTTTCTAGAATAAATCACATTCGATTTTACGTCCTAATAACATTTGTAAAACAGGTTGAATTCGTGAAATGATTGAGGTTGGAGTGAGCGTAAATGTTTTCATAGTTAGGAGTCTGAATATACAAACCCGCTTAAGGTGGGGATTTATTAATGTGAAATTTGGTACATATTATAACGTTCTTTTATATATATATTTAATGTTTTCCGCTGAAGTCACATATTTTGTACTCCTGAAACATTACCTTCGAGAATAGATATTCATATTCTAGTTTTCGTGAGCATTGACCGGGACGAGAGCAGCATATCCATTACCGACTAGTCTTGCATATTGAATATTGTGTACAGTACATATCGTTAAGACAAATAAAGTAATATTTTTTCATAGTGCTCACAGGAATACAGCTTCGTTCTCATTTGAATCAGTTGTCAATCTAGGCAGTTTCTATCACGAGACTTTAATTCCTTTCGTCCTTCTTCGGATAGCTAGCTCTATTATCTTTCGCTGTTGGACTGTTTTAAGTTTCTCTGAGACTTGCACAGTTCACAGTCATCAGTGTTGAAAGAGGACAAGTGACATCTCGCACAGTGTGTCATCAAAACTACAGGCTGCAGCTCTTCTACTCGTGAAAGTAAGAACTGTAAGACTGTAAGAACCAAAAGCGCCGAGAGTCTAACTCAGGGTGTCTCCATGGAGTGCCGGTAATTCATCGCAATTTGCTAACCATAGAAGCCTTTTTTGGAAGGAATATTATGCCTTAAGATTAAAGTTCAATGTAAGACTTTGCAGAATTAATTAAAAACTTTTATTAATTTTTGCTTCAAACAGTTTGGAAGGTCTTTTTAAAGGCAAGAAAGAATTCAACCCATTGTGAATCGTATTACGTAAAATCCCATCTCATCTACATATCAGGACTTACATACAATAAATGTACTAAATTGTAATTTCCCACGCCAATGATTTCGATATCTTGACTTGATGAAAGGCGAGAGAAACTTCTATTTCTCTACTTAGAGGTCACATTTCGCAATATTTAGTCTCATTCACAATCAAGGATTCATGGATGATACTTGTATAAAATTTCAGTTTTCTGTACAAATAAAATTGTGAGTATTTTCACCTACCTGTCAACTCGAGTAAGTTGTTTTAAACTAATGTAACGAATGCCGTGAATAGAGTTATTTTCCAAATAAAATTCAAACCATGATTTAGAGCTCCTACGATGAGAATCTTCCTTGTTTTCATTCTTTCTGATTGGACAAACAGAATGTTTTTGTCTTATTCCATTATTGTTGTGATATGAAATAATTTTATCTTCATAGGATGCCATCCTCAACCAAGAAATATAATTGAAGAGTTCGTATACTGATACTTGAGCACACTAAGACAGAGTCAATCCGAGAGTTGTGAAACTGGAGAATCCTTGTAGACAGTTTTTGGCCAAAACAGTTGCGAAACAATGTGTTGTCTTCTTGGCCAACGTAGAGCTTACCAAATATGCGTTGCTAACAATGTGTTGTCTTCTTGGCCAACGTAGAGCTTACCAAATATGCGTTGCTAATAATGTGTTGTCTTCTTGGTCAACGAAGAGCTTGCCGAATATGCGTCGCTAACAATGTGTTGTCTTCTTGACCAACGTAGAGCTTATGAAATATGCGTTGCTAACAATGTGTCGTCTTCTTGGCCAACGTAGAGCTTACCAAACATGCGTTGCTAACAATGTGTTTTGTTCTTAGCCAAAATAGAACTTATCAAACAGGCCTTGCTAGCAATTTCATTTTATCAAATCCATCATTCGTCGACATGTCAATTTAATTGCCTGCAGTTTGCTAAAACAGTTACTAATTGGAGAATATTAATGATGCGTCATCAGAGGATAACAATGTTTGCTACTTGTCCAAACATAACGCTACTTGATGTTTGATAAAGATAGGAATTAAAACGTTTGTGTTCAGTTTCCATAAAATTAAACAACACGAAAGTATTTTTGTTGGGAAGCTACGAAACGTTCAATCAATATAATGGATGTGTGTTTGATATTGAATTCCCTCTAAAAAAATTGTATTCTTGTTCTTGTTTTATTATTCTTTCCCTTTCACCCTTTCTTTCCTTGTTTGGGGAAGAAAATTAAATTGAAATAGAATATTGATTTCTTTCCATCTGAACTATTCCAATTCTTCTGAGTCAACATAAACGTTAATTTCATAGTTGTCAGGCCATAAAGAAATTTGTAAGGTCAGAAACTACGAAGTCTATTTATAAAATAACTTTTAACCATGAAGAAAACTAAAGTTTGTTCCCTTTCATATAATTATCATGTCACTATTTATTCTTTTAACCTGATAATTCATTTATTAGCTTTCCAAAATAGATTTAATAATTCGATAATGTTCCAAAAAATTAATAAGTATGGTACAGACAGTTAATTATCGCTCGACTATAGATTTAAAAAAAACGAGAGAGTTATTTACTAAGCTACTCTTCATGTACACTCATGTCCAAAATTATTGTCGCATGTCTATAAATATGTTGTTCTAGGAATATAATTTGATAACGAATTTACCCAGTACCGGTATTTCTTGTAATGTTAATATGTGTATAATCGGCAAAGACATGTATGTGGCAAATTTGATGTCAAAAGAGCAGTAAATAAGAACAATAAAACGAAAATAAAACTATCTTGTCCATTTAGCAACATTTTGTTTTACTCATTCTAATTTTCGTATTTATAATTCTTTTCCTATGAAATTTACCACAAATATACATTTTCCGATTATTCACATAATATAAGTATTAAAACTACCCTGTAAAATCATTATCAAATTATATTCTTACAAGAAGACAGTTATAGATATGCGACAATCATTTTGGACATGAGTGTACATCATTCACGACACAAATGAAAAATAAAATATAAAAGAATTACTTCTTTCACAGCAGGTTTCATACCGAAGATTTGACGAATAACCTCCTAGAATAGTAATAATAATAATAATAATAATAATAATAATAATAATAATAATAATAATAATAATAATAATAATAATAATAATGGAAGTGCGGGCAATGGCGATCGCCCAAGAAAAAATGATAGTCTCTTCTGATATATGTAAAATTTATTGAACTAAAAATTTTAGCATAGTCAATGATTTATCTGTTTTCAGTATAAAAAATCCAGCAATAATACAGTCTATAGCAGTGTTTCTTCCAGACATGTTTTTTCCAGCAGTGTTTCTTCCCCCGGAGCTCTGAGAGTTCCCCCCGGACGAGACCAAAATAACACGTCTATAATATAATAATAAATAAAATAGTACCAGAAGTGCCCCCCGGAATACTACGTGTGCCCCCCGGAACATTTTTTTCTGAAAGAACGACTGATCTATAGTCTTTTAGATATTATATGAAACCCAAACATACTGTTTTGATCGGCATTCCCAATACTTCTTGGGAATAGCGATCACAATAAACTTGCTTATTAACACATAATATTTTGATATTGCCATAATATTTTGATATTGCCATAACATTTTGATATGTTCATAACATTTTGATATTTTAACTATCTAAAGCAGCTTGTCTTTAATTTTAATGGAACTATTTGTGATTTCGAGAACACAAATCACATGTGTATCCACTTGCAGAATCATAACCACTATACTCACCAGGGAACTGTACGAATGGGGCACTCGAGTTGCCGGACGAGGTGCATCACATGTGAAAGAGGATGTAAAAAGATGTCCATATGCAAAATTGTAGCGGCTGAGGGCAATATGGACGAGCGTGGGAGGCGGAAGAAGTGGGGCCTACAGTGAGACTTAATAACACAGAAATATGGAGAATCACACGTTTCGCTCCCGAATGGTGAAAGAAGTGCATGTCAAATGTATAGGAAGTGGAACATGAGAAGAGGTGCTATATTGTGGTGGCTATGGACATCATGGGCGCCATCTTGAATTTGAATTCAAAATGTTAAATGAAAAGTGGGGCATGTGGTATATTAGTTAAGACTGAAATTTTACCAGAAATACATTGGTGTGAATAATTTTATAGTTTCTTTATTGTGAGTTGAGAAATACGAACATGCAACAACGTCTGGAGGGGATAAATGGACATAGGCAACATAACCAATGTTTCGTTTGAGTCCTGTTAAGGTACAAGTTAATTGTCCAGCAAAGAATAAATGACAAAAAGATGTACTGTACGCATATGAGAGTGGTCGTGTGGAAAATCGTATTATCTAAACCATTCGCAGAATGTAGTCACTGGATGCACCTCTATAAGAAGAGTACAAAAAGCGTGTTCACATGCAATTCACTGGGAATGTTGCAGGGGACAAAGATTGCTGTCTGTGTGTGAACAATATAAGTACTTGCCTAAAACACGTTTCATTACACCGTGAGTCGTTTGAAATACAATAATATGAATCATAACATAGGCAATTACAAGTAAATGTAGGCGCAAAAAGATACCGTACCAGTCTATGAAACATAGTTGATGTAGCGGGTATCGACAAGAATGTGCTGGAAGCAAAAGACATTTTCGCAGTGTGCACACCTGACGAAGCTGGGATTAGTACACTGATCTTCCTGACAATCTGCTGCTATGTCAGAATCAAAACAAAAGGCCATTGGAGTTTGGAATTTTCCCGGATGTTCTTCAAGATATCCAGCTACGTAGAAGGCATGCTTAATGAAATTAATGAACCGGGAAGCACGAAATTGAAAATGAGTGAAAGTTTGGAGACGGATGAAGTCTTGATGCCAGATATGAAACCCATCAATGTTCAATGCGGCGTCAGTGATAAATAAGTCCAGTGCATTTGGGGGGTATGAGTTGTTTGTGAAGGACAACATCATTTGGAACAGTAGAATGTGTCAATTGCGCACCTTTGTTACAAGACCACGAATCAACAAGCAGCAAAAGGCGATTTTCCCTCACATTTGGCCAAAATATCTTGGAGAAATCATTTCAGATCATTGTTGCTCATATTTGCAGTTTTTCGAGCAAATGCCTTGATATTCGAAGGAGTGTGTCGCTTATTCGCGGGGAATTTACCTGTAGGTTCAGCAGATACTAGAAATAATGGTGATAACAGTTTACCATCCATCGCTATAATCGGCATTATCATATAAGAGTGCGTAACTGCTGTCGGTGATCCAATGCTAGAATACACCCGTTTGACGCCTTTAGTTGCCAGTGTTCTGCCTGAATGCAGTTCCTTATCAAATCGAATTTGATCTGTGTTAATCACTTGGCCTAAATTGAGGTTTTCTTCCACGATTATAGCTTTTGTTTCCTGTACAATATTGTTACGCTTTTTAAATTTTGCTACCCAGGAAGACGATGCCTTGAAGTTAAAAGTGTCAGTTGAATCAATGCCTTTCTTTACATTCATCGCTCACATTCGAATTGTCCAATCGTGAATTATTCCATTCATGGCCCGCGTTCGTTTAAAACGTAATAGCACCTCGTCGTTTATTTCGCTGATGGACGCTTTGATGAGGTTGCGTTCAAAAGTACGAAGGGGTTTCAGACTCCCCTGTAGAAATTTGTACCGTGAAAATACAGACGATGCTTTTCTTCTTTTACCGGATGTTTTTTCTGTCTCAATCCAGTAATTATAGGCTTTCTCTAACTGTTCCTTCGTACATTTCGTAGGTTGTTTTGGTGGAGAAGGGGCGTATGACGAAATACTACTCTGCTCACAACTACTATCTTTTGGAGAATGAGTTGACGCATTCGCTACACAAGATTCTTCGCGATGGTCACTGTCACTACTCTCACTGTCAACCTCATTCTCATCTACTAGACACTCGTCCATAACTAACGTTTGATATTCTTCGAGCACCGTATCGTTATTTACTAATAAGCGTCTGATGCGTTCAAAAGCATTACGATCTTCTCGACGGGGATTATCATCGGACGTCCCAAACTCACGAACTAATAACGCTACCACTACTTGGGGATTCATGTTCACGAACAGGACCCAAATACCTTCTACACTTCAAGCACTACAACACGAAACGTCAATTTATAACACTTATTTACCAGGAAGTGAACGACCTAGGTCACATTAAACTTCGCTAGTCACTCTCTTGTCTATATTCTCGTCTACTTGCTGCTAACGCACGTCAGTTATTCATATCGCTCGCGCAGTCTCTCTCTGTTAGCACAGAATGCTGCCGATGGCTCTGTACTACCTGGTCCGATCTCTATCGTTTGTAACTTCTTTTTCTTACGCACAACTAGTTTGCATCTAAACACAGAGTTTATAGTGATCTACATTGAAATTGCAGTTGAAATATAATGCAACAAAAAGCCACGTTTACAATATTTAAATTACAATATGTTATAATATTAACCAATTAAGTCTATAAGTCACAGCACATTCTTTGTGTTGTCCAGTGTTCAAACACCTACGTGCCAAAATTCCATCATTGTAGGGTTGTAATGCAACAAACAATAGGCCTACATACGAATCAGAAACTGTCGTCAGCCTCAACCTAATTACCTTTGGATTTTTTATTCTTAAGGTTTATTTCATGGGTTTGTGACATTTGTTTACCCATCTCTGTGCTTTTTCTTACCTGCTCGTTTTTTTTTTTTTAATTCACAAGACAGTTACAATAGCAGTTTTCACACCAATGAATTTCTGGTAAAATTTCAGTCTTAATTGATATACCACATGCCCCACTTTTCATTTAACATTTTGAATTCAAATTCAAGATGGCTACTTTCAAGATGGCGCCCATGATGTCCATAGCCACCACAATATAGCACCTCTTCTCATGTTCCACTTCCTATACATTTGACATGCACTTCTTTCATCATTCGGGAGCGAAACGTGTGATTCTGCATATTTCTGTGTTATTAAGTCTCACTGTAGGCCAAACTTGTTCCGCCTCCCACGCTCGTCCATATTGCCCTCAGCCGCTACAATTTTGCATATGGACATCTTTTTACATTCTCTTTCACATGTGATGTACCTCGTCCGGCAACTCGAGTGCCCCATTCGTACAGTTCCCTGGTCAGTGTGAACCCATATTGCACATGTGGTGAAACAGTACAACAACTCATTATCTCGTCCACAATCATCACACAAGAGACACTTCAGCTCCTTCGTACCTAAGCTGTTAATGTACGCGGCTTTGGCGTGCGAGACCCAGGTTCGATTCTTGTCGGGAGCTCATGTGGTTCGGATTCCAAGTTAATCAGTAGGTCCCGTCTTATGTAGCCTCGCTGCTGAAAGGGACGTTAAACTCAAATCAACTCAACAAGAGACACTTGTCATTTTGTTCAACACCTGGCCCCATAGTTCTGAGAATTAAAGTATTTTTCAATGATCACATGGTATTCCAACGATATTCTCGAGGGGTCCAACAGTGTTTTGGGGGAGCCTGCTCCCCAGGCCACCCTCTAGTTGCGCCTATGCTCAATATGCATTTAATGTTTGTAATTTCCTCGAACTATTACTTTCATCAAAATTGTTTTCCGTTGATCATTTAAGTTAAACACCTAGTCTCTATAATAATAGATTCTCATAACTTTAAATCTCAATAGTTTCCGTATTGAGGCTTAACTTTTTTAATATACTTATTATAATTATGTATGTTTAATTATGAGCACAGCAAATAAATAAAAACCCATTACAGGAGTGGCGATCATCCCGAAAGAGAAACCAATCACGCTGATCGCCATTCCCAACAACAAGCCATTTTGAAAACAGTTCAAGTTAGTTTCTTAGTAGAGGTCTGCACGGGCTCGGGCTCCTACCTACAAAGCATATATCACTTCGGGGCCCGGCCGGGCTCGGGCCGTGAACTTCTAAATATACAACCATATTTCTCGGGCCTTGTCGGACCTAACTTTGTAAATATACTGTAAAACGATATTTATTGGCCCGTTCTTTCTGGAGAACTTTTAAAGCACAGCTGCAAAATTAAACCTCTAATTTCTGTAAATAAAAATACAATTTTGCGTTTATTATTAAGTTTCTGTAATTCGGGCTTATTTCGGGTTCATTTGATTAACACACGAGCTCGGGGCGGGCTCGGGCCTAAATGCTAAAACGTATTTCGGACTCGGGTCGGGCCTCACATTGTAAATTCACGGGCCAGGCCGGGCCCGGGCAAAAAATTACGGCCTGTGTAGACCTCTAGTTCCCAGACACAATTACAGTGTGGTTTGAATTACAATCATAGCTAATATATGACATAAATCACATTTGTGTGCAACTATGCACACACAAAATATTTATACCTTGCTTTCAAATCATCCGTTTCTTACAAGGAAAAATGAAAAAAAAATCGATGCTGCTGATTTAGCACTTCATATATTTGCCATAAGACTGCAGAATATTCCTTGGAGTCACAGTAGTCATACATTGCTACCGCGTTTACAAGAACAGAAAAAGGGGTGATCGATATTTTCAACTGATCGGTAATAGCTGCGCCTCCCTAATAATAATAATAATAATAATAATAATAATAATAATAATAATAATAATAATAATAATAATAATAATAATAATAATAATAATAATAATAATAATTCAACGATGTTTCTGGAAATTGTTAATAGGATTTTGTAAAACACTTTTCTTATTTTTAAACAGGAAATCAATACCAACCTGATTCTATACATTTCATAACTGAATCAGTGGTTTTAAGAAGATTATCTGTCACAATGGGAGGTAAATTGAATTATGGATTAAAATACATTGTATAGCCTACAGTTAGAGTTGTCGTTCATTTTTCTTTCTTTTTTCTTTAAATACAAATAATGTTTCTTAGGTGTTCAGCATAGTAACAGTAAGTTACTGTATATTTGCTAGGTTTCAAAAGAGAATCAGTTAACATGCTTAATTTTCTGAAAATTAGTTTATAGTTTACCGTGGCTGATACTGCTTTCAAACCCTCTGACTCATAAATGTGCCGTTGAAATGAATTTTATCTTGTTTAAAAAAAAAAAAAAAAGGCTGTACATCCATAATATGCTTTACATTATTCTTAAGCCCTATATGTCGAAAATGTGGATACAAGTTGATTTTTTTTAAAGTATATTACATCATAAGTGTTAACGGGAAAAGAATCTTCGAAGGTGAGACATATTAATCGATACATCTCACTGAGCTCGCATATTTATTGAAAAAATGGAGGGAAAGAACAATTAATTTGTTATACTCAGGGGTAAAAGTAGATCAGAAAAGGTAGGGAGACGCATGACTTCATGCCATCCCCCGTGCCTATATTTACCCATTGTAAGTTTTTTTACAGTGAGGGACGCCACATATATTTTCTCGAAGCCGTCCCCTCGCATTCCCCCCCCCCTCAATTTTGCCCCTGGTTATACTTAAAATTGATACTATACGAGAACCATGACATCTATTGTGGAAAACTCATACTTAAATATACCTATTTCCTCATTAACCCTTAAATACACGAAAAAACAAATTACTTCTATATATATTTTTTTCTCTACATTCATATCGGCATTTTCTGTCTAGGAAGATGAAATTTGACATATAAATTCCTCATTCAATATATGTGACAGCGTGTTCCATGTTTACGAAAATTCCATCTCTGCGGGCGGGAAGAGGGAAGGAGACTGTTACTCAAACATCTTAATAAGCCATTTTTTGTTCAGAAAATAGCCAAAGCTGGAAAATATTTCAACCGTTTAAAATGATCTTATGAACCTAGTTATCACTTGGGTCGACCTGAGCTTGCATCATTACATTTTGAAATATTTATCCAAAATTAAGGAAGGGGTTTAAAGTTTTCCCAAAGAATAATTTCGTTAACGTATTCTTCTTGTGTGAGAAATGGATTTGTTAGCTTTTCGATCTATGTATAAAGCTTAGCGTTCCTTATTAATACCGAGATAAGACGCTCACCTATAGTTTAAAACGGAGTCCAAACCAACGTAACACGTTCAAATTTTAATGCTCTTTCATCAGGAATCGAACCGAAGATCACTGCACCAAAAGCGCACGTTGTACGAACAGGGTCAACTGGGAGGGGTCTATTTATACCTAGACATATGTTACAAAAATGAAGAAGATTTATTACATCACAGCGAAAGAAACGGCAAAACTGTTTGAAACCTTTATGAACATAGTACTTACCTTGAATTGGATTTTTATTACATCATTTTTAACAAGAATTTTAGGAATTATTTTTTAAAAAAGTGATCAAAAGATTGCGATCTTGATCAAGAATTTTAGGAATGATAAAAAATGGATCAAAACATTGTGATCTTGACCAATAATTAGTTTTTGGATCAGGTGCCACAAAACTTTTGAACGGCCCCTAAATCAAGTTTTCACTATTTTTTTACAGAATAAGCACATCATACTGAGTTAAGTGATAGTTTGGACTTGGCTACACTATATGTAGTTCTCCAGGGTCTAAGGCCCACAAGAAAATTTTTGACAGAAATATAATGGATATTTTGATCCAATAAAATGTGTACCTCGAGGGGGAGTGGCTTCAAAAATTTATGCCCGAAATAGAGTACCTCAGGAACCTTCCATGTTAGGGAGATGGAATTAGGTACATAAAGTCCTCGTTAAAAGAAAGCCGACACGTGCCGACGTGTGTCCCAAAATTGCGCTTTTGAGAAGGGAAGGAGCAATTTCTACACCTTTCGACGTTGTCTATCTCATCGTCATGGAGCATAGCTGGAATGAGTAAATGATTACCGTGTATGTAACCACTAGCTGAATTAAATTAATTTTTTTGTACTGTCCCACCGAGAATCGAAAGTAGGCTAGTTATTTACGTAGGCCAGTTCCTGAAGATATTCCAGTATTTCGAACTGAATAATTGTTTACCGATTAATTAAATTACCTATTGTGGTAAAGAAAAATGTAAGTTTATTATACAAAAGAGACAAAACGTGTCATTAAAACAACGGAACAAAATTTTATGTTCTCAAAACGGGACAATCTCGATTAATTGAGACTTACGATCACCCCTATCTGTGAGTTATTGCAGTCTTTTCATGATAAGGTACTTATCAGTACATAAACTGATAATGCATCAGTTGAGAAAGCTAACCACACCCATATAAAATGTATTATGCGTTATCATCCTTTTTAAATCAATGTTTTATTTTCATTACCTTTCGTGAGTTGCCATTACTTAGGGTTTATGAAGTGAACCACATTATTACAGTTATTAGTGCTTTCTCCAAGTATTTCTAAGTAAGGGCTTTAGCACTCAAAATTTGATGATAACTGCCATCTACTATTTTCGCTGCTTTTTTAAACACAAAAGTAGGGATTTCGTCAATAGGAGTGAAAATTTTATTGTTTAATTTTGAAATAACAGATTCTACTTCCTTTGAAGTAACTGGTGTTAGGAACATAGAATACGGTCATAGGTATAGATCTTAATAGTGGGCTATGTTTTGGGAGAGATGTGTGATTGGGGAGCATTTTAACAACTGAACTGAAATACTCATTGAAATGGTCCGCAATCCTAGTTGGATTATTTAAAATTTCGTTTGAATTATCTATGTGTAATTTTATGTTTTCTTGATTTTGTTCATGTCTGTTACTCTCTTGATTTATTTTCCATGTGGCTTTAGTTTTATTATGTGGCTTCAGTATCAGTGAATCGTAGTAGTTCCGTTTGCTTTGGCGTATTACTTTTTTTTTTTTTTTTTTTTTTTTTGTATATTTTCTTATACCTATCTTTTGTAAAGATCTTTAACACGGTTATCGTTTGTCTTTTTACACTTGACGTGTAGTTCCTTTAGGGTTCTATTACTGGTGATAATACCAAGCAGTGGTAATCCACGGCTTTTTTGAGTCTTGTTTATTTTTTTTAAATTTTGTTAGGGAATGAAGATTCAAATGTTTCATTTAAACTTTGAAATGAATGTATCATACTTTTCATCAACTGTGTAAATGGTAGATTCAGTAAAAGACCAATCTTCTTCAAACAATAATTTTGAAGAAAATTATTTAAAATGTACGATCTGTTTGAAGGTTTGTTGCGTTTTCCAACCTCTTTCCTATCAATGTGGAGGAATACTGCGTCATGATGTGAATAACCGAGGCTTGAAACTTAAGTTGAATATTTCCCATTTTCTACATTAATAATAAACTCGTCTAAAGCTGTTTTATCTTGCCGAATGGAAGTATTTATGATCGCAGGTAGGTTGCAAGTGTTTAAAATCAATTCAAGCTCCGTTTTCTCTTTTGAAGTTGTTAGCCAGTCTACATTCAAATCACCGCATAGTATGATGTTATCAAACGTTTTCTTTAGAAATGTAAGTAATCAAGGGCGCCCATGTTGTGGTTTCCAGGGGGGCAAGTATAAGCGACATTTCAAATAGAGTTTCAAATTTTATTGTAACTAATGTAAAAATTCTATTGGGTTTTCGATATTCCCAAGTATAATTTCCTCTTAGGGGGGCAAACGCCCCACCTTGCCCCCTTATGGGTGCTCTTGTAAGTAATGCATCTAATTTGGTGTAAAAAAATTTTATTATTTCCAGACGTGGATCTATATAACTCAACTACACAAATTCTAAATACATGTAAATTAGTGTTGCCACGAGACGAGACATTTCTCGTGTCTCGTCTCGTCTCGTCTCGTGTCTCGAAAATGAAAACGCTGGCGGGAATGGCCAAGATTGAAATTGCCAGTGGTCATATAGATTGCAAAAGGAAAATCCCCTTTGTGAGAAAACATGTTGAAAAGAATTCATAGAAAAGTGTCCTCTGTCTATTAAATGAAACAATCGTGATACATGAGCTTCCAGGAATATCATCCTTAATGTCTTGTCCCCAATTCCCCTTGCTGTAAACTGAGGAATTCTCATTTTTTTATTATTTCTGGCTGGAATGATGACAAACAAAATCAAAGACAGGGAAGATTTTTACAAGGTCAAGAAACCGAACTACCACCACCATCTATTCAATTTGAAAACTGGGTAAGGTCTACACTTGTCTTTATTCTCTGGTGGCGGTATTCTTTTTGCTATATAAACCGAAAACGGCAATTGAAGTATGTCATCTTGCAACTAAAATTTTGTCTTCTCTCTCTCTCCCCTCCTCTCTCTCTCTCTCTCTCTCTCACACACATACACACACATATAAAAACACACTTTTACCATTTTACCAATCGCTTGCTTATGTAAAATTCACCTCTTCGTTTGGAAGGCGGGCGGACGACAAAAGAAGCAAAGATATTATCGACGAACCCTTCAAATTGTTTGCTTTCAGCAAATTTATGATACTAATAATAACACTTTAGGTAAAGAAATTTTACAGGGGGACCTTCGTTTTGTTACGCGGAAATGTTTGATCTGACCAGAGTGCGAAATTGCCCTCTGCTTCGAGAGGAGGGAAATACTTCCCTTTCCTAGTGAATAATATTCATTAGGACCTGAATTATCTTCAGAAATTGTTTCTTACAGGCGCACTAAACCTCTAGAACTTGATAAGTGTAAAGAACATTTGGTATAATATTCATGGAACTCCGTTGAAAGCAGAAAATATCATGAGAATGATCAAAATTCGAACATTGAAGAATATAATTAACAGAAAAGAAATATTATACCCAAACCATGTTTTTAAACCTGCTATAAAATGTATATCCTATATTTTTACTAATTCCTTACTCCCATGAAAGTATCCTGGGGAGGATATTCTCTCCATTTTTTTAAGACTGAAATCCTTTTATCCCGTACGATTCCCCCCCCCCTAACACAGTACGAAAAAACAAATGTTGTTATAATCCATACACATGACCCTTCCGGGACTCAACCCGGGGCCTTCAAGCCGATGGTCTATCGCCGCAGACCACTCGGCTTGGTATGAAGATGTACGTTGTATGATTGCGAATAGATCCCGACAATATAAGGAACTTTAATCCAAAATGGCCACCCAAAAATCAACTTTTTTTTTTTTTTAGCCATTAGCTAATCTGGGTGTACTGTCATGAGTTTGTTACACAAACGGGGCAAGCACCACATAGTAGCACACACCCCGCGGTTATGGGAACATATTTCAGCCATGGAGATGAAGACTGGCACCAAGCATTATTTCGTCCGATGTGTCGTTCAGCTCCCATTACTATGGCACTTTAAGTAGAGCTTAGTGTGCAGTAACATATAAAATTTCAATCTAATACTTTCCATTACTCAATAAAATTATTTGGTTCCGAGCTTTTTTTAAAAAAAATAATTGCAACAAATCTATATATGCTAAAATGGAAAGTAGTTTTTGGATTGTTATGGGTTAACACTGTGAAACCTAAAGGCTGGAATATATGAAATCAAAGTGTACACACACATCTATCTATCTATCTATCTAATATATATACTGACACTATAAAGCAAGTGGGCTGATAGTATACGGTAGTGTCGGGGATGGTGACACCTTTACATCGGACTTTGCTTGTCGTGTAAACATTATTTAACATTAATGTCTTCATCTTCGACGTACCTATGAGCAATTTACTGTATATTCGTGTATTGAAACTGGTAAAACAAATTTCAATGTTTCAGAATATAGAAAAAGAAGCCAGGGTCGAGAAACGTCAGACAACTAAAAGCAGAGATATATTATCTTGTAAACTATTTGTCTTTGCCTTGTGAGCCTATTTGAATTTATTTTTAAGACCTTTAGGCAACTTTGGCCGAATGGATGATGATGGGAAAATTAGTGGAATGAAGAAAGTAGTAGGATACTAGACAACTTCGAGAAAACACACACATTCGAAAAATGAAATGAAATGAAATGAAATCTTTGAGTTTTACGTCCCACGGTTATGCCGGTTAGGCTAAAGGAGACAGTGATGATGAGTAATGAATGAAATGGTGGAATGAAGAAAGTGGGAGGAAACGGGAGAACCCCGAGAAAACCCACGAGCACGGTGTTTGTCCACCACAAAGTTCACTTGGCGGGGGCTGGGATCGAACCCGTGACCCCAAGCACCAGAGGTGAACGCTCTACCACTGAGCCACCGCGCCCCCTTCTTGGGAAATGAAAGGCGGAACAAGTCTCATTACTCTAAAATTACCTTGTGCAAAATGGCGGCCGGTCAAACTGTCAGCAAAAACGTCATTGTAAAGTCGATGGCCACCCCCCAAAAAATCCTGAAACGGTGAGGCAGATGTCAAAACAGGAAAACATGTGTGTCATCATTTCAAAAGTACAATGATTGGAAGTAAAAATATTTGTCTCAGGGTCCTCCACAATGTCCCAGGCGGGGTCATGTTCAAATTGTTCAAATGGCAAGGGAGGTAAAGTAGCACATCGTTTAAAGCTGTTATTCAATGAAGGCAGAAAGAACAAGTATGGACGCTCTACGATAATACTGTGCAAACATCTTGCATTTTAGTTGTTCTTTCTGTAACCGGGTTTTAGTTTATTTTCACTTTAATTCTTGTACTCAACGGAAAGAAAGGAAATGCCCCTACTGTGAGATTCTGCTCTTTGAGCCCAATAATATCTAAATAAAGAAAAAAAATAATAAAATAAAAGCAAATTAAGACATAAAGAAAAGGAACGACAACATTTGACATCCTTGAGTATAGAACTGACTAGTTAACATATAATGTACTTCCACGAACATAAATAAGTAGAGGTTGGAGCCATCAGAAGTAAAGACTCTTACCTCTACTTATTTATGTTTATGACTGCACAACAGTGGTACTTATGCTCGTTATCTGGTCTATCAATTATAAAATGATTCAAACGAAAGAATTCCTTGCACCAGGAAGAGTAAATACGTACAAATGTCTCAGAATGAAAACAAGTGCCGATTGCAAAATGGAAAGGGAACGTGCTCAGAAAATCGAAATGAAGATGTACATTTTGACCGGCCGCCATTTTACACAGGGTAATTTTAGAGGATCGAGACTTGTTCCGTGTTCTTTTATTACTCAACAGCTTTATTTGACCATATTTGACATTTGAAAATTTTGAGTAGGACCCCGTCTGGAACCTTGTGGAGGACCCTGGGACAAACATTTTTACTTTCAATCATTGTACTTTTGAAAAGATGACACACATCTTTTTCTTTTTTGACATCTGTCTTACCGTTTCAGTTTTTTTTCTTTCTTTGGAGGGTGGCCATAGACTCTACAATGACGCTTTTGCTGACAGTTTGACCGGCCGCCATTTTGCACAGGGTAATTTTAGAGAGTTGGGACTTGTTCGTCTTCTTTCATTTCCCAAGAAGTTTCGAACGATATACTACTTGACCCCCTTACCTTTTGTAATTTTTGAGTTGGATACCGCCTGGGACTCTGCAGGTGGCCCTGGGACAACAATGTTTGCTTTGATACATTGTACTTTTATAATGATCAAAAACGTGTTTTCCAGTTTTGGCATCTGTTTCATCGTTTGCGATTTCAAGGGGTGGAAATGGATTTTCTGGACACCCTGTATATTCATATAACTCGCACAGTATATGCATTCGGAAAATTTTTATTACACTTTTGTAATAGGCGTCATTAGTTCTTTCGATTGGTATATAAACCATCTTCCACTTCGATTTATAATCTCCCTCTCTTCCCTCTTTAGTTGTATCTTGATTAGCATGGCGCAGCCTGCTACATTTTACTTTCGTTCCCATGGTATGCTGCTATATTTTTACGAGACAAGACGAGACAAAACGAAACAAACGAGACGAGACGAGACGGGACAGAACCTCTCGAGAGAGATACGAGACGGGACGAGCAGATTTTTCGAGACGAGACACGAGACCAGACGAGACAGCCTGAAGTCTCGTCTCGTCTCGTCTCGTGGCAACACTAATGTAAATATACTGCTACCGCTTCTAAGTGTATTTCCGATACAAACTTTGTTATGTTTATTTCCTTAACCTAGGCATCTTTGCGTGTTAGTATGCACACGCCGCCACACTTTGCAAATGACCGCGAAAAATTACTATTCTAAAATCTTCTACGTTGACAGAATTTATGGCATTATTGTTTAACCAGTGCTCTGTTAGACAAAGTAGTTGAACCGACTGCAATTCTTCAAGTAAAAGAACTAAGAAAATCTATTTTATTTCCTAGACCTTGTACGTTATGATGCAGTATAGTTAAGTTGTTATCGTTGCTTACATTTCTAGTAGCTCTTTGGGAGGTTTAGAACCTAGAAATTTTGTGGGATTCCTAATTGACTTTTTACTCTCAACAGTTTGACTCGTTACAGTTAATCTACTCCCGACACATTCGCTCCCTGTACTAAAAAATCATCATTGTTTTCCCCGAGGTTGTTGATTGGTAACTCTTCTCCTTCTAACTGTATATTTTCGAAATTTTGCTGTGGACTACGGCTTGATACAGATTTGCCGCACAATAAATCAAGCAATCTCTTACACAAATAATTTTTACCCCTTATATTGAAATGAAGGCCATGCTTAGTATGATATTTGTGGGGGGTGGTACTGATGTCTAACACCTTAACATTGTTGAAAGGCTGGCCGGTTACCAGCCCAAAAATGTAGGGGGGCCCGGTAGAAGTTAGGGGGGACCGACACAACCATATTATGGTTCATCACCATATTATAGTTTCTTTGCAAGTCTACCGTGAAAATTTTAGGGGGGCAGTGAAAATTTAGAGGGGGGGCAGTCCACCCTAGCAGCCCCGTGGATACGGGCCTGTTGAAAGGTTTGCATATCTTAATTTATTTTACTATTAGTTTTGCGCACTTCTTCATTCACAGCTGAGGAGTGCGGTAAGTCATGACGGTGGGGAACAGTTTCAAAACTTTTCTGCTTCGGTTTTTTTTTTTTTTTTTTTTTTTACCACATTTGTACCTCCTACGTGAAAATAAGTGCCTCCTACCATAAAAAATATACGGTTTACCGTTTTCCTAAAATAATGGTAGGAGACCGTTTTCCTGTCAGATGCTTGTGTCGGGCATGCGCATTGGAGAGAAAAAGCACATGTTCGAAGCGAGGATTGATGGCGCGTAGGTTCGGATGTGTTGTGCTTTGTTTTGTTTTGTTTCTTTCTTTTGTTTGTTTGTTTGTTTAGTGTGTGGTTTTCTGGTGTGATATATACAGTAGACCTAGTACTGTTGAAGATATTCTGGAAATTCAACATTAAGGAAGGTAATGTATGGGAAAGCACCATGTTAATATTTGAACTTTGTTCGGTGACAAAAAAACTTTAGTTGGCTATTGTGGCAAGCAGATCGCTCCAAAGTGCAACGATTCGAAACCAAGAAGCTGCTGGATGTATAAAGTCTTATGATAATGTAGGCCTAGCCAACTACGAGTGGTTTGTGAAGCTAGAATTAGAATCACAATGTTGAAATACTTAAAAAAAAAAAAAAAAAAAAAAAAAAAAAACTTAGGAAAAGTGCTTTGTAGTTTACCGTAACAGCATTACATAAATTGTGTTGCATCAACTGGAATTTTTCATGTTACAGAAACAAAAGTATACTGTCACTCATGTGTACCCGAAGGAGGGGCAGGGGGCCGCGCCCCTAGCTAGTGAAAACGTATTAAATTTCTTAATACAAATAAAAAATATCAGGGTATATAGTAACCAGGGAGTTGAGTCCCCTATTAAATTTTCATCGGGCACCCATGCTGTCATTATTTTTTCTGGATAAATAAATTGTTAGATTTGAAAAATATTTCTGTAAATGTTTTTATCTTTAATTTTGTTCTGAGTACCTATAATCTGTTCTGGTGTTTTGTTAATACATGGAGGTCGCTGAGTTTAACGGTGCCAGTTCTCATTATGTTCAAGTTTATCCTCACCCCTTGGGATGGAGGTGGGAGAGGAGGACGTTTTAAAAATAATCAGATAAGCTAGCTAATTAGTAACTACTGTAATTAAAGTTTATTCAAGGAACGTTCAGTACCTCATGTAAACAAATACACGTGGTGATTATTTCATTTTATTGGTTAAAGAGCCTTGGAGCATCCATGAGTCCAGTGGCGGCGATTGGACGTTAAAAGTGGAGGGGCAAGACATTATCTGAATATTTGTGTATCAATCATAGTTTTCCTGGTTGTTTCTAACACTTTGTTTGAATTTTGAATAAATGTTGCATAATTAGTAGGATACTATCTTTTTCAGTTGAAATACTGTATATTGTATTTCATGTTTTATTAACCCTTAAAATGATAAGCCTTTTTTGTAACACAAAATGATGAGGTGAGTCCTTTGGACTCAACTTGTTTTTCTTCACTATTTTGAATTTTAGGCATATTTTTTTACCTAATAAACCTTTCACATGCATTAGGGCTGCTGGTTTATTCGTCGATGATAGTATACAAAGGAATCATGTATTGAAGGCGGCATCTATAATGCTTTATAGTAAACTACTGAAATTGATTTATTTTCCGAGATGAGTCCAATGGACTCACCTTATCATTTTAAGGGAGAGCAACAGAAGTAGGTATTAGCTCTTCGTACTTAAACAACGAAGTGTAAGAAGAAATTTGATTCCTTGCTCATAGACATCTTAAAACTTTGTCTGGAAAATTCTGTGATCAGATCATTAAATAACAAATTTGCAAAACAAATAAATAGAAAGGATAATATTAATCATAGTAATGAATAATGAGGCTTGTTTTGTAGAAGTTACATTGAAACTGGGATTAATGAACAACTTAATTTTTAATTCCACACATGTGAATACTACAAGCATATGCTACATTTAAAAAAAATATTTACTTTTGCAGATTCCCGAAACATATTCGTTGCCATTAGTAGCAGTTTTCACTTTTTGGGGACCACATCAAAGCACAATACTTAGAATCACTCCACACTATAGTTATACAAAATAATCCTAAAACCTAGAATTATGTTGAATTCACTAAATTAATTGTATATACCGGGTGCGTTATTTATAATGTCAAACCTTGATGACGGAGAAACCAAAAGAGAGAGAGAAGCGAAACTTTGCACGAAGCAACTATAAAAAGGGGCACATTGATAGACGTATTATTTGACATCATCAGATGAACAGTGTTGCCAACCCAATATAAAGTTATGATTTTTTAAATGGAACGACCTAAATTGTATTTCATAATTTAATTCAACACTAAAAAGGAAGACGAAAGATATGCCACCCGCATGTCAGTGTTGCAAACTTCTCGAGAAATAACGTTAAATATGTGTCACATTTAAACGCCTTTTGCACACACAGGGAGTGAGGTACACACTAGTTTTGCACAATAATTTTAATATTGACCAGAACGGTTTAAATTGACACCAAGTTTAGATGGGTCCGTTCAACAATGTTGACATAACAGAAAAGACAAAAGTCGAGTTTGGATATGGTGCAATAACTCGAAAAAGGCCATAAGTACATTACGGTTTAAAATTTATAGGACAATTTGTTATGTCATAAGAAGCATTCTCACGTTTATTTGAGGTCGATAAGTCAAGTACTTACCGAGATATTGGGAATTTTGTAAAAGCTGAGAATTTTGCGCTGTAGAAGTTGGTAACGCTGTCTCAAATTCCCACTTTTTCCCTCAACGTTGAGAAATTCGTAAAGAAGTGGTTGAAATAAAATATAAACATTAATAAACACACATACGATGAAAAAGAAACTTTTTTTCAGTACTTGAAATGACTAATTAAGAGTAATTTACTGGATATGAAAAAAAAAACGTAAGGAAGTAAAAGGACTTCATATGACAAGATAATACAAAGACGTAGAAGACATGTAGATACCTAGTAGCTACTTTCGCACGATGAAAATATTTATCCTCTTATAAGTTTGGGACACCAATATCAAAACAATCCAATACTCACTGTGTACACTACCAGCATGTTACCAATTCCTGTTAACAGATACATGGAAAAAGTATTCAGCATGTCAGGAGTCACACATTATTTAAAAAAATAGAAAAAAGTACAAAAGAATATTCCACTTCAAAATGAGAGGGTAGAAAAGTGAATACCTTGAAAAACAGTACATGTGCTCATAAAAGAACAGGTTTGGTAACCCTACATATCAGTATGTGCAAATCTTTCAAACATATGATACATATCTTCGTAGCTCAATTCCAGATTTGTCATAGTAAAGCAGCTTGACCTGTCGTATCGTTTAGTGGTGCGAGTATTGGATTGTTTTGATTTTGGTGTTCCAAACTTATAAGAGGATAAATATTTTCATCGTGCGAAAGTAGCTACTAGGTATCTACATGTCTTCTACGTCTTTGTATTATCTTGTCATATGAAGTCCTTTTACTTCCTTACGTTTTTTTTTTCATATCCAGTAAATTACTCTTAATTAGTCATTTCAAGTACTGAAAAAAAGTTTCTTTTTCATCGTATGTGTGTTTATTAATGTTTATATTTTATTTCAACCACTTCTTTACGAATTTCTCAACATTGAGGGGAAAAGTGGGAATTTGAGACAGCGTTACCAACTTCTACAGCGCAAAATTCTCAGCTTTTACAAAATTCCGAATATCTCGGTAAGTACTTGACTTATCGACCTCAAATAAACGTGAGAATGCTTCTTATGACATAACAAATTGTCCTATAAATTTTAAACCGTAATGTACTTATGGCCTTTTTTGAGTTATTGCACCATATCCAAACTCGACTTTTGTCTTTTCTGTTATGTCAACACTGTTTAACGGACCCATCTAAACTTGGTGTCAATTTAAACCGTTCTGGTCAATATTAAAATTATTGTGCAAAACTAGTGTGTACCTCACTCCCTGTGTGTGCAAAAGGCGTTTAAATGTGACACATATTTAACGTTATTTCTCGAGAAGTTTGCAACACTGACATGCGGGTGGCATATCTTTCGTCTTCCTTTTTAGTGTTGAATTAAATTATGAAATACAATTTAGGTCGTTCCATTTAAAAAATCATAACTTTATATTGGGTTGGCAACACTGTTCATCAGATGATGTCAAATAATACGTCTACCAATGTGCCCCTTTGTATAGTTGCTTCGTGCAAAGTTTCGCTTCTCTCTCTCTTTTGGTTTCTCCGTCATCAAGGTTTGACATTATAAATGATGCACCCGGTATACGTGCACTCGTACACCCCTAAACACACTACTTCACTCGTATATTATACTGCAAAACAATGGAAAAGGTAGAAGTTGTTTCATATTACTCGTTTTTTAATCAATATTCCTTACTATTAGAAAGAAGAAAAGACATTTTAGGAACTGTCAATTTTTGTGTAATTAAAAAATAACTTGCAAAAAAATTTCTCTTAATTAGTTTCAAAGAGACTGACTAACATATCGAGCCTTTGTAAGAAGTGAAAGTATGCTGGAATTGTTGTGCTCCAATAGGTTAATATTTGGGTTATTTTCGGTGGCAATTAAAATCCAATTCCTGTATAGCTTTCTCAATTCCATGGGAAGACAGACAATTAATACGTACTCACGCAACAGTAAATATTATATGGCATCATTTTTTCCATGAACCAGTAATACATGCAAAAACTTTACATTACCAAATGAAACTATATACCTTAATGGGTTACTTCAAAAAAGTGCGGGGACAACTGCCCCCCTTTGCCCCCCTAATCGCCGCCCATGCATGAGGCAGAAGAAAATAGTCCATTGTCAAGTAAGCTGTTTTTCAATGTTTTTGTTGCTTATAAGGCTCATTATCAGAAATGCAATTTCCTTACAGTTAAATAACCGAAACAACATTGTATCTAAAAACTAAGTTGAATTAATGTAATAAAAGAGAATACGCATGCGTAGAAGATGGCTTTGACCCATCCAGAGTTGGCGTGGGTCAATGAAAACTTGACCCACGGCTCACTGACCCACCACCCACCACGACCCACTCTGACCCACGAACCACCATGACCCACCACCCACGGTGACCCACTCTGACCCACCATGACCTACCATCCACGGTGACCCAATCTGACCCACCACCCACGGTGACCCACCACCCACCATGAATCACTCTGATCCACTTTGACCTACTCTGACTCACCAAAATCCATTGTCATCAACTCTGAACACGATCCACGACCTCTTCTGAACTGACTAAAGAGTTTACACTTGCAATAAAACAAAACTGTGAAATTGTCACTAATCGGATTTTGAATTTCTAGTCAATCGCTCAAGCACCACTCTGTTACAATAATGGTGGATCTGACCTTTACGACATAAAATGGTAAAGTGTTTGTCAGTGAGAAAATTGAAACAGTTCGAGGTGGGGGGAAATTAGTGTGTGCCTAAAATATACTTGTACTAAGAGAGTATTCTTGCAAGTGTTAATTTCTGAACGTATTCCACAAGAAACTTTTATTGGCAGGAAAATACCCCTGTACAATATGGAAAAGGTTATGGTTTCTCAGTTCACAGTATTTTTCTCACAAAAGATTTGAAAAATCAGTTGTTCATAGGGTATAAAGGTGTTCGGGTACCCTATGTGAGAGCATTTCCATAAAATATGCTCATAATTGTAATTTGTGTAATCACTAAAACACCACGTTAAATTTGTTACAAATATGCATAATTGCAATTATTATGAATATTTATTCAAAGTAGTTTACCTAAAGGAAAGAAGAGACTTACTAAAAATTAGGTACAAAGTTGAATAACACAAATAAGCCATTAGTAATACAAGTATAAATTTTCCGTAACTCGTAATTTTCCACCTTAAAACAAATCTGAAATCGGATTTATTTCCTGTTGGTAACTTTTTGGCGGTAAATCATCCGCAGCGGAATGATGTCCTTCCTTCAGCCAAGAAAAAACTAGCTCGTCTACTATGAGCATGTCTAGCGGTGGGCCATTAACATTGATGAGCAACAAGTTAGACAATGTTTGAGCACTTAGTCTATTTCTAATATCAGTCATCTGCAAATTCATAAGGGGAAATCCCCGTTCGCACTCTGTCGTGGAAATTGATAATACTTCTACCCGATTTCTGCAAATTCTCATCGACAATCTACTTGTTAGACTTAAGTCTGATAACGATTTTTCTTGGTCAGGTTTGAAATACTCAGCAAGAAGTATCTCTCTATCACCATACAACATCTTTTCCATATCGACCATGTCAGTTAGCAATGTCGACCCATGTAGAACAGAAACTTCATCTACCGCATTTGATAGGGAATCTTGTGAATAAATTATCAATTAAAGCCTGATAAACTGATGATTTCTTATTTGTTTATAAATTTAATTTTTGTAATTACACATGGAGGTTTGATACCATTACCCAGCTCCCTCCCCCGTCTAGAAAGCGAAAGGGAACGAGGTTCCTGGAAAGTGTTCAGAGGTGAAAGGGAATTTCCCTCCTTCTTCAACTTCAATTACCACACTGCTGTTTGCCATGTGCCAAATTACGATGAATTTCAATTAAATTATCATAAAATAGTATAAATATTTCCTTGTTGAATTATCAATACTTTTCAGTGGCAAAAAGGATGAAATTTCAAAGTTCCAAATCAAAGTAAGTAGACCAACGTAAAGGAGAAAAAAAGTGTAAAATTTTCCATACAATTATGCGTTCCAAATTTCCGTGTAATTAAGCTTACAGTACAAATTTTATACCTATTTTTCTCACAACTTTATGGGTTGATTGCCCTGTGCTGTAAGCGCTCCATATAATAAACATAAGCTTCAGCAATTATTATAGCAGAAAGCAATGGATATATGAAGCCAAGCACTGTATTTTTTTTGTTTCTGATTTTTTTCTTAAATAACATCGATCGTTTTCAATCATTTTTACAAACCAACTCACTATCAATTTTCCATATATAGAAAGTGCCCCCCCCCCCCACATAAAGGTAAATTTAAAAAAATGCTAGGACGCATTCTGTTTCTTTTTAATAAAGAGTTAAATACACTGAATTTCAGCTCCGTAAGTTTAACGGCTTGCGAGATACTCATTTTTTTTCGCAAAAATTCGGATCCTCACTACCTCCGTAGGATATTATGCATTATAATAAAAGCAATATAACATCCCAATTTGGATTAAGGCCTAACTATATACCAAAAGTAATTTCATTTGACTTTGCAATTTGACCGTGATGATCAGGCACACATAGTTACATTCATTTTTTTATATAATAATTTATATATTACAGTGATTCAAAAATGTATTTTTTCCGGTAGTTAGCTCTAAAAACTCACAGGTCTCGAAAGCCAAGTTGTAGTGTAAGTCCTATTGCTATTATTACTATTAAAAATATCAATATCCAAAATGCCTGAAGTTCTTTTTTCACTTGGTTAGATATACTCACTTCAGGTAAGTAGACAGAAACAAGTGGAAAAGGAAGGGAAATGAAGGTCTTAAAAGTAAAACGGAGACAAATTTACCAGTCTTCAGAAGATACTGTCTACAATACAGTGAGCAGAGAGGGTCGGTAGATCATACTAACTCAATGGGTCGCAGTGGGTCACGGTGAGTGGTGGGTCGCAGTGGGTCACATGCTGTTGACCCACTCAGAAAACTTGACCCACTTGACCACCGACCCACTGACCCACCCCATCTCTGGACCCATCTTACGCGCGAATCACAGTTTACAATATGGCCGCGTGAGGGAAGTATGTAAAACACGGACAGGATACAAGCATGTGCTTCTCGAAAGAAGCGCTGACCGATAGCCAATCATCTGATGACTGGCGGAGTAATATCATTCTGCAATGTTTACATCTTGATCAGAAGGTTCGTTGGATGAACTTTAGAGGGAATTAAACACATTAACATATTTTCTCCCGCTTACGTGGGACTCTGCGGGTTGCTAGTTTTAAATATTACTTTAGTGCGAATCTTAAAAAAAAAAAATCCAAAACTTTCCCCGCCCTGTGTTCGAGCACAGAGTAGCACTTACCTAAATACGGGCCTGGGGCCGTGGATCAACTGTTGGAAACCATTGCTTTAGAGACTTGCAATTTCCTTCAATTTATTGGAAATTTAATGCTCTACAAGAAAGGTTCAATAACATTTTTGCGTATCTTGCATAGTTTTAGCACAAAAAAGTGAAGAAAAATGGCCGAAAACATTGCTTTCAAGATGGCGGCGATTTTCCAGGTATCCCACCATTGACATCAATTGAACTCGCCAGTATTGTTTCTAGTACTATTCTGAACGTGTGTACCAATGATCAGCTTGTTCCGAATTTGTTCCACTGATAAAGTTAATTTGCCTAGGCTATTAATATTCACAGGGAGACTACAGATATTAGGAAATTTGCAATTGTTACAATTATTTGAAGAAGTTTTGTCCATTACAACTTTCTACTCTTTTATTATAATTTGGGTGCGGGTGCCTAAATATTGTTTGCTTACACTTTAGAACAGGAGCGTCATTTCAGTTTTTGCTTGGGAGGGGCAAGACCCCTTGATATAAGTAAAATTTCGCGTTTTTCACTGATTTACTACTATTCTATTGATAAAATCTATATACATCTCAAACTCAGGGGGGGCAAATGCCCCTCCCTGCCCCCCTAAATGACGCCCCTGCTTTAGAAATGTCTAGAACCGGCCCTGAATATTATAGTATTAATTGATTTGTCTAGACAGAGGTTTTTTTTTTTTTTTTTTAATTATTATTACGCTACAAGCACTCTTGCTTTTCATTCTCATTCTCTCTCCCACCCATAGATTTACAACTACTTAACAATACTTATCGAATCAGAAAAAAAATAATGTCGTTCCCGTAATGGCCCGTTTGTTACTTTTTAATTATTTTAATTTTCGCATTTCAGTCCAACAATGAAAGTTTTCTAATAAAAATTTAGTAACTGTTCGATTCTTCAAGCCACAGATATTGTTTTTATTTATTAAAGGAAACAAATAGGATATCTAATTAACTTGAAAACTCTCAATACAATAATGATTATTCATGTAGGTGTACGCAAGGGCGCCGATTTCTCTGTAAATTTAAGGGGTCCATTCAGATGCAGAAAACATATATGAGGATTTTAAGACAAATTGCATTCAAATTATGCCAAATATTGTAAATTTACAAATACAATGATTTGGCCCACATCAGCATTGGCGGCCCGGGCCCCCTCGGTCCTCCCAGGATCGGCGCCCTTGGGTGTACGGAGAAATAAGAAGTGTTTGTAAGGACAATGACCTGAAGAAAGAAGTACTACTGAATATTGGGACAATGGCAGTCTACACAAACACAATCAATCCACTCAATCCAACGATGGTGCATCTAGCTCCAGAGCCTCTGCTAGCTGCGATGTCATTGATTACTTATTTCAATTCAACTGATAATATGGATTAAATCAAATGAGTTGTCAGGGGTGCCCACAAGGGGGGGGCTATGTCGCAAACTGCGTCATTGAAATATTTGGGGGGGTTAAAATCTATATAAATATGTTTGATGAGGGGGGTAAAATTAATCGAAAAGAAGATTTTTTCATGGAAGAACACCTACGGATAGACAATTGGGGGGGTGCGTCATAGACATAAGGGTGGGGGGCACCACTGGAGTTGTTGATGGATTTTATTGTAATTTAAAGTTAGGTACGTTGCTTGTTAGTCTTCAGCAAATAAAATTCAACATTTCAAATTTTACTATGACTCACTTATAATCTTACACACAAAAAAGGGGTTTAAAATCTACAATATGTGTTACACGTTAGCAGTTCAAAATCTATCAATTTTTTGCGTAATAAAGCTTATTTCTGAAGAGGAGTTATTGCATTCTGTCCAAGTTCGCTATTGCCATTTAAATGCATGGTAATCTATTTTAGCTCTAATTCTCTTATCATGTGAGATATCGTTGTGCTCTTTTTTTTTGTTAGATAGATTAAATTGTATGTAACAGTTGTCTGTAGTTCTTTCCTCCAATAAGCATGGTAAAATAACTTTAATTAATAAAAGTATTAATAAAATATCGAATTGACAGCTTGTCTATCAATTACTCTTCAACAGAGAAACAAATTGTTGCGTAAAAAAAAAAAAAAAAAAAAAAAGTAAAAACAGGGATTTGTAGACTGTACCTTTTGCTAAACGTTCCTGAAATCAAAATCTATTTTGAATGCATATTAGCAAAACTATTACGTAAAAAAGAAAATGGTACGTTAAAAAAAATCTAGCCAGCACAGGCGGCGTTTGCTGCAAGCATAGACCCACCCACTTTCTGACGTCAGCGCGGAGTAATACTATTCCTTGCAGTCTGCCTCAGTTAACTTCTTGGAGGCGGGAAATACGAGTTCAGTTCGTTCGAAATCGGCTGCTTATGTCACGTTCGGGAATCCTTTCCTCTTTTGGTAGGTTTGTAATCTTCGAATTCCAGGGCGAACGCATAGGGTGTTTTTGTTTTGCTTTCGCAGTGTGTTTGTGCAGCTTTGAAGAAAGTAATCGTTAGGAAAATGCCATCTCAGAAAAGGAAGAAGAGCGGCCTTTATCTTTCTGCAAGAAGGAAGAAAAACCGAGGCGAAAATTTAGCTGCCTGGAGGGAATGGACAAAGTTAAATGTCATTTGTAAATTTTGAAACTATTGACAAAATTTTCTTCTTAATTTTTCATTCATTACTTGGGTAGATTTTTAATAAAATTTTTAGATAAGTTGTTAGTTTAAGATTTTGATTTGTAATTTAGTGCACCGAATATTCTAATTGTTGATGGCTTTTTTATCAACTGGACGTCTTCAGCATAAAAATTCTGTCTTTCTTTTATCAAGTATATCACTGTTATGTTTATCACTCATTAGTAAAGACTATAAGTATTTTGATACTTTGCCTATGCGAAAGGAGAAGTAAAGAGCTTGAAAGCAAATTGTAAAGTAGGCGGGGGTGGTCGCATAATTCACAATCAGTAGCGTACCGTACGTAGGAATTTATTTTGGGGGGGTCCAAACTCAAAATGAGGGTATTTTATATCAAAATTCCTAAAATTGCCCCTAAACTTAGGCTAAATTTATACAAAAGTCGAAATTTCGGGGGGATCCGGACCCAGGACCCACCCCCTGCGTACGTCCCTGTTCACAATTCTTATCAGAAGGGCATTCTAGTTTTATAAATATTCTCGGTTCTGTGGCGAAGTAGCGACCGAAATCACTGAGGGAAAATCAAAGAAAAACACTTTATTGACTAGAAAATCAGGTGGTCTAAAGAAGGTTACGAGAAATTCAGAAAGCTGGAGTCATTATCCTTTCTAGGACCTCACAAATAGGCTATAATTTTGAATACATTTTGTTGGTGTGCTGCAGATACAGTCTTGGTATTGTCTCACCTATTACTGCTATTTGACTTCGATTTCTCTTCCCGAACATCATTTCAAAAACCGGGCTAGTACTGTATTTAGTCAACGGACATTGCTAATATTAAATGATAAGTTACGGTACCATGCCAGTGATAATAGTGTTACCCTGGCAACAAATACTATTTTTTTTTTTTTTTTTTTTGCGAATACCACGCATCTAACATTACACGTGCCTGCAGCTATTTATTTCTTTTCCTTTTTTTTTTTTTTTTTTTGTTTGTTTTTGATGGATGTCTCACTTTACTTGTACGTATCGTAAGGTGAGGTTACTAGAGCAAAAAAAAAAAAAAAAAAGTATTGCACTTGAAGTGATGTAGAAAGAAAACGGAACTTAAAAAATGGAAACAACTAACGATGTACATAATATGATGATGGGTGTTCTGCCCGAAAGTAGGTCTTTAACCCGAATATCTCTTGGCAAGGTGAGCCCATGGTGGTTTACCATTGTCTTCTATGAAATTATGATGACGTCCAAAGGACGGGATCTATAGTTTAACGTGAGACACGAGCCACTTGTGTCCCACAGGGAATTGAACCCAAGCACTGATTAGAATGCGACGAGCGTAACCACTCATTCCACCAGGGTCACTGTATAGTATGTAATTGACTTGTATTTTGCATATTTTTTGTGTTATATATTTTACTATGAAACATGCTAATATAAGGCAGAGGTAATATTATCAATGATTATAATTCTGCTAGAGTAAAGCAGAAATATCTGGGCAGCAACAGTCCCTATTGGCGAAACTTTCCATTTCTCTCTGAAAAACTATATTTGCCCATCTCCTGTTAATGATGATAAATAATCATATTCCATATAATGCAATTTTCACAAATGAGAATGAAAATTCAATTAGCTTCAAATCATAAAAGGCCAAAATTGTAATAATGGGTATAATAATAAATAACAACGTATGGAGATTAGAAATTTGCCCCAGAAACTCCCTGATTTGACATCCGTTTCACCGTTCCAGGTTTCTGGGGGTGGCCACTAATTTATCAATGAAGACTGTAATACTTAGGGATGGGCACGAGCGAGTTTTCTTTGAAATTCGACTCAACTTGAAACAGATATCTTTGAGCTCGACTCGAGAACTCGGCTCAAAAAATTTCTTCCAACTCGACTCGAATTTGGGTCAAGTTTCGAGTCGAGTCGAGCCAATTTGAGCTAAACCCTGTGTAGTTCCAAGTACTCTCTTCAAATATCCTACATAGACAGTATAATTATCAATGATGATGATGATGATTATACTACTACTACTACTACTACTACTACTACTAATAATAATAATAATAATAATAATAATAATAATAATAATAATAATTATTATTATTATTATTATTATTATTATTATTATTATTATTATTATAACACTGTGTATAACCATGAAAGGTCGGCGGTTTGGATAGAAATACTTAAAACTAGTTGACTGTCGATCTCGGTCGTCGAGGAGTCTTCAGGCAGCAAGGACATCGGTTACGAGGTTCTGGGTTTAAGTTCCGGAGGAACAAGTATTCGGGCTTGAGCCAAAAATTGTTAAAACTCATAGAGCGTCGGCCAAACATGTTCATAGCTGCTCGGCCCGGGTTTAGGGTTGTCAACGACTCGATGATTAGCATTAGATTTTTTGAAAAAGAAATCATGCAATTTGGGTGGACTTCAGCCTGAAAGTCTCAAACTCCGTAAATCTTCCACTAATTACGGTTGGGATGATATTCTTGGGCATAAGGAATAACCCAGGCAATTCAGTTCACGGGGATTTTTTTCTGTTCCTGAGTTGGGTTACATGCACAGGACCGACACGGCGTAGGATCGACACGGCATAGGATCGACACGGCGTAGGATCGACACGGCATAGGATCGACACGGCACAGAACCGAAACGGCACAGGATCGACACGGCATAGGATCGACAGCAGAACTTTCATACGATCAAAATAATAAAAAATACATTATTTTATAATTACGCAATATTAAGTAACAATTATTTTCTCAAGGATATATAGGAGAGAACCGTCATACGATCGAAACGGCATAGGAACGAAACGGCGTAGGATCGACACGGCACAGGGCCGACACGGCACAGGATCGACACGGCACAGGATCGACACGGCACAGGACCGAAACGGCATAGGATCGACACGGCACAGGATCGACACGGCACAGGATCGACATTCTGTAGGGTGGTCAACACTTTCTGAAAATATCAATATCGCATATCCCTCACCTTGAATTTGTGGATATAAAAAATTGTAAGGATAAATAATTCTAAATGGTCTATTTTTAAAAAAATTATATATATATATATATATATATATATATATATATATATATATATATATATATACAAATTGTATAAAAATATTGTGCGTAATATATCCATGCCGTAATAAATACACCTTTAATTTTGTGATATTAAAAAAAAAAATACGCTAAATAACTCCAATAGTTGATTCGAGGTTTTCAATACCGAATAAATAATATTATTTGTCTGATATTTTTATAATGCTGTAATTTTTTATGTATACTAAGTTGAAGTATGTACATGTAACTGCAATTTTAAAACTGTAGGCTTAGAATTTGCGTTTGGATTTTTCTTTTTTTTAAGCGAAGCAATGCACCTATGTTAAGTTGCCTCCTTTCAAATTTCGAATTGAAATCGGAAGCCAATCGTTTGTTTTTCGTTTGTTATTGACTTTTTTGAAGAAAAATATTAAAAATCGTATCTTTCTTAAAACATAAAGAGATGTTTACAAGATAAAGTTGGTATATGGCCAAATTTACCCTTGTTCCTCCACTTAACATTTTGATTGAAAATCAAAATCAATTGTTTGATATGCGTATGCTACTAATTATTTTGAAAAAGAATAGTCTGTTTCGAAAAACATAAAGAGTCTTTTCAAGAGAAATGGGTGATGGAATTTCATATTGGCTCCACTTTAAAGTCTCGAATCAAAACCGAAGCCAAGCGTTTCTTATTGGTTGTTTTTAAGAGCAAATCGCTTGTTTCGAAAAAATAGAGAAAGAGATTTACAAAATAAATTTAGAATGTGATCAAATTCAATCTGATTCCTTTACTTACAAATTTCGATTCAAGACCAAAATCAATCGTTTGATATGGATTTGTTGTTGCTTGTTTGGAAGAAAAGTAATTTGATTCGAAAAACATAAGAATATAATTAAGAAATAATGTTGATGAAGGTGATTTGTTTCGGGGCGGTTTGCTTATTTTGAAGAAAAAATCACTTGTTTCAAAACAACCAGTAAAATGTATCTATTTCCAGGATACATTTGGTGGTCAACTTCATACTGTTTTTTCTGCTTTTAAATATCGATTCAATACTCAAGCTAATAACATGTTTTCCTTTCTTATTGATTGGTTTGAAGAGGAAATAGTTTGTTTTGAAAATTATTAAGAGTCATTTACAAAATAAGGTTGGGTGGGCCAACTTTTTGGTGGTATTTCAAATTTCGATTTAAAATCAAACTCAATCATTTATTTTTCGTTCGTTATTGATTGTTTTGAAGAAAAATTAAGAACCATTAAAGAATTTTTTATAGTAAAGGTGGTCACCTTCACAGGGTTCCTGCACTTCAAATTTCGTTCAAAGCATAAAACGGTTAAAATAATAAGAGAAACACAATCAGTACTCTACGCAAATGTTTAGGGGGTTCAGGGGCTTTAGGAACACAAGTTTATATAATATCAAGTGTTTATATATATAAACGTGCTAATATGATAAACGTGCTTAATTTTGCATAATACCTTGCTCAAGGGGGGTTTCAAAGTCCTTAATCCCTTTACTTCAGTACGCCACTAAACATCAATTATAAGTCATTCGTTATCCAAATTGTACTTCTTGTACTGATTCAATCCTTAATTTTAAGTTCAAAATTATATGAGCACTTATTATGCTATTGGAAAAGAGCACATATTTTATGACAGTGCAAGGTAGTTTCTTGTTTTAACAATTGAAAGAAAGGAAAACACCAATAAAAGTAATAATAATACCTGACACGAATTCCGATAGTAAATCATATTTTATTATCTTATTTGAAACTTTGAGAAAATTGAAGCTCTACACCGAATACAAATTGGATAATAAGCAATGCTTTATAATTGCTTGATAAATTTCAAATTGAGAACAAAGAGAGTGATACTGTTTAAAAACAAGAATTTTAGGCATGATCTAAAAAATGGATCAAAGTATTATGATCTTGGCTAATATTAATTTTTGGATCAGTTACCATAAAATATTCGAACGGTCTCTAAATCGAGTTTTCTCCAGATATGTAGTTCTCCAGGTATAAGGAGTACAAGAAAAATTTCGATTAATTAAATATTTTGGATTTTTTTTTATAACGGGCCACAAAATTTTTGGACGGTCCCTAAATCGACTTTTCATATTTTTTACGCAATAAGCATATCACACTGAGTTAAGTGATATCTTGGGTTGGGTTACACTATATGTAGTTCTCCACATATAAGACATACAATAAAATTATTGATTGAATGAAATATATTGGACTTTTTGGATCAGGGGCTACAAACGTTTGGACGGTCCCTAAATCAAGGTTTCGTATTACTTTCGGAATAAGCACATCATGCTGAGTTAAGTGATAGTTTTGGTTTGGCTGCACTATATGTAGTTCTTCAGATATAAGACGTACAAGATTTTTTTTTTTATTGAATGAAATATATTAGATTTTTTGGATCAAGGGCAACAGAATTTTTGAATGGCCCCTAAATCGAGCTTTCGTTTTATTCAGGCACTAAGCACATCATACTGAGTTCAGTCATAGTTTAGGTTAGGGTACACTATATGTTGTTCTCCAGATATAAAGCCTACAAGAAATTTATTGTCTGAAATATATTGGATCTTTTGATCCAATAATAGTCCTTCATCCTCCATTTATACATTAAGCAAGTAACAGTATAACGTGTACATTACGTGATACACTTTGTATTTTATGGTGTGATGTTTAATAATAAATTATTAACAGAATACCCGTTCTTCGCACGGGGAGAATAGTTTCATTTTGAGCATAAAGGGCAATGGAATCTGAGTATGGATTTAAACTGCATCGGGAGTGTTACTGTTCGTCTGAGTGACTCCAAATACTATTTCATCGACACTAATATCGGTATTATTTTTTATCATTATATATATAGTGTGTAACTTCATTAATGTAATGAACGTCTGGAGGTGATTCCTGGACTCGGAAGAAGAATTTAAATGAAACGAAGTCTTTAGCTTATCATAATTATAACTTCTATGCCAATGGTAACGGATGATCAATCAACGGCTTCCTGTTCAACTTAAAAGTGTGTAAAAATGAGAAAAAAATAACTTTGATCCAGAGTAGGTTTATAACGACTGTGCATAAGACAGTCAGGGGCAAAAGATCATGTACGATGAACTAGAGTATAAGGGATTCTTCACATAACAACAGTGATTCCCACAAATTATGTGAATATAATTTGAGCCAAAGTAAGCTAGATTAAAAGATTTCCTCCCCGTAATGCGTAAATCCGTGGAAGATAATAACTACGAGTACAGAAGGAATGAAATTCGACGATACTCAAGGTGTTGCGCGTGTTGCACAAGGAAAGAAAGAAATACAATTTCAAATTATCGATTTATTCTGTTTCGTACAAGGTAGGATAACTGTGAAATACTCAGAGGTACCTTGTACAGTATTTGCGCAATGCAGTATGTGTACACGAGACAGCTATGAAGAATAACAGTTCACAGTCTGATATTGTCGACCGTTGACCGCATTGCAAAGATGACATCGGCGAAGCAAATTTTTCCGCCTGTGATCAAGCACATCTGAAATTTCGTAGATGATTGCCGCAGCTATATTACATCGAGCTACAAGTTCTTCGACTGTCGTGGCCGGAGTTTCATACGTATCCCCGAAATAAAAAATCAAGCAGCGTGAGGTAGAATGAACGAGGTTGTCATAACACAGGTTTTTCTCTCCCAATCTGGGAATGTTTCATTTAGGTAAGTCTGCATATTCCTGTCAAAATGTGCAGGTGTACTATCATACTGAAATCACATCTGCTGTCTTATGTTCAAGGGCACATGTTCTATCAATTTTGGGAGACAATTACGTAAAAATAAAAGATACGTACTCCCACACAGGCAGACCGATAATAAATAAGATCCTACCACAAAATTATCCACCACACCACACCAAATTTCTGCTGCTGATCGTTTACTAGAGTTGCATGTGGGTTTTTACGCCATACACATGATAGTTTCAAGACGGTTTTGATCATTCGACGTACGCTGTCTTCAAGTTCAGCTGTCCATATGGGGCTATTTCCTCCGATTTCACGTACGAGAAACCGAAGGGACCCCTCTCTCGAAGTCGAATATGGAGGCGTGGAAAAATACAAGGAAAGTTACTCTCTTTTGAGGGCGACGGTCACGATATAAACGCCTCACTTCTGGGCTATTGCCCTTTGCTACTCCATAAATGAGTTGCATATCTGCCAGCTCGTGGACAGGGTAATCTTCCATCGCGCAGGCGTGTACAGGTTAACAAAATCAATTTTACTTAAACACCAACGTCTACACTTTTACACGACCTTAAATACCTGGACACAACCCTCTACCGTTGAACACAACATTTCCCATCCTGTTATACAGCAATTACACGTGTAACAGTAGAGCATCTGACTATGTATATCACTCACAAGTTGCGTAGATGCTTATTACAACTCAGCCATGCTAACTGAAGCCATTCCACAATAAAACTTCAAGACAGCCTTCTGTAAGCCACTCGCAATTGGCACACAAGGAACGATAGTTCCGTAGGTATTCCTCCGTGTAGGTATTCCATACAGCTCTAAGGTATGTACATTAGAATGTCGAAAAAAGACTATCCTTTTTTTAAAATGTACTTTCAACGAGCTTCCTTTGAGAAAATTTCTCCGGTAATGATGAAATCAAAATGTAAGTGGTCTACACTAGGATAGTATTTTGGTATATTCACAATAGCAATGAAGTTTTTCATAGCTCAGGGAAAAGTTGAGGTTTGCCAACTCGAAGGAAGGGGAAAACGCCATCAAAAGTATTCCTGGGAGAAGATTCATCTAACGGATAAATCAAGTATACTATTCCAGCGCACTTCTTGGTATCGTTATGCAACGTGTACAACATCCCTTGTTTCCCCACTTTTGTTGCTTCTGTGCACAGAAGTACCATATTCCACGGAATTACATATTACGAGGAAGAAACCGTTTAATGCAGCTTACTTTTGCCCCATATCTATTCACACAATATTTGGAATCCCTGGGTCATGTGGAGAATTCCTTGTACACTCGTTCATCACATATGATCTTTGCATTTTTCGATGTTATATTTATTTACATGCCGCCTGACTGTCCTATGCACAGTCGTTTTAAACCTAATCTGGATCAAAGTTATTTTTCCTTTTTCACACACTCTTGGACAGGAAGCCGTTCATTTATCATCCGTTACCATTAGCCTAGAAGATATAAGTGTGATACGTTAAAGACTTCGTTCCATTTAAAATCTTCTTCCGAGACGTCATTATGTACTGAGACAAAATAGATGAATCACACATGTGTATCTCTCTTTCTTTCGAATTCTGAGTGTTCTTCTAACTTGAACGATGCACTATTATTTTTTAATGTTAAATCTTGTACTTGATTGATCATTTCTTCATTCAACGTTTGATAAAATACTCAAAGGAATACTCCAGTTTCTTTGGAAGTCATCCTTGCATCGTCACTGTACACTAATCGAATCTACGACTAAAAACAATGGACATTCTTTTGCCCGACTTCAATCCGACGTTTCGTTCATGAGTTATGGCGGTTTATACATTTTTCCGACAAATTTTCGGGTGTTACACCCAGGTTGTTGTATAGTTTTTGTTTTATTTCGGTGTCAGGAATCACCTAACGACGTTTGTTATATTAATTAAGTTACACCCTATATATATACGGGCGCCATTTTATGTATTAAAAAAACCAAATTTGTTTAGTAACGTAAATAGCTAAACTATGAAAACGTATTTACTAGAGAAACACTTTTTAGTTCTTGTAATAATTTTCTCTCAAACAAACTGAAGGTAAATATATACCAATAAATCAATACAGCTATATTTTAGAAAATGAAATGAAATCTTTGAGTTTTACGTCCCACGGTTATGCCGGTTAGGCTGAAGGAGACGATGATTATGAGAAATGAATGAAATGGTGGAATGAAGAAAGTGGGAGGAAACGGGAGAACCCCGAGAATATCCACGCACACGGCGTTTATCGACCACAAAGTTCACTTGGCGGGAGCAGGGTTTGAACCCGAGACCCCATGCACCAGGGGTGAACGCTCTACCACTGACCCACCGCGGCTCCAGCTATATTTTAGAAATACAATAGGCACTGATTTTTCGAAGACTGCTCTAATACATAGGAACAATCAAATTTGTAAATAGAGAGTTTTCTTTTTAAATAAAACAAACTGAATTGCTTAAACTGCGCTATATCGATTGGTTTCAGCATCTGATTTTTTAAAAATAAATAATTAGCAGCACGAAAAATTCCTATATTATCTTCGAAAATAGACCTACATGTTAATTGCTTTACTGGCTTTATACATTTTTTTTTTGAAAAAGTGATTGTAGGGGAAGATGGGGCTAGTTGCAACAATTTTCAGGTCTGTTTTTTTACTCGAAAATTATTATAGATATAAAAACTATATTGAGTGTACTAAAAGGTACATGCCTTAACTACATACCAAAAAAAGAGAAGTGCAAAACATCGAACGGCAGTTTTGATAGCATCCACTTTTTGAACTAAGTCCGACTGTTGACACTTGCCCCACCCATGGGGTAAATTGCAACATCATCTGGGCTAAGTTGCAACAATCGGACTTGATTCAGAAATTTAATGCTATCAAATCTACAGCTTGAACATCGCTTCACTCATTTTCACTGTGGCAGTCAATGTTATAATCTATACAGATGTAGTACGGATTTCTCTCGGAACACGACCAATGAGACCACTTCTCACAACATAAACACTGTACCCAGTCTTCTTCTGTATCCTGTTCTTCGTACGGTTCTTCAGAAACCAAACAGACGACTTGAGAATAAATTCTTCTCAGCTGATGATTTTACGTTTTCGGTTGGTTTTAGATGCTTCTTTTTCATTTCGAAAGTACTTTTTTCTAGAGTGTCTGTAAGAATAGCACATCTCTTCCTTTTCCGAGCTGTCAGTTTTCTAGTTCCAGATTTTGGATAGAACCATACATGTTCAGGAGATCATCTGAAGGATTCTACACTATCTTCTTAGATGCATTTGCAGGTGATCCATGAAGCTCACTTTGACCTGCAGTCTGAAGTTCTAACTGAGAAGATGAAAGGAAACAACTACTACTAGGCACTGCAAGCAATAAGCCATCACTGTTGTCCTATAATAATAATAATAATAATAATAATAATAATAATAATAATAATAATAATAATAATAATAATAATAATAATAATAATAATAATAATAATAAGCTGAAAACCAGCTTTTTAGTTTTCCGGAAGGAAACTAAAATTTTCCGTTTTTTCCAGGCATCAAGAGCACTAACTGCAACACAATTTCTTTGGCTTTGTACATCGTAGCGCCCCCCTCCTAAAAACGACGGCCCCTCCTAAATAAAACTGCTGGCTACACCACTGTGGTGAAGGCATTTTTTTTTTACATAACACGCAACTGATTTTTATTTGCCTGATGCAATTGTTTAGATTATCCACAGACCGTTTTTCAAATTATTCTGTATGAGTAATCATTAGATTGAATTAACAAATTACTTTTATGCATATTTCCAACGTGTGAAATGATATAGTGGATTATGCAGAACCTTGGAAGCTCAATCCTCGTGGCTGGCAATCGTAAGAATTTTTTATTCACACAATCCTTTTATCTCATCTAGGTAATAATAAATTATATCGAATAATAAAGCTATTATTGGCTCCTTATCTATGGTAATTTTAAAAACAGTTAATGAGGGATAATAATTAATCAAAAGTTATTACTTATAGGTATTTAGAACTCTTGTGGATTTTTTTACGCGTAACAGTAATTGGAGTATTTTGTTACATAATCAGCCTAATCCACCTTGAAAATTGGCAACACTGTACAAATTTTAAAAACAGTTAATGAGGGATAGTAATTAATCAAAAGTTATTACTTATAGGTATTTAGAACTCTTGTGGATTTTTTTATGCGTAACAGTAAGTGGAGTATTTTGTTACATAATCAGCCTATTCCACCATGAAAATTGGCAACACTGTACAAATCAAGCTACAAAAAAGTTTATACTTTGCCAGGTAAAACTTCTTTCTGACAAGGGAGGGTCACGAAGTGACTCAGCTGAGATCCGAACGAGACTATTGTGTTTGCAATTGATATGTTATAACTAGAAGAATCCCAAAGTTATACGTGCCACCGGGCGGAATATCGTGAGTTACAACATATTTTGTAATGTAAAAGCTGCAAAAAATTACCTGGCAGAATAGTTTGTACCGAGTCATTTCTTCGAAACGGTTGGGTCAATGCAAAACTCGGCGAACACGTATCTCATCATTTTCAAGGGCACAGTTTTTGGGGATAAAGTTTGCCCCAGGGTCCCAGATGGGATCCAACTCAAAAGTTTCAAATGACACGAGGAGGGGGGTTAAGTACACATTTTTTGAAAGTTGTGAAGTGGAAGAAAGTGGAGCAAGTCTCGACTCTACGAAAAACCTGTGCAAAATGGCGGCGGGGCAAAATGTAAACAAAAACTTAATTGAAAAGTTCATGGTTACCCCTATAAATCGGAAACGGTGAGACAAATGTGAAAACAGGAAAGGACGTGTAGCATTATTTTCAAAGTACAACGATTTAAGTTGAAACGTCTTGTCCCAAGACCCCCACAAGGTCTCAGGTAAGGTCCAACTGAAAAGTTTCAAATGGCACGGAGAGTTAATTAGCACATCGTGTGAAAGGTGTTGTTAAATGAAAGAAGTTGGAGCAAGTCTTGACTTTCTACGACAACCCTGTGCAAGTTGGCGGCGGGTCAAAATGAAAAGAAAAGCTTAATTGAAAAATCTATGGCCACCTTAAATCCAAGACGGCCGCTTAAAACCTATGCCGAGAGGATAGGCATACCAGACTGTTGAACGTAGGAAAACCAAATTTTGCATGAACGTTGATCATTAGGTGACGAAAAGATACGAAATGTTCAAAAGCGCGACATCTTGAGTTCAAAATGCCGCACTATGTATCGGATGCATGTCAACTTTAAACAGTGATGTTGGAAAAGCGAAATGTGATATTTACGTTTATGGTCAATAGTAGATATCCACAAAATATAAAGAGTAACACCTGCAATCCAATATGGGTGACAGCGTGAAAAATGAGTTTGTATATAAATATGCTATTTTTTGGAATATTGTGACCAAACAAACAAAGTTTGGCGCAGCTCGATGTACTGAAATGATTTACACGTTGGTTTGGTACTGCTCGCCAATCTTGCAAGTGAACGTTTATTGTAAATATATATATATATATATATATATATATATATATATATATAGATAGATAGATATATATATATATAGATATATATATATATATATATATATATATATATATATATAGATAGATATATATATATAATATATTTGTTATTGCTTGAAATATTGCGATCAAACCAACGAATGGCATACAAATGTAACCATCACGAATACGTTACAATATCGTAAAACTCATCTAATTTGTAATTTATAGAAAGAAAGCAAAAATAAATAAGACCGAGTAAAAGGAAATAATCGGAGAAAAACTCAACTATTCCAAATTAATTTTCATTGCATAGAAACGATTACTTTTCTTACTTCATTAAATCGGCTTTCAACATTAGCCGGGAAACAGACATGCAGACAGAGCAGAAGATTGAAAAAAATCAACGAAACTGCAAACCTAAGATAGGAATGCATTGAAGAGACCGTTCTCATCGCTAGGAAATCAATTTGCTGAGATATGGACGCTTCATCGCTATCCGTATGATAAAATATTGGACTTTTGTTTAGCAGTATGAATAGGAAATGAGAGTTGTGTGTTCATCACATATTCATTATATCATAGGCGCCGACTTTAGGGGGGCAGGACACTTTTGGCACCCCCAATATTTAAAGGTGGGGTCCTCGCCCCTCCAATATAATCCAGTCGAGGAAGGAGAGGATGAAGCGGAATATCGGACCGAGAACTTGGAGGGGGGAAGAAGAAGGGCTTCATCAAACAGTTGATAGAAAACGGCTGAATATGATTATGTTCATTGTTTGCCCCCCCCCCCCAATATTTTCTTCAAGTCGGCGCCTATGCATTATCTTAACACAAATGATATCGAGAGAACCGTGACGAACGTACATTAGGAACAAAACATATATGTGTTGTTACGGAATGAAATAATAGTTGAAGTGAATCGAAATTCAGTTGTTATTTAGTATTCCTATTGTTTCTAAATACATAATTTTAAAAAGAAAGAGATTTAGATTTGTACTGTTATGATTGGCATAGGTTTTAAGCGGCCATCTTGGATTCAAAGTAGCCATAGACCTTTCAATTTGGTTTGTGATTATACTTTAACCCGCCGCCATGTTCCACAAGATTATCGTAGAGAATCGAGACTTGCTCCATCTTCTTTCATTTAACAACAGCTTTAAAACGATGTGCTACTTAACCTCCCTTGCCATTTGAAACTTTTGAATTGGACCTCACCTGGGATCCTGTGGGGGTCCTGGGACAAGACGTTTCAACTTAAATCGTTTGAACATAATGCCACACTTTACAAATAATGCCACACGTCCTTTCATGTTTTCACATTTGCCTCACCGTTTCCGATTTATAGGAGTAACCATTGACTTTTCAATTAATTTTTTGTTTATACTTTAACCCGGCGCCATGTTCCACAAGATTATCGTAGAGAATCGAGACTTGCTCCATCTTCTTTCATATAACAACAGCTTTAAAATGATATGCTACTTAACCCCCCTTGTTATTTGAAACTTTTGAGTTGAACCCCGTCTGGGACCCCGTGGGGGACCCTGGGACATACTATTTTACCTCAAACTGTGTGCCCTTGAAAATGGTGGGATTCGTGTTCGCCGAGTGTTCCACTTATCCAACCGTTTCCGAACAAATTACTCGGTTCCAACTATTCTGGTAGTTTTGTAGCTTTTACACTAAAAAATATATTGTAACTCATGATATCCCGCCCGGTGGCACGTCTAGTTATTATAACATATCAAATGCAAACACAATTGTCTCCTTCGAATCTCAGCGGAGCCACTTCATGACCCTCCGTTGTGGTATACATTCCCTTTAACTAGTTTTTGGGATAACAGGAAGTGCTGATGCGTCGAACATAGCCACCTGCACAGGTGTGCGATAATTAAGTAGGCAAAGACATTCGGCGAAACTGAAATAGGCGAAACAGGAAAATACAACATGTTGCAAGAAATGTAATTTCCAATTATTTGTCACAAATTCTATAGTATCTGGCTGTGGAACACAAAACCACTTTACACAAAATAAACCTAAAGTAGCGAACACAATAGTCCAAAAGTTTGATAAATAATTTGTTAATCGTGTGTTCAAGACACGGAGAAAGTCATATTTGATTTTTTAATTTTCTTTCTAACTTACCCGGAGACTGAGAACATTTTTTAAAAGTAATTCTTTATTCAAGTGTTTTCGTTTCAAATTTGATTAGAAAACCATATTATAAGAACTGTAAATGTAAAATGCCATAGCTGAAAACAGGATGGTAAATATCTGCACTGTTTCAACGGTATTACTGTAATTTCTTACGCGAAGCACCAGATTTCGATTATATGTAGAAGCACATGTGGTGCGGGTCCCACGTTGAGTTGTGTTTCCATATCTCTAATTGAGTTGATTTTAACACCCCTTTCAGCAGCGAGGCTATATGAGACATGGACCTGCTGATTAGCGTGGAGTCCTAACCAAGGCTAAACTCTAATTAATCAACTATTACTTTTTGATTTGTAACATAAAATCATTCCTAAATGCTTTCTTGACAAATAGAATAATTCACTGGTTTCTTGCTATACATCACGAAATGGCAGAATTATAACTTTTGTAGATAGAACAAAGAAATATTTAGATTACTCTATTACAATTGCCATGTATAATATCGATTTCAGCGGAAGGAAGGTGCTTAATTCGCTCATGTAAAAATAGTATTGAAAACGAACGTGAAATATCAATTAATTTATTAATCAATCAATCGAACACAGTATGAAACATGTCGCAGTGGGGTGGGGTGGAATCCACTTCATCGTTCTTGATTGATTTTAAATCTAACAAAGGACCTCACTCAATTGTCCGGCTCTGTTTTCAATTATTTTTTTTCTGTTAAAGGACATGTATGCACTATTTGTGATGATAGAAATATTTGCCGTGGTGCATGTTTCTATTTTTTATAATTTTTAAGAGTTGTGATGTGGTTATTAGAGATTACTGCAGAAGTTCCTTACTACCCTTTATAAACGGAGCGTTAATGAAAAAAACAACAATGTATATATAAAGCTTAGGGGAAGTCGTATGGTAGGTATGACCTTGACGGCATCCATCTTGAAATCCGCCATTTTGAATTAAGGCCAAGTTTTTAAAATAGGAATAGGTAATACGATACATAATTTCGGGCTATAATTTAATTAGGAAGACAATGGGGAAGTTAGTTTTAAGATATGCCAATTTCGCTAACAGTTACAGGCATATTAATTGTTTACTAGCTGAACCTGCGCTCTCTACACAGCGCATCATTAGCATATGAGCATAAATCTCCTTCTCATTCCTTACAACATCTGTACATGTCCTTTTACAGACACAAGTGAAAGGCGTATTGAGTAAAAAAATCCAAGAGGTATCATAAATGGGAATTTTTTTGATTATTTTTTCTCAATATCTCGCACCGTTTGCAAGATTTGAGCCTACTTCCGGTTGGAGTTTCTAATTCATGTATGACCAGTGTTTTCTTTCTTCTTGCATGCAGTATGTATAAGACAATACATTACATACACAATTAATTATAATGTGAGTTATATATGGTGTTCATTGGGCAAAACACTCAAAAAAAATAAATAAATAAATAAAGGTTCATCTTAAACTGGAGAAATGGTTATCCTTGCCTTTCCATTATTATTTGGTCATGAAACAAACGCCTGAGACATATACAACCTCTATATACAACTATGTAGTGTTGGAATGTATAATTCGTAGGATGTGATGCTTTAGTTTTTTTTTTTAAATTTCAATCCTTCCAATGTACCCGTAAAAATGTAATAAAGAAATAGTATCCATGTTTTATACATATTCAATTAGAACTGGACAATCTACATGAAATTCGCTATCGATCAGTGAAAACGTCATCTTTCTAGAGCCTGCAGTTTCCGAGATCTCATTTTCGAAAGGATTGACCACAAACAGATAACCGTCCACAATATCTATCTATTAAAATGCTACAATAGCAATTAAAAACGTTTTTTTTAGTGCTCGCCATAGGCTAGCTCCCTTTTTGAGGGCTACACTCTCTCTTAGGTGGGAGAAGTGAAGGTACTATGGTAAAGAAGTAAGGAATGGGTGGGCTAAGAGTTATTTATTTATTTATTACTAAAACTAGGACATTATGATCTTTTCGATCATAATCATACTTGAACGGTTGGTGTAGTTTTAATAACATAAGAGCAGTAACATAATAGCGAGTATAATTGAATACAACATAAATAATAAATATGGTAATTATATAGTGGTTTTCAAAGCTAAACCAAGTTTTCTTATCAGCAGTAAAACTGTCATATGGTTGTTAGCAGCCACGTGCGGTTTGTCAACCAGTTGGATGTTGCCGGTATTACAAAAGCTTAACCACTCTCCCTCTCGCCAGGGTAAACAATGAAGTCTCGAACTATTCTTTCTGAGTGTTGCAAACCAATAAGCAGATACATAAAACCAGAATAACAATTTAAAACAGGGATAAAATACGTACAAGTCATTCAACAAGTAATTTTCTCTCCTATTAATAGAATAATAATAATAATAATAATAATAATAATAATAATAATAATAATAATAATAATAATAATAATATGATAGTTTTTACGTCCGAGCCATTTCGGGTACTGTGCATTTGCGGTAATGCTCGGAAAATAGAATAGAAACTGGACCGCACGTTGGACCGATATTATATTTTTACCCGTATGAATCGGGTTTGCCCGATTGAACCGTATGAATAGGGATGACCTGATAATCCCGTTTTTATGAAAACAAGCTTAGTCTGTCATTATGGTAAATGATGTGTTGTTTCACTTTATTATCATAACACAAATTGTTCTAATTATCATGTACGAACTCATAACGAGTCTGTCGGTACAAACGGTCCAAACAGGACAAACACGGGTCAAACGGGTTTATCAGGTCTAAGGATCGAGTATACCAAACGCAATGGGTATCGGGCGGATACAGTTTACCCGAAAAGTTCAAGCACTAATTATAGGTTAAAGTCAATACTTAAGAGCTCTAATTGTTTGCATTCACTTTTTTCTTTCTTTTTTAGGTAGCCGACCAACGAACTTGAGGATACATAAATATAAATGCTCAAATCTAAATTATTGTATTATATTATTGCAATGAGCATCAACGTGATTTACTATTAGGAGTTAGCGTGATGCACTAATATTAGTCTTATAAATGTTATTATTATTATTATTATTATTATTATTATTATTTGTTTATGCCCTTCATGCAACTTAGAATCAATCTCACATAAAGTACTATATCAGACCTGATTGAACATTATTTTGAAAATTCTCATATAAATAGATAAAATTAACAATTGGAACTTAACACTTCAAGAGTTCAAAACATGTCCTCGTTTTCGTTTTCCTCAGTTTCTGAGGACGATTGAACTATCTCGATGACAACATGATCTTTGTCTCCAACAAAAATATTTTGCAAGACACGGTAACTTTGTTCAATGTTCTGGGAAAACATTATTATTATTACTATTATTATTATTATTATTATTATTATTATTATTATTATTATTATTATTATTATTATTATTATTATTATTCGACAGGCCATCTGTCTATAATGACAATTTAAAACTTTATTTTTTAAAAAGAAATGATTAAAAAGCATTCTATTAAGTATCTAAATCTCATATGTATTAATGTATGCAGGTTAATATCTGAGTAATAAAGCTATCATTATTAATTTCCTGTGTACAGTATCCTAATTTGTAGTTTGTCCAGTTTTTATATACGTGACGAATCACATTAGAAAGAAACTGATCAATTATATAATGACCTCTATAACTATATCTTAAAGTTAGAAATAATATACTTACAAGCAGAGCACATAAACAGGCAGAATCTTTATTAAGCCTATTACTATCTAATATTACATATTAATATTAGCAATAATAATAATGATAACTAAATTCATGGCGCAACAGCCTTTAGAAGGCATGGACTTATGGCACTCATTTCTGTGGGGTAATGTGTTTATAGATCTGCACGGGCTCGGGCTACTATGATAACCGTAATGGGGCTAGCCATACTGAGAGCTTTATACAGTTCTACCTGAGTTAGAGCGGCAACGCCGGAATCTGGTTACAATGAAGGATTTATGGTAGGGACAAGTAAACCCTTAGATCTTTACTTACTATATATATATATATATATATATATATATATATATATATATATATATATATATATATATATATATATATAGATAGATAGATAGATAGATAGATAGATAGATAGATAGATAGATAGATAGATAGATAGATATCGAGTGTTGCAAAATAAGTGTTACAACTCTTGAGAGGTGACTCCTGCCACTGAGACAAGAAAAAAAGTTCTCTTGAACTTTCGGCTATCGGACATAGTTTCGGATCTACAAAGCGTGGAAAAATGAGTTTCGGACGCCAATAGTTCGGAAACTAACCAACATAAAGAGGGCGGGTAAAAAAATTCACTGAAGAAGTCATACCTGCTCCATTGAATTTTGCATGTTTCACAATCCTACCATGCACGCGCAAGGGTTCCCCAAAGGAACGTAGGGAGTCCCGGATAATCTTCCAAGTGAAATTTGGTCTAAATGGATATGAATTGATAAGCTGTACCAGGTAACAATAATTCGTTTGTATTAAGTCGATATCTGGAACAAATATAAAATGGCGGACACCATGCCCGCTGTGTGTGGTTGCATAATCGCCAGGTATGGATGCCGGACAACAGTGATGTTCTGAGTATTAAGTATAGCGAATTTGTACTCAAATGCTCTAGAAAGACATCTGCAATGTCGGTAGAGCATAACAGTGAAGCAGGGTGATTCAAATGTGTGGAAACACTTTACGAAAAATCCCCAGAATGCACTCATACTCAGTAAACGTGAGTTCAAATCGTCGGAAATGTAAGGATTAGCGTCAAGAACATGAAAGCCATTGCCAATTCATCAATAATATTCCCTCAAACTGATGCCATGTGATGTGCACGGTTGCATACCAATAAGGATGCGATAACTGAAGCCAAGTTACTTTACATATATATGATTGTTATTAGTAAGAAGATAAATAAGAAAATAATCAGGCAGTATATTATAAGGAAAGAACATTAATGATCATAACGAAGGATTAAGTATAGAATGCACGATACGTATGATATAGTAATGGGCGTGAATGATGTGGCGAGATGCATACACAGGACAACACGTGGGTGATATTAGTTAGACAAATGAGCGTATCTTTAGCCTAGAGGCTGCTCTATTCAATGATGAAAATGAATGAGTCCCATGTTAGTAAATAATGGTAATCACTGTGCTGGAAATGATGGGTGAATGAGAGGAAGATGTTCATGAATGACGTAATCGGCGATGATAAGTAAAGAGGGATCTAACGGTGGTAGATTATAGGAGCGAAAGTGGAGAATGATAGTAACGGTGAGGTGTTGGGTGAAATGCTAAATAACGCATTGTATCCTGAAGTAAAGGATGTCGGTTTTCCAAACGTCTGGTGATATATGTTAGCCGAAGTTTTCCAAGAAAGTATTGTAAGGTCGGAAAGGTAATTTGGCGGAGTGTGCAATTAAAACAGTTATCGTGGAATATGAAAAGAACACGAGAAGCTGACTTCCAATACGAGGCCGAAACGTGTAAGTAGCCAGTAATGAAATTTAATGCATAAATGATATATTTACTCTTAAAACAATTCTAAGCGATATAGCCCAAGGCTTATCCTATGTCTGGCGTGTTATTTCAAATCATTTTGCTAATATGATAATCTTTGTAAGTCAAACAAAATATCTATTATTATTTTAAACTCTGTTAAACTAACCTTTGTGACACACAGAGTTTGACCCTGGTTTAGCAGATACACAGTAGTGACTAACAGATTCCCTTTTGTTGTATGTATACCTTATGTAAATAAACTATCATCATCATTATATATTTTCTCTCTTATTCCATTTTGCAATTGTTAAATAAGATTAACAAAAGGTTGTAAGAACTAATAGCGTTATATTAACAAAGGTTCACCAAGTAGTTTATAAAATAATATCGTCCTTATTTGTAATGGAATTGCAGGGGCTTATCGCCCAGCCTTGTTAGGAAGAAGAAGCATATACAGTTTATTGCATTGCAGATAGCATACCCTACAGGGAAATAAAATCATAGGTCACACTCTATCACTGTACTACCAAACCAAACTAGTAATATTCCAAGACAAGAACCATTGTCTTGTTCTAAAAATAACACTAGACTAGTAAGTGATAACACAATACGTGTACAGAAACCAATACATAGTCATTCAGGGTATAGCCAGCAAGTTTTTCTAGAGGGCCTTCATTTTTACAAACTAAAAACAAATCAAAAGTTTCTTTCAAGATTATGAAAGAATTAATAACACATAGATACATATGTATTTCAGAAGTACATATTATTATTATTATTATTATTATTATTATTATTATTATTATATTATTATTATTATTATTATTATTATATTATTATTATTATTATTATTATTATTAATAATAATAATAATAATATTTAGTAGTAGTAGTAGTATAGTAGTAGTAGTAGAAGTAGTATATTTCATATATGCTACATTTCTGAGACTTGAGTCTTGATAGTACGTGAAGTTTAAATCAAAGGTTATGTTACGGACGGCAAATGATGGCTTAACACCAAAAACACATTCCGGAGGTTAGTCTGTTTTATGTTTATTAAACGTGTTTAATAATTACAGCAAATGAAATATGTTTATAATAGAATGTGAAAGAATACAGTTTTAAAAGAATTAAACTACGTCAACATGTTAAAATAATTAAAAGAACCTAATTAATCAGCCACTTTGTACTCTCGTTTGCTTAACTGGATGAACCGAGGCCTAAAGGAAAAAGAGTTTTCTGCCCAAATCTCATAAGCAGTGGGATATTTTAATATTATAGAAACTGACCCTCCTTTCGCTTAGAAGTGTAATTTTCAAGACGCTGAAACATATAGTATTTTATTACTTTTAGTTAAAAGTTCAAATGCCGAGTTTCACGCATCTAGCTTAAACAAATCCTTCCTTAATTTATTTACATATTTTCTGAGTAAGTAATGGGGAAATCGAACATAAAAAAATGTGCTCCCTTTGCTCTTTCCCTTTTATGTGTTCAATTTTCAATTTTCAATTTTCAGTTTTTTTTTTTTTAAATAGGAAAGCTTATATGCCAAGTTTTATTTTACTAGCTTTAGAAACTTGCGAGATACACTACCCTTTAAAAAAATCTTACCCCACCCTTTTTACGATACTTATTTCCAAAAATTCTTTCTTATGTACTGCTTTCATAAGAAAATTATATTTTATAACTAAAATTTATCGACTCTACTTGTAGTAGTATGCCCAAAAATCACTCATCTTTACTCTTTTATATAAGAGTACAGAAGATAAATACAGTCAAACAAATGGACTTCCATGAACAGTTTCCGATTTCTTATAACTAACTTATTCGTACATTTCCCACAAGCTGTGGTTTTAAATTTACGCTCTGTCAAGGTCCAGGTTTCAAAAAGGAAGTAACTGGAAATACAATAATATTATGTATTTATGTACATGTGTAATATGTATAAATTTATTGTCTTATTGAAGCTTTTGTAATCTGAAAATAAACTTTTGATTTGCTTTTAATATATAAAAATCAAGCTCCCCTAGAAAAAATTGCAGGCTACACCCCTAAATGACTATGTAGTAATTTCTGCAAAAATGGCACAGGACCTAAAATTTAGGTCTAGTGCCTATATTTTTAGGACTTGTGCCGTTTAGAACTTATGAATGTCACCCAATGTATTGCATAGTAAATGTTCTTTGTTCAATTTTAAATCTACTGCGTTCTTTATGTATATCGTTGGTATTTAATGTTCACTCGTGAAATGTCTAGTGAGCTTTTGTCTTAATTAAGTAAACTTTGGTGGATTTTTGTCTTACTCTTAATAAAATTCGCTCCACACAGTATATATTGAAATTCTGAATGTTTTCTTGCTTTCAGAAGTCTGGTAAAATATGCTTTTTAAACATTTTTTCAATTTTTTATTTATTTATTTTTGTTTTAGGAATTTGTCTTGGGATTCTCGTATCTCCATTCGAAAGAAACGAATTTCTTAACTAATTATGTAATTAATTCTTAGAATGAAATAAGTTGTATTATGTAATTCACGTATAAGTGCAGAACAGATAGTGATAATAATAATCTTAGTAGTACAAATATAGTTGTTATTGTTGGAATTAGCTACGTTCGTGACATTATTGCCAACTAGTTGCTGCATCGTCGCAATTTCGTGGGGTGGTGGCGAATTTCAGAACTAAAGCAAGTGAATGAAAAAGGCACAAGACCTAAACGGCACAAGTCCTAAAAGGCAGAAGTCCTAAACGCCAGAAGTCCTAAAAATCATATCGCGGCACAAGTCCTAAACGGCAGAAATCCTAAAAATCATACCGTGCCACAAGTCCTAAACTGCAGAAGTACTAAAATTCAGGTCTAGTGCCTATATTTTTAGGAGTTCTGCCGTTTAGGACTTCTGGATGACACCCAACACATCATGCTGCCTCAGTGATGGTTTGGTGGGGAGTGAGCTACTCAAGCACAACCCAGCTGTATTTTTGCGAACAAGGTGTTAAAACATCTGCCAAGGTATACCAGAACACAGTGCTAACACCTATAGTGTAACCACTATCTGCTACCATGTTCCCTGGAGAAAGGTGGACCTTCCAACAGGATTCCGCTCCAGGCCACACAGCGAAACCAACTTAGGACTGGCTGTCGCGGAACGTCCCTCACTTCATTTCTTCCATTGATTGGCCTTCTAGCAGCCCGGATCTTAACCCGTTGGACTACAAACTTTGGGCAGTACTTCAGGCAAAGGTCTGCCATAAACGGCATCCATCTGTCGACAGTCAGAAACAATCTTGGCCCGAGCAGTGAACAATTTTCCCATGGACAGTTTTGGGTAAGTTACATGTAAAAAAGTAACGCGTTACAAGTTACTTTACTTTTTCCTAAAATGTAACGCGTTACTTGCCCCCAAAAAGTAACTGTTACTTTACTTCGAAAGTAACGCGTTACTTTTAGGTCTGAAACTTAGAATATGTGAACAAATGTTATCACTTCAATTTTCCGTACTACTATTACTATCGCTTTTTATTATTATTATTATTATTATTATTATTATTATTATTATTATTATTATTATTATTATTATTATTATTATTATTATTATTATTATTGCCCTTTCTGAATTGCTTTATGTAAATGCAAGGACACATTTTTACTTGACAGCTATAAGTTATGAATATTTTCATATAAGGTAACATTGGCTAAAATGCCATACTGCGTTACTCGTACGGATGGGCTAGGGTAACCAGACGTACTGATTTTCGCAGTACAGTACTGTTTTTCAAAGAGCTGTCCTGCGTGTTGCGAAGATGTCTAGGAAATCGAGAAATATCCTTCTTCTTTAAAATGTCCTGCGAAATGTCCAGAGTTAATTTATTTGCAATATCTTAATGTTTCATTCTTTATTCACAATATTTTGAATCAAACACACTCTTTTCCTGAATGATGAACCGCTGTGTTTTTTAACACTCCTCAGAAGACTAGGGATGGAGAACAATCAACAAACCATTTTTTACAATACATCGCTTTTACTGAGAAGGCCTTGTTGAGATATCGGTAAAGTAGGAAAGGTTTCTTATTGAACTTATGACAGTGATGCTAACCAAGTTAAATAGAAGTTCCTTTGTGCCGGTCTAAATTTTCTTTCATTTCTTAAAATAATACCACGCTTCGAAATTTATTATTTTTATTATTATTATTATTATTATTATTATTATTATTATTATTATTATTATTATTATTATTATTATTATTATTATTATTATTATTTAGCCCAACACGAACTTTGACTGTACGTTCATAAAATAAACTAATTTGTTATTCATCAAAGCATTTGGAGTTGTGTTTAATTCCTTTAATAATTTTGTTCAGTGCTTCTTCTTAACAAAAATGTTCATTAACTTAAGGTTAACATTAATTGAAATAATGATATGCGTATTGCCGACGCAGTAAGATATCATATACAGTACTATTATACTTGTGTCCTACTTTTCGATTGTTAGAATGTGGTCATCCTACAATGGGCACGAGTGAGTACGAGCGAGTATTCTTTGAAACTCGATTCGACTAAAAACAGACATCTTTGAACGCGATTCGAAAAATTTCCTCCAACTCGACTCGAATTCGGGTCGAGTCGAAACAAATCTGGTTTGTAGTTTCGAGTATTCTCTTCAAGTATCTTGCATAGACAATATAGGTTATCAATGATACTAGTACTACTACTAGTACAACTTTTATTATTATTATTAATAATAATAAATAATAATTATAATTATAATTATAACAACACTGTGTTTAAACATGAAAGAAACGCGGTCTGTGTTTGAATACTAAAAAACTAGTTGATTGCTAACCTCGGTAGTCGTGAATTCTAGGAGTCAAGGATATTGTTCACGAGCTTGTGAATTTGGGTTGAGGGTTTAGGTTGAGTATTCGGGCTCGAGCCAAACATTGTTAAAAGTTATAGGGCACTGGCCAAATATCTTCAAAACTGTTCGGCCCGGGTTTACAATTGTAAACAACTTGAGCAGCTGGGCTCACAGCTCACTCACTATGGACCCGAACCGAGAAGTGAGCCGAGCCAACAGCTCACCGAACCGTGTCAGCAAGAGCCTTCGGCCCAGATGAGCCGAACCGAGCAGATGGTTCATCCAACCAAGCCAGCTCGAGCCGATGGTTCACCCCAAGCGAACCGGCTCGAGCCATCGGCTCAGTTATTACTTCCCAACTGAGCTTCTTATTAAAAAAGTCTCTTGTGGTCTCGATATCGAGACGAGAAGACATGCGAGCATGTTTCCTCTAGTGAGCAACATTAAAAGTATTCCATATTACTACTTAGCTTACATTTCTCATGGCTTTCGCTTTCTAGTGGAATCAGGCCATGATTTCAAAACGAGTTAAAACGTAATAATAATAATAATAATAATAATAATAATAATAATAATAATAATAATAATAATAATAATAATAATAATAATAATAATAATAAATATAAGTATTCCATACATATAGAAATGCTTTTGACCAAGCACACAAGAAATTATATTTTGTCCATTTAGCACTATCATTCTTTTGTCACTCACAATTATTAATATTCATATAGTAAATATCTTATAATTCTTATATTTTAAAATCAATTGACAGGTCTCTGATTGCTTTTATGAGAAATAAATATTTGGTTTTATAGATACTACGCAGTGGGGATGATCGTGCGTCGTTTCGGTCCTATGCCGTTTCGGTCCTGCGCCGTGTCGATCCTGTGCCGTGTCGATCCTGTGCCGTGTCGATCCTGTGCCGTGTCGTTCCTATGCCGTGTCGATCCTGTGCCGTGTCGTTCCTATGCCGTGTCGGCTCTATGCCGTTTCGATCGTACGTATTCTATGCATATAACTTGCACAGGCATAGAATCGACAGGAGTTTATAATTTGTAAGAGCAAAGATTAAACAGATAATAAAAATATTATTTTTTTAGGCACATGATTAAAAGTTAAATTATTTCAGAGCAGCGGCGTGAGAGCAAAACGGCACAGGATCGACACGGCATAGGATCGACACGGCATAGGATCGACACGGCATAGGACCGAAACGGCACAGGATCGACACGGCACAGGACCGAAACAGGTTTCTGAGCTGAATTGTCGGTCGTATGCCGTGTCGATCCTGTGCCGTGTCGATCCTGTGCCGCATCCCCCCTGAGTTGACATTTGTGTGGGACATATGCTGAACTATTAGAATGCAGTCCCTGTGTCGGTACCAGAAAATACATAATTTTCTTCACAAATATTGGTAATTCATACTTAGTATCGATACCAGTACCCTCGTTCTAGTATCAATATTTGTAAACTGTATGCACTTTTGTGTAGAAAGTAAAATGTATAAATACTGAAGGGAAAACGTTGCACAGAAACGTTATATTCGTATGTTAACATACTTTTTTGTATGTTGTGCAAAGTGACCCCAACTATGGGGTTACTTTTCACCAAAGTTTATATTTCAGTAACTATGGTCATACTGAATTTTTACTAATGAACTTATACGAATGTTTTCCAGACACATCTAGCTATCATATGTTTAAAATACAGTGTTCTAAATTATAACGTTTCTAAGTTACATGCGATTTTCTTTAAAATACCTTAAATCGTGTGCAAAGTAACCGCGTCTTACGGTACCTGCAAAAGAGAGAGGGAGTGGGAAAAGAAACGGAATCGAAACATAAGTTATTCAGTGTATGGATAATATGTAAATATAACCAATTTGAGCATTGTGTCTTTTTTTTTTCATCTTGTTGTTTACTATATAGTCATTTAAGGGAAATAATGGACTCAGCAAAAAGTGTCTGTTTCTGTGATGTGAGACTTTTTATTGTATGCAAGTTCAGTATGTAAGTACTTTATTTTAAAATATACATATTTACTTACCTAATTTCGTTTTGATTTTCAGAAGACGACTATATGTACAGTGGCGTCACTAGGCCTTATTTGGGGCTTAAAGCCCGGAAATTTCTTCCAAGCCCCCCTCCCAAATCTCACACTGAAAATACTTTATATACTGAGAAATTTATTTCAAAGGTAAGATACTAACACGTCCTCAGTAGACTCAGGATATATTGGGTTTCCTTCTTTTTGCTTCAACAAACAGTAACGCGTTCTCTATAGAGTTCTCAATGTGAAGTTCAGTCTTCGGCAAGCGACTACAGATACTTGTTGATGTGTTAGATTTAGCTGAGAAAAACGATAGCTATTATAACTATGACGTAATCAGTGGCGTATTTAGGGCGACTTCCGGGCTTAAGCCCCCCCGAAACCTTACTTACTATACTAAAATAACTGAAATATCTTGCAGAATTTTCACATTTCCAGGCAAAGCTCCCCCACCCGAAAGTTAGGAAAGCCCCTTCCGAAACAAAATCGTAAATACGCTACTGGATGTAATTAGGGCCTTTCTATCGTATTTCTCACTTGGAAATACTATGTGAACTGAACTTCTCATTCCTTTACTTCTTAGTTTCCGCAAGGTGAGGTCTCAACTATAAACTATCTCATGCGGCAAATTTTAGATGGATAACTTTTAAGAAATTTTATATGCTATTTATTATTGCCCATTTTTTACCTTATTGTATTACTATTTCAGGCAGGTCAGAAGTCGAATATAAAATAAGATTGCTGAGAAAGAAGTTTCTCATGGAGTATTTTTAAGAAAAATAACTATCAAGAAAAATAACTATCATGAAGAAAGAACAAAATTGCGTGATTGTATCTGAATGAATCGATGAAGTACAAGATGTGCATTTCCGTAGCGATAAAAGTGAAACAAATAAACATGACTATGATACCAAAAATATGAAAGCGTAGAGCAGCAACAATATTCTCCCCCCCTCGCCCAAAAGCGAATTTCATTGTGTCCTTGATTGAAGATGATTCTAAAATACTAAACGGAGTTTTTGGGTTGTTGGGAAGTATGCCCCCCAAAAAATATTCAGCCCCCCAAACAAAATATTTTAGTGACGCCACTGTATTAGCATTTTTTTGCGTGTGAAGTATTGTGATATACGTTTCTGAAATTGCATAGGGCATATGCTTTCTTACAATGGGAGACTAAAAAAAAAACAATCTTCAGGAAACGCAACACAGCAGTTCTCATTACGAAGTACCTTCATCTTTTTGACAAACTGAAAGGTCTCCTCCACAGCTGGAAACCGTGTCAATGGACTGTGGAGTGCGGGAATAATTTTACTATCTGTCCGGCAGGTATCAAAAGTCTGCGCGCGCGTTTCTAAGAGGAACCTGTGTTCACACGTTGTGAGTGTATGTGTGTATTTGTGTGTGGGGGGGGGTATGTCGCTTATTCACATCTCTAGCGCTGTTGCAGAGCACAGGGTAGTTTCAAAGTCGACTACAATGCAACTTCATTGCCATTCAAGCATCGCGGAAGTATTGCAGTAAACTGTCCCAGAAGTATAGGATTCATCGTTTATGCTGAGATCAGTGTCTGTAGGGATGTCAGGAAGGTTCACTATGATTGTTTTCAAGCAGTGAAAAGTTTTAAAGAAAACTTATAACCGAAATTTACACGTTTTATTGATGAGAACTATTTTGGGCGGAATTTCAAGGTTACCATATCTGATATGAAAGAATTGTCTAAAGGAAAATAATAATTCGACAAGAAAGTTAACGTTCTGTACGAATTCTGCAAGAAGAACAGTAAGAAATGTGTAGTATCTTTTGTGTGAGTACGTCACCTATGAGAATGTGGTAGAATTTTCCTAACAAATGACAAAACAAGAGGAAAATGTCTAAGTACCGATAACGATATTTAATGCAAAGTGGAAACACTACAGGACGAGTTCGACTGACAGGTGAATGGCCACACCTACACTACCCTTCTCCCCGCTCCCAGAACACTGAAATCTGACATGCTCGAGAAGTAGTGAGGGCTCTGAAGGCCATATAGCTTATTTTCTTTAGAGATGTTAGCAACACTGGCAGTGATGTGAACGAGAAACAAAGAAACATCAGCAGGCGTAGCTTTTCATCCAACTATCCATGTGGATTATTATTTTCTGTGTACAGCATTTGTTTTTCTATTAAGTTTGTGTTGTTGGAAGTTCTTATGAAAGGAATAGAAATACGTGGAAGGTATGTTTGGCCTATGTTTAGCAGAAGGGGTCCAGTTCTTTTCTCTAAAAATTGTTACAATTTTGGTAATTTCTGTTCACATTCGGTTAGTTTAAGTTAGGGTTGATTAGTTTAAGTTAGGTTAGGCTAGTTTAGGTTACATTAGGTTAGTTTAGTTTATGTTATATTAGTGTAGGACAGGGGCGGATCCAGGGGGGGGGCGATCGGGGCGATCGCCCCTTCCCCAGAAGAGGAAACTTTCTTATTTTATATATATAAATAAAACCCATCCCAAAGTTTGGAGCCCTTAAAAGTAGCAATATGACAACCCACCGCCCCCCCCAGAAGTCGGTCCTGGATCCGCCCCTGGTGTAGGAGTCCCGCATAATTTTCTAAAAAAATGATAGAATTTCGCTTATTTCTACTAATATTGCGTTAAGTTAGGTTAGTTCAGGTTACTTAACATTAGTTTATGTTAGGTTAGGTTAGATTTGATTACGTTATGTTACCACTAAGTACTTGCATCACTCATTTCTCCTGTAAATTTTGTGTCTTTTACGTGCTTCTGGACCCCTTGTACTAAACATACCCCGTATGTTTTAGAAATTATCTTTATTTCTGAATTGTAATAGTGCTTACAATTAAAGTTGTCAATAAACAATTAGGTGGAACATTAGTAAAGTTTGGTAACAGGTAGTTTGTTTTCTTAGAGATAGAGGAAACAAGTACATAGTTCTTGCGTGTGCATCTGAAAACGTTTTTTCTAAATTGTAGAGGAACTATTTTAGTTACGAATTATATTCATTCATTCTAAATCTTATACTGTAGCCACTTTTTGCTACTAAATTGTTAATCCACAAGGTAAATGTGTTGTTGAAAGAGCTCATTCATTTCGGTGGCAGCCCTTTAGCTCTTACCGACGTAGATACCGCATTTAAAATGTGTTCCATTACTGTGCAATTATATGTACGTAAACAAGTCATTGATCGTAAGCATTTAGTAATGTAATAAAACTACTAGATGGTAGGACCATGTAGGATGATAAATAGGCATGTTTTTCTGCATAAATAATCGTTTAACCCCTTTGGGATCCTATGGTACAATTTGTACCATACGCATTTTTCATGGTACATTGCGTTATTTCTCTTCTATTTGAGCTTTTTTGTCCGGTTTTTTTTTTTTTTTTTTTGTTTTGTTTGTTTGTTTGTTTTGTTTTGTTTTCCAAGTCCAGAGGCCTTGTAGAAGACATTACGTATGGTTTCAGACCGTCCTGCGTCCAGACATAGGAAGTGATGACGTCATAAATCAAAAATTTCTTTTCTCATTTTCTAAGCGTATGTTCAATATTTTTTGGCGGGCTTATTTTTCTACGTAGAAGATTGAAATTTTGCACAAACATTCAGTCCACCGAGTAGTATTTACCAGATTTTTTATTCCGATGTCAGTGCTAAAACAGGGGGGGAACCAGAGGGGCAAAGAGGTGAAAAAAGGGATATTTTTACCCCCAAAATCCCGTTTTTCGTCATTTTCCCGCCTCACATACATGATGGGGACACTTGAGTCATACCGTCTAAAAGGCAGTTCCATTCTGAAGAGAATGACAGTCGAATTATTGTCCTAGGGTAATTAGGGACGTCTCAGTGAATTTTTTTCAAAATATACTTCTGTATAGGGTAACAAGGGGAAATTTCTGAATTTTTTTTTCTGGCGGGTCTATTTTTGCACCTAGAAGATTGAAATTGTGCACAAACATTCAGTCCACCGAGTGGTATTTAACGGATTTTTTTTTCAGATTTCTGCGTTAAAACAGGGGGGGGGGTCCTGAGGGGCTAAAAGTTAAAAAAAAGGGATTTTTAGACCAAAAAAATCCCTTTTTTCTGGAATTTCCCGCCTTAGATACATGATGGAGACATGTGAATGGTACCGCCTGAAAGGCAGTTCTATTCAGAAGAGAATATGGGCGACACATGACCCTAGGGTAATTAGGGATGTCTCAGGAATTTTTTTCCCTGAGATCATAGTGTTTTGTGGTAATTTGGGGCATTGTGGGAAATTTTGATAAAATTTCTCCCTCCTTTACTATTCAAGATAGAAACTTGAAATTTGGCACACACGTTCAGTATACCAAGTACTATTTCTCAGATTTTTTTTAGATGGCTACGTTCACACAGGGGGAGTCCAGGGGGGGCCAAAGTTCGAGAAAAAAAATTTCCCTCCGAAACTTTCACTTTGACATTTTTTCCCCGCTTCTGTTATATGGTATGAGCATGCAAGTGGTACCATTTGAAACCAGCTCTATTCTGAAGAGAATGAGGTATGAACCATGATCCTAGGAAAAATAGTGACGATACAGTAGCTGCTTGACTGAAAGTCTAAAAAATAGCCCAAAAAGCCAGGATCCGGAAAGGGTTAAGGAGATAATTGATTAAACATGTTCACACCATCGCTAACGCGCTTATTCAGTATGAACACATTCAAAAGCGTACCAGCTGGCTTTGTGTTACCTTGCAGAATTCATACAAATGTTGCTTGTAGTGACCATCTATCTGATTTTGGTGCGTGTTCTTAACACGAACAATCGTTTTCATTATTTTGCAGACATACCATAAAATGCGCCAAGTAAAATAGACTAGGGGTTTTGTTTACACCCAAGAAGGGGCATTAGTGCCGTATCTCCGGACCAATTTGAAAACTAAAAAAAGCACCAAAATGTATTGCATTCGGTTATATTTTGTTGGATTACATTAAGTTACGTTACATTACGTTAGGGGCATAAAAACTACAGTGCGAAAACAAACCAACCTGTGCTAGGTGTCCACTAAAAAGCACGAATGCTAACTAACCGAGTCAGTCAGGGTGAAGCAGCTGGGCACGCGCGGGGGTGCGTCCGAAGGGAGCAGACGCGTCAGTGACGGTGGGTATATATAAACGAGGGTAGTGACAACATGTGGGTGTTGGCAATCATAACAAATTTTAATAGCACTTGTCATGGTTTCATACTTGCAACGCTTCACTTGTTAACACACAATACTGCTTTTGTACACTGTGCGGAAATATTTCCCGTTGAGTTAGAAGTCACTTACCGTCAAAACTGAGGCTTGTAAACTTTTCCAATTTCAAGAAGAAAATCGTGTACAACAGTTTCCTGGGGTTTCCTTATCCTTTTTCCACACTGAAAATAATATGTTCGTTTCCTCTCTTGTGTTTTCAATTCATTTCCACATTTACCACACACTATTCGCCCGTTCAGCATACCGTGTCTTTTACAAAATTTTAATAAATGTCGTTCGTTATTTTTATACAGTTGCACGTTACTAACACATGATATGTCACTGCCTTGACATACACGCGCCATTTCCACTCCACACTGCCTTTCGTGCTACTATCTTATAACAAATGTACCTCTCCTCGAAATATTCCTTCCGCCTCACCATACAGTACCGTTTACATCAAAAACAACAACTTTCTTCACTTTTACTATTTCACTTGCCTCACTTTCACTCGTTCCTCCTCGCTAACTTAAATAAATTCTCCAATTGACCCGGTAAATTTCCTAAAGTTGGTCCGGCGATACGGCACTTAACCCCAGGAAGGTAGATATAAAAATATTTTATCACGTGGCATATATATTCTTAATCTGCACGTGTCAGGTTTGCCAAAGTGAGCCCAGCCCGAAAGTACCCACTACCCACCTGTGTTTTTGAGCCTTTTATTTGGGTATTAGTACAGTCAACCTGTATAATATTGTTTTATTTTTTTACTAGATTTTGGACGTTTATTGGTGGAATTAAAACACTCGTACGTTAAGATATACTACGTACGTACATAGTCTTAGTATTTTACTGTTTTAAGACATCACAAAATTCTGAATATACAGGCTGAATGAATTCTCATCTTAGTTTGAGATAATTAAAGAACAAATTAATGACTAAATTGTGTTTATATCTGAAATGACAAACCCAGTTTTACATTTAAGCCTATAAAGCTCTGTAACACAGAATGCAATAATAAAATTTCGATAACACACCGACCTAGATTGCAGGAATTACCGATATGAACTATCCTTGGCATAAGGCTAGGCCTCTGATTGTTTCTTTATATGTTTTTACTGTGGAGCGGTGAACAAAGGGGAATACGCAATGGTAGGGGTCTAAAATTCGAACTTAGCACCGCGCCTATACAGTTTGATCAGTTTGTAGCTTTTTCGTCGCATGGTTATCCGTGGATTTTGTTTATTTTTTATTTATTTATTTTATTTGCGTGGAGATGCGTGACGAAGAACTCGCAAAACTCAAGTGATATGATATAGTTTTCGAGACACGACTGAGGCGGCCTGAAACTCAGATTCAGCAGTATCTTGCGTAATTTTGAACCATTCATATGTTCATGTTAGCGCAGCAGCCAAAAGGGTTACTGCCAGAAAGGGGTACTCAGAATTTAAATTCACCATCATCACATGAATCTATTAGTACGATGCTTTCATCATGTGATTGTTGCCTTTTCCTCCTGGGAAACTTGCAAGAAATTTATGTGAAATGATGATCTATTTTATATTTCAAGTGTAAAAAAAGGTAATAAATAACCACAGTCGTATCTACTCTTTGATGGTCGAAACTCAGTAACAGGATAAATCTGTTTGTGATCCAGAAGTAAGAGCCAGTAGGAATGAGATGACATGGATGTTCCGGTTTTCCCTGGAAGTTACGAGCTTATTGCTATCTATTGTGACATGAGGAAAAGGGAGTAAATAATTAATATAGAGTAGCGTTTTGTAAACAATTAGCATGTTGAAACTACAATATTTAATCATACAGTGCGAATGGCAAGCTCAGATAGATGTTTATTACTTGTAGTACTTTTATATTACAAAAATTTACTATTTATTATTTGGCTGGTTGGTTTGGAGGTGAATGTTTCTTTCAGCACTTAGGCTAGTATATGAAAACGCTACGGTATATTCTATGAACGCTGGTCTAGTAACTAGTGTGCCTTAGTCGCACGTGGTCCCGAGTTCGAATTTCAGTTAGAGTACATTAAAACTTAAACGCATTATGGTGGTGCGAATTTCATCTATATCTGTAGGCCCATGTCTCACATATAGCCCGAGTGCTGAAAATAGATGCTGCATTTCAGGAAGATTCTAGAATGCTGGTCCTTATACACAGGTGAAGATGGGTCAGTAGCCAGATTGGTTCCTTTCTTATCAAAGTTCAATACTCAATTCACATAGTAGTGCCGAGCGAGCGTTAATGAGTTATTAGCAAGGTTGATATGTATTGTTTATTACAACTCAATGGGGATGGGGACCAGTGTTCTAGAACTCTGCCGTAAACTTCTTTAAATAATCGAACATTGGACATCAGAGAACAGGGTGTCTATCGGTCACGAAAGTCATGAAAAAGTCACTAAATTTAGCTTTTGGGTTACGTTTTATATATATATATATAAAATCTGTACAAATATATAGACTGAAAAATTTTGTTCTATAAAACGTCCAAATTCACCACCAAAAATGTGTGTGGTTGGCTTTAGACGCTACAAAATCACAAGCAAAGCACGCTTCTAGCGCATGCATGAATATACGGCCTAATTCGCACCCAAATTTTCTTTTGAGAATGTTGTGAAATTTTATTGTCTGGTAAAGAAAAGGTCACGAAATTTCATTTTGGAATTATAGTAGACACCTTGGAGAAGTACGTAATTCTATCACCAGAATAGAACAAGCAGCAGCGTTACGTGTACATTACGTAAAGAAGTTTGGTTTGTGTTGAATGATATTTACACAATTACTATTGAAACTTGAGATTGTGGCAGATTTCTGTCACTTCCATCCTGAATAGAGAGTTAAGGCAGAAGACGGTATCTGTTCTTAGAACGCTACTTAAATCGATTCGGGGGGGGGGGGATCTGCTTATCGTTATCTCTTATCGTTTTTACTCTGTATAGATGAATATTGAAGCCGGAAGTTGTAGGGAATTTGTATCACTTCCGGTTTTGGTAGATGTATAAAGATGGAGATCAAATGTATTCTTGGGATACAATATTAAAACCGCAGATGGTTGTTTATACCACATCCAGTTTGGATGTCACCTCCTCAACAAACACGATTTCTTACTTTCGACTCCCTAAATGCTGGTCAAAATTAATGGTGATCCTTTAGTTAATTCTTGAATTGTTTTGTTGACAGCATCTATACAGGAACTAGGCAGCTATTAAAAAGTAATCCAAGTGACACAAACACTTACAAAAATGGGGGGAAATCTGCTACATCTGTCCACGCTAATTGTGATATTATTGCAAGCTTTTGGCTTTATTGCAGGGATCAAAATATGAGGATGTTAGAAACTTACTGGACAAAATGACATGTACCAAGAATTAAAGCGTATCAAAATGAACCTACAAAATATGTGCACAAAAGTAAAAATACTTAAAGCACAATTAAGAAAAGAACAGGAGATACTGAGCAAACTTACATTACATAACAAACTGCAAATCGTACTTAAGTTAATGATATTAACAGTTCCATCTATTTATTTAAGTGAAGCGTCCGTTTTCAGTCTAATGGATGATGTGAAAAATCGTCATTATAACACTAGAGATCAAAGCAAAAAGTCTTATTTTACTAGATTATCACTGGTACAACAGGGCTTCAGACAGAGTAAATAAAATATTCAATGCTTTGCTCAATCATATAAGAACGGAGATAAACGTGAATAAATTTAAACACGTATCTAATTGAGAAAGAATTTCTTAATGTAAAAGAATGCCTAGAAATATCTGTAACAATGTACAATATTTTTTTCTATAGTTATAATTACTTCTGGAAATTATATATATATATATCAGGGTGGATTGATTTAAATCACTTGACTTTTTTAATAAAAATCGAATTCCGAAATAAATTAATTTAAAGTGCAAATAAGTAAAATCCCGTTTCTGTTCTGTTATTTCGATTATGGAAGTTAATAATCATAATACAATGAGACCCAAATGTACAGTATAGTATGAAAACAAGTGTTATGCAGAGGATGATTAGGGAAAATCCCGTTTTGAATAGGTAACGGAGCAATCCTGCTTTCTTTTCGTAACATTGCGTTTGGGTTTTAAAATCGTTAACTATTCCAACGTGGAAATCACCATCGACATTTAAGATGAAAATTCTTTTTTGTGCGTGTCGGTGTTTATTTGTTCACAGATAATAGGGTGTATTTAAAGGGGTCCTATCCCCTCTCCATTTTTTTTTTTTTTTTTTTTAAATTTTATAACTTTAGGCGAAATTTATGTATTTCATGCCGCAAGCTAGTTCTGAGTTTTTAAAAATAGGCCCTTGCCAAATATCAGTAACTTGTGAAAAAAGTGCCATTTTGATAAACGTTGCTGTACTTTTTCCTTAATGCTTAACCTTTTAAATTATATCACCTATTTTTAGGTGATAGGGTAGACTCTTCATTATTCGATTAAAAAGTGCCAATAAGGCTTTTTACTTCGTTTTCTTCAAGACTGGAGGCATTTTAGAACACGTTACATATGCTTTCACGCCTTTCTGCGTTGAGGCATTGTGTGTGATGACGTCATAAATTTAAAAAGATATTTTTTGTTATGCGTATTATTATTATTATTATTTGGCGGGTTACATTTTGCATTCAGGAGACTGAAATTTCGCACGCTCGTTCCGTGCACTCCTTAATAATTTTCAGATCTTTGCGTGGAAACAGCGGGGTCCAGAGGGGCAAAAATGTTTTAAAAAGGATATTTTTAACAAAAAATAGCTTTTTTTTCGTGATTCTCCGCCTCAGATGGAGACATATGAATAGTACAGTTTGAAAGGCTGTTCTATTCTGAAGAAAATGATGTACGTACCATGCTCCTAGGATAAATAGGGATGTCTCAGGAAACTGTTACCTGAGATCCTGTTTTATACGGGAATCTGGGGTATTTGGGGAATATTATTTTTCGCGGGCTTACTTTTGCACCTACAAGATTGAAATTTTGCACATTTACTCAGTGGATCCATCAGTATTTTTCAGATCCAATCCTTAAAACAGGGGGAGGGGTACAGAGAGGTATTTTTTTTTAAATATATTTTTAACAGAAATTTCCTTTTTTCGTGACTTACCCGCCCCAGATACATGATGAAGACATTTAAAGGGTACCGTTTGAAGATTTGTTTTATTCTGAAGAGAATAATGTACAAATCATGATCCTAGGATAAATAGGGATGTCTGAGGAAATTTTATATTACATCCGGGTCATCTGGAGCATTGTGGGAATGTTCTTAGCTAATTGTTAAATTGTTTCCTCAGCCTTACTACTCAAGATAGAAGCTTAAAATTTTGTACACATATTTAGTACACCCCTTAGTATTTCCCAGTTGATTTTGAGATCTGTGCGTTACACACGGGAATCCAGAGGGGATCAATTTTTTTAAAAAAAAGTAAAATATATATATATATATATATATATATATATATATATATATGCCGATTACTCTCAAAATTTATCGCTTCAGGGATATGATAGGGAAATGTGAATGTTAACGTTTCAAAACTGTTCTATTCTAAAGAGAGTGATGTATGTACCATGATCCTAGGATAAATAGGGATGATGCGGTAGCTGCTTGACTGAAAGTCTAATTTACCTTTAAAAAGAGCCATAATTTAAAAAGGGTAAGAAACATTGTTTGGGATTGATATAGGTTAACAATTGGAAATAATTCAAAATTCAACCCCAACACTTTCACTTAAATGGCATAATTAACATTTAATACTAATTCCTAATGCTTTATTTTCAATTCGCGACTTGTATTATATGAGGAGAAAGATTTGATTTAAATCAAAAAAATCGATTTAAATAAAAAAAATCAACAAAAATGATTTTTTTTTAAAAAAAATCACGATTTTTTCCATCTTGATATATATATATATATATACACTTTAATCTTACACAAATACTATGTACATGTGAATTGAACCCTCCAAACATCATGCATTGGTTAGATGGAATAAATAAATGAAATTAAATTAAATGATATATACATGTACGGCAAATCAAACTATTTGAAGTGGAGAATCTCTTGAGATCTTTATCAATCAGCGAACAGAAAATTGTTGTTAAATTAGGATAATGTTGTTACCTTTAATTAAATTTTAACATTTTTGTCCCAAAGGAACTTGAGAATTCCGAAAAAAAAAAAAAAAAAACCCGAAAAAAGAGAACACACCTACAAAATCCAGCTTGGTTGGACTTTTTAATGAACTTGGTTTGTTTTCCAAGCCCTGACTTTTTGAAGTACTAATCTATTAGCGCCTTTACAGTTTTATGATATTCTCTGTGTATTATTAGCATATATATGGCTACAAATGCAGTGTATTTTGGCGAAATTTGTCTCTTAATGTTTAAAATATTCATATTTTATTAGTGACTTGATATTTTGTAACCTTTATTGTAGTACTAACTGAAATACCCGTTCTTCGCACGGGAAGAATAGTTATATAGGAAATATTTGTGTCTCCTCCCCATTAGGATGCGCATTCCAATGAAAGTGTAATGATAATAATCCATAATATACTGTACTTTTGGCATAAATTTTGAAATACGGTGGCTAAGGGAGACGGTGATGATTAGATGGGTGATAATAGTAAAATGAAGGAAGTGGGAGAAAACTGGAGAACTCCGAAAAAGCCCACGCACGGGGTGTTTATCCACCACAAAATTGACTTGCTGCGGACGGATCGAACCAAAGACCCCACATACCACAGGTGAACGCGCTACCACTAAGCCACCGCGGGTCCTCAAGAAATCTATACAGTACGCAGTTATGAGACTGTCTCAATTTTACTCGATAGAAAAATTATTTTGTGTCCTAGATCTGTTCTAGATCCTTTCTGAGTGTCTCAGTAAGTTATATAAAATAATTTTTCATGGCTAATTCCGTCTAAAACGTATCTGCCATAATGTATAACACTGGAATGTGGTGTAAGCGCCAAGAATAAAAGAATAAGATACATCAGGATTTTGTTTACACTTAGGAAGGTGTTGTCAAAGTATTTTATCAAGTGGCGTGCATATTCTGGATCTGCACATGTAGTTTAGTGAAAGTAATATTCTTTGTATGATATTAATAATGCTGTTGTGAACGAGTATATAGTTGCTTCCCTCCGTGTTGGACATACTACATGTGTGAACCAATATTATAACTCAAGAGTGAAATACCCACCTACATTTTAATGTGCAATCCGTGCCTTACATTTCAGCCACCGGGAATTGAACCCAGGTCTTTCGCAGTAAATGCAATTACGCTATTCCTTTTGACCACTGGAGCGTAATGGTTTCTCAACTCAAGTTTTGTAATATCTTATATTATTACTACTTTAAAAAAAAATACTTATTCTGTTAAGATTTATTACACAGAATATAATTGCATAGTAATACATTAATTAAAGAGAGGAGCAGAAGAAAAAGGTAATAAATACAAAGCGTGCATTATATATATATATATATATTGGACCAAGTAACCTGCCACAGGACTATGAAGAAACGGTATAAATCGCCTGGATAGTGAACTTGAGTATCACACATATTAGGAAACACTAACAAAATATGGAGACTTAGTGGTAGAACGCTCTCCTGTAGTGTGACAGTTTCTTGGTTCGATCCCCGACCACGCAAATTTACGGTGGATAATATCATGTCTTTGGGTTTCCTTCCATCTTATTCATTCCACTGTTTCGTTAATTATCATCATCACCCTCTTCCTTAGCCTTAGTGCGTAATGTGGAACGTTAAACTCAAATAATAATAATAATAATAATAATGGGGAGCCGCAGTGGCTCAGTGGTAGAGCGTTTACCTCTGGTGCTTGGGGTCCCGGGTTCGATCCTAGCCCCCGCCAAGTGAACTTCGTGGTGGACAAACACCGTGTGCGTGGGTTTTCTCGGGGTTCTCCCGTTTCTTCCCACTTTCTTCATTCCACCATTTCATTCATTACTCATCATCACAGTCTCCTTTAACCTAACCGGCATAACCGTGGGACTTAAAACTCAAAGATTTCATTTTTTCAAATAATAATAATAATAATAAAAATAAAAACAACTGAAAGTTTTTGTTGTTTTGAATGTGTATTTAATACCCAAGGTTACTATATACATAGTCACTAAATTGTGTTCTCGGGTACATAGTTCAAAACTCAAAATCGTATTTTGCACTCCCAACTGCCACTCGTATTTAGAACATCGTTCTACCCATTATTTCTGTGCTCTCAGAAATCATCTTCAAGTGCAGGCATGACCCTAGCCAGTTTTTTTCATTATTATATTACTACAAAACCTGTAAATAGCAAAATTGACACCGAGCATTCCGCGGAACAGGCCTATCCCTATTCAACACTTCTGACTTTTCTGCAAACATACTTGTTACCTTAACTCCTGTAACTATTTCTTAATGTCCACCGCTGTTAGTTGTTTAAGACTGTTTACGGGCTTGCCAAATTGTAGAATAAATATCACTTACTCCTTGTGCACTCAGGCACTAAAAAATTCAATTGAGGTAATTTATGTTTGAAAGCACCTTCGTGTAATATTCACACTTAAGCACTTCTTTGTTCCTATAACTAACCAGTCTTCCTAGTTAATTTTAACATTGACACTATTAATGTTTGTTTTAATTTTGTATTTTAAATTTTAATGATCGCAATAATAGCAATTCCATTTCCTTTTTCTTCCAGAAAACGTGTTCCTAAGCTATGGCGTCCGTACTGATTATCAAGATCAATGTTGATATTTAATTCCTGTGTCAAAATAAAAATCATTACCCGTTCAAAACTTTTGTGTATAATATTAACATTTGAAAGAAATAATGATAATAATAAAATAAAATGTACATATATTTAATTGTAGTTAGCTATTTGCTACATTGTTCCACCTATGATCCAGGTTGCCGTTATCCAAGTTCAGTTCAGGTCGTCTGTTAGAAAAAAAAAAAAAAAAATCAAAAACATTCTTTCAGTGTTACCTAAGCAAGAGTGTAAGACTAAGACTTCGACTGTGTCTATTTCATGGACTGTTGTTTGAAGATGTCTGGACAGTTCTCTTGTAGGGGGCTCTTCACTTCTCGTATGCCTTAAGTGTTCCCTAATCCTCGGCTTGATATTCCTTGTGGCGATGCCTATGTACTGTTTGTCTTAGTGCAAAAGGCTGCGGAAGATAACTGATCTTTGTAGTAAATTTTGTAAGCAGAAAACAGATTTTAAAAATTAGTCTCAGATTTGACTGAAAATTTGATACCAAAATTATTGCCTACTTTCCTCATCCTTTCAGAAACTCCCAGCTAAAGAGGTAAGGGGATTCACTGGAATTCCTTTTTAACCTTGTTTCAGGTCTTATGTGGGGTTCAAAAGCTGCTTTTTTCAATTTATTGAGAATGTAATTATCGAATTTGTTTTTCTTTCCCAGGTGGAATATTGCTCTAAATGATTTTCTAACTCTGTTTTTGTGGGAATGTGCCAATTTTTCGTATACAAAAAATTCCCATGCTATTTCTTTCCTATAAACTGAAGTGCAGGATTTGCTGTTGAGACGTTGATGTGGATGTGTAGGAAATTGAGCCCTTCTTTTGATTCTTTTTTAACTATGAATTTTATTTTCAGTGTATGTTGTTAAATTTTGAAATTAAGTCGGAAAGTGTGTTATCTTCCCAATAAAATAATAAACAGTCATCGACATAACGGAAATATCTAATTAGGCCTAATTTATATTTTTCCTTCTTCCAAAATTGAGATTCAAAGTTGTCCATTAGCATGTTACCCAGTAGGGGGAAAAGTAAACTTCCCATGGTCACTCCGTCTTTTTGTTTATGTATATTTATGTTATCTTAGAATCGAAAGTAATTATTGTCCAAACAACATTCTATTTGGTCTAGGAATTAATTCGTGCGGTTGGTACGCACACATTGAAGCTGTAGTACAAACACAAAATACATAAATACCTTAAGAAAAATATTGTCCATCGCTAGCCACCACTTTCGCCCATCTGTCAGGCAATGTACGGATTCCGTGGCGAAAGAAGTCCTCATCCTTGGAAGCGATCCAGTCAGAGACCCATGTTTCGATATCTTCTGAAGAAGTAAACCGCTGTCCAATCAAATCGTTGTTCATGCAATCGAACAAGTAGTAGTCCGAAGGAGCAAGGTCTGGTGAATACGGCGGGTGGGGTAAAACTTCCCATCCGACATTTTCTAAATAGGTTTTGACCGGTTTTGCGACATGTGGGCGAGCGTTATCATGTTGAACAATAAGTTTATCATGTCTGTTCTCCCATTCTGGTCGTGTTCTGGCCAGAGCTTGCTTCAAACGCATTAATTGTCGTCGATAACGTTCTCCATTCATAGTTTCACCCGGTTGCAGCAGCTCATAGTACACCACACCTTTCATATCCCACCATATGCACAGCATAACCTTTGCACAGTGAATATCTCGTTTTGGTTGTGATGGACCTGGTTCACCTGGTTTCACCCAGGCCTTTTTTCGTTTAGGGTTCTCGTAATGGATCCACTTCTCATCACCCGTAATAATTCGATGCAGAAACCCCTTTCTGCTCTGTCGTTGAAGCAGCAATTCGCAAATGGTTTTTCGTCTTCCAACGTCTCTGTCTTTCAATTCATGTGGAACCCAATGTGACATCTTTTGAATCATTCCCATGGCTTTCAAGCGTTTGAAGACTGTTGTTTGATCAACGCCTAATGCTGCTGCAAGTTGTTCCTGCGTTTGACACGAATCCTGCTCGAGCAATGCTGTCAATTCTTCGTCTTGAAATTTTTTTGGCTGTCCAGCTCGCTCTTGGTCTGCCAAGCCGAAATCACCACTTCTAAACCGTGCAAACCACTTCTGACACGTTCGCTCAGCTAGAGCATGGTCACCATACACTTCCACCAAAATACGATGACTTTCAGTCGCACTTTTCTGCATGTTAAAGTAATGCAGCAGGACACCCCGCAAAAACACTTTATCAGGCACAAATTGCGCCATGTTCACTTAACTACAAACTGGTGTTGTTGACGCTTTAATCCACTGCCCTATACTACGAACGATACGCGATGACAGGGGTTTGCAACACATGTGTGGATACACGGAACTGTGGGACGCTCCGTTCGTTGCGCCATCTCTTGTCCACCCGCACGAATTAATTCCTAGACCAAATAATATTTTGATCTCATAAATTACCAAATCTGAAACCTGGTTCTCTCTAAGCGTATGTTGAGCGCACAATATAGCTAACTCTAATTGTATGGTGTTGAATTAAATAGAACTAACGCATCTATTAAAACTGTTTTGAATTTGCATTTACTATCAAATATGTATCTGTAAGAATTTCTAAGCCGCTTTTAATAGAATATCTAAGGTCTGAACTTTGACAGAAATAAATCTCGCAACCCATTTACCTATTCTGTATGTGGCAAAATACATTTAATAGATTGTTTACTTTACTGAAGGAAGTTGACGTCATTTAAAAAAACGTTTTACTATACTGAAGGATTCTTTGTTGATTTCGAAGGGAAGTTTTTCCTTACATTCATTTTTCTCCATAACAGTAAACTTATTGCCCTTATCGGACTTAATACACCAGGGGTTATGTTTAAAAAGACATTCTTTAAATTCAATTACCAGTTTCATTAACCTTGGGTTGCTTGTTTTTAAGATTCGTAGCCTAGAATCTTTCCTCCGTCTCATCAGAACAACAAGACCTGAACTGAACTTCGATAGCTGGAACCTCCATCATTGGGGCAAAACAATATAATAAATTGCTAACTACAATTAAACATACGCACATTTAATTTTATTATTATCATTATTTTTTTCAAATGTAAATAATGTATTTAGAAGTTTTGAACAGGTAATGAACACAGTGCTTTTTATTCACACAGGAATCAAATATCAACATTGATGTTCATAATCACTGCGGAAGCCATAGTTTAGAGTAAGACGTTTTCTGGAAGAAAAGAGAAATGGAATTACAATTAGTACAATCATTAAAATTAAAATACAAAATTAAAACAAAAACTAATAGTATCAATGTTAAAATCAACTAGGTGGAATGGTTAATTATAAGAAAAAAGAATAGGTGCGTAAGTCTCAATATTGTACAAAAGTGTTTTCAAACATAAAATGCCTCAATTGACTTTTTAGCACTCTGAGTGCACAAGGTGTTAACTTATACATATTCTACAATTTTGTAAGCACGTGAACAGTTTTAAGTAACTAACAGCGGTGGACATTAAGAAATAGTTACAGAAGTTAAGGCAACAGGTTTCTTTGCAGAAAAAGTCAGAAGTGTTCAATAGAATTGACAGGAGTATACACTCGGATATATATATATCTTCTGACTTTATTGAACACTTCTAGATATATATATATATATATATATATATATATATATAAAATATAGGTTTTAAAGTAAAAATGTGACAAAAAATTAAAACGAAAGAAAAAAAATATTCTGGCTAGCGTCACGCCTCCATTTAAGGGTGGTTCCAGAGAGAACTGGATTATTATGTAGAATAATGTTCCAAACACAAGCAGCAGTTGGGGTGGAAGGTAAAGATTTTGAATGTTTACTATACTTACGTTGTTTATATGTGAAAGTATTTTTCGTTCTACATATTCTGGGAAACTGCATATGGCAGATTCCAGTCTGACTTTTTATTATTATTGCAGTAAAGCCACGATTATCCGCGAATTCCGTGTCAAGGTTGCCGCGGATAACCCGAAAAAAGGCTAAAAATGAGGTGCAAATACGGAAAAAAATATTTCAGCATAAAAACTATGTTTTATTGTACAAAAAACATAATAAAACTTTTAAAGTATGTACAGTACAGAAGAAACCTTTACGTCTAAATCACTAATTACTACGGTTTATGCATATCAAAGTAGAGCTGCAATTCGAAACGTGTACTATTGTTGGAAATATTGATTTTTACAATGCAATTCATTTTTATGTTTTAGAACACACAGTATGTATTTGCATGCGGAGTCTCAGTCTCCGCAGCGACTACTTATAGAAAATAATTAAGCACAACTGCAGCAGAGTTAAAAAAAATTTCGCGGCACTCGCGGATAATCGGGCCTTTACTGTATTATTATTATTATTGTAGAACATTTATATCAGTATTCAGTATTTAACAATATTTCAGTTTTAATTTCAGGGAACTCGAGTGTACCTTTGCGTACATAAACATGGGTATGATACAAAACTCATTTCTTGCATATTTTGAAGAATGAACATTTAAAAAGCATAGTACTACGCTGAAGAGTATAATAGTTGCTGAAGAAAGCGGTGAAGGAGAAAATATACCTCAACTGATCCAGGCTACAGGTCCTATTAGGACTATTAAGTCGTTGTCAGTTCCTAACAAAGAAAGTGTCCACAAAGAAGAAGTTTTCATCTAAAACAGCGATGAAAAGGTCAGAAGTCGGAGTCGTGAAATCGAGAAAAAAGCAAAAGATGGGTGATAAACCTTGTGTACTTCGTGCGGGCGAAAGAGCATTTAAAAGCAGTGATATTATGAGCATGAGTGGTTCATCAAGTGATGAAAATGATTCTGAGGACGAAACATGTAACGAGATATATCAGAATATACATAACACGTATTTAAATACTGATACTGAATCTAGTACGGGAGATAAAATAAAGGCAGTAGGAGATAATAGTGAAGAAATGCCTGAAATAGTGAAGAAAAAGTCCGGAGAAAATGTAGAGACAACGAACGTGAGTGACAAAAACAAATTTCTTCCCATTGTTATCAGGTCATGCACCCGTAAAGCAGTGAAAGCTTCTAGTAGTGTTCAGCGTGATGATACAAGTAGCTGTACTAGTCTTTCGATGACTAATGGTGATGGATGTAACGAAAATGACGGCAATGATGGTGATAACGAATTCCCTGAAAGGAATAACTGGTATATAGAAGATCGTAAAAAGAAAATCTCAGATGTACGTAATAAATATAAGAAGTTGATTAATGCAAAAGATACTTCAGATAATGGAAATCAAAATGTACCAGGTCAATTTGTAAGAGCTCCACAATATGATATTAAAGAACACTTTGTTTTCGGTATGCCCTCAACAAGTGAAACCGAGACGATTTCGAAAGTTCCTTCAAAGGCTCACAAAAGAAAGAAGAAGTCTGTTAGAACAAATCGTCAACAACAAAATACGGCATCGGATTCAAACAAAGACACGATGAATTCAGAATCCGAAGTAGTCAGTCCCGCTAATGATGATACACAGTCTTCAAAAACAGACTCTACCACAAAGAAAAAGCGGAAAAAATCGGAGGAAACTAATGCAGAAGAAGAAGAAATTGACAGTGAACAAGAAAATCATCTTCGCAAAGAAGTGAGGACATTTTTAGCGAGAGTTTTTAAGAAAATTAATGAAGAAAACTCTACAAATTCCAGTGAAAATCAGAATAAGAAAAAAAGACGGAAGAAAAAGCGCAAGAAGCCAAAATTTGAAGATGATGGCAAAAATTTTTTATCTTTTAAGGTGGCACCTTCAGTGACCGCCAACGAAGCTGGTGGAGAACAAAGCACTTCACTACAAGGAAATGACTCGGCGACGAACGTGGACAAACCACAAGAAACTGAGACACTCGATGTAGAAGACAAGGGTGCAAATTCCAGTAATGAAAAGAATAATAATAATCATTCAGATGAAGAAAAGAGTACGGATATTTCATCTTCAAAAGACAAGAAAGGAGCAACACAATCTGCGAAAACTCACCGATACATTTTATTTGTTGGAAATATACCTTATGAGTAAGTAAACAGCATTACAAATTTCTGTCATATTTTTATTACTGTTAAGTTACAAGAGGATTGTAATTGTCGCTATCTGTTAAGAGCCCTCACTACTTCTCTAGCATGTCAGATTCCAGTGTTCTGGGAGCGGGGAGAAGGGTAGCGTAGGTGTGGCCATTCGTCTGTCAGTCGAACTCGTCCTGTAGTGTTTCCACTTTGCATTAAATATCGTTATCGGTACTTAAACATTTTCCTCTTGTTTTGTCATTTGTTAGGAAAATTCTACCACATTCTCATAGGTGACGTATTCACACAAAAGATACTACAAATTTCTTACTGTTCTTCTTGCAGATTTCGTACAGAACGTTAACTTTCTTGTCGAATTATTTTTTTCCTTTAGACAATTCTTTTATATCAGATATGGCAACCTTGAAATTCCGCCCAAAATAGTTCTCATCAGTAAAACGTGTAGATTTCGGTTATAAGTTTTCTTTAAAACTTTTCACTGCTTGAAAACAATCATAGTGAAGAAGTGAACCTTCCTGACATCCCTACAGACACTGATCTCAGCATAAACGATGAATCCTATACTTCTGGGACAGTTTACTGCAATACTTCCGCGATGCTTGAATGGCAATGAAGTTGCATTGTAGTCGACTTCGAAACTACCCTGTACTCTGCAACAGCGCTAGAGTTATGAATAAGCGACATACCACACACACACAAATACACACACACACTCACAACGTGTGAACACAGGTTCTTCTTAGTAATGCGCGCGCAGACTTTTGATACCTGCCGGACAGATAGTAAAATTATTCCCGCACTCCATAGTCCATTGACACGGTTTCCAGCTGTGGAGGAGACCTTTCAGTTCGTCAAAAAGATGAAGGGACTTTGTAATGAGAACTGCTGTGTTGCGTTTCCTGAAGATTTGTTTTTTAGTCTCCCATTGTAAGAAAGCATATGCCCTATGCCAGCGTTTCCCAACCGGTGTGCCGCGGCACACTGGTGTGCCGTGAATGGGGTGCTGGTGTGCCGCGAGGAAATCGAAACAAATTATTAATTCTCTAGCAATCAAATTGCAAGACAAAGAAAAATGTATATTTGTATTTCACATTACTATGAACCTCTATATGAATCTACAACTTTAAGTTTCATACCGTGTTACTTTTCTGTACATTTTTAATGTTGAAAAAAGTATTTGTTATCATTGTTATGCCTATTATTGCTTCTTTATTGCTGCAGGCTATTTCGTAACTTGAAATTTTAAAATATCATTTAATTCTTTCGATAGAGCAAACGCATACAAATTACCTACATTTGTGTTTTAAAACTAAAAGAGATTTGTTTGTTCGTTCGTTACTTAGTGATCTTTTTTTCTTAGTGAAAGGTTGGATAGTTTTCGAAAAAGAAAGCTTAGTTTTAAAAACTTGTGTCCAATATTTCATTGCAATTGTTTTCTATTTTTAAATTAGAATGAAAAATAAGCATAATGATTTGCCACGGCGAAAAACCAGTGATCGAGCTTTCTTCTCTGTGACCAGGAGATCAGTAATCACAGAAAAAAATACCACGGTATTTTATATTTACAAATAATAATATCTATGAGTGTGCCGCGAGAATTCAAGTTACACCCGTAGTGTGCCGCAAGTTGAAAAAGGTTGGGAAACGCTGCCCTATGCAATTTCAGAAACGTATATCACAATACTTCACACGCAAAAAATGCTAATACAGTGGCGTCACTAGAATATTTTGTTTGGGGGGCTGAAGATCTTTTGGGGGGCATACTCTCCAACAACCCAAAAACTCCGTTTAGTATTTTAGAATCATCTTCAATCAAGGACACAATGAAATTCGCTTTTGGGCGAGGGAAGGGGGGGGGGGAGAATATTGTTGCTGCTCTACGCTTTCATATTTTTGTTATCATAGTCATGTTTATTTGTTTCGCTTTTATCGTTGCGGAAACGCACATTCTTGTACTTCATCGATTCATTCAGATACGAGGGTCACTACGAAAGTTTTGTTGTGGCACAGTATTTGAATTCCAACAATTGCGTTCGGTAGTGGTATCCAGAGCGAAGAAGCGAAGCAAGTTTCAACTCGCCTCGCTTATCGGTATGGCCGTATCGCCTTCACTTGTTTGTTGATGTGAGCAGTATTCGGCTGTCTAGAATGGAGCTCGAAAGGGAACATTTTCGGGCAATGATCCTTTACGATTTCAAAAGTGGTTTGAACGAGACACAAAGCCTTGCCCGTTTGCAGGGGGCATTTGGGGACCTTGCTCCTTCCCGTGCTACAATTTTTCGGTGGTTTGGTGAATCCAGAAGAGGCCGAACATCGTTTGAAGATGAAGAGAGAGCTGGACGTCCGGCAACAGCTGTGTCAGATGAAAACATTGCCGGTGTGGAACAAATGATTCGAGAAAATCCTCGAACAACTTTCAAGGACATTGAATCTACAGTGAACATTGGATCGCCAGCAGTAACAACAATTCTTCATGATCATCTTCGGCTCAGGAAGGTTTCATCTCGTTGGGTGCCTCACACTTTGACTGAACACCAGAAGCGCATGCGTGTGGAATGGTGTGACGAAATGCTTGCAAGATTTGATGGAGGCAATTCTCGACGCGTCTCTGACATTGTTACTGGTGATGAGACTTGGATCTATCAATTGACCCTGAAAATAAACGACAGTCTACAGTTTGGATCTTTCCAGACAAAAATTCACCCACGAAAGTGAAGCGACCGCGAAGTGTGGGAAAGAAGATGGTCACAACTTTCTTTTCCAAATCTGGCCATGTTGCAACTGTTCCACTTGAAGAACAAATGACTGTTAATGCTCAGTGGTACACCACTGTTTGCCTAACAAAAGTGTTCCAGAAGCTTCGGGAACGGCGTCCAAGAACTGGATTTCGTGGGATCCTGCTTCATCATGACAACGCGTCCGCACACACGGCCAACATCACAATTCAGTTTTTAGAATCTACGGAGATCAAACTTATGACTCATCCACCGTATAGCCCTGACCTGGCCCCTTGTGATTTTTTTTCTATTCCCCAGGATCAAAGATCGCATGCGTGGGAAGAGATTTTGCAGCCCTGAAGAAGCTGTAGTGGCTTACGAGAATGAACTTTCAACATTTGAAGAAAAAGACTGGCAACACTGCTTCCAAAAGTGGTTTTCGAGGATGCAAAAGTGTGTACAGTGTAAGGGTGAATACTTTGAGAAAATGTAAGTGTTAAATTGATTTTAAGTATGTAAGTTATTTCACATCTCAAAACTTTCGTAGTGACCCTCGTACAAACACGCAATTTTTTTCTTTCTTCATTTCCTTCTTTCCTTGATAGTTATTTTTCTTAAAAATACTTCATGAAAAACTTCTTTCTCAGCAATCTTATTTTTATATTCCACTTCTGACCTGCCTGAAATAGTAATACAATAAGATAAAAATAGGCAATAATAAATAACATATAAAATTTCTTAAAAGTTATCCATCTAAAATTTGCCGCATGAGATAGTTTATAGTTGAGACCTCACCTTGCGAAAACTAAGAAGTAAAGGAATGAGAAGTTCAGTTCACATAGTATTTCCAAGTGAGAAATACGATAGAAAAGCATAATTACGTCCAGTGGCGTATTTACGATTTTGTTTCGGAAGGGGCTTTCCTAACTTTCGGGTGGGGGAACTTTGCCTGGAAATGTGGAAATTCTGCAAAATATTTCAGTTATTTTATTATAGTAAGATTTCGGGGGGGGGGAGGTTAAGCCCGGAAGTCCCCCTAAATACGCCACTGATTATGTCATAATCATAATAGCTATCGCTTTTCTCAGCTAAATCTAACACATCAACAAGTATCTGTAGTCGCTCGCCGAAGACTGAACTTCACATTGAGAACTCTATACAGAACGCGTTTCTGTTTGTTGAAGCAAAAAGAAGACAACCCAATATATCATGAGTCTACTGATGGCGCGTTAGAATCTTACTTTTGAAATAAATTTCTCAGTATATAACGTATTTTCAGTGTGAGATTTGGGAGGGGAGCTTGGAAGAAATTTCCGGGTTTTATCCCCCCAAATAAGGCCTAGTGACGCCACTGTACATATAGTCGTCTTCTGAAAATCAAAACGAAATTAGGTAAGTAAATATGTATATTCTTAAATAAAGTGCTTACATACTGAACTTGCATACAATAAAAAGTCTCATATCACAGAAACAGACACTTTTTATTGGGTCCATTATTTCCCTTAAATGACTACATAGTAAACAACAAGATGAAAAAAAAGACACATGCTCAAATTGGTTATATTTACATATTATCCACACACTGAATAACTTACGTTTCGATTCTGTTTCATTTCCCATCCCTTCTCTCTTTTGCAGGTACCGTAAGACGGTTACTTTGCACACGATTTAAGGAATTTTAAAGAAAATCGCATGTAACTTAGAAACGTAATGATTTAGAACACTGTATTTTAAACATATTATAGCTAGATATGTGTGGAAAACATTCGTATAAGTTCATTAATAAACATTCAGTATGACCATAGTTACTGAAATATAGACTTTGGTGAAAAGTAACCCCGTAGTTGGGGTCACTTTGCACAACATACATAAAAGTATGTTAACATACGAATATAACGTTTCTGTGCAATGTTTTCCCTTCAGAATTTATACATTTTACTTTCTACACAAAAGTGCATACAGTTTACAAATATTGATATTAGAACGAGGGTACTGGTATCGATACTAAGTATGAATTACCAATATTTGTGAAGAAAATTATGTATTTTCTGGTACCGGCACAGGGACTACATTCTAATAGTTCAGCATATGTCCCATATAAATGCCAACTCAGGAACAGAAAAAAATCCCCGTGAACTGATTTGCCTGGGTTATTCCTTATACCCAAGAATATCATCCCAACCGTAATTAGTGGAAGATTTACGGATTTGAGACTTTCAAGCTGAAGTCCACCCAAATTGCATGATTTCTTTTTCAAAAAATCTAATGCTAATCATCGAGCCGTTGACAACCCTAAACTCGGGCCGAGCAGCTATGAACATGTTTGGCCGACGCTCTATGAGTTTTAACAATATTTGGCTCAAGCCCGAATACTTGTTCCTCCGGAACTCAAACCCAGAACCTCGTGACCGATGTCCTTGCCTCCTAAAGACTCCTCGAAGACCGAGATCGACAGTCAACTACTTTTAAGTATTTCAATCCAAACCGCCGACCTTTCATGGGTATACACAATGTTATAATAATAATAATAATAATAATAATAATAATAATAATAATAATAATAATAATAATAATAATAATAATAATAATAATTAGTAGTAGTAGTAGTAGTAGTAGTAGTATAATCATCATCATCATCATTGATAATTATACTGTCTATGTAGGATATTTGAAGAGAGTACTTGGAACTACACAGGGTTTAGCTCAAATTGGCTCGTTTTGGCTCGACTCGACTCGAAACTTGACCCAAATTCGAGTCGAGTTGGAAGAAATTTTTCGAGCCGAGTTTTCGAGTCGAGCTCAAAGATATCTGTTTCAAGTTGAGTCGAGTTTAAAAGAAAACTCGCTCGTGCCCATCCCTAAGTATTACAGTCTTCATTGATAAATCAGTGGCCACCCCTAGAAACCTGGAACGGTGAAACGGATGAAAAATCAGGGAGTTTCTGGGGCAAACTTCTAATCTCCATACGTTGTTATTTATCATAATACCCATTATTACAATTTTGGCCTATTATGATTTGAAGCTAATTGAACTTTCATTCTCATTTGTGAAAATTGTATTATACGGAATATGATTACTTATCATCATTAACAGGAGATGGGCAAATATGGTTTTTCAGAGAGAAATGGAAAGTTTCGCCAATAGGGACTGTTGTTGCCCTGATATTTCTGCTTTACTCTAGCAGAATTATAATCATTGATAATATTACCTCTGCCTTATATTAGCATGTTTCATAGTAACTAAAAATATGCAAAATACAAGTCAATTACATACTATACAGTGACCCTGGTGGAATGAGTGGTTACGCTCGTCGCATTCTAATCAGTGCTTGGGTTCAATTCCCTGTGGGACACAAGTGGCTCGTGTCTCACGTTAAATTATAGATCCCGTCCTTTGGACGTCATCATAATCCCATAGAAAATAATGGCAAACCACCATGGGCTTACCTTGCCAAGAGATATTCGGGTTAAAGACCTACTTTCGGGCAGAACACTCACCATCATATAATGTACACTCATGTCCAAAATTATTGTCGCATGTCTATAAATATGTTGTTGTAGGAATATAATTTGATAACGAATTCTTCCGGTATTTCTTATAATGTTAGTATGTGTATAATCAGCAAAGACATGTATGTGGTAAACTTCATGTCAAAAGAGCAGTAAATAAGAACAATAAAACGAAAATAAAACTTTCTTGTCCATTTAGCAACATTTTGTTTTACTCGCTCTAATTTTCGTATTTATAATTCTTTTCCTATGAAATTTACCACAAATATACATTTCCCGATTATACACATAGTATCAGTATTAAAACTACCCCGCAAAATCATTATCAAATTATATTCTTACAAGAAGACAGTTATAGACATGCGACAATAATTTTGGACATGAGTGTACATCGTTAGTTGTCTTCATTTTTTAAGTTCCGTTTTCTTTCTACATCACTTCAAGTGCAAGACTTTTTTTTTTTTTTGCGCTAGTAACCTCACCTTACGATACGTACAAGTAAAGTGAGACATTCACCAAAAACAAACAAACAAACAAAAAAAAAGAAAGAAAGAAAGAAAAGAAAAGAAATAAATAGCTGCAGGCACGTGTAATGTTAGATGCGTGGTATTCGCAAAAAAAAAAAAAAAAAAAAAAATAGTATTTGTTGCCAGGGTAACTCTATTATCACTGGCATGGTACTGTAACTTATCATTTAATATTAGCAATGTCCGTTGACTAAATACTAGCCCGGTTTGTGAAATGATGTTCGGGAAGAGAAACCGAAGTCAAATAGCAGTAATAGGTGAGACAATACCAAGAATGTATCTGCAGCACACCACAAAATGTACTCAAAATTATAGCCTATTTGTGAGGTCCTAGAAAGGATAATGACTCCAGCTTTCTGAATTTCTCGTAACCTTCTTTAGACCACCTGATTTTCTAGTCAGTAAAGTGTTTTTCCTTTGATTTTCCCCTCAGTGATTTCGGTCGCTACTTTGCCACAGAACCGACAATATTTATAAAACAAGAATGCCCTTCTGATAAGGATTGTGAACAGGGACGTACGCAGGGGGTGGGTCCTGGGGGTCCGGATCCCCCGAAATTTCGACTTTTGTGTAAATTTAGCCTAAGTTTATGGGCAATTTTAGGAATTTTGATATAAAATACCCTCATTTTGAGTTTGGACCCCTCCGAAATAAATTCCTACGTACGGTACGCTACTGATTGTGAATTATGCGACCACCCCCGCCTACTTTACATTGCTTTCAAGCTCTTTACTTCTTCTTTCGCATAGGCAAAATATCAAAATACTTAGTCTTTACTGATGAGTGATAAACATAACAGTGATATACTTGATAAAAGAAAGACAGAATTTGTATGCTGAAGACGTCCAGTTGATAGAAAAGCCATCAACATTTAGGGTATTCGGTGCACTAAACTACAAATCAAAATCTTAAACTAACAACTTATCTAAAAATTTAATTAAAAATCTACCCAAGTAATGAATGAAAAATTAAGAAGAAAATTTTGTCAATAGTTTCAAAATTTACAAATGACATTTAACTTTGTCCGTTCCCTCCAGGCAGCTAAATTTTCCCCTCCATTTTTTTCCTTCTTGCAGAAAAATAAAGGCCGCTCTTCTTCCTTTTGAGATGGCATTTTCCTAATGATTACTTTCTTCAAAGCTGCACAAACACAGTGCGGAAGCAAAACAAAAACACACTATGCGTTCGCCCTGGAATTCGGAGATTACAAACCTACCAACAGAGGAAAGGATTCCCGAACGTGACATAAGCAGCCGATTTCGAACGAACTGAGCTCGTATTTCGCGCCTCCAAGAAGTTGAGTGAGGCAGACTGCAAGGAATAGTATCACTCCGCGCTGACGTCAGAAAGTGGGTGGGTCTATGCTTGCAGCAAACGCCGCCTATGCTGGCTAGATTTTTTTTAACGTACCATTTTCTTTTTTACGTAATAGTTTTGCTAATATGCATTCAAAATAGATTTTGATTTCAGGAACGTTTAGCAAAAGGTACAATCTACAAATCCCTGTTTTTACTTTTTCTTTTACGCAACAATTTGTTTCTCTGTTGAAGAGTAATTGATAGACAAGCTGTCAATTCGATATTTTATTAATACTTTTATTAATTAAAGTTATTTTACCATGCTTATTGGAGGAAATAATTACAGACAACTGTTACATACAATTTAATCTATCTAACAAAAAAAAGAGCACAACGATATCTCACATGATAAGAGAATTAGAGCGAAAATAGATTACCATGGATTTAAATGGCAATAGCAAACTTGGACAGAATGCTATAACTCCTCTTAAATATTTACTGACTTACATTTTAACATTCACTTCCATTTCCCTGAAGACAGATATAGAGCATAAACATTGTGATAATTTAAAAAAAAAAAAAAAAAACTATTAGGTTTTTCTTCTAGCACTAAAGGTTGTTTTTTTATTTCTTGTTTACGTGTTTCTATTTCTTACGTATTCTATTACTATCTGAAATGCCCCTTTCTCACACCGGTAAAATTGGTTTATGAAAAATATTTGAGCCCCTTTCCTGAGGGATACACATTTGCTTGAAATATAAAAATCCATAATGTCACCCCTTATGCTTATGGACACTAAACTTGCACTTAAAGGACATCGGGTGTGCCACTATTCATCTCGGCAACCTTAGCAACTGTGAATTGGGCACTTGTATCGATTGTTTTCGATTAATTTTACATTCACCACTTCCCATTCATCGCTCATCTCCTTTTCCTATAGGTGTCAATGTTATAAGATCCTTGGGAGACCTAAGATTGATGATGATACCAAGTATTATTTTAATTGGTTTAGTAGTTATTGTGTGATGAGGTAACATAAGGGGAGTCAGGCCCGTATCCAGGGGGGTCTAGGGGGGGGCCTAAATTTTCGCTGTCCCCCCTAAAATTTTCACGGTAGGCTTGTAAATGCACTATAATATGGTGATAAACTATAAATGGTTGGATCGCCCCCCTCTAACTTCAGCCGGGCCCCCCCTACATTTTTGGGCTGGCTACCGGCCTGAGGGGAGTCCGAAAAAAGTTTCCCCAGGCGCCTGAAGCCAAGGTGGGGATGCAAGATCAAAAATAACATGTGGCATTCAAGATCAGACGTACCTTTTCCACAAGTACCACGTACATTGAGACATTTGCCATACCGGTCTATAAGCTTCAAAAACCCTTCCAGTAAAAATTCAGGGCTTTGCATACGGAAGAAGCGTCGAACAGCTTTTGTGACTTCAGCATTGCTTCCAAAGCGTATGCCGTTGAGAGTCTTCTTCAAAGCCGGAACAGTCCTCCGCTACTTCATCGATGGTGATACGCGTGCAACCACTACCTAGTTTCCCCCATTGCTGTTCCCTTTCCTGGGGAAAACGAGAGAGGAAACTTATTTTTGGACCCCCCTCGTATAAACTCTCAGTCACTTTCGTATAAATAGATTAAGATTCCTTAGATGTGTATATATTGTGTCAAACGTACTACGCAAAAAATTATAACCTGAAAGAATTGACGTAACTGAGTCTATAAAATATATTTAGAGTTTTTCGATGCAATTGACTAATTCACTCTACTTACAGGTTTCTGCAATTCCTGAATCTTTAAAGTTCCAAGCTTTCGACTCTCCCCTGGAGTCTTGGTCACGGAGGTTAAAAACAGGAAGAGAAAAACAGAAACATCAAGGCTTAAGAAGGAACGAACTTATCAAGAGGAAGAGCTGTGTGCAAACACGTTGTTAAGTGCGTCAGCGGTCTGCAGATGATGTTAAAGCAAACTAAAATATGGCGGAGTCAGTTTGTATGCCTTTTCTGTATTTTGTTGGGAGGTTGCCGATTCATATTCTTTTTATTGTCATGCCAATGCTGTGAAAATTTTATGATAACCATCTTCCATTCGTCAGTCAGCCATCCCTTGTCTAGATTTAATTTTGGCTATCAGAACATAACAACTGGTGTATTAAGGTGTATAAAGATAATAAATACGTCGTTATCCCAAAAGATAAGTACAGGGAAAAAATCTTTGACAAAGTGCAAGGAAGTGCTTTTGCTAGATTGGAGTCTAATCCCTTGCAAAAAGTCATAGCTCATACCAAGACAATTACCAGATCTCTAATATTAGATGATTCAACAAGAACAGCTCTTAAAATATCTGATCCCGGATTACCTATTATATATATATGAACATTATTTTTCAAAAATAAATAAGGCAGAAGTTCCTGTTAGGCCTATTATATGAGGTCAGCGCCATCCCAAGTGTAAATTGGCCAAATGGCTTGTGAATTGTTTTAAGGGTTTGCGTAAAAAATAGTTTTGAGGTAAAACAACCAATATGTAATTTAGTTAATGCAAATAACATCAATTGATGTTGTAGTCATGTATCTGTCCATTCCTTTGCAATTAGTTTTTGAATCAGTTACTAATATCTTGTACAGTAAAAACCTTAGTACTCCAGAAATGAATGAAATTCTTAATCTTCTTGAATGTTGCCTTAAGTACAATAGATTCTTATTTGGAGGTAATATCTATTATCAAGTTGGAGGTTTGGTTGTGGGAAACCCCTTATCACCATTGTTAGCTAATCTAGTACTTCGTATGGTTGAAAGTAGAATTTTGAAAGAACGGAAACTTGGTACAATACGATATTATAGATATGTTGACGATGTATTTTTCCTGTACAATGACGATTCACAACTGGATTACTTATTAAAAGAATTAAATAATATTCATAACAATTTGAGATTCACGATTGAGGAAGAAAAGGATGGTAGTCTTACGTACCTAGGTCTTTATACAAGAAAGCATAATAACAAATTCATTACCAGTGTCCATCACAAGCCAACAGCAGGTACACAGTACATTCATCATAAATCTGCACATTCAGCAGGTATCAAAGCAAATATTTGGAAGAATTTCCTTTTGCGAGCCATACGTCTTAGTTCCTTAAAAACATATTTACAGACAGAAATTGAATACCTGATGAAACTGGGTAGTCTGAATGGGTACCCAGCTTCATTATTAAGTAATTGGTATAATCTGGTTAAAAGGAATTTAAGCTCCGATAAACCTGAAACCGACATAAAGGATAAAAAAATGGATTGCCTATTTTCCTCAGATTGACAACTGCATTAAATAGAATCTATACATAATACGGTTTTCGTACACCTTTAAAACCACCTAAAACTTCAGAAAAGAACATCACCCAATTTAAGAGTTACTACACGGATCTCAATGAAAAATCGGGTATTTACGAAATAAAATGCAGTTGCCAAGGGAGTTATATTGGCAAAACGAAAAGAAATTTAAAAGTCCAAGTAAAGGAACACATTAGGGATTCGAAAGCGGAAAATCCGGTGTCAGGTTTCTCTGAAACTTTCAAAAGAAACGCAACACATGGTAGAAGATTCAAAAATTTTATTTGAAGCTAGAAATGAAATAGAGAGACTGGCTTTTTAAAATTTATTTATTCATTAAAAAAGAATAAATAAATAAATCTAGACAAGGTATGGCTGAGTTATCACAAAATTTTCACAGCATTGACATGACAATAAAAATAACATGAATTGGCAACCTTCCAACAAAATACAGAAGAGGCATACAAACTGACTCTGCCATATTTGCTTTAACATCATGTGCAGATCGCTGACGCACTTGACAACGTGTTTGCACACAGTTCTTTCCCTTGGTAAGTCATTTTTATTCCTTGATGTTTCTGTTCTTTTTCTCAGGAGGCGCGGTGGCTCAGTGGTAGAGCGTTCACCTCCGGCGCTTGGGTTCCCTGGTTCGATCCCAGCTCGCGCCGTGTGGACTTTGTGGTGGACAAACACCGTGCTCGTGGGTTTTCTCGGGGTTCTCTCGTTTCCTCCCACTTTCATCATTCCACCATTTTACTCATTTCTCATTATCACCGTCTCCTTTAGCCTAACCGGCATAAGCGTGGGACGTTAAACTTAAAGATTTCATTTCATTTTTTCTATTCTTTTTCTTCCTGTTTTTAACCTCCGTGATCAAGACCAGGGGAGAGTCAAAAGCTTGGAACTTTAAAGATTCAGGAATTACAGAAACCTATAAGTAGAATGATAATTACAATTTCTAAGCGTAGTTTTGCAATGTCTGATTAATTCACGTTTAAACATTATTTTCCCTAGTCTTAGTTGTACCTAATAACTCACCATTTTTTACATTTAGAAAACAAACTACTTACAATTCTTTTGATTCAGCCGTTTTGTAGTATCATTTTTCATTGAACTTTTAAAATTTTTGCGTAGATTTGACGGAGGACGTAGACACCTATTGAAACAGTAATCAGATATACAAGAAATAGTAAGAAAGGTCAAAATCTTTACTGCTGGAAGAAGAAAAACCGACTAGTTTCAAAATATTTCATGTGTGTATGCGGTTTATCTGTTTTCAGAGAACATGCAAGTGAATGAAAAATTAAATAACTGTTCCTTATGTTCTTTAAGTAACTGCTGACTTACCTAGAAGAGCGCCTAGATGGATTTGATTCCATGCAGTTTCTACTGGATCTTTCGTCGTCATCAATGGATAGAAAACTTTTTCTCTAAATACCTCTCATATCTCAAAATTTTGTAGTACAGGATATGGAGGTTACAGATTATTATCCGAGAAATCCATCAAGACACATTTGTAGGTAAATCAGTAAACGTATTGTTATATCCAAGAAAACTGATACACGGTAGAAATGTTCGCTTATTTGCGCACAATAGAACCGAATGAATTTGTCTCTCGATTATGATTTTTTTTTAACTGCTAATGTCTCAGTCATTATATGTTATTGACTTATAGTATTATATTAAGTATTATTCAGCCGATGATATATTAGCTTACAATCATCTCCAATCCAGTAATTCTTGCCTTCAGAAAATGAATATGTGGAGGTTTTTTTTTTTTTTTTTTTTTTAATTTTTATTTATCTATTTATTTTATTTTGTTTTAGAAAAGAGAGCTTTTATACTCTCAAACCTTTTCGAGAATTGTAATCAGGAAACATAATACCTCATAAAAATAGGACAGGAGAATGGTTTCAAAAGACTTTCCTATCAAAGTGGTACAAACATTTTTAAGAAAAATATTTACAAGCCGTGCGCTTAACAACCAATCAAGGTCAAATGGATTGGTATTCCTTTGGTTGCGCATGTTTATCCAAAAATAAAAAAAGTATTTCAAAAATATAATACTAGTACTTCAGAAGTTCCTCCAGAATTAATTGGAGAATACCCAATTAACTTCAAATCTTACTTTTTCTATTCTAAACAATTTAGTGCGATTTACAATGTCTCTTGCCAGTGTGAAAATTTATAGGTATATAGGTCAAATCAAGAGGAAATATTTATACCAGAATAACTGATGTTCGTGCTACTAGGACTCTCAGTCCTCAACAGTTATCTGGACTTCATTACATATTAGAGAAAATGATCATAATATTGATGATGGACGTTTAATGGAAAAAGCAAGAACTACAACTGAATGCAAAATCAAGGGTTTTTTTTTTTTTTTTTTTTTTTACATTCATAAATTAAACTCTTCACCGAACCTTGACAGAGGTAAAATTAGCCCAATTTGGAGTGACTTTTTTTTTATTTCATGCTTTCATCAGTTGCGAACAAAGAAGAAAATAAAACCAGTAAGCAGTGAAAGTTTCATAGTTACAGTGGTGTTCATGTGTATTTTCTGACGTGAAGTGGCGCCTTTTCACCTTATCACATGCTTTTACGTTTTTGGCCTTTTTCAAACATAAGTAAGCTAAGGATGAGGATGAAAATCGTGTTTCTCGAAAATACAGCTTGATTCTTGGTATATATGCGATGAATATGAAGCTTTTAGTTTACTCCGTATAATCTCAACTTCCGTTTCCTGTAGTTAAGTTCAAGCAAATATGTTAAACGTCGAATTTTCGCTGGCTGCTGCCAATATTCGCAAGACATAGGCAAGGAAAGTACTTTTACAGAAGCTCGTTTAATCCATATGGTAGAGAATTGTACCCACCTGCCCTACGCTATAAAATCGCTTTTCCACCACCTATCATGTTCAGTATAATGGTTCTGAGCAGAGTTAATCGATGTAAATCAAAGTGATTTGAAACGGATGATTTTTTTAATCAATGATTTAAATCACATATATTTTGCTTAAAACAAATAAAATGCAGTATTTCTGAGCTGATCGAATGTTAGTCTAAAACTATCTTCTTAATCCGTACTGTGTGATGGTAGGATCTTAATAAAGCAAGTTTAAACAAAATATCTAATTTTTTAGGTTAAAGTGAATGGCCCATGATTCTGTGACAATGTAATTCATTTAGTCATTTCATATGGTACAGGAGACTTCAGGATAAAACTTCAATCCATTTATATCCTAAGGAGGGAGAGGAGGGGAGGGATTTAATATTAATGCTTAAAAATAGTGTGTCTCATGAGCCTTTCAATGTAGGAAGACAAAATTTAGTATATAAGGTCAACATTAAAAATAATTTGCAACGTCTCCCACTGCCTTCAAAAATTTTGCTTCTAAGGGGAGAAGGGGGAAATTTTATATATTTTTTCTTTCCTTCACATTCAAATCAAAGTTGTCTGTCTGTCTCATCATCGCGAGACAACCGTTAAACCGTTTGAAATGTATCTTTGAACATAACACTTGGCTCGAACCGTAATTGTATCATGTCACTTTTGTAAATGCGTATCATAACGGGGAGGGGTTTTGAGCTATTGATTTGTCTTAATCAACGTAGCATAATTTTGATTTAGATTACAAAAATAAATCAATATAAACCATGTAATCTAAGTAATAAAATTAAATATTCTTAAGAATCTGAGTGTAATAAAAAAAAATCCGTCACCGCGACTTGAAACAAATTTTATTTAAATGATAATAATAATAATAATAATAATAAATCGAAACCTACATATATGTACATTGTATACATAAATCTTTGTTGATAGGACTTCAATAAACGCTATTCCTGGTGATCCCAATCATAAAGACCCATTATTGGCTATAGTACTATCTTTAACAGTTTCATAGTTTGATCTCGATTGAAAGTATATAATAGCTTATCCAATATTACACTGAGTTACAATTCTAATATACGAAAGCGTAAACTATGCCCCATCACAATATGATAGTGTTATATAGTTTAAAATATTACATATTTAGGAGCTTAAATAGTTCGAATTTTAAACTTATGTAACTTAATTAAAAAGTGTTATCCATCATGTGGCATAATAGAAAAGAAATGTAGGTTATAATGAGTATGGTAGAGACTTATAAATGTGAGTTTACAAAGGTAAAAGGCGATTAGTTAACATGTGTTTAAATGAATTCCAAAGTAAAGTCTGAGAAGGAAAATACTCATACTTGTTCCACTAATTTTCACGTCAAAAATGAACAGGAAACAGTTAGATGCATTATCGCCATTATTAATCAATTTTGACCTGGAGTACCCTATAAAGAAAATCAAAGATAGCATCCAGGGCCTAGGACTGAACGGCATTTAGCAGGTTGTGGCGTGTGCAGATGATGTAACTCTGATAGAGGATGATACGAGAACAATAAACAGAAATTCAGGGATTTTATTAAACACCTGCAGTGATATGAGTTCAGAAGTAAATGCAAGGAAAGATAAATAGATGAAAATTCTCCGTGATGGTAATACTGCAAATTATGGATACGTTAAAATATCAAAGAACACTTTCGACAAAGTTGATATTTTCAAATATCTAGGATCAAAATAAACAGACTGAAACCATAACCACGAACAAATTAAATATCGACTGAAAACAGAAAATTTGTGTTATTGTTCAGTGCAGCATCGTTTGTTTTCGCGACTTCTATCGAAGAATTTGAAGCTCAAACTATATAGAACGGTAATTATGCCTGTTGTGTTGTGTGGTCACGAAACATGGTCTCTAACTTTGTGGAAAGAACGCAAATTAAAGTATTTGATAATAGAATCCTGAGGCGAATATCTGGATCCAAGAGGGACGGAAATTGGGAATAGTGGAAACTTTATAATAAGGAATTGCATACCGTTTACCAAACATTGTTAGGGTTATCAAGTCTAGGAGGCTCAGGTGGGCAAGTCATGTAGCCAGAATGGAAGAAAGTATGAACGCTTTCAAAATTTTGACTGGAAACCCAATTGGATAAAGACCTTTAGAAGATTAGGAAGATGCAGATGGGGGGGGGGGGGGGGCAGTTAAGATGGATCTCGCAGAAGTACGGATACAAAGGAAGGGTACACGGAAAAAAGAGGCTCATCGAAACTTTTACGAAAAAGCCGATATGGACACCACTTGTTTGCGCTAGTTTGTACTTCTAAATGCACTACGAATATTGTGAAAAAAGTAACTCGTTGCAGAGAAACTTACACGAGAAAAAAGCCATACAAGGAAAGAAGGGACCAATCAACATTTTAAATTGCTTCTTCTGGAAAAAATGTAAAATGTCGATTAGCCCCTTCTTTCCGTGTACCCTTAGAAACTAGATCCATTTGACTAATGAAAGAAGTCTGTGGAGAGCTTTTGTGAATACGGCATTGAACTTTCGGGTTACATAGCCATAGAGTTAATTGGTTAGTTAGTGATTAGTTGAAAAAATTATGTTAGAACTATGAGCTTCATTATAGAAGACGCATTCATGTATTCTCAACTTGAAGGTTATTTGTGAATGAGTAGTAAGGTAGAGACGGAGCAGCAGACCTCTATGATGATAGTTGCCTTCCTGGACTCAAGAAAACTGGCTGTCACGAGACTCGAATAGAATCCAATTAATGACTTTGACAGTACGAGTATGTGTCAGTACTATTTGTCCTCTATGGCCGTGTATATGTTGCTCTCACGAATGTCCTTCGTTCTTACTTTTTGAGAAAGACAGTATGCCGACGTCAGCAGAAGAGAAGCAATTTTGTATGAGAGAAAGATACCCACCCCGAGAAATAATCTTTTCATTGATTTTGAAACTATAAAAGAATGAACATCTCCAACTCAGCACGAATGTTTTCTCAGAAAGGACAGAAAATGATGATGGCAATACAAGTCCTACATTCCCCTAATGCATCCGAGTAAACTAGGTTATAAAGTAAGGCAAAATAAGATTCGTCAGTAAGGTGGAGGGTAAAAAAAAAAAAAAAAAAAAAAAAAAAAAAAAAAAAAAAAAAAAAAAAAAAAAATTCCGCCTATGGTAGTTATTAAAAGTAAAAGTGTTCATAAAACCCAATATATCGTATGAATATGAAGTTCGAGCATTAAATGTTACATTTATGTAAGATGCATGTGAAACACTGTTGCAAGTCACATAAAGAACCTAGAGAACAAAGATGTTGATATTCTGCAAGCTTATACGTTTCTTCGAACCTGCAACAATAATTTTAGTATGAAGCGCTTCATGCACCAATATCCTTCTTGTTTTGGTGAATACTAAGGTTAATAAGCTTATCATGAAACATTTGTGTAGTGTGGTTCCTAAGATTATTGTTGCAAGTTCGAAAAAATGCCTAAACTGACAAGAGTATCAACCAACAATTATGCTTTGTTTGCAGTCTACTTTATGTGACTTGCTACATATTTTTCAGAAGCATCTTACAGAGATATATTGTTTGATGCTTGAACTTCATAGTCATATTTCATCTCCCTTAGCGTTACGGGCGTAATCGTGGGACATTAAACTGAAAGATTTTATTTATTTATTCGTAGTCACATGACATACTGACTTTTATGAACATTTTTACTTTTTATAACTATCATAGGCAAGAACTGGCCGATCTTTACCCACCTTCTTTGGTGGTAGCAAAGTAGGTGTTTAGAAAATGCACCCATGATGGTGAGAATTTATCTCTGAAACTGTTTGCGGTTTGTTTTTAGTCGGGTGATTTAAGTGACTGAGTGTTGGGTCTTTTCTTTTTAAGGTGCGTTGCAAGATGATACGGCCATTGCTTGTATAGGTACTAAAAGCGAATGTAAAAAGAGGAAAATAAAAACGATGGGATTTGTAGTGTAACACTGACAACAAGTCGCAGCAAATGAAGTAATTACTACATTTATTATATGGAAGAATAGCTAAAATGAGTTAGAATAGAATAATTCCATTAATGATATGAAATAATACAAGAAACAATGGATATATGAACAAATGCACTGTTGCAAAATGGTGCAAGCACTGTACGTAATATCCTGTGTATAAACCATTTTTCAAAAACTCTATCAAATGTGGTATTCATTAATTTCTGTGAGATGAAAATGTCAATTTCATCCCATGCAGCAATAATGACATCTTTCAAATCTATCTCCAGCATACACTAGCTAACACAACACACCCCAAGTATTTTCCATTGAATTGAGGTCCGACGAGATTGCAGGCCAATTCGCTATGCACGGTGTTGCGTTGAAATCATTCTTTGTGGAATTAGCTACATTAATAATAGCATTATCCGGCTGAAACATCCACAAAGGTCCACTGATCACACTAGCGAAAGAAAGTAGGTTATCTTCTAGCACAGTTTGATAGTCAGTGGTCTTGACACGATAAAAGAAAGGATAGCCAAGTATGTTTCAATCATGTGCATCAAACCCACCCCACCGCACTGCCGTTTGGAAAAGATCTGTTATCATTTCTCAAATCATGTCAGTAATATGCCACCCATTTGGCACATCCAAATTAAATTTCATTTCGTTATAGCTGGCCACCATTCTCCCTTCTAGTTCACATGCTCTTTCGTCCAGCATATTCTCTTGTCTTGTGATTGGCTGTGAGCCGAGGCTGAACCTTCTTGTGTTGTAACACGTTGCACTGCTGTATAACGTGCACAGAGTTAATTTGTGAACACTAATGGTTTAACCACGTGACATGTGTCCTAGGCTTGTGCTGTCACCACCAAACGTACGAACTACATTTCTTACTTTGTTCAGTGTTAGTTTCCGTGGTCTTCCAGTCGACTTCTTTACACTATAATTTGTCCCAGATTCAAATAATTATGCACCAGACATGCGGTGCGCCCAAGTTACCTACCTATAGCTCTGGCCGACATTTTTTCAGTATTATAAGCGATAATTTGCTCCTTTTCATACGCTGATAGAGCGCACCTCCGATCCAGTTTCCTACTTGTCAGTTCTGCATACGAAAAACACCTTACATACCCAGTGCTGTGCTTACGTGACCATCTTGAAAGGGTTTATAGTGTTACCAGCCTTTACCAGTGGAAAGTAACGCCTCCTATCACATAGTAATCGTGTGATTTTGCAACAGCAAAATCCGGCTTTTCAGTTTTTTTTTTCTTCTAGTTAGCATAGAATTACATAGTCAGTTTCTTTATCCAGCGCATACCAGAAAATTGTAATCTTTGTTACGTGGAATAACACCGATGGTCGTATCATTTTGCAGCGCACCTTATTATTTAACTTGCATCCTATTGTTTCATTAAGTAATTATAAGATTATGATGTAATTAATACTGTGATGTGTGGCTTGTGCCAAAGAGTTATTGAGTAATAGTGAGGAAATACTTTTCTAAGATATGGCGCGATGGTTTTGAGGGAAAATCTGACAATTTATATCTTTATTCAATGTATCAACAAAATAATAACTACATTAGAGTTCCGAAAACTCGGCCTAATGTAGACCGAAGGGTGACCGAGTTTGTGAAAATGCCGGATTACCGGGAATGAGGTTAGAAAAAAAATAGTGTTTTCTCAGAAAATACAGTACTGTACTTATATGTATTGGTTGCTTAAACAATACAACAGAGAATAAACTGCCCAGTTATCCTTATAAATAAAGGAAAAGTAGGTAGACCTACTTTATGAAGGCATAGAGCCTTTACTACACATGAAAATGAAGATTAATGAATACACACTGTACAGTAATTTACCTGATAAGATAGACTTCAGAAAAATACCTGGCAATGACCTTGAACAGGTCTACGCGCTGTTTTTTTCGCCCTGCCAGGGTGTGGCTGAGTTATCCGGACTGCCGAGTTATAGAGTGCTGAGTTATCCGGACTGCCGAGTTATCGAGTGCTGAGTTATCCTGACTGCCTAGTTATCAAGTGCTGAGTTATCCGGACTACCGAGTTATCGAGTGCTGAGTTATCCGGACTGCCGAGTTATCGAGTACCGAGTTATCCGGACTGCCGAGTTATCAAGTGTTGAGTTATCCGGACTGCCGAGTTATCGAGTGTTGAGTTATCCGGACTGCCGAGTTATCGAGTGCTGAGTTATCCGGACTGCCCAGTTATCAAGTGCTGAGTTATCCGGACTGCCGAGTTATCGAGTGCTGAGTTATCCGGACTGCCCAGTTATCGAGTGCTGAGTTATCCGGACTACCGAGTTATCGAGTGCTGAGTTATCCGGACTGCCGAGTTATCGAGTACCGAGTTTTAGGGACTCTACTGTAATAACAATAATATTACCACCAAAATGCAATCATTTCGCTTGAAAAGAGTTTTTAACCATGCTTTCAAAAAATAGTAATGATAATCCATAAGGATACAGCACAAAGACAAAGCCTTTCAAAATTTATCAATATGGAAGAAGAAAAGAAACTAAAGTGCAACAGTAATCACTCAGTAAAAGAAACCATTCATTTATATACTTGGAATAATTTAAGAAAGAGTACAACAAAAATCTCATAATTTTGTCTAATCATAGAAATACCAATTAGGTACTTGCTTACTATTGGCTCACTGATCAGTTATGTTGTTAGTTATGTTCTTCCATTTGCTTCTTGTACGAATTTATTAAGTTGAGTCTCTGTTATTTCAGTGCGACTGTGGAAGAAATAACGAAGCATTTTGAGATAGTAGGGAATTTGAAGTCCGTAAAATTACCTGTCCACAAGGATACCAGGAAGCCACAAGGATTTGCATTTATAGAAGTTGCTGATGAAACAGCTTATAAGGTAACAATATAATGAGACAATAAATTTTCATTGTTCTCAAATTCTTAACTTGAATAGATTGTCATTTATTTTTCATATACAAAGCTAGTTGTTCATGTGATTCCATGTCAGCATTAATAAATTACCGTGAATTCACAATCTGGTTATTTAGTTCTTATTGATAAATAGTCTTTTGAGGAAGGATACAGTAAATATATGTTAACTTGTACTTTATGTATTATGTAAGTATATTTCCTTCAGAAAGAACCTTCCAAAATACTTTTTTTTTTAGCTTTTCTTTCTTCTGAACTGCTTCTTTTCCTATTCCTGTCCCTGTTTATATTTATTTACTTCGGCATCTTCACTAATAATAAAAGTGGTCGCGTGTTCAATTTATTTCCATTTGTTATATATATATATATATATATATATATATATATATATATCACGGTTAACTTCTTCCAAATTACCATTGCTTTTGTTATCATCATTTAGTTCTACTACGTACTCTTTACAGCTCTTGCTTAAGTTTTCTAGTATCATGTTAATTTTTAATTCACATTTCTCACCGAAAACTGCGATATATTATTTGCAGAGCTAAAACATTTAACCTTTCTACTTTCTCCCAAAACATTGTTTTCACTTGTTGTTCTAAACAAATTTTAATTAATTACATTATGCTAAACAAATTGCTGTTCCAATTACATTTTTCTCTGTCATGTCTTCTGTGCCAACACTTACGTATTGGTTCATGTATACATTTTTTACGAGCCTTTAATACTTCCGTAGAGCTCCTTCGTGGCTAAGCGGTTAGCGAACGCGCCTTTGGTGTGAGAGACCCAGGTTCAATTCCCGGCGGGAGCTCATGTGGTTCGGATTCCACGTTAATCAGTAGGTTCCGTCACATATAGCTTCGCTGCTAAAAGGGATGTTAAACTCAAAATCAACTCAAGTCATTTAATACTTCCATGGCATTATTCTATACCAATCTTCTTTAGTCCTTCCGTCAAATTATCCAAGTTCACTTTATCGTTCGAAATCCAACTACATGTATTTGAACTTTGAAAATACACAGAAGAGATTATGAAATTTTAACTTTTGACTAGCTGAACCTGTGCTCTCTACACAGCGCATCATGCAAGAATCTCCTTGTCATTCCTCACAACATCTGCACATGTCCCCTTACAGACACAACTGAAAGACATCTTGATAAAAATCGGGAATAAAGGGAATATTTTTTCAATATCTCGCACCGTTTCCAAGATTTGAGCCTATTTCCTGGTGGAGTTTCTAATTCATGTATGATCAGTGTTTTCTTTCTTCTTATATGCAGTATGTAATAAGCAGATACATTACATACACAATTAATTATAATATAAGTGATATATGGTGTTCATTAAGCAAAACACTCAAACAATAAAGATTCATCGTAGACTGGGGAAAATGTTATCCTTCGTTTTTCATTATCATTTAGCTATGAAATAAACGCCTGAGAGACATGCAACCCCTGTATACAACAAAGTGGTATTGGAATGTATAACTCATAGGATATGATGCTTTACTTTATTAAAATTTCAACACTTCTAGTATACCCCTAAAAAAATGTAATGAAGAAATAACGGTCACATTTTTAAAATATTCAGTTAGAACTGGATCATCTACACAAAATTTGGAATCGACCAGTGAAAACGGCACGTTTCTAGCATTCGTGGTTTTCGAGATCTCATGGTCGAAAATATTGGAGACAAACTTATAAAGTTTTCTTTGGAGACAAACATATAAATCTAGCATTTTAATATATAGATTATTTTTTTACACAATATGGCGATAGACAGAGAGAGAGTTTTTAAAATCTGTAGATATAAAGTATGATTTGGAAAGTTTGTTCGGAATTGCGTTGGACAAGTAATATTAAGAATAGTACATACAAAGAATGTAATAGTTTGTTGATGAATGTTCTAATTATTTTGAAATACGAAAACAAACTAAATATGACCTTATTCTCTGATGCACTATTTAAATTCTCCCTGGTTCACGTAGAATTAAAATGAATATTTTTATATTGCTGTTGGAATAAACAATTCATTTTAAGAAATTAAGAACAAAATAAATAAATAAATAAAATAAATTATTTTAAAGAGTGATCATTTTTAAAAAGATTTTCTTCAATTGTAGAATCAAAATCTCTTTTGTACCGAACAATATTTCTATATAATATTGTTCACTTTCAACATTAGATAATATTGTTGGTTCTTAATATTACAAAGAGTGTTGTTATTTGTTGAAGTATTGTTGGCTCTCAATATTGCATAGAGTGTTGTTTGTTGGTTTGTCGAAGCAGTGTTAGTTCCTAATATTGCATAGTATTTTTGAGGTATTGTTGGCTCTTAATGTTACATAGAGTTCTTGTTTATGAGATGTGAACATACAGTTAACGCCATGAGCATATATTTTATGCAGACTTAGTCTATTTCTGGGAGCCATGTGCATATATGTTATGCGCACTTTACGTATTATTCAATAAGCCAGTGAACGTTGCTGGCCCCAGAGTAAAGCATCTGTTAAAGGTGAAATTCGAACCAAATTAAGTGTTCAGTGCTCTCCTATCGGGAACTAAAGAACCCGTGGCATGTACGACAAGGGTGCGTAAACTAGTTATTAGACCAGCCGGAAGGACTGATACTAATACATGATGTATATACGTACAGTATTTTGCGCTTATTCTGAATATATATATATATTGAGCAACCGTGTATCCTTTCTTGCCTTAGCAGATTTTTGTTTTATTTATTACTTTATTTTTTCATGCTTGAGATTGAATTTTACATATTTCTGAACATCAAATACATTTTCATTAGATCATATATTGTTTTATCTTTTTAACACAGAAAGCTCTGACTCTTCATCGCACTTCTTTTCGTGGTCGGTGTATTAATGTTCGAGACAGAATGGCTGATCAGACAAAAGGGAAGAAAAGAAAGAAGAACCATAAGGAAAAGAATTTAACTCTGAAACAGTTACGAGAAGGTGGTAAATTAAAAATAATGAGGTAAAATGTATTCTATTTAAATGAAATAAACGATTGTTCATTGAAACCATCATTTATTTTATTTTATTTTATTTTTTCATTGTATATTTTATAAGTATAGAGTATGATGTGTAGTCAGATATGAATGGGTATGAACTTCTGCTTGTAGAATAATTGCAATTATAGTTTCTTATTACTTACAAATAGGGTTACCAGATTGAACTGAAGGCAAGCCTCGAAACCAGCGGCATTTGTATAATTTCGGACACAAATTTGAAACTGGAGATTTTTGCATGTTGTTATCATATCACCGTCACGTCTAACACTTATAAGGACTATTATTAACTACAAACATCACCATTTCTACTTACTAAATGAATAACTAAATAATGAAAATACATTAGTAATTACTAACATACTTTATTATTATTATTTTTTTCCTTTTTTAAGCTTCTCTTTGCGTGAAGAAGATTTCTATTTCCGGAACCCTTTTGTAAAAATCTCGGAGCAGGACGTTTGGGCGAAGACGTTTAGGCGCGGCCATTTGGGCGCAAAGGCGTGTATTTGAATATGTTAATTTCTTAAATGGGTTATAATGTATTTCATACATGGAACCCGGATGTCTACACACTAAAATCCTTGAAAATAAGCACTAATATCACAAAGATAAACAAATAACTGCACAACTTAAAATATTCAGAAAGGTGAAATTTCATCCCAATTTTCTGAAAAAGCTATCTTCAAAAACTCTAAATTTTCGTTACGTTACAGTATGTCCTATGGTTAGAGGCGCAAGTTTTTCGCAATGCGCGATAAAACGAAATGCGTCAGAATTATGTAATTTTCAGGTTCTTGACGTTTTATGATATTCTGTGTATATTTTCATTGGTTTCTCTTGCGCGATAAAACGCGAAATTGGCAGTTTTGCGCGAAATTTCTAACAATACGCGATACAACGCAAAATTTTAAAAAATACGTTTATATTACTTTAGAAACGCTAGTTTTCCGCTGACGGAACGGTAGAACGTGGCATGAACTGTGCATTTTGGGTGATAGGACACGACTATACGGAACATGTTGCCCATTAGCTATCACCATCGCAGCTGGATGGGGAGTTCCAAAGTGATGATTGTTTGAAGTTTGTTGTAAATGCACTTACATATGTGTGGCTTCCAACAAGCAATGCCAATTGTGAGAGATTTTTTCCAAGTATGGACTGATGATAAGTGACATGTAGGATGCTTATATTTAATGCTTAAATGCAATGTGTGCCTATGTATTTTTCAGAAGACAGCAAAACTTTCCTACTCATAGTAAGTTTAGTTACTGATTTTCCTCAGTTTGATTTGAAAAAAATATTTTCTACGGGTATAAATTGACATTGCGAAGTGAAATATTCAGTGTATTTTGTTTTTAGGTAATTAATGGTTTATTTTTATAGTGTTCTACGAATAAAACGAACAATTGTAAAAAAGTCAGGGAATTCTTTTCCACAAGAGCTACAAAAGACGCAATTTTATTTGGAATATGCGACAAAATGCGAAATATGAAAAATGAAACGCGAAATTTTCAAATTCTTAGTGCGAAAAACTCGTGCCCCTACCTATGGTAAACAGTCACTGAAAGTCTGAGCTGCATTAAATGTTTGGTTCTAGTAAATTTTTGTATAAAGAATGAAAAAATGTACGGCTCTAATTATTTTGTTTCTAGAATAATATATCCTAATTTCAGGAAAATCGGAGATCATGATTCGCGGAATTTTTTTCAACACTAATCTGTATTGAACTGAAATAAAATTTGCAGTAGGCATCTTGTGACACCCCAAAATAAAATTGTATGAATTTACCTTTATATCATCTCTAACGTAAAGGAATAGGCATTTTGGATATTCATAACTTCATAGCTATTCATAACATTGTATTACTGTTTATTACCATATTTGCAACAGAGATAACTGGAAAGGAAACAACATTGAATATAGGTGGTCCCATGCCAAAACGGACTAACTACATTTTTGATGAAATTGAAATAGTGACATTTGTGTTGAGAACTGGAAAGTTCATTACTCGCCATAGAATCCACTTATCACAACAACTTACTCCATCAATTGGCAAACTAAAAAAAAAAAAAAACTACAAACTTGGTGAATTCTGGCATGATAAAACTCTCAGTTCACAAAATGTCACTCTACCTCAGTTTTATCACTAATGTAGTTAGTCCGTTTTGGCATAGGATCACTCATATAATATAGATATTGAATAATTTGTTTTTGTGTTATGTTACACTTACCATGACATTATTCCATGACGGAATTATGGGCCAAACCCCATAAGTATTCTACAATGTCAACGGTTTCAAAATTCTGTACGATACGACGAATTCCTTCAACTGCCTGAATATATTTTCTTCTTTTCTTGAGCGACTTGCCTTGTTCACTAAGTAACGCTTTTTTTGTATCCTCCTAAGGGCATCAAAAAAGCGACAAATCGACGGATGGCCCATTTCAAGCGCCGATTGCAGTCCACGATGAGCTGGTTCGGCGTTTTGTTCGTTCTTGACTATGGTCATTGAAAACTGTCGTACAGATTCCACACCCTTATTGGAAATAATGCTATTCTTCTTGTACCACGCGTTTTAATAATTTATTATAGAAAATGAAAGTGTAAAAATGAAAATATGTACAGTATTGTACACATTTTAAGATAAATTCTATAATGTTTGACTCAAAAAATCAAGTACACAGTACAGTATGAATGTATAGTCACATCTTTAAAATAACTAAACAATAATGAAAAAGTGCGTTTTTTTTTTTTTTTTTTTTTTTTTTTTACACAAATTATTACATATGTCTTATTTTATTAAAAACAAGTATTCTTTTAAAATTAAGCCACTTAGTACGGAGTACGGTTATCGCGACCCGGATAATCGAGAGTCTGCTGTAGTTCCTTCCTATTTTTTTTCAACTGGTAGAGACAAGTTGTGCATGACGTGCAGAAACTTTGCTGTGTTAAAGATGTTATTTTTTAGTTTTTGCAAAATTATTTGTGGAAGTGTTTCGAAATTTCCAGTGCCTACACATCCGGGCTCTAGTTATGGAATTCACTATGACATATATAGGTAAATAAACCTATTTGGATAAAAAGTTTTGCGCCCAAATGTCATGGACCCGAAAATCTTGATAGCTCAAGTTCATCTGAACACAAATTTCAGCTATCACAAATTCTGTTGACTTTCAGTTTCTAAACACCCGTTCGACATGTGTATTACTGACTGATAGAGTGAGAATATACACCATTACTTTGAATAGATTTAGCGCATCTGCTTTTTCGAAAAACGCGCTCCATAACTTATTATTATTATCTTACTGCCAAATGTTGATATTACAGATTTCAAAATAGAAAAACTCATTGCACAGTCCACTTCCATAGGAACAAGTTTAAGTTTTATCTTCATCTCTGTCAAATCAGTTAATACCACGCGATAATACAGGCGTAACAAGTAAAGAAGATAAATCTAGCCTCTTGTAACAATGAAAGTATAATCCTTATAAATAACTAACAACAACTAGGTACAACATGTAGTATCAGGCATAAATGCCTAAATGGCATAGGTAATTGTAAGTAATTTAATATAATGTTTACTTGGTGCTTCCATATATTCTGTCCCTATTTGCTCAGTAGTTGCTCTGAGGAGTTGGAACATGTAAACTCAAGGACTTTGATTCAGGCCGATATAAAGCACAGCTGGTGCGGCAGGAGCTACGTATTAAAGATGAAGTAGGGAGTCAGAAAGACGGCCGCATCGCTATAATTTCACTATACAAGTGTAACAAAACACCAGTGAAAATTTGGAAGCTCTTAAAACCGCTAAAAACCACAACAAAATTATGTATTACGCCATTAACTGGTACATTGAAACTTTATTTGTTGTTGATAGAGCAAGAACAAATCGATCACGTGAATAAAGATACAAGCAGCCATTAACACCATCGCCCAATTCGAAGAAATTCGCTCAAGAAACACAATTAAAATATGGCAAGGAAAATAAAAATCCACTTTTTGTACCATGTAACGTTAAAGATCTCAGGCCTGGAGCCTACTGCCGAAACATCAATCAAAGATTTACATTACATTTGCAGCACAGAAAGACAAGAGCAAATCAGCCTGCTTAAGAGATACTTAAGACGTTCACACCACCAAATCCTTTCCATAGATGATTTTCACTATTAAAGAAAAAATTTAACCGCGAGATTGATAATATTGTATGCGCATAGCAGCTCTCAGAAAGCTGCTGACAAAATTCCTAAGGTGGAAATGAGGTATCACCCAGCTTCAGTGATGATTTGGTGGGGGTGTCACAAAATTGCACTTGTGCGAAGTGGGAGTTAAAACTTACGCCATCAATTAACAAAGTGATGTGTTAGAGACAGTTGTGAAACCCTTAAGTACTACGTTGTTTGCTAGGCAGCAGTAAACATTCCAACAAAATTCCACACATACGCATAGGCCAAAAATGACACAACACTAGCTGGCGTCCAATGGTTCTGAATTTACCACCAATTCCGATCTTAATTCTTTGGCTTACAAACTGTAAAACATTTGAGAGAAGACCTGCACAAACTTCGTCGCAATCTTAAAAAACTGAAAGCAAATTTGGTGCAGACAGCAGCATGCATATCACTGGATATGGTGCGTGCGATGGTGGCCCGGACCATTTGTGTAAGTGTGTGAAGGCCAAGGGTAGAATATTGAAAAACTATCCGTTGAGGTGAATACTAGTAGGTAAGTACTCTATATCATAAGGTACATTGTGTTTCGTCAATTGCTCTATACACACACACACATGCTCATTAAATCTTGCGCGTATACTGTAGTTCGCAATTTTTCGTATTTATTACATTTTTCCGTCCGCCTATGGTTAAAGTTGAGTGATTAGTGAGTGAAGATGGTAGAAAGTATTCCTTATATGAAAATGTTCCCAAAATGTTAAAAATAATAATAATAATAATAAAATTAATTAAGCTCGATTGAGTGAATCCTGGCAATCGTGCTTTCGAGGGATTTTCGTTGTAGCGAAGGAAATGCAGAATCTCCATTAAAGGAGCTGGGTAAGGCAAGGAAGGGAGGGAGGAAAGGGACTAAAATGATGAATCTAATGGTTTAATGTCAAGATTGTCTGCCAAACATATATTAATGTCTGTAATCAAGATTAAACTCTTCGCGTTTAAAACTTAAGGAAAGAAAACAATAACACACTATATATATATATATATATATATATATATATATATATATATATATCGTCTTAGGGAGTCTTGGACCAGCACGACAGGAATAAAAGGGGCCAAGAAAGGAAAATACTGATGGCCAATTTTTCACAATTTATCGTAGCAGTGGATTTATGTATATACTTTGAATAATATTGTTGAATAAAATATACCAATTTTAATAACAGTTCACACACTTCTGCAGTATAAGTCCACTTTTCTCTTTCTTTTCTATAATGTATTAATACTTTATGTATAGTCCTTTTAATATTGGAATGCACTATTTTGTGTGGTGATTTTTTTTTTCCGTTTCCATTTTCCACTTCAAATTACAACAATCACTTTTAACGATATTATAACACAACAAACCCAGTGTATTGACTTTTAGTGCTCGTATGTTGTGGCCATTCTGTAAAGTAATACAGAAAAGCACTCATATCTTCCGTCTAGATAACTTTTTCAACGAATAACAGCATACAAACACACAGGAGCAACTCCACAAACAAATGCACGAAACAAACGCGTCAGATAGGTTATAACATTATCCTAGTATATTTGTTTTTATTTATACAGTCCACACTTTAAGAAAAACACGAACAACTGTTAATTCTCTTTTTATCTTCTTCAATTCTCATTGCTGAAAAGAGTTAACTGATTTCTGTTTATAGTTTTTCGCTGATATTGAAGCTTCCACCTCTAGCAGTCGTGAACTCAATTGGTGATAATTTCCTTCGAATCTTGCTAATTGGCACCCACAATTTGTCATCTTTAGACATTTGGCAAGAAGTTATGGATCTATGTGAATGAAACAAGTGAATAAAAAGATCGTTGTTTTCGTCACTTATTTTTTTCATTTCCTCGATCTACCAGTTATTGTCATAAATGCAAGCTACAGTCACATCTTGTATTTTCAAGAACAACACACTTTCTTCTGGAATTGCTGTAGTGCTGCAATCGGTAAACTCTTTTGAATGTAAGTATCTATAAATCTGACTTTCGTTCAAATTAAAGGTACAAATCTTTTAAATTGGCTTGTTTGGGAATTTGCTTGCAACAATCAAATCTATGTAAGATATCTTAACTTCAATACAAAAATAGTTTGATGGAGATCATTTGGCCAAGCTGTGTTTAATTGTTTTTGTCCGTATTCTTTTGTATTTTGCTTAAACAGTAAGCCAAATAGGACATCCTATTAATAAATTATTCTTGATTAGGTTATGAATTGCATAAACTCAAAAACCGCGTTAAGACAAAACAGCATTTATATATTTTCTTAAAATTATTATTTTTTCTTTCAAAACACGATTAACAATTAGTTTGTACTAGTAAAATGCACAATGCAACTAAACTATATGTTTTAATATCTAACATATAGGATGTAGTTATAGAATGAACCATCAGTTTTAGTTGCTAATAAACCAAATTTCTCCATATTAAAAAAAAAATGAAACTCAAAAACTAGCGAATGTCAAAAATTTTTCAAAGTGAACATAATTCGCTGTTCACTTCTATAATTGCAAGCTGCAACTTCTTTACACTCATCACACATTTGTTTCGTTCTATATATTACACATTACTACTGATCTACTGACAAAATAATATACTATTAAAATAAACCAAATCAAAGCATCTTCTAAAAATTTGAAATTTCTAATTATGTATTATTTTCTGGTCATTCAAATTACAGCAGAAGCCAAGACACTTCCTGTAGCAAGCCACAAATTGCAGTTGAACAGACTCTCGTCGTAAGTTGAACTACAAATCCAGGGAAAAAATATTTCGTTGGAATGCCTTTTCAGTTGAATTTTGATCCAAGGCGATGATCACATTTTTGCTGTTGCCCATACGTAATATAGCCCAACTAAAATTGGCCATTTCATATATATATATATATATATTTTTTTTTTGATTCAGTGATTTGATACAAGATTAGTAGCTAGGTAGGTTCCTTTCTGTACCTAAGTTTCATATTTAATGCACATAGTATTGCCAAGCGAGCGTTAGCGAGTGAAGACGAGTTAGAGCCCCGCAGGGCACGTTGTTTTCTGTCTTCGTTACGCATCGGTTCCATTGAACGAAATAGCCAAAGTAAAGACTTGCCCTAAAATTTATCAAAATGACTTGATAATACTCCTAAAAGCAAACGATCCCGTTTCGTGTAGCATCGATGCCTTAAACCCCAATCAATAATGTAACTAAGCTTTGGTTCACGTTTTCTTGACTGAAGTTTGTGGGTAAGTAGCTGAAACATTAACATAATTAACTTCAGTATTATGCAAGCAAGTATATTCCAAAGAAAGACATTAGGAATAAAAACTTAGCAACCACTTTTTATTGTTAGTAATTTATAAGATAGGTCTGATATTATTGACGGTAAAAATCATTATTGTTTTTAAAATTTAGGAAGTAATAATTAAAATTTGTTTCAGATACATTGTTGTTTTCCATCAATAAATTATAAACATATTTTTAAAAACTTTCTTTAAGCCTATATAGTTCAAAGTACAAGGGCGCTTTATTTTTCAACCCATTAAGGCACTAGAGAACCAAGATGGCGAAATGTAGATAAGAGAGATCTGTTCATTGGAGCTCGCACATCTCCCATGTCAAAAGACAGACCCTGCCGTTCAACCATTGCCAGTAGGATGCAATTAAAGCGCCCGCTAAGTGTGAATTATATGGAACTACATGATGCAATACGACTTCGACAATACATAATACAGCCGTAATTTATCGTCGAATGATTAAAAGTTACTGTAAGAATTTTATAACTGATTGATGTGTGTATAAATTCTACAAAGAGCTTAAAGGAAGACCGACGCACGACGAAGGTAGCTAAAGATGGAAACCTGCAGCGGAAGACAACCTTGATGAACGATTACATAATGTGATTCGTGAAAGGGATACTTCTGAACTATCTGATCTTGGAATTTTTCTCAGCAGCCACCTGGAGATATCGAATTACATGACGTAGTTCACACCTAGCGCTCGCCTCGATTCAACTTGATATATTTTCATGCTCGCTACTCCACAAAGAATGAACGCCAGAGTCTGTCATGTAGTATAGGGGACCATGCTCGGGTGATGCTGTACCATGCATTACCGCAGTACATGCCCCTCTGGAGCCCGGTAATTCGATGCGTGGAGAAACATATAGAACTTCAACATGACATAAAACAAAGAACATTTGAGGGACCTTTTGAAAAAAACTGATCGTTTAATTTTTATGTGAGTGTAATGTAAGTTTATGAAAGTAATTCTTGTACTCCGTGACCAATGTTTCTGAAACAACTAACTGACATTTATAATTCCATGCTAATCTGAAAGACTGATAAATACAGTGAAACCTCTGAATAACGGACACCAATGGGACTGGAATTTTTGTCCGTTACTGAGAGGTGTCCGTTACAGAAAGGTTACAAAAATTTAATTTTCTCAACGGTAATTGTATGCAGTAATATACAGTAAATACGTTATGTATGAGCGTAAATACGTAAAATTCAATATGGAAATACTCTATTTAGTACGAATTTGAATTACTGGGACGGATGAAGGTGGAATTCATTTCTGTTAAATAATATTATTGTTGGGGAATGTGTTAATATGTTCGTATACTGCAAATGATAATGGGTGTATGGTAATTTTCTTAAGGACATGTCATCACCCTGTAAAAAATCCATTAATTCACTTACCGCCTATATTAAAAGTAAAAATAGCTTTAAAAAGTATGCAATATTGTTATTAAATACTGAAAATGTGAAGAAGAAACTCACCAAATTTCTTGGGGAAAAGTCTGCAGCAGTTGTCTGCCGTGTACATCCTACGGACACGAGTTTCTGTTCGAAATTTGCTTGCAACTGTTGGATCAATTGGAGAACTTCTATTTCACGCGATTAATGGCAAATTTCTTTAATTGTTCAACTGTTTGACACACCAATTTGTAGAAAAGCAAAATTTTGCTTTTCCAAAAAAGTAAGAGAGAAAACATTGCTTGTTGAAAAATGTTATCGCAAAATAAACAATGTTTCTTTTGTTATCTATGAAATTGTCGGGAAAGATAGAAGGCCCAGAGGAAAAAGCACTAAATTTGTTAGGGAAGGGAAGATCCGCACAGAATTCTTGACCATACGACTAATCCAGCATGAGTGTTAGTGCTTATTGAAGATTTTCTATGATTTCCGCCAGATAGCAGTTTATTGCGGGCAGAAAAAAAGAAGCATTTCAAATTCAGCTTGAAGTTGTTCTGTTTGATGATAGAGACACTTGTGGGGAAAAAACTTTTCTGTCTACTGTCAAATATCGCAGAACCAAGAATAATTCCTGTCTGTTATGAAGAGGTTATTGAAACGTTTGGGGGTAAAAAGGGACTGTTCGCGTCCGTATCTGAGAGTGTCCGTAAAAGGGAGGGTTTTGTTCCGTAAGAGAACATATATTTTTGCCGGGACAAAAAAATCTGTCCGTATTATGGAGGTGTCCGTTAAGGGAGGTTTCACTGTACAAAACTCAAAGTAGATTTTATCAGCACTATTCAGAGACGTTTTCATGTGTGATTAGCGTCGTACTAAGAGTTCTATATTTAGAAACTCACTGACTAGTTAGCCACGATTTATATCTAAAAAGGCCAGTCACGACTTTTCCGTAAAATTGTTCAAACACATTAAGAGAAATGAAGATAAGAGATAATATTAAATATAACGCAGCGAACATCAAGCAAAATAATAGTCTTAAATGATAAAGATACAAGTATGCAAGGTTTAATAATGAACTGTTATTTAATACTGAAAATATTAACTGAACTGCAATCGAAACTACTTCATATTTGAAATTTTTACATTATTATTCAAGAAATTTTCCCACAGGTCGTTTAATGGTACTCCATTTGGAAAACTATTCCCTATATCTTTTATCATTTAATACAATAAGACTATCAGAAATTACGCTCTTCTGAATTAGAAACAGAAGTGGTATCAATAACTGGTGCAATTTCGAAACAGATTTCTCAAAATTGTAGATCTTGTAGTCGCCACTTTTGCTTTTAACGAAGTAGGATGTTATTTGAGATGGTATTATTCTACTATATGAGAGAAATATGATAACTTTTGAAATCTAAAAAGATGTTACTATTAAATGACGTGCAGGGAAATTTCTTGATTTCGAAAATAAAATGGTTTACATTACAGCTCAGCTCAAAGTTTCAATATTAAATAACAGACCCTTACTATACTGTATACTTGTATTTTCTCATTTAAGACAAGCAATTTGCTTGATTTCTCATGAAATTTTAATTTCTAGCGTTTGCATTCGTTCAAAATTCTCTCTAACCTTGTTTCTCCTAATATGTTTGGACATCCCTGCAGAAAAGTCGTGGCTGATCTCTTTCGATATAAGTTGTGGATAGCATCTTTAATATGTTTCTCAATACGAAAATTTTAATTACGCATTAGTCGAACTCTTATACGACGCTAAGAACGGCACTGAATAGAGCCGTATATGTTTTTAAATGAACATACATATGCACTGGATTATAGTACATATGAAGTGGACACGTAATTTATGGTGAAATACAAAAGTAAAATAAACAGTTGCAAGGGATATTACATGGATCGGAAAAAATATAATTATAGCTTACACTTTTGCAGATATCATTAAAAAATAAAATTGAAGTAGAATAAGTAATACATAACTTATTGCTGTAACACTTGTGCTGTGCATAAGTGTTGGAAGTCTTGTAGAACGTCTATGTCCGTCCGTCTGTTTGTTTATCTGTCGACAGATTTCAGAACAAAAACGGTAAGAGATATCAAGAAGCTGTTTTTTTGTAGTCGATTCAACGTCCCAAGAATAGGTTCCATCTCCTCTGTTAAGGGTGAGGTTAAGTTTACATATAAGTTGCGCCCTCCGATCGTGACGTAATGTCACGTGGTATTATCATGGTAGCGTGTCGGCTGTGAAGGGAAGGGTGTTTTTTTGTGAATTGTGAAAAAGGTAGAATAAAACGAGCTCTGCAGGGCTTCTAATCCCCCCTTCGCTCGCTCAGCTATGTATGTTTCATACGGTAAGTGAATCACTTTTTTTTTATCAATAAAGTTGTGTGTGCAAAGTGAACTAATACCACGTGACATTACGTCAGGATTGGGTGATGCAACTTCAATGTAAATTTAGCCTCACCCCTCTGTTAACCTGTTATTCAAACCGAGAGTGGCTGAAATTGACCATTTCCGGTTTCAGTGTTTTTTGCTGTAGAAGAATAACGGTAATAGATAGCGACAAGCAATTTTTTGCAATCAGTTCAGCATCTCAAGAGAACGTATCATCACAACTTCCAACATTCTACCGGAAACGAGAGTGGTTGAAATTTACTAGTACTTGCGGTTTTGATACTGATTTTCATAAAGCTAAAACGGTAAATGATATCGAGAAGCGGTCTCTTTGTAATAGATTCAGCGTCCCAGGAATAGGTTCCATTGACCCTCTATTTAAATCGTAAGTGATAGAAATCAGTCGTTCGCCATGGCACAAAAGCGGTTTTTAACAATCGATTTAGTGTCTCAAGAAAACATACCTTCACAATCCATTAAACTCTAATATTTTTACGAAAAATATCTTGGTCATAATTTTTCATCGTAGAGAGTGGGCGGAGAATAATCCATACCACATAAGAGGGCTTAATTCACCGCTTATTCTTGACTTATTTTAATCGTAAGCACAGAAGATTACGGAAAAAAGTCAAAGAAAATAGACATAATATTGTGTCAAAACCGAATGAGTTTTATACACTGAGTTACGAAAAAGAGTAAAAGAAAATGTATGTTATACTGTATCAAAACCAAATGAATTTTAGAATATTTGTTCTTAACTCTAAAATAAATTGAGGGAGGGCTAGGAGGGTAAATCCACTATTTTATCTTTTACTGATTTTTAACTCTCTACAGAGGGGATGATTGGGAAGCCTGAAAGGAAATATACGACATATTACGCCAAAATTGAACACTTTATAACGAAAATTGTCGTGGAACATATTTTTGAAATTGAAAGGGGGGGGGGGGGAGTGAATTCACACTTTCATTCCTGACATATTATAACCATCAGTTATAAGAATATTCCGATTATCATAAAGAAAATATATATTAAATTTTATCACAATCGAAAATTTTTTACGTGGATTATATTGAAATTTCATCTTCCATCTTCATGTGTAAACTCGCTACATGGGGTGGATTTTAACCTCTTTACCCCGCTTATACTTGATAGATTGCAATCCCAAACAATAGGGTTACATCTGCAAATGAAAGGAAGACACATACCAATAATCATCAAAATCGGATAAGTTTTACGAGAGTTATCATGGAACAGACAGATGGACAGACACAGAAATGCCAATCAAGTCGAATAGTAGAAGCTCCGTTATCGCTCGCTTCAACCATAGTGTACAGACCTTTGGTTCCCGAGTTATTCGCCATGGGTTTAGGCTTAGTAAAATATCACTAAAACGTAATTGATGGAACTCATCTGATTTTGACCAAAATTAGCCTTGGGGAGGGGGTAAATTTGACGAAATTAGTGCACATGTGAAATACTAGTGATGCCGTATATTGTTAAAGCGAGTGATTCTCTATCTCAATAATTTTAATTTCAAATTGTAGGAGTAAGTCTCTCATCTTCGACTAAACACACACAATGTTCTGCAAAAATCTGAGTGTATTTAATTAATATTCAGAAAAATATGTTATATAAAACTGAGGAGAATGCGCTGCCTCATTTCATTTCAACTGCATTACCATTCCGTTCCATATTTGGTCTACTTCATCTGCAAGCAGTTGAGACGATTGGAAATACCCAGATAAAAAATTAAAACATATTCGGCAAACTACAATATTTTTAAGAAAGTTATCATAGACATTTTATTTAAATCTTCGGGGGGAGGAGGGGGTAAGTGAGTCATTATATTTTATTAATTTCAACTTCAAGCGTGGGAATTATGTGGAGGTCTCACTAAATGCACACACCATATTGGGTTAAAATCGAAAAACATGTACGAAAGTTATCATAGGACATATTTTTTTAAAAGCTGGGAAGGGCAGAGGTTCACCCTTTCATTCTCAATATATTTTAAATCCAGAGGTGAGAAAAGGTTTGAAATCTCAAAAATTATATGCAATATTCCATGAAAATCTAATATTTGTACGAAATATATCTTGACTCATACTTTTATATCCAGGGAAGTAATCCATATCGTATTAGGGGCCTAAATTCACCGTTTATTCTTGATTGATTTTAACCAAGCATAGATTACGGGAAAACATCAAAGAAAATATACATAATATTGATAGAACCGAATGAATTTTAGAAAATTTATCGCGGAACTCTAAAAGAAGTCGAAGATGGGAGAGGGCTAGGAACGTATAAATCCACTACTTTACTCTTTACTGATTGTAATTCCCTCCAGAGGAAATAAATGGGAACACTATCAAAGAAAATAAACGACATGTTATGCCAGAATCGAACATTTTAAAGAAAAGCTATCGTGGAACATATTTTTAAAATTGATGGAGGGGTGAATTCAGACTTTCATTCTTGACAATTTAATCCTAAGCTCTAGGGATATTCCCAATGCTATGACGAAAAATTATATTAACCTTTGCCATAATCGAATTTTTTTAACGTGGTTTACATTAGAAAATTATGTTGCATGTCCTATGTAAGCTTGCAATATGGGTTAGATATTACCCCCCTTTTCTCCTTCCTTATGCTTGACGGATTGAAACTCCAAAAAACAGAGTTATTTCTGCAAGCGGAAGGAAGGCATATATACCAAATTTTATCAAAATCATTTTAGTTTTACGAGAGTTATCGTAGAAAAGACGGACGGACGGACAGACACAAATGCCAATCGAGTCGAATAGTAGAAGATTCGTTAAATCTTGCTTCAATTCATGGTGTCCAGACCTTTGCTTCTCGAGTTTGATCAAAATTGAAGTTTGGACTTATTTGTTACTAAATTCAAATTTCATCCCTGATGGCAATAAGAAACCTGCACAACATAAGAATCCATATACCCACTAAACTCATTGAAATCTACCATTATTTCAGATATGACCAAGTGAAAACTTTTGGTTCTCTAGTTATTAGTTATGAAAGAGATTTGGACGTAGTTAAATTTTCGCAAAAAATATTCATTAGACGCGATTGATGGAACTCATTTGATCTTGGGTAAATTTAACATGATATATAGTAAGCATATGAAATAATATAGTATGCAGAGCTTTGGGTTTCGAAATGACATGCAAATTAAATTAAATTATTTAGTTTTACGTCCCACAGTTATGCCGGCTAGGCTAAAGGAGATCTTTGGGTTTCAAGTTATTTGTCATTACTTAATATTTGAGTCCAAATCCCAAATTCCGTGGCCAATAACTCGAGAACCAAAGATCTGTACATCACGCTATTTTATATACGTATTGAACTTCTTAACGTCTACTAACATTTCAAATTGAGTCAAGTGAAAACCTTTGGTTCCCGAGTTATTTTCCATCAAATCTATGGCTTGGACTTTACAAACCAGTTACCAGAAGTAAGTGCAGTGTGTATTTATAATAAAAATTTGCTTAAGACCAATAAAGTACTACTTTTTCCGCTATAAAGAAACTAACGAGTTTTAATATTGCATATTATGTGTGCTTTCTTTTACTCCTACTCCTATTACTATTATTAATATCCAGAGTGGTGGAAAAGTTAGTGTATCCGTACACTCATAATTCAAGTTGAATTACGAATATTAGTTTCGTGGATCTACATAAAAAGTACCAGTTTTAGTAGTATTCTTCAAACTGTTCTCCAGTCTTACAGGAAATATTGTGTAACGATTAACAACAGGATAACATATACGATGAAGTAACGTTTTATCATTGTCGAGGACATGAAACACCTTAATGACAGATTCTTTCAGCGCTTGCAAATCAGCCGATAGTGAGGATAATACCATATCCTTAACAGTTTTGCAGAAAGCAAAAATACGTTGCGTTAAATCACAAGAAGGTGGGGGCTATTCTGTGGCTATCCACTCTTCAAATGTAGCATTCAAAAGACTTCGAACATCAAGTCCATAATGGGGAGAAGCTCCATTTTGCTGTCATGTAAAACGGTGGTGAGAATAAGTGGATTTATTTTTCAAGTTCAAGTTGCACCGTGTGACCGTTGAACTATATAATTTAGCACGAAGTGTAATCACATCAAAATGTAAATGTCATTTTTATGTTAATAGCGAGAGAAGAATAATTTAATCATCCTCCAAAATATATCCTCTTTCAATCTAGCGACAATATCATGTGACTGGATATTATAATGATACCACTCTGTACGCTTTTCAGTTACTCACTTTTTCTGTAATATTTATTTTTCTTCTACTGTTGCCTTTCTTGTCTGATAAAGTATTTAGCGAAAACTTAGTTACAACAGTGCGTTTTCTGGTATTGGTCCCAAATCCAGTGCCAATATTTCTACTAATACTTATATATATTTGATTTCGTCCCATCAATACTCAATAATCCAGTAACTATAGTTGGAATAAAATACAGTATCATAGTGAGAGTAAGTAATATAGAATAACATAATAGTAGTCTTTAAAACAGGGGAACAATGAAAATAGAGTAAACTGGATGGAGTAGACTGAAGAATGAAGATTTAATATCATACAGTCTGTAGCATTTTGTAATATTAAGCGCATATAACCCTACAAGACACAACATGTAACGCAGAACTGTTTAAACAATATGGTTTCGACTATCCAAAATTTTGAATACACGAGTAAAAAATATATTCAAAACCTCGTATGAAATGAAAATGAATGAAATAATATTTATAAACTCACCATTTCATGGGTTATAATATGGTCTGCGTTTGTAAAGATCTTTCGTATAATTCACTATATACAAGAACATTCTAAATTCTACACTGAAATGGTAGAGGGAAAACTTTTGTCCGTATAGACAGATTTTTCTTCTCTTTTTTTTCCCCGTGAATTTTAACAATCCCCGTTAAAATATCTCCACTTTCAAGATGATAATACTACCGTATCCCTACATATCATAATAGTGCTACTCTGTATGCTTCTCTGCCGTTGCTGTCTTCTGTAATATTTTTTCTTAGCGTTTCCCTTTCTTACCTGATGAAAGCTGTAGCGAAAGATCATTAATCTGCTTTCTTTTCACTTATATTTTGTGTGATAATGTTCTGTCTTATTTGTATCATATGTCTGGCGCCATAGGATATCTCCGTTATGAAAAAAGAAACGAAAAAGATGGAAAGAGAGAAAAGTTGTTGAAAAGAGGTAGCTTTCAATTTAAAATGGTGATTTTTCTTTTCATTTGCACCAGCTGTTTCGGCTCCACGCTGGTAAGGTCTCCTATGTTAAATGAATAAGCAACGTTGCCAGTTCATCAGATTGTTCTCTTGGTCCTGCACCAAACCAACAATACAGCATTGTTGGAAAACGGATTTGAAGTGCTCTAGGTTCCCTCACATAATAATGTGCACGTTCCCCGTGTCATTTTTGCACACATGTACGTTTCGTTCGAATACCTTACTGAACTGGAAACGCTGGTTTGTCATTCAGCATAGGGTGCCTTACATGTGTGGAGCCTAAACGGCTGGTGAGGTTAAAAAATTGCCCTAAAAATTGCTGCACTTGACTACTATGGTGGAATTTGTAAAATGAATTCTGTGTCCAAGCTCTAGGCTGTGCTCTGATAATCCTGACTTTTCGGGCTGCTGGAAGAACAATAAAGAAAGCCATAGCTATCTCACGAGAAAGGAACAGTCTCAATAGAGACAATGGGTTTCAACTCAGCCCTATCTGGTCGGCCCTTTGCAGGAACAAAAGAAGAAAAGAAAAGAAAAAAACATTCAACAAAGGCATTTCTCGTAGCCACAATAACAGCATATCAGGAGTCAGCATCCCTCAGACAATCAGAATCCGGCATTTCCCTCAGCCAATCACAAGCTTCCATTGATAGCTCTGCCCCTAAATAGTCACCATATATACATGTCCACATCTCTAGTCTCTTCATTGCAATATCTGCATTCGAAACGTTGGATGTTAATACTGTTAATACCTTCACCTGGCTGATAGCCCGAGAAGATTTAATAATAATAATAATAATAATAATAATAATAATAATAATAATAATAAAAGACTAACATGTAGTTCAAAATATAGTTAACGGACCTATCCAAAGTTGAGCACAAGCCTAGGAATAAGGTATCAATGTCAAAAAAGGTCAAAGGGCACGAAGCTTAAATGTCATATTTCAGTTAAAAAAAAAATATATATACCAATGAAGCTATACATTGATATGTATGAAGATTGAACTGCAAAATAACCTTCCGTCAGATGAACTGAAAACTAATACCTGGTCTCTACCTATTTATAGTAGAAAATTACTGAAAAGAAAAAAAGAACCTGCAGTGAGGAATACATACGTATAATAGACGTTAAAAATGTCTAGTCAACAAAAAGTTAATTAATGCAGTAAGAGGCTAAAGTCTGAATATTTAAGTGTTATTGTAAATACTTACAAGTATATAATATTTCTTCTATTCTATGTGTCGATCATCATGTGCTAATCATTTTCTGTACGAACGCTTTTGTGAAAACTTTTTCTAGTTTGTGTGTCTGTGTGTTCCACCCCACAGAGAAAAAAAGTGAAGTCACAAGGTTTAGATCAGGACCCCTAGTTGAACCCATGCTCAACGAAAGGTTTTCAAACCTCTCTTTCAATGTTTCGATTGTTGCTCTTGTGCGATGTGCTGGAGTCTCATCTTATTGGTATTACAAATCATTATTTGGGTCAACATTTCAGCGATCAAGTTCGGGAAGGAAAAAAAAAAAAAAAAAAAAAAACATGCAACATATTTCGATGTGCAGTTTGGATGACTTGATCTTCAAAGAAAAACAACCCAAGTACACATTTTGCTTTTAGCTCCATCCATACCATAATATCTCTTTAGCCAGTAGGACGTTGTACTCTTTCAAGTGAAGAGTTGCTGCTCTAGAACAGAGCATGAGACGAAGACACGGTTTCATTAATAAAAAACTACGCTTCGCATTATAATTCGATAAAGAAACATCGGATTTTCATTCAGCTTGGCTATAAGGCAGTTGCAAAAGAACACTCTTCCACCATAATCTCCTTCCTGTAATTTATGTACTATCTTTGGGCTGTACGCCCTAACTCCTAGTACACGCAAGATTCTATTTAACGAACTTCTTGTAATGTTAAGAGGAATTGTCCGACGACGGATAAATTTTCTAGGCGAACGAACCACAAAAGGAATAATTTCACTTTTAATGTCTCCAATGGAGATGTATGTTGGTCGTTCCAGTTTTTGTCGTCGTTGAGACAAATGTTCTATATTCAAGCAGTTCTTTCTAAAGTAGTCATAAAGATGAACAAGTTGAGTATTACTTATTTTCACACCTCACTGTGCAAATGCCTTTTTTCGTTTTCGTGTCACCGATTTGCTACTGACAATAAACCATTCAATAAAATCGGCACGCTATTCCTTTGATAAACTACCAATTTTAACATGTAATAAGATTAAAAGTTTAAATGAATCAAGAGAGAATAAATGATACCCTATGATAATTCTTGATTGCACACAAGAATCACTGACGGAAACGATGTAACCTGAACTGAGCACTGTGTCTGTCCAACTGAATTATTTCTTCAAAGATCACTAAACCAATCTTTTAAGTAAAACAAAAGAACTGTTGATGTGAACCCAATATGCCAGATTAATACTTTTAAAATTAACCGCATATTTCTTATTCGAATAACAAATATTCAAAGAATCCTTCAATCGAATGTTCTTGAGTCAATATGAAATATGGAGTTCGAGATTCATTTTTCTTCCATATCTTTCATATAAGAAGTTTGAAACTCTACAGACTTCACATCTCATACTCATGCCATATTGTATTCCAGGCGAAAATTGGGACAAATATGAAGATGAAAAAACAAAGCTAAAATGAGCTGTATATGCGCATTATACTTTACGCTCCCCCTCCTCCCATCTAAAAAACGGAGAAAAATAGCCACTATTTTCTTTGTGTTAAAGATGTTGCAATATGCGGATGACAGATATGAAGTGTTTAATTTTTTTTTATTTTTTTTTATTTATATTTTTTACACGTGATAATACTTTTCTAGGTTCTATTTCAATTGCGCTTTCAAATTCGCTTTCCGTTAAACTCTTCAGTTTTATCTGACTACTCACACCGTACATTAATTTAGGTATTTCAACAGCAGTTAGTTATTTTTATTTAGATTAAATTAAATTAGATTTATTAATCATTCTGTGATTTAAAATTATCATTTGATCTGAGTATATTGAATTCATTGTTAGTTTCAAAACGGATAGTTTAAAATAGTTACTGTCATCTATTCACCATTTTAGTAATTTCTAAGACATATATATATATATATATATACACACTCTTCTTATATAATTATCATCATCATAGGTATTCTGCCTTTATTGGCAGGTCACTTGCCGCAACTGAGAAGCTTCCATGCTCCACGGTCCTCCGCTAACTTCTTCGTCTTCGCGTATGATCTTTCTGTTTTTATATCATCCATTAATTGTAATCTCCTTCGCCCCCTCCCTCTCTTTCCCGCCACCATACCCTCTAGGACGTCCCTCATGATACAATTTCTTCTTAGGCAATGTCCCAACCAGTTTCTCCTCTTCCTAATAATATCTAAAAGTGTTCTTTTCTCACCCACCATTTCTAACACTCTCTCTTTCGTTTTCCGCTCGACCCAACTAATTCTTCTCCACACCCACATTTAGAAGATTTCCAGTCGATTTTCGTCACCTTTACGTAATGTCCACGTTTCCGCCCCATACAGTACAATACTCCACACTAAGCATTTTATGAGTCTTTTTCTCAACTCTTTATTCAAGGTCCCACAAAACAGACTTTTCTTCCTCCTAAAGGCTTCTTTCGCCATTCCTATCCTTGCTTTTATTTCACGTTCGCACTTCATGTTATTACTAAGAATACTACCCAGATATCGAAAACTATTCACTTATTCTATTTTCTCCCCTCCTACTTTTATATTTGACACAGACCGCTTCGTTCCAATCACCATGGCTTTTGTCTTTCTAACATTTATTTTCATCCCATATTCTTCAAAGCCCTTTCTAATTTTTTCTAACATTTTATTGATTTTCTTTTCAGATTCTGCTACAAGCGCCATATCGTCTGCAAATCTTATGCATCTAATCATTCTACCTACTACCGAAATGCCATCATCATCATGTAAACTCTTTTTCACTATCTCTTCTAGATAGACATTAAATAGTATTGGCGAGAGGCAGCATCCTTGTCGAACTCCCCTTCCAATTGCACTCTCTTCCGTCAGTTTTTCCCCTATCCTAACACTTACTTGTTGGTTTAACACAAGGAAAATAATGTTATATAAAATAACATATAAAGATCAATATAATGATAACAGCTCTTACATGACAATATAGTTAATGTTGATAGCATTTTTTATATAATTTGAGTGATGTAACCTGTACTTTTCATTTCATTTCACTTTATTTCTTTTATTCCATGTGAAGCGAACTTTAAATCAAATAAATTATTAAAGTACTTTACTTTGTATGCAATCTTCATTAATTTGATCACCATGTAACTCATAACAATCACATACAATATTTTTCTTTGATACAATATTGTTTTCAATTGTTATGTTGAATTAATTCATATTTTAGACTGTGTAAGCGTCCTAATACTATATCTTTTACAATTTACATTATCTTCTATATTTTACAATTTTATTTACCTGTACCTGGACGTACAGTTTTGTACGTTTTGCACAATTCTTAGTAATAATATCCAATAATTTCGGTCCAATTGTGTCCAAAATGTTTATTTATCCAATGATTTCGGTCCAAAGTGTTTATTTATCTAATGATTTCGGTCCAACTGTGACCAAAGTGTTTATTTGAGATGAAATCTGGTAATTGCAATATTTGGGTACTGAGACAAAAAAAATGCATATGTCATATTTTATCTCTACACAAAATATGTTACTTTTTTAAAATACGAGGACTACTTTTTTTTTTTCAACCTTCGGTTGCTCTTATACGCGACCAGACAAGCATAAGGATGCGGATCTGCGCACTGTGCTACTGCGCAACTACCCCACCATAACATCTGCCACGGCAAGGTTCAGCACGTTAGTAGGAGTTGAGCTACAGGCAAATAAACATGGCTGCCATAATTGATTCTCCCGCCAAGTGTGAGTTGCGAAGCGTCATTCGTTTTCTACAAACAGAAGGGAATAGTGCAGCAGAAATTCATCGCAAAATGAGCCGTGTTTATGGTGCACCTGTATGAGTGAGGCTGTTGTGCATGAATGGCGTAGAAAATTTAAACAAGGCTGAACGGATGTTCATGATGAAGGTGGACAGGGACGCAAGTCTGTCGCCAGTAACGAAACTTTGTTCAGCGAGTGGATCAAGTGGCTTTCGGTTCATCGAGTGACTTTCATCTTTTTCTGCTGCTGAAACAAGGTCTGAAAGGACAGCACTTTCGCACCAATAGTGAACTTCGAAATGTTATGAAGACCTATCTCCCTACGCTGGCAGCGACCGTTTATGAAGAGGGTATTGCAAAGCTTGTTCATCGACAAGACAAATGTCTTAATTTTTATAGTGACTATGTGGAGAAGTAACTGTAATTGTGCTTGACTTTTGGTAATAAAATGATTTTGTGATAACTTTTTTTCGTGTGTGTGTGTTATGCTCCACATCGGAGGTTGAAAAAACTAGCCCTCGTATGATTGTGCATACATATTGCAGTAATTCAGCTTCATATTGTTCATGGACATGTGTTAGTAATGTTGGGAAGAATAACACCAAATTGCTTTTAATTGCTTATAACCTGTAAACTTCTTTTCCTTCTAATTGACCGTAATATTGTTTAATGTCACCTATTATGAGATAATCCTTTTCAGGTTTAATATATGTATGTAAAAGTAACGCCTGATAAAATTTTCAGTGTTCAATCGTGTAAGCTTATTAAACAGACCAATTATTTTCGTGAATATAAAGACCGAGAGTCATTATCTTCAGAAAGAGATACCTATATGAAACATCTATAAAAATGGTAGTGATATCCTTCAAGTAAATTTGTGCTGCTTACAGTTTTTGTTGGTGCTATTAAAAAAAAAAACTATCTTCGTACATTTTTGATTGACTGCTCCAAGAATTAACTCGAACCCTTAACGAATATCTCTTTAGAAGATCGTCCTTCTTCCGAATATGTTTATTTAGATTACCTTGAAATTCAACGTATTATGTAATTAGATGTTTTGACTATTATATTGACCTTGTTTTCTATATTATTATTTTGGATTGTTGATAACGTATTCTTAATTTCTTTCTTATTGTTTCTTTAGTTTAAGACCCACGATTAGGTTTAGAGGTTGAGGGAGACAGTAATGATAATAAAGAAGGAAGAAATTATGGAATGAAGAAAGTGAGAGAAAACGGGAAAACCTCGAATAAACCTCCACATACAGTGCGTCTTTCCCACAAAGCCGACTTGACGCAAGTTGTGATCAAACCAGGCATACCTCTTACCAGAAATTAGCACTCTGCTACTGAGCTATCATTCTTCTCTTAATTTCTTGTGGAGTTTGTTTTACAATGACCATCTGTTCTTGATTTCAGTTTCTTCAATGAATTAAATTTATTCAATTTCAGAGAACTGATATTCTATTTCTCTCATTTGTTATTTTGTTTCATGTAAAATTGTACTTCATCCTTCTTGAAGGAGTTCAAATAATGCCTTACTAAGAGTTTCTTCAAAACCCCAAAGCGATCTTTCATTCTATTATCACTCCTATATTCAGCTATCTCATATACAAGTACTTACATGTATCAAAAGTTCTACGTCTCTTTTGAATCTTACGTCGTCCATAATATTACTTTCTCAGATGATGGTGCAGCTGATTTTATTTGATTTTTTTCTAATCTATGTTCAACGAAACAAGTTTAAGGACTTAATTTATGTTTGGGTGGTTTCAAAATTCATATCCAATTTTATTATATTTATTTAAATTGTAAACCTCCATTTAGTACAATATGGTTGAATTAAACCTTGAAACTTACGATATACTCCAGGCCTCTTTGATACATGTTCAACATATGCATAGAGTCCTGAAGCTAATTTGTGACTTCAAAAGGCGAAATAAATATGAAATGTATCATCTCGAAAACAGAAAGTATGTAGACATACACGGTGAGCCAAAAGCCAAGTTACGTGAGAATTTATAAGATATACGTATATTCAATATATATATATGTTCAATATATATATTTTCAACATCAATGCATGCGTGCAAGCAACGTCTTCGGCTCTCTCTCGAACCTTTGACAGAATGTCCAAAACAGTGGCATAAGCAAATGGGGTGGTTTTGGAGTTTTACTCCCCTGAGCAAGATATTATGCCCCAAAAAATCTCATATTAAGATATGTATGCATACATCTGAAATTATATGAACTTGAGTCCTTGAGCCCAGCCCCTTGATGAACTTTTGCGTACCTCACTGGTATGGAATGATCATGTCTGCATATTACACGATGCATTCTTTCAGATGCTAAATATTTTGAGTAAAATGAGTAGATTTCCTTTAAATTAGCCCAAAGATAGAAATTTATTGGTAATAAGACTGGAGGCTATAGTGGCACTTAACGGTACCATGGCAAACGATCCACGCGCCAGGAAATTGGTCATCCGACTATTTACGGACAATTAAGTCGCAATGAGAAATGACACCATCCTGTTGCTACATTGCGGGGAAATTGATACTTCATTCATGTTTAGGAACTCATCGTCTTGAAGAGGGTGTTTGTAAAAATTCGCGTTCCTCCTCACAAAATTTTATGCGACGATCAGGATCATCTGCATTGATTTTTTTTATCCTTTCAAGTTCAGTGTCCCGTTCCAATTCCGGGGCTTATGAGATAGACCTTCAGTTTAAGATGTAATCCGAATCACATAATGTGTTCAATATGCTCTCCTAACGACAATCGAATCTAGGAGCCAGCGTACTCAAAGATGCGCGTGCTAGCCACTAGACCAGCGAGTAAGGCTATTCTTACTGAGGTGTTGTAACATTTGGATCTTGAATAGATATCACTTCTTCTTGTACAGAATGCAACACATACTCGAATTCGAATGGCTTATGCTATGCTTCATCGAGAGACAAGAGTGGTCTTCGTTGCGTTCTTGCATAAAGCTGCTTTCACTAGTTGATATCTCTTCATTAAATGAAGTACTCGCTCTTCCACTGTGATTTATCATGCACGTTATCAGTCTCCTCAAATCGCTATACCTATATATATATATATATATATATATATATATATATATATATATATATATGTGTGTGTGTGTGTGTGTGTGTGTGTGTGTGTGTGTGTGCGTTTGTTTGTTTGTTTGTTTGCTGCGTAAAAGGTGTTAAGTCCAAAGTGTTCCAAACGTTTGAACTTAAAAATCCTTTTTACAGTACTTTGTTGGGAACAATTTATGCAAAGATTTAAAACACTCAACACTTCGCCAGCAGTGTAAACCGCTTAATAAACTCTGCTTTTTAAGACTTAACACAAGCAGAAAATTTTCAATCCCAATCTTTATGATTTATGATTTTTGGACTTGACACCTTTTATACAGCATAGATATATAAGTAAAATAGTAAAATCTAATAATAAATTTTAATCGGTGGTTATCCCTTTTAGATTCTGGCATTTTTTAGGTAAATTATAGACTTTCAGTAAAGCGGCTACAGCATCATCCCTATTTATCGTATGTTCATGGTTCATACCTCATTGTTTTCACAGTAAAGCAACTTTTTAAATGACACTATTCACATTTCCCTATCATGTCCCTGAGGTGGAAAAGTTTGAGAGAAATCAGGATTTCTCTTTGAATTTTTTTTTTTTTTTTTTTTTAATTTTGCGCTCTTCTGGACACCCCCACCTCCCTATGTTAACGCAGAGACCTGAAAATCAACTGAAAGATACTAAGGTGTGTACTAACTGTGTGTACAAAATTTCAAGCTTCTATCTTGAATAATAATGGCGAGAAAAATATTTATCAATAATCCTCACAATGCCCCAGATTACCGCAAAAGACCTGATCTCAGGTAAAAAATTTCCTGAGACATCCCTATTTACCCTAGGATTATAGTTCGCCCATCATTCTCTTCAGAATAGAACTGCCTTTCAAACGGTACCATTCACATGTCTCCATCATGTATGTGAGGCGGGAAAATCGCGAAAAAAGGTTTTATGGTAAAAAAAAAATATACCTTTTTTTTTAACCTTTTTGCCTCTCTGGAACCTCCTCCCCCCGTGCTAACGCAGAGATATAGGAGAAATCTGATAAATACCACTCGGTGGACAGAATGTTTGTGCAAAATTTCAATCTTCTAGGTGCAAAAGTGAGTCCGCCAAAAATAATTAAAATAGACCAAACAAAATCTTTTTAAAGTTATGACGTCATCACCTCCTATGTATCGACCCAGGAACGCGTGAAACCATATGTAAAGCCACATTGCCACGTTAGGAAAACTTGTAGCTGTCATAAAAAAAAAATCTTGAAACCCTACCATATTTCACCATGTACGCGTAGTCTTCAAAAGGTTATAAAACATTTTTTCCATCTTGCAAGGAGTTGAACGATGCGCAACTTTCTGGGACGTCTTGTTTGCTACCTGCTATCGCCCTCCCGCTGACATGAAAGAAAAACCAGTTTCGCCGCTTCCGAAACAACGGATTCTTTTGGATAGGGAGGGGAAGTGCGCCAAAATACACGTTTTTAATGAAGAGGTTCACTGTTTGTCCACTAGAGTGCAGTGCTGCATGTGTGGAGAAACCTTTCTTGCTTTCAAGAAGTTGTAGCATGTAAAGAGTAAATAGAAAGATCGGGTTGCAAGTTTTTTTTATGACAGTTACAAGTTTCATTTAACGTGGCAATGTGGCTTAACGTATTCTACAATGCCTCTAAACTTGAAAAAACAGAGAAAAACGAAGTAAAGAGCTTTATTGGTTCTTTTTTAATCGGATAATGAAGACACTACTTTAGTACCTGAAAGTAGATACTAGAACTCCAAAGGGTTTATACATTTTTAGTTTCGTTTGCATCGTCGTTGAATGATAAGGTTGACTTTGTCTACTTTTACCAATCTTATGGTGATTTATCTATTGAAGAGAAAACTTTGTGGATCATCCTAGTCTTAGCACTTCCTCCTTTTAACAGGACATTTCTAGCCAACTGGCAGGCATTTAGTTTTAGTTTTGGTTTTAGTTTTCACATAATCATCCGACGAATTTTACTTTGAACTTGTTGTAAGATGCCAGGTGTTTGAATAATCGTCCTAATAAAGTTCGTGTGGAATTAAAGCTGTCGCAGAGTATTTGTAGTAAAGTCTGTAACCGACAACTTACGCTTTACATTCAACAGAAGGTTGTGCTTTATTTGTTACATTTTCTAAACATAGTACAGATCATGTCGAAAGAAATGATTCTTAAGTTCCACGCTTGATGGATTTTTTTTTAAAATTCGTTCTTCATGAACTGTACTGGCTTTTCTGAATTTTTTTCAAGGAAAATTAATTAGACAAAATGAAAATTTAGATGTAAAAAAAAAAAAAAAAAAAAAAATCCAAAGAAAAAGAAAATAAATGGAACTACACCATTGGAAAACTTTGTAAATTTGGATCACTTTTATTATGGCGTTAGGTTATTACTTGGACCAGAATGTTACGTTTTCAAATTTTTCGAAATTCAATCTTGAAAGGGTAAAGAGGGAAATTACTATTATCGAATATGTGTTTTTAGGGTGGTCCTTAATTTTTGATTTCCGAATTTCTTTGGACGAACCCCCCAAAATGGTTCCATATGGGACTAAATTAAGCCAGGAGAAAAATTAGATTCATTGAATAATTTTAAATGGTGCCTCAAGCGAACTGAAGTTTTGAATCCGATTACAACACATAGTATATGGGGAAAATCTGGAATAAACCCTTGTAATTTGGAAACAGCTTAAGGGAATGGGAAGATGTTTTGAATAATGGAACTAGAGGAAGAGACACACCTAATTTTGTATGGCATTATCATGGCAGGCATCTTGAAGTCCGCCATCTTGAATTCGAGTCAAAATTTTCAAATAGAAAGAGGGTCATGTGGCATATCGTTTTGAGGTAGCGTTTCACCAGAAGTACAAATCTGGCATTATTTACAAGCTATCTATAATCATGTAAGAGCTATTACGTGTGAAAAGATTTCTCCGAGGGAAAGTGCACGATTAGCTGTTAAGGAAACTGAGGTATTTTGGCAAAAGACAATGATACCAAAAAGGTAAAGGATACCTAACGCAGTAATGACAAGCTGATAGCATTGTATGAGAAATGGCGAGCATTTCAGAAGAACAATAAAAGGTCGAGTGAAGTGCAAGTGCAAAAAAGAAGAAGCCTTCTTAAATATCTTGAATATCTTAATTATTTTAAAAGAAGCCTTCTCAAATAAATATCTGATTTATTTGATATAGCCCATGCTAATGTTCCACGTATTATTAAAATCAAAGAAGATAGTTTCTTTTGTCTCAAAGACAGAAGGGACAATTTGGTAACATGCTTGGTAAAGACATGAGTTTGGCGTGAAAAGAACAAAAGAGATATGCACGGCTTCAAAAGAAAGTGGAACTCAATAGAAAACGCACTTCTGAAAATAATTTGCTTGAATATACACCAAAAGACATGGAGGTAAGCAATTCAAGTAATAAAGAAGAAAATCCAATTGGGAATGTTAGGGAAAGTGTAAAAATAGGTGCATGTGTGCTCGGATCCTTCAAGGGATGTAACAGGGGAAAAACTAATTTTATTACTCCAATACAAATTGCTGTTCTTGATCGATACAAAGTCACTGATAGAGCAGCAATACATATTCTGACAGCGACGGCAGAAGTATTAGGCCATAATGTAGAGGAACTAGTAATAAATAGGTCTTCCATTCGCCGATGCCGAGAGAAAATCCTTTTCAAAGTTCCACAGGACCACAAAGAACAATTTCAGAGTGCATCAAGTGCGTTAGTTGTGTATTGGGACAGAAAACTACTACCGAATTTGGCAGAGAGACTGCCGAGAGGTTATCAATAATTATTACAGGAGATGGTCATGAGAGGCTAATTGGTGTTCCCATTTTGTCATCATTAAGAGAAGAACATATTGCTTCTACCATAGTTCATTCGCTTGAAGAATGGAACTTGGTAAAGTTCATGCAGGCAGTCTGTTGTGAGTCATGTTAACGGTGCTTGCATTCTACTAAAGCAGAAGCTCCAAAAAATCTATATCTCCCTTGTAGGCACCACATTTATGAACTGGTTTTAAAATGTGTATTTGATAAATGTTGTGTTTCGTTTGCATCTGGATCGGATGTTCCCTTATTTAAGCGATTTCAGAACGAGTGGTCTAAAATAGATTGCACTAACTTTATTATAGGAATTGATGATGATGATGATGATATAAGGAATAATATTTCCGATGTAAAAAATGAAATGTTTAATTTTGTTATCAAACGTGTACAAGCAGGACACCTCAGAGAAGATTACAGGAAATTTTTAGAACTGATCGTCATATTCTTGGATGGCATACCTCCTCCAGGCTTTTTTCTTTCGTTTGCCTGGAGCAATTCACCATGTAAGATGGATGGGAAAAGCAATCTACTGTTTAAATATATTTCTCTTTCGCCAACAATTTCGTTTAACGAAGCAAATAGAAACGGGTCTTCGGAGAGTACGCATTTTTCTGATACAACAATATGCAAGGTTTGTTTAAATGTCATCAAGCATCCCATTCACCATTACAAGATCTGCAATTTTTGAAAGGTCCGTACAGTTATTGACAAATAGATGCTGAATTATCTGAAGTGGCTGTATTTTCTCGCTATTTCTGGTACTTGACGGAGAAACACGAAGTGTTGGAGTTTTTGATGATGAAGATAGCATAATTGAAAAACAAAAAATTGTTGAAAGAATTAAAACTGTAAGGAGAAACCGTGAAACAGCTAAGAAGCTTGACGCAAGAGGTGATACGATAAAAATTCTTGTGAAAAGAGAAATAAGTGATTTCGTGACAACAAACACACAAATTTTCCTCGAGAGGTTTAAAATACCCAAAGGGTTTCTTGAGTGTGATCCGATTTCATGGTCAAATAACAGTGACTATCTTCAAGGAAAGACAATAGTTAAATTCATTCACGTAACAAACGATACAGCAGAAAGTTAAACTAATAGAAGATAACAACAACGTTCTTACGAAAAATGAGGATCAGAAACAGTTTCTTTTGCAGACAGTGATGGCCCATAGACGATCTTTTCCTAAATGTGACAAAAGTGAACTATGTAGCAAATAAGATTGAAAACTTAACATAAAGCTGCTACATAAATAAGGGGTATTTCAATTTCTTCCAAGTTGTAAGTTTCATTTTCCTCATAATGGTCTATGAATCATCTTAATGGAAACTTATTTTTAGTTCATAGTGAAACAAACATTCAACTTTCTCTAGCAGTTTGTTTCAGTTTGTAATAGACTTCGAAAATTCTTACAAATCTACGGTCCATAACTATAATAAAAAACAAACAAACAAACAAACAAACAAAAAACATTACACCGACGCATTTTGTTTTTTAGACGTAATAACTCTTACATGATTATAGGTAGCTTGAAAATAATGCCAGATTTGTAATTCTGGTGAAACGCTACCTCAAACAGATATGTCACATGACCATCTTTCTGTTTAAAAATTTTGACCTGAACTCAACATGGCGAACTTCAAGATGGCTGCCATGATAATGCTATACAAAATTAGGCGTGTTTCTTCCTCTAGTTTCATTATCCGAAACATCTTCCCATTCCCTTAAGCCGTTTCTAAATTACAAGGGTTTATTCCAGATTTTCCCCATATACTATGTATTGTAATCGGATTCAAAACTTTAGGTCACAGGAGGCACCATTTAAAATTATTCAATGGGTCTAATTTTTCTCCTGGCTTAATTTAGTCCCATATGGGACCATTTTAGGAGGTTCGTGCAAAGAAATTCCTAAATTTATTTTTCCCCATATAAATAAGGACCACCCTAATGTGTTTTGAACCGGCATTTATTAAGTGGGAACAGAGTATATTTCAATTGCACGCATTCAGTATGGAGAACGCATAGTGAGGGACGCTGGGAAAGAGGACATTATACCAGTAATAGGTTAATTTTACATACCAGATAGTACAAAGATACAAATATTTTATGTTGCATGTATTACATTAAAATTTATTAAAATGTTTAGCTTCTTACAAGGCATGATTGAATGAGTATATACTATCTAAATGAATGAGTTTATCTAACACTTTGAAAACAAAATTTAAATATGTTAAAGTAAGTACACAAAATAACCATACAAATAAATATGGTTAATAAATTATATAAAAGAAAACCTTCACCCTGTAAGTTAAATGTGTATTATTTTTAATTATATATGTGCAATATAATGGGAATTTGATATTTGAAGATGATCGGCAATAAATTAATTTTTTCGCAGGATGTACATTTTTTACAGAATATTTCTTCCAGAAATATGTTATAAATATTATAAATTAAGAACTATAATTATGGTTATTTTTCATTTCCTTCCTCCTGTTCCACGAATAATATGTTGTAAGGAGCTCTTTCTCTGCGTTCAAATGGAGTCATTCCGTTTTTCCAAAGAGCAGTGTTCAATGTTGCCATCTCATCTGAGTTACTATTCCACCAAACAACATTTCCATCTGAAGTTACGAAAAATCATTAAAAATAATTAGAATATAATGAACAAAAATTAATAAATTCATCCATACACTAATTTTATTTACATAATAATGATAAAAGATTCTTAATACCTAGAAATATTCTAAAGCACATAGTATGTAGTGAATCACTAACACATCATTTCCTTTTTAAAAAAATATCGGTTAGTACATCTATAGCACACCGGTAACGTTTTCAATATATGATTGACAGCAGGAGATGTGGCTAAAAACGGTAATTTTAAGAATAATGTATGTTGATGAAGATGGGAGTATCAATTGAAAATGACGACAAATATATGTACGGTTCTGAAGTGTATTAAAATGTTACTTTACTGTAATAACTTATCAGTTTAGTTCCTTAAATAGTTTATGAATATTCGTAAAATTTAGGAGTATTCTTAGGGCATTCTCTGTAGGTATTTAATTTGGGTGAAATAACACTTAAATACTTCACTGGACTTAATAAAGAAACTAAAACTGCTGAACTCTGTATTTAATTTACTTGCAGCGAACTTATCTTACGATGTTCACTTTGTTATTAATTTATTACGAAATCTATTATTATTATTATTATTAATAGAGTAGTAGAAGTAGTAGTTGTTGTTCCGTCCGACTCTTTGGCCAGGTGTACACTATAGTTAAAATTGTGCTTAATTAAAAGTTCTGATTGTTTATAACTAACAAATTTATTTGTTTTTAGTTTATCCCTCTCCCCACAATCACTCTTAACTCCATACTATATATATATATATATGCAATTATTTAAGGATTTCGTTATACCGACAAACTATAGCACAGGTCAGAGCCGTACTGGCCAGGCGGGAAACCGAGAAATTTCCCGGTGGGCCGTGGATAGTGAATTTTTTTAGTGGGTTCTCCGCCTTATATCGTAAGTAGCGGTAGACCTATATGTATAAAGAGGCACACATCATGCATTCCTCGCGAGAGTAAGAAGAGGACAATAACTATTGGTGCTATTCTAATTTTTTAACAACCGGTTCTCTCTCTCTCCCTCCCTCTCTCTCTCTCTCTCTCTCTCTCTCTCTCTCTATATATATATATATATATATATATATATATATATATATATATATGTATATAACAAAAGTAATTTTTTTACTGACAAGTAAGAGATCTATACAGCATCCTAGTACAAGGTAGTGTGATGAAATTAAGTAGCATTGCGAATATCTTAGGAACGAAATATCCGAAATAGATAGTTGTCAAAAAGTATTGGGAAGACCTTAATCCAGCAATTGTTGATAATAATGTGTATGCGTTTCAAATATAAAGAACCCTTACCACTACACTTAGTTCTCATTCTTGATATCTGAACATTTCTTAGATATCTTCTAAGAAATAAATATTTATACTTTGTTCTGAGAGATCATATGTTTAACCCTGGATATAATTGTGTAAAATTTACTGTTTCTGGGTATAACTGTGTAAAATTTACTGTTATGTCTGGGTATAAGAAACGGTTCTGCGAACTCGAAATATTTTAACAACCGGTTTTAGTGGACCGGTCCGGCTGAATAGCACCACTGACGATAACACGTCGAGTATCGGCAATACAGTCAGCTAATCTCAGACCAGCATTGCTAGCCCGTGATGTTGCGAAAACAGCCTTTCACATTTTTCGTAATGCAATCCTTCAAAGGTTCCTGATTTCCCACTTTGCTTTATAATTTTGCTAATATTGAAGTATTCAGCTAAATTGAAATCTCAAATAATGCCATAATTTGAAACTAAATAATAATTCACCGTTGTTTTCCATATAGAAAATATACAGGGCCTATATATAATGCAATAAAATATATAATTAAGACCATTGTCGGTCCTGAAACGGAAAAATAGAAGGGAGCACATCAAAAACTTTTATGATGGGCCCTCTCTCAACACGTTCAAAAGGGCTCATGAATGATATAGCAGAGATTCATGTCATGTTTGTTAAACTTTTATGGTAAAAATGTTTTCAGTAATTTTTATAATTTTGGAAGCCCTCTTGGTCACGGAGTCGTGGACCAAAAAACTCAACTCAAATCAATATTTTCTTTTCTAACAAAGAGGAAAATATTAATATCTTTAGAGGAAAATCACGGAAGCAATCACTATGTTGTAGATAAGTAGCTTTTTAAGCGGTATATTTTAAAACGCGTGTTAAGGGTATCATAAGGAGCCTTGTGCAGATGTAAATTTAAGTCAGTTTTCTTTCCGTTTCGCCAACAATGTGTAAAAGAAATAAATAAAATTCATTCATTCGTACCTTACTTTAAAAGGATTTATCTACGTAGTGTTTTCCTAAGGACTGTGTGGTTCAATGTGAAATAAGTGCTTTGTAGGTTCATGATCTTGGCTTGTGCGAAATAAGTACAATATACTATACATTTGCTTTGAATTGTGTGTACAACCAGTACGCAGTACGTACATGTTGGAGGAGAGGCCAGTGTATACATGTGCATGGGTCCCCTAGAAGGTACCGTCCGGTGGGAACTTGGGCTGCAGTACGGCCCTGGTGCAGGTAGTGGCATCTATTAGCATAACCGTTTATCATTAGGATTAGCGTGCACATTAATTGAGACGTTTCACGTTTATTATTATTATTATTATTATTATTATTATTATTATTATTATTATTATTATTATTATTATTATTATTATTATTATTATTATTATTATTTAGCAAAGCTAATAGTAAAATCTTTGCGCTTAATTTTAATTGTAACAATTTTTAACTTCAATATCATTATATATTGTAATAGTAGTGTAATAATAATGTCATGTTAAACTATGTTATGACGCTTTGAGCATTGAATTTTCACTTGCAAGGAATATTTCCCAATTGTAAGGTAGATTTTACAATTTTTTTTAAAGAAAAGGATGGGTTTAATATACCTCATTTGAAGGTTTGACTTACCCAAAAGTATCTCTCATACAATACCAATTATGGGACAATAAAGATCTGAGAGTTGTGAAATAAGATAATGTTACGATTATTAAATAAATTCAAATTTTATATTCCAAACTAGGTGTAAGCAATCACTGAAAGCTTTGGTAACAGTGCAAACAATATAGGCTAAACAAAACCATGATTGTAAGAAACATAGTGCTGCAAATTGAACAAAAAGAGAGTTTGGTTCATATGCACTATGTCTAGTTATTACATATTTCACAATATCTGGAAAAGTGGTGAACTAAATAGGCATAGTTTGCTCGAAGAAGTATTGCAAACTTTGAGAGAAACATAAAGAACAATATTATTGGGTCGCTGATCTAAATATTGAAAATACATGGAAAAGAAAATTGGAGAGACAAAATAGTTCTAAACCAGTAAAAATAGTAGAAGTGAAAAGTAGCTCCAAAGAGGATCACTTTCATATCTAAACTTAACAAAATTCTCTAGCATACGAGGGCCGTTTGGAAACTAACGTCCGATTGGTTAAAAAAAAGAAACATCAAATTTAATAAAAAGAATATTATATACATCTAAAAACTACTTCTTTGCTCTGTTTCAACAGTTTCCATAAACATTCAAGCACTTATCATATCTTTGCACTAACTTAGAAATTCCATCAGCATAAAAATCTTCCTTCTGTGCCTTGATGGCCAGCCTGTGACCACATCTTTCAGCTCCTCCTCATCATCAAAGCGCTGAGATCCAAGCCACTTCTTCATATGCATGAAGAGATGATAATCGCTGGGTGCCAAATCGTGAAACGTCGATTTTCACGAATTTTTCCATCAGTTTTCTGAACGAGTACATGAGTGACCACATATGGCCTGGCACTCCTTTCTTCGTCATGAATATTTGTTCGTCTACTTTTAAATGAACGAACCCATTCACAAACAACTCCTTCATTCATAACACTTGGTTCGTACACGGCACAAAGTTCCCGATGAATAGCTGCTGTCGAATATTATTTTGCTGTAAGAAAACATATAACAGCTCTCACCTCGCACTTGGAGGGTTTTTTTATTGCAGCAGAAGCTACATTTTGAGAAGCTACAAAAGTGGAACTAGTGATCTGACAACCTTAGCTCTACCACGGCTGAATGCAGACTGATCTACCGCGCACGTCTGTGTGCAAAGATGGTATCGCCGCTCCCACTACTTCACGCACAGTGACCAATCAGAGGTTACTTTCCAAAGGCTCCTCGTAGACATGATTTGACTGAAGAGCGACAAAAACATTAATTGAAAATATATATATATAAAAAAAATTGTCGTATCAAATATTTCAACAAAAGAGAGACTGACCAAAGCTTAAAACCCACTTTATTTTAAATTATAATTTGTAACTGTTTGGGATATCTAGCATATCCTTCTTCAGACACTATCGAAATTAATGAAAATATAGACATATATATAAATGTTGTTATAACAGGAGAGACAGGAAAGAGAATGAAAGAAAGGATAAAACAACATGAAGATTATGTTAGGAGGAAGAAAGATACCAATGCCATATACAAACATGTTAAGGAGACGAATCATGGAATTAATTGGGATAAGACGGAAGTATTGGAGATGGAGAAAAGAATGATAATAAGGAAGTGGAAAGAAGCGGATTGGATAAAGAAGGTAGGAAGAGATAAACTGATGAACTGGACAGGGGGCTTACCAATTAATGAATTATGGCAAGGAAGTTTGAATAGCATAGAGAAAAAGAAAATTAAAATAAAGAGCCCTTATAAGAACCAAAAATGAAGGAACGTGATTAATTGGAAAGTGAACACGAAGACTTATGGGATTGGCTGAAGGCCTCAATAAATAGAAAAATAAATAAATAAATAAAAATAAACAGTACAACAATGACTATATATATGTCTGTTAAAATAATTTAAACTTTTTATAACAATGACTATATATATAACGGTTAAAGAATTTAAACTTTGTTATAATAACATTTATATATATGTCTGTATTTTCATTAATTTCGATTGTGTCTGAAGAAGGATATGCTAGATATCCGAAACAGTTACAAATTATAATTTAAAATAAAGTGGGTTTTAAGCTTTGGTCAGTGTCTCTTTTGTTAAAACAATCAATCCAAAGCCACGAATAGTCTTACTATCGACGTATTTCAAGCATACAAGTAAGATGATAGTAAATCAGCAGAAAACAATCTGGATGAATAAGAAAGAATAATGTGGAAGTCAATAATGCCGGTTCGTTTTGACAAAACGACAAGTGTTAATATAAAATAAATAATAACATCATAAATAGGGTAATCGCTGCTATTTTATTTTAATATTCAGGAACTTTTAATATATGATAAAATGTGCAATATAAATCCATCTATAACGACTCTGGAACTTATTACATAAATAACTATCCTTTCTGACCAGAGCTTAACGTAGTTATTTATTAAAACTAACATAAAATGTTACAGTTTAAAATAAGATGTTAAAGTTATTTTAGTTTTAGTAGATAAGTATACTGAGCTCTGGTCAGAAAGGATAGTTATTTATGCAATATAAAACAATACTATCTCTAGAAACATTATATAGTGCATCATTATTAAATAGTGAAGCGATTTGCCAGTGTGACGTGTAATTCATAGCAAGCACCTTTAAGAGGCCCCATCATGGCGAAATTAAAATACCGCTAATTTTACAGTAAATATATGATATCTTCAAATAGATAAATAATAATAATAATAATAATAATAATAATAATAATAATAATAATAATAATAATCGAAAAGTGGAACAAGATCTCGCTAGACAATATTATTTTACTAGATATCGTTATTACGATTCACTTATCTGCTTTCGATTTCCAGCCATTTAGAAAATCAGCACTTATTTTCGCGTTTATCAATGGCTGCAAACAGAAAGCTACCAGGTGACCCGTGATAACGATACCTCATGCAAAATAATATTATCTAGCGCGCTCTTGTTCCATATTTTGATTACCTTTTATCTATTTGAAGATATCATATAATTATGTAAAATTTGCGGTATTTTAATTTCGCAATGATTAGGTCTCTTAATAAGAATTTAAAAAGAAGGAAATAAAAATAGCTTTAAATTAAAGCAGCAAGCGTAGCAATACTATATTGTTAATATTTCGTTATGTTTATGACGTTATCAACGGTTTTGACTCCTTGGATTGTTTTAAGTTTAACGCCTTTTGAAGATAGAGATACTTAAAATGAGTTTGAGGCATGGATTCAGGATATCACAAACGTATCAGATGAGGCATGGATTCAGAAAGATATCACAAACATTTCAGATGAATTCCTACAGAAGTCTATAAATCCATCTTTGGTCGGTTAAAGGAAGTTGATGGATGTTACTTGTTCTTCTTATCGAATTTTAAGCTACATCTCTACACTCTTATTTAATAAATTAAAGATAAAATGGGTTTCATTAGCCATTTAATAAGTTATAGGTAAAATATATTTCATTAACCTCGTATTAGAAACGTAGAAGTTACTGTAAATTCGCAAAAAATCTCACCCATCGGCTATATACTTAACAACAGAATACTACCTTTATCAGTTTCAAGTTTTGGAATGTCTTGCTCTGCTCGCTGAGGACGAATGAATCCCACAGGGCCTTCTTTCAGGGCACCAGGACCTGGGTCTGGTGCTGAACCCCAATTTTCCGCTCTAAACCATGGCCAGCTATCCCAGTCGGCACTTTCACTCAAAACCTTTGAAAGCATTGAAAAAAATATATATTTTATTTCCATTTCCAGTTCAAAAGCAAATGAAGATAGTATATCAATACATACATTTTAAAAACCCTTTCGCCTGAGCCATTCAGTTATACAGTATTTACTCTCAGTAACTCATTCTTAGCAATTCTTCATTCTCACTCAAATTTATTCTTTCATACGATAATACATCCTAATCTGGAACAAAGAGGAATTGCAGTACCATTAGAATAGAAAATCTTAATCATAGTTTCTATTCACAAGAAATGTGTCGAAACTGATAGCAATAATTATCGAGGCATATTTCCTTTGTCAACAACCTATTAAATCCTATCAAATATTCTGTTAGCAAGACTGACCTTATGTGCGATGATGAAATTATTGGAGATTATCAGGATGCGTATTTAGTTCAGGATGCTAATCTAAACTTTTCAAATATCGAACAGATATTTAGTAGCCTATTCCTCGAATACTTGAAAAGAAATAGAAACACAAAAGCCCGGTACATCAATATTTATTAATTTCAGAAAAGCCTACAACTCGATTAGAAGGGAAACATTCTACAACATTCTTGCCGAATTTAGTATTTTGGAAAAGCTAGTTAGATTAACAAGGATGTTCAAATGAAATCCAAAGTAAAGTCAGAGTAAGAAAATGCTTGTCCACTAGCTTTCGCGTCGAGCGAATGGCTTGAAATAAGGAAGGAAACGCGTTATAGCGGTGCCATTCTGATGAGGACAGAGGGGTAATTGCTTTCCTCTGAGTTTTTGAGAAACACATTTTTAAAATAAATTTTATACTATATATAAAATAAATTAAAAATAATATATCAACTGTTCAGAAAAATTTTACATATGTATTATATTGTTATCCATTGTTTCTAAATACTACATACTATACGCTATATCTCCGAAACTTATTTACATATTTTTACAATCATATATTGCTGTAAATTATTGTTTGATGCAAATGTATAAACAAACTATTTAAAACTTTCAGATAAGTAGCTATTGTACAGATTATATTGGGTATTGTTACAATTTTATACTAATATACTAATAAAAAAAATCTCTTATATCTTTGGGTAATCATGGCCCAACCCCTCCCCCTTTTCTGACAAAATGATGCTACTGATGTGTTGTCACCATTATTATTAAATTTTGTTTCGGAATACACTGTAAGAAAAATTCAAGATAGCAATCACTATCTAGATAGCTGAATATCACTCACCAGGTTATGGCTTATGCTATTGATGTGAGTCTAACAAGGGATTCTATGAAGACAATATAAAGAAATGCATAGGTTTTATTAAACCTTGCAATGACATGGGTTTAGAAATGAATGCAGGGAAAACTAAATACATGGAAATTAGCCATGACCGTAATACTGCAAATTATGGATACGTAAAAATATCAAGTCATACTTTCGACAAAGTGGATACTTTCAAATATCTAGGATCAACATTAACATACCAAACGCATATCCAAGAAGAAATTAAAAGTCGACTGAAAGTAGGGATTTCGTGCTATTATTCAGTTCAAACTTTGTTGTCTTCGCGAATTTTGTTGAAGAATTTGAAGCTGAAAATATATATTACGCTTGTTGTGCTTATGGTCGTTTACTTTAATGGAAGAACCAAACTAAAAGTATTTTAAAATAAAATCCTGAGATGAACTTTCTATCCTACGTAGGACGGGAATAGAGAATGGTGGAATTTTCATAATGAGGAACTGCATAATTTATACCACTTACCAAACATTGTAAGGGTCATTATGTCTAAGAGGCTCGGGTTGGCAGGACATGTAGCCAGAATGGAAGAAAGTAGGAACTCTTTCAAAATTTTAACTGGAAACTTGATTAAAAAAAAAAAAAAAAAAAAAACTTTTGGCAGAAACAGAAATACCAAGTAGAAATTGGATACAGTTGGTTAAGGACGAAAGTCAATGGAGAGCTTTTTTATATGAAGCATTGAACCTTTGGCTTTCATAGGCTATAGAATCAGTTTTTAATATTTCCCACTCAATATTAGTTCTGTATCACACTCCGCGTCAAAAAAGAACTTGTTATTTAAAATTGACTCATTTTAAAGTCGATGCAATGGAACATGTTCTTCTGTTTAATAGTGAAACGAGGTAAGAATATCCTTGGAACTTCTAAAACAAATTTCACTCCAAAAAATCGTGTTACTATTATTATTATTATTCGGGCGGGCTTAGGCGCAAGAAGATTCTACTAAAGCATATAGTATGTGGTTGGGAACATGGCATCTAAGTGGTAGGGCGCTTACATCTTCTGCGAGGAGTCTCTAGTTCAATGTTAGACCATATAAGCTTATGGCAGACAAACATCGTGATTGTGATTTTCTGAAGAACTCTCGTTTCCTTCTATATCTTCATTTAATCAATTCTTCCATGTGATTGCTTTCAAGATTCATTTATGGGGCGCTAAATGAATAAAGTTCACTTTTGGTCATTTTGGACATATTTAAGAAAACTGCCTAAAACTCCTTTCCGTGTTTGTAAGATTCACGTCCGAGTATTGTAAATAGCTCTCACAATGTAGAAAACAGTATTCACTTTTTCATGTATTTAAACGGAGCGTACACACTTTCTGTATCTTTTTTTAACAAATTTTGGTATTTGAACTTGAACCCTTTGTGCTCTGAACGGCCCCATATTTTAAACTAAAAGATATAATCGTGCTACATTTAACATCTAATTTCATTTCATCCTGTCGTGTAGGGTACATTGTTTGTCAACGTTGAACTAAATTGAATTTTGTGATGATTTTGTTAACCCTTGCCTTTTATTTATGATAGTAATGGTTCTGAGTTTGAGTTGATGAAGTGATGCGAGGAACGCAACTGTCGCAGTCCCATTGCATTTATGTTGGACCTGAGTTTTTCTTATTTATTTATTTATTTATTTATTTATTTATTTACTGTGTTGCTGGAATAACGTATAAATGACATGGAAGAACTAGTTGTCCAACATTGAAAATTTTTATGTTGAGAACGATGCAAGCATCTCAAGAGTGTTCTTGAAGGTTGTCGTTATTATATCTTGAATATAGAGGATGATCAATTCTTTGTAGAACTTAGTAATCGTGGTATTCTTGTTGAGTGTGTGCTTGATTATGGTCTGGTTGGAGTGGTATTTGATAACCTAGTGTCGTGTGTGTTCCCTTGTAGGTCTACGTCTACAAACAAGGAGTCGTTGGGCTCAGCAGGACTCGCGATCAGTTCTGTTGTGATTGGCTGTCGAGTTTCGTTGCGTACACTTACCATCCTGGTTAATTATCAGTGGTCGAGACTGCTAGTACCCACACATGACGCTGAAATCTGTCCAGAATTTACGTACTTTTGATAACCCTTCTAACTATTGATCAAGAAATTCCTGGAGTAGTGACCATTTCGCTGATAAGAGTGCGTTAGTCGTCACTACCCGACAAACTGTGTCTACCCGACAAGCGGCAATAAATCTTTTGCTGGCCTATTGTTACACTATTGTCGTTCACCGATATTAATGATGGTTGTGAAGATGTCATAACAGAAAAGAAGTCCGGCTCACACGGTTTGTCCAACAACGTTCTGTAATTCTACTTCTATTTTGGCACTTGAGTTTAAACTTTCCTTTTAGCACAACATAACTACTTTTCTTCTTTCTTTAATAGCCCCTATCTGATATTCATAGCCAGAAATCAATAAATGTGTTTCGACCTAGTATTACCTCGTACCTTTCCATTTCATATCCCATCAAATAATAGCAACCAGTCGTGTCAATTCGTAGTTTATACCCTAATATCTGCTATACCATATAGTTATCTTGTACCTTATACATGTCATTTTGATGATCCATCATTAAGTGATCACAATTGGTTATGCTCCACTAATCAAGTAATTCGTAATAAGCTTTATCATGTAAGTTTACGAAATTCACAATTTATCTTTCAATATTATAGTTTTATGCATTGCAAATAAATATAAACCTATCACAAGTTATTGAGTAACACGCTAGGCTTACATATGAAAATACGTAAGCGATGGATTAAAACTAATTTTTAACCTTTAATATTAGTAAAAAAAAAGTTATATAAACTTTATTTTATTTTATGTTTTGAAGAGCTAGAATAATAATAATATTCCTCTTATTATCATATCCACAGGATAAATGATATAATAATATATAAAGATATACGTGGCTCGTACTACACCTAGATGTGCTTTAACTCCAAGTTTGCTTACCCACGGTGGTAACGTTCGCCGTCTTCCCATTCTTGGTACTGACTTCGATGCCTTCAAAAAATAGTTGTCTGGATCACTTCGTCTTCCTATTCTAGGGACAGACTTTGATGCTTTTAGGAAGTAATTTCCACTTGAGGCGTCATTTGCTGATGCGGGAGCATAAAACAAAAGAATGAGGAATGCAAAACCTAGAAAAGAGAGAAACCGCTACTGTTAAAAGAATTATTATTATTATTATTATTATTATTATTATTATTATTATTATTATTATTATTATTATTATTATTATTATTATTATTACTATTATTATTACGATAAAGGATGTGTGTGTCACCGCCAGGAAAAGAGAACTATCTGCTATTGAATAGTGTATTTTGCTACATATACAGTATATAAATACGAGGTATGTCCAAAGAGAAACCAAACTTTCTAAAAAATACGATTAACGATACTATCCTTGACTTTCTGCTTGCCAGCGCCACGTAATGGCGTTCTTTCTACCATTTTAACGGTAATTGCATCATCTGCCTTGTCATCATGTAATCGCAAGCGTTGGGATGAAGTTGTGTGCTATACTTGTGACTAGTTTGTGGTATTACGAAATTGAAGGTTTTGGAAGAGTATGTGTGTGTGCATCAAATACTGTGCAAGACATTTACGAAAACTTTGAAAATGCTGCAGAAAGTGTCCGCAGAAGAATCTATGACCCGAAGTCAATGTTATGAGTAGTTTCAGCGTTTCAAAGAGGAAGAACATTCATTAAATAGAGGCAAAACCTGCATGTCCATCAATATCATGTGATGATGTTCATGTTCAGGAAGTAAGTTTAGACTAATTCTATATGAAAAGTGCACAGAGAAGAACGTAGTAACACGCAGGAGCATTTGTTGGTCCTCCTTAAAAATATACTATACGTTTTTGTCTTACTTTATTGTAAATATGCCTGTTAAAAATGAAAGTGTAGTACGTGTTTTATTTCATTTAATTATGTTGCTTCACTAAAATGCCTATATTAGATCATTTAAGAGTATTTAATAAGTTTGATATAGAAGTTATGTATAGAAATAATTTTTGAACTTTCATGAACTATAATTTTTCATAATCTTTGGAACTAAATAATAAAAAAAATATATTATAATAATAAAAGCAAATATAAACCTAAATCAATAAATAATGAAAATAGAGAAGAAGATATTCTCCCGTTTCTATTTCCTAATTACTGAAGAAGTAGCAAAGAGCGTACCCGCATTTGAGTACATGTCTTTGACATTGCAACTGCTGCTCTTAAAGGCCACCATCCGCTACTGATCTCTACCATCTTAATCCTAAAATCTGACATAATTTACACGCGCTTAGTACCTTGGCTTTAATATCTCAATAGAATCTAGCCCCATACAGTAACTTCATTGTTTTATCTGTAGAACAGAAAGAAAAGAACGAATGTCTTTAATGGTTGAACAACTCGGTGATGATCCGCTTTGGGTGATAATGATGGTTGAAATTATAAAACCAATCAGTAGTATATCCTACTGTGTTGTTATTGAATATCCCAAAAATGTTAATATATATATATATATATATAAATTCGAGAAATGGAACATGACAACACAAAACACTGTTAACTTAGCGCTAGGTTTATTATTTTCAATTAAGGCTACCCACGACACAAGGTAGAGTTTTTGTATTAGGATACGAGAGGAGGCAGAGAGCTTCCAATAGAAACAGATACGATTTCCGAGATCAGACATCACTTTCATTACACGTTTCCAAGAGGAAATATCCTCTAATTACCTCGTGGACAAACTGAGGGAGATAATACAGTGTTAAAAGAAATGGTTCAGCACTGTGTCGAAAGCTGCATGTCTTGTATATCCTAGTTAAAATGCTATCTCTCTATATAAATTAAATCAACGTTGTATATCATCTTTTTCCGATAAAACGGATGATCCGTTTGAAGTAAGTTTCGAACATAGTTGACAAGTGTGTGGGTCAAAATGCGTTTTAATCATTTCATTTTGTTAATCAACTATCCACATATTAAGATAATTGATCATCACAGTGTTATTATCTATCCATACTGATCATCAAAGAGTTATCAACTATCTGCACATTGAGATGATTGATCATCAAAGAGTTATCAGTTATCCACAAATTGAGATAATTGTTCATTAAAGAGTTATCAATTATCCATAAATTGAAATAATTGATCATCAAAGTGTTATTCCATCAATTACGGTAATTAATCATCAAAGTGTTGTTAACTATCCATAAATTGAGATAATTGATTATCAAAGAGTTATCAACTATCTGCACGTTGAGATAATTGATCATCAAAGAGTTATCAATTATCCACAAATTGAGGTAATTATTCATCGAAGAGTTATCAATAACCAACAAATTGATATAATTAATTATTTAAATGTTATATACTATTCATAAATTGAGATAATTGATCATCAAAGTGTTGTTAACTATTTAAAATTTGAGATAATTGATAATCTAACTCTTATCAACTATTCACAAGTTGAGACCAACGTGTCTATTGCACTACAGTAGAACCTGCTGCTAGACACAGCGCGTGTACATTGACTTTAATTTCCACAGTACTTGTTCTGATTAAATAAGGGATAATCGAACTAGACCGCCCACTCTGCTCAAAATCTTCATTGTTGCACTTCTTTTTTTATTTCGTCTTATTTATTATTTTGTTTTCTTTCCTTACATTTATTTTATAGTTTTTCATTAATTTAATTATATATGTATCTAGTATCTTCTAGTGTTGTCCACAAAAGAAAGTTTTTTTTCATCTTGCCTGGCAAATATTGTAGAAGTTCCGTCATGTTTCGATCCTCAAAGAAGTCTTCCTCGGCTCATCTCGATTCTCGGAAAGCTTTCGTATTTTTCTTTTTGTATATATTTCTCTGTACAAAATTTATGAACTGATTTTTCTCTTAATTTCATCTGCAAGTTAGGAAAATCCTTCCGTGTCACGAGAGCTCCACAAAGAGTGTGATATAACAGCATGTATTTAAACCAAATACATGATTATGATGAATTCAAGTTTAGCGTCCCTTTCACAAGCAAGGTTATGTGAGAAGGACACCTACAGCTTAACGTTCAATCCGAACTACATGAGCTCCCACTGGAAATCTAACCCGGGTCTCCTGCTCTGGAGATATACGCTCTACCCGCAAGAGGGAGTTCTTAAGCCATATTTATTACTGGAATATACAATGTAATAGCTTGTGTATCTTTAAACGCTGATAAATGCTTAATTACATGGAAAAGTTTACACTTTTCTGTTTACTTTATAATAGTTATTAACATGAATCTTTTAGGCTCTGAAAGAAGTTTCAGATACAGATCCTATAGATGAAAGAGAAATATTTATCTATTTATTTACTTATTTGAAAGTATACAGGCGGAAGCACATAACTTACTTTTTTAACTTATCCATAATTAATGATAACATGAATATGACAAGAAAGAATATAGGAAATGAGACACAAAACAGAAACTAAGAAGTGTACATTTTAGCTAAAGAATAGGAACATAAACCAGTAAATTTAAACAGTAATAAATAATACATGATCAATGATCATTGTGTGCTATTTCACACAGAATTTGTACAATTTTAACTTTTTCGACTGAAAACAGTTCTATCCTATTCATTCAATTTGTTATAGATTACGGCATAAGCATTATTATTATGGGTGGATAAATACAAATTTAGCTTCCTAATCTAGATATATATGATATATATATATATATATTGATTTCTGGACTGATATTTTCATACTTAGAAAGGGGTGTGTTGTTACAGTGTTGAATTATCAATTATATTTGTCAATATATTTTTAAAAATAATAAGAGAAGGTGCAATTTTTCTTTACTTTTTTTCCTTTCCTGTCAATATATATATCAAAAGTTTGTTTTGAATCAACAAATTGATTGAATATTTCTCTTAAAATGGAGACTTACATATTCCAGCTTACTCCTAACGAGAGTTATTCATAGCTTAATAATTACTGAGGACTGTGAAAAAATATTGTATTCCTGAAATCAAAACCTAAAGCTCTATTTGGTGAATTAATAATAGTAACCAAATAATTATTAATTGTTAATTTACAATCAAATATAACAGCAAGATCCCTATTTGATATAACATCCCTATTTGAACGCTATTAATTTCGTATAAATAATTAAATAATTTCTTTCTCTACTAAAGTTTACATTTTTACACTTATTTACACTCAGTTGCAATTTATTTCATTGACACCAAGCTATAATTTTATTCGTCTTTTTGTAAATTTTTACTACCTTGATCAATTGTAATTGATTTATAAAGCTTTGGATCATCGCTAAATAACAAACAATTGGAATTTCTTACCTCTTCCGGTAAGTCATTGATTAAAATTAAAAATTAGAAAGGGCCAAGATTAGAGCTTTGAGGAAAACCAGTTAAATCATAAATTGATAGGATACTTATTGTTGGAATTCTACATATTGATTTCTATTATGTAAATAAGACAAAAGCGACATAATTAGATATTGGATAATTCAACATTTATAAGCATCTTGATTAATATTTTGTAATCTATTTTGTCAAACGCCTTCATAAAATACAAATATATCACTTCTATTTGTTCCTTTCTTTCAAAATAATCATGAATCTCCTGTATAAAGTCCAATAAGTAATTCAATGACTAATGCCTTGGAACAAAACCACAGAGAATACGTCGCCAGAGGGAATTTCATGGACAACGACGATGGAGATAGATATTTTCCGCGAATAATGATTTTCAGCGTCTAGATACCTGTGTTAAGAGGGGTAATGTAGCCTATATAAGTTGCGTGTTCTTTTATAAACGATGATTTTTGGTATTTGGAGGCGTACATATTCCAATTTATTTCGCGCTATAAGTTCATCTTGATTCTGTTACATCAACGCTGGGTTTCATATGAACCTGTCTGACCGTCCATAGCCCAGACTCCATGTTCCGAAACGATAGATGACAATACACCGAGAGAATCACGCATTTAGGATCGGCGACTGTTCCAGACAAGTGCTGTATAGATTTTTACCTATCCAAAATTCGTTTTCCCTTCCATCCTCTTACATCATAATCTGTATCCAGTTTGAAATTGTTCAACTTCATTTTGTTAAGCAACCCAGGTCATGATTCCATTACCTCTGCTCTAAAGATTTTAGTTTTAAAATCCTGAAGTGGGCTTTTCAGAAATTCCCAAACTCCTGATTTTACTTTTGTTACATTAGGTTACACGAACTGATGAGGCCATACTGAACAATATTATTTGCCAATTATTTCATTATCGGCTATGACAGCCTCATGTTACCTCTTTTGCACATAAATACAGTCAAGAAGGACACTTTGTTAAAATAGAATAGATCAATAGAAGATCTTGAGAGTTAATTCGAAAATCTGGCATAATTTACGGAACATCTAGCAATTTATATCTGGTGGATAATAAATAATGAGGTTTCTTAATACTCATGTTGAAAACAGCACCATAATATACAACATTTCTTTAGATTTTACGTTGTTTGCTTCACTTAGTTAAATTGTTGAGCGCTGGAAGCAGCATGCGCAATGTAAATAAATATGGCGCACTACTTATCTGTTTATGAAGAAGCTCAAATCGCTGCGCGCTATGAAGTGTGAAAATCGATCATTCTAGTGCATATGTGATGACTTACAACGAATGGGTCAAGGGCTCGGGGCAACAAGTGGACAAGCCACACTTTTGTGAAAATCCTTTTATTAGTTTAAATGGTGTGTTGTAAGTATATCTACATTTTTAAAAATATATTTCGTCAGATTCCGACACGATGGCAGCACTATCGTGTCGGAATCTGACGAAATATATTTTTTTAAAATGTAAATATACTTACAACACACCATTTAAACTAATAAAAGGATTTTCACAAAAGTGTGGCTTGTCCACTTGTTGCCCCGAGCCCTTGAATTCATCCAGATACAAATAAGTACTTTCATACAAAGTGAATGACCATAGACTGTAAAAGACGTAAGAAGAAGTGGCGGCCAATCCACATCACGGTTGGGGAAAATGTGGCAGGAGTTCAAGAAATATTTACCCGCAGCAGGGGCGTCATTTAGGGGGGCAGGAGGGGGCAATTGCCCCCCCCCAAGAGTTTGAGGAACACATATACTTTAATCAATTGTATACTAATATACTAGTACAAAACATGAAAGTCTTATGTCGGTGGTGCTCTTGCCCCCCCCAAGCGAAGTCTGAAATGACGTCCCTGACCCGCAGCCCGAAAAAATCTACATGCCAAAATTTTTGAGCATGGAAATCCTATATGTACGAGAGTTGAAATTCGAGGATTCTGACCGAAGAATGGAATTCGGGGAATTACAAATGCTGGCTTGGCACGAGGATTGGCCAAAACTGTTTGAAAACATCTTGTAGAGTAACGAGATCTTATTACATGTTGGAGGTGTGGTCAGTCGCTACAACTAGCATTACTACCATTACCAAATGCCTGTTGGGAGAATGCAAACTCATCCTAAATTGACGGTATGGTGCATACGAGTGCGACGACAAGATTCACTTGACGATACCTTCTGCGTGACACCATGAATAACGACCGCTACATTCAAATGCCTTAAAATTACGTGTGGCTTTCAGTATCGTAACGGTAAAACATTGATGGCCTCATTTTCATGCAAGATGCTGCACCACTCCACTTTGCAGTAATTGTTCGGGAATTGTTGGACCAGAAGTTTCCTAGACGTTAGCTTAGACGGCGTAGACCTCACGAACGGCTACCAGAACTCCAGATCTCACTCTATGTATTTTTGTTTTGTTTGACTACACAGAGGAGTAGATGTACATACACGTCGAAGCCTTGAATAGTGGAGGAATTGAATGCACGTATTCAAGAGGTTATTGCCAATATCCCAATTGATTTTCTTCAGAAAAGTATCAGTTGTATATCTGGCTATTTTAGGAAGGTTTTATGTTGAGATTTAACACCACACACACACACACACACACATATATATATATATATATATATATATGCCATCCATGCCATGTTTTTCTAATAAGTATGGATGAATATTACATAATTTAAACAGTTTTTCCATACCTAGTTATCTTTCACCTATTCTGTAGATCGATGTTCGGCATAATTACTAGTCTTGAGTGCAGAAACCGTTTTATATTGTATATGAAGTTTAACCAGGAGACATACAAGTAAATATAAAGTGGTTAATGATATACTATTTGAGTTCCAAAAGTTATAGGTCTAAAGTGTTTAGTAGGTATTTCTTAGTGAACCGTATCAAAAGATTATAACTGTTACAAAAGATAAAAAAAGAATCATAAAATGAAGATGCTTAGAAGATTTCTGTGTTGTCATTAAGCCCGGTATCTCTTCTTACTTGTATGTTATTATACTAGCAGACGTTTTCAGTGGGGATGGGACACAGAGGCTGTCCGATATTTCAATACATCGATCGATTAGCACATGTTTTAAATAACTATATTCGATATATCGAGATTTTTAGATGTTGTCAATCATTTATATGCAAAATATCCTAATTTTCCAATTTTTTGATACTTCGGTATTCGATATTTTAGTATTCATTTTTCGGTATTTTAATATTTTTCAATATTTTAATATTCAATATTCTCTAATAGTTCGATATATTTTTTTTATATATATATTCCGTATTTTTACATTTTGATATGTCTACCAATTTCGATATTTGTTGATATTCATTCTCGAGAACCAAATGTGGATACTGCACAGCCCCAGTGACAAGTCACTTCAGGATTGAATGAATCATAGTCACCTCTAATATTTAGAGGACTGTGGTCAGACAAACGTGGCAATATTGTACTAAAGGACAAGTTCCAGAGTACACTGCCTACCAATTTGTTTTACATGCTAAAAATGTAGGAGGTTATCCATTTTACAGTACTTCTGTGAAAACTAAAGCGAGAAGGTAGGTCTCTTACATGACACACTATGCCTAATTGTTGTGTAGTGTCATATGCAAAAATAATTATGTCGCATCATTTTAACCAAAAGTTATCATATAGATATCTGTTTCAGTTTCATACAGTGGCATATGCAAGGCGGGTTCTTGTTTCAACCCCCTCTTGAACAAGACAATATGTAAAAATAAAAAAATACCACATTAAAATAAGCACAGAAAAATCCTGAAATTATATACACTTGGGAGCTTTAAGTCCAACCCCCCTCCCACTTTAATGAAATTTCAGATACGCTAGTAGTTACATAAGTTATTACTACGAAGTCAGAGGACTTTTAGTTACTCTACTAGATAACTTGGAACCAGTGAGGGGGTAGTTGTAGGGATATTATATAGGTTGAGCTACTTATCTCGAAACACCTCTGCAACTTTGAAACCAATCGAAAAAATACACTGAAATTTTGTGCGATGTGAGTAGCGACAGAGGGAAGTTGTTTCACATTCTCTGTGGTATCTCCAGACATGTATAGATTAACTTCCGAAATTCTTTTTAATCTCCCTCTCTATCAGGAACGCTATGATTGAATTACTAGTTGAATAAATAACTTAAAGAACTTCGGAATACATGTAGTGTATAGAAGATAATACTGCGCTATGTAACTTAGAGATGTCCAAATATGTTGTGCATGACTTAAGACAAGACATAGCTCTTTCAATAGAAAGATATAATATTTTCTGAGTCCGAGACGAGAGCTCACTTTCGCAACGCCTTTTTGAGATAGAACAGACTCTCAATTCTTGTCTCCTAGCCAACCGTAAAGGATTCATAGTTATCTTAGATATTAATAAATTGACAACAATGCTAGCTGACCATTAAGAAAAAAGTTGAAGACGGGAGAAGACGATCTGTCTTCATACTGTCAATAAAAAATGAGGAAGAAAGAAAATTGTTGCTTTAAGATACTGTATTATCTAAATAAGCAGTAAACAGTAGATGCAATAGATATTATAGTAATTAAATTACAGTAAATAGGAACTCATAATGAAAATCGCCTTCATTTTATGGAACTTAGGAAAATAGTTTTGTAGAAATAGAATCACGAAAATGACATTGAAACATTGGAAATTTGAATTGTTAGGTTCCGGCACCTACTCAATGGATTCTGAGTCGTCAATTCATTCGAAAGTACAGGTACATCTATTCACATATGTATTCAGTTTATTTTAAATCTTATGTACATTCAGCTTGCTTTGAAGATTTGGTTGCTCTGCAACCATTTTACCATTTTACTTGGTTCTTGTGTGAAAATGGAAAGAGAAAGAATAACAAAGACGTTGAAAAGCAAACATAATAAGAAGAAAGAAGATCAACAACACAAGAAACATCCAACGACAATAGAATTCAAGCTGGATATATAAAAAAAGACATCAAGCTCTCCTCCATACATCCAGTTGGAGGAGGCAAAGTAGAACTCTCGCTTCTTGTGCCAGGGGACCTTCGTTGCACCTCAGTTCAGGCAAGTTTGTGGTGAACAACATCGCATTTGTGGATTTTCTCGTGTGCTCTCCCGTTTCCTCCCACATTCTCATTACACTAATTATGTCGCAATCATTCACTTACACTAATCATCCATCTTTTTTAGTATATAGAGCATAACTGTGGGGCATAAAACTAAAAATTTCGTTTTTTTACGCATCCAAACAACAAATCAACACATACATGATGAGAAGTTCATTCATCTATAATTCTCATAAACAAATGCATAGAAAAACTGAGAAGCACATAGAACTACAAACAAAGATGAGCGTAACTGCCTTGTGTGATCTTAGGAGTACCACAAACAATATAAATCAGTAATGTCAATAAAAATCTCCACGCTCAGAGATAACCTCCTGTAACTTATGTTAGCAAGAATACAATCTAGAGATTGCCCTATTAACTCATTCGGTTGCATACGCTGAACACACAAGACGTTAGTACATTTACAGAAGAAAGACATTTTTAATAAGAAAAAACATACAATTTAAGAATTTAGAAGCATACCCAGTCCTTCGCTAATGTTGGAACTGCTGTATATATGGACATCTCACACAGAATTATAGGAGAAAACTACTTTGCGATCTTTGCGGGGAAATCTACCGTAAACCCTACTTCAAAGAGCTAAACAAACATCTACGCAACATATACGATTAACTCTCATACTACTACATAATTACTGCCTCTTATGGCCATTCCGAAACCAATAACCAACAACTCCTCAATACCCCAGAAAGGAATATATAAACTTTGAATCATAATGATCTTACGTAGTATTCTGAATCACTCATAAAAAGACCGGAACAGGAGGAAACTCGGTCCCCTATGAAACAAAGAAGTTACGCTAAAATAGTAGAACAACAACAAGCTATTCAAGATAATGAACTACGAACACTGATATTCATCTCTAAGGCTATATCTCAAGATTCATCACAAGCACGAAGTGTAAATGCCATATATCAATTACACTCAGGATTGTAGGGATTTTCCCCAACCGAAAAAACTCCAATGTTTTTTGGGAAGTAAAACTTACGTAAAAACACCACATTAATATTAAAAGATTCACCCTCAAAATATACTCCAATACTTGGATTGAAATAATAAAAACCCTAATATGTTTTATAATTACTTTCTTTAGTCGTATTTTATGGAACATGCCTAGTTTCAGAATCGGCTTAAAATATGTATTTATCAAGATATCATTATCAGAACAAAATATTATTGAAAAAAATGTTTGGGAATCTGGATAACGAATTTTGTTTGCGCTCAATGAAATTCGCTGTAACAGTAATCAACTGTAATCTACTTGCATCATATAAAAATGAATAGGATCTTGTGATCGCATCATGGGGAGACAATTAAATCGTTTGGAATAAATTTTTGGATATAGTTATCACATATCTCAACTGGGCTTTTATCATCTACTTTGAGGTAGATGATACTCAACTGGATTACTTTGAGGGTCAAAATCTGTCCAAATTCCACGATCCTATCAAGTTAGAAAGATAAAACTTGGTATATAAACTTCTCATTAGAAATAAGTAAACCTCAGCATTTTTCACAATTCCCATTTTAAGGAAGGGAGGGGTGTAAGGAAGATAGTTTCTATAATTTCTTTCTTGGCGATGAGAGCGATGTTGCTTGTTGTTTGTCATAACATCACGGGTAAACAATTGAACAATTTGACACGATTTAGTACATGGTTGTTTTGAACATATTTAGTACCTATCTTGACCTGTTTTTTTTTTTTTTTTTTTTTTTATCATATTACTTTGATTCAAGGGTGCATCCTACGGGGACTAGATGGGGTTCAAAATTTATGTGAAAAGTATAGTATGTCGCGAGCCCACGGTATTAAGAAGATGATACTCGATATTAAACTTGTCATTAAAAGTAAGTGGTCACATGCTCCAGCGTTTTCGAAAATTTTCCTTTCAAGAGGAAGAGGAAGTCTATAATTCCTTTCTTCACATTAAAAGCAATGGTTTTGTTTGTGATCGCATCACGTAGTTAAACAATTTGAAATGAATTTTAAAACATGGTTATTATCTACGTTCAGCTGTTTTTTATTATGTTAACTAACTCTATGGCCTATGGAGCCCGGAGGTTCAGTGCCGCGTTCACAAAAGCTCTCCACTGACTTCTATCCTTAGCTAATTGGATCCAGTTTCTACTTTGTATTCCTATCTCTGCGAGATCCATCTTAATATTGTCCTCCCATCTGCGCCTAGGTCTTCCTAATGGTCGTTTTCCTATGGGTCTACCAGTCAAGACTTTGAAAGCGTTTCTACTTTCTTCCATTCTAGCTACATGACCTGCCCACCTAAGCCTCCTAGACTTGACGACCCTAACAATGTTGGGTAAACCGTATAAAGTATGTAGTTCCTCGTTATGAAGCTTTCGCCATTCCCCATTCTCGTTCCTCTTGGGTCCGAATATTCTTCTCAGGATCCTGTTCTCAAATACTTTCAGTCTATGTTCTTCCCTCAGAGTAAGCGACCATGTTTCGCAACCATACAGAACAACAGGCATGATTATCGTTTTATATATTTTAAGCTTCAAATTCCTCGACAGAATTCGCGACGACAAGAGATTTTGAACCGAATAGTAACACGAATTCCCTGCTTTTAGTCGACATTTAATTTCTTCGTGAATATGATTTTCGTCTGTTAATATTGATCCTAAATATTTGAAAGTATCCACTTTATCAAAAGTATATTAAATAATACATTTTTTAACGCCTCCACAATTTGCCGTATTACGGTCCCGACGCACTTCCATGTATTTAGTTTTCTCTGCATTTACTTCTAAACCCATATCCCTGCAAGCGTTTAATAAGATCTCTGCATTTATTTCTACTGTTCTCCTATCATTCCCTATTAAATTTACATCATCAGCATATGCCATAACCTGGTGAATGCCGTTCAACTCTAGGCCCTGGTTGCTATCTTTGATTTTTCTTATGGCGTTTTCCAGCACAAAGTTAAATAATAATGGTAACAACGCATCTCCTTGTTTCAGGCCATTTTCGACGTGGAAGCTCGTGGACAAAAATTTTCCTACCCGGACTTTACTTTGGGATTCACTTAAACATATCTTAATTAATCTAATTAGCTTTCTCGGTATTCCAAGCTCTGTAAGAACGTTGTATAATGTTTCTCTCCTAACCGAGTCGTAAGCCTTTCTAAAATCAATAAATAGTTGATGTACCGGGGTATTGTATTCCCACTTTTTTTCGAGTATTTGGCGAATGGTAAGTATTTGGTCGATAGTTGATCGATTTCGTCTAAATCCGCACTGATAATCTCCAATAATTTCATCTGCGTATGGGGTCAATCTTGCTAACAGAATATTTGAAAGGATTTTATAGGATGTTGACAGAAGAGAAATGCCTCGATAATTATTACAGTCAGTTTTGTCGCCTTTCTTGTGAATTGGAACAATGATTGACTCTTTCCACTCTTGTGGCAATTCTTCCTTGTTCCAGATAAGGAGAATGAGTTTGTGTATCTTGTTCCCCAATTTTTCGCCTCCAGCTAAAATTAACTCAGCCGGAATTTCATCTACACCCGGCAATTTGTGTTTCTTTAATTTCTTTATAGCGGCTTCCACTTCTATTCGATTGGGTTCTGGAATATACGGTTCGTTTTTATTATGTTATTTTGTTATGTTTTTTATTATGTTATTTTGATTAAAGGGTGAATTTTAAAAGAAGTGGAGGAAGTTAGAAATTTCAGCCAAAAATGCAGCATCTCATGAGCTCGTCAAGTTAGGAAGATGAAGCTTGGCATATAAATTCGGTATTTAAAAAATTATGGGACATACCTTTCCCCGTGTTTGAAAATTCTCGTTTTAAAGAGAAAAGGAGAGCATTTTGTATAATTTCTTTCTTCACATTTAAATCGATATTACCTTTTGTTCGTGATCACGTCACAGGAGACGACTGAAATGAGTTTTTGAATATAGTACCTACTTGGAACTTGAATTTTTATCATGTAACTTTAATTAGTACCTACGTCAAGCTGGAATTTTATTATGAAACTTTATTTAAAAGGCGTATCCTAAGGGACAAGAGGTGCAAAATCTTGACGAAAAATAGAATATTTTATGAATTTTTTATTATTATACTTTCATTGATATGAGTATCCTAAGAGGGAGGTTCTGGAGATTCAAATAATTTCCATGAACCTGATTCTTCCAATATAAAGAGCGGGAATTTCGCCTAGTATGAAAAAAAAAAAACAATGGGACTATATTCCCCTTGTTTTCGAAGTACATACTCGCATGATAGTACAAAACAAGTAATAAAATGTCTTTCTTCATGTGTCAGTTAATGACAAATCGAAAACGCTTCTCTCAAAAATTGAAAATTGCTAAAGATATACCTCTATCGTCTCAACTCTAATGCAGTCAGATCGTGAAACTCTTGAATTCATCTACCGACGTATATTACAATTATCATATCTTAGAAAGTCCTTTTAAACGTAAAATCTATTGTAGGATATAAGAAGCAAACTGACAACTGCAAATAAGAATTTAATAAAATCGACTTTCAACATTTCAGTTCTTCCACTGCCTCCCCCAAAAGCAGATTATTTATTTATTTTTAGAAAAAAAAAATCCATTTAATAAAGACATTTATCCCAGTATTTGCCTGGCGTATTTTGAGAGAATTAAAAGAACCTTTAGTCAGGACGGTTAGCTTAGGAATTTGAATCCTGAGTCTAGTAGGGGATTTTATTTTTATTCTATATTATATAGAATTACCCACCTCTTTGTTACTCTACAAAATTGTCTACTTCGTTCTTTCTAGAAATCGAAATATAAACGAGTATCAATGGTGCAAAGAATGTCCCACAAAACGCGTATGGAGTTTTATGGATTCCCTTGTGCCACATTTTTTTTCTTTTTTGTTATAATTTAACTTTAGTTCGATATCACAGGGTTATGCACCGAGGCTGAAAGAGACGGTGATGATTAGATGAATAATAATGGTGACATGACGCAAGTGCGAGGAAACGGAATAAACCCGAGAAAACCCATACACACAGTGTTTGTCTAGCACAAAGTCCATTTGACGGGAAGCTAGTATAAGGAGCACACCCACGTGGAAATCCACATTGTCCAAAATCCCCCCCCCCCTCTCAAAACTTGGTAACACGCATGTGCACCGATTATGTGGGTGCTCCGGGGCTCCGTCATCCACAAAAATAATATTGTGGGTGCGGCGCACCCACAAGATTTTAAGTTTGGACCCAGGTTTGAACCCATTTTTCTTGCGTTTAAGTCAGCCGTGTACCGACTGAGCTAGAGCATCCTCAACTTATCCTTATAGTAACGGAATATTTTACTTTCTCGCAGCACATCCCTTTGTGACAATGTTTATAAAAATCTTTAAGTAAGAATAAAGAAATCAAATATCTAGACTTCCCTAAAAACATATACGTAGGGTAATACGTCCCAACATTGATATGCAGCCACATAAATTTTGGAAAGTCGGCCAATGATTCAATACTATATAGACGTAATGTCTTATAGTATTGGCTTCTCCAAACTTTGAACCATCCTCAGGAAAATAAATTCTCCGTGAGCACCTGGCTGGTATCGAACCAGGAACCCGCGCCAGAGGTAAGCCATTGCGTCCCCACAAGGGAATTCTATAGTTTCATGCGTGCAATAGAACATGAATGCTTAAATGGTATTTTAAGTAGCAATATAGTTTTAAATACGCCTACAAAATTTAACAAAAGCCAATTTTCCCCAATAAAACCCACTGGGTTGGATTTTGTTTTTTAAAAAAAGAAATTTGGTTTTTCATATCCTTGGCTATATTAGTTACAAGAATTTATTAAGCAGACCATAGAAATTAGAATTCGGAGGATCACCACTTCGATCACATCAGTTATACCTCTTATAAGACCATAACAAGATAGGAACAATTTATGCAGGGTAAAAGCGACCGTTTCTGAGATATTTATCAAATCCAAGCTCCACATTCAACAACAGTAGCATCTAAATCTTCACAAACAGCATACATAACAAGTATATCTTCCACAGTTCCGAAACATCTATCATTGCCCGCAATAAATTAACACTTCAGCATCCTAGCAATACGAAAAGACTCCACAACTTAAAGAAGAGAGAAGAAAGTTCTCCGGAAGCTGTCAAGAAATCTGCATCGACAGCGATCTCTGGGTGACACTTTTTTCACACTGGCAAGACAAGAAGTCTGAAGATCGAGTTCCATCTTCCAAGATCTATCTATTGTGTTTAGCTTTCTTCTCAGTCTAATCACAAAATAAATCCAATTTTCCGCCCAGAAGATAACAGGTATTACTCAACTCTTTCTCTTTCTCACCAGGGAAGTAAAATTAATGATAATGATGAAATCTTACAAGGCATTTTCGCAAAACTTCGTCCGAAGAAAAACTTCACTCACTCCCAAATGTGAACTATCTCTTGTGAATTTTTCTTAAGAAATGACTTATGCCATATATTAGGATTATTAGTGAAATATTTGTTTATAAAATATCAACAAAAACCGAATGAAATGTAGGCCTACCTGAGAAAATTCTTCTCCAAAAATCTTACTTCTTGCATATATTTTCATAGAATGACGTAGTTTACGCAACGTAATAGAATTGTTAATGAAATATTTATTTACGAAATATGAACAAAGTCGCCTGAGTTATTTTTAAGAAGTTATTCCATATTCCATATTATCAGGTTAATAATAAGATATTGTTATACGTACAAAATCAATTGAGCCGTTTTTGACAAAATAACATTTTTTAAAAGTTTTAACCTTCAGTAAATTACCCTTATTTTTGGGGTAGGAAGGAAAGTGGAAAACCCTCCTAGAAAATCTTATGAAAAACCTGAATTTGAAATTTGGTGCGCATCCGTTGAACTATATGGCTTCTAGGCGAGTGTACATCCATCGAGGAGAACGGATGAACAGTATTAAAAAAAAAAACAAAAAAAAAACTCTTTTTCGGTATGAAACGTGTAAATCCGTAGAAATCTCGGATTTTTTTTTTTCATAATCACTATATTTGCTTCTCTCCTATCGTCGCTAGAAAGTAATAAAATAGATTATGGGGACATGGTGACTTAGTGGTAGAGTGTTCACCTCTGGTGCGTGAGGTCCCTGGTTCGATCCCAGCTCGCGCCAAGTGGGGTTTGTGATGGACAAACACCCTGTTTGTGGATTTTCTCGGGGTTCTCCCATTTCCTCCTACTTTATTCATTCCACCACTTTCATTCACTTCTCATCATCACCGTCTCCTTTAGCCTAGCCGGCATAACTGTGAGACGTAAAACTTGAAGATTTCATTTTATTTCAAAATATATTACATGAGAAAGTTGAACATTTACAATGTGCAAGGGACACAAGTGAGAGTTGGAAAGATGTTATCGGTTATGTCTATATGGTTAGGATACTTACTTTCCATGCGAGAGAACCGGCCTTGGTTCCTAGAGGGGGTTTTGGGGTTCGATCCTCACGTTCTTCTCAACGTTAACAAACTCCAGGAGAAAAAGATTAATGAAAATTTTTAAAGGATTAAAATTAAAGAAATAATAATCTATTATATTAAAAATTAATATGAGAAAAAGAAAAAAAAATGATATTAACTTGAAAATTAATCATTTAAAATTAAAATTTAAAAAATTGTACTTTTCATTATAATGCAGAGAACTGTTTTGAGTTGTTTATTATTGAGTTGTTTATTATGTAAAATATTTATATAAAATTTGAAGTTTATGTAAAATTTAATGTAAAATTTAAAGTGCATGTAAAAATTGGTGTTAAATTTAAAGTTTATGTAATATTTAATTTAAAATTTAACGTAAAATTTAGTGTAAAATTTAACGTAAAATTTAAAGTTTATGTAAAATTTAATGAATAAAAGTAAGAGCTTGGAAAAATTAATATAATTATTATGAGAAGTTACTCTTTTTAAATGAAACTGATAATTAATTAAAAATAAAGTAAAATAGTCATATAATTGAAAAAAAAATACCATTGAAATCATGTATTTTTAAAACACAATTTTTTATGTACTGTTAATTCTGCAAAGAACGCAACTTTTCTTGTATTTTTGAAAAAGGGGCTAGCATTGATCTACTTCTATAGTGGAACCGCCATTGGTGAAACTTTTAAAATAAGTTTCAAAATTCTTGCAGAATATATATTTCACATGGTTTTCGAGAAATATATACTATTACTTTTTTTAATGGGTACAAACTTATTTTAACGATTATCAATTAAAAAATTAGAATTCATAAACTTTAATTAATTAAATTAAAACCTAACAATTATAATTTTTTACTGATTAACTTAGGCATCACTTTTTTAATTTTTTTTTAAAAAAGATTAATTCCAAACAACTATAACAAATTATATTAGTCCCTCTTCCATGACTATTGTCGAGTGTATTTATAGAACCGAATTTTTCTACGATCACTTTTCGTGATCATATCGACTGATAATGTTTCGATGTAAATTGTAAAGGGTATAAATACGATGCTTGCGTACAATAAACAAACTAACTAGGGAATTTAATGCGGTATGCGAATCTTATGGTACAACGTTCTGAAAATAATACCCTGCTGTTAACAAACCATTGGCAATACTGGTCCGAGCTGTATGGCTGTATCAAATACGGCAGAGGAAAGATCTTATAAGTTATAATGAGAGTATAAAATCCCCCCCTCCCCCTTCCCCAGGTGGTTTCACCTAAAAGCTTCAAATATGACAAAAATACGAAGGTCCCTCCACCTTCAAATGAGGTTTCGAATCAAATATTACCTCTAAACGCTTTACACTAGAATTTGGCCTCATTTTTTATTTAAGTGTTTTCTCATCTTGTATTGCAAATTCTGTAGAAATCTTGTCTAATCTTGATTCTCGAAAAGGTTTTTTTCCCATCTTGTCTTGAAATTGTTTTTGTCTCGTTTTCTAAACTTTTGTACAAAATTTATGCCCTGACTTTTTTTTTCTTAATTTTATTCAGAAATTATTATTGTAATCTGTCCGGATCACGAGAGGTTGACGAAAGTTATGATGTAAGAACATTTAAACCATATTTATTATTGGAGTATATCTAGGTGTGTTACGGTTTGCGTATCTATAAACGTTGATAAATACTCTTCATCCTGTTCGTACAATTCAATTTGTCAATTTATCGTTTTTATATTATGAATCATGTAATAGTAAAACACTGTTTAAGGTTGGTGTAAAGGGACAAGTTTTGCCAATAGATGTCACTACAGTCTTCGTCTCTCATGTACTTTTTACCTTTCACGAAAATTTACAATTTCTCTTACAAATTTCAACCTAGACACTTCAAATTTTTGGAGAAGGAACTTCATAATATATCGAAGACAACAATCTGTGCCGATTTCTTATGTAGAATTTGCTTCATTATTGAAAGAGTTATATTGTTAAAGGTTTGGATATTCCTTTCAACAAAGAAGCCATTTCAACAATGAAGAAAATTCTAAATAAAAAATCGGCACTGATTGTTGTCTTCGATGAGTTATGAAGTTTCTTCTCGAAAAATTTGAAATCTCTAGGTTGAAATTTCTAAGAGAAATCGTGAATTTTCGTGAAAGGTAAAAAATACATGAGAGAGATACGAAGACTGTAGTGACATCTATCAGCAAAGCTTGTCCTTTTAAACTAACCTTAAGACTTGGTTGAACTAGTGTTGCCCACGAGGCTCGTAGATTTCTCGTCTCGAAAACTAGACTAGATTTGTCATGTTCCTCATCTCGTCTCAAATTTAAAAAAAAGGTACTTATTGTCTCGTCCAATACTAGTGACAGTTGCTACTATTATATCAATTAATCGTGCATCCATAACATACACTAGTGTTGAATTCAGACATTTTCACCCGGGGGGGAATGTCAACTCCTCGGGGGGGGGGGGTTGTTTCTCTGTATTTCTGCAAGAAAGCAGCATATTTAACAATTCCATTCACATGCACATCTTACCTAATATTGACAAGGTACATTCGCGAAGTGTCCCCTCGGGATTCGTCTACAATAGATTTAAATGCAAAGTTTTCCGTGGCCCAAAGTGTATTGTACTAATTTTAGCGGCCCATACGGGTAATTTGCATATTTATGGGCCTTCATATATACAGAATTCATAACTACTATAACACTTGGTCACAAAATTGCTTTTAGTTTCTTTAGATGTAACTGAATATGAATGTGGTCATATGCAAAACAAATTGGATCAAGAACTGCTTCTCTGACAGGTTTTATCCACACCGGCCGCCATCTTGGATCCGCCATATTGGATTCAACTTTCGGTTTTTCAAATGGGAATAGGTGCATGTGATACATCAAATTCATACAAAATTTTTCTCGGAAATTCATTGGTGTAGTGAGATTTACAGTAGCTTCTATCATTTGCAAGATATTGCATGTTAAATGTGAGGCACTTCACAAATTCAACCATTAAAAAGTTGTGCAGGGCCTCGTATGAATATGTGATCTTTTACGTGATTCATTGTTGACGAAATGTCTTTTGAACGTACATACATACAGACCACAGACGTAAATAGGATATGGTAGATCTTCACCAAAATCTGGTCGTATCTAGATTTACATTAGGCATTATGTTCGTAATACAATACTTCCTTGTTCGTAGAATAACATGGAAGTAATAACAATCACTCACAGAAATGTTGTAAGATTATGACACCAATGTTGTAGAGAGTTTGTTTATACCTACAGTATTTTCCAGTTAGAAAATGTTTTGATTTGTCAACATCAAAAACGTAGGCGTAACTCACATTACTCTGTAATGTCTATTCGCGAAGTGCCTAGAGAGATTTAACATGTAATATCTCGCAAATGGTACAAGCTACCGTAAAACTCACTACACCAATGAATTTCCGAGAAAATTCTATATGAATTTGATGTATCACATGTACCTATTCCTATTGGAAAAACCGAAAGTTGAACTCAATATTGCAGGTCCAAGATGGCGGCCGGTGTGGAGAACACGTGCCAGAGAAGCAGTACTTGATCCTATTTGTTTTCCATATGCCCACATTCATGTTCAGTTACATCTAAAGAAACTAAAAGCAATTTTGTGACCGAGCGTTATAGTGGTGTATGATTGAATTCCGGGTATATGAAGGCTCATAAATATGCAAATTACCCATATGGTCTGCTAAAATTAGTACAATACACATTAGGCCATGGAGAACTTTGCATTTAAATCAGTTTTACATGAATCCCGAGGGGACACTTCGCGAATGTACCTTGTGAGACTAATTGCTGATAAATATTCTATGTGAGATTACAATTGAAAAAAACAATCGTTTAATTTTATCTAAAACATTAAATAAATTAGGCAAAAATATTTTAGACTAAACTTTAACTACTATTTACAGTAGCTATTTTTGTTATTATTTCCTATATTCAGTAGTTACTGTTTGTTACTAATGTAGAAGTTTTTAAAAAGATTTAAATTAACTCAAATATTTTTTGTCCTAAAACAAACATACATAGAAATATCTTAACAAAAAGTTATCATTCTTTCTCACACTTCTGATTCTAAATCAAGTATATTAGCCTAGGTTTCTTCACTGCATACACATCAATAGTTTAGTTTACGAAATCTTCAGTAGGATTAGTGCCGTGTCGTGGAAAATCAGCGCTTGGCGCGAGTGTATACGAAGGCACCCCTGTATATATGAGTGAGGTCGACGGACCAGCCGCGAAAGGTAAGAAAATTTTAAAAAGTAAATCCTCCTTTTCCTTGATTTTGAGCACTTTTCATTACTTTTTTCTTTCATTTTATATATGTGCACATGCCCACCTCGCACTTACTTCGGCGCCCGGGGCCGTCGCTCCGCTTGCCTCTCCTACATGGCACGGCATTGAGCAGGATCTTCATCACCTTCAATAGCAATCTTTCACTTATATACTACTATTATATTGATAAATTCTATGTAAATCTCTAACCCAGGAAGGATAACTGTTCCCCCCTGATCCCTCTAAATGACGCCCTCTGAATCTCACCCTTTCACTGACTTCTTTTTAATTAAAGAAAAGTGTGTTTACTTTAACAATCGTAAAACACACTATGTCTGTTACTTCCGATTCGAGAAATGGGATTTAGGCGCTCTATTTCAGATCATGCAAGAACTGTACATTTTCAAGAACTGAAGTCTGCTGACATCAGAGATCATATGGAATGATCGAAAGATCTTCTCTATCTTTCCTTTCCTATCTCAATCTGTGCTAGTGCTACCTACTAATATATAATATAGGGCGAGAGTATAGTACCTACTAAAATACAAACCTTTCTTCAAGTTAACAATTTCATGTTCTGCCAAACTCGGTCATAGCGTTAAGAAATACAAGTTTTATTCACTATTTGGTATCCTATCTTAGATGTTACATGTTTAATATTTATATAGAATGGGTCTGCGTCATTTATATGTATATTGACAGATCGGATTTCGTCTGCATGTGCACGGAAAGAAAAGCAAATAATTGGGTGAAGTAATTTCTACATTTTGTGACTGAAATTTTTTGAGTTTCTCCGGGGGGGAATGAATTTTCTTCGGGGGGGGAGAGATTCCCCCCGGGCTACCCCCTGAATTCATCCCTGTGATACACATTGTGGTGGTTCAGTGGTAGAGCGTCTCATTGTGGTGAGAGAGGTCACTGGTTCGATCCCCAGTCATACAAGCTTGTAGTGGATAACATAATGCCCGTGAGTTTTATGTACTCGTAAGTACGTACACCTATTTTCTCTATATTCTCGTTACAGATTTCACCATAATCATTCACTTGCATTAATCATCCGTCTCTAATATAAAGGGCATATACGTGGGCCAAAAAACTAGAAATTTCATTTCATTTTTATATAATATTGCATAAATCTTTGTTATCTATAGAAAGACAAGTTTACACCTGAATCAGGCCGGTAGCCAGTCCAAAAATGTAGGGGGGCCCGGCTGAAGTTAGGGAGATCCGATCCAACCATATTATAGTTCATTTGCAAGCCTACCGTGAAAATTTTAAGGGGCGCCAGCAAAAACTTTGGGGGGGGGGGTCGGCCTCCCTAGACCCCCTTGGATACGGGCCTGATCTGAATGCTACCACATTGAGATGAAGAACCCAAAATTAAATATAGATAAATGTAAATTAGTCAAGCAATGAAACTACATCATTTATAATTAAAGCCCATATATTTACCAACACTGCACCAAAATTTCTATACTAAGCGAATTGGTGAACGTCTCCCAACGTCTATGTAGTTAAATGTCAACGAATATAGAAACATTGTTACTTTGACAAACAAATATGACAGCCATCTTCTACTCAGTGTAAAATGTTTTCTCATGTCTCACTTCATAGGCGAACAGGCTTACAAAATAGGCGTGCGCACGTGGGGGCAAGTGGGGGTGCTCACCCACCTAATGTTTGGCATTGCGCTTTTTTCGATTTTTAAAAATAATTTTCTCAGCTAGTATGAATTATGTTTCACAAAAACGGACACTGAAAGACGTCTGTAATCATCGCTATGCAAAATAACACTTTGAACTTTGCAATACTCGACCAAAATTTCCCAATTTAATTATATTTCAGTCTTCCTTCCGTTTGTTTCCTCCCAGCAGTATATTATAACACATACACACAGCTAACACACTATCTGTAGGCGCCGACTCTAAAGGGGAGTTGGGGCTAAGCTTTTCTCTTCCTTCTCTCCAATCTAAAAGCAGAGAGGTTTTGCTCTTATATAATTATAAAGAAAGTAACGATTACAAGGTGGTTGCATATCTTCAGGAGTACCGCTATTGAATCCCCCCCCCCCCCGCTAATCCAAGGGTCTGCTCACGCCTGTGGCTTACAAAAGTATCTACTTTCAACTTGAAGTGCTGAAGATATATTTTCCAGCATACCTTTTAAAAAATATGGAATATGCAACAGTTAAAAAAAAAAAAAAAAAAAAAAGAGTTGAAACTGACAATAATAAAGTCAACGAAATATAGCAACTTGATGAAACGTCTACAGCCTCTAATTTCTGGAGTCCACTTTTACAAATTCGTCTACCAAATAATTGCGTAAAGATAGTTTTATTATTACTTTTTCAGTATCGCAAACTATCTATGCTGCATGTTGTCTGCACTAGCAGTTTTGTCATTGGCCAATAAAATTACTTTTTTTTAAAGGGAAATTCGACGGCGCTTCTCTTTTTGATATCTCCATGTATTAGAAACTGCCTGAATAGATATTTTAAACTATATTTTATATTACTATTATAGATATATTTTTCAGTTTAAATCTTAAATCTGTATTTTAAACCAAATCCATATTATTCCTATATCACATGAATGAAGAGGGTAAATAAGACTGGAAGTGCCTATGACGATGGTTTCGAAAATGGCGGATGTTTCACCTGGTACGTTTCATTATAAATAATCTCAATGGTATAAAAATAAAAGAAATTCGTGTTTCGATTTATATTTACTATAAAATGCAATCCAGTACACGTCTCTTACAGAGCTAATAAAATCACATTATTTTATATCAATTGTTTATAACAACTACAGAAAGTAGTTCTATTATAGCAGTAGAAACGCGAAATAGGAATTTTACTAACAACAATATAGGAAACTTATTACAGTGATTATGTGTTCGTGTCACTGCATTTACTGGCAGTAAACAAATAGTCAGAGCAACAAGTATGAACCTAACCGTGACACGACTCCGTGACACGACTCCTCAGAACTCCTAACCGTGACACGACTCTTTCTGGCTTTCAAGATGGCATATACGCTTTAGCACAGAATGAAAAATACCAGCACCTCTTAGTTGATAAAAGAAGTTGGTTTCGTTTACCGTATAGCAAAGTGAGTACTCGCCACTACATGTCAACACTAAGTAATGGAAGTCTGCGGTGACTTAGTGGCAAAGTGCTCAACCTCTTGTGCGTGAGATCCCTGGTTCGATTCTTTCTTCATTTCACAATTTCATTCCTTATCATCATGGTGTCCCTTAGCCTCGGAGGAAAATCGTGGGACATTAAACTATTATAGAAATTTAATTTAATTTAATTCCAACGCTAAGTAAGAGACGCGAAAAGCTTCGAGGAGCAGTAACTCATTCTTGATGCAACCGAAATAAATGCAGGTTTACCGCTGAAGCCTACAAGCACAAAACTTTCTCCTCAATTGCTTCCTTCCCAAAGAGGACACGTGACTGAGTGGTACAGCACTTACCTCTGCTGTGTGGGATCTCTGGTTCGATCCCCGCGTTTTCCTCCCACATTTCACCCTACCAAGTGTTCCATAATCATTCACTTGCCTTAATCACTGTCTCCCTTAGCTTAAAGGACATAATCGTGGGACGTTAAATTGGAAGATTTCATTTCATTTCATTGCTTCCTTCTATACAAAGGGTAGCCACAAGAAAAGTACTTATAACAGGAGATGCAAAAGCTACTCTTTCCATAAATACAAAAATATTATATTTAACACATGTTATTAATAACTAAGTAAGTTTTGCAACACATGTTTTTTGAAGATGCAAAGATGCATAGAAATAAAGAAAAGCAATATTGAAATGGCGAAAAATATTACATAGTTTTCATACGTTATTTTGATACTACTTCCGCTCTTTCTTCAACATTGCTCTTCAAAATGGAACTGGTGAGACAGAGTGAGGGTAAACGAGGAAAAATAAATTATAGTAAGATGTGTGTGTGTGTAGGTTATACATGTTAATTGTACCTCGTGTTAGTACAGCTTTGCTTTTTCTTTCATGCTTCTGGGGCCGCGGTGGCTCAGTGGTTCTCTGAAGAGCATGGTCGGAATTTTAGCTGTCCTCGATATTTCTGTGATCATATTCCTGTCGTTTTTGGATTACGTAGAAAATACGTGCAACGCTCATGGCTACCAATATCCCGGTTGGAATAGAGCAGAAAAAGAGTGGTAGAGCGTTCACCTCTGATACGTGGGGTTCCTGGTTCGATCCCAGTTTGCGTCAAGTGGACTATGTGGTGAACAAACACCGTGTGAATGGGTTTTCTCGAGATTCTCCGGTTTCCTCCCACTTTGTTCGTTCCACCATGGCATTAATTTCTTATCATCACCGTCTCCTTTAGCCGAGCCGGGATAATCGTAGGTCGTAAAACTTTAAGATTTCATTTTCATTTTTTGTTTGTTTGCTTGTTGGGGTCAAATATTGCAACTTAAATTTCACACACTTTCATGCAAATTAGAGCTCTGAATTATTGTACAGATATGTAAGCGCTATAACAATGCAACATTCTATGCTTGTCGTCTACATTTATTTATTTACAAGGAGATTTACGGAAGTGTCATTCATCGATTTGAATGAAACTTTGCATACTTGTAGAACATCGAAAAATAATCGAGGCGTATTTTTTCTTTCGGCAATGGTGCGGGTTTAAGGATAGAAACCACCCTTTGAACGGTAGGGGTGGTCTCCAAGCATAGACAGAAAACAGTCATTTAATGTAGAAGAAAACATAGTGCAAGAGGAGTTTTAGGACAGCTGATGCAGAATCTGACGCCAAAATTACAAAATTAAAAATGGCGAATCCAATATGGTGATTACAATTACAAAAAGTCTTCTGATTTGAAATGCTCTGCACTTAGACAAGAACAAACATAGTTGCAGGGGCTACTCCGAGAAGGTTGCTGACCGATTTGAGACCCCTTTCTGTACGTACTTTAACGGGATGCTCGATTAAAGTGCGTCTCTGCACCTCTTACTATTATGGGTGCTTATTTATAGTGAACCCCTCGTCTCTCATTATTCGAGGTGCTTATTGCAAGTGAGTCCTTTCGTCTCTTACTAGTCGGTGTGTTTATTTAAAGTGAGTCTCCTCGCCTTTCACTACGTGAGAACTTCATATATTCTCAATTGTTATAATTATGAACTTATCAAGAAGAGGTTTTACAGTAATGATATTCCTCAAAAAAGTGTGTGACGTATAAACATAATTTACACCACGTACACTTATTACGGAAATAACTGTAAACAAATCGCAAAACGTTGCAGAATCTTTGAAACAAATTTTACGGGATTTTCAAACGCAGGTCGTTTTTCTGATAGTATGGGTCATGGCAAGCAATCGATCGAGATATCGATGAAAATATCATTCTATTTCGTACAAATTACTTGAAAGGCGCATATCTCCGGAACAAATGAAGAGGTCGGAGTCATTCAAAAACAAGTAGATAAAACATGTAATAGGCATTAGATACGTATCGCATTCGTTACAATCACAAATCTCAGTATCCCGGACAAAATCGTGGAGTTCATATTCAAATTTCTATCTGCCCATTCAAATTTCTGTCTGCGCATTGAATTGAGACAATTCAAGTTGTTTGTTTTCACAACAATGGAAGCCAGCAGGAAAAGTACAGAGGTTTCCAACAAATTTGTTTGGCTTCTTCCTATCAATCATGGCTAGGTCATACGTGTGCGTATGTGTGTTTATTTGGTATACCAAACGGTTCTGCGAACTCGAAATATTTTAACAACCGGTTCTAGCGAACCTGTGCGAACCGGCTGAATAGCACCACTGCTAATAAGATGTGCAAATCTGGGAGAAGAAAACTGATTATGAATCAGTGATTGAATCTTTATTATATTATTACAAGATGTAAATTTATGTTCTAGTTGTTGAGAAGGACAGTCAGAAAAATGTCTCAAGAAGTTTTTCCACGGTTTAAAGAACAAGTCAAGGGGCTGAATCGTACCAGTTCCTGCAGGAAAGGTTTCCATTTTGAGGTACTCTTTTGTTCTTAAAATAGGTTTAAAGTTGATGAATTGTGACCACTCCACGAATCAAATAACAAAATGGACTTTGCATTAGACGCTGAAAGAAAAACCTCATGAAACCACGATCTCATAAAATTTGTCAATTTTCCCTAATTTGATGCTTTCACTAGAACATTTTCAGATTTAAAGAGGTTGTTTTGATAATGAGAGGTGAGGGGAGTCACTTTCAATAAGCACTCCTAATAGTGAGAGGCGCAGAGACGCACTTTAGTCAAGCATCCCGTTAAAATACGCACAGAAAAGGGTTTCAAATCGGTCAGCTACCTTTACGTAATAACTCCTGCAATTATGTTTGTTCTTGCCTAAGTACAGAGCATTTCAAATCAGAAGACTTTTTGTAATTGTAATCACCATATTGGATCCGCCATTTTGAATTTTGTAATTTTGACGTCAGATTCTGCATCAGCTGTCCTAAAACTCCTCTTGCACTATGCTTTCTTCTACATTAAATGATTTTTTTCTGTCTACGCTTGTAGACCACACCTACCGTTCAAAGGGTGGTTTCTACCCTTAAACCCGCACCATTGCCAAAATAAAAAAATACGCGTTGATTATTTTTCGATGCTCTACAAGTATGCGAAGTTTCAATCAAATTGGTGAATGACACTTCCGTAAGTCTCCTAGTTAGAAATAGTAGTTCACCGCCTGCTGCTTATACAACCGGGACACACACGAAAGTTTGGCTGATTGCGGAATATAGGCATTCCATTAACTTCGCATCGAGAGACTATTTTGTCCTTTTACAATGCAATTTAAAATATTAAATAAAAGTTAAATTAATTAAATAAACAAAAATCGTAATAAAATTAGAAACAATTCTTTTTTTATATAAATTGAATTAAAAATGAAATTTTTGTGGAGTAATTTACTGTAATTGCCTTAATTTAGAAAAAAATAGAAAAGTTGCATTAAAAAGTATAGTATACTCATGTACTGTATATTGAAGGAGCATTAGGTACAGTAAGGGAAACTTCTGGATGGTACACTTTTGCCGTAAATTTCCATATGGATGTACTATACAGAAGTGTTCCTTACTGTACAAGCTGTATCTCCATATCTCATTATTGTTTTTGTTCTGATACCTGTCAAAACAGACAGACGGACGGACTAACGGAAAAAAGGCGTGCTATAAGACTTTCAATACTTACGATGCACAGAACAGTTTGAAACTCTAATACTGAAAGTGAATTTGATGATTTGATTTTTGAGTTTAACGTCCCTTCCAGCAGCGAAGCTATATGAGACGCGGACTTACTGATTAACGTGGAATCCGAACCACATGAGCTCCTGCCGGGAATCGAACCCGGGTCTCCCACGCCAAAGGCGCGTACGTATTACAAATGCGTTGCCTTTAAAAGTTTCTTTGTATCGGTTATCATTATTATTGTCTCCTTTTCAGAGCATGCTATTAATTGTGATTGTGTCATTTAGAATCTTAAGAAGCTTGTCGTATACCTTTGTCACGCATGAACTTTATTTTCAACTTGACTGACAACTATTTCCGTATGTTTCAGACTTGGGTAAAACCTACAGAGTAATATTTGACGGATCTGATAGTGATCCAAGTGACATAGATGAACCTGGGTTCTTGGCTGCAGTCAAACGAAGAAGAAGAGTTTAAACTTATCCCGAAAAATACTCAGATGACATAATTTTTAAATATTTCCCCCCCCCCCAAATTTCCATTGCTAGAAGAAAGCGTACTTTTCCAAATTATGACGTAACAATCATAATTTCAGCTCTGTTCTTACCGTATGTTCCTAATTTTAAAAGAAAAGTAAGTTTTTCAATTTCCCCCCAAAGTATAAGTCCTGACGCGTAGAAATGGAACATACATCTCTGTTCTTTGTCGTCATTTTTGATTAGATTTGGGCAAGAAACTAGCTCAGAACTAGTAAATCATGTTCCAACTGCCTTGTAATATTATTGCACTTCCTTTCTTGGCTTTTACCTAGGAATTTCAGACGTCCCGGTTTAGCCGGAACAGTCCTGATTTTAAATCATCTGTCCCCCTGCCCCGAAAAAAAAAAAAAATTGGATCGCCAAAATGTCTTGGTTTCCCTCCAAAATATCATTCCAGTGATATTAAAAAATAACAATAATAATAAAAGCCTCATGGACATCAACTGATAGAACTTCTCTACTCTCTGTCACTCAACAAGATTGTATATCTGAACATCTATGTAATGTATTGCATTCCTACTCTTTAGTGGAGAACAAGGTGACTAAGTGGTAGAGAGCTTACCTTGGGTACGTAGCGATCCCTGGTTCGATTTCTGGCTAAGTGTGGGCAACATTGTGTTCGTGGGGTTTCTCAGGGTGCTCCAGTTTCCTCCCACACTTTCATTCCACCAATTATTCCATCATCATTCACTTGCTTTGATCATCCGTCTTCCTTATCCTAAAGAGCATAATCGTGGGACGTTAAACTTAAAGATTTCATTTTTTACTCTTTAGATTTTCCAGTAATCCCTTGCATTTTATTACTTCTTTTTAACAAGAAAAATAATAATTCTCGGAATGGCATTTGAGCCTCTCAATTTAACCCTTTATTAGACAGTGCTGTTCTCAACCAACATCGCATTTTATTGCATTATCCGGACGAATTATAACTTCAGTGATCATTTAATTGGCATTATTGCTTTCATACAATATTCATTTACATGATTTGCGGGTAGCTTCTTTAGATACTTCTAATCTTCGTCAACAGGGGACAGTCAAATTTAGTATTGTAGAAGCTTTATCTCCTACGTTCCGAGAAAGTTCTTTTTTATTTTTTATTTTTAATTTGTGGTTTCTTGCTTTGTAGGAAAATATTTCAACAAAATTGATGGTAATTACTGAGAGTATTTTTATGATATTTTACCATAATAGGGCAATGCTGCTCGGTAGCTACACATAAGACCTATTTTATGGCAACGTTGGTTTGAAATAAACACCTTGTATTTTGTAACCAAACCACAAAAATACTTTAATAATTACGAAATTATGATCAGGAAGACATGATTCAACCATAAAAGCAAACTATTTTAATGGTTATGCTATCAATACTTGCTCATTAAAGGGTTAAGGCAGGGATGATAAGCACAAGTACCCCAATTAAGACTCTTATTTACAATTGGTATAAGATTTTAAAGTAATATGTTCACACGGCCAAATATTTGTTTATTGAAATTTCTTATATAATCCTGCAAGCATTATCCTTTAAACGAGAGGAGGGTAACAAAGTTTTTTTTTTTTTTTTTGTGACAAAACTAACTTTAAACAAATCAAATTAGCAGTCGGGATGACAATAGCAATAACTAAGAATATATTGTAAATTTTCATACGATATTTTAGTCGGTATTTTAGTGTAGAAATATAGGAGCTTTAACTAAGACTACACTGTACATTTTCATACACTGGAAAAAAGTTCTGTAAGTAAATTGCCAAATATCAATGTAAAATCATTTACCCTTCATTTTATAAGTTGATATACATTTCCTTAGATTAAATCACAAAATTTGCTGGTTTTTTTTTTTTTTACAAATTTACAGCAAATTTATAAAAAATATTTTATTGATAAAAATGTAATTCTACACCATTTTATATTAGTAATTTTACTTTATATGTGTAAATTGATTTAAATGGAGGCTTGGCACACAGATTGCCACCGTTTTTTTTTTTTTTTGTGTGTAAATTAAGCTATGAAATTTTTACAGTGTAGAATGACCCGGCCTTTAGTGTAAATTTTTATAGGATGCCGCGGTTTTAAGTTCAATAATCCAGAAACCTATTTTTTTTTTAATCATTATGCTTAATTTTTAACTTTGGCTGGAAAAACGTCCTGTTTCCAGGATTTCTTGAAATGAAAGTACTGCTTCTCCTTTTTCGTCCTCCTACGACTTTTTTTTTCTTTTTTAAGAGGTAGGGGTTTAGGGATTTCCAGGTGCTTCAGAAGAGGAAGAATGAGGGGGACTGAGAGTTTTGAAGAAACAGATGAAGAGAAAGACGGGAGAGCGAACGTAAACGACATTAGGAGTTGTTGGGAGTCAGCTGGTGCAGTTCGTTTTTAGGTGATACCCAGGAAGATGGTGGGAGTGAAAAGCGTTAAAAGTTAGTATATAGATAGTGTAAACAAAAGAAGAACGTAATTAGGTTTAGAAAAGGAAGAGCGTAACTATGTGATTGTTTAAATATGTGTAATTGAGTAATTGTGGAAATGGAGCCGTAAGTGGCTTAAGTTATTTGTATGTGGAATATGAGCCGTAATGGCTGCAGTTGTTTATGTGTTTGATTGGAGCCATGAGTGACTGAAGATATATATACTGGTAGATGAGCCAAGGATGGCAATTGATATTTTAGTGGCTGATGGTAATGCCAAGTGTGGCCATAGTTATTGTGATAATTGTTTGAAATACAGGAAAATTCCTCTTTAATTATGGTGGCTTGTGATTGTGGTATAAGCCAAATAAAGATTGACTGTGGAAAGATAGTAGTATCGACATTCATTGGTTAACTCTAGTTGATTTCAAGTAATACCTTGCTCCTTTTAGATACAAAAAGTAATATTTGCTATCCTAACAGTAGTTTATAGCGGAGTTGCCTAACTTGAGCTTATGCAGCATCTCGGCTCCTAGGTGCATGTTCGGAGGGACATTGGTGGCCCCTCAGTTCGTTATACGTCAAAATATCATGCAAATTTTTTGTTGGAAATTTTGTCTGTTTCCCGAATTTGTAGGTATTTCCCCCTTTCCCAGAAACAAACAAAAAGAATTGTTAAAGAAAATAATTGGAAGGGATGTGGAGGAATTTTTATGGTGGGAAGCTAAAAATTCAATTCAGTGACAAAATAAATAAATAAATAAATAAAATAAAGTAAGCCTTTTTTCAGAACTACTAATAATTTTTCCAGGCAAAACTCCGCTATTGCCAGGAGTAATTGACGGTTTAATTTGTTGGAAAATGTTCAACAATGGGTTTACGTTGGCAGTTGCTACACTACTGTTTCCCACTATTGGGGGATAATTTGTATTTGAAGAATAACCATAATGTCTGGAAGATTTTCAATTTTGCAGCATCGGTAACGGTGAAATCGCTAAACCAAAATTCATGAGAAAAAACTAGTGAAATAGATACACCTTAGCAGTAGAGACAATAGGCCCAATAGTAGAAAACGGTTGGCTAACCAACTGCCAACATTAGCTTTACGTTATAATTTCCGGAGGATTTGCTAGGCAGCGTAACCCGTACGAAGAAACTGAAATTACGATCTGGCAGTAAGAAGTGGAAACTATTCGATGACTAACATAAATGACGGATAATTTTTGCTTTGCCAACATCATTCTTTAAAATACTTTAGGCCAGCGTATTTTATAACTTCCCAAATCATGCCAACCATCAAGTGCTGCTAGGGTGTATGTTACTATGACAGCATAAGCTTTAATCTTTTATTGTCGTGCCGCTGTCAAAGAGTTTACAAACTTTAAAAAAAATCATCATAAAATGCATAATTGTTCATTTAGCGTATCAGCGCGGAAGTTGGTTTTGCTAAATTGCGAGGTGAAGTTGCTCGAAATCAGTATGTTAAGTAAAATATTGAGTGGTTAGAATCGAAAGATGAGTTTCCGATTCTGTGGCGTTAAATATTTTGCTTCCTCAAGCAGTAGCATTTGTTAGACCTTCATTAAAGCATTATATCTTTTCTCTTTTGTACTGGCGGTTCTTGAAGAAAGTCACATTGTAAAAATTATAATTTTATCGATAGAAGCTAAGAGTAAAATCTATTGTACATTTGTACAGTCAGCGACAAAAGTTCTCTCTGTTTGATGAAACTAGTTTTGTAAATAACTTCAGAATGGAAGGACAATTTGAATATAGTTTTCAATAAATTAAAAAGAATGTAATATTCCGTACCTTCCACCTTTGAACATCCCAGCTATACCACCGTTATTCAAAAAATAAATTTTACCAAACAGGATGAACTTTTGTTGCTGACTGTACATGTAGAAATAATTAGTACATTAGATAAGTTTTCATTCTCTTAGCTCAGGGACGTACGCAGGGGGTGGGTCCTAGGGGTCCTGACACCTCGAAATTTCGACTTTTGTGAAAATTTAGCCTAATTTTAGGGGCAATTTTAGAAATTTTAATATAAAATACCCTTCTATTGAGTTTGGACCCCCCTACCCGAAATAAATTGCTGCGTACGCTACTGTCTTAGCTTATAGCGATAAAACGTGATTTTCGCCAGCATTGACCCCTCAAGAGCCGCCATTGTTTTCTTGTTTATTTTTTAAAGAATAAAAATTATATATAAGCTATTACTTACCAAAATAAAGTACGTAACAGCACTCTCCAACTCTCATGGTATCCTGGAAGTACTCCTTGACAGAGCTCCTCTATATACGTACTATGTAAGTGTGGGTTCAGAAGACAAGTACTGTCTGGATATATCCCTGTTTCGAGACTTTGAGAGCTCCCGAACGAGTCCAATGTAGATGAAACTCTTCCCACAAAACCAAGTTATCTCAGTAGGTGGCCTCCTTCAATCGGCTGATCTACTTGTTGTCTTTCCTTTTTTTTTCTTTCTTTCTTCTCTTCCCTTTGTAGTGATGGCCGAAGGTTCCTACGCACACTCTGATAGACAGACACACATATTCTTCTTTTTCTTCTTGATGTACGAAAGATGTTTAACACCAGCAGAGGAAGAAATTCTGTTCCAAAAAGCAAGAGTAAACATGGATTAATTGAGTGAAGTTGCATGAAGATCTCTTGAGGTTAATGGTTCCAATTTCTACCCCTCCATTCCCCATGTTGAGTGCAAACTACAACAAAATTGAAAAACGGTGAATCGTATCTATGGGAGAAGACATGGAGATTTTCTCCATTTTTTCTAAGAATTGAAAGTAGAAGAAGAAGAGGGAAATTCGCTCTGAAACATTGATGATGTCTTTTCTTCCCCCCCCTTTTTTTTAACAGAGCAGGGAAAAGATGTCCCAATATATCTTTGTTTGTTTGATCTGCTTAGAGTATTTTTTTTATTGTACGTAAATACTACGCAGTATCATGCTTATTTCAAATCAAAATTGAAATTTGTTTACTTACACACATAAAACATACATGAGCTTATTATTTGTTTTTCTTCAAATATATATATATATACAATGCATGAGGTACATAAGTCACGTACACTCATGTCCAAAATGATTGTTGCATATCTATAACCAGGGGTGCCCACAAAGGGGGGGGGTATGAAGCAGACTGCGTCATTGAAATATTTGGGGGGTTAAAAATCTATATAAATATATTTGACGGGGTGTAAAAATTAATCGAAAAGGATATGAGGGGGGGGGGCACCACTGCTATAACTGTCTTCTTGTAAGAATATAATTTGATAATGATGTTGTAGGGCACTTTTAATACTGATACTATGTGTATAATCGGGAAACGTATACTCGTGGTAAATTTCATAGGGAAAGAATCATAAATACGAAAATTAGAATGTGTAAAACAAAATGTTGCTAAATGGACAAGAAAGTTTTATTTTCGTTTTATTGTACTTATTTACTGCTCTTTTGACATGAAATTTGCCACATACATGTCTTTGCCGATTATAAACATACTAACATTATAAGAAATACCGGGCGAATTCGTTATCAAATTATTTCCTAGAACAACATATTTATAGACATGCGACAATAATTTTGGACATGAGTGTACATTCGCGATTAACATTTGTAAGAAAGTGAAACGAATCTTGTTGTTATGGCCTAATTGCAACGAATTATCTATGATGTCGGTTTATTGGAATCGTTTTTTTCTTAAGCTTATTAGAAGTTGACATAATATTTTGGCGTCTGTTTAAAATGGTTTATTAAAACAAGTTGAGCTTTTCTAGATACTGTCGTTTGTTGCATTTGACTGTGTATGCTGAAAAAAAAAATAATAATAATAATTTTCGATTTTTGCCAACGATTATATTATCATGGTTTCTATCTTTACAAAGCAAATTCAGAATTCTAATTCGTGAACCAACATTCGTTTTACTTGTTGGTTTCAAACATGAAATGTAACGAAATCTTTGAGTTTGACACAGGCCCGTATCCAGGGGGGTCTAGGAGGGCCGCCCCCCTAAATTTTTGCTGCCCCCTCCTAAAATTTTCACGGTAGGCTTGCAAACGAACTATAATATGGTGATGAACTATAATATGGTTGGATCGCCCCCCCCCCTAACTTCAGCCGGGCCCGCCGTACATTTTTGGGCTGGCTACCGGCCTGGTTTGACATCCCATGATTATGTAGTTTAAGCTAAGGGAGAAGGCAAATGAATGATGACGGAGGGGTTAATGAAATAAGAATGTGAGGGGAAACGGGAGAACCCCAAGAAAACCCACGGACATGATGTTGTCCACCACAAATTTACCTGGTCGCGAATCGAACTAGGGACCCCACGCATCGGAGGTAAGCGCTCTACCACTGAGCTACCGTGCCCCCCCCCCTTGTTGGTTTCAAATTTTAATTCTCTGTCACAGGCACTGAACCTCGGATCACATGCACCAAAGGCGCACTTGCTTGCTACTAGATCAAGTGATGGAATTAAGATCCCTACCATTTTTCATTTTCTTTTTATGAATTTATTATTATTGTTTTGCATTCTTATGAGGCACCATGGTTATGAAACACAGGTAATAAATTAAACTTAAGTCACTACTTAGATGTTTATTCTCTTTGTACTGTAGGTATTTCTAGCAGAGTTGAACCTGTTGTGTATATATGTGCACCAAAAGTGAGGACTTTAGCCACGAAGCTATGGAAGAATCCATTTTTCCAATATTTATATAAATTCTCCTGTATAATCTAATTTTAATCACGCTTATTTTGGATGTATGTGTATAGTTCGAATCTATTCACAGAATTTTCTATATTGATCCAGGATCGTGAGGCAATTTGAGGAGCTACTTCAATTACGTTAAGTGATAACGAAACCTAATCTAGAAAGGTATCAATAACGGTGTTGGTATCTATGTTTATATATAACGGATCTATGTTGACAATGTATCTCCTCAACCAATTGTAAGATCTGTCTGGTCGTCCATGACTATTCGAGGACAATAATGGCAATGGGGTTGTTGTTATTTTACTTTTATTCATAAAATGGAAGAAATAAGTAATTTTACAATGAAAGATGTAAATTTACTGTATAATGTGCCTCACTGTTAAGTCGTGCTTGTTGTTAGGAAAGGAGAAATAACAGTGGATATAATCTGCTAATGAAAAATGTATATAATTTCATATAACTAAACCGCTAGGCGTAACAGCTCTTTATGGGTCTGAGCTGCTCCAACGCCTTCTGTTAGTGTCAAGCTGAACTAATTTCAGCTTAACGACGAACACGTAGTTAGTTGTGATCTCTAACATTGGTATTAAGAGATTTGTAGACTTAGTGGCCATCACGTCTTTTATTCATGTGACTCCCCACCTTGCCTCACGACACTAACCTCTAGAGTACGGTGTCTCCTATTATTACATATACAATTCACAAATAAATAATCTGTTACAGCAAAATAAAAAAAAAATATCAATTATTATTGGCAAGAACAACATGGATTTCAGTGGCAGAAACATTATTTTTTCTCAATTTTCTCGTCAAAATCTACTCTCAAGTATCTCATGTTGTCCAGATCAGCTAATTGAAATGTGGGGCCGAGGTGGCTCAGTGGCAGAGCGTTCACCTCTGGTGCATGGGGTCCTTAGTTCGATCCCATCTCGTGCCAAATGGTCTTTGTGGTGGCCAAAAACCATGTTCGTGGGTTTTGTGTGGGTTCTCCCGTTTCCTCCCGCTTTCTTCATTCCACCATTTCCTTCATTCCTCATCACCGTCTCCTTTAGCCCAGCCGGCATAATTGTGGGACGTAAAACTTCAAGATTTCATTTTCCCTTTATTTTCCGATTGATATGTGTCATCTTCGGACAATATAATGGGATGGCATACTGTAGTGCCTCAGTAGTAGAGTGCCTACCTCTACTGCGTGGGAACCCTGGTTCAATCCCCGGCAAAGTTTACAATGGACAACATCGTGTCCGTGAGTTTTATCGAGGTTTCCTCCCGTTTCCTCCCACATTCTCACTCCACCAAATTTTTCCATTATCATTCACTTGCCTTAATTATCCGTCTTCTTTAGCCTAAAGGGTATAATCGTAGGACGTTATACTGAAAGATTTCATTCGGACAAGGTATTTGTTACACAAAAATTAAAGTTAATCATATTTTATGGTATATCTCATTAATCATACAATGTACTATTATCATCTTCCTAGTGTAATAGTAAAAAGCTTGATTAAGAATGTACTTCAGCATCTTAATGGATGGCGTGGTTATGGTAGCCCAATCAATGTTCAGGTTTATAAGGAAATTAGTCTTTTTTGACTTTTTCGGCAATCATTCATCAGAATGTATATTTGCTCATATCATTTTGTTCCGCTGTATTAGATTTATCGATTGGTAGTATATATGTCTTATCTCTGGACAATTCTTTCGCATTAAACGCTAATATAATAATATTTTAGAATTTTTAATTTTGAAATGACAATGAAATATTTTTTCTAAAAAAAAAAATAAAAAAAAGTTTAACGCCCCATGATTATGCACTGCACGTCAAAGGAGATAAGTGCTTAATGGAAGTGAACGGTTAAGGAAAAATTAATGGAATTAGAACGCTGCCGCAAACGGAAGATATGTGAGAAACCGAGATCTGTTGTTGATCAACAGATATTTATATGGTTTGTAATTCAACCAAAGATTCTCAAACCTGATGTGAGGGCTCTACCCTTGAACCCCATGTATCGGGTGGCACGGTAGCTCCTTGATAGAGTTCTTACCTCTGGTGCGTGTGACCCATGGTTCGACCCCGACAAAATAAGTTTGTGGTGTATATCTTCGTGTTCGTAGGTTTTCTTGGGGTTCTCCCGTTTCCTCCCAAATTCTCTTCCACCAATTCCATCATCATTAATCTGCCTTATTCATCTGTCTCCCTCAAAAGCGGATCTAGGACAGACTTCTGGGGGAGCGGTGGGTTGGAATACTGCTACTTAGAGCTACCTTTAAGAGGTCCAAACTCTGGGATGGGTTTGATTTATATATTTAAAATAAAAAAGTTTCCTCTTCTGGGGGGGGGACAATCGCCCCGATCGTTCCCCTGGATCCGCCACTGGTCTCCCTTAGCCTAAAGGACATAAACGTAGGACGTTAAACTGAAAAAAATATTTCATTTTTGAACCACTATCTTCCTGATTTGAAGGAAAGTTCATAACTATAACGTAACACAAGGAAGCATACGTTTAACCATTAGGTAGGGTACACTAAAGTAACGATTTGCTGGGAACAGTTCCTTCTTCCTTTTTTGCAATGTTTTTGTTAAGTCACATTTCTGTTTGTTTATTTGTTAAATTAAAATCTTGCAACTTTAATTCCATGTCCTTAGGTAGTAACTATTGCTCTAAAAGTTCGTTCCGATACAGATCCCGATATTTTCACTTAATTTTCAAAAATAACGTATCATTTTACTGTCATAATTAATTAGGATATTTTTCTGTTCTTGTGTTTGTTAGATTCAAATCTTGCTACTTTAACTTCTCACGCTTCCATGTTAACCAAAATTTTGGAATTTTGCACATACACGAAAACCCGGTGGCAATACAATATTGTCATATAATTTTTATTGTAGCTTATTGATTCACCGCAAAATTAAACAAATTATTAACTGCAGATCTGGAGGTAAAAGTGGATTTGAAAACGTATGGCACATGCTGCATCCCGCGTTCCCCCTCACTTTTACCCCTGGATGCAATTATGGTCTAAGTAACATTCACATAAATGTGAATCATGCTATGTCCTCTACACATATCCTCAACATAAATAATAATAATAATAATAATAATAATAATAATAATAATAATAATAATAATAATAATAATAATAATAAGAAACACATTGCAAAATAAATCTGAACTCTTAGTGCAAATCTACAGTGCAGCACACAAGTTGAGAGTTTCGTTGTACTAACTGCAAATTATAAGTTCTGTAAAATAATTGAGGAGTTTGATGCAATAAGAGCGTAAGTCTGAAATATACAGTTGGAGATGAACGATGTTGAAAATTTAAGTAGTGTTTCTTTCTTACATAAAACAATGTAATATGTAGCATTTTATTCCGATATTGAATTATTTATTTATTTATTTAACAATCACCAGATACAGCTCCGAGGCCATTTTACACTGGATATCCAACAACAACAATAACAATGGAAAGGATTTGGGAAGGTATCGGCCAGGGCCTGTTTAGTAGGTACCATCCCGGCATTTGCCTGGTAGGACTGACGGAAACCCTAGAAAACGTCAGTCAGGATGGTCGGCAGCGGGATTCGAACCCACGACCTCCCGAATGCGAAGCCAATGATCTACCACTTGAGCTACTTCGCTCGGTAAATGTTACCAGGAGGCTAAACAAGCATAGCAAAAAGCCACAAATGGCGTTTGGTGCAAGAAGGGCGTAAACTCGCCTACGCCCTTATTACATCAAACTCCTCACTTTTCCAAAGAATTTCTTTTTTTAATTTTAAAATTTTTGTTAGGTTAGACCACTATTGAACCTTAGTTCACAAAATATGTATGTACTTCTCTCTCTCTCTCTCTCTCTCTCTCTCTCTCTCTCTCTCTATATATATATATATATATATATATATATATATATATATATATATATACAGGGTGGGCCATTTTAATTAATCCACGGAAATATCTGAAAAATGATAAAACATAGAAGAAATTTTTGAAGTACACGTTATATATTGCTAAGGGGGAAAACTAATTCCGCCAAAAGTACCCCTCCCCGCCCCCCGTAAATGGGGGTAACGGGGGGTAACTTTGAAATGTCAAATGGGAACATGGGTCGAGTAATACCTCGTTCGAAAGGTTTTGGAAAACTAAGTAACGCTGTACCAAAAGATGTTTCATATTGTGCACCAGTTTCAAAATGGCCGCCATGATATGGTTCGGAAACTCCAGTACCCGTAGTATGAAAATCATGGAAGGTAAATGAATGGAACAAAATTGAAATACGTAAATATCATAGGGCATATCGAATGATGTAATCCCTGTGATCCCAGTGGCCTCCCTGAAGGGGTCTTGTGAGCTAACTTCAAAATTTCAATGTTCGACCGGACAACGGTTCGGGCGTACGCTTGACCTACCCAATGCTGTTTGGAAGGCAGACTTCATGCATAGAGAATTGGTGCACTAAGTTAACGCGGATGGCCACAGTTACATTTTGATTAACTATTAGCATTCATGTCATATTGTGAGCTAGAGGGACGAAACGGTGTGTACGTATATCCCCGAAATGCTTTCTGAATAACCAGCACGCATTGCATAAAAGTTTCTCTTTTTTTAGCCACTGCAGCGTCATCCTTACAAACAAATGTTTCAACCACACCATACCTATTTGTAAGGTTAGCCTTAATTTACGAATTAAAGTAGAGTTCTCGTTTGAACTTACACTTTACTTTCCACCCCACTCACATACTGAGCGCAGGGAGAGATTATTTTGCAGGACTTGGATTTCTCTTTATACATTATGGCAATTTTATTCTAATATTTTTATCTCTGTTGTATTATTCTCGAGCCTTGGAACGCCTCCGTGGTTTTCCTATTTGATTTTCGTTATTTTCATTTATGTCTAACCGTATTCATACTATGGGCACTAGACATTTTCTTAGACACAGTCACCATGTCTTTGCGATCATTTTGAAAACGGTGTCTCATGTCGAAAATTTTCTTACAGAAGCTGTTTGATATTAATTTGTCTATGTAACGTGATGTTACTCGCTTCAAGCTGCTATTTGAAATTTTCAAGTTGGCCCCGGATACCTTTCAGTTGGCCCTTGGAGTCACCCCGACAACACCTCTCGATGTGCCTTACGTCAGTTAGGTACTCCAGTTTTTCTTTTGTTGATTTATCTCCAATCGCTTTCATACTGCGGGTACTAAACCTTTTCTCTGACACGGATACTATGTTTCGGCGGCTTTTTGAGAACACTGCCATTTCACATCAATCGTTTTCTCCTGCAATATGTTAGATTTTGCAAGATTTATCGAACGAGGTACCACTCTACTCATGTTACTATTTGAAATTTTGATGTTAGCCCCCAAGACCCCTTTAGGGAGGCCACTGGGATCACAGGGACCACACCGTTCGATATGCCCTATGATATTTACGTATTTCAATTTTGTTCCATTCATTTACCTTCCATGGTTTTCACACTACGGGTACTGGAGTTTCCGAACCATATTATGGCGGCCATTTTGAAACCGGTGCACAATATGGAACATCTTTTGGTACAGCGTTACTTAGTTTTCCAAGACCTTTCGAACGAGGTATTACTCGACCCATGTTCCCATTTGACATTTCAAAGTTACCCCCCATTACCCCCATTTAGGGGGGGCAGGGAGGGGTACTTTTGGCGGAATTGGGTTTCCCCCTTAGCAATATATAACATGTACTTCAAAAATTTCTTCTATGTTTTATCATTTTTCAGATATTTCCGTGGATTAATTAAAATGGCCCACCCTATATATAGGATGTTTCAAAACAACACCGACAACGTTTGGGAGGTGATTCCTGACACCAAGATAAGACAAAAAGTATAGACAGACTTGGGTGCACAAATGCTTCCTTTCGGAGTTATAGGCTGCCGAAACCATGGAAAAATGAACCTTAAAGGTCCATAGCTCCAAAACTATGAGATTCACCGTAGTCGGGTCAAGAGTTTACTTAGGAATTAATATGTGCCCTACCCAAAAATAAATGTTTCAGAATCCTAGGGTACTCACGCAACAATTTTTATAAAGGAAGTTTGGCTATGGGCATTTAATTGGAAATACTCACCAAATACCTCTATAAAAACTGTTGCGGAAGTACTGCAGGATCCTGAAACTTGGATATTTTGATAGGACACATACTAGTTCCTAAGTGAAGTCTTGACCCGACTACAATAAGTCTCATAGTTTTGGAGCTATGGGCTTTAAAGTTCAGTTTTTCATGTTTTCGGCTGCGTGTAACTCCGAAAGGAAGCATTTGTGCACCCAGGTTGGTCTATACTTTTTGTCTTGTCTTGGTGTCAGGAATCATCTCCCAAACGTTGTCGGTGTTGTTTTGAAACACCCTATATATATATATATATATATATATATATATATATATATATATATATATATATATATATATATATATATATATATATATATACTGTATATCCTATTTCATTATGCAACCAAAAATGCACTGCAGTTTTCCCGTACAGTATATCAATCAGGATATTTTCATAAATTATGTTTGACATTGTGAAATAACGAATAGACCTCCAAGAACTGATTGAATGTCAAAATAAAATGAAATCTTTCAGTTTAACGTACTACGTTATGCCCTTTAGACTAAGAGAGATGGATTATTAAGGTAAGTGAATGATGATGGAAGAATTCTGGAACAAGAATGTGGTAGCAAAAGAGAGTACTCCGAGAGAATCCACGGACAGGATGTTGTCCAGCACAAACTCACTTAGCCGGAGATCGAACCAGGGACCCCACGCACCAGAGGTAAGCACACTACCACTGAGCCACCGTGCCCGTCTTTGATTGAGTGTCAAAACATCATATAACACAAAGTAAAAATAAATATATAATAAATAATAAATGTAAAAAAAATATTTTAAGAACAATGCTTTTATTAACTTTACAAAAAAGGAAAAAATAATTTTGTTGATGGACGGAAAAGGTGGCTTTTTGGTGGAGTAATTTGAAGAACTAAGACCGTGAAAGCATAAGACATAAATTAGTAGAATGGATTTAGACTATAAAAGCATGGAATGTAAATGATTGTAAAGAATTAAGACTATAAAAGCATAGAATATATATGATTATAATGGATTAAGTTTATAAAAGTATAGGATATAAATGATTATAATGGATTAAGACTATAAAAGGATAGGATATAAATGATTATAATGGATCAAGACTATAAAAGCATAGGGTATAAATGAGTATAATGGATTAAGACTATAAAAGCGTAGGATGTAAATAATTATAATGGATTAAGATTTTAAAAGCACTTATTACACTTCTGTCTAACACAGAAAAAGTCAACAGTTCAAAGCTGTCCACTTTAACGAGTAAAGAAAGCTCAAAAATAACAATATGGCGTAACTCCGCGAGCAACAAATATGACGAAGATTCCAACGCTGGCTTACTATGACATCTAGCGGGAAATTCAGAACTTTATTAGTAAAAGGGCATCTTAGCTGATACGCAAAGTTGCTTTTCTATGTCCGAACTAGAAACTACATGGTGCAATACAATTTCAAAGTAAACTTTGCACATGTGCAAAGCTGCGCGCTAATTAAACAACTTAAAGTATAATTTTACAGGCTACCATATAAGGCTTTCGTTATACGATGTGAATATAATGGATGGATGAAAGTGATTTTATTATTAGTTAATATTCTTTGGAAGACAGAAATTGAAAAAATAAACAACTTGAAATGCTTATTTAACAGGCTGTGGCGTTGATGTATACAGATATACAGATCGCACAATTATTTAGTAAGTATTATCATGAGTAATTCTGTTTCTTCATTTTTCTAGTTTTTAAAGGTAATCTTTTTCTGCAAAAGGAAATAGAATTAAAGAAGATTGAATTATATTCTTGTCGTATCTAAATGGACATGTTACAGTTACAGTGGTAAGTCATATTTTCTTTGATGTTCACAAATTAACACATAAGGTACTGTAAAAAAAAAAATCGGGAACAAAATTTAGTTTACCACAAGAGTTACCACTCTCATCTATTGGAGGTTGAATAAAGCTCTGACTTACGTTTTCTGTTCACAGATTGACTTATCTAGATTTGGTTTCGGTACCTAAGTCTTTCTTCTTGAAGAAGTAACCTACATCACTGTAACTTTAACCTATCGAAGTTTCTGTTAATACAGTAACATTCTTTAAAAAATATTTGTTCACCGTTGTCTTTATAAATAGTGCTTCTGTGCAGTGGCGTATTTAGGGGGTGACTCGGGCTCAAGCCCCACCCCCAAAATCAATTTGTTATATGCAGAACTTCATTAAAATTTGTCGGCACACGAAAAGAAAAATATAAGTACTTATTTACGTCTTATGCATAGCCCCCTCCCCCAAAACAAAATCCTAAATATGCCACTGCTTCTGTGTATTCAAGAGATTAGTACTCATGGTGTGACTTTCAGTGAAGATACAAAAAAAAAAAAAAAAAAAAATCGATATTGGCCCAGTATAGCGATAATTGGGGGAGTTGTACTTGAATTTAGACGAACACTCCCGGGAGAGATGAAATTCTGGCCACGCATGACCGAAACAAAAAAATCTGTTTAGCAGTCTATTGTCCTTCGTGGATCTGTAAAGTCAGGGATTTTTGAAAAAGCAATAACATGTAGTATATTTATGCTTACGTGGAATCTAATGTATATACGTATTTATATACTTGTTCTGCAGAATGTGTCTTGGGAGGCATTTTCGTTTTAGCGAATAACTTATACTGCACACTAAAGAATATATTTAAAATTATAAAATAACCTATACTTACTGAACGGGTAATACATAAGCTACTCTACATAAAAGTTCATGAAAACAATAAGTAGTACAGAGGCGACTTTTGAAGGATGTCACATAGGTTAAAAGATAAACATTTTATTGCTACAGGCTAAGGAAAGAAAAGTTAAACTAGGTAATTAATTCTTGTAAACTTCATAACGAGCAACTGCATAATTTATATGGTTTACCAAAGATTGTTAGGGTCATCAAGTCTAGGAGGCTCAGGTGGGCAGGTCATGCAGCCAGAATGGGAGAAAGCAGGAACGCTTTCAAAGTTTTAACTGGAAATCCAATCGTGAAACGTCCATTAGGAAGATCTAGGCGCAGACGGGAGGCCAGTATTAAGATGGATCTCGCAGAAATAGGAATACTAAGTAGAAACTGGATCCAGTTGGCTAAGAACAGAAGTCAATAGAGAGCTTTTGTAAACGCGACATTGAATCTCCGGGTTCCATAGGCCATTGAGTTAGTTAGTTAATTTAGCTATAGATTGTAGCGATAAGAAGTTAATTTTCTGCAATGCGATTTCCCTCTAGAACCGCCACAAACATTCAATGGCACGTTTTTAAGTGTCAAACAGTCTACTTTCCAAGCTTGCTATATTGTTTGTTGTTATTGGATGGTTTAGAAAAGAAAAGACATAGATAGACATAGATACATAGGTACACAGACTGTCAGAAAGAAAGAAAGAAAGAAAATAGAGAAACTGATGAGCGTAGTGAGAGCTAATTAGTGTTACATTGAGTAATAAGTAAGTTTATTTCAGAACATTACGTGTGTGCTTCTAAAAAAAATATCGGAAATTTCATATTCTTCTATTCTCTTGCTATTCCAAGACAGCAGAAGATGCTTGGTTATGGATTTCATTGACAGCATTCTACAGTTGCCCATAAACGTACGAAAAAGACAAGGACGTAGGAAATAACCAATATATAGGCCTATCTATTTAAGTGGGTTTCACTAACAGTCATTTTTATTTTAAAAAAGACAATAAACGTTTTTTTGAAGGCATTATGGTGTTTGACTCCGAGTGTAATTTACTAATAGACAAATAATGTGTCAAGGGTAAGTTTACCTCAACGTCAAAGAAATTCTAAATTTAAGTTTATGTGATGAGAATAAGGATAATAACTGAAAGTTTTCTTTAACCCAATCAAGTATTGCTCTTAAAATTGTATTTTAAATATTTATTAATATTTGACTGACTGCTTTGAAAGGAGAAGTCAAGCTTAATGCAAGGTTCGAACCACGTATGGTATCCATGTTTACCTAGAGCTCCATCGTGGCTACATGGTTCGAGTACGTGTCTTTGGCGCAGGAGACCCAGGTTTGATTCCTGGTGGAAGCTCATGTAGTTCGAATCCCTCGTTAAGCAGTAAGTCCACGTCTTATATAGCCTCGCTACTGAAAGGGATGGTAAACTCAATTACAATCTATTCCGTGTTTACCTAACTAAAAGCAGGAACCCAAACCACTAACCACGGGAGACGACCATTTTATTTCTCAAATTCAAGTCACAATCATTTTGTCTATGTCTACATTATTCTATCCTATAATGCATACTCACTATGTATTATTATCTCTAATATATGAAACACACAGACTTTAACGTTACACTGTTATTCGAAGTGTTATTATGTGAAACAGGCATACAATATTTCGCATAGTGAATGTCAGTTGCATTAATTACATTGTATCCATTTAGCATTTTATCTGTCTTTTGTTCACTTTTATCAATTTGCAGCATAAGTTTTAATATTGATATAAACTCTAATATACCAAGACAACGATACCTAAAATTGTTATTAAAAACTTTCTTTGATATTATTAATGGATACTTGACTATAATCTAAATAACTTCTTGAATGTTTGGTGTTACTTACTTCCTATGCCCTCTGGACGAACACACAGTGCAACTGGCACCCAGTGCAGTTGAGAGTGTATTTGTAGATTTGCCATCCTCAGAGTTGCGAGATAAAAAGGGATGCAACCTATAGAAGAAGGGGGAGACACCAAGCGTTCAGAGATCTAGGTTAACACATCCACCTGTCACCGAAGTCGGTCGCCCAACTCCCTGCTGGCTGTTGCAACTACGGAAGTCACTATTAAAATAAAAGAGAAGAGAACCCCATCACGGTAAAACATGAGGGCTAGATGTATGTATATATGTAATGTGTCACTTCGGATCAATCATTCAACGTGCTAGCATCTGTATATATATATGTGTGTTGAGAGGAGATGGATGGTAATACGTCTTCGTTTAGATTGATTTAGTGTGAAGGACAACTTATTTTATTTTGTGTAACTACACATATGTATACACTGAGAGGGAGAGGGAGGAATGAGATGCATACTCACGTGTACTAGTGTTCTTGATACATTTACAATTAGCAGCTGATAATGATGCTCCTACCATTTGATATTGTTTGATCCAATTACACAGATTTTAAATTTATAGTAAATAAAGCTCTTACACTCACGTGTCTCCATTCATAAGCTTCACGGGGAAAACATAGGCCTACCACAGATGTAAATGATCGCTCTCAGCTATGAATGGAAATTTCCACTAAACAATCCTCATTGTTACGTATACTTGTTGGTACACAGTAGATGGAACAACACAGATTAATGGCCATATAGATTATTATATAGGTCCCATATAACATGTATTGTATTTTTTTAGAAATATATATATATATATATATATATATATATATATATATATATATATATCTGATATTAAGTATCAAGAATATGCTATGAACTATGAAAATGAGTGGAAATATAGTACTTATTGGTCATTATCAAGTATTTAATTGTCATCCTTACTTTCGCGTATCTTACACAATAACTAAATAAACTGCTATAACGTACTGAATTTACAAGTAGTACCGGTATGTGGGTAACTGTTTGGAGTATTTCTGTGACTATTAGGAGCATATGACTATTAGGATGCCTTGTACTTAAATTTCATATTTTGAACCTTCTTTCTCCTTACGCCTTATACTTGAATTTCATATTTCGAACCTCCTTTCTCCTTACAGCTTATACTTGAACTTCATATTTTGAACCTTCTTTCTCCTTACAGCTTATACTTGAACTTCATATTTTGAACCTCCTTTCTCCTTACAGCTTATACTTGAACTTCATATTTTGAACCTCCTTTCTCCTTACAGCTTATACTTGAACTTCATATTTTGTACCTCCTTCCTCTTTAGGGCGGATTTTCATGCAAGCGTCCGTTACGTTAGTTGCTTGTGATTTCTAAATGTAGCCAACAGAAAGTTGTGTTACACGTAGAACTGTACTTAAATAATTTTCTCAATTGGTTATTCAGCCACATGGCAAGCAAAGAACGCAACGAACGCTTGCATGAAAATCCGCCTTAAGACTTATACTTGAACTTCATGTTTTGAACCTGCTTCTTCCTTATGCCTTTTACTTGAACTTCATATTTGGAACTTACTTCCTTCTTACACCTGAACCTCATTTTTCTAAAAGTAATATTTTCAACTTTTAATGTACAGAATATGTCAAAAACTTGCTACTGAGAGGGGCAAATCTAGGACGAACTCCTGGGGGCAGGGCCGGCCTTAAGCCGATTGGACCGATTGCTCCCAATCGGGCCCCGCGCCTAAGGGGGCCCCGCGCTATTGCCGTCTACTCTACTATTCAGTGAAGTTTTAACAGCATATTAGGCCCCAGAGAAAACAAGTGTGTTGTGGTTCCTATGACTAAATTCTGCTCCTAATACATTTAAATAATAGTCTACATGCGATTCTGCTCGCGGGGTCCCCAATACAAAATTGATAAGTAAATGAATAGTTTGTATTGTTTCCGGGCATAAAAAATATTTTCTGAATTTAATGCTGCAGTAGTTTCTTTATTCTTTTTACGTTTACAACTTCTGTTGTAAAAATAAATATGTCCAGGGAGTATTGTGCACACCCCTAACACTCCCCTAAATTTCTTACACACACCCCTGAGCGTAAAAATATTGTTTTCTTTGAGTTTGTGTAAACATTTATTTCATTATTTTGATGCACACCATCTCTAATTTTGAAAACTCCACTAAGTAAAAGTTCGTGGCGTTGTGACACTACCGTGAATATCGAGATGGTATCAAAATAAATCAGCCACAGTGCAACTACTTTGCATATCCTTTCTCTTATTATAGCTAAATTATAAATACAAAGCAAGAGGAGAAACTTTCCCTTCTACTGCGAAAAATCCCGAGGATTTTTTAAAAATCAACTCAGAAAAACTGAGTGTATACTAGTGCGTACTGAAGAGGTGGCTGCTTCTGAAGGTTTGTCTTCTAACTCGAATAATCCAATGCAAAATATTTCATCCATCTTCCGTCAGTTCCTCGAGGTTTGTGATCGTCGCATCATCATTTCATTTTCTCTGCAGTCGATAACGATTTGAAGCTGATCATACCTTTCATAAGTAACTACCTATGATGTTCTCACTTGCGTACATTAGGTTTTTATGACTTGAATTCTTTTCAAAAAGATAAATCTGTTAAGAAATCTTTGAAGCAACGAATTCATATCAATGTGAATTTCAGTATGTCTTACAAATATGAACTTATGGAAATAGACTTCACCATTGTATTTCTCGTAAAATTCTAACCCAATTTGATAGATCACATGACCCCCTTCCTATTTAAAAAAGTCGAACGAGATACAAGATGGCCGACCTCAAGATGATGACCAATATAAGCATAGCCTCAAATAGATGTCACATCTCCCGGTGTCGGTTAATGTGTTTTTGTTTTTCATTTCTTGACCCCGTTTACAAATAAAATGAAATTTTCAAACTTGAAACACATTGTTATGGTTTATTGTGATCAATGACGCTTTTGGACACTGCGGCCGTCTTTATGGGCGGAAGCACTTTAAATTTTGCTTACGCTTGTTTCTTGATATTACACACTTCTCTGCCAAGTTTGGTCAAGAAACTCTATTTCGACATCGATAGGTTTACATGTAAGAGAAGAAAATTATGAAATACAGGTACAGAACCTTCTTGAAAAATTGCGAAGCACAAAGGTGAAATATGTATTTTAAAATTTATTCACTGTCTGCATTTCCATTTGAATTATTTCTCTGAAAAATTACCTGCTATAAACAATGAACAGAGTGAGCATTTTTACCAGAACATTTTGCAGGTGGAAAAATGTTATGAAAGGAAATGATGATGAGAGATTACTGTACTGAAAGAGGACTCCACAACGTACAAACGGGAAAATATTTCGAAACTGTCTTTACCGTTAATCATTTTTCTTAATCGAGCTTATAAGTAAACATGCAAGGTATTCCGGGGATAAACTGACAAACTTATAATATGTGTTCAGGATATCAATACAAGAAAAAAAGTATTTCTGCCACCCGTCGCGTCGACAGATTTGCGTTTGTTTGTTTCACAGAATAAAAGAGGATGTGACTTGTGTGCGTTTTCGTTGATTTTGAGTTTAACATCCCTTCCAGTAGCGAGGCTACATGAGACGTAGACCTACTGATTAATGTGGAATCCGAACCACAAGAGCTCCCGCTGGGAACCGAACCCGTGTCTCCCACGCCAGAAGCGTGTACGCTAACCGCTTAGCTACGAATGAGTTCGTTTGCGTTTTCGTGCTGTGAACACAGTTAATTGGGATTTACGGTTATTATAACATTGAAATACAATTGAGGTAAGTTTCAGTGATATGAAGTCACTGATTTTTGTTTTTTTTTTTTAAAAAGCATAAAGAGCAGTAGGAAATGTCAATAGAACATCAGGTAAAAGATTATCGTATATCATTAACTCAAACAATGAAGATGAATTCATTTTCTCATTCATTCAACTTGCCTTAGGAAGGGGCGACCTTTCATAAGAAATTATACGTAGGTGTTATGTTTTATTCAGTCATATTAATACACAGTACAAGTAAGGTTTTTATTTTACCGTTAAATTGCAAAATAACTTTCGAAAGGCAATTCGGTAAAACCATATTGACAAAAGAAACTATAGTATATATAGTTATTATGACGCAGTTATGACGTCATTCTTTTATATTTTCCACAATATAAGAGTTGTTGGTAGCTTTGCTAAATTTCTAAAACCGTTTTAAAGTATTATTATTGCTGTACCTATGCATGGCCACCCACAGGGGAGGGGAGCAAGGAGGTCAGCTATATCACCTATATGTTCGAAAAGTATTCAATTCTTCGAAATACATGTCAAAACTTGTTAGAATGGCTTGCTGATACACTTATATTTAATAGATTAGTATAAATTCTACAGTACTATGGATATTTAATACATACACAGTGACGTAAACAGGCTTTCATTTCGGGGTGGGTTCGCGGCACCTCCCCTGGAAAGTTTTAGGCAATAGGAAAACTAAAACGCAATTTTAGGGTTTAACAACTTTTCAAAATTTCGAGGGATCCAGACCCCCCAGATTCACCTTCTGGCTACGCCAGTAATATGCAATGTAGGCCTACCTAAATACTTCTTTTACAAATGTACACGAAGTGCATGCGTGGATAAAGTTATTAAGTTGTAAGCGTATTTGCGACTGCGTTTGTGTCCATATTTTGCTCCCCCTTGGAAAAACCCTGCCGGTATTCCTGCTTGTTGAACATAATTATAAGATATGAAGAGGAAAGTTGCAGTTTTTTTAAAAGAAAAAAAGCCTTTTTTAACGTACAGATACATTATCTGGAAGTTTCTTCTTCGCACTATGAAAGAAGAAAATGCAAGATCAAGATTCTTTCCTTAGTAGTTATTATTATTTTATTATTATTATTATTTTATTATTGTTGTTGGTTGGTTGAAGCGAAATATATATATTGTTCTACAGACCTTGGTGCAAATTAGTTGTAAGAATGGGGCCCCGCAAAATGTTTCCAATCGAGCCCCGCACCACCTAAGGCCGGCTCTGCCTGGAGGAACGGTTCGAGCGGGCAGTCGTGAAACATTCTCAACTTTCTCTCACCGGGCTCTTGCAACACTAGTGCCTGTGGCGTCTGGGGGGGGGGGGGAGGGGGAGGCGTAGAGATTGTTCGCTCTCTTGGATCCAGCTATAGCTTTTGACGTTCCCCATCAACCATTCAATAACCAACCAACTAATTCCTCTTTAGGATACGCATTTTAATGAAAGTGGCATGATAAAAACCTAACCGGAGCCAAATTCTAAAATTTATTTCGAATAGTTCAACCGTTTCCCCATGATGACAAGGTAAACAATGTTTTTTGAATGTGTGGAGAAAAATGGATATTGCCCTTCCATTAAAAGTGGAATTTTCTAAAACCATGTCCATTTTTTCAAGCTCACTTAATTTTTAAATAAGAAGTTTATATATATCTACTTTTATCTTTATAACATGAGGACCTTGTGAGATACTCAATTTTTGGCATAAATGTTAAATTTCCTTAGGATACACATTTTAAAAATTTTGTACGCCCAACTAGAAGTATTCCAAACCGTAGCCGGCGATGGCCAAACCAGCAGTTGGATTTGTATAAAAGATACACAAACAACTGACAAATAAACAAACATTTAGTTTTATTATATAAGATTTTGGTTAGTTCCCAGACCCCTGCGTTTACTCAGCCCGCAATTATACTAAATCCCAAGTTTCTTTTCGTATTTCAACTATCTACAGTAAAATATAAGATTTTGTATTCCAAGAAAACGCCCATTTAAATAACATGGGAATTTCTTCACCCTCCCTTTAGATAACATAAAAACTAAAAATATTCATTTTTGGCAGTCTTACTGTGGGTTAGTCCCTGAAGTCTACACTCATTAAAATTTTCATCATTCTAATACTGCCTAAACATTTTGAGGTGTAGAAGATGGCCCCATATAAATAACATAAGATAAAGATTTCATTCCCTATAAAAACACACTAAATTTGGAAATTTTTAATTTTGGTGATTTACTTGGGTAACGTTAATGAAATCGTACAAGCATACCAAATTTCAAGCTTTTATTCCAATTCCAAGTATCTAATTTAAATGTGAGATTATAGGTCCAAAAATGTTCATTTCTTCATCCCCCCTTTAGATCCTCTAAAAATTATATATATTCATTTTTGGCTATCTTTCTGTAAGTTAGTCCCGAAAAGCTACAATCATGGAAGTACCCAATAATTTAGAGGTGTACAAGGTGTCCCATATAAATAACATGGGGAAGTTTTTTCAGTTCCCCATAAAACCACTTTAAAGTTGAAAATTTTTATTTTTAGTTATTTATATACATTATTATTATTATTATTAAGTATTTTGCCTTTTGGCAGGTTCTGGGAATAGTGAGTTTTTTCTTCTTTTTCTTATTTCTTTTCTTCTTAATTTTCAGTTTGGACCTGGAAATATTTTTTTCCATGTTTAACAATTTTCAGCTTCCTCTTTTAATTCCCAATATTTTCTTCTATTTTTCAAATCATCGATCACTTGGGTTGTTCTTCTTCCTATTCCTCGCTTTCCTTCCATCTTTTCTTCTATGGCGGTATAAAGAAGACAATTTCTTCGTAAAATGTGTCCAATCCAATTGGCTTTTCTACGAAAGATCGTGGCTAGAAACGTCCTCTTCTCTCCTATCCGTTTTAAACGTCTTCGTTTGTTACTCTTTCTGTCAATTTTATCTTCTTCATGTTTCTCCAACACCACATTTCAAACCTCTCTAAATATTTCTTCTCTAACTTCCGTAATGTCCAGGTCTCTGAACCATAAAATCCAATACTCCAAATATATCACTTGACCAATTTCTTCTTTAGTGGCCTTTTCTTGTTGAATGCTTCTTTGGCTATTGCAATTCTCAACCTGATCTCTCTGGTGCATTACGCGTCTTTCGTCAAAATACTTCCCAGGTATTTGAAATGGCTAACCTTTTCAAGTACTACCCTGACCTGTAACGACGCATTTCCACAGGATATTCTCATGACTTTCGATTTTTCGATATTGATTTCCCAGTGATATTGATTTCCGTTCCATATAGTTTCCCAGTGTCAGCTATTTTGTCAATCATCTCCTGTAGTCCTTCTTCTGTTCTAACTATAATAACTGTATCATCTGCATACCTGATCTTGTTAATGATCTGCCCTCCAATCTTGAAATCTCCAATTCCCATTAATACTTCCTTCATTAACCATTCACTGTAAATGTTGAATAATTGGGACGACATACTACAACCTTGTCTGACTCCTCTTCCAAGCTCCATGCTATTGGTTTATCCTTCATTCAAGCGCAACTTGACCCGTTGTTCTATGTACAGATTGCGAATGAGCCGTCGGTCTCTCCAGTTGACTCCAATTTCTTTAAGTATTTGTAAAAGTTTCGTCCAATTGACCCTGTCGAAAGCTTTTTGCCAGTCTATGAAGCACAAACACAACCCTTCCTTTACGTCCAGAACTCGCTCTAAGATAATTCTCATCAACCCAATGGCATCTCTGGTGCCTTTTTCTTTCCGGAATCCGAATTGGTCTTCGTCCAACATCTCTTCTATCTTGTTTTCCAGCCGTCTCTTCAGTATGAGCACAATTATCTTTCCAATGTGGGAAATAAGGCTAATGGTTCTGTGCTCGCTGCACATCTTTGCTTCCTTATTCTTGGGCAGTGCTATCATTGTAACATCAAGAAAATTCTTTGACCATTCTCCACTCAGGTAGATCTTGTTAATAAGTGAAGTAAATACTTTCATTGCATTATCTTCTAATCCCTTGAGCAGATCTGCGGAGATGTCATCATCTCCAGTGGCCTTCCTCCTTCGCATGTCCTTGATGACTTGTATTACTTCACTTTTCAATATACTGGGTTCTTTTCCTTCATCATCCACCTTTTCCTCTGCTTCGATCGCAATATCTTTGAGGCGGTTCTTCTGGTCATACAGATCTTTTATGTAGGAAAAGTGGGGGCATAATGACCCCCCGGGGCAAGATGGTCATATCGGTGTATGGTGGGGTTCCTCCGGTGACCGATAATTGGGACTACTGCACAAGCCGTAGTCAGAGTGGTGCAAAGTGTTTTGAAAGGGAGAGGTCGCTACCTTCAATAGCGTGTGATATAAGTGGAGAAAACCATTTTCATAGTACGTCGATATAAGATATGTAGTGAATATTTTACCCGCTACTTAAAAAAGTAATTACTTGAATAAAACATGGTACACGCATAGATAGTGAGAAAGGTTTTGCCATGCATGCATGCATGATTTCTTTGCGGAAGATGGTGGATAGCAGATAAACGGTTTTTGAAAGTTATATCGGGATTGGGGCAAATTGCCCCTTAAAATTCTACAGGGGATCAAAATACCCTATGTCGAATGGAACAGGGTACCATATTACTCTGCGAATAGTGTGAAGGTCAGTGCTTCCTGTAATCGAGCTTGTGTCCTTCTTTTGTGATCTTTTGGCATGTTAGTGACCTAGTCTCGAAATTTTTTGATAGCCCCTCTATTCCACTTTGTATTTTCTTTTTCATTTAATTTTATTTTAGTATTATTTTCGTTTTTATAGTTTTCCACTCATTGTTTTGTAGTTGTAGAAAGTAACTATTTCATTAACTAGCATTTCCTTATCGAAACAGAACATAATTTTGGTTAATGTGTGTATGTTCCGAGGATGGGGCCATTTTACCCAGGGAGTTAGGGTAAAACGGTCACTCACAATAGATCAATTTATTTGTACATACAGCACAACTTGTTTGGTAAAACTTTCACACCTTATACCTCTTTACATTTGTAGAAGAAAGAATAAAGAATATTGTACTGCAAAATCATTGACTTTCCATTCATAGCAACGTTGAAATTTCAATTTCAACCTTAAGGTGTCCATTATGCCCCCACCTCCCCTACTCTTCCTAAACTTTAAGAATTCTTTGATGGTCAGTGACTACATGACCTTGTTGATCTTCGATTCCAAATATGCGTATGCATTTGTTAGCTTTTCCTCCTAATTCTTGTGTTTTCTGGTACATCAGATCATATCTTCCGCGCCGTTGAAGTTCCATTATTTCTTCACATATCTGTTCCATGTACTTTTCTTTGGCTTTGTCCGTCTTTTTTTCTCAATTCATTATTTAGCCTTCTGTATTCTTTCATATCCGTGCTTCTCGCCCTTCTGCGTTCTTCCATCTCCTTAAGCATCGCTTCAGTTACCCAAGGTTTACTCGGTGCCCTTTCCATCTTACCAGTGTGGTTGTGGAGTGTGTCAAGTCACGCTATACATAGGTAACGCTAATGAAAATGTACAAGCATACCGAATTTCAAGTATTTATTCTAAGTATCTAAAACATTAGATTACAGGTTCAAAAAAAAAAAAAAAAAAAGTCCACTTAAATAACAAGGGGAATTTCTTCATCCCCCCTTTAGACCCCCTAAAAATTAAAAGTATACACTTTTGGCAATTTTCCTGTGGGTTGGTTCCGGAAGGCTACAATCAGGCTAAATTTCAACTTTCCACATCAACCAGAAGTACTCATTATTTTAGATCAGTTCATGTAGTTATATTTATAGACCCTATATATAATTACGATTGGAAAGTTTATAGATGCCTCTGATTAATTCAGAATATTAATTAATTTATTATGGAATTAGCTAAACATGGAAATTAGAATAATCCATCCTCTTTCATTTAAAATTTAAAACTGAGCACATATTTTACGAAACACACAAAGAAAATGAACATTTCTTCGCTGAAGTAACAAAAAACATAAGTTGATGCAGTATTCACGTAAACTATCCATATATAACTATTCGTATAGAAGATTAGGTAGGGAATTATAAATTCGTCGTTTATGTATCTGGTATTGTCCGATCTCACGATTAAAGAGTAGCGGATTTGAATTATTTTTAGCTCAAACCTGAAAATTAATTTTTAAGCTATCAATATATAATTGTCATTTTAATGAAAATACGTCTAACAGTGTTGCCAGGCCTACTGATTTTGCAGATCTCCTGCTTTTTCTATGTTCTACTGATCTACTGTGAAAGAAAATGAAAAGTGAACAATCTCCTGCTTTTTCCTTACTTCGAGAAGTTAAAGAAATATATTATTATTAATATTGAATTTTCATTTTTTCTTACATAAAAAGAGGTTAATTTCTCTGTATCCATACACAAAGCTCAAGAGTTTTGATGTATATAATATGAATACAAGGATACAACTGTACATCTTCTATATGCATGATGCTTGGCGATCATGTGTAAGATTTACGAGTAAGTGTTGTTTAGATTGGGACTTGGGTTGGAAGCAGGGTAAAAGTGAGGGATATGCTGGGGGACGTCGTTACCCCACTTCCAAAAATATCTATGGCGTTCCCCACTTCCTAAATAATTACAGTAAATAAACATAGCCAAGGAGGACGGCCTACGGCATATCATGCGTCATCCTACTATTTCAGAACCACTTTTACCTCTGGTTTAAAATTTGAAACTGAGCACATGTTTTACGAAACAGACAAAAAGAATGAACATTTCTTCGCTGAAGTAACAAAAAACATAAGTTGATGCAGTATTCACGTAAACTATCCATATATAACTATTCGTATAGAAGATTAGGTAGGGAATTATAAATTCGTCGTTTATGTATCTGGTATTGTCCGATCTCACGATTAAAGAGTAGCGGATTTGAATTATTTTTAGCTCAAACCTGAAAATTAATTTTTAAGCTATCAATATATAATTGTCATTTTAATGAAAATACGTCTAACAGTGTTGCCAGGCCTACTGATTTTGCAGATCTCCTGCTTTTTCTATGTTCTACTGATCTACTGTGAAAGAAAATGAAAAGTGAACAATCTCCTGCTTTTTCCTTACTTCGAGAAGTTAAAGAAATATATTATTATTAATATTGAATTTTCATTTTTTCTTACATAAAAAGAGGTTAATTTCTCTGTATCCATACACAAAGCTCAAGAGTTTTGATGTATATAATATGAATACAAGGATACAACTGTACATCTTCTATATGCATGATGCTTGGCGATCATGTGTAAGATTTACGAGTAAGTGTTGTTTAGATTGGGACTTGGGTTGGAAGCAGGGTAAAAGTGAGGGATATGCTGGGGGACGTCGTTACCCCACTTCCAAAAATATCTATGGCGTTCCCCACTTCCTAAATAATTACAGTAAATAAACATAGCCAAGGAGGACGGCCTACGGCATATCATGCGTCATCCTACTATTTCAGAACCACTTTTACCTCTGGTTTAAAATTTGAAACTGAGCACATGTTTTACGAAACAGACAAAAAGAATGAACATTTCTTCGCTGAAGTAACAAAAAACATAAGTTGATGCAGTATTCACGTAAACTATCCATATATAACTATTCGTATAGAAGATTAGGTAGGGAATTATAAATTCGTCGTTTATGTATCTGGTATTGTCCGATCTCACGATTAAAGAGTAGCGGATTTGAATTATTTTTAGCTCAAACCTGAAAATTAATTTTTAAGCTATCAATATATAATTGTCATTTTAATGAAAATACGTCTAACAGTGTTGCCAGGCCTACTGATTTTGCAGATCTCCTGCTTTTTCTATGTTCTACTGATCTACTGTGAAAGAAAATGAAAAGTGAACAATCTCCTGCTTTTTCCTTACTTCGAGAAGTTAAAGAAATATATTATTATTAATATTGAATTTTCATTTTTTCTTACATAAAAAGAGGTTAATTTCTCTGTATCCATACACAAAGCTCAAGAGTTTTGATGTATATAATATGAATACAAGGATACAACTGTACATCTTCTATATGCATGATGCTTGGCGATCATGTGTAAGATTTACGAGTAAGTGTTGTTTAGATTGGGACTTGGGTTGGAAGCAGGGTAAAAGTGAGGGATATGCTGGGGGACGTCGTTACCCCACTTCCAAAAATATCTATGGCGTTCCCCACTTCCTAAATAATTACAGTAAATAAACATAGCCAAGGAGGACGGCCTACGGCATATCATGCGTCATCCTACTATTTCAGAACCACTTTTACCTCTGGTTGGAAGAGTAGCTTAGATCACTTCTCCAACGATCGTCAGCTCTTATTTTGAAGTAATTAAAATTCAAATTTATGTTTTGTATGTATTGTTTTATTTTGAAATTAAAGTAATAATGAATTCTGGACCTCTTGTTTTGACCGCTGTCCCCTTAATAATGGAAATTTTTTTGGTCCCCCTGCATTTGCACTAAAATGCCGCATCTTTTCTGTGTGTACTACTGTGGCAACGGTGAGAAGACGGCCACAGCTCCGAACTCTTGGCGCTTGGCGGTAATGTGTTACACGAGTTTAACAAACAAATAAAGATTTCTCCGTTCTTTTAGAGCAGCGTTTCCCAACCGGTGTGCCGTGAATGGGCCGCTGGTGAGCCGCGAGGAATCGAAACAAAATTATTAATTTTATAGCAATCAAATGGCAAAATTTAGGAGAAAATGTATATTTGTATTTCACATTACTATGAACATCTATTATGCATCTACGATTTTAAGTTTCATACCGTGTTACTGTTCTGTACATTTCTAATGTTGAAAAAAGTAATTGTTATCATTGTTATGACCATTATTGCTTCTTTATTGTTGCACACTATTTCCTAACTTGAAAATTTTAAATATCATTCAATCCTTTCGACAAATTACCTACATTTGTGTTTGAAAGCAAAAGAGATTTGTTTGTTCGTTCGTTATTTAGTGATTTTCCTTCTTAGTAAAAGGTTGTATTGTATTGTATTGTATTTATTTCATCCTTTTTTCATACATTTAGCACTGTATTGCAATGCATATGAAGTGGACATGTCATTTATATATAAGCACAAAAGTAAAAAGAATTATAATGAAAATTGCAGACACTAGGTTAATAAATAAGCCTTACATATTATATTTTATTATACATTACATTTTGCATAATATTAAAAATAAAGTTAGAATAAGTAATTATTACTTGCAGTGTATGTAGAAATCCTTGAAGATATATGCTAAAAACAAGCAATGACACTAGTGACTGTTGATCATGTAGTTTTTTTTTCCAGTTAGCAATTCATGTATTCCTCTACCAAGTAAAAGCAGTGTTGTAGTAAATATTTTTGTAGTTCTTTTTAAAATTTAGCAACAGAGTCCTGAGTCTTTATATCTTTGGGAAGTTTATTGTAAAGCATGATACCCGCGTATTTACACTCTTTTTCATATAATATGGTTCTGTGGTCTACAATAGAAAAGTTTTGTTTGTTTCTTGTATCATGATCATGTTGCTGTTCTACTCGCGTAAGGACACTCTCTAGGTGTCTCTTTACAAATATCAATAGATTTAAAATGTACAAAACTGGGAGTATACGAAATATTTTAAATATTGGTTTGCAGTGATCTTTTGGTTTAGGTATTGTAAGGTATTGTAAAGTTGGTAGGCCAAGGTATTGTAAAAGCTACCTTGGCTTTGTGTATATTTCTCCCAAATATAATGCCATATGTTATATTTGACTGGAATAATCCAAAGTAAATTGTTTATTTAACTTGTTGGATACAGTTTTTAAAAAGAAAGCGTATTTCTAAAAATTTGAGTCCAATATTTCATTGCAATTGTTTTCTATTTTTAAATTAGAATGAAAAATATACGGGGAAAAAGCAATGATAGAACTTTCTTCTCTGTGAGAAGGAGATTAATAACCACAGAGAAAATATCACTGTGTTTTATATTTACAAATAATAATATCTATAAGTGTGCCGCGAGAATCCAAGTAACACCCGTAGTGTGCCGCAAGTTGAAAAAGGTTGGGAAACACTGTCTTAGAGTGTCTAAAGATGTAATATTTAGGATCTATAGGCCTACTCGGCATGGTTCTGCCAACCAACGTAGCGATATTTTGACCCCGGTGCTTAAAACGCAGCAGAAACGCGTCCCCTATTTAAAAGGGTCAACATATTGTAGGTTCGGAATACTTTTGGACAAGTTCTATCTTTCTAAAGTTCTATCTCCCTGTATACTTATCCATAATCGATAAGTACACTAGCCACTCCTGAATTGACCTTGAAATCCACAATATTAGTTTCTACTTTCAGCTTAAGTATTTCCTCCGCCATATTACTTTTGTACGGTCTCTTAATTCCATCAAGCCTCAAACTTCTTACCTCATCTTCCTCTACTTCTGGATGCCTTATGTCATGTTCCGTTTTTCCCGGCGGGAGCACATGTGGTTTGGATTCCACGTTAATCAGTAGGTCCCTCTCATATAGCCTCGCTGCTGAAAGGGACATTAAACTCAAAATCAACTCAATTCAACTCATGTTCCGTCTCCGTCTTCTTCCGGTCTCTTTCCTTTCATTGTATTCTACACTTGCATTCTATACTTTCATTGTATTCTTTTTCTTCTACTTTTCTTCTTCCTTGCTTCTTTCGTCTCCGGATACTCTTCCACTTCCAGTGGATTTCTCTCCTAGGCAAACTCCGTACTGCATGAGGAGCAGTAAAACTGCAGTGAGCGGTGTACTGATCAGAAGGGGCTAAATGTTTTACACTTTAATGCGGCAATTGGACTTACAATATTTCACATACAAAGCTCAAAACCAATTCGTAAACTTTTCACTATTATTTAAAATCGGTTCTAAAAAAAATCGAGTCACTGAGCCATTCAAATGAACCGATTCAGTTAAGTGAGTGAACTACTAACAGGCGACTACATGAAATGATTTCACGTTTCAAAAATATCGAAATGATGGAAAATTAACGGCTAGGCTAAGGAGACCATTTAAATCCGTGACGTTCGTTCGTTCATAGCTAGTCATAATGACTAGCACCCTTTTAGAGGGTTACGCCCTCTCTTAGGGAAGAGTATTACGTAAATGGAAGATTTAAGGGATTTTGTGACGGTCTCATAGAAGTTCTTTATTATAATAATTTTTAAGGTCTTAAGGATCTTTCCGATCCTTAACATTTGGTAGGAAATTAACGAAGAATTGCAGTTAATTTAATATTGTACAGAACTGGAACAGCAGAAATATGATAGTAAGAATGGGTACCTAGTGGTAAGGCATATCATATTTATACAGAGTGTGAATGATGAGCATGAAGAATGAGGCGAGGTGTGCCATCACATCGCAACACTATAAGTGTTAGTCAGACAGACGAAGATATCTTCTCGCCTAGGGGCTGATCGAGGTTTCAACGTAGATAATGGGAGCCCTGTTGGGAGCAGATGGATTCAGCGTGCAAATGATGGAAATATGAGTGGAAGATGATCATGAACTTGATAGTCTGTGAGGAGCTCCTGGTCTAATGCGTCAGGGGGTAGAGTGTAGCAGTAGAGAGTATAGAGTAACGATAGCGGTGGGGGGTAATATCAAGATGAGAAGGATGGAGAGCTAAGTGGTGCATAGTATTCAGAAGTAAAGGGTGTTGGGTTTTATAACGAGAGCATATGTATGTCAGACGTAAAGTTTCAAGATGAAACTGAAGTGTAGGAAACTGAATCCGGTCGTACAAATCTGCTGTGGGACTAGGCAGTTTGACTCGATATGCAATGCGGAAAGCATGTCGTTCTAACACTAGTAACTTTTCGTAAATTTTGCGGGTAGCCGCAATCCATGCAACATTTCCGTAAGTCAGCACAGGCCGTAGAAAGGCCTTGTATGTGTTCAGAATTGTGTTTGGTTTTAGTCCCCAGGACGTTCCGGTGAGCCTTTTTAATAAGTTAAGTCTATTGTAGGCTTTAGTTGTGACTGTTTGAAGATGTTGTTTCCAAGTGAGATGTTTATCGAATGTGAGCCCCAAGTAAGTTAGAGTTGAACGTGCCTGGATGGGAGTTTGGTCTACTTGTAGTGAAAGGTGGTTAGGATTTCTTCTGACTCTTGATGTTCGTTTCGGTGGAATGAAGACAATGGCCTGCGTTTTTGTGGCGTTGATCGTTAGCTGCCATTTGCCGCACCAGCGAAGGAAATTGTTAATTGCTAACTGTAGAGCAGTGTTGATGGATTGGATAGTAGATCCTAAAGCAAGAAAGGCAGTGTCGTCGGCATATTGAAAGAGGTGAATTTTATGAGGAAGTGGAGGCATATCGGCAACATAGAGAAGATAGAGGAGTGGTGACAGAGCCGATCCTTGAGGTACTCCACAGTGAAGGAAAATAGGATGTGAGAGGCAGTTATTTATTGAAACATATGACAGACGGCCGATTAAAAGTTGTATATCAGTCTTATATATGGAACAGGAAATCGAAGATGAGTTAATTTGTATATAAGTGCGATGTGCCATACCCTGTCAAATGCTTTCTCGAGGTCAAATAATACAAGACATGATGGTTTGACCGAGTTATAGTGTTGTGTAACCATGGTGGTTAAACGAAGTAGTTGATCGTTGATCGAATAACCTGGGCGAAATCCTGCTTGGTGTATGGGAAGTATCTGGCGTCTTTCTATGTATGCATGCAGACGTCTTACTAGAATACGTTCTAGGATTTTACTAAAAGTAGACGTTAATTGAATTGGGCGTTAGGATGATAAGTTGGCAGGAGGTTTCTTTGGTTTTGGAAACATTAACGTCTTAGAAGTTTTCCAGGTGAAAGGAAAATAGCCAGTTCGCAGAATAAAAGTAAAAATCGTGGCTAACAAATTAAGCAATATAAGCGGGCTTTCTTTTATATGGCGATAGGTTATTGTATGAAAGCCAGGTGCACTATTTCTTTTGTTGCGAACAACTGTACTGATATCTTGAACTGTGATTGGCTCTGTTAGAGGTTCATTTTGCGGAAGAGAATGAAGGGCATGAGGTTGTAATGAAGGAGAAGATGGATTGACTGTGTCAGCTGGATGTCTATATAAATATGTGGAACTGAGTGGTGTGAAGATGTCTTGGAGGAAATCAGCAAAAGAGTCAGCTTTGGCGGAATCTGTTTGTATAGGTAAGTCACCACTTAATAATGGATATGGTGTTTTAGTATGTTTTCCGCAAAATTTAAATCGTTCGTTCATAGCTAGTCATAATGACTAGCACCCTTTTAGACGGTTACGCCCTCTCTTAGGGAATTTAAATCGCCTGCTTTCCATGAATATACTAGAAATCACACCTTATAATCAATGTAATGTAGATAATATTTTTGCAGTTTGTTTCAAATTAAGGACTTTAGAAAAGAAGAGCATTAGAATTTTGGTTAATATATTTTACTTTATTTAGTGTTAACAGAATTGTAGTCCCAGTTATAAAAATAGTTTGCTGTTTTATGTACTACAGGTGATGCGAGCATTCTGCCATCTGTCGGCAATAGATTAAATTCATAAAAAACTCAAGGAGAAAACTTACGTATCACACGAGTACAAAGAACCTTTCATTTTTTGGGAAGTTGTGTTCTTTCTATAAATAGATAAACGGCAAATGGAAACAAATATCTCTATATTATTTCATTTGTATTGGTATTAAATAATCCATATCATTAAGAGACACCATATATTATACATTTATTTTATTTCTTTTCAGAATATTGATTTGTTTCCCCCTGATGATTTATGTGCTAGCGAAGGGGGGGAAGACTAGGGTTAGAATCATCAGGGGGGATGAGAGGGATTTTTCGTTCTCGTAAATTTACCAATTTCCCCTCATATTTACTATTCTTTCCCCTGATTTACCATCCCCCCCCCCCAAATGTACTGTAAGACGAGGTTAAATTGCAACAAAATGTAAGAAGAATTGCACAGTACCCTGTCGGTAAAACCATAAACTGTAAAGAGAAAGTTTCAACTGCCATCGTAAGATAGAACATTTAACTATATTTTGGATATAATGTTTCCGGTTAACATCGGTTCTAATTACCCGGAGGGTTTGTTGTTGTAGAGGTTGGGACTTTGAACCAATAGTTGAAATTTAAGTGTGAAATGTTTTAAAGTCATAAAAGAAAAACTGGGAGGAGGCGGTTTCAGCCTCTAATCGGGAATACTTTACACCTGACAAAGTAATATCTTAGATAGGAAATTATTACTACCGGTACCTCCTGCCTTCTAATTTTAGGCAAATTTCCTATTTAGGTAGATGCCAGAATGGATTTCTTGTTGGAAAATAAATTACGAACAGTGACGGATCCAGAAAAATGGTTGGAAAGGGATTTCGCCCAGATAAGTTTCTTTTTTTAAAATAGAAATCACTATACTTTTGGAGGCATTAAGCTTATACGCATAGGAATGACTAACATTCATGGGCGCCTGAAAGGGCAGAGGGCCGGACCCTCTCTGGCTCACGGTAATTCTTAAGATTTTCTAAGATTTTCTTAGTGCAAATAAAAAGTGCCAAACGTAATATAGCAAGCAGCAGCGACGCAAATCTATCTTCGGATTGGGTGGGATGGGTAAGACAGTTCCCATATTATTTTTAAAGCGATTCAAAATATTTTATTCAAAATATTTTATAAAGTTGAAAAACAATGCTGTGGAGGACAGGGTAGCAGAGTTGTCTTCAAGATTGGGAGGCGGGCAGATTTTAGGCTTATTCTGGGGGGGGGGGGGAGAGACTTATATTACGGTAGATGAATCTGATTTCTGAGGTGAACCTATTGTATATTATATATCGGGCATGTAAATGAAGTGGCAGTCGGACACAAATCATCACATTTCTCCCCAAAAAGCACATTTCAAATCGGATTATTGGGAGGAGGGAAACCCCCAGTACCAAGATTGAGGAGGACTTGTCGCTCTCATCCCCCGGGATTTGTGCCAGTGGGAAAATGATTCGACACAGTGCGCAGGTATTAGGAACACTCACTAACATGTCAAATTATTGAACAGAAACATGAACTGAACAGACAACTACGTAATTCTGCGTTGAATTCTGCAATTCACACTTCATGCACAGTTCCAATATGCAAAATCAATCAATACCTTTAGTTAAAATTACTGAAATAGCGAGAAAACCACTATTTAAAACTTCAAATGCGAGCCTACGCTTGGAGCAATATATTAGCAATATTACTTTTTTTTTTTTTTTTTTTTTTTTTTTTTTTTGTAAGTTGTCTCGGTAGTCAAGCGTGTTTAGTAGTACTCTTGAAATTCTAGCATCGAAGGGCGGCAGTTCGAATCTGCCTCTGGGAAGCTTTTTTTTTTTCAATATATGAAAACATTTCTTTAAATATAAAGTTCTGTTCTGAAGTGCTTGAAAAAACAAAATCGGATGGACTGTCACGTTTCAAAGCTCAGTCACATTTATTTACCCTTTCATCATTTAAATACGAGGACGCTAAAATGAGAAACGTTAACATTGTCATAATGGGAACAGGTTTCTAATTTGAATACCAACCTTAAGCCACACGTCCAAAATAAAAATTATTCATGTTTCTGCAATATACATGTGTATATGTAGAGAAAGAAAGAGAGAGAGAAAGATAAAAAGAAAGTGAAAGAAAAAGTGAGAATATGTGAGAGAGATAAAAAAAACAATATATTCTATGTATTTTTATTTAAAAAGTAAAAAGTGAATTGTAAATCATAATCTGGATTTTATAAAGCCATTTGAATGTTTGAAGCGACTTAATGTTCATAACGCTTCTTTTTCTGGAAGCTTTTGTAATTAATGTCGCAAATAGTCCGATGGTTTGTAATATGTGCCAGAGCAATAAATGCATATTTTTAGCAGGATAGTATTGAGTACACCTTGCTTCTATTGATGGTATAAAAATAATGTTGAGTTGATTTTTTGAGTTTAACGTTCCTTTTAGCAGCGAGGCTATATGAGACGTTTACCTACTGATTAGCGTGGAATCCGAACCACATGAGCTCACACCGGGAATCGAACCGGGTCTCCTATGTCAAAGGTGCGTGCGCTAACCGCTTCGCCACGAAAGAACTCGGTATAAAAATAGCATACCACACATTACCCCATATTACTTCACCGACAGATTTCTGTTTTATGATCAGTTAAAATAGTATTTCTGGGCACCGTAACCTGCTTTGTCTCTCTCGAATAAATCACTCAATGTATTACAAGTGGATAGCTTGAACATTTCTAGTAGAACTATTAAAACGCGCTGGCTTTATAGCTTGCCTCTGTGGTCTAGTGGGTAGCACGTGCGTCTGTTGTCTACGGAGTCTCGAGTTCGATTCCCGGTGTGAGAACTTTTGGAATTTTAAATGTTCTCAGTGTGTCTGTGTTCGTGTGTCTGTCGTTCAAGGTTACTGGAAATACGTATATAATGGAGTAGGAAATATACGCAAGTTACTGACAAAGGGAAAGCAGGCTTTGGTAAATGAACTTCGGGGTCGCCTTTCGCGAGGTAGTAGTGCACATTTAAAGTGTCAATATATAACGGATATATTTACTCAAAATAAAATAAAGTTCTGTGATGAACCAGCAATTATATATATATCTACATCGTCGTTATTTCTAAGGTCCTCAGTTTGTACTTTTTATATAAACAAGGCTACGAAAATCACCATAAAACATTTTGGACATTGCATTTAAACATTAGCTTTTTATAATGGCACTTAACAAATTAAGCAAATACACTTCTTAGAATTATGCATGTAGTCTTTTACAAGATGGATCCGTAATTATGCATTATTTATTTTGTGTTGCTATGACAACCAATTTCACATCGTCGAATTACTATATTAACAAAATAGCAACGTATACGGTAACAACTGAAAGAGAATTATTACATCTATATTCTTTTTTGCATATTCTTCTTCTTCCTTTCTTAAACGGCTTGTGCATAATTTAAAAGTAAATTCTGCCAACTAATACAAATAAAGATATAATAAAAGACATTGAAATACAAATATCGTTGTAAATATTATAAACTGCAATAGCCAGGAAACCCCTCTTAAAGTTTCTGACTTTCCGCATATATGATAGAACGCGTTAAGTTATCAAGTGACAGAGTGAGGAGTATCTACACCTCAGGAGCAAAAAATCCCGCGTTCGATTCCCGCTCGAGTTATTTTTCTTGTTTTAACCAATAAAATAGCCATTTCTAGCTACAATAAAAATATGAATTCAACATATGTTTATAATGCATACAACAATAGAAATGTTGCAATCAGTTGTAAAACTTGCAATATTCCACGTTAACTAAAAACAAAATGTAATCTATTCCGTAAATATATTGATATCACGAGTTATAATAGGGTTACCACAGTCGTTGTGTAACAAATTTTCTTGGCGCTTTGTGTCTATGGTGCTTCGTACAATTGGATAGCTTTTTCAAAACACACATGTTGTTTTTGTTTTGCTGATCTGTATATTTCGCGAGATATTTGACCGTTCCGGGACTGTGAAGACACACACACATATTAACTCTCTCTCTCTCTCTCTCTCTCTCTCTCTCTCTACACACATATATATCATAAAAAGTTGCAAGAGTAATTCATAATTTTGTCAATTTACAAAATGTTTCCAAATACAAAATTCCTACTTCTTTCCAATATGGATTTAAATCGCAATGCTAACAATCAGTATAGTCAGGCCTTCTAATTTTTTTCACTTATTATAGCTATATTCTGATATAAGCGTACCGATACAAGATTACTGTACAGATAAAGAACACACTTGTCTTTGGTTTGAATAGGGTTTCGGGAGTGGATCTTTAAAATTGTTTGTTTTCTAATGTGTTGTAATAAAAGGTTATACAGGTGTAGAAGTGTCAAAACAAATATAACGCCAAGGAGCAAATATATCGAATATTAAATTATTAGCATCGTGCAAGACATCTGAGTTTGAATCTTAAAGTAAATCCGGTTGCTGAATCTGAAAGCGCATATGGTTTATTCTAGAGGAAGATGTTTTACTGGGAATTTTCTAGAGAAGGAAGACCAACTGACTTAGACTTATAGAGCTTAAACCGGGCCACGGTGCTCAGTGGAAGAGCGTTCACCGCTGGTGCATGGAGTCCTTGGTTCGTTCCAAATCGCGCCAAGTGAACTTTGTGGTGGACAAACACCGTGTACGTGGATTTTTTCGGGGTTCTCTCAGTTTCTTCATTCCACCATTTCATTCATTTCTCATCGTCATAATCTCCTTTAGCCTAGCCGTGAGACGTAAAAATTAACGATTTCATTCCATTGTAGAGTTTAACGTCTCTTTCAGCAGTGAGGCTATACGGGAGCTACTGATTAACGAGGAATCCGAACCACGTGAGCTCCCGCCGGGAAACAAAATCTGTTCTCATTATAAGAGCATTAACGTTCCTTATTTTAACGTTTTCGTATAATTATATGCACATGTCGAATAAATACGACTGAGTTTTGAAACGTGACAGTTCATCTGATTTTGTTTTTTCAAGCACTTCAAAATAGAATTTTAGATTTAAAAAAAAAACATCTCTATATTGAAAAAAAATGAACTTACTGTACTCAAGTTCGAACCGCCGCTCTTTGTTTCTAGAAATTCCGCAGTATTATTAAACACGCTTGACCTCAGAGGCAACTTACGAAAATGTAATGTGATATTGCTAATAGAATCGCTCTAAACGCAGGTTTTCACTTGGAGTTTTAAATAGCCATTTTGTCTTTTTCAGTAATTTCAACTGAAGATATTGATTTATTTCGCATATTGCAACTTTGCGTGAAGTGTGAATTGTAAGTTTAACCCAAAAATACATTATTTTCTGTTCTTTCAATTTTATGTATTTGTGAGTGTTCCTAATACCTGATCAGTATGTGTGTGTGGAGTCATTTTCCCTCAAATTTCCCTCGGAATATTCTTCGCGTAATTATCTGACAGACTAAAGTTCCATAACAAACAAAGTTTTTTGCTTATAATTTTCTTATTTTGCTTTATTTTTCTCAAAAATTATAAATATTCATTACTACACTGTTTTGTTAAGGAAAGCACAAAGAAGCGTAAGAAAACTGAGTTATTAATGAAAATGTGGAAGTTACAGTATATGCGAACTTTTTATTGCGGACGACGATACCTTCTCGTATCTATACATTGTTCGGCCTAAGCTCTAAACTGCGATAAACAAAGCCACGTGAAACTAAATCTCGCTGATTTGCTGCTGTCCAACCGACGCTTGTACTCCTCCGCAAAATAGTTCATGTGATTGCATTATTACTTTTACTATGAAGCTTCATATAAAACTGCTATATTATTATAAATGACAAAAGTATAAACGGATTATCTAATAATACTGCAATCGAGTGTGACTAATGAAACAATAGAAATAAATACTAAGCATGCGCAGTAATTATGGCGCCAACTCAACTGTGGACGGGTGTTCTGCTTTTAAAGTCTGAAAGATGACTGGCATGAATCCCGGTTCCGCGAGTGTTGTGGTGAAACACCAACAAGGCAAACCTTTACTCACTAAGCAACAATTGTTTAACAGCGAATTTAAATTTTTTTAAATATCTATCGAATTTTTTTCTCTGTGTTCTGCTGCTGCTGTAAGTATCTGGAAAACACGAGACAGTATTGTCAAAATGCACGTGTATAATTTGCTCCTCCCTGTGGGGAGTGGAAGTGATACATCACTAGCCAATCGTATTTGTGACAAGCGGAAGGATACAAATATTTTGTTTAGCAGAGTTTAGAGCTTACGCTGAACAATGTTTAGCTGATCGTCTTGAAAGTATGGTTCTTTCAATTTCTATTATGTGAATAAACACGAATACTCTTCTCCTATGCTTTACAGATAAGATCAGCTTAGAGGAGGATGCACCAAATTCATCCATCTCTACTTGTCCAATTTTACATAGAAAATTAGTATTAGTTGTCACGTTAAGAGCTTTGTAGTTTCTGCCAGCCTGAACTATTTCCAATATATTTGTACTAAATACTAACTTTAGTGTTTTTAATTGCTGTCAGATTAAACCATCTCCATTTAGCCTTAGAGTTTCTTCTTTCCTTCAAATTCATCAAGCGTGCCAGTAGAGTGGACAGGTGGGCCGAAAACGGCCGAAAAAAATTTTTTTTAGAAAATTAAGATTGAGTACCGTGCAAAAGTTGTAAAATGTTATATTATGTTTCCTCACCAAAATAGAGCCGGATTAAAAGATATTTAACCGGGCCCCGGGGTCCCGAAAGAACGCTAATTTTGAAAAAAAGAAGTAGCGACCAATGAAAATATTATTAAAATATATTTTTAGAAAGTTAAGTTTGAGTACCTTGCGAAAGTTGTATAATATTATGTTATGTTTCTTCACCAAACTAGAGCCGGATAAAAAGATATTTAACCGGGCCCCGGGGGCCCGAAAGAACGCTAATTTTGAAAAAAAGAAGTAGCGACCAATGAAAATATTTTTAAAATATATTTTTAGAAAATTAAGTTTGAGTACCTTGCAAAAGTTGTATAATATTATGTTATGTTTCTTCACCAAACTAGAGCCGCATAAAAAGATATTTAACCGGGCCCCCGGGGCCCGAAAGAACTCTAATTTAAAAAAAAGAAGTAGCAACCAATGAAAATATTATTAAAAAATATTTTTAGAAAGTTAAGTTTGAGTACCTTGCAAAAGTTGTATAATATTATGTTATGTTTCTTCACCAAACTAGAGCCGGATAAAAAGATATTTAACCGGGCCCCAGGGGCCCGAACGAACAGTAATTTTGTAAAAAAAAAAAAAAAAAAAAAAAGTAGCGACCAATGAAAATATTATTAAAATATATTTTTAGAAAGTTAAGTTTCAGTACCGCGCAAAAGTTGTATAATGTTATGTTTTTTCACAGAAGCAGAGCCGGGAAAAAAGTTATTTAACCGGGCCCCGGGGGCCCTAAAGAACGTTTATTTAAAAAAAAAGATAGTTGTAAATAGTGAAAATATTATTGAAATATATTTTTTAGAAAGTTAAGTTTGAGTAATGTCATGTTTCCTCGCCAAAACAGAGCCAGATAAAAATATATTTAACCGGGCCCCGGGAGCCCGAAAGAACGTTAATGCTGAAAAATTATGGTTGTGAGTAGTGAAAATATTAGTGAAATATTTGTTTTCAGAAAATTAAGTTTGAGTACCGTGCAAAAGTTGTATAATGCTATGTTTCTTCCCCAAAACAGAGGCAGATAAAAATATTTCACCAGGACCTGCGGGTCCGAAAAGTGTTATTTATATATATATATATATACCATTATTTTAAGTATGTATAGAAAATTGGTTAAGATTCCTAATACTTTAACTTGACCCCAGGATTTTAAATGTTCTGATCTGATGTGCAGCTCTTCGTCTGATTGGTGTTTAGTAGATATAATAGTACGGACACAAATACATAAGGTAAGATTGAAAAATTGACCAACAAACACCAAACCAGCCCAGAACTCACCACGTGGAGATGGCTACACAGCGAGTTCCTCCCACCCACCTTCCTCTTACTTAAAGCTCCTTAGTTGAATCTTGGAACAAAATATGGAGATTTATGTTCGAAGCTTGGTAGATACTTTCGTGCTTCCACTTTTGCGCGAATATAACCGTCTCGTGCAACACTACCGCATACTTCTGAAGAAGGTTCTGTTACTACCTTTACACACCTCTCCAAAGCCTGTGTGTGGAAGGGGAACGTGACAAACTGTGAAACCTCCTCTTTTCCACAATCATTTCGGTTAGTTCTTCTGTTGATATGTTAGCCAAAATTGGAGGTTTCGTTCCTATTACTTCTGACCAATCGGTCAAATCGATATAATCCGCATATTCTTTAGTGCTTTGCCTACTGCAATTGTCAATTAGAAATATAGTTTGGTATTTTCGGCCATCAAAATAGACCCTTAAAATTAGTAGCTTTACACTGTAGACGGTTTCTTTTTTTTTCTTCTTCTTCTTTTTTTGCTAGTCTCCTATGGATTCTGGTTTTATCTGCTACCTTGTCTTAGTTAGTTTTGTTCAGTAAATTAATATATTCTAAAACAGCGGATACAATTTTAGCAGCCGACTTATTCGAGACACCTGTTAAATCTTTGGCGGTACTCATTTGTTTAGGGCTCACTATTGTTTATTTAGGTTTACTTTAGATTTTATTCTCTAAACGATAGCTCCATGCGAACTCTTCATCGTCTGAATTCGGGGTGGAAGCACTTAATGTATGTTCCAAGTGCGTGATTGTGGCTAACGATTGTAACCCTCTTGTATTTGGTACCGCAGCATCATAATCGAGCTGTGTGTCATGCTTTCTTTTGAGCCTATGGGTTTCTGCTTTATCTACATTGCAACTCGTCATTTGTCTCTGATTTCTCTGATCTAATATGAGCTCCCACGGCGGTATTCAATTTGATTTATCACACTTACAGGTTACTCTATCGCAGCATTTGCAAGAGAAAATATCAAATAACTTCTGAGCACCGTTCTTAAATTTCTTTAATTTGGCTCCTAATGGAGGTATCTTATTTCTTAATGGGGTTATTGATCGTTTTGCATTTTGACTTGTAATTCAAAATCATATCCTTAATAGCCGCCAAGCCATATTTCGCGGTATTTAGCACCATGCTATTTGTGCATCAGAATTATGCACATGGCGGCCAACGTGTTAATTCGAAGGCAAGACAATACAGGAAGAGAGGCTCGCAGCCATATCGTTTCTAGTTTATTTGAATTCAGCAATGTAAGCGCCGCCTTCTGAAAGCCAGTGTTGTGCATTTTGCATCCAGATGCAAAAAAGTGACTTTCTCTTAAAGTTTGAGAGTTCTGAGCTGGGCTCAACACGAAGGTTTTTCGTGGTTAATATGGTAGTTATGAAAGTTAAGGTTTCAATACCTACTTGCGTATATTAAAACCATGTATTTCATGTTTTATGTATTAATAGTATTGTCTGGAAAAATGTTCTTATTACCTAAAATCATTTTATTTCAACAAAAAATTCGGAACTTTAGGGCCACGGGGGCCCGGTTAAATATTGTTTTAAAATCAACATATTTGGCATGGCTTCATTTCGTACCAATACACAACTTTTGATAACTACTCAATCCTGAATATCTTAAAAAAAAATTTCGGCCCACCCTAAGTGGACACTTTACTTTTGTAATTCTCTGTTTTCTACTTTATGGCGTTTGGTTCACTCTGGTTCTACACCACCTAATTTTAGTAATACTATTGTTTTGCGGATAGAATAATTGAACAAATAGAAGTTTTATTAGAAGTATTATATAAAATTAATAATGTTTTGTAAATTTATACATGAAAACAAACGGAATTATACAGTTTCCGGGGATGGGATACTTCCAGCGATTGTATCAGTGAACTCATCTTGAAGAAAGAAAGCGATTTATACCGGAATTTTCCACTTCTGGTCAACCATTTCCGGTACACGGTACCTAATACAGTTTCCGGAGGTAGAATGTTTCTAGTGATTGAACACATGCAACATATATATCAAGCAACTCTTGATGAAGGAAAGTTGTCGGTATCAGACTTTTGACCAACTACTTCCTATACATGATACATAATGCAGTTTCCAGGTATGAGATATTTCCAGCAACCGCACACATGCAACATATATATATATATATATATATCAACTCGTCTAGACGAAAGGAAGCGGTCGGTATCGGTCGACCCAATAAACTTAAGAAAATTGCTAATGCTCTGATAATTAGTCAACAACAATGGTGTGTCTGATTTTACAAGGACAGGAACAGATCCTCATCCAATTGAAACAAGTTCTAAGGCAAGTGACATTGCTTCTTCCAGATAAGTGACTATATAATCTCCAAGTATAGGACGTCAATGTTTGCAAGAGTTGCCTCCGGTCTTTGTTTTTTCAAGTGCATTGTGCGTTTTATAGCGTAGTGCTCTTTTGGTGTCTTTTCTCTTCCTGTGCCCATGTACTATATATACTACACATATAGCCACTATTAATGTTAACAGCATTTCCAGTCTTACCAAGAAAATGCACTAACCGGTTGCATCAACAAATCATTTCTGGATAGATATAATTTTCCTGCAAGAATGCAACACTGATAATTTCTCCTATCTCTTTATTCACTCGTGACAAGTCAATCCGTCCGAAACTGATTCTGGAACAGCTATTTTATATCATAAAAATATTGCCTTAACCTGTGGCGTATTAAAAGGGGGATTCCGAGCTTAACCCCCCCGAAATTTTATTTGCTATATTAAAGTAAACGAAATATCTTGTAAAATTTTCACATTTCCAGAAATAAAGTTAGCAAATCCCGCCGAAACAAAATCGTAAATACGCCACTGGCCTTAACCGACTTTTCTAAGTTTCCTTCAGGTATAATTACAGCCGAGAATAATAAAAAAAGCCCGGTGACACCGATGTTCTAACAGTTGCTTTCTGGTGCCTGAGATCTGATGTGTAACGAAGATTACAACGCAGTGTTAAAATTAAAGATTCAAATTTAGTTACAACACTAGTCCAGCATTATACCAATTAATTTAAAACTTTAAGTTAGTTTATATTTGACGTCATTATAAATGTAACGCCACAGGCCACACATACTTTCGGCCTGATAGACAATCATGCTTGGATCGAATCTACGTCAGTCTTACTGTAATTAATTTGGTTTACTCTATAGATGCTTTCCCTGTATGCTTTTCTGATCATTGTGCTATTTTTCACCATTGATTTGCATATCCATAAGTATCTGAAGTCATCCTTTATTTGGTCACTCAATAGCACTATTTTATCCGACGGGGATTTTCAGTTGCTAATTACCAATATTTAGAACTATTTAATACAGTTTAAATCTCAAAAGAAAAGTTTATTTGCCTGGTGGTTATCTCATATTAAATCTTCTTTTCGATTCATTTGTAAGTAGATACAGGTGTTCTCTTTTTAATGAGCAATATAAGTTCCACCGTTCTTGGTCCCTAATGTCTTTTGGTAGAGAGCACTTGGACCATGTACTTGTGAACACCAAACTTTCAAACACAGTCACAAACCTATGTATCACATCATCTAAGGTATCATCAACCGTATTTTGTTTACAAAAGAACAAAACGTTCTATGTACGTACATGAGGACATATAAATAACATATTTTTTTTAACATTACTTTATTCTTCGAAAGGACAGGATTGAACATCGAAATTTATCAAGTTATGTATTCTAGTCCTATATAACATTTACCAATTGTTACTTTTTAGCAGTTGCAAAAACTAAAGTACTTGTCGAATACACTCCTTCCGAAATATAAAAGGAATGCAAAATCAGACCGAAGTTATATGAAAGAGATTTCATCCACGCTCTCTTTCATTCAGCCATATGGCACAATAAAGCCTCATTTTAGAAGATAAAGTAGGATAAATCTTTCCACATGAAAATGTGTTAATAACATTTATTTTTAGTTTCTTTTCATCGAAGGGAGCAAAATAAACCACCATAGTTTATAGAAGTATGTATCCCAAGCTTATACAATATTTACTACATTTTTTAGAAGATTCCACCATCTAATACCACGCAATCCTGTCGAAATTTGAAAGCGGTTCATCTCTGTCCTATTAAAGAGAGTACCATGCATAAGGACAAATGTAATAAAGCCTCATCATAGATTATGAATTAAGACAAAAAATTCCAAAACTTAAATTTTTGCATTTGTTTTTACACATTCAAAAGAACGACATACACCATCCAAAATTTTAGAGGTGCATATACTATACACTCTTATCAAATTTTTATTTTTGACAATTTCCAAAATTTAAGAGGTGGTCGTCTCTAACCCTGCCGAAAATTTAGAGATGAACGATAAATAAAAGACCTACCGTCATCAAAATAAAGAAACAACCACCATTCCCCCTTCCGAACATTATTTTATCAATTAGGCCTAGGTATTCCTGGCCCAGATCAAGGCATCCCTAATTTTTTTTTTATTTTTCGTCCTAAACACTTCCACATATTATTAGCGTTATTTCCAATCAATTGATCAATAAATCAAAACATGTGAAAGGCCTATTTGACTGGTGAAGCAAGTATTTTTTTTTAATGCGGTTTAGTAACACGTTGTCTAAAACCATTTTGTAGTATGCCATAAATATTTAACTACTACGTACTGTTCCTGTGGGCAATATCTTGTGTTCCTCCTGCTGGTTTTATTGGATCAGAAGATCCAATATATTTCAATCAAAAATTTTCTTGTAGGCCTCATATCTGAAGAATTACATATAGTGTAGCCAAACCCAAACTATCAGTTAACTCAGAATGATTATTCCGTAGCAAATACGAAAACCCGATTTAGAGGCCGTTCAAAAATTTCGTGACCCCTAATCTAAAAACTGATTATTGGGCCAAGATCGCAATCTTTTGATCTCTTTTTGGTTTTCCTATTTCTTGTTTATTAAGAATTTTTCTGAAATTCGAACATCTTGTATGAACATCATAGTGAACCCCTATTCTTTTATTGCTAGTACCCATTTCACTTTCCCAACCCCTTTTTTCTTCTCTTGCTATGACAGACCTTATGACCTTGTATCGTCCGAGAGCCATCTGTTATCGACCGGCTTAACTAATTCCAGTCTAACAACGAACACGTGGTCAAGGCGCTACGTCCTCCTGTCTCTTAACAGCTGTATCAGGAGATTTCTATACCTAGTGGCCGTCACGACTTTTATTCACATGACTCCCCAGTATGTCTCACGACGCTGGGTGGAAGTCAAAAATTGGGGAGCATCGTTCAGGATTCAAACCCGGGACCACACAGAGTTCAACGCTCTCGCCACTTTACTATGGTGTACCTTACTTAAGCATATGCTTAATTGTATTAAATGGAAGGCCTAAGTGCGAAATTTCACGTCTATAACCTGAAACAAATCTAAGACATGGACATCTCATTTATAATAATTTTATCCTCCATTTCCTTCCCCTCCCCTCTTACATATCAATTATTTAAAAAAAATCTATGTAATGGCGCATTATGTCGGAAATCCTACTGCCCACATTTTTCTTGCTTGAGCAGTTTGGCCTAGACGTTGATCAGTCAGTCCCCCTGGACTTCTTTTGAATTATTACCAATATGACTTCCCTCCCGATTCGCCAGTGCCTTATAATATATCCTATGTCATAAAAAAGAAGAGAAAATGGTGATTTACTGATATAATTTACTTGAAACAAAATCTAACCGATAAATCTATCAATACAGGATGACATTTAGCATCTTCCTCAAATCCATCTACGACTCCGGAGCCGGTACTGTGACTTATAGAACCGTTATAAACGACCTCGTTTATGCATGTACTTACCATCGCTGACGCGCCTGCTCCTACAGATCCCCTTGCTACCGCTTGGGATTTTCTGCTACATTCCTGTCCTGACTCGGTTAGATAGCTTTGAATGGCCACTTAGCACAAGTTGGTTAAATTTTATACACTAGTTTTTTTTTGCCATGCGTCCACATTGTATTTACCTAGGTTGAGCCAGACTCACTACTAAGTGACTTAGGGAGAAACTAAATAATATCCTCGATATGTGCCCTCGCTAGCTCATGGTTGAGTGCTCTAATATAGGTTTTCTCAACCCGGGTGTCAGTACCCTTTAAGGGGCCCAAAAAGAATTCATTTGAGTCGCGAACGGAGGTGAAAAAGATACGTATAATTGGGACACTTAGCAGCAGGAAAATATATTTTCAAAGATTTATAATTTTTTTATTTTGGCAGATACATATATTTTAATATCTCATTGTCAAATACAGTTACACATATTAAACAAATGTTTAAACTATTAAAGAATCGTATAAAGAACAACTATTTTACAAACTGTGGTCCTCGATATCTGCCCTTGTGGTCCTCTTAGACTAAACATTTCAAAAAAGGTCACAAATAAATAAATAAAATGCAAGTGATTTGCCTCTTACCGGTATACATAATATAGTTCACAATCTCAAATCACAAACTATTAGCCTAATGTTATTGAGATGAAACCACAAACTATGAAAGAAAAAAGTCATCATTAACTTTATTGATGAAAATCAAAATGTCGATTCTGTGGGTGAAACTGAACTAACATTTTGGTACTACTTCAATTTTGGTAAACAGGAGAGCATACATGGCTTTATTTTTAAACTCAGGTCAGAACTTGTAATTTTTCCTAAATTGTTGGAAGCATCACCCGGAATAAAACTGTCATAACTCAAAATAGACTTTAAAGTATATCACCACCCGGAAGTTAGTGCATATTTTAGCTCATTCCCTTAACTACTGCGCAATGAAAGGTTACATACTATAAGTATTGTACTATAAGATAAAGTTATGTTTTAGCTACAACACAAAACACTAATTCGTTTGGTGTGTCTTCTGATATCGAAAAAGATAACAAATAAAAGAAAATATTTGATTCGTTTTACAATGAGCACACAAGATGGCACTTGCTGTTAGATCTTACTAGAAGTGCTCAATTTTATGAAACATATATCTGTATGGTAAAGTACTTTAAAGTAACGATCTTATTAAGAAATAGATATACTATTTGACCGTTTTTCGAGTTATGTTTCATATTTTATTATTTAATTATTAATTTACATTTAACGAAATAGATTTTGAGAAGAAACTTGCGCAGAACGCCATAATGCGTTGTTGCTAACTTTGTACGTTTAATTCCTGGATTCTAGTGTTGCATTTCGAGAAGCGGAACTTAGCTATGAATTGCAGTATCTGTCGAAAACTAATTTCTCCAGTAAGTATCCAAGCAGAATTCCATGATTACTTCCTCTATTATCTGGCACCAGTAAACACTCGACACCAGGGGTGCCCACAAGGGGGGGGCTATGACGCAAACTGCGTCATTGAAATATTTGGGGGGGGGGGTTAAAAATCTATATAAATATGTTTGACGGGGGGGGGGTAAAATTAATCGAAAAGTTTTTTTTTCATGGAAGAATACCTATGGATAGACAATTGCGGGGGGGTGCGTCATGGACATAAGGGGGGGTGGGCACCACTGCTCGACACTATATGGCAACGCCGCACTATTCAAGCAGTGTTTAGCATAGCACCGAGAACACCTATTGATCCACCTAATTATCAGTTTTTAATGCGTAATAATTGCAATTTGCATGTATTTAATAAAGGGTTTCTCTATTATTATAATATTGAAATACGTTATAATTTTGAAAAACAAACGAAATAATCAAGTTTCTTTAGATAGAAAGATTTTGTTTGGATTACTTGTAAAATTGACGTTTTAGAGTTACGACAGTTTTATTATGGGGATTCGCGATGTCGACAGAAAGACGCTTGTGAATAGTCAGTCAGCATATGCCTGTAGTGATATAACAATGCGTTTGTCTGTAGATAGAACTATTTAACTCCATTTCAGATAAAATCATTATTAATTACTAATAAATACCTTGTGGCATTTGACTCTAAGTACACTTCTTTTTAGAGAAATGCCATTTGGAATTTCCTAAGATTTGGTAAAGTTAAAAATACGAATAAAGATCTTTATCTAATGCCAAAGAAAAAACGAGGGTACGGTATACGGTACACTCCCAGACACAGAACGTTTATGATACACATTAGCAAAGTACATCACATTACTTTTCAACATATTCAGCATTTAAATTGAGGCACTTGTCATCTGATCTACAAGATCTGAAATTCCTTCTGCAAAAAAATCTCCCACCTGGGAATGAAGCCACCCATTAAAAGCATCACGAAAGCGGATTGTCATTGTCGAAGTGGTGTGATGTAAGCCACTGTTTCATGTGCCTTAAGAGGTGGTGGTCGCTTGGCGCCAAACCTGGGTTGTAGGGAGGAAGACCAAAACATCCCCGTGGAACTGCTTCAGAAGTTTTTGAGTCCATCTTTAAACATGCGACACCATTTACGTACGACACCTTCACTCATCACTTTTGATCCGTAAACGCCACAGTTCGCGATGAACTACAGCTCCCGAAAGTTTTTTCTTTCGCACTCAGGAATCATATTACCCCACGCACTTTATATTTAGCGAGTCTTTCTATTGGAGCGTTCATTTTCAATTGTTGTAGCGGACGAGTGAACTGAAACGCAGCCACCCAACCTTCTCCTTCCATTGCTCACTATCTACTAAACATGACCATACAAGTGACGTCACTCTTCGCGGCCATTTATCGCGCATGCGCAAACAAAGTTTTTTTTTTTAAATTGCCGTCGTAGGTGAATTAAACAAGGACAATAACTTATATAACAAGACCATGGTTTCAAACAAAAGGTCATCCTACACCAACCTTCAAGCATTGAGTCGCGATCGAGAAGTGTCTAAGAAGTAACAACAAATACAAAAATTTAAAATACAGAAAGATAGACCACTGTGTGGTCAAACTCAACAGCATCTGCAACAGGTAAAGTATGACAATGGAAAACTTCAACTGTCTATTTGCATACCACATGATTTCGGGAAATCTATAAAGTGACAGGCAAATTAGACTTTGTTTCTGTTATTTAATTCAGTTGTGATTACTTTAGTGTTGAGTGAGCATTTAAATTATCTCTGAAGCACCTAAGCTTACATACTATGTTAGATGCCAAGCTACAAGAAACATATCCATTACCTTTGTATATCTGCCAAGTTCTTTGTAAACCATTTGCTTCAACAATGAAACATTCTTCTTCGTGAGAATAAGAGATTGTAACCAAATTTCATTAATTTCATTTTCTAAGTCACGTTTTTTCTTTGGTTACTAGAATGATTTGATATGACCAATGGTGGATCTAGCCCGGGGCCGGAGGAAAGTAAATAAAATAAATATTATAAAAGTCCTAATAGCTTAAGAAGGAGTAAAACCATGGTGATTGGAACGAAGGGGTCGGTGTCAAATATAGAAGTAGCAGGGGACTAATTTGAACAGGTGACTAGTTTTCGTTATCTGGGTAATATGTATTATTAATGATTGTGTTAAGTGCGAAAGTGAAATAAAAGGAAGAATGGCAATGACGAGAGAAGCCTTTAGGAGGAAGAAAAGTGTATTTTGTGGATCATACTTCGTGTGGGATATTGTACTGTATGGGGCAGAAACACTGTCATTAAGCAAAAGTGATTAAAAAAAAAAAAAGGACTGAAAGCTTTCCAAGTGTGTGTGGAGAAGGATAGAGAGAATTAGCTAGATCGAGTGAAAATCGAATGGAAGAATGTTGAAATGGTGGGGAGAAAAGAATTTTAGATTTTATTGCAAAGAGAAAGAGAAACTGGTTGGTACATTTGCTAAGATAGAACTGTATCATGAGGAGCGTACTAGAGGGTATGGTGGCAGGAAAGAGAGGGAGAGGGCGAATAAGGCTACACCTGATGGGCGGCATCCAAAACAGAAAAATTGTACGTGAAGACGAAGAGGTTAGCGGAAGACCGTGGAGCATGGAAGCTTCTCAGTTGCAGCAAGTGACCTGCCAATAATGGTAGAATATCTAAATGATAATAGCTCAGATAGATGTATTATTTAAAATATTCAACTGTATAGATTATACAAATTAATAATGTAAAAATTATGAAGTTCTAAAACCTTAGATAGACAGATTTTTAAATTATACATTAATATATTGATGTGCTCAAAATATAACCGAAAAAGCAGTGTATTCAAATGGAACAAGAGTACAATAACCCGTAAAACATTCTGCGTAATAAAACTGGTTACCATTTGAAATAACGTTTGAGGAACGCTGAGTTATGGCTAACGATTGTTTGACCTGTCTGTTGTGGGTTCAAATACTCCTCAGGCCATGGATTATCTTTGCATTGTTCTTTCAGTATTCATTTCTTATCGTGTTCATTACCCTAAAAGGCAGAAACATGAGACATATAAAAATAAAAAATAAACAAATTAAATAAACTCTCTGGACTTCAATATCTACATATATATAGCTAAAAAAATTTCCAAATCACAATAGCATCAGTTGTCGAGATTTTTAGATTTAACTCACGTATATTTGTTTTCACTGTTACATGAAGTATTTCTCTTACTGACGGATAGATGGTAGCAGTGTATAGTTCTACAATCATAATATTTAACCAGGCTGCCACTAGATGGTGCGAAGAGACCTTTTCTTTTAAAATGCTAATATTTAAAATTCTTTCGCATATTTCGGGTCTAAATGTTATGCATTTGGACCAGTAAGCATTTATAAAATGTTGGCATATTATCAAATATTTACGAGCTTTTCTAGAAAGTCTGAGAAGCAATATCTCTCTCCTATCTCGTGTAAAATATAACTCTTTTTAAATAATTTTAGACATAAATGTAAGTTATTATTTACTTAAAAACAATAGCAAATGGGCAAAAGCTTTACTAATTACCTCTGAATTCCATCCGTGATATTGTTAGCATATACCGTATCGGAGCCGTAGCTAGAGATTTCGGCGCCCGGGGCGAAGTAGAATTCGGCGCCCCTTACACTCACCTTACCAATAATTATGATATATATATATATATATATATATATATATATATATATATCAGAAAAGCAGCTTTTGTTGTTATGGTACACTGAATTTTTATTAATTTTCTTGGAAGACCATTGCAGGAACCAAAAACGATCATTATGTATCCTTTTTCAAGAAGAGTCTTATTTTGGACTTTTTGTTAAACTTGACAAAACTATCTTTGGTTGTATACAGATTCACTAGGAGAACAGTTATGAAGAGTTACTACTATTTACAACGTTTCATACTATCGATAAGAAATGAAATTTTAATACATTAAAAACTATGTGCTTTTAAATTGTTCGAAATGGGTGACAGTATTAATTTCCAGTAATAAATGTCAAATTTTAAATTTTATTCTCTATGTGACCACATCAATAGCATTTTAATTTCGATCTTTTTACGGTAAGAAATATTTTGTAAAATGTAATGGAAATTCAGAAGGAGCCTTCTTTGTGAATTTCTAAGTATTGATCGATCGTGGTGAACAATATGTTCAATTTTTGTACTTAAAATCCAAAATATACTTTGGCTACTATATATGTTTGAAATTATAGTAATTACTTAATTTCTTAATGAATGAAAGTTCCGAATTTAAGATACTTATTATTAATTAACATATTAAAATACACTAACACGTACATATATAAAGAGTGTGTGTACTTATGTTTTGTATGAACGTAGATAGATAAAAACATCACACAACTAGACACGTATGCACAAAATAATATGCTGGCGATACAAAAAGTTGATGAAAAAATGACCCTAATAAATTCCTCCAAATTGGAAGCATTTGATATGTCAACGAAATTTAAAAATAAATCATTGGTAGTGATAAGTGTCGGCAAAAGTCGAACTTCACTGGGCTAAGTTCTGATCCCTTAAGCTCCTATTCTATTGAAGTTCGAAAATGTTATTGTTCCCCTCGTTTACCTTTTTTTTTTAATATTCCCGCGCAAACAGCAGTTTGAATGTGTCTCTTCACTCTTCTCACTTTCATATCTTCATTCTCACCGTCGCACAGTGGGACCAAACTAGGCAATTCTTAGCAAAAACTCGAAGAATGAAGTAAAAGATTGACTCGATATAATTTGTTGTAATGAAACCTTAATAGTGTATGCAGAAGATAGTGTGCAGGAAAAGAAGTGATAGCAGTTTACAATGAACTCATGGGACGTGTCAATTTGGTTATCCGCCGAAGTCGAAGAGGCGCTGCTTAGTGACAGAAAATAGGAAATTGATTTTGAATGCGACTATTCCTCCATTACGTGTAGATATTCAGTGGCTGGTAAACGTGGTGACACAACCGACATGTATGTATCGTTTTATATCATATATTTAGAATGTTGATGTGGTGCGTAGTCAATAATCATATTTGGAATGATGCTAATATCATTATCATATCCCTATGATAATCCCCTACTTAATATCATATTTGGAAAATGCTGTGGTACTGAAAGCATATAAACTATGGTCAAACGATAGAATGGCATTTTAGTAGAAAATATGGCATAATATGTCTGTGAGTTTTTAATATGCCCGTAGCGAAAACATTGTTCTTACTGTATGCAAAGAGTAAACCTGCACATATTTGCACTTTTTGGAAAAATAGCGCATGAAAATGTTTGAGGAAAACCGCCTTCTGGATGCAATGCTGCTTTTGAATTGATTTGGGATGAATGTGAGAATAAGTATTAGGTTATTAGACGTGTGTTCCACATGTACGCAGTGACAAGGTAGAATATAGGTCGATTCTGGTAATTTTGCCCCCAGGCCTCGTTGGGGCTTCGTCCCCAGGACCCATCTTGATTCCAACATCTAGTCATATTTCTTTGGCATTCACCAACATAACTAAACTCTAGTCAAACATATTTGATTAATGGTGGCGACGTTTTGAAACGCCAATGTTTGCTAAACAATCTATGGATCATAAGATAGAACCATATTGAAAATGGTGTTGATCAATTTAGTATTTTTATTTTTTATTTTATTTATTTACTTATTTTATTTTATTTTTTATTTTCTGTGACGCGTGCACAGAAGTGTTTCAATCAAGCCCTGAAATGAGCTCACGTAATGCACGATGCAATATATGAAACAACCTGAACAGGTTACTGATGTTTGTAAATCATATATTTAATATATCTGATAATATATTCATATCGAGAACTTGTAATGAGATAATTTTTATGCATTGAAGCGTCCTTGCATCCTCATTGTCATAACGAATCCTCCACAACTTTGAAATAATTTTGAGGAGCAAGAACGTTTCTTCAATTTTATTACTCTTCAGTTGTAAAATGAATAAGTACACTTTTTCCGTTCATGCGTAAGAATGTAAGCCAATCATAAATTGGCAAATCAAAGCATATTGCCCATGCGTTTCTTTATGCCAACCATATAATCTGTTATATAATTTAGGCGCGAATATAAGGAATATTTCCTTTTATGATGTAAAACTCTATGTTTTTGTTTTGATTAAATAATGTCGAAATAATATTATTGTAGCAACTGCACACACTGAACTAACTGGTTTTCTTTCAGTGTTCTGCTTCATATTGCGAGTTCTTATTTTTGTCAAGAATTCAGTGCTTTGGCCCCACTGTGTTTCGTGATTAATCCGATTGGGTAGAAAAACGTTTCGAACTGAGCAATCTTATCACTGTCAAAACACCGAACACGACTTTGCTCGTTTCGGATTTTGCAAATGCTCCTGCGTACACTATAAGTCATTACTCGGCGCCTTGTATACCACATGTCATTAAGAAATCATCTATAATAACTCTTTAAGTAATAAGTAAAAACTGTTATGACTTATTCAAACTCTTGGATTGCGAGCGAAGCGAGCAAGAAAATTTTTAAGAAATCTACGTATTTCAATGATAACCGACAGCAATATTGATCCAATAGGGCACTAATACTTTCTGGGGGCGACTCATCTTTAATCATGTCCAACACCACTTTTTCTTTCTCCTTGTTCGTTCGGCGCCCCCTTGCTATCAGCGCCCGGGGCGGGCGCCCCGCTGGCCCCCCCTTAGCTACGGCTCTGTACCGTATATACCATCTGTTACTCTATGTATACATGATTTCAAATTGGATTATATTACTTATTTATTACTACCAATTATGTATTTTACTTTCCTTATATACAGTCCCGCGTTCGATTCCCAGTGGGGTCACTAGGTCGAAAAAGTGTAACACGCTTTTTCAGGCCAGCCACCCTGAATGAGGTTTTCCTGGGTTTTCCTCATTCACACCAGGCAAATGCTGGGGTGGTATCTAACATAGGTTCCAGGACGCTTCCTTCCTTCCCCTTCCCGGATTGTGTGCTCGCCGAGGGACGTCATTCCTCAAATCGTGAAAGGCTAAATGGCCTTAGATGCCGAAAGCCCACAAATCTAAACCTTAAATAATAGATCCCTTTCCCTATATACAACAATATAATACAAATTATAATAATAGTAATAATACCCAAAATACCTAAGATTAACTAAAATAATGAAGTTGAGAAAGAAAACCATCCATTTCAGCCTATCACTAAAGAACACCCCTGTACTCAAAATCACCCAATTTTGCATAATAATAGCTAGTAGTCACGTGTGGTTACATTTTAAAGTAAATAAACCGATGATTGGAAGAGTTCGTGAGGAATAATAACCGGAAAATCGCCATAACGTTAACATTATGACAGCAATGTATATTGTTGCGCACTTTCTTGTGTACGTGCTCTGGACCAGTGATCCTCAACCAGTGTGCCGAGGTACGCCGGAGTGCCAGCACAAAGGGAAAGGTGTGACGCGAATTTTTCATAATTATATCGTATAAAAAATAAATTTTATATCATTTTTATTCCATTATTGTGTAAAATATTAATATTATTATTTATTTTAATAGTCGATCTAATAGCAAAGTGTATTTTTTTGTACCGGTATTTTTTACACTCCATCTAAAGTGAACTAAAGTTCATAAATTATTAGCAAATTCAGAAGTCTATTTCTGTTTAATAATAATAATAATAATAATAATAATAATAATAATAATAATAATAATAATGATAATAATAATAATAATAATACGAAATATAATAATATTAGTAATGATAATGTTACATTTTGTATTAGCAGTGGCGATATCAACATTACATGAGCGAAATTACATTTTTTGGTGTCCCGTATTGAGTCATAAATAAAGTATGGTGTGCCGCGAGGAGCAAAAAATTTGCGGATCACTGCTCTAGACCGTGTAAAAGTCAATTGATTATAGCAGACACTCTGTTACATTTGTTTTTATTACCCAACGTACACTTTTTTCCGGGTAATTCAGTCACAATTTTCGTTCTGTGTGTGGATCCGCATGAAACAAGATTTGTGGCTGTCTCGCCTCTTAAAAAAATGTGCTGTAAAAATGATGTCTCGACTCGAAAAATGTATATTTCTCTATTGGAAGAGCCATGACTTGACTCAAATTTTGTCAGGAAAATCCTGTCTCGACTCGTCTCGTGTGCTTCCCTAGTTCTGTGGCACAAGGGTAACATATTGAAGATATTCTTGTGATTATTGGTCAAGGAGAGTTAGCTTCAGACCAAGTCACGTACTTTGTGCTTATTGTGCTATAAGACTGTTCAAGACTTATCATAATAGTCATCTTTTAATCGAAATAGTCTGTTGAACATTCATAAAAAGTAGTGTTGCCGAGAAGAGGAGTCAAGAACAATTGTCTCGTCTCGTCTTGATTCTCGAAAAGCTATTCTCGTCTGATGTGCCGATTTTTTAAAATCTCGTTTTGTAGAATTATGTACAAAATTTATGCCCTGGATTCCCTTTAATTTCATGGAAAAATTATCAAAAATCGTTCAGAGTCACGAGAAATGCACGAAGGGTGTGATATAATAACATTTCACAAATAAATTTTGATTGAAGTACGGTAATATTATGTAATGACTTTGTGCGTATCTTTTAAACGTTAATAAATGCTGTTCCTTGTGTTCGTATAATCACTTTCTCAATTATTATTTATAGATTATTTTTATTGTGAATCATGTAACACTAAAATAAACCTAGTAGCAAGGAAGCTTTCGACCAGTTGGCGCGTGCTTGGCTTTTGACTTTCTACGCTTGCAATTGAAAAGCATGCTTTCACACAATCTGTCTTTGGTCGTACTTGCAAGCTATGCTTTAGACCCTTCGCAGAGAGTCTTAGCATTACTGGCTGTTCATTGGCTATTGACTTGCCTTGCCTTATAAAACATTTGCGTTAAGCTTGAATAGAACACTGAATGCAAGATTGTCCCCATGTAACTTCGTTACTGGAATCCAACTTGCGGCATGCTTGCACATTTTCCAATAAAGCTGGATGCAAGCTTGGCCGACTTACAATTCAAGCTTACAGCAAGTTGTCTCTACTACTAGGGAATGTTTGAGATAGACTACATGACTTCGGAGAATTTGTGTTACCCGCAAAAGGATTGTGAAGCTTGTTGTTTCACGTTGAATTTTAAAATGTACTTTTTCATCTCAGCTTTTGTGTCATTTTCGAGACGAGACGAGACGAAAAATTTCTCACATTAGTAAAGAGCAACTTATTGACTTGCGTTGTGGAGGAATGTGCTTGGTGAAAGATACAGGGTAGGTATGGTCAATTCTAGAAGTATTACTTTCCAGTATCCAGAAAGTAAAATCGGGGCTTTTATTAACCGCCCCTCACACACACACACACACACACACACACGCATATATATATATATATATATATATATATATATATATATATATATATATATATATATATATATATGTGTGTGTGTGTGTGTGTGTGTACTACCAGTCAAAAGTTTCCGGACAGATTGAAAAACAGTGAAATATCAAGTTAGGTTTGTAATGCAGTGCAAATTTTTGACAGGATACTTGATAGTTTACAAATGCAACGATAGTTTTAGCATCAGAAAAGATAACGAGATTATCCAACAAGAATGTTCTTCTCCTCAAACAAACCTTCCTTCGTCGCTATCACACGTTTCACCAATCGCGGCATGCAGTTTATAAGCTTTTACAGACATTTCACCAGAGGCGGATCCAGCACCAACTTCTGGGGGGGGGGGCGGTGGGTTGTCATACTGTTACTTTTAAGGGCTCAAAATGTTGGGATGCGTTTTATTTATATATATAAAATAAGAAGGTTTCCTCTTCTGGGGGGGGGGAAGGGCAATTGCCCCGATCAGCCGGATGCCCCCCTGGCTCTTCTGTCCATTTTTCGCGCTTCAAGGTCCATTGAAGGCTATTTTCCTTGTTTCTATGCCCTAGCAATGGTTTCTGCAAATCAACTCTTTCCCGAAGTCGAGTTATTCTTAAACGTTTTTGATTAGGTAAAGTTATTTCATGATCTTGATCACGTTATTTTTATTTAAAATAATCACTGACATTACAATAATTCAATATTTTTTCCTTTCCTTTGTAATGGGTATAATATCAGTTACAGAAGGGAGAGAAGCCATCTATTATCCTCCCAAATTTTAAGTAGAAAATAAAAAAAAATGTTGATTTTGATAAATCATTTAAAAACTTAAAATGCTTCTAGTGTATCTGACATTCTGGTCTACATGTGTGTGTTCTATGTTTGTTTCTCTCACACGAAATGACGTTTATATTTATGATTTTTGATTCCCTACAATTAAATACAATGTGAAAACAGGCCCATAACCAGTCCAAAAATGTAGGGGTGATCCAGTAGAAATGAGGTGGGGATCCAACCATATTATAGTTCATTTGCAAGCCTACAGTGAACATTTTAGGACGGCAGTAAAAATTTATGGGGGCCGGCCCCCCTAGAACCCCCGTGGATACAGGCCTGTATCAAAGTATATTATGCAGAGTTGAGTTCTGTGTTGAGAAGCAAGTTATGAACAGTGATTCCAATTTAGCCTATTTTTGGCTAAATCTAACCTATTTGGAAAGGCATTTAGCCACAAAAATCTACGAAATGCTTATAGCCTTAAATATACCTTATTTTATGAAACTCTTTTGTCAATTTTGGCTTTTTATTAGGCGTTAAATTAATTCTAAAAATAATTTTTCTTTGAAAATCAAGTGTAATTTTTAAAAGTTAGCCTATTTGTCATTATATATTATCATATTAATTGATTTCTCTAGACAAAAGGTGTTTTATTACGGAACAAACATTTGTTTTCATTCTTCTTCTCCTTCCCCACCCACTAACTAACTAACTAACTCTATGGCCTATGGAACCCGGAGGTTCAATGCCGCGTTCACAAAAGCTCTCCACTGACTTCTATCCTTAGCTAATTGCATCCAGTTTCTACTTTGTATTCCTATCTCTGCGAGATCCATCTTAATATTGTCCTCCCATCTGCGCCTAGGTCTTCCTAATGGTCGTTTTTCTATGGGTCTACCAGTATATATCCTGCAATCCCCACCCACAGATTTACAATATCAACTCAGAAAGAATTTTGATGTCTCTCCCGTAACGGCCGCGTTTGGTAGTTTTTAATTATTTTAAGGTTGTTGGCAACACTGGTTATGAACAGAAATTATGCAAGAGTGTGTATGCCGAAACGGTTACAGCATGAACCTTCATTTCCAGCACTTATCGGTATTTTCTTAAATTGACTATTTACATTTTTCTTATTCCATAATCAAAATAAACTTTTCTGTGTTTGAGTCGACCAGTGTCAAAACGGCTTTTGTTCATGTAGGCCTACAGTAAATCCTGGAAAACTGAGAAAAAGTAGGATCGATATGTTTTGTAGAACTGGAAATGTTGAGAGTGTTCAATTCGCATGAATAGACTACACTCAAGTAAATAGATTTAAAAACAAAACGATTTGGAACTGAATAACTTATTAGGCAGGACTATATTGCAGGATATATATTTGTTCATTACTGTTCTTTAGTTTAGTGATTTTAGGCGTAGCGCAAAGATTTCTGCTGTGCTCTACGTATTTTAAAAGTTTTATGTTTCCGTACAATAAAATATAGTTTTAATACTGAATATTTTTTTCGTGTTTGCACCCCATTTTTTAGACTATTTTCGGGTTATCCGCAATTTTCGCTATCCGCGATACGCTTGCCATCCAATTCCGCGAATAACCGGAGCTTTTCTGTACTTAGTTTTAATTTTTTTAAAAAATACTTTTTAAATAATTTGGTGAACGGAAAACCTCCTTTATATATTTCATTTGTCCGGAAGATAAACATTATCAAGAATTGTCTATTTATTCAAAGATAGAAGGATAAAGATTAGAAATTAGGTTCGTTGATGGAGTGGAGGTAAAAAAATAGACTATTTTCGGGTTAAAGGTTGATCGCTATAGAGCAAAAAACGGTAGTAGATAGCGTGAAATGCTTTTAGCAGTTGATCAAGCTTCTCAAAGTTGAAAGTGATTTAAAAAAATCAACCATAACTTCCGGTTTCAAAATTGATCTACAAACAATAAAAACAAAAAAAAAAAGATAGGGAGAGGCGTTTATTTTGGAATCGATTTGGCTTAAGGATGGCCAATTACGAATTTTATACTTTCCGAAATCCGGAAAATAAAATCGAAAAATTCCGGATTTCGGAAAAATTCCAGAATTCGGAAAAAAAATCCTGAATTTAGAAAACACCGATTTCGGAGAATTCCAGATTTTCCGAATTCCGGAATCTTCTAAATTCCAGATTTTTTTCGAATTCCTGAATATTCTGAATTCCGGAATTTTTCTGAATTTCGGAAGTTTTCCAAAATCTGGAAAGTGAAACTTCTGATTCCAGAAAGTAAATTTTCCAGAATCCGGATTCCAGAAAATTTTGCCCATTCCTAATTTGGTTTGTAAGAATATGTACTATCTTCTCTCTTAACCCTTTATTCAAACCGGAAGCTACAGAGATTAACTATTTTCGGTTTTAACGTTGGTCCGTATTAAGTAAAGCGGTGGTAGTTAGCGCGAAGTTGTTCTCTGCAGTCAAGTAACTAATCGTCTCAAGAATTGTATAAACTGTGACACTGTTATTTCTCGTTGATACTTGATTCATCATCGGGTCTATGTCGAAAGTACGATCCGAAACCCATAAGCAGTCGTTCAGTTAGACCGGAACGAAGTGGAATGGAAAGCAGTACTGGAAAATATTTTTCATACACTGAGAAAAACCCGTTATCCGGATAGCGGTATATTGTACAAATATACGGAATCCATATGTTTACTCCGGAAATCTGTATATGGGGCTTACATTATCCATGTGTTACCTACGTACTGTTTTCCCCCCGTTTAGATGTTACATCATGCTGCCGTATGATGTCTCACATCTAACACTCTTCCGTATATTACACAGATATACATATGTTACATACATTAGCTAGGGGTATATGTGTTATATACGTCCATCTGTATGTGAGGTCCTTACCGCCTATACACGATTCATTCTTTGATACAGAAAGTACATATAGTACGGATGGAATTACTTATACGGAAAGTGCTATAAAACATACGTTTTCCGTAGGATTTTTTTCTCTGTGCAGATATTCTGTATTGAGGAAAGATGTCCAACTCATACTCGACCACAACCTCACAAAGTAAACATGAGGTTGAGTGAGCGCAGGTTCCAAAAATCATGATGTGAGTGTATTATGTCGGAATGATGTGAGATCGAGTGAGTGTGATGTCGATATGATGCTGTGAACGCGATGTCGGGTTGACGATGTTGAAGGTGAAGTCGCAATGATGTTGTGAGCATGAGTTTGAGAGTTTGAGTGAAGTTAAGTCTCAAGTGGGTACCTTTGGTGTTGAGTACCAAATTTGCCCATTAGCGATAAAATTTGGGTAATTTCTTACTTATAATTTGCTAGTGATACTTTATTACAAAATGTATCTTCTTATACATCTTCTTTGCCTGAATATCTTCTTTGTTTTATAAGATTGTAAGACATTAGGGCCACGCAATCGGGCCTTATAAAATTGTAATGTAATTAGAATAACGCTAGTGGTCTTATTAGATTGCAATGTTATGATCACGCCAGTAGGCCTTATAAGATTATAATGTTATTATAATCACTCCAGTGGACTTTATAAGATTATAATGTTATTGTGATCACGATAATGGGCCTTATAACATTGTGATATTATTAGGATCACGCTACTGGGCCTTATAAGATTATAATGTTATTATGATCACGCCAGTAGGCCTTATAAGATTATAATGTTATTATAATCACTCCAGTGGACTTTATAAGATTATAATGTTATTATGATCACGCTAGTGTGCCTTATAAGATTGTAATATTATTAGGATCACGCTACTGGGCCTTATAAGATTATAATGTTATTATGATCACGCTAGTGGGCCTTATAAGATTGGGATATTATTAGGATCACGCTAGTGAGTCTTATAAAATTATGTTATTATGATCACGCTAGTGGGCCTTATAGGATTGGGATATTATTAGGATCACGCTAGTGGGCCTTATAACAATGACACTTCCGATGCCGTGCTCCACAACGTGGGGAAGGGATGGGGATATAAAAAATCATCGAAAATGACCGATCTCAAAGAGCGCTTTAATAACGTTAAAAAGTGACTGACTAACAGAACATATTATTGTTTTTTTCTTAATTTAACCCAGTGAAACAGTTAATTGATGTTAGTATATATATATAAAAATGATCGAAAATGACCAATATTAGTGTCGAATTCATAGTTTTCGGGGTCGCTGAGTGGAACAGTGACACTTCCAATCGCGTTTAAATCCATATTCAAACCTCACAACCTGGGGGAGGGAAGAGATATAAAAATGATCGAAAATTATCAATATCAGTGTCGAATCCATAGTTTTCGTGGTCGGTGAGATGAACAGTGACACTTCGATGCCGTTTAAATCCAAATTTAGCCCCACAATTCGGGGAAGGGAAGGGCAAGAAATATAAAAATGATCTGAAATGACCGATATTAGAGAGCGCTTTAGTAATAGTAAAAAGTGACTGATTAACGGAACATATGACCATTTTCTCTTAATTTAACCCAGCGAAGCGGGTAGTGAGAATGCTAATATTTCATAAAACAATTTTTCAATTATAACCTTATGCTATAGTATAAGCTACATCTCTGGGAAGAATCGAGAAACGGTAGTTTACACTTGGGATTGACTTTTTCGGTAGATTTTCCCGAGAAAGTGGCTATTTTGTTCTTCACAAACGAATATTTCATTAATAATTATAACATCTCGTAAACCACTCCTTTCGAATAAATTCACCAGAGTTAGTTCACTCTTGGCGTGAGATTCATTTCAGACTACTTTCCCGAAAACGACTTAGGCGACCTAGTTCATGTTTCATAAACAAATATGTCATTATTGCTTCTACAATATTGCACAAATAACTTCCATAAGAATACCCACAAATGGTAGTATAGGCTGCTTTTGAGGTGTTTTTTTTTATTAGGTTTGTGAAATACAAATTCTATAATTTTGTTATTTTATACACGAATATTTAATTAATAACCATAATATATTACAAAAGTCATTTTATTATGGAAAAAATATATATAAAGAGTAGTTTACTTTTGAAGGCAAGTTTTCTTTGGACGAAATTTTCCGTAAACACTCATAATTTGGTTCGTATTTCACAAGAAAATGTTTCATTATTAATTGAGGAGTTTTAAGGGCGTAAGTCTGAAACATGCAGAAGGAGAAAAACGATGTTGAAAATTTAAGTAATGTTTTCTTTCTTACATAAACCAATGTAATATGCAGCATTTTATTCTGATATTGAATTGAAAGGTTACCAGAAGGATAAAGAGGCATGGCAAAAGCCACAAATGCGTTTGATATAGAAAGGGCGTAAACTCGCTTACGCCCTTATTGCATCAAACTTCTCAATTTCAGCACATGATTTAATTTAAGGAATTGGAGCGAGAAATTTTAGTGCGGTGGCCCGTATCTTTTATTTTTAATAAAAATTTCGTGAAAAATAGAGAATATTTGACCATAATAGATTTACATTTTTAAAATGTTTACATCCGTTGACATATTTGTAAACTCAAAACTTTAAAAAAAAAAAAAAAAAAAAAAGAATTACGATAATGAAATTAGTCTTTTAAAACAATTGTTAAAGTTTTATTTTACTCTAGAAATTGCTAAAGTTTTGCGGAATCGGAAATTTCACTTTCGGATTTCGCAAAAATTCCGGATTTTTTCTTAATTCCGGAATTTTCTAAATTTCTGAATTCTTCTGAACTTCAGAATTTTTCCGATTTTACTTTTAGGATTCTGGAATTGTACACCCCTATTTTACTCTCAATTGTCAAAATGTCATTTGAGACTAAAATGAACTCGCGTTTCGATCCTATATGTAACCATATGTAAATGTTTGAAATAAATGTAAATTATAATAATCTCTCCTCGCTGCTGTAGTGGTTAATATTATTGATACTTCTAAAGATCGTCTAAACAAACTACTAGTGCAGAGGTTCAGAATGTATATGACAGCTTATTAGCACATTTACTCAGTAAAGTTTGCTACTTGCCTTCATATACCACTAATGTCATTATATACTCATGTTTTAAATATCTTCTCAAAACAGAAAACAATAGTGTAATTTGGATTGCAGCACAAATACACTATTATATGTACTGATCATACATCTACCATTTTGTACTGATATCTATATGTCCTATTTGAGATATCGTGGAGTATAAAATTACAATGCTTGTTGTTTTTTTACCTGTGATTTTTTTTTAAATAATAAAGTGTTAATTTTATAACTGAATCACATGTATAACAAAACTACCAATAAAATACCTTTTTTTAAAAAAAAAGATAGAAAAAAGAAAGTAGTGAGCGCGCGTGCCTTTGGTGCAGAGGATTCCGGATACTGAAAATGCCAGAGAAGGACAAAGTAGAAGAGTGCCTTTCTAGTGGCTACGCCTGCCTTTTCAAACACGTTGTATTTTAATGTATAGATCAAATAACATAAGACTATCCTCTTTGGTATACAAAAAATATTGCCACCGCCAAACTTTTCTCTATCTCTTCGTTTGCCACTCTCTCTAAAAAAATTAAAGCCGTCGTCGTTACTGGTCCCGGGTTTGATTCCCGGTGGAAGAACTTTGAAATTTTGAATTTATAACATTGGTTCCGACTACACAAACTGAGATCCACGTCTCGATCCTGAAAAGAGACAGTAAACTTCATCAAGTAAACTCCTATTTGCTAGATTTTACTTATTTGTAGACTGAATATAAAATGCGTGGTAAATGCCAAAAATGAAAAAAGTTCAGTTTAATGTAAAAAATGTGGCCTATGTACAGTCATGTCCAAAATTGTTGTCACATATCTATAACTGTCTTCTTGTAAGAATATTATTTGATAATGATTTTGCAGGGTACTTTTAATACTGCTACTATGTGTGTAATCGGGAAATGTATATTTGTGGTAAATTTCATAGGAAAAGAATTATAAATACGAAAATTAGAATGAGTAAAACAAAATGTTGCTAAATGGACAAGAAAGTTTTATTTTCGTTTTATTGTTCTTATTTACTGCTCGTTTGACATGAAATTTTCCACCTACATGTCTTTGTCGGTTATACACATATTAACGTTATAAGAAATACCGATCGAATTCGTTATCAAAGTATATATTTAGAACAACATACTTATAGACATGCGACAATAAGATTGGACATGAGTGTACCTAACACTGCTTAATGAGAAACGGGCTATTTAGCATTGACTGTGGATGTAGTTCAATTGATCGACAGAAGAATGCACGTGGGTCTATGTCCCATCAGTTCTAAAGTAAAACTTGGGCTTTTACTCAACATTTTGAATTTGGCACTTAGCACGGATTTGATAGTCAGTCTACATTTCTTCCTTAAATCTATGTAAATGCCCCTCGTCTTATGAATCTCAAGTTCTGTGATGTATAATTTTAAAATTTATTGATAAACTTAACGTAAGTATTATTAAATTTACAAATGCATTTTGGTAAAGCAAGAAATAAATAACTAAAAATTGAAGAACTATTAAAATCAAAGCACGAAAATCTCTGTTTATTCGAAATAAATAAATAGGAATAATTCTTTTAATCAATGAGTTAAAATAAAACAAATGACACAGGTGCTCAACACCTATAATAAAGGAAATCATTTAAAATATTTGCCAATGTATAAGACGCACTTCTCTTTTTAATGATGATTTAAAATGGCTTTCATCTTATTTCTCAACAAATAGCAGGGCTATCATATGTTTTCTTTCATATGGAATGCCCACTTTTTTTCGAGTAAAAATAACCATTTTCTTCCCACAGTAGAAGTATCCGGGTTTTCTATCAATTCGAGAAAAATCAAAAGTTGAAACAATACATTCTTTAAAAATTAAAGGTTAGCTGTAATCAATGAAACACTATTTTTTTCTCACTTGTGTTAAACCTACTTGTATTTAAATGTTTTGTTACTTTCTAATTTATGCTTACTTAAATGAGCTAAGTTTACACGAATTAAATAAAATCACACGAAATCGGGAAGTGATTAGGAGTTATTCTCTCAATAAAGTTAATTAGAAGTGCAATAATATTCCCATTTCTTTTCTTTTTTTTTTTAAGAAAATGAAAACGGGGTTTCCTCTATACCTCACAGTATTTTTAATTTCAGCATTACAATATGAAATAATTTGCATGCTGAGTTCCTTTCTTCAGTGGCGGATCTAGAAGATAAAAACAGGAGGGGGCAGACAGAACCCAGACTATGATAGATATATAATGAGTTTCTATAAACTTCCAAAAAATATTGAAATACTAGCTAAAATTATTTCCGTCACTCAAAAACTAGGGGACCTAGGGCCCCCCGGCCCCGGGATTGATCCGCCACTGCCTTTCTTTAAATTTTGTTTTCTGTATTGTTTGATTTTGTTCACTGTGTGACAATGATATCAGATTACGAATTTGATATTATCTTAATATAACTTTTTTATTTTCTTCTTAAAAAACTATCAAATGTATTTTGTGGATCAGTGTGAAAGAATCCTTCGCTGAAGGCTCGGCGATCAATGCATTGAGTGTTGTGACTGAGGTAATGGCATTGTTGGGGGTCAAAAGCAATGCTTGTTCCTCTTGGCTACTGGAAAAGACAACAGAAAGGAGACAAGATATTGGCGCCACACGTTAACAACTTCTGAGATCACTCAAGCGAAGAAACACACGTATAGCAAAAAATATAATATTTAAAGTTTTCATTTATATATGCCTTTTGCACTCTCTCTTCTCTCTCTTATATATATATATATATATATATATATATATATATATATATATATATATATATATGTGTGTGTGTGTGTGTGTTTGTGTGTGTGTGTGTGTCATATAACCAGAAGTTTTATTATTATTATTTTCCCTTGAAGGCGAGGAAGACGAGAAAATGCATTCGTCTCTGTGCTCATAAAGAAAGTAATCATCAAATCAAAACACTAAGTTTAATTGAAATTCATTAGGGGTCTATACTACAGTTTCTGTCTACTCCACAAGTTCTAAACTGAACTAAACTTACGATGACTGTAAAGGTTTAATTTTCTCCAATACATGGCAGCACATTTATCCATTTTTATCCAATATATTATGTATGGAGTGCGACAATATTCAAAATAATTCAATCAAATTTAAGAGATCGATATTCAAACTTTGTTCAAAAGCAAATTGAATCATTAACCAAGGAACAATTAGTCACTTTTTTCATTATTGACAGCATTTAATTTTACTGTTTAAGAATATAGGTCCATTAGTAGTACTCTCTCAACAATAGAACATTTAAAAAAAAATGGATGGATTACGCCCTGATTAATGATCCGATTTGTTTTTGGACAAAGTTTGAATATCGATCTCTTGGATTTGATTGAATTATTGTCAATGGTGTAGCGCTCTTCATACAAAATACATTGGAAACAAAGGGTACTATATATTGGTAAATAGCTCTTAAATAAACTCACCCTAAACAGACGGCACTAATGTTAACAGTAAGTAGGTTAGCTTTTTTTTAAAAAAAATACCAAATTTTAATACCAAAATTGTAATTTCATACCAAAACTTAAATTATTGCACTCCAAATTCGAATTGTCTCATCTGTGAGATGTAGCCTATTAAATATGCAACCTGAATTACATTTAGTTCTAGATTCCAGTCTCCAGGTAGCGCTATTGTAGAGCTCCATTTTTATCGACAAGTAGCAATAGAAGTGAAATTACAAATGAGGGAGTGAGCGCAACAGTGGTTTAACCCACATTGTTTAAAAAGAGAGAAAAATCAAGTTAATGTTAAACAGATGTGCTTTTTATACAATATACCAAAAGCAACCACAAGTAGATGAATATGTCATACGTTGTACATATATATATTGTACAAAAAAAAACATGTGTTAAAGTTTTAACTTGATTTTTCTCCATTTTTCAAAATGTGGGTTAGCCCACTGTTGCGCTCACTCCCTCAAATTTTGTCAGGAATTCGAAAATTTCATCCGTTGCTATCGATTTCTATAATAAGAAAAGACAGCAAGAAATCCACCAGACAAGCCTACACCAATTTTTATCCAAGAATAGCCTACTTGTATATATACACTCATACCCAAAATTATTGTCACATGTCTATAAATATGTTGTGGTAGGAATATAATTTGATAACTAATTCGGCCGGTATTTCTTATAATGTCAGTATGTGTATAATCGGCAAAGACATGCATGTGGCAAATTTCATGTCAAAAGAGCAGTAAATAAGAACAATAAAACAAAAATAAAACTTTCTTGTTAATTTAGCAAAATTTTAATTTGTTCATTCTAATTTTCGTATTTGTAATTCTTTTCCTGTAAAATTTACTATAAATATACATTTCCCGATTATACACATAGTATCAGTATTAAAAGTGCCCAGCAAAATCATTATTAAATTATATTCTTACAAGATGACAGTTGTAGATATGCGACAATAATTTGGGACATGAGTGTACGTAATGTATTCCTTATGTTATTAAGAAAGACTAAAGGATATTTTTGCTGTACTTGTTGTTCTTTCAGTTACAATGGTTCAATTATGTCCTCAAATCTTGGAATCTTAAGTTAAGCCATTCTCTGACGTCATACAATGAAGAAATTTTGCACATCAATTTAAGTCGAGCGACAATACAATATTTCGTTAACAACGAAATATTGTATTGTCCCTAGACTTATGTTCCTGTGCATTTTTTTTAGTTATTTCTCGTGTTTGATTTTAAAAATCATCATTAGCCTTTTTCATATCCAACCAATTTTACTCTTGAGTAGTACAACATTCACAAGATGTTCTAACAAAATTTCAAATTTTCACGATTTTTCATTATACATTTTTAAAAGATAAAATAAAATTAATTTTGGAAACGCTTTATTTTTTAAAAAAAATATTAACAAACAAATTAAAACAAATCGTACTAAAGTTAATAATAAAATAATATTTTTTTAAAAAGTATGCTTTGTTTTAAAATAATATTTTTAAAAGCTTATGCTTTGTTTTAAAATATTTTTTTCTTAAAACTATGCTTTCTTTTAAAATATTTTTTTTAAAAAAACAATATGCTTTCTTTTAAAATAATATTTTTAAAATATGCTTTTTTAAAAATGTTTTTTAAATATGCTTTCTTTTAAAATTATATTTTTTTAAAAAATACTTTCTTTTAAAATAATATTTTAAAAAGAGTATGCTTTGTTTTGAAATATTTTTTTTAAAATATGCTTTCTTTTAATTTTTAAAAAAACAATATGCTTTCTTTTAAAATAATATTTTTAAAATATGCTTTCTTTTGATTTTAAAAAATATGGTTCCTTTTAAAATAATGCCTTTTTAAAAATGGTTTGTTTTAGCATATTTTCTTAAAAAATATACTTTCTTTTGAAATAACATTTTTAAAAAAATATGCTTTCTTTTTTTAAAAAAAATACCAAATAAAATAAAACGTATCACACTAAAAATTAATAAAAATAATTCTTTCAAGAAAATTATTTGTTTAAAACAAAAAATTCTATTTATATGTGACTAAAAAAAGCATGGAGACCGCTCTTATACAAAGTCATTTGATTGGCACAAGAATTGAAGAATCTATAAGAATTGGTTTTGGGTGGAGAATTTTGGATATGTAATTCTCTATACTGAAGTGCATCATTTGACATTAAAGTCATTTATGTTGGAGTTAATTCCGAATCAAGTGAAAGTTTGTCTTCGTTGACTCTACTATCAGCTTATATCAGTGGCGGATGTAGAAGATAAAAACTGGAAGGAGGAGAACAGACAGACTTCAGACTATTATAGGTATATCATGAGTTTACAATTTTTTATGAATCCTGCAGACGTTTCCAATTTAACTCTCTCCTGATGGATATTATGACTAGATTGGACGTTGACATTGCGTTCCTCAAATATTGTTTAACACATTACATAACAGAAAAACTGCAACCGAATCTATATCTAATGTTTCAAAAATTTTTCAGTGAAGAATAAACGACAACGCTTACTCTAAACTTTCTAAAATGTATAAATAACAGCTTCAATTATTTATTTTTTCGCTCAACAAATAAGAGTGTCCTAGGCTGTTCCAGCCCCAGGCTAGAACCGCCACTGGTTTACATGAAGTTATTATCATATAGGCCTATCACAATGTAATGAATTCGTAATATTATAAATATCGTTGAGTAATTCTAAACTTACTTTTAATTGCTGAATGTTCTCTTGGCATGCTTCTGAACTTTTGTATATTCCCCATGTACCCTAGACAGGTGATACTGTGCAATTTTACGAAATATGATCTCTAAGGGGAAAACAGCGATAAGCATTTACGTAACTGCAATGAAATCAAACTTGAATCAGCAAGTATTTTAGAATCACAAGAATAATGTATAGCCCTATAGATCTTTCAAGTATTTATATCACATAAACATGATTATTCCTACGCGAGGAGAGGTACTTAGCCACGGAACTTACAAGCGAACCCACGGAAATAAGGGGTTCTCTGGATCTGGACCCCAGCTAAACAAATCCTAACTCATCATACATTTGTATACTTCCTCTATAAAACTATACTTGCTTAACAACAAATTGATTGATGTAGCATTAAACTTTGATCTTACACTTTATCTGTACTCTTTCTCTTATAAAAATAATCTAGTACTATTATTCTTTTCTGAAAATATACGTGGAAGTATTTTACAGTTACTTATCTTTTTTCTTCGAGTGCAGAATAATATCCGTTCAATAGACGTAATGGCTTGTAGTATTTGACAGTCCCCAAGCTTCGATCCCTCCCCAACAAAAAAATATCTGGATGCGCGCCTGTATGTAGCTAATAATTTTAGAACCTTGAGAAAATTCTGTTATTAATCGATCAAGATACAATTTCAAAAATTTTTATACACTTTGATTGCTTTAAAATATAAAAGTCCGAAGCCCAAGTCATTGATATAATGCCGCTGGATTATAAATGTAGACAAACCAGGGATTTCTAGTGGGTTCATCTATTTATCCTTGACAGGACTGTGAGAGCTAACATAACAACACAAGCGCTTTGGAGTTCAGAAAGCATCCTAATACTATGTATATAAAATAGTGCAAATACTTATTTTTTCTGTATGCTACATTGTAAATGACAGCCATTTTTTTCCTTCTTTGAATTGGTAGGTGGAGTTGTTAACAGAAGAGAAAAAAATCATAGAGGCCTAAGAATGCAAACATGTCATTCACTGACGGAAAAAATTAAGGGATAAGCCTACAAAATGGGCGGATAGCAGTCAGTAGAACCAAAAGCCTATTTTTTTTATTTTTTATGTTTTATATGCGAACGACAAAAAGAATGGCCAATACGTATCACGACTTTTATTAAATTTTGCCGGGGCGTGTAGTAGGATGTATGTAAAGAAAAAGAAGGAATATGGTGTCTCTATTCTTGAAACTTGCGTGCATCGATGGAGGACATCAAGGATAGAAGAGACGCAGTTATCGACGCAGGAAGGGAGGGGAAAGAAAAGACACGAGACAAACAGGGGAACCATCAAAAAATTATCAAATGTCCTTCAGGATAAAAGCTAAACAAGACACGACATCACGACTTTTTTTTTTTTTTTTGTTTTACCTACATATTCACATACGTTAAGATCTCTTTTAAATGGCGTATCTTGAAGACGGCAGCGGGAACCTTTCCCAGAACTTTGTAAGAGGAAGAAAGACAGAAAAAAAAAAGACAAAGGCGATTTACGTCCTTCGTTTCAATTGGTCAACAAAAAGTTTCCCCTATTGTCATATTTCGCCAATCATCTCCAACAATAATACATACTAACATTCATCTTTTATAAGTACTGTTGAAACACCACCTTCTGCACCTTAGGATCTAAATAAAAAACCTGACACACACAAAAAAAGTGCTTCCAGTAATGTTTAAGAAGATATGTTTTATTTTCATCTCAAAGTTATTTTATGCATTGCATGTTTTAGTATATCTTTTGTTTATTCATGTAAATACCACCATACGTAAGGAATACTTACTTCAACCATTCCTTACGGCAATATATATCGCTTTCTTCATTACCAAATGGTTGATTCTTCTGTTTCAATGTTTGTGGTATTATGCATAAAATAAGCATTATCTCGGTTTGAAAAAATAAAAAATAAAAATTACACCAGAAAGAGAATTAAAGCTTATCTTCTCGTTTACATTGCAAGCCTCAAAGAAGTAAAATTTTAGGGTGTAATTTCTGCCTATTGTGTAAAAAGTAAATTATCTTTCCGGGTACAATGTAAGGCCTTCAATTGTACTCCATTATGGCTTATAAGTAACACAATAGTATATATATATGAAAGTATGTGTCCCCTTAAATTGATGATAGTATGTCGCATACATCCATTGTTATTCTCTTAAGAAATATGTTTCCTTTTTTTTTTTGTCAATGTCACATATGGCTTTGCTAACAGGTTGATTGTTGGTCAAGCTAAGGACAATAACTAATCACCATAATAAATAAGACAATTGTTATGAAAAGAAGGGGAATATTATGAATAGAAGATAAAAGTCGTATGGCGCGTTCAGTGTACAAAGGAATCAAATCCACTTTTTTTTGTCATTTTGGGCATAATTCATCTTTAAGATCTCTATCTAATACTCCTTTCACAACATAAAAGGTTCGTATCAAGATATTGTAAATAACTGTTATAACGTTAAGGGGAAAGGTATCGAATTTTCGATTTATTTAATAAGAGTGACACACAAGCTTTATGCCTCTTTTTCTCACAACGTTGGTAATTAGTAGAGAGCGGATTTTATGGTGCAGCACCTTTTCTAAAAATGTAGGTTATAACAACCAAAGTTCAAAATATGTATTTCCGGGCATAAAACGAACTGAAATGAATCTACTTCGTTGCACCTTTTTCGTGAATGTTGCACCTTTTTTGCTAGATTAATAAAATTTCCCTTTTTTGTACCGGTACATCTTTTAACCTTCAGCACCTTTATTGTCTCTTTTATCTCTCTTTTAAACTTTGGACAGAACAGTATGTTTTATTTTCGATCTAGTTTACACATAACATTCCATACATTTAGATGCAGTCTTGACTTATTTGCTAGGGATAAATTTGAACTGAAACCGGACGTAGAAACCTTTGCAATATCAACTGAACTTCCTGTTCATGTGCTTACAAGATATGAACCACTGGTTTCCGTTGATGTCGAAAGAAGTTTCTCCACATACAAGGCTCTCCTGAGCTCCAAGCGACAAAAACGTACATTCGAAAACATAAAAAAATGATAGAAATGTTGTGCATAATCAAGTATGACCAGTTTCTGAAAACCCAGTAGTATGTAACGGTTTCTCAAGCCACAATATTGCTAAATCAAACTAAAAAAAAAAAAAGTTGGTTTTAAGCACAATTTTATTACTAGAATGTTGACTTTTGTACAAATTTGGGATTAAATAAAACAATTTTGCAATTTATGTCCAATGTTTAAAGCCAAGATTAAAAAATATTTGCGATGTAATGAATAAAGAATGTTCATGTAACTGTACACTATAATATTTAATAAAGATATCCTATTAGCACAGTTTTTTGCACCTTTTTGAATGAATTTTCAGCCCCTTTTATTCCCTTTTTCCTACCACATTTTTGCACCTTAAAAACCGGTTCCTAGTAATTAGATTTGGTTCCCTTGCGATCTGAACTCGCTATGTACAGAAATACAATCTATATTTTAAAATGCTAGGTTCATATGTTTGTGGTCAAGAAAAGTTTGTATGTTGGTGGACGTTCATACGTTTGTAGCCAACTCTTTTGATGATGATATCTCTGAAACCACAAGGTTTAGAAAAATGCCGTTTTCACTGATCGATTGCAAATTTTGTGTATTTAGTTCAGCTTTAATTGACTATCTTTTTTTTTTTTTAATGGCCCTTATTTCTTTATTACGTTTTCAGGGGTACACTAGAAGTGTTGAAATTTTAAAAAGTAAAGCATCATATTCTATGAGTAATACATTCCAACACTACACATTTGCATACGGAGTTAGTATATCTCTCCGGCGTTTATTTTCTAGCCAAATGATAATGAAAACAAAGGATAACCATTGCTCCAGTCTAAACTGAATCTTTATTGTTTGGAGTGTTTTGCCCGATGAACACCATATATCATTGACATTATAAATAATCATATGTGTAATGTGTTTGCTTATTACATACTGCATGCAAGAAGAAAGAAAACACTTATCATACATTAATTAGAAACTCCAATTGGAAATAGGCTCAATCTTGCAAACGGTGCGAGATATTGAACAAAAAATAGTCGAAAAATTTCCCCCTTTATGGTACCCCTTGCCGATTTTTATCAA